>NC_045673.1:14984153-17522466 GCF_003331165.1 Xiphophorus hellerii
AATCAATAATTACTGATGTGCTACGAAGGTGAGGATAATATGACAGAAAAGTGGAGGGCATGACCAAGAAAGATTGCACCATGATGGAAAAAGACAGTTATGCGAAAAGCACGGTTGACTTTGAGGACTGTCATGAGTTAAAACTTTGCTCCATGAAGTGCATTAACATTTCTTCTAGAGCAACCATAACCACTCATTTAGAGGGGTGCTACAACAAGAAGGAGCTGAAATGAAAAGCATGACAAACAGCACAGTGTCGCTCTCGCCACGGATTCAAGACGGCCCTGACAGCAGAGACCTATCTCACAGTTTCTGTCCACTTAGTTGACATAGAGTGGCAAGTAAATCTTGCAGTCCTTCTCGCAGACAGTATAAACATCTCTCTTTTCATGGGCGATTAAGTGTTTCACATTATTTTATTCTTTTCATCTTTTACTTTTCTATTCAACAACCTAATAGGTTCCTTTATTGTTATATTTTTTAGTTTAATAACATGAGAAAACCACAATTTTCTGTTTATCAGTCAGTATTTAACACTAACGCTGACAGTTAATGATATGATTCCTTTATGATATCCTGCATAATAGATTATTGCTTAAAACCTAACAAACATGAAACAGACACTGTAATGTATCCGCTTGTTATTCTGCCTCACAAAGCAGACTGGAGTAGATCATGAGGATTCTTTGCACACGTATAGGTTGAAACAGAAATTATTATGAATTATTATTTTGAATCGAAAATTTATTTTCAATCACATCGTGGCCCCAAAAATCTGAATTCAATCACGAGATAGTAAAAATTCCCAACTATACTAATGTACCTTTCATTTAGGGTTGGACTTTCTGCAGACATTTGAATGTAAAACCATATTTTTGTATCTGAACCCACAAGAGAAATAACACCCCTAATTCAGAGAATAGGGGTATTCACAGAAGTTCAAGAAACCATGAATCTGATTATGTCAAGAACACGGAACACAAGGACACTTGTTTTGAAGAAACACAGAGAAGGAGAAATTCTTTTGTTCAATCTTTGCCACTTTTCTTCTCTTGTATATTGACAGCTGAAAAAACACTGGCTTGCAGCAAGGCGGTAAGGAAAAAATGTAGGCATAGTTCTGAGTGAATTTCTGTAGTTCAACTGAAGATTGAGCTATAGGAAAGAATAAATAACATAATTACAGGTAAATACCTTGAGGTGCGGCTAAAATCTAAGAACATATTTTATTGGTATATTTACACATACTAAATTTTACTATTTTACCAAGAACATTTCTGTCAGTGAAAATGTGCGAGCTAGCCGAGAGACCAGCGTGGTTGAGGAGGAATTATACTGTATTCTTAACTCTGAGCAGATGCAAAGGCCCAATACAACAAACATCCATCCTCAATATACTCACATTCATCCATGGTAAATAATAGCAAGATTAGGAATGGGAGCAGTTCTACAAAAATCTTCCTGAAAAGAAAAGACTTGAATAAAAGCAGAGAATACACACACACACACACACCCCACACACCACTGGTCCCTTATCTCAGAGGCACACAGAGCAGCCTACCATTTTTCCAAACTCCTTATTTATTCTCACTGCTCCTCATTGAGAAACCTTTTCAGTGCCTTTCTTCTAAACATCTATTTGCAGAAATTCAGACTTATAACCTAAAGTCATGAGAATAAGAAACACATATGACTTGGATTTCTTAGGTCAAAACACAAACAATTTTTCGGAATCCTTTAGTCTCTGTAGCTTTTAGTGGAAACTCCATTTCTATGATACATTTTGGAACGACCTAAACGGCTCATCCGTGCAAGCTTGATATGTTCAACAAAAACGCTT
The DNA here is from genome assembly GCF_003331165.1 of Xiphophorus hellerii. NCBI lineage: Eukaryota > Metazoa > Chordata > Actinopteri > Cyprinodontiformes > Poeciliidae > Xiphophorus > Xiphophorus hellerii. The sequence continues at coordinate 14,985,994 of NC_045673.1, forward strand.
ATAAAAATCAAGATGACAATATATTCTTCAGTCATGGACATAATAATAAAGGAAGTACCCGGGTAGATGAATTGCAAAAAGCAAGAAAGGGAAATTAGATTAATGCAAAGCAGGATTATTTCATGGTTTCGATAATTAAAAGATGAAACATCAAAAAAAGAGTTGAGTTCATGTAAATAATGAATGATTATAAAACTATGTGCAAAGTTTCAGCTTCTCTTAAATGCAGCTGACATGCAATGACAATCTTATATAGGTGTTAAAATAATCTGCATCTCTAATGGGAAGTTACTGTGGTGTTGGGATATTGAGATGATTTGTATCAGCAAAAAAGTGACACCTTTCCTCTAGCACTGGAGAAAAGCTGCTAGAAATATTATGCTGCCAATTTTTTCCATGGCAATCTAGAGTGACGCTCTGAAGTCTTGAACGCACTGGAATTTATTTTAACCTTAGAACAAATCTAATATGACCAAAAACATTAGCATTTTACAAGAGAATAAAAACATGATTGGTCAGGACTTCTTTAAATTAAACTAAATGTAATAGTAGGCATCTTTACAAATAATATACACTCTAATTTTACAGTGATATAGTTAAGACCATTCATATTTAAGCCTCAGGCAGATTAAGCTTTAAAATTATTATTTTCTATCCAAGAAATGCAGTTCTGATACAACCATGGACGAGCTCTGCCTAACCAGGTAACAACAGGTATGGCTGTGGCCCAGCTGAGAAGCTTCTTCTTTGTTTTGTGGTGTTTGGTAAAGAACCTGTAAAGGAGAGTGGACCACATTCCGCATCGAGCTGCACAAGTTAAGTGATTTCATAATTTGATATTGCAATATTAATTTTTTCACCTGTGTCAAAAATCCACCAGTATTACCATAAATTAGACGATATGGCACACCCCTAGTGATAGCAGGTGTTCACTAACAATAGTTTTTGCAAGAGTTCAGACTTCCTGAGTAAAATCATCAAAACTTTTTTTGCACTGCACTTTGAGTGCCCAAAAAAATCAAAAGTTCTTTGATGTTTCTAACTCTCCACCTATACAATATTTATATAGGATAAAAGCCATCCTTATCTTACTTTCTAAAACACCCTGCCTGCATATCTGAGGTTTTCCTTTCCAGCAACCCACATCTCTTCAGTCTTCCCCACCCCGTTCTGCTGGCTCTAAATTTAACATGAGCAAAAGCATACATAAAACATTTAAATATGTAACATTTTATATGTCGTCTTTGTTATAGTTGCTTTTAAGATTAGGTCCTAAGTGATTAAAAAGTAATTTCTTTCAGTTATTATTTACAATTTACACCAACATTGCCTTCTTTAAAAACAGTTTTTGGAGGAGACTTGTAAAAAAAAGAAAAGAAAAAAACTTGTACTCAGGTTTCACGTCCTTTATTCAACCACTGCAATTGTTCTATTTTTTATTTCTCTATTCAATATGCAAGCCTAAAAACAAAAACAAAGCTTCTGAAGCTCTAACTGACATTACATGTTATAATCATACTGTTTATCATTTGAGCTGCTGTTTCATTAGTTGTTCAGTCTGTATTTATAAGGCATATTAGTCTTGAATAAAGTAAACAAAAGCAGCTGTCCGGATAAAAGACTTAATGATAATTGGAAGGAAACGATGCAGCGAGAAAAAATAAAATAGGCCATGATCTGTCAATCCAAGAGTATGAACATGAGTATTATTTTTTTAATTAATAACAATAAACACAGACACTTTGCATAATTACACTATTTTTTCAGCTATTTTAGATAGTGAAAAACAGAGCAAAGTTTTAAGATGCAGTGCTTAAAAAGCAGTTATGACTAACGTTAAATTTATTGAAAGTAGCACCTGGTATTTAATGTCAGTGTGATCTTTTTTTATATTAATGGTGAGACAAAATTTAGGATCCAGTTACAGAATTATATTCATCTCCACCCTATTTCACTCAAGCTTCATTTTACTTATTACCTAAAGGGTTATAGGCACTAAAACTGAGACCAAGAAGATTCACGATTTGCTTAGAATAAGTCAAACTTCACACTTTGGAGAATAATAATTTGAATAAATGTAAAACTTTCACTTTCTGCTATCTTTTGTGAAGGCAAAAGTAAAACAGGAGAAAAAAAAGAATGAATAAACAGTTACATCTGACAGAATAACCTGCATTACTGTAGCTGTGCTACGGCGTGGGCTATGTTACCATTTTTACATTATTCTCTTAGCACCATTATAATGCATTAGCACTTCAGCAAACTCTGTCTCTTGAAATTCATCGCTGCCCCCGGCAAAACTGCACGGCTTTTTTTCAGAGTAGTATTCCCGTTTTTAGCTTCAGAGTCATGTCTGAAACAGAGAACAACAAATTCTGCAGATGGAAACATTGCTAGTCAGTATGCTGCAAAACACTGGATGAGTAATGACGGTTTATATGAGCAAGAGTAGAGTTTGCAAGTTGAAGAGCATGAATCCCTGCACAGGTATCCACTGGAGAGATAATAGCAGTCAGGTCACATGGAAACAGAGAATGCTCTTAAATCCTTGACTGTTACTACATGAGGTGATGCTGATAGAAAGCTGTACTTTTTACAACTTAAAATGCTTTTTTTTCCACAGAAAATGGTCTATCAAATGAAGATGCAACTAGTTGTAATCATATCTGATAATTTGGAGTAAAAGCAATTTACAGTTATTCAGCATAAATTTTTGGTAGCTAATTTATATGTTAACTAAATCATATAAAACACCCACAAGGTTGAATAGCCTCTTTTCTGATTTGACATTAGTTAAAGTATGCTTATTTGTATTTATTCCCCACAGCTAAGTAAGAATGAATCTCGTAACACAATTTATAAAAACAAAAAATAACTCACATAGATTCTCTTTAGAAAGCTGATTCTATAGGAAAAAATAAATCTCTTCCCAAAGAACAACCCTCCACATTTGTCTAAAGCTTAATTTTGTCCCACATGTGCTTCTGCCAGCACAAATCAGGACAATGATCCTGTATCCAGAGCTAAAATAGAATAGCTAAGATAAAAGTTTGGATCCATATGTTATTATGGCCCAATAAATAAAGAAAAAATTATAAAAAGCATCCATGGTAAGTCGATAGTTCAAGCATGGTCAGTTCATGGAGGGTCTTAAAATAATTGCTCTTTATGAATGGTGTTCATCCAGTTTGACTAAGCTTGAACTATTTTCTGGATGTACAATAGAGACATGAATCAAAAATAATTGCATCTGTTCTTGCAGCAAAAGGCAGCTCTACAAAGTACTGAATACAAATGCAGGGACATTATTTTCAAAGTTTTATGTGTAAAAAAAATAATAAAAAAGAATCATGACCATGTTACTTTATCATCCCATTAAACAATTCTGTGCTGTTTCTGTTGTTTTGTCACACAGAATCCCCAAACCGACACAGAAGTCTATGTTTGTAGTGTGACAAAATTCGAAAGGGCTCAAGAGGTATGAATACAAGAAACAGCAGCTATAAATAGAAAGAGACCTGTAGATCAAGATGTTGAGGGGTGAAAAAGAGGCACAGAGATGAAGACATTTAAAAAGACTCTGATAGACGTCAACTCCAGTGATTCAGTCAGTCAACGCCCACAAAGCATGCCCATTCTCATGAAAACAATGATTCTGAGTCAGCTCACCAAGAGCACAACATGACATTTCACTGTAAACTCTGGTCTGTCTTAGAACTCCTACGCAAACACAACAAATTAATGAAAAAAATATTGATCATATTACAAGGAAACTGATATAATGATGTTCTGTGACAACTTGTTAAATGCTCCTGGCCAGTAGGTTGTCTCGATGACATTTAAACCCAATTCCTGGGATTCAATACATTCACACACTAAAAATGAGGAAAACATACTTTATGTCCCCCGAAATCCATTTGAGGGAAATTAGGCCAAAACATAATGACAATTTCTGTGGATACAGAGGGATACACTGAGAAAAAACAAAACGATAATTATAAAATGATAATTATAAAATATTACATATTACATATTTATAGGAACTACTGTGAACAAATAATCAGTGAAACGGTGATCCCATAATCACATTAGTGATAAAAATCCCATTACCTTCTCATTATACATCAGCCTCTTGTTTCTCCTCAAGTGTCTTTCAGAACAAGCATCAAAGATGATGGGAAAATGAAGAAGCCATTTCCCCTTTAAGCACGCAGCTCTACAAATCCTCACCTAACCCTATGCCCCCATATAACCCTACAGTACCCAGAGCACAAGAAATGCACAAAGTCTATTAATCATCACTGTTCATCCCAGCCATCCACTTAGGAACTAGATACTAATATCTACTTATTTGGTTTCTCCTGTATAACAAATATTTTAGGATAAGAGCATACAGAAATGAGGCATCCAAGTTGAAAGGTCCTTGATGTCTAGCTGGGGTGGAATGAGTAAATTGTTTGTGATTCAGAAACAGCGGATCATCTTAAAGCATCACTAATTAACCAAGAAGACAAAAATCTAAATGTAATCTCAAAGAAAATGGGCAGAAGAGAGGGGCTCAAGATGTTTGTGGTTTGGTTAAAAGAAATAAACAGAAAAATACATTGTTTGTATATAAAGTCTGGAAGGTACTTTTGCAATGTGGGTGAAGAAACTTAAGCATGCCAGATAATCTTATTCAATAAGATTGTAGCATTATTATGATAACCTTTCTTTCACTCTACAGTGAACTTTATTACTAAACTTTTAAGACTAAAAGAGTACTGTAAGGTTGCACTGATCAATTGGAAATAAATGTAAAAATTTAACAGAAAAAAAATCACATTTTGTCAGATCTTGGGTAAATACTTTAAGGATTTAAAGTATTTAACACTTAATAGGAGAGGAGAACATTTAACGACTGACACAAATTTATTTATGTCCAATCTGTTATTAGTCACTATGGCAACTGCTTAGAAAGGGATCAGGAGATTAAAACACCCAAGAATAACCTTCACATAATAAATAATATAATCTGAGCAAAAATTAATTTTTCAGGGCTGTTTGTTGGAAAATCCTCTTTAGCTGAGGTGGGTAGAGGAGGGAATGCTGAATCCATTCTTATTCTTAAAACGCAGAAGTCTGTTCACTGGTGTATGTAGCACTCAGGCAGCTCCGCAGAGACGCATGCAAATGAACTTAAGTCTCGAGAAGAGCAACAAGGGAGGTGGAAACCAAACAGCAACTTGCTGTCAAGTACTGAGTACAAATATGTGAAGTTTAGCTTTGGGAGCATTTTGATATTCAAGTGAATTTAATAACATGCCACTGAGAGTACCACTTCTCCCTCAGCATCTTCACCTATCCTGGTAATTGTGCTTCTGTTGTGTATCGAAAAACTGTGACACATCAATTTTAATTAATTAGAATCGCCTAAGAAAAACAACAGAAAGAGAGGTTTAAGTGCTCTGAATAAAATTTATCAATGTTTACTGCCAACAAACCTAAAATTCTTCCTTCCAACTCTGAACAACACAATTATCTGTGTCCTTTTTTTGTAAACACAGTCGTGAAGAGTTAGTGAATCAGGTATGCTCCAGTTAAGCTCGCAAGAACAACAAGAGGTTACCCTTCAGCAATGCGCAGAACAATGAGTACGAAACCCTGGAGGTTTTCGTACTAGACTCACTGATGTTCAACTTTTCATGTCCAGCAAATGTAATAACGAAATCGCTCATTGTTTAACTTTATGGTTAAAAGTAATACGAGAGGATCTCAATCAATTAGACTATTATGGGAAAATAATTTTAGTGATTTACATAATTTAATCCAGAACATGAAACTTAGAGCACTCATGAAGCCTAAATTTGTTGCACATTTCAAGACATTATCCATATTTTTTTATGGATATGGCATTAATTACTGCATCTGTGTGGTGTGGTATGGTGGCAATCAACCTGAGGCTCAGCTGAGGGGTTGATTTATTAATGACCTTCAGCTGGTCTGCATTGTCCCTCTTGACAATGATCCACAGATTCTGCGGAGTTTAGGCTGATCTGCTTGTCATGAAGGCAGAGTTACACTATGGTGCCTAAATCAGGTAATGGCACTTTTGACAGCGTGGGTAGCTGCCAAAACCCCAATGGAATATGAATCAGCATCTCCACGAAGCATGCTAGCACAGAAAAAGCATGGAGTGTTTTAAAATTTTCTGGTAGATAATCTTTGACATGATAACATGCAGTGGATCAACATCAGATGATGACATGGCAACCTAAATCACCAGTGACTGTGGAAACTTTACCCTGTATCTGAAATTCTGTGCCTCTCCGCTCTTCCTCCAGATGCTGGGAGCTTGATTTCAAAATGAACTTTTTTTTTTAAAGATCACTGTACAAAAGTAGCAATCATGTTTCTCTTCATCCCTGGTAAGATGCTGTCAAAATGGTTTCCAGTTCAGAAATTGCTGAAAACCAGGACTGCAACAGTGGTAGTCAATGTTTATGTGTGTTTACTCCTAAAGCACTAACTCCAGCTACAATCCATTCCCTTCAAAAACATCCTCAAACTCTTGGTTGTGTATCTTTTTAAAAAAAATCTTTTTATCCTTCCATTCAATTTTCCATTATTGTGTTTGTCTACAGTTCTCTCAGCAGTCAGTGTGCAGGGAATCAATGAAAGTTTGCTGGAAAACTTTTGAATTGTTTTGATGGTGAAGTGCATAAAAAAATTTGTATTAAGAGTGCCTTTTTTCATCTTTTGGACATTTAACATTTTTTAAGGGAGAGATCTTTGGGTTTTTGTAGCTGTAAGCCAAAAGGATCCGAATATTTCAACCATATCACTCTGTGTGTAACAATCCCATTAAAATAACAGTTCCACAGTTTGAACTGAATTACTGAAATGAATTATGAATGAATTTCTTCTTAATTGATATGCACCTATGCTGCTGGGTGTGCATATAAGACAGATTACTGCAGACACTTCCACAGAGAGCATTCACTGTGCAACTACCTAGAAAAAAAGTATCTTGTTATGAGCAAAACTTACATTGCCTTGGTTGATGAAACCATGCTCTCTGGCGATGCGGTCTGCCTCCCCAGGGCCCCCATTGATCTGGACAGCCCATGTGTTGGTGAAAATCTCGGCAGCATCAATCCACTTCAACTCGGCTGTCAGAAGGACAAGACCTGTCCACACAATTGGCAGAGCCACCCGGGCATCCATTAAAAGGAGAACTCTTCACAGGGTGGACTGTGTGTTGGTCTGAAGCTGCTTCCCAGGCAGAGTTGGGCTGCTCTACCTTACAGCAGCAAAGTAGAGCAGTGGCCTAGAGATGAGAGGACAGAGCAAGCTATAAACAAAAACATGGCCTTCCAAACTGGGTCAGTCTTGGGCAGTAATATAATCCTGCAGATGACAATCAGACCCAAGCAAAGACTAACTGGGGATCACCCACACATCTTATTATTCACCTTAAGAAGCTTCATGTCCACTGTAAGACTATGAGAAAGAAAGATTTTCATAAATATGCAAAATATTAATATTAGATCAGAACAGAAAAATAATCTCATTTTTCTATTTCACTTTACATTCCAGAGACATGAAATGGTAATGTATGATAATCATATACAGTAAGCATCTTGCTGCAGTACAGCAGCAGCGCCAAGCAAACTCATACTGCTAATGGCAAAAAAAAAAAAAAAAAGACAAAGAACTTCCAGGTGAAAATGTATTTAAATATTCACTCAGACACTGTTCTTCACTTTTGAATATTCTGGAATATTGCTTATTAGGTTTGGTAAGGTCACGTTCAACATGTTTTAACCGAACAGTAAAATAAAATGTCAGATTTAAAAAAAGAACCATTATTTGAGCAGAAGTTCAAACAGAAAGATGTTCAGCTTTGACTACTCTGCTGTCATTTGAGTTGCCTCTCTCTGAGTCAGATAAAAGAAGCCCTTAAAGAAAGACTTTGAGGTAAGTTGGGGAAATTCCTGTATCTTGTGGATATCTGCAAAACAAATCATGCCAATGATAAAAAATGAGCGGCACTGCAAAACATTCCTAATGCCGTCAAAAAGCATCATTATGCCAGCAAATTTGTCAAGCTGCAGGCTTGCAGCCCTTCCACAACACATTGGCGAATTAGTTATTTATTTTTCACAAACATGCAGGACTGACCTACACCCACAATAACTGATCTCGTCCAGGTGCCTTGTAAATATCCTTGACAGACTGACAGCTACACACTCAGATGAACATCCTGTGCATGAATTTGTTTATTTAAGTATCTCTTGTTAAGTCTGCCTAGGCTGAATGCCTGTAAATACGTGTCTCTCTTACAAGCACAATCTTAATTGCCTGGCTGTGCAGGGAGATAAATATTGTCTTCCTCTATGGAAAAAAGCAATGTTTGAGACTTTTTAAGCATTTGAGGCACCAAAGTACATATGTCATGCAAAACTGCTAGGATGATTCACATCTGCAGGAAGAAAACCAATTGTATTTACCCATAGACGAAACTGTATCAAATCTGCTACTGCTACTACTACTACTACTAATACTAATAATAATAATAATAATAATAATAAGAAGAAGAAGAAGAATAAGAATAAGAATAATAAGAATAATAGATTTTATTTCAAAACAATAAATGATTGTAAAAAAAACACACCTGTGTGAGTTAAGAAGAATAGGCTAATCTTAAAAAATAGTTTTCAAATCAGATTAAAGTTTACCAATTGCCAAGAAAGTTGCTATAGCCTTTTTGCAGAGGCAAATATGACCATTCACAAGTTGGCACCAGTTTGTTCAAGCTCAAATAGTTCTCCTCAGGGAGAAGAAAAAGAAGTTTAACTAATTTATATCTCAGAAGTTTAATTACACTGAGATAGTAACTACACAATCATTTGGGTTTTCCTTGTCTTCCACCATTATGCATCTGTTCGAAAAATCACAGGTTCTTTAGATTGCCTTCTGGCTCCCTGTTTTTTCCTGACTCTTTGTTATGTACCAAGATGCAGAGAAAAGAGCAGGATATGTGTTTTTTGGTGGGAGCGTGAAATGAAGTAAACACAAATCAATATGCCAAGTTGTGCTTTTTCTCTCTTTTTTTAATTTATGTGCATCAAAGGACCTGCAAAAAACCCAAAATATTTTATTTCATGTTTCAGACATTTAATGTACATATTATTATCATGCATTAGATGTAATGTATGATAATTATATACACCATACCCCAAGAGTTCCAAGCACATTTATGATACTAATGGCAAAAGGAAGACAAAGGACCTCTAGATAGAAGTGCACCAATGTATCAAAGCTGAAATTAAATAGTTATTCATGTAGCACTATCGGATAATTTTAGATGTCAGAAATGCTGGTAGCTGAAAAAGAACCGTATACAGTACCCTCCATACGTTTGCCACCCTGGAAATAAAGATCTGTAAAAAGCCTTAAAACAAATACATTTTGTTAGTTAGAAAAATTGTTAGAAAAATAACACAAGATCATTTACCTAGGACTAATGAGTGGGTGATTAGCCTTTGTCTGTTCTGTTTATTTAATTTTCTAATTTATTCATGTTTTCTCTTTGTGTTTAATTCAAATGTAAAGGACACAATGACTGAAAAGAAAGGGTAATAGAGAAAAAAGAAAAGAAAGGGAGAGTTGTGGGGTAAAAAGGTAAAAGAGAGAGAGATGGGAATAGAAGAGGTGAAGAAGGGTAGAGGGAGAATACAATGACACAAGGAATCTGGTTATACACCTAGGAAAGAAAAAATAATGAAACTGAGAAACCACGGAGACCGACATGTATACATATGATAATAACAATGTCACCAGTAAAGCACACAGTAATAATTAAAACAAGATGTATTTAGTGGCAGTTGAGTACTTGAACACCTTAATTCATACCCGAGTGAACATCATTGTCTGTTTCATACAGCTTAACACCCATCTGCCTTTCTCTCATATTTCCTGTTTATGAGTGGCGAAGCTCATTATTAACCCAGTGAAATAAGAAGTCACAAATGGTAAATGGCTTGTATTTGTATAGCGCTTTATCAATTCCAGCGGACCGCAAAGTGCTTCACCTTTTCATGAACACATTCACACGCTCATAGATAACAAATCTAAAACATTTTAAAAAGTGCTTTGGTTACCTTCATTTAGCATTTATTTAGCAAGAACTATTGGATATAGCAATAATTATGCCGCTGGAGAATTTGAAGAAAGCTAGGAAAAAATTATCCCCTAGAAAAAAACTTAAAATTTAAAGTTAGGGTTTGTACACAATCTAAGGGAAACAATTTCATTTATATTTGAGAGAGAAAAATTTTATTATTTTTGAAAAAAGTATGGTGAGAATTTATATCAAACAAATGGTAGACCAGACTTTGCTGGGTAATTCTTATGAGCAGTACTGTGCCTTGGTTCAAGGTTTATCAGGTTTCTTTTGAAACAGCTCCTTTTACTTCAGCATTGTCACAAAATGAACAAGGACATATCACAGTGAGCAGTGATTTATTCATGTTTCATTTTATCTGGACAAACTTTTATTTTTATTTATTTTTGTCAATATTCATTTTAGATATACATCCATCCAGACTGGATATCCATTGGAGGAAACACATCTTAGCTGCATGTATTCAGGATCTCATTTTTTGGCTCAGTAAATTATTTAGTAAGTTTAATATTTTGCCAAATGGCTCAGCTCTTCCTTAGCCTTGACATCTTGAGTAGAGAAATGTTGGTATTACTGCACACAAAGCTACAAGCTGTCTATCCATCTCTCACTACACCCACAACCAGTCATGAACAAGATAATCAAATGACTCTCCATGAGGAGGAGACTGGCCCCCAACCTGAAGGGAATGGGTCCATCCTTTTCCAGTTAAGAGCTATGGCTTCAGACATAGAGCATCACCACCTCAGACTTACTACTCAAGTAGAACCGCTGAGTGTACATTGAAGGTCAATGCTTCATACAACATCTGCAAAAGACAAAGAGAAGGGCCCGAAGTTTTTAAACCAGAAAACCTTCCTTTCCACAAATACGGCTTGAGATGCAGTCCACGAACTGCATCTCACACAGAACCAGAGACAAGGGGCAGCCATGAGAGTGACCATGGTCTCTCTCATGGTCACTCTCATGCCTTTCTCTCATCTTTCCTGTTTAGATGAGTGGCGAAGCTCATTATTAACTCTGCATATACTCCATATACTCATATGGACTGCAGCAGCAGTATTCCACAAAATTAGTTTAAGAGATATGGTGTTAAGGCTTCTTCAAATCCACAAAACACATACAGAACAGTCAACCAAACTGATGACCCTCTCAGCCACTATGACAGGAAAATTCTAGTCAATCTGTCCATGACAATGCTCTTCCTAAATCTGGCAGTCTCCTTTCCAACAGAATTAGAGTAAACTAACAATACTCAGGAGCTCCTGAGTATTGTGATTCTATGATTACTGGAACACACTCTAGTTGACCTTGCTTAAATATTGGGGCCGCCACTTCACATTACATCCAGTACTGTATACAAGAGGTGTGTCAGCCAATGATGCAGCCCAAAAATGTATTTCACTTAGCTCCACCAGACTAGTTGTGGAACTGCACATCTGCTGAGCTTATCATACAAACTGCTTCTCAGTCCAATGCTCCAAAGAGTGCTATAGGTGGCTTAATGGAGAAATGTAATCGTGATGACATGATGAAAATGATGTCCGAAAAAAAGGAGCAAAAGAAAGGAAAAGGAGAGACAGAGACCCAATTTCTATTTGAAATTGGGTTTCTGTCTCTGACTTTGCAAACTTCTTTTGCAAAGTCAAACTTCTTTTAAGTCATGTTTGATAGACATATAGCATCTTTACAACAACTGAAAATAAGAGGACGTAGTGGTATAAAATGGCACTATGTGTACAGAAAATACATAATATTGACCCTTTAACTACCTAAGGGGTCTCTGCCATACTAATAAACTGCATCCTCCACCATTGTTTTTAGAAAATGTTGGGCATATAGTGCATAATTATAAGAATATTGCCTTACAATAAGGTGAATAATGTCGCTTCATTAAGCTGCCCTTGTTAAATGCTGTAGCTGATCAGTATATATAGGATCCTTCTAACAATGAACATACTCTCTTCTCCCATTTTCAAAGACAATTATACCACTTTCCAGAGAATATATGAATCCACAGTGTTCAAAGAGGAGTAAGTCACAGACTGCATCTGTGGGTTTACAGATACATTTGGAAGTGGGTGTGTAATTTAAGTGCATCAGGAGAGGTGCTGGAAACATAACTAGAGGCTGTCACTCTTCCTCTGGAGTAATTCTTCTGAGCTCATTAGATGGTGTGTTGGAGCCACACAAGCAGCGGTCTGCTGACACTGAATAGAGGGAGAAATACATAGATGGAGAGGAAAAGATGAGCATCTCGCCCCTCAAACTGCATTGTGGAATATAACGAGCGTATCAAAACAAAATAGCTAAATTCAATCTCTCAAAACACTGTCATGAGAAGAGGCAACAAGAGGCAGCTTGCTCCTACAATATACATCAAAGACCTAAAAATGAGATGAAACTTCAACCTTCAAACCACAGGAGAGCTAAAACGTTTCAAACTGAACTCCAGTGGAAACACAAATCAGTTGCACAACCTCTGTCAGGAACAGTGCAATGCAGGAGTCAATTTGGCTGTAAAAATGCAGGAGTAGAATAAGTGACCTGCTGTATGCTAAATAACTGGAGAGCTTTAAATTAATAATTCAGAGCCCAATGTTTTAAACTGCTGACAGACTTGTGAGTGGGAGTTACACTACAGTGATAAGACAAGTGTATAATTTGATTGGAGGACAAGAAGCAACAACTGCTAATTCCAATCAAAACCCTTAATTCATCATAGGCATTTCTCGTTGCTTCTTCGGTTTCAACAGCCAAGGAGGCTGAGGAACACAGTGGAGCTCCTGAATGGCAACAGAGAGAAGGAACGGCTCAGGCATGCACGGCACACAGTTCAGCAATTAGTATTTTGTTAACCTCATTAACCCCAAGGCCATAGTCCCTACAGAGTAAAGATATGCAGATTCAAGTGTTGTCTGAAGCTAGGCTCCACTTTAATTTATTCAAAAAGTTTGGAAAGATTATTGGTTAAATTTTATGTTGTAGTCCCTGAGCCATTTAGCAGTGATCACAACAAATTCAGTGATCCAAGTTACAAAGTTTATATATTCATAATATTCAATAGGTTCCTAACACACAAAATGATATATTCTGAAGAATAACTTACATTTAATAAAAACCAACCTTTCAGTTCTCAACAATTTACAGGGTTACATGAGACCAGTTCAAAGAGAATGTTTCATACAGAGATGCTATGTGATGGCCTTCAACACGATCATAACGATGAGTGCTGACTTGACATTTGTCTACCAGACAGTCATTGACACCCTCCACAAGGAGCATAAACCCCAAAAGGTCATTGCTAAAGAAGTTGGCCGCACAAGAGGAACATGAGAGACACGACCAAGCTGAACATTTCTATACCTGAATGCAAGCTGGATTTCCTAAGCACCTCAGCAAAGCGATATGCTGATCACATTCTGCTACATTCAACTGATGCAGCAATTCACGCAAAAAGAGCCCCAACCCAGTATTGAGTAAAAATACTGGCCTGGCACGCACAAAATATTCAGGAGGATAACATTTCTGTTGAAATATCTGTGATTATTGATAATGTATATATTATTATTTTGGGGTTTTCATTACTAATAGGCTGTAATGGTCAAAATAAACAGCAGTAAATGCTTGAAATGTGTGTGAGTATGCATTCAATCTATAAAATTTGTTTCATTTCTTAAGTTGAAATAAATAAATGTTTCATGATAATCAAATTAATTGAGATCCACCTTTATTTACTGCTGTCGCCTTGTAATCTGGTGCTACACCAGTGTTCATCTCCAAATTGCTCTTGGATGGTTGAACAAAGTTGGACATGGAGGTCTTGACATGTTTTTTTTTTTATTATTCATACCAATGTTTTTAGGGAACATCAAGAGACAACTTGTGTTCCGGACAGTCCTTTTTATAGATGTCATAAATAGTCTGAATAGGGTTTCACCAGATAATATAACATTATCCCAATCTTCTCCAGGGCAAACCTGATACTTCATGCAGAACATTTGTTTGTTTTTTACACCCTTTTTTTTCTAGAACTGAAGTGGATTCTTTGGTAACCTAAAAGTTTCTCCTGTCTGAGAAAATGGCAATATGCCATATATACGTATAATATTGGCAAATGATAACATGAATCCACTGAAAGAGCCAGTTGTTGGATTTCTTGAACACCCTAAAGCCCCTGCTTCAAGTGCTTGATGCTTCAGTGAAAGGCTGTTTTGGGCACAATCCTACTTGTGGCAATATGCTTGTAAGGAAAGAGTTTTTGATGCAAAGCAGTGATGACAGCATATGTTCCCTTAGCGGTAAATATATTGGACAAAAGAAGAATGATTTCAAGCACCACTTTCTTTTAAAGCTTTTAAAGCTTTCAGCTCTTCAAATGTAGTCGGTGACAAGAGCTACCCTGAACTCATTAGCACTGAGCTAACAAGTATAGAAAAAGATTAAAAACCTAAAACTGTGTAAATGTATAAACACAGTGTAGATGATTTATTTTAACTGTTAGTAATTATAATATAGGAGACATGTAAATCTGATTATGTTTCATAGCAACATACAATCACTACATATATCTACCATGAAAAAGCCCTAAAAATTGTGGAAAAACCTTTGACCATGATGGCACCTAGTGATTTGCTAAATATTGTTTTAGTAATGACGCATAGTTAAGGCCTAACTAGAATTTATATTCCTAGTAGATATGGATTTAAAATTACGTTAACAAATAAATTATCTAAAAAGATAATGAAACAATGTAAATGAGCATAGATTTTGAAAAAGAAAAAAATCAACTTTTATTTACAATTTGTTTTAAATGTAATGTCAAAAAATAAAAATATAAGCTTAAGTAGATTCTGTAAAACCTGACATTTTGCTTTTTGTCCAATTTCTCAATTAATTACTAGAATAATCAATAAAACACTCAATTACCAGATCGCAATATTCCTAAATAATATCACAATTGCAGGCTTTCTTCATTTTGTGTAGCCCTATTTGTTTTGTTTTTTTTAGTTCTACAATGGTCTTAACTTTTACAGTCAATGTCTTGACTGAATAAACATCAACAGTTGAACAATTACAGACTGATAAGGGAGGCACCTTTAACATTAATCATATTTCTCAGGTCACAAAATATAGTAACCTTTTTTAAATTATTCAGGCCAATTCTGTACCGATTTACTAATTCTTCATCCATGTTTACACCTTTATAGTTTTAACAGTTGCTGTCATTTTGCAACACAATGTACCAGACAGTGTCTTGAGCTGCTGTTTTTCCAATAAGCTATTTTTACTGACAGTTATTTTCTTCTATTTTCACTGTGCTCTCTGTCCCTATGCAGTCTTTTTCAGGGTCACAATTTAGGTTTCATTTATACTGTTTAACCTTGGTTCTAATTTCTTCACCAAGTTTTTCTCTCCTATTTTTAAAGATTTCATGGAGATAAATCTACAAAAGCCACAAGAAAAGCACACATAGATGTACACATGTTGTATAACATAAAATAATTAAAAAAAACCTTTTAACACATTTAAATAGACACTTAATTATTAATAACTGTCTCCTGACAGATTTACAGCAGCATCAAGTCAGTAAATGATACGTTCTATATCAAAGTATCAGTTATTTACTTGTTTCTTGTAAAAACTGGAGAAGCTTTAGAAAAAAAGCTTTGATTGTGAAACTCCTTTAGTCAGACCCAATCCAGATTTCAAAGCAGCAAAGCACACCTAACCACCAAACATTGATATACAGTAATTTGACAGTATCGTTGATGTACTTTTTCTTGAAATCCTGCGCTGGTTTTACACCAGATGGCATGACACACACACACACACACATCTTCCAAAACCATCCACTTTTCACTTGTTCCTAGGATATTTTCCCTGAGGAACATCGAGAGAGCTTCTGCATGATGTGGCAGGCCTTTGTGTTGTTTTTGCCTTAAAATTTTCTCAAGCGTGGCATATTTTCCCAGTATCAATCAAGATCACAAACATTAAATGAGGCATGTTCAATCTACAATGCTTTAGCAACTTTTTTCTGGGTTCTTAATGATTTCCTGGTTGATTCATCAATGAACACTTAGTCTGGCTTGCATCTGGGGAGGTTCTCCACTCTTTCAAGTTTTCTCCTTTATCGATTATGGTGCTTGCTGTGGTTAAGCATTAGAAATAGCTTTGTGACGCTTTCCAGAGTGATATATCAATAAAAGATTTTTGTTCATCCTTCTTTTTGTATTCTAATCTTGTCAAGAAGTGTCGCTTTTTGAGATGTTTTAGCCTACTTCGTGTTGAATTAGAAGTTATGTTTAGATGATTGGAAATCAAGCCAAAAAAATTGGCTAATCACTGTTAATTAATAAATTACAAAGAGAGCAATTATTTTTTTACCACGTAGGGTCAGGATTGTTTGGAAAGCTTTTTCCCCTTAATAAATGAAATCCTCATTTTAAAACTGTGTTTTGTATTTATCCTGTCTGATATGTTTGATAATCCAAAACTATCAATTTTGACCAGAAAAATCATAAACAGAAGAAACCTAGGAGGGTTTGGGGGGAGGGAGGTATTTTTTCCACAGTGTTATGCTTGGCATATTTTCTAGTCTTTTGTTTTGAATAGCATCCAAGAAAAAATATGCTGCTATGTCACTTCATCTATTGAATTATTGTAATTAATTGTAATTATTGTAATTAATGTAATTAAATTAAAAGTTGGATTTCCTAATTTTTCACTGTGAGACATGCAGTTACAATAATAATAAAAAAAATCGTCTTAATGCTTTCTTTTTTCTTCTCTTCAAATAATTACAGAGGGGGTTGTAATTACAAATTCAGTATTTATAATAAAAAATGAGGAGGAAATGATGTAAAATTATTGCAAAGCTAATACAGTAACAGCAGCAGTTAATCTCAGAAAACCTTGTCAAACATAGATAGCTATCTGAAACAAGTGCAGGTGTTTTTTTTTTATCCTCTGAATTTGATTTTCCTTATGCACAAGAAATATGCTTAACCCCCAGTTGCTCATTATATTGTTCCCATGTGCCCATGTAAAAGGTACATATCCCACATAGGGCATGTACATTCAGTTAACTTTGTCTGCATTAGTGTTAGCCAAGAGAGATGTGATTTCAAAGCCTTCATGTGGATGCACAGACGATTTGCATTGGTAATGATGAGCACACGGAACTGTGACAGACCATATGCAGCACTCCAGCTCTATTTCAGGGAGCCCTTCAGCCAAATCAACACCCACCATGTGCTCTGGGCTGCCCCCATTGCTGGAAACCAAGGCTCGGCAAGCAAGCGGCAGCATTTGTGAAGTGCCACTGACAGCCAAGCTTCCTCTCCTGGGAGGGAAAGCTGATCAAAGTTAGGAGTGTGGTCGGAAAGAAGCAGCATTGAGGCATGTCATGCACGGTCACGACAGCCGTGCACAGCTGGATGGGAGCAGTGTGTGCACCGCGAAGTCGGAAACTAGATCCATTCTTACTCCCACAACCTACCGGCTGCAGAGATGGAGAAGCCTGATGAAGTGCTGTGTGGGGCGACAGCAGAGTATCCTGGAGAAGCAATCAATTGTGTAAATAATGCTCCATAGAGGGATTCAACCCAATTTTAAACAGCTATGTGAATCTGAGCATTGCTTCCCAGGTTGAACCTCCATTCATCCATGTCACCCTTTGCCCTAGTTATAGATGAGTTATACCATGGAGCAGTTTGTTTTCACACATCTTCCTCCTACACTGTATCTCCATTTAGTGTCTCCTAGAAAAGTTTCAAAGCCAGAAAATTATCAGTACAGTTTAACCCTCTGTGCTGATAGAAACATAGAGGTTTCAGAGATGAGGACTACTATAAAACCATAACTGCAATCCCTGTTAATACCTTTGATCCTGGGCACAATGTAGGCTGAACAAAGACATGGAAAATAAATAAATATGAGCTTTACAGAGTAACTTTGATTCAGTGTGTAATCCATCCTAGAATAATGCTTGGAGCCATGCTGGTGCTGGTGACCTTGATTTCCTCTCTCTGCTGACATCTCAGTGGAAATTAAAATAACAATAATGTTTTCCTCGGGGCAAGATTTGATGTATACTAAATCATTCCAGGATTTAGTCGTTCCCCCCACACCCCACTTGTTTGTTCAAACAGAGCACGCAGAGATTATATCCGAGTAGGCATAAATATAGTATTTAATGACAATATGAAGAGGAATAGTGTATCGCTAGGTCTAAACAATTCCAGCTTTGCCTGAGGAGCAGCACTAAATGAGATTTATCACAGCAATTCACACCTTACTCTGATAGAAAGAGCTACTTGATGCGGGTTTTAGCTGTAAGGCTTAAGGTAAAAGAAAAAACGAAAAATTAAGAAAACTCGTGTGTGGTCAGTGCATGTTTTGGTAATTGCATGTTCTCATCAGACACCAGTAATGGTCTATTTCTTCTGTACTAATCAAAGGTGTTGTGCCATGACTTTTTAAATCACAAAATATAGATGAAAAAGAATGGAAAGACTAGGCAAATCTAAAATATTATCAATTTGAATGATGAGAAATAGATCTACAAGAAAATGTAAATTCATTTTTAAAAATCATCTGGTTCTGATGATGATAGAAAAACATTGTAATTTGAGATGTTTCTCTCTTTTTCACTGATCAAAATAGAAAAGTAATTATCTATTTTGATTTAGTGAAACTAAATCAAAGTAAATCATTTACTGTTGAAATTAAAAAAGAAAAGTACAAGCAAATAATAATTGAAAAAAACAAAAACAAACAAGAAACTGTTATTTTTCCCCCTCAAAAAAACAGGCACCAAAATCCTAACCATTGAATACTGTGAAAGTGGGTGGTATTGCTTTTTCTGAGAATAATGTGTTTTGTTTTAATCTTATGTGTGCCCCAATATCTGAAAGCCTCATGTATGGAGAGTGACATCATGGGATAAATATATAAAAAATGTGAGCTGAGGTGTAAAGGTTTTTCTTTGTCAGAGATTTCATGCCTTTATAATTTTAAATGTAAAAAGTAAATTAAATTACTACTGAACCACCTCAGTTTAAGTCTAACAAAAAAAAAGAAAGAAATTCAAGTAACAACTTGGTAATGTTTGTATTTCATAACCGGTTTCTGATGACAACTTTAGTTACCAAAACAAGCAGGCAGAATATATACAAGAGAAAGAGAAAGGAGGAAAACAGAGTAAAAGTTTAAAGTATAGATCAAATGAAGACAATTTTAATTTTGATGATAAAAGGAATTTCTTACCAACTGTAAACTTCATGAAAAAGGCATCACAAATCAAAAATCAAAGTCGGAAAAATGCTACTCTACTGGTAATAAAGTCCACCTATGCAGCATTTAACAAGACTATAGTACCCGGTGTCTTAGACTGGGAAAATTCACCTGACTGGGAGGACTGGTGAAGACTGCTGGCAGAGATCGTGCAACGCTTTCTGCAAATATTCCCATTGTGTTCCCACCCACTCTGCTTCTATTCTCCTCCCTGCGTATGACACATCGCACTCGTGGACATCACAAAAACTAGAAGAAAATACAAAAAGTCAAAACAATTACCTCAGAAAGTCAGATAACAGCCATGAGGACAGAGCCGTCATGCTCCCCTCATTTTCCTTTTCCTCTCTTCCTCCTCGCTCCAAGCGGAGACTCCCCTCTCTCTTCCTTTCTTTTGTGCGTTAACTACCCAACTTTACATTCATTCCCTTCACTTGCTTCAGGAAATTATTTTTTTTTGTGCTACCCGCACGCACCCATTTTCCTCCAAGAAGTCATCAATTAAACTCTCCCTTCTTGCTTGTCATTCGCAAACAACTTAACAACACCATGATTATATATTTCAACAATAAACTTCAACCGTCGCTTTCCATTTTTTGAAGATTTCCTGCAACCCAATAAGTTGTTTTTGCTGGATGTGTTACGCGAGTATCAATAATATCAAACAAAATTGCGGGTGAAATAGGACTCCGTGCCGATACAATGTAGCGGTTCACCATTGGATGGAGATGACAACAAACTGCCACAAACCTCCTTTCTCACGGAAATACGTCACGTTCAGAGGCAAGTGGATTATCTTGTACGCTTGGTTTGTCTCCCCTTACTCGCTCAGAAGGGCGGCTAAGAGCTTTTTCGCCATAAAATCTCGATGTTTTCCTTATAGCAAGTGGATGCCGTGTTAGATGAATTGCCCAGCAGAAAGGATACGGCAGCGGGTCTACCATATTGTGTGTGGCAAGTTTGCCTTGGGAGCTGCTGCAGGTTTGATTGAAAATGTTGATTTCCGTGCACCCATGGTATTTTAGGCTATATTAAGAATAATATATGGCAAAAATAAAAAATAAAAATCACAAGCCTTAAAAAGACTCTTGGAACTAAATTAGTCTCGTACAGTTTGAATGTTTCAATAAAATTGCAACTCGCAACATGAGGGCGAAGTTGACATACTATCCGGACTTTCAACTGACTTTTACTGCTACTGCTAACAATTCATGATTTTAAGCAGGTGAGGAAAAATAATTACAAATAATTATAGTAAAACAAATACCACTGTGTAATCCATGCAGATAAGATTATGAAACATATTTTGATTTTGGCTGTTTTTGTTTTATCCTTTTAAGTAATTTCCGTGCGACGCCCATGATAAAAACACACGCACTCCTTCGAAGTGCAACAGATTTAGACGCTGTGTGCTACTGTCATCTTGTGGTTGAATATTAAAACTACACTGGAAGAGCAGTACATCGTACAGTAGGGGGGGCCATAACTCATGGCTTTCAGTGTCTAGCTCGAGGTGGGGTGTGTGCGTGTGTGTGTGTGTGTGTGTGTGTGTCTACCCCTTTTCAGCCTGGTACGAATGAAACACAGGCTGCTTTCAGCAGCCCCTTGCAGTTTACACGAGCCAAAGTTATCCCGGAATAAGGACAGCACGCATGTGCCGTCAACCCGGATGCAGATATCTCTGTGTCTGTGTTGTCAAATTCTGCAACATTGTTACAGAATTAGTAACAAATGTGCATTCTAACACGCGCTGAACAAAGCCGTGCCGTTCCGAACCGACGGAAATCGGGTCAATGAGCCGTGACGTAACACCAGATTGACAGCACCATAACTATATGTTATCGAAGAGCTGCACTTTTAATTTGAGGTGAGAGAGCAAAAGTGGTTACTGTGTAGGCACACACGGTGGGAATAACCAACTTTACCAATGATACCGTTATATATCAGTGATTCCGGCGTTGTTAAAAGTTAAAACAGGAGCATCTCCTGTGTTGCAGAATACGTCCCATTATAACTTAGCATTATGGACTTCCGCGCCAGGAGGTACGAAAGAGGCAGCAACTGGACAGATCCAGAGATCGTGGAGCTGCTGCAGCTCTGGTCCGACGAGTCCGTGCAGATCGAGCTGGAGAGCTCCCTGCGCAACCAGCGCGTGTTTGACCGCATCGCACACATCTTGCGCGAAAAGGGCATCTACCGCTCGGGCGACCAATGCAGGGAGAAGATTAAGAAGATGAAGCTGGAATATAGGCGTATCAAAGACAACCACAAGATGAGGACTTGGAAGTTCTATGACGTGATGGACAGAGTGCTGGCGAGCCGTCCGGCGGTCAGCTACTCCTCTTTGGGGGGAGCCGTGGTAGCTCAGCAGGTGTTCCAGGGCTCATGCGGGTCTGAGGCATATCTGCAGGGAGTTCCAGTTGGGTCGTTTGGCCCTTCATCCTCAGGTGGATTTTTGTTCGGCCAGCCACCTAAAGCTGAAGATCCCCTGGACATAAAGTGTGAGGATGCTGAGGGGAACATCCTGAATTCAGGGGTGGCACCACCTGAGATGTACTATGGCTCAGGGGATGACCAGGAGACAGATGGGCAGTCTCTACTGGACGCAGAGGACACATTGGGTCAACCTGAAACCTCACCTAATACAAGAATCTCACCCTCAGGCAAATAAAACCAATATTATCTCCACTGTTAAAAATAAGCATGTTACAAATGTGGACCAATAATGTTAGCATTCCTTGTAAGGCTATGCAAAACACCTTAAAATAAATGTATCTCTTATTGAAGTAGCATGCTCTCACACAAACATTTAAAGCATCAATAGTGTTATGAAAAAATACTTCGGTAAAATTAATTTAAATTCTAAACCAAATAGGCTATATGTTTTTCTCAATCTTTGTGGCAGAAAGTGTCAACAAGTGTTTGTGATATCTGGTAACATCACTGTGTGCATTCAAGCATGGTCAGCTTGTTTAATGATCATAATAACTCTTAAAGCTGCAATAAAATGTTCATCTATTTTTTAGTTTTTATATTATTATAAAAACTAAATTTTTATAATATTCAAATATTATAATATTTTTTATAATATTTTATAATATTAAACTAAATATAATAATTTTTTACAAAATTTATTATATTTAGTTATATTTTTTCATGTATGTGCTAGAAAGTCATTTTATATGTTTATATTTTCAGGTTTTAGGGACATGAATGCTTCTGCTACATCTGCCACTCACATTGGTCCTGTGATGCAAGAAACATCTGAGCAGCCCAGCAGTGAGACTCCTCACGGGTCAACCTCTGTGAAACAAAGGAAGCGTAGGCGGGGTGGCAGGGCGTCATGTGGCAGATCAGGTGGTAGGGAGAGCCTTGACAAAGCTCTGGTCAGCTTCCTAAGCTGGCAGCAGTCTGCAGAGGAGCGTCTTCTCTCCCTGGAAGAGGCCCGGCTGGAGAGAGAGTTCCAGGCTGAGGAACGCAGGGAGCAGAGGGAGGAGAGAAGGGCAGAAAAGGAGCGGCAGCACGAGCTCCACCTGTTCACTATGCTCACAGGGGCTCTGTTCGCCACCACACAGGGGGCCCCTGCCACCACGCCATCCGACAGTCCCGTCTCACCTCTGGCTCATCTGTCAAGTCCTCCGCTGGCCACTGCCGGCCCCGCTGTCTCGTCATCTTTATCTCAGCCTCCTCCAGAAGCTCCCACAGCACAACCTGTTGCCACTCAGGAGACCAAAAAGTCCCAGCCCATATCTGTCAAGACCTGCCAAGTGTCACAGGATGTTTTGGCAACAATGATCGGCGCAGAGGCTCCCGGCCGCAGCGTGTACCTGTCCAGCCGAGGTAACAGCATCCGACAGAATCAAGGCATTCTCCAGGAGGGATTTATCCAGTATGCAATGGACAAACATCATCAAACAGACAATCCTGATGTAAGTAGGCATTGTGCTATAAAGAGAAATCAGAACCATAAATAATACTTATGCTGTTGTTTTCTTTTTCCAGGGCATTGTCAACTTGGGAACCAGTGAGAACAAACTATGCTATGATCTTCTTCATAAAAGAGTAAAATACATGATATTGTCACTTACATAATGACACAGTGCCAGAACTCTAAGGGGAGTTGCAGAGGAGGGAATTTTGTACAAAGTAAATTCACAAAGAGAATCAAGCATTTTTTATGGTAGGAATGAGGGCATATTTCTGTATACAAGGAGAAAACATGAAATGATGTCACATTTTAGCTAAGATGAACATTGAACAACTTGTTTCATGGATTATTAGCTTCAAAGCTTGTTTGACATAGTCCACTTTGCCTTATTTTTTAAAAAGACTATTTTCCTTCACATGAGAACCATTGAAGCTTCTCCAAAACAGAAGAATAATATAATTTAAGCCAAGTACCTGCTTAAATAATAAACAAGTTGGGACTTGTTGAATTGTACAGATGATTACATCATCATAGAGACTAAATATTTAAGTTCCACCACACATGCCTCATACAGCAATATGATTATCAGTAGCTTTAAATAACTTCCTATTATTCCAACTACTTCTACCGATGCTTCAATTTGTTACAGCTAACCAAGCCTGACATGTTGCATGTTGAGCCATCCCTGTTGCAGTATGCAGACTGGACTGGGCACGCTTTGTAAGACATTTCAGAGCACTTTCGTTCTCATTTTTAAAGTAACATCTTATTAAAGCTTTACCTTAATAACACCAGAAAACTTTATTTTATAATAATCTTTCAATCCTGCCTTCCTTTGTTTAGCCTCAGAGAAGAAGTTGCAAAGTTCCTGTCTCACCACTGCTGCTCTCCCAAGCCACTAAGAGCTGATAATGTGAGTAAAGCATCAGGGTTTTTGTTAAAGTTTGATATCAGACATTTATAACCTACATAGATATAAAGAAGGAATCTCTAAAATATTATTTATTTTACAGAGGGAATAAATGTTGTCTAAACAACCTGGTACTTTGTAAAAAAGTAGTCACCTTACTTGCACAAACACAAATTAACTGTGAACAACAATAAATTCAGAATCAATATTCACCCCCAGGTAGAATCAGGAATCACTTAAGCAGTCCTTGACTGAGAACATGAAGTAGAAGATCTGAAAAAGCAGCACGTCATGACTATCATACACAGAAGTTCATGAAGAGATGAGAAACAAAGTCATTAATGTGTATCAGTCTGTAAAGGGTTGCAAAGCAATTGAGGGTTGTTATCCACAATGCATAAAACATGGCACAGTGGTGAACCTTTCAGGGAATAATTTAAGTAACAATAATCTAATTTAACAAAGAGACTGGTCAAAACAGCATCATTGAACGAATTCCAAGGAGAAAGCCATTGCTGTCCAATAAGAAGACAAAAGGTAGGTCTGACATTTGCCCAAAAAAGTGTCTTATTTATCACCACAACCCTATGGGAAAATATTCTTTGTGCTAGCGAGCCAAAGGTGAATGTTTTCCAAGGTGTGCATTACATCTTGCATAAACAAATGTTGGTAGACACACATGGTAGTGGCAGTATGATGTGTGTAAATTGTCTAAACGGTCTTTGTATGCCACGGCATTAAGCCCAACTCTGTAATACATCCCCATGTCTTGATCAGATTCCACTGCCTAATTTTACTCTTGACACACTACACACCATTCTTCTTCACATTACTGCATTCAACACTTCATACTTGATGATGTAAGGTTTGGCAACTTTTCTTCCCCAAATCAAAACTTATTCCATTAAGCTAATCCTGAGTTAATCTGAAACCTGAAGTTCACACAAAGTTTGAGATCTCTTCCTGTTTTTGTAGCAGACAGTCGGCAATTTGAGCCTGTGCTACCTCTACTTTGGCCTACTACTCTGTTGCTGAGTTACTGTAGCCCCCAATTACTTCCTATTTGTAATAAAACCACTAAGATATTTGGTGCCCAAAACATTTCAAGAATTGACTTATTAATAGTTCAATAACTTGGAAAACCCCCTCTTAAAAGCAATACACTGAAAAGTGTATTACTAAATTTAGTCTTGTGAATTTCAGTCATCTTTTTTTAGTGTTAAGTTCATTGACCAATAATGTACACACTTCTGCTTATGTGGTACTACAGCATTTATATCCAGTTGATATCTGAACCTTTACAAGTCCATAATGTGATTGTGTGAATCTTTTTTTTCAGCCACTTCATTAAAGATGCACTGTGTTTTGGATGAGTACTGTTAAAAACCCAATTTGAGTTTGATCCTCAGGATTTTCACACAGATGGTTCCACGTTTGGCTTAAGATTACTTTGTTATGCAGAGGAATTCTCTGTTGACTCAGTGACAACAAAGCACAGAGATTATTCATTTGCAAAAAACTACTCATTTATTCATTTGTATAGTGTCATTAAAGCACAAGTTCATTCAACATTTGATATTTATAGTGCATTGTACAGCAAAGTGCATTGCAAAAAAGGTAAAGACAGATATGTAAAAAAAATACACTTAGAAATAGCAGAACTTACACATTAGATAGAAAGGAAGAAAGGAAAGAGGAAAGAAAGAAGGGAAATGCCAGTCTAAGACAGAAAGTATGTGATGACTAATAACTTTAAAAAAACATTAAGCATTAAAATACTTAAGTTTTAATTTTGATTCTGTCTTTATTCCAATTATATTATTTTTTCCTTTTTTAAAAACATCACACAGTTATTTTCAGTGTATTGCACAATATAGTTACAGAGTTTGTCAGACAGTGTACCCCAATTGCAGCTATACATACAAATATACTATGTGCCAAATTCCATTATGCTTAATTTGTATTTTGAAAAAAAACCTTTTATCTTTGTAGCTGGATGAGTTTGTCACATATTTATTTGCTCTGTTTAAGTATTCTGTAGCACAATGTTTTCATATTTTGTTGTTTCTTTCAGGTTGTGGTGATGAATGGCTGTGGTTCGCTCTTCTCATGTATTGCTGCAGTAATTTGTGATCCTAAAGGTGGGCAGAAAAAGGCATATTGCATCTACCTGCATGTAGCTGAATACAAAAAAACTGCACAAAGGAAAGGGTTTTTTTTGTCCGTCGTGTACATAAAGTATATTACTATGTAAGAAACACGAAAACTTGAGTCTGATTGAGTTTGATCTACTTTGCAAAGAATTGGTAAAAAAAAAAAGTCAGTCCACACGTTGGTCTAGCACATTCAATCCCACTAAAATCCATTAAAAGTTGTGGTGAAGTCACTGATAATATGTAAATTTAGCTTGTGTTATAAGTGTCTTTTTCTGTTGTAGATGCCATTCTTATTCCTACTCCTTTCTATGGGGTTATAACTGAAGATGTGCATTTGTACAGTGATGTAAAACTCTTCCATGTTCCTCTTGATTGCGAGGTAGGAAAACGGATCTGTTTTCAGTCAGTTATTTTAAATTTAAAATATAGCATCAGTTCATGTTTACTCACTCTAGCTTGTACTGGTTGCTGCTTGATTCAACTGTGTTTTTTTTTTTGTCTTCTGCTCATTACTTTTATTATTATTGCATAGGCTGATGGCAAAGAAAGCAGACACTTTCACCTCACTGTAGAGAAGCTAGAAGCAGGGCTAAAAAAGGCAAAGCAAGAGGTATGTCAATGAAACAATCATTTCATATGCAAATTGGAAAAATGTATTGGAAGGGATATTTTCTCATCAGCATGTTAAGGGAGTTTATATGTACTCAAAAGCCCTCTTCTTTTAGGGGTGGAACATTAGAGCCCTTATTCTCATGAACCCTCACAATCCTCTGGCTGAGCTCTACACTCCAAAGGAAATGATTGCCTTCTTAGAGTTCGCCAAAAGGTGTGTTTACCCCTCTGTTATCCCACGCTGTAGCCTGCTGTAAATCCTCCTGCACAACCATATTGTGCTTCGTACAGTGTTTGGAATACCAAGTGCTTGTCACACGGTTTTATCATCTTCTCTAACCACCAGTATATTGTTGTAAGAGTCATGGGAGCAACAGTAAATCTCAGGGCTTTTACGCTGACAGCAGTGAAATCAATACATTATTTTACATTTATGTTCTTTGTTGTTTATAGTGATTAAAAGCATAACCAATTTTTTTTTATTACATCTCTTTTTAGAAATGAGCTGCACGCCATTGTAGACGAGGTGTACATGCTGACGGTCTTCGATGAGTCTGTCACCTTTCGCAGTGTCCTCAGCATAGAGAGGTTCTGCATGATTACTGTATTAGGACCTTAATCATCACAATTCTGGTTGAGGACATGCTCTCATCTCCCACTGATTTGCCCTTATTTCAGTTTGCCCGACCCACAGAGGACGCATGTGATGTGGGGGATGAGCAAGGTACTGCCAAGGACTGACTTCTGTGTTCCTGCTGACAGTACAGAATAAAAAAGTGTTCCTCTGTGGGTATCCAGTCTCACAGCTTTGTGTTATTATGTCTTCTACTTTTTAGGACTTTGCAATGGCAGGAATCAGAATAGGAACTTTGTATACTGTGAATACAGATCTTGTGGAGGCTTTGGCTCAGCTGGGTTCATTCCACGGTCTTCCTGGAACCTTGCAGCACCAGGTGGCTCAGCTGCTCCGGGACAGAGGTATGAGCCAAGATTCACAAGTTTGTTTTTGAACAGATAATAGTTGACAATGACTTGATCAAAAATGTGTTTGTATATTTTAACAGAAATATTTTTCTTTTATAAAAGTGTATTATAATTTATAAAAGCTGTTTACTAATTGAAATGGCAATGTTAACTTTAGTCATATTGAAGAACAACAGAAGTCACACCAAGTTGCAGCACAGCAACAATTAAACCCAAGAAAGTGTAAAGGAAACCTAGAAAAGTACAAAGTGAGAAATAAATCATATCAAATAAAAACTATACAGTAAATCTAATTAATCTGATATATAATATAATAAAACACATGAATATAAATAATTACATAGCTTAGTAAATATATAAATAGCCATATTTCACTTTGTTGGAGTTCTAGTAATAACTGCAAGAGTTTAATCATATATGCGTTTTAGTTTGTCTTTTAACACATCTATAAGAATCTGGTTGCTTGACTGAGTGTTCTAGATTACACAAGATGCTTCAAAAGATTCTGCAGATCAGACAGGTTATAAGAACCACAAACCAGAACCAGAAAGTCTTAAAATCATTCATGCAACGACAGGAAGTCAGCTTAGGCGACCACTGGGGGCATATGCTCCGACTTCCTGCTTCCTGTCAGCTTCAGATGGAAATATTTACCCCAGTCTGTTCGATGTTATAGCAAATGCATGAATTACTTTCTCAAAGCTTTTAGGGCTGAAATACAATACCTAACCTCAGAAACTAGGTTGCTTCTGATTGATTCTCATGAAGATCAAGGAATTTTGATTGATTTTGTTAATATCATTAACACATTCCTATATGTCTCTCAGTGACTCAACAGTTATCATCTTCACATTTGAAGATTATCCACGAAACAGTGGCAGAATATGTTGTAGTTCCAAAAAAATTAACACAAAGGCAATGTTTATCAAGAAAACATGGGGACTAAAATAGTGCCTTATGGTACTCCACATGTAAGTGGTGCTGCTGCTACTAAAATTCACCAATACTGACTGGAAATCTCCTGCCAGATAAACAGCTTGGTCTATGTCGTGAAAATGTCTAAAAGATCCAATACAACAGAACCAAAGCTTGGTGAAAGGTCATTTGAAAGACACAAAATATCCCAAAATGTTTAATCTACCCATTCGACTTTCATAGTAATATGCGGATCTGTTTAACATTAAGTTGCAGAAAGAGTAATAACATAACTGTATGTGTTGTGACTGTGCAGACTGGATCAACAATGAATTTCTGCCTGAAAACCGACGCAGGCTGAAAAATGCTCACAGCCTCCTGACCAGAGAGCTGCAAAGCCTAGGTATCCCTTTCCTGGACAGACCTGCTGCCCTGTATGTCTGGGCTGACCTTAGAAAGGTAATACAAGCTGCAGAGCCATTGTCTGTTATACCTTTATCTTTGCAGAGATTCACATTTTCTCTCAGGCTTGACAACGTTGTGTGTGTGTTGTAAAAGTTCACTTTTGTCTCATTGTCCCAAAGTATCTGAGCAAGTCATCGTTTGAGGAAGAGCTGTCTCTATGGAGGTGTTTCCTCAAACACAAAGTGTTGTTGAGCTGTGGGCAGGCGTTCTCATGCTCCACACCTGGATGGTTCAGAATCGTTTTTGCAGACCAGCAACCCCAACTTCAACTTGGTCAGTCTCATAAGCTTTTTTGTTTGTTGTTTGCTTGTTTCTTCAAAAGCATATTAATACTGATAGTCCTCAAAACACCTTGGACACTGTGTTAGTAAAAATGGATGGACACACTCATTCATATTTCAGCTGTATGATTTATAGAATGTGAAAAGAAAACATAAACTGCATACAGCTATGGAACAAATGAAGTATGGACTCTTTCAGGTACAGAGTTACATGGATCAAGAAACAATTTAAATGTATTTGCATATACAAAAGATTAAATGCTATCATCATTCATTAACTATAAGCTAAAAAGCCAAACTGGAAACACTGATAACGTAAGCAAACCCTGATTCTTCCTTAACATTTAGGAGGAAGAGGTTGCAGCCAGTTCCTGCTAACTGATCCGTATGTGTGTGACCGCCTCCATAAGCCCATGAGATCTGACAGTTTGCTGCACTGGAGCATACAGTTGTGAGAAGCAGTTGTTTCTGCCTATTATCCTTGTTATAGAGGCACTTATAAACAATTTGATGTCTATCATTCTAGTGACAAATATTATAAGGGAAAAACAAATAATTTGAGACATGTGGGAATCTTCTAGGAGTGGAAGTTCAATCAGATTTATCCCAAGGCCAAATCATACAGTTCTCAGGCAATTTACAAAAAAAAAAATAAAAATAAGAACCCGATGTCATGCTTCACAGGACTCACGTAGCATACTAAATATGCAAATTTTGGGACTTCCTTGAAAGAGTTCCCAGAAGAAAGACTTTTCTCTAAAAAAAAAAAAAAGGTGAAAGAAGACCAAAGTACAGTCATGTTTAGTAAGAACCAAAAAAAGTGTATTAGTGCAAACATGTCAAACAGCTGTTAAACAGGTTGGTTGAGGAGTAAGAATTTTTACTGGTTTTACAGCCACAGTACCTGGGAACATTGCAGTCATTGAGTTGACTATAAAA
Organism: Xiphophorus hellerii; assembly: GCF_003331165.1. Classification (NCBI taxonomy): domain Eukaryota; kingdom Metazoa; phylum Chordata; class Actinopteri; order Cyprinodontiformes; family Poeciliidae; genus Xiphophorus; species Xiphophorus hellerii. The sequence continues at coordinate 15,016,652 of NC_045673.1, forward strand.
TCCTCTCTGCCAAAGTATTCTAAAGTAAAAAATGAGGAGATCAGACCAACAGATGAAGTCTTTCTAAAATTAGACGATAAATAATGATCAAAAACATAAAATTTACAGTTTGAAAGGCTGAAAATGAAGAGTAAAGAAAAGATGCTGCAATGGCCCTTTCAAAGTTCAGACCTCAAACCTAAGATTGAAATGCTTTGGTATGACCTTAAGATAAATGTACAGAAAAATAATGCCTAAAAAAATGAACTAAAGCAACACCGTGCTGCTGTGTTGTCTATGTTATGTGACAAAAATGCAAAGTCAATATTACAGATATGTAAAACCTTTTAAAAAATGAGTAGTCACTTGTTTGTTGTAAGCATCACGTATCTTGTTATCTCTCAAAAATATTTTAATCCTCGTTTAAATTCCTGTTTATGGAGATGCAAAAAGTACATTCTATCAGTTCTTCACTTTCCCTGCTGAAGAAAGGTCATGCCCTAATCATGCCCTCATCATGATGCTGCTGCTACCATATTTCACTGTGGAGATGGATGATATTCATGTCCTCTTCCATGCAGCCCAGGACCTTAGGTTTTTCTCCCATCTGATAAAACCATTCTCCTCCACATCTGTCTTTTGTGTTGCTCTTGTTGTGGCAAATTTTATGAAACATTTATTACGGCTTTCTTCTTGATACTGTTCCATGAAGATCAGATTTGTCCCACCTGAGCTGTGGACCTCTGCAGCTCCTCTAGAATTACCTTAACCATCTTGGTCAGTTCTTAAATTAATGCTCCACTTGCCAGGCTAAGTGAGCTCTGAGTGCATTTGGATTCACTGGATTTTAGTTTGGCATTTCAAATTCAAAGGCAGCTCATTGCATATGCACCCACACGTTTTAATTTATAAGCACACAAAGAAATACCTTTCCATTTTTTAATTTTTCTTCATCTTTACAATTATGCACTTCTTTGTTGTGGTTGAGTAAATAAATCCCCAATAACATACAGTGATAATTGTGGTTGTAACTAATATAAAATGATAGATGAATAAGAGTGATGTTTTATGTCTTTTCAGGCCTAAAGCGAATTCAAGAGGCCTTGAGAGAAACCAAGGAAAAGAACACCAGCTCTGTTACATGCTCAATTAAAGAAACTGATGATGGGGGTAAAAAGACAGTAAAAAGAGGGAGGTGATGAGTCAGACAACACTGCTATTGTTAATTCAACCCCCCAGAGCAAGTCATCAGACCAGCTGAAGGAGAGGGATAGCCCTGTTCCTGACACAGGCTTGTTTGGCGCAGAGGAGTTTCTTTTGCTGGACTGCCAAGAATCTAAGCCTGCAGAGGGTCTGGACTCCCTTATTGGTACTCTCAGGCATCAGATCCGTTCGTCTGATTGGCTGGAGAAGAACACTCCAGTGCTGTCTCATGGGGAGGATCCAGAAATTCTTGATGTATTCAAGTCTCTGCTGCAAAGAGCCAAAAAGTAAGCTTTCGATAAACAGACAGGAATGCGACTGCCAAAGATTTCAAGAGGCAGTGCTTATTTTTCCTTCTTCCCACTTGTGTTTAATTTGAAAAGCCTGACAAAGACATCCGACTCTGGGTCATATCTGATGCTTGCCTCAGCTTACATCAGCAGTGAATGATATAAAGCAGAGAGGTGGATGAAAGGCCAGGACAGATGGATGAAAAGGAACATGGTTCTTTTTTTTCCCATCTTGACGCCTTACTATGAGAAAGATAGTTTTTTGTAAGCTATAGTAAGAATGTTGAATTTCTCAAAATCGAAGTAAGTACCAAACGTCAGTCAACCAGAAACAGTCAAGTTCTATTTTCTTCACCATTAAATGAATCAGAATGATTTATCAATTATCTGTGAATAAAGGATTAAATTATCCACATGGTTTTCTATCATTTCCATGAAACAATACAAAAATGTTTGTAGGTGCATGTTAATATGTTATCATTCAAAATGTTTCTTTCAGCATTTCAGTTCAAAAGGTGAAACTCATTTTTATCTCAGAGTGATATATCTATAAAAATTATTGGTAACACTTTGTTTGATGGGATGTGCACAAGACTGACATGACAATGTCATAAACGTGACAACACCTCATGACAACACCTGTCATGAACATGAAGGAGTCTTTATGAATGACTATGACTGTTGTCTTAAAGTGTAATTTGGTAAATAATGACACTTAAGTTGACTTAATGACACAAAGTTGCTCTAAAGGTTTCAATGAAAGTCCATTAAAAGTGCCAATTTTGCATAAAAGTGTCATTATTTGCAAAATTATTCAATGTTCACACCTTTAATTGACTTTTAATGCAACTTTCAGAGCAACTTTGCATTAAAAGTGTCATTAAAGTTAAAGAATGACACTTCATGACAACAGTCATAGACATTCATAAAGACTCCTTTCTGTTCATGGCAGGTGTTATGTCCTGCTTATGACAGTATCATGTCAGTCTTATGCACACCCGTCAAAGTGTTACCAAATTATGTCTAATTTCAATTATTGTGGGAGCTATTTCTGACAATAAGAAGTAGCTACAATGATCGAAAATACAGTCTTGAAATATGTCACTCTTTGTGAATTTTATCTGTATTATAGAGTTCCACTTAAATTGGATTACTAAAATACAAAAAACTTTTTGATGACATTTGGATGCACCTGTTTTTCTTAATCTACAATTTAATCAGTATCAAGTTGCTGAAAGTTTTTGTTTGGGTGGGCTGTGGGTGCCGTTCCGTTACAACGAAGGAAAAAGAAAGGGTGGTATTTACGTGACGAGGAGGAGAGACCTCTTAGGTCACCTACGCATTCAGCGTCAACACAGTCATCCACTGTAACAACTGAGAGTGGGATTTCCTCTTATGTGTTGTCATGCATAATGAGCAGATGACACCCCCACACACACTACTGTAAATGTCAAAATGTTACATCTCTACAGGAAATTATTGCCAAAATGTTTTTTTGTTTCACATTTTTGCTGTGTCTACAAAGTTTCCCCAGATTTTAAACTCATCTTTAAACTTCCCTTAAATGTTTAATTTCCATACTGTTTTTTAAATAACAAATCAAGCTGTGCTTCCTTAAATAGCAGCTTTCACTTTCTCTAAAGTGGGTCTGAGTGGAGAACTCCAGGGGAAATTTCTAAACTGACGAGGGGGAGTTTCCATTGCAGCAGAGGTGGAGCTACACTAAAAGGTTTGATCTGTTAGAGAGGGCTTGTAGTCACTAGCAGTAAAGACACAATACCACCTTGTTAGAAGGGGTTTGCATGGTTGTGTAGGTACAGTAGCATTCACCGAAACTTCACATCTTCACTCTTGAATCTATTCTACCAGCAAGCAAGGTAGGTTATTACAGTTTAAACTGATTTAAACACTTCTCTTTTTTTAAGCTGCTATTTATCCCTGCTGCTTTCTGTTTCCCTTTCAGTCTGGTAAAAATGAAGTTTCTTGAGCTGAGAGACTCCATCAGCCGCTTCAGATTTACTCAGTCATGTCTGGGACTCACAGGTTGTGTGTGTGTGTGCTACTCTATCTGCACACCACACTGGCTGAAAGACAAAAGATGGTGGTTAATCTCCAACAATAACAGCAGCAACCAGGAGAGGCATGGAGATGACATTCATTTATATGGTGAGCAAAAATTATTTTTATTCCGTTGGAAATCTTCTGAAGCCTGTCACTGTGGTTTAGCTGAAAGTAGTAACTTAATAAACATGCACATACTGTACGTGCTTATTTGAAAGTCACTCTTATGGTGACTTGGTTAGTTGTTTCTCAGTCACTGGTGAGGATAAATGTGAAGAAGAACATTTGTCCAAACACTTAGGGATATCTTCCCAGCAGTAGTAAACATGTCTGAGCCTGCTCCCGTACCAGAGAATTGTATCCTTGCATCTGTTGATGCTCATTACTGGCTCTGGGGGAGACGTGCTGGAACTCGTTTTTGTCATCGAGATCTACCTTTATTTTTCTGGGGAACCATATAAAATGATCAGATTAAGGTTAGCTTAGTTCAACCTTGACTCCAAATGATTTTATAGCAACAGAATGCTTGAACTGTGAATTATCCAAACCAATTATAGAAATACAACAAAAATGGTTTATGAAAAAAATAAATAAATACTCGAAAAATAAATAAATACTTGAAAAAATGTTTTGATGTTAAATCATCCATGTTTACCTCACCTCAAACCTTAAATGTGCCATAAAAGTTTGAAAACCACGTTGAATTTTATTTTTTATTATTTCAGTCCTCCGTATGATGATTGTTCTTTTCAGAGCACTTTGTTTTTCTATTAAAGAACAGATAAGGGACCCATGTTTTGTATTTGCTTAAGGTAGCACTACTAAACAGCTGTTGCCATCAAACTTCTATCTGGTAGATACAACTTGACACAAAACCTCCTGTGGCGTAAGACTCCATTTAGTACTTTTATTTTTTGGGTTCAGAGTGACGAAAAGTGGAATGCAGGCCACACAGCTGTCAAGCCACGGGCAGCATGTGGGTTTATCTAAATAACCCGGTTAATTAATACCAAAAATATTCTACGCAATACACTCTTAAAAACTGCCACTAAAATATATATATATTTTTTGGTTTTTGTATGAGTGTTTACCAAAATCAAAATAGCCAAAAGACACATTATTTATAACAATATAACAACAATTCAATGTGTTCTATTTGTTTTAAGCAGTTGGAATAAATATTTGAATACAAGAGAAGATGGTTCATAGTTCTTTTTGTTCAGTTATTTGTCTAAACCAATTTATAATATAATTTCATGGTCATTTCACTCTGAGAAATCACACTGGCCCTTGATGAGGATTATACTGTACAAAATAACAAAGGAAATTACAATCCAAAGTTTAATAGCACTGTGCTTACACATGAGGTAATTTGAGCAAAATAAAAATTAGTAAGGGACTGTAGAGTTAGCTGCTAAATTAGTTGTTTACTAACTAGCTTCCTTTTTAAAAAAGCACATGCTAGCCTCATGCCAGGAACATTTTTAAACAGCATCATTAACTGGTTTGATTGTTAACAGAAAACCTTTTTCATGCTTTAATCATTATTAATATGGTTTAACTAAACATTTTTCATTTTGAATCTTCTGTGTTTTCCAACTTTAGAGGCAGAGAGAGTATTTGGAGTCATTTCTTTATTGATGGCTTTGAGCACTGCAGCGCTGTGTCTTGTGTTTGCCCTCTGCTGGACATCTAAGACAGTGCACTCCTACTCCAACACCCGCTCTCTCCTCATGGCCGGGCAGGCTCTCTTCCCCACCACTTTGCTGTTCCTCACCATGGCCTCCACAGGTAATTCAGTTCAATTCAGTGCAACTCAGCATAGTTGATACAGGACAAAATCACGCCATAAGTAATTTCAGTAAACCTTAAGACTTTAGAAACAAAGTGCACAGATTCGACCCAATTATATTCTGTCCAATACATTAATCTTCATGTAAAGTATCCATTTGCTACATAGATCTCATTTACAAGTTTCCCAATTGCATCGAGGTGGTGGGCAGGGGGAAAAAAATGTAATTAAAAAGAAAAGAATCAACAACAAAATATAAAACACAACTAAAGAAAAACATGGCAAATCATCAAATAAATAGAAATATTAAGCAAGTCATCAAAACAAGTCTGTCCAGCTCTTGTCAATCACAATATTAATATTAATATTCAGCCATATTAATATTCAGTCCAATAACAGAATGTTGTTCAATTCAATTATAATAACCAATACGATTAAGGAAATCCGAAAATGCAAACTTTTCGGGGAGCAGAAAGTAGCTGCTGTACTTTTATGCTTTGCCATCCATTTACACACATATTGCACTATGTTTCACATTGATAATGTTGAGTTATAAAAAAATGTCATAAAACACCCACATTCAGCTAACCTTCAAATAGCCTTTTGGTTTATGCAGTTCATATGAGACCCACACCTACAGAAATCCTTTCATGTTATTGCTCATTTACATACCCTGCAGGGCAACAGTTTTTAAAGAGAGTTTTTACTGTCCGGGAAATTGCATTTCATCACTATGCAAACTCTTATTAGAGGCTGTGAGCATGTAATATTTGAACGTAATGTCTTTTCTTTTAGTACTAATGTAGCTTAATTTGACTCCATCTGTCCACAGGTTTCTTCTTCCTCCTTAGCTGGTCTTTATTCACCTATGAGCACTGGAAGGTTAACAATGAAGACTTCTCTAACCTCGGCCGATCCTACTGGCTGGGGGCTTTGGGTTGGATCCTTCTGTTACCACTGGAGACAGTGGTATTTATTGCAGAGCAAGCTGTTGTGCCTAACATTATACCAGACTTAGAGAAGGCTGTGAAGTCATGGCAGAGTGCTGCTCAATATGAAGCCACCAAAAGGGCTCTTAGTGAGGGTTGACAACAAAAGCATGTTGGCTCCTAAAAGGTTCCCGTCAGTTCCTTGAATGCACTTTATAAATAAGGATGTGGTAGAGAGTCAGTCTACCTTGGTAAAACATGCTAGATTGAGGGCTGTCAGCTGCAGATTGTTTTCAGTATGAAAAGAAATAAAATCCAAGTACACTAAGGAACTATAGCTGGGGTCCACACATCTAGGCCTCAAGGCCAGGTGACCTGCTACTTTTAGATGTGCCCCTGGCTCAAACACCTCAATCAAATGGCTGAATTAGCTCCCCAGTGCAATGAAGGCCTCCAGAGTCCTTCTAATAACCTGATTATTTGACTCAGGTGTGTTGAAGAAGAGATGCATCTAAAACCTGCTGGACACTGGCCCTCGAGGTCTGGATTTGAGGGTCCCTAAACTAAAGTACTACCTGTAGAAAAGACTGCAAGGTTCTGATGTTCTGCCTGAAGCAGGTCCAGGGTGTGTGTGGGCTTTTTGTCAGAAAAGAAAAATAAAGTAAAATAAACACTGTTTTAAAAATTCAGTCAGTGATGCTCCCTGAAAACATCGCTGCTGCAATGTACTGGAAGAACTTTAGAAAAATGCTGTTTTGTTTAAGAACTGTAACACTTTTGTATAAGCACTTTCAATCTCATGCAAAGAACTGGTGATTTTGTTATTGTAAGCCAATCAAGCTTTAAAACAAATGCCGCTGAAAATTGTGTTGTGTTATTTTGTTGTTTTAATAAAAGATCTAATTTGAACTCTTCTGTTTCTACTTTAATCTGGATCTGATATTGAGAGAATATTCTGCTATTTAATAAGTACTGCATACTCTGACAGTCAAATAAACTTACAGGCCACTTTATAAGTTATTCTTGCTCAGTTATTTGTTAACACAAATGGAAATTCTACAAGAGCAGCAACTCAGGGTATTTAGGCATCTAGTGAAGATAACCTGCTTAAATTCAAATTGAGGATAATAGTTGGTTTTGCCAAACACCTTTATAGTTATTCATCCAAATGAGGAATAATATTCAGTGAGCTGCAGTTTTATGGATGAAAAATCATTGTTGATGTCAGAGGTCACAGGAGAATGAGCAGAGCGCCTTGAATAAAAAGAGAGAAGAAAAGACTCATTACAACCAATGTATGTGGGATACCATCTGAATGTACAAAACGTCAAGCTAATACACTACAGCAGGAAAATTCAGTATTGGGTCAAAGGAGCTCCTCTCCGCTGAAAAAAAAAAAAAAAAAAGAAATCTGGCCTCATCTAAATTGAACTAATTGGACAAAAATCGCCTAGTCTGATGAGTGTCAATTACAGCTTTGACATTCAGATGGTAAGGTCAAAATGTGAGATAAGTAAAAGTATTGACCCATGCTTCTTTATGTTTTAAGCTTGTGGAAACAGACAGTAATGGTTTGAGGTATATTTTCTCAGGACACATTGGAGCCCCCTTTCCCTAATTTGATATGTGTTCATTTTATGACCGCAGTGCACTTGTCTTCTGTTGGCTACCACCAACAGAATATTACAAAACTCCTAATACCTTCCATAATGATTAAATCCCAATCTAACAGAATGAGAACATAGGCTCTGCATGTTGGATGGTCAGTTGACATATTTGCAGCAGCACTGCAATCCTTTTATGTCAATATGAATTGGGATGTCTGAGGAACGTTTCTGGAACCTTGTTGAATCGAAGCCTTGAAGAGCCAGGGCAGTTCTAAAGTAAAAAGTGGATCTAACTAGACAATGTGTTTATTTGGAAACTCTATCTCAGCTTTGGCTTTCTAAATTATTTTCTAAAATGATAATCTGCAATATAAACATTTGAATTCAACAGAACAACTGTAAACACCAGCAGGGAAAGAACAAATAATGAATATGCAGTATTTTTGTGGGGCATTTTTGTTGTTGTTTTTGGCTCAAGCTGTTCTTGTCTTCTTAAAAGAGTCTTTTTAGCAGCTTAAGTATAACTTCTGAGTCTCCTATAAAGAGTGGATGTTGAGATTTGCCTTCTTCTCAGGTTCTGACGTGGTCTCTGATCTGAGGTGCCGTTAATATGCAATTTCTAAGCCTTTTAACTATCACGGACCTCTCCACTGCAGCAGAGGAACAGCAACTTGGGGTTTTTCTTTCCCCAGGCATTCCCCATTAAAATGAGCTTCATCAAAGCATTTCGTGGCTTCTCAAGTGCACTTCAAGAAGCCTTCACAGATGTGAGAAGATTTCAGAGCAGATAAACCTTCATATGTTAAAATAAAAATGAGTGTTGTTTCACTTTGTTCATCGGCGTTGCACTCATCATAAAAAAGGACTAACAGCGCTGAAAAGATTTACTCTGATGTATGTACATGTACACCAACAGATGTCACAATAGATTTTTTCAAAAGGGCTAAACAAATAGTCCAGGCAGTGTTGCTGATTCAATGTTTTTTCCACACTGTGACCTAAAAATTAGAAATAGTTTTGTGTTTTTTTTTTAGCAATTTTTACAAGGTCAACTATATTATATTATTTAAGAGAAAATACTGTTCATGTGTGCATAGGAAAGCAGAATAAATATCCTCAGGTACCCTGCCCACTGAATTTAGGGCCCTGGTTACAGATGTTTCGTAAATGATGATGGTGTAGATCTTTGATTTGTGCTTTTGTACACTTGAAGTTAGACTAATATTTTTAGAACATGGTAAAGATTGGATCATTTTCAAGTTAGAACAATGGAACTGACACAAAGTTGTAAATGTATGTTCTATGAAAGTACATCAGTACACTGGAGAAATTCCAAACATCATGCCAAAACAAAAACATAGCATTCGTGCGTCCATATAAACAATGCAAATGTCTTAGTTTTAGAATGAATTTTGTATTATTCTTCTTTAGCACTACCACTGACAAATGTAATAATTTGACTCCTCTCGTTGGATTATTTTAGCTAAATATTACCTCTCAGTTCAAATACTCATCTGAAAACTTGTGTTTGTGTGATTTCAATTCATGCCATTATTGTTCGAGATTTGAACTCAAGTTGCATAGTACAGGGGGAAATAGTCCTTTATATATTTCATGCTTAACTGAAAAAAATATATGTGTATGGCTCATTGTCAGTGGACAACAAATTCAGTGTTGAAATAACCTGAGACTAAAGAATCTAAGTACCAGATGGGCAGATAGCTGGCTAGGTGTTAATCCTCTCATAGAACAACGTAAGTTGGGGGAGGCTGAGTACTCAACAGTGAGAGTGTGTTAGCCTCTCAGTGATAGGGAGGAGAGCGCAGAACCGTTGTGCAACCACATCAGCCCTGGATGGAATGGATCACTTTGTGTTCTTGGAAGCTGTCATTATATGAGCCTGTATTGCAGTGGTTCCCAAAGTGTGGGGCGCGCCTCCTAGGGGGGAGCGCAGTGCCATTGCAAGGGAGGAGCGGGAAGCGGTATGGATGAATAATAATAATAATAAAAAAGAACAGTTACACAAAAGTGTTTCACTGTAAAGATGGTTTGTAGTGTGTTTTGTTGCAACCTGAAGTGTGAAGTAAACTTCAGTGGAGTTTGAAAACAAAATATGTATATAGGTTTATGTCTGGTTGAACGATGTGTGTGCCCAGTTGATCCTTTTTTTTTTTTTTAGGGGTGATTTTATTGTAATCCATAGGGGGGCCCAGAAAATATTTGGGAACCACTGGGGGGGGGGGGCAGAAGAAAATCTTTGGTAACCACTGCTCTGTTGAATAAGCACCAAATAATGATACAGCTGTGCTGAATCTGTTCTGTTGCTTTCTGTAGTATTCATCTAACAAAACTTTGTCTGCTTGAGGTAAAGTCAGTTGACCTAAAATAGAGAAAAACTAAACATTTAAATGGGTATCAATCTTTAAAACAAAAACCTAAACCTAGGGGCAAAACAGGAGCTCATGTTTTGGGGGGCTGAACAAGATGCCTTACTATTTGCACAATTATCCATCACTCTGCCAGATTTTGCATGCCTAGTTTTTTCTTTGCCAACTCTACATCTGTTTCCTCCCTGAAACACTTACCTCATGCATCCACAGCATTAATTTTAGAGATCTGCAGAGTATTTGGACCACCAGACAACAGATTGAATCCAGATTCATTATTTACTTTTCCTCTCACACCTTCCCAGTAGGGAAAAGAAGCGCTCGGATGCTGGACTGTTTATATTTACATTCTCAACCTGCCAAAGTGTGAGGGGAATTAAGTGGCTTTGGCGCTGTTAATTGGGCGTTAATCAGGTGTTGCTCTAATTAAAAGGCAGTTCCGCCCTGTTGGGCCCTGGTAATGAGTTTGTTATTAAATCCACAGAGGATTTTTGTCTCTTTTTCAATTTACCAATAGGGTAGTGCTTAATTGCTGTGTAAATGAGCGGAATGTCCTTGAAGGTCATGTTGCATTGGAAGGCGATCCGTGAGCAAAACTGTTCTATGGAGCCTCAGATCTGAAATTCACTGAATTCTCAGAGAACTTAGACTGGAGTGAAAATAGGCGTTTTGATTTTACTTTCATGAACTCACAGGGAAAATCTTCAAATCTAATGTCCAAGATTTAGGGCACATGTAAGTAGATATTTCCTAAGTAGGTAAAAGCACTTTTAAAACTGGTTTCCTCCCCTCAAGTTGTTTTTATTACACTCACCCGGTGCTATTGCCATTCTTGAAAATGCACCTTGTTTTATGGCTGCCGACAACTCGTAAACAAAACCCGCCTGCTCCTCCGTATCCATTTTCCAACATCACAAGTGGTGCTCTTTGACCTTTTTGAAAGAAACTGGGCAAAAAGGTTGAGAATGCCTTCAGTCATGGCTGAATCAATATGGAGATGGAAAGAAAGAGATATAGAAACAGCCAGGGAATTCAGACAGAGGAGAAAGATGAATGATGGAAGATGTTACACAAAGATAGACAGGTAGCTTGAGAGAGAACACAGAGTGATTGTTGAAAAATATTTGCTGCAGAAACATCTGCACCTAACATCAAACCTTGGCTGTCTGCATGGTTAGAAAAACGCAACCAGATATAATCAGCTACGGGATCTGTCAAAAACCTACCAATTATGCTGCACTGGCATCTTAGAGATCTTGCCGGCACAAGTTCACTAAGATAAATACTCAGATATCGAGCTCACGCAATCTTAACCTGATTTTCCAAAGCTAACAACTCTGTTCTTCATAGTGGGAGAGAAAGAGGAAAGAGTATCTAAAACATGTTGTTTTTTTCTCTACCTGCTGGTGGTGCTGGTGTAACATCTACTGCTTTGCCAATGTCAATGGAAAATGGTTAAAATGGGAAGATGCTGCTTGAATGTGATGAAATAAATTACTTGCCAACAAGTATCTTTGTGTATATTTTTAGTTGTAAGGTGGACAATTAAGATTCTTCAGCATATGTTAAAGAACTTTAAACAGAACAAGAACAAGACTTCTACTCCCCCGAAAAAGTTTTATTTAGCTTGTTCTTGGAGAACGATGAATTATGAAACAAAGAGCCCACTCTTTGCTCTTTTGCAGTTTTATTTCTCTTTACATAATTTACTTCGATCATTTGTAACTTTCCCCAGCAGGTTGCTGCTGCTGGGTTGAAAGTGAAGACACTAAAGAAATGCTCAGAGACGAAGCGGCAGGGGGAGAACCAGACATAAAGATTACAGGAGAGAACAAAGAGTGACAGGGGATTTTAGTTGTCACAAAAAAATAGTGTCACAATGTCCTTTCATTCAGCGCCGCTTAGTGCTGTGTCACATTTCCACGAACTTTGTGCCTCTTGTTTCTTCCCTCCATCGATTCATCGGTTGCTCACTTTTATGCTCAAAAATCAAGAATTTGACCTCTGCTTCACCATCATTAGTATAAGTGGACACTCTTTGAAAATGGAGAAGTCAGAAAATTTGATGTCTGTTGTCCTACAATTTCAGAAAAGCAAACAGAGGGAGAGGGTGGAGTGCATGGAGATGTGAGGAGAGTACATCTTTTGTCCTTTAGTCATTTTCCTTGCAGGGACTTGCTTTATTTTTGCCTGCAGAATCTGCAATGAGCCACAGCTCTTTGCGACTGACATCCCACACAGACCACTTCACTGATTGCATTATGTTTAGCAGAACAAGAGTTTAGATGGAGTTTAGAAAAACAATGTCTTGATCATTTCACATTGATTTATTGGATGGAAATTTCTCCCCTTCTTTAGTAGAGCATTGCATGTGACCTTAAAGACTGACTGTTATAAACTTAAATGACTGTTATACTTAGATCATCGGGAAATCCTCCAAATCAGAACCCTGAAAGGTGGCAGAACATATTGAATTTCCAGGTTACATGGGTTCCTCTTGGTCAAAACATGAATACAATGCATATTCTTCAGACTTTTACTGGAAAATTGTTTCTAAAAATGTGCTTTTATCTCTTTATATTACAATTATGAGAAAGTGTGTGTTGGCCTATTCCATAAAATCCAAATAAAATACATTGAGGTTTTCTGTTGCAATGAAACAAAGTGCATACTCTCAGGAGGTATGAATACTTTTGGTAGGTGCTGTAAATGATCACACAGAATATTAGTTACTCCTTTGAAAACAACTTATAATTACTGCCAAAAGGCAGTATCAAAATTTTACAAAAAAAAAAGAAAGAAAGATATATTTGGCATTTTTAGAAGCATACAAAGTTACCTTTGTGTCTTTAATATTGACATGAGCAACAAATTGGCTTGACCATATTTTCCAGACAGGAACCTTGTTCAGTCTCAGACCTCTCAGCCCAGACAATGAAGCTGCGCAGAGCCACATTCTTGTCCATCTTTTTCATCTCTGGCCAACTGTAGCCTCTCCCTCCTCTTATCTATGTGTGACCAAGGAAATTAAATTACAAATATAATCACCAGGCGCCAGTTTTCTTTAACAGCCCCTTTCTGCTTTGCATATTGAGTGTGCTTGCTTTGCACACGGTGTGTGAAGTTACTTATTGGGCTGTTTATGATAATGGGCTCAGCGCTACTTGGGAGTGACAAACCTTTTTACAATGGCAATAAATTAAAGCGAAAGGAGAAGATGAAGTAGAAAAAAAATCATTAAATGCAGATGTTGATATAGCCATCATGGGAAAAGAATTCTAGTTGAAGGAGTAATCTAAAGGGAGATGTGTGATAATGAGTTGACAACAGACAAAACCCCAAATCATTCTTCCTGAGTCTGTGCCATAGTTTAGAGACAGACATTGACATGCTTAATTATTTTAGTTACATGTCTCATGTGAAGTAAAAAAGCTTTCATAACTTGCAGCCATGCCAGTGGTTTTACACAATGGATAGTGACGCTGGTCTGCCAGATATTGTCCAGCTGCACCTCTTTTGTTCAGATAAACTGAATTATAACAAAAATTATTGGTTTTATGCAACAATAGTGCTGTTGTTAGCACTGTTGCCTCAAAGCAAGGAGGTCTTGGGTTCACATTTTATCCAGAGCCTTTCTTCGTGGGGTATGTGTGCTCTCCCTGTGTATGAATAAGATGTATCTGTAACACGCTGGTCTCCTTCAACAATCCCAAAGCATCCATACTAAATAGTTTGACCATTCTCAATGGCCCTTAAATTTGAATATGTGTTAGAATGGTGTGTCTTGTTTATCTCTTTGTTGACCTGTGATACACTGGCACACTGTCCACGGTGTTGCACGCCTCTCACATTAACCTCTGGATATAGGATCAGTGCCTTGTGACCCTTCACATGTTAAAAAGGTATAGAAAACTGATGGATGGATAGTTTCTTTCTTTTTTTGCATCTAGACCATGGATCATGTCTGAATTTTATTTCCACCCAGTTTATAAACTGGTGGATATTACAATACAGAAAAATTTCTGAGACATATGTTTAAACTGGTTGAGTGTGATAAACTGGTTATAATTTGCTTTATTTGCAGTTTGGCTTTTATACTCAGCTTTTAGACCCCTTTACTTTTTTGTTGCTTATTCAGTTATTTTTAAGTCATTGTCCTAGACTTATTTTATATTCTACATGTGATACACTTTGTTGTAAGTGAGGTTGTTTAAATAAGCTTTATCAATAAATGAGAACAATTTAGCTTTTGCTTCCATGAAAGTAGCATTTAGATGGATGGCAATATATTTTATTACAATTAGCTTCAGTCAATCTCTATTTAAACTAAGATTGATTCCAGGCAATGATGGAACCAAAGAGCTTTTTTTTGGTCATTCTTTTGTTTTCATTCTCAAATTGTTATCTGGATTTACCTGCTTATTAGGTAGCACACGTTAGTTTTGGCAAGTTCAATATTCATACGCTTACCACAAAATTAGTCAGAAAGCCAATAATAATTTATAAGTGGTATTTTACACAGTATTATACATACAGACATACACAGGACATTTCTTATTCAAATTGTTTGTTGATCTGTTGAAGTTGTTTGGTTGGCTGTCTATGTTTTTTGATATATGCTAATGCAGAACTAAAACAATAACAAAATAACTTTATATGCAATTGTTTGCACAATTCAGCTTGCAACGAGGTATAGGGTTCAAATCCAGGTCAAGGCCTTTTTCTGTATATTTTGCAAGCACAATTTGGACTACTTTGACGACACTCAATATGTTTTGTCACTCATTTCAGAAAGTGGAACTTCTATGTTGATTAGATTGATTACACACAGAGTGAAACAGTTTGAGCTATTATTCCTCGTAATTCAGAAAAGAGCCCAAAATTCAGTTTCATTAAAAACTGAAAGCTGAATATAAATGCCAGGCTTCTATGCACTCAATACTGATTGGGCCTCCTTTTGCATGAACGTAGCTACATCAGTAGCTACGTTTGAATTCTCCATAAAATTGCGCAAATTAAAAGTTTGAAAATAAATTCACTTAATGGAAACAACTCATGTTTTCTGATAAGTTTTTGAACCAGTATGAGGTGATTTTTCAGTTGTAGTGGAAAAGACGTAGTATCGCAAAACTGCAATGTAAACACTTCCATAAAGAATCCATATTGTTTATGCAACTGTATTAATATCACATTTACAGTAATGTAGGTAATTGGCTAATATGTTCAACACATTTACTGATAACCTTAACATTGCAGCGTGATCATTTTAATGCTGTCTCAAACCTATACCTCAACTTGTTTGTGCTAAATCAACCAAGAGTTGTCCTTGTTTTACCAAAAAAGAAGTAAGAAAAGTAACCCAGATCGAACTGCTCCGAAGGCAGCAGTGCAGTAAAACTCGAGCATGTTGGGATTTGTATAAAAAACTGAGGCCTAGAAAGTCTTACAGACTGGCCCCTTTACTTCTATTCTTCTTTAATATTTATGTTCTCCTGTTTATATATATATTTATATATATTTTTTTAAACAAATATGTTCTGTAAATCAATCCTGACAGGAGCTCATGATATTCTAGGCAGTCAGTGTCTGTTTCTATGCTGGATTTCTTTGTAATCCTATAGAAAAATAGTAAACGAATGAGTAAGAGAGGCAGCATCATTCACCCACTAACTGCTGTCAACTGTATAGAGCAGAGCCTACTCCTCACCTCAAAGGAAATTCCACACGTTACTCCGTCTGACTAAACAAACACTACCGGTGGCTGTCTTTCACAAAAAGATGAGGGATGAATTAGAATGATGCACTTCCCTCAGGAACCAAAAGCCAAAGCTGGTAAAGGTAGAGGGGGGATGAACAGAGGAATAGGATTTTTATCAACATTGTTATGAGACAGCCATCTCACTTTCCCCTGGCCTCTTTCCCTTATTCCCTATTCAGTTAAAATTTTATTTGCTTATGCACAGACTGTTACACTTGCTTGTACAGGCAGGGCAGTGAATGCAAAACTGTATCAATACCCTCGAACTTACCTGGTCCCAAAGCTGTCACAGAGCAGGTGGAGAGTCTGTTTATTGTGATCTTTATATATTCAATGCTAGTCAATCTCTCATCCAACTACAGGGAATACATGTTAGCCAGGTTATCCCGGAGGCATCTCTGTGTTCTGGTGTAGTGTACAAACACATTCCCCTTGAGTTTGGCTCAACCAATCAACACTTTGTCATTGTGATGTAATTCACACACTACATGTTAAAATGTAATTTCACAGGGTTACTGTGAAACAAAGTAGGACTCCAAAATTATAAACAATTGCAGTACATTTCTCTTCTTACACTTGCTCCAATAATCATCTCCATCTACAGAATGTGCTTTTGAAGCTGTAAAATGGCTTCCTGGTGGAACATGCTAATAATTGCTTTGCTCCATCACACTCTGGCTACAAAAAGGCTGGTGGAACATGCCAATACTTGCTTTGCTCCATCACACTCTGGTTACAATGATTATTTATCTCTCCAGAATCCTTGCCAAATGAAAGAAACATTCCTTGAGGTGCTACTACCTATTCAAAGCATCTTGAACAGCCCTTTTCTTCATTCCCTATCATATCCGAGGCTTAGATTTGGCAGAGACATGGTAGAAATAGTTCAGATAAGGCCCATTTAAAAAAAAAGGAAAAAAAAGTGAAATTTTCTTCTTCTGATTCAAAGATCCAACATTACTTGGATGTAAACTCTAGCTCTTTAGGGGGGATGTCTTGCTGCTTGTAGGGTTGTCTCTACACTTCAATAAAATAATCAGCTTGTTAGATTTTGAAAAGAATATGTGTTTTCATTTGTAAACAGATTTTAGTGTCACAGAATAAGGCCACTGGTGTCATAAAAAACTTAAAGAAAATATCTAATTGATCCAAAATGGTAGCTTACAATGTAACCAAATAGCTTTGTGACCTGGGCACTTGGTTGGTGATCCACATTCCTTCACAATCAAATTGACTACATTTGCTCTTACTTTGTACAAATTTGTGTAGAGCAGGCAAAACTTACATGACCCTTTATACAAATAATAAGACAACACATCTGTGCAAACTGCAAAAAAAGGGTTATATTTTGTTGTAAATACAAACCTAAACTAAAGTGAGCAGAGCGTCGTAGCCTATTTTATAGAAGATTACTATTGTGGATTTTAATGCACATATTGCATTACACACAAACCAATGAAACTAGCCTTTCCAATTACTATTGTAAAAATAATAATAATCTAGTGGGCTCCATATGATTTCAGTTAGGTCACAAAGAGCCACTTCAGAGATGCTGAAGTAGCTTTTTCAATGTTAACCTCATGTACTGCAGACCCATGCACCAATGCTATGCAAGCGTTACATGATGATGTCATTAATTGTAAAAACAAAAGACTCTGACTGAGGTACAGGCAGGCACAGTGCTCTAAAATACATTAAAGAAATGAAGTAAAGCCTAGAAATCATTACATGATCTGTTTAAAAAGTTTGCGAATGCAACCCGACTTATGATGGTTTAAACAATTTGCCAGGAAATTCTCTCTTTAGGGATTGTGAGAGTTTGAAATCTTAAGTAGTTGTTTACAAGATAGAATCCTTCAGCTGACAGACCTTCTGTGTAAACCAGACCCAGACAGTTTGTGGAAAATAGAACTAATGCATAATTATACACGAGACATTCTCAGACAGTCGATCTTCATGTCACCAGAGGACCTCTGGTATCAACATGACTGCTCTACAATCAGTACAATCTACATTTAATTAACACAGAATTAAAGAGCATTGTTATTTTGATGAAATACACTGGTCCTGATTCTCTGATTCTTCTCTAGTGCTCCCGAATCAGGCTCAGGCTCTAAATTTCTACAGTTTATTGTGAGTGGATCAGCATCCATCTGGACTGTCTGCTCAGATGTAGATCTAACTTTTTAGAGGGCTGAAGTGTTAAGCAGTTGTGCAATGTACAATTGCTGGCAACTTTTTTAGATATACCTTCAAAGTACCAGGTTGAACCCGCTTTTACCTTCAAATGTGAAGTGCTTTCATGCCTCATATTTTCTAATTTCCAGACCATTCTCTGTAAATCTGAGCCATGGCTGTGCATGAAAATCCCAACAGATAAGTTTCTGAAATATTCTTAGCAACCAGTCTTGCAGCAACAACCAGGCCATGTTCAAAGTGTCAATCTAATTTCTTCCCTATTCTGATGTATTGTTTGAACTTTAGCAAGTTTTCTTCACTGTCTAGTGTTGAGTCACTGTTTGTTTTACACATCCGAATGCATACACCCAATAAAGAAGCCAGTGAGAGTGTTCTTCCTTCATTCTCTGCATGTTAATGAAATTTGAAAGCTATCCAGTAAATGTTAAAATAATTTTTTTTCTATTTGAGCAGAAGATGCTCAAAGTGGATGCTGTGTAAGTGGTTCTTCAGATTATATAACTCACCAGAGATGAAGAGAACTGGCCCCAAACCAAAATAACTGCACAGCCCTGGGGGAAACTTTTTAATGCAGGACACATAATGAACTATTACTATCCCTGCAATAGGATATCCAATAGAATGAATATTTGGGTTGCTGGCCATGAAAGATATTAAGCAGAAAGGACTTAAGTAGCTTGTGGTGGAAATTATTTGCAGAAGCAGTGATTTTATGCTGTTTTTTTTTTTTCTTCTATCTCAACAACAATTACAGCTACTTCATTCAGGGTTACTCACAAAAACCCTTCAGTGCAGAAGGAGGGAATTTTAATTAAACACCTCATTGATGAAATCAAAACCACGTTTATTAAAAAACTGGAAGAAGAAAAGATGTGAGACAAATTTAAAAAAGAGACAGGGTGTGGGAGAGATAGGGAGATGAGAAATTGTGGCTTTGATAAGTTGGGGGTGGGGAGTGGAGGGGTTGTTTTGGCAGGAAGCTTTGATGAACAGATCTGTGTTGAAATCCACCTACAGGAGCATTAATCTACCAAATCATGTCTCTGAATGAGGGATAGAGGATGTGGACATTGAGAGGCAACTAACAGAGTACTGTCTGTCAGAAGCCTAAAGAAGCAGCTGGACATGCTTTGAAGCTGCAGTTAAAAAAAAAATTGCATAGCAAATGCACAATATATTGCCCTGGCACACAGTTGAAATACAAATGTGAAATGCCCCTTTTACCCTGCACGTAATCAGTACAATTCCCACATCCGTTGTGACATTTTGAAATATCATTGTGCAATTTTGGTTGGCCTATTCAAACCTAGACATTGCTGACATTTTTATTTCTTCTAAGGGAGATACCAGCACAACTAAGGAATTCGTTCATTGTCTGTTTCTGCTATTGACACATTTTCATAAGCTGCTGGAGCGACAGGAGTTGTCTGAGAACCGTTTTTGGATCTGTGACTTGCGCAGTTCTGCCTGGAGGGCTTGATCTCTTTCCCCTCTTTCCTTGTCACAGCCTGCAATCAGCCTAAGCCCCTTTGTGCTCTCTGTTCTGAACTAAGCCTGTTATCCTGTGGAACTCCTTTACAAACGATCACTACCATATCCCTCTCCTTTGTCTTTCACCACCCTCTCACTCCCATGTCCTATTTGTTCTGTCTCTTTGTTTTACACACACACATATCTGACTCTAACAACTATGAAGTCTCTCAAGGATGGATTAGTGGGACTACTTTATATTTATTTGATCTTTATCATAACCTACACACTGGCACAGACCGACAAAAACAGAAACGGAACTCTCTGTATCCTTCTCTACCTCAGTTAGTTGCAAAAGTATTAAATACACCTAAGGTTTTGAAAAATAATAATAAAAAAATTGTACATAATTGTAATATAGAAAAGACAAGACTGGCATACACGTTTGCATAATGTAATTAGTCCATTTGAAGGATGTAGTGGAGAAGGTCTGATTAAGAAAAAGTGAATAGCATAACAACTATACAACAAACTAACTTATAAGTGCGGAGAGAATTATTGGGGACCAGGTTAGTATAATGAGTAAATCCAGTGCAGCTTGGTGAGGAGCTGAACTCATGAGATGAAAGAAAATGACCAATTAGGACGTAAACCAATACAGAGTGATTTAAAACATGACACAGAAGCCCATTTAATTAAAATACAAAGATAATGAAAATCTAAATCAACCAATAAAAGAACAGATCAAGAATAACGGAAAGAACCTTGAAACAAAAAGGTTAGCCACCTAAGCAACAAAACAAACAAAAGCAGAAAAAGTCTCAATCTAAAAAGATCTAGATACAAAACCAATGTGAGGGATCAAGGTTAACAGAATAATTGTCAGTACATGACTAACAGTTACTCTGTTGACAAAGCCTCCCGTCTTAGTAATTCTGTAAGAGCTGCAGAGACATCTATGTCTTCTGTGATTAATGCTCTCTTTTCCATACCTGTCAATTTATGTTGAGGCCATGTCTTGATAAGTCTCCAGCTGTGCTTTACTCCTCTCATGATGATTGAACTGGGTTCAGTAAGATGTTGAAAACCTTTAATGTTTTAAGACCTAACTCTGATTAAACCTCTATATCTGATTCAACCCTATTCCCCAAGAAGAAGGAACAGACAGATGCCACTGGTCGAGATTGCATCTTATGAATCCATGCTGCATAGACTGGAGGACAATGGGCAAGGAGGACAGGGGAGGAAGACCCCACTAACCAGAGATGGTTTATGTTTACAATTGTTTTTTGTTTGTTCTGTTCATCAGTAGAAAATATATAAATATTGAAATTATAACAATGACTTTAGATTGACTTCCATTTATTTTTCTTTCATTTCTATAGCCTAACCCTGACACTTACACTAAACATATCTCAAACCTAAGTTATGCTTAAACTTAAACCTAACATATACTAAATTCCCAACTTAGCCCTAAATTTAACCATATGCCCCAA
Organism: Xiphophorus hellerii; assembly: GCF_003331165.1. NCBI lineage: Eukaryota > Metazoa > Chordata > Actinopteri > Cyprinodontiformes > Poeciliidae > Xiphophorus > Xiphophorus hellerii. Next base: position 15,037,823 of record NC_045673.1, read on the forward strand.
AACAGCACTTCTCCTTATGGGGCCCAGACTTTAGGCCCCATGAGGAGCAGTGGATCCTCACAACATGGTGTATGTTGGAAAAACTTGCCATAGAAGGTGAAAAATGCTAGAACACCCCTACACTCACGCACACACGCCATGTTTGATTCGTCAGTTGCACATTTCAAACTCATCTATGTTCTCCTAAACTGCAGCTTGTGGTCTCCCTGGGGTTTGCTTCCCACATTCATAACACTCCCCTCCATGCCAGGTGGCTGTCTCCACAAGTCGTCGTCCTCATAAATCAGACTGCCTTTGAGTTGATCAATAACAAGTCAATTAGCAGGCGCAGAGAGATAAGGGTCTCTGGGGGTCACTGCTTGTTTGTCAGGCAGACATCTGCAGCTTTGTCTCTGTCTGCCACAGAGCTAGGTGTGTCGTTTACCTTGAAATCATGTGGCTACTTGGCTATCATAAATCTAACCATCAACTATAAATAGGTCTGGAGCATCTTGCTATAATCCATCATTTGTTTGTTCTTGGATAATGAATCATGCTTTGCACACCTTAGATCTCTCTGCTCTGTGTGACGGATTTGGATGTGCCTTGAAAACAGCACTGACTGTGCTTGTAAACTCCTTCCTGGAATAGATCCTCTTGTCAAAAAAAGGAAGAAAGAAATAGAAAAATGAAAACAGGATTCTGCCGTCGAAGGTCACAATCAGCCATACGCACCAAATGGAAGATGCAAGGCCTGCCAGTATTCATCCTGCTCCCCTGTTAGGCTGACAAGGCTGGGAAAGACCCAACTGTTGTTTGGTGCCCACTGACTGTGTATCTAATGACTTGGATGGCAAATCCAAAGCAACAGTAACAGGCTCCTGTGGCGAGTACATCAGATTAATCCCCTGGATAATTAGAAACAAGAATGATCTTGGGCAAATACTCTGCATACCTGCTGGGATGCCACAACAAATGATACTGTATAATCTAAACTTGTTACAAATAGGGAGCTAAATACAGGATGCAAAGAGATTATTAAAATATGCAACTATGAGCCATTGATGAAAAATTGAACATACATGGATGGTTTCTTAAATGTCTTGCTTCTTTACTGCATGTTTAGTCTGAAAAACTAATCTGCAAAAATAGTAACTGTCAAATGAACAATCAGATTATTTATTCTGCATAATGAGTCACTGTTATACCCTCTTTTTTCCTTTTGATTAACAATAACTGTAATAAGATATTTTTATGATGAAATTAATAAAATGTTTATTTTGCTAACTAAATGTAGCTTCCTGTCTTACCTGTCAGTTAAGGTGTAATTTGAGGATTTTCTCGCTTAATCATTGCAAAAGGTCTTTTGCCTCTTTCACATTTTGTGATGTTACAACCACAAATATTAAAGTACTTTATTGGTAATTTATTTAAAATGCAAACACAAAGTAGTACATTGTATCCTCAGAGGTCATTGGATGAGAGGCAAGTAAATTCTGCTGGAACGGTTGCCAGTCCATCACACAGTATAAACAACCATTCATACACAAACTCATAATTAAGGGGAGTTTTTCAGAGGACAATTAACCTAAGAATCATGAGGAGATGATGTATACTCAATTTAGAAAGATCCCAGGCCACAATTTGAGTAGTGGACCTTCTTGCTGCAAGACAACAGTGCTACCAAATGCGCAATCAACAAGCCCAAAAATCTTCAACGTATTTCGATAAAATAGAACATGATCAACACAAAAAAATACAAATGAAGAGGAGGGAAAATGTTACATCGATTAAAAAATATATGTAACACATAAAAATGAGAAAAGTGTGTCTTTCACAGTTATTCAAACCTTTTGCTGCCAAGTTTTCAAGGCATCACTACCAATTTTGTGCATAACATCTCAGTTTTTGTAATATAGAGAGCATCTGTGAATATATACAGTACAGACCAAAAGTTTGGACACACCTTCTCATTGAATTCAATGAGAAAGTGTGTCCAAACTTTTGGTCTGTACTGTATTTCCTGCAGAAAACTCCACTACAGTTTAAAGTATTTTTGCAGCTCCTAACAGGTTTCCCTCAGATGCTCTCCATCCAGTATGACAGCGATTGAAATGTTTTGTACAAAGATGGTAGAGATATATCTTGACAACCTGGCAGCAACAGAAGGTTTCAATAATTATGGAAGCCAAATTTTTCCAGTTTTGTTGTGAGAAGGTATTTGAAATCACACAACCTTTTCTTTCCACTTTATACTTATTCTTTGAGCCTATCATTTTTAATGAAATACATGGATAAATGTAGTTGTTATATGACAAATTATAATTCTTATTCTTCTTATTATTCTTTCTCTTAAAATACACACAGTTTTCTTTCTTGTTGATCAGTCCTTGCATGATCTGTTGTTTTTCTCTGTCTTTTCGCCTTTTGTTTGTTTAACAGTCTTTCTGTTGCAGTGAAGCCACCTGGATGAGGTGAACCTGCAGATGGATTTGAGGAGCACAGGATCAGTGTGTTGTGGTAAAAAGCAGTTTGTTTGGGGTATACCGTTGGATTCTGCATGCAGCAGTTCCAACTGCTCTTTGGGGTCGACCTTGTTTTTTTTTTTTTTGTCAGCTGCTTGTATCAGGTGGCAAGAGTTGACTGTTGGGATTCCATCACAGGACGGGTATAAATACAGCATGGTATGGAGCAATCCCACTGTATGAAACCACAACTCCAAACTGTGACAGACTCTCCAACACAAATACAGTGCATTGTGTGCACCGTGAAAAGGGGCCTGGCTCCAGGGCTTTCCTTGTGCTCCCATGCAGAAAGAGCCCCCAGGGGAGCCAATGCCAGCTGAGACTGAAAAACAAGGTAAGAGCCCAGCTGATACACATGCATACAGGCTCAGCTGTTTGTCTTAGATGAGGGTTCAGCCCGTGAAGCAGACATAGATCTAGGAAATGGAGTAGTCTGACAGATTTAAGCCTCCAAGGGAGAAAACACACAGAGAGCACTAAAAGATGGATAGACAGAGGATTCTACAGTGTATCTGCTATTGGAGTGAAATGGTAAGACTCTGGTAGTTTCTAAGATTGTTTGACTGCCTTTGTGTCAGAACTGGTAATAGAACATGGATTTTATGGAAGGAGACAACAGAAGGTCTATTAGAGCAGCAATACCATAGATCTGACCTGTATAGTGTCATAAAACTACTTGGTGGGGCTGAAATACAATTTCTAAACAATTTAAAGCTATGCTTCGAATACGTCTTCTCTTGATGTTTATTCAATGTGATGCTTTTTTGTTTTCTTTTCTGCTTCTACTTGGTTCAATATCTAGGTATTATGCGCTAGGTTTGCCCTGGTTTTTTCCAGCAGCATTTAAAATGTCAGTTGAAGTCTCCCAGAGCTCCAATTCTCCTCACAGCCAAGAAAATGACAAACAGAGATGACTGACAGCTTTGCAGAAATAAGGCTGTCCATTTAGAAAACTTGCTGTGTCAAAAGAGAGAGAGAGAGAGAAAAGAAGACGCAGCCTCTCTGAGAAAGATGGGTTTGAAGAGTGGAGAGATATGAACATGTTGGTGTTGTATTGATCCTCCAATGCTTTGCTCATGCATTTTACAGAAGATCCAAATGCCACTTATGATATAATACAGCAGTCGAGGTCGAGGCTCTGGCTGCTCAATGGGATTTCAGGGTTTGCAGTGTATAAATTCATTGAGAATCAAGTGAGGCTCTTAGGTTGTGTCTAGGGCTCAGCTCTGGGAGCACACCAATTTTAAGTCCTAATGGGGGATTTGAACTATCCAGTCTTCTCTGTATCCATTATTTCATGAACAGATGGAATTATTTTAATACTTTTGCAGTACATCACATGAATCTCCCCTTTTTTCTCTCCTCTCCCTCTCCAGGGTCCAAGATCTAATTCGCATCATGGCAGCAGAGAACCCAGAGACAGACGGTCCCAGATCCTTCATGCCTGCTGAGCTCCAGCATCCCCACTCTAAGTATTCTCAGTGGAAGTTTAAGCTGTTTAGGGTGAAATCTATGGAGAAGGCACCTCTGCCGAGTGAGACACAAACTGAGATAGGAGCTTCATTAGGGATCTCACCTCCTACTGCTCCAAATATAGAAGCAGATCATGGAGGGGGACTGGCGAGTGTTATGAAATTGTGCCTTGGGGGAAAAAGCAAAGAAAATGTGGAGGGCGCTGGCAAGAGAGTTGATATGAAACTGCAGGAAATGGACACCCACATGAACCATCTCAGGTGATGAGCTATGAAAAAAAAATTCTATGATCTCATAATATTGCTTTCTGTAATTCTTTCAGAAATGATGACACTGTTTTTTCTCATGTAGGTGCCTGTGCCGCATCTGTGGAATGGTCCTGAGGAAGGTCAAAGGACCTGTGCATGATGTCCATGGTGATCTGGATGACGCAAGCAAGTGCGTGCTCCGCAAAATGGGTTGCAAGTTTACGAGCTGGCCAGACATACTTCTGAAAGTATTCAAGGTGGATGTGACAGAGGACGCAGAATCCATCCACCCTCTTTCCTTCTGCCATCGCTGCTGGCTTGCCGCCATACGAGGAGGAGGGGTCTGCAGTTTCACTAGAACAAAAGTCCCAGAGTGGAAGCCCCACACCTCACACTGCTACCTGTGCTCCCCGAAAAAGTCATCATTTCAAAGGACTGGAAGAAAGAGGAGGAAGGTTGTTCCTAAAGTCCAGAGTTTGGCCAAAAGAGCCAGGTGGGACCACGGTGACACCATTGCTGTTGGTGAGAAGAGAGCCCTTAGACCCTTTGGAGACCTCCACAGTCCTGTGCTGAGGGCCTGGAAAAAAAATGGTATCCAGAGAGAACAGTGGGTAAAGAATATCACACACTGCCAAAATGACCACCTGAACACCAAACTGATTGCAGAGAAGCTCCCTACGGATTTTATCATTTCTTTCACCTGCCTGGTGTGTGACCACCTGCTCTGTGATCCAGTTCAGTCCCCCTGCGGGCATCTCTTCTGCCGCAGCTGCATTATAAAATTTACCCACGTTCTGGGACCCCACTGCCCTTCATGCAACGTTTCGTGTGCCCCCGATGATCTCATCCCTCCTGCCAAAACCTTCTTATCAACTCTCTACTCTCTGCCCCTGCTGTGTCCCTGTGAAGGTTGTGGTGAGCATGTGCAGTTAGGCTTGTTCAAGGCCCACTGTCTAAACCATGAGTTGGAGCCGGGTACAAACAAACACTTATCTCATTTTCAAAGCTACCTGCTAACCAATAAGGGAGGAAGACCCCGCCAGCACTTGCTCTCCTTAACCCGTCGTGCCCAGAAGCACCGTCTGAAGGATCTGAAGAGCCAGGTGAAGGTGTTTGCAGACAAAGAAGAAGGCGGTGATCTGAAGTCTGTGTGCTTGACACTGTTTCTGCTCGCTCTGAGATCTGGGAATGAACACCGGCAGGCAGATGAGCTGGAGGCCATGATGCAAGGTAAAAAGTTATTTTTAGCCTTTCACTCAGTCAGTGTAGCAATGAATGGCAATGAAAAGCAGACAAAAAGCCAACTGTTAACTATGATAGTGTTTGCTCATTAATATCCCCCCTTCTTCTGAGGAATACATGAATCTCATAAATAACAATGAGTTGAAAAGTTCAATACTGCAGGGAGAGAAATTGTTTTCTGGAAATTGATCAGAAAATCGTTGCATTATTGTCCACCTCTGTTACAGACACAGCCTTCCCCAATGCCCCCTCTGGTTCCACTCATCTTGTCTGTCAGTCCATCAGTCTCACACTCCCTTTAATGCACAGTAACAAGTCTTGTGAAGGGGTTGTTAGAATCAAAACAACATCAGCAGCGCTTGTATCTGCAAATTACACAGACAGCACCATCCTCCTCTCTGGGGAATTGAAGGCAGCTGGTGTCTGTTTTCATCTTCAGCCAATACATCACTTTTGCCAGCTTCACTTTTGCCAGTTTTACTCTGTCCCTTTCTAACATCTGGAAAATAGGAAGTATTGGATCTTGTAATAATGTGTGTGTGGGCTTTTGATGATAATATGTTCACATTTAGGTGGAAAATTTGTAATTCTTTCTGCATCACCGTGGCAATTACTTCAAATGTAGGAAAATAACTGAACGAATGGCAGACTGGATTTTATTTATCAAATAATAAGATATTAGATTTGTGCATCTACAATCCTGTTACTTTGTCATATGTTTTTAGCTACTTTTGTCTTTCTCACAAACTTATTCTCCTTGTATTGTTTCTCTCTCCACAGGCAGAGGCTTTGGATTGAGTCCTGCCGTGTGCCTGGCCATTCGGGTCAACACATTCCTGAGCTGCAGCCAGTATCATAAAATGTATCGGACAGTCAAAGCTACAAGTGGCCGCCAGATCTTTCAGCCCTTGCACACCCTCAGAGCTGCAGAAAAGGAACTTCTTCCTGGCTTTCACCAGTTTGAATGGCAGCCAGCTCTCAAAAACGTGTCCACATCTTATAATGTTGGCATCATAAATGGGCTGTCAGGATGGACATCTTCGTTAGATGACTCTCCAGCTGACACCATCACCCGGCGCTTTCGCTATGATGTGGCGCTTGTTGGAGCACTGAAGGACCTTGAGGAGGACATCATGGAAGGTCTGAGAGACACTGGAATGGAAGATAGCGCTTGCACCTTGGGCTTTAGAGTCATGATCAAGGAGTGCTGTGATGGCATGGGTGATGTTAGCGAAAAGCATGGTGGAGGACCAGCTGTTCCTGAGAAGGCTGTTCGCTTCTCTTTCACTGTTATGTCCGTCTCTATCCAGGCTGAAGATGAACAGGAGGAGGTCACAATTTTTACAGAGCCAAAGCCCAATTCTGAACTATCCTGTAAGCCCCTTTGCCTTATGTTTGTGGATGAATCAGACCACGAGACTCTCACTGCTGTTTTGGGGCCCATAGTCGCAGAGCGAAATGCGATGAAAGAGAGCAGGCTCATTCTGTCTATGGGTGGCATGCCACGCTCCTTTCGCTTCCACTTCAGGGGCACAGGATATGATGAAAAGATGGTGCGTGAAATGGAGGGCCTGGAAGCTTCGGGATCTACATACATCTGTACTTTGTGTGACTCCAGTCGAGCAGAGGCTGCTCAAAACATGGTGCTACACTCCGTCACCCGCAGCCATGATGAGAATCTGGAACGTTATGAAATATGGAGAACCAACCCCTTTTCTGAGTCTGTAGATGAGCTACGAGACAGAGTCAAAGGAGTCTCGGCCAAGCCCTTTCTGGAGACCCAGCCCACGATAGATGCATTGCACTGCGACATAGGCAATGCCACTGAATTCTACAAAATCTTCCAGGATGAAATTGGAGAAGTGTATAAAAACCCCAACCCCAGCAGAGAGGACCGGCGCAGCTGGAGGGCAGCCTTGGATAAACAGCTGAGGAAGAAGATGAAGCTTAAACCAGTGATGAGGATGAATGGGAACTATGCCCGAAGGTTAATGACCATGGAGGCTACTGAGGTGGTTTGTGAACTGGTGCCCTCAGAGGAGAGGAGAGAGGTCCTGAGGGAACTCATGAGGCTCTACCTCCAGATGAAACCTGTGTGGCGTGCCACCTGTCCAGCCAAGGAGTGCCCTGACCAGCTGTGCCGCTACAGTTTTAACTCCCAGCGCTTTGCTGACCTGCTCTCCGCTACCTTCAAGTACAGGTACAATGGAAAAATAACCAATTACCTGCACAAGACCCTGGCCCATGTGCCTGAAATCATAGAGAGAGATGGATCTATTGGAGCCTGGGCCAGCGAGGGGAACGAGTCGGCAAACAAACTGTTCAGGCGTTTCAGGAAGATGAATGCACGTCAGTCCAAGGCCTTTGAACTGGAAGACGTGCTAAAACACCACTGGCTGTACACCTCTAAGTACTTGCAGAAGTTTATGGAGGCTCACAAAGACTCTGCTAAAGCTTTCCAGGCAACAATAGATCCAGAAGAGATCCAGGATGATGAAGATTTGACTCCAGAAATAACCGGGTTATGATTTCTGTTAGTTCTATCTCCATGATTGATTTATTTTAAGAATCAGTAATCTCCCAATTACCTCAATGTTTATGTTTTCTCACTTTAAATGCTTATTGATATTCCAAGCACAACAGAAATGGAGTAGGTTTCTATGTCCTTTAAGAATACTTTGTACATATTTTGGCATTTGATTTAATTTTTAAATTGTATTGTTTTCGATTGTGATTGTTAGAGTTGTTGACATCTTTTGTTAGATGAAACAAAAGATATTTTCTTGAGGAAATAACATTTTGCACTTAAAACAATAAATACTTTTTAATTCCATGCAAAAATAATACAGTTTTTCATGAATATTTGTTTTTTATGTTTTAAACATAGACATATTTGAACTGCTATGTTTGGTTTATTGATTGTTCCTGCATTTCAGAAATAATTGAGGAACTCACTGTAAACATAACACCCAAGTTTCTTTTCTTTGCTTTTCCTCCCACATTTAAAAAAAAAATCTTTGCTGTCTGTGAAATATGGCACATTTTATTGTATTGCAAGGATATGACACATTTATGAATTTATACAGGGGGATATTTATGGAAGCAGATGAAAGAGCTGTAAGTCATGGACTAAAATTGTGTTAAAAGAAGACCACATTTGTGGCTACTGTATTAATATATCATTTTAGCCAAAGGAAAATGCAATCACAGGGCCCTAAATGTTCTTTGTTTCATGAGTGCCCTCTGAAAAAGATGACTTTAGTGCTTTATCGTAGGGTCCCCAGGGGCCAGAATAGATGCTGGGTCACTTTGAAGCAATTTTTTATCTCTTTTAGGCTTTGCACAGCAGAGGATAGATGATAGTTATTCGAATTCTTCTCATAAAATGAAGCATATACTGACCTTTTTGTTGATATCATAAGAATATAGTGTGGTCCATTAGAGAGCCTAATACCCCATGGACTCTCCAGCAGGGATTTTTCTTCAGTTTTGTTTATGACCTGGTTCTTTTCCTCCTTCAGTATTTCTTCACTGCCACTGTTGACAGAGAAGAGAGATGGGCAAGACCAGAAAGTCTAATTTGTTGGCAACTTTATTTGTTTGATTGATTTATTATATTGTCTTTTTCTGCCCACGGTATTGTGACAGGCAATTTTCTTTTTCTTTCTTGATTGAATGTTTGATTTCGTTTTACTGCCATATGTTTAACCATACAAATGCAATGAAATATTCACATTTCATCGAAAAGTTGTCAGAGCTCTACAATAACATCATTTTTTAGAGAGCATTACGTTGAAAATTGCTGCATGTATGTTTTTGCAATAATGAATTGCATTTCCAAAGTAATGGATGATGGATGATTCACCAAATTTCACTTTTGCTGTGTTTTTCCTCATTTTGTGCATTCAGTCCTACACTAAACACACTCTCAGGTGAACTATGGACAGGTTTCTCTGGTGATCTTCAAAGAGAATCAAAATATTACACTACAGCTGTGCTGTTTTGTTCAGATTTTCCTCTGCTGTCACTCAGTCTCATAAGCAATGTCTTACTGAAAACCTTTTTTGTGCACAATGGAGATTGTTTTTTTCCAAGATAAATAAATAAAGACAATACTTGATCTCATTACTAATGATTTCATTTTATTGAATTTTCTTCAATAGCTAGAAAAGCACTTGTTTTACTCTAGAGTAGAATTTAAAGAATCCAGTGTTGGAGAGGAAATGACAACACAATTATGAAATACCCCCCCCACACACACACATATATATATATATATATATATATATATATATATATATATATATATATATATATATACATAGATACATAGAAATATAGTTTTAATATATCAAATATTACAAAAAATAATGTAGATATGGTGTATATTTTTTTATGGGATTTTTAACTTTTAATAACTAGGATATTATTGAAAGGTTCATGCATTTGAATAACTTGTCTCATTTATTGAAACACATTATATATATTAATTACACTCCTCGGATTTTTTTCAAGACTTTATTTTGGTTAATATTGTTGTTTTTCCACATAGTCCATATAGTCAATGTAACTATCACATTTAAGTTAAGAAAATTACATTACATAAACCTTTTAACCAAGACATGTGGGCTTTGTGAAAAGTATGTTTAATACTTGTTTAAAGTTTTTTTTTTTTCTTCAAAAGTTACTTGTATTTATACTGTAAGTTACTAAAGTAAAGGCAATTACAACAGCTGAGCAAGGCAGAAATAAAGGCATGGATCCTTTCTTAAAATCGGAAAATGAAAGAAATGGCTGGTCCTTAGCAAGGCCAAAATGTTGGAAAGAAATGGTTTTGACACCTGATTTTATTAAAGTGTGTGTAACAAATAACATCAACAATTTCTATGCAATGTCATTCCAAAAATACATCAGAATATCAGAAATACAGATATTTCACTCTTCATAATGATGAAGACAAGTACAAGGGCCTGCAGAAATGATTAGATCTTCATTAGGCAGGAATAGGCAACAAAAAAGAAATACTCAACCAAACTTCCCTGTACATACTGACAAAGAAATAATAATACACCTAGAACCGTGACAAACAACATGTGTTCATTTTGCCAAGCGGATAGTGAAGAAAGTAAAAACCTCTTCAAAATTTGCTAAGAACTGAAGCAATACTTTTAGCATGAGAACATTCTTATTGAATTAAACATACATTTACATCTCCTTTCACCAGAGTTTAAGAATCAATTATTTACTTCTCACTGTCAATGTGAAACACTCACAAACTATTATTGAAGTACAAGTCAAAATACACAATTCAAAGTCACAAAATGAATCTTTTTAAAATTTTTATTTTCATCACATTTTTTTTGTTACATTTTATTGAGTGATTGCAGCTTTCAACAGGGAATCTATGATCAATACAATTTAAAGGGCCTTAAAGAACATTAGAAAGTAAAATATGTGGTAATATATTTCATTTTAAAAATTAAAATGTTAAAATTGAAACAGAACACCTTGCATTTATCAATGTATTCTTATAGTTCTCTAGAGAAACTCCATGAATACATTGAATACATCTTGTACAATTAATTTGTTTTCCAAGGCAAGCATGCAGATAGAAAATTTCCACAGCTATCATAAAGAAAATGGAACTCAATCAAAAAGTCTCTTGAAAAAGCTTTTTTTGGCTGGGGACATTTTGAACATGAGGGATCCATTTCTCTCCTTCACTTTCATTGGGGTGCGCTTCACTGGAATAATCTGTCGTGGTGGGGTCATCTCCTGGTAAGGCAGACCTCCATGATCTAAACAGAAGTACTTTTTGCTTCCCTGAGACAGTTTGACTAACAGGGTCTCAGACAGCTCCATGCACTGAGCATGGACCCAGTGTCCCTCCTCCCCTTTTGAGCAGAAAATCATGGCTGGGCGATAGAGCTCTGTGGAGTATAATGGCTCCCATGTGTTGGGGTCCACCTGACAGCCAAGGCAGCATTTGACCCAGTAACCAGTTTGCGATTCATCCTCCTCATCCTCTTCATTGTAAGTGTCTCCCTCGTCATCGCTGCTGTTTTCCAGCTCGTGTGGCTCACGACCAAAGTAGAGCTCCTCAGAGTCCTCAAGCGGAGTGGAGTTGTCGTAATCTGTTGACTCTTGGCTGCATGCCTGGGTCCCTTCTTCCTCATTGGATTCCTTCTCTTGTTGGAAGCTGACTTGATAGAAGTAATGCACATCAGGCTGGGATGGTCTTCCTTCAGTGGGAACAGCCAACAGGATGCAGCTGTCTCCAGCACTGCCTCCAAACCATGTACGACTATGGATGATATCTTGAGTCCACTTGGGAGGTTCTAGGTGTTCAATGTGGATCCCCTTCTCATCCAGAATGACCGTGTTGCACTCCATTCTCTTTTGGGAGTCAGACTGGTATCCGCCTAACACAATATATTTATGACCAGGACCTGTGCGTGTAATGAGGGCACTAGAGATGGACAAGCCAAAGTCTAGGGTCTCGCAGGAAAGCAAAGGGCTTCCCTGCAGGAGTTCTACACGAAGGCGGAACAGACGAGGAGGACGTGAGTCAGAGGTGATAGAATGGCCTCCAATAAAGTACACACTGTCCTCTCTGGCAATAGCTACGTGAAAGGACTGTCCGTCACTGAGCTCAGGCAAAGTGTGAGCTGAGGAGCACCCAAACTCAAGATCAAAGAGGAAAACCTGAGGAGGACAGTCAACAACACTGTTCCATCTTTCTGTGGTCCGCTCTCCTGCAGGCATGTAGGACCTGCCCCCAAACATCACACAAGCTGTCTTCCCACGGCTTTGCACGATGCTCATTGCATGGCCATATCGGGCCCCTGGCACTTCCCCCACCAGCTCTTTCTCTTTGCACTTGAGCATTAGTTTGCGATTGCAACCTCGACTATCCATAGTAAGCAGGTACAAGCTTGATGAGATCTCATTGTTAGGGGTGCGGCCTCCATGGATGAGATAACTCTCTGGGAGTCCGTCATAAGGGTCGAGGCGGCAGACGGCTGGACAGCGCAGCGGAGGGAGATAACACGAGTCGTTAGAGAAGGATATGGCCCTCAGCTTCATCTCACTTTGTTTGAACCTGACACCAAAGATTCCTGTCGGACATGAACGCTTTGGCCAGCCTTTCTGGCCGAACAGCAGGATTTCCCCATCCAGCTGTAACAGGGAGCAGCCAGGCTGCAGGAGGCCTGCACAGTTCACTGGAGTTAATGGTTGCAGGGTCATGATCCACCAGGTGCCTGCATCAAAACAGCAATCGAACACACAAACACGATGTGTCAGTCAGTCAGCTGTTGTTTGTTTTCAATGAGGGCCTTTAAATTTCTACTTCCTGTTTTTTTTCATGTGAACAACCACAATTACTGTAATTCTAATACTAGCAATGACACATACAAGTACTATAGGTTTTCATACAGACTGGCTTTTATTCTGTTTCTATTCCTTTGATCAATGAAAAATAAAGGTATTTGCTTGAGGTACAAATGCCAAAATATTTGTGATTTTCAAATACTTCATAGCAGACATAGTAACTAAACAAAAACTACATTGCCACACGTCTAATACTACAATTGTACATTTACTTCTGAACAAAGCAAAATCTGTTGTGGTGGAATGCATCGTGCTATTTTTCAAAGCAATGCCGGTTTTATTATTTATTTTAGACAACAAAGTAGATAAACAGCTCTATTTTATGAGTTTGCCTTTTTTATTTCCCCACACATTTAAACTATATAGCTTTCAGTTAGAGCCTCACAGCCAAACATTAATCTTTTCAGGAGATTAGTCAGTGGCAATGAATAAGATTACAATAAGTAAATGCTCTTTTCTAGCTTAAGCAGTAACATGAGAAGGGAAAGTGCAAGAATTGAGTCCTTTACCTAGCCTAATGATACGTTAAATTTTTATTTGCTTACCTTACAAGCAGAAGTGAGATCTAGTGGGCAAGATCAATTTTAATGTACTGTAAATCTTTTTTTCCTCCAAGAAGAAGCTTAAAAGGTCTTGTTGCCGATCTTTGATGAAGGCAGAAAGTGGTTGAGATTGTGAAGCTTCGTTGACTTTCAAGCACTTCCAGATCTTGAGGTTAACAGTCTGTGACTGCTGCACGCTGGCAGGTGTGCCAAACGAGTGCTTCCAGTTTGTCAGTTCTCCGTACTTTAACTGTATATCATTTATATTATGAAGAGAACAACTGGATATTTGAAACCATTTTCAACAAATGTAAAAATACTTTATGTGTTTGTGTGGAAACCATTTTTATGAATGTCTGAGATCAGAGGAGAAACGGTAGCCTCCACAGTCAATAATAGCTCAAATCAGCCCTTATTAGAAGAAATCTAGAATACATATGAATGCACAACACATAAAACTTTGAGGCATATGGACAACACCAGCTGAAGACCACAAGTCCAGATCAATGTAGCAGAGAATTAAGGTAGTTCTGAAGACAAAAGGGATCCAGTCCCGTACTAACAAGATGTCCTTCACAGTGTTGCCTGAGAGAAAGTGTAACAACTGAAAAAAAAAAAAATATAGAAGAAATTTAAATAAGAAAATCCAAGGTAGGAAATGGGAAGTTTGAAATGTAAAAAATGGAGAGTGATGAAATCTGCTTAAAAAGCACCTCACTCTATATTATAGTACTGAGAATTCTGAGACACGCGACTTCTTTAGCAAATTTAAATAGCACTTAATTTGAGGACGTCAAGTAACTCTTAAAGCTAGTTATGGAACTTCTTGTTAAATATGGGGCAGTTTTTGCAAAAACAATTTTTATTGTATTCTAAGGAGCCACATAAATTGTGAAAAGAGACTTTTTCTTGAGCCCTTCTTCATCAAAGAGTCGTTTTAACTGTAATGTCATGGGTATGCCAGAGTTACAACCTCCATTTTCATAATTATAGCTCCTTTATTCAATCTGAAAAGCATTTCTTCCATCTATTTTCTCACAGTGTGTGCCAGGTAGACACACTGCATAATTAAATAATAAGCTTTAGATTTAAGACAATTTTTTGACACATCTACAGCTGAATAACATGCCAGTTGCGTGATCCAATAACACTATTACACTATAAGACATATACATATATATTACACTACTATAATAACGCTAACTATTATTCTTTATCTTGCCATATTTTTGCTTTATGTTGGGAAGGTAAGAGAAAAAAGAAACTAGCAGGTTCTGTATAAAATTCCTTTGTGTGTCTGCGTCTCTATTTTAAAGATGTGATCCCTCTGAAAGAAAGCAAATCTTCTGTATGAGTGACAAACACAGGCCTTAAAAAACAAAGAGAAAAACCATGCTGGAAGCAGCTGTCTACACACTCATTAGCATAATGTTTTTTGAGCTCTGAGTGGCTGAGACAAAACTTGAAGAGTGTGCAAAACAAAGGCAGAAACCTCAAGTGCCTGGAAGACCGTTACGGCTTAAAAACACAAAACAGCAGCACACCTGTGTGTTTAAACCGACGCTCGCAGGGTTGAGTGGAAGAAGAAACAATCCGCTCCTTTTACCGGAGAAGAAATAATGCAACAAATGTCAGCGGGATTTGCAAAGTATTACTTTATTTCCCTTCTATTTTTGAGAGCTGGTCCCCCTATATTTAAACCCAGCCTTGGAAAAATAAACCTATTTAGTCACCAGAAGGCATCCACACAATTGAAAAGTCTGCCTGGCATGCAGCTTACAGCTGGGCTGGTGCAGGGAGCGTAGGAGGCCCAGCGGTGTGTGGTAGACTCTGGGCTCATGCAAAGATTTGTACGTAATTGATAGAACAAAGTAATTAGAATCTACGGCAGCACCTGTTTCTGTCCATTTTAATGTATCACTACCTGCCTGCTGCTACCCTGAGGTTTGCATTTTGATTGATGACATGGGGACAGCTCAGATGTTCTGACAATGGCTGTGCCATGGTGTTTATCACTATTTAATGTTGTGATAATTGCTCTTCTTTTGGTAATTGTTACTAAGTGACAGTGGTAGTGCCACCCCCTGCTGGTTAATATGGTGTGCTGTAATATGGTACCTTCCTCTGAAAAATATCACAATCATTAAATTGTTTGCCTTTTTTTTTAATGCGTCCATTGACTTCGATGTAAGCATTTTGAGGGTGATAGATAAGAGCAGATTCAAAACTAATCATACTGGTATTTTTGACATCCATACTGTTCCTTGCAGAAAAGCATTGATAAAGCTTTTCCACATTTTCCACAATGGAATGGTCTAGATTGACTTGCTTAAATGGCAACGTCCATATTTAAATGCATTTGGGAAAAAGCTAAAAGAGCTTCAAATTGATGTCTATAGATGCTCTCCTTGAAAATGATGAAAGAGGATAACATCAGTCAACATGTGTATAGGTGGTAAAGACACACCCCAAAAGACTTGAGCTGTTTTTTTTTTAAAAGGTGGCTCTACAAAGTGTTAAGTTAGACAGAACACAAATATTCACAACCTTTTTTTAGATTTTTGTTTATACAAAAAACTTGCATTGCTTTCTTTAAGCTTCAAAATCATGCTCTAATTTGCTTTAGCCTTTTAACACATTTGTTTTATGGCAAAATGCAAACGATGTTGGAATGCATTCTTATTTGCATTCACAAGCTTCAGTTGTAAAAACACACTAAAATAAATGTTCATATTTTTTAAAACTACAATGAACATTACACATTTTTAAACATGTTATTTTTTCATTCTTGTGCTTCAGTCTTTTCTCCGACTTTTCTGGTATAAAACTTAAAAGCCTTGACATTGCTCATGTTTACAGTGTCAACATTGTAAACATTGATGTATATTTGTGTTTTCCAAACCAGTAACTTTACTATCAGCTTCCTTGTATCATATATTTCTATAAGTGTCAGACTGTGAAAGTGTTCTCTTAAAATTGGCTGACATAACTTGTAAAGGTCTCTGATCAAAGATGAGGCAGAGCTATACTTACACTTATTTATTAATGCAGACTCACTCTGAACTGCACAGGAGGTCTTAAAGTGGTGTATTGACTTTTGCTGCAGAGAATTACACACTGTTATGGTAGACCAGTCTTGTGGTTTCATCTGTCAAAATGACTGATGGTTTTCTGATTTTTCCATTATTAGGAGAAAAAAAAAAGTTTGATGAAATCAACTGTTGTTCCACCGAATCCTTTTGATACTCAGTGTTGTCTTCTTCCAAATAGTGCTTTCCTCATCACAGCTTCTGTTTTTCTTAAACTTCCCACTCTACAAATTTTGCTGTGTGGCTTTCATGTATGTGAGCAGCAAGGTTGAATAGGGAAATGTTAGTCTGCCAAGGGCTGCGTACCGCCTTGGCAGCAGATCAGACAGTTGGAAACCTTGCAGTCTTTGCATTGCCCCTCTGAGCTCTCTTAAGCCTGCTTCATTTAGCTGTTCATCGGATGTGACTGCTATAGGCTCAACAGGCAAACTAAAGCCATGTCTTGAGTTGACAGCCATAGATCTGTCCTCACCCTTCCATTTTCTGCTCCTTGTGAACAAACAACTGTAGCCCTGCAACCTAACTTATTCGAGCGATGAAAAGATGAAGGAGAGCATAGGGGTCAGAGTGAAGGGGAAATGTGAAAGAACCAGGATAGCTCTGTAGCCTGATCTTGCAAAGCTCTGCTGCACCCTTCAAGCTTGATTGATTGAAGCTTTGACAACGAAAGCCACCATAATAGTTTTCAATCAAACCAAAGCCCTTCATTGACTAACACCTCTTTTGGATCATTCATCTTAGCATTCACCTTCTTTATCTCTGTTTGTCTCCTTCAGTTTATCACTGCAGTCCTCTTCATTGCAATGAGTCTTGATTTTCTTTAAGCAAATGACCAGACAGTTTCAACGCCAGTGAGTTTACTTCAGATGTGTACACTGAAGCATGAACAGGACCTTAGGCAATGCCAAGTATTGATTTTACCATGATTCTGATTAGAGGGCTTCTTGTTGAAATCAATAATTGCATACCAGTGGCTCGCTTAGTATAGCTGATGCCCTAAAATGCAATTTCAAATGTACTTAATAATTATAGAAACTTTTGATTATTTTTGAATTAGAAGAAAAATTACTGTCTACAGTTGAAACCAGATATTTATGCTGTATAAAATGTTGTAATGTTTTCCCCCTGCTGTATTACTAAACTTATAATTTCATGCCAGTTAAGATTCCCCAAATTATTTATATTTTCCTGCATTCCTAAGCTACTTGCGAGATTATTTTCAACTTATTTGAAGTCATGTTTAATTAATTATGAATATGCATTCAAAAGAGGCTTTTGAATGCATCCTAAATGTCCTAAATGTCCTAAATGTCAAGATTAGGACAATGAATGTCCTAATGTCCACTAACATTCATTCTGCATGTGAGGAAACAACACAGACTTATTCTGCAATCTCATTTTATTGGACAAATCTTACTACAGACACAGTTATTCTGGCCTTCAAAAACATTTCCCATCACATTTTCAGAATTCAGATTGGCTTTTTAAGTGAGGTACTGACAGGAAGTGAACGGTAATGTGACTCTTATTTGAAATTAAGGTTGATTAATTGTGCAAAAGGACCAGCATTAATATTAATTAATGCTATTTTTCTCTGATTATGTCAGAATAAGAAAAGTAGAGGTATGCCATGCTGCTATGTCTCGAACCGTTGCACGGACTGAAATGCTATTTCACGGAGAATGGTTCCTTTAATCAACATTCTGACAGTAAATTACATTTACTGATTTTTTTTAACATATTGCTATGAAGTAATGCAAACTGAGAAACAGTCTAACACTTCCTAATGCGGGTAAGTATGAGCAACAGCCACTCCAAATTTATTTTGATGAAAATCATACTATTATATTCAGTACATGTTTGAACTTCATAAGGTAAGTCATTAGGTTCAAATATCCGTGATCACAGTTTTTAATGCATATTAAATAAATAACCTTCCTGGTATTAATGCACAAAGTGCAATCCCTTTTCGTGTTTTTACACTTCCATGGCAAAGTTCTAACCCCGATTACTCACGAGCCTGCAAATTTTAATTTATTATTAGGGTAAGTGAGTGTGTGCAGTTGAAACACGTTGTTTGTAATGCGCACCTGCTCATTCATTGACATGCATGTGATCTGATGTTGACTGTTTGCCACAGCAGATTAGTCTGTAAATATTGTGGAGTGCTGGGGCTTGTCGTTCTAATCTCTGCCAATTGGTGCAGATGTGATTTGGCTGTTGACTTTCTGTTGCCACTCAGAGCTGCTGACACAATAGAATCTCTGACTGTGAACTCTCACCTTGATTAGCATGAGTAATTATGAATATGCGACTGCAAGCATAAAATCAGAGCAAAAGGAGGCTGTCTGGAGAGCTGCTGTCTCTCTCCTTGACACTGACTGCTCTGTAATTGCTTCTACCTCACGATCAATGAGTGCCCAGCGTTTAGCACTTGCTTGAATCAGCTTGTCTGGATTATCGTGGGAGATTTAGGGCAACTTTAAAACAAGTTGTTTATTTTCTCACAAATCCTAATCAAGAATGTTGCAGACAGTTTGTAATACACACATCAAAATGTGAAGTCGTCTGTATTCCATTTAAAGTGACTGTGTTGGATGACAACCACTGCTGAGCAAAGGGTGCCCCTTGATGCTGCCGACATATTAGCGTTTGCTCAATATGTCATGTTCTCCTCCTCCCTGACACCATTAAAGGCTCCAGTGTGTTTCTTTCAAGCTGCCTCTTTCACCTCTGCTTGTTTGAGTCAAGTATTTAGCATAGCTACCAGGGGGAAAAAACATGTTAGATTGCTACATCCTCCCCTATTAATTTTTACAAAACGGACTTATTATTTTGATTTGTTTTCTGGCTCGATTATGACTACTGCTTCTCCAGAGTAGTACAAATCTTTGAATAAATACTATCAAATAAAAGCAAAGGGTAACTGACAAATACTATATCTATTCATTTATATTGTAGCACTGACTGACATTCCAGTCTTGACTTTTCACTTTTGAGATTTTGATATCTAAAGAATTTTGAGAACTAGTGAAGGTTTTCCTTCATCTTCAGGGTTATATGTTACTTTGTGTCTGTCTGTAATGTAAATTCAAAAAGTATTTCAGATTTTTAAACTATTTACAGAAAAATCAATGGCTTAAAAAATCTGTTAAAAAGATATTGCATAAACTGAACATTTCTTGGTTCCTTTGCCAACTGAGTCATTTATTTGACTGTAGCAACTCTTTGTATTTAAGGTAAAATTGAAGAGTCCTGAAATCAGGTAATGACGAAGTAACACCTATGTCTACCCCTCAGGCAATTTATCAATTTTGCTACTGATAATAGCTTGATCTTGGTCTCCCCATTCAACAGACAGCTCTTTGTCTTTGGTTTGGGTTTGGGTCAGGCTATTATTGACAAACAAATGAATTGGCTTTTGAAATTGTGTGTGTTATTCTATTTTCTGCTGAGTTGCTTAACAAAACTTTGATTTTGTGTTAGCATGAACTGATAACACACATTATTAAAAATAACATGTTTTCTAAACTGCAATTAACATTTTCTGTGATACTTTTTCTGTGATTTAAGATTCTTCCAGTAAGATGCCAGAGAAACAAAGGCTTATCATAATGGAGAACCAGAGCATGGCCTCTCCAGGGCCTGCTCCTGCACAATGCTGGACATCTGGTGGAAAGAATGGTTCCTCTCACTGAGAGGAAAGACAAATTTTGCTGTTTAAAAATATTTTCATCCAAAGAACCGTTTTGATGAGGAAATTAAAGGCGGAGCCTCCAGTCAAACTTACAAAGGTAAAAATATTTAAACACTATGGCTAGTAAGTTTTAGGTGGCTTGTCTTTTTAGCAATCAACTTACTACCTGAACAGCTAGCCTGAGTTGCCAAAAAGGTGCAATATCCAGTGTAATATACACTTGAAAAGTTTTACTAAATTTAGAGTAAATTAATATTTCTTACGTTTGTCCAATTTGTCCCCACTTATAAAAAAACATAAATCAAATACGAGTTTGCTACAATGGTATTGAAGCATTTGGAATAACGGTTTAAATGAAAGACATTTAATCATGTAATATTTTTTGTGTGTAAAATCCCAAAACAGTGAAACTGTTTTTATTAATACTGTGAGATTTTCAAACTATCCCATGTCCACTTGGTGAGTACAGCTGTTGTCATAAAGTGGTGGTTTAAAGCATGCACAGGACCGAATGTGTATGTTTTGTATGCGTCCCCACTCCTACACACTTGATTCAAATGATTACATTACTTAGAATACTTTCAATTGCTCCAGAATTGCTTTCAATCACCCATTCATTTGTGTGGAGCAGCAGGGAAACACCTCAAACATTCAGGATGGTGGCCCTTGAGGATTACATTTGAGGACTTCTTTTTTACAGGACCAAAATGAAAGAATGAACACAGTAAATTCAGCTGCAAAAATCTTACATGCTGAAGACAAACAACCATAAATGATAAAAAAACCCAAAAAAAAAACCAGGACTGCAACTGTAATTTAATACATCTTGGTATCTTTTCCTGTGTGTGATGAGGTCTTTTGGAAAGCTGTCAGGTGCAGATAAAGCACCAAAAGATCAGAAAAAAAGCTGCGTAAGGATAGTTTTCCACTACCTATTGCCAATGTCTGTGCTCAGCCCTGTGTTTGTAGGGCTGCAGCCTCGTTTTTTAAAGTAGATACCTTATCAAATGACTAACAATACACCTTCAACTTCAAGGGTAAAAGTCACATTTAGTCTCTGCTATCAAGATAAATTCCACCCATCCATTTATCTATCAGACTAAATCCAGCCAAGGTTTCAACAACATTTTATTCCATGTATATTGATAGATCTCCTGTTGTTTCTTCTGGAATTTGCTCTGCTGGGTTTCATGGGTTTCCTCAGCTGTAAACAGCCTATCTCCACTGCTTAGTGTGCTTACTCTGGGAAAGGAACCTGGAATATAAACTCTTCTTTGCCTTTTCTGTTGTGGTAATGTTTTGCACCATTATAATTCTTCCCTTGCCAAGCTGCCTAATGACCTTAATGTGGCTTGTTTTATTTAATGTGGCATGTTGATTATAGCATAACCCTGCAGTGTAAACACAACTCAAGTACATTGGAATGTGAAAGGCATTGTATCCTGTTGTTAAGAAAAAGGACATTTTCAGAAGCTGAAAGACAAAAAGGGTTCTTCAAACTTTGAAAGTCATTTTTAATGGAGATAAAGTGTGAACAATTAATTTATTTATCCATTGATCTTATAGCGAAAATTAGTAAGTTAATTAATGATCATTACGGGGAAAAAGTCCATGGGTTTTTAATCATTAAAAGATCATTTCTGTCTAACAAAGGGTTAACGTAGAAGCAGAGGGAGGGAAATGTCAATATTTAATAGTGTTGGCTCCTTAAAATTGATTGAACACAGAGGAGCACATAATTGTATACCCTTGTCTGTCTTTGACTCTTCTTCTACCCTCAGCCAAATCTCTCTTGTTCTTTTTCAAAAGCTGTGATGTTTTGTCACTGCTATTATCTGCAGTTTTTTTTCTTTTTTGTATCTTCCACGGCTTTTGACCCCTTTTTTACCCTTTCGTGTTTGTTATCTGCCTTTAGATTCCATTAGCACAGTGACAGAAAGGCGATTACACACAGTCCTGCTTCTTTTAATACAGATCCGACCTAATCTTTGATGGTTTTCATATGCCCGCCTTCACACCACCACAAGCTATTGTCTGGGGCACTTTCCCCTGAGCTGTTGATTTCGCCAGCTGTAATGCTTTCTGTATTCAGTGCACTTTGGCATGGTGAGTATCAGTATTTGACACAACTAATAAGGCCTTTCATTTTGATGGAATTCACTCTTGGTCTGCCTGTGTTTTCTCTCAGTAAGACAGAGCTATTTGCCTTGCTTGTGGGTGGAGCTGAGAGACAGACTGCATCAAACGAAATCGCTGTAGCTGGCAGCCCCTGCCAGTGCTCTCTGACACTTTTCTTTCCCAAAGCTCATAAAATGTGCTGCTTGTAATGGTTACTGGTATAGACTATGGGTAAAATAATTAATTTTCCAAAGCTATCAATTCCACGCCAGCTTCTGCTCGTGATACAATTAAATTAATCTGACAAGCAAACCTTTCAGAAGCAACTGGAGCCTGATTTTAATTGAACACCAAGTCGGCTCTCATTTCCTGTAATTTGATTGCCACACTCTTGACTTGCATTCGATGCTCGTGCAAAACAAAACCAATGGGATAATCAGTCCTGGTTTAACGCGGCTCTTATTTTGATCTTGAGAATGCGACTGATTTGCAGTGCGGGTAGGTGAGGCTGTCATTCTAAATCAGACTGAGTCACTGGAGCATCCCACATGGAGATGGGAAAAGCTCGAAAAGGACTTAATGGTTTTGTCTTTCCATACCTCACCACGCTTCTGCCTGAGTACAATTAGGTGTCCACTGCTGGCAGCATTCATTAATGTGAATGTTCCTTGAGCGAACTGAGGTGAAAGCATTTAGCTTTTTCAGCACACATTATGGATGTATAATGCTTTACTGTATGCTGTCAACCTGACCTCTATTTGTCATCTGATTATGCTCCAGTTTTTTTCCCACCAGAAAAGTAAAGATAATTATGTGCTGAGTCACCCGCTTACGCTTTAACTAACCCTCCCTGCCACAGTCCTGAGGCCACAAAAACAAAATGTCAAAGTAATAATACCTGGCAACCAGAATGCCTTTTGATTAAAAATGAAATCTAAGTGTCCATACAATAGGTTTTTATTGCTTTAACCATTGATTTTGATGTCTACATATTGTTGTTGCAGTAAAAGGATAACTGTCCCTCTTGGCGTTTACAGATTATTGTTGCTGCTGCTCTTCAAGACTCCATTGCTTTGCAATTTCCTTCCAGCATAGCAGCAACCATCAACACAAGATGCAAAACATGAGAAAAAATAAAACATAATAACTTATCAGTGTAAGGCAAATTAAAGCCTACAATCAATGCTAAAGATTCAGCTTATGAAAAAGCCATTAAAGGACACTTTTTTGGTAAAAAAAAAAAAAAACAACCCCAACTTAAGTTCCTGAGAAAAGAAGCCACACATTCTAGATTTTAGCTTTTGAGTTGATCACCCTCATTATATAAACAAGAATCAACATACACGACACTAATTACTAATTACTGATTAACTGGTTACTTTACATTACATTTGTTATAGGAAGCAGGTGATGTATTTAAGCCAACCAACCATTAAAAAAGACCTTCAGAAAGTTTAACAAACTGCTTCTGAAGAGCACTTTAAAGACTACAATCAATTTAATCTTTTGAACAGTGCTATTTACTAAGCAATATCCATAATGTTTGTGCTCCTTATTTACCCATTAAACCTGCTGAAAATAAATGGGAAAACTGCCAGAACTGCCTGGAAACAAATGTTACAACAACAATAAACAGTTTTTGGGAATCTTTTCTTTCATTTTCACTGTAAAGGAATTCATAAAAATTACATTGTGTCAGATAAGGAACAAACATTTTACTTTCATGCAAAATAACATTGTAAAAGCTAAAAATAACAGTATGAAGGAATGAGAGAATGTGTCTGCTTTGTGTTGGATTTAGTAAAAGCTGTTAGTTCGGTACAATTGTCAGCTTTTCAGCATGTGCAGCCCACATGGAGAACATGCTGCACTGTAATTAATTTCACGTTGCTACACTTGGTGTCTCCCTGCTTACTTACAAATGTCTTACAAGGTTGGGAAAGTGGGAGGTGACAGAAAATCGCATGAGTAAGCTAATTTAATGTAGGTTAGAAGTCAGTGCCCCCTTAATGATGAGATTTGTTCCCCCATCTCCTCTGTTGCTGTTATTTGAACAGCTTTCTTTTTATTTTTCTTTGATCCAGCATATTTCACAAAACCTTTGAAGGTGTCACAATGTAAAATACCCGTTTATATCAGTTAGTCTTGCCTACTTAGTCTAAAGTGTTGTTCGAAGTCCAAGATCGTGAAATAAGTGGAATTTTTAAGGTGGAAGGGTAGAATGGGTATGCAAGAAAGAATGTGACGAGAGTTCATCTAGCAGAAAATTGAAACATGCTTCCCAGCATGCAATCTGGTTTGCTTTACTTTCAAACATTAAGAAGAGGGTTTCCACATTTGCATACTCAGACAGAAGAGCTGCATATTTAATGTCTGCCCCTGACATCTCATATTTAATTGGAGGATAGCACAGTGAAGCAAGACCGAAAGGACAAGACCTTTTCAGGGTTATGTTAATTTTCCTAGCAGAAGAAGAATGTTTCTCCAGTGATGCAGAGTCCTTTGGCATTGTGTTATTGTGTTGTATGATCATTGATCTCAGTATTGACAAATAACTCACAAAGTTTTTACCAAAACATCTGCTGAGAATCATTTAGATATCTCAAAGAATGGATGGATGGACGTGATATTTCTTTGTTTTCTTACTTATGTTATTGTTGTGCTGTACAGTACAGCTGTAGAGTGCTAAGCCCTGGTAGGGTAAAAAGTGCACTTCAGCATCTACTCTTCTTCTACATATTCAAAACACTGAAACCACACAATCGACATAGAATGAATGAGGGACGACTCTCCTTCGTTCCGATTTTAAACAGGCAAACAAAGACAATTTTTTTTACAAAATTGTCTATTCTTGGAAAAGAATAACCACATGGACTTTATTTACAAGTAAGGGTAAGATATACACAATTTTTCATTTTCATTTTATGAAAAAAATGAGATCAACCAAAAAAACCCACAATTTTTTAAAAGAAAAGTCTAACTTGACCTCACATGAAATATGCAGTTCTAGTTTTTCTTGCTGTCGTGTTATTGAGTAGCATGGAATTGATTATAGCATAATCAAAAACTTTAAAAAACTACACTGTAAAAAAACCTAAACTTTAAAAAACTAAAAATGTTCACTAAAAACACGTTTATGAATGTTCAGTAAAACAGGTTTAACTGAACATTTGAGAAAAAAAATTCCACATAAAAGCTTCAGCTCTTACAAACCACGTATACCATGTACATATTTGTTCCTGTGCCTATGTAACTGCAACTCAAACATGACAACAATGACCAAACATTAACATTAGCTCAAGCAACATTTTGAAGGTGCTTCACTCTCCTCAGCATGCAAGTTGCTTGAATGAATACATAACAAGACTTACATTTGATTAATTCAAATTAATTATCTGACGACATAGGGAAACTTACATGGCTGTTCCATTCAAATCTATTTAACTCATGTGACTCAATATGCCAACTTATCTGGTGAAATAGAAAACAGTGCAACAGTTTTACAATGCTGCCTGATCATTAACTTCACTGGCTGATCCAAGTGCAGCATATTATCTTTTAGATCTATTAAAGGGGAAAATGCCACAGAAAGGAATATTATTATTTTGCACAGCAAATCTGTTCTGACACTGCAAGACTACCAGACCCACCATGCTGCTTTTCTAGGCTGCCAGGACAAGCTATATAAAAATCTAACAAATAAAATTAAAAATACTCCATGTGTGTCTCTAATTTCTTTTATACATGTATGTATAGAGAGATAGGCTCTAGTAGAAATCCTGCACAGGCTCATTTTCCCTCCAGGTGATGATACTGCTTGTGGTCGCAGGCAAGCAAGGGTCATGACCACAGATTTTCAGTTGGTGCAACCCCAACAGGAGAGATGAGGATTGTGATAAAAGGGCACCCCAGAGCCTCAGCATGCTCTCTCTGCTGTTTGCAGGTGCACTGTTAGTGGGGCATCAACAGACACACACAGGTGACGAGAGAAGGAGAGAGAGACACAGAGAGAGAGAGTGAGAAAATTAACACAAGAGAATAGAGGACTCCACCAGTTAAAGCTGTTTAGTGTTTTACTATCTCTGTTTTCAGCTGTGAAAAATAATTTTATATTCATTTGACATTAGAAAAAAAAAACAGACTTTCAGGACTGTTCAAAATAACAGATAAAACTCTTGCTATATTTAAAAGTCAGAAGCTTATATTTCCAAAGCTATACAAACGTTGGCTTTATGGAGTGCTGCACTAACTACTAAGATTCAACAAACCGCAAGAGTATATAGTTTGGCTCTATGACCTGCTAAGCACTCACCAGCTGGAGCACACACAGTCAACATTTGGCTCAGCACATTAAGAAGAAAATGAGTTTTGTCTTGAAGAATTATGGCAACAAATAAAGTATAATTGTTTTGACAGCATTCTGAAACAGTGGCTGCATGTGACTGGTTGATACAGCTTTTTTTTCTTCTTTTCTTTGGTTGATATGACTACAAGAGCCCTTTATTTATTTCCTTTAGCTCTGGCTTGCATTACATTGATAAACACATTGATAAACATATTTCTCCCAGTTGTTCCCAGTGGGACAAATATTGTGGCTCATGATAATTTTAATAGTTCCCATGATAATATGGCACATGTAAAATTGCGACATCAGAGATAAGCAAAACCTTCCTTTGGGAACAATCTTCAGCATTTACCTTTACTCCAAACGAAAAAACAAAACAAAACAAACAAAAAAAACCAGCTTTGCTTTGTTCAGAGTAAGATAAATCACACTAAGGTACAAATTGTTCTATGAAGTACACAGCCAGTCAAAGCATGTCACATCACTTGTAATATTCTGGCTGAGGAAGTTTTCCTCTGCCCTATTTAAGATACGGATAAAGAATTGGTGCCATTAATATTTTATTATTTTGCCCTTGTCCAATATGTCTCCATGAACCTCAAGCACCCAGGGTATAATCAGTGAAGGTAGTGGGAATTACTCTCTGCTTCCCTCTGGCAGAAATGTTAGTATATTTCTCCTCCTGTGGGGGTCACTGTTACCACATCTGAGGCAATGAGCCCCATCCAAAGGTCCCACTGCACTAATGAGTTATGGTGGTGGCTGCACAGAGACCACCAAATGACACATGGTCAGGATACACATACACAGCTCATATAAGTGTACAAGCATGCATGACAGTGAATGTACAAGAGTCTCTTAAGACATCACTTCAGCTTTGCTCTCACTTGTTCGAAAAACAAAGGAAGACAACCAAGCAACTGGTCTGAAATAGCTGCAGTATTTAGCACATTCTGGAACATTAGCATTAAAGAAGAACCCCTGCTGGTATAAGTGAGCTGTTCATGGTGGCTATAATGGACCTTTCCAGCCTGTAATGCTACCCAGACCTTTAAATAACTGCAGTATGTGAGTGCTTTTGATGCTCAGATTGACATTTTAATACACTGATTTTGTAACAAAACATGCAATATTATCACATAATGTCCAGAAATAAACAGAGGGAAAAAATATAATGAGGGAAAAAAATGCTCAGTGTTCTTTTCCAGTTTGGGAGACAACCCCTTTGCCAGTGCACAGAACAACACCACCAAGATCTTGTCAGGTCTTGTCTTGCACCCCCAGACACATTTCTCTGTTGAGACTAGAGTTTGAAGTGATTGTTGGGATTTTACAGGGACAAACAGACCCCCACTGTAAAGGTCCATGAATGTCAGCAAAAACGCAGGTTTGCTGTGTTCATTTTGCCTCACTGCTGCTTCGCCTAGGATGCTGATAATGACAGCAGAACTGCAGTGATGGCAGGAAAGCAACAGGAATTTGGTTTCACAATTTTAGTCACAATTTTCAAGGAGCTAAAATGAGCTTTTTGATGTATAACTATTACTATGTGGATGAAGCTTTCTGATGTGATTTTCTTAAATTGGAGTGTGCATTGCATCTGATGAAAGTGACCCCTAGATGCAAAGCATAAGGCATGGACATGAATGTGGATCAAAGGACACTAGATGACAGTGCTGGAGATGCATATTACATAAGATTTTCTTGACCTTGTGCAGCCATGCATGATTGCATCTTTCAGAATGAGTACTCTTCATGTCAAGGGTGTGAGACATGGCCAATAGAGAATTTATTTATTTATTTTGTTTAAACAGCCAGGTGTCCTTATTATTTAACAATTGCAAATTTTGAATAGAAGGCAGCAGATTATAAAAATGAATTCTAAAACTTATAACAAGTGCACCAATCTATTGGTGCAACTGGTAACCTTAAAGGTTACCGGTTGTTACAGGGGGTCATAAAGACTGACACTAAACAGTGAGAATAGTATTAAACTAATGGGACTGACAAGTGGAACTGAGAATTTTGGAATATTGTTGAATATTTAGTGCACACTTTGTTGAAATAGCAACTTTTAGAGGATTATGAAGCATCTTAGTTTCTAACTGACTATTTTTCCCTGAAGAAAGCAACGCAAACTAGGAGTACAGTGAAGATCAAAAAGAGGGACTTTAAAGCAAAAATGACTGTAAACTTAATGGCTGAATGTTGGATGCTTAGGGTAAAACAAACATGGTTTGTCTTCACAAATAATCTAGTGATGTTCCTGTTTGAAGTTTTCAGTGTGACTGCTTTCCATGCATTATGTTCAGTACAGTAATCAAACGAATTAATTCAGTGTAGCAAACATTAAACATTATATAAACTGCATAAACAGAACAGAGGATTTACTTGTGTGACTCTTGTATAACTGAACTGGATTCTGCATCTGAAATTCTCCCTCTCTCATGCAGTATAATGCACCTTACTTTTAGAAGTGTATTTTTTTAACTTGGGGGATAGAGATTACTTGGTAGACTAGATTCACTGTAAGTTTGTCTGCCTGTCGATAATTATTGGTGGTTGTGTTGGGTGATGCAGCAGATTTGCATGTCCTGACAGGATTTGAAACCAAATGTTTACATTTTGTCATGTTACGAACAGTGAGACTCTTGAGCATGCATCACTGTGAATGTGATATATTCTTGGTTTTGGTAGGACTTTGTGGAATCACTGAGGGTGTAAGGAGAATAGTGAATGATGTGGAATCAAAGAACTGATTGATGGTAATGAATTGATGACTCTGAATTTTTCCTCTGACCTGGAGGTGAAGACATCCAGGGTGAGGTGCATTTGACCTGCTGTGGCTGAGGTTGGCAGCATTAGATTTTCCAGCCATGGGTGAATAGCTCTCTGTTCTTTGTCCGAGGCATTTTAGAGATAAGCGAACATGGACTCCAGTATGGGCAATCTTCATTGCTGTGTGGCTTTTCCTGTCCTTGTTAGTAGAGGACTCATTTCTCTGTGAATGACGGCACTCTTTTACCAGATTCATCCAGTCTTTACAAGATCTTATGCTTTTCCACCAAAATACGTTTGCCTCTGGAACACATAACTAACTTTTCTTTCTGAATGGTATGATGCCAGGACAGTCCCAAGGACTTATTATATATATATATATATTTCTTTTTTTAGAAAAGATGGGCCCTGCACCTTCAACAGAACAATCGATCAACCAATCAACCCATCAATAATTTGGAGGCCCGTGGTTTTCTTCCCTACCTGATTTTATAAAATTGTTTTAGATCAGTGTGTTTGAGGTGTTGCCATATAGTGTATAGTGTCAATTCTAAATGATTAGAATTTATTGCCATATATTTTTCCTTGCTTTGCATAGAAGCATTATAGAGTTAATTCTTCAACAGCATTAAAACTGTATAGATATGTTAATATGATAAAAGCAGGATGTTTGCACAGCATTAGAATTGTAATTGCTATTACAAAACTACCAGGGTCTAGTTCAAGGTTACAAAACAAGATTCACTGTCGTACTAAAAAGTCAGGTAATGGAATAAAAATGCAACTGATGCCTCGCTGTAAAGCTCTATGCAGAACAGGATTCAAAGAAGTCATGAGATCAAACTCAACTTTAGAAGAATAGCTTGATTTCTTTGAAGTGCATTTGTATGAGGCAACATTTTATAATCAGTAGTCTGCATTTGGCTTTCCACCAGTTTCAAGAAACATTCAGGTGAACCTGCAAAGAACCTCAGCTTCACTTCTATAAACATTATCAGCAGCAAAATTTATTAAAAAAACCCAAACCTTTCAATGTGTAAATTTATGTTCAGATGGACAACAAGTCTGTTAAATGTTCTTTAGCCATTTTTGCCTTTTGTGATAGAGAAAGGCCAGGATACTTTTGCATAAAAGCATCTGCTGAATCAAAAGTGTGCAAAATAAACCAGAATCTTTAAACTGATACTGCTAGTGCTCTTTGCACAGCAAGGGTTCATTTCTCTGTGGCTCTCCCATCTTCTACAGATCAGTTTTCTTCAAGACTAAATAAAAATGGGCTATGTAATAACTCAACCAAACAAACTGACCAAGCCAAACCCACAACCAATCATTAGGTAAAATCACTGTTCTTGTCAAAGAAAACTACTGCCTTTCAAGTGAACATAAAGTAGATTGAAATAGTTTTTTTCATTTTCCCCATCACTGAAGACTCTCTGAAGGCACTGTAAAGAAAAAAGTTACATGGGTGGCTAAAATACATGTAGCTTCAGATCTCGCTTACATTAGTACTCACATGCAATAACAGCTTTTCAATAGTTATTATATGAACAAATCTCCTGCTAAAGTAGAGCTTCATCTATGCTTAACACAGTTTCTTTTCAATTTTAAACACCACATAAAAGACATGAAATTCCAGAGATGTATGTAGGAGCCTATATATGTCTTGTCCGTGTGCACACAAAGCAAAGGTTATCCAGTTCAGACAAAAGACTTACATATACAACCTAACAAAAAGCAGAAAAAAAAATCTGCAACAGAAATCTAATCCAAACATTGCAACCAATGCACAAAAAACAAGATACCACAGCATCAATTTAGATTCAATACACATCTTTTTGAAGAACAAAATCTGTTCTTATTGTTACATTCCCACAGTACCAAGTAACTATCCCCTGTGCTATTGTGCCACAGTGAGATAACACCTATATATAAACCTAGATTGAATGTTCGCAGAATAGGGTGAGGGCAAGTAATTCACTGAGGTAATAAAGTAGACAGCTCTCATCACAGAATTGAATTAGGCTCACAACACAACTTCTGACTTATTGATACTCTGTTTCTTACACTGCTTTTAAATGTGAACGGAACCACTTTTGAACAGCTGACTGGGTTACTTTGCATTAACCACATCACTAGGTTTGATAATCTGCTGGTGCCTTTTGTTGCTGGCCTTTGCACTTTTCTCTGTAACAAAAAAATATGTAATGTAGAAAACCCTAAGTGCATTCCCCTGAAGTTAAAGGCCAACTTTTGCATTGAATACCGATACATTAAGTCATGGCAGCGATGCTGACGAAACAGAATATAATGCATTTAATTTCAACAGGCTGTCTCTTGGTATTATATTTAAATCAGATTTTGTTTAGGTCAATTTTAAAATGTCCTTTATGTGCATTGTAGGGATCCATTTCTATGTATTAGGATCTCATTGACAATCTATTTATTTAAGTCATTTAGTCCAGTGAAAATTATAATAGAAAGCTATAAAATAAGATTTAGAAATTGAGAGATGTATTTCTCCAAATTTAATGATTATGACTCACAGTTAATAAAAGCTTTGCAGTTAATGAAAAGTTGTTGTTTCTTAGAAAATTTTAATTTTGCATGGCATAAATAAAATCAATAAGCAGTATTTTAAATACAGGTATGTTATATTGTATATATTGTGTTATATTGTGACATCATAATTGAGGAACAAAATGTCCTTACTGAAGAAACTGGGTGTTTGCAGAGTGCTGTGTCCAAGCAATTGAAAGAAAAGTTGAGTGGAAGGAAAAAATGTGGCAAGAAATTCATGCAAACAGAAGGGATAACTGTAGCTTCTACACAATTTTGAAGCTTCTCGGGGTGAGGTGTGTGTGTGTGTGTTTGTGTTCAAGTAGGCCTGTCACGATAACAAATTTTGCTGAGCGATTAATTGTCTCAAAAATTATTGCGATAAACAATAATATTGTTTGAAGACCTTTTTACACTGATTTAATGGAAATGACATAATAATGCATGCGATTTCCTACCAAAGATAGATACATTTTATTTTCAAAAGAACACTTAACACCGGAACTGATAAACAAAATAAACAAAACAACCAAAAACAAAAATAAAATGGATTCTCAGTCTCCATTAACAAAAAATGTACTTGAATAAAACCTAAACAACATAAAGCCAAAGTGGAAATAAATACTGCATTTAACCAAAAGACTGCAGATTATAAAGTCTGTATATTATGTTGCCCTTCAGTAATAATTAGATTTAAATAGAGAAGATGGGCACATCCAACTACCTGATGCAATAGTTCACACTACATGATTTTTTGCCCCTATTTTCCTCTTACGACAATCTTAGGTTGGCCGTTCTAAGATTGTCGCTTACGATTTCATAACCGATCATCCTGTAGTGTGTGGTGTGTTACGGTAGATCGTCGTGGCCTCTCCGATCTAAATCAGGGGTTTCCCCCGACCGGGAGCTTTAAAGCTGCCTGTTGAATCAGAAAGCGCGGATTCCCTCCGTGCTTTCTGAGGGGAAATTACAGAGAGGAATCCCAAACAGCTGACACGGCGCAACCCGAAGTCCTGCGGACATTGGAGATGATATGTGGAAACAACATTAATGTTTATTCAACATTTCGTCCAAAGAATATAGAAATGACAAGGGGAGGAGTTGGAGCAAAATTGCTACCGCAATTGATAAACCCGGTAACTTTTCAGCTGTTATTCGTTAACGTGACATAAATAGGTTGTAATGATTTTCAGTCAGTTAGGACTGACACTAGCCACATGCATTGCAGGTAGATTGTAGTAAAGCATTGATTAATGCCTGGTTTTAAAATTAGTTAACTGGAATTGTAGTCATTGTTTTGTGCCCATTGTTGGACACCACACTGGCAGGATCGAACCCGATCAAACAGTTATACTTAGGATTTCTGTCGGCTAATGTGTGATCTGTCAGGTTTTGAAAATGTTTTTTTAACTGTAGGACACCAAATAACTTGCAAAATGGTTGCAATCAAAATTTAAATATATATATAAAAAAACATTTTACTGTCTTTAGACAGATTATGTGAAAATCTGCAGCAGCTTGTTTCGTTACCATGGAACACGGTTGCATAAGAAATTCTGCATGTCAGCATGGCCTCCCTCCTTGCTGTGTAGTTGGTCCTAATGTGACACTGGTGTGCGTGGGGTATGGTGTATGTGTGTGTGTAACATGTCTCCTCTCACAAGTGGAAGCTAACTTGTCAGCTCTAATCTCTGGCCTTTCTCCCTGGTGGCTCTCTGCAAGCTCAGGACAATCAACACTTGTTTCTGTCGAGGCAAAATAAGTTGTGGGAGGTCTTTGACATGGTGCTGAGGCCTCCTCCAGGTTCACGCATCCTTGTTCTCCCTGGGAGGCCCCAAGCGGGAACAATGGGGGGGGGGAAAATTATGGTGCGCCCAAAGGTCAATGATTCTTTTCCTTTTTAACAACCATGTGGCATTAAGCTACCTTGAATTTACAGTATTTATACAGCCTGAATCTGTTACACAAAATTGTAAATGCTGTAGGTGCCTTTTATATTTCCTCTGTACTAATTATCCCTCAAGTCATGGCTAGTCATTCTGACCCTCCTGAACGAGACTTCCAGGCTTTACCGGTGTGCTGAGGACAAAAAAGGAAATTGTTCAATGCATGGCTTCCCAAATGATGGGGGCCCTCACAACCCCTTGTCAGCACAGTCCTTCATGGTGGTCTGCAAGAAAAAGCTGAAAAAAGCAATTTTGTGTTTGGTTTACGCTCAAAGTCCAGGCCTGAGCGATATGCATCAACGGAGGAACATTTTGTGCTTTGATACCTCATAGTGACTGTAGCAGACAGGAAATGAGATGGGGTTTTTCATTTCCCTGTTGCTATCTTCACTCACAAACTAAATAAGGACCTCTTTGCCACAGGGCTCTGACTACATCTACCTACTTTTCACATTCCAAAAGGAAGACAGCAGTTCTGTAATCAGGAATGTAATCTGCATCATGGCTTTCATATTTGTTGCAAATGCTGGAATACGGATGGGGTCAGGAACTTGGATAAGAAAAAAAAAAAAGTACTGTTAAGATAATTATTTTCACTTTCTGAGCTTGCTGGTTTAGGTGAGCCGGTGAGGATTACTGATTGACACATCGCTATGCTAAAAAGATGCAAGCATAACAACTGATAGATGTCATCACTCTAGTAGCGCTTGATTTGTATCACGTTTTTGTAACAGGTGCAGGGGATGAATTGCAGACATCTTGTCTGCATATAATTTCCCGTTCTTTCACCTCAGCTCATGCTCCGTTTTCTTTTTCATTTCTTCCTTTATTTCTTAATTCAGTGGATGCGTTGACTCAGTTGCCCCTGCCCATCATTTTTAGTCATTTATTTTGCACATGACCCCTGGAATTTGGCTTCTATGACATGCACTCATACCTAAAATATTTAACAGTTCTTTTCACCTCTTTGTCACATACTTTGTTTTTGCCTTTGAACCTCCTCTTTGCTCTCTCCTATTACAACGCTTTTCTCCTCTGACAACTCCCACGTGCCCTCCTCTATTTGTCTCTCTGATTAATAGAAAACCCACTTCCACAAGTTCACTTAAAATCCAAAACAATGGCTCACTATTTGATTGGCCTTGGCCTTCATAGATGCAAGGGGAATTAAGGAGAAAAAGCAAAATCATTTGATCAATTCATTTGTCCACATGGAAATTAATTGGTCTTGTCTCTCAGGCATGCCTCTGTGGCCACAGTCACTTCCCCCCCCCTCACTGACACAGAGGTGCTGCATTGCCACTGGATCAGCTGAAAGTATAAACAGAGGCCAGCAGGAGCCTGTGTTCCCGCTGTAATAAACACTTTCATCAGTGTAATTATCAGTGATATGATTACACATGAAAGATAAAACACTGCTGTGTCTCAGATCTCAAAGGAGTTCTGAGCAATTTGTTTCAGAAGAGATTGACTAAACATCTGCTCTGACCTGGATATGCATTGGGGTCCCCCAAAAGGCCCTGGAGGGGGTCACTGACTGAATAGAGGGATGTCTGAGTTTCTCTCTCTGTTTTACCTGTGGTCCGATCACACACAAGTGGAAGACAATGCATAGATGGGTGTTATGACAAATCATTAACTGTTTTGTCTTTTTTTGGTAGAAAGTCTCATAGGCCTTTAGTCTATGTTAGAACTTACTGAACAATATTTGAATGGACAACAGTACTCGTTAAGCCATGGTCAGTTTATTAAGGCCTTTTGTAAATTCCATACAAAATGTGCAGTTTTATACTATTCACCCATATTTCTTCCCATTTTAGAGGTTGCCAAAATACATTTGCAATAGACCTAACATAGAGACACAATAATGAGTGCTCAGAACTTATACTTTCAAGTCCAGTTTTCAGTTACTATCTTTGCACTCTGTGGAGGCAAAAGTACTTTGTAAAACTCCAGCATGTACAGACACACTATAAAACTCCTGCAGACAATTGTTGAATCACAAACCTGTTCGCTGAAATGCCGAAATGCCGCAGTGCGAAATTCTTGGGCAAAAGAATGATAATCATAATTATATTCAGGGCACATTCAAGTTATTCAAATCAATATGCCAATATGTCATGTTATGTGGCTGTGATTATGCTGATACTAGCCAGCATCCCAAGCGTTTTAATAAAGCTTCTACTTTCACCTTAGCAGTTCCTGGAGAGGAAATGACAATGACAGTGGCATTAGGTGACCAGATATTGGTGAAGTAATTATTGATTTCAAACTTTCTTATTTGCTTAAGAAGTTTTACCGTAATAATTTCCACTGAACTCATAGAAATACCACAGTAAAACTGTTGAAGATCTTTCAAAAGAAAAAAAAAACATTGCAAGAAGTTAGTGGCAAATGTACTTTATGAAAATAATTTACTACTAGAGATTGATTTTTTTTAAACATTGTGAACAAATATCTTCAGCAAAAATGCATGACAAGCATGTGCTCCATTTTCTAAATATACAATTTACATTTCAGTTTCCTTAAGAATTTGATTTGATGTGAAATGTATTTCATTCAAACACGGTTCCACAATTAGTCCAAAGAAGGACAGTTCGAATGTCCTTTGCAAAAAGTATCTCAACATTTCCCTTTGTATTATGACAAGAACATATTTTCATTTTCCCACCTAATTTGTTGATTGCTTGCTGCTCTAGGACAGTTGATTTGACAGTCGCAGTTTGGTCCTGATGTGTAGGATAAAAAAAAATAAAAAACTGGAAGTTGAGTTAGCATCAGGGTGCATTCCAACGAAAGAGAAGGACGCCCTGTGAAATGCTGATTGAAAAGAGGAGAAAAATCAATCAAGCGAACTTCTGTGATTGACGGCTTGCCAAGGTGTTGTCTGTGGAGGTGTCAAGAACTGCACAATTGCTCTCCCCCATCCTTCCTCTTTCTGTCACCCCCCCCCTTCACAATACACACCCCCTCCCTTTCTGTCTTATCCATCACTTTCCTCTTCACCCATCATCACACGGTCGTCTTCTCCCTAAATGTCTCACCACACTTCCCATGGTATCTCTCTCACGTTTCACTTCATTGTTCCTCCTCTTCCATAGTTTCACATGCAACAACCCTTTTTCCCTTCTGGCCGCTTCCTCATTTTCCGAGCTGGCATTCATCACCAGGCATTTAAAGGCTGCAGACTGACACTCCTTTAATCTTGTTGTTCAGTAACCTTCAGAGGGAAAGAAATAGCTGCTCCACTTCTACTACTTCTTTAAATCTACAGCAATTCATCCCTTATTCATATTAATACTGAAGAGGCTCTTTTGTGTCATTTATTTTCATTATATTCTCATATATGTTACACTGCTGGGTTGGAGGGAAAGCGCAAATAAAGAAAGTGGACCACCTGAAGTCAAGCCTCTTCATTTTTCAAAAAAAAGAGTACAGTCTATTTGGGTGGGCTGATATATATAGCAGTAAAGGAAGTCATTAATGTTATCATTGTGGAATAACTACAAATAAACTTGACACAGTAAAGTATTCATTGTTCCATTCCTTTGTCTTTTACTTCCTTTCTGAGTGGTTATCAGAATGTTTAGATCTTTTAAAGGAGGTCAGGAAACATGTCTCAAGATGTTTTAGAGTCTTTTGTTTCAGTCATTAACTGTGATTCCCTCTTATCTTGCTTTATTGACATTTTTGCAATAATTCCCTCTGCGTTTGGATGTGATGCCGCTGCAAGGATTTTGGTAGAATTTTGTTTTTATTTTCTTTACTGTTGGAAGTTTGTTATCTCAAAGAGCTAAAAAATACCGCAACTACAGCCCTAAATATCAAATGAGTTGAAGAAGAAGTGTTGTGGATGAAGAGTCAGAGCCAAGAGGAATGAAAGGAGGAAGTTCAAATCATCTCTTCCATCAGTCTTAATAGACATTGTGAGATCATTAGCAAGTAAATTGGATGAACACCAAGACCTAGCTGCGCTTACTGACCATATAAGTTGACAGAGATTTAAAAACATGGCAGATGTAAGGAGGTGCATTAGCAGTGCTTGTGAGCAACTAATGGTATAATCTAGAACATGCTATTGTTAAGTGTCATCTCTGCAGCACAGATATTGAATTATTAGTATGAATATTTATCTGTAGTATTTAAATGAGAGTTTACCAGTGTTAGTTTTGCAACCTCTTCCATCCCACCATCAGCTGTTGCCAACACTGCATGTGAAATCATCAGCTCAGTTTTTACCAAGGTACAGAACAGGATTCTGTTTTCTAAAATATGAAAATAATCCTGTACAATTCAAGTACAAGTTTGATAAAAAAAAAGGTGCAATAACAATATTGCAGTATTCAACATTTAGCATTGTTTTATATCACAATACTTTCTTTTTTTTAAAGAATGCATGCACTTTTGAGAATCACAAAAATGTGATTCAAATGACACATTTTTTGTAAAGTGTCATGTAATTTTAGTGAGAAACTAATGGCTGTGTCTATGTATGACTTCTCCAACACCACAAAGAATTTCCCCATTTGACCAGGGACACTGTTTCACTAAATAGCTTTACATGGAGTGTTCATGTTTTCTGTTAAGGCTGAACTGTGTCAGTACCTATAAGATGAAGAAACTACATTGTGACATTCACTCTGCCGTATGTTCTTCATGTGACACATCGTAAACAACTTTCCAGTAATGCCAGTGGAAATAAACATGCAACTACTAAAAGGGTTACAGCTGTGCAGTTCCAGAGAAACATTCAATGGGTTTTATTTTTTTAATGAACAAATGCAAACTGACAGAAAAAAATAAAAACCTTAAAGAAATAAATGCTCAAGTGTTGCTATTTCTTACTGCACTGCAGAGCAATTGAGTCGTTTATCTTTACATGGCATCATGATTAATATGCAGGTTGCTACAGATTTTTTGCAACTGTTAAATGTCAATTATCGATATTATAGATACTTTCTCTAAAATGACATAAATCTTTATTAAGAGTAACAAAATAACATGATTAAGAAAATAGAATATGTCTCAAATCTGGATCAGAACATCAACAAACAAGATTTACATGTATACTAAACTATTTTAGAAACCACTTTGAAGCAAAATTATTTATGCTCACCACTGAGAGGGGTGCAAGCTTTCCCTCCTGCTCTCCAAGTTTCCCTCCGTCCTTGAACATGTGCTGAAGGTAGGACTAAAGGAAGTGCTTGGAGTCATTTACCTCCATATGAGACTGTTCGTTGAGTCAGGATAGAAATCTAGGAATCATGCCCCGCTGAAATGACTTGTCAGTCAGTCTGCTTCCTCTGTATTAAAAGTGCCGTGAAGACATATTGACTCAACCATCCCTGAGTGCCCTTGCTGGTTAGCTTCTAGACAGAGGAAGCCTCGATTCTAATTATAATGGGAAGACAAATTCACCGCAGCAGGCAAGCAAAGAGAAATGCAGCAGAGTGACCAAAATGATGAATCATGTCTTTTACTTCTGCAGCTTAAAGAAGTTCATTATTCTATCTCTCACAGCTCTCAGCATGCAGCCAGTTAGGACCAAAATGATGAACTGTGTTTGTTTAAGGGTATCAACTGCAGCAAAGTTTTCTTTAGGGCAGAGACTAAGTGTGATTTGTTTGATGATGACTCTAGGCTTTGTAGAACTCCAGAGCAGTCACACTAAGGTATATTGCAATTCAAACAGATCTTTAACTGAGTACCTACAATCCAATTGGAACTGTACATACAACCTATTTAGGTGGGTTACGTGGTAGTGCAGTGGTTAGCATTGTTGACATGTGGGTCATTAATTTGAATTGATAATATGATTCTTTCAGTGTGGATCTTAAAGAGGATTTAATTAATGTTTTGCACATTTTAATAGTCACAATCGCGGGGCACTGCTCCTACCTAGCAATCCCAGCCGAGCCCAGCCTCTCACATAGCAACACAAAAAAGCTCTAGCAGGTTTGGTCAGCTGGTTTTAGTGCTGTGTACACTGCACAGTGGCGGCTGGTAAAGGCAAGTGTTTTATTGCTAACTTACTCAGCCAGCTGCATCCTTGATGGTTATACAGGAAGCTCCACTTCTTCTGCTTCTGGGTATGGCTCAGGGTGAAAGATGGACAGTTGTACAATTGTGCATCCAGCAAACAATTGTGCATGTGTTTGCAACCATTTTCACATAGCCAACCCAACTTCTTTGGATTTAAAGTTACAGGAGTCCTTAAAATAGCTCATTCAGAAAGGAGTTGAAAACAGGCAAAATTGAACAGAGAAAATCTCATTATTCTTGAATAATATTTTTGTAAAAAATGTAATGAACATGTTTTGTGTAGTTCGTAACCCTATCCTAACTTGTTTAAGGACGTATAATGGATGCCTTTTTAATATGCTTCCCATGCAGATATGCATGATTTTTATGAAGCATTCAGGCTTTCTCCCACCATTTAAAAGCAAACAATTTACAGATCAAATAGGTTTTTGTACATATGCAAATAACAATATTTACATGTGCATGCAGGTACATCTCAAATGATAATATGTATTATCCCTGTTACTTGAGAACCTTTTCCTAATTTTCCATTAAAATGCTTGAATACAGCACTCTGTGAACAGCTAGCTTGTTCCGCAATGTCCTTTAGTGTCTCTGCCTCTTTGTGGAGGATTTCAATGGCTGCATGTTGGATGATTGTCAAGTCAGCTCTCCTCCCCATAATTGCTGTAGTAAATGTTCTTTTTTTATTGGTCTCGCATGATATTATCATTTTCCGAGAAAGATCATTTGCAGCCATAATCACCAACATGAATAAATATAACACTCTGTGTGTAATGAGTCCACACAATCAATGTGTCACTTGTTAAATTGAAATAATGGAATTTTTAAACTTTGATAGCAATTTCATTGAATGTAGTCACACAAACATTCACCTCATGTGAATTATTATTTGTAATTTTATTCGTTGTTTTTTTTGCCCAGTACACAATGCAATCACAAAATCATGCATACTCAAAAAGTAAGCATGTCACACTGATGATGCGTTGCACCATGGTGGTGGCAGCATCAAGCTGTGGGAGTGATTTTCTTCAGGGATTTAATTTGTTGTACTCAATCACACCCTTACCATTTGTAAGGGTGTGATTGGGTAAACTTCAAATAGTTGTAAAGATGGCTGCTAGCTAGAACTCTAATTCAGCATCCGCTTTAAGAAAATTGCTGTGTGATTTTGATGCTTTAATTTTTATAAATTTCTAATGGCAAAAAGAAGAACCAGAAAAGTTGCTGAAAGTCTTCAGATAATTGCTAATACCTGGCCAGTAACATAACCAGAAAATATCTGTGGTAAAACAGATATTGGTGAAGTACGAGAACGATCAGTGGAAAATGTAAGTATCCTGTCAGTATTATCACTGTCCAAAAACGTACTTGGATTTTGCTTGATTTTTGCATTTTGGTTAATTATTGATTATTATAACTGGGAAAGAGTGAGAGATGATGAGGAAAAAATGCATTAATGAGTCAAAGTCGGATTTCCACTAGACTGCAGTGACTGCGATGACTGTAGAGATATTCACCAATTCCCCATAAAGTTGCATCCTCGTTTTGTGAACCACAATTCAAAACAGGAAGAGAAAGTCAACCAGAACATGTTAACCAGGACCTATTGCAGTTCTGCACAGCACATTAGGGAGACTCATAAGGGACAAGCGCCTTTGCAACGTTTGGACTTTTTAATTGTATTCACTTGGTCTCAATTTCATTTATTATATACTGAACACCATGAACAACAGTTGTATAATTTTTATTTGTGAGCCTAAATACATTAAAAGTGCTTAATAATTCTCTTGCAAGTATTTTTCACATGCAAATTATTCACATGCAGTATTTTTCACATGAATGTTTCTACATGAATATATACTTCCAGTCTTCAACATATGATGACTGGATGATGTTGAAATATAAAAAAATGGATACACAATTAAGTGACTAATGTAAGACTTGGGCAAAGATTTCCAATGAACTTTGGGATTTTAAATGGACAGTCAATTAAATGAGAGACATAAAACTGCTGGAAAGATGAGAAATAAAGACCAAAAGAAATGGAAAAAATCTTGCAGATCGAATGTCTAATCAGACAGAAAAGTTGCTACAATCAAAGAAGACTGAAATAATGAATTAAAGACAAGGAAGACTAGAGATATGCATAGAGACAGGACAAAGAAGGAGATCTATAATATTCTTCTGATTAGAGACTCTCATCTTAAATGTGATAGTATGGTTCCCTTGTGAATTGTCTTGTCTTACTGCCAGTCTCACTATGTGACACATTAATTAAATCATTACATCCTCACCAGGATGATGATCATTACACAATAATATGTTTTCATTAAGAGGGACATTCCCTGCTTAAGTCTGGTGTGAGCCTATGCTGAATCAGAGTTTCGTGAGTGAGAGAAACAATCACACAACTCAGTGCAACGCAACTTCAAAAAAACAAAACAAGAAAAAAACATAGTGAGGTACAGGCATTGTCAAGACAAAAGATTAAAAGAAATGTGTAGAGGTGAGTGAAGGTGAATAAACCAGAAGCAAAGATTAGAAACAAGAAGACAGACTGCAGTAAAAAGCAAGGAGGAAAGATGTAATAGAAATGAAAGGGCACTCCTGCTGTTGATAATTGGAGCAGTGATAGGCCAGTGCCGTCTGAGAGGTTTTCCACCTGAGGGTGCTATACCTCAGGGGCAGAGGCACTGAAACCACATTATAGCCCTCCTGTGTGCACTCAACGGTTTCCTTCAATAGCTGGTGGAACAGAGTAAAGAAAAGAAAGACAAAGATTCAACCTGTTGTCCTATCCAGAATTTTCCTCCAGTCAAAACTACATTTGGACATCTCTGTTGTAGCCTTTTTTTACAGAAGACATGCCAGGGGAAAAGAGGTGGAAAAGAAATAGTGTTGTTCATGTTTTTGATTTGGGGTATTAATTAATGTCACTATTTACACTCAAAATCATACTGTACAGCTTCAAAGTGCACTAACATAAGATAATGTTACAAAAGGTTAGAGCTATTAGTCCTCATTGCAGGCAATTAGACTTGGTGCCAGCAAGACATTACATATCTGGGCAGAGAATTTGTTGCTTTTTATTGTAACGGCCATTTGTTTACCTCAACACAGTAACAGAGCTTCTGCAGCAACAGTTGTTGGTGAAAATTGTGACAGCACCACAAATTGTATAGAGTGTAAGTGCTTTGAGTTTAAAGTGCTGTAGATCCAATCTAAGGAGGAAAGTACCCTTACATATTGTGAAGCGCAAACTCCAAAATATTTGGTTAGCATGTTGACAATCTTTTTGCTTAGTCAAATATTATACAACTAGAAATTTAACTTTCTGATCAAAAATCTATTTGAAATATGAGACAATGATAGTTAATCAGACTCCATTGTGGAGTCTTTTTTCTTTTCAAATACAATTTGTACTGGACTCAAAGCTTTGTTTCACCAGAGGAACTTATTGGTATTTGCCTTTCAAATCTGTCAGAGTAACCCTCTCATTTACATGAAATTATGCTCTGCTGCCTTTATTTTTATGCACAATGCTTTACTTTGAATTTGCTCTATTTTGAAAAAATTCTGCTTTGACTTTTCCTGCAAGAAT
This sequence comes from Xiphophorus hellerii, assembly GCF_003331165.1. Lineage (NCBI taxonomy): Eukaryota > Metazoa > Chordata > Actinopteri > Cyprinodontiformes > Poeciliidae > Xiphophorus > Xiphophorus hellerii. The sequence goes on from NC_045673.1 coordinate 15,081,399, forward strand.
TCTGAAATACTTGGAATCTAACAGCATAGAGGTTATTTCCCTTCACATACCATTCAAAGACTTATGCAGTGCTTAAATCCTGTATTTTGTAATTTCTTCTAATGAGCCTGATGTTTTTGGTGTTTTCATGAATGTTTTAATCAGCTGTTTTTTCTTCTTTTGCACAAGAAGCTTCCACTTTGAAATCCACATTTTGGCTGTGTTCCATAGTGTGCTTTGCAATAAAAACAGCTAAAATGCCAGTGATTCCACATTTTAAATAAAACCAGACAAGATACTGACATCTTTTATACTTTGTACTTTTTCCATGCTGTCAAACTTACCAAATAATATCAGATTACACTTTACCGACCCAATAATCTATTATTCCTGCCTTTATATTTGGAAATCAGCTCAATCTTTGTTCCGTTAATCTTATCCTTGTCCTGTCAGTTGCTCTCAGACCATCTTTGAGAAAACTTGCTCCTCTGATCTTCATCTCCTCAAAGGTTTCGTCTACAGTGTCTGCCTCCTGCTAACTTTGCTTATCACCAAAAGCCTCTAAACTCCATAGGGTTCTACTTATCTGAATCATCCTTCCACCTCAATGATCCAATTTGATAACAGAGAACAGCTACCTTTTTTCTTTATTCATTAAAACCATTTTGTTCCATTTTTTTTTTTTTTTTTACTTCATTTGCTTTTTAACTTTTCAATAATTTATTGCAAAGATCACTGGAAAACAAAAATAAATAAAGTTAATTTTATGGTCAAGTTTACCAAAAGCATCTTTTTAACCTGGAGATCAATCAAAACAGAAGAAATGCTGAAAATAATTCAGCAATGACAGATGTTACACTCAGCTGTGATACAACTGCTCCTTGATGGATGTGTTGTGTGTCACACTCAGCAGTGTATTTTTGACCCTGTGTTCCTGTTATCATTATGATTCAGTGTCAATTTTTCTGTATGGCTTTCCTAAGTCATTGTCAGCAATCATAGTACACAGAATGACAACTATTGTTCAAAACATAGCGCCCAAATGGGTAAGAAATGACATCTGTATAATTAAGTTGTTGTATGTGTGTGGGAAGCACAAACAGTGTCAAAGTTATGTAATGCCACAATGTTATATAGGACTTCACACTTAATTGATGGTGAACGCTATTAAGGAATGTTGTGACAGTTACGTTATAAAATCAAAACTATGTTGCGTAATATAATTATGTAGACTACTGTTTTGGGCAATCTATTTCTGTATGCCAATTATTTGATAAATGTTTACAGTGTACCCAGAAAATACAGTGTGTAGTGAACTGTATGTATGTGATAGATTTAGTTGTAAAGTAAAGTCTGAGTTTAGTTTTTTACAGATAAAATAATCCTTTTGAGTGAAAATAACATTTACAGGTTACCATCAACATTCAATTTGACACGTATGTTATTTTGGGCCAACACAAAGTGTGAAAACCTGTCAACAGGGTCCACTACGTTTGCCCCTTCTTGATTAAAAAATAGCCTTAAATAAAACAGTTTTCCCAGTGTGTGCTACTAGCATGAACTTATGATGTGTTTGTCTTTTCTAGTTTTCTTAAAACTTTAAGTTACCACTCTAAATTCAATTAAATTCAATTCAAAAGTACTTTACTGACTGTACATTAGTAAGTTTTTATGTGAGTAGTTATATGCGTGTAGGTTTTCTTAACAAACACTACATTTTTGGAGGTAGTCACTCGTTCCACAAGACTTGGTGTGTTTATGAGAATACTTGATTATTCTTCCAAAAGCCCATTTGTGAGGTTAGATACAGATTTTGGTTGAGAAGACCTGGCTCATACTCTTATCCATCCCAAATGTGCTCTATTGGTTTGAGGTCAAAGCAATAGAGCTTTGACCTCAAACCAATAGAGCAAGTCAAGTTTTCTTATACTAAAACTAGCTCATCCATGTCTTTGAAGACCTAGCTTTGTGCATTGCTTTTCACTCATGTTGGATGCTTAAAGAGTAATGTCTTAGAGTGCACTATGAGCCTGAAGGACTCCCAAAGTGATGGTTACAGCTACTAGGCAATTACTCAGCTCAAAATAACTTGACAAATGAAAGTAAGTGAAACTATAAAAATGAAAGTAAGTGAAACTATTTTGTTTCATTAAAATTAAAGAGATGGAAGTGACACAGTGCTAGAAAAAAATTTAAGAAAATGTAGCCAGACATGGATGTTGAGAAACTTTACTTTGAAACCATTAAAGTAATATTTGGTTTCAAATCGTTTGGAGGAAATAAAGCAAAAATATAGTAGAACTTAATTTTTTAAAAGATTTGTTTTTCATTGGGTTTAAATTTGCAAAAAGTGTTTCTATTGTTAAAAAAGGTAATTAAATATTGAAAATTACTCCAGTTGAGATATTATTTATTAGTATCTAAAGAAACAATACAAATGTAACATTGAATCAAGATTGGCCAGTAGCTGTGAAATAGCTTGTCTCCACAAAAAACAAGAGTGCTGAACCCAAAGTGCCCATAGCCAATTTGTATCTTTAAACACAGCCCTTACTTCTTCTTTTTTTTAAAAAAAACAGTTACTAAAAATATTTTTTATGTGACTATGACATTTCAGGCCAACTTTTTAAACTTTTGTAGGTGATTCTAAGAATTTTTGAGATGCAGTCATACATCTGTATATTTTTTTTTCTTAACTAAATCAGACATTGTTTAAATTTTACGAGTTGTATTTACACTTTTCCAACACTGCATATTTTTTTCTTGTGTCATCCTGTTTGCTCACAATCATATCAAGAGAAATTGAATATCTTCTTTGTGTAATATAGGATTACTGTATTTTGGAAAAAATGCAGGCAATATTTAGCTTTTAAATAGGGTGTGATGTTTATCTTGTGTATGCATTTGCATTTTATGAATCCATTAGTAAACATGCACATTTAAAATGCTTATTTTGAAAATTTTGCATGGGTCTTCTATCCATCCATAGATTAGGTTCTGTAAGATAGTCAATGAAAGGAACACATTTACTATAAAGGCCTCTGATCACGTTTGTGAAATTTGCTTGATTTTAGGTTTACATTAATAATCATGTACATGCTTCTTTGGCTTACATGTGGTCTGGTCCAAAACTTGTTTTCAGTGAGTATTTATTTTGAGGTGTTTACAACAGACGGTTTTACAGACACATTTTGCTTTCCATCCTGTGTGTCCAAGCTGTAAAAGGACCCAAGGCTACATGTCCCATTTTATTCTGAAATTACCTTTCCCCCAAAATGCCGCTTTCATTGGTTTGGTTCCACATGTTTGATATGTTAGAAAACTTGCGACCGAATGATTTGGGGCTATTTGTAAACACCTTGGGGGTATTTTTGAAACACTAGTTGATACCTTTATATTAGACCGTCATGGCTTGCTCTTGAGGTAGATAAGTTTTTTGATCAATTTTGAGGAATAAGAAAAAAAATGAAGGCAAACTAGGTCAAAACTTAAAAATATATACAGTATATACGTACGTACATACATTATGTTTTGCTTGATTTTAACCTATAGTAGATTATCTAAGTTAGCTATAAGGGTTGGACTCTGAAATATTGACACAAATTTTAATGCGTACTGACAAAGAAAGTCGAGTCTTCTCTGTAAAGTTTAGGTTTGTTGAGGAGGTGCTCCTATTTAAAATTCTATTGAGACAGATCAAAATGAAAAGTAGCCTAAACAACTGCGGTTTCTGCACACTGAGAATGTCTGACTGATATCCTCAAATTCAATATTCTAAGGTGTTGTTACAAAGTACAGTGGCAAAGTTAAAAGTATTTGTAACCTGAAAGCACACAGAGTACACGTTTGAACTTTGGGAGCTGCCATTGAGCAATGCACCAAGAGGCTTGGAAGTGGTGAGAAAGACATCAGAAAAAGCGAGGTGACTGTGTATTGCTTGTTACTGTGGCATTAATCACAAACTGACTGACTCTCAAACACATGAGCAGTTTTATGATGTCTGTACCCAGCTCTGACAGATGGCACTGTGATCTGTGTCTTGGTAAATGTCGTGTCAAAAAACTAAAGACCAATTAGGGTGCTATTTATCTGCTTGCTAAAAAAAAATTCAATGTTTCAACTGAGAGATTTCAAGTGAGCAAAGCAATTTGCTTGACTTTCTTGGGCACATCATATTTCAGTAGATCTCTTAAAGCATGTTGATTTCTCGACTAGATGTAGATCCAGGAAAATCCTCATTTGCATCACCTCTTGAGCTTTAAGCTGCTAATATCACACTAGGAAACATCAGCATGGAAATCTTTCCTTGTCAATGAGTTTTAATGTTTCTGGTATTCTGCAACAGAAAACAACTCACAAATGAGTTTTAAAAAAATAATTAAATGTAGATCATTTTATTTATTTAAAAGCAAAATGAATCAACAGTGTTAATTGACTCAGTTGTGACCAATGAGCCAGCCCCTGGCCCAGTTTAACCTCTGATGATGCTCATGGGGCATATTTTTCATTAAACACATTATTAAAAGTTCAGAAGGGTAAGCTGAGAGCATTATTTTTCCATCGCATCATGTATTCCAACGCCTTTCGAATCAAGAGACTAATACATCCACCCATTTTCTTACACCCTTGTCCCTAGTGGGGTCGGGAGGGGTGCTGGTGCCTATGTCCAGCGAGACATTTCTGGCGAGAGGCAGGGTACACACTGGACAGGTCATCAGTCCATCACAGGAGACTAATACACAACAGAGGGTATTTTTGTGATGCACGTCTATTTTTGCAAAAAAAAAAAAAGGTTTTATCACAACCCGGGGTCAAGTTGAAAATACTGACTTCCTCAAATTTTCTAAATATGAATACTTTAAGACAAAGCAGGCAATATCTTTGGTCCATGGGTTTGTCAAAAATATACCCCGAGTGGTGAGCTGGTGTCTAAATAATTTGTAGACTGTCTACAGGGCTGATGCATCCCAGAATCACTGACATTAAGATCACATTGAGAGACATAATGTAATTTACCTGCCTCATCAGCTAATGCTGCACAAATCCATTTTCGCCCAAACAGGAAAAGCCACACACATTACCTTGATGACTTCACAGAGTCAAGGGGGAAAGACTAATGAGACTAAATGTAATTACTGTCCACCTCCAATTTGAAAATAAAATAAACTCCCATGCTCTTCAGTTTGAGAATAGACCTTCTTTACGTTTCCACTCAGCGACACAATGGGCTTTTCCGACATTATTTAGACTGGTGTTTGTGCTTCTTATTGGGATTCCCATTAGCTGATGGCTCAGCCACCGTATTCTCCCTGACATTTGTGAGCCTATTAAAGAAAAAAAAAACAAAAAAAACCAGAATAAACTAAACAGAGGGTGTTGAGTTATTGACATTCTAACAATATAGTTCAGAAACTTTCCTTGCTGCATTACTTAGAATATGAATCCATGCAAAAAAAAAAAAAAAAAATCCCCCCCCAAAAAAATCTGTAGTCACTCAAATTTCCTGGAAATCACTGCTTTTCAGCTGCTTATGTTTTTAAGGCTCTCAAAACAGAGGAAAAAAATAGAAGAAAAAAATGCAAATACCCATTCTCGGGTGCCTTTCAAATTCCTCTCATACAAGGTGACTTCCAAATATTTGCAGGATTACAATGGGCAATAGAGGTTAAAGTGTAAGTCGAGAGCACTCCGTTTTCCCTCTCTCTTTTGATCTGCTTTCCTCTGCATCTCATTGAATTTTTGGGTCATGAAGCTATTTCATAATGCACAATAATGCAAGCAAGCATTTGTAAGCACAGGTTGGCTAAAAGGAAATTAACTGTGGCAGACACAGCATCTAGGTTAAAAATGTCAGAAGGGCAGTATTCATCTTCCCTCAACATTTATAGTTACGCTAAAGATGATGTCAGGGCCAGTAATTAATGTCTAATTAATATCACCACAGCAGCCAAGAAAATTATTGCTTGCCAATGCCAGTTAAGTCACAAAGGGTTGAACGTCATCTTACATACATGACTAAAAGTGATGCATGTTCTTCTGGGACTAAGAAAATTTCTAAAAAATAAACAGAAAATTGTCATCACAGGTACCCAATCCAAATTGATACTTTAACTTGTTTTGTTTACCACACTAAACTTCAAATTTACGAGAAATTATTAAAATCTCTATGAAGTGGGCTGACTATTTCTTGATTAATTCGGCTAGTCTTCATTGGATCACTTGGGGAATATGTGTACAAAGCATATAACATTTACCCTATATAAATAAAGTAAATCGAAATTGAATAGAGTTTTCATTCCTAAATAGTCAGGAAATATGAAAACAAACTGAAAGTAGATGGTTCTGTCACAGAAAAGTAATATAATATATTACAAGGTGGACTCCAGTGAATTTTACAGTTTTAATGTCTACACCAGAGGTAGGCAGAATACACAGAAATTCCACTCAACAGTAGGACAGTAAAACCCTACTAAAGACTAAAAACCCAAAAGGCAGTCCAAGAAATTACACAAGTAGTGTAAAAACGTATTTGTTAAAAAGGTTACTCAAGCACTGAGTAACTGATCAAAACATCAGTGATTTAATTTAATAATTTAAAAATGACATAATCAGACAAATCAAAATATAAAGTTATGTGAGCATTTTGGTACTTTAAGGATCAAAATAAAAACAATTTATTTAAATAATCTAATTACAAAACCAAGTAAACAAACGTATGAAACTTTAACAGAAACTGCAGGTGTGTGTCTGTGTCTGGCTAATTTTTAGCTAAAACAAACTTGTTCTTCATTCAGTAAAGTTGCTCATAGTGGGTATATTATCCAGATGTTTTACTCAAGTACAGTAGCAGTACTTCAACATAAAATTACTCAAATAAAAGTAAAAAGTACAGCATTGTAAAATACTCCTAAAAGTAATTTATTTTCAGAAAAGGTAAATGTACCTGAGTTAATATAAAGGGTTACTGCCCAGCTTTGCTGTACACACAAACAAGTCTCAAACTTGTGACGGCTGTGTTGAGGACTAAGGCCTCCATATATGGGTTGCACACTTTACACTTTTGCCACTGTTGCACCCAACCATGAAATTTTTTAAATTGGATTCTCCTTTTGTCCTCTTTCAAAAGAATTGTTAATTTTAGCCACCGATTCATCTGGATTTTAACTAAATAAAAGAAAAGAAAAAGTTTTTTCTTTCTGCAGGTGAAATATTAACTTCCTATATCTTTTAAGAGTACCTCACTTTGCTGAAGTATATCTTTAAAGAACTTTCTAATTTTCAGAAAGTCACATTTAGCCTGTTTATTTATGTCTATTTATGTTGAGAACATTACTTACTATAAATTTCCTTTGTATTTAATAAAATCAATTCAACCTGTTAAGGAGGAGAAAAGCAAGTCATTAAAATGTTGGGCTATAAATAATTGCTAAAAAACCCCCCAAAAAAACAAAAAGGGGTAAATAATCTTATCATATCCAGCAGCTGTGTTGATACTCTGACACTCCCACACCCTTGCTTGGAAAAGAAAAAACCCTGTCCATGCAGTTAAGCTGCTTATAAATATTTGTAATTAAAATAGGAGAGGGAAAGTCGGAAGAGTGGCATGTTTATCACCAGAGACACTGCTGCTGCAGGTGTCTTTAATGCCCACAAAGGCATTTTGATCTGACAGAGCAGAAGAGCAGCAGCTCCGTTTTGCAAGGCTTGTCCCACTCAGCAGCTCCCTCTTCTCTCAGTGCATGCTGGCATTCTCAAGAGCTCATTACCAATGTATTTTTCATTTTCTTCTTTTCTTACAAGAACTTTGAAATATTGTTCCAAATATTTTATAAAGACAGTATTATAGGGTGTGCGGTATTGTCATTTTGAAGAGAGTAGCACAATCCAGTTTTGTGATGGTGCACAATTTTACATAAGAGAGACTATATGGGCCACCTTCTGTCAAATTTTAATCGGAGTTTGATGGATGAGTGATTAATGACCCTAATTAAATAATTTTGATTTCCGGTCACATGATGCATTTGTAGCCATTTAGGTTAGCGTGTCTTTAATATCTTTTCTTTTTTCAAACTATTTACCCAACGATTTATTGTTCAGTGTTACCTCAGTTTAAATTCTACAGGCATAACCAAAATCATGAAACTATTTTATAAGTCTTAAGTGAAAATACGGTCTTGCCACTTCTTTTTCAAACATGGTTGTTAATTTTTTTTTCAGCTCATGACATGACAGCAGATTTTTCTGACATCAGCAACATTCTGACCGAGCAGAACAGCAACAGCAAGTTTCCCTCCATGAACGCTAACTTCACTGAAACGGCTCCACGAGCTGAAGACACTTTAAGGTTGGTCAAAACTTTAAAAAAATTTGGATCTCGTTAAAAATTGAATTCTACTCTGAAATGAATCAAACTCATGTGTAATGTTTTGTCTTAGTGTAATGTTTCACCTCTCTGCAAAACTTTGAGTCACTAAGCTTTATTCTGTTATTTAAACCCTTGCTATTTGATCAGTTTGATTTTAGAAGGGGAACAATGACTTTTTAATATAACAGAAACATAAAATCTAGTCTTTTTACATCTTTAAGATGACTAGAACAAGACTCACTGTGAACACTGAGGGCGATGAGTTCAGCCAAAAGACATTGCCCAGAAGTTCAGACTGGGAAGCTAACTGGCACATTGCTAGCTAAGTATGTGGAGCAGGAAAATAGACCGTATTTACTTTAATTTATGCAAACCAATTGCCTCAAAAAGATTCAATTACTGCAACATATAAAAGACAAGTGTAGTTACACCGTGTGATTTTGGCAAACAATATTCTTAAACTCATCCGAAATATTATTCTCCACAAAACTTCATTTATTTTCTGCTTACAGCAGCAGCAGCAATATATTTGCTACATAGATAAAAGATTCATGGTCTCATTATTTGACATGGTTGTTCTGTTCAAAACCTTTTGGTTTGCTTGAGCAGAAATGGCGTAGTGTCTGGGCATGTTAAAATGTTCAACTTTTACCACCCAAAATCCTCACTACTTTCAAATAGTTCACTTTTTATTTTATTTTACTTGTTGCATGGACTCAACTTAAATAGATTAACTTATAAAGCATTTTTTTTATATACATCCAAATGTTCCTCCCACTTGTTTAAGATGAGTACAAACAACAAGTTGATGATAATTAAGTGATGTTCGCTTGAACTTTTTTTTTAAGTCTAATGTTTTATTTTACAGTGAGGAAGGCTGGAGTCTAGCTTTAGCAGATGGCTGAAGGCATCTGATCCGCTTCAAACTCAGTACCTGTTTGCTCCAAGGCAAAACTTTGGTAAGGTTAAATTTAGTGGCTAAAGAAAGTCAGACGGTTCGTTCTCCAATGTGAGAAATCCCTTGAGGTTGTCAAGTTTCTTGTTTGATCAGATCTTGTTAGTCAGTATGATTACTAATTATCGGTTGATTCTTTTGTGTCTAGATGCAATGTAATCATTCAATTCACAATTTAAGTTTTATTATGGGGATGCAGCAGATAAAATATTTCATAGTATATTTCAATGATTCCTTTCATACAGTCTAAACTCCCTGAAAAAAAAAAGACCTTTCAGAGAAATATAATTTTGATTGCTTTGAGTATAATGATATTTTACTTAATCTGACTGATATGATCTTCTTTAGCGCATACTGATGCTTCGCATTGATCATTTATAAGCTTATCAATTACAAGAGGTGTTGTACGGTCTGTTAGTGAACATTAGTGAACAGCATCATTTGGACCAAGGAACAAAAGCTGCAGATCATTTTTAAGGTAACAAAACAATTCACCATTTTGTGAGCAACTCTTGGAGCATAGTTGTGTAATGAGTATGTTTAATTTTTATTTTTAGGTAAAGTGTACCAATAGCAAACTTAGTCAATGTTATTATAAGTTATTATAAGCTAGTTGTCAGAAGATGTAAGTAAGTCTCCGTGAGAGGGAGTATTTAAGAAAAAACACAAATTCACTGATTGAATTTTTGGCTGATAGCCAGCATATATTTAAATTTGTGCAACAAACACCAAAAGAAAAAAATACTATATAAAAAACGGAATGGCTATTCAGTTTGATAAATATTTACACATTGAATAAATCAATATAAATCCAAGGGCACACATTAAAACATCAAATCTAAATAAATAATATGAATTATATTAGCTATTTTAATACAGACTGATGGTTCACATTGATCATTTAAAAGTTTTAATAATGAAAAATTAAAAAAAATAGAGGTGTATTATATTTTGTTAGTGAACACACTAAAGTGTGTAAGATAATGGGTGGAGGGAAAGCTGAAAGATACATATGAGCAACCTCACCGTGGCCACCGTGACACTTGCTAGTGTAATACATTTCAGGAAATGTTCCTCATTTGTACACGTACTTCTGAACAATATCTGACAGGGACTAAACAGGCCACGGTGAGGTTGCTCATATGTATCTTTCAGCTTTCCCTCCACCCATTATCTTACACACTTTAGTGTGTTCACTAACAAAATATAATACACCTCTATTTTTTTTAATTTTTCATTATTAAAACTTTTAAATGATCAATGTGAACCATCAGTCTGTATTAAAATAGCTAATATAATTCATATTATTTATTTAGATTTGATGTTTTAATGTGTGCCCTTGGATTTATATTGATTTATTCAATGTGTAAATATTTATCAAACTGAATAGCCATTCCGTTTTTTATATAGTATTTTTTTCTTTTGGTGTTTGTTGCACAAATTTAAATATATGCTGGCTATCAGCCAAAAATTCAATCAGTGAATTTGTGTTTTTTCTTAAATACTCCCTCTCACGGAGACTTACTTACATCTTCTGACAACTAGCTTATAATAACTTATAATAACATTGACTAAGTTTGCTATTGGTACACTTTACCTAAAAATAAAAATTAAACATACTCATTACACAACTATGCTCCAAGAGTTGCTCACAAAATGGTGAATTGTTTTGTTACCTTAAAAATGATCTGCAGCTTTTGTTCCTTGGTCCAAATGATGCTGTTCACTAATGTTCACTAACAGACCGTACAACACCTCTTGTAATTGATAAGCTTATAAATGATCAATGCGAAGCATCAGTATGCGCTAAAGAAGATCATATCAGTCAGATTAAGTAAAATATCATTATACTCAAAGCAATCAAAATTATATTTCTCTGAAAGGTCTTTTTTTTTTCAGGGAGTTTAGACTGTATGAAAGGAATCATTGAAATATACTATGAAATATTTTATCTGCTGCATCCCCATAATAAAACTTAAATTGTGAATTGAATGATTACATTGCATCTAGACACAAAAGAATCAACCGATAATTAGTAATCATACTGACTAACAAGATCTGATCAAACAAGAAACTTGACAACCTCAAGGGATTTCTCACATTGGAGAACGAACCGTCTGACTTTCTTTAGCCACTAAATTTAACCTTACCAAAGTTTTGCCTTGGAGCAAACAGGTACTGAGTTTGAAGCGGATCAGATGCCTTCAGCCATCTGCTAAAGCTAGACTCCAGCCTTCCTCACTGTAAAATAAAACATTAGACTTAAAAAAAAAGTTCAAGCGAACATCACTTAATTATCATCAACTTGTTGTTTGTACTCATCTTAAACAAGTGGGAGGAACATTTGGATGTATATAAAAAAAATGCTTTATAAGTTAATCTATTTAAGTTGAGTCCATGCAACAAGTAAAATAAAATAAAAAGTGAACTATTTGAAAGTAGTGAGGATTTTGGGTGGTAAAAGTTGAACATTTTAACATGCCCAGACACTACGCCATTTCTGCTCAAGCAAACCAAAAGGTTTTGAACAGAACAACCATGTCAAATAATGAGACCATGAATCTTTTATCTATGTAGCAAATATATTGCTGCTGCTGCTGTAAGCAGAAAATAAATGAAGTTTTGTGGAGAATAATATTTCGGATGAGTTTAAGAATATTGTTTGCCAAAATCACACGGTGTAACTACACTTGTCTTTTATATGTTGCAGTAATTGAATCTTTTTGAGGCAATTGGTTTGCATAAATTAAAGTAAATACGGTCTATTTTCCTGCTCCACATACTTAGCTAGCAATGTGCCAGTTAGCTTCCCAGTCTGAACTTCTGGGCAATGTCTTTTGGCTGAACTCATCGCCCTCAGTGTTCACAGTGAGTCTTGTTCTAGTCATCTTAAAGATGTAAAAAGACTAGATTTTATGTTTCTGTTATATTAAAAAGTCATTGTTCCCCTTCTAAAATCAAACTGATCAAATAGCAAGGGTTTAAATAACAGAATAAAGCTTAGTGACTCAAAGTTTTGCAGAGAGGTGAAACATTACACTAAGACAAAACATTACACATGAGTTTGATTCATTTCAGAGTAGAATTCAATTTTTAACGAGATCCAAATTTTTTTAAAGTTTTGACCAACCTTAAAGTGTCTTCAGCTCGTGGAGCCGTTTCAGTGAAGTTAGCGTTCATGGAGGGAAACTTGCTGTTGCTGTTCTGCTCGGTCAGAATGTTGCTGATGTCAGAAAAATCTGCTGTCATGTCATGAGCTGAAAAAAAAATTAACAACCATGTTTGAAAAAGAAGTGGCAAGACCGTATTTTCACTTAAGACTTATAAAATAGTTTCATGATTTTGGTTATGCCTGTAGAATTTAAACTGAGGTAACACTGAACAATAAATCGTTGGGTAAATAGTTTGAAAAAAGAAAAGATATTAAAGACACGCTAACCTAAATGGCTACAAATGCATCATGTGACCGGAAATCAAAATTATTTAATTAGGGTCATTAATCACTCATCCATCAAACTCCGATTAAAATTTGACAGAAGGTGGCCCATATAGTCTCTCTGCTGCACATGTGTTTGGGGTTTCTTCAAATCTTTGGGGGCAATTTGCAGTGACCAACTGACCTGACCGACATGTTTTAGGAGATGTGGGGGGAACCGGAGTACCCGGAGAAAACCCACGCAAACACGGGGAGAACATGCAAACTCCACACAGATGGTGTCTGTGAAGACGCAGCGCTAACCACTGCACCACCGTGCTGCCCACGTTTTTTCCAATTGGGTTGGGAAGGGATCTATTTTCTAGTTTGTCAATGGGGGGAAAAACTTTTTAAATTTGGTCTTGACGGAGCGTGGCATGGCGCCCCGTTCACAGAGGCTACAACCTCCATGCGTTTGATTCCAGTCCTCGGTTCGTCTCCTGCACGTCTTTCTCCTTCTCTAAATATCAAAATCAAGAACTTTACACACGTTCTTGATTGTCTTCACTTGTTTGTTTCTTTTTTGGCTTCTTCCATCCCAGAGTGTTTCGTACCTTCTTCCAAAATGAAATTTTAGACTTTTTCTTTTTACCATCTGGATTGTCCAAATCCTCCAGGATGGTTTCTCCAGCGACCTCGGTCTCTTCTGAGGATTCTGGATCCGTGGAAGAACCTGGTAAAGGTTCTCCTGAGAGATCCTCCTCTGAAGAAACCTCTTGATTTAAGACTTTAACTTGGTTCTGTGAGTTTTCGTCCTTCTCTTGGGAAACTGTGATGGGTTGTTGTTGAAAACCTTCTTCCTCGGCTCTCAGAGTGTCGGCCAGCAGTAGATCGTCTCTTGCTCTTTGTAAATCATTTTTCACACAAATGAGCTCCTCCTGGTGTTTTTCTGCTTGATGTTTAAATGCAGTTACTTCGGTTTCAAACCGACTGTTTAGCTCCATGTACAAACTGTTAACATTCTCCAGCTCAGCCTTGGCACTCCTTTCCTTGTCTTGCAGGATTTTCTTCTCTGATGTTGTGATTTCTTGGAGGATGGCATATTCAGCTCTCAGCTTCTCTAGAAGCTTCTTGTCCTCCTCTGTTTGCTCCAGGTGAGCTTTTCTCTCCTGCTCTACCTGCTGCTGGTATGTCTCAACCTCCTGCTGTAAATCCATATTGTCTCTTTCAAACCTACGTTTCAGCTCCTCGTGCGAAATGTGAACCTGATCCAGTTCGTTCAGCATCTGCTTCTCTCTCTTTCTCAGAATAAAGATTTCTCTAGCCATTTTTCGAAAGAGCTCCTCCTTCTCAGCTCTCAGCTTGTTGACTAGCTTCAGACTCTCTTTCTCTCTTTCTATGTTTGCGTCTTTCTCACGTTTCACCTCCTGCCTCACCAGAGAAATGTCTGCTTCATATTTACATCGCAGCTCCTTGTATGAAGTCTGGAGTTGGTCCAGTTCTTCTTGGACAGCCTCAGTTTTCTTTCTCTCAGCCTGTATTCCAGCTACAAATGCTTCCTGGCTGAGGAGGTGGGCCACCTTTAAATCCTCAAGCTCCTGCTGCAAGGTCTTCTCCTTCATGTTTTTCACACCGTTATAAAATTTGGAATCAATGTCTGCAGCGTAAAGTTCTGCTGGATCACTGGACATCTCTTCCCTCTCTTCTCTCTCTAGTCTCTCCAGTTCCCTCATTGCCTCTTCGGCCTCGTAGATAAGAGTTTCTCTGAGAGCTTCCTGCCTTTTTAGTCTCAGTTCCATCTCTTCCAGTTTGGCCTCCAGCTCGGCCGGGTTTTGGTCGTCTTCTAACCTCCCCTTGCAACAAGACTTCAAATCCTCAAAGTCTTGTTGCAAAGGCTTCTCCTTCATGTCTTTCACATCGTTGTGAACCTTGGAAGCAGTGACATCAGAGTTAAGGTCTCCTGGATCACTGGACATCTCTTCCCTCTCTTCTCTTTCTAGTCTCTCAAGTTCTCTCTTTGCCTCTTTGACCTCATTAATAAACCTTTCTCTGAGGGCTTCCTGCTGTTTTAGCCGGAGTTCCATCTCTTCCAGCTCGGCCTCCAGCTCGGCCGGGTTTTGGTTGTCTTCTATCCTGGCGCTCTCCATTTCCAGACTGGAGTCCAGTCTTTGGGTTTCCTCATCTAATATATCCAGATGTGCAGGAGCGAAGCTGCCTTGGGGGTCTTGCTGGACTCCCGTTCTCGCCTGGGGTCCCATCATTTTGTTGCAGTAGTGCTGAAATAAGTGAAACATTTCTCCTCAATACAATCACTAAAGTTGTCGATTGGTAAACTACCTTAAAGAGCTTTGCGCACGTCTGAACTGGTCAGTGATATTGCAAGCAATGAAAAATATGCAGAATTGTGTCACATACAATTCTGAGTTGATGACATCACAGACTGCATCGCCAGTGACATCACAGAGTCTTCCTTTGCTGGCGGTGTGACATCATTCCACCACCAAATATCTCACTATTTATTCTTGTTTACATTCAAAATAGTCCATGATTCACTCGTTTTTATCCAAACTCATTTCTGTTTTGGGCCAGATCAAAAACCTGAATGTTCATAAAGGGCCTGTTGTGCCAGAACATATTGATGAAAACCAATTAAATTGTTAAAATATCAATAAATAGGTGTTTCAGCATCAATAAGTGTTTCTTAAAATAACATAATATTGAACATCTTTTCACACTAATCAGTTCATCCAGGATTGTTTTTGTGCTTTTCTGCAATCAACATCACAGATTTTGTGGCGCTAATTTAGAAATATCTGTAAGGAATTTTTTACAATATTTGCGCTAACATATGATGTTAAATGTGATCTTTTATTAATCGCTCTATCAGTCATGGACTATAACTTGACATCAGGTCAGGCTGAGACAGCAGGCACTTAATCCAAAATGTTTATGGTCAATTTTGAGAAAAAATGTTGATAAACTCAGAAAACATGTTGATAAACTCAGAAAACATGTCGATAAAGTCAGAAAACATGTTGATAAACTCAGAAAACATGTTGATAAACTCAGAAAACATGAGGGGATCTGTTGATTTTTGTGTGAATTTTGCGGTTATTTGTAAAAACTGGAGGGGCCCATTGCTATGATTTGGAGTCTAGAGGGCCACATAAAAAGCTATGGCGGGCCAGATTTGGCCCTCGGGCCTTGAGTTTGACACACGTGCCATATATGATAATCTATAGGACTTTTTTCAATATCTATACATTTTGAAGTTAATTTTGCTTGTTTAGTCAAACATTTATTTTCTTTTGTATTGTGGAAAAAGAGAGTGGGAAAGAAAATTTATAATAAATCGATAATAAATTTCAAGTTAAAATAAAAAATATTTTATTGACTCCCAAAGGGAAATTAAATAACAAATAACTTTTTTACATAAGTTTTAAGTTTACTTAGTTTGAAAGTTTTTTCCCCCCCTTTTAGTAAATGTAATCAATGTTAAAAAACAGCTTTTTTCTCTGGTTATCTTAGATATTTAAGGTTTAAATGCGCTGAATGTGTGTTGATTTATGGTTTCTGTTTGGATCAGACATTATGAACTCTTAATTAAAACCAAAATAACTGATTGCAAATATGACTCCAGAGAATTATACAACATTTTCTTGTTGTACACCATAAGCAGATGGTAGAAATGTATTTTAAAATCACAAAAAAGACAAATTATTTTGAAAATATCTGTCACCAGACAACTTAAACTGCAAAAGTTTTAAAAAAAGGCGATATTATGAAGGTTATATTTTTACATATTCAACTCCAGATCATTCTGGTTCCTTTTAGTTTGACCATTTTTGATAGATATTGAAAAATAATATCAGCTACAATCATTTATCATTTATCAGGAGACATCACCTAAACATATATTTTACTATGTTTAATCAAGCATGTTCTCAAAAGGTGCCGTTTGTAAAGTTACAGAATCAAAATTAAAAGCAAAAAGTTTATATTTAGCTTGTCATAAGAGGGAAAAATACACATTTTCTCAAAGTCACATTTTCACCACGTTATTCGTTCATATATTAAGATTACAGTACCAAACTAAGCTCAGCTAGCAAGCTAAATATTTACCACTAACCTAAATAATTAGCTCAATTTAATTAGTAAGCTAAATATTCACTAATATTTAGATCTCTCAATAATAGTAAGCTAACGTTTAGCTAACTAATATTTACCAGCTAATTAGCTTACTATTAAGCTAGTAAGCTAAGTATTTAGCTTATCAGTGAAATATTTGTTCTGAGCTAAATATTAGCAAGTTAACAAGCTAAATATGTTTTTTTACAAACTGTTTAGTTTAACTAAATATTAGTAAGTTAGCTAGCTAAATATTAAGCTCCCAAACTTATAGTTAGCTCATATTAACAAGTTAGCAAGCTAAATATTTCGCTCCAAGCTAAAGTTTTAGCAAGTTGGCATGCTAAATATGTTGTTTACAAACTATTTAGCTAAATATTTAACGACCAAGCTATATATTTAATTTATGTTTAGCTCCAAGCTAAATATTAGCAAAATATTAGCACATTAGTGAGCTAACATGCTAATATTTAGGTAGGTTGTTTCTTACAAGCTATAAAGCTATTTAGCTTGTAAGCTCCGAACTAAATATTTAGTTCCAAACAAATATTAAGAAGTTAGCAAGCTAAAGATTTTGTTCCAAACTAAATATTAAAATGTTAGCAAGCTAAATCTTTTGTTTGGGTCTAAATATCTAGTTAGTAAACTAAATATGTAACTTGCTAAATGAATATTTACTTTGAAACTGGGACATTTATAAGTGAATGAATAATATGGTGAGAATATGGAAAGAAAACCTATTTTCCCCGCTTATAACAGGCTAAATAATCCAAATTATTGCTGTTAATATTTGACTCACTTACTGTACAAACAGCATTCCATATATTTTAGGATAAAGTTTTGAACGGCTCAAACTGCATCCTCCCTTCATCCTCGTCACCTGGCCCCATGTTTACCCTGTGGGCAGGTAGGGTGGGACCTGGGAGCTGTAGTCCGGACAGACCTTCTGGACCAGCCTGTAATCCGTGCTGTAGAACGACATGTAGACGCAGATGACCTGGAAAGGCTTGGAGCACATCCAGGTGATGTGGCTCTGGGTTTGTTCTTGGTCGCACGTCTTCGACGGGTCGTAGTTGCACAGCATCACCTTCTTGCTGCGTTCGGTTTTCTCGTAGTCCACCCTGCAGTTGAACGTCTTCGACTCCTTGGGGTGGACCACGCTCTGGCGCTCCAGGTCGAACGCCACCTCCTTCATGGGCGGGACCAGGCTGACCGACACGTTGCCAACACCCGTGGAGTTGTGACGGAAGTAGACGCCGAGAGAGCCGTTGCCGTGATCCACGATCTTCCCCATTATCAGCAAATTCAGCTTGACGGTTTTGATGTTGGAGTAAAAGTCGCCCCAGCTGAACAACCTCGACGGTTTGGAGAGTCCTTGAACGTTCGTGGTGGGCTGAAGCTTAATTTTTACCGATGGGTTGGACTTGGACTTGGGGATTTCCCAAAGCCTCTGCTTCGATAGAGGAACCGAGGGATTGTTGAGGACTTTGGAGTTCTGGACAACAGTCCTGGACTGAAGGCCCCAGATTTTCTGGAGATGCTCCTCTTGGTCTCTGTGGGGTTGAGGTGATGATGAGTTCACGAAGGTGAAGTTGCTCTGAGTCTCAAGTTGACAGAGAACCAGCTAGATGGGAAATAATGAGAAAATACAAACAATGATCCTCAGAGGAAGTTTCAAAGAGCATTACTAGATTCAAACTAGACTTTTTTAGCAACTTCTTTGAACCTACAGGGTCTACCAATTCTGTTCTTTGTAGTTTTGGGTTTTACTTCAGTTTGATAAATATTTACACATTCAATAAATCAATATAAATCCAAGGGCACACATTAAAACATCAAATCTAAATAAATAATATGAATTATATTAGCTATTTTAATACAGACTGATGGTTCACATTGATCATTTAAAAGTTTTAATAATGAAAAATTAAAAAAAATAGAGGTGTAATATATTTTGTTAGTGAACACACTAAAGTGTGTAAGATAATGGGTGGAGGGAAAGCTGAAAGATACATATGAGCAACCTCACCGTGGCCTGTTTAGTCCCTGTCAGATATTGTTCAGAAGTACGTGTACAAATGAGGAACATTTCCTGAAATGTATTACACTAGCCAGTGTTACAGAAAAAAAATCTATGAGTTTCAAATGTATTTAAACCAAGATTTACTATTTTGGAGAAAACATGAAGTAGTGAGAAGATCAGTGTTGATTCAACAGCAAGAAAAAAAACTGAACAAAATCATTCACAATGATACCGGGCCAAATTCTGGAAAAGTCTGGACAAATTCTTTAACTGCGGAAAGATAAAAGTTAAATTTGAGCAGCCTCACGTAGGCCTGTTTACTGTCTGTCACATGTTCTTCAGAAGTACGTGTACAAATGAGGAACATTTACTGAAACGTATCACACTAGCAAGTGTTACAGCAAAAAATCTATAAGAGTTTAAAATTTAAGTGATGAAGGAAATCACAAACTCATAGTCAGCACTGACTAGTCGTGCTACCATAAAATAAAGCAGTAAAACAGTTAAAACTCTAGGCTTTCTGTAGAGGTATGTGTTCAGTCTTACGGGTGCGCACACACACACACACACACGCAAACACACACCCCCACACACACACACACACACACACACACGCACACACACACACGCACAGACACACAGACACAGACAAGCACCCATGGCAGGGGGGGTCTGGGTGGGGACATATGCAGATTCCAAGAGCTGATAGCAGACCCGATCAGGAAGATATTCCGTTTTAAAACCAGAGACTGACCATCATTGTTATCGATTCTTTGCCAGAGGATGTCGGTGACATAGAGTTTCCTTGCACAACATGTGTTTTGACCCCAAAGGTCATGAGAATCACCCAACTAGGATTTTTTTTAACCTGCCTCGCAGTCCTTCCCCGTTTCCCGCAGTGTCTCAGGAGGATATTCCGTTTAAAACCAGAGGTAACTACAACATCCTATTTAAATATACTATATTGGATATTATTCTCAATTATCTAACACTTATTGTTTTTCATACTTTACTTGTATTATTCTTACAACTCATACAGGTCTGAAGGCGTGGGAATAACGGATCTGTGTGGGGGATGGGTGGGGAAGGTGGGGGATGGGTGGGAAAGGTGGGGGAGGGGCATCATGTGACCGGAAATCAAAATCATTTAATTAGGGTCATTAATCACTCATCCATCAAACTCCGATTAAAATTTGACAGAAGGGTGCCCATATCGTCTCTCTTACATACGATAAGGGTTTGAGCTTTTTTTTTTTTAAATTGTACTAAGCACTTTTTAAATTGCTTTTGGATTTACTATGCACAATGATAAAAAAGTGCCACATGTAAAAGTTCTGTAAACAGGTAGCCTGGTTTTATAAAACATAAATTACTTTTTCTAATTGCATATTTTGATTTACCCAATTTGCAATCTCATAAGTACATTTTAGACACTCAAGAGTCTTGTTTTACAAGGTCAAACATCCTGTTATATGATATCCTCTGTCTGTAAAACAACTGTTGGATTGTGTTTCTGAATTTTGTCAGAAACCTTCATAATTTTCACTCTTTAATGACTTAGACTTAGTCATCCATCCATCCATCCATCCATCCATCCATTTTCTTACACCCTTGTCCCTAGTGGGGTCGGGAGGGCTGCTGGTGTCTATCTCCAGCTAACGTTCCGGGCGAGAGGCGGGGTTCACCCTGGACAGGTTGCCAGTCTGTCACAGAGACTTAGTTATTTTAATTAAAAATATGCTCTTAACCCTCTATGGCATGGCGTTGCCCTCAGGCAACAAACCACATATCTGTACCTCACATTGCTCCTTTATTTTATTTTTTGGGGGGCATGATTTTTGACATATTTTTGTCCAAAAAAAAGTTTTTTTATGAATATAGTTTTTGTTTGATTTGTATTTCATTTCTCATAATCAGTGTAGAAAATCTTGGTGTTCTAGACCAATGTTACCCTGAGGCAACAAACCCAAATCTGGTTCCAGGAGGTGTCAGAGTCCGATTTTATGATTGACATGTAATTAGGGACCACCAAGCTCCCAAAGAATGCAGGAAAATATTTTTTCCCCCAAAAAATAAAAAGTCATGCCATAGAGGGTTAATCTCATATTCACATTTTCTTCTTTTTCAAGCAACCTTTCTTGTGACAATTCTGTTTTTTGAGTTTTGTTTGTTGCTCATTCTTAACTTCTGTAAAGTTCACCTGTTCCCAATTGATTTTATTGAAAACAACTGGCACATGCTTGCCTTTATATTTTTTAGTCTGAGTCAAAAAAAACAAACTTGCAGGCTTTTTGAAGGCGAGTCAAAAACCCAGATTAGCCCCTTTCTCAGGGTTAATCTGGGAAAAGATGGAAAAAGTTACATCATTATTAAAATCTCCTTTAAATAGTGGATATGAGCTACCATATTTTAAAGTAGAATGTTGTCATGAACCCCAGAAAACTGTTGGCAGTCGGGACAAAGCTGCTTTGTAAACAAAGTAATGAGGATTTTTGTGTGTTGATAATGATGTTCTGTCCATTGGTTTGATAGAAGCATTGAGCCTTCTACCTCTGTAGCACTGTGTGCTAGCTTTTAGCTGCCATCTTGAGGTTATAGCTGTACTGCATGTTTTAATAATAAAATTACTTGACTTTGTTTTTGCCATTTTTGTCCTGCGTAACAAATAATCCAAATGCATTCAGTGACGTTCTTGACATCCAATTAGTAAACTCCTCAATTATTTTGAGGCTTTTCTTATTTTATTCATACTGAGGTAGAATTAATACTTTAATAGGTATCTATTATACCTATAGTTTAACTTAACAAAACAAAACAACAACAAAAAAACAAAGTTATGCTATTATGATTTTTTGGATGAAACATATAAAGGCAAAAGAGCAGAGAAAGAGAAAATATAAGGTGTTCTATCCTAGATGCTCGTATTTCACATGTTGCAGTGATGTTTCTTGTTGAATGAGTGAGTCACGCTGTAGTCAAGCCAAGTAGTTCTACTTTTGAACATAAAAGTAGAACTGTGCTACTGTTTGCGGTCTTTTGATGGCAAATTTCTTTGCCTGTTCACTGAAAAAAATCCATTGAAGTCTTGCAGGATTTGAAAATAAACCATGTCCAGACTGTGAGCCCATCGTTTTAAAGGTTACAAAAGATGTATGTGCACTTGGTGACAAGACATCAGGAAAATCAGTACTGTGTATTACGCCTGTATGGACAGAACATATTTAAGAGTACTGCTGCTAACAGGAGAGCTTTTTCTTGTCAACCGTGACTAATGTGAAGTCTCAAAAAGACTGCAAAATGCTTACTAGGAACTGTGGATAGTAAGGTTTACCACAACCACATCATCTAGTGAGTATATTGCCTACTTTTAGTTTTTTGTTAACAAAGATTTTTAAAACTTATTTTTTTCACAGCACACAGCTGTTTTTTATTTTTAATAAAAGGAATGCATCCAACTGCATCCACTTACACAACAAAATGTGATGCAGAAATAATACATTCCCTCTCTTCTAATCTGTGTCTGATCCCTGTGGATGCATTTGTGATTTATGTATTGGACACTAATGGAAAAGAGACACAGTTAATTTTTGTGTTACCTGATAGGTTTGTTTATAACATCAGTACTCTTTGCATCATTTAATCACGACAGCAGTGTGATGAATATTGCAAGACAGAAGGGAAAAGTTTCCCAGTGCACAAAGAATTGGTAAAGTGAAGAAAATGTAAGATGAAAAAACTAGACCTATTATGAAAAGGAACATTACCAGAGCAGGGCAGGGCTGCCTTATGTCTGTGAAGTGACCTTTCAGGTAAAATGTGGATGGTGTCTATCATTAACTCCCCCTCCCCACCCTTTTTCTTTTTCCTCTCTCCTAAACCTCCTTGCCCTTATTTCAGCTTTTTCTGGATAAGATCTTTCTATTTTTACTGAAGCATAAATTTGGTGGTCGTTGCTCTCAGAGGTACAAGTATGACTCTGTGGGGAATGATTGAAAGACACTTGTCTAAAAGAGACATAAAATCGAATAAAGTCCTAGACCAACTATGAGCACAGAGAGTGGACCTAGAGGTTGGAGGATGTAAGGTATAAACCAAACAGCGGCGGAGCAACAAGCAAGCATAAGCATTAGTCCCAAGGGTATAGTTATGAGTGTATTTGACCTGAGCGATATTGCTGGAAAATGTATCACAATTTCATATCAGTAAATATGAGTAATTATTGACTAATGGGTTCTTTTTTTTTGCTTAGAATATCCAAAATACTGCCAAACTAGTGGCATGGCCCTTTTTCTTTTATCCACAATTTCTTTTTAAACTGTTGGATTCATTTCTACTTTCACCCCATTCATTTTTTTATTATTATTTTAAACCAGTTGTGGGTTATGGTTGCAAAACATGAAACTGCTCCCGCATACTAAAGGGGGACTTTGTGTACACATTTTGTGGACTGCTCACTGTCCACAGACGGCTTAGATTTCATAGTCAGGCATTCTGAGGAATATATTTCTCATGACAAATTTCTTCGTTTCCTTCATGGATACTAACTCGTTTGATAAGATAGTTTGTTGCTTAGCCCAAATTTGACCAATGCTGAATCATGTTGCTAAATACCAAAATGTGTGAAAATCTGCAATTTTCATTTGGGAGCCATTTGTGTGTAACAGCTGCTACCAAACTAGTTTAACTTGTTTATATTTTCCAGAAAGGCTGAGAAATAAAAATGATCTGTTTGCTCTAAATTCCACACAAATATCCCATGATGACAATAGAGTTTGTTTGATACAATGTAGGTTTGGACCCTGGTTTGCCCATTCCAGGGCATTCACTCCTCTGAGATCTTGCTCATGTATTTTCTGTCGTTAAGCTGCTCACAAAAGAACCACTGCCCCAGTCTGAAGTCAAGAGTGCTCCACAGCAGGTTTTCATACAGAATGTCTTTGTACATTGTTGCAATGATCTTTCCCTCTATCCTCTGTCCTAGTCTTCTTGTTCCTGCAGCTGCAAAACATCCCCATAGCATGATGCTGCCACCACTTTGCTGTAGAGATTGTAATATTTGCTGATGAGCCATGCCTGCTTTCCTCCAAACATTCACACCAAAGACTTCTATCTTTATCTCATCACAATCTCTTCTGAGGTTTCTTTCCTCAAACTCCAAATGGACTATAAATTTTTATATATATAAAAAAAATATACAGTATATTATATATATATAGATATATATATATATATCTATATATATATAATATACTGTATATTAAGGAGGTTTTTTTTCAGGCCAGTCTGCCATGCAGGCCTGATTGGTGGATTGCTGCAGAGATTTTTCTGTGAAAGGTTTTCCACTCCACAGACGAACAGCAGAGCTTTGACACGGTGACCATTGAGATTTTGGTCACCTCCCTGACTTCTCCTTCGATCGCTCAGCTTAGACAGCTGGCCAGCTCTAGTAAGAGTCTTGGTGGTTCCATTTACCAATGATGAAGGGCAATGTGCTGATTGGGACCAACAAGCTGTTTTTTGTATCCTTCCCCAGATTTCTGCCTTAAGACAATCCTCTCTTGAGAAACAATTCAAACCAATTAATTGCTTTGATTTCACACTTGGTGTTTGCCTCTGACCTGCACTGTCAACTGTTGGATATTATTTATACAGGTGTGTGCCTTTCCAAATCAAATCCAATTTACCACAGGTGAGCTCAATTTAAGCTGTAGAAACATCTCAAGGATGATTAGTGGAAACATCTGAATTTATAACAAAAATTGGATTGCTGATTGAAAGTGGACTGCACATGTTTGAATTTAAAGTGAATGTTTACACATTGGCTTTTATTAGGTTGAATTGAACCACATATAACTTTAATGGTTCACTCCTAAAACCTAAGTTTCACAATTCAGCTGTAGTCTTTGAAAAAAAAGTCATATTTAATGACAATAATCTTCAATCATTATCAACCATACAGTATTTGAAGATTACTGTTCTTCTATTATACATTCTTTTACTTCTAACGTTTTGCAAAATGAACCAGTTTCTTCAGAATATGAACTTTTCCCTGTGGTTTCCCATCATTTATGTGAACATTTCTGCTTGTTTCACCACTTATGTGAGGTGTCTGGGTTCTGCTGCAGTGAGACGGAGCACGAGCACACAAAGTTGGCCACAGGCAGAGCTATTGATTTGTCTCGTCAAGGTTCAGGGATATAGATGAGTTACAAAACCACCATTAATTACAAATCACTTCTGCCATGAAAGTCAATTACAGCAAAAAGAACCAAAAAAAAGTCTGTATCAAACAAAGAAAAGTGATAGGACATGCACATTTGTCATCCGAAGGTGTCTTTGGCTTGGTGTGCCTGCTTATTTTGCCCTTGGTCTTTTCTTAGACTTTTGAAAGTCTCATTTAATTCAATTTATTAGTTCCACATGCATTCATCAATAAATAAATGTGTGGACAAATTAATGTAGATGCATTTTCCATATTCAATAATCTTGTTCCATTGTCTTTTTACAGAGCATATAATCAATATATTACAACACATGATGTATTATAGTCCATAATGATGCATGCATTCAGCATGTGTTGAACCATATGCTAATGTGCACATGAAACAGCAGGGCACAGTGACAGAGGCACAAGCAGGTGCAGGGTTTACAATAATCCGCAGGCCAGTTCACAGACACTCCCTGTCAGTGCCACTAGAGAGTCCCTGCTGTCTCAGACAGGCTTTGGTGGAGAAATGTTTTGCATTAAAATTGCAAGCAGGACTCTTTTCAACGGCACACAACGCCTCTGTGACACTGCTCTTTCTGCAAGGTAACATGCAATGTTTTTGCACACAAAACTATGCATAGCCACTACCATTTTTTTTGTTTGCTTTCTTTTTAGAAGTCGCCTACCACACTCAGTTCTCATACCCTCTTGTCCTCCGTGTTTTTCTTCGCATCAGCCCATGTCTTTTCATACTCCTGGAAGGAAACTGTAGACTGTGATCAAGGTTTGCGTTGCACCTGTATGTAAGCAATCACAGTTCATCTGTGAAATCTACTCTTCCTTTGTCTGACAGCCAGGCCTGGGCACACCGAGCGCAGGAGCGCCTACTACTCTGTAAAGCTGATTTCAAATCCAGGCAATTCAGAGGAGATGTACTGCAGTGGCATGAAGTAAGCAGGCTAAACAGATCAACAGCTCCCGCTGTCTCTCTGGCTCGCACTGGCTGAGCCGTCGCTTGCGTTGCCTCTGTTTTATGGTGACAAGACACAGCGAGCTATGGCTTGAATACCAACAGGATAATTTCTTGACAGTCTCCCTTTATTGTTCTTCTATCACCCTGATAAGATGATTTTAGCTTTCCATGATGTTTTGTCTTGCCAGAGATGGCCTGGAAACTAAGCTCATTCTTTTTTCCCTCATTTAGTCTTTGTGGCTCTCCTATTTTCCAAAGGCTCTGCTAACACAATGTGCATGTAAGAGTTCAAAACTATAATTACATGGAGATCTCATGCATAGGAGATCTGTTGCCAGTCAAACCTATGCTGATCAACTAAGGAAAAAGTGTGCTTATTATGGGTTAGTGCTGCCAGATATGGAAATAAATTATAATTCCAATGATTTGTCAAAACTGAAATCACCTGATGAATCAGTAAATTGTCTTGACAATTTTTACCTAGACTATTATATAAAAAATATGCACAAATAAAATCAGTAAAGGGCTATACTTTGAAAATGTAACAAAAAACTTCATCAAAATAAGTGAATTAAAAACAATGATTAGAACAAGAAAAAATAATTTGCAACAACTAGAAATAAACAAGTTAATTTCAAATTACTGTAAACTGAACTTTTAAGAAATCTAGACATTTCAGGCACAATTTCACATACTTTCATGATTCACGGAGAGGAACAAAGGTCTGCTGAGGTGAAGACTCCAGCAACACTTGAAATAATAAGAAATCAACTCTCTTAGCAGAGCAAAGCATTTCAACTTGTGACCTTCCTTGAGGTCAGTACAAAATACCAAACAGCTTGTGTAAAGTACAAAGTTAGAATCCTGTTGAAACTTTTATGTGAACTACTCACAGATTCTCAGATAAACAAGCTACCCGATCAGCATTCAATTGAATTGTGCTTGGTGACTGTCTGATGCAGGACGTATAGGGTCTGTGCTGAATCACTGCTAATTTAAAGAAGGATTCATCTCACACATCTAAATGGAGTTCATTTCCAAAATTGTGAGGTTTTTCCGTACATATGGCTTTTAGGATGTGTCATTAACTTCCTGCCAATCCAATAGTGCATTAGGGCTGGGTGACTTAGTTCTATCACAATATTTTGTGATATTAATGAAAGTGACAATAAGAACTACTTCTACTTCTTTATAGGTAACTGCAACAGCATGCCACAGTACTCTGTCTCTCATTGGAGAAAATAGTACAACTAACACTCCTGACAATACGAACAGCTTTAAGGGTTTTAAAACGACATTAATTGGGACATATCGTAAATCAAAATTCTCATCATGATAAGAAATATTATCACAATAAATGATAAACGACACGTTAAATGCTCACCCCTATTTGTGTCTTCATGTCTCACAAGCTGGATGTATTTTTACACCCTTACTAATTAGGCACTATTATTTATAAAATTTATTTAACTTCTTTCAAGAAACATCAGTGATATTTTTGCTTAAATCATTATGACATTCTCCACTAGCAGTCAGACACTGAATGCTAAAAGAAGATTAAATTGGATCAGGAAATGACAGTGCACAAGCTTACATCAAAACTATAGCCAAGTTATGTTGCCAAAGTCCGATGTGGACCTTCAAATGAGGAGTGTGCTGAATAAAAGATCATAGCAGTAGCTTGTAGTAGCCTGATAATGGGAAGAATTTGCTTGATAAAGTCACACAAAAGTCCATGAAATTGGTGTGGGTCACAAAACAAAAAGGCTCCCAGAGAAGTTTGAAAGCCACTTTAATAGGTCGGATTGAAATCTGAAGCCCACTTGGTAATAGTGCCAGACAAATTTCACATTGGGCTGCAGAATGGAACTGAGGGTAGATATTTTGGCACATCAGCACTCAGAACAAAGCTTACTGTATGTGTCCAGGGAGCCTTCCTCCCATGTGTCTCCTTGCAGGATTGAAAAAGGAGTTAATTGTGCTGATGATGGTGTCAGGTGGTTGAACTGATCACAACTAAACAGTCCTCCCTAGAGGCATTACCTCTTTGAGAAGGATACAGTGAACTAGGAAAGGTACTCTGTTTACATGACATCTGACAAGGTAAAGGACAATCTTTGATTGCTTTTGCTCTGTCAAAATCACAAAATCAATAGTTCAGCACTGGTCATATACTCACAGACATTCCTCCTGAAATATAAAATCGCATCAACCTTAACCATGAAACACTTGAATTTCAGTAGAACCCACATGTCCAAATCCAAGCTAGTTAGGATCTACCAGATCTGTGCTATAGCAGGTGTGATGACGATGAGGTCTATCCGTCTGCTTCTTATAGATCCTTATTTGGCCACCCTGAATAAGGTTTCAGAGATAAGATTGTCCATTGACCCTTGACTCCTTCTCATTACAGCGTGTGAGGAGGGTAAGCAAATTACTTATGTAAAATATCAAGAGCTGTCCTCTTGTTTTCTCTGGCTAGGCATGCCATAATACTGAGATGGAAGAGTATACTCCCACCCGTCCACCCATATTCATTGACCTCCAGACGTTGTGTCTTGTCTCAGTCTTTAATAGATTTACTGTTCCATTCAGAATCGCAGTTCAGGGTTTGGGATTCTTCCCTGACATACAATTGTGCCTAAAATATTTTAATTTTGACAGCAAAATAAGTTTATTGGCAAAATCAAATAGGAGTAATTTAATTCAGGAAAACAAATATAACAAGTGCCTTCTTCTATTTAAACACAAAATGCCACTCTTCTTGACTACTGCAATCACAATGTTATTTAATGCTGTCATGACAAGCCTCCTGAGTACTTGGTAGAACACCTGTTTGAAATTCTGAGTCGTTGCAAATGTGATTCCTAGCTAGATATTGGCTTCTGGCAGCATTTCTTGAAAACCTAGTTCACTCATCATTAGCAAAAACTTTCACTGCCCTAATTTCTACGTTTGCTCACTGCAACTGCTTTTTAAAAATCCTGCTACAGTTTTTCAAGATAGTCAGCTGGTTGACTAGAACTCTTTTTGAAATCAAAGCCTTGGTTATTTCAGGTAGAGTCTTGTCATTGGCATGGTCCATGCAAGCTTCTTCCCTGATGGCATTATATGGTCTCCCAGATTTTCAGAATACTTCATTGAGCTTATCATGCCAACCACATTCTACAGGTTTGCATTACGGCGTTAGAAGGCGGAGCACTCCCAGAGCATCACCCGGCCTTCACCATGCTTTATAATACATAACTGATCACATTGTAGTTAATTCTTCTTCCTCCAAACATAAAAGCTGATCCATGGACCAAAAAGGTTCCAATGCAAATTTACAGAACAATTTGGTAATAAGTTAGCTCTTTGTTTTAATTAAGAGAGAAATCCACAGTGAAAGTGTCAGAAGTTGTCCATACAGCCTGATAATTTTTTAAGCCGACATTTATGTGATGGTTCCCAGGACTAACTTCTTTAGAAAAGAAAGCGTTAGTCTAGACTGTATTTAGCATTCACAACCACTGAGTTTTTTGGCACGTATTTATTCTATTCATATTTACTTTAACAATTTATTGCTGTAAACCACAAAACTTCTCTCTCTCATACACTGCAGCAGCTTTTCAGGTTCTGTGATCTCAAAATTGCAAAGATGGGACTTTGCTAAATGTCAAACTTACATCAAAGAAATTCTTTCTTTGACAAAATAAACTATGTTTTTGTGAAGCCGCCAAACAATCTACACACATTATTGATGTATAAATCCCAAGAGCTATACAGCTATAATTCTTTCATTCAACAAAGCCTCCATCCATATTTAGCACACAAAGAGCATGGTAGACAGTCTTCTTACTTCATATCGGGCCAGCTGATAAGCCCTATTGTCTTATCCAGCCAGTTGGAGTCTCAGTGTTTGATGCCAAATCATACTTTATGAAATCTAGCAAAGTCAGGCTTAGAGCTATTGTATGCATGCACAGATGACCCCTCCTAATCCTTAGAGATTATTAGTTTAAGGAAAATAGAAGAATTGCAATATCTTGTTTCATTTAAAGACATTTAAGTAAGCCATTTTGGGAAGTTTGTGAGAAAACAAAAAGTTTAGAGGGAAAAATCCTCTTAATGGGAGAATTGTAAATTGATCTGTTTCAAATAGAAAGTCATTTGTATTCACGATCTCTACTTACAAATATATTTATTTCTCCAAAAGCTTTAAAGAGTTCCCACTTCAAAAGAAACAGGGTACTACAGTGTACAAAAATAATTTTGTATGTTTAGTAATACTTAACATACAGTAAGTAAGTATGAATGACTGAGAATGGCTCATTCTCAGTCATTCATGAGAATTAGAGAATGAGAGAATGAGAGGTGGCAGTGGCACATAGTCCTGAAGGTCTTTTTTTTAAATAGAATTAGTCTTATATATGTAATATATGTCAAGCATTTTTCATGAAGGAGCGACATGGACACCAAAGTGGATGTTTCTGTCTGATACATGTGCTGTTATCAGGTATCAGAAACTTCATTAATTTCTCCAAGCATTAATCTGCCTGGAACCAGCATCAACACCTAATCCATCCGTTATCCAACATGTGTATGGTTCGCCAGAGGTGCAAAAATGCCCATCGCCAGGGGTAAACGGGTAAAAGGCATGGCACATCTTGGCAACACAGAGACAGATAGGACATACAACAGTCATACCCATCACCGGCTTCTTCCCGTAGTCCAAAAACATGACAAAGTACCCAGAGAGAACCCACGCATGCACAGGGAGAACATGCAAACTCTATATACCCTGGGATTCGAACCAAGGACCTTTTTGCTGCAAGGCAACAATGCTACCAACTGTGGTCAACACCTGTTTTTTTTTTTTTTGCAAAAAATCTATGTGTTGTCTTTCTCCATTTTCTAAAACAAGAAGATATTATGTGCATATCTTGCACAGTAAACACTGCAGCAGAAGGGATTGTAGGATTTTGATTCATGTGTAATAACGTAATTAGGACACAAGCGACTTCCAAGTTATCAACAAATTACACCTTTGACCACTCTTTAGATGTAACAGCTATGTATTTCCTTCATCTGTGCAGTTAAAAAACAACTATTTACGTTGTATTTACCTAAGAGCAGGATTTTGTTGTGTGCAACATTACTTCTGCGTATCTCTGCCTTGACTCCCTTGCTTCTTTCTCCTTTTGTATAAGAGTACTTCTGGTGGCACGTTTACATATGTTCATTATGGTTATGACCGTAGGGCATATAACTACACACAATATCAAGTTCAAAAGCAAGAATTGGATTCACAAGTTTTATTAAACTTAACATGTCAAATAACAAAAACAAATAAAAAAAAACATATCTAATAACAACTGAATGTTTTGTTCAGGTTAGGCTAGATGAAGTCTAATATAACTGATACTGGAAAGTATGCAGGGTAAACTTAAAACATTAAGACCAATAAAAGCTTCCATAAAGAGAACAATTTCTATGCACAAAGTTTTTCCTCCTCCAGACAAATTTACACCACAAAAAATTATAATTCTCCACACAGCTGCGGTTTGTACATTTCAATCCAAGAGAAATTGTGTCTGTTGAGACAATCA
Source organism: Xiphophorus hellerii (assembly GCF_003331165.1). NCBI lineage: Eukaryota > Metazoa > Chordata > Actinopteri > Cyprinodontiformes > Poeciliidae > Xiphophorus > Xiphophorus hellerii. Next base: position 15,113,033 of record NC_045673.1, read on the forward strand.
TTCCCCTCATCTCAAAAGCAATATTTAAAATTAGATAGTGTTTTTAACAATATATTGATAATGTTTATGACATGCTGCATGGTGTTGTTGCATCCCTACAAAAAAAGTTGCTGAATAAGATGTTCAGAGCATAAGATTAATGTGCATGCATGCTAGAACTTGATACGGTTACATTTCCAATAAAAGTTAAAAGATAAAACTGTGTTATAGCATCAAGCCAAGGTGAGGTCGTCTAATGGTGAGGCTTATGTGGTAACATTTACAGATGTTACCATCTGCTGTTTTTGTTTGCCTTCTGTGGAATAAGGATAGAAAACTGTGCAATCTGTTGAATGTGAACATGCGGCTGTAAGACAATTCCTCAGACTGTACTTTTCCTGTTTTCATGTGAACATAAAACGTTTTCAAGCAGATGGCAAGAATATTTCAGGGATATGAAGAAATTTTACACCAGATGTACTGGATGTATGGTATTTTATATGTGATCCAAAGGTAAAGGTGTTTTCTTGATGCTATGATCACTTTGAGGTGTTTTATGTAGAAATGAGAATACCAATCAACTCCTTTAGAGATAAATCAATCAATCAATCAATCAATCAATTTTATTTGTATAGCACATTTCAGCAGCAAGGCATTTCAAAGTGCTTTACATCATATCAAACACAGAAACACAAAGTCATCAAGTGGGAGGTTCTTGCTTTTGCATCAGTAAAAGGTTTACCAGTTATACTCCTACTGTGTTATATGGAACAAAATACCTATTGGTATTTTTATTCCCACTCATGCTCACAATCACGCAGTTTAAAACAGCCTTTCAAAAGGCTTCCAGCACGAGGCTCCGTACACCTCTTTCACGGAATTTCGAGCAGGGACTCTGACGTCCCTCACGGATTTTTGTGCAGTTCTATTGTACCTGTTAGTGTCTAGAATTTACAGGGTTTCCGTTACGCACAATGACCCTCAGTCACTCGCCGTTTTTCTTAAATATTGCTTTAAGAATATCTATAAATATTCTTAAAGCCACTGCAATAAGGATATTTAGAATATGTTTACCATTCCTTTTATCTTGATTCATCCACAATAATTTACCACAAAATACCGGCATACACTAGCTGACAGTTTTTAATTAATGTTGACATTAAATTGGTTTTCCTCACTTACATTTTGTGGATTATTCTTTTTTTTCCCCAAAGTTTTTTAAGATAGAATAGACCTGTACAAAGCCAAATGCTCTGATTTGACTGTTGGAATAGCAGCAAACCTTCACATTTTGGTTAAAAAAAAAAAATAAATAAAAAAGAATATACATATAACACCCAGATCCTCTCTCAGAATACTGCTGTGTAAACAATAATATATAATGGGCATGATGGAAGTAAATAATGAAACCGTACATTCCTTGTTCATTCACTAGATTAGAGATTAAACAAGAAGAAATTCTCATATATGCTCTCTCTCTGGAAGAGAATACATATTTGGTGTAGAGCTTCTCTCTGATAATTTTACAATGTAACAAGTAAAATCTTTGGATTGCTAACAGAGGGCTGGGGAAAGAGGGTTCTCTATCTAATCTAAGATACGAGAGACGACACTCAAACACTGACTCAAACCATCGCTGCAGTACCAGTCAGATTTATTTGGGGGCAGTCTAGATCTGTGAAAGTAGCAGAGAACATCAACATGAGGAAAAAAAAAAAGATGGGTTTCTGTGAATTCTATCCCTCATTAGGTCCCATGCAGAGCCTGAATTACTTGCTGCACCTATCCATTAATTTATCCTTCCCTCTTTCTGTATATAGTGCACATTAAACACAGGTACAGCGCTTCACTGGATGGATGCAGGTTGAAATCTGACCTTATTCCTATTTTGTAGCAGCTCATTGCTGCGGGGGAATGCGCTGGGCGCTTTTGGGTGATTGAAATGGATTATTCATGTTGTTGCACAAAGTTTTGTGGCAAAGACTGACAGGCAGGGCAGGGTGCCTTTGTTTGCTTTCGACAACTTCATTTGTGTCCACATCACATTGTTGCAATAGTTGCCATGTTTGGTGCATCACAGGCCTCTCAAGGCAATGTATTGGGAATCCAAATATCCCTCGTATTCACTTGCTAATGTTGTGACAGTTTGCTTACTTATTTGTTGTGCAGAGAGCTATAAAAGTTGGCAGATGAAACTGAAGTTCATACCTACTTGTTTCCACTTGGACCCCTACTTTGTCAAGGTGTTTCAAATCATTTTCTAACTCACAAAGAAGTAAAAAACAAAGCAGAAATATCTATAAAAATGAACCTTTGGCTTTTTAAACATGTATTTAGATCTCCTGTGTTCTCCCATTTATCAGGGGGCTCAGATAACAGTTTCTGTGCATGATAAAGTAAACTACCGCTGATGTATTGAGATTCTAATTGCGGCAAGTTATTTTGCTGGCAGTCCTCCTTCAGGGGAGAGAACAAAAGGCCCACATGTTGTCCCGCTTCCCTTTGCTCGCAGCTGATAATCAATGGGGGGACAGAGCTGCCAGCTATTGACTCAAGAGAGATGAATGACACTACTCCCAAAGGGTCCATTTGAATTTTGACAGGCAGGATTCAGAAATCCTATCCCTCCTTTGATGGTGCCAGGAAGAAAGCTTTTCACTGACACGATGAAGGTAATACAGAGTGCTGATACAGGGCTATGGCTGAAATACATTAATCTGCAGATTTCATGTGCAGGCAGTTTAAATCACTGCAAAGTGTGGTTCATTCTCTGCTTTTGGAGATGTTTTTTTTTTCTCTATAGCACAAGACATCTGGATTTACACAGAACTGATCTTAGATCCTAACAAAAATCAAGCAGAGTAACTATCCGGAGTGGTAACAGCGACTTGGACTTAGAGATAAACAGACCTACTCAACTGTATTTCATTATTATTAACATGCTTCCAATTTTAGACAATTTCAAGGGTTTCCTTTCTTTAAGACACAAATAAGAATTTACTCTCTTTTCCAAAGCTGCTTGACCTTTGTGCAAAAGAAAGATGAAGCAGTTAGAACTCTCTTGAGTCATATGAATGGTAAATGGAAATGCATTACCCAGGAAACAGGCAAATACTAAAATAGGCATCCTCATGAACAGAAACGATGCTGCCAATTACAGAAAATCAAATCCCAAAAGGCATTCAGACTAATGTGAGCCCAGAAAAAGAGAAGAGTTGGTATCCAAAATAACACAGGGACTGAGAAAGAACAGTTGAAAAATGCAAAAACATGTCCTACATACAGAAAAAGGTTTGGCAATAAAAGGGAGATGTGTGACAACTACGACTGTGGCTGTATGGTAGAGTAGTCACCTTGCGATCGGAAGGTTGTAGGTTCGATTCCAGCTTCCTCCTGCACATGTCGATGTGCCTCTGGGCAAGGCACTTAACCCCAAATTGCCTACCGATCTGCGTATCAGTGTATAAATGTGAGTGAATGTGACTCTAGTGTAAAGCGCTTTGAGTGGTCAAAATGACTGGAAAAGCGCTATACAAGTTCAGTCCATTTACCATTTACCATTTAAATGAAGGGTGAGCAAGAAAAACAAGACAGGTCAAAGGAAAAACACACAGCAAGCAAAGCAACCCCATGATCCTGCCACAACCGCCAGGCAGATGTTCGGCAACAAAGTCAGTTGAACATGAGGGACAAGACAGGAAAGTCTCAGACAGCTGACAAAGAAAAAGCAGCAACACACACACGATCCTAGACAAAGACCAAAACAGCCCAGCACTAAATCTGACACCACCATAAGGTTAATTAATAAATAAATATCAGAATTAAGACAAAGCAGTAAAACATGAACCAAAATAAACAGCCAAGCAATCTCACAACATGACACTACCATCACCAAGTAGATATTTGTCAATAAGGGAGTGAAGGCAAGGTCAGCTATGAGAATACAATAGGAAACAAATAATGGAATAAAGGAGTAAAAACAAACCAAAGAAACAGCAAAACAACTCCACAGCATGTTGTTGAATTCATCATCACTAAACAGACAAATGAAAGTAGACCAGGTGATCTATAAGAGAAACCAAATGAAACTGGAAAAAAGGAAAAGTAAATAGTGAGATACAGGAAAAGTAATTTCATGCAAAGCAAACAAAAAAAACACCTTTACTAAGTGTACTCCTGGTGGAAAAAACTGGCTTTTATGAAAGCAAATAGTTAAACTTTAAATATTTTATGTTTGTGTGTAAATTAAACACAGAAAAAAGAGCACACAAAAATCCAATGGATAAGATTAAAATAAACAAACAAACAAAAAAAAAAATCAGCACTTCTCATTTCTGATATGCGTTTGTTCCCCAGTGAGTAGCCTAATGCAGCAGCAAGCTGCAGACTGCCAGATACACCTGCTTGTCATGGATGATCACCCTATTCTGGGCAAACAAACTAAGCTGCCTGTAGATCCAGTAATCCAGCAATATTACACATTAATAAGACTCTACAGCATGGCAACCCAGTTAGGATTAGACTGATTTTTCTCTATGGCATATCCCCAGCTTAATACATAGTAGGCAAAAAGATTGTCATATCACAGACATAAAAATGCTTGAGTAAGAAAATTACTGGAAAATTGTAGGTGGCTATTTTCATCATATTTTAAACTTTTACTTTTGTGGATGTTTCACATAGTTAAAGCAAAGAAAGTCATTGTGAAAATACTGAAACTGTGTACATTTTTACCTAGGCCTACTCCCTTAGGTGTGCACTGTGCTTCTTCAGTGTAGGCAGTTACTGGACACATCAGTTTCAGAGAAGGAACAGGAAGGTTCAGAGCTCAGCAATGAAATCAAGTATGTGTGTTTTCATGGGTGACATTTTTATCTGCCCAAAGTGCATGTGTGTTGTGTGCATGAAGGCCTAAATAAAATTCAAAAGTTTGTTTTAATATTTTCTCTAGCGTTAATGTGGGAATTACGCCCACGAGTGAGGACAGAGACGAAGAGATTAGGCAGACAGTGAGGGAGGAATCAGAAACGATAAACATGGTTGAAAGGTGGTCAAAGAACTTAGATGAGACTGTTATTTCTGTAAGCCCAATCAATCTGATCTAAGTTGTTTTTAAAACAGTCCTTACCCAAATATACGTCCCAGACTAACGTCCATACTGGTTTCGGGTGGATGAAAGAAAGCTAACATTGTGCTCATGGATTATCTTTGAAATCAATGTTGAAAAGCTCAGGACTTTGCAAGGAACCCACAAGATTAAATCTACTATTTTGACAACAACAACAAACTAATACTAATACTACTACTACTATTAATAATAATAATAATAATAATAATAATAATAATAATACTGTGATGAACTGGCAACCTGTCCAGGGTGTACCCCTCCTCTTGCCCGAAACGTTAGATGGAGATAGGCACCAGCACCCCTCCCAACCGCACTAGGGACAAAGATGTACAGAAAATGGATGGATGGATAATAATAATAATAATAATAATAATAATAATAATAATAATAATAATAATAATAATAATAACAGTAATGCTGGACAAATGTGTTTTTGCATGCACTAAGGGATTGATGGAAACTAACTCGTTTTGATGTACATTAAATGGCTGCCAAGGCAGCGTTGAACCCACTGGTCTTGATCTTTCACAAAATGTGTCATTGTTTCACAATTGAAAAGAATTTTAGAAACACAACAAAACATAGTAAGAGATGAAACGTGATGCAGTCTTAATGCGTGGCTCTTTTAGATTTACAGGCCCTGAGGAAGTCCTTGAAGTGCACAATGTCTTCACCTCCTTTTTTGCTGTTTGCATTAATAACTTGAGATTGAAACACTGAAGTAATCTAATTTCCTGGCACTGTGCGGTAGTACATATGTACCCCTCTGTCAAGTATAGATTAAACTTTACAGGCTGTTTCCCTGGTTTCAATTGAGACTAAGTACCTGACAAACTAGCCACATAATAATAGATTCAGAGAAGAAACTTAGAGTGATACAATGAAAGGAGTTATAGAGGAACAATTGCTGATTTAATTCAATTCAATTTTCTTATATTGTGCTTATTTACAACAAGGCACTTTACAAAAAAAAATGCATAAAATTTATTTATAGAAATATTCAGTCAATTCAATCCAGTCAGAGATTGATTTGAAGTCATACATTCCAATTTGATAATAGGCATTGAAAAATTCAGTCAATATAAGGAAGCCATTTTTTACTTTGTGAGAAATTTCTGGCAGTGTTGCGACCGTTGCTCTTGAGATATGATGTTGCTTATGGGGGGAAATAAAACAGCTGTGTTGGCTCACAGAAGCTATCGGTCACATCAAGTGCTTCCACTTGAAATCTCATCCAGAACTCTGTTGGTTCTCTGGCAGCCTGTATAAATCGAATAGAAGAAATATTCCACAATGATTAGTAAAAAATAGTAACACACCTTAACTGCTAAATAAAACAAACACTCCAAATCACACTTCTTTAATGTCACTGCCATTTTTGTATGGCAGTCCAAAAATGGCACTGCCACTGCCATGACAGGGAAGACTTTCCTCAATACATAATATCCATTCATCAATTATTTTCTGTTTATCTGGGTTTGGGTCACAGGGACAGCAGCCTAGTCAGAGAGACCCAGACTTCCCTCTCAGTCACTTCAGCCAACTCCCCTGGAGTTGACCAGGGAGACTTAGGAGTTACATTATGTAAGACAGTGAAAGTACTTATGTTTTTTGGAAGGGGTTTCTTTCACTTTAAGTTAAATTAAATCCTTAAAAAAGATACTTTGCCACTTGATGAAAACTTTCATATTTAAATATTTATTGATTGTTTCTATGTACAGTATACCAGGCTATAAATTGACATATTTTTGATCACACTGACATAGGTTGCTTAGGTGGGATTTGACTGTGATGGATGTGCAAATGCTTCATAATTAAGATGTGATTACATTTAGGTGTTGCATGTTGGTCCTTTGAGATGTGATACAAATTAATTAAGGAACATTTATTCTCAGCATCTTGGTCTCACCATGGGAACAGTGTAAATTGTTCTCAGACGATGCTTTGCTAAATACTCAGAACATGCAGAACGTCAACACCTTGATTATAATGCTTATTAGGTAAATGTAAATGCAAGCCTAAACCAAATTTCTTCAAGTGAGCCTAACTGGGTTTGTCACTTGTGAGTGATGGCTGACTAAAGTTCATCCATCAGTACTGACAGTGTCACTCTACCCTCTGCAAGGAATATTGTTCTGCTTAGTATTGCAAAAGCAAAACACTCAGAAGCCAAGACACCAAAGTAAAAGGTCTCAGATGTATTTTCAAGGGAGACAATATCTTAGTATGCATATTTTCCCCTGAAGCATTGTGTGTCCTCTACTTGTTGTTTTTAGTGACAGTTTGTGAAAATGTGAGAGGCGTAATCATGCTGCAGTGTACCATTTTTCCAAGGCTGGGTGTGCAACAATTTAGAGCTGCTGCCAAAGCCTTCGTTCCAAATCCCCTGAATTCAGTACAACAGAACTGCTTTGGAAAGATCAGGTCTACACTCCCTTTGCAACAATGCGCTGTCCTCTCTTTCATCTCTAATGGAAGAGGCAAATAGTCATTAATCACAGCTCGAAGTCTTCCTGCATTGCATTACAAAGAATTGACTGCAGACACCAGGCACACATTAAATTATATAAAATTTTCAGAGCATGTCACATTGCGGATTGTGTAGGAAAAGGAACAGGATACTACCCTGACATGTATGGGCACAGTGACAGAAAAGAGAACACGCTTAAAATCATGAAGACTTATAAAGCACAGCAACAATCACAGGGGTTACTGCATATACTGTAGACCAGGCTAGTACATTTCATCATGATTCATTTCCAGCCAAATAGAGCCAATTTACCCCCTACCCTTGCCTTCACCTCTGAGAATGAAGCACAGGCAAGCAAACGTAAAGTTTAGACTGTTGCCTCATTACAAACAAAGTGCACAACGCTAATTGGGTTAGAGGAACAGAGTTGTACCTAGAAGCAAAGACAGCATTAAATTTGGGGGATATTTGATCTGAACCCTCTGGGATTACAGATAGAAAAGTTCAACAAAAACACAGATTTACTCTGAGTATTCGTGAGTGTTGTAATTAAATCTATGTTGCTCAATGTTAAGAGCTTCCTGTTTACAAGAACTCAATGTCATTTTTATTAAATTATTTTCAGTCTTTGCAATGTCTATTTATGATTTCATGTTTTGAGCAATTCAACCTCACAAGTTGATTCAATTGACTGTTTGTCAATTGAATGTGTATTCCAGCCGTTTTGTTGAAAAGAGCAAAAAATAAATAACATTTAAGAGCTCCTTGGTTTGCTCCTCAACTCAAACAGATGAGGTCGGTGTGAAATAGAAAATATTCTTTTGACATCTACGTTTCTATTCTTTGTTGAACTGTTATACTGTTTTCTGCACATGAGAAAGTGTCTTGGCTATATGTGAGATTTAGTGGGGAAAATATAAACTTCAACATTTTATTTCCATGTTTATATTTTATGCAAGAATGTATGCATGAAATGTTGCATACATTTGGTATGCTAACACATAAAAGCTTCATTTCACTGTGTGTAACCGGATGTGTAAACAGCCCACCAAACTTTAGACTTGACTGAATGATATCAGGCAAAGGTTGTTCTCCATGCCACTATCAAACAAATAATATGAAAAGACTAGAAATAATATTTAGTAACCAGAAGCCATGTAGTTCGGATGGACTTTTACTACTTTTTCTGGTTAGTAGTTGCAGTAAAGTCAAAAAGATCATATACAGTACAATAATTGCATACATGCCAAAAATTCTATCCTGTGGTTCCAGTACTTACATTTTTAAATCTAACATCTCATGTCGCTGACTTTTGTTTCTCATGTTATGCGACAACTGCTGCCTTTTAACTGTGACAAACCGTGTTAACTCTGTGTCTAATCGATCTGATGCTTGCCTATTCTTCACATATCCAGATCTTATGGTATCCCATCTGTCTGCTGCACTCTTCATTTCCTCTGCTCCTCCTCTTTCACTCTCTTCAATCCTACTCATTAAAGAGAATGTAATCATAAAGCGGAGAAAATCTGATTACAGCTCTCATATTTGGATTTAGTAATTGGGCATTCTCCAAAATACCATATTTATTCCATGGTCTTTCATTTTGTTAGTCTATGCCAAATATCTGAAGAAAGGAGTGTGTGCCTAAAAATATATATTTTTTCTTGATTCTGATTGGAGACTTTGTTTGTTTGAAGTTTGATATTTGTGATTAGGTTGCCGGCATCGATGAGTCCAGGACCCCCAGAGTCCTCTCTCCTTACAGACATCCTCCAGCATATATGTTGTTACTGATCAATAAAGTCAAACAATATATCTAGAAAAAAGGATGCTATTCTTTGTTACAATTTTTACTTAACACTTAAAACAAGACCAACTTCCAGTGGAGTCACAGAAGAAGAACTATTTTAAATTTTACATCTAAATCAATTTACAGACAGTTTTCACATCTCATAAAAAATTATATTCATCTGAAAATTACAACAACTGACAACAGGATCACCTTAGATTAAGAAAAGAACATATATAGGCTAGTCAGATTTGAATGGATATTCAGCAATTATCACTACATATACTATATATACACAGTTTTTGAGATCTGAAACGTTTACTGTATGTGTAAAAACACAAACAGATTTTTTCCTTCTGTTTTCAATTAGATATTGTTTAAATTTTTGTTAGATTTCTTTAAGTCAGCATTGTGCGTTGCTCATTTCATAAACTTAATGCCTTAATAGCCTATACCATACAATACAGTGTAGTATTGTACCATAAAATGCTGTAATTTATTGTGTCATATTGTATTAAACTATGGAATACAATAATACTTAAGGACTTTTCCACCAAATCCTACTCGACCTAGGGGACTCACCAGAAACACCACTGAATGAGATAATTTGCTGACTCAGCTTAAGGGATTGAGTGAAAACATGATGGACTCAAAAAAAATCAAAAGTAACCTTACCACAATGTGTAGCACACATTGTCACAAGAAGAAGAAAATACTGACAGCCTCAAACGAGAGTTGTAGCCTCACATTAAGTGATATCCATTTATTATGGGAATTTTATCTTTTGATAAATTATTTCTGTCTTTATTCAAATGAAAACCGGACACAAAACCTGTAACTCACATAGATGAGACGTATGCTTCATCCAACCCTTATGCCAGGGAATGATTCGCTCATCTCTTTGAGAAGTATTTATTTCAAGGTCATGACGGCTCATTCATCCTTTCCAATTCAAGCATATTTATCCATTTTGAACTCTCACCAAAATTGCTTCCTTTTTTGCGCTAAGATCACCCTCTTAAATCTTCAAAAGAGTACTATTTTGCAACTTTAGAATATCATGGGCAATTGCTTTTTGAAAGACCCACTATATTTCCATTTTACTGTTGATAAACATGTAAGCAGCTTATTTTTTTTTTAAAGCACATGACCTTCAGCTGTAGCTTTGTTTAACTGACTACAAAGGGCAAAGAGATCCCGCTTTGGCCTTTGAGGGGGTAAAAGGGGACCAGAAGTTCTTGCAGTTTGCTGGAAAAATGCTTCTTGAAATCAGGATAACCAGAAAACTGAGGTGCCTTGCCAGAACAGATGCTTCAGTTTCCATTGAGTGTTTTGTCTTTTTTGTTTGGATTTGTGTGTGCATGGTGGTCAGAGAGATGGTTGCAAGGGACAGCAAATGTTGCCGGGTTGCTAATGCTATTCCCATGTCAATTTGCTGCTTTTGCACGTTCATTATGACTGCAATTATACAGTTGGTGTGTATAGGAAGTATGAGTAAATGAATTAGGCAGGAGCATGCTTTCGAGTGGGAGTGGATAGGAGAAAGTAATGCTGTCTCTAAACCTTTTAATGAGGAGGAAATTTTGCTTAGGACAGAGCTTTGTTAATGGAATTTGAACTTGATTATCGGATAGCAGATGCACATTGAATACACTGTTGGTCCTCTCTGTCCTAATCTATGTACAATACTTGTCATCAGGACTCTGGCAACAGCAAATACCCTCTGCATGATCTTGTTTTTGTGTCCTGAATAGTAAAACAAACTCACATTACGTTCAGCTTGTCAAGTTGTTTATAAATCGCATGACAGTCAATTCCCATATTAAAGTACTTTTTCAAATTTTACAAATTCTAACTGGGGAGAGAAGATCAGAAGAAAATTTTGGTTTGATTAAAATAATTCAGACCAGAAAAAGAGTCTTATGTGAAATTAAATCAGCCACATGGGCAGCAGGAAAAGCAATTAATGACCTTTTTTGTTTTCAGAGCTAAATGTTAGAGTGAGGTTAAAAGATGTGCGCATTATCTTAGTTAATTATTCTGCTGATTGCCTTGAAGTAGGACTGGTCTGTTATTGCACAGACTCCAGCGCTGTTTAATTGAGTATTTTCAAGTTCCTTGTTTAAAGTGAATGAAGAAGCAGAATGCATTACACTTTAAAATGTTCACATTTTTCATGCATTTTAATTACCATTTCTGCTTTCTAATTAATGTTACTCTTTTTCATGTGTTCTTTCTGTTTTACTTTTGTCAAGATGATATTTTCTGTGTCTAAATGCATCTCGATTAATTTGAATATAAAGTATAAGTTGCTTAATTTCAATAATTCCATTTTGTAAGTGAAACTATTTAATATAGGCCAATGTGGATTAATTATATACACAGGGTGAAATATTTTGAGTATGTTTCTCTGTTAGTTTTGATGAAAATGAAAACCTAAAATTTAGCTTCTCAGAAAATTTGATTACATAAAACCAATAAACAACAACAAAAAAAAACATGTTAAATCCAGAAAAGGCAACCAAGCAAAAAGTGTCTGTACACTGTACAATGCACAGTGGGTAAAATAACCAGTAAGCAGCATTACTCAACCAGCAAAAAACGTTTTGCTCTGGTTAGTTGTTGAACATGACACAATCCAAACAGCTAGGCTCAGCAGCAGATCTTCCCTCGACGCGCTCTAATTGCTGGTCCATTTAAAGCCAGCTTGGAAAATCATTTTAACAACTGTTTTAATGGCTGAAAAAAGTGCTAGAGATAGAAGGCACATGTACAGGAAGTGCTGGAGACATTTAAGTAACAGTTTGCCATGTAACTGACAGATTTCGCCCATGATTGAGAAAAAAAAAGTTTAGCATCACATCTCATCTTGCAGGTTCAGCTTTCCAGAGATGTGAAAGGAAAAGTTGAACTGAAAGGGGGTCAAAATAACCGAAGTTGCAGTGATTCATCAGAAATTACGGACATATAGAAAACATAAAGGTGATTGATCAGATTAGTGGAAAATTCGCAATGATTGGTGAAAATTGCAAGTCTGTGCAAAATTTACAAATGATGACTAAACTTGCTTAAATAGGTTCTTTCTCCACCCCTTCACCTCCAAATGCTCACCTAACGATAGGGATCACCTGTTATTTGCTTTTTTGATCAACTGCCTCTCCACTTCCAAACGTTGCTCCCCTGGAAGGAAAAACAAGACAGTTACTGATTACACATGCTCCCTGCCAACTATTCCACCTGTGGACCAACTTACCTTCCCTAAGATCATTCCTTCACCCAAACAGTAAGATCTTACCCACAGGTAATTCCTCCTTCTGAAATTCTCAAATAAACAATCCATGTATGGTACTTTCTGTCTTCAGTGCTGACCCAGATTCATTTCCCAGCAGACTCTGACATGACTTTTATCATCTGCTTATTGTTCAATAAACATTCTAAATATTCTCCCTGTTCCCATGTGACTTCAGAGTCACCCACTAACATTATGACATATTGTGTTCAGTTTGGATTAAAAAAAGAGGGGCATTTATCACAAACAATTAACACTTTTTTTCCAAGTTGGAGCTCCATTCTCTCTTTTTAAGTGTATTTATTTCTGAAATGTTGAATTTGAAAATGTCACATGATTAGCACAACTTCAATAAAAATGCTCTTAGCAAAGTTGCAGAGAGAGATATGCTAATATAAGGATAGATTTTTCATACAGAAATGTCAAGATTACACATTCCTTTTCATTTTCAGTCCAGAACAGATGTTATTGATTTAAAATTTTCCTCAGGTGTATGCATGGCATTGTGTTGACCTCCCAATAGATTAATCTTTACAGAGAGGACATTAAATATTTAAAATGCTTGTTTTACACATTTAAAACAAGCATCAAACATGTGTTTGCATTTGCATTTAGTTCAGAGAATTTGGATCAAAGTCTCGCACAAGCAGCATGCCACAGCCAGCTCAGCTGGAAATAGTAGGCAGAGGAGAAGACCAGGAGTTTCGGGACTCATCGGGAGCCGTTTCATTTTGGTGGAATTTTGTGTGACCTATGGTGATCCTGTTAGCTAAGTAGTGGAGTCATCACCACAACTGAACAACTGCAATGAGCTTAAATAACTAGATGACATAGTGACCTGACTCAAAGAGTATGCCGTACCTCAATCTCTGCAGGCTGACTCAGTAAAAGATATCAGCTACAACATTCAAGTTGGTCTTTTCAACATTTAGTGCTACCATTAGACAAGCATTTGCAGTAAATAAAACGGTACAGAGCAAAATGTGTTGCTCATGCCAAGGCCAACTTATAAACAGCCTGTCAGTGAAAAGTCAGCCAGGGTAAAAGTCGTGACAAAATAAACAGGATGTCTCACAACCACAGTTAATATACAGTGTTATGCTGTTTTGGAGAATGCGGGTTTTCAACACAACATTCCCTCTTGTTGATGGTTCAGGAATACATTAATTCTCAAACTTTACGGAGAGATATGAAAAGGAATCGTCATAGTTGACTTGACACCAAATATAGCCAGTAAATTTAAAATGAATAAAGCACACTTCTTATTTAAATAGTTACTTACAAACTTAAATAAAAAAAGGTTTCTTAGTGCTAAAGTAAAATACACAGAGTATTCATTATTTCTGGTTACCAGGCTAAATGTACCATCTGGTAATTGCTCCTTGGTTCCAAATGTCTAAACACCAATGAATTAAGTTTTATTTGAATAATAAGATTAAAAAGATTTTGTTTCTTTGAATTCTTTGAAAGTCCTTACAGAAGGAAGGAATGTTCATGACCTAAGAATATAAATTGGTAAATATCACTGTTTTGTATCAGGTTATTTAACAGTAGTGCAAACATATTAAGAAAAAAAGTGTCTGAAAAAGCAATGTTTAGAAAAAACCTTGTGAAAATCATGTGCATGGTTAGTTATACATCCTTAGTATTCGTTTCCAATTGTTCTTGTTATGCCTCTTACAAGCCTTTCATCTGGATGAAACAAACAGAAGCTCTTTATGATGACAGAGAAAGATTAATCTCAGTAGTGACCAAAGGATACAGGACATCCCTTACACACTGAATGAAGACAATTATACTGGACTCTGTATCTCTTGCTTTCCTTTGTTGTCATGTCGCTTGATTTTTCTCTCCATGTCAGCAAAGGTAGTTTACAGCACATAGACACACGTTAGATTGAACAGGTGCATATTATTTAAATATAAGTAAATATGCCTCCAGTTGCTCCGCAGGCCTAGTGTTTGTGTATTGATTTATTTTCTGAACATATTCCTACCACATTAATTGTCTTCTGTTGTCAATGAACAGTAACATTTGCTTTAGTGTGCACTGACATAGCCTCAGGGATGTCATGATTAATGTACACCACTTAGTTCAGGTGCATCTATAGCCTCTAGACCATCTTTTTTTCTAGGGCTGAAATCGTATCATTCAAATTCATGTCTTTGTTTACTAATATATCATGCAAACACGAACCATTATAGGTGCTTCAGAACTGCAGCCATCCATTTGAGCCAAGGTTAAAAAGATTTTATAATAAATACAGACTTGTGACTGTTGGCAGTTAAACAAACTAGGCGTGGTGGTGGTGGGAACAATAGCGGGTGGCAAGCACTTTTCCCGAGAGTTTGATGTTATGCGTCACTGAAGATGACAAAATGTAAAAAATGTTTAAAGAATCTGATTAAATATGTATTAAGCTAGATTTTCAAGTATCACCCATCTCTGTCAAGTACGTCTTTGACAGAGAAATCCATCATGGTACAGTAAAATGCCAAAATACGGTGTAAGCATGAATATTTAGTATCATTTTTCCCCGGAGTTGTACAGGATCCTAGAGTTAAGGAAAGGGAGAAAACATAGTTTAAATATTACTTTTGACTTTGAAGCAATGTTATCTTTCTTTCTTTGGTCTGAATTCATTAATTATAAAATATCTTTATCCAAAGCATGAATTATTAGGTAATGCTTTGGGTGTCAAAAAGCTTATAGATAAGGAGACTGTCATGAGTTGTCTTCTGAAAATGCTGATGCAGTAAATAAAAAGCCATCAGACATGTGAGCAGGCTGACATTGGAACAGAGTGGGAACAATGGTGTTTACAACTGCTCAATTAGAGAGATTAGTCAACCTCTCCAAGGTCACCACAACAAAGGAGGGTGTTCATGTAGCATAATCCCTCTAAGTCAACTATTAATTAGTTCATGGATGTCTGAGGACTAAAACACATTAATATGAGGCATGGCTCATGGAAATGTCATTTGGCTTGGAAAAAGAAAAGTTTTTCTCAAACCCTCGCCAGATTAGGATTTACTTACTACAAGCTATAAGTGTTTGTTTCTGCACTCATTTGATTTACTTACAGTAAATCCAGATAGTACTCACAGAACTTCACTTTTTCAACATTTTATCTAACAGCCTTATTTCACTTTGCCATATGTCATATGGATCTCTTTCCTCAAAGTTGTACACACAAATATGGGAAAAGAAGTTTTGAGATTTTTGCAAGTTCATTAAAAATAAAATCCAAGAAATTGCATTCATGTCAGTATTCATAGCATTTGCTTTGTAGCTTGTTGACTTACCTCTGGCAGAGATTTCAGCTCCAAGTCTGAATATGATACCAGCTTAGAACATCTATTTTTAAGCAGTTTTGCCCATGCTTCTTTCCAGTACTTCTCAAGCTTCATCAGACTGGATGGAGACATCTGTGAAGCCATTTTCTCATATTCCCAGAGATTTACAATCAGATTCAATTCTGGACTCTGGCTTGGCCACTACAGAATAGTCACAGAGTGGTTCTGAATGTCATGTCACCTGTCTTTTCTTCTATCCTGACTAGTCTGCCAGTTCCTGCTGCTGCAAAACATCCTCACAGCATGATGCTGCCACCACCATGCTTCACTGGAGGGATTATTTTGGCCTGGGTATGAGACTTGCCTGTCTCAAGGAAAGGAGGAACCTTTATTTCAAGGGTTCAATTGACAACCTTGACAAACGTTTAATAAGTTAAATGAGCATGAATACTTTTGCAAGTCACTGTCGGACTAAGTTTGAAAATCTAATGAAATACTGTATGTAATATACCCTCAAGATTAAAATAAGTATTTTCCCAGTAAAAGACACAGCCAACCATACAAACAGCTTTACAGCAACAAACATACATCACCTGGCAAAATGATGTGAAGTGAGGCACAGCTAGTACCTTTCTGTTGTATACCTGCCAGCATGCTGCGTTGTTGTGAGCATTGAGCCCACACTGCAGTGCAAGCTGGCTCTCTTTGGGTTATGTGAGTAGGTATGGGGGCGTATTTGCAGAGAAAAGAGAAAATGAGAGATAGGAGCCACAGCCAGAGCACTGTCCCTGAATGATTTTGCTTGGCTCCCAACAGCACCCTGTCAAATCCAAATGAGAAATTTCAGACATCCAGCGAGGTAGGTACTGAAAGGGGAAATGTTTTCCCACCACTGCTGAGTCCTATTTTGGACAATAACTTTAAGAGTTTGTTGGCTGACCTTCAAAGTAGAGGGAAAATAATGGATTCAACTCATCTCAAGGCATGTGTTAAGTTGATTGGAAGATGAAACGGTGTGAAAATGCATGCTGTTTCAAGATGAAATGAGCTATGTTGGCAAACTGACATTTGACTGTTAAGCTCTTGCTTTGATCTGTGGCCTGTATCTCCTTAAAGGATTAATATCTAACATTTGTTAATGTGTGAAGATACACACAGATACAACATGGATTAGGGTGCAGGAATGTCTGAATAAATTATATCATCAGAGAGAACACCAAACTCTCAGTTCATGTTGAAATTCTGAGAATACTTTAAAATTCATATGTGAATGTCAATAAATTGTAGCCTTTGTATCACCAGCATCCTTCTAGAAAATAAGTCACAAGCATTGTAGTTAAGGTTAAGTCTTATTTGTGTCAGGAAACACTGTATCCTAAAGGAAAAGCGTTCAATACACTGCCATACTCATGCCCAATAGAGATGAAAATCAGACAACTCCAAATAAATATAATATATATGAAATAGTCAATATAGGAATAGTTTATGGTTGATCAAATAATTTCGACTTCTCAGTTGCCGGAGATCTTCTCTTTATCTTTGAGAAAAGAGTATAGACTTTAGAGAAGTTTTATTAAATTAGATGTTTGCTTTACAGAGACTTTCTTTCTCATTTCTTTTAAGTCTCTGTTCCCACATGTAAAAAGGTCCTCAAAGAACATCTGTACTGAGGGGAATTATTCACTCCCAAACAATAATGAGTGATTTCACACACTGATTTTACATTGGTATACTGGTATAAGCAAACCTGATTATCATTTTCCACCTTATTTTACAAGGCTTTGGTGTGCACTTACAATGTGTATAATTCTCAACTGCTGAGCGGATGCTTCTTGTCTAAAGGGTCAGCTGTCACATAAATCTGCGACCATTAAAACAAAGCAGATTCTGAACTGCTGAGTTGGTTGTTTCCATTCTGTTAGTGCTTCATTCCAGTGGCTCACTATAAGGACTTGGAGTATATATGGTAATTATGCCGTCAGGTGCATTGAAACTAAAACTAGGGGTAGGGAGGTCAGCCAGATGTTGAAATTGGTGCTTACATGTGGAAATTCTTTATCAAATGGGACTTGGTATTACAAACTGGAACCTAGCAGGTATAACAGGTGCAATCCTTTAATCCACTTCTCATTTTAATGCTGAGTGCATTAAAATTCACTTATATTTATATATTTGACACTTGCCATTACAGGAACTCAGACAAACAAGTTTTGATGCAAGTATGTTTTGAACTGTATAACTTATGTAATCTTATGTATACTCATATATCACTGTGCATTACAAACACTACAGAAGCGGTATATTAAGGGATCAGGACACAGATGCATGAAAATTAATACCCTGTCTTCCAATTAGAGTGAGGAATTTCATAAACGAAATTCTTCTGGCACTGCTTTAATTAGCTCACTTGATCTTACTCAGGAGACCCTGTACCCTAGGGTAAAGTAACAATGTACCAATAAATTAGAAGGTGATTGAGATTAAGTACATATTTAATATATTTCAATGTAGTGAAATATACACTACATGTATATTTAAAAACAAATGTACTAACATATAATGCTGAAGTTATTTATTCTTATTAACAATATGTAGACATCTACCTAAGCTTCCCTGAGTTTTTCTCACTTTGCGCATTTTCCCACTATACTGTGTGTTAAGGATGGAAAGATTGGAAGGAATTTCAAATAGTCCCGAACAGGTACCTGAGGGACAGTAAGAACTCTTGCCAGGCAATTCTCTCTCTTCACATGCTCGAAAATTGGATCAATAGTATTTAAAGCTCTAACATATGGGAGGGTAGAAGTCTAAGAGTAAATTTCACGCGTCTATACACCGTTTTTGTTTTTAACATTTTGTAGTAATGGGTAATTTTTTTATTTATCTTTATCTTCAGAGATCTAAAATCAGATGCACATACCCAACTCCATTTGTTTTAGACGAGTGATAATAAGCTATTCAACAAACAAAAAGTAGATACAGTGGAATATACAGATACAGGAAGTATTCACAGTGTTTTCCTTTATCCACATTTTTTTTATGCTAAGGCGTTATTCCAAATTATATGAATCCTCCCACGGTTTTAAGAGTCAGGGTCATTTGGACTTCATTAGCTTTTTAGTGCATATTGATGCTTTTCAAGAGCATCAATATGTAGTTTGGCTTTTTTTAATGTTCTAATTTACAAAAGAAAAGAAAATGTCACTGAAAAGAACAAATCGAGTTGCTTACTCTAGAGTAAATGACCCATTGTAACAAATAAAGCACATAATCTGAAGCCTATCGACATAATCATTAATATTTTTTATAAATGCAAAAGTTTCTGACCTTTGTTTACCCAACTGTTGACTGTCATCTGTCTTTAAACACGGATATGTGTTGCTGTGTTTTTTAAAATATGTGTTTGAAAGAAGCTTAAAATTCCTTAATCACAAGCATCATTTCAACAGTTCTACTTCAAGAAGCAGACAGCTTGGGGCTAATCAGTTTTTGAGCAGAGCACTTCTGAATAGAGCAAATTACATGTCATTAAAATTATAAACCAAAAGATTACACAGCAGATGCAGACTGAATAAATTTAAATAAAATTCCCACAAAATTTTGACTTTCTGGTTGGTAATTTAAATTCCTGTGACTTTTTCATACAATCCATGTGAGCTCAATTGCTGATATAAGTTGAAGTGTTTCCATGTATTGTCAGTATAGATGTTAACGTTACAGATAGTAGGGGAGTACAGCTTGTGTAGGTTTTAAACTGAACATAGCAAAATTCTTCATCCTGTATTGTCACACAGCCACAAGAATTTTTTTATTCCTTTTTTTTCACAATGCTGAAAGTAAACATAAATTATCCTTATTAAGAATACATAATAACTAATATATATATATATATATATATATATATATATATATAGAGAGAGAGAGAGAGAGAGAGAGAGAGAGACAGGATAAAGGTAAATTATATGTTTTAAATCATAATATTTTATTAAAATATTATGATTTAATATTTTAAATCACAAAATATTTCTGTCTATTAATCCTGCATCACCCATAATAATCTTAAGTAAGGCATCTCTACCTTTTGAACGCAAACGCACACTCATAAATGTCCATTGTGCCTGTAAAATACCTGGCATAGTAAAAAGGGAATGAAAGCAAAGAGCAAAAGAAAAGGAGAATGAGAAGACTGAGTAGGCTATTACAGAGGAGAGAGTGTATTCCCTAGAGAAGGCGCAGGCTGAGATGGTGTAAATGAGGGAAGCGTAGCAGCCATTCCTGTAGCCTCATTAGAGTAATGGAGACCCATCCGTTCTGTCAAGGTCTCCAGAAAATCTTCTGTGACACGAATGCCTACCTTTTCATGCTAGTTCACAACAGGGATCCAAGGGAAAACAGAAAAGTGAGAGAAAGGAAAGCAGAGGCATTGTTGCTGCTGGAATTCAAGTTAAACAAGAAGTAATGGGCATTTGGTAGAGTATTAGAGTGTTGATTAGGGTCTTTTATTCCCTGCCACAGTCTATAATGTTCAATGGTAGTTGACTTTGTGGCTCTAGCAGGAGAACTGGGGTAACTGCAAGCTTTTAGTAAAGATTGGTCATATTGGGGAAGGGAACTCTACTGATCATCATGTTTCCAAGTTGGTTTTGAAAAGTAAGAAGACTGATTGTACACCAATCTCTTTGGGTGCCCTATCCTCTGAACAAAGTAATCTCTCATGCCCTACTGTTTGATTTTTTTGCTTCTCAGGGTCACAGCAGGTGGGAATCTGTCCCAGCTGACATGGTGTGAGAGGTGGGGAACCCTAATCAATCACAGACTGAACGCTGAGAAACAAACAACCTGCAATCTCACCTGTCAGCTCTCACCAAACCCTACATGCGTGTCTTTAGATTTTGAGAAACTACTTCCCAGATGAAGAAGAATCACTATGGTGACAGAAAAGATCACAATAACCTAAGTG
The DNA here is from genome assembly GCF_003331165.1 of Xiphophorus hellerii. Classification (NCBI taxonomy): domain Eukaryota; kingdom Metazoa; phylum Chordata; class Actinopteri; order Cyprinodontiformes; family Poeciliidae; genus Xiphophorus; species Xiphophorus hellerii. The sequence continues at coordinate 15,133,944 of NC_045673.1, forward strand.
GATCACAGGTGAACGTTATACAAACTCCCCAAAAATAACAAGGAACTTGTTTCTACAGTTTGTTTTGCTAATACTTAGGTTTTTCAAATAATATGATGGTCCGTTTATAAGGTAATCAAATAAACAAGCCAATATTTTTTAACCATAAAATTTGAAAATATTGAAAGTATAAAATTGAAATAAATCAATTCCAATAGCTTGAAAAACTAATTCAAAAAATTGCTAATAGATATTGTTGATGACAATAGTTTTGAAGCCTACTTTTCTCCTATGTTATCAGAAAATGTGATATTTATCTTTACAAAAAAGATATTTATTAAAAGATATTTATCTTTACAAAAATGTAAACAATACATTTCAAAGGAGAATGTTAATAGGACTTGTGGCTGCAGTTTTGTGGCAATGAACAAGGATTTAGTAACTAAGGATAATTTACAGAGAAAATCTAAGCAAGTTCCATGGAAGCAAACAGTAGAAGAGGTCAGATATCTCCTAAAATGTTTTGGAAACACACTTTGTTACCGGATAATGAAACAATTAGAATTCTGGCTCTAAGGTAAGGAACAATCCACAGCTAAGAGAGGACACAATCTGTTCTACATGTAATGTAGAACAGATAACTTGAGCAGGGAGTCAACAGCCAAACTGATAAAAGTTTGACTTGCACAATTACTGCATAATCTGCTTTAATATAAGGTATTCTGGTGATAGTTGACCAGTGGAATATGCTTACTCAAGTATATTCTAGCACCTGTGCAGAAATTGCAATATCTACCTATAAGTTCCCAGAATTTTTGTTTTTTTCAAATTAATAATCAGTTTTTTGGTCACAGTCATTCAGTTTTTAAATTTCTCCACATGGTGCCACCTGAAGTCTCCAAGGTATTTCTCTCAGACAAGATTTCAACCATGGAATGATTTAATGGAACATGATGATTACAGGCAATCTGATAAGTTCCTTTTTTTAATGATGTCAGATTTGATTCATTATTATTTACACACATTCCTCATTTAAGGATGGTGATTTATAAAGGATGCCATATGTTTCATTGTCTTCACTTATGAATCAAACATAATGGGACATATGCATGTAAGTAAGCAAGTGTCATTTTCACTCTTGTCCTAATCATAAACTGATATAGATGTACTCTAATTGGCTGCTTTGGAAAGGGATAACTCTCACTGCTCCATTAAACTGTTAATGACAAACCAGACAAGAATCTCAATTTCAGCAATTTATGCTAGTGAGGACCCCTGAGCAGCAGTCCTTAAGCATGGCCATTATATATGGCTGTAGAAACTTATAACAAGGGCTGCACAAAATATTAATTTCAGATGCACTTGTAAGCCATCAACCATTTTGATGTATATCAGTTATTGTAAAAACACCATAGAAACATAATCTTAAAAGATCAAATTAAGCATTAAACAGAAAAAGAGTGATTTACAATAACGCACTGCTGTTTTATGTAGCATGCACATGTAAAAGTTACAGTTGAGACTTAATATGGTTATAGAAATTGGGAAAACATAAAGGTTGCAGGTTGTTAGTTTAATGAAGAGCGTACCTCTTATATGATTGTTCTGCTGCTGCAGGTCTCAAGTGATTTGTTTTATGTAGATGACCCTTATTTAGGAGGGTGAGTGTAGGAAGTGGAATGTACTTCAAGGACAGATACATAAAAACTTGACTCTGTTGATGTCATAGCTTGGTCACTTCATGTCTATTTATTTTATAGCCTCATAAAATAACCATCCCTTTCTTATTTTTTGATCCAAATTTCTAAAGCATCTCAGCCTTTCATCAACATCAGAACAAGACTTAAGCATTGCAAGCTAAACCCCATCAAAAATTGAGTGTGCAATTTGTATCAATAAAGCAAATTGTGGCAAAGGGCGTGGGGCATATCATCAACTATAGATCAGAAGCAGAACTAATTAGCTTTTTCAGGGAGACAGTCAGCCAAAAACATGACTAATGTGGGGTTGAGAAAGATTTATACATCTGTCATTCCTTGGTGTCCATGTCAAATAACTGCTTCTGTTGGGTCAAATTAGGCCAGCTCTATATCTTGTCAAACTCCCTTTATCCTTCAGGCTGCACCTGCCTGAGTCTGTGCCATGAAGGAGAGGCCATGCCTCAGTCGGTCCCTTAGTAGGTGGTGCATGGTGGGGTATATGCTGGGTAACTGGCATAAGCCAGCTCAGTTGAATTTGTGTACATTACAAATCCAACTTCGGACTAAGTATTCCTCTTAAGTGTTTGTTGTCCTGGGTTGTTTTTGAGTTGTTTTGGGATTTGAATAATTAATTCAAGTTTAATTAGTATTTTGTGTTCGTTTTTCTCGCTAATTTTTTGGTTAGATCAGCCCTGTTTCTGTTTAACTTTAGTTCAGTCCTTTATCAGTTATTCCAGTTTGTATTATGTCTAGTTATTTGTCAGTTAGATTCATTATCTTAGTTCTCCTGTTTGTGTACTGTCCCTCACTCACATGCCATTTTGCTCTCTCTCCCTCTCTTGTTCCAGCATTCCCCCTTCTCAGTATTTAAAATATTTTAGTGCTCTCAATCTTTGCTGCTTCCTCCTCACCAACACCCTGCCTATTTTCTAGCAATTCCATGCCATCTTTTCTTCTGGATTCCTGTTTTTGCTCTGCTCTGGCTCCCTTCTTTCTCTGGGGGTTTTGTTGTAGATTTTTGTTCTTCAATTTTTCATTGAATCTACAAAATATACTTGATGCCTCTGCTTCACTCCGTTTAGGTCCTTCATCACTTAAATCAACATCCTGGCAATTGTTTGTGGCATTATTTCTTCCTTTATTTTTAAGTTATACTGTTATATTAAATGATATTCAAAAAATGATATCAATAAAAAATATGTTGAATGCTAAATGTAAGAAATTAGACCTAAGAACACATTTCTATACATAATGTATAGAAAGACTTTATAGTATTTTATTGCATATTATTGCAAGAAAGGCTAAAGAACATAAGTAAATATTGTTGCACTATAATAGCAATTTAAATAGTAATAAACCAAGAAAGCACATTTGCTCGTAAAAAGGAAGTTAATATATCTGCAGATATAATAACTTGACATATAGTACTTTAACTGTTTTAGTATGCAGTCAGCTGTTTTGTGCACAGACATCTTCAATACCTTTGTTCAAGCTGAGTTATGAGATTAATCCAATCAAAAGGAAGACACTAATCAGTGAACCCACATGCTGGGGTGTCTGGCTGAATTCCTGCTCTGCACTGTGGTTTTGAACGTTTAAATTAAAGCAGTCTACTGGCGGTGTCACTTATCTTTTTTTCAGACTTATGCACCAATGATTCTCCTACTGTCTGGCTGGCTTTTCACAATTTATTCAAAACCAAGGACAAGTTATACGGGCCATGGGGGAGTAGATATCACCAGTACACATAGAACCCAGAAGCTACCTGCAAAAGCTATGTCTCGCAGTTGTGAAAGAATAAAAAGGGAGCCGGAAAAAGACCTTGAATGGCACATGTTTGGTGCCTTTGATAATAAATGCAGCCCTCCACACTTAACTTTGATTTGAAGCTTACAGGAAGGTCAATCCAATGAGTAGAATTCAATGGAAGAACAAAATTACATAGTGCATCTGTATTTTCAAACTTATTACATAATTAGTTATGAGTCAGAGTAAAGTTTGAATAGCTCTGAAATGAGCATGTGCACATAGTGGAATACCTGTGCCTCATCACTTAAGCCAGCAAGCAAAAATGCTCTTTTTTACTACTGGAAGGTTCAAGGCTTTATTTTTTTCTCTCCCATTAACCTTTTCTTGAGTTTTAAAGTATCTTCAATTTTATTACTGATTATTAGCATCCCAGACTATGTGTTTTCTAACAAAATTATTTTCAAACTATAGCCTACCAATAGCCACAGTACAACTCCTTCTATTCCACATACTGCCTTTGTATACATTACAGCATGGCATCATCATCAATAGTCATTTAGGAGAGGCCCGCTTTTCCCACTAGTGGATGCAAGTGAAGATTCATGGCTACCCATTTCAAAGTGAATTGGTGAGACGTACACAACAGGGAAGGGATGAAAATCATACACATACACCACAGACTATTGGGTTACCAGTACACAGTATGGCCTTGTAAGTCTGTTGAGGTGGTGCGAGAGATGCTGGCAGACAAATGGTGAAAGCTGTAAGTGAGCAGTTTCAGAAAACAAAGGGGGATGACTGTATACCAGGGAAAGACTAAATCGCAACATCAGCACAGACATTTATCAAGCCTCACAAACACAGTTTTGTATTGTTTAATTTTGTTTGAGAAATAACTGTATAGAAAAATAAACATTTCACGGACTGCCATTAGACCGATTTGAAAAACGAAGTACACAATTGCTACTACGTGAAGTTCTTAGAGGAAAAGTAGCAGAGAAGTGTTTCTTATCAAAAGTACTGAACTAATCATCAAGTATGATGACTTTCATAACAGCAAGATGTTTTGGTATCTTGTCAGACTAATGCATAAAGATACAAGTTTAAGTTTATTGCCTACAAGGAAAGACATCAGTAACGAACTGTTGCTGTCCATCAATCCGGGGAGGACTATATTTCTCAAAAATTTGGCATCCATCTTTGTAGTCAGAAAGATAGTTCAAAGGTGAAAAATGTTTAAGACAGTTGCAAAACCCCCAGGAGTTTCAGAGTATCATGGTTAGTGTGTATGAGTTTGTGTGAGATTCTTTCGTGAACAGCAAATTTCTGCTGGAGATCACGGATAGCTTGTTCAGATTCACTTATCTGAAAAACTCCATACCAAAGCTGAAATAAAATGTCTTCCTTTATTTGATACTGCTTCAAACGTTTTCATGATATGAAAAAAAAATAATGCAGTGTTTATTTGTGACAAAGTAAAAAGTCCATGGGTGGCAAGTGAGTGTTTAGATAGGAAAAGCATTTTTACAACCTTCAATTTACCAGAACGACAGGCATTCCTTGGAAAATTGCATATTTTAAGCTACTGGACATACCACTGAGGAAGCTGTACAGCGAAGATCAGGTTGGATGGCACACACCCACATAAAGGAAGGGGGCTTTGAGTTTTACTAAATCATGCACAGTATTTGAAGGATAAATTATTGCCAGCTTTCCACAAATATTTTACAGCATTTGCTGGCTAAGTGCAGTGGACTGTGAGAGTACTTTATCATTCTCTCTTTTGCATACATGCAAATACACCACCCTAAACCTTGCTGTGTTCTCTCTGCTTCATCTTTAGAGCACAAATCATTAAAAAGCCAACAGAGACTGGTTGGAAGATAAGAAGATTTGGAGTCGTGGAAAACCAACTGAAAGCTAGAAATTAATCCAAAATTAGATTACAATGTTCAAATCTGCAGCATGCCACTCGAAACAGCCGTATTTCCTGATTTGAACAACTACTGGTTTTCATCTGTGACACTTTGTAAATGAGTATTTTCTTCTGTGAGAGAAAAAGCAAAATAAAGACAAATAATCAAAAGCAAAAAGAGATCATTTATTGTAGTAAATTACTATAGTCACCTAAGCACAAATTGTGAGGAAAAACGTTTTTTTGATTTTGAATACAATGTTATAAGTTAGACTCCTTGCAATTTCAGGCACAGTTTTTTGGGATTTACACATCTGCAGACAAAATTTTAAGCAAATTTAAAAGTTTTCTTTGCACAATAGTTGAAGCTTAGTCATTTTGGATGGAGTCTCTGTGGCAATGTTTAAGTCCTGCCAACAATTCTCAATTAGATGTAAGTCTAGACTTGACTGGGCAATTTTAATACAGGCATATAATTTGTTTTAAACCATTCCAATTTGTCTATGGCAGTATCTTAGGTGTTGTTATCCTATTGGATTGTGAAAATCTGCCCCAATTTTAGTTCTTTTAAAATAAAGATCAAGTCAAGCAATAAAGGTGACCACTCTAGTATCATAAGACCTCTTGTGAAACAGACCCTTGTGGATTTCAGGATGTGCTTGGAATTATTGTCCTCTTTGAAAACGCAGTGAACCCTAAGCATCAACTTGCACAAAAATGGCATAGAATTTTTTTCCAGCTTTTATTTGAAGTAAAAGTTAAGAATTCAGAGTTAATCCTCCTTCTCTATTATTTTGTTCAATACACCAGTGCCACAAGCAGGAAAACAAACCCAGGACAATGCTACAACTACCATGTGGAGAGATTTATGTCGCCAAGATTATGTCAGAACATTGTTCATGGCTTTAAAAAATTTAATTTCTATTCAACTTTCTAAAAGACAAGTATCCAAATATTAAGGTTCAGGGCAGTTTGCACTACATATTTGAGCCTGTTTGGATCTGAGAAAGTCTCCACTAAATTACAACATATGCACAAAATTACTTTTGTTTTTAAAATTTATTGAAGTTGTATCTCATATAATCATACCACCAAAAATATGACAACCAAGTCAGTGTTAAGTGTATGTGAACTTCTAAATGACTGTATGCAGTATGTAGCAGCATGATGTAAATAAATAAAACAAGGCAGAAAGTAAACTTAAAAGCAACAGTTGCTAAGTCAGTAGGTCAAATTATGGAACAAAAATTGTCTTCTGTCATCTTCATGTTTTCACTGTTGAAAATGTAATCCAGTTGATTTTAAGGTTTTTTGACACTAAAGACTGTGAATGCCACAGAATTGCATGCTACACTACATCCATGACAGGCATAAGCTGTTTAATCTTCTCATAGAAACCAATTAGAATTTATTTTTAAGAAAACACTCAACTTAAATCAACAATACATGTTTAAACATTAGCATAGTACATCATACACGATGCTCCAGGGAAGAAATAAAAATTAACAGGCTGCCAACCTAAAGCAGGTATTTCTTTAAAAAAGATTTAAGGGACTTTTTTTTACTAATTTGCATAGGACTCTTTGGTTTGGGATTCAATAAGGCTCATGTGGGCTCTAACTCTCTTGGCTCAGTGGGAGGTTGAAGGATCACAGATTTATCGATTGGCTGCTGTAGAGATGCACCTTTGCATATCCATATGAGCTGTAATATTACTCAGAGCCATTAATCACACTGACAGAAACAAAATGCGCCCAGGCATCTTTTTCCTTGCAACTGAGAAAGAGAAAAAATGAGCAGAGAGGGCTCTGGGTGAACAATTTCACATGCTAACAACCAGCTTGTAATGTGAAGCAAGTTCACTGAAGTATAAGGTTTTTCATTTTTCTAATATTTGGGACAGCATTTCTACTTGATTTTCAGAATATTTCTTATTTAGAATCCTTCCCTTTCCTCTAGTTTGTCAGTTGTATTCTTTTTTTGTTTTGTTTTGTTTCTGGATGAAATCAACGTGATCATGGGTTAATATGGCAAGATGTTGTACCTATATCAGAAAGACAATAACATAATTAATTATTTTTTTATCTCTAAAGGGAAAGCTTAGGTTTTTAAGACGCAGAACAAGTATGATTGGACTCTGTTTGAATAAATTAAAAATGTTATGATTAGAGGGACTGCTAATTCTTTACTAGTTCATATTTTAACATATCAATAGTGGTTAATGAAAGTGAAATTTATTGGACAACCCTTGGTCAGCAACCAACCAACACAGCCACATAGCCTCTCTTATCTATCTACTGGTGGAGCATAGTATTGCCAGCTTAAGACAGCGGTCAAGTAAGCTGACTCTTAGAAATATGCGGTGAAAGCAGCCAATGTTATGCATCTCATGTTCCATTCATTTAATAGTTTTTTCTCCTTCAAGGATGACTACTGCTTTATTACTGTAATGTACCATGTATTAGCAGCTAATGTTGGCTGGGTTGACCGCGTATTTCCAAATGTCGACTCACTTGACTGCTGTCTGAAGCTGGCAGTGCTATGCTTTGCTAGTGGATAGATAAAAATGGCTGAGATGATCAGTTGCTGGCCAAGGGTTGTTGCATTTGACTGGGTCCAGATCATCTTTGTTGAAGCAAAAATATTGTTCAGTACTACCACTACTGCATCCTGTAGCTGAGCAGACATCAATGATTTGATTGGGAAAATATTGGCCGGAGATTGCTGATACAAAATATTTGTGAAGCAAACCAGAAGGACTTCAGTTCAAAATTACAACGTACAATGTATTGAAATACCTTCCTGTTTAAATGAAATGCCTTCCATTACAATGGAACTCATCAGAACATGCTTGACTAGTTTATATGAAAAGTTGTCAATAGTTTATATGAAAGGTAGAACTTTTCACCAGTTTATATGAACAGTTCTCACTGCTTTGTATAAGAGCTTTCAATATGAGAGGTACATATTTTCACTAGTTTAATTGAAAGCTTAATGCTAGTCTATGTGCAAAATTTTCAGTACAGTGTGTAGAAAAGTTTAATTGAATCTGTGTATATGGAAGTTAATTCTGATTAATGTCCCTCTGGACCCAATACAGATCCATTTGGTCACTGTCAAAGCATACTCAGTACATCCGCAGCAGTACAACCCCAGGCCGGGCAGGCCCAGATCTGTATGCCAGTAGCATGCTATAATAGTGTTCTGAAAACAATAAAAAGTTCTCAAAGTCATACAAAAATGTATTTCTGCAGACATGAATGCCTCTGATCACGCCTCTGGTCCTGGCTTGCTTTTTTTTAGCGGGATCTTTCTTGTGGACGGTGTAATCTCCGAAGAAAGGATGCATGCCTGTTGGCTTCAAGATATATCATTACTTCCTGCACTCTTTCTTCTGCTAAGGAATGCATTTGTGTGTTGTACTCTGGAGAAAGTTTGCAGATGCACAACAGTGTGAAGAATTCTCTTTTTTTCTCCTGTAGCATTTGCTGAGACATCAAAAGTAACATGACTTTATATGTTAATTTATTTTTTAATCTGCACACATTTAGAGTTTAGAAGGCTATGAACCTTGAGAATCCAGTTCCTCACATGAAATTAAATTTTTCTAAAATTAGAAAAGTGTCTCTTATTGCCAAGAAAACAAAAGTTAGATAAATGTTTGGCATTTTTGTATAACCTCTGTGGATTGGATTCAGAAAATAAATGATCTTCGATGTACAAAGTGCTGTGTGCTAATCTGAAAACAGAGGTGTAACCTCCAGACAACAGTAATCTGTCAAAATGACCTAAATAGGTTTTGATGGTAGGCAGTATTGAACATGCTCCAGCCCTTGTTTCTAAACAGGAAAGAAACATGATTTCTAGAGCTCAGCTTGAGCCACATATGGGGTTTCAACATTTTGTACTATGTATTGAAGATGGGAAAGTAGAACATTAGAGGCAGCCGTTAATGCTTGAAGGACATAAGGTTAATGTGGAGCCATGCTGAGAGAACTGGTTCCATCCTTTTGGCTGACACTCTACTTTGAGCTCAGAATGACCTCTGGCAGCTATACATCAGCTACTTTCACTATAGATAGTGGACAGATGAAATGACCCAACAAATATAACTGTTAGAAGGATGTTGCTGGGAACTTCACATATCAACACCAGTGTAATCAATTGTTGTCAAATTACTGAATAGCCATCCACCTCTGTAAGGGGCTTAAATTAGCAATCAATCTGTGAACTCATTTGACATGGTTTTATAACCTCAGCTAGACATGTAAGCATCTCTGCATTTCAGGTAAAAACTGTGTTTGTGCTTTTGCTTTCTCTGAGAATGTTAAAATATTGTTTACTAAGAACAATTTTATTCAGTAGGTTTGACTGCTCTTGCACACACCCAAAAAATCTGTGAATATATGGCATCCTATATAAACTAAAATGCAGACAAATATTGACTGGACCAGCTATTTCAGCTGTAAGGAAGTGTAAAATTTTGATGTGGTAGAGTTGCAAACCCTCTAATCAATAGCACTTCATGGTGACGGAGCTGTGTGTGGTTGAATAAATACTTCGACCAAAAACATTCTCATTTTCACTCTCTTTCTCTAGTCTGAGAGCAACGCTTCGAAGACCTGATTATTATAATCTCGTTGAACAGAGACCCCCTTCACTACTTGTAAAGTTTCTACGCATCATGTTCTTTCTTCACTGAATGCTGACAGCCCAGCCAACAAAACTATGGTCTTTTCTTTAGAGGCTGTTTCAGTTCTTCACTCTTTCCTGTGTCATTGGTGTGTCCCGGCTGACGACACCTCTGTCAGTTGGCATTCTCACTTTTGTCTTTCTACACCTTAGATGGACATGCACCACACTGACTGTTAAAGTTCAAAGTCAAAACAAGAAACGGAAAGTACGCCACCAAGCCTCCACTATTTGCACTTCACATTCATGTTTCCAATTGCATGAGAAACTAAACTTATTGATGTAAAAGTGGTTTGTCATTAAAGTGTGGTACGCTCTATGGCACTCTTAAAATAAAGTTTTGTCATGTTTAAAAATTTTCTGGCAGTGGGACATCTGGTCAAATTATATATTCAGTTATTGCATAATAAAGTAATGTTTTTTGTTAAAACTAGGAGCACAGGAAGAAATTTGCGATTTAAGTAACACTTGCAAACATTTTATTTGACAAGGACTTTGAATGTTTATTCTCCATATTCCTTTCATAACATCTACTAACATAAAGGTAGCTATTTTTTCCTAAAGAAAGACAACATCAAGAGAATGTTCAGATATAAGATGTTTTTCTTGAATGCTGTTATCCATCTCATTTAGAGTACACACCTGGCTAAATGCTGCATGTGCACATTCACTAACTTATTCCTATTAGTCGCAAGGTTACTCTCATTGGCTCCCATAGTCACGACAGGATGATAGTTCCTTCCTCCTTGAAATTACTCTAGTGGAACAGCAGCAAAAGAACGACAGGAGGCAGAAGATGAGTTTGGGAACGGGAGTATGTTCTCTCAACATGCTCTGTCAGCATGGTACCTCCTTAACCTCACATTCTGGCCACTCTCTGAGGCATTTCTGCTTCTACTTTTGATGATCTCGCCCTTCTTCTTGAAATACACTGCTTTTCCCATTTGACATTCATCACAAGTCAACATAAATACTCGATACACACATTTACTTTAAAATAAAATGCAAAGAAGTCAAAATTTAAAAATAGTTTCTTGGCTCTCATCATTACATAAATAATTGATCACAAAGAAGCTCAAGGGGAATCTTGTTCACGGAAATGTTGATTTCACCCTGAATTTCCTCATATATATAGCCCAATCCCTGTGCTTACCCAGCATAAAATTAATACACTGGACAGTATCTCCAGAACTCTGAGCAGAAGTTCTAAAATAACAAATATGGCCTTCAGTGGATAACTCTTTAAAAACATGACTGCCCCTCCGAAAGAAGTGTGCTGTAGGTTTTTTTCTTATTTTTTCTGTTGGGAAGGGTGACCTATAAATATTTGTGAAAAATCTGCAATTTATGTTGCTTACTGCATCTGCATAACAACTGTAAAATGGCACGAGAAGCAAAAAGCAGGCGATCTGGAGGAATGTAATGCTATCATGAAAATGATCCTGTTTTTTATCCTAAAAATGTAGCGTCATAATGAAAACACAAACAAGTGAGACAAGTGTCATCTGTTAAACTTTTGGTATGGCACATCCACATGTTTAATTGCAATGAAGAATACTAAAATACAACTCCAAAGTGAAAGTACTGTAAGTAAACTTGCATTAAATGACTCCCAATAGTAAATGACCCAATCCGTCTTTTATCAAACCTAGCACAATCACTTGAGATTAATCACTTGAATTTGACATTAACTATAGTGAGAAAAAAAAAAGCTTGAATGGCTTATTTGAAGGAATGTGGGGTTACATGAATACTGGAGATTTGCAATGATTGACTGCAGAAAGATGGTGACCTCTGCGCAGTACTAGAGGTCACCATCTCCTAGGTCATCTCCTGATGTGCTGAATTGCACCCATTTTGTTTTAATACTATTAACAGTTGACTGTAGAAAATAAATATTTGATGACTGGATCTATTGTACAGGTGATATTTTTTATAACAGAACTATTCTCGAGAGATTGTGTTTTACAGCAACTGTTCTCTCATAGTGTGATATTGCCTCTCTCCTTAAACTAAGCAATTTTCTTCAATTCAAGGTCATACATTTTTTTGAGTGTAGTATTTTTATTGTTCTTGCAGAGAAATTGGAAAAGTGTCAGATAAATATGGCAACAATTGGTATTAGCAGTTAAAATATGTGCAAAAAGCCAATAATCAGAAATAGGCCCCTCATATCTTATCGTTGCATGTCTAGTCTTTAGTCTAAACATAACATGCTAATCTGACCACTCTAGCATAATGAGACCTCTTGTACTTTGTTTAGTTGTAGATCATTTCAGCAGCATTCTGGTGTCCTAAATAATCATCAAATTATCATATAATTATTATATAAGCAAAGATGTATTTGTCCCAATGTCAATTTAATATTGACTCTTTAGGATAGTAATGTCTGTAATGATTTTGTGTTCAACACATTTAATTTGACCATAACTATCTATTACCCATGTCACTTAAAGTCCTTTGTAGCACATTTTGAGGAAACAAAAAAAAAGCTATTTGAATCTGAATTGTTTCAGCTGCTCATGACATGGTTTCTTTTTAACCACCTTACATTGTTTTTGAGTTTTTATTGAATAGAAAAAAATAATTATTGACACTTACATATGTCTGGGAATCATTGTTCTGCCCAGAAGATATAGAAACCTGGTTAGGAAAATTCAGAAATGATTGAGGTAAACATGCAGAAAATTACATTTAAACAGTTAGATATGAGATTTATTGAGGGACACCAGACCACAATTGATGTTCACATGGTTAGCATTTTCTCTAAATGCTAACCATGACCACTTTCTTCAAATGAAAACTTAAATGGTCAAGACCAAAACTTGAGGACTGCCTGACATTTGTTGGCTGAAATTATTGTTTTTGCCTGGTTTTGTTTACAGTGTTTCTAATTTTGCTATTCCCACAAGGAATAAAGCAACAGCTAAATATGTCCACAACTCAGATGTATTCAGAATATAGTGAAATTAATACTAGACTAACCTGGAGTCGATTTATTAATTAGACAACTTGTGAAATCAAATGGTTGCTCTGAATGTATTCATGAATGTCAATGTAAAAGGAGATGCATAGGTATGCATGGTACATATTTGAGATTTTGGTCAAATATCTTTTTTTGGTCGAAGCACTTTGTTCCATCTGTTCCCACTATGCAGTGCCTGGTTAAATGGTGCACATTACTCTCTGACAAGATGTCAAGTGGAATCTGTCCTTCTCCATTTGTGCTTGTTAGCTGACAGTGACTCCTACCACTTGTGTGTGTTCATGCACTTATGCAAGTCTTCTGAGGTAATTACAGCATCTGTTGGGAGTTTTTCTGATTGTTTTTCATCTACACATGGTCACCACTCCAGAAAACCAATTACCGTGGGGAATACAAAATCAGCAAGACCAATTTGTTATTCTATTGCAAAAAGTGAAACCGGGATGAGAGCAGGAGTAGGTTTTCATTTGTTCACTTGTTGATGAAACACATTATGAGGGAATAACATGAAAGACAATGAAAGAAATGGAATTGCTACATTTGAATCAAAATGTATGAGTTTTGTATTAAAGGATTTGAAAAACGTATCCAGATTCTGTTAGAATAGGGGGTTTTTTTCATATAAAAAAATAAAGATTTTGTTGTCAAGGCAGAAGTTACAAGCTAAAAAAAATATTGCTTAACCCTTCTGTTATGTTGTGGGTCAAATTGACCCATTTTAAAGTTTAAATATATATTTTTTTAAATAGTTGGAAGTATTTTTTTTCATGAAACTTTTTCTATTTGTCTGAATAGGTGCACTCTACATATAAATTGAAAAATTATTTATTTTACACATTTGCAACTCCCCCTGCGTCTAGTTTTTACATAGATAATGTTCGGGTTAATTTGACCCGGCAATCAAGTTAAAGGGCAAAAAAAGATTAAAAAAAATATCGAATTCTATGTTTTCTTGCAGCTATGAACCATATTTCACCCCCCACACACACACCCTCACACACCCAACCACACACCCCCATGCACACGCACACACACACGCACACAAGCCCACAAGCCCACTTTCTCACTACTCTCTTTACTAGGAAACTGCGAGAAAGCAGGTGTTCATGCAACTTTTGATGGGAACATTTTCTGTTCCCGTGGGCAAACTCCACCCACACTGAGTGGACACTCAGCAGAAGTGAAGGAAAACATAAATACTCTCTGCATAACTCATTTGTCTTGATTTTAATCAGCGGGTCAATATGACCCTGAACAGTATGTGTGTCTCAAGTTCAATTAGAAAGATCACCAATTGGAAAAAAAAATCAAAATGTAATATAAAAAAATTTACAAAAGAACAATGTCAAGGAAATTATTGCTTTTTTGTTTGTAGGTTTTTTCAGTGGACATAAAAAATGTAAATTCCATTTTTTATGTCCAAATGAGTAAATTGTCGTCATTGATCCTTTATTTGTGAGAAACAAAAAACATCCCTGCACAAATATTGATTGAAATGGTTAGTATTGGAGTTAATAATCAGATACAAAAACGTTTTGGAAAAATTTTTTGGTTTCTGATACTATTGCATGATTAAACACTCCCAGGGTCAAATTGACCCACGAACATTATTGTTGTACCTCAGAAACAAACATAACAGGAGGGTTAAATTTAGGGCAATGATTGTGGAATGTATTTTTTTTAAATCATAGCACTGTTCAATAAAGTAATACAACTAGGCCATGGACCTAGTTTCTGTTTTCACAATACAAGCTTCTGCTATTTCTAGGATCAGGACAAGCATGACTCATTTGCAAAAAAGAGCAGCACTGTTGCTCATGTTTAGCAGATGCCTCTATGCTGGGTGCTACTGGCTGCTGTCTTCTTCAAATGTCAGTGTTCCACAGATTCATTACTTCAATAATGTGACTTGGTTAAACCAGATGGTTGAGATGAATAAATGGTGTGATTCACATTAACTGTTGATTAATTGTTCTCGTTTATTGTGGCGACAGAATAGTTTTCCTCCTCCCCTGACCTCAATCTTCGACATTCTTTGTAACCAGTTTGATAACTTTAAGTTCTATTTTCTCCTCTCTACTTCCCCTTTTGCTCCTGCTGCAGTGCTTATGCGGGAAACCTATAAGCCGATTTAAGTTTCCATTTTAAAAAAAAAAATAAAAAAAAAATCCTCACAATCACAATGAGAAAAGTGAAAAGCTTTATTCTCTTGGAACTGCGCCGGATTGCCTTTATAGCATGCCTGAACCCTTTTTATTTTCGGCAGTTCTTTATACTACCGTGTCTAATTGCGATGGCATTTTTAATTAAAAGTCAAGGATATGTGGTTGTTTGTGAAGGGAGACTAATCTGTTCTTGCCTTCACTTCCAGTGCTAGCTATCTTCCATTTATCTGCCTAATGAGAAAATAGAGAGGCAAGTGCAGGACTTTGAGATATTTGCCTTACTCTAAATAGATTTCTGCGAATTTACGATTAGCAACCAAGCCCGAGACCATGATATGCAGTGATTTACAGACCTTATGGATTACCAAAGATAACAATGAAACATTTTCCTCAAGCTTCACACAACGTTACCATTTTTCCATTGTGAACTTAAAATTGCATGCGTTGTATAAGAATGCTTATCAACTGAAAAGCTTGATTTATTTCCTCTGCACCTATTTTATTTATGTTTTTTAATTATATATGCCTCAAATAGATGTGTTTATACTGCAAATATGTAACAGCTATGATAGGAACCATTTTGTGTCCAAACTTTGTGGTGTCTTTCATCTGCTGCCCGGTGGTACTTTTGTTTGCAGTAGGAAGTCGGTAATGTGAATTGAGACAATTATTGAAAATGAGGACATGAGTTCAGGACCTTAGGCTGGCAAGCATTCGTCTTGCTGAAGTGTCTGAAAGCAAAAATGCAAAAGCTCTGCCAGGTCTGCCCACCTGACTTTCATCTTTGACCTCCCTGTGAGAGTACAAGCACAATGATCAATGGAAGGTATAATCACTATTTAATTTTGTCTGTAAAGCCAGCTATCCAGCTT
Source organism: Xiphophorus hellerii (assembly GCF_003331165.1). Taxonomy (NCBI): domain Eukaryota; kingdom Metazoa; phylum Chordata; class Actinopteri; order Cyprinodontiformes; family Poeciliidae; genus Xiphophorus; species Xiphophorus hellerii. The sequence continues at coordinate 15,150,002 of NC_045673.1, forward strand.
TGTCATCTTGATTTAATGGTTTTAGTACTCCCTTAGGTTTTTAGAGGAATAAAGTTTTTTTATTTGTATTTATTTTTTTATTTTTCACTGTGTTATTAGGTTTAAAGTAGAAATGTAAAAATCTGCTATAGAACAAGTGACTACAGTGCTTTTCAAAAGCCCTCACATTTTCATTTTCACTTTACAGCAATTTTTTACACTAACTAGGTTTCCCATTAATTTCAATTAATGGCATCCACAAATATTAACCCTACCATGTAGTGTTTATGCTGGGTAAACGATTACTGGAATACTAGACAGGTGAGTCAACAACCAGAGGAAAAACAGCTTTGGGTTTCAGGGAGTTGAGACACCAAAGGAAGCTCTTGTATAGAACCGGAAACACAACAGTGAAGATACTCACCTCAGATTACACAGAAGGTCAAATGATACACAGTGTAAAACAAGAGCTACCAAATAAATAAATAATACATATAAAGTACCAAAGTACAGAACAAAATGAATACATCTTAAAATTAAGGAATGAACTGAATATGAAAATCAAAGATTAACAAATTCTAAAATAAAGTTACACACCAGTCACACATAATCTTAATATTGCAAAATTAAAACAAGTATTTAGGGGCATGTATGAAGCTTGAGAATTTTAATTATAAAAATTAATTTATATTGAAATAATCCGGAAGCCAAACAATATTTGTTTCTGTAAAGATCTACAAAAAGATATTCCTAAATTTTGAAAAGATTCTGACATCTTGTATTGTCAAAAGGTATCAAAACATATGTTTATTATTCTGTTTAATGGTGATTGTATCTTCATGGCTGTATGCAAAGCAGAAGCCCATCCTGCTTTACTTTGCATTAAAAGGCCCAATGAGAATGTGAGACCACAGCTGGGACTTAGTAGAGAGGAGAGATTAACAGTGTGCTCCATTATTTTCCTTTGTTGAGGGCCAAGTGCCCAACCGTACAGCTGAGGAGACAAAGCCATGCCTGAAGGCAAGCTAAACCCCAGAGATGCCCCAGAACCACAACAGAAAAAACAATTGATTCCACCTCACACAGTCATCAAGTCAAAACAGACCCCAGTGGGTTTTTACAATGACAGCCTTTTTGGCATTAAATAAAAATAATTTTTTAAAAATCACCTGAAGTTTGTTTGAAGCACACATGAAACAGGTTTAAACCATTGTTACTCTTGTCATTTCCATCCCTTATGTTCTACTGACATGTTGATATCAATTATCATCTGTACTACCATATGAGTTCTGATTTGAAATCTTTAGAAATGTCCTTTCAAAATATTTCAACACATGTAGCACACACCCCGTTCAGAACATAGATGCTATTAAGCACAACCATTCACACCTGGCATATAAAATCAGCCTAAATCATCTGATCTCACCTGCTTTACACATAGTTGATTATATTTTATGTCACATTGGACTGTCACCTGAGCAATAAATAGAAGACAAGATCTGACTCTGTTTCTGCAACACTACAGGTACATACATTCAACCACCTGAACTAATCTTATATGCATAAACAGGGTCAAATTCAATTCAGTCACATTTTTGTTTTATCTGCTCCAGAACAACTTACGAGGTTAATTATGTAACCTAACAGACCATTATGTTTTCTTTTCTTTTTTTGAGAAAAGCAAAGGAGAATAAATACATGACCTAACAAAGAATACAGTCAGACTGCACACACAAAAGATCTTAATCTGTACCTTGCTGCTGGTAGCCATCAGTTGCTTTCCAGACATGAATTTGGTCTGTTGATAATGACGTCCTGGCTATTGGTTTGATAGTCGTTGTGCCTTCTGCTTCTGTTAGCGCTGTGTACCTCCTTTGGAATATAACTGTACTGCATGTTTTGTATACAATTATTTGGCTTTGCTTTTGCCATTTTTGTCTTGGGGAACACATGATCCAAATGCATTGAGTGACATTCTGGAAGCTACAATAACAAGAAATTCAGACCAAAGCATTTTAGTTCTACTTTAGATATACCATGATTGAATGATTTACGTGTGGAAAGAAAGGATTTAAAAGAATGATATGTCCACTTTAATACCTAAGTTAAGAATTTTATTAACAGTACAATGCTGAGATAATTGCACTAACTGTTGTAAAGCTGTGTGCGCAAAATCTCCAAGCAGAAAATGATTACAATTTTCCATCAAAACTTTTCACGTGTGAAAAAAACTAAATCCCATTCAAAACTCATTATGCTCTCCCTGTGTCCTCTATTGCATTCATTTAGCACCATTTGATGACACCTTGCGATCACAGCAGTATAGTTCATTCTGTCTGGCACATATCTTCAGCGTGCATGGAACAACAAACCACAGCAATAATCTCAGTGGTACTACAGTCTGGACTTTAAGGTGCAGAAAAGGTAAGATTTATGGTTGATTACAAAAGGTAGCATCTTTCCTTTGTTGCATGACTTCCAATATCCTGTGAAAACTAGATGTTGAGCAGGAGGTAGGTGATGTAAACTCTCCTCACTCTTCCAAGTATCTGATCTCAATCGCTCAGCCTCTTTGGCAATGGGAGAGGGACCAGGTGTCGGCTCTCATACGAAGGGCTTTGATGCCAGGGTGCAGTGAGGTGTTGGATTTGTTAGAAACCTCTTCTGCATAAATGTACATGTGTGTGTGCGTGTGGGTGGGTGTGGGTGTGGGGGTGTGGGTGCGTGTGTGCGTGTGTGGGGGTGTACTTGTGTGGGTGTGTGTGTGGGTGTGTGTGTGTTTGGTTGTGAGTCTGTTAGAATATGGTAAATCTGTCTGAACGGGGCAGTCATGCAGAGTGAAGTTCCAACTACTGAGTACAATTTTAAAACAGAAAAGCTTCATATTGGCTTGTAATTTGACAAGTTTATTTTAAAAATGTCAACTTGAGAAAATGTTTACACATCCCTTAAAGTAGTCTTCTTTTTATAAAAAAATAAGACAAAATAAATAAGTATAAATATTAAGATAAAGAAAAGAGTTTATGATAATAGTTTGCATTTGCAATTGGAGGTCTCTACTTCTGACTTTGTCGTCAATGGTTGTTGAAAAATTAAATGAGAAGAGGATGATACTTATTTTCAATTTTAAAACACAAATCTTAGAACTTATATTGTTAAAATAATCAAAATATTAAGGAGTAAAAACAAAAGAATGTAGATTACCAGACTAGATCACAGGTCCAAAAAAAGTATTGACTTAGGCAATCATTAGAAAAGTTAATATGTCTTCAAACAGTCTGAGGACATGAGATGCTCTTGGATTTTGAATAGCTGTATTATTGTGTTACACTGGTGGTCTATTATTACAATGTTTCCTGTAGTTATTTCTCCTACTATTTACATTATCTAAATATGAGAAAAGTAGCTGCTATGTTTTATCAATTTATATCTTTTTTTAAAAAAAAGAATAAAAATATCTTTTCATTTAGAAATGTGTGAAAATACTCCAGATGTTTAAGCATTGTCTTTAGTGGGGCAACACATGACAAAGTACAAAAGTACATTGTCACGCAGGAAACTTTAAAATCCAGGGGCAGGATAAAATGAAATGCCGTCCTGCACAATGTGCGTAGAACATTAAGCACCACCTGCCACTTTCTATCTTCAACATCGAGCAGGGGACGTCTAACTAACACACAGAAATGCCAGCTTTCCAATGAATGCATGTGCATAAAAGCAAAAGAGAAGTTGTTCAGGGCTCACCTGACAGGTAGGATAAAACATAACCTTTCTAATGTCGCCCTGGGAAACTATCTGTATGGCACTTCAAAAACCACCACTGGTATAAACAATGGATGGGATCAAAACTTCAGATATAAAAATGTAGATGTGATGAGACCTTTGTCAAAAATTTGGCAGAAGAGTTTAGAATAACAAAAAAAATGCCAATATCAACCAAAGACACCACTGTCAAGATTCAGTTGAATATATTGGCAATATATTCAGAATATAATATATATGTTTAAATCCATGCACAGTTTTTTAAGCAGATGTATTAATTGTGCATTTATTATTTATTTTTTGCTTGAGTTAGGTTTACGTATATTGTCTTTACAATCTTTTACACATTGTATCTAGGCCAGAGTCAAAGGGGAAAACATGTGTCTTTGGAAAGTGGTGAATAGTCATACCAGCAAACACTCTGTGGTTTTTCATAAGGGGGAAAAAATTTTGTTTTTCATCCATATATTCTTTATCTACCCCAGTTATTCATAAAGGTTTTGAATAAACTGACAAGTATTTTAATTTAGCATATTTGCTAATTATGTTAAGCTAATACAATTAAGATAATTAACCAATGCGTTCACAGGAAGACCCCAAACTGAGATTTAACCCAGGACATTCTTGCTGCACAGCAACAATTGTAACACTGTGTGGCTCAAGCTTATCATGAAATTAATTTGGTAAAATATAAAAAGATTTCAGCTGAGGGAAACATAATTAGATTTTTTAGTTCACAAGAGAATTTTGATGCAATCAGTGGTTATTGTTTTCACCCAGTTTAAGTGTTCTGTGTCCCCTTGATCCAGACAAATTAATCAATGTTGGCGCTCTTACAGAGGTTACAGTGGCTGCACGTGTATTATATATGTGCTATGAAAGTAAATTTTAGACTTGCAATCCAAATTAAATTGGCTTTTAAATATTTATCTGTCATTGTTATCACCAATCTGTCATTGCAGTCTTATCCAACTGCTCCTAAATGTGGAAATTAGGCTTTCCAAGTCGTATTACTGTGTGTTAACTTTATTGAATGATTAAATCTGCCTTAATCAGCAAACATCATGCAATGAATATGACAGTCAAAAGTGAATGAAGCAGAACTTCTCAACATTTTATTCCATTTTTTATATTATACCAGCTAACAGAATTATTATTAACAACAACAACAACAATAATAATAATAATAATAATAATAATAAACTTTCACCATTCACTGCTGTGTTAAGTCTCAAAACCAGATGACAGATTATAACGCAGAAAAAGCAAAAAGCTTGAAATCTAAGTAATTTGCCTGATTTTTCTTTAGCTCAATTTTATGGTGTTAAATAGTAATTTGCACCATATGGACATTCTCACCATCTGAACTGATGATTTATAGTGTCAAACAAGTATAGGTCAAAGGAGATTGACATATATTATGCAGTAATAAAATAGAGGTAGAATTTGCAGATCTCATGATATGGAAATTTTTATAATGCCAGCCTAAGCAGCATAAATTTATACAATTGACAAGTGTAAGGCCAAGTGGATATGACAGCCTTTAGCAGATTTTAGACCATCTTTATCTCCACCACTGCCAGTTTTGCCAAACCATCAATAATGGTCCATCAATCACTTTGCGTCTAAATGTCTTCAAGGTGATCTTTAGCAGCTTACTTTATGCACTTGAGAAGCTTATAGTGTCCACTAGCTGTATAGGATAGAAGAACATCTCTATTTTTCACTTGTTACCAAGTGACAGTTTTACCTATTTTTCTTAACACAACAATGTCAAAGGCTATTAGGAATGTGCACACTTATACTACATCAAAGCTCAGATTGACATGCATTTTTTCACTGCCCTAACACGGTTGACACACTGACTCCTAAGAAGGTGAGTAGATACTTAGCATTTCAATGAAGCTGACTCTTCGATTTGAGGATGCAATGTAACAGAGTTCATTATGATGAAAAAAGGTGAATCCCTTGTTTGTGACTAGTGGTTTGTATAGTCAGCACCTATGTCACTCTGCCCTTGAAAGACACACTCTCATTATGGATGACCAGGATGCTGGAAAATCACATTGAAAGCAAGATATGCTTATTAAAGGTGATGGATAAATGGATTATGTTTTAATTGGTCTGTGATTATGACTGGTTGATTGGATTGTCCTTCGCAGTCTATTGATCTTGGGGCTGTGGCTGAATTGGTAGTGGACAGCAAAGAATGACTGAAAACATACAGTATATACTCAGTAGATGCTCAAAAGATCAAATCTGTAAAGAGGTGTTTAAACTCTTCTTGTGAACTTTAAAACACAAGTTAGAAAATGGCCTGTTTAAAATTTGCAAATATTTTGAGTAAAGAAGGTAAATGCATAATGTTATGCTATCTGTTGCAATATTTATCATTCTGTGTTTTTGAGGTGGTCAGTGCAGTTTTCTTCACAGACACAGGTTGATTCTGTGAAAGATTTTTTTTTTTTCATTGGCGTGTCTAGCTCATCATCATCCCATATCATAAGGAGGAAGTCAGAGAGGTGTAAGAACTTAAAACAAAATACACAGAGCACAAAACATACTGTACATATTATCAAAATGCACAGCATAAAATGAAGGTTATAAATCCAACTACCATTCAGCTGTAAACAAATTCTAAAGGTTAGGTGTTGTTGTTTCAGTTCATGGGAAGTTTTGGTTGTTAATGAGTGGAGAGATGTGATGAAGAGAAAATTATTGATGCACATTTTGAAACCAAGCTGTTCCCAGCCGGCCTCTTACCCAGGACCCGAAACAAATAGGTAACACTGAACTTTAGTGTTAGTATAATGTTGATTTTGTCAGGTTATACCGTTTTTTCTCAGGGATATTCACAAAAGTCTTTTGTACAAACTGTGTTTCACACAATTCAGTAAAACATTCCAGTCAGTCTAACTTCAAGTTCTAGCTCTCAAGTAAATGGAGTGTAGATGGTATGTTATTTTGTATGGCTGCTGCTCCTTGCGACTCCGAAGGTAAAGTGACTTCTGTCAACGACTTGCGTGTAAAGGTGTTTCTAAACAGACTGCCAGCTGGAGTAACATTTCCTGCCCCTGTGAGCAAAGCCTGTTCAGGTCACACACCCAGGTCACCCCTCTCTGAAACACCTGTTCAAAACAAAGACCTGTGTCAGGCTGAAACCCCATGAAATAACTTTTACAGAAAACTTTCACCATAGACTTTGGATATAGTGACTTTATTTTGTACAATTCATGTGACCAAAGCATGTTCTGTCTTTCTTTTTTTTTTTTTTGCACATTTTGGCCGATTAGTTTTATGTCTTGGTATATTCATGACTAAAAATAAAATACTTTTTCACAAAGTATTCTTTTGTGGGGTTGTTGGGAACTGGATCACTGTCAACACAGAGCAAGAGGCAAGCTACAGACCACAGGCTCACCACAGTACCCACAGATCAGGAAGAATCCTATTCTTACAGAACAACCAATTCAGTTCATTTAAATTCACAAAAAAATATTGTCTTTATAAACAAGTAATTTCAATTAATTTGTATGTACAATGAAACTGATCTTTCTTGTCAAGCAGTTCAATAAGTACCATTTCATTATTCATATTTGTTTGAGAATTTTTTTAACATAATAAAACGCAAAAGAGTGATTCTCTTGCAGCAATCACTGCTGCTGGACAAGTAGCTGCAAGAGAATCACTTGCAACAATGTTACAATTGTCTTACAATTTCTATTATAAGTATATAATTTCCATAATAAATGATAAAATGTGGCTACAGACTATTAAAGTGTAAATACAACTACTTTATATTTTGGTCAGAAGTCTATAACTAAAAGTAAATGTGCTGTCAAAAGTAACACTTAGCCCATATAACATTGTCAAACAGAAAATATCATTTTTAGCTGTTCTTTTTTACTACTTAATTGACTACACTCAAACAATCCCCTACTGACAAAATAATGTGTTGCTGCTAAAAAGCAATCATTTCTAATAATTTTTTTTGAATGTCTTCCTATTATACTTTCTTTTATGAGCACCATTTAAGCTCCTCACAGTGCAAAACAACATTTCTTTCCACATCAGCTGAAATGCAGTGGGTTGTTATAACCAAGTCTCAAGTTGTTTTTGATCAGTCATTGTTTCAGAAAACACCAAATGGCTTCTTGTAATGCTGAAAATGTTCCAGATGTTTGAGGAAGGCACCTCTTCTTTTGAAGCACACTATAATTTTAGTAAACAGTAATACGAACTTTAGATAAGGTTAAGTGGATACTTTAATGTACTTTAATACTTTAAAATACAAATGCTAAGTAAATGAAGAGTTACTCTCATTTTAAATACATACCAAAACATCACAGTTAATTACAGTAGATCATAACTTTGTACAGAAGTTTTATGGTTGTCTAAACAATGGAAGATATTCTTCAACAAATAAGCAATTTTTTTCTACCTAACTTGTCCTAATGATGTTCCACATTTTCTGTCACAAGCAGCTTTGAATTGTTGAGTCAGAGACTCTATTTTGAACATCAGTCCTGCAGAAGTTGATTTCTCAGAAAGATAACGTTGGGAGACCAACAACAAAGCAATGAATAAATGTTTGTTGACCTGCTAATGACCCATTTCAAAAACCTCCGAATTGTAACGTCACAAATCAGCAAAGCCCATCCCAACACCTAGCAATCTATACAGAGCTCCAGGACTTTTGGTCAGCTGGTTTTATGTTGTAAGTGCTATACAATCTTTCTCAAAATGTAACATGTAATATGGCTGTCTGTCAAACTGTTTTTTAATTTACATTTCATACATGCCAAAGCACAAAACACAAAGGGAGCAGTCTTTAGTATCATTCCTAGAAGAGGATATTATATTAGACTTACACTTTGTGTAACAGTCCATACACAACTTGCGCCGGCATCATGTTTCAATTCTCGCAATGATGCCTGTTGAGCTAGGCTCTCTCTTCAATCAATCAACCAAGAATTATAGAACTGCCATAATACATTTAAAAACACCAATAATGGCATAGGTTGTGGCCATCAAACACAGCACAGCAGCCTTAACTGGTTTTTGGCTTTGTTTAGGTGATGCTTCATTTGCTAAAAAATGTCTGAAACGGTCCTTGCAAAGAAACCTAACTACAGTGAGAGGAAAGAAGAACTGAAAGCATGAAGAAATCAATACAACACATTTACCAGATTACACTGGTACTGTCTTGTTATATACACAAACAGACATTGTGGGAGTTATCTTTTTTTGAAGGAGAAGAAGAGCAGTTGATAGAGTGAAAATCAGCAACAGAAATAATTAAACGTGCCCTTATTGCAGTTTTCTCCAAGCCACTTGAGAAGGCAACATTAAATGTCACTGCAGAAAAGTTCACTTTGAATTATATATGCCAGTCTACTTATGAATCAATGTATTAGTGTGAATCCCACTTTAGTTTGCAAACTAATATTCCTACAAAATAAATCTAAAACTAAAATAAAGTGCTCTTTTCTCTTATGTTCCTAATTATATGTAGTTACTTAGCCACTGCATTTTACAAACTGAAATGAAAATGGAATTTCTCCAATTCAGATACATATCTTCTTCATAACATTTGAATATGTTATTAATTATTTATTGTAAGAGAATTTGCTTCAAGTCATATGAACTAATGCCAAATTTAAACCAAAGGAGAAACGTGGGATCCTGACACTCTGCAGTTTAGCATGCATGGTTTGGAATAAAATGTCTAATTTTATCATCATCTGTTTTATTTCTCCATCTAGGTAGGCTGTGATGTACTTTAATAATTGTCTTATTCCACTACAAATCTGTCAGCCCTTATTGTTTTTATCTTTTATTGCTTTTATTTTCTTATTTTTAAGTTGGAATAGGAACATAAAGTAAATTCATGAAAAGTAAAGTAACTAAAGGCAGTAGATTAGTACTTATTTACTGTCCCACAGCAGCCAACAAAACCAAACAGATAATTCAGCTTCATTTAAGCCACCGACTTATTCCACAAAACTTTACATTTAATATGTATGAGGCTTCCAAAACATATGGGAACTTTTACATCCTCTAACACGATTATTCTTATCAGCATACATACTGCAGCTGTGCTTAAGTCAGAAAAACATCTAACCATTACAGGAAAACTGTAAATCTGATGTCATCACTGGCCATGCTAACTAGCCTGTGCTCCGGTGATCTTTTATAACGACTAATTGCAGTTTCTTATACAGGACAACATGGGCAAACGCCCAGGGCAGCAACTAATCAGGGTGCAGTCCCTGGTCCTCTGCCGTTGTGAATGATATGACAACGCCTAATGCCTTATTTAACTTGGTATGGGAGAGTGGAGAGGTTGTTTGCCCAGGGTCCCAAACAGACTAGGTCTTTAGTATCATAACATTCCTAATTATATGAAAGTAGTAGCAATCAGGCAAGATGGAGCTAATTAATATGTAGACTAGCATTTCTCATGTAGTGAGTTTTTGTTTAGGAACTGGGAGTAAAGAGGAGTAAAAGAATTTCATCATTGTCTTTATTCATGCTTGGCGGATAAACAAGCCACCGGTCACTTGGCAACAGTTCTCAAATTAATCGACAAGAAGTAGTCTGCACAGGGATACTGGTGTACACAAAGTACAGAGTTGACAGAGAAGGAGAGATAGAAAAGTTTGTGACAGTGAAAAGAAAAACCTGCAGCAGAGGGAAGTAAAGCAAGTAACTTTAGGAAGTAGAAAAAGACCCAGCAATAAGACAAAACCTACACAACCCTTGGGTACACTGTGAATGAAAAATAGAATGGGCTTTTTATCTTGTGTGATAAGCTAAAATATGAGCAATATTGTCGCAAATTTTACACAAAAATGTTAAAAAGCTATATGCATGTTTGGAAAAGAATAAGCTAATGAAGCTGAGAAGCAATCAATGTTTACAGTTTAAAAAGTTTCACTGTGTTGTTTACTCTAAAAACACTTTTCCCAGTGAATATACACTTTTTCTCTTTTGAGAATCTTTAAGCAGTCTTGAATAATGTTACAAATTGAGCTAATAAAATGTCCTTGGAAAAATTGTAAGACTTAAAACAATATAATAAGAGAGCGAGTATGCCATCACTCTTATTCAGAGGAGACTCATTCCACTCTGTTTCCATATTGCATAAACATTACACAACTGTAACGCTGAGTAATGCTATTGATCAATGCTCATATTTGTTGTTGATAGTTAAAAATGCAAAAAGTCTAACAAAAAAGAACGAGGTATAAAATTGAAAGTATTTGTCATAATGATGAATAATGAAGATAGACCCAAATGCACCAGGCTTGAGAAGTAACATTGTGTTTTAGATTTAATGAAAAAAAAAATTTAAGAGCAAAACTTACAAAAATACAGGAAACAAAAGTAATCCTTAAGAAAAAGCCAGCAAGGAGACTCTGGGAGGATGTGGGGAAACCAGGGAAGTAACAGAAGGAACCAGCAAGGAGTGAATGAAAGAGGTGTAATTAAATATTGGGAGAGTGAATGCTTGAATAACAGACCTGGACTGATTGGTTAACTGATTGCAGGTGTGAGGCAAGAGAGCAAAAGACTGGCTGAGAGAGACAGAAAGAAAGAAAAGTGGCTAATAGTTGTTTTAACTACTTGTTAAAACACTCCGAAGTGTCATGCAAATAGTTGTCTTTAATGTTACTCTATGTAGAAATACAATACTTTAACAAAATCCCCAATCATGTTAAACAATGACAACACTTCTGATAATTTAACTATACGGTGGTTTTAGAGAGAAGTGAGGAGTGTAACAGAATGATATAACAGGTTTCTCCCATTCAACTTTACTTTTTCTTTCAACAGGACTGGACTGGTGATCGGGCATACCAGACAATAGCTCAGTGAACCATCACACTTTTGGGCTGATAAGACTTTTTTTATGTTAATCAAAATGTCAGAAATGTCTCTCATTCGATTCTTCTCTGATGCTGGGCTGGCCCAATCACATCTCATCAAAATTCCCTCCTCACTGTTGCATGCGTTCCTCCCCTCTCCTTCCTGTTTTCAGTAATAATACAGGCTAAAATGAACGTGGCGTTAGAGTCGCTTACCAAACTGTTCCTCTCAGTTGTGTCAGACAGAGAACGCAAAATGGAAAGTCAACAGAAGAAGTGTTGTGCTGAAAAACAGTGCAAAAAAGTTGAACAAGAGAAAAAAATTCAGGCAGATGCTGCCAAATGTGCAAAGATTATACTTAAATTGTTTTGACTTCTGCACCAACCGAAGTGTAATGGCAACATAGAGTAGAGGAAGAAGAGAGACAGAGCAAAGGCTGACAGAATAAAGAGAGTAGTTGATGGATGTGGTAAGAAATAAATATGTAGGGAGTCAGTGACTGTGTAACAACAATAAGGTTCTAATGTTTTAGTCAGCATCACCACTAGGCTAAATTTGCATGTTCTAACTTCATTGTCATTTATTGTTAAGTGATGCAAATTGACTGCTACAACTTTAAACTTAGTGTAATTATGTAAGTATGCAGTATAATCTGAAAAACTTATGGTATGGACTTAATGCAAATTTATCTCCATCTTGTAACAGAGATACAAACTATGGCTTAATATAAGTACATTATGTACTAACAACAATTTATCAATAATATTAATATAAATCATAAACACGATCACAGTAAAATCTCTGTATGATGCAAGAAGGACAGTTTTTACTGTGCAAGAATACATTTCCTTGACATTGAATACCTTGAATAGATAATGAAGTCCAATGAAATAGTTGAATTAAAACTGTTGAGGAAAATGTGCCAGCTTCAAAAACACACACATTTTGGCTGCCAAAGGTTAACGCGTAACATTTTACCAATGGTGGCTGCAGCATCAAGGGAGACTTGATGCTAATCTGTGAAGAAACACAATGTGTTCTGTATGATGTCAGTGACTGGGGAAATTGGAATTTTTATCTCCCTGTCTGTCTCTTGCTTGCCTTTCTCTTTCTCTATTCTATGCCATTTTCTCTTGCTCAGTAACTGCCAGGTTCCTGGTATCCCAGATACGTCGGGGTTTGTTAATTAGACTCAGAGAGAAAGAATATGTGACAGGCAGAGAGACTGTTCATCACAATGAGGATTTCATCTTTGGCCAGAACTTCAAAACTGTTGCCCATTTCTATAATTTCAGATGTCATCAACGATAGTGGGTTTTGTAGACAGTTTTCTGTGAAGACAATAGAGAAGTTAAAAAAAAAAATCCTGACTAATACCACGATATTCAAAATGTTTTATGATGTTTATCAGTTGATGATTATTTCTTTATGGGCAAAATCAGTCCTCTCTTTACACAGGAAAACTTCAATGACTTTGTCATAGAGATGATCTCTTCATTTCATTTCCATCAGTAAGTCATTTTCTATGGCCATGAGTCATCTATGTCTTGTGGTATTCCTGACATAACGTTTTACTCGCTTGATGGCAGTAAATGACCATTGCCATGGACATAACAGTAGTCACGACCAGAGCTGGAGATCTAGTCTGGGTTCTCCAAATGTTCAAGAGCACCACAGTCTGCAAGTGCCCCGCTGTGGATTTATGTTGTCTCACTGCTTTGGCCAAACCACTCAAGTTGGCAAACCCTGTCACTCCAAACACCATATAGCAAATATTCCCAGCAATGTAATTTGTAATGCTCCTCAGAGGTGATAAGCAAGTGGTGCCACTTGTGATTACTAGTCAAACACCAGCTGAGGCTACTCTCTCCATATGATGTCCAGTTCTTCAGAAAAAGTCTGCCTTGAAAATAACATTTTAATCATCACTGAGACCATGTCTCCTTTTTTGTCAGTCATTGCAGGCATAAAATAAAAAAAAATTATTATTATTATTTTTTTTAAAATCACAATTATGAATGTATTCAGCACAGATAGCAAAACTTTGGAGTGTAACGTACGCTCTGACCATCCAATCAGAGGGTTATTTGACCGAGTGAGTGCAAATTTGAAAGCTGATTGGTTAATAAAACAGTTCAACTGCAATATTGTTCATTTAACCTAGGCCTGCTCTACCAATTTAAAAGGCCCTGGGCAGATTAGTCTGCAAATGACATAACAAAGAGACTTGAAATCTGATTGAACAAGACATTGATAATCCACATAGACATGTGCGGGAAGTGGTGCAGACAAGAGAAACAATTGCAACAAAAAAAAATAAAAATAGAGAATAGACTATTTGAGGTAAATTAATGAAATTTATTTGAACAATTATAATTTAGATTGTACACATTATGCTGGTGTTTAGGCCTGTGATGAAGGCCTTGCAGGCCCTGATGGCCAACCACTGGTGGAATGTTAGGTAAGTAGGTCTATAGTCATGTCATGACAGTTTTAATAAATATGTAAAAAACATATATATTCTTTTTAAAAAGTTACATACTGCAGCTATAATACTGATCCAACTGATAGTAAAAAAACTAGTAAGAATGCTAGAATAACATTAACCTTACAAATTCATTAAATGTGCTCCAAAGCTACAGGCGTTGCACTGCAGCTTCTATAAAATGCAATTGTTTTTAATTTCTTGTGTTTGAAGTGAAACAGCACTCCAAATACAGGCTAATTATTAACCCTTTTGCTATTTTTCTGACCCCCATGTGCTCTCCCTGCAAAATTGTTCATTTAACTACCCGCCAGCTCCCTCCCCAAACTCTCTACTCTGGGGTGGGAGGACCGGTGGCATGGGTGTATTAATAATGCAGTGCTGCCTGGAAACCAAACCCGCTGCAGCAGAGTGCTGTGTAGAATTCTAAAGAGGTATTTGTTTGTACACGGTTGCCACCTCCCTCCCTAGCTTTTTCTTGCAGACCTCTCATCTTATCGCTCTCTGTCTATATCCAACCCTAAAATCCACCCAGTACCACTGCACTGATCTGTTGTGTCCTTTCAAATGATGTCTACTGTATGGACTGAGAGACGGTCCAGGAATAACCTCCCCCTTGAGTGAATATAATCAGGACAGTGCTTCAAGTGGATCTACTGCAATGACTTCCTTAGTGCTTGTAGTTTTCATCTAGGAAACATTTTTCACATTGAAGAGAGATAATGTAGCCAAACTGCTCTGAAAGGTGACTGTTTGGCATTCTCTGTACCGCTGTACAATGTGGACGGCTCAAACGTTCTTCATGAGTGAGAATGTGAGAGTAAAAGTGATGCAAAAAGCACTAAACACATGGTATGTCATATTTTTCTGGGTTATGTTGATAGCATACTGTGTTTATATGTGAGTGAGAACTCCAGTATTTAAGACTTGTGCTATAATAGCAACCTGTAGAAATTCTGGCATGAATAGTTTGAAATTTAGTCTGCTTGAGGTAAAAATTCAACTAATTTCAGTTTACTGTAAGTTGAAAACTACGGGTTTAGCTAGAGTTTTTTTGGTTGATAAGTTAACTGAGGAAAGTAAACTCACTGGTAGTCCAATGGAAAGGAACATGCAGCACAAAAAAAATAAATAAATTAAAAAAAAAAAAATCATTTGTTACACAAACCCATCTGTGAAGTTTTTCCTATGAATACAGACAAATTCTTTAAAAAAAATTACTTGGCAGGTTATTGGATAAGTCATCTGTCTGTCACCGTCTGTCATGGAATAACTTCAACTACTTGGCTCAGTTCATGAGTGGCAAACTCAAACTCTTGCCAGAGGCAGTTGGAAGAAAAATGGAAACATCTTTCGAACCATTAAAATCCTTCTGTGACATTATTTGCCTATATTATGATGAAAAATAAAACTTTTTGTTTTCTATAATTTTTTTTTTCAAACGTATTTTTTGTGTTATGAGAGCTTTAAAAATCCTCTTGTAAGATATCAATTAGTCTGGAACATGTGGGCTTTAACTCACTAACATATTTCTATTTATCCAAACACATGGATTTTATAATGATTGCCAACATAGATTCATTTTCATAATCTAATAGCTTTACAAAATAAAACAACAGCTTTGATGACAACAACAACATTGCTTCCATCCACACATCCTCAACCATCAAAGCTTAGCAGGTGGGGCAAACCCTGGACAAGTCCATCACTGGGCCAACACAAAAACTTCATTCAAGAACACACTAAAACTGAGGGGCTAGAATGAAACTGAAGTTAATCCAAGAGGAATAGTTTTGAACTATAGGTCAGAAACTGGAAGACCAACAGGCAGTAGCACCGAGTATAGAAAATTACTACATATACTTAGAAAACTAAGCATAGAAAATTATGGTTCATTGGTAATGCAGATTGTTCCGAATGATTTCCTGTTCTGCTGACCTTTTCCCAGGTTGGGCCGTTGTTCTGCACTTGCAGGCTCACCAAGAGCTTATTGTCCTGAAGAACCAACCCCTGGTTGTTTGTCATACTCATCGAAATTAAGCTGCTTTGTAACTTTTGTTTCACTCTCCTTTAAGCTGCCGATATACAGCTTTCTGTATATCTGCATTCCTGTATTGCCATGAATGCTGTATATTCAAACACTTTAGGTGGGTCTAAACACATATCTGAATGATTTTTGCACTGTTAATGCACTCCTGTTCCAAATATTACAGGTATATTGAGATCAATTGTGTTTAATTCAGGGTTCTGTTAAATAACATTTACTTTTCTCGTCTTATTTTACTATGGTAACTAAGGTCTCAATGCAGAGAAACACAGGAATTTTTAAAAAATATTTAAGAAAAACGTGCATACACATGACTGGATGCAGCACTGCACTGTGGAAGTTATGCTGGGTCAACTGGTGGCCCTGTAACAACACACAGAAAAGACACAACTTACATGTACACACACTGAAACATTAAATCGACATTTTGAAATTTTCATACTCTGAGACCCATTTTCAGGAATGATTGTTTCTGTTCTCCCAAATGCGTGTTGATGAACAGCCTAAATGACAAAAAGCCTATGTGGACACACCTAATTGTGTGTCTGTGTAGAAAAGTCCTTAGTCTCAGTGTGATTTGATTTTCACACTGATTGGTATTGGTATACATGAGTGATAAGAATTTTTCAATGCATCTAGAAATGTCTGTGGCAGCCAGTTGGCTTATTAGGTGATTAAACTGTGTATATTACAGTAAGAAAATGTCTCATTTTCCCTGAGGCTACTTTTCTGCCTCCCACTTTTGCCACTTCTCAGTTTTACTTCCATGTCACACTCAGTTTCAGCAATTACCTGCCAAATCACAAGTAATTGCTGAAACAAATCTGATCTTAATACATTTTCAAAATAAAACAATTGCTGTATTTGAGAAACTTTAACTGCGAATAGCTTTTTAAATATTGTTTTTTTCTCACTCGTAGCTGCTTGCCGGAATTTACTGCATATTTCAGGACCCATTAACTTTACATTTTATAAATGCAAAGTTAACTAACTCTCTGTGAAAGCGAACAAATTTTGAAAAATTCCACCAAAGTTGACAAACTCAAGCGACAGTAGCCAAGTGTGGGGATGAGCAGAGGGGGTAAACAGGGGTTTGATCAGGATGAAAAGGCTCAGTGGTCAATTTATACACTTTACCACCATATTTATTGACATTTCAGACCACTGTAGTGATTCTTTTTTTCAAGAAAGTAAACTACTGATAAATCTAGTGCCTTCTTTTCTGTGTTGTTGGAGATTTTTATGGTAACAGAGTTTTGCATCTCAGTTGTGTTATTAGTAGAGTAGCGAGGGCTGCCGTGAGCCTTTCCCACTTCCTAAGCACTGCAGTCAGTCTGACACAGTCATCCATCCTGCAGAATACTGTCACTAGTAGTCTGAGCAGAAGAGACCCATTCGACACCATTTCCACCTTGCAAATGAATCACAAATGTCCAAAGCTCATGTAATGATATCAATCAATGCTCGCGGCGGTCACGCTTGACTCGCTATTTGAACTCCTAACTCACCAACAGGTGGGGCTGTGTGTCTGAATGAGATAGTTTTATACCCGAACATGAGGCTGTGCCAATGTTGTGCCAAACTGTACCACTACAACCAATAGGAAAATTCAACCGCTTAGGCCAGACGTTTTCCACATCCACTCTGATTTTCAAACTAAACAAATTTGCAAGAAAATGTCAAAATTGGAACAGAAACATAGATATAGAACCATAAACAATTTGTTTAGACAGTTTACCAGCAAAGAAAAATCTTGATTTGGGGGAAAGTCACACTTTAAGTTGATTTTACTAATCTTTGTCTTATTGTGTGTCCTTTGCTTTTACACAGATTGTTTTTCCACATCCACTCTGATTTTCATTTTCAGTATCTTGTGTTCTGCATTTGTCGCCACCCACAAATGAAATGGAGCCAAATAGCTGTGTGTAAAATCCAAATTTATGAAAAGATTTTAGTACATGGGTAAAAACATAAGAATCCACACAACAACATTTAGTTCAGAGAAAACAGCCTGGAATTTAAGAGCAACTTTAATTGCATTACTTCAGTTGGTGAAGTAAAGCACTTCTCAAACTACCTGCAGAATTTTATTATATATTTATTTTTGCCAGCACTAGAAAAATAGTTATCCAACATCCTGAATCCCCCTCTCTCCAGAAAAAGAAGTTCAAGACTTGAACAATCTCTCACCAGAGATGTACGAGCTCGATCCATTCTCTTGAAAATTGACACTTTTATCTGTTTACATGCCCTGCTTGTATGATTTTATGATTCAAATGGTTGCACAGCCACAAATTAAAAGCTGTGCTAAGCCCTAGTAAAATCACCATGTCTGCTTACTTTCCATCTTAGTGACTCTTCCATTATTCAATGTCTGTGGACTAATCCACTCACTGATTTATGTATTTCTTTCCCCATCTTCAGGGATGCTAACATCACTATGTTGTTGTAGTCAAACTGAACATGGGTATGCTGACACTGGAAGCATGGCGGGATTGATCACAGCCAGTGTCCTTCCCCCTGACGGATGAAAGCAACTAATGTGAATGCAGATGTTTGGTGGTCTTAAAACATGAGTGTTTGAAAAGGTAACCATTATTTATTAGCAGAAAGATGTCTAGCACAAAATCATTTATTACAACTCATCTGGATTATAGGTACTTTAAAATTCCATTCTATTTTTTGTTACTATTCCATTATCAATGCAATGGCAGATGAATAATTAAGTAAAAATGTGAATTTGCTGTACATATAAGTATGATCAAGGAGCTGCTTTAGCTTTCCATTCAATGAAGGATACATGTATTCTTATAAAAATTATTTGCATTTGTGTTAAAGTTCTATATTGTGATTTTGAAATGACTTCATTTATTTCAATAAAGTCAGACTGGGAACACCAGCAATGACAGAGTTACTGCTATTTAAACTAGTTAAAGATTGTTATGTCTGCTCAACACAGTTAATTCAAGTAGACTAAGCAAGAATTTCAATAATAAATAATGATTCAGCTGAGATGTAATAGTAGTGTGGATTAGCAGTTTATTTTAAATGATCATTACATCAATGTTTGACATGTTTTTAAGAGTTGTCACATGTATTTTGCGTTGCCATTCTAAAAGATTTTACCCACTACACATGCTTAAAAATGATGCGTATGAGAAAGTACATTTTCTTATTGTTGTTAATGCTAAAAATGTAAGTAAAGGAATTAAATATAATTAAAATTAATTGAAGCAAAGCAGACAACAAATTTCTATGGAAGTGGTTTTGCTCTAAGAACAAAATAACCATACACTATGGGTGGGTGGTGCCTGTCCCTAAGCTTACAAAACCAGCAGCATTATGAGCCATCTACTTACATAGATCAAATTAAAAGATGAAATTTTACATTGAGAAATAACACAAATTGAGTAAACAGCTGAGGTTAATCAAGACTGGGAGGTGTGAAGAGTTGAAAGATCATCACCTTGCTCAACTATTCTACATTCTTCATGTACCTCCATCCGTCCCAAAATAAATGTCAGAGTAGTGTAAGGAATTCTTAAGTGCTGTCATATATCGATCTGTCTAGAAAGAGTTTTTTTAAAGCACAGATCTATTGCTTAAAGATATGCCCTTGCTGTCAGGGTTGCTTCCTCTGTTTTTAAAGACTTTGACCATTGATCAAACTCTCATGCTGTCATTTTTATTGAGCAGCTGTGTTTATGTGCAGTATGAATTTCTGTACTATGATTAGACTGTCAACCAGATATCAGCTTAACTGACATATTGTTATCAGCGGGTATAAATAATGTTGTGAGGATTTGCAGTGTTTGGGTATAATAGTGAAATATACTGTCACTTTTCAATTTTCAGTGCACAACTGCAGTGATTTGGAAAAGACTGTGATTTAGGATGTAATGAATGGATGTGTTTTGGGTTCTGATTTACCTCATTCATTTTTTGTGCATTCTCCTACATGGCTTCTCTGTGCAATATCTTTCTCACTGTAGAATGGCCCTATCACACATCTGCTTATCAGAGTGTGGCCATGAAATGAAGCTGCATGAGGTCTTACATGCAATTACTGGTGCTCCTTGTCCTCCACATAGCCTATACGAGACACCACACAAGAGGACTTTACATCAAAGGGATCTTTTCAAAGCCTGACATCTTTTTTTCTGTCTTGCATGCCAACAACATTACAAATGTCACAAGTACTGAATAGCCTGCCTCTCTCTTTCTTCCTGCTTATCTTTCTGTCTCTTCCTCATTATTATGGCCCTGTAATCAGGCTGCTTTTGCACCTCTTTTGTGATTTTATTTCCATAGAATTCCCCTGTGGAGTCCTAACCTTTAGTAGTCATTTAATATGCCAGCTCGGCTTCCACTCTTGGCAAGCAGAACAGGAGTGTCATTTCTCTTGGTAAGACTTTGCAATATGACAAAATATCATCACCAGTCAAATCCACTAAAGCCAAGATGCATCTACAAATATGCCTCTGTCACAGAAGAGTAAACTGATATGGTAAAATTAAAGTATACAATTATGGAAATTTGTATTAAAAATAGAAAACCTTGTAACTACAACACCTGTTTTGTTGGAAGTCCTCAAGAACCTTGGAAAAAGCCTTAAAATGAACTAACCTATAAATGTGATGCATATCCCTACCATTAACCTGCATTTTTTTTGCTATCCTTAATATTTCCATTTCAATGAGTGGTGAGGAAATAAATGTGGGTCCTTCGTCAACTTTGTTTATAACAGTTACATTTTAAGAGAGCAGTATTATGAATTTCCCATTCACATAGTGACATTTTATAGCACAATAAAGTTATCTTCAATTGTTATAAAAGTACTGTATTTATCAAACATGACTTAAAAGTACATATTTGAATTTGTACTTAACGTTTAGAAGTTGGACCTCTGTCGCTTTAAGAAACACTTGTTCTTTCTGAAACTCCACCTTCAGCCCATCACAACAATGTTTCTCACTTTAGTCCTTTGACGTTCCTTATATTGTGGGTGTTTTGTAACTTCTCAAATAAAAAGAAAATGACATGTACTGTGACATGTACTCGTGTCTTTCCCATTTTTGAGGAGTGGCTTGGCCTTTCTGTGATGACATATCTATATTCTAATCTTAAATATAATTTTTTCATTAGGTTTAAGCAGAAAAATCATGACAGAAATAAAGATTTCTATATTATGTGTTTCGCTTGGTGAATTGAGTTACTGAAATAAATTAACTTCACAATTATTCATCAAACATGATTGTGCATCTGAAGAACAATAAAAATACATAAAAACAGTATTTAATACTGGATCATTTTATCAAGTTTTTTTGTGCTTTATATCTTTTGATGTGCTCATAATTACAAAGACCTCCACTGTTTGTCAGGATTGGACATTTCAAAGTAAATATCCAATGCAACTTAGTGATAGACAACTATTTACTAACAGGCTTTTCAAAATAAAATTTGGTGGAATTCAGTTACGCTTATATAAATTAGAATATGAGTCTGACTGCATTGTACTGAACTCTATTGGAACTAATTTAATGCAACAAATTTTAAACTGAATTGCATATAATTATATATGAATTGAACTTGTTTTACTAATAAAGTGGCTTGAGATGGCTTTTATTGAACCAATACAGTGCATTGGATTGAAATACCATAAATGTGTGTTTTGTAACGAGACTTTTATGACACTGAGCCCCACTAAACGAGCCTCTCTAAAGATGTGAATATTTTTATTGCACACTGCATGTGCAATAAAAATATTCACAAATATTCAGAAAATCCTTGAGTTATTTTCCCAATTATTGGAAATTCTACACTCCATTGCATAATTACCTAATGCCGTATTGTACTACGCATGGTCTTGGTAATAGCTAAGTCATAGTTGTGGTGGAAAAATTGTGGTGAATGTGAATATGGTGCAGAAAAAGCTGCAGTCTGACATAACAATAAGAGGATTCACAAGGCATGAAAATGTGAAACAGAACTTGCACAGGATTATTGTTTAAACTTCAAATTCTTTCTGGTGATATAAACCACTAATGTAGGAAAAATATTGTTTACTGTTGGGCTTCTATTAATTTTATGTTAAAAATGTTATAGAATTCATACAGTCACTGTTGTAGCACTCTACTAATGTAACAGGTAAAGAACACTGATAGATTTACATGCATGTATTCATTATTTCAAGAATCCATCGTAGCTCAAGCAACAACTACCTTCACCAAAGCTTTGCACTGTATATACTTATTGGCATTTCTTTCTACACATATTCCACACCTACCTAGCTACAATCTCTGTGGAGTCAAATATTCCTCTGGAAGACGAAGGGAATTACCTAATCAAGTAGAAGTAAACAAGGCAGCTTGGGGGAATGTAGCGGCACCAAAAAGCAAATTAAACCACTTAATCATAATAAACTCCTTGAATGCATGATTATCGCCAACTGATTATATTCAAGAAATATGCCTAAAGTGCCATCTCTTCTATAAATGTGTGCTATTTGTATCAACTAAGCTTTTCTGCTGTCATCTTTGCGTATAAATAGGACAACTGCAATAGGTTTCTTGAGAAATCTAGCTGATGTGAGCTATGTTTTCTGGAAGGAATTGAGCAAACAAAGATAGGAAATAAAAAACACAAATAGGAAAAAAACAGGAGGATAAATACTTAGTACCATCGTTTTATATGATGGCTCTTTAAAAAATGTTTTCTTTTGGAAAATGACTACATGTTCTGTTCACTTTAGAGTCTTTCTGTGCTTAAACAGAAATCTGAATAGGTCAAAATTACTTCAAATACCTCTTCATTTTCCAATATGCTTGGTTAAAATAAAATGGGAAGTCTTATTCCTCTTTGTGTTGAAGAGTCAGGGCTTAACATTAAAGAGGGCTTACTGGGAGTAATTTGGATAACTGAGATGTTAAAACCCCCAAAAAGTTAAAAAAAATAAATAAAAATTGAAAATGAAACAAGTAAAAATAGCTAAATAAGAAGAAAAACATTTGCTAAATTAAATATTGTATCCAAACTAAACACTTGACAATATACAGTATGTATGTTTTGAGTTTGCTTTTAAACTAGACACTGGAGAACATTGCAGAGGACAGGACTTAAATAAAAGAACCAGTATCTAATCTAGAGTTGATTCTGGGTATAAATAAGAAAATGTTTACTGATAGATCTTAGAGATCTATCAAACCTGAGTATTCAGAAACATGGGAAGGGGCCAAGCCCTTAGAAGTTTTAAAAACACTCAGCAGTATTTTAAAAGATACGCATAATTATTTGAAAAGATTAAGTTATTGACCCATCTCTAG
The DNA here is from genome assembly GCF_003331165.1 of Xiphophorus hellerii. Classification (NCBI taxonomy): domain Eukaryota; kingdom Metazoa; phylum Chordata; class Actinopteri; order Cyprinodontiformes; family Poeciliidae; genus Xiphophorus; species Xiphophorus hellerii. The sequence goes on from NC_045673.1 coordinate 15,173,469, forward strand.
CCAAACCTCCAATCCCAACGACCTCAGATGTAACAACAGCTACATTTAGAATTGTTGTTAGACAGTACAGCAGATCCATTGGCTTTCAGAAAGATACACTTAGCTCCAGTAATGTGTTGTCAGAAATATGCAGTTGAGGCCAGATAATTGCATGCCCTGTGTGGGAGGACACACATTGGGCACTGTAGCTGGCAGTCTGTTACTCTGTCCAGTATTGGATCAGTGAGGGTTTTTGCACGAAAACTACCCTAGTTGAGGCCTTCCTTTTAATATGTATGTACTGTAATATCGAGAGAAATTTGGATCCCAATCTTTTTTAATCAAAACTGTTTTAAAACTTATTTTATACCATTCAAAATTTAATTTAATCATCCACACTTTAGTCAATAGCATCAAATAGCCTACTTCTTAGGCTTAAAATTATTTTTAATTCAGTCAGGAAGTTTGGTTTTCATAGAAAGTGAGGCACAAGACTCTCAAAAAGATAATTAGAAATGTAAACTTAATACATCTGTTTTCACTTACATTTGTTTACTCTTGCATTCTTTTCACAAGTAATCAATTTTAAAACTCTTGGCATTATAGCAGGAGTTTCTTAAAATTGCTGACTGTGTTTTCACAGATAATTTGGCAATTTTATCACACCTCTTTCATTCACTCCTCTCTGGTTCCCTCTGTTACATTCCTGTTTTACCCCATTTACTTCCTGAAACTCTTGGCTTTTTTGTTGTGGGTTACGTTTTGTTCTACCCTGGGTCCCTGTGGTCTTTGAAAATGTGTTTTTTCATCTTTTTTTTTCATTAAATTTGTTTCTGAATTTAGGTCCAACATCAACCATCACCAAAATGTGACAAGTAAGTTCATATTCCTTACAAACAGTGAATAGGAATCAGGTATCAAAGTAAAATTTTAATAACATTATACATGTCACAATAACAGTTTTTGCTGAATGATAAATTGTCCCAGAAGTTATTGTGATAAACAATACAATTGCTGTTTTGAGACCATTTTCAAGTAATATAATGGTAATGGCATAATAACGAAAGAACACTTAAAGATCAATAAACTTTCAGTTCTAATGAATATTTAACAATGGAAATGGAAGATATTTTAAAAATCCAAAATAAATCAAACAGAAACCAAAATAAAATCAATTAAGATTCTGAAAACAAAATTTTCCTTCAAAGAATGGGCTAGTGCAGAACAATTCACAAGACTAAACTTTTGTCATCCAGTTTTTGGTAGTAAAAGAGAGTGAAAAGAGAAAAGCAATAAATCATGCAAATGGAAATTATTAAGTTTGTTTTAATTTATTATGCGATTAATTGTTTCATTGCTTATTAAGACAGACCTAAGAAACATCAGTAATATTTGGCCATGTTTCTCACTGTCCCCTATCTCCACTGACTGTGTATCACAAAAATAATAAAAAATTTAAAAAAACATATGTCCAACTGATTTCCTAACAAATACCCTCCATCACATTACAAAGATGTATAAATTCCTATTTCAATTTAATAAATCAACACTAAACTCAAAATCCTTGCGCTTACATACAGTATGCTGTTCTTTCACAGTTTGCCCACAAAACTGCTTCACTTCCTTTTCTCCCCTCATTTCCCTCTTCATTTGCCCTGGTGATTGTGCTCTCCATACTGGAGCTCCTCCCCTTCACCTCCCCCATTTGGTTTCTTTGGAGTCCACCCCCCACTTTAGTGGCTCTGTCTGGTGTGTCAGCCTGTGAAGCTTCTGCTCTACAGTACATCCTGTTGATAGGAAGCATCCTGTGCATCATCACTCCCAGCTGCCTGTGGGTTCAGCTGGCTCAGTCTGGCCCATCTGTGTGATCCTCTGCCAGATGACTGGGGTTTGGCTCCACATGATCCATCCCTCTCCAAATCATTTGCCAGCAGAAAAAGGTAGGGAGGCAGGAGCAGCAGAGGTGCAGGTTGGGTAGTGAGCTCTGCTTTGGATGCTCTGCCTAAGGGGGCCCTTTGGTGCTCATGTGGGATTCTTCCCTGCTCTCCTGAGATCACCGTAGTTTGCTCTTGTATAACGAAGAACAGAGCACCTTTCTGTTCATGAAGCAGTGTCTAAGGAGATGCTTCAGGTATGGTGGTGATGCAAGAGCCTAATCCTACATGACATTTAAATGTCATGACTACTTGTGATATATGGTTGAAATGGCCTAGGGGCATTCCTCCTGTTTCAAATGCATGATATATAGTTTGTGGGGAAATTTCTAACAAAGGAAGCTTGAACTAAGCAGCAGGTTATATTTGTTGCTACATTCTACCTTTGTTCTCTGATGATGACATGGTACTATAAGCAAAGATATAAATGTAGGTCAGATAAAGATAGGTCAGAACTATGGGAGCATTTAAAAGAGGAGAGGATATCTGGATATTTGGCAAAAATCCTTTCATCATTAATGAAAAAAAGCAAAAATATATTGTGACACATGGCGTTGTACTTTTTCTTTTTATTCCCTCAAATAATGTGGAAATATGTTTGGACAATACATGATTAAATTATTGCTGTATCAGATGTGTCATTTATTGTGACTACAATAAAGGTGTCAATAAAAAAGTATCTAAGAATGTGCAACACTGTCGTAGGACATCTGTCACTGAACACAATTAGAGCCTCAATTATATTAATTAGTGCAGTTGCTCTGCTCAACAGAACACATTCATTGAATGCATTCATATTTTTATATACAATATATTTCTATGTATTGATTGTTGTGCCTCCAGCCGTTAAGGACTACAGGAGGCCGGTAATCTAACCCAGGACCTTCTTGCTGCAAGGCGACAGTGCTGCCAACTATGCCACTCTGCAGCCCTACATAGAACATAACTTGATAAAATACTCTGTAAATATGTGTAATAATGTTAACTAATCTATGTTAACCATAAAATGGCTACTAGATCTCGTTAATTCTTTTTCAAGAAATTATGTAAGCAACAAAATGCTCCTTGTTTAAGCATGTAAAAAATAATAGTAAGCAAGTCAACAATTTATTATAAGTGAATTTGTTTTAGAAAAAGGTTCTACAGTTGGAATTTGAGTTGGTTTGCCAAGTTTCCCACTTGACGGCTGGATGACTGGGTCAGGCAATCTCCAAAACTGAAGGTTTTGTGGCCGGTTCCGAGGCTGTAGTGGTCAGTTTATACTGAGGTACCATAGAGCTCCTGGTTGTTTCTCTCATTAATGCTCTTCTTGCCTGAGGTGTCAGTTTAAGCAAGGTCTTGGTTGTTTTGCAGTTATGCCTGACTTTTTTTATTTTTGGGTGGTGTGAGATCGCCGTAGCTTAGGATATTGTCTTATAACCCAACTCTTTTGTTAGCTCTCCCACAATTTTATTCCTGACCTGTTTGCTCTTCATGATGCTGTGTATTAACCAATGTCTTGTAACAGATACCTGAGACTTTCACAAAACAGCTGTATATACGGAGGTTATATACAAAGGTGGACTCTACTTATTAATTTGATTAAACCATAAGAAAAGTGTTGCAATAAATCTTAAGAGGTCTAGTGGGGGAAATAAAGATGAATGCCAAACTTTTTAAGCTTTTCTTTTTTGTAAAACATGTTTTAAATCGCAATAAACCCTTGAGGTTTATGAGTACTATGTGATAAAATGTAGAAAAGTTCAACTAATATGAATACTTTTCATGGCACTGTATATAAATTAATGTATTTAGAGATACCACTCTAACAAATTGAAGTTGTACCCTATTTGGACAGGAACTTCATCTAAAAAATAAATGAGAATTGTTGCCTGTAATGAGCCAAGCAGCATATTCCAGAGGTCACCACTTCCCATTGTTAAGAGGATTTTAATTAAGCTGTATTAGCTCTACCCCACCAGAAATGATTGGGTCAAGAGACTTTGATATTTATGGTTAATGATAATGCGGAAAGCCCACTAACTATAAGACTTTCCCTCGAGGGATGTATTAAATGGTAAGCTTTTAACAATCACCATGAGCTTCTCTAGTTTTCTAAATTAGGGTTTAGAAATAATTAGAAAAAAAGAGAAAACATTCAATAGGTTTTCTCTTACTTGTATGGCACTCGCCTTCAGTTGCATTTTAATAGCTTCTACAACTTTGTACAAGATGTCACAATTTAATGGAACACATTTGATGTCATGTAAGAGGTTTAAAGTTGGACTCTAATAAGGCTGTTGAGTGGTAATGAGAGTGAACATTGCTTTAAGAGGCCATGATAACTGCCTAAACACTCTAGTTGCGAATGCTCTCTGTTCCTCAAAGACAGAAACACCAAAATGGTAACTGTATTATACTACTATGTATTCTGAAATAAATGGAATCCTTTGTTCCAGCTGCTAAATAGCCTTTTGCTTTCTTGCATTTCTTTTCATTTTTTAGACTTTGCTTGGTCTTCCACTGCTGCGCCATGAGATTCTAAACATCAAGGTATGAGCTAAAATCTTTTTTCATTATTCAAACCATCCTGGGATTCAGAGAGCATCCAGGACATAATATGAAATAACATCTTTTCAACAAGTGAAATGGGTAAGTATTGATTTCTGATGGAATCAGTTTTGATGCAAAGTCCAAACATATTTCAGACAAAGCATTTCATGAAATCTACTGATTAACATGACAAGCCTTTCAAACAGAAAAAACGAACTTTATAAAGAGAATCTGCCATTATACAGGGACCAGATGGTGCGGACCTGAAAGAAAATTAATTACATGTTGGCCAAGCTAGTTGTCCATGCAATTTCATTCTGCTTGTTTTACCCAATCCTAACTTTACTTAAGTTAAAACAAAAAAAAGCTTATCTCTGTAACATCTGCTTGAACAAGCTCTGCCTCCAGGTAATTGCATTTTACCATATTAAAAAAGGATGAATAATTAGGGAGTCCCGGAAAGTTCTCCAAAAGCATATACACACTGTGGAAGGCCATATTTAGATGCTTTTGATAGTAAAATTTGTGTACTGTTAAAACAACCCTGTAAACTTGCATCTAAATTCTCTTGTGCAATTATTTTAAATCAAACATTTATTCAGGTATTTAAAAGACTGATTTAAACACGACTGAGCTAAGAAAAACAACACTGGCATTTGTGCAAGTGTTGTGTCCAATCAATCACATTCATGGGTGGTAGGTAATCCACCCATGGCTCACACAGAAAAACCCTGATGTGGGTAGAATAATCAGCTATAACACGGACATAGGCAACATATGTTATTCAAAAAAAAATGTCAGTGTAAATCTTGACACCAAATGGTGAAGTTCTGTGTTTATGTAACAAGAAAAAGAGAGGCCAGAAATGTATCTCCATTCAAGGCAAGCATTGATCAGTTTAAAAACAAAAAAAGGGGCGTGCCGTGGTGGTGTAGGGGATAGCGTGACCCATGTTTGGAGGCCTCGAGTCCTCAACGCGGCCGTCGCGGGTACGACTCCCGGACCCGGCGACATTTGCCGCATGTCTTCCCCCCTCTCCTGTCAGCCTACTTCCAAAAAAAAAGTGACACTAGAGCCCACAAAAAGACCCCCTGGCAGGGGTACAAAAAAAAAAAAATAGAAGTAGATACTACAGAAAAGGAAATTTATAGATTTGTACATTATTGATCGGATGTGTGTTTTTTTTATGTAGCTTTGTACACTCAAATAAAATAATATATATTTATTGAACTCTTTTATTGACAATTGTTAAACAGGTAGCAACATTTCAGAAAAGTGGAAGAAAAAAAACTACACTGATAAAACTAGAGTTCCTAATGAATGCAGAGAATCTTCAACTAGGTTCCAATTTAGTTATTAAAAGGTACCTCAATTTCCAGGTAGCAATACTATACTATACAATACAATGCACCACCTCATGGTGCATAGTATTGTAACTCAACTGTATCTCAGGATCTTGTTTGTAGACATCAGCTTGGCCTTCAACATCATTAACCCAAACATCCTCCACAGTAAGCTCAAGAAGCTCATCAGCAGCAGCACATCCCAGGGGTGCAATCTTTACACAGCTTTTTTCTCTGTACACAAGTGACTGTGCCTCCGCAGACCCATCTATTGAACTCCTAACATTCACAGATGACACCACTGTTATTGGTGGGATCCAGGATAGTGGTTTGTCTACCTAACAAACAGGAAGAAGATCAATTGGTTCACTGGGACATTCAGAACCACCTGGAGCTTGACCTGACCAAAAGAAGTTAAATGTAGACTTCTGTAGAACAACCCACACACCGTCTCCCCTCACCATTCTCAACAGCACTGAATCTACTGTGGATCACTTCCGGTCTCTAGGAAAAACCCTTTCTTGGGTCCTGGAAGCCCTACAATCACAGTACTTCCTGCAGCAAGTCGAGAAGTGCAACCTGCCACAATTCGCTGGCTATCCTCTACACCACCATCATTCAGTCTGTCCTGTTTTTGTCTATTAGGACCAAATAGGAGCACATTCCACAGGCCACAATCAACAATCTGTTCAACTCTATACAAAGGTGATGTGTTGCATTGGGGGAGGCCAGAAAACTGTGATCAGTGCAACCCTACATTCCTTTTGCTGTTTGTTGCATCAGTAACGTGAACGCACTTGAAAATGGCTGACACCCTACTTAAACTGTACTGGGTATGCATACAAGAGACATAGAATACTCCATCTTCCCTCTGAACAACTTAATTTAACAAAAATGTGTAAACAAGACAAACATTGAATCCGTAGCCTTCAGTAAAGTATTAATATAATCTTTATTAAATACTCAGAAAGTCATTCACCACCTCAACCATCCCGTTGAGGTGGTGAATGGTCATTTTGGCATGCATCTCGTTTCTTATGGAGATGGGACTATCTACACCAACTTCATCTCTACAAAGTGAACCAACCATCAATATTACAGTATCAGGCTTATTGCAACATTGTCTGCTAATATCAAAGATTATGTTTTGGTCACCTTGCCAATTTAAGAGATATTTCCCAATGATAGGCATTATTGTCAGTTTTGGAGCTGGACGATTGCTGTAACTCCTTAGCATTTCCTGGAGATGTCGCTGCCATACTGCCAACCTAAGTCACAATAGCGCCATCTGCTGGGAACGTTGAAACCCACATTAAGTAAAGAAAAGGGTGAATAACAACAACAACATCAATTTAAAAGTAATAATTAAGCCTATTGGAGGAGTTGGGGCTGGTTGATATATGGCGTGCAAAACATCCAAAGATCAGAGATTATACTCACTTTTCAAAAGTTCATAGAAGCCATTCCAGAATAGACTTCTTTTGCGTTCCCAAACAAGCAACTCACAGAGTGGTGGACTGTCATATTGAACCTCAAACTATCTCAGATCATGGACCTGTGATAATGTCTTTAAATGTCGACCTGGAGAAACCTTTTAAGTTATGGAGATTGAATGTATCACTTTTAAATAATCCGGAGACAATCCGATATATAAAAGACGAATTAAAGTTTTTTTTAGATATTAATGATAAGGACGAGATTTCACCATCTACTCTATGGGACACAGCCAAAGCATACTTGAGGGGTAAAATTATTTCATTCTCTTCAAAAGTTAAAAAGGAACGTGAGAAAAAACAAGAAAACTTACAAGAACAGATTAAGAAACTTGAGATTAAACATAAAAGAACAAATGAAGATAATGTATTACAGAAACTTAGAAAATGTAGACAAGATTTGAATGAGTTACTAACTTATAAAGCAGAGGGCGCTTTACGTTTCACAAACCAAAAATACTATGAGCAGGGAAATAAAGCAAGTAGACTATTAGCATTTCAACTAAGAAAATCGCAGGCAAGTCGAACCGTTCAAAAAATTACGTGCCCAGTATCCAAAAAACTAGTATCTCATCCCAAAGAAATCGCAAATGCATTTTCAAAATACTATAGACAACTATATAATTCGGAGACTAATCCTAACAAATTAAATAAAATTAGGCAATTTTTGCAACGAATTAATCTTAATAAACTTGACGAGGAGGAGGCTAAATCATTAGTGGGGACAATTACCGAAGAAGAGATAAAATCTGTTATAGGAAAGCTTAAAAATAATAAATCACCTGGAGCGGACGGATTTCCAGGAGAATTCTATAAATGCTTTCAGGCTGAGCTTATCCCACTCTTATACAGAGTGTTTAATTATGCTCTAGGTTCCAAAGATCCACCTAAAACATGGGCAGAAGCAATTATCTCGGTCATATACAAAGAAGGTAAAGACCCCACACAATGCGCCTCGTACAGACCAATAAGTCTGCTCTGTAATGACGTTAAGATTTTAAGTGCCATCTTGGCCAAAAGACTACAAAAGATTATTAATAAACTTATCAATCCTGATCAGACAGGCTTTATACCCAATAGACTCGGAATAAATAATATCAGACGTACCCTAAATATAATTTCAATTGGTCAACAAAGCCCTCACACATCCATGCTTCTCGGCCTAGACGCCGAGAAGGCATTTGATCGGGTGGATTGGTTGTTCCTGAAGCAGGTTCTATTGAAGATGGGCTTTAATGAAAACTTTATCAGTTGGTTTGGGGTGCTGTACTCCAGTCCAACCTCTAGAGTACGCGCCAATGGTTATATGTCAGAAAGTTTCCCCTTAAAAAGAGGAACTCGTCAGGGTTGCTGCCTTTCACCGATCCTGTTTGCTATCAGTATAGAACCACTAGCAGAATTAATAAGAACAGACTCATCAATTCTAGGCATATCAGATAAAATCAGGACTCACAAACTATCACTGTATGCTGATGACGTCATTCTGTATATAAGAGACCCAATAACTTCTATACCAAATATTTTAAAATGTTTGAAGGACTTTGGTGTGGTCTCAAGATATAAAGTTAATGAATCAAAGTCAGAGGCCATGATGCTAAGAGGCTCCTGGCCCGCAGAACTATCCAAATCAGTGAATTTCAACTGGTCACCTGACGGATTTCGATATTTGGGAATCAATATTACCACGGATGTTTCCAAATTATATAAGGCAAATTTTGGGAAGCTATTGGACCAAATTCAAAAAGACTTAGATAGATGGGATATTTTACCGCTTTCCTTTTTTGGAAGGATTGAATCAATCAGAATGAATATTCTCCCTAGATTGTTGTATTTGTTTATGGCCCTTCCTATTTGGATTCCAACGACAAAATTAAATAAAATGCAAAAAATGATTTCTACATTTATTTGGCAGAAGAGAAAGGCCAGAATAAAACTTACTCAATTGACCAGTGGTAAACCTTATGGAGGTCTTAATGTACCAAACTTAAAATTATATTACTGGGCAGCACAACTACATGCAAGTGTAGGCTGGCTAACACAGAATAAAGAAACAACGTGGCTGACATTGGAACAGAGCGCAAGCCCTAAATTTTCTTTACAGGCCCTTGTATTCTGCTCGACTGAAATCTGGCATAAGTACAAAATTACAAATTTATGGATGAAAAGCACTCAAAAGACTTTAAACATGATTAGAAAAAATATGAAAGCTCCTCAATCTATATCCAGAGCTACAAAAATTTTGGATATAATAGACTTTAAATCAGGGCGACAAGATCCAGGATTTCGAACCTGGCAAAGCAAGAACTTAATTTTTATTGATGACTTGTTTGAAGGGGAGATTCTGAAATCTTTTAGCTAGATTAAGGAGAAGTATGGATTGAGCACATCTGATTTTTATAGATATTTACAGTTGCGAAGTTACCTGATGTCCCACACCGAATGGTCCCTTCTTAAGTCACGACCTACTGATTTAGAATTATTCTTTATAAAGATCACCAAAGAAAAAAAATCTAATAATACTGTGTCGAATTTATACAAATGCTTACAATCATGTCTGTCGACGGGATCTCCTGGGATAAAAGAAAGATGGGAACTAGAAATGAATGTTGTGATTGAAGATGAAGAGTGGGAGCAAGTGTGTGTAACTGGACATAAACTGACTAACAGTCCAACATGGAAAGAATTTTATTGGAAAATAATCGTTAGATATTTCAAAACTCCATATATTATTTCCAAATTTGATCAAGCTAAATCAAATTTGTGCTGGAGACAGTGCGGACTAGTTGGAGATCACACTCATGTCTTTTGGGATTGCCCAAAGATTAAGAAATTTTGGGAGGGAATTAGAGAGGAAATTTCAAATATTTTGCAGACTTATATTGATTGGAACCCCCGGATCTTTGTTCTGGGAATTCCCCCAAGTAATTTAAGTAAAGAAGAACAGTACTTGTTTGGAATCCTTGTTCTCGTAGCCAAAAAAATGATAACAGTATGTTGGTATAAACTTTTACCCCCTACTGTAAATCAATGGAAAGAGAAACTAGTGAACGTTTATACGATGGAGAAAATAACAGCAAAATTAAATTTGTCCACTGACTTATTTAAGAAAAGATGGAACCCTTTGAAGACATATTTCCAATTAATATTGTAGTGAGTAAGATAAATGTAAACACACAGGCACATATTTTATATGTAGATTTAACACATATCTCCGTTATAATAAAGACAAAAGTCACTCGAGAAAGATTTTTCCTTTATTTCATCCCCCATGTAAAAAATCCTGGATTTTCCGCTCGCCGCCGTTGTTCACATGGTTATATTGGAAATGTTGTTTCACTTATGTAAATCATGATTTTGAATAACAAAAAAGTCTTTGTAAAGTAATAATTATCTTGCCCGGCTACATTTATATTTCAAATGTCTTCACTGAAATCAAAACAAAAGTCAAATTTATTGTTTGTGTGCACAAACTTAGGAAGTAAAGCTGATTCTGAGAGTACTAGGGAAGAAGGAAGAGATTTAAATAGGTGCAAGGCAGAGGGCTTTCTGCTGTACATAAATCAGTCACTGATCGATGTGTTTAACCAGCCTTACCTTATTTTCATTCTCTATAAAGTATGCAAAAACAGGAAGTGCTCTATGAGCTTCGGCATGCCTGACTCACCTTGCCTGCTTGATAGTCACAATGAATATAAGTACATGCTAGGTTAACATTTTAATAAAAGGGCAATAAACATTATTAAAAATATGGATCAATAAATATAAATAAAAATTGTATGCAACCTAAAGGCCAGTTCAATTAGATCATAAGTGGAACCAAGAAATGGTGCAGAGTTTTACCAGCATAACTTCCTTTCAGTGGAAACTATTAAACAGCATTCTATTTTGTTACTCAACAGTAGTTCATCATGGGTCAGGTCTGCACTGACCCACTACAAAAATCCAGCGGGTTTTACAAAAAAAAAGCCATGAGCCAGTGAGTTTCTTTGTTTTGTTAATTTGTTGGAATTTGTCCTTTTGCTGTTTCTTGGATGTTTTAATGATTACGTTATTTTGCTTTACTTTTAACTCTGCCTTTATCCGCTTTCAAACTGCTGTTTTTTATATTTCCTTCCTATCGACACAAAGATTTAAATGGTTGTTGTATTAGTCATCACATAAATGTCTATATTATAAAAATAATTTATTAGTCTATACACAATGCACAAAGTCACTATTTTCACCTGAAATGTGCTGCATTTCATCAATGTTGCAAGCAGTAAATATCTTATCTGCTGTAAACTTTCCTCAGAGCACCTTTAGTCTGATGAAACAAAGATTTGTTTTAGACCTAACGTCCAGTTAGAATGATTGGAGTTGTTTTAATATGTCAGAGATCTCCTTGCTCTTGGCTCCACTGACAAGCTGCTGGGAGGAAAACTAATCTCTGTTTCATCAACATGAAGATGGTATGACAGTTTCAGCTGCAATGAAGATATGAACTGCTCATATGCTCTCATTTACCCATTTCAAAACATCAAATCTATCCCTTTAAGGATCTGTTTCATTCACCTGTCACTCTACCCAATTTTTGCTCTGTTTTTCTCACCATAGAAATATTTTTTTTTCTCTCCTCACACCTCTGATTGTACTCCACCAAGACATAGAAAACAAACACAACAAGAAGACTCTCATGTTGACTTTTTTGCACCTCCAGGGCAAAAGCTACTTTGAGACATGACCGTATTATTCAGTGTCTTTTAAACAAAAGTCAGTCTGATGAGTAGAGAGGAGTACTGTGGATAATTAATGTGCCAAGTAAGTACACTGGCAAAGCAAAAGATACTTCAGTGCACACCAATTTGATATATGTGAATTTGCAATCCCACAGCTTTAGCACAGACTCAAACTGGGAGCTAGCTGTTAAGATCTGATTTATGAAACATCCTACATTTAAAATAATGTGTAAAAATCCACACTAGCAAATTCTTTGCAACCCAAGTAACACATCACATACTGAATGCATTAAACCATTGCAAATACTGTCCACTTGTGAAAGGTTGGGAACAAAATTGTTTCTATCATCCTCGAGCCCCCTTGAGGTCTGATTTAAGGCCTGTTGTTTTTATTCTCATAAATAGTTGGATCTGGGATGGTCAGCATGTTTTATAGGCTGGCTGTCTCTGGTTCCGCTTAGGAGAGTTTACAAGAGGATGGCTGTCATATAAACATGGTAATATACCAGCCTTACTCATAGGCATTCAGAAGAAATACTTGAAGCCTTAATTCATTTTATCCTTGTATTTCATCAAGAGCAGACAGGCACAATAATCTGCTATGCAGAGGATTGTGGGGGTAGGATCAAAATAAATGAACTGATGTATGGTATATATAGTAGTGGTTGACCAAGTAAATCTATGAAAAATCTGACTTTTTTTTTTTTTTTGCTTTATGGTCTAGATTTCATTTATAAAATAACATTATGTTTTATGTTTTACTGAGAGAAGAGAGAGGGTTTTTATACTATTCAAGCTAATGAGGTTTGAAGGCTTTATTGTTGTTGCCCTAATACTTTTCTCCCATTTGATGTTACCCACAAGCCTTGTAGAGGACACACAAATCACATTGTGAAAGATGTGCTCTGGTCAGTAGAAACCAAAATATTTGTCCTATCATGCAAAACACCAGGATTACACTTATTCCTGTACACATCACCCCCAATGGGGGAGATCCTTGCGACAAGATAGAACAGGTCAAAGTTGACAGGAATTTGGAAAGAGTTGAATACAGTGCTGTCCTTTGCAACTAAAAAAAAAAATCTTTTATCGAGTGTGAAATATTTAAAACTGTGGTAGAGAGAGGTTCACCGTCCAGAAGAACAGCCACCACAATGAAGAACTTATAATCAAAACATGTTGAAGTGTTAGAAGGTAGAAGGTATATATTTAAATCTAGTAAGATATTCATGTCATCTTGAACTTTACGATTGTAAGATGACATATTAAAGTGTGATCAGTTTTCCAAGTCACTGTAAATGTCTGAAAAGCACTTCTAGTCCTTTTCAGATTTTTTCAACATCTGCATTTGCCTGTCGTCTTTCTACAGATGTAAATAAAATGCTTACAAGTTTTTCTCGTATTAGGTTTGTCTGTTTCATTATATAATGAACTGTTTTACTTGCCAAATCAGGCTAGCAAAGTTATGACACAATGAGTGCACTAACCTGCAGGCTTGATTATGTCCGCATGTTAAAGAGATAAGTACATGTGACAGAACTGAGACCCTGTGTGGGGAAAGATTCTCTGATGTGTCAGGAGTGAGTTGTTGCCTGTTACAGTTGTGAGGAGTGAATGTACTGGGGCTGAAGAAGTGTTGGCTATAGACCACCACAACCTCTGCAAAACCCCTCCAGCTAGTTTGTGGCAACCTTTTCAGAAATAATAAAGAAGAAAACACAGGAGTTCTATTAAACAAAGCATATTAAACTAACACCGTTTAATTGAATGTGGTACACTTTAAGGGAAGGCAATCTTATTTTGAAATTTCAGCAACAAGGCAATTCAAGGTATTTTACATGACGAAAATATGAAAGAATAAACAAGCAACCAACATTAGGTTTTTCAAATTTCATCAGAATCATCAGAAATTATCATTATATAATATTGGAATAAAGACTGATTATATTCCTGTTATTACTCAAAGGCAACTCTAAACAAAGGGATTTTATTCTTGATTTAAAGGAACTCAGTGTTTCAGCAGTTTCATAACTTTCTGAAGTAGTTATTCTAAAAATAAGGACTACAGTATTTTTCCTTTTCATTTAATCCTCCTGTTATGTCAAATTGACCCGTTTTAAAGTTTAATTTATTTTTTTTTAAAATAGTTGGAAGTATTTTTTTTGCATTCCTTTTACACATTTGCACCAACCCCTAGGTCTACTTTTTACATAGATACTGTTTGGGTCAATTTGATCCGGCAGTCAGGTTAAAATGCAAAAAAAGATTTTAAAAAATGTCCAATTCTATATGTTTCCTTGCAGCTATGAACCACATTTTCCCACACACATACATGCACATCCCGACACACACAAGCCCACTTTCCCACTATTCTCTTTACTTCACTAGGAAACTGAGAGAAAGCAGGTGTTCATACAACTTTTGATGGGAACCTTTTCTGATAGATTGTATGAATGCCAACCAAAGCTCTCAGTATTTCTACCTCATCCAGGCAAAATTTAAGAAAAGAAAGTCTGACTACGTAGTTCTCATTTGACTCTTTTAGATTCAGTTTGGTCTGTAAGCCTTTTCTTGCATTAAAAGGAATGCGTCTCCTTCTTACTAAAATATGCACAATATCTTTACCTTGCCTGAACAAAAGGACTGCTAACTTGATTACAATGCATCTCACAGGCTGCTGTGTGTTATTGGACAGCTGGTGCAATCTGATAGGATGTAAAAAGATATTAAAAGCTTCAGTGATGTCTCTTTTTTTATAAAGATGGATGAGTGAACATCAGATTGCTCACATTAAGGATGTTTTGGAAAGGGTATGGGGGGGCGAAGACTGTCCAATAAATACAGTCCAACAGTGTGAATTACATCTGTCCTCATTGTAAGTGTCTCATTACACCATGCTCTTTTGATTGAGGGATACATGGGAGCAAATTATAGGAGAGAGCAGGTTTGATGAAAATGTAGTGTGCAGGACAAAAAGATAAATAATGACAGCAACTTGAAGGTGAGCACAATCCATCAGTTCCTGGTGAAAATTAATGTGTTTTTCCCTCTTCAAGAGCGGTAAGACAAAAGAAGACAGGACAAATTCCACAGTCCTTGGTGACAAGAAGAATAACTCAAATGTTCAATCACACCACAATAACGTATAGCCCTTAAGTGAGAGTTTTGAAATCTGTGCAATGATAAGTCATATACTTTACAGTAGAAGACAGCATAAATATGTTAGCTTGGTTGGCTCTTGTCAAGGACTATTTATGTTTGAACTAATTTTGTCTTCTTTAAAAGTGAGACCATGAATGAAAGTTGAAATAGCTGACGCCCAGCTTTTCAGCAAGTGCGACGATAACTAGCTTCATGGGATGATTTCTTACTTAGAAAAGCTACGTGTCAGAATTAATGAAAGTTATTCATGCCAGCGTGTCTGACCTCTTTCAAAGCAGAAGTGTCACATGTTGGAGGTGCTGTAGATTTAAATTTAGATCATGCTGAATAATGGTGCACAGACCTTACCCAGGCAAAGACATAATTGAAGTGCCACTCAAATGCACAAGATAAGTAGATGGTGTTTTCTAAATGACATTCAGCCTCCGAGGGTTCATCAGTACAGGCATTTTAGCAGAAAACAAGCTACCTGTGCAGCAAAGGTCTTGCTGTTTAAAGACAAGCGACTGCACTTTAGTTTTTTTCTGTTACTGACTGGCAGATTTTTAGGGTGGTTGATGGGGACAGCCGACAAAACTGGACAGATGGCAGGTGTTATGAGAATACATTTAGATTTTTTTTTTTTTTTTTTTTTGCTTTTGCTGTCATCTAAGCTATTCTGATTTTTTCCTTTTTTGCTATGTTGATGTTAAAAAAAAATCAAAAACGTTTTTTGCAGAACTTTGAAACTCTGGAAATTGAAGAACAACTTTAAATCTTCAATAGTACTGCAACTGTTTGATTTTTAGGAGGCTATTCTAAATTCTGATTAAAGAGATTAGGAGCTACGAGCCAAACAACCTTTCAAGAGACCCCGCAGAGAAAATAATGTAGTTAATTTACACAAAGCACGTAACTTGTGAGTGTGGGTAATGAGAATTTGGATATTTTCTGCTGCTGTATTGGCGTAAAAAGATGTGCAAATGTTTGCTTTCAAATGGGCAGTCATATCCCTCCCTTAAACTGATCTGTATATGTAACTATGTATATTATTACAGTAATAAGCTGAGTGATCTAAATGTTAACTACATTGCAGCTGGTGGACCCGCTTGCTTGACAATTCTTCTTAATGTTTAATCAACAGCATACGATGTTCTGTCAGTGTATGTCCTGTACAAGTTCAGTTCAATGTACAAATGGGCAATAGCTTTATGTTAGAAACTGGGGGATCCTGACAAGTAATGCATTTATCTCACCAGCAACATTTCATGCACACTGCAACATAATGTTATCTGCTTAGGTTACTGTACTCGCAGAGAGGTGAGGACAGTAAAGTTTATTTATTGTCTGCCTGACCCAACAAACATTGTTAGAAAGAGATGCTAAATATATGTAGACATGGAAAATATGCAACATAAAAAAGTAAGCAATTCAGTTAAGTTTATTTATATAGCAACAACTCATAACAATGGTCATCTCGACATAGAGCAGAGAAAAATTGTATTTGTCATGTCAACATTTATCTCATTTGCTATTAAATGCACAGCACAGAAGTTTAATTGAAAATATATGGAAAGAACAGAAGATCACTGTGCCAGTTCAAGATTTGAAGATGAACTATGTAACAGAGTTAGTCAAAATTACTTATGATCATCACATACTAGTAGTTTGTGGATGATTTATGCTCAATCTTTTTCTTTTACTTGCTAAGATTGTTTATATGTCTTTGTTGACGTTTCTTCTGAATTTCATGTTAATAAACATTTTAGAATTATATTTGTAGAGAAAAACGGCTAACCCTGTTGGGGTAAAAACACCCATTTTTTTACCCCAACAGGTGTCAAAATTACAAATTCTGGCAACAAGTCAGATCACATCTGATCAAGTTACTCAGTGCTGTCAATATTTAGAAACCTTGCAGTCACTTGAGAAATGAAGTATTGCAGTGATAAGACATGCTGTTGCTTTTCACACTTGTAAGACCAATGTATTATTCATCAGTTTAAGAAATGTGTTTTTCCCATCATGATCATCATTTTATGATTATGGTGTTCTTTCAAAAAGACCAATTTGCAAAGAGACTGAATGTTGTAATATTTCCATTCCTCAAAGACTATTTTGATTTGTTCATTTCTTGATTTTCCTATTTCAATGCATTTTAGGTAAATAATATATAACATGCATCGTGATACAAATTAATCACAACTGATAATCACAATCACCATTGATATAGTATAGTGTCTGTTTCTTCTGTTTAAATTTGCAACCTTGAGCTTTTTATCTATTTCTTTCTAACTTTTTCTATTGACAGGAGCAGCATCATGAGCAATCTTAACAGTATTATTATCCTTGGGAAGAATAAATCATACTATAATTTATTACTATATATAACTACACATTTTCTAAGACCCCTAAATATCCTTCACTCATTGAAATTCAAAAAAAGCCATCAGATGTCAGAAGTGAATGTGTTAATTACACATCCATAATCAATAGTACAAATTAAACAGTTTACTGAATTCTAAGGAAGTGTACTTATCGCTGCTGGTATCTTTCTTAAATAAAGTGGTATTAATGTACAAACATTTGAATCATTATCCCTGCTTTTCTCTCATTTTGTGCAAAACACAAAGTTAATTTAGTCCAACAGTTTGACCAGTCCAGCAGGGGTCACTGTGGGCTTTAGATAAGCCCATCAACTCACATCATCTACTTCACCGCTATCATACTACAAACTCATATACAGTATGTTCAGCTACAATTTTGAGATCCGTGCATTGAACATGTATCTCCATATTCAAAAACTCTGTCACAAAGATAGATTAGAAGGGCATCAAATTGTAATATTTAATGAAATTTAAGGTCCTAAATAACTTCGTCAGGAGGTTGTAGTAAGTTGACTTGGAATATGTTATGAATTGATTCAGTAACACATGTAATGGGCTCAACAGCACAGGTAGATTTGAAAAATGTCGATATCACTGAAAAGTTTATTTCAGTAATTACATTTAAAAATAAACTCATGCATACATTCATTATACAAAGTGGTGTGTTTGGTAATTGATTTAAAAGCATACCACAAATTAACATCAAAATCGGTTAATTTTGATGACCATGACTTACATCTTATATGTCTGCTATGCAACTGTTGAATTGTCAGTTTTCAACAGAAAACAAATAATTAGACAGCATAGTGATTAGAAGAAGTTAGGAATGAAATGAAATAAAGTTTTCAATATTTTTGAAGCACCAGTAAAAACCTACAGTCATTTAATGATTTCAAATATCTCTTGAAATGAGACTCATGTCAGATTAAAAGTAAACTTTGGTAATAAAATGACAATTAAGCAGTCATTAAATCACATACATAAACAGTTTTCATGTGTAGTAACGTAAAAAGTATGTTATCGAAACATACTTTTCATTAAGCCCACATATATGTAATAAAAAGTATTTTATTGGTTTGATGTAATATTCATGTCCTTCATTTTGTGAGTTCATTAGCTATAAGTGGAAAATCATAATTAACAGAAAGAAAGGCTGTGTAATTGTCCTATAAAATATGTTTTACTCAGTGAATTGAAGATATGAAATAAATGAACTTCTAAATAGTATCCTAATTATTGAATAAGACTATAAATGACTGGAGTAACTGCACTTTTTATTGTGTTATATTTCTATACACTAAGAAAAGGAAAATTGAAGAAACACTTGCAAAGAAACACACCTAAAAATAAGGCGTACTTGTTACATTTCTAAGACTTCAAGGAATCATTAATTTCACTGTAAGATTCAAGGAGTTTCTTTTTTGCCTAATAGAATAGCCTTTATTGGCCTATATATGTGTGTGGGCGTGTACTTGCGTGTGTATAAGTATAAATATACTTATAAATACTGTGCAGTTTTCAGAAATAGAAATATCATACTCACAGATATGCAGATGAATGGCAGAATGCCAACCTCTTTGTGGTTGAGAGTATTTTTTATGTGTATTGATTTGTGGTAAGCTGAGTTGTGTGACTGTGAATATGAGTTATATTCCACAGACACCTGCGTAAGTCATTTGAGGAAAGTCTGAGTGGTTTGGGTGACCAGAAGAATATTTTAGAACATATGTTGGGAAGAGCTTAATTTGCTTTGCTTTTACATGAAACCAGTTCCCAGCTTCTGTTGTGCACAAGGTACAAAAAAACCAAACCAAAACAAAAAGCAAAGAGAAGACATTGCCATGCAATAGAGTTTTGTGTGTCGCATAAGCTGCATATGCCCACTGAGACCATCTATAGAAATCACACCAGGGCTAAAGTTTAACAGTCATCTGTTTGGACATGCCATTATGTTAAAAGTGTTTTGTTGCTATATGTCAAACTTGTGCCTTCATATGGTAATGTATATACGTATATTTTCAGGTCATGAAGAAGCAGCTAATAAAACAACAGAATCTGTGATAATTCAGTAAGGAATCAAGGACAGATTGTGTTTGCTTATCCTCATTTGATCAATTATATATTTTGTTCAGTTGTCAATCAGAAAAAAAAATATATTTTTTGGTTGTTTTTACTGAGATATTAATTAACCATTCTTAAAAAGCCTCCTCTCATTCCTCCCCCGAAACACTAAATTATTCATGAAAAGTTTGAAAATTAGGTATTAAAACAAAATAAAGAAAGATTCTCTTCATCATGTCTTCCTTTGTAAAGCCAGACCCTGTAAGTGCTTTTAGAAGCATATCAGTAGGTGATATCAGGAGAGCCTGTCAATGAAAGTGAGAAGTATGGGACATAGTGGTAGATCCACTAGCGAGGAGATGAGAGCATCACTTTGCTATCAGGAAAAAATAGAGGAAGAAGGAACAGTGGGAATCCAATCCAAATAAACCGTGTACTTGTTACATTTCTAAGGCTTGGGAATCATTAACTTAATTGGCTAATGATTCTCACACTCAAGCTCGAACCTAATTCCCTAAGGAAATCTTTACCCAAACTGATTCTGATGGAAAGTTGATGAGATGGTCTCAAAGTGATTCAAATGAAATATATGTAGTTATCAAACATGAGCATGAACATTCTAATTTATAAACAATAAAAACAGAAAAATAATATTGATATAGTTGAACAGAGGCTCACCTTCCAATAACACAATGAACATGCTGCTAAAGCAACACTTAAGTGGTCTAAGGGAAAACATGTATGAATTGGGAAGGCCTAATCAAAGCCCAAATCTCAATCCAATTGAGAATCAGTGGTCAGATTTTAAGACTGCTCTTCGAAAGTTTAGAAGATGTTTTTTTCAAGCTAGAAACTGTCTAACGTGAAGGAGCTAGAACAGAAGAATGGGCAAAAATCTCAGTGGCAAGATGTGGCAACTCAGTGGAGACCTATCAAAAGTGACTCGCAGCTGTAATTGCTGCAAAAGTGCTCTGCATCGTACTTAAATTATTGGGGTTAGTAGTCATGCACACTTGAGTGTTTTGTTATTTTTGTCATATTTGTTGTATCCCTCACAATAAATAAAAAAGGAACTGTTCAGTTGTTCTGTAAAGGCAATGATGCAAACCCTAAAATAATCAACTTTAATTTCAACTTGAGAAGTAGCAACACAAAAAAATGCCTAGAGGAGCAAATAATTTCACAAGACAATGTATATTCTGTTATTTAACTTTCTTAATTAGTCTGGCTACTTGGGTGGTCCTTATACTCCTGATTTGCACAATATAGCCCATATATTGCTGTCAGATCCTGTTTTTCATAGCATTAAATCTTTGTTGTTTCTCTGCATCTACAAAGCCAAGTTAGCCCATTAACTTAGACAATGGACTTCATGTCACTAGAGATGCAAAACTCATTTGATTTTTTCCTTACATTTTTTGTGTGTTAATGACAAAAGCGTAGTAATTGCAACAATGTTGATAACAAACATGTAATTATAATGTCCATCAATCCATCTATCCCTTTCCCTCAACAAGGAAAACCCTCTTCTCAGTAGGAGATGCAAAGCATCAGAGGTGCTCAAGTGGCACTATCTTTGCCCAAACCACTTCAACTGACTTCTTTCAATGTGGAGAAGAACTTTGTCATCTGCCCCTAGATGACAAAGTTCCTCACTATTTCTAAGGGTGAGCCCAGCCTCCCAATGAAGGAAGCTCTACCACCTGCGTCCATCACCTCATTCTCTCAAATCATCACCTTTATCGCATGACCATAGGAGAAAGTTGAAACTGGTCAATCGAGGGTGTACTCTTTTACTCAGCTCTTTCCTCACCGCAATGAACCAGAGCAGTGCCTTTTCTCTGCAGATGAAGCCCTATTCTGTCCATCAATCTGCTTTTGGACAGCATACTTGACGCAAAAATTGATGCTGTGTCAGTGTCAGCAAGGGGGTGCAGTTTACCTTTTTCCAGTCAATAGCTGTGGGCTCAAAGTTATACAAAAACACTCTCATCCCTGAAACCTACAGAAGGGTGTGCTGAAGGTCAAGACGTAAGGTTGCCAGCAGAATCAGGAGGCAAAAGCAAAGAGAAAACCCTGAGGTTCCCAAACCAGAGATGGTCTGGTTCCCAAAGATGCTATGTGATCATGTCATCTCTACAAACAAGATCAGGAACAAGTGGAAGCCAAGGTGGAGTCAAATGTGCACTTTAATCAATGTGAAATTATCACATAAAGTCTTTCTTGGAGGACTTCAAAAAGAATGTGCAACTTGGAGTCAGAAAAGTTTTCCTCCTGGAAAGTTGCCTTGCCATCAAAAATGTAATCATTTTTGCCAAACGGATGTTACCTGAAAATGTATACTTTGATCAGATGGGAATATGACTAATGTTTTGGTAGCAAATGCTCCAGGTGAATTGTAAAAT
Organism: Xiphophorus hellerii; assembly: GCF_003331165.1. Classification (NCBI taxonomy): domain Eukaryota; kingdom Metazoa; phylum Chordata; class Actinopteri; order Cyprinodontiformes; family Poeciliidae; genus Xiphophorus; species Xiphophorus hellerii. The sequence continues at coordinate 15,195,459 of NC_045673.1, forward strand.
AAATGACACCATCTCACAAAAGTGAGTACACGCTTTACTTTTTTATAAATATTTTAATGTCTTTTCACCAGACAACACTGAAAATATGAAAAACCTTTACACAATGTAAAGTAGTCGGCCTACAGCTAATGCAAAGTTGCTGTATAAACATACAAAGACATCAATATCTAAACTGCTGGCACCAAAAGCTAGTACAGCCTGAAGTGAAAATGTCTAAATTGTACCTAATTAGCCATTTCCCGTTCCCTTTGTCATGGGACTCATTAGTGTTACAATGTCTCTACTGTGACTCGGGAGCAGGTGTGTTAAATTTCTCTCCCACATTATCTCATGCTGGTCATTGGAATTTCAACAATACACCTCATGGCAAAGAACTCTCTGGGGATCTGAAAAAGAGTTGTTCTACAAAAAGAAGGCCTTGACCACTAGAAGATTGCTCTCATCCTGAAACTGAGCTGCAGCAAGATAATCAAGACGTACAGCTGTTTAACAGGACAAGTTCCACTCAGACCAGGTCTAGCCATGGTCAACCAAAGAAGATGAGTGCATGTGGTCAGCGTCACATCCAGAGGTTGTCTTTTGAGAAAAGACATATGAGTGCTACCGGAATTACTGCTGAGGTTGAAAGGCTTGGGGCTGTGCCTGGAGATATGTAGGCACCAGCACCCCTCGTCACCCCACTAGAGATAATTATGTTGGATAATGGATGGACGGATGGATATATTTACTCAAGTAAATATGTGATGCGTCACGGGAAAAGTAGCAACAAGTCATCAGAGCAGAAGCAGAGAAAATAAATAAAACCCATCAATTTCTGAGAAAGTAATGATTTTTGTTTTATTTTTCTTAAATATACTAGTTGAAGATATGAGGAAACCACCCCATGGGGTGATAGCAGTTTCAAATGTTTTAAAAGGGTAAACTGTGTTTGAATTCAGCTTCTGAAATAACTTTTCAGAATGTCTCTATGGAAATGCTATGAAAGGTGTATCAGAGAATACAAAAGGCATTCAACTGTTGGTTTCAAGAACAGTTGAATACCTTTTGTTATACCTTATGGAATGTACAGAGAATTCCATGTTTTCAGTGAAATAAACAATTGCATATCCTGCATATTCCAAGAACTGCATCTATTTTTATAAATAAATTGCACTGTATGTAGCTAGTAGTATACATTACAGAGAAATATGCATTTTAAAATCTTCATAAAAATAGAGCGTTCAGATACAATGTTTTAAAAGAGTAAATATATTCTACTGAAGCAAAAACCAATGATCTGTAATTTTTTGGTGTAAGCTCCATATTTTTCACAATTTTTCATTTATTTGTGGACTGCTAAAACGAAAACCTCTCCTGACACCTTCCATAAGCCTTCGCAATGGATCAGATTTCGTCAAGAGGATATATAAAGTGCAAAAGTGTGGACTATTTCCGGGCTTACAGCATGAGAGATACTGCTGGTTCCAGAGTCATATTTGCTATGGGATTTTACCCATCATGCCTGGAAATCCTAAGGAAACATACTCTTCATTCACATTTAATTCGAAAGCTGTGTAGATTTCATGGGGCTCAGTATCAGTGGGAGCACAGCAAGAAAGAGAAAAACTGGAAATAAACAGAGTTGCTGCTTGGAGCGGGTGCTTTTATACACTTAAAGCTTCCTTTTCTAAAGGTAGGCTAGGGGTCAGGAAATAAGGTCGTGGAGATGGAAGTGATTCTCCACAGATGTATTCCTACATTTTGCACATGTTTCCAAACCAAATGCCACACCACTGACAAGCACACACTCAAAAATACACAAATGTATTTCTGCAACATTTACCCATTTATTGGCTGAACTAAATGTCCTTTGTCTCATTTCAAAAATGATATGCATTTGTTTTTTGGATTCTGTCTTCATGAAATATATGATTTATCAGTCACACTTGTGTGCACACAGCTCACACCTTCACCAGCTACTTCCTCACAGCCGACAGGGCCTACTGGCAATGTGCAGGTTAGATGGCATGCCCACAGAAGACGCCAGATAAACAGTTTTCCTGTAACGGTATGCTGTTTCTCTTTAGTACAGCTACAGCAAACCAAACCTTTAGCGGCACGTACACAAGAGTGATTGACAGCGCTATGACCTTCCTTTTTGCTGTGATTTCTTAACTGGAGCAGTGTTTTTCTGCAGATGGCAGTAGAACTGCAGGGAGGAGGCTTTAGTCCTCGACATGGCCGTCACAAGTCCAAGGCCCGGTCCGTAAACCTTTTCTGAATGTCTTCCTCCTCTCTCATGACCCACTTTCCTGTCTGATCAGTGTCAAATAAAAGCCACTGTAACTGAAAAAACCCCTTTAAAAACAAATAAAAAAATCAAAGCAGTTTCCCCTTTACTGCCATGAGAGAAGACGATATTGGAAACATTAGCTCCTTATGCCTGCCATGGCACCAGTCCAAGCAAACGCTTCCCCAGAGTCACATTACCACTGCAATGTGAGCTTATCTCCTTTTACTTTTATTTACTTCATAGATCATTTGGTTCTTGTGGTGTTTGCCCATAGCACACCATCAGCACTTATAAAGACATTAATACTGATATTAAAAGTACTTAAAAATACATGTTATAGTTAAAGGAGATGCTAAATAGCAATTACCATAAATTGCTGCTACTTTCTTTGTTTTGTTAAGATGAACAGCTGATTCCTGTTGTGACATCATCATGCCTGCCGTTCATTCTCATTCTTGTGAATCTTTAATTGTTTTCCACCACCATATAGGTAGTCCACTCATTAGGTTTCTGCCATGGCTTATTGACAAAACAATAAGATTGAAACTGTATGTGTATATAACTTTCAGAGCTAATATTACCCAATTCCAATTTGTTAAATCAAAACTTTGTCCTTAAACGTACATATTCAAACTGACCTATGAAATCACTGCATCAATGTATTTCTTACTGGTTTTAGTTTTGTTCTTATTTGTTCATATTGTAAAAGAGTTATTTGAACTAAAGTATTTTAACTGGTAGTGAAGTAATTTGGTAATGGTTTCTTCTATTTTGGAGCTTGAGTTTTGGTTTGAGTTTACTGTTTGTGTATTATGCAACCCATGTCAAAAACATAAGAAACATATAACAAGTAAGTCAGCTATTATACATTGCTGTAACACCCCCATCCATTGGTCAGTTAGGAACGTAAGCATGTGCAGACAGGGATCTCCCAACAGGTGTATATGTCAAACTACAGCTATTTTTAATAAATGAATTATGCATTTCAATGAGGACGATTTGTAAAATTAAAAGCAACTTAAAAATAACCTTAAAGTGGGTATTAAACATTCCTTTAAATCCACATTTCAGTAATAAAAACACTTGTTTTTTAAGTCTATGTAATTATTCTATAAAATATGTTTTACTCAGTGAATTGAGTAACTAACACACAATATTAATTTCATCCAAACAAATACATGTACAAAGTGCCACGATAATACTACGACTCTAGACAGAACTGTTGAATAATGATTATACACACACTATTTCTTCATATTTATAGTGTATAATGGTTTTGAGGCAGTTTGTTTTAAATTGTACATTCAACTTGCTCTTTATACTGGGATTCTGCTGAAGAGGTTTGTGTTCAAAAGCTGTGTTTTTCTTTCTTATTTTGCTGTTACTTTATGGTCTTTCTGTTCTACATTTTAGTCAATAAGAGGAATCCCATTTTCAATTGGGAACATTTCAACAAAGAGGGAGATAAGCTTAGACAACAAATGGGGAGGCTACATTAGTAAAAGACATTACGCTATAATTTAAAAAATTAACCACAGCTTTAATGTTTGTCTTTGCCATGTTGGCTTTAAAGCCCTGTTTTTAGAAAAATGCTTTATCAATGGTTTATCAGGATTGCATTTTACACAACTGATCTTTTAGTTTTGCATTGATCTTACACTTCTTCCTACTTTTGCTTGCTATTTAGTGAGTTTTTAGATTAAAAATATTTGGTCAGGTCAGAGAAACAATGTGGCTTGCTTCAGTCTCTTACTGATTCGACCTTACGAGGCAGCAAATCCCATAGCTGCAATAGACACATTTGTGGGCCGAGCATATAAAAGATTTACTGCTCATATTTCAACATCCGATTTGAACCGCTTTGAACATCAGGCAGAATGTTCTAAGAAATAAGGATTTGTGCACATTTTTATAAATTATTTATGTATACACCAACAGGGATCAAACAGGTAGAACACAATCATGAACAGAAAACATGAAACTGTGAAAACTACATTAACTTGGTGTTACATCTATGCTTAAATAAGTGCACATGGAATGAGGCAGTCTAGCTACCAGGCCTGTTCACTCTCCCTATCGAGCATAACCAGGATCTTGCTGATGTGGAGATGCACTCCCACACACCATTTGCCAATCATAACACTTGAGGGCACATTCGAGATATATATATATATTTATCAGGCCTCTAACATAAGTCGTTTGAGTTGAATTGCATTTGTCATATCAACTTACTCCATTTAGGTTGTCCTCAACGTGTCATGCAATGCTCCTCAACTATAGCGTAATGAAATGACAAGCCATATTCACAATTAAATTGACCCTAGAGCAGATGCGATGTCCAATCTGTTGAAAATGTCCTGAGCTGTCGATCTGAATTCGCAGAGCCTCGCCAACAGCTCAGGTCTCTTTAGAGCTGAGACTTATTTATTTTTGTGCTTATTTTTAGTAGGAAATAAAGTACAAATGAGGAATGAGGCATGTAGTTATCCCCAGCACAGCAAGAAGCATAATCTCTCACCATGATGAATTTATCTACGCATAGCTATGCATCTAGGTACAGAATGTGCTTACTGACAACAGTGAGCATGTGCTCCATACAGTATGCATGTTTGTGATCGTGGACTAGTGTCAGTGTGTGTGTTGCAACTTGTAGAAAAAAAGGAAGGAATATGTGCTCCTTTTTTTACCTCCAGGAAGCAGCTATCACATGACTTTTAGTTTTCCCAAGCAAATTTGAGTCTCAACTCTTTACTCTCACAGTAAGCTGTCATTGTTGCCAAGTAAAATTTAACTCAGATTAATTATTGTGGTTCCATTGGCTCAAGGTACAACATACATCTAACATATACATGGGAAGATCTCTCTCTCTGTATATATATATACATATATAAGAAGTGATATGTAACTTCTATCATGAATATAGACTAGCAAAACACTCTACAAATTACAATGAAATACTGCTACTTCTGGTGGGTGCCGGAAGTAAGACCCATAATCGTTTCCCCAGTAAGCCTCCCAGGAATAAGGTGGATAGAGATGGTTATTCTCAATTTTTTTCAAAATATGTTAACTAGAGTATCACATGCATAAAAGGTGCTGAAACTGTATTAATTTAAAGCCAAGTATCTTGATATGATGTGAGCCACTAAAATGCAAAGCAGATATGCCAAAGTGTGTCATGGGTAAAAAGCAATAACAAAAAACTATTATCATATCAGACTGAAAATCAAACCCTCTGATAAAATGTGGTTGTATCTGCACCAGAATGCATTACACTTCATGAATTATGTAATTAGCACTTTGGATCAGTCACATTAATGCACATCAAGATCTCTCTGTGGCTGTGGTGTTACATATCCAGTGACTTCTGACTTCCATCTTCTAACTGTTTAGAAGGTGTGTTGCCACACACTTCAGATAGCCCATGCACAAGTTACCGTATAATGGTGGCACAACAAGTGTTAATTACAGATGTTATCCAACTGACCAGTATACGTTTACTCAGAGGACTGGCGTTTCTTTCCACATCTCAATCTGTGATGGCCAGAGTCTGCTTGAGATAAAGCACAGCATCTGCTAAACAGCAGGGTGACTGAACACACAACGTAGACTATCATTACACATGGACCACTGCACAGTGGGCCCTATCTTATACACCTGGGTGACCAGATAAGGCAGGGTAAAAGAAAAGTAGGAGGGGGTCATTTGGTTGCGGGGAGCTTTGCCATCATCCAGTAAAAATACATGGCAGGGATCAGTGAATCAAGATGATGATAAGAATGAACAGATCAGAAGAGGCATAAAGGTCAAGATTAAAGCCTTTATCAACTGTATATTGTTGATCAAACGTAAGTTCTTTCTCTCTGTATACATATATAATAAAAAGTGTCAGCAAGTCAATAGGGAGAGCGAAAAAATATGAAAAACATGGAGCACAAATAATTATGTTGTTTCCTCTTTTATAATATAAAAGAAGAAACAAGTATTTTTTGCTACATTTATTTAGTGTTTTTGATTAAATTTAGGCCAGCATTTTCTATTCTATTTTATTCTATTCAATTCAAAAAGTAAAATGTATTTGACATTTAAGCCATTCTAGCTTGAATAAAGTAGATATGCTACAAAGTCTGCGTGTGACTTTGCCTGATCAGACAACCATGTGCTTCCAACAGAGCACGTGAAGAACAGTTTTTGACACTGGCAACCTGAGCAAAAACCTGTGTCATGCATAAAATTTGACAAAAATATCTTATGTTTCGACAACTGACCTGTAAATTACCTTTAATTATTGTTTTATGCCTGTTTTCTAAAACAGTGCGCTTACTTGTGCTATATACGTTAGAGCACAAGTAAAACAAACTTGCAGGATCTTTGGGAAACAACACTACACATAAATAAGTCATATGTTCCAGATTAATGAAGTACTTTTGCTGACTGTTAATGACTTTGTATGATATTGATGTGTAAGCTTGTGATAGGTGTATTAAATGCAAGCAGACCAATTTAAATGCAATACCTCAAGCATCCTCCTTTAAATGTGACATCACGGTGAAATCAGAACAAAATCTGTCCAGATCTCAAGAAGAAGATTGTGAACATTCTTAACTCTAGTTAGTCTTTGGTTGCATTTGTTTAACCAAAATATGCAAGTATAAACTGCATGGCAACGTTCGGCTAAACTCAGGAAAGACACAGGTGTGTGTTACAGAACAAAAGCAAAATGACAGCAAATAATGCTGTGTGAAGCTGGTAAGTCATTATTCATACGGGAGTAACTGGCTACGGAAGCCTCACTGTGACATATCACTACACTGGTCACAGTATAAAATAAAAAGTACAGCAACAACACCGTCTGAAAAGCCACTCAGACAGAAAGCTGTCATTACTATGGACGCATTCGCAAATACTGCAGATTAAAGTTTGCAAATACACTCAGCGACAAAAACTTTTTTGAAACATGTCCAGAGGTCTGTTGAAACTAAAATTTTAGTGTTTGGTGATAATGATTACTGTAACACTTAAAAGGAAAAAAAAAAATCTGAGCAAATAACCTTATTTTGTGGTACCGAAGCAACATCTCAAAAGATCACTCAAGAGGAAATTAATAGCTGGCACAGATATAGCTTCCACTAGACAATGGCTCTAAGATTACAACTTAATTAGTAACAAACTGTCTTTAGGAAAATAAAGCTAATGTTTTGCTGTGGAAATCACAAAGCCTGGATTCCAGTGAAACAGAGAATAAGACAAATCAATCAAATACAAAACAAATGTATGTAAAATTTTGAACTTGAAGAAAAAAAGTGGAAAAAAACTCATTTTTGACCTAATACAGAAAAATTTTTGTCTGATTTCGCTGGAAACAAGGTTAAGTATTTTCATGAAGTAGATTGTGTCTTGATAGTACCCATGGTGTCTAAAACAATAGTCATTTCAAATAATGAATGTTAATGCATAAATAAGGCATACTTCTGTAATTAATAAAGAGGAAAAAAAGTATTAGGGCTATTGTACAACTATAGGTAAGCTGTTCAAATCTTGCCATGACTTCTTTGTTGAGTTTTACAACAGTTTTCTCCCACAATCTTTAGCTGATCATGTGAGTAATACGGGTGACTTTAAATTAGACTAAACAAACCCCCTACAATGGGCTGGAAATGTATGCGTAGTTTACCCCTCCTCTCCTCTGCAGACTTCAGAGGCTTGAGTCCTCATGCAACCCTGAGTAGATTAGCTGGAAACAGAAAATGCAATGGAAGAAATAGAAACAACACGTCTCATTAATGAGAGCCTGCTGATTTTCTCTCTGGATGGGTTTTACCTCATGTATGCCAGACTCCTGCACAAGGAGGCTCTAAATAAAGTTTTCACTCTTTCAAAGTTTTATTTTTTCATGATAAAACACAGCTACTTCTTTTCAGTACTTTCTTGCACAAAGACGCTGCAGTCGCTCTGCATTGTATTTTGCTACCTTGAATAGCATAATTGAGCTGTTACATGTATTAGGTGCTATTAAAGTACAAATGTGAGAAGGGTATAAGAAAGAAGGATTGGTTAAATACAAACCTAAGACTATTGTTACATTCGAATCGAAGGTTGACACTTATATGATTTAGGCTTTTTTTTTTTTTATAAAGTACCATTAACAAAGGATTAATGTTATTGGGGAAACTAGTACAGGACATTGAAATTATGTAAAACACAACTTCAGTATATGAATTTTTTGTAAAGGCTATGTTTCATTGTGCAACTAAATTAAGTGTTAATTTTAATATTTCAAGGGATTTTGCCATATTACAAGAAAATGATGACAAAAAACGTGAGCAATCTACTGTACATGGACTAACAATCCTATTGAGGTTTAAAAACCCAATTTGATACAAAAATCTAAAATAATTAAATGATAAAGGCAATAAAAGACATTAATCCTATACATCTATTTCTATTTTAAAATGATAAATTTTACTTCTTGAATTGTGAATTCATACTACACTGAATAAAATCCCTAAGAATATTTAACCCTGTTGCGTACTTGCCATTTTCATTATTAAGTTAATTTAGCTTTCTATGGAATTGATTTAAGCTTTCAAGTTTCACCAACAAAATAGCCTAAGAGTTTCTTCCATTTCATTCATTACACTCTGCCTCCTGAATGTTGATATCTTGATTTTACAAGCTTGTTAGTGGGACAGTATTGAGCTTAATGTCAGCTCATTATGACGAAAATTGAATCCGTAAACACATAGTTTTTTTCCTTACAATCAGACCAGTTGGTAACAGGATGATGAGCAGATTTTCTGGACAAATGAGCAGACAGGATAATTCTTCAGTAATGGCTCCTTTTATGGTCATGTTGAATGTAGAAGTAGGTGAAGAGAAGAGAGGACTTTCAATTTTTTATTTTTTTACTTAAGGACTGCACTCTTAAGGGTAGATTTAATGGAACTCTTAAATGACTGTAGAGACTATTCACATTTAATCTTTGTTGCAAAGAGAAAGAATTGCACCATGTAGTAGGATAATCTAACACAACTGCAAAGAACAGAAAAATCCAATTTTTAAAATTTAATATTTATAACTTCCCCTTGTTTAATTCTTAATCTCTTTAATGGGACATTTATTTTTTAATAGCGCTGTCATGTAGCTATGAAAATGTAAAATATTTTTACGGGGATCTAAGAGTGTCAAATGTTTGCAACAATAATGACGCAGTTCTGACTCCAAGTAAGACTTAAAGTAAACACACTTCCTTGACAATTCTTTTTTTTAATGGCTCATACTGGAAAAAACCATTGAATGAGCAAATGTTTTCATTCAGGGAATATAAATTAAAATTTCAAAACTTTATCTATGTCAGAACATTGTTTCCCAATTATAGAAACTCTACAATATGAGTGTCATGTTAAAAAATATGTTTTGTTCATTTTATGCATCATTCTAGCTTCCTTTTTTTTTTGCTTTTTGAAGTGGTATTAATCTTTGACTTTTAAAGAATGTAAGCTTTTTGTAGTGACAAAAGTCTTCCCCGGGGCCTCCTCCCGGTGGGACGTGCCCGGAACACCTCACCAGGGAGGCGTCTAGGAGGCATCCTGACCAGATGCCCGAGCCACCTCAACTGGCTCCTCTCGATGTGAAGGAGCAGCGGCTCTACTCTGAGTCCCTCCCGGATGACTGAGCTTCTCACCCTATCTCTAAGGGAGAGCCCAGCCACCCTACGGAGAAAACCCATTTCGGCCGCTTGTATCCGCGATCTCGTTCTTTCGGTCATGACCCAAAGCTCATGACCATAGATGAGGGTGGGAACGTAGATCGACCGGTAAATCGAGAGCTTCGCTTTTTGGCTCAGCTCTCTCTTCACCACGACGGACCGGTACAGCGCCCGCTTGACAGCAGACGCTGCGCCAATCCGCCTGTCGATCTCCCGCTCCCTTCTTCCCCCATTCGTGAACAAGATCCCGAGATACTTAAACTCCTCCACTTGGGGCAGGACACCCCCCCTGACCCGGAGAAGGCACTCTACTAGTGACAAAAGTATCTATCTTGTATGCAGTAAGTTAAATGTTCCTCACTTTAGGTCAAACCAAGTCAAAACATTTTTAGATTAATATTTCTTCACTAATTGTCCCCCATGAGCTCATTTATTGACATTAACATCATACAAGTGCTTTCAGCATCACTTGATATTCTGTCTTTTACTCTAACAAGAAAAGATCCAGCTCAAATTCTATATTAGAACTACTGTATATTAGAAATCTAAGAGTACACCCAGAAAAATTTTGGATTGTGGGAGGAAACCTAAGTACCAGGGATGGCCAGGGAGAATATGTAGAAATTCGAAACACAGGACCGCCTTGCAGCCCAAATATACAATTTTAAAAACTAACATATCGCAGTCTTTTTAATACAAAGAAATATGCTCATGTACTTCTTTTTAGAAAAAGGTATGTGGAAGTTTTGTTGAAACATTGAGCAATGATGTGGTTCTGTTAGGGGTGACCTCAAATGTTCCTAATGATGATATGCAACTATGGATGTCCTTTTACCTGAAAATTGTAGTGTGTTTGTGCTGCATTAACATCTCAAAAATATAGAACAAAATGCTTTTATGGAAGTCTTTTTGAGCTATTTTTCTTATAATAAGCTGTACATTCCCAAAAATATATGTAGATGGATAAAACATGGAACAAAATATATGGGATAGAGAGATGGAACATAAGTGCTACTTCTTTGTTTCATAAGAACACTTAAGATCATTTTAGTTCTTTGAAAAATACTGTTTTCAAAACAGAGTAAGACTTTAAAAATAAAAACATTATGGATCTCTGGGGGTTTTGCTGCAACAGTGTCTCTTAGTTTAAACACTTAGCTTTGGCTGAGTGGTGTTGTTTATGTGTGACTGACAAATTTAATCTTCTGATATCAGGACTATATGACTGACTAAAAATAAAATGATATGATCTCTAAGGTTGACATATTAGTTGCAACAGTGGCTAAGAATGCTGCTGGTCAGCAGGGGAAATAAGGGATGTCAATGATGGATGATGTTGATGTGGATAACACAACCTTACCTCTAAGAATGAGTTTTCTTCTCCACAAACAACACTGTCTATAACCCCTCTGTCTTTGTTATCTGTTACAGGAATTCTTGCTAGCTAGTCAAAAGCTTTTAGAGTCCAGCAGTCTACTCTTGACCACAGTAGTCGGATGATAAAGTGGCCTGACAGCCACCGAATGAAGCAGGATACACACCATCTTACGGTAGTGCCATCTTCATTGCTGGAGGTTGTTGAATGAGCAATAAAAAAGGAATCACTGTGAAAAGGAAAGTGGTCAGTCAGCATCTGAGACGTGCTCAACCATCAAGACAAAATCAAGAAGAGGGGGTAGAATACTATCTCATCTCTCTTTCAAACATATTTCTTGCAACCCCCGCCCCCCCCAAAAAAACAACAAAAACAGGAACAATGAAAAGGTGACGTTTTTACTTTGTAAAGCAGACAGCTTTTGTCCTCCCAGCTCCACACCAAAGAAAATAGAAAAAAAAAAATCAAATAAAAAGATGTACCTGCAGTACACAGTAGACTCATTGTAGGTGTAAGTGAGAGGATGGGGCGGGGTGGGTGGCTGACTTGGAAGAGTTTGCTGCGACATCAGGCTGTACGGTAGAATGAATAGCCTTGAAAGAGCCGAGTTAACAGAAAACAGCCGGGGAGATGTATCACAAGGCTCTTGCTGGAGGACAAGCCTGCGCTGCGCCGTATCAGGGGGCCTGATCCATGATTGGCTCTGCCAGTTTTGTCATTTGTTAGTTTGAGTTGAACCGCCTCACACCACCAATTCTCATTCTACACACACACACACCCCCCACACAAAAATACAAAAAACAAAAAAAAGAAAAAGTTAAAATTTACACAGAAATAGTAAATTCCACTTCTAAGAATTATAGATTATTGTGACAGTAACCCATAAGGTCCATTTGTTAACATGTTGGTATCCAATTTAATATAAAATTGTTAGTGACACTCAGATATTTTGTAAAGTGGCAAACAATATCATTTCTTACTTTTTTCCCCTCAATTCATCTGAATAGCAGCATTTAGCTAAGATGGTATTTTTTTGTTTTCTTTGTTTTTCTTGAAAGCTGCATTACTGTAGTATAACTACATCTCATAATCAAATGACTATTTAGAGGGGAAAAAAAAGTCTTGCACAACTACTGTGTAGCTATTGCTGCATATCTAAGCATATTAGAGTAAGAATGCTTATCAAAACCAGAAATTACATGGTGTGAATGTTGCCTGAGGCACAGGTTTGGTAACAAGCTGGCATTTCCCAGTGGGATGAATTACAAAATGATTGCGCTAATTACTGAGCACTTTTAGATATATCCATAGAATGCCAGTTTTGTAGGTTCCTATGCTACTATTTATAGAGCATGCACCCTGCTATTCAGTGGCAAATCTCTATAAATCATCACTTTAAGAGCTCAAATTCAGACAGGAGACTCCTTTTAACTAAAGAAGAATTTATAAGACTGATGGGTACAATCTCTCTAATACCTTTGTGAGCTTCCTACATGCTTGTGCACAGTGTGGAGGGTAAATGAAGGAGAACAGGACACTCACTAGGGAGCAGTATATTGAGTAGAACCTCAAGGTGTCCAGCTGATCATCCTCTCTTTGACCTTAGGGGCTAATCACAATTTTAAAGCATCCCTATGTCCCATCTGGCTCTGACCCTAAGGGCAAATTCAGAGGCAACATCTCAGGAAGGTGTCCCCACTGGACTCATTTGAAATGGATGTAGTGTTTCTGTCAGATATGCTGAATGTGAGTGTTTTGATAAGCTCTGCAAAAAGAAAAAGTGAATTTGGCTCTGGGCTTGCTCACCTTGATGTGCAGACCTCACAGTGATTGCCCTGCTACAGTCAGACTAACACTGAACAGTTCACCCACAAAGACTTTCTGTGACTGTTCAATTTAGGGATGATTATTCTCTATTCCTTGTGTTTAGGAAAAGCATATTTCCCTTTCTCTAAGGATATTACTGTGAGTCATTTCAGTCACAGAGGGGGGAAATTAAGTAAAGAGAGAAAGCCATAAATTACTGCATGTAAGTGCATAGGTCCATTACTTCCATTATATAATACATCTTTGTATTTTATGATATTCTTAGCCTGCTTTTGTCCTGCTATTCCAAGTCAAATACAAATATAGCAGTCACTAAGCAAATGGGTCTGTATGTACTAACGTTTTTTAGTACGTACTCCCTCACCCCCATCTCACACATATTTTCATTTTGAGTCAACCAAATGCTGTACTCTGTGAGCCTACAAGAGCATCCTCCTCTTCTTCCCCGGGGATAAAAGTCACCTTCTCCAAATCTCATTGAACAAAAAAAAAAAATAATCACACAGTAAAATAAAACATAAACTCTACATTCCATCTGCACACAAAAGTTAAAGCTTAGAGAGAATCTCTGTCAGCACGTATAGAAAAGGGAAAGGGTTGTGGGAGGAAAAGAAGAAAGAAGAGCTGAGGTAGATATGTGAGCCTTGAGAAAACAGCATTATTTTTCTAATTTACAAAGAAGTACATATATTCACTTGAAAGCGGTAGACTCACTAAGACTATCTCCTTGAATAACTCACTCCACAGGGCTCACCACACTTGAGTCGCTCTCTTACAATCTCCTCTCACTCAAATTATGTCTGATCTAAAATGAAGGGGTAAACAAGCAAATTAGGGTATTCTAAATCATTGATAAGACATGAGAGGCATGCAAAACTTGAACCTGAAAGAGAAACTATAATAAGATTCAAACAGGTACCGCTGATGTGTTTCGATTGACAGGTACTCATTTCTCAAGAGCCTGGCTGAAAACAGTTCTGTTCTTCTGGAAGAGCAGCACTCTTGCACATAATCTTGAATTCCTGGGTTTATATTAGAACATATTCATTATTTTTCTGCTATTGTGAGCATACTCCATACAGATCCTGGAGCTCTGCACAGACATTGGTTATTTGTCTTGGTGCTTCTTTTTGTCATTTTTTAAATTTATTTTTCTTTAACTCAACAAAACAATGAATAGTAATGAAAGAATATTAGAGGTGCTGACGTGTTCCATACTAGGTCAACCAAAAATATACTTCAGTGTTGTAAAAGATGGAGGGAGTAATCATTGACTGCACCACTGTTACCATGGAAACTTGAGTTTCTGGTGATGAGTGACACCTGGCTTTATTTGAAGACTGACTCTAAAATAGAGGTAAAAGCACATTTTCAAACTTGCTGAAGAATACAAAAGAGCAATCATCAGTGTATAATCTATTATGCACCAACATTTAAAAATCAAGTTAATAATGATTTTTATGATTGATAAATGTGTCACTGTAAAATTATTTATTTCAATCAGATCCTTTTATTAAATCCGGAGCAATTCCAGCTTTTGCTAAGACTTTTACTAGCATGATTGTGAGGAAATCTAATTCTAAACTTGTTGGTAAAAGAAAATGGTATTTTGAAATAGTTTCTAAAGTATATTGTGAAAATAGCTTTCATTTTTTCATTTGAAAATGAATCATAGGGAAAGGTAAATACAAGTTTGAAAATGTGGCATGTAAACAATGAGAGAAAATCATCCTCTCAGTTTCTTGACAACTTCATTTTAAGTCAAAAATGTCTGCAAATTTACTGTAGCACAGATCTGTGGGAGTGTATTTGTGTGCATACCTGGCACTGTGGAGAACAAATCAGTATAAATTGCTTTATTTCAATTAAATTATTTAATTAATGATATTTTGAGTCAATTTAATATATTATGTTTATTTTCCTAAATGTCAGTTCATCAATATACCTCTCCTTCATTCACTCCTCTCTGAATGCTCCCATCACTTTATGTACTCTGCTCTTTGTTTGTTCCTGCTCTTGATTCCTTTCTTTCTCTGCATGGTTTTTGTCTTAATTATTTTTTTCATTAAAATCTCACTCGCAGGGTTCAGTCAACACATAACACTAGTGCTCTTTGAGAACTGATGGTGTGTGTGTATATGTATATATTTTTTATATACATATACAGTAAATAAGTAATTGAATTTAATTTACTTTAAAAAGTTGGATGGGCCATCACCTTTAATGCGACCTGGTAAAAACCAGCCCCTTGTCCTACTCTATTTGCTTCATACAGAGGGTCTGGGCTCTTCGCTAGTGAGAAACTTGTTTCGTGGAGGCTTGGACACTGTCCCAATCACTAACGTTTGCCCATGATGTATGTAATGTGCCAGTTTCACATAATGAGGCTTGCTAGAAATTGCCTGAGCTCTTTGCATCCTCCACTATGAAAAGAGAGGTGCCAATCTGAATCAGGCAGCTGATAATGTTAATTCAATATGTGGAGGCGTGGCTAGCACAAACTGAACAGCTCCGTTCACTTCGTCTGCTGCCATTGCTAAAACTGCAGGCTGACTATAAAACCGCACAGAAAATCAACATCATCGTTCACCCCTTTTCTTTCTGTTCGCTGGTTTGCCTGGTAGAAATTTTACTAGAGACAATCTGAGTCACTTATTATCTGTGTCACTAGATAGCCCAGACTGTGCTGGAAACAAGATTTTTTTTTTTTTTTCTGAGCAAAGTTGCACAGGAGCAGTGGCCAGGCTACCTTTAATAAGAAAAACAAAAAAGATCTCATCCCACTGTGATTGCTGTGGCTCAATTCTCTTATATTGTGTCATTTAACTTTAAAATAAATATCAACATAAATTATATGAGAACTAAAACAGAAAGCGTAACATTAAAGCAGTATTTATGATGGAATCAACTCTCACTTTGTTCCCTTGTCCCAGATCCATCAGGTAGTATCACATCTCTTCTTCAGTGTCAGTGGCTTGGGTGGATGAACCACTTGAATTGTCCCATAGCTCATTAATATTACTTGATGTTTAGAATTTTCTGTGGAAAGGATGTGACAAGGAGGAAGGGTAGAAGTACTGTTGACTGGATTCCAAATGTATGTCAATGTTTTTTTCTGCTTGGTTTAATTATTACTTTAATAATTCAAGTATGAGGGACATAGTTTCCCAGTCCAACTCCTTACCCTTTACAATTGACAGTCTAGAGAAATACTCTAGTGTCTGAACGTAGCCACCCAACTTTCCCAAAGTCACGCACACATGCAAATACACGCCACCTCACCTCAGATATATTGTAGAGGTACCACACATATCAGTTTATTTTAAATTGCAACTGACAGACTTTTTCTGCAAAAACACTTCTCTTATATATCTAACATATGTGTCATGTTGATCATATAGGTTGTCTTGTCAATCCTGCAACAACTTATGCTTTGCCATGAAAAAAAAGCGCATTTATTTTTAATAGAATGCACTAGAATGCAGTACAAGTAAGCACTGTCACCATGTCTGGGCAGTAAGTTCCTCCACTATATCCTGGGAGAAGAACACAGGGCTTCCGAGGCTAGGAAATACACCCACTCTTTCCAAAACAGCAAATCTGTTGCTTCCTTTGGCTGAGAAAATAAACATTCCCCTTGGTTTCATTCTGGACAACCATCAAGAGGTGAACAGTGGAGAGAGTTGAGCACAGCATTGCTTCCCTCTCTCTTGCTGTCAGGATCAGGGAGCGTGTTTACTCTGCAAGCAGACTGAGTGTACCTTTAAATGGCTTACCTCAACAGTGTTGTCCTATTCCTTAAATGGGCAGTATTATGTAAAATCAACTGTTTTGAGCTTTATATCATGTTGTAATATTATTCCCTCATCAAAACATAAATGGAGTGTTAGTCTGATTCTTTTATGCATGTTTGAGAAATTCTTGAATCTCCTGTGGCACCCATTTGGGGTTGCAAGCACTTGCTTTCATCAAGCACTGCCTTTGTGGAAAGCCAAGACGAGCTTTTCAGAGCACCCCTCCCCAACACCAATCAGCTCCTTCAGACTAGTGCCAACAGCAAATAAACACCTGGTGAAACGGTGTATCTGCTGAGCTTATTATATGAATTCTGTCCAATGCTCCGAAGAATGTTTGGAAACAGCTTAAAAGCCTGCTATATTTCACTCCGCAGTGGTTCACACAAACACAAAGTGGATGTCCGCAAAGGTAGATTGCTTATATCTGCATATGTATACTTTGTATAACGCAGTGGAAAACAATGTTCACATCAAACTGTTTTGTATCATAGCTCCAACTGTGGGGGGCAGGCGAGCGAGCGAACGAACGTAAAATGGTGATGGAGGGGAGGAAATAGACCATGGGACAGACGAACGCAAGTCTGGGGACTGGTAGACCAGGGGACGAACGTAAGAACGGGGGGAGCAATATGGAATATTTACGGCACCTTCGTTCGTCACATTCAGAGACTCATCTACCAGCCATGTACAGCCACGATGATTTCCGCCACCCGTTTGTTGAGACCTGGATGATATAAAATTTATTGTGCGGTTCGTCCATAAAGCTACAGTTACATTGTAACCATCAACTACTCAGCTGCCCACCATGTTCAGTCTATCTGTTTACCTGTATAAATACTCCTGCAGCGCTCTTCCCGCCGTTCACTTTCAACCAGCAGCTCCGGGAGGAGAAAGGCTGCCGTACTCCAGGCATCGCGCCAGTCATTTTAAGGATGCTTATTGGTCCCCCAAAGACGATGAAAACCCAGTGTTATCAATCAATAACATCCCCAAGGGCCGAACTTGAAAATTCGACGTTATGCCGCTAACACTTAGCTTTCGTCAATAACGCAAGTAATGTCCCGGCCAGAACACGGTGCGCTAAATAACAAAACATAAATTAACGAAGCTTCGAGGCAGGTAAATTTTCCTTGAGGAATTCTAATAATTGAGGTACTCAAATCATTCGAGGAATTGTTTCAGCCCTTAGTTTTAACAAATGTATGGAAAAAACATTTTTATAAGTTGCATACTGCAAATTTAAATTTCATCCCTAATTTTTTTGAAGAAGACATGCATCTTATTATAAGTACATTCATTGAATCAAAAGTTCAATAGCTTGGCTTCATCAACAGTACTAATTAATCAGTGGCAGTATTTTTTCATTTAATCAGTCAGTTAATGTGTAATTACAGTTTAACTTTTGCTATCAACATACAACTAAAATAGATTACACTATGAAAACCACACCAAAAATTGGCAAGAAGACACCAGCAGACTAATTTAGACAAATAAAAATACCAAAGTTTAATAATCTAAGACACAGATACAGGAGAAATACCATAATAATAATCAGTTAAACAGTTTGGACGAGAAACCACAGTTAAAATCTTCTTGATTGAAGAAAGAGGTATCTCTTCAAGTTGTAACCACTGAATTGTTTTGTTTTTTGGGGGGGTTTTTTGTTTAAGGATATACATGAAACGAGTAAATTAATGTTGCTGTTCTTTGCCCATGGGAGAGTGATTTTAGCCATACTCTAGTTAGTTTGTAGCCTGTCTGTGTTCTGCATCCAATCAGGGCATTTCTCTCTCAGCAAGTTCCATCTGTTATACTGAGGCATGCTGCTGTGTGTGTGAGACCTAGGCCATGTGAGTAAGCTTAGCTAAGGCTGTTTTGGGTCCTTAGGTCTGAACCCTGAGAGAGATGAGTTAAAGACCTTGGCACAAGTACCATCATGGTTCGCAGAGAGTGAAAGGAAACAGATGCCTGGGAAATCGTTTAGTCATCTTAGATATGTCACTCTTAAATTTCCAGGCTAGAAATGGTGATCATAATTTTATGACTGAGATACCACTGCAAAAAAAGCACACGACTTGATGTTTCACATAGACCTGCAAACACTTTATGTTTGCAGGTTGCAAATGTTTAAACCCATGTAACATGTATTTTTCACAATACCATCACACATGGCAAAATAGGAAAGATTGTGACATTAAATTAAGAGAAAGAAAAAGCAAAGAAAAGATGTGTCAATAATGTAATTTTACTATTATTCTGTTTTTGCAAAGTTGCTGTCCCAGAAACATTCTGCCATTCATTAGGTGTTCCTACTTACTCATGGACTTGGTGGGGCCTGAGGTTCATTTGTTGGGAGGAAAGGTAGATTCATACAAGGTCACGAGCGCATTACAGGTCAACACAGAGTGACTCCAGATGTGCACACCCACACTCACTCCAAAGGACAATGTAAATCTGAGTATATTTGGAAGATTTGACTTTTTTTAACCCTTAATTGTGTGCACCCTAAATAGCTTTCTTATGTCATAGTTGTCACCTATTTGAAGCTAATACGTTTCTATGAGACTTTCAAAGAAAGTTTTTTGACTTTTGTTAATTTTTTAAAGTAAGAGCTTGGTAGCTGGGGGAGACCTGCGTTTGACCCGAGGTCTGACATCTGTGGCAGGGTGAGGCGAACCCACCTCTACAGCAGAATCAAGCCAGGTTTTCAGTTATTTAATGTGAAATTCTCTCAACTGACAGGCTCTGTAACTTCTTTTCTGAGATCTAGAGGTAAACTTTAATCCTAGAAAGCTCAACTTTGAACAAAATTTAAAATGAAATGAAAGAATTCAACTTAGGACCTCTTATACCACAGTTAGTGAAAGACCCAAAAATGCCACATGAAGAATCAGGCTGTCACTGACTATGTTTAATATCAATTACTTTAAGATAAGCATGTGTACATCTATGTACAACTGTTATGATCATACTCTTTCTTAAATAATAATTTTAAAAAATTGACAGTTAACCCTTTTTCTACTTGACAACTATTTCAAATATGACAATTTATCTTTAATTGCCCCCCAGCAAATGTCACATATATTTAAAACAAAAGGTTCTGAACAGGTTTCTTCTGAAGTTCGCCATTTGATCATTCCTTTTGAAAAAGAGGTAAAAAAAATCTTTCATAGTGGAGAGCATCACACCAGCAGAGTTTAGAGCTTTCTGAAAGTGCATTATATCCACAGGAAGAGGAGCTGCTTAGACATAAAATTGACTCCTGCTGTTTGCAACTTCTCCCACTCGGTTGGAGTCCTTCAATCTGAAGAGCCTGAGGTTTCCAAAGACCTCGCTCTTCTCATGTTGCTGGAGCTGAATCCTAAACAAGCAAGCAGTTTCGCCCTGAGAACTGTAATGGCAACAAATGAGCAAAGTTTAGTAAAAACAGAACTATTTGCATCAGCTTTTGAAGCTAATTTCTCAAGACGGTGCCAGAAATATGTATCATTAAAGAGAAAACTTACTACACAATACAATAATAAAAGTTCAGAGTTTTTCAATTAAGTGCTGTCTGAAGTTTATTTTTTGGATTTTGTTTTTAGTAAAAGGTTGCGTTAAATGATCCAGCATAATTCAAAACATGGCATTTGCTGAAACTGAAGTTGTTTCAGCAAATGCCATGTTTGAATCCAGTACAGGTTTACATTTTCGGGATTCATTTCAATATTATAGATGGCAAGCACCAGTACCAGCTTACTTTTCATGTTTCATAATGTAAAGCTAAAAAGATTATTGAAAACACCTACTATTTTTCTTTCTTGATGTAAGAAACAACACTTCTTCATTATGAAATAATGAAATTAATTAATTAACAAATACTTTATCCATAAAGCATAATTGTAAATATCTTTTTGTTTTACTAAATTTCTAGACTTGACAAAGTTCTTGTGTTTTCTTTCATCCTTTAATAGTGGAGTGTTTTTTGCAATTAAGAAATAATGTCATTTTATTCCAGAGAAGGTAAGCAAGACTGAATTAAAGCATGATACAAAAATGTTTGTCATTGCATCTACAGCATAATAGATATGAACAAAAAGATTCCAAATTTAGATTTAAAAAAAATGTTCATTTGAGAATTCAATTTGTTTGACCACAGTTACAGATATCATCTAAGCAAGGGCTCGTCAAAGTATAGGTAGATGATAGACTTCTGCCCCCTCCACCCCCTCAAAAAATTACATTGTTGCTATTATTTCTGTAAACAATTTGCTGTTATTTCACCAATGTTGTGGGGTTTACCTGCTTCAGCAATGCGTCACACCAAATGATATGATGCAGATAACACTGTGGCAGGGGAGCACTGCCCTGCCCATGAAAATTCCCAAATTAAACCTGGTCATAATTAATTCTTTGTTTTTTTTTTAATGCTTGGCCCAAGCTCTACCTCTTTACTCATTCGTTTGAGGAAGTTGGCTAAATGTTTACACTTACTTTTTTTTTTTTTCCCTCACATAGCAAACCTGTAGGTCCCCTTTCCTGGCCTTTGCAGGAGCTCTGGCATTGAGGGCATGCCCCACATTTTGAAAAGCCCTGATGTAAGCCTATAACAAAATATGGTAGCTGTTAACTATTACATCATATATTTAAGCTGGAAAGAAAAACATGGAAGTTCGTGATTACTCAGTGTTCCAAGGAATGTATGCTCTGTGAAAACCCCAACCCGGTACTGTCTCTTGTCAGGGATGCAACCTTTCTCTTATTAAAACACATGAAGCTTTTCAGACTCAGCTGACCTAATGCATCACACTCCGGTTGCTCTGTAACATTATGGACTATTCAGAAAAGAGAACAAAGTGAATTCAAGCAGCAGTTATCAAAGTCTTATAGTCATATTCAACAAAATGGGTTCTGATGATGCTTGTTCATCAGAAGTGTCTTTTGAAAAAAAGAAGAAAAAAACCCGACTGTAAGTGGGTATTGAAACTTACATTTCATCTAGTCCACTTACATGAATTAAAAGCAGCTTTTTGTATTATTGACGTAATATTCTAATCTTCAAAGGAATAAAATGTTGCTTACATTAGATGTAAATTTATCATCATCATAGCTAACTGAAAGAAAGCCTTGAAAACCTCTGTGTTTTTAAATTGATCTAATATGACAATTCAGAAGAGCAGACAGGAGCAAAAAAGAAATAAAAATTGCATGCACCAGACACTTCAAACACAGTAATTAGAATGTTTAAATAAGCAAAAATGCCATCACTGCGAGGACATTATGGTAAGGAATGACTTCAGTAAATATTTTCTGTTTGCGTGTGGCCGTGAGGATTTAGTTAAACGAGAAATGTGCAACCGAGCAGATGTTGTTGCCTGACTCCTTCTCATTTAGGTTTCTTACTTCGGATGATTTTTCTACTTTCTCTTCTTTTAGGGCTTTAAGTTGTTGATAAAAAATCTGGCACACTTAGGAATATGTAAGGACTTGAAAGTTGAAGTTAATGGAACTTTCTAAGTAAATTATGAAATACTTTCTAAGAGTTGAAACTGTAAAACACCATGACTGATATTTAATACTAGAAATATAATATTTAAAGAAATATAATAAAGGTTTAAATGACCAGAAAACAATACTTGAACAGTTTACAATTTTATGCCGTCTTTAGTAAATATCTTTCATTCATTATCCTTCTCCATTTAAATGAGATTTTTATTCCTTGATTTTACTAAGCCATCATACAAAAACAAAACAAAACATGGGCTGAATTTTAAGTAACATGTTGCTCACCGTATCAGATGTGCAACAGACACTGAAAAGACTTGCTGTGAGGCAAAGACAGCTGTGTTTTATAATGCAGTTTGCATTCTCTGTTCCCCATTAAATCCATTCCTCAGGACAGACTTTAACTTGTGACCCCTCTATTAGCCCTCGTGCACCCAGCCTGGTGATTAGAGGAACATTAGGAAATTAAAGGCAAATTGCATTACCAGAGGAACAGATGGAAGAGCTACTGAGGATCTAACATGCAGGACAGGAAACCTGCTGATGCCCAGAGTTTTTGTCCTTTTACTGGCCTACATTTGATGCTAAATGTCACCCTCAGGTAGCAGTTTCTTCAGTGGCACATTTTGATGAAGCATGAAGTGAGTTTTTACTTCTGTAGTTATTTAGTCTTCAAGTTATGGCAGATCTAGTAACTGCCATTTTGTTTCAAAGTTCAGAGTTCAAAATACTTAGGTTAAAAATAAAGATGTGATTATTCTGAAAGGTTTAATGCATATTTATTGCTATTAATCAAATAATCAATTTTGACCTAAAATTCTCTCTCCAGTGGAAGGTTAACCAATTCACAGCAGCTTGTTTCGGGCTCAGAGTAATGATCAACAGTGAAAGGTGAGAGTTTTCTGCCACTCAGGGTGAACGCAATATATGTGACGAGATAGCAACAACATCAAAAGTTGAACATTTTAAAAATTTCTTACGTTGTGTCGCTAACCAGCATGTTCATGTATATCTGTATGAGCTCGAAATTTCACATGCGCAAATTTTGCCAGTTGCTTGGCTGTAGGAGGCTAAGCTGTTGTCGATTTATTGCACAAGTTCCATAGGAAATGAATAGAGAGAGTGCAACACCGCTTCCATGTGTCAAGCCCATTATGTCATCTTATACTGCGGTCAATGACACAGAGTTGCAAACGTGAGTGAAAAGATGAGTAAGGAGAGTAAGACTTGTGTGCTCACTGGAAAAATTTTGCTTTAAATAACACCTCAATAGAGGTAGTATGTACAATAGGACTGTGACAATTTATCTAATGACTCAAGTACCTCGAATATTAAAAATTCCTCAAGTCAAATTATCTGACTCAAAGCTTTGTTAAATTGTGTTTTGCTATTTGGCGCACTGCATTCTGGTCGGATGATTGTGTGTTGCTAACGCCTGCCAATGAGTTGTAGACAACTGCTAAATGCTATCAACATAACATAGGGTGATCAAACATTCTAATTTTCTCAGACATGTCAAATTTTCATATTCTGTCTGGAGAATCCAAGGGGATTTCAGTGATTGATGAAAATGACCTGGTTTTCCTCATAAAATGACTGGCACATTGCATGGAATTAGACAGGCTTTCTACATTGGCCGACTTCCTGGAGATGCTGGAGTGAACAGCAGTGAAGTGCGCAGCGGGTGTATGTACACAACTGCAGAGGAAATGAATGTAAATAGACTGAACACTGGGCTGCTGTAACTCTGCAGCTGATGCTTAGCACAAGTGTAACTTTATAGAAGAAGCAGTCTGACAGAACAAGGCTCTAATGCACTGGTACCACTGAGCCGCCTGACTTCTACCAGCAGACAAAGCAGTTGCAGCGTCTTGCCCAAGGACACAATGAGTTAGACGGACGGAGCAGGGGCTCGGACCAGCACCCACTGATTATAGAACAGGCTCCTACTAGCACCTGCCTGTCAAGAGGGCAGCAGTTCTCAATCTAATCAATAGGTTGCTTGTTCTGCCATCAGAATGGCTTAGACACGCACACCGATGTACAAAGCTGACAAAGGAGGAGAGATTGAGAAGTTTATGACAGTGAAAAACAAACTGCAGAGAAGCTACAGGCAAGTGCAGCAAGTGACAGTAGCCAGCAGAAAAAGACCAGGAATTTTCTTTCACAGTTTACAGTAAAAAAAAAAAAGAAAAAGGAAAAAAAAACACATTTTGAATGTTTCTGCCCCCAAGTCAAAAAATGCAAATCCCAGTGAATCATTTGCATGGTTTCTTTTATGAGAATCACACACACTGTGTAACTGTTTTAATGCTTTCAACAATACAATGAATTGCAACAACTTCAATTTTATGTTGTTGGAAGTTGACAGAAAATAATTGAGAACTGCATTCCTGGATATCAGATGAGTGTAACATTGTCATTTTGTCACAGTTGGTCCATTGATAAATAGACATTGTTTTGATCTAATGCAGAAAGAAAGGTGAAGCAAGGCATATTTGAAGGGAATACTTTGTCTCCATCTTCTTTGCTTTGCTAAACCTAGTGAGCCATTTTTGTTTTTCCTGCCTCTTTCTGTTTTTATTATCTCTGATGAGCCCAGAGTGGACAAGCTCTGATAATAATTGACCCAGCATGTGGTCCTCTCAAAACCAGGTTCCAACAGATAATTATTCATTTTTCCCCTCTGTCCATGCTTAGGTGGCTGGCACATCAAATCTCAACCAGTGCCCAGAAATCTGATTGTGTTAACATGATTGGGGAATAGTAAGACTGTAAACCCATTGTTATAATCGCAGATGGGATAAGTGATGCCTACAAATTAAAATCAAAATGGAAAAAGGACCTATTCCCCTTAAACCATTGCTGTAGTTATTCGGACCCATTTATGGGCTTTTAAAATGTATCCCAATTGGCTGCTAATAACTTTTGCTTTTTTGTCATTCATAGAAATGTATTTGCTATTTCATAGAATTGACCTCAAGTGATTTTATTCTGTTATGATTATTTTTGTTTGTTTAGCACTTTGAGATTTTTATAATGTGAAGTGCACTGCAAATAAAATGTATTACTGCAATTATAATTAAAAGCCAGTTGATAAACTTAAAATCCCATGTTTTTCAGAAATTTAATTTCTTAAAGATATAACTCCACATTTTGATTCAATTTCAAAATGCTCATTAACTTAGTTCAAAATATTTCTACTTACCACCTTTTAAAATTTCTAGTTATTAGGGCTGTTGTAAACAAATATTTTAGTAATCAAGTAATCTATCGATTATTCTTACGATTAATCGAGTAGTCCGATAAAATAAAAAGATTAAATAAAACATTGGTAAATCTAACATAACAGCAGAGTTAACATCAAATGTCATCAATCCAATTTTCATATTTGAGCTTTCCTAACAATAACTTTTCTGTAGTTTAGAAAATCAACCTGTAATAATAATAGCTCACTTTCTAGTTAACCTGAAGAAAAGTTATACAAAAATCTGAAATTATATCCAATTCAATAATAAAGAGGCAGGCTCACAAACACGCTTAATAAAAAATTTCAATACTCCAGCTTTCCGTTTATGTATTCATCTTCAGTCAGGTTAACAGATGAACTTTCACCTTGCCCAGCCATTTATAGCTTTTGTGTTCATGTTAGCGCTAAATCGTTCATCACACGGAAACATCCACCAGCTATGTTCCGTCACAAAGCGCTCCGCCCCCATTTGTTGCGACCGGGATGATATGAAATTAATCTTCCGGTTCGTGTAAAGCTACACTTGCGTTAATCATCTAATGCACAGCCGCCCACAGTGTTAATATCCTCTCACCTGTATAAATATACTTTCAGCGCTCGTCCCCGCCGTTCGCTCTGAACCGGCCACCAGGAAGCAGCTCCAGGAGGAGAAAAGTTTCAGGCATCACACCAGTCATTTTAAGGATGCAAAAAAACGACAAAAACCTGGGCATTATCATGAATCAATAAAATCCTCCCAGGCCGAACTTGAAAACTGGACGTTATGCTGCTAACACTTAGCTTTCGTCAACAACTTAGGCGGAAGTGAGAGCTCCGCGCGACGCAAGTAATAACCCGGCCGGAACACGGTGCATTAAATAATAAAATATAACTTAACGAAGCTTCGAGGCAGATACATTTTCCTCGAGGAATTTTAAGAATCGAGGTACTCAAAGGGAGGAATGGTTTCAGCCCTACTAGTTATATAAACACAAATGTTTTTGTTTTTTTTACCAAGACTAAGTTTTCAGTTTTTTGGGGGTGGGGTTTAGGTCAGGACAGCATGCCAAAAACAAAGTTAGTTCACAGAAAATGAAATAATAAATACAATACAAAATTATGTTAACAGAACTAAAGAAATATAATAATTTGTCATTTTTACTAAAATATAAAGTCTCATCAGTTGCCATTAGTATAATATCACAACTAAAAAGGAAATTAAATTAATTAATTGATACTGAAATAAGTGACACTGTCTTTTTGTTCTGTTTTGTCTTCTGTATTTTTTACATGATTTACAGGCTTTTTGTTGTCCTTAAAAATTGTAATTTTCTGTGTTTGTGATAGTCATAGATATGTTAAAACCAAGAGTCTATTTAGACCAAGCAACTTCACTTTGTGTAAACATTGGCAAAATATCTGCATTTAAATCAGGACTGTGAACAAATCTAACATTGCTTTACATCTAAATGAGGCCTGCATGTAATCTCCAAGTTAAAATCAGCTCTATTGCTCAAATCTGTATGCACTGATAAGGATTCACTCAGCTGGGCAGGCCAAATGCTTGGAGTAGCTCTAACTGAGTGCACTGCAAACTCCTCTGATCAATTCAGCTACAAATTATTTCACCATTAAAAGTACTTGTGTAACACTGAATAAAAATATCTATTTAAAAAAGAAGGCATATATTAACATAAAAATAAAAAATAATCCATTTAGAATGTTTCTATTTCAATTTGTGCAATGTGGAGCCCAGTTTGTCAAATGAGTAGTAATCCACACACACACCTTTTTCCAGCATTGTCATGAGTCTGTCAAAATGAAATCGTGGGGAACATTGACCCAAAAACAATTATTGTCTGGATGACTGAATGACACGTTTAACAGACTGACTGTACCCAGAACATTGTTTACAATGTCTCAAAAATGCCATACAGATATGTTGAACATTCCTGAACAATATATCTTCAATGCAAAGAAGTACTGTATTACAATATTACACCTCTCTCTGTTCCAAAGAACAACCTAGTGGCCAATTTCATGCAAGAATGATGAAGACAAAAGTGGAGGGTTATTAGTGAGAATAGGAGAATAGTTTGGTGTCACAGCTCAGGGATCTCTGATGAGAAAAAGAAGAGGGATAATTATGGAGAGTGGCATGGATGTGGACAGCAGAATTCCTTGCACTATAATAACAGAAAATAAAAAATAAATAAATAATCACAGCAACTGTTGCATATATTCACACACAGAAACACCATTGACTAACTTATTTAGTTGTTTTTACATTGCTATTCTAACTACTGACTCCCCACCGGATGGGCAGGGGGAGAAAGAGGTAGGGAGGTGGGGAGTGCTGTGCTTTCATACCTGAACATAAGGTTGTGACGAAGATGTACCAAGCCATACTGCTACAACCAATATGAAAATTCAACTGCCAGTTGAAGGAGGCCAGTGGTGAGACATTTTTAAGCAAAATAATGCAGATTTTCTTCAGTCGTTATAAAATACAGTATATATAAAATATATCTTAAAAGAAATCTGACTTTGCAATTTTCTGTTTTGAAATTGGGCTGTCTCTTTAAGAAACTCTTAATCTTTCCGACCCTCCGCCTTCAGAACACCACTACTACAATCCTTCTGCATGTTCTTGTTTACTACTGTTCTTACAAGCATTTGATTGAGTAGTCACATAAAATAAGCTTAGCAAATGTGCAGTTCCACCAGGTGTTTTCTAATTGCTGCATGGGGGAGGGGTTGTAGGTAGGGCGGGAACTCAGCTGGAGACTGCAGCCCCTAGGAGGAGCGTTGGGTAAATTGGCAGTGCCTTTTATGGGCAAGCATTAAGGCGCTTCCTAAAGGCTGCCAATGGAGATTCCAGGATTCCTGAAAAATGCATGAAAGAATCAAAGCAACTCTTCAGGTATGTTTATGATGAGGGAATAACATTGTAACATGATACAAAGCTTAAAGTCAATTTTAGATTATATACACCTCCTCGCCCCTTACGGCCCCTTTAAAAACAGCAATTTGGGTTAACTTGTGTTGCCTTTGACTAATATATAAATTGTTTTGCATGCAAAAGGAAATCGAGCACTTTTTACACTAGTGTATAATAACCTTTGCTGCAATTTTTCAGACGCTAGTAACCAAACACAATAATATGCTTTAAAGGACTTCTTTTTTATTTGTTGGGTGGTGTATATAAGTCAATACTAGGGTCATAGCTGTTCTTTTATCTGAACATCTACAAATCTGCTCTAAATATACAGCGTACTGATTTTCCTCCCCCACATGTCTTTTATATGGTAATGATGACAGCATCATAGCAGTTCTAGTTCTATTCATGTAACCTCAGAAGTAGCTGCAGCTTGTTCACATCCTTATTCTTATGCTCTTCTTCTTGTGTAACTACAACAATATGTATTTAGTGTAATAGAGTCATGTAAACTCAAGAACCCACTGAAATACAATATCTAGAAATGGTTACGTAAAGAATAAAACACATTTTTAAAAGATCATATTCGGTAATGCCAGAAAATATTTTTTGGACAGGAAGTTTAACATTAAGTCATCAAAAATTTTTCTCAAATGTATTGAGATTTAACAACCAGAAATCTATCTTGTAGTTTTTAATTATTATATGCATGTATCTAAACTTTCACACCTCACACGCATGAACAGAACACATTGAACAAAAGAAAAACTGGTATGCAAAAGATGTCAGTTCCTCAGTTTTTAATCTGTGCTTTTAACAAGTAAGGAATCTTCATTAAGGTTATACATTTTTCATTTCTCACATAAACAGCATACTTCAAACATCTATAAAGATCCCAATAGAAACACACAGCCCAACGGCAGCCAACCACCAACCATCAAACGACCTCAGCACTTTCTTTCAATTTCTCCTAAAGCACTAAATGCAGAATGCAGTCAAGGGGAAGGGCTGCATTTAATTGGGCATATCTTTACTTTAAAGTCGCCTGAAATGGATTTGTTGTGAACTGGCAATGTGCAAATGAAAGAAAACCGATTTGAAAACAACTTGAAGACCTCTTCAAAAATCAAGTAGGATTGAAAAAAAAAAAAATTAAAAATGTTTTTTTTGATGTGTAAAATGGTAATAAAAAAACAAGCGAAGTTAACATAACACTTTTAAGAATGTATCTATTAAGCAAAATGAAACAACCATTGTGTTGGAGATTATGCAATCTTATCTTGCTTCCAACTTTAATCAGTTATGATAAGTCCTTTAAGCATTTTGTATACCACTGCTTGAACTACTATCCAGCTTCTCTTAAACATAAATATATTAGGGGAGCACAGTAGCTTCAGCTAAGAAAACAATTACTATTTATTTGCAGTACAAAAACTGTAGAGGGTCAAACTGGCCTCCCAGGGATTCCTCTCCAGCAGCTTTAACAGATGAAGGCAACCATATGTTTATTATTTTTTTTTCCCCTCTGTCAGCATTTGACAGAAACTTCCTCAGAAAACATTGTTAACAACAGGTGAAGGAGGCCTAAAGGGAATAGTCATTATGGAGCAAAAGAATAATCAATTTGACCACATCATTAGCATGAGGGTTCATGTCTTTAGAGAGGAAATAGTACATTCAACCTGTATTCAGTATAGACTGAGGTGTTGTGAGATTGGTGGCTGACGCTACCATATTTGAGGTTTATATACAGCATTTTATAACTGAAGACAACATGGTTACTTTCTTGTGCTGTAAAATGGCACCATGTGCATCGAAAATGCATTATACATCCCTTTAATCACTAAAGGCATGTGTAATGCATTTTCGATGCACTATTTACATTAAAGTTTAATGTAAATAGTATTATATAAACTTGCATAATTAAATGTCAGGTACTAAAGTGTTTGGTTTCGTGTGTAAAGTATATTGTTTTATCTTTAGGAAACTGACTTTTTTCTTTTCTTTTCAATATATCACGTTATTCAATAAACAGGTTTAAATTTTATATTTAAACTTGATTCTGGTGCACACCACTTGGTTTTGTGGCATTTGTTTTTCTTTTTAAAGTCACTAAACTACTATAAACATCAGCCTGAACATCTTGTCTGTCTTCCTTCACATCTTTCTGCCATTTTTGCTTACTTCCACAGAACTGAGGATTGAGGAATATTCATAGAGAAATAACTAGTAAGCCTTTCATTTGATGTTTTGCCCAGAACACATTTCACATTTTATAATCTCCTCCAGCTTAGAAGCAGATAATACTTTTTAAATAGGTAGCAACAAACACAATAACCCGCTGTGCTATTGTTGTTGTATGGGCCAGGTGTTCAGTCACATTTGCAGCAGCATTTAAATAAGTGGATAATTAATTAAATGTATAAATGGAACATGTTCCATGCTGAATTAAACTTCAATCACAAGCCACCAACCAGACTATTTTTCTGTGGCAGGACACATGGCTTACACATCTCTGGGATTACAGTACTTTTATTTATTTATTTATGTTTATAGAAAGCAGTCGTCAATCCTCTGTGACAAACATAGTGTGCAGTCAGCTCCCCTAAGGCTCCATGTCTAATGAAATATACCCCACACCTGTCCTCGGCAGCTCATTCACTTGCTCCGACAGCCAGTGCCCATTTACAAGTTCAAAATCATTCAGAGTACTTGAGGCATTGAAAAGTGTTTTCATGATCCTGTTTTTTTCTCTGTGTGTGTGTACTTGTTTAGTTATCATATTACGGACCATCTGGGTATATTTAGTAACCTTCTGAAGACCTTATGGAGACCAAAGCCTGATCCTAATATGGTGGACCACCTTGTAGAAGGTTAGGCATAAATGCAAGTAAGATGAATGGAACTCAATACTAATTCCTAGTATGGATAGAAACACAAACTTGTGTGTAGGTGTGGGTGTGTGTGAAATGTTGGCATATTTACTCAGATTAATCAGTTAGGTGGTGTATAAAAGCCATCATGCCTTTGTCATTGTGAAGATGATGGAAAAAAATATTGAGTGGCACTTGCTAATGTGGGCAGTTCAAATGTGAACTGCCTTGTAACACAACACTATTATTTTAGGGCAAAAGGAACAAATCCTTATGTTTAATGGAAACACTTAAAATCCTGCTGAGACAATATTTCCACTTGAGAACATGAAGCTACATTTAAAGTACCACACTTCCTTGTAGAATGACAGTCTTATTTTCATGCTATTTTGATTTCAGAAAATCTACCAAGTCCCTGTTGCCTTAATGGCGGACTATAGTCCTTATCCCAGATTTTAATGCTCTTCCAATATTGTGGGAAAACAAGCAAATTCAGATAAGCCTAATTGCTCAAAACATGTGGTTCCTCAATTGTTTTCACCTCTCGATGCATTTATTTTGCAAAGACCATCTGGCCCTATCAAATGGAATATTTTTGCTGCTCTTTAAAAACTCAGTTTCACATTGTTCAGTTTTGGCATTTCATATTGATGCTTTTTGCACTTTTCTGAAACCATTGAAAAAGACTTTAGTGCTTTTATGCTGTATGGTGGAAAACGTGCAACAGTAAAATCGGCCCTTCTTTATGACTAAAATAACAAAAATCATATTGATTATAATGCAAAATGCTCTTTTTTATACAAAGACAAACAAATATGCATGCACATTTTCGTAAGGGTAATTTATAGCTCAAAAGATGCATAAAACAAATGTTTTGTCTATAGGATGTGCCCAATTATACAAAAAAGTCATTGTAGCAGTTGTATTTTTAAACTGAATTTTCCATACATGTCACATTAAAGGTGAAAATTGTTCTGAAATGATTTGTCATGGATTCAACTTCAAAAATCTAAGAATTTAACAGGGTGTGTCCACTTTTGAGAGCCATAATAAATTAAAATTTCCTTTTATTTAACCCAAAACCCATGGTCCTCAGACAGACTAATGGCTTTATATACATTCAAGGTTCAGAATTGTTTCCCTTCCTGAATACCCATGTCAATCTGTTGTCTACAAGCAACACTTAGTCGTTTTACCCATCACCCCATAATAAAAAATGACAATTTCAACACAGGTAGAATTCATTCGTAGCTTTCAGTAAGCAGTGCAGTAATGCTGAAGGTGATTCAGCATGTACTGCAGTAATCACCTGTGATATGGAGGCAATAACCATTCCTCATGCCCCCTTGTTCACCTCATCACCTGCCATATATGTAGCTGTCCATCTACTCTCCCTTTGGGAATTTATTCCATCATTGCTTTTAATGGCTTTCACACTGTCCAGCTAGTGGATCTAAAGTTGGACTGTAAGTTACTGGCATTTTGAAATAAGTGCTTGGGGTTGTGTTTAACAATATTTGAATCTTGTTGCACAAAAAACAGGTCAGTGTGGTTTAGCTTGCAAAGAGTAGAAAAAAATAGCTACATGTGAATCTTCATCCTTTTTATGGTATGTAAAGAGTAGATACCTATTTTTCTTCTCAAATGGAAGTATTATCATTGGTATTAAGCACCACTAAAGTCTTGGGAAACTCGCCCTCAAATTCAATAAGGAGCCACATAATGGGATAGGGCAAATCATAACTAGACCATTTAAATGATATGGACTAAGTTCGTATTAACCTCTTTCTTTGGTTACTGAGAGAACATTATTCTTTATCAAGCAATATATTTGCCCTAATTACCTATTATCCATCACTTCAAAATTATAGATGTTCTGACCTCACACATTCTTTGTATAATAACAAAAGAGAAAAAAGAAAATGAGAAAGAAACTAGATTAGAACACCCACCTTTGTACCAATTATAAGAGACTGGTCATGTTATAAAGGCCTTTCTGTGACTGAGAAAACGCGGGTCCTGAAATTTCAGGGACACCATGCTCTAGGACAGCACTCAGAATAACACAATCTGACATTGAACCCAATTATTGTTTCCTCTGTGGCCATGATTGAATTTCTGAGAAATGCAGACAGGTTCTGCAGTAAACCCAAATGGCTATAGAATGAAAAGAGTAAAGTGCAGTAGAAGCTACAATATTTACATTACAAAAGTTATAAAACGTATTACAAAGTTTAATGCCTCTAGCTGAATCTCTTTTCCTGGTTCTACAGCAGTAGCTCCAGTACATGAAAGTTACATTTCATACTTTGAGTGCAGATATATGGTCATTTTGCTCCTTAGTTAGTTTTGGATCATTGCAGTTTTTCCTCTCAGGACCTCACATTTTTGGGCATGAGTTGAAGTCTATCACAAAATATAAGTAAAATTTAAATTCTATAGCACCTTTCACACACATACAGATCACAAAGAGCTTCACAAAGGTAAATCAATAAAAACTAACAAAAGAAACATTAAGCAAAAGCCTGTTTGAATAAAAATATCTAGTCGTTCCTTAAGAGCCTGTGGAGACTGCAGTGTAGGGATAGTGGGAGGGCGTACCAAAGTCTCAAAGCCACTGCCTGAAATGAGTTCAAGTTACAGCCAACAACATTTGTATCGAAGATCAGAGTCCTTGATGGAGCTTGAAGATCCAAAAGGTTCAGAATGTATTTAGGAGCACTGGCCATGGATTGCCTAGAAGGTTAAAACCAACATTTTAAAATTATTCCTAGAGTGCACAGAAAGCCAGTGCAGGGAAGTAGGAACAGGAGTTATGCGCGCTCGTTTTAGTCAACAGTCATGCTGCAGTATTCTGCAAAGACTGAAGGTGAGCCACGGGGTTTTACTCAAACACATAAAAAGACTATTACAATAGTCCCTAAGTGGGAGGAAATAAAAGAATGAATAACCATCTCTATTTCAGTCTGTGACACAAATGGTCCTAAATTAGAGATATCCCTTAAATGATAAAAACCGTTATGAACAAGTATTTTACAGAGAATAATAGACAAGGAATTATCAAAGATAACATCCAGATTTGTGAAACCAGTTTTCACAGGAGCCAAACATGCAGGATACTTCCTGTTTAAAGATTATTGTACAGCCATAGATTAATTTCAGGTCGTAGAAATAGGTATTCTTGGTCTGTGATGGACTGGTGACCTGTCCAGGTCGCCAGTCCATCACTGGCGACCTGGACAGGTCGCCAGTGATGGACTGGCCTCTCGCCCGTTCACCGCTGATAGCAACCACCATCTCTACCAACCCCACTAGGGACAAGCGTGTACGATAATGGATAGATGAAGGTACGCTTGGTCTGTCTTTATCCATCAATACTGCAAAGTTAAATATATTCAAAATGCTTTACTCTTCTTCTTTTTCTTGATTTCTATTGCCAATTTGCATAAAAGGACAGGCAAGCATTACAGCCAACTGAGCTACATGCTATCCTATGGAGTTGAGCACCTTGGAAATATGTGCTAACATTATTTTAACATTCCTGAGAGGGCATTAATGTTTTTGTTAAAAAATGGTAAAGGGTGTTATTGGAGTTAAAATATATAAAATAATATTTTATTTTTGTTTTAATTGCATATTCTGCTTAATCTGGGATACAAGATGCTTGTGCTTATTGTGCCAACATGTTAATGTGCATTAAAAACAAACCCCCCCCAACATATTTATACATTTTGGGTGATATTCCAAATGTTATTTTGCTTAAGTGATTGTTTTGAACTTACATGGTTGAGGACCCCTGTTCTAGAGTCTAGAGCAGGTATGCCCAAGTCAAGTCCTCAAGTTCTACCTCTGCAGCTTCTAGATGAATATATATATACAAATATTAGAAATTATAAAGTTACATCAGACCGATAAAAGCATAAGGCAAAGTAAGAATAGGAGCCAAAAAAATGCAAAACACATGGAAATAAAGAATTGTGAGAAAAAAACTAAATAAAAAATAAAGAGGGTTAGACACATAATTACAAATACTTTTGTATTTTCCAAAAAAATACAAAAATATCAGTACAAAGCTGGCGGAAAAAGATGGCTCAAACTGATGGAACTAAAAATGAAAAAGAAAACTAAATAAATCAGTACACTTAGAATGCACCAATTTAAAATGGCTAACTTTACATCTCACATTCACATTTATTTGTTCAGTTTCATTTAAATATATGTTTAAGCACATACAAATTTTACTTTTTTTAAATGTATTTTCTTTTGTTTTATGTATTTAATTATAGGTGCATTATGTGTCTAATCCTCTTTATTTTTTATTTAGTTTTTTTTCTCACAATTCTTTATTTCCATGTGTTTTGCATTTTTTTGGCTCCTATTCTTACTTTGCCTTTTATCGGTCTGATGTAATTTTCTAATCTTAATTGTTGTGTTTTCATTAGCTGTAGGTGGTAAGTCATCAACAGAATTAAAGGCTTGAAAACATCAGTGTGTAATTAATCTATATAATGTGTTTCACTTAGTGAACCGAGTTGCTGAAATAAATTAACTTATCAACGATATTCTAATTTATTGAATATAACTGTATTACTTTGTGTTGGTCTATCACATGAAATCCTGGTGAAAACATTGAGGTTTGTGGTGGTAATGTTAAGTGTCAGTAGCATAACATCGTAACCTGTTACACACCATCTTCTTGCGAACATATAATGGGCCATGTCCCTAATCTCTGTTTATGGTTTATGTTTTATTAAAATAAAAAAGTAATTTTTATTAGGTGAGCTCCTACAGTGTTTTATATTTCACTACCAGCAAGTATATTTGTTACTTACACACCACATTGTCACTGTAATGAATTAAACTCCTCTTTTTTTCTAATGGTTACATCTAGATGTGGAAAGTATTATTTTTATTACTGTAACAATAATCATTATTTTCATTATCACAGTTCAACACCCCATGTTGAACTGAAAACAATGCGTCTTGACGATTCTAATACTTTTACACGTGGCCTCAACTCCTAGCTCTTCTTTTGATCTTTCTTTCCACGTATTCCTCCCACAGACATGTTTATGAAAGGCAAGCTGTTTCAGGCCAATTCCTAAAGACCAATACACTTAATTTTTCATCTTGCAAAGATGAAAAAAGCAGCCTTCATCTGATAAGCTTCTTTCATTGAAATCATGGCTGAATTTATAAATTCAAGTCAAAATGTCATGATAGGACAGTCACTGTTGAGGTCACTCATCTAGTGACTGCACTGCATTGCATTGTTTCCTTTTTTCCATTTAAAAACCCCGTCTTAAAATGTTTGGGCTTTGAAAAAAAAAATTTGCATAACATTTGCGAAAGGTTCAGATGAACAAAATCTATGTGCCTACGGTCTTTAGATTAAATTTTGCATCAAAGAAGATGCTGCTGGGCTTGAAAAAAGAAGGTTTTAGTTTGTTTTTCTCCTGTAAATCTCTTGGTAGTACACAAAAGTTTAAAGTAAGAAAAAAAGACTTCACCTCTTAGTGGTGTTTACTGATTAAGATAGAAAAAGAAGAAAATAGATTTCAAGCTTTGTTAAAATCATAATGACACCGTCTTTGTTCATCACATAAAAAGTAAACATTCGCTGCTATGCTTAGATTTAAAGTTACTCTATTTTTATTCGGTTGGGATGCTGGAGATCTGATGACTGCTTGCAGCAACACTTTTGGAAGTTTCACCCGGAAAATGAAGAGTAGACAGACTCAAGAACCTTGATAAAAAAAACTATTATAGGAATCAATTTTTTTTTGGAGAACAAGGCCTCAGTCTTGGCAAAAAGAGAACAATATAATCAAACTCAAATTTTAAATAGGAAAAAAAGCATACAAAGCAAAATTTAAAAGAGCGTCAGTGGTTTTGAGTAGCTTGATATATGTGAAATGAAAGCATGGTCTTATATAATTCATTTGAGGATTTTGAAAACTCCCTCACTTTGGAATATTGGCTTTTTTTTTACTTCCCTCCTGTAGTTATTACTTCTTAATCGACACAATCACGAACTGAAACTTGTGTGTGAGCAAGAGAAAATTAAAATACTTTGCTAGTATTTTATTTATTTTTTTTTTACTGAAATGTTATACTGTGTTATCTCTCCACAAAGAGGGGGATGACTTTACTTCATTTTGAATCTCATTCATAAAGTAAAATTTAACATGCAAACAAACTTTTTTTATATTATACCATAAAAATTTGAGTAAAATATCTTAATTGCAATGTATTATCCATTTTATATAACTCAAAAATATACAGGCAATATCCACATTGTCTGTACCTACTTGTTGTCACAGAGTTTGTGGGAACAAGTCACCAGTCCATTACAGGAAAACACAGATATGCACCAGATGACAAACAAACATACACACACACACACTCAAAAAAATTCAATAAAAAGTTCTCTTGCCCAGATGATATTAATAAGGTAGATTTATCTATCTTCAGATACAGCTTGTGCTACATCTCCAGACTCCCAAACAGCCTGCTGAAGAAATCAGTGCGACTCTCACGGTCAGCGGTCTGTCTACCATCCTGCCCTTAGTCTAGTGAACAAAATCCCTTAGATATTTTGTTCACTAGACTAAGACTAAATAGCTGATTTTAACCAACAGCAACAAAAATACTTACTAGAGAACATAAAACACATAACATACCATATTTTTTTTTAATGTTGCAGGTTTTGGAGTAGAGAATGTTTTGTTCTGGCTTGCCTGTGATTCCTCTTTTAATCATGTTAAGGTTTTTATTTTGTCTTAAATGTTGTCAGGAATTAGAAAAACACAGGTTAATCTGTTGCCTATGTTATGTTTATTGAGAACTCAAAATGCACAGTCAATTAACCTGGGAGGCTGGTGAAAGGAGCAAGCTAGGCTCAATATCCAACAAATTGTGACAGCCTAACTCTCAGGACCAGGTGGCATCTTCATTTTGAGAAAGTTCAGAGCCCTCTTATTTATGATTACTGAGACAGTGCAAATAGTGTTCTCTATGCCAGAAATGGAAATGATTACAGGACCACTCTCTAATTGACCATAGCAGGCAGTGTTCTTAGTTACCGGATTGATGATTATTTACAGAAAGATATTGTTATTTTTAATTATTCAAATTAAGAAACCATTGTAATGTGACAAGCTCTGAGATGCTGGAGGAGCTATTTCTTGATTAAGTGAGAAATACTGGGAAGTCCTCAACAAAATTATGATTTTTTTGTGTTGAGGAAAAACATTGCAGACTAAAACAGCAACAAGAAAAAGCTTTTAATAAAAAAAAAAGTGTTGAAGTGTGATATAGTTTTTTCATAGACCACTTACTGATGGTTGTTGACTTTCAGAAGTGAAAGGTTTTCCTTTGTCAAGAATTCAGTGAAGGAATAGTATTCATTTATAAACTCAAACATAAACAAGTCATCCTTTAATACATTATTTTTAAGCTGTTGCAGAGATTACATTTTTAATGCAACCTACAATATATATTCCAATGGTTGTTTTAATACTGATTAGGAGTAACTGTCATACCAAAAACCTCATATTTCAGATGATGTCCAAACATGTATAAGTTTATAAATCACTATATTTAGACGGAAAGTAAGCTTTTCATTGTCACTATTTCCAGTCTTTTCAACTCTAGCTGGCAGGTTAGGTTAGGGACCTGTACATGTCCTAAAACAAATCCCATTACAATTGCTGAACTGGACAAAAGCTCTGAGTTTGAAGAGAAAAAAAACCAAAAACTTAAGGATGTTGAAGATAGATCTCTTCCTGCACAAACCCATAACAACTAAAACCATAATATTGGTTTTAGTTGTTTTCTTCAACAAACAAAAACAGTTTCTGTTTGAAGAATAAAAAGTGCTAGTCTTTGTAAAGAAAAAACCCTGCAGTTTTACAAGTTACTCAATTATGTTATGCTTGAATGCTCCATTTCCACACAAAAATCTGCTCTTCTTTCCTTTAAAAATGGCATTTTCTCTCATATTAATTTTTACTTTCGTCCCTCTTTAAGTTATTTATTGGTTACTGTATATGATATTTTTATCTGCAAGTGCTCTTTGATCAATTATAGAAAATTATGAATAATTCTGTGGAACAGGAAACAGCTGACCACAGAGCCCACAGTTTATCTGAGTTACTATTTGCTTCTCCTGTATCTAATTAAAACAGGAAGTTCTTCCCTTGTGGCCTTTGCAATTGAAAAATAACCTAAGAGTCGCCAGTTGCTGGGAGCCACAATAATGTATCACCAAATGTTTGTAAGCCAATACTTTCATTAATTCTCACTACAGCATTAACATCTCCCTTGCTGACTTCAGCAGAAATGCACTACTCCCTGGCATGAGGAATTCTCAGTCACTCTGTGCATCTTTCTGCCCTCGTTTGCTGTGATTGGCTGTGTAGGCATTTACATATTAAGTATTTTCAATTATGTGAGTAATGGCTAACTTTTTTATGTGGTAGCACACTTGAGAGAACCCCTGACAAAAACAGAAAGCAGCAGAGTAAGAAATAAGGTTGCAAAGGTGGAGTCGGCCTTGATTTACGGTAGGTGAAATTACAATACTTAAGAGCTACCTTGGGGACTGGGTTACAAACACGGATAGGTTGTTATGCAAAGGCAATAGAGCATGGCCCTGTATTACAGGTCAGATTAGATAAGTGTGACGCTTCAGTTGAGTGGCAGATTCAATTTGCTCAGTTGCTGTGCAGACGAGGCCCATCTTAAGAATAAAGATGAGGGGCAGGTAAGAAGTGACTACATTTGGCACAACATTGAGGTAATGCATATAATTCATTACAGCAGGTGAAGAGAGGCTGAAGGCCACAAAACCATGAAGTTAAAATACAGCCTCATCTCATCCATTCTGGTATGCAACATTTATCACACAGGTTCTTGGAACAAAAAGCAGAACACAAAACCTTGAGGACAACATGGCCCAGATATATTGCAGCTTATTGTCTATTACAAGCCAAGCCTGGACCTTTTGCACATGCATGCAAGGGAGTCCTAAAGTTTGCAGAATATTTAATTATAAAAGAGCTGCTTTTCTCAATTTCTAATTTCACAAAATAAGTTAAAAAAAATTTTTTTTAAATCTGATTTTTATACTTGCATGTCTACCACTGCTATTGCAAAAGGTGGACAAAGGTGGTATGTAGCGAGGGCTAAACAAGAGAATGTTGAGATGGGATCCTGTATTTGTGTAACTGGCAACTGGTAAGTTGGTAGCTTGATTCCAGCTTTCCCAGACATGCTTCAATGTGTCCGTGGGGAGAAAAATTAACCAATGAAATTAATTTAATTAGCTCATCTACTGATCAGAACTGAAAGTGAGTGTGAGTGCAGCT
The DNA here is from genome assembly GCF_003331165.1 of Xiphophorus hellerii. Lineage (NCBI taxonomy): Eukaryota > Metazoa > Chordata > Actinopteri > Cyprinodontiformes > Poeciliidae > Xiphophorus > Xiphophorus hellerii. Next base: position 15,236,333 of record NC_045673.1, read on the forward strand.
GAGTGAAAGTAATTTTTGTTTGGCACTAGAGGCCTGTATTTGAAAGTAATCTGACAGGAGGGACTGTAGAAAGAAGTGGGAAAGATATGTGGCAAAGTTATCGAGGATAGGAATCAAACTCAAGATGGCAGTGTTGAGGTTTATAGCCTCTGTATAAGGGGTGTACTTTAAAGTACTTTAAAGTACTTGTTAAAGTACTTTAACAAGTACTTTAAAGTACTAACAATCAAGATTACTCAGAGTAACAATTAGAAATTAGGGATACAAGTCAATTCCAACTAATATGCATCCATTATTAATTCACTACTCATAATCAATTGACGAAAACCTTGAATGACTAACAAGAAAAAAGCTTCAATAAATCTACTTATGTCATCATAGCTGACTGTTTTCCACTTTATTCTTGAAAAGTCACGACTGTCACTGTCATGCATAGGTGCAAATTCTTCACCTTAAAAAACCCCAAAAAACAAAGCAGCAGAATATAGTAAAAGCACGTTATTTTATGAGAGCCACTATGGAAATATGCATTTCAAGCTGTTAAAGAAAAGAAGATATTTATGAGAAAATTCAGCTTTTAGCAATTAATATTTGACTTTTGTCAAATAACAGTCAGTGGAACATCCGTAATTGGTGTTTAATTAGCTTCCAATTGGGACATTTTTATGACATTAAAAAGACAAAAAAAATTGTAATAGACTTTATAAAGTTATGTGGTTGTTTTCTTAAGGAAAACAGACAAAAAACAACCTCACACACATGCTTTTTCAATAAATTGTTTGTTGCTATGTGTGAAATATTTTATTTGACCCAAAGAGTACCATAAATTAGAACAAAAATGTACATTATTGGATCACAATTGCAAATTTCTTTTTGAAATCCTGTCATAGTGTAGAAAGATGGCTTGGCCTTTCTTAAAACACTGTGGTAACATCTTTTCTCTTTACGTAAGTGACTTGAGTAACTGGACTCTGCCATTTTAGTAAGTCTTTTTTCCATTTTAAATAATGAGATTGCTTTGTCTGAGTTGTCCTGTGGTTACTTTGTATCTTTCATAATAATGACATTGATATGTCATTAATATGAATATTATATTAATATCATTATATGGATATATTAATGTGAGGATGTTGATTTGCTTTGGATCAATGTATTTAATGTGCTGCATGTTGTTCTTGTTGCCAAAACAACTGCATGCGACTGACAACCTGTTTTCTCTTTCTCATTTTTAGCTCAAGTCTGTGTGACAAATTGGTTTCTCTGAATGTTCTGAGTTGTGGGCTTGCTTGGCTCTGTCAGTACCAATTTGTGTTCACGAGATGAGGATCAGTGGAATAACGCAAAAGCTCCCTCTAATCACTTGCAATACTTTTGGTGCATTATTTATTAAATATTAAAACAATTCTTTTGTTATACTCTACTTCTGAATGACTTTCGCTAAAACTTTCAACAACAATTTCTCCCAGTCTACTTTGATTGTGTAATAGAGTCAGGGAAAATAAGTTTTGCTTTGTCATGTGCGAGTCAATCCATGGCACTGTGTATGTATGTGTTTTATACATTTGGGTTGTAGGAGAAAGAAAGGGTGAAAAATAAATTGGCATCATTGACATCTGGTTGCATTTGGGTTATGGATATAAAAAACACACAAAAAGAAGAAATAATAAGAAAAGTACAGAGGCAAAGCAGATGACTAGGAAAAGAGAAGGAAGTGTATTCATGTCTTGTTGCAGTAACAGAAGAGTTAGAATGTATTAATGGTTGAAAACAGGCTCCTTAGCTTGTGAGCTCATCTCATGTTTTGAAGCTTTTTTTTCTAATCAAGGCAAAGTGTATTCAGAACTGAAAGTATTTTTTAAAGCAATCTAAAGTACTGTGCATTTATTTTTTGTATAATATTTTATGGTAAATAAAATGCAGCCAAAAAGTTTTAATTGAAATAGAAAAAAAAACATGAAAAACAAAATGTGGTGATAAGACAATAAAATTACTAAAAAAATACTTGATAATCTAGTGATGTATCAATATCTTGAAGCATGAGGAAAAATCAGACATGATTTGGAGCTTCTTAAAGAGACAAATTCAAGGCATCAAATTGTGAAATAAACTTTCTTGTAAGTTACTTTTGATATACAGTACAGACCAAAAGTTTGGACACACCTTTCTAATTCAATGGGTTTTCTTTATTTTCATGACTATTTATAAGGCAAGAAATCCCACTTATTAACCTGACAGGGCACACCTATGAAGTGAAAACCATTTCAGGTGACTACCTCTTGAAGCTCATCAAGAAAATGCAGAGTGTGTGCAAAGCAGTAATCACAGCAAAAGGTCGCTACTTTGAAGAAACTAGAATATAAGGGGTATTTTCAGTTGTTTTACACTTTTTTGTTTAGTGCATATTTCCACGTGTTATTCATAGTTTTGATGCCTTCAGTGTGAATCTACAATGTCAATAGTCATGAAAATAAAGGAAACTAATTGAATTAAAAGGTGTGTCCAAACTTTTGGTCTGTACTGTATACATCATTTTTGTAACAACTGAACGTTATACACTTACTTGATTTTGGTATAAAATGGCAGCATGTGCCTGGAAAATATATAATTGTCTCCATTAATTGTCCCCATTCATCCTTTGTCTTGTATGGCAAGTGGGTCAAGGCATAACAAAAACCAAGGCATGAATAGACAAAATCTCCATAGGCATAGTTTATAAAGTTATCTGTATCAATCTGGTGGAATGACATACGGGAGTCTGCGAAGTAGACATTTAATGCGTTGTCAAAACATTACCCCTGTGACTGTTCTACCTAACTTTGACAGACTACCTTGTCAAGGCACTGAGCATTTTATATCTCCCATCTGCCTCGTCCCGCTGACAGGCGGCTGAGTCAGACGGTCTGGACTGAGAATGGATGCATGGTGCCATACTCATACACAGACACTTACTGACCCATTCATCTTTTATTTGTGTTCTTATGCAATGTGTGGTGGCCTTTATATATGACTTTTTGTATGATTAATCCATTCCATATCACAAAACGTCAACAAAAGATGATTATGTAGTATAGTCACACTCGATTCTGGGCATCAGAAAATGTTCAGAATTAAAAAAAATAAAAGAATGCAACTTTCTAATCCACACATCAAAGTTAGTATCAGAGGATAAATTTCTCAAGAACCGATAAGGGAAAAAAAAAACACTGTTCCTATTTCATACAATAAACAGTCAAACGTGGTACAGTTTTATATGTGCATGTTTTTACAGTTTCTCTCAGAAGTCTGTGCTCTCCTGTTAAAATGCTATTTAAGCGCATTTCTCTTCAAAAGGAGGTTGAGACAATCTCATTTGTCAGTAAAACCTGCAAACTGAGTCTCTCCCAAAAAAATGGGACTCTTGATTGATATAATGAGAGGCATATTATTAAAAAAAAAAGGTTTGGTCAAGTAAACTCAAACTTACTTTTACCGAGTGACCAACTTGAAAATCTAAGATATTAAAGCTTATTAAAACCTATAGCAAACCTACTATATAATTTCCAAAGTGAGAAAAAAACAAAAAAAACATGAGCTAATAAAGCTGTGGGTCACTATGGCAAGTAGGCGATAATGCTACAGGCACATGGGAAGTCTGAAGGACAGGAGCTCTCAGGACTGCCAACCTCACAGCAAAGCCAGGCCTACTGGGATGATGAGCAAAAGCAATCTCTCCTCTTGCTGTCCTCTGTCTCTGATCCTCTCTTCATCCTAACCCACACTTTAGTCGTCTTCCTTATTTCCTTCCCTCTGTGTCTTATCCTTGCCACTCAATCCTATCGCTTCTCGTTTCCTTAAGTTTTTTTTCTTCATAAGCCTTTCTCTGCCACCCCCTTATCCTTCTCTTTCTGTATCTCTCCTGTCACCCCACCACCAGCATTGTATTGTAGCTGCCAGGAAATGAGAAAGGCACTCAATTACTGTGCTCATTGAATCATTAATGTCAAGGTTGTGGCGTCTTCTGTTGCCCGGGAGGCAACAACTAACAGACAGTGTGCCTTGTAGCAAATCTTCTGCTGTATGTCCCAACAAGACAGACACGGTTTGATATGGGTCTCACTGATAACAGAGCTTTGGATGGAAATTGTGGCAGACACAATGATAAGAACAGTATTAATGATGGACCTGGCTAGCCCTGTATACACAATGATAGAATGGTTTGGGCTTCTAACAGAAGCAAAAAGGAACATATCAGATGAGAGATTGGCCAGGCAAAGAGACTCATTACAATCTAACCTTGTAAACCTGGTACGTTCTGTGAACACAACAGAGCTTTTGTGCCACCTAAAGACACTCAAAGGACTATATGTTGATCACGCGTGGTTGTGAGTGTGCCTAGAGGAGGCAAGTGGATGTTCAAACCTATGAAGGTATAAAATTGTACGTGCAAAATAAATTTCCAGGTTACAGAGTAATTTGTATTATTTCTTCCTTTGGTTGTCCCGCATCTTAGAGATTGTTGCCCGATATATAAAATCATGTTACTTTCATATGATTTTCTTAACCTAACCACCTTCAGTTAGGTTAAGAAATGCATTTTAAATGTATTAAAGAACCAATTAACACTCTTTCTGAAACCATCTAATCATGATATACTTATAATGACAGCACATTAAACAGATTTAACTTCACCGTTATGAGCGTACCGGTTGAGTGCATCTGTACACCTCTTTTCCCTTTAAGCAAGATAAGTATACTTTTGACCTACATGCATGGATAGCTGTTTGCCATCTACCTGCAAGAAACACAAAAATAGTAAAAGCTTCTTTTTTTTCCACATGGTGCTGGCATACTGAATCTAGTGTTCTACATCTTAAAATAAAATATCTAGCACTTATACTATAAGTGGAAGAAGCACTGGTGTGTATGTAGAGGAATATAATTATATTAATAGTTAAAAATTATGTTTGTTGGTCGGTTTCGCACTAAGATATGTTTTAACCTAAAAGAAATGTATTGTGTCAAATGGATTGAGATTATGTAAGAGTGGAAATACTCTGTAGCTGTAATATGTGTAACAAAAATATGCATACAGTTTTCTCCAGTAACAGCCACAATACAAACGTCTTGTAATTTTGTCAACTTGGAGCATTTATATGTTTATGTTATTTACATTTTGTTCATTGTAAATAAGGAATAACTTTGTACTCATGATTGCCATATTTCTCTTTTTGACATTTGTTAGTAGTCATTATTCTAGCAGTTTTAATGAATTTGCAGCTTATTTAGATTTTTTTATTTTATATTGTATTTTTATTACTTTATGTATCTAAAAGCCCATCTATGGAGCTTTATTGCAAGATAACTAAATTGATGTGTTTAATATTTCTTAATGGTAACTGGCAATATGGTAAACCTCACCTCACCCTGAGGTACCATCCAACTCCCAAAGCTTATTCAAGGCCACATGGTAGAAAATATTTTGCAGTAAAAAAAAAAAAAAAAAAAGAAAAGAAAACACCGATGTCACAATGGCACTATGTGTCTGGAAAATGCACAATATGTGCCTGGAAAATACACAATACTACCCCTTTAATATTATAACTCCAACCTATCTTTCTCTACTACGAAAAATCTGCTAGGATTGAGGACAGAAAATATCATGACACTGTCACTCCCACTTATAACAAATTGATTTGACTCACACTGTCTGTTCGTACTCGGTCATCAAACTGAGCTTTCTCTATCATATCTAAAAAGCCAACAGATGGTGGGTCTTTCTACTTTGCTTTCTCCAGCTCATGAAATCCTAGGTCTGTCACAAGGAATCACCATTTGCTACGTATCACATAGTGCAAAGGAAAGCTAGTATTGATCAAAGTAACAGTTCTTCCTAACCTCTTTGACCACAAAAGGCATCAACAAATATAATTATTAAAATTAATTCTGAAGGGAAGCCAAATTCATTTAATTCAAAGCCAGCTCCCCTAATTTAGTCATATTTAAGTTAACTCATACTGCTGACAAGCCAATTGGCAACCTTTCCTAAAGAGGATTTCTTTAAAACTATGACTAAAATGAATACAGTAAGCAAAACCTAAGATGTACATTTTTTCTCAATCTTGGGTGCCTTTTTTATGTTTTCCAAGATGGTAGAGAGCAAAAATTTATGAGATGTGAAAGGAAAAAAGGGAGATATCTAAAGCAACAATTTCTTGTTGCAATATTTCCTGATTTTGGTCGTCAAAGCATACTGCCCTGCATCTCTAAGATGTTGGCACGTTCTAACACACCTGATTAAAATTTGCAGAAAATATCGATACAATGCATAGAGAATTATAAACGTGGCGCCCTCCCAACAAAAAAAATCATTATAATTTATATTATCAGTACCATAGACTGAGGAGCCATCATGAGCTGGGACGTAGTCCTACAGTCCGTGCCGACATACAAGCACACACGCATCCATATTGGTTTCAGCACAAACTGGCGCGGTTCATCGTGGGTGCACACGCGGTTTTCCTGCCTTAGTTGTCACATCCATCCTTGCTGGTAAGGGGCTCTTTGTACGTATGGTGCCGACGCCACATCCGCATTGCAGCTTTCTTGCTTCCGCTTTGACTTATCGTGGCAGCTAGAAAAGACAAAGTCATATTTCAGAAGCAAATAAAGCAAAACCATGAACATTGTTGTCTTTGAAATATAATGGCTTTTAAGTTTTCATGGATTTCCAAGCGATCCTGAATTAGGAAGACAGTGGCTTGTAAACATTTGTTGTGACAAATTAAAGCCAACGCCTCACAGCAAAGTTTGCAGCCTTCACTTCGCTCCTGATAAGCTTCTTCAGCCTAAAACTACCGGGGGCCAGGATGGGGGGAGATGGGGAGATAGCAAATAAAGGAGCCGCCCCTGTATTATTTCCATGGAACAACTTCTGTATTCAGACTGAAAGAGCGAGTTTATGGGAACGAGTGAGCAGATCAGAGCCAGATCGCAGAGCAACTGATCCGCCTGTACACACTGCTGTAAACACCCCCCCATTTGAGCTCTTCACAAGGAACATGGTAAAGTAATACAACTAAATAACACGGAGGCCTTAAGGAACATTGTCATATTTTTTTTTATAAAAGCAACAAATTTGAACCTGAACAGTCAGCTGAATCAGAACTCTGACAATTACCAGTGCTGCCCTACTTTAAAGCTACATATGGGGCTTGTTGTGCTTCCTCATGCTTCGGAAGCAAAAGGCCCGAACCGAAAAATGTCCGAGAATATTGCCTACTAGCATAAGCTAAAGTTAATGTTAGTCACAAAGTTTAAAGAAAATAAAACTCACCTTTGTATCTGTGAATGTATAACGAGGTGTACATCTTAAAACAGTGCTCCAGCGTAGTTGTTTGGGCTTTGGAGCTTGGGCAAGCCCTGCAAGCACCCAGTGTAAAATGCCATTTTCTATAGACCAGAAACGACCTAGCCGCTTATCCCTGAACGCGGAAGCAAACCTGCGAAGAGCCCATTTTCAGAGTCAAACATTTTCCCGGTTCGGATATTCAAACAAAGTTATTTCCGGATTACAGCGCACTGGGAGGGAATCACGTGATGATGTCACCAGGACGTATTGATTGAGTGTATTTATTAAATTGAGTACTGTATTTTTGGTCATAGTTTTATTTTTTCAGTATTTTGATTATGTTGTACATTTTGATAAGAGTTTGCTTGAGTTAGAAGAAATTGTTTAGTTTTTGTTTTGTTTTGTTTTCTTGTGGGCGGAGCCTGTGACAATGAAAGAGAGCTCTGCAGCAGGGAGTCGGTGTGAATTTAAACTCAAGAGGACACACTGAAGGTCCGTTGAAAGCTGGCTGTCAGATAATTATATATATTTATGCATCATATTGTATTTCTTTGGTTTGTTTTATTTTTGCACTGCATTGAAGTCTGTCCCCCCCCTTTCCTTTTCTCTCCTCATGACCTCCCTGTAGGCCTATGTCCATTGTATTTATGCTGCACAGCTTCTCCAACTTTTTTCACCTGAAGATGAGCACAATAAACATCATCTGAAGTGAACTATGACATTGGTCTAATAATAATAAATATGAAGATAGATAGACAGACAGACAGATAGACAGTATCTTCCCACTGTAAATATATTGGTGAATGGCTGATTATAGTGGATGTGTATAGCTGTTTGTTTTTGACATAGACTGTATTAAGACAGTATTATTTTTCTTCGTCTGCTAACATTAAGTCATACTGAACAATAAAGTGCCAGTTAGGACTACCAGAATGTGTTTTAAATGTACTGTAAAATTGAATTTTGGCTTTTGTCTGTATTTTGTTAGATAACAATGACTGACTGAATAACCATAAATATTTATTTTGTCTTTGTCAAACACTTGTAAAGAGGGACCCAAAAGTAAACTCAGAGTTAAAGGCTGGATAATAGGGTGGAGGTGGGAGTAAACTTGAAATTGAAGCTGAATCAGAAGTTCTGGCGATGAGTGGATGTTGAGCCTTGGTAATTATGGACTGTGGTGATAGGAAACAACTTTGCCAAGGTTCCACCCATCAGATGCTTCTGTAGTCGACGAGGGAACTGCCCAGCCAGTCATGCCTACTTTTAGTGTGCCAACAAAAAAAAAAAAAAAATAGTCAGCCATAACAATCTTTGTAATGTGCTTTTCACTATACCGTTATTTATTTTACACCTACCATCTGTTTTACACCAATTTTTATTTTTGCAGCTGATTATCCATAATTCCTTATAGGTAGGATAATGACAGTTCGTTGTTAATTAAGGCCCTCCAAAAGGAAGCAAATTCAAAAGAATGTAAATGTAATCAGGCATGCTGTCATTAACAGTGAACCCCTTGACTACATCGTAACCTTTTCATAAACATCTTGCTGATAATATTGTAACTAATATTGTGGATTTTCAAGTCATTAATTGCCAAGAATTTATTGTTGTTTTCCTGTGCATGCATACATGATGAGAATCCTTCCCCCTTAGCTAATGTGTGAAGAGGTGGTTTTCCCCATGATGAACTGCTTCAAAAGTGATCCCATTATTTCCAGGCCTGTAGCTGGCAGTGGCTGTAAAAGACATAAAGTCTTGGTGCTTAATCCTGTTAGTGCTGCAAACCTGACACTGCTTATTGGCTCTGTGGTTGTATGTGAACATTCAGGAACTAGCTGCTTGCCCTCTAAATATACTGTACAGAATTAAACTATTGAATTGGTTATCTGCTGTATGTAGAACAAAATGGCATTTAATTATTAAGTTGTTTGCATGTCTATGTGTAGGTGATTTTATTTTTTTGCACAATTAAAAAAATAATACTAAAAATATAAATAAAATCATGACATTCAATAAAGATGTGGTACTGAAAGTCAATATTGTTAAGGTTATGCAGAAAGTTTTTGCATTTCTATTTTCAGTTCTCCTTGATAGAGGGCAGTTACTAGTGACAAACGGAGAAAAGTTACTCTATTGGTGAAAATGGATCTGTTCATCAGCCTGAGGGACCAGAAGTGGTTGTGGTTTTTGGCAGGTCTTTGTCAGGAGAGGGATCATGGGATGATGCCTAGAGGAGGGACATCATGCTGCAACACAGAAAAGAGGACAGTTATATTCCAAAATAAATGCACAGTACAACTTCTCAAAGGGATCATTTTAATGGAAGCTCAAAACTAAAACAAAAATATTTCAGAGGCGTTACAGCAGCCAAACAGGGCAAATCAATGATGAATCTTTGAGCCAGAATTAAGAAAAAATATCTGACACAGATGGTTAAGACATGTTTCACTAAAATTTCAAAATCTGCCCACACTGATCACAACACCCACAAAAAAGAAGGGTGTCCTATTGCAAAAGATAATGGGCCAAACTGCATCGTAATAGAAATATTTGAAATGGTAAGTGAGTGGTTTGACAAAGCTAAAATGGGTTGTCATGGTTTAGTAATTGTGCGGGAGAAAGCCTACTATTGCTTCACATGAAATGATAAATATGGCATTCAAGAACAGCGGATACTCTGAGAAAAACACTTGCCTGAGAAATCTGACTTTTGCATATATTTTGTTTTATTTATGAGTATTTATGAACGAGTTTGCCCTCCTGTTTTACACCTGCCATAATTCATCTGAATACTTATACCTTTATCACGGCACAACAAAAATTTAACATAATGTAAAATAATTTAAAGACATCTGATGAAGTTGGGATGTCTGGGTGCTGGGGGTTGTGTGTCATATTTCCTTTGCAAATTATTTTTTATAAATTAGGCTATTAGTAAATAGCAAATATTTAAAGTAGTAACCAAATAGACTTATTACTGGATAGCTATGTTGTATTATAACTAAATAAAAAGTCAAGCTCATTTAGATTTAGCAACATAAATATGTAGCTAACAAAATGCCATTACATACATACATAGATACTCTGAGTAATCCTACTCTGGACTCTGATACTCAGGATTTTCGGTTTCAGAACAGGGGGCATCAACTAGGTAACTCAACTCTGAGTCAAGTCAGTCCCGAGTTAAGCGTGACCATGAGTTAATAAGAAACCCTCATCAACAGAAGGCAGATAAAGCAACCCACCATGCCAATGGGAAAAAAAAGAAGCCTCAGAGTGTTTCTTACCATTGGAATTAGAAATTATAATGATGGCATATGAAACAATTCAAAACATATTTAACAAGAAAATCGATAGTTGATCTTGTTTTTTTGAGCGAAATATCAACTATTAGTTTCTCTTGCATGTATTAAAGAACACAATGAAATGAAAGGACTACTGACTTTACTGACTTGAAATAAAAATGGAATAGCTCTGAGGTTAATTGGACTTGCATCAAACTCCATATTTACTGTATTTTGTTTGAAAACTGTTTTGACAACATCAGTAACACAGGCAACCTGCCACAGTGCCAACTGGTATTGTTATGTCTCTCATAACAATACCATTGTTCTCAGGAACAATATGTATGTATCACAGGAGTCAATATTAAAAAAAAAAACAACAAAAAAACGACTTTTTTTTTCTCATTTGGACCCACAAAAATGTGTTTCTAGAAACCCCAACATACTGTAAGTGGCACAATGAGAAACGCTGTAACAATAGTTACATAATATCCATTTTTCAATTCAAATAAGCTTGGCATTATTTCACTCCATTGCCCCCAATTTTGTCACAGCACCAGTGCACATTTATACCACACTCCTCAAGGACAAAGGCTACTTCTATTGTTTTTAAAATACAATGACCATTGAAAAGATAGATGAGCACCGTTAGTGCTTTAAAAGGCTGATTGAGATAATAGTTTTTGCCAGTGATGTGGAAGACATGATCATTATTGTGTCAACAGGACAAATTAGTTGACTGCGAGTGACAACAGTGCACAAAAAACACCCACAACAAGCAAGATGAGAATATTTTTTTTCCCCTCTATGTTAGAATAACTCTGTTTTGATACTATTATTACTGCTGTATCACTTTTATAAATGGGACTTAAAATTATTTGTTATTGTCAAAATCAAAGTGCCTGTAAAGAACAAATGCTTTGTTCTTTACAGGCACAAAGCCTGGTAAGAACTTTGTGCCTGTTCTGTTTTATTTAAACTACAAAGTGCTGAAAATAAATAATTAATAAATAGCTGCTTTGCTGTCAAATTCAATGTAGGAAAAAATAATTGATACAAATTTAATTAGTCTAAATGTTGCTGCTGCTGAGTGACAACATACATGTCACAAACAATCTAAACCAGGCTGCGTTCACTGCTTCATGTCTTGCTGAGAGACAGTTTCCCTACAGATCCATGGATAATATGATTACCATCAACAAATTTGATTTCAGCCAAATGCACTACATAAAACTAACATCTTGTGATATGTTGCTTTGTCAGTTACAATCTCTTGCTGATGATAAATGCTACTTTAATTTTCTTTGCTCATTATTTAGACAAATTTTGAAATGTACAAGAATCTTTCAGCATGTTTAGCAGGGAAATTTGAAACCACACTGTGCCCACTTTATGGTTATTTATCACTATAGCTCAAGTCATAATACTGAACTAGGTTTAAAAGCTGTATTTTAGAGAAAGGAGCAGATTTTTCTATAAACAAGGAAAGTCAAGAAGAAAAGATGAAATACAATTGGTGCTTATTATTTTGTACAGTTTTTCATACTGAATTCACAAGTGAATTCTACATTGAATTTGTGCTAAACATTTTTCTATAGAGAGCAGCACAAAATAGAGAGCAAGAAGCAACCACACTGAATGGACATGACAGCTTGATGTTTGAGCTCACTTCATGTGCAAGAAAATTATGCCCCGAGTCAAAAAAATAAAACATTAGACATAGGCGTCAGGTGGAAGTTCAGCTTGGAGAGAGCAGTTCTGTGTGGAATAGGCGACACTCACATAGAGTAAGCATTTAGACACCCTGAATGGTTGCCAGCGGAGACTAACCGATTTCTCAAACATGCATGAAAGAATCAAAGCAACAATCCATGTATGCTTTTTAAATAGGGAATAACATATAATGATATGAAGCAGAAAAATAAAATTTTTCATAATATCCCCCTTTTAGAGAGGTTAGACATAATCCGTCTTCATACATTATGTGCCGTGGGGAATGTACTTTATGACATACAGATCAAACAGCATAGGAGACACAAAGGACTAGTCTGAAATGACCTCAGCCACACTATTTTTGCAAAGTTAATGAGCCGAAAGACTAATTCACATAATAGCATAAAAAATACATGCAGAATATTAACAGAAAGGTTTTTTATGACCTACTTTATTAGTGTTCACCATTATTTTTCTCAGATAAATGATGGAGGACATTACTCTAGTCTAGATTTTGTACTTTAGCTATTTCATCTCTAAAATGATTTTATATAATGATGTTAGTGTATCTTTCGTCTCCATGTAAATATAGCATATAAATGTCAATAAACATAGCAGTACTTTATTATTAAAAAAAAAAAAAGAAATTCCTTCAAAGAATTGAACATTGCAGAATTCAAACACTGAAATATAACATCAATTACTTACAGGATTAAACTCCAAAGCAAACCCAGTGGACACTAGAAGATATAAATAATTGCTGGAAAGGTCCACCCTTAAAAAGCCATAAAGCTGCATTTTGTGGAGATCACCATTGGGGATTAATTGCTAAATATGCCATATTTACCTTAGCCTGACCATTGCCTTCCAGTGCAATTCCACTTGAACAAAATTCTTGCTTCCAGCACCATCTGGGCTTTCTCCACATGACTTGGATTATCTTCAGTAGAGCAAACAGAAGGAAAAATTGTCAAAAATTGTGTCAATTTTCTGCTCTGTTCTAGAATTGTGGCATAAATGGCATAGGACAAGGGACTGGTTTTTACCAGGCTAAACTTACCTCACACTGTGAACTATAAAAAATTATGTACAAGACTTAAACATGTCTTACTTGGATGTTCAACCCAATAAAATGGCATAACGTGTGGCGGTTCTTGCATTAATGCAACACCTCATTTTGTGTTTTTAAAAGGCTATACTCAATAATGTAAAGTAAAAGCCACTGATTGTCATAAAACTCTTGTCAAAGAAATCTGTGTTCTCAATCAGTTTTACTCTGCTTAGCCCTATAAATCCTAAACGTGACGTGATTATCCAGCCAAATTTGCAGTAGTGTAATTCTGCCACACTTTGTGCTATGGTTTCTGAAAGGGGAGACGTTGCACTTTGGGAGACAGTGATCAGAGCATGACCAGGTGTCTTATCTTTTCCAGATTATTATATTTTTGGAACCTTACCATTTTTTGCCACAGTCAATTCATCAATTGCCTCCTCAGACTGGACGAGTAACACGAACTACTTTGTCGGAACTGTGAGTTCTAGAACTATACTGTTACCAGCATCCTTCAGTCATTCCCTAAAAGTAAACATTAGATTTTCTGAAAGTGAGTGAAAGGGGCCTGCATACCACCAGGTGATCTGCATACGGAAGATGGTTTATTAATATCTCCCCAGTATTACAGGTTCTCAGCTGTATGAACAGATCATCAGCATATAGATTAAATACAATTGGTCATGAAATCCTGCCTTGTCCAACAGGATTGCTAACCCCAAGGGGGCAGAAACACTGATTCTCCATGTAGTTGCCCTATTTCTCTTTTATGTCATCATCAAAGACAAAAATTTACTTTTACATAGATTTTATTTTATATCTGGGCTTTTGAGACAGGAGTCCTCCCACTGTCAGAAAGTAGATCATTGGAACTTGTACATTTTTAAGTAGTTTGCATTCTGAAAATAATAACAATGCATTTTATTTGCTAGCATCTTTCACCCAAAGACACTTTACACAAAAAAACAATACAAAAATACACTAAAAAATAGAAACAAATTTGGAAGAAAAACCCCCACAAAAGATTATATAAATAAGAGATTACAATGAAAGGACCAACTCGAACAGATGAGTTTTGAATTGTGATTTGAAAGTGAGAAAAGCGTCAATATCGCGGATGTCATCGTGAAAAGAGAGCTGAGCTAAAAAGCGAAGCTTTTGACTTACTGTTTGACCTACGTTCCTATCCTCATCTATAGTCACCAGCTCCGAGTAAAATCTAACATCTCTGGGCACAGATAATTTGTTTGTTTATAAAACAGCCTGTTAAAATCTAAGCTATATCTGCACATAGTGCATCCAGACAAGAAAGGGACCCCTTTAGCTCAAGATAATTACAGTGTAAGCTGTTTACTGTAACAGCAGCATTTTTAATTTGGAGGGCAACATACATTTCAAGACACACAGCAATACATGCATACACTACAGCCCTATTAGTCAGTGAACTATGTGAATAATAAAGAAAGCTTAAGAAAGGTACACACTTTAATATACAGGCCTTTTTGCTTTGCATATGATTAGTGCAGGGGGTGTTGACTGTAACTGATTGCTGAGGTGATGTGGATGTTCTAATTGCATAAAACAATGCACAAAATATTAAAGTTGCCACTTATATATAATGCAGGTTGTATTTTAATTAAAGACAAGGAAATCTGCTGAGGTATCAAAGCCAGGCTCAATTATGAAAAGTGAAACACAATCAGTTTTCTCAGATACACTACCAGACTGCTAAAATTAATTGAATTCTCTATAAATCCCTCTCTATCACTTAAGTGCTAATGGAAAAAAATGAGTATGTCAATAATTTAGGATAATCCAATCACAAGCTCTGCTTAGAGCTAATGTCTTTGAGAGAAGAGACTGAAAGAAAGCAGCATTTTTTACCACTTGGCAGAGATTTACTAAAATTAGTGAAGAATTCCAGTCTTACCTTTTACACATGCTTGTTATTAGAAAGGGATTTTTTTTCCTAATCTAACTGTTCATCCATATATTTTATAGTATGATTTAAGTTTGTGCTGTCGTGATGTTGTTTGTAATGTATTCGTTCCTCTCCTTTATTCCTACAAAGGGCAGATTTTGTGATCATTCACACCTGCACATTGTTCTATAATCAAGTTGGAAATCATTGCTAGTTGTACTCACCTTTTGCTAACCCGCGTGTCGTCGTGTAAACTTAAAAGTTAGAAGTTTGCAACAAATAACACTCAACAGAGCTTTACGATTAAGACTCATACAAACATCATTATCCACACTCTCTCTTCTGAAAATATTTGGCAGTACGTTGTTGCTGATACTCATGACCTGTAAACTTCTCACTATAGTTAACAGTTTGAACTTTTAATTTCCTAATCTCACTTGTCATAAATAATTACTACTAAATACAGGATAAAGTCTAGAAAACAGCCTTTCACTGAAACTAGATACCTGCATGTAGTATCTAGTTCTCTCTTTGTGACATCACTTATGACCAGATGTCTGGCTGTTTTTTTACTCTAAGCCACAGGTGTCAAACTCCAGTCCTCAAGGGCCGCTGTCCTGCAGTTTTTAGATGTTCCACAGGTACAAAACGCTGGAATGAAATGGCTTAATTACCTCCTCCTTGTGCAAATCAGTTCTCCAAAGCCTTGCTAATGACCTAATTATTCTATTCAGGTGTGGTGCAGCAGAGGCACATCTAAACGTTGCAGGACACCGGCCCTTGAGGACTGGAGTTTGACACCCCTGCTCTAAGCTATACAATTTTCTAACTTCGAACATCATGATCAAATGTTATCTTTTTGTCAGGGTTACAAAGAAAAACTTCAGTGGGGGTTGAATTTCTACTCTAACAGTAGGAAAGAAAAAGATACAAAGATTAAAAACCAAAAATGGTAACCTGGAAAGTGCTTCAATTTATTATGTAATGTATTGTAGTACAAATCCAGCTCAGAGGACATAAATGAAGAAAAAGCATCATGAAAAATAAGGAATATACCAGAAAGATGTTGAGAGGAAGTTTAAATCAACGTTATAAAATGTTTCATGGTTTAAATATCTCAGGGAGAACTGTTCATTCCTTTATCCGAAAATGAAAAATGCATGAGACACCTACAAATTCAATAAGACCTGGTTGTCCACCTAAACTGACATATTGAACATAGTGAGTGTTTATTAGAGGAGCAGGCCAGGAGGCATACTAAGAGGAGCAATGTTAATATACAAATAATATATGATAATCCATTGACTTGAAAATTGTGCTATCCACTCTATAAATCTGGCATTTATAAAACTTTGGCAAGAAAAAAAAATATTGTTAAAAGAAGACCATATGTCATGTTTGTAGTTTTGGCCAAAGCAAACATTTGGAATTACTTTTTCTGATCAGATGAAATCAAATTGAACTTTTTGGCTTTTTTAAAAATGCTATGTTTGCTGGGAAACCCTGCACAGCACCTGGAATACAGCATCCCAACAGTGAAACATGGTGATCATGGTGTGAATGCTTTTCTCCAGCAGAAACATGGAGTTGTTAGAGTTGATGGGAAGATGGATGGTTAATTACGGTGCCACACTGAAAGAAAATCTGTTAGGGGCTGCAGAAGACATGAGACTGTAGGGGCACGTTTCAGTGAATATACAAATATATTGACAAAATTACAATAGAATGGTTTCTATCAAGGCATTTTAATTTATTAGGCCGGGCCTAACTCTATTGGGATTCTGGGTTGTTTTCCTCTAGATTTTTATTTGTTTTCTGTGCTGTCTTATTCTTAGTTTTGATTAGATTGGCCATGTTTCTGTTTTACTTTAATTTAGCCATGCCTAGTTATTCTAAGTTATATTCTCTTTATTAATTATTTCTTGTTCTCAGTTAAAGTTTGTTAGATTTGTTTTCCCAGTTCTCCTTTGTGTTCACGCCTCCTCACTCCCAGTGATGTTCTCCCTCTCCCTCCCTCTACCCTCAGCCTGCCTTCAGCCCTCTCTTCACACCTGCAACCTGTTAGTTAATCAGCCCGGGTCTATTGTTCCAGCACTCACTCTCTCAGTATTTAAGCCAGGGGTCTCAAACTCCAGTCCTCAAGGGCTGCAGTCCTGCAACTTTTAGATGTGCCTCTGCTGCACCACACCTGAACAGAATAATTAGGTCATTAAGGCTCTGGAAAACTGATCTACACAAGGAGGAAATATTTAAGTCATTTCATTCCAGTGTTTTGTACCTGTGGCACATCTAAAAACTGCAGGACTGCGGCCCTCGAGGCCTGGAGTTTGAGACCCCTGATCTACATGCTATGACAAAATCTAACTAAGAAAATGTGACAACATTTTTACTGCAGTCCAATCTCACTGAACTTGAGATATTTTTGCAAAGATGTAATTCTTGCAAAATGCAAGTTCATGCCACACTTTTTAGTTTTTTATTAGTTAATGTGTTGCTATGGTTGTTCATCACAGAATCCCAATAAAATACATTAACATTTGGAGTTGTGATGTGAAAAACTTGCTGTACGTGAAAATGTTTGCATCACTCTGTAAAGTGAACTTCTCCCTCTTGCTGCATCAAGTTCTCAAAGCCAAAAAAGCTACCACATCTGGCCTTTGACTATAACGGTAAACTGTTTAATTAGCATTCAGTCCCATATCAACTGAATCTGCTGAAGTTGCAGGTATTAATCAGTTCCAGCTGACATTAAAAACAACATGACACCTAGAGGGTGCAGGTTAACTTTCAAAGGGGTGCTGTGCTTGAGGCTGCAAAAGAGGGTACAGCTCACTTTTCTTTTCATTAACACACATTTACTTATCGGTATCAGTTTCCAAAGATGTTGATAACATAAGACCACCCTTCCCTTTTATGGTGGCATAACATTCTTGCACCTCCTGTGAAATGTTAAAAAATGTGCTTTCATTTCAAAACAGACAAAAAGATAAATAAATCAGGAATTTTAGAATGTTTATCCAGTGGAAATAGTGTCATTCCCCCAAGCTATTATAGATTACAGACTTGCTCTTTGCGCTGTGGTGTAATTCCAAATGTTGGGGTTTAATATAAAGTTTGACCAAGGCTGCAAGCTTTACATGTGTTTTCATGCAAAAAAGAAACTACTGTGAATGAATCAGATGCTCTATCCACCAAGACCTTGGGTAGATTTAATGAACATAATTTAAACAGATACTTTGTTTTCTGGTGGTAACTGCTCTTTCAATTTTACCATATGTTACTATTCCATCCTTCCCCCCACACATCCCCACACACACTTCTCTTGAATCATTGTTTCTACTCTTGCTTGTCTTTCTGTAAAACAATTGTATGCAGTTCCATATCTCTGCTCTATTCTTGTTTTTTTTTTTCTTTGTAAGATTCCCCCAAAGCGATCACCACTCCATACAACTTCCAATGTGAACAATTAGCAAATTAAAACCTAACACTTGGAAAAAGAGGAAAATTTTCAAAAAACATATAAAATATTACCCTTGTTTTATAATTCATCACAGCATTTCAGAATGACTTAAAAAACAGACATTTCTCCTTCCTGAAAACAGCAAGAAGCACAATGAATGAACATTTCTGTTATTGCACTTTACCTAAACCTACATACTATGTTCTTTTTTTAATGAAGTGCTCATCATTACACTCGTGTCTGATGTACTGCATGCATGTCAGAGACACTTGTTTGTGGAAACTCCTGAAGAACAGCATCTGCAGAACAGAACAGAGGCAAAGTCAACATTTCCTTCTATTTTAACTAAATTAGACCATCTGGCAATGAACAATGCTAGTTTTTTCAAAGGATTAGCAGTGAGGAATAACATCACGGTGGCATGCCAATATTCCTATCATAGCAAAACAGTTAATGATAACTGGTGGTTTATAGTAATGCTACACAAAATAAATAAAATCACATGAGCTTTTTAAGTAGACTCAAGGTACTTACTAGTTATGGCTTGCACTTTCGCAACATTCAGCTGCATTTTTGGTGGTCCCCCTGTCCCTGACTTCCCAGTCAGGGTGGACTGGGCAAGGACCTCCATTGTGAACACCAAGACAGCCAGCTCCTGAGCAAAACTGCTCATGCGAGTTAGTTTCAGCCGAAGAAAAAAATTAGAAAAAAAAGAAACTTCAGATGAAATTTCATCATGAAACTATTGAAGTTTCATCTGGAAACTTTTGGAGACAATTCTTTGAACTCAGAGAAAAGGGGGCTGAATACTTTTCTACTCTGCACTTTTCAGTTTTTCAGTTGTAAAAAAAATAGTTTGATCATGTATAATTTTCTTTCTTCTTCACAATTGTATATCACTTTTTTTCCCCACATAAAATTCCAATGAAATATATGTATGTTTGTTGTAATGTGACAAAATATGGAAATGTTCAAGGGATAATGAACACTTTTGCATGGTACTGTATGACATTTGTCTGACAAAATTTTGGCCCATAAAAATTGAAAACATATCCAAATGCATTGATGCTTCCCATTATTTTCTCAAGTGTTATTGGGGTTGTGTTCATGCCTATGGTTACATGTCACTGTTCAATGAAGAACAAGTAGCTAAGTCAGCTGGAGAGACCAGTCAGCATGATTGGATAAAGTGAGGCTTGGGCCAAGGTAAATGTCTTATCTGAATTGCAACACAGCCCCGCCTCTTTGTTCTCTACAAGTCTCCAGACTATGAGCTGTTCCCCCTAACGTGACCTCAGTTTTATCTGTTTTACATGAGATCGAATAGTGAATACAGTAGGGCCTGTCAATCTTCCAATAACTAGTCAGCAACATCCAGGCTGATAAAATGATAAAATACATTTCTCAATGTACAGTATTTTATCAAGTTAAAGTTGACATTTAATATCCATGACGGATTTATGTCTCAAATTAAATTTTGCAACTATTTGGAAGAAAAAAACTGTTTATTTGGTAGAAGCATAGGAAAGCAGAAGAGATGGAAAGAGAGGGGGAGCCATGTACAATGTCTTTGCAAAGCAGGAGCTGTCAACTAGGGATTAGCAGAATGAGCAGAAAACTGACAATAGGCAGCAGCTTATATACCCTAGAAGACAGGATTTCAATTTTAATCCTCTATAAATGATGAAAAGAACCCCACAATACAATTCCTGCCATTATGGCAGTAGTATTCAGTAGTAAGCTTATATTTAAAACAAGAGGAACATAAAAAGAAAAGAACAAGCCAGTTACCAAAGAAAGCGTTAAAAAATAGAGTGATTATTTTGAAACTACACAGTGGTTGTACGGAATTTAAAGTTTTAAAAAATGTAATTTTATCTATCTGCCTTTCATTTTTATTTTAAGAAAGAATTCAGCATATCAAGGCAGCCAAACATAATTGTGGAAAACACTTCAATTATTGAGTGGCTTTTTAAAAAAGTAATGGGAGAATATTGTTGAAAAAGTAGAGTGAAGAGAATAAGCTCTACCCTTTCAAGAATGAAGTTGAGTACTTCAAACCTACAGTATATATGTGAACCTGCACTTGTGAAGTGCCTGTAAACAGGTGACATTATTGCTCAATTGTTTAAAAATCAACATGGGATTATTTTGATAATAATTTGAAATAAACATTTACGATACTAATGCAAATGTTGACACGGGTTAAAACACAACTCTAATCCTATAAACTGTAAGACATGCATGGATAGATACATGGATATTGATTCACAGCAGGAAACTAAAAAGAAAAGACATACTGAATAAAATCACAGTGTGAAAAAACTGTAGGAAACTACAACCATGACTTGATTTATCCTAGCATGTAAGATCATTTTGAACAATCAAGATTACTGAGTCTAATACTACTTCACGTGACAGTAAGAAAAGGAAAATGACTGATTAAAATTAGTCCAGCCACTCAGTATCTGAAAAACGATTAAGGTCTTTATGATGTATGACTGATGAAGTCTGTCAAATTACTGTGCAAACCAAAAACCCTGTCCATGTCTAACATGAGCTCCTCAATGGCATACTAATAGCAGAAAAAAAAGTTCATGAAATACACAAATTTCAATCCACAAAAAGGGTGAAAACAAAACAATTACCTGAATAACACACTGTATTCGTTCAGTAAAAAACAGCATCAAAAAACCTAAGTTGGGGATACATTATTATTTTGCCTGACTTACCACAGTCGAGAAAAGTCTGCATCAGTTGTGGGATAGCCGTGAGTCAGCAAAAAAATAAATACATTGTTAAGGGGACTGGAGAAGTCTGGAGTCTTCAAGTGTGTGAAGGGAAATGACTCAGCGTCAGTCGTACCCAAGCAAACATGTTTGAAGATTTTGAAGCGGATCTGGATGCAACTAGGTAGTTTCAAAGTCTGGCTCGTATGAACTGATCACTGATCCAGCTACAAATGCATGTTCCAAACAGTCAATGCACTCTTTTCACCTCACTATTTTTCTTTTTGATTACAGTCAACACTGATGTAGTATGGCATTGTCTAAATTTACAACAAGCGCAATATAATAAACAACAACAACTTGGATAAAGATAGCCTGTGTTTACTCCGTAGATTCCAGTAAAGAATGGACCTGTGACCGCATTGCCAACCCAACATGCATTGCACAGGTGAAAAATGGCCACCTCCATGGGTTAAAAGATATAAAACATTTGAAGTAATTATGGGTTTTTAAGTATCACAAGCAGCATTTTTTAAAATTAATACATATTTAGGTCAACATGTTCAACTAATCATAGATCCCTTTAAACTGTCAAAAGTTTATTTTCACATATCTACTTACAAAGTTTTTATACCTATGTTGTCATGATATTCAGTTTTCAATTTTTTTTTATTCTTTAAAATGCTTAAAAAGCACTGCCGTATTTTTGAAATTATAAATAGCTTTATCCAACCAAGAAGTAAAGCACAACCTCAAATTGCTGCTGTTATGACAGGCATTTGTGTGGACATGAAAACACCCTGCTTTTAACTAAAATTTGTTTTCTGACATGAGTCACTTGAGAGCATGGATGTACTGGTTTTCTCAGCTGAGCCAAGCAGTATCAGGTTCCATTAGCATCACAGTGATTTGTACACTATTCACTCCTTCCTTACTTATTTGCTTTGGGTTTGTGTGAAAATACTTCAGCTCTGCCTTTAGAATCTCTGAGTGAAAGCACGTTAGTTTAAGACTATTTATTCATATATTAATATATTATATTATTCATATATAAGACTATTTATACATATATATAGAATTGTATTTGAAATGTAATTAATTACAAATTTATTGATGTAACTTGACTTAATGATTGATTCTATATTGCATTGTGATTCTGTGTTTGTAATGATGTAAAGCACTTTGAAATGTCTTGCTGCTGAAATGTGCTGTACAAATAAAATTTGATTGATTGATTGATTGATTGATTGATATAAAGTGATCAGTTTGATATATTTGCATATAGTTCTGCAAACCAGAACTGTATATTTGTTTAACTTTTAAATGGTAATTTAAATAAATCTCTTGCTTGTTTATGTTTTATGATTTCTAAATATAAGCGTTTTTGTTTTTATCTACTGACAACTGACTTTTACAGAACCCAACATATTTGTATGATTTAAACCTTTTTATTGTCAAATGTATTGCTCCTGACGTTCATTAGACGGCCATTATTTCATTTAGGCAAGAAATAATAGGCTTCTTGCCCGAAAATTGACCTCTGTTGCTGTGATAAGAACCTCAGTGCTGTGCATCACATGATGTGCATTAAGTTTTTTCTGGGTATTTCATCCCAGATTTCATATAGAAAATTGTGCTGGATTGCACCAATTTAGAAGGATGCTGGGGCTTTGAAAATAAGTGGTAGGAGATGGACCAAGGCCATTTACATGCCTATCATTGCCTAAGGTTCCTATTCTTGCTGGAGTAGTAATGAATCAAGTGGAAGAAGGACTTGGTCTATACCCTCATGTATTGCATAGGCAGTTATGAAAATATGGAATATTCACTGTGACTGATGTGCTGTTTAGAATGACACAGTTACTACTGTATGCGTTAGTCTTGTGTTGAGTTAACTGATCTTAACGATATCAATTTTAAATGAAGCTCAAACAAAAAATAGTTTTGAAATGCCTTGCTTCATTTGTAAATATGTTTACTTTTTCAATCAGGGTACAATTTGGGATTAAACAGGGTAAGAACTAAAGTAGGAGAAAAACCATTAAGGTTAATCCCCAAGTCAACACAACAAGAAAGAACATTTACAATGTGCAACTTTGAGCACAAGGGAGACTAATAGGAATCAAAGTTCCATCTTTCAACAAGTCATCTGACTCGGCTTTTCACTAGCTAGATAAATCACTTGCCAACCCTGGGAGAAATAGAGCTGAGAAGACTCTTATTGTCTGCCTTGAGGCGCAAGCAATTTTTGAGTTAAAAAGTAAATGAAAGTAAAGTGTATTCATTACCACACAGAAGGCTTTTCTGTATAACAGTCTGTCCTTTGACTTTCTTAGTTTCTCAAAAGCTTTATTATGGGACAGCTTTATTATTTTCTGTGCTTCTCAGTTTTTTTTAGCACTCTTTTCAATAGTCCTATTTCTGTTATTTGGTTTTAGTATTTCAATTAGGAGACTGAAATCTAAACAAATAAGACTTGCTGTGTCTGGAGAGCATGGCATAAACAATATGTCTAAAGGAAGTTGTTATACTTGAACAAATGAAAGAAGCAATTTACCTTTTGGTATATCATGCTTTTTAAAATTAAATATATAATGCATTACTAGGTAGGCATGGTTGAGTATGCCATCCATCTATTCATTATATACCACGGTTGTCCTTGCAGGGTCGCTAGAGGGGATCTGGTTTCTTTCTCCAGCAGTCAACGGGCGAGAGGCAGGGTACACCCTGAATAGGTTGACACTCCATCGGAGTGCAATACAGAGACAGATAGGACAAACAAACTAAGGATAATTTAGAGTTCAGCTAACCTAATGGTCATGTTTTTGGATTGGGGAGGAAGCTGGGGTACCCAGAAAGAACCATGCACAGAGAGAACATGTAAACTCTATGCAGAAAGACTCTAGCCTGGGATTCGAACCGAGAACCTTCATGCTGCAAGGCACAGTGCACAGTGCAGGCTGCCACCTTGCAGCCCTGGTTGCATATGTTGAGACCAAATTTTCATTGTGACACCTAATGTGCACTGTAAAACATTTAAGGGTGAATTGACTTGAAAATGACAGTTCACCTGGTCCCTTCAAAATGCAAGTAAAAAGTCAACTAAAAATATTTATAATCTTAACTCAAGAATTTAAAGTCAAGTAGATTAAACAAGTGTCAGGTTGTCCAATCATAGTTTTTTTTTTTTTTTTAGTTCTGATAGCTCCTTCTGAATTGTGAGCTGTTTCACATAAATCCAAGAAAGCTATCCTCTCTTAGGTGAACAAGCACATGCTTTTGTATTATTTTCACTCATTATCAAGTTAAAAAACTGTCCATTTCAAGTTAGTGGACTTTAAATTTTTGTGTCAAAGTCATAAAACATTTGAAAGTGGTTTAACAGAAAATGAAGGCTCACCTGTTGCTTTGAGTTCACTCAAAGAGTTGTCATGAACATTAAACCAGACCAGTGCTCTACAAGAACACACTGGACACAGAAATAAAATACTAATGTGAAGTGTGCTGAATTTGAGGTTTGACTATAAAAAAGCTGACATGGTTTTATTATAGTCTTACTTCTGGCAAGCTAAACAGGGGAACAAACAGGTATGTAAAAATGTTTTAGCAATCCTTTTCAACATAATGTCTTTTTCATTGTAAATGTATGGTATGACAGAGCACAGATTCTGCCATTATCATTGATGATGTTCTGGTATGACACAGCCATATATTTTTTACAAGTAATCTGTAACAGATTCAAATTGTTGTATTTAGTGAGAAATGTGAAATATATCAAATGTAAGATTCCAAGAGGGACTGAAAGATCGAATTCATTGCTTTGTTCAAAAGTCAAATGCCAGAAGCAGTGAGTGGTCAGTGAAGCTAGACAAATGTGCCCTGAGGCTGACCTCTGGCATGTTGGAAATGATCTACCAGAGGGAACTTGAGACCGAAATGTCACACACAGTGAGAGGACATGGTTGTTGTCACCATAAGACTCAAGGGGCTACCTCCCCTTTCATTCAAGCTAACCTTCCTTGAAGGTGTTGAAAGGTACTTTCTCATAAGGTCATGAACTAAGACTTATTTTTAGAAAACCTGTCTTGTGTAATCAGTTTTTAAATAAGTAAATAGACTGCTATTTGGGTAGCGTAATTAAACAAATGTGTAAAAGAAATATTACTTTTTTTTTACACGTATGTTTTGCTTTTTGATTCATTTCATCTTGTTGTGTTGCATGTTTTGAGTAACTTCTATTTTCATGCATGAAGTTAGACCATTTGCCATTACTTTGCCAAAGCCTCAAAATACACATGGACTAATTGTGAATTAGCTCTATGCAGGAATTAGAGGGAAGACTGACAAGCCAGCAGACACTGAAGGTACGAGTGCACACAGGGGCGAGCGGGTGATCGAAGCGAGAACGAGCTGCGAGGGGGCCGCCACCGTCCACCCAAGAGGCTCGCACCATGGCAAGAATCGCAGCAGGCCAAGGAAGGATGAACCGAGACACACAGGCTTGAACTTGAACAATATGGCACTTTGGCAGTGGAGATGGGTGAGGAGTGAGTGTGCCAGGGACAAGGGCGGTGTGGAGAGAGGTGATCCTGTGAGACTGCGAACAGCAAGACCCGTAGAAGAGCCACAAGGGACCACTACCCAAGCCAGAGCTCAGTACTTATTAAAAATGTTGGCCGGACAGTGGACATTTGTAGGATTGGACAGGGAGAGAATGATGGAAGATACTGGAAACCAACAGGACCGAGCACTGGCTCGACCACGAAAGACTCTAAGAAAAAACAGGCAAGACCAAGCTCTTTTTACTGTTAAGACTGCTTGGACTAGACTTTTATTGTAGTGTGCCATTTTAGTATTTTAGCATGCATTTTATACAGTTTAATAGTGAAGTATGTCTTCTCATATCTCAAATTGGGCTTCTTCAAATTAAGTATTTTTTTCATACTGTACACACTCTTTAATGATACTATTGCTGGTCAGAAAAACCACAAGAGTGGTTATTTAGTTTTTTATTTATTTTTGTAAAAATAAAAAGCTGAAAATAATACTTGGACATAACAAAATACTGTAACTGTGTAGTTTTGCTAGGAAGCCTCACATTATCAAAGAAAAATGGGCAAAATGTTGAGACTTGGACATTGCAGCCCAAGTCACAGACGAGACATGACATGAAGCCATTGTGTAATCAGCAATCTGTTAACATTGAGCTAAAATGAGAAGCATGAAGTTTCACATAGACATCAAAAATGCCACATTACACGTGTTCAAGCTGCACTTGGATTTCAAATATGTGTTTCGTTGTTAACAGTTTAAATTTTTCCCATTCTATAATCAGAGCTTTCCATTTATAGAGAGAGCTATTTTCTACCTGTTCAGCTATTGAACATTTCTAAGAGGTGGACAGGATAGTTATTATCTTCCTTACTTCCTTGATATATTAAATTTCAGATACAATTTATCTGAGTTAGGATCTGACCTCTTTTTAAATAATTTTGAGTAAATACAGTTCTGTCACATCACAGAGTATCTGCCTGATGTGGACTTGAGAAGTGTTAACAGATTCTGAGCCTTTGTCCACAAAGCATTGCTTAAAATAGTAAATAATTGTTTTTTGTCCCCTTTAAAATAATATTCAGATAACAGTTAGCAGATTATATTAATGGACCATGCCCCAGCGCAGTAATAAAATATTCTATACAATTGTTATTCATAAGTTGATTTAATTCTAAAGAGCTGACAATAAAAAATAATTTTAATTAGTCAGAAATATTTACAATAAATATTCATATTAGTTAACATAGGCCTAAAAACGTAAGTACTGGTTCATAGGACCAATGAAGAGTGTTAAAAAGAGGTGTTATGATTCCTACACACAATTTCAAAAGTCTTTAAAACACCAAAAATATATTGTCAGTCTATACCATTTTACCTAAATAATAGTCATAGCATAAACAATTTAAGCTGATAAAAATAGACTGAAACTTAGAATTAGAAACTAATGAATTAGAGACTGAAACAGTTACAACAATTATTCATAATGTGACTGGGGATTCTCAATACATTAAAACTTTTCTGTACACGTTATGTGTACAATGAATTAACAGCTGAATTTTATATATAAAAAAGTAAATCTAGTAAAAATTACATAAAAGATAATTTCAAACAAACTAAATCATTTGCTTTTTGCTGCTGAAACTCCAACATACAGGAGCTGCTATGGCATTTTTTTCAGTGGTTGCAATGGACTGAAGCCAAGTACATTATATTGATATTGATACCAATTAAGCTCTAGAACCAAGACCCCTGGTGCAAATTGGCAGTTCAGTGTGGCCAACCTTTATGCAAGTCAATTTATTGAATGGAAGGAGGGAGAAGCAAATGTTCAAAAGAGATATGTTACTGACTTAGAGTTCATAAATAACAGGTGAAAATATTTTTCCAATGAACTGTATCAGGTCTAATAACATTTATCTCTTATTACAACTGCTCATATTTAGTTAAATATTGAAATCCTAAAAATTCAAGAATATACTTTTAATAAATAAATCATCAAGTACTGTTTAAGTTGCTTGGCTACACGTGTTTAATTGTCAATATATACAGGCTTTAGTTTCCCTATATGTGGTTTTGATAGAAATATGAATTAGAGCTAAAAGGGGGAAAAAACAACAACTATGAATTTAAGTATTTAAAAATATGTTTTTGTGTCACTTAAAAACAAAACTAAGATCAATTTAGATTTTAATATTTATTTGTAAGTTTCATCTAATCTTGGTAAATCTTGTTATTCTACTTAGCTTTTACTTGCAGGTTGTTTTTAGGCTTGGAATCTAGTAAAGTTCAGTTAAGGAACGGTGTGTTTGTATTTACTCAAAATATTTTCCTTCAAGAAGACCTTTTGTTATTTTTTTTTACCACTAAATATCAAAACGACAAAAAAAAGACACTACCAAAGGAAAAGACAATGGTAAATGGCTTGTAGTTGTATAGCATTTTTTCAAGTCCATATGACCCCAAAGCGGTTTACACTAGATTCAGCCATTCACACAAACATTCACATGCCGATGGTGGCAAGTTACTGGATAGTAACCAGCCACTGCCCTGGGGCACACTGACAGAGGTGAGGCTGCCATGCACTGGTGCCACCAGGCCCTCAGATCAGCCAACATCAGGCAAGGAGGGTGAGGTGTCTTGCACAACGATAGAGGCGGCAAAGCGGGGATCGAACCGGCAACCCACCAACTGCGGGATGAAGTCCTGCCTCTGAAGTTTAGTCTGATTTCCTGACACATTTATTTGTACATGACCTGATTCTTCCTTTCATTTAGCTTTTACATTTAAGAATGTTAAGACATTTGCGTATTCAAAACCCATCTGACTGTTGTGGAACAGGCACACCGCAAAGTTCAAGATGAATAGAGTGATGAGTCATTTCAAAACTGAGACTAGACATAACGTCTGAAAGCCATTGCATATACTGTAGATGGGATGGCTAGCAGTCTCCATTCTCAGTAGTAATATATGTTGTTCTTCCCTGCTCAGAGTATCAAAAAAAGCAAGTAAAAGGTTGGATGTAACTTCCAGGTCTGTAATCTAATTGAAGGCAGTTTTCAAAACATATTGGCAATAGTCATAGGAAGTATCCAAACCTGGACATTTCCTTAACATCCCAATCATCTGCAGTATTTCATGCATTCCAACTATTGTATACAGCTAAAAAAAATAATTCTTATTATTTAAAAAAGGATCCACTTTTAAAAGATACATTTTGAAGAACTTTCCATTCAAAATAAAATTTACTTTCACCAATAATGTCGCAGAGCTTGAGTAACATTGCTGTTTTAGGATTACGAAGAACATTAACTAGGCTTTGTGTTTATAGTGGTGGAAGTCAAGATTTGTATTTCCAAACAAGAAAATCATAGATATGTTTTCCCTGTACTAGAGCATTAGAAAGCTTATAAGAAAAAAGTACTTACTATTTCATAAATCAAATGCTTTTTTAAAAGTCAGTTTACAGAGAGATTATACTTAAGACCACTTTTCTGACTACAATGGATGTCACGGTGATGTTTCTGCAGTCCATCATTAATATCACCTAATCCCTCGAACATGGATCCATCCTGACAGCTTCTAGCCTACTGTGAGCACCCTTAGGTGCTTCCTGTTGTGCAATCAATACATTACATCTGCATAATTAAAAACAGGATGTTATTAGTAAAGAGTTCTGATAAAAAGAGTGAGTGGAGATGGTTAATTATTGTTTCAATTGTACAATTTGCTGTTCAGTGTTTATTTACCTAGATTATAAAGTTCAGCAGATAGAAAATAACATTAGAACAAAGAAGATTATGTGGAAACAACAATTCTTCCTTTAAAATAAACTGTAAGTGTCTCTGTGTCTTGTGCATTTTTGGTCAAAACAGGTATGTTCTTCATTTAGTGACATAAGAGGTCGATGAAGTACCCAAAAACTGGACTCAGAATGAAATAACTTAAGTAGGACTGAAAACAACTCCTAGAAGTACTTTTTTATTTATATGGAACTGATTTACCTACCTCTTTGAATCTGATCTGCATATCCAATTTAAAGGTCCTCCTGGAGCGAGCCAAGTATCCTGAGTGTTCTCACAGGTGAACATGTGTGGATTTATCACACGTCAATTCTAACCCAGTGGTTGTTTGTTGGATCTGGAGGGCCTGTTCCAACAGCTGTGAGTTGACATGCCCCCAGAGAGGATGTAATGGCTGCATGGCTTCCCTCCACATAGAATCACTGTTTGTGCCCTGTTCAAAGGAGGACAATTACTCACTTTCCATGGCCAATGTATGTCATGCATTTCAAACTAATACTGTCAAAATTTACACGGCAAACTTTAACAAACTGAACATGATCTAATTTGCAGTTTAATTTTATGTAAAGCACAGGAGAGTATCTCTCTTATTTCTGTGTGTTACAATCAATCAGAGCATGTATGTCCTTTACTGTACATGGTTAATTTTACTCAAAGCAACTTTACTGATATAACACACATTCAATAACTCATAACTCATTTAAAATCTTTCACAGTCCTCAATCAATAACTCCTTGGACAGTCAATGTGCATACTTTGCCTGACAAGTCGATCAGAGAAGGCCCATGGCATGGTGTTGCAGATCTGTCAAAGCAAAGACATTAATGTGCCTGTTGGGTTGTCAGCCCAACTTTTTGTCATTGTTGATGCTCCACTGTGAACTTACACTTTAGGAAGATAAATGTGACAATGGAGTATACTGTGATTATTCAGTCAGTTATGCTTTATTTCACTAATATATTTATAAATGAAATGGTCACAAGACATACATGTTGTGGTGCTTACCATATCATTCAGTTTTTTGAATTTTATTTAATAATGATGATACCACATTTAAATAAAATGTAGCTGCAGTACATACTGAGCCACCTCCGTGCTTCAAAGCAGTCCCATACTTCACATTTATGTTGGTCTATACAGACAGTCTATATATACAGACTGATAAACAGGATAGATAGATAGACAGACAGACAGATAGATATTTTCTCTATTTATTTAATTATCAATAAAATAAATAAAGCAGTTGAAGGTGGACTAGTCTGTCAGGAACTCCAGGTCCACTTTTTTCTCCCCAATCTACTCTTGACTATAGCCTTGGGTCACTGAGGCTGGAGGACAAACAGGATATTGCATGTCCAAAAGTAGACCTTAAATGTGATAAGTAAAGCTTTCTGTCCCACAGGGATTCAAATTCTGAGGACTTCTAACCCAATGACACTGATTTATACTGACTGCTATTGCAGCTAAAGATTTGCTCACTCTTTCTGGTTTCTCTGTAGTCAAATCCTCTCGTCTTCTCCTCCTTCCTCGAGGCAATGTTGTCTGAAGTTTCTGTTCCACTTCATCTCTCTTCCTAGCCTTTGCCTCTTGGAGTAATAATTGCCTCACATAAAATTCTTTAAATGCACAGATCTGTGAAAAGTGTCGTGATAAAGGCCACTGGTGTCGGGGTGTTCAAACTCTGCATCCACAATGTCCGTAAAAGCTATTTATTGCATTTCTGCCAGAGCTATGCCAACATACCATTTTCAGACTTCTTACTGTGAATTTTTCCACCTCCTTGCAGAAGCACATTAAAAGAAGGGCAATAACCCCTGGTCAACTAACATGATAATAAAAGAGAAATGAAAATATTTGTTTTTACATTTTTAAAAAATCGATTATTATTGCAAGTAACTGACTGAGTACTATGACATAGCGAGCCAAAATGTCTATTCACATGAAAACGTAATACATATACCTCTAAACATAAGTTCCTAACATGCGCTTGCACATATCACATTTAATGCAAGTTAGTTTACCATTAAATGCTTACAGAAGTATAATTTGAAGAATTTTGTGGCTTTTTCTGCATTGGTCCTCAAACAACATGACAACCCTTTAGTGTGTGTAGATAGGGCATTGCTCAAATATTTTGCTTTAAGCTTTAATCAAGTATTTCTGAATCTTTTTGTCCAACACATGTGATAATACACATTTTCACATGTGTATTTCCACAAATTACAAAGAAATATCCTGTTTCACTACTTCAGTTCAAAAAGTGAAGCTCATATTGCAAAGATATATTATACACAGATTTATATTTCAAGTGTTCAGTTCTGATGACTTTGATCATTTTGTTTAACCCCTATTGAGAATCCACAATTCAGCAAACAGGACCATTTAAATATTACAAAGGACCAATAAAAGATTTTAACTACAGAAATACTGTGCTTTGGCCTTCAGAATAATGATGAAGAATGCTGACTTGACAGTTGTTCAGCAGACAATCACTGACACCCTCTACAAGTTTGATAAGCCACTAAGGGTCACTTATAAAGAACTTGTCTGTTTGCAGTTCTGTGTTTAAGCATACAAATTGACATAAAAATTGATTGCTTACCAAAAAAAGTTTGGTAAGCAAAAGTTTCACCAGTTATAACTAAAACAGCAATGTTGAGAAAATAGTAAAACAAAGTTCATTCAAGAGTTCAGGGTAGATTCACAAAGAATGAACATTGGCCAGAGGGAATGCTTATCTAAGCCACTTATAAAATACATGGACTACAAATGTCATGTAGTCCAAGCCATGTCTGAACCAGAAACAATGTTAGAACTCTTTTCCAATATTGTGTGTAGGATATTTTTTTTTCTGAGGAACTGGATATGGACTTTTGCTTAGCTATAAGCCACGATTACCACAATTTACAAAATTAAACACTGAAAATTTTATACTGTATATTTGTACATTGTTTTAAGTGTAAACTAAGAGAACATTCAGACACTTTCACAGTAACATAAACATGTAGCTAAATCAATTACCGTTCTCTGCATTTGCAGCTTCCATCCAGTTCTTCTATACTGTCACTGTGCTGCTTTATTGTTCTGTCTATTCTGAAAAATGACCAGACACCACACTTTTAGCTCTGACTTTACCATATGTCTTCAGTAGGCTTTGGCACACAGAAGCTAAGTAAAAGTGCCATTTATAAATCTGTTTGATGACAACAGCTGTCTCCACGGACACAAAAATCACACAGAATATGACACTCTTCCCTGTCTTCAAAGTCATTCACACAGCTGAGTGCATTCCTTCAACTATAGTGAATGTGGAACATCAGTTCATTGATAGAGAGTTGTGAACAAAGAAAATCATAATTGAATGAGCCAATGGCTCCCCAGAACTTTAATTTACATGAGTACTTTTTGTTTGTCACCCTTAGTGTAATCGATGTTTCCCCACACTGATGAGATGGAATGCATCAGGTAATTAGTTTTCTGTAGACAATGCCAAACACTGTTTGGCGCTCTTTTTTTTTCTTTTACATAAGCATCCTCTCCAATCCAAATTTTTGCATACAACTTTGAAATTCGACACCCAAAAAAATGCATCAAAAATAGGACTGGACAACATTGGGAAAACATGTGTGGTGGGATGGTGTTCCATCCTCCGCATCCCTGCGCACCAGGTGCAGCCAGAAGCGCACCGCTGATTGGTGGGCGGGGCAGATGGCTTTATAGTCGAGCAGGCCGCTGCAAGGTGTGTGTGTGTCTTTGTTTCCCCTGCTACATGTCTGCTGCCCGAGTGGCTTGTGTGCTTGATCGGCTCATCTGTGCTCGTAAGTGCCATTTATACCATCTGTGGCTGGGACTGTGGTTGGGTTTTGGGTGCTATATCTGCCGTGCGTTTCTGCAGCGTTGCTCTGCTGGCGTTAGCGGCTGCAGCTGGAGGTTGTTGCGGCGTGCGGCTCTCATCTAGTCCTCACCTGCTGATCCGCTCCCTCCCTGGGCAATCTGTGTTTCCACTCCTGTGTAAGCTACCTGCTATTCAGATTTAAATTTATTTTACCTGAATCCACAGTTAATGAGTTTTCTGTTTTCGGCACAAGATTGTTTTGGAGTTGCAGCGCTTTGGACGCTCTGCTGTTTTGTCTTGCCGGTGGTTGTTTGGGCAGGCTTAGTGGACTGGGCATGACTCCTGTGGACCTGTTAAAGACTCTGAAACCTGACAACAACAATTTGTTCCATTGCTTGAAGTGTTTTTCTAATACATTTTGTCTTTGTTGTGCATTATTGAAATTACTAATTGGTTTGCTTTTTTTGGTTTGATTTACTAATTTGTTTTCTTTTGCATTGCTCTTTTTTTTTTTTTTTAAATAAGAGTTGTCCTTACTTAACATGATCCCTTTTCTTTCCAGGGACCGAGTAGTAGGCCTGAAGCCATGTTTTTAAAAGAGAAATGTTTTAAGAAAATTGTTTAATAAAATATTGTGTACTATTCTGTGTTCTGGTACATCTTGTTTAAAAAATCTCCCCCTGCTGGTCACACATGCAAGCAGTGATATTGGTGCATGTTATAAAAATATAACTGAAAGTACAGTTAGGGTTTATGAACTTATAGTTTGGGTTCACAGCAGACATGCCTCAATCGGAAAATAGAAAGTTTTGCTATTTATTTTTTTTGGGGGGGGGATCTCAACAAGGTATTAAAAAAACAAACTAGTTTTTGGCTTACATTTTTAGCTAACATTTACAAACCAGGCTGTACTGTACAATACGCATATTGCATACAAGCCATAAAGAAAAATGTGCAATATATTGTGCAGCCCTTGCATATCACTCTGAACAATTCCGGTTTGGAATAACAAAGGTCTGTTTTAGCTCCTGAGAGTTAAGTTAAAAGATAGTCGGACTGAAGCTCATCCCATAGGAAGTTTGCGCTTTTATAAAACGACTTCATGTTTGCTTCCATGTGGTTCTTCATTACAGTGCGTTTCACCTCTCTGATATTGCTGCAGGTCTCATTACATTTTAACTTGTCTTCCACAACGTTTTGCAAAGAAATTATTTCATAACATTTCAAAGAAAAAAAAATCCCTGGTGTCAATTTGTTACATTAAATTTATTAGAGGGCTAGAGTTTTATTGAGTTTAATTTTATGCTTCTGGGTGTGGAAAAGTGTTTGACCTGGACATTCATCATCCAAATACACGTTGTGCTTGCATTTAGCCTTAGATTAATGAATTGGCACTGTTTGGAGGTGATTTTCCTTAAGACCTGACCTTCAAATGTATACTTGCTGGTTTCACAAGAGGCACACTTTTACACAACAGCATGCAATTATCAGAAAGCATTCTTGTATGAGTGAATAGATAAAGGCCACTTAAAATAACTAATGTACATACATTGGGCTTTAAATAAAAACATTTTTTTTTTTTTACCTTTTATGTATTACTGACTTATGCTCTAATTACAGAGTATAGTTACCACATGCAATAAAGTATAGCTACAGGACTTGGTGATGAAGCATAATTAAAATTTGTTGAGTTAAATTAAGCTATTAAGTTCTTAGAAACAATGAAGACCAGGTTGATAAAGTCAAATTTTACATTAATAAACAATTGTGAAAGTAATGGAAGTTGTTGAATTTCAAAGGTTCCTCCAGCTGCCAGTACACTCAACTTTAAGACTTTCTGAAAGTGTTGTAGCCTCCAGGATTGCAGAGAAATGCAGTTTTGCCTGGAATGTTGAATATTGCATAAAAGTAAATCTCTTGCTCAGAAAATGAGACTCATGTATTATACATATATAGTGATATGTTCCAAAACTTCTTCTGTAACTTTGATCATCACTTACAGATATTGAAAACCCAAAACTTAATGCCTCAGAAAATTATTTTATGTTTTGAATTTTAAACTTTGAAATGAGTAATTAATTGAAGCCCAATTATCGGGAAGACTGCTGACTTGACAGATATCCAGAAGATATTCCCCATCACCCTTCACAAGAAGGTTAACCCACAAAAGGCAATTGCTAAATAAGGAGGTTGTTGTTACACATTAGCAGAAAATTGAGTGGAAGGAAGAAGTGTAGTAGCAGAAGGTGCACCAGTAACAGGAAGAACCACAGACTTGAGGGGATTGTCTTCTAATTGCAGTTATTTTTGTTTTTTTGTTTGCTGGTGTTGTATGTCATACTGGGCACAACTAAAAAATAAAAGCAACCAAAAATGCATTGTGGCTCTATGCTTTCACCAGCTAATAGTCCCCCCCAAAAAAGAAAGAAAAACTTTACTATTGTATAGAGGATTTATGATGCTTTGATGTGAATGTTACTTCTAATAGTGTGGAATTTATATCCTGTAGCATACCCTGAGGTACATTACGCCATACAGCCACAAACCCTGATGAAGAACTGACTGTTAAAATGAAATTTAAAATGTCCTATAAAAGCTCTGAAGTGATCAGAAAATAGATCAAGTGGTCAGATCCACATTAAGTTTCAAGCAAACAGCATGCTAAGGTGAGTGAATATTCATAAGTGTAGATGGCATACCACAGTGGGAGAACAAGTGATGTTATTAATGTTCAATTGCTGCAATATTTTAGTCGCAGTTAGGTCTGTTACACACTAAAAGTGTTAATAGCGTGTGAGAGTTTTGGACTATTCAAAAAAATCTTTGGTAACCCGACCTATCTGATTTGATCATATTGTCTAGTCAAAGCCAATATCAGGATGTTTATTTCCCTTTCTTCATCCCTTGGCAAAAAGAACAATTTATTTTTATGTCTGCAATCATGGAGTGCTTTATCCTTATAGATACTTACATGAGTAATTTGTGAATTTAACATATAAATTAAGCACAACAAGTAGTCTTTAAACACCTCTTTTAATGAATATATTTCTCCTCAGTTTTCCACTGAAACCCATTTATTACAAAAGACAAACACTGGAATACCAAGCACTGACATTAAGCACCCATTAATTTAACTGAGCCTCAGGAGCAGAATAAATAAGAAAATGAGGAGTTTAATGGTGCATTAGTGAGGAGGCAGTGGAACACGAGCTGAGATGTTTTCTGACTAGAGAACCCTTTCAAAAACTGAGGAACATCAAAAGAGGAAAAACTTGGGATTATGAATTATTTCACTGAGCAGCAAGGTGTGAACCAGGCTTGCCATGACTGACCAAAAAATATATCAGAGGAAAAAAGCTTTTGATATTATATCTTCTGGAAATTATTTCTTAATAATTATTTTGGTTGTTTAAACCTATTAGTATTCCACTGTGATTTTGTCTGAACAGTGGAAGATCCATGCTATTTAACATGACTAAGTGGAACAAAGACAGTATTAAAAATAAAAGCTTTAGAGGCAGATAGAGTACTAATTTAAGTGCAATGTTAATCTCTGTTTACCACAGTTGCCGAGCTGAATGTATATTTAACGTTTCCTATAAGTTTTAAATATGATCAGTGCTAAGAAACATCTAAATTAACCAATTATTGTTCCTATATATTGTTACTATTTAAGTCTGCTCTGAAGCTCAGTCTTGCTTTTTGTGTTACAAATGAGGTGGAGACTAACTCGGTAGAGGTAAATAAAAAAATGTGATAGTCCTTTTGGGAGATAAGCGATTAATATTTTTGTAAACTTGTTCGTAAACTTCTGTCAATATTTCTATGTACTAATGATTCAGTGAACTGTGTAAAGGTATATCTTTTTAAATCCTACTACAAAGGCCTCAGAATGCTCGGATGCTTTATTCTGAGTTTGTATTTTATTTTTTATACATAAAATGCTTTGGCAAAATATTTTAAGATCATTATATTAAATTCAACCCAATTTAATATACCTTGTTAATCTTAAAGGAAACAGTTTCTTTAAAATAATATTGCAGTTTCCTTTTCAAAATTTGTCTAATACAAAAAGCAAATATTTTTTAGTGTTCGATCATCAAGGCTAATGACTCCAGTCTTAGATGTAGATTTGAGAGATGCTTAGGTCACAAAACCAAGGCTTCACACTATGCTGGACTCGTGATATAAAGACTCAAAACTTCACTTTCCTGAGAGTCAAAGAGTGGAGCTCAGATCTCATGTAAATAAGGGTGGGATTAAAATTAAAAGTGTAGGTCATTTAAGGTAATGTTGCCCTTTTAAAAAAGGTTTTATTAACTGGTGTTCTTTGAAACA
Organism: Xiphophorus hellerii; assembly: GCF_003331165.1. Lineage (NCBI taxonomy): Eukaryota > Metazoa > Chordata > Actinopteri > Cyprinodontiformes > Poeciliidae > Xiphophorus > Xiphophorus hellerii. Next base: position 15,274,348 of record NC_045673.1, read on the forward strand.
TTCTGGAAAGTATTTAGGGGTTTTCCGCAATGTTCCATGACAGTCCTGTTAAAGGCCAGATTTGATTCATTGACCAAAGACGTTTTTGGGTGATGGGCATTTAAAGACTTATAATTTTTTCATGTTTGCTATACCAGGGTTACAATCAGCATAAGAATGTGTCTCAAACTGCACTAACTGTTAAGTGAGTTATATTAAACTTATGTTATCTCTGACATCTTCATTTCTTGCTGCTAAACTTGCTGCTAATCTGCAGATAGAGAGTGAAGATATAATCTTGCCTATTTGATTCATTAAAAATTAAAGTAGGGTAAATATTACATCTTAATAATTTTCAAAATATTTCATAGCCAGTCACAGCAGTTTTTATTACTGATCTTAATGTTTTGAAAAAAAGATGTCAAATGTTTCAGAGGTACAGAATAAAAATGTGAATACATAACCTGCAGCAATTCTGAGTTAAGTTACATCAGAAGACACTGCAGACTTGACTTAGATTTGCTTATCAAAGACTTGAGACTAGAATTGGGAAAAAATAAAAGACAGTATGACGTAATGTAACTTTGCTTTTTCCAATTTCAAACAATTTTGCTGTGGTGTTTGAAAACAAGGATCACACAATACAGAAAAACAACAATAGTTTATTTTACCCATATTTTGTGTATGAACTACAAACTCTGGTCTCTATAATCAATCTCCATATCTTTTAAAGGTCATGAAAGAATGCTTACATGAAAATCAATCTCTTATTCTGTTACAGCATATTTCTCTATTTTCACTTTTTAAACAGATTGTTGGCACATGTAAAATCAAAATAATAAAAAAGCTTGTTTTTTTTTTAAATTTTATTCTTAAAATGTATTTTTTAAGAAATCTACCACTAAAACAGCATTCCCTCTCAGATTCAAAAAGAAAGGTAGTTTTTAAAAAACAATACTGACCAAAAATATTCAGATATCTTACATACATGAGACAGCTTGACAAATGCAATTGATTTACCATTGAAATTTTCTGACAGTTTTCCTCCAAATAAAAAAAAAAGATAAAAGTCTGCAACAGAGAATTTTAGTCCTAAATTCCATCTCTAAGAGCTTAGACAAAACAATGACTGATACCGTTGCCATCCTATGGTATACAAAAGTGCCACACTCTACAAAAGTAAGGGTGAGAAGTCCAGCTGGTAAAAATGTGTAGAACTTAAAGTTATTTGATTTTTAAAATTCATTGTATTGTAATATTACCAAAGCAGAAATAACCACAAAAGTACTGTGTGTTGCACCTTCGATAAATTATACAGTTTCTAAGAACAAATCAAACACTTTCTTGAAAGTCTAAAACAGTTTGTACCACAGTGTGGGTCTTTTGTGGAAAAATTGCCAATATGTTGAAGCCCCTTCATAAATAAAGACAATTAATTGGTGTGGGCGATTGGCTTTGGGCTGTGGGAGGGCAGCAACAAAAGTATTCAGGAAGGCTCATTTAAAGATTTTTGATAGATTGGGATCCACAGATAGATTGGAATATTTTACTGTAATGATGCCACACATATAATTTACTTATTTTATGTAAATATGTATTAAATCTTATATTCATTAATACAGCTGATAGTTTTAATTGTATGTAAATTACAGTATAGAGAAAAAGTATTCACTCGCTTGGATGTGTCATTTTTTTAATGTTAAAAAAAAAAAAAAAAAAACTTTACAAACAAGCCCACTTAATGTCAAAGTGAAAACAGATTCTACAAAATGACAATTCAATAAAAATATGTAACATAAAATCAGTGATTGCGTCAATATCTACCCCTTCCAATGTGACGGACATAATTCTATAAAGGTCCAGCCAACTAGTGCTTGTAGTCTCACGATGAGTACAATGGAGATCACCTGAGCGCAATGACAGTATGTCTAGTGATTGCAGTATAACAATACCTGTTTCTGGGAGGCCCATTCACTGGTTAAGCAGAATTCCAGGCTACCAGAATGAAGACCAAAGGACACACCATGCAAATAAAAAAAAATGGTTACTGAATGTTTGGTGACAGATACAAAATACGTCTCTAAAGCACTGAACATCCCCTCGAGTTAAATCCATCATCAAGAAATGGAAAGAATATGACCCATATATAAATCTGCCTAGATCAGGTTGTACTCACAAACTGAGTGATAATGCAAGAAGGAGGCCATAGGGAGAAGACACCAAGAGACCCAGGACTACGCAGAAGGAGTTGCAATCTTTATCAGATGTTGCCCAGCTTCAAGCTTTCTTTTCATTGAAGAAAGCTTGAGTTAGAGTTTGCCAGAAAGCCTGTGGGAAACTCCATGGTCAAATTAAAGAATGTTATTTGTTCTGATGAGACAACACTGGAGCTCTTTGGCCATCAGACAGTACGTTGCTTAGCAGACGTTGAACACTGCACATCACCACAAATGCACCATTACCATTTGAAGTCATGATGACATCATGCAGTGGGGATGCTTCTGTGTAGCAGCTCCTGGAAGGCTTGGAGAGGTAGAAGGTAAAATGAAATGAGCAAAATATAATATTAATCCTAGAGGACAATTTGTTCCATCTAGCATTAGAACTACGACTTTGCAGAACATTTATCTTTTAGCAAGACAATGAATGACTGAAGCATACAGCGACATAAAAATGTTTTGAAGAAAACAATGATAGATCTTGTTCTGGAGTGGCCAGTTCAAAGCGCAGACTTCAATCAAATACTGACTTGAAGGGAGTGAATATTTATGCAATCATTTATTTTATGCAATTTCTTTTATTTATTGATAATCATTTTATAGATATCAATTTTCACATTTACATTGGAGTTGTTTTGTTCAGTACTTTTGTCATAAAAATACACATTTTGTTAATCCAGACTGTAAAAGCATGAAAAAAAGAAAACATCCAAGAAGGTGAAAAAATATGATTGTAAGGATTATTGTCTTGACGAATTACTCATGGATCCTATATGCCCTCTAGTCTGGCCATATGTCTTTGAATTAAGCAAAATCAGAAAAGAAAATTTAATGGTGCTTCTTTTAGAGTTTTTTGTGTACCTGGCAGTTGTTTCAGTTAGTGCTACTTTGTTGCAACAACACCGTGGTTTGATTTTTGCTTAAGAAAAACCATGGTTTAGGCAAAAGCAGAGAATAGGCTGTTCAAATTCCATACACCTTTGAGAAGTACAGATTCTAAGCTGAATCTTATCATTAAATTTTTATACAACCATTATATAAACACCATGTATTGTTTTCAAAGTCAGTGTTGCATTTCTTGACAACTCTTTGATTTCTACTACCGTATTCCTCTGTTATTATCAATTACCAGAAGTTGGGGGAAGCTTTTAATTCATGATTCCTTACCTGGAATACAACCCAAAATTCTAAACATCTAAGTGACCAGGGTAGAATTGCAAATGTACTGTGAATGTATACATGTCATGCTTCTTCAGTATGATCAAACAGTGCAACAATGCCTTTCAGCAAAAATATCCTACTGCTGAAAAGAAACCCTGTTTACTTGCTAAAAGTAAATCTTGGACCATCTGTCTAACCACAGCATTCATGGAGCTTGGCACAATTTTCACAGTAGGGACTTTAAAATGGCTTCCTGGATATGAGTGCCTGCAGAACTGTGTCCATACAAAGCCCATGGGCACATCAATTAAAATGTAAATTGTGTTGTCGCTAAGGGAAAAAGAAAAAAAGGTAGGTGCAACTCAAACATCTGGTTGATGCCTGATCCCACACATTCTGCATGACCATAAAGCCTCTTGTAGCATAAGCCTTGCCACTCAGGGCCAAGTCCTTTGGTTGGCAGGGGCAGGGTGTGAAGCTGGGGCTGCCAAGCATCTCAATGTGGAAATGTGGCACATAGATGACAAGCAATGTGGTCAGACAGCTGTATAAAGGGTTTAAGCTTTTTCTTCAGCTCGTCACTCTGGTTCTGACAGCACTCCTGGCAGTACTGCAGAAGAGGTAACAGGTCCCAGCAAGAATAAAAAACCTCTTTAAAGCAGCCACCTTAATATGCACCGGAACACAGCATTAGAAGGTAAATGTGAGGTCAGAATACATTGGAAACATTTCAAGCAAGGAGAATTTTGCCAGGATGGGTCAGTGACACTATTCCCATCCCGTTCAATTACAATAATGCTTCTAAAATATTTATTAATGCTGCTATGACTTTCAGAACAGCAATAATTCTTAATGCCGTCAATGGTATATTTTAATAACAATAAAAGGATCCCTCTAAGTAGGCACGGACTTCTGTCAAGACAACTTTGAGATCAGAAATATAATTGTATTTTGCATTCACATTAGGGACAGAACGACCTTTTGATCAATGAAATTTAATTTAAGAGAACATAAAATCATTAGTAATGAACTTCATTTTTAAACAGCTTTCATAAGTAGGGTCTATTTCCCTTTTTCAAGAACTTTATGTGACTTCATGGCAGAACAGAGAGTGCCTAATGTATGTGACAGTTCCAATTAAAACTTTGAATTGTGGTCAAAATTCAAAACTGACACTTTCGCTTTGCCAAGTGTTTTCTACAGCCATGTTTTAGATGACCACAAGTTATTCAATAATTTCATTCACTGCTGGAGAAAACCCCTAATGTGCTCTAGATTTTCTTCACAGGTGTAAAGTATGAAATTACCCACTCAGATTCAAACTGTAATTATACTAAAATACCAGCTAAAAAGTAATGATAGTTTTTTTTTTCCAACAGATGTCTTCTAAAAGAGTTTAAGCATATTTGTAAACCATTCATTTTCACATGAGAGGAGGAAAAATAACATGTATTAATAGATGAAAAAAAAGCAGAATAATCTTTTTTTCTTGATTCAACCACAATATTTTTTTCTTAAATAAATAACTTCTGTTTTGTAAAGACACTTTTCGAAACAGTAGACATATTCTAAATCCCAATGTCATTGAATGAAAATCACTCCAGTGATTTGCTAAACATGAGTGTGTTGCTCCAGATTTGAGCGACAGTCCTCAAAACCAGTTGTCAATACTGTCCTGTCAGTAATGCCACTGTGTAATGCCAACAGTTTTATGAGTTAGTCAAAAGTATTAGATTTGGGTCTCTTGTACATTGTCTTTTGAGGTGGCCCGGATTAACAAAGGTTCGTGAGCTGAGCTGTGTATGGAATTCATAGCTGAGGCATGGTTATAGGCAGTCTTGTAGGTATTGTAGTGGTTGAGGTGCTCATGCTCCAGAGACGGCAGAGTAAGATGGCCCTCCATGCCTGGGCCTCCTGTTACGCAGTCCTCATCTACATTGATGATCTCAATAGTGCGTGTGGGTGCATGGTGATTCTGCTGGTGATGCTGCTTCCGCATCTTGTAGAAGATAATCAGCATTACTGCTGCCATAAGAGTGATTGCAACGAAGCAGCCAATGATGATTTTAGTTGTCTTCATAACCTCATCCAAACCATTGAGTGAGCCCTCTGTTACAGGTATTGTGTAGGGTTTTTCTGTTGCGCGTGTGGACAGTGGGGTTCGAACTGTTGTCGTTGTAGAAGAGGTGGGTGAAGGACTTTCCCATATACTGGCAGAGGATGTGGGGCTCACTTTCTGTTGAACAGTGGTGGTGAAGCCTTCGTTATGAGGTGTTTCTATTGTTTCTACTGTTACTGTGGTGAAGTAGCTGAAGCTACTGTTCTCTGGAGAGGACACATTCAGTGTGGCTGAGGCTGTTGTGTTACCTGCAGAATTACTAACCATACATGTGTATGTCCCTGTGTCCTGCATGGTAACATTTGTGAAATTCAGTGTCCCATCATTTAGCACAGAAATTCTGACTTTGTATGCACCATGTGTCATTATTGAACCAGTTGGGTGTAATCCAGCTAACTGAGGTCAGCGAGCTGGCTCTACATTTCAACTCAGCAGCACTTCCCTCTGTTACATTTAAGTCTGCAGGAGGCTCCACAATAACAGGGAGCATAACAATGAAAGTAATTCTGGTCCAGCTCACCAATATAGCGGCCCTTATATTGGGTAGGTGAGCTGCAGCGGGCACAGCAGCTGGTGTTTGCAGGTACCATCTCCTTAAGCCACCAGCTTAGCCACAGGATGTCACAGTTGCAATTCCAGGGGTTATGGTGCAAGTGCACCCTCTCCAAATGATGTAAAGGAGTAAAGAGATCATGGGGCAAAAGCGTTAGGTTATTATGGGCAAGGTTAAGCTCCACAAGTGACTGAAGGTCATCAAACGAGTTCCTTTCTATAGTCTGGATTTGAGCATGCATCATCCATAGCTTTTGCAGGTGGATAAGCCCTTTAAATGAACCAGGCCGGATAACAGACAACTGGTTTCCAGACATTTCAAGTTCATCCAGTTTGACCAATGGAGTGAGATTGGGAATTTCCTTCAAATTGCACATTCCCAAATTTAGGTAGCGCAGATTGCTCAATCCTTCAAAGGCTCCTTCTGAAATGTATGAGAGCCTTTTGAGCTCCCCTAGGTCCAACCTTCGTAATGAGGGAACTCTGTTGAAAGCATAAGAAGGAATGCTTTCTATTGGATTATTTCTTAGCCAGAGCTCCTTTAGCTTAGATAAGTACTCAAATGCTCCGTTTGGGATGGTGGTGAGTCTATTATCGAAAAGCTCCAAGGTATTCAGGCTTGCCAGTCCATTGAAAGCGCCCAGCTCAATTTTACGTATGTGGTTTTTGCTCAGCTGCAGAATCTCCAAATGTCTTAGATGTTTGAAGCTGTCCACCTTTATCACCTGTATGAGATTTTCTTGCAGATTCAAATAGCGTGTGTTGGTAGAGATGCCATCAGGAACTTCTCGCAAGCTTCTGCGAGTGCAAATAACCTTGCTAAACTGGTTACTGCAGGAGCAAACAGAAGGACAAGTTTGAGCACGCACCAGTCCTGCCACTACTAGCAGCTGGAGGGCTAGAAGCAGCACAAATAAAGGGTCGGACAAGGCCCGGTTCCACCTAGGACCTCGCATCATCTGCTGCTGCTGGGAAGAGGTCATCTTGTTGAACATTCATAATTCATTGACTGTTCTTCCACTCTTTTTCATGAGGATATGGGCCAACTGGAATGAAATGACAGAAAAGAGACAATTAATTAGAATAAGTATGATGCATGTTAAAGATTATCCTGGTCAGTTTTATTTGTATGTTTCAAATTCATTATAACAAACATTCATACAAAACAATTCACCTTTTTTTAAAAGGTTTTGTTGGCTCTAGTGGCCTTTATTTGAAAGTAGTTCAACAGGAAACAGGGTAATGAGAGAAGGGGAAGGCCGCGACCACTGCCAAGAGGACAAAGGCCTCAATGCATTGGGTCGTGCTTTGCTCCTGCACCATCACAGCACCACAAGAATTCACCTTTTTTTTAAAGAAATATATCTGGCATAGTAATTCAACCTCAAACCCAAGAGGAAGAAACACATTTTTTGTGTTGATGAAGAACAGCAACTCATGGTGCAAGTTTAGTAGATTGTAGAGTCAATCATCTGACATAAAAGCCAATCTGTAATCTTTACTGGTCTTTCATTGATTAAGACATATGACTTTCCAGGTTTTTTGATTAAATTAGATAGCAAAAACTTGCTTAAACTAACATCAAGAACATATTAGTAATTCTATTAGGTTTTCTTCTCAATGATTTGCATGAGCTCAACTACTGGAAGTTATATGTTGTTACCTCTCTACTTTAGTGTTCAACCCACATGTTTTCCTAACTCAAATGTATTTATTTTTGATCACATTGTATTCTGTGCAAACAATGTAGATTATATAAATTATTTATAATTTTTTTTGATGTAGAGAAATTACTGAACACCAGATGGAGACTAATATTCTCTGGTTCAAGAAATGTATAAGTGATGGTAAAATACATAGGATAATTTGAATAATTATGTAATTTCTTCAAACAGGCAATTTGCATCTTACAAATTTACACTGAACATTTTTTTTTTAACATGATAGTTCTAATAAATGTAAACTAAAAACTTAAGCAATGCAAGCATTGCATTTTTCACACACTAGGTCTAAATGATGGTGGCAGCAGCTGTACTGGCACTTGTCAATATTGCCACTGGTAGGCCGGGCTTCAGAGTTGCAATTAAAAATTAGTCAAGCAGTGATATTTAACAAAAAATTATGATAACAGGTAAAAGTTGAAATGTTCTGAAATGTTTCTCTCTTCCAGCATATTTGCTCTCGAAAGTAAGGAGTTATTTATTAGCCATAAAAATAAAGAATGATTTACATTACCCAGGAATTATATTTTTTAGCACAACTACAAGTATGTGATGGTATGGTGATGAGAGCATAAAGCATACTTTCCATTGCTCAATGGAATGCTTGGGCTGATAGTACGGTAGAAGACTTTTAAGGAACTGTGCCACTGAATTGCTCTATTTTGTGACTGTGTTCAGTAATGTGTTGCTGATTCTGCAACAGAAAGCTCTCCACTTCAGGACGAACAGGCTATTACTGTAACTGCTGATTAATTGCTAGATTACTGACTCCATTAATTCTTCAATTACAAAATTCAAAGTACCCAAATCTTTCAAGCAGGCAGACAAATGTGACAGGGATCCCACACCATGCTGAACGTCACTTTAAATTATAGCTCCCTTTTTATACTGTAAATGAACATATTTGTGGCATGCCATATGGAGAAGTTAGTTACCTATGTGTGCCAGAGGACATTTGTTCTGCAATATAAATATCTCAAGATGGAATCCAAATTGCATGATTGAAATCATTAAATTAAGACTAGATTTAGTATCAAATTTGGCAGGCCACATTAATGTAATAGTAACCTGGATTGTATGACCTTCAACCATTTGGATCCTTTGTGTGTCAGTGGATGTGTGTGGTGGTTGGAGGTAGGTGGAAGGGTATATTTGTAGAAATAATAGTGCTTGTGTTGAGTGGGTGTATGTGAGAAAGTTTGTCACCTCAAGTTGCCCAGCTGTTAAAAGTGTTGAAAATGGTTGAAGCCTTGCAAGGCTTCAACCATTTTCAGTCTGTCTTTCAGCTTCATAGAGACTGAAAGACATGCCGACTCAGCTCTGGAAGATCCCAGACACAAGGCACAACGCCAGCCCTCAGCTGTTCCCCCTCCCTCCCGTCCCATCATGTTGCTGAGAACTCCAGTCTGCAGACCCAACTGAAGAATGGTGTTGCATAGGTCACAGAGAAGGAAGTGAGCACCATGGCACAGGCACCATTCTCACTTGGGGCCAGCTCCCCAACTGACCTCACCTTCTGCCACCCACAGTCAACAGTCAAGTGCTATATTGACTGACCCCTAAGTCAACCACCTTGCCTAGGTGGGAGCAGTTTGGGAGAACCTGGATCAACCAAGCAAAGTGAGCCCGGCATCAGCAGCTTAGAACCCAAAGACCCGTCAGTTCAGTCAGGACCACAGCTTCACCCCAGGTGAGAACACCCACCCTCCAAACCCCCATTGTCCATTTGGGCATAACCTTAATCCCATAACCTCCCAAACCACACTTTGTCCTACAAATGTCCCACAGCAGCACCCCTACTTTCAATTATAACTTCTTTCACTTGGTAAGAAGTAAAGCCTTGCACTTGACAAAAGAATAGGGTTCATTTTAGGTTGCTTATTTTCCATCTGCCATAGTACTAGCATATAAGCTCAGTAGTCTCAATTATGTTTATAAATACAAATTTACAAACTTTTCATTTGTGAAAATTTTAGTTGCTAAAATAATTAAAAAGAAAAGCAATGTCTCTCTTCTCATTTTTGCCGTTTCTTATCCCTTACTCCAAAAGATCAACCATCAAAAACGATGTAAACAATGAATCAGCAGAAGGGCCGCAGAAAACATGAAGCCGATTTACAAAGCAAAACAAGATGTCAGCATAACAGCAACGAAAGCACAGAACTGGATTTGCATAGTGCAGAGATGGATTTAGACATAAAGCGATAACAAGATGAGATTAGAAAGATAATACATCTTTCAACTTTTGAAAAAGATTAAAAATTGCTCTCTAGTCTTTTCTGCCACATAGAGCTGAAGACTGACCCAGATTAAAAGGAGTTAGAAAACTGAGGAGCAAAATTTGAAACATTTTTAAATACAGAAAATATTGAAAATTTCATATATGTTACCATGTGGATATCATAATTTCCATATAGTTGCAAAGTAAAATACACCTTGATTGCAGCTTACTCTGAGGACATATCAGTTAATGTCTAAAATATGCAGCAGAGTTGCTGGACAAGATAACAGCATGTGACACCTTTGTCTTTGACGAAACTACAACAGCAACAGACAGACACTTACAAATGTACCAATTAGAAATACAACTCACCACATTACCCTAAGGCGTAATGTGGTGAGGGGGCAGTTGCATCAGCAAACCAGCTTGTTTTCATTTTATTCCATCAGAGGTGCCATCAGACCCCTTTAGGTTTATAAGTAGGAGAGTGACTGAGAATGGAGACATTTAAATGGCACAAAACTATAGTTTGGTTAAATACAATATATATCTGGCTAACATTACGTACTTCTATTAGCCATTAAAAACAACATTGTATTCGAAAACGTTTTTTACATTCAAAAAAGTTATTGGGAAACATCTGAAAAATAACCAAACAGAGATAACATTTTTACAATCCTATTGCTACTGCTCTCAGCAATAGCAAAACATTTTGCAACATCTCCCACTCCAACAATTATTTCCAAACTTAAATGGCAGTTAGCCAAAATCCAGATATTCAAATAGTTCCGATATTAAACTGTCTCCTGTTTAATATCTGAACTACATTATACAAAACCTAAGTTTCTTTGATTAAAATTTGACAATACAGTCAGTTAATTTTATTACATGTTTATACATTTTTTGTTTTATTCCAATCAACTCAAGAGTGATGTTTCATGTAGTAATGAAAGACAACCCTCTGTTAAATAATCTTTTACGGACAAATTTGTGTTTCCTAGCAATATTATTGTTTGACTGGAAATATTTTAAGCTGCAACTGCTGCAAGTTATGCAAAGCAACACAGTCTATAAGCTGTGGTCACGCCCATGGTGGGTGATCCGTTTATGGCAGATCATTACTTTTGGCACAACACCAGCATAAGTGCATCTGTGAGTGGTTCTAATGATTTTAAAATTGAAACCTTGAAAAATCATAATATAACTATAAAACTCCATACATGCCACAATAAACGCACCCAAGTCTCCAAATCTCTCCCCAATGCCTTTCAGTGGCTGACAGCACCAGTCATAACAAGACATGTTGACAATCAAGTTTAATGCTGACTACATTATTGCAAAACAAGAACCTACCTTCAAGTTTCTTAATAATTCTTCATAAGAAATATGGTTTGGTCATAATGAAATGTTCATTTTGACATATTGAAAAGATCCTTCGGTGTGGAAATCTCATAACTTTAGGAAAATAGTGTGTTCAGGTTTTCATCAAGAAGTTATTGTCATGTTCTTGCTGAAATGACTGACTCACATGCACAAATGCTCCCAGGAGGTAAGACTTGAAAGGTTTATTGTACAGTGAAATAAATGTGTAGATGGTCTTTGCTCTACAGGAATTTTCTGTCAGCTCATGAGGACTAAGTTTCTGAGGGAAAGAGAAGACAGGTGAGTGGAGGAATGTTGATAGTGAGGTTGAAATGAATCCTGGTAGCTTACTGGATAAATGGTGGAGGTTTTGCCTGGGGAAGGCAAGCGGACTCCAGGATGACTATCTGTGTGGTGATTATAGATGGAGGGCACTGGTGATCTGAGCATAGAGTTGGAGATGGAAACATAGAAGGGAGGACAGGCCGCTCATTGGTGGTTGAAATAAGGAGCATGATGGTTGTCAGTCATGAATGATGTAGAGTAGTTCTGAGGCAGAGGAAGTTGGTTGATATCCAAAAGCTCTAGGGACATGCAGCTCGGAATCAGCTCCTTTAAAGGAGATAAAACACAGAGATTAATCTTGATGCATGACGCTAGGCAGCTCACTAGAAGAGTCAGAGACTTAGGTTTACCACTCAAGCAGTGAGAGACTGACAATCCACTCCTCATAAACACCGGGAGATTGACTTGATTGCTTGCAGGTGTGTGGGAGCACACCTGCACATCTACACCTTCCAGGATCGACGCTCCGGTCCTATTACACCTTTTGGTGGGAACCTGAGATTCAGGAAGAAACTGACACAAAACACAAACACCCCAGATTCCTAACAGTTACAGTCACAAATCCTCATTCTTCCATTGATTGTTTTGGAACTTTATGGGAAATCAGCTTTATGTATGTTCTCCTAAATATCCATTTTTCATAGGAAATACAGCTAATTAGCCATAAATAAGTTAATTTATTCATATTAATGGCCACACCAAGCTACACAGACGTTTCTACTAGCTTAACATTTTTAATGGGTGCTTGTGTTTGAGCAAATCAAACAGAAAAAATTAATGTTTTTGGAGAGCTGGAAAAATTTGAGTGTCATTAAAGTCAAACAAATTAACTACAGAAGTTACTGCTTGGCATGAAGTATCATATATTCTTTTTTTTCATGTTCAGTAAGCAAGTGAAAGTTGAATCTCCAGCAAAGAGTGAGCGACAAAATCTTTGTCTCTCACACTGCACAGCAAAGAAAGGAAAAAAGACAAGGAGATATCGCGAAGCATGAGACAGTTGAGACAGAGGAAGGTCGGCGTATACAGCAGAAAGAGAGAGACAGAAGGAGAGAGAGGGAGATTAATGAGATATAAATCAAATCAGGTCACGTCTTGATAATGCCAGCAATCTTGCAACAGCTCCAAATATAAATCTGAATCCTTTCAGGACTGCAGTGTGGGAGGGATACCCACCACATGCTTTACAGACCCTCTCTTTTCCATCTCTGCATTCTCACTGCATAAACAGGACATACAAGAAACAGATTGAATTAATTAAATCAAACTTTCTCTTACAAGATTCACATGTCCACTTTTTGATTGTGTAGAAATATTTTGCATAGTCTTCTGCATAGTCAGGGCTCTTATTACCAAATGGTTAATGAATGAGAATGAGAAAGTTGCACATGTGATACAGCTTTAAGTATGTGTCACTCAGTTTCACTTCCATGTATTTGTATTCTATGCTCTAGATTACATAAACACCAAAGGCTATAAGAGATTGAGAACTTTTCGCTTTTCTTCTTCTAAACTAGTTTTAGGCATGTACAATTTGTGAGATGGAAAACAATATCTTAAAGTATGTATATTGAACCAATCTTTTTTATGCAAACTTACACATATATGCTATCACCACAAAACAAATAAAAAGTGAAGTAGACAAAACAAATCATATTGTCACAGTCAGAATGGCTCTGGCATTCTTATGGGTACTGTTTTGACAGATACCACCCACCTAAACACTACTACTGGCCAGTACCATCCCCCATGTCAAACAAAATCACCAACAAGGACAATTGACTATCTTGCTATACAAAAATGCTGAGTAAGAACGCCAGAAGCAAGCATCACTTGCTAGATACTGATCAAATTGAATTTCTGCTGGATGCACCATAAAAACGTCTGCTTAATATAGGCTCTACTACTCCTCACAAATCAGTAAAACCTCCCTGAAACACGAGGTCAAAATCTGATGACTGATGCCATTTCCTTAAATCTTTACTTTGAACATTTTGCGAGAAATCAAAAACCATGTTCACAATTTTTTATTTTTTTACCCCTCCAGGGGGTCTTTTGTGGGTTCTAGTGTCCCTTATATGAAAGTAGGCTGACAGGAAAGGGGGAAGACATGTGGCAAATATCGCCAGATCCGGGAATCGAACCCGCGACGGCCACGTCGAGGACTCAAGGCCTCCAAACATGGGTCGCGCTATCCCCTACGCCACCACAGCACCCCCCTCATGTTCACAAATTTGACAATTTTTAGGTCTGTCAATGAAAGCATTTACATTCAATAACACACTTTCAATTATATTCAAACTGACAGCTGGTCAAAAACCCATTAGCCTGGCATACTTTCACTTTTATTTAAATTAAGGAAATGTATTTGACACACTTGTTACCCCCAAAAAACTCCACCTGTGCTGAGTCGGAGCCGAGGGGCTGTTTATGAAGACATTGGCAAATTTTCAACCAAAATGATGAACCTAACTGATGCTGAATGCAGCCCAATATCCATAACATGGCAAATAGAAGTTGTTGTTTCTCTGTGTGTGTGTAATGCGTGCTGTTTGAGAACCTCAGTATACAAATGAATTTTTTAACCTCTTTTCCTATAATACCACAGGTCAACAGGATGGTATTTATGGAACAATAGCTTCAATAGCTTCCAGGTTGCTCACTACCACATTTGTTGACATGTTTAGTTCTGTCTGTGATTTGTTTGTTCCTCTGTAATGTCTTAGTATGTCATGGTGAAGCAAAAGCTCACCCAAAAAGACAAAGTTTTCAATATGCTGGTCTGTCTACACAACAACCCTCTCTGATGGCCATGGGATATGAATCGTGATTTAAAGAATGAGACAAAAGGTTGACTGATCATACAGTATGCTGCTTCTTAAGAAATATTTCCTAATGAATGAGGTAAAATAAAACCAGCTGAACTGGTAAGTTCCTTAAACACTTTCAATGTTTGTTTTTGGCACCGTAATAGTCTTCCCAAACACTAGGAGTCATCCCTGACAAAATTACTGCACCTGCAGAAGAGCCTTGCATTAGCTAATTTACATATTTAACTTTCCTCTCTCTTCTAGGTAAGAGATCTGATTAACCTAAGCAATAATTTAAAAACCAATGAATGCATTTGACCCTAAAAGTGCATCTAATCAGCGCTGCTTACTGATGCACTTGAGTCGAACATGCTCATGTTCATAAATCTTATCACTCTCTAATGAGAGGGTTTTAAATACTAGTAAATATTTTACCATAACAGCCAGGTCACAGAAAAACAGCAAATGTACAACACATCGTGTTATGTCATTATACATATTTTGCAAGTTTTTCCACATATCACTGACTGACTGAAGCATGTTATAACTTTTTGCAGATGTGTTTTTCTGTATACCTGCTAGATAATGCAGTTGCTTGATGAGTTTGTCCTTTGGATGTTTACCCCAGCATGCTCTATATATTTAGGTTAATGTTCCTCTTCTCACAGATTTGCTTATTTCCCCTTGCCTTGTCAGACATGCCTTGAAAGCTGCTTCCCTCATCAGCTGCTGCCAGGGAGAACCAGTCAGGCATGTGAATGCCATACTTTAGAAACAAGTGACTGTAAAGTGGGTCTGACTGTATAATGCAAACCACAAACAAAGAAGTAGGATTTAATGAGATTCCCCAAAGTGTAAGGAGTTATTGAATAAATTGGTAAAGCCTTGGTTCCTGGTATCCCTGAGGCTCTTCAACTTCCCAAGCTTGCCTTCCTCATATATTATAAAAGAAACTGATTTTATTCAGACTAAACCGCTTTCATGAGTTGACCAGTTGTGATGTTCATGTATAGATTTTCAGCAGTAGACAGAGATTCTCATGGGTGCTTTGAATAGTCTACAGTCCCATACACAACAAACTGTAATCCACTGTGCATTTTGATATCACTCTATAAAAATGAGCATCAACATCTCTTAATGCTATCTACAGGGGCTCGTTTGTTAGTTCGGACCACATGGACCAGACTTCGTTCCCACATGAATCAATGTCCCTTGGCAGTCCTTGACCCTGTAACAAGTTTATCAGTGTTCCGCCTTTGGACCGCCTTTGAAAGATACATACTACTGCACAGCTAAAACACAAAATGTGCAAATTTTGATATGCTCCAACCTCTTTCTCTTTCTATCAGGGATCTTCTCAATCTTGCTCAATTCCTTGCACAAACCATTGCTTCTGCTTCCAACACGTTAACTTTGACAACTAAATTTTGTCTTGCCTTCCAATAGTGCTGGTCAAGATATAAGCATCATTTTTCACTTTAATTTTCATTGGATATAATGTTATCCATTGTCAGAATGTACTGTTAAAATAGATCCATTTGTTTCATCACAACATGTTGATGACCATATTATATAGAACAAAACTATATCCCTAAATTGAGTAATTTTCTTACCATGTTCTTAAATGCAAATGTGGTAATTATGACTATCCTTTTAAGTTCCTTCTTATATATTTTTCAGCAGCTAAGCTCTTTTTTTAGGTTGTTGTATTTTCGCTTTTCAAATCCTCTGATCTACAAACAAAGGCTTGGCTATGCTGTCATGCACTATCATGTATGACACCAACACTAATTATGACTAAAGCAAGCTTCATTGCAGCTACTACTTCTTGAGGACTCTGTGCTATCACTACATGTTTGTTCAGTGCGTCTCTTTGTAAACATACAGTCTCTCCATATTTGCAATGATGTGTTTTTCTTTATTTTTGAATGTGGTCCTTTATTAGTGTTTTGTTGAGTAAACATAACATCAGCTGCCGCACACTAAATAGCATGTGAGTTTTGAGTTGTTGTACATGAAATTTCATGTAGATTTTTTGTACATGTGTGTAACTGCACTGAATTCATACATGCAGATCAAGTCAAGATGCGTATGTTTTGACAAAATCTTGAATATAAATGGAAATTTGTACCTATTATATGTAGGAAAAGTACATACATGAGAATTAAGCTGTATGTTATATTATTTCAAAATGAAGACATTATGCAACCATACAGATAAGTTATTTTTGATACATGTGTTTTCAAATGTATCTGAAGTGTGGGTTTTCATTATGTGCAAATTTGCCTAAGATGTGTACATGGCATTTGGCTTGTTTCATGGAGAGCAGTGTGCTGGCAGCGAGAACTAGTAGCTGACAAGACCTATTGATGAAATCCATCTTCACCCTGTGAACATTTTAGAGAAGCTGTGGGTAGAAAATGGTTGCTAACTACTCCTCAAGGATGTCATGGCAGGAGTCTGTCGGTAATGCTGCTGTCACTCTGGTGTCTGTTAGAGGTCAAGGTTGGTGTGCATCATTTTAATGGTTTCTAAATCATGCAGAGGTTAAATGGCAAGTGAGCTCACACAGACGGGTGGGATTATTTCCCTATGAGAAACAGTTGTTTCTCACCTTCTACAGCTCTGTGTTGTAGTCATTGCAGCAATCATTTGTTGTAGTGAATTTGTACTTTATGGTAATAATTCTAAATCACCAGAATGCTAGTCATGATCAGTCAAAATAATAGAGAAAGGATCATCTATTTATGAACTGGTTTCTTGTGAAGTACATATGAGTAGTCACACAAAATGTAGGAAATCTTATTTTGAAAAATCAGAAACAAATTCTCATTGAAGAATAATTACAAAAACGGAACAGAACAGCTCCACATCAAGAGTGTTTCTTAAGAATGCATAATTGTCAAGCAGATGGACCATCTGCAAAATTTAATATCGTTAAGTGTTTTTGCATGAAATGATTAATTGTGTTGGCACTAACATGTCAGCTTAACAATGTCTCTGATAAATTTGCATAAGGTTGTTGTGAAACTAAGTCCACTACCAAACTTAGTTTCACAAGAATTTTAGAGACAAGAATTTTGTCTCACTAATCAACATTTTGTCCTCTGTATAATCAGCCTTATACAGATTCTTTTGGCTTATCTTTTTACTCCTTTTACTGTCTTGTACTGGTACTGGTTTTTAAAAGGCCAGTGAAATAAGTAACACCTGAGCTGCAAGGGGACCCTTAAGGAATACTTAACACAACAAAACAAAAAGAAAATGAATTAACTGATCATAAAACAGAATAAGTCTCCTAAATCTTGTCTTAAAAGTAAAGAAATTCTTTAAGATAAAAAAAACTGTCCAGTTTCAAAAGTATTGTGCAAAATTACAGCCGGTAAATGAAAAATAACCTGCGTTTATAGGGATTATACTAAAGTTTTTGTAAGGCTTTTAAAATTCTATCTGTGAGTGTTTTGAGTATATTTCTGCAATCAAACTACCTTAAATTTCGTATGGCAATAAATAAACTTTTTGTAAAATACTTTGACGACACTCTTCTGTAATCCATCAAAGATGATGGGGATTTTCAAACCAGCTAAAATGTTCAAACAAGTCCTCCCCTAAAACATGCTTTTCTTTGTCATGTATTTGTAGAGGATTATATGACAAGGCATTTAAATCTACAGACATTCCAAAAGAGTCTTCAGTAAACAAATGTCTCTTCTGGCTGAGAATCTTTGAACAATTGAAAACTGTTATGTCGTCTCATAAAAATGTGAATTTTTTAAAATTTAGTTCCATGTAATGGTGTTTGGCTAAAACCTACAAAAATACATTTCATTCTTTTTGACAAACTAAGTACTTTGCTTGAAACATAACCATTCATGTCTAGTCACATTGCACAGTTTCTTTTGCTGAGCTCAGGTCTTTCCCACAAAACTGTTCTTAAAATTCCTAAAGCCGTGGTGTAGAAAGAATGCATGGAAAATATTTTCAAGAGACAAAAACAGGCCAATTGAGTACACTGCAGCACTCTAACATCAATTTCTATGAAGGTTTCCTATCTAGCCCCACAGGAATGGGTAGAAAAAAGCACAGATCAAATTTGAGTAAAACCACATGAAAAGAAGCTTTGAAGTTAGTGAACCACAAAAGCAACTATTCATGCAAGTTACATCAAATAAGATGAATGGCATTTAACTTTTTAAAAGGTTTGACAGACAGCACCTTTATACGTGGGCTTAAAAGTATCCCAAGGAACCAGCAGAGTTCCAAAGCGACCAAAAGCCTGGTGCACTTCTGGATTTGTAAAAAGAATGAATTATTGTGGTGAAGATAGAAAAACTAAATACTGCTCCCTGTCAAATATACATCATCCTAATTTTGTAATATTTCTGTTTTTTCATATGCTATATGAAAAAAAAGGTTTTGCTTAACCCATCATCTTTTTAAATCAATTAATTTAGCCAATAATTGAGCAACCAATATGCAGTAACCCCCTTATGGAAGTAGTTAAATCAGTTATCCAGACTGACTGTGAGACAAATCTGTTTTTTTTTTTTATTGTGTGAACTTTTCTTTACTTTGAATATAGCATTTGTCATTAAAGATTTCCATTCCATCTTGCCACACTGAAACCATAACCTGTCTCTCAGGTTTAAGGACCAAGTGACTAAAGCTGAAGGGTAACATCTAAAAAACAACTGGTTGATTTGTTTGATGTTTGAATTTTTAAAAATCTAAGAGACTTCAGCATTGCTGACTATAGTGCTTTCTTATACGTATATGCACTCTATTTTTGCTGGGTGTTTGCATATTCTCCTGTTGTGTTGAGATGAAGACACATGAAGCCTTTGGTGCAAATTCAAGCTGGGAGACTCTCTCTAGCTTCATCTGCATCATCATTGCTTGTCTCTGCCGCAGCCAATCACCGCCAGATCCCCGCTCCTCTTCAGCCAATCATCGATCAAGTATCCCTTCATAAAGCTCATCATCCATCAATCCACCTGTTTCCCAGCTGTGCTTCTACCCACCTCCACCTCCAGGGTGGGTGTGCAACCCACCCGCCCCCATCGTCCCAAGCACCTTCAGGCTCGCTCTCTTTCCATTCTCCGACTCCACCACTAGTGTTCGGGCCCATGGGGAAGAAGACCCTAATCCTCACCCTTAGCTCTCTATTCAAGCTGGTGGCAATTCTCAGCATTGTGGAGAATTATCCGTTCTCCATGCTAAGTTCTTGCTGTATGAGGTTGAAGAAGAGTCAGTGAGTTGAATTTATGAATTACATTTATTAATACCAAAATACAGCTGATCCATAGTTCATGCTATCCTTAAGGGCGAGCAGAACAAAATGGCATCAAACAAAAGTTTTTCATTCTCTTTGCTAGCCCCTAAGCAACGCCCTAAAGAGGGCATTCCCTAGTGTGTCATATTCTCTAACCGTAGCTTTGAGGGCATTTCCTAACATGTCATTTCCTTTAGCTTTAGCTTTGTAACTAGCTAAAGGAGATAGAAAGAAAACACATAATTATTTATTCTCATTAACAGCATACACATCTTCTGTCAGGGTCTGAGCACCAAAGAAATAAATACAACTCTCTAATTGTTGCTGCTGGGGGCAGGCTCTGTGTGAATCTCTCCAGATTGAAATTATATGATTTATTTATTTATTTATTTTTGCCTGATTTGACCTCTTATTCCCACTTGGTAAAAGTCTCTATCAAGCTGGAGAATTTGGTAGCTAGGCAGGACGATTAGGATAAGTGAAAGTGAAACATCTGCGATCATGTAAAATCGCAGGCAGATCTTACATGACCTCCATCACAATCAAACATGTTTTGTTTTTTGAGCCGAGTATGAATGTAGTCAGGTCTTGTCAACTGATTAAAGTAAAGTGGTCTAGGTGGAGTTTAATTTTTTTTTTTAAATTACATTTGACAAAAAAATATATGTTTCAGTTACAATCATAAATTCTAATCTTGTTCATGCAGTGAAGTGAACCCATAACATTATTTTCTGTTTAGAGAGAAATTGATTTTTGGAATAATTCAACTTCATTCTAAAACCTACTAACACTAATTCAATGCGAGTACTGAAACAAACAAAGTTTCATATTGCCAACATCAAAAACTGACCCCTCTGACAATACTTCTTTATGGTGCAATCTTTCATATATAATTCAAACATTGGTCATTGGGAGTCTTCTCTGATGGTTCAAAAACAACACCACACTGACAGATGTCATTTGTATAGTGAAAATATCTAAAAACAAATCTAGCATTTCTGAAATTGAATATTTCAACAATATGTGGCAATAAAAACAACAACCCTAAAACAAGTCTTCATTAGGTAGGTAGTTAGAAAATATTTGCTGTCCCTTATGGGTTGGTGATTGGGAAGTAAACCTTCTAGTGGGAGTCGTTATCTCCAGCGATTGCTCTGCATGGTCGTTAAGCTTCCCAAGAAAGTGATGCTACTTTAAAGGACCCAGGGCATCCTTTAGAGCCAGTATTGTTCCAGTTTGATGTTCTTAATAGCCTGGATGATTATTTTTCCTAATAGGCTGTCAAGTAATTTTAAGTATTCTTGAAACAATTCAGCAATTTGTTTTGGTCATTTTTATGGATTGAACAAAGAAAAGTATTAAATGAACAATCTTGACAAAGAACTTTTCCTAACAAAATTACAGATTATAATTGTTCTGCATAATAATATGATTTTTACTGTTAAAATAGGACACATTTTATTTTATTTTAACAAAAAAAACATTGTGCTTTTAACTTGTAATGTGTTTGGTGCATTAAAATCATCTATTTAAAGACAGGTGATAAATTTTAGTCTGCTACAGATTTTTATTTTTCATTTTTGTATTGCACTGTTTTTTAACAGTAATGTCTCCAATGATAATTCTAATGACTTCCCCCCACAAAGACAGTTCATTCTCTGATTTTGTACTTTTCCAAGAATTGCAGTTTACAAAGTAAGTCAACCATAGGTACAGAATTATTATGGAACTACGTTGTGTCGCATGGATTTAAAGAAAAAAAAAGAGATCTGTTTATCTGTTTCTTTCATTCTTTTGAGATCAAACCTTGCAAGCTTAGAAAGAAGGTCAATGGTAACCAAACTCCCATTTCAAGCTTACTTCATACCTGCCAGTTCAGTAACTTGTACTTTGACTTCTGGTCATTTTTATTCCAGCTACCAGTCCAACATGCGTGCCTGTAAATACAAGAAACGAGGTATAAGCATAGGTCATTCTTGAGAAAACAAACATGTTTTTTATTAATTCCTTACCACAGGCTTTAGTAAATACTTTTGAGTAAGAAATTACAAATAAAATGTGGTTTACTTAATCACCTAATGCAAAGACATCTACTTTAATGCACTCCTTATTGAGAAAAAATGTTTTCTGTATTACTGTTACAGATGTTTGTAATAGTAACTTTGAGATTTTGCTTAAGAGTGACTACAATATATGCTCCTAGATGGCTAGAAAAGCTCATTCCTGAGGGTCAGTGCAATATTCAATTCTATAAAGCCTTGAGTAAGTGTCTGCAACAAACACATACACAAAAATAAATGCACAGTGTGAGTTTGTTTCACAGTCAGTGAGGACGGCCTCTGGTAAATAAATTATTGAGAAGGAAAGCAAACAGAGATTAAGGTTTCTATCTTTTATGCCACACAACAGTACCGTGTAGAAACTGCAAATAAGTGTGTGTTTGATAAGCAATAGAATATAAATGTGTGTGCTTATCTCACCAAATCTTGTTTTGGGGTTCATGAGTGTTAAATGTACTGTCACATTATTTCAAAATGACACTTAAATAACAGCCATGGAATGCCACAAGCGTATTAGTCCCTATATGTTGCGCACCTGAAAATTTAACAAGTGAATGAACAAAAGGGGAATATTCCACATTTGTTGAGCTTAAGTTTAAATATTGTTTAAGGGTTGTTAGATAAAACTTTGCCAAGTACAAACAAAATCACATATCTCAGGATTCTCAGGAAGTTTTTTTTCAGGGTCTGCTAAGTAGTTTTATCAGTAGAATTGGGTACTTGAGATTATCTCAAAATACACAGCAGTACCTACATGCATCCGAATGAGGTGAAGTGTTACGCAGTAACAGTTTTACTCAAGTGTGAGTCTCAAATAATCTCAGGCTGAAAATGAATACCAGTGACATTAAGAGGGAAGCTCCTCTATGCATAAATTAAATCACAACAAAGGTACAGTTTACACAACTGAAGCAGAAATACAGAATATTACAGTAAATAATGATATAGTGACCATATTTTGGCAGATTCGGCAGCAATCTTGCCAAAGTCTCTGATTTCCTACCAGCATTCTGTAACTTGAGCAATCATGAAATGTTTAATGTTGTCTTTTCACTGTGTAGGTTGGTCTATCAATAAATAGGTCAATGTTGGTTGAAATATGAGAAAATGCTTCCATTTCCTCTCTGTTTTGTAGTCCGTACGTATTAGGGGGAAGAAAAAAAAAATCTGTGTTCTGTGTTCGAATTGGGAGCAATACTTTTGATGTAAGATAACAGTCTTTTTTTTCCATATTTAAGAATTAAGTGGCCGTCTGAGAATAAAAGTTTAATGCTCAGTGACTATCTCCAATCAATCGAATTTTAGCTTCATTCCTTAAAAACACTGAGGATTTTTTCTCACCAAGGAGATGTAAGACATATAACCACCAGACTACATACACAGATAAGGTTTTTTGTCTGTCAACACATTACAGTAAAGGCATAAACTGTGAATCTTGTTCACTCTCTTGGCTTTGATCTCCCACAATTCCAACATGCAATATTTATTATGAAATCTTTCGCAATAATTTACTGTAGAACATCCCTCAAGGAGTTTACTGTGATATTGACCTGACTAAGGAATTCCACTGCCTTATCCACACACAATGAAACAATGACTTGTAACACTGGTGGCACCGGCATGTTCACTAACGCAGATATTTGCTTTTGAGAGATGAAACAAGGATATTGAGAAAGATCCTGGCTTTTGTGGGTAGTCCATAATGTTTTGCTATTTGTATGGAATGTCTTAAGAAATACACTGTTTCACAAATGTCAAGGATGACTTGAGAAGTGTACCAAAGCAACTGAGAAGAACTGCAATGTAAGTGATTAAATGAATGGATCGTAAACACAGCACAACACGCAGTGTTTACGGCTGACAGTCCAGAGCTGTAAAGCTTAAACCAGTTTTAAAATGATAAATTAATATTACTAAGTAGATGATGGATATAGAATTTGTTGTTGTAAGCATTATCATCGCTGTTACTATCAACAGCATCAATATTGCAACACCCCACTTCACCCCACCTTCATTCTTTAAACACACTCTGACACACACAAAGAAAAACATATCCTCTGCCTTTTGTCATCAGACTCCAAAGTGATATATCATTATGTTTTTCATTTTGCTTCTTAAGTGAGTATTTTAGAATGTTTTTCTAAGATCTATGCAAAGCCTAAATGCACAGATTGCCAAAAAACAGCTGGCAGTTCAAAAGCAGATAAAGTGTGATATGCTTCTATAGTGTAATTATGTAGCCTTGATTCTGTAGAAACAAACTTGAACCTATACATTTTTTCCCCCAAAAATTACATAAAATAAAAATATATATATATATTCCAACAGTAAGTTTATCAAATAAAAAACACTTTGCATCATTCAGTGGTCTAACTGACATCTTTGTGTGACTGCAAGAGTTTTGTTTTCTCATTACTAATTTAACATCATTCATCTACATAAAACCATCAAGTCAAGACCAACTAAGCCATATTCTTCTTCTTTCTTTTTTCAAAAATAAAGTCCCTGTCTCAAAGAGCAATGCTGCAACAAATCATGACTAATATCAGTGTCTTCTGCACCAAAAAGTCAACATATTTTGACCTGCTGGTCACACTACATCACCCTCTGAAACAGACCAGAAAAGCATACCATGCTGAATCAAATGGGTGAGCAGCCACTTGTTCAATTAGGATATTTTGTGGGAGAGGCAGTGCAGTTTGTAGTATGCTGAGAATAGACTCAAAAAGGAGAAGTGGTGAAATAAGCTTAGCTCTGTTAGAAATTTGTCATTATCTAATGGTAAATTTATGTGTTTTCGGTGGACAGGTAGACAGACAGAATCATTGCACAGTGCACATGTATTTCAGATCAACATGATTCCACAAGATAAAACACATTAGCTGACTTAAAATATGGGCATCAAGGGCAGAACTACAGGAGGCTAAAGAGGGGTCAACTACCCCCTCCAGTAGACTTTGGCTCCCCAGCTGCCCTCCAGAGTTTTATATCCTAAAACAATCATATAAACCGTATAATATTTTTGTTCAGAAGTCTTTTATAGCTTTCAACATAAATATTTGGCCACCAAAAATTATATATTTATAAATATAATCTTGCGATTCCTGAAAAATCTGGCTGTGTCCCTGCATTAAACATTATCTAACTCTTGCACAGCGACCACACATGCTAGTGTGTAACAAGCACATTGACATCTGTAGCCCAGCAGAGGAGCCACTTTATCCAGGTTATGTATTAGCACAAAAAGTTAAAGTCCAATCAAGTTTGCAATGAAAGATGATCACGGTTTAATACGTCACATTATCAAATTATCACTTTCTGAAAGAGACTCCATCCATCCATCCATCCATCCATCCATTTTCTGTACACCTTTGTCCCTAGTGGGGTCAGGAGGGGTGCTGGTGCCTATCTCCAGCAAACGTTTCGGGCGAGAGGCGGGGTCACCCTAGACAGGTCGCCAGTCTGTCGCAGCTGACAGTGACTCTCGCATGTCATTTCTTAGAGTATAAGCAAATTTTGCAAGTTAGCTTTTGCTTGTGATTAATTCAAGAAGAGTTTATGAATATTTAAAATATGTGAAATGTTTATGGCTTGCTGTTTCAGGGGGTGAACTTACAAAGGCAGCTCCATAAGATCAATGTCACAGCAAGGCATCACACAGTTAAACCATGTTAGACTGATTAGTTAAATTAAAAAAAATAAATAAATAAAAATGGGCATTTTTTAATTAGTTCATTTTGGTTCAGGACCAACTATAGTGCCCTTGATTCTGAAGAACAAACCTGAACCTGTGCATTTTTGGCATAGGTTCAGGTTTGCCAAAAACTTGAACCTTTTTAGAGTTCTATGATTGCGAAAGTGAGCAACCGAGCCATGGCTGTGAGGATACAGTCGGTAGAGGATACCACATTTTTTCTCAAGTAAGAGTTGTGATATTTTACAATATTATACTAGTAAATGATCATTTACAACTAGAGCACTGTACTGCAAAGTACTGTTTTTTTCAAAAGGTACTCAAGTAAATATAAATAGTAACTAGCCTCCCAGCCCCCATGTAAAATCTTCTAGATCTGCCACTAGTGGACATTAAGATGGAGTACAATTACCTGGTACCAATTAATTCTCTATGTTACATCATGGATTCTAAATTAATTAAAATTCAGCTAAATATGTACTTTGATACATTTTCATTTGATATCGATTAACACGTCTGGGATATACACCACGTGTACTAGACAACATGTGAGCTTGCAGGATTTTTTAACATATTGTCAGCATTTCAGTGTGTGCATGTCTGCGCTGATGCAGTCTATGAACATAGTTACTAACAAACAGACTTGCCTAAATATAGACAAACACTTAAGATGCCCAAAAAATGTGGCAACCATTGCCAGATTCCAGTTTTTCATTAGAAAGAACGATGCACAATAAAGTCATTCTAAAGACATAGCTACATTGCCTGGCAAAAGTATTCATTTCTCTTTTACGGCCTTTACCAGGTTTTCGGATATGCTTACATTTCCATCAAACTTCCCATCAATTCTGATTCACTCCGAGTTTAGTGACCAGCATATTAATTTTTACATCCATTTTTTAAACATATTTAATACAATTTTTTGGGGATTAAATGTTTAAAAGATCTTGATTGGTACTACAGTATTATTTTTGCTCCAAAAAGAGATGCATCGGGGAGACAAAAATCTCACCAGAGTGGAATTAGTTCAATCAGGGTAGATATGGAATTAATATGTCTGATTAAGAGCCTGACTGAATTAGCATTTGGTCCAAAGGGGATTCTAGCTGCAGGGGAGGGATGCAATATGTTCTGGAAGCAATAAAGGCTGACAGATTGGTCTATGGAGTAACAAAGACAATACAGAGCAGGGGAACATGCAAATAATTTGTTCTTTTGTTTTTGGCTTCCTTTAAGCCAACTTTTGGATCAAAGTTTGGTTTTGTAATTTAATTGCAATACCTCACCTAGACAAGCAAAAGAGCCTAAGAGAGTTTTTTTTTCTGTTATAAAATTTACTGATCAATTTATTTGTACATCTGGTGTCATTAAAAATAATGTATTTTATTATTCCTTTCAAAAAGAGAAACTTCTCTCCAATAGATTCATTGAACAATGATAAATTTAAAATGTGTGAATAATATGGCTAACAGCTGAATAGAAACTATTTCACAGAAAAATTTGATTTAACTTAGGTCACTAATGGCCATGTGGGTCATGAGTTGTGGTTGGACCAAAATGCAGAGTATACATAGTTAGGAGCATCGATCATATTGAACAATGTTCAATGAAAAAATGATGTGCAAATTTACACAAATTTGTACATTTGTACATCATGGATTCTAAATCAATTAAAATTCAGCTAAATATGTAAACCATCTAAACCTATCTACATAGATTTTATTAAAAAATCCTGATCAGGGTAATACTGAGCAGATTTAGGAATGTCAGTACATGCTGGGATGGAGAGCTGCTTAGATGTTAAGCTCTCCGAATAGGAAGTGCCAGGCATAAAAAGTCACACCACTTGCTTGGCTTCATATGCACTCAACTCAAACCTTAAACATGTGATTATACATCAATCTTAAAAAGGTACAGAATCCAAGTCACTTGAGGTCCAGGGTAAAGATTCCACAGTCAGTAGTGATTTGGGAAACCATTGTAATCTGCTGGTGTGGTGTGGTTTATCCACTGTGGTTTATCCAGTCCAAGTTCAGCAGAGCCATTTTACCCACACATTTTCGAACACATTGTACTTTCTTCTGATGATGAGCTTTATGAAGATGCTTATTTTATTCTCCAGCAATACTTAGCACCTGCCCATACTCCCGAAAGTACCAATACCTGAGCATTTGCTTGATTGCCCAGCAAACTCACCTGACCTTAATCTCATAGAAAAGATATTAAGTATTGTCAAAGGATAAGGTGAGACAACAAACTCAATCAGCTGGTTTATTAAAAAAAGAGTGCTTGCTTAATACTTCTGCAGAGCCACAGGTTGATCCTCCTACATGCCATGTACAAAGAAAATCTTCAGAAGTAGAACACAAAGTAAAGCAAAAGGAAGAAAAAATAAAGGTAATAGTTAGTATACTTCAACCCAGCAATTTGTGATTCTGGCAATAGTTAGTAAAACCTGTGCCACTGTTGATATGAAATGCACAACACACTAAAATGGAAGGAAAGCGTTGTGTGCTATGTAAATCAGTGTTTGTGTAATTTCAATTATTTGTCACCCTGTTAATTAGCAGAAAAACAAAGACAATAAATAGACACAATCTCTTAAAAAACAACAAAAGCATAGGATGATGAAGGGAGTAGGCAAGGACAAAAATAAAAAGTATACAGCAGAGAGATGAAAACCTTGGAGTGGGAGAAAGTCGAATAAAAATTAAGAAGAAAAGCCAAGGCGGCATAAAGAAACCTTTTGGCAAATGAGTGTGATATGTGAGCAAAGAAGGTGAAAGACAGAAAGGGAAGAAGAGAGAGCAGTAGAGGGAATTTTATATTGTCATTATTCATTTCATTTGCCTGGTGTGATGGACATTATGGTGAGTCACCAAGTGCGTCTTTCTTCAGAAGCATATGAGTGCAGTAGTTGAAGAGGCAAACTGACAAATTAGATTAATTTCTCCCTTCTGTTCTTTGTACTCATTTCGATTTTCCCCCAGAAATTAAACAGCATGCGTCAAACGGTGCCCCATTTGGTATGAGAGCCAGCTTCTTGTTTGATTTCTATGAACCCTATGAGGCTGTGTTCTTAAGGTAATTTATCAGATTTTGATTTTAGGCTTTTTCTCTAACTTCCTCATTGTTTGCTGCTGCATAATTTTTCTAGCACCTATCTATTTATACATCTTCCTTTTTTATATCATATTCACAGATTAGTTTTCTGTATTAGTTTTAAAACACTCTGTGATATAAGAAATGCTAATGTTTTTTTTTTCTCTTCCTTATTCTGTTCTTAAAATGATTTTGTTTGAGATATTGTCCCAAATTAGTAAATTCACAGTGACAATTGTTCGATAAATCTTTGATTTACTAATCTGAAAAAAAATTGTTAATTAATTATTTCAACATTTTCATAAAACTTTTAAGGAGAATAATCTCTCAATGCATAATTGTAACCCCCAAATTAATTGTGATCACACAAATGTTGAGTGCATGTAAATATCCGATAAGCCCTATAAAGTTTCTTTTATTGACACCTAGATTAATGACTTCTGTAATAAGGCTAGTTAAATATTTATATCAATGTAGAAACAAACATAATAGGGAAAATAAATAATAAGAATATTTTTTTTTAAAAGGTTTCTAACAAATGTAGCTTATTAACATGTTTGAACATTGTACCACCTCTGTATTTGGATAAATAAGCATACAACTCAAACTCTTATCTTTTATTTTACCACACAACATTTCTTTTTAAAAGCTATCTTAAAAAGGGCAGACCCAACTTTTATAATCTTCATTAAAAGAACAGAGCCAACGCCATGATGCTCCCACATACCATGTCCAAAATGTTTTGCGGAATAAACAAAGTAGGCTGATAAAGTTTTAGGATATGGAATGACCGAGTCTCCTATTCTGTTCACAGATTGTGAACTTTGCTCCTGGAAAACAACCAATTTAAATAAACTCTGCCAATTCCAATGAGAAAAGTGATTAAGTTTCAGGTTAGAATGATATGAAAAACTTGTTTCAGCAACTTACAGGATATTTACATAAATACCAGTATCACTATCCTCATAAAAATTTTAAGATTAGCTGAAAAATGGCAAGAATTCACATTCCCAAGAAGATTCTAAGTAGAGCTTCAACATGCAAAAGAAGAAATTAGAGTGAGATAAAAAAAAATTAACTGTATATTTTGTGATGATTTCTTTTGCTTGGAGAATGATGTTAATATACTTAGATATTTTTTTTCAATCCAGGATGCATTTTGTTTCTGCCAAAAATGGCAGGGGGAAAACAATTGTCTAATAATCTTCTGTGCAGAGTGATATGTGCATTCTGGTACCAATCAGATTTGTTAACTTTCAACATATTTATGATAAAAACAGAAGTACTGAGCACTGTTACTAAAAAAGTCACTGTTTAACAGAAGACAGCCATTGATCTACAAAGAGTGTAATACACAAAAGGCTACTCCCACAGAAAGTGGTTGTTTAGAGAGTGTGGCGTCCATACATATTCATAGTGCATATTGAGTGTATGGGAAAACTGTGGATAGAAAATGTCCACCAGCTACAGGGATAGCCATACCATTGAAGGGATTGTCAAGCAAACTTCAATCAAGAATTTGGGCAAAGCTTTACAAGGAGTGAACTGAGGGTCACTGAAAGTCACTATCCACAGATGAATCCTACACATGTTACATTCCTTGTTTCAAGCAACTTCTGAACCAGAGACTGAATGATTGCTTAGTGGTCCAAAGTCCTCATTTCAGATAAAAAAAAAAAAGTTTGCATTTCATTTTGAAATCAAGATCCCAGAGTGTGAAGAAAGAGCAGAAAGACACAGAATCCACGTTGCCTGAAGTGCAGTATGAGGTCATTGATGGTCACTGATTACACCTTAGCAGTGCCACAGGCTACAGTGATGCAGCAATCCATGCAAATGGAGGCCCATTACAGTATTGAGCGCATAGAAATGAACCTACTTTTAGCTTGACATTTCTGTTTGAAATATCTTCTTTTTATGGTGTTTAAAATTCTAATTCTATGAATTACCAAATTTTAATTTTTCATTATCTGTAAGCCAAACAGATAATGAAAAGTTATCTGTTTGTGTAATTATCTGTTTGTGTAATGAATGTAGTTTCTCTTAGCTAAAATGAGTGACAAAAATAGTCAACAATTTCAAGGTATTCACATTTCAAGTCCAGTATAAGTAACTCTGGTTACTGTAAGTCATTCGCACTGCACCATATTCATTGTGTCTTCAACACCTCCTTCATTTAAGGTAATTTAGAGTGCACATGTGCTTATAAAGAGACCCTTCCTAGATCAGTTCTGGCAAACTCCAGCAAATACCTCTCCATAAAGGATGACTCATTTCCAGTTCCTAGAATCACCTTCTGAGTATCGTCTCCCACTTCCCACGAGATGAACACAACTCCTACGTTTTACAAAACAGAAATGAGCCTTGAACAAGAGGTTGCTTGAGATTCATCTCATTCACTAGTGTGCATGTGTATTAAGAAGAATTTTTCCAGTCTATAATAATATGCATACTGTTCTTGAGGCCTATTTCATGATCTTGCTAAGTAGTAGAATGCCCCTAAGCTAACAACACAAAATATTTCTAATAGGTTGTTTCAAATGAACTTTAAGAAGATATTTGCAGTTCTCTTTTTAACAGTTTCTAAACTACACAATTTATTTTTTCATACAATACTTTCTGATTTGTAATAACCTTTTTTTTTAATAAGGTTATTACTAATAATCTTCTGTGCAGAGTGATATGTGCATTCTCTCCATCTCTCCAACTCTCCATCTACTCTCCAGTAGATGGAGAGTATAAACTCTCCATCTACTGGAGAGTTTATACGTGTTTATAAGTGTTTATAAGTTTATAAGTGTGAAGTTGTGGAAAATAACTTTATGTTATGTAAGTAATGTAATTAATGCAACGTTTCATCTCAGTTCATGTTTATCACAAAATATTAGATGTATTGCATTTTGATTTGCAGATTTGATATGATTTGATATTTGATCTATCTTTCTGAAAATCCAATCCCATAACATGGAAAATTATGCACAATACTTTTATGGGGCTATGGCCACAGACTATTTTGACTTTTGGGTTCACAGCTATTCTTAAGCAGATTTACATTGTGAGGACAGCACTAAGCACAGGGTTGATTACAGGTATTAGAAGTTGATAACAGACTTAAGGAAGGGAATGCTGACATGATATCAGCAGGGGGATGAAATCCGAAGACCATATTATAGTGTTTAATATCTGTGCGCTAAATAGAGTCAGTAGAAGATAGGATGGAAGAGGAGGAGAGAAAGTGAGAATGTACGTTAGAGTATGTGTAACTCTGTGTCTTCCCAGAGCCGAGCAGTAGTACTTTTGTTATGGTTCACAATGTTTTTAGGTGATAGATATGACTTGATTTCTTCTGCAAAATCTTATGTACCGTTACATCAAATAGCAGAGAAAACTGGTCATGATGAATTGTCTAAGTGGCTCTATCTTGAAAAAGCAATCAGTCTTTTAGTGCTTTCTAGAACAATCTTTCACCAGACTTGAGTTTCACTGTCTGTCACCCCAAGCTACAATACTCTGCCAGTGTTGTTTGCGCAAGAAGAAAATGCTCCATCAGAGTAGAGATAAGGCGCATTGTACTGTGTGCCTTGATTCTGGCTGTTATCACAGGAGAAGCACTCAGGCTTCCCAGGTAGAGTAATGTGTCCAATATCACAGTGTGCGGGTTATCATGAAGAGGAATCAGCTAAATGAGGAAGGACAAAGACCATTCAAAGGACAGTAAATGTTTAGCAAATGCAAATGCAGATGCATGACTTTTAATGTATAATGAAGGTCAGAACATGCTTTGTAATAGGAAGCCTTTCTAATTTAGATGAATTAAGAAAGGACGTTTTCTATTCCCAAAATTATAAACCACTCGGCCATAACATAAAGCTAGCTTTGATTCAGTGAAAGGCGGGTGACATTGTAGGACTAGCTAATGTAAGCCTTCTGCAGTGCTTACAGATTCATAGGGACAGTTCAAAATGTGTATGAAGTCTTGTATAGTCACAGAGGTATGATTTGTTAGATTCAAATACTATTGATAATCAGTAACAATAATCTAACTAATCATACACATATTTGTTTTTGCTCAGCCATAGAGGACAATCTGTATGAAATGAAAAAAAAAAAATTAACATAAAATTAGATTGCAGGCATAATTTAACTCAGTATTTCCTGCCTAAACTTATATAAGATAGAGTGAAAGAGTAAAAATGACATATCTGAAAGAAACATAATACCAGGGACAATTAAGTAAAAGAACAAGAAAAAACATATCATCAACAGGTTTTAGTCATGCTAACAATATCAACAATATCAATTTCTTCTAAGTACATTAGTTCTGTGGTGAGAAATGTTTTTCATTTGAAGGTTTTTCAGAGTTTTGCAGCTCAGCCTAGTTTTGACAAACAACATGAACCTATTGTGCTCCCCTACATTTGTATGTCATTGTCTAACAAAAGTCTAACTGAAAGAGTCGAGATTAAGGGTTGACTGTGTGAATACCTAGGCCTGCTAAGAAAGTGTTCTTTCTTGCAAGAAAAGGAGGGCGTGTGACGATGTTATTTATTTTTCATTCAGAGTTGGAAATTCAAGAGCAGTAGGATAAGCCTCAGAGGAATAACTGACTAGAGTCGTTACCTCCTGGGGCAACAGTCACTCTCTTCTCCTTCTTTCTCCCACTACTGCTCAATTTCCATCTCCCACCTTTCTGATCTTCACAAGAGAGCTGCCACTGTCTCTCTGAGAGAAGGAGAAATAACGCTGGAGCAGTTCGTTCTCAATACCAGCTTTGCCTTCCTCATAGTCAAACTCTATTCATTGCACACCTCTGTGGTTTAATAGTTACGGTTAGCTTCGTTCAGCTTTAAATACATAGGGCAAACTGAGTTGAGAGGTACTTCTGGTTCCTCCCTGGGCTTGCTTGTTTCTACATGGTTTCTACAGCTTTTTTTTTTTATCCCAGTCTTCCTCATTAACAGCATTCCCATTATACCCTAGAGTCATTAAAAAAGTCACTTTTTCTCCCTTGTCCCTCTAGTGTTTTCCTTTTATCATTCTGCTCCATTCCACGCCTTATTCGAATGAACTTAAGGTTTGAATGTCTAGGATAAAACTTATTTTCCATCTGGACCAGAGTGAATTATTGGATGCCAGAGAAGTCTGGCTGAGTTGGCTTCATAAAGCTGAGTCTCCATGCTCTGTTCTCGGCATTAAGCTGTTATCATGGGAGCCAACAAAAGGCTTCCTTACTGTTCCCTGTTCCTCCTAATGAACTGAGGTGTCATATGCATTCTTATATTAGGGTCATTTGGGAGGTCCCCCATAGCTATAAAAAGTCAAAATGAGGGTTGTAAGACATATGCAGAGGCTCTCATGCCTTCAAACCTGTCTCAGTGAACTTCTTTCATGTTTCATTATCAAGGGGAAGATCTAGATTTTCTCTTGGTGCTGGTTTTGATTAAGATGACATTGTTGCAAAAGTAAAGTGTTCCTTAGCAGCTTAGGTTGTATATAAGAAATCTCACACCACAACAGTGTCAGACTCCAGGATTTAGCCATTTTACTACAGTGTTTTTAACACCACCAGATAAAAAAAAAGGTGAAGAATTAAAGCAATGTGTGCTTTCCTATTTCTTTTGAGGGACAACTGTGATATTTGATATCTCCTATTTATAACACCTATTTATTATACCTCAAATAGAAACAAGCCGGGGCCCAGTCGCCCTCACAACAGCAACAGAAAGAAATAAACTTTACCTCTAAAGCTACAAGCCGACAACAGATTATGAAGAAATAAAATCATCATCCCCTGTTCAATATCGTAACTTCCTTCCTCTATCCTTGTTCCTCCCTCTCTTTGCCTTTCCCCTTAACCTTTATATTACTCTGAGCTCCATCCCCCACCTAGTTAAGTTCATTGGCTGAAGAGGAAGAATGCTGAGGATGCAGGATGGGGGAGAATCCAGCATCAATTAGTTTCTAAAGTGCTCTTTATTTATTTATTTTTGTGCCCCATGCCAAATTAAATTAAGCAATAAAAGATGTGAAATGGAAAAGCAGTGAACTTTAATTATTGAGGCAGAACCTCTGCATGGGTCATCACTCAGTAGAGTTCTGTAGATCACGGTGTGCTCTCATAAAGCACACGTTAGAAGAATGATTTTGATCTTTGGGCAGAATCAAAGACCTCTAAAAATCTCTTTGAAATGGTTGAACTCTTTTGGTCTATCTCTGCTGAAATCTTTTCTAAATAAGATGGACGTCTTTCTATCATCTGTTGTGTGCTATTCCATAAGTGCTCAGATTGGAAAATTTAAGAAATAGGAGTGTGATGTTGCTTGACACAATAAAAATGCTGTGAACAGAATGAGGAGAGGAAGAGAGGATAGCCATGAGGACGGATAACTCAGTTTTAATGAATGGTCAGAAATAAATCCAATTTTCTCAGTTCTGTTAATGATCAGAGTTTTCTGTTTAATCACTGTATTAATGCCTACCAATACAGTTATTAAACTGCATCAATATAAAACACATATTTGTAAAACACATGTTGTTTTACTTGCATTCTTTAAATAAGCATTGGGTGACATTAATCAACACTTATTTTATTCTTACTTGTTTTACTTGTATTGTTCTAAAGGTCTCTGCTAATGAAGCTGGTTGTTCACATAGTTCTGTATCCAAACATATGCATTTGCAGAACATTGAGAGGAAGGAAGAAGTGTGGTAGGAAAAGGTGTTCCAGCAACACGGAGAACTGCAGCCTTGAAGAATAGTCAAGCAAAAATCCTTTCCAGAGGAGACACCACACATTAATACTAGACTTAGGGTAATGTTGCATTCCCCATGTCATTCCTCCTGAACCAGAGACAATGTTAGAGGCTAAGGAGAACAGGAACTGGACTGTTGTTTTCAGATGAAAGTAAATTCTGTATTTAAATTGGAAATCAAGGTCCAAGAGCCTGGAGGAAGAGTGGAACGGCACAGAATCCACATTGGTTGAAGTCCAGTGACAAGTTTCCACAGTCAGTGATGGTTTGGGGTGCCATGTCATGTTGATCCACTGTGTTTTCTAAAGTCCACAGTCAATGGACATTCTAGAGCACTTCATGCTCCCCTATGCTGACAAGCTTTATGGCGATGTTGATTTTATTTTCCAGCAGGACTTGGCACTTGCACACATTGCTAAAGATAATAAAAGCTGATTCAGTGATTATGGTGTTCCTGTTCTTGATTGACCTGAGCCTTACAAAAAATATGTGGGCTGCAAGAGGGAGATTCAAATTTTTTGATGTACTACTACCAAGGAAGTGCTCTTTCCCTACTGCCTTTCTGCATAGGTCTGAACTCCCTGAGCAAAACACATAAATCAACAACACAGGCTATGGATACTGACTCAGAAATAGGGCCAATATCAGTCACCTCATCTATATGAATGATATCAAGCTCTGTGGTAAGTGTAAGTGAAACGCTGACTCACTGATCCACACTGCCAGGAATCCACAAGACGGCCTTCAGAATGTCATTCAGGCTAGAGAAATGTGGCTGAATTGAGACAAAAAGAGGTAAGGTAATCCATACAGAGGAGATTACTCTCCCAGAAGGGAGAATAGCAAATGCAGAGGAGAGCTATAAGTACCTAGATATACCACAGGCAAATTGGCAACCACAAAGCGGTCAGAGGGCCTTCCTTATTTGACATGAGGTTAACAAGAGCCCTCGGCTGAAGATGGTAGACCTCTTTCCGCACCCATAGAAAGACATGCTCAATGAACTGTTTCTGTTAAGAAACTCTTATATGTTAGAGAGAAGTTGTTTTTGTTTATCCAAAACATGTGACAGCTTGATATTTCAGAAACATAATTGTTGGACTTCTCCCTTAATCTGTGGTTATTTTGAACCTCCCCCAGTCCTAAGAGATTGGGTCCATTGGAATGAGTTATTATCAGGCTTTTTTTTTGTGGTTTCAGGAACTGACAGGTGGATCGGACACCACCACCACTTTCTGTTGCTCGACCGTAACATCTGCCACGCTCTTCCTGAGCATTGTGTGTTAAGATTGTGGGAGTATATGAATCTTGGCAGGCATATGCTAAGTATAAGTATATGTACTGTATATGTAACCCATGTTATTTTAGAGAAATATGAATTATAGCCTGTAATACACTATATTGCCAATAGGTGGCAGTAAATAGCTTCAAAGTAGTCTAAAGCTACAGTGATATGCTACAGAATATGAGCTAGAACAACCAGAAGAAGAAGAAAGAAAACGTTTTGTGGTCACTTACTGACAAAACTCGGTTTTCTTTTCTATATTTTTCAAGAATTAGTTTTCATCTATGGGTAATTTTCGATTCCTGTGTATCTGGATCCGGAAGAAGTTTGTTTTTTGAGATTTAATTTCTTTCTTTTTCTTGCTGCGAATCTCCGGTGAGTTCTGTGCTATAATTAGCTTCGTTAGCTATCGATTAGCCACAAGCTAATATTTTGCTGTTATGTAATAAAAGTTATATTGCAATCTAATTTTACAGTTTCAATGTTAAAAAGAAAAAAACAAAACAATCGGAGATACTTGTTTATGGGTAAGAATGCATGTTCTACATGTCTACATGACGTTTTGTATGTGAATTAGCAATGCTTATTATGGCTAACTCACAAAGGCTATTCTGCTAATATTAAGTATTTAGTGACAGTGAGTTATTTATTCCACTGTATGGAATTTAAGAGTGCTGGAAAAAAAGATGTTGATGTCAATTCAGTGAGTATTATTTTGTGATGTTTTGTTGAACTAAAAGAAACAAAAGTTATTTATCACAGCTGGAAATAATTTTATCTACACGGAGTGAAGAGATAAAATTTCACTGAAGTGACTTAGAATCACATATGACACTATAGTGAAAGATGTTTCTGCTGCATGCAGGTTGTTTTTTTTGTGATGAGAGACAACGCATGAAGAACGGCGAGCCAGGATCCACATTGTGTCCACTATGATGCCAAAGAAGGACCTTCTTCTGTTCCACTAGATCGGTGGGATTGCACATACTAATACTACCCGGGTAACTACAATATAACATTCAGATCTGAGTACTGAACTGAAAACAAATCAAAGGAAAAGAAACTCTTGAACTTGACTGACTTGACTTAGGTCTACTAAAAGAAAACATTGACTATTTTGTTCTGTTGGTGTTATTGTCAAAATGTATAATAAATGGGTTGTTTTGTTCAACACATTGATTCCCTTGCTCCTCCTGAGTTGAACCTAGTTCTGATATGCTATTTGATTATAAGGATTCATAGTCACTGATCCCCTTGTGGCAGGTGACTTACCAGGTTAGTAGATCTTACATATATATGAACAATAACTGAAACAGAATTATTTTTCTATAATTTTTTGATAATCAGGTGGTGCCCTGGGTTAGTACTTTTGATCTAATTTACTAGTTTTATTAATAATTGTCCTAAGCAATTACTTATAGTCAAACCTGCCTCTATTAGTTGCGCAACACCTCTTTGTGGAATACAATCTGGAGACCACTATAGGTCAAAGTCGGAATTACCTGCCAAGACGGTGGAGGTGATAGACCTAACTTCCTATGGGACTTTGTTACAAACGACCAAAACCGTTTATGTAAATTAGTCACATATACGTAATTCTCTAATTTTAGAAGGAAATCTATCAAAACAAAAAAATGTATAAGGAAGTAAAAAAATATATATGCATGAAGAAGCTTAAAGCTAATAAGTTGTATGTGAGTGTAATCAGGTCACAAGGGTAAGTAAGTCAGGAAGTTTTTTAAACAAAAAACATTTTATACAGGAAACTGGTAAATAGTAGCTAGTCAAAAGACCTTCAAATGATTGTCCAGAGGCCTGTAATGTCATATGATTCTTGATTATTTTTCTAGATATTCTGTAATGAAAGTCATTTGGTATCTGAAGGATATCAAGAACATAGAAGCAAAATGAGGAAATGGAAAATAAAAAAGACTAAGATCACAAGATTAAATGGGTCATCAGTATTGGATATCAGCAGATAAGCTAGTAGGAAAATCTTTGCACTCTGCTTGAATATGTGTAGTATATGTTTTGCAATAGCTGTCAGCTGTTGCCAATCATGGTTTTAATACCACTTTCCACAACAGTACTTAAGAATATGTCTTAAATAAAAAAGGATTAAATAAAATCATGAAAATTAACAGCTGCACTTTTAAAATAAATATGCATAGATCTATTTTGTTGAGATTACTCTTTAGAATTCCACTACCAGCAACAACAGGATGAGGTGAAGTCAATCGGTTTTTCAATAGCAGGTTTAAAAACAACATAGTTCACTAAAAGTGCTTTACGTGGTTTAAAATCAACTTGCATGCAATTTCATAAAATAAAACATACTGTTAAAATCAAAAACAATATACACAGGTCAGTGCAAGTCCACCCCAGAGTAAAAAATCCATGGGGTTCAAATGACCCCATATCTTAAAACCGTGTGGAGGTTTAAGGAGTAAAAATAAACAAGTTTAAACTAACATTCTAAAATGGACTGGAAGCCAATGCAAAAAGGCCAAAACAGTCATTTCTTCCAGGACAGGGAAGAACTTGTAGAGACCTCCAATTAAGACAAAATAAAGTCTTGAATTAGTGCCTCACAGTGACTACATGAAATGAGAATCTAAGCCTTGCTGATAAACCTTTGCTGAGAGAAAAGTGTCTTGACTGTTGAGTAACTCTATTTCTGAAATGTAAAGTCAAATCACAGCAACAGTGTTTCTATTGACAAAATGTGATTTTCTATCTAAATGTGACGGTCACTGAAATATGTTTGCATGTAAACATTTTTACAAAGTACTTTTATTTATTTAAGAAAACTACAGTTTGAGGTAATATAAACATTTACTTTTTCCCAAACAAATTCTATTTTACATTACACGTTTTTATCATGGCAACAAAAACTTTTAAACCGGTCACCTTGTGGTTGGTTGATAAATTGTCAAATACAAACCATACTCATTTGGCACACAGATGTTAATGGAAACATACACACAATGAAAGGTGTTCTCAGCTGTTTTACAACTTGCACATATTTCTGTTCCCTGCTAACGTCAAACACATGACGTTATCTTAGCATTGCAATTTATTACAATTTGTTGATGTGCAAAAAAAATCCTGCTGTAAACTGTTGTAGTTTCACTCACAATCGAAATACCAAACAAAAGAATTAGAGCCATATATGTTGTTTTTTTTTTTAACCTTTTCAGCTGCCTTGAATGTAAACCTCGTGAATACTAAATGTGTTAACGGAAAAAGTGGAGACAATTTTATCTGGAGTTGCTTTTAACACAAAAATACACACAAACTTCACAGTGGGATATTTTCTACTGGAGATGTGCTCTCGCAGCTAGAATCTCAAGAGAGAAGGCGTGGTGGAGTGTCTGTCTAGAACACGCAGGAGGCAGGTCACAATGCACAAAGCATGCTGTGGAAATCATTTTGTTTTGCTTGCACCATGTCAGACGTAGTAGAAGAGCTGTGTTGATGTGTTTATACCGAATATACAGAAATGTTGCCACTATAGCAAAAACCAAATAGAAGCCAACACGTACTGTATGTCAAAGTGGTATACTTCTGTTGACATACTCAGCAAGGTTTAGACCCTCATTTCAGAAAGTCACTTTAGTCAGTGAGGCACTAACTCATGCCTTTATTTTGTCCTAATCAAAGGTCCCTGCAAGTTCTTTCCTGTCCCTTGGTAGAAATGGCTGTTTGGCCTTTTTACAATGGGTAACTTGGAACTTTCACCCCAAGTTGGACAGTCAATTATTAAGCATGAGGAAAAGAGT
Organism: Xiphophorus hellerii; assembly: GCF_003331165.1. NCBI lineage: Eukaryota > Metazoa > Chordata > Actinopteri > Cyprinodontiformes > Poeciliidae > Xiphophorus > Xiphophorus hellerii. The sequence goes on from NC_045673.1 coordinate 15,314,784, forward strand.
CTCCTTGAAAGTGCCAGAAGGCTAATAATTTTCTTTTTAACAGAGCATATCATCTTTCACAGCTTCATTTTTAATTGCTGTGCTCAATCCATTTAGGACTGCAGTCATTCTAGAACAGAGTTGTTGGAGCTTGTGAATTGAAACTACTGTTAAAAACGGATTGATTAAAAAAACATACAAACTATGGTAAATGAAAGTGGACCACTTTACTTTAAATAAAATATATAATATAGATAGACAAAGCACATTTGTCCAGTGGATAGCTCTGGGTTTGGCAGTTAGCATAACAAAAACACCAGTAATTGGTTTAAATTTGTAGGATTATGTTGTGGGCCTGTTGAAGAACTTGACTGACCTGTGCAGAGTTCTGAGCTTAACCTGATAGAACATCTTCAGAATAAACTAGACCAGCAGTCAGCTAGGTCTAGTGGTGCACAATATATTGCAAATATATCATCATCACAATGTAAGTGTGAACAATATTCATGTCATAAAGGGTTGTACTTCAGTGCAATAATTGTTAGATAGTATATTCCAAGTCTTCTGAACTTGCATTTTATATGCTAACATAAACTTTAGCCTGTTGGACAAAGCCTCATGACAGCATATGCTCACATCAGACACTAATGACATTGGCCAAATGTCATTAGTGTCTGTCATTTCATTGAATGAAATGACAGATGAGAAAGAGAGGAAAGAAGAAAGTATGCATATATTGCAGTTGATATTGTAATCATAATATTTGTTAATGCTATCAGAAGCATTTTTAATACCTTGCAACCCTAGTTGTTTTTTTTCTTTAAACATTAGTGTCTGACCTTACAAATGTGGAACTTGAAGAATGGCCAAAAATCAACATATACCCTCCCATAAACCTTGTGGTGGACCCAGTCTAAGAAGATCCAAATCTGTCATATATGCAAAGTGTGGGTGGGCAGAATAACAAACACAATGTCACTTCAAATTTATATAGGTGTAAAGGCAGAAGTGAAGTACTTTTGGCCATACTACCCAAACAGTTAGCCAGACAGACAAAATACAGTCCTGTTGTAATTTATTTGGAGACTATTAGACCAGTGTTGTCCAAACTGGTGGGAACAAAAGTGTGATGTTTAAAAATTTCAGTAATAAAAAAAAAAACGCACAATAGACAAATAATAGTGAACTCTCTTAACTCTGTAGTGACAACTTAAAAATGCAACATTCGAATGACAAAAGTAGAAAAGAACAAATTACTTTGAAAAAGGTCTCAGATGCCTTAATCAAAGAAATATGAATAATTTCTTAACCTTGTGCATCAAATATTTTCTACTTTGTTGGTCTGGAAAATGTTTCTAGTCTAGTGAACTTTAAAAAATTACTTATAAAAACATGAAATGAACAAAGCAATGCTGTAATACCTTTTAAGCACTCAGACTTAACGTACTCACAGAAGGTCAGTAAAAGTCTTATGTGGGTTTTATGTTCTTTATTTCTGTTCCCCTAACAACACTTACAAAATCTGGCTTTGAAGTGATAATGAAAAATCATGTTTTGCAGCTTCAGACACATTTTGATTGGTTCCCGCGCTGCTGGTAGAGATTGAAAAAGTGGAATATTTATGGGCCCACAAGTGAAATTAATTTTTGTCAAAGGATGCCTGGATGATTCAATCTTGGACTACTTCTGAACGCTTAGATCACCTTAAAAATCATCAGTGCGTGACAGAAATCCACAGAAACAATTTTGGTGAAGATTAAAACTGCTACAAATGTTGTAGGTCTCCCAACAGACAGATAGCATGTTCAACATTTGTTGAATATCTAAAATCTGTTGTTCAGGTATAGAAAATCATGCAGTAGTTGTGTTTCCAAGGTTTACACAACCTCAATTTTCTAATGAAACAAGTCTAGGGATTTTGGTTGTTTGTCCAAGAACATGTGAATCGGTAGATCTACATTAAAAAGAGTCAGTCAGACATATGGAAGTACAAAACCAAACTGAAAAAATAAATAGAAAAAGCAAAGCAAATGAAATGAACCTAGGGACTACGGTGCCTCGTACCTTCCATTTACCCTGCATATTTTGGGGCGCTATGGTCTTTAATCTGCAGATGATCCTGATGGACTGTGCATTTAATTTGGCACCCCATAGCCCACAGATCAAAACAAGAAATTTCAAAGCTTCGCCTCAGCTTGCCCATGAGAGAAGATGCACTGGAACACATTCCAAAAACAGCTGATGCCACAACACTTACACTTCTACAAGCTGCACCCAGAAATGTGCAAAAAAAAACACAGCCTAAAACATCAGGTGTTGGACAGTGCAGTAGAAGCAAGCGATAAATCCCTGCGTGTGTAAAGCGAATAAACTTGACACAACCACAAGCACAATAACAGTGTCTCTATCTACACTAAATAACACTGAAAACATGAAGTAGAAGCTGCAAGTGGTGCAATATAATAACATTTAGTTGTTTCAGTGATTTTACATATTGTTTATGGTTGATATTGGTTATAAATATCACTGATACATTTGAAATATTTAACCAAATCACTTAATGCCACTGATAATGTATATGTACGCTCAGCATAAAGGCAGTGACAAACTATGCCCAATTATCATTGCCTTCAATAATTATGGAACTGTAATGATAATTGTGAAATCTGGTGTCAATTGTACAGCACACCCTGACTGTATTGAAATATATATTCTATATTACCACTTTAGGAAGTATTTTTGCATTACTGCAATGTATGTGATATTGTGCGATCTAAAACAAGAAAAAAAAAGTAATTTTGTGCTGTAAATAAAATATGAGCGTTCACTTTCTCTGCTGTCTGCAAGAACCTATCCACACACAATACATGAAGATTTTTTTAAAAATTGAAAAAAAAAAAAGTTTTTTTGTTACACGATTTAAATTCATATGTTGTTATTTAATGAGACCACATTGAATAAATCTAATATACATTAAATTCAACAGTGTAGAAAAAGTGTCTATGTGCGTTTTTAATATCTAAGTGCTTTTTAACAGCAGCAAAAATCAAACGATGTGTGGACGGTCACTGTAGAGTCTTAAGGTCTTAAGCATTGCTATGACTGCGCTGCATATCTCAATACTGCATTCTGCGTGGAAGAGCGTGGTAGTGGCAGATTATCCATAAGCTATGCATGTCTTAGCCATGGTAGAAGTTGCCAGAGTGGCCACAGCAGTTTCATTTCAAGGCTACAACCTAATCAAGCACACACCTGGCAGGCATGAAGCAGTAGGCACTCCATGTACCCTAGCTGCAAAAAAGAAATAAAGAAAGTAAGGATTCATGCCATGCTCATGCTCCATGCACACAGAGATTGGTATGCAGTGCGTTTCCATAGTTTTGGGTACCCAGCGGGGGAGAATTGCGCATATACTGTAGGTTGCCAGGAGATGGAGAGATGTTTAGTTTCTCAGCTGCAGTTAAAACTGAAAATATATTCCTCATACTACTGAAAAAAAGAAATTGGTGTACTAAGCAATGAAAAGGGACGGAGAAGTGGAAACGCATGAGCAGCCTTCTCATAGTGTATGTAATGTCACAGTAATCGCAGAAAAACTAGTAAAACTTCAGATTTTAGAGTCTTAATGTTATAATTTCAACGTGATCATTGAAAAATAAATTTAGGATTTTGTGTGCATAACTTTTAATGACTGCATTCAACAAGATATGCCTACTGAAAAAAAAAACATCAGGTTGAAATTTTTGTGCATGATGCACTCTATAATAATAATAATAATAATAATAAAACCTCACCTGCCTTCTTTCATTCTGTTAATGAGCAGAACATATTTATAAGGTTTTTTTTTCCTCCACAGCAAAGTGCACTAAAGGTGGAGATACAGGAAGCTCTCATATTAGTAGGTCATGTCTGTAGATTATCAAGAGGATATGAGATTTCCATGATGTTCATATTGTGACACAATGGGATACACATTAAGATGATTAACAATATAGACTTAGTTAAGTCAGTAACAGTTAAAATACACTAAGTGAGATGGAAATCTTAAGACAGAAATCAAAACTCTCTAAAAAGATTTTTTTTTTTTTTTACTTTTCAAAAGTGGCTTTTCAAAAATAACTCCAGTTTTGACCTTGGCAAATAGCACAAAAAGGCTCCTATATCAATTTGAGCCATATGTAAATGGGAACAGTATTAGCTCTTATCCAACCTAATATTTGCTTTCTTCAAGACTAATTTAACGAGATTTTTTTGTCAGCTTTGTGCTCAAGATGTACAACATGGACAAAATGATAATGTTATAAAGTAGAATTTTGAAGATGTCTATTCTCACACACTGTAACAAATTTAACTCTACACTAAAACTAATGCATAATTAAAGTTCTCTTAGTGAGTGATGCTAATCAATGTCTTTTATACATTGAATTCAGTTTGTTGTTTTGATCTGTAAGTCACTAAAAGACTGCAGCGTTTTATTAAAGACACTGGTGATCTGTCAGTATTTGTCTAAGAAACAGCAGTTACATACAGTATATAAGCATCAGAGATATATCAACATGCTTTCCAAAATAAAACAGCTGAACTGAATTAAAAGGCCAGATACTATTCAAACAACTGGCTACCCAAATTTTGTTATTGTTCCACTGGAATCATGTTTTCAATTTTAGGGAAAAGTGTGGTTAGGATTTTACAAATATATTTGTGTAACTACTCAAAATACAGCGAATCTTTCACTCAAACCATTATTTTCAAACTTATAACCAAGTTGACAGTTGTGGTTTAACTACACATTACATTTGTTCAAAACCGGAAGTTTCAAAGGTTCACTATAAGTTTTAATATTATGAAGGAAAATCAGAGGTTTCTCTCTAACTCCCATTGAAAAACCTAATTGCATAGAACACTTAGTGGGATGTGCAGTGTAAATGGTTTATTTGCACTTCTGACAATGTTTATCTCACTAAACAACAAACAGTACTACATTGTGTAACACATCTTGGTATAATACTTGAAATGTACAACTCTACAGAAATACATTATTATTTTAGATTGGTAAGAGTGGTAGTGGTCATTCAATTAGCAATTTTTGAACTAGTACACTGTCAAATTCAGAAATAACTGAAACAAAGCAAATTTGTAATTAGTATTGCGTCATTCTTGACACCAGAGTTAATCTGTTTTTTGAAATCATTAACATTTCTGAATACCGCTAACGACAGCTCAAGAATCTGTACCACAGTTTGAGAAACATGGAAATAAACTGGCAAAACAGAGACTCTAGAATTCTGCAAAATTGCACTCATGCTTATATATAGACACACAACTAAACTCTTTTGTATTGGTCTTTTTGTAAAGTTCTGAAATTATTACATTTGAGTAGTAATTAGGAACATTTTATGGAGTAATTCTCTGTTCAGTTAGAAAAACTGATTCCCAGTTTCTTTAATATTTGTAATAGAAAAGGTTCAAAATGCACAGGTACATTAGTGCAGCATGCACTAAGGAACAAATATAAACAATAACAATTTATATATTCTGATATGTTGCTAATTTTGCTTATTATCTCAAATTATTATACAATAAACTTTTCAGAATACAACTATATGAAGACTATTTTGTATCTATGCTTTTTAGATGGAACATTCAAGAAATCTGGCCTTCCTAAACCTTCAGTCCTGACAAATTGCTGGCGCACAAATTACAGGGCTTCAGCTGTAGGCGAACAAAAGCCCAACTGAGGGACATGCTCAGCTGGCAGACATTTAACTTTAGCTAGAGAACCTGCAAGCATGTGTGTGTAGTTGTGCGTGTGTCTGTGTGTGGTTGTGTGAGTGGAAAGAGGAAAGGGTGACACAGAAAGACTCCATGTTAGCAGTCACATCACATCACAGTTTGCAACCACATTGATTAAGAGAGTTACCATGCAGCCTAATCTGGACATGGGGCAGATAAGATCATTACTGGCAACCGCTGATTTCATGTGAGTTTTATAAAAGGATTAGTTCAGTGCTCTCAATGTGCCCCTTCCATTTCTCTTTCTGCTAAATTTATTTTATTTATGTCTTGCATTTGTAGACACTGGTGAATAATGCATACTTTATGTACATGATTGATTATTTTGACATAGAATCTATTACAAGGGTGTTTGACTCCACATTTCTAGTTGCAATAAGGGAGCAGCATATCAGTATATTGAATGTACTTAGTGCACAGTACATGTGTGTGTGTGTGTATTTTTTTTATTTCTCTGTATTCAAAGATGTGTACCTTTGAGAGTTTCAACAGCCAGTTCTATTGTAAACCCTAAGCTACTGTGAGACTGCAAGAGCGGGAGTCATCCATCAGAGCTGGACACTTCTCCCATATGCAAACAGGCGAATTAAAATACTCGCCTCCCACTGGATCCATAAGCGAGAAAGAAGAGAGGTGAAGGAATTCCGTATAATAGGATCAAGATTAGAAAAGCTTCATGCGGTGCCAACGTGAAAGGACAAGCAAATATAAGGATAAATGATGGAAGAAGGTCAAGTGATTTGGTTCAGCGAGGTTGAAACAAATCCCAGATACGGAATAAAACTCATCATCTGGACTAGGGTGCGTAGTCCTGTGACAGTACGATATGGATTTATCCCTTAAGGGTCTGTAATCATTGAAAGTGGTTGTACAAGAACCCTGCTCTGCACAGCTGTGTGGCACTTTTTTGCATCACTACATAGCTGTCGTCCTCTAGGAATGATTAACCTAGAAGAGCTTTATATAGAAAGGAAGGAAGGACTAGATGGAAAAGAAGGATGAGGAGGAAGGAAAGAGTGAGGGAAGGATCTGGGCATGGAGGACATTATTGAATTCCATGGAGGGTATACTCTTTACCTCTGCACATCAAACCATGTTCAACACCGTTTAGCAATCTGTCTGCTAATTAATCATGGACTATAATCAGTTAGAGGCACTGGAAAATTATGTGTTTGTGTGTGTCTAGGGATGTGGGTACATTGTCTGTGGTTCAGAAATAGTTACACAGTGAAAATGAAAGGCGCAGACAACATGTAATTTGCAGCCAGAGTATTCTTGCCAGCAACAGTTTTCATGCAACGCTTAAGCGGGTATATTGCTGCTTCTCTCCGCTGTGGAGAACACTGGGGAGCATTTTAATTTGCTCTTTATTGTGTATTTGTCCTTTTCATAATGTATATGGAATTTTTATCAGTTTATGACACAGCTACAGATTGCTACATGCGCTGTAAGCCTCCCACCTTCAGAAATTAATGAAACAAAAAACGTAAATTATCTGATGCTAATAAATGACTTGGTTCAATAATTGTAGGATGAATTTTACTGATACTGATCCAGTTTTGTAGATGAATTGACTATAGGGCTATGGGAAGTCTTGTTTGCAGCTACTCTGACTAATTTTGACATGGTGGCCATGGCAGCAGGGGTGGGCTTGGTTATCATCTGACACAGAACACCAGCCAAGCCTGCAAGCTCGCGTACAGCCATCAGTGCTAATCTCCTGCTATGTGCTAACAATAGCACTGATGTTCTGGCTTTCTGGAGGAGCTTTGCTTGCTCTGAGCATGCCTTGTTTGAACAATGTCCCAGTGGCCAGCCACCTTTAGCTTTCTCATTATGGATGGAACAGTAGAACTGAAATCAGTAAGTGTATTGTTGCTTCCATGGGATAGCTGCTTGATTCAAGGCACATAAGTCACTGACCGATATAGAAAGGAGCGGAAGATTCAGCCCTTGAGGTTTAACAGAGTGCTGAGATGATGCAGAGCTTGAAAGATTTGACTAGGGAAGGAATTCACTACCCATGTGTTAAAACAATGAAAGCAAACTTTTGTAATGATGCAGGTCAGAAAAAAAAGTCCTCAGATAATAATTAAAGAGGATCAAAAATCTTTACAGAAAAAAGTAAAACTTTAGTGCATCAGAAAATAAATAAGTCAATAATTTTATCCATTTCTGCAATTTCTTAACATGGTGCAGAGTGCATGCTACATATGTTGAGGGTCTTATCAAAGGGAAATATAGAAACAAAAAAGTATGCATACATACACTCAAGCCTAATGATAACTTAAGAGTGACCAATTAACCAAACATGTATGTTTTTGGAATGTAAGAGAGAACTAGAGTAGCTGTAGAAAACACATATAAACACAAGAAAACATGCAAACATTCAAACCCGGTAATAATCTTACTGCAGGCCACTATTGCTCACTAAGCTAATGTGAAGCATGTTCATCTTTGCAATCAATACAAAAAATAATTCAATCAAAAGTTTAATAACTATATTGTGATCTAACTTTAATTGGTTTTTGTTGTTTTGTTTTACCTAAAACACATGGGTTTCTTTTATGCTTGTTAGTTCTTTCTCTCCCCACAGAAAAATATGTCTCAAGGACAACAAGAACAGCCACAACAAAGCAGTTTCACTGTAAACCATAATACCTGGTAGGAATAAGCTGGTATTTATATGTGTAATACAATACATTTTATATGCTATACACTTAACTGAGGGCTGTGCATATAAAATAATATCAGTATTTCAAAAACTCTAAAACATCTAAGTCAGTTCCGATATCAAAACCAAATCTCCCATAGATCTTGTAAATTGTATTTTAAGAGGTTATACTGGATGCTAATTGTTAGCATTTCTTTGCATTTGTAAGTGCTAATAATTGTGGCAATCGAAGTAAAAAACAGAAACTGTTACAACTCTACAGCAACATCCAGGATAAAGAGAAACTTGTCATTTAGACTCTTTTCCATTTCATTATTTTATGGTCTTACTTGCAAACAACTTTCAGGTCCTAAACAGAGTCATCAGCAAAGCAACCTTTTGTGGAGAACCTGCAATAATGTCTACCCTATGTTGAAATAAAAAAAACATGCTTTGATATAACTTTAAAAATAATTTTGAACTTCCTCATTTTAACATACAGGACAATATGGTACGTTCATATTACAGCTTAACTCCATCAATTAGTTTGAATTAGAGCCCATTTCATTGTCTTTGCAATCACGATGATGTAAATCCTTTGATGCTGCAACAAAGGAATACAGACGTGGCTGAACAGAAAACTGCTTTTTATTCTCCCCTTTTTTTAACCAATGTGTGAATACACCACATCTCCCTTAAGTTGGCCAAGTTCTTTTTTTCACCAGCAATGGTGAAATCTTCTATTGTCATGTTATATAAAAGCTAGGTGCATTCTTGCCTTTTTAGACTTAACAGAACCCTACACACAGGCAATGTCTGCATTCTATCTACTGAAGGCAATTTGCATTTTTGACATTTATGGGTGTGCTTCCAAGGCTCGCAGTGTAATTTATGTGACATATACTACTCATTTACAGATTGATAGCTGCCATTCTTAACTGCTTATAATCACTGCACAAAAGTTTCTGTGCTGGATCTTTTGTCAGAGACTCTGTTAAAGCTGCTATGCTCTTCATTAAAATCCCATTTGTATTTGCAAGACAGAAGACAACCTCCTCTCACACTACCCCTGTTTTTAGGGATCATTTCAGTCTGGGGGCTCTCCCATTTGGGTTCATTATTTAAAAGTGAACACATGCACAGATAAAACTACAACAATTCAAATTCAGAGGAGAGTAGTCTTTCTTGAACTCTATGGAGTATTCTCTTTGGATCATAAAGTTCCCTCCTCATAATAGGGATATGACATTTATTTTTTTTCTCAAAATAACTTGTCCCTGTCAAATACAAAAAAAAGTCAATTCACATAAGAATCGAGATTCTCATTTACTACAATTTAGAATCAAAATAAAATGCCCCAAAGTTGTTTTGAAAGCTATAAAAAGTAATGCAAATTAACGGTCTGTCACCTTCCAATTTGTAGCCATGTGAGGCATCCTGATGCCACCATGCAGCTGCTACTGGAAGCTATGTAAGTGCAGAAAGCACCAAAACAAAGAGGAAACTAAAAATGAAGAAGAGGGAGATTTGAATCACTCAGCCTTCCTTGAGGGCAAACATTTGGACTCATTTAATTTTTTTTCCCAAATTTGTAGGAAGACCAAGCTTGGCATGAGCTTCACCGCTTGAACAGACCAATGATCCTTTGAGCCTCCAGGATCATCACATGGGGTGCATTTCTCTTAATGTTTGTTACACAAGATTTACAAAATGAAGATTGAGAACTTCGGGAATACCAGAAATCCAAGCTACAGTGGAGCAAAGGTAAATCAGAGCCTCCCATATAAAGATAAGTGCAGAGTTTTGTGTGTTTTTCCAGAAGTTTGTGGCCGTGTTTTTTGCAGAAATGTGCTGTAGTGAAATGTTGTAGTTCAACTTGTCCATTTGTTTATCGTATCCACAGGCAACATGAATTCTCCCAAGGAGCAATTATCTGATGAGATGAAGAATTTTATGCATTTGTACTATTCTTCACTGAGTAACTACTAAGACTTTTAAATGGCTAAAAACTCCTGGAAAGAAACTGACATGGCTTTCTGCAGATGAAGTATGGGAGAGCCTCAAGTTTTTCACTGACAGCTATGCCACAGCTTCACTGAAAGAGTAAAACAAAAACTCGCAACAAACTTTGATTGATACACTAGTGTAAATCAAAGTTCACACTAATGTGTGATGGAAATTGCAACAATTCCGTCTAAGCATGTGTTAATATTTAATGCCTAACCAGGTTTTAAATAAGACACTTAAGAGCAATGCTGGAGTAGACCATGAGGATCCTTTGAAAACCTACAGACTGAAGCAGAAGTCACTATGGATGATCTTTTTCAATCAAAAATAAATTTTGAATCAAAGTTGGAAATTGAATCCACTAATGAGATAGCAAAATATTCCCTACTTTCTAATTGGTCAGTTCCACTTGTTGTCTTGTCCAGACCAACACAGGAACAGGTTGTTTTCTTTCTGTTCCCTTAGCCAAGTAGTTTCCACATTATAGTAGCAAGACAAACCTCAAAGTTTTATGACCTAATTCAGGTTCTAAAGTTGCATAAAGGAAAATCACCATCATACAAATAAATAATGCCATATAATGTTTGGCTTTTGATTTCTTGTATTAAAATAAACCCTGATTTGAAGCTAATGAAAACAGAATAAACCATCTCTTCTGTGCTCGGATGAGTGTTATGCAAATACAGACAGTTCTTGTAAGAGGGGCAGGTGAAGGACTGCATCCCAGTGACTGCAGGCCTACCTGTTTAATCAAAGCACAAAGGAACCTTTTAACCTGCCTGTAGTGCCCTATAAAAAGCTGCACATGTCCCTAAGGGTTTGTTATCCTCTGGAAAAAGTCTGTTCATTCTGGATCTGCTTATAAAGCAAATGATTCAGTATAGCCCACCTGGTTCCATGGCTTACATGTCACTTTGTTAGCATAATTCTTCACAAAGAGTGTGAATTAAGCTATTAAATGCAGATTTAAATCTACATTCACCTTTTCATTGCAATGGCAGTTAGAAAATGGAGAAATCCACACAGACAGTGGGCAGTGAAGGCTGCAAAGTCCTTTTTTAGTGACACAAAAGGAAAAATAGATCAGGGGCTCTGCACTGAGATCAGTATTTGTTCACAATGCCCACAAAAGCTAACACATCAACTCTGTCATTTACACACAAACAGTTACACAATCATAAACCTCTGTTCCATGCAGCCCCAGAGAGAAAAGGCAATCCACACACCCCATGAATATTACAATGAGCTGGATCTGGGTCATTAATATGACACAGTCGTTACTCTGGAGCCCAATTAGCAGTCAACACAGAGCCTGGAACGTTCCTGTTACTATACATAATCACTATATCACTGAGACAGAGTCTGGAGCAGGGAGGAATCAAACAGTCTCACATAGGGAACATGAAGGACTCTTCACAGATACATGGTAGACAGGGAGGTTGCAACCAGTTAATGACGCTTAAAGAAGGACATTTAGAAACATATATGAATTTAATATTGCTTAAATGTCTACTATTAATAAAGGTTGGATCAGTATTAGAGATTCAACTTCAAATGCAGCTTAGTAGCAAAAACCTACAAAAAAAAGCAACTAATGTGTTTCTATATGTATTTAGATTATGGGAATAACTTATTTTCCCCTGTGCAGTCTTCCTAATCAAGGAGTCACTAAAGCAAACAAACACTCACCGACTTTTGGCTTGTAAACACTTGCAAACCCATTAGCAATGAAGTAGGAGGAGGTAAACCATCATCTCCATCATTTGGAAGGGGTCAATGTGAGTTGACCCTGTTTAATCCCTGCACTCTTCGTTTTTCAGTCATAAATGCTAATGTGAGAATGTGGCATATATCTAGAAATCTATTTTGAAATGTTTTCTCAGGAAAAAAGTTACAATATTTCACTTCATTAAAAGAGTCTGGGGTTGAATGTTGCAGTTGTCACACCACTGCCTCTCAACAAGAAAGTCCTGAACTTCCAACCTGTCCAAGCCATTCTGTTTTCACGCTTTCCTTGTACATGAGTCGGGTTATCTCTGGGTACTCTGTCTTCCTCCCACTGACTAAAACTGTAGCTAATGCATTTCAAGGCAGCCTTCCATTTGAACTAGACCAGCCTGGTGCCCGAGGTACCATTACAAGACTAGTATGATGGAAGTGAAGTCGGAGGAGGAAGATGTAAGGAACAATTATATGAGGCACACACTATTATATTGTGGTGAGTTATTGGTAGCAGTTTAGCCATTTTCTTTCTCCCTAAGTGTAAATATTTCATAATTTCATGTTAGGCTATTTGGCCTCTCTAAATTACAGCCCTGCATGGTTGTTTATTCCGTCCCTTTATTGCCCTGTGATGAACTGGCAACAACACCTGTCCCATATTGACCACCTGGAAAAAGCCACTAGCATTCCTGCGACTGCAAAGATTAAGCAAGTATATATAAAAATGGAAGGATCAAAGATTCTTTGAAAATATGAAGATTTAATGACTCTCAAAGTCACAAATTCAGAAAGATTAATAACCATACATTAAAGCACACATTTCCCAACATACTTCTCACCTGTTTTCAAGGCAAGAAATGTGTATTCATAGATATTTAGTCAGATATTAATTTGTAGGGTTTATAAAATAATCCCTTTAATTCAAGAGAAGTAGGAATGGATTTTAATTTAATGATATTGAAAAAGAAAGTTTTTGCATACATTTGACATAATGGAGCCTTTCCAGTTTCCATTAGTACTTGTATGCAAATATTTCAAATTTGATTAGTTCACTAACAAAGATTACATGTAATGTGATGAGGAAGAGAATGTATGTTTCTTTGTCCTTCAGTGACAGACAGACTGGTGCTAAATGCTGAGAAGTCTGGCACTGGTTGCAGGAGGCTACTCATTTGGCTACACGCAGGCGTGTGCACACGCACACACACGCATACACACACACACACACACCCCACGCACGCACTTCTTCAGGAATGATTAGATACCTCCACAGCTTTTCCTCACGACTTAGATTCATCATCACCACAGTTTTCTGTTTTCATCAGTGAAAAATATTGCTGTGTGACAGAAAGATTAAAGTTCATCATTGATCACAAACACTTTCAGGAATATATAAAGCCTAATTTGCACGTTAATATTTATATGACCTGCTCCGTCCTTCTTTCTGTAGCTTAGCTAAAGTTCCTTGAACTACACCATTTAAGATTTGGTGATGAACAGCTGCCAGTATAAAAATCTTTTTTCTCACCCTCTATTCTGCATACAAACAAACTGCTGCTGGAATGGGTTTTCCTTTGATGGGGATTGCATCTGTTAAAAATAATTTTTTATGATTCATCCTTATCAGGCATATGTGCTCTGAATTTGTTATTTTTTTTCCCAGTATTTTCTTTCTCTAACATGCAGTTCTGGGGGCAGTCTGACAGCTCCTGGCATAAGGTCCTGACCTGAGCAGGAAAACAGGGCTGTTCCTCAGCAGACTATGTCGGGACAACTTAGATTAAGCCAAGTGTAAAACAATCCTTGTGACATCGGAAACATAGTAGGGCACGTTGCCTACATTCAGGTGCCCTGATGAGCAAAACATTAAGGTCAGAGATAAATAAAGAGAGTTAGTGGAAAGAAAAATGCGAAAAGTTGTAGAAAGATAAAATTGAGACTATATTGTTGGATGAAAATGATAAAAACAGAAAGATACAAGGTATGAGACCGGCTTTTTGAAGTTGCAAGAGAGTTGGAATGGACATAAAGCTTTTTGTCTTCATCTTTATCAAAGCTTTGTTCACACACCCCAACACTATTGTAAGCATGCGAATGTTAGATGCAGATTGAACGTGCTGTGTAGTATTGTGGGTCTTTGACTGATGACCAGACTCCTGCTGCGAAGCTGAGCTGCACAGCCATCTGATTGCCAGTGTAACTGCCCTGAGGAGTTGAAAAGCAGATCTGGGAGACAGACGGCAAAGATTGACCCACATGTCCAGATAGCAGACAGTCTTTCTGCATCCCTGGGTCTGCAGTACGTTGCTGCGAAGGAGGACACACATGTGACCTCTCAAATGTAGACATGTACATTATTGTTGCACTATGATTAAAAAAATATATTTTTGGGTTTATAACTAATTACAGTACATGTTCATGTATGGTTTTCAACAGCACATGTTATGGTCGAAATCTCTTCTTCTAAACAGTGTAATGCTAGAGTTCAAACCTGGCATTACATCCCTGTAATTACTATGACGGTGTGAAAACTATTTATCTCCTCTAAAGTTTAATAGAAAAACTATGTTCATATGCGTTTCTCTTTAGTAGCGAATGATCAGCCACTTTCAGTCACAGCATGACAAGACCTCATATTGTGATTACAACTCACAAAAAGCCCCCCAAATACCATCTAAGGTGCTCTGGCAATACGGAAAATGATAATTACAGTGCTGTGAAAAAGTATTTGCACATTTAGTACATGTTTCAGATGAAACAAATTTTAATCTCAAAGGTAACTTGAGTAAAAGCAAAATGTAGTTTCCAAGTAAATTAAAAAAAAAAAACTGCAGAGACTAAGACATTGTTGTTGTTGTTTTGAGTCTTATGTATACCCCTCAAATGTTGTTGGGGTTTTTTTAACCAATTTTGGTTGCCAAAATTTTATGTGGGACTATCAAAGTAAAATAAATCAAATATGGATACTTTTCTGGTCTTATTTAAAATAAATAAATAAATCCTCTTTCAGAAAATACACTTCCTTTGACTTCACGATCGTGATTTTGTGTTGGTCTGTCATTTAAAATCTGAATAAAACACTATTCAAATCGTCTTTGTAATATGACACCTTCCATACTTACGCCATGCATATGTTAAACAATACCTACCTGATGTAAATGTAAATGTAACTTTTTTTAACTGACAAATGTTAGAGAGATTTCTGTCATTCAATTGAAAGTAACTTCCTTAATCATTTTCACGAAAAAAAGGAAAACTAGCAAACTTGCTAGTTTGCCCTAAGATTTATTGGATGTTTTCCTAAAAACAAATCAAATCCAAAAAAACCCCAAAACAAACAAAAAACAAATAAAAAAACACTTAATTACTCTCACTTTCTGTCTGAGAGAGAAACAACATCTTTTCAATAAACCTGGCAAATAATAACTGCAATATGTTATAGACAAAAGTACTGCTTTTCCTCAAGCAAATACCTATCTGCTCTCACAGGTCAACTAGCTCTTACCACAATAAAGCTTTTTTTTTTTCACTGTGGCAAAAATATACTATGATTACTGCTGAAATGCAATGAATGTTTTTCCATATACACAATTCCACCAATACCATGAGAAAGTCTAGAACTTTTCAAACTATTTTGTTTGCTTAGGCTGTAGAATAACCAATAATAGGTCAGTGGATGTGTGTATAATTTCAAAATGGCCTGCTGAAATAAGTTTTGTCATGGAAGGCTAGTGTCCATCGTCAACTTCTATTTTAGCTAGCAGCTCAGAAGATGCCTAGGGATGCACCAATCATAGCTCTGTTGCTATGCAACAGCTAGAAACCTCGTTTGGAGGGTGTCTCTTCAGTTCAAATAGTTTTAACTTGGAGTGTTCATACTGCGGAACACAGAGCACTCATGGATTCCTAAAAATCCTCTGTCAACAGAATATGCTTGAAAAGGCTTCATAGGAAAGGCCTTGTCCCCTACTTTCTTGTTCTAAGGTTCTTCATTATCTTCTACTTTCTTTACTCAGGAACAAGTATCTACAGATCAATGATGCACATCAAATAAAAACTAAACTTAGCCAGTCAGAGATAGTTCTGCCTTCTACCCTTTTCCACCTCATTTACCATTTAATTTAGCAGAATGAATTAACATGTTAGCCAAAGTCGGTATCACTTTAAAACGACACTGCCCACTTGCCTAAAAGGCAGGAAGACTGACTTCTCCAAGCACACGAGCTACTGTTGATGTGTATGTGTGTATCCCAGAGAGAAAAGTGTAGAGAGAGATGTCGGGAGGTTGAGTATTTGTTCTGCAGTTAAGCAAGCTGTTATCACTACCATTACATCAATCCCATCTCAGTTGCTGTCACTCTTTTTGATGACATGTGGCATTTTAGAGAGGTAGAGAAAAAGAGATCTAGGTACAAATAACTAAGTTGATAAGACACCATCGCTGACGGAAGGTGGGTGATGTAAGGCAAGTGGTGAGTAATGATGCATCCTGAATTCAGGTCAGTGCTCTTTGCTGATTCTGACGAAGGAAGCAAGCAAACGGGGGGTAGTGATGGATTTGGAGGGATTCCTTTTAGGATCTGAGTCACAGTAAAATATTTTGGGCTGCAATATAAGAATAAAACGAATGTGAACAAATGCCTCACAGTGTTGCCACACTAAACACTCTTATCCATATTTCATTTAACGCACTCCTGTTCCCCTAATAAGCAACAGGAGAAAATGCTCCTTGGTCCTTTGAAAGTTAGAATGGCACTTTTATGATGTCTTCCAGATTATTCCTTGAGATGGATGGGCTGAGTTGGAACACCAATTGATTAACCCATCGACTGGTGGAATGTGCCGCGGCCGTTCCCCAGCTAAGCTGTTCTTTCCCCCGGACAGAACATTTAGACGGATATGCTGGAGACGATGACTAATGATCAGATCTACTGAGGAATACAATCCGTGTCTGACTGTTTATTTGGACACAGTCTACATACGTACTCCTGTTTGGTTGGTGTGGCAAATTATGTTTTAGAAAGATCTAAGAGTCTCATGCTCAACTGACTGATCACAGTGGAAAATAATATTTTTTTCTGAGGTAAGATTTCATGAGGATGCAGGTGTTTACAACATCAGTAAAACAAAGACAAACTGTTAAATTTGATCAGACTGTTCTATTCGGATAATCACCTTACGTGATAGATGCTGTTTTTGTCACAAATCCAAAATAGGTGACTGTCAGTAGCAAAGTTATCATATCATGTCAAGCAAAAGTATTTGTAGCCTTTGGACTGTTTCCTTTTGTCCCTGTCATATTACTGGGAGTTTATAAGATGGATAAAGACAGACTAGTGCAGAATCAAGTGGAAAAATGAACTATTCTTTAAAAAATTCTTTACAAATAAAATATTTATGTCCGCCCCTTTTACAGTGATGTTCCATGACACAATGTAATGAAACATCTCATCTTTAAATGTCAATTCATTAGGCTTTGAGCATATTTTCAATGTAATTTAATCTCAGTATAAATAATGCAGTTCTGTGCAGGCCTCTCAGCACACCAGTCAACAAGAACTAACATGAAAACAAGAGAAAATACCAAACAAATAAGGGATAAGGCTGTGGAGAATTTTAAAGAACAATCCCTAAGATTTGACCATCCCACTTCAACACATCAACAAACCACAGAATGCTTTCTATCCATCATTTGAACAAATGTAGCACTAGTTTGATGAAACCAAAATTCAAATAGTGGAATACATGCAAAAGCCTATACATGGAAAAAATAAATAAAATAAATAGAACCGCATACAATACAAGCACAATCCTGGTGGTATATCATCCTCTGAGAATGCTTGTCTTCAGCAGGAACAGAAAAGATTAACAAAGTTGATGGAAGGAGCTAAATGCAACACAATTCTGTAAGAAAACGTTTTACAGACTGTGAAATATTTGAAACTAAGGTGACGGATTACTTTTCCACAGAACAACCACAATCAAAGAGGTACAATGGAACAATGGCTTAGATCAAAGCATAATCATGTGTTACAATAGCTCAGTTAAGTCAAACTCCTGACCTAAATTCAACTGAGAATCTGTGGTAGGATTTGTAAATTGCTGTTCATAGATGCTATCCATTTAATTAGACTACGTTTGAGACAAATGTTTTCCTCCAGATGTGCAAAAATGGTGGAGACGTGCTCTGAAAAAAAATTTCTGCAGTAATTTCAGAAAAAAAAGATGGTTCTAGAAACCTGTACTCTGAGGGTTATTGCAGAAATGTGTATTAAACAGTAAAATAAAAAAAAATAACTATTGAACAAACTCCATTTAGTGGTCCTAGGGCTATTCAATATTAGGAGGATATAAGACTGTCATGACATTATGGAATATTTAAAAATATCAGATATATTATGATTTACCCACATTTTTCTCACCACACTTTTTCTTTTCATTGGTATATGCCACTACTCTCTTGATGATTAAGATCTCTAAAAGTTATGGCCAGAAGAGACAACGAAAGTCCAGGTATCCTAAAGCAAATATTGCTAAGCATAGTTTTAGTACATGACATCCTAAGTATCAATGATTTACACATATTCTTTTGTGACTGTGATATTGCACATATAAAGATTCCTGTAAGAATTGTTTAAAATAATTGCACATCTAAATCAACCTCAAATTATGGACAAAATCATGAATTTAACCATTTTTGTAAGCCTTATTTTATTATAAAAATTCATCTCGCTGTCCTCATTAGGACTACGTCCTCTCTGGCCTACCACTTTAGACCTCCAGCATCACAGAGCTCTATTAAAGAAGGCAAGGACGAAGATAAGAGATCACTTCAACAGTTCCCTTTTTCCCAATGAATGAAACCCCCTGAGATAGTCTATACCCAGAGAAGATGAAAAATGTACGGGTGGCTCCATTATTGATACAAGTCTCCGGCAGCGAAAGAAATGAATGCTAATGGTGTCCTAAGCTGGGTTTTACAGAGATTAATCCGATTTTAGAAATGAACAGTTTATTATATGGCACACAGTCCTGGCCCTGATCTGAAGTGAATCCTGGACTGAAAAAGGGTGGAAAAAGATGACAAAGGGATTTTGGGAATGAAACATGGGTATACAGCTTGTCGCTTCACAAGACCCTGGCACCTCATTGCAGTTGTGCCCTTTTCCAGCTGACAAGTTCATTTATTTTCTGACATAGCTGCCCAGAAAGATTTTCAATAGATAAGTCAGACAACAATGGCAAAAGAAATAGGGCATATAACAGATGTCTTTGGTGACTACATTATTAGTTGAAGACTGGCTTTGTGCGAGCAGCAGGAAGTCCCACTTGGTCTCTTTGCTGCACCTGCTCTAAGGCTATTCCCCACTGTTTAGGCGGACTAATGGCGACACACAGGGGATACAGCTGTTCTTGGTTCGACACAGTGAAATAAACAGACTCTAATTTAAACTCGCTCAAAAGCAATAAGCTTTTTTTTTATGTCGGTTAGAAATATTTAGGTTGCCATGCCCTTTTTAAACCATATGGCATTCTGAAACCACAAGCACCATCCATCTCCCAAAAAATAAATAAATAAAAATGTCCATAGCGAGGACAAGGTTTGAGAAGTGTTGAATGGGGAAGTGGAATAGTTGTTCTGATTATTACCATGAATCACTTTGCACCAGTTGCCAATAAACAACTGCAATCCTGGGAACATATAGGGATATTTATCATACTAAAGCCTCCGACAGGGCAAAAAACATCAAATCTGCATTCAAATTTGTTTCTTAAAAGTAATGTCACTCCATCATATAGAAAGTTGTTTTTCTTCTTGTTTCAGTGAGGTGAAAAATGTATGCCATGTTTCTCACATTTACAGGCTATGTATGAAATCTATTCTTTGACTGAAGAGTGACACCCATCTTCATTGAAAACTTTATCCTCAGGGGGATCAGTGTAAAAACACAGACACTGCACTCATTGTGGACAGTCCTGTATTTTTATATTCATAGTATTTTTGAATGCATCGGTGTTAAAGTGGAAAGGGCAAGCTGCATTGCAACAGTTATTTAATTTGTAACAGTGGCCCTTTCTGAAAGTCTGTTACACCACTTGCACCACGTTCAAATGATATGAAAATCACGTTTAGGTTAAAAATTACAATTTATATGGTCAAGTTAGTCAACTCTAACTTGGCTATGTTTTAGGTCAAGTCAGAAAAGGAGAAACATATTTTTCCCTTCTTTTTTCTAGTTCTAAATTTCAAGTACACCCACAGCAACATGCCAAATAAAAATGATGAAATTCTCTTACTGCTTTTGGAGAACAACCCCCACAATATTTGTGACTTTTCTGTCCCTGTGAAGTTTTACAAAAAAGCCTCGGAGGTGCAGAACTTCACTGGATACCAGTCTTTATTAGAAGACGAGACTTATTATAAAAGCATGTCTTGTAATTTGGAATATCTCACGCTCTTTGGTTTTCATCAAACTTTAAACACACATTCACAAAGTGGTAACTGTTGCTTTGTGGCATATTGCGGCGGAGCTCAAAACAGACTTCTAGCAAGCCGTCTAGCGCATATATATTACTGGGAAGGACCAGAATGAAGTTTTTTTTTTTTTTCTTAATTTCAGCACCACGTAGAGGGACAGCTCCCTCCCAGCCTACCACAGAGAAGTGAAAAAGCGCCTTTTGTGTAAGTCACACCAAGTAAAAGTGGAGGGGGGACTTGTGGTCTGATTATTCAAAGATCCAGGAGTGAGCAAGAATTTCCAGTTTCATCAATAGCTTTTCTGCACTATTACTTGTATGTTAAACCATGTAGGTCAAATTTATCCAAGATCAGATGCACACATGCATCTGATGTCAGATTTTCAGCTGCTGAATAGGTTGAGCGCAAAAACAGGTATAGACTGCATTGATAACTGCAGAGGGGAGGACAGGTGTCACATTTGCGTTAAGCAAAACCTGACCTGCCCTGTTTATTGTTGCTCCGATCAAACAGGCGTCATATTAGCATAAATGTAAAACTATTTTCAGTTGATAATAAAATATATATATATATATATATATATATTTGTCGCGCATTCGCTCACTCAAGTCAAGGGCGCGCGGTGACGCCAAAGCAGACCTGTGCGAACGTGCGGATCTTTCTGCTATCTTGTCGAAGGAGCAGGTTATTAAACATCTTTCACTTTGAGAATGCAGCATCACTGAAGGGGTATAGAACCCTAATAACGTGCCCAATATCCCTGCAGTTCTAGAAACATTAAAGACGGTGCATAGAAGCATGATATGGTAAAGAAGGCATAGAACACCCTAGAGCGTATTTAACCACAAAAAACTTACTTTTCCACGAAGAGGTCTGGAAGGTCTGTCTTGCTGTCTCGCGGCTGACGGTCCGTCTTTCACTCTCTCACCCTCCCGTAAAAAGAACTGCATAGAAAAATTCCGCAATTCTCCGGCGCGTTTACAAAATTCCGTGTTGTCGTCTTCTTGTCAAAGACACTGTGTTCCTAATTAAAAAACAAAAAAACAAGTGGTACGTAATCCACACATTAGTCCGGACGGCGTGCTGCTAAAGTCTCACAGTGATGATACCCCGCAAATCAAATGGATATTTCCTCCTGTTCCAAGACGCAAATCACCACCAAGGCGCCCGACAAGTGCGATTGTTGAAACTAGTCTCCCCGACCAGAAGGCGATGCGCTCCCAAATTTTCAGGGGGAAAAAAAAGAGTTAAATTAATCCAAGCCTAATGGCTCTTTTGTCTTTTCTCAGAGCTTAAAAACTGACCTTTCCAAACCCATCAGCTCGAGTTGGTCAATGCCCAGGCACATCAAAGCTACATCCTGGAAAGCTCGTCATTTAGACACTAAGACAGAGCTTTTTTCTCCTTAGAGAGGCAGAGGTGGGGTTGCTTTTACGTCCCGCTCGCTTTCGTTTCAAATATAACTTTTTATCAAGTCCCCATAAGAATATTTATCAATCATCAAGCCTGATTGAAATTTTAGCGCATTAGCCAACGTACTTTTTTTTTAGGGGAATGCTTACATCTGTTTCTCCTCGCCGATGAAAGCAGCCCCGCAGAATTACGCCTGTGTGTGGTTATCCTACAAATTAAGTGAAGAAGTTGGGTATTTAAAAGAGCAATATCTCTCTTCAAGTTGCGTCGCTCTTCATTTGTAAAATAATACACTTTAAGAAGAAACGAAGCAAATGGAAATCCTGGGAGGTGTCTTCACTTGGATCCTCTAGCAGCAGCTTTTAAGTCTGAAAGAGCTGAGGGAGGAAAAAAAAAAAAAAAAAAAAAAAGCTCAATTCCTGCACGTTTTCCGCACCCAGTCTGGAAGGGAGTCACAGTTCACTGAAAGCATTCATGTCTCCTGCACCCTCCCTTCGCTCCGTGAATTTTCCTCATGAAGCCTCCTTTTGATGTGACAGAATATATTTATTCTTTGGAGTGCATTTCCACAAGACGTCGATTGTCCGGCTATCCTCCCCTTCTCTGGACCGCGGAGTGTATTAGTCGGCTTTAATTAGATGGCTCCATTACGCACAGGCGAGCTGCATCCATCGGTCCCTTTCAAAGTGCCCCGAGCGCTCAGCCTTTTATATTGCTATATAAATAAAACGCCGACAGACAGTGAATTGATAAGGGGCATCATGTAAGGTTACCTCCCACTGACAGGCTGTTCCTCCAACTTCAACCGGGTATGCTCCGCCACTGACTGCAGGTGGCTCACCCGCAAGACCGAGGCAGCGATGCCAGGGAAAATTGCCCTCCTTCTTTTACAGTCTACATGCAGCCCTGAACTAAAAAAAAAAAAAAAAAAAAAATCTGAAAAGCCTTTTAAGTACCACGCTTAGTGCTCCTTTGATATTTTCTTATTTGCCTGTTGCTTTATCTCTCATTAATCGGTCAATTTGAAGAAAAAAAGGGGGACAAAACTGTAGGTTTTTTTTTTGTGCGTGTGAGCATGTCGGAATAAAAGTCGTCGAGCAAACGACACAGACAGATGGAGAGAATGAGACAGGAGAAAAAGTGTTTCCTCCCATGTGAATCTTGGAAATAGGACATGACTGCCACCTACCGACTCCTTCTCTCCTGGGTGATAATGCGATAGCCCTGTTCGGGTTGACTGCCGCATAGGACCGTTCTCCCATGACACACTATAGATTGTGTTTACATACACTTTTGAATTTGTATTTCATAAACACTGTCAGGCACAAAAGGAGACCAGAGCTTGAATTATCTTCATGCATGCAAACATGGAAATAGATGTAAGGTGCAGGCGCACACATACAGAGAGAAGTGTGACAATCCAGAAAACAGATTAATATGAGTTATAATCTCTCTCAGGCTTCAGCACTTTAGACCCTATTTATAAATGCTGGCAGAGTGTTATGAATTATGAAATAGGTCCACACGGTGCAGATTTTTAGCACGGTGGGTGACACCAGAGACTTCAGGTCTTCAGAAAGATTATTGCTTGTGAAGCGTTTATCTTGGGCCGCCTGCTGCACTGCAAATATTATGCTAAACTCAGTAATATTCTGCAACATATATAGAGAGGCTACAAACGTGGAGGAATTTTTCCGCATATAGGCCGAGTTGAGCATTTGCAGTGAACGTGCTCAAATAAAACACGATAGCGAGATGTGAGAAGACACTTGAATGACTGGGATGTGTCTATCTGGTTGTCAACATCTGATCTCCTTTCCCTCAGTGCTGTAGGTGTTGCATCATTCATCTGTCTTCATAACTGTCGACCTGCCTGTCTGAGTTTTGGGCATACTCTAGTAAAGAGCACCAACCTTCTGCTTTCCAATTTGAGAAGGTATATTTATTTATTTTATTTTATTTTATTTACTTTTTCTTGGTTCACATTTGTCCTTAATTTCAAACACAACTTAATGAGAAATATTAGCATTTGGCTCTTCTGTTCTATTGTCCTGTTCATCTTTCTAGCCTAATGCATTTGATATAAAGATTTTATATCAAATGTGATATAATGAGGAGGAATTTGTCCATCATTTAGCATTATTATTATACAGCAGCTGTGTACAGGCCATATGTCTGTTCTTAATTCCGGAAACCTTTGACTACTTCATTATACTTATTAGTTTTGCCAAAGTCCATCAATTTGTGGCTCTCGAACAAATACATTAACAAATTTTATTATGCCTGATTCTAAAATATTATACTGACCTGACACATGGGTTTACAAGTTTTACAGAAAACTACTAAAGAAGTATTTGTTTTTCTTTCCCAGGAAATCCCTGTGCCATTCATCTTATCTGAGATGTTCATGGGCAGAATGTAGGCATGGTCATGGAAGAGAGTGTGTCTGGTTTGAGAAACTCAGGGTTTTTTTTATTTGATTTTTGCAGACGACATAGCTTGTTTGGCATCTTAAAGTTATGATCTTCAGCAAGCACTACAGCAATTCACAGCCACGTTTTAAGGGGCTGGGATGAGAGTCAAATCCTCTTAGTCTGAGGTTATGATTCTCAACCAAGAATGTCATTACCAGAGAGGTTAATCTCTGGCTCACAGAGAAGTTCAAGTGTCTTGATCATTACCGATGATCAGACAGAGCAGGAGATTGACAGATGGAACAGGGTCTTGTCGACAATAATGTGGCCACTGCTTCAGTCTGTTGTGGTGAAGAAAGAGCAGTGTCAAAAAGTAAAGATTTCAATTAACTGGTAACTCTGAATCCTGACCCTCATCTATGCATTTGGGATTTGACTCATGACTGAAAGAACAAGATCCTGGACACAAGCAGCTAAAAAGAGCTTCTTCTGTAGGGTGGCAGGGCTCAGTCAGAAAGACAAAGAGAGAAGACTTCTGTCAAACCTGCAAATACTTGTCACAGGTCAGTATGATATTTTAGAATAATATTTTTTAAAAGCTTTTTTAGTCATTGCTTTGGAGGTTAAAAGTGATGAACTCTGACAACCCTACTAAATATAATGAAGTACTCTGAAAGCGTTACCACTTAAGAATAGACTTATGGCCTGCAGTGTAACTGGAGGACAAAATTCCTCACTTATATAAAAGGTTTTTATGAAATTCATCAGGCAAGTCAGTTATCCTCCCTTAGAAGATCCAAGTGGAGCTGCTGCTCCTAATCAGGTAGAGGAGTACATTAAGGTGGTTCTGGCCTCTGACCACAGTGAATTGTGGGCATCCCCCTTTGGAATGTGTTTGAGTATGTCACACTGGGAAAAGACCTCAGGGCAGGCCCAGAACTTGCTGAAGGAACTATCTTCTTCTCCTCATTCTGCTCTTCCCTTCAAAGGTTGTCACTGCAAGTCATGTGTCTCTATTGATTTTAATATTTGATTTGGGTTAGATTTTATGTCGGTTGCCCCTTCTGACACAAATCTCTCCGTATTTGAAACCAGATATTTTCATGCATTGCAAAAAAAAAAAAAAAGACACAAACTTTTTTCCTGTGTGACATTAAACCTGACCAAACTTTTCCTGTTTTGTGTCAAGTTGAATCACCAAAATGATCTCCATTTGAAAAAAAAAACCTTTAAAAATTCCCCCATTCATTACTTCCAGTTTGAGTTTTAAATATATAAAAAATAGAATAGCAAAATACTTATTGCCAATCATCTCAGAAAGTGAAGCTTAAATGTCATATTGAACAATCACAAATAGAGTGACATATTACAATAATTGTTTCTTGTAATTTTGATGATTATAGGTTGCAGGTAAAACAAAAACACAAAATTCAATGTCTCAAAAACGTAGAATACTGTGAAAAAGGTCCTTAATAGAATGTCATAGTGTCATATCCTAATCAGCTAATTAACTCAAAACACCTACAGAGGTTTACTGACATTTAAAATGGTCCCTGTCTATGGGTCTGTATGCTACACAATTAGGAGGAAGGCTGCTGACTTTACAGATGTCCAGAAGACAGTCAATGACATCCTTTACAAGTAAATACATTGAAATGCATTTCAGAAGAGCCAACACACAAAGGCAAAAACTACACATGAGGTACAAATGTCACATTCCCCGTGTCAAGCCACTCCTGAACCATGAGACAATGTCAGAAGAATCTTATTTGAGCTAAGGAGAAAAGAATTGTTTCTCAACAGTCTAAAGTTAGATTAAAGTAAATTCTGCATTTCATTTGGAAATCAAGGTCCCAGAGCCTGGAAGAAGAGTGGAGAGGCACAGAATCCACATTGCTTGAAGTCCAGTGACAAGTTTCCACATTCAGTGATGGTTTGAGGTGCCATGTCATCTGCTGGTGTTGATCCACTGTGTTTTCTGACAGTCAGTGCAATCATAATCTACCAGGAAATTCTAGAGCACTTTTTGTTTTCCTCTGGTGACAAGCTGTATAGAGCAGGACTTGGCACCTGCACACATTGTCAAAGGTACTAAAAGCTGCTTCAATGACCATGGAGTTCCTATTCTTGACTGGCCAACCCTAGTGTATGTAAACATCTGACTTTAAAGAAATAAAATCTGAAAACTTCCTTCTCACACTGTTTTGGCATTTCAGGAAATACAACATGTTTTTGATAGTCTTGGCTGACAGATTTTTGTCAAATTTATTATTAATCAGTCAGAAGACAAAAGATACTGTGCCCTTTGTGTCTTCTTATACAGGGTAGGTATGCATTTTATTTCAGATTTGTTCGATTTTTGTCAGGGAATACCTTGTGATCCACCAACATTAGCTAGAGAGAGCCTCTGGGGGAAGAGATGTCTGGACTTCCCTCCAGCATCTGTTGAGCCTAATTCAAACTCTGTTGGTAGGCAGAATGCTCTGTCAATTCAGTCGGTTATGCAGCTACTATTTTTTGTTATCCCTCATTCATGGGCCTGGTAGACTGAGAGCACATTTGTTTTCACAGACACAGTACAACATATATATGTATGAATGTATATATGAATGAATGGAATACAGTAAATTGGAATATGCTTTTCGATGAGGCTCGTTTGTCGGAATAATAGTTTTTTATTGGTCTGATGCCATTTTTAGCCCTTTTTTTTCTTTTCTTGAATGCATAATTAACAGAACAAGATCTGTAAAGTATTCACTTCCCTTTGAACTGATACTTGTAAATTAGAATAAATGGAACTATTTCTTGTAATATTACACTTGCATATGAGTAATTTAATTAAAACTTTTCTGTAATGGCTTCAATGGCTGAACATTATTCAACAAACAGCATAATGAACATATTGGGTTCAATTGCTGAAATATCAAGACATGGATGTCCACCTAAACACAGCTTTAATCTAAGAGGCATCTAAGAGGCCCATTGTAACTCCAGAAGCTTCAGAGAATCTGTTGACAAGATAACTATTAGTCATGCATCCCAGAAAGCCACGATTTATGGGTCAGTGGCAAGAAGACAGCTACTGCCGAATCAATGAGAAGTCCTGTTTGCAGTTTGGAACAAGCCACACAGGGAACACAACAAACATGTAGAATTCAGAGATAGGGTCAGATAAAATAAACTTGCTGGCAAATAAGAAAACAGTTTCTGTGGCAACAAACAAATCATGTGTTGTTGAGGGAGCAAAATGCTGGGTGAATTGTTTGGAAAGGAAAAGTCGGTCTGATGTGATGGGAAGATGAATGGTGCTAAACAAAGGACCATCTTTAAAGAAAACATGTTAGAAGCTGCAAAAGATGCCAGACTTCACCTGTCCTTAAAACGTAGCTATTTTTTTTTCACTTTCAGAGGTGTAAGCTAAATCTATACCATTCTAACAAAAAAGGAGTCCTTTTGTCGTAGAAAAGGGATCCATTTATCGCTAAAAATCTTAAACATAAAAATGAGGGCCTGCACATTTGCCTTATTAAAAGGAAGCGATACAGTGTCTTCATTTTATGAGGCTGAATGTTTTCTACAGAAGCTTTTCTCTCTGCAAGAAGAGAAGGATATAGGTCAGCCTTTCTTTTGACATCAATGTGTGGGCCCATGGTCTGACTTACAAAAAGTTACTGGATATTACTATTTCAAATTAAAACTGAAAGCTAAAAAAGTGGCTTGTCAAAAACAAATACTGGCTTGATAAGACTTAAAATTATCAGTAGAAATCTCAGACTAAAACATATAAACAAGTGTCCGTCTGCGTCAACTGATTATAAATGCTCACTACATTTACTTTTACATTTTTCTTTGATACTGTTTTTTCCACTTCACAACTGTGTACTGTTTTGTGTTGGTCTATCACATAAATTTCAAATAAAATAAAGTGAAGGTTGTGACTGCACCATGAGAAAAGTTATACGTTTAACGGATATGAATACTACTGCTAAGCACTGTTGAGTCTGAAGGACAACAAAAAAAGAGAGTCTAAATACTTCTGTTTTTTCATCATTTTCTCTGTTGTACAGATGTAAGCACTACTCTTGGGCACAATTGAAACACCTCAGTAAAGATCACTCTGTCCTTGGAGAGTGATTGAAAAGTGTTGGGCTGCCATTGTTAAAACTATGACCTTGTTCCCTGAAAGGCCAAGACTCATATAAGACTCCTGGGAGCAAGATATTCCTGGAGCAGCAAGGGCAAGTAAAAGACCTTACTTAGACCAGTGCTCCAGTATACATTACATGTTTAAGCATTCTCATGAAAAAGAATAACAGCTAGACATTAATGTGAATTACAAATGTGGCATAAGGTATAATTCTGGATGTTCGTTCATTGTGTTGTTCAGTTATTTTTTTTTAAATATATTTTGTTTTTCAAAGTGTTTTTTTTCTGAAAATGCAGAAGAAAAACACAACAAGGGACCATTCAGTGACTACATAACACACCCATAATTTTTCTTTTTCATGAGCATCGTGTTGTCATATTTATATGAATGAGTGAAGATATTTCTGGTGTGCAGTATAGTAGGACCCTAGTCACTCAAAAAGATGTCACTGCTCAGGGTATGAGGAAGAGTAGCCAAACAGGGAGATGCACTCAGATTATTCAGGAATAGGGAGTAAAGAAAGAACCCAATTTTATTTTACAAAGTTTTGTGTTTGCAACACAAAACTTACATAAACTATAAACTACTAAGACATTTATAGATGTGTATTTGAACTAGGGTTTTGTTGCTCAAATTCTGACTCTTCCCTTTCTTTAATGGTCTTCACATTTCCTGCCGCTCAGACATGGTGTAAGAAGGTTCTGCTGTGACATCCACAGCTGTCCCACTTCAAAAGGAGGCTCCCTGAATACATTAATAATGTGTGTTCTTTATTTTAAGAACCACCATTCATTATTCATGATGTTTTTGGAGGGTATGAGACTTCACAACTGATATCCTACAGGGTTCAATGGCATTAAAACAATGTGATGAGGTGAGTGGGAGGTAAGATGCAAGGTAATGCCACAAAAGGCCTGTAAATGTTTTATTTGTTTTACTTTTTGATTTATTTTATTGCTACTCCTTATATCCATTTTTCTTCTCTTTACATATGCACAGAATGCCTTATAAAAGTATTAATATACCTTAAACTTTTCTTCATTTGGTTTTCAGGCTGACGTACTGTGTTAGTTTCACAACGCACCTTCTTTCACATATTCCTCATGTTCCTTGTATGAGTTCTTAACAGTTGCAATTGAACTTTCTTTTATTGATGACTTTCTACCTTCCACTCTGGCACATAGGACAGATGTTTTAGAGATGGCTAAAAAATCTGGCTAATCTAACAGCTGTAGTGTAGTCAGATTAGTGACGTAAGATAATCATAAACCCCATAACCATTACTGATTAAAAACATGCTTGGCAAAGGCTTTAGCCTTTTGTCCATCTTAGGCTGGTCCAACAATTTAAACTCTAGCTGTACAATACAAATGCACCCTATGAAACAGATGCAGGAACCTTTTCCATCGGCCTTAGCTGGATTATTCCAAGAGGTATTGGGTTGACCAGCGGTAGAGAAGCTCACAGATTGGTCCCAGTCCAACGTGGACTGCACGGTGCTATGGTTTTTAGGACTGTTGCCTAGCAGCAAGATGGTACTGGGTTCCAATCTCAGCCAAAGCCTTACTGCATGGAGTTTGCTTTTTTAACATTGTGTTCAGTTCTTCTCACTGAGTACTCCAGGATCCTCCTGCAGTAAGGGCTAGTGCTTGTGTTTAGCACTCATTGGGCAACAGGCTGGTACGTCAAAGCTTTCCTTGTTTTTTAATATAAAAAAAACCCAAACATTTTAGAATTACCAAAAATCATCATACATGAGAAGCCCCAGAGTATAACATGAACACTGTGGCTAAAAGGTTAATCAAAATCTAATTTACAATTTAAGGGAAAGCTCCAGCAATAGAGGGTGAATTATTGCTCAACGTATTGGCATCAACATACTGTTTGCCAAAAGCCAGCTGATCTGACATACTTTCAGACATTACACACACAGTTATGCATTAAGAAATTACAAATTTCTTTTAGCCTTGTATGCAAAACCTTTTGTGGTTTAAGTGTCAGAAGTCAGTGATGCAAAGATGATGTAAAGCAGCTGAAATATGCTGCTTTGTAAATTTTGATAGAGAGCAGCACCAAATAAATTAGGCAAAGCAAACTGTGTGCTATGGATCATGATACATATGGTTAAACACAATTTAACCAAGTGATATAGCTTATAGTAACTTAGGACATTTTGAACCTTCAACTTACTTAATTTATCATCTGTGGGGGACCAGTTGCTGGGAACTTTAGATCAAGGAACCCCTCCCACCCCCTTCAATTAAAATATGATTCTATTCTCTTTCCTATGAATATTTTGTTTTGCTTATTAAAAAGCACTGTGTTTCATTGTCCATGTTAAGCTGAACATTCATATATGTTGGTAACTATTCTGACTGATGAGAGGGAAATGAGTTTAGAAAGGCATCAGTTTTGAACAGGCGCTTAGGGCAGCCTTGGGTCCTAAGTTTCTGTGTTGAAGAAGCTCAGTAGTACATAGCAGCCATAGTGTGACGCACGTCGGATTTATGAATGTTGTTTGTATTTTCAGGTAAGCCGAAGTAGAGAAAAAGTTACCAAAAGGCATTGTATGTTTGTAACATGAAGTGATAAAGTTTCATAAATGTATGTTGCTGTATTAATAACCGAAATATGATTATCTCAGTGGAGACTGAGATAGCTAAGCTACGTTTCTGTGTTGAAGAAGCTCAGTAGTACATAGCAACCATAGTGTGACGCACGTCGGATTTATAATGTTGTTTGTATTTTCAGATAAAAAGGAAAGTAATGGAAATTTACAACCACCGCATGTCTCGACATCACTTCTGTTCGAGTGTGCAACACATCTTCCAATAATCTTTTATTTTTAAGTCACTATTAAAGGATCCCATATTCTCTTTCAGAAAGATAACTGTAACTATGCAAATAAATTTTAAAATGTAATTCCAAGACAACATCTAAACTAGTTCCAATTGATATGATTACTATTTGAGTATGTATGGTTTCAGGTTATAGGGACTGAACTCTAACCAAAAAAGGAAGGACTAGAAAAGAAAATTCTGTCTTTTGACGACAAACCAGATAATGATAAAATGAAGCATGCACCAGCTTAATGGCTCCCCATTTCCCATGTAACAATTGGAAACATTTATCAAGTGTATTTACTGTGAATAATGAAAAAAATGTGAACATGAGGTACAATTCTGCTGGAGTCTGAGCCACGTAGAAGTTAAGCTTGAATCCATTAGTTGTTTGTTGTCTTCCTCAGAAGAATTTAGACATTTTTCGGTCATAAAGCACATGAACATGGTGTTAATGCATCTGTAGCAAATTTTCAGCACAATTAAGGTCAGATGTTTCCTTTGAAACAGATGAGTAACCCAAAGCATTATGCCTGGCATTACGAACCTTCAGCGTAAATAAAAAAATATCTTAAGATCTTAGCTTATTGTAATTCTGATGCTGTATAAAACAGTGGTCCCCAACTCCTGGGCCACGGACCGGACCAATTGGTACCGGGCCGCGCAAGAAGCAATTAAATATTTCCGCTTTATGTATTATTTGAGTCTGGATGATCTTTTATTTTGAAAATCCTTTAACCGGATTCCCTCGGTTACGTCTTGCACGCCAACATTGAGCCCACAAGCAGCAAAATAAACATAAACATAGCCACATATAATAAACATATATAAAAATGACCTTTACATATAGTAATAAACATTTCCACATATCACTTCCGATGTCCACCGGACTCTCAGTTGCCATGTCAACTGTTTGAGATTCCGCTCCGTTCTTACGTCACCGCGCTTTCTGATTGGCTACCTGTCACATTCAATAGGCTGCGTTCTCGCTCCCAGCCAGGGAAAACCCCACAGGCTGCGATAATCGGGCCAAGACAATGTTCACTAATATACAACACACCACCAAGTAACACACCACACACTGTGTAAGATGGTCGTAAACGGAAAATTGGGGAAAAAAAAAAAAAAAAGGCTTTAGCGGGTACACTAACATGCAGAAGCATTATCTGACGGTTCCTCCTCCTGTGCCTGCTGGGCCCCTGGGCCGCAGCAAAATTGCCAAGTCTTGACCGGTCCGCAGGTAATAAAAAGGTTGGGGACCACTGGTATACAACAATTCTCTTGGGTTAATGTTACTGTGGGCTATTTTGAATGAAACACAACACTACTCTGCATTATCTTCCAAAAACAACAGTATCAGTCTGAGGAACTCCACCACACCTCAGTGTATTGCGAGTGATCATTAGTATTCTGCAGATCTTTCACAGCCCCCATATTCCAGCTAGAATTTTTGATTAATGCACAGCCATTAAAGGCTTACTTTGCCACTTGGAAAATCTTGACTGACAATCAGAGGATAAAGCTCTAAGCATGACATAAACCTTGTAATCCTGTATCATAGCAGATTTAGACTTGGTGGAACCTCAGTTTCAGCTTGTTTATCTCATTGGCTATGTCTCTGCTGAACCAAAACAAGCAGCACTCCAGACAATGCCGTACCTTTACGCATTTGAGGCAAGGAACAGATTTGCAGCATCTGGATGTGACTGCAGATCCTCTCTGTCTCTAATCCTCTGGGTTGCTGTGTTTCTGCTCAGGCACATGAGGGATCATGTGAGCCATTCATTTACATGCTTCCTGCCACAGGGCAAATAAACAGACAAAACAAAAACCAAAAAAAAAAGCAATATATTTCCACCTGAATAATAAAAACATGACTTGTACATTTTGAATGGTTTATAAATATGCAACATACATAAAGTTTGCAGTATTTTAACTTGGGTTGAAATGTGGCAAACTTCCTGTATGGATATCTTATTATGTCTGCTAACATAACGTTCTGCTATAACAGCAGTCCCATGATTTAAAGATCTCAAAAGTTTCTGCTACTCATCACATAATTGATTTTGGCTACCACGGGGACCTAGGATTACAATGCTGCACATATTAACACCTCCCCCCCCCCGGATGTTGGTCTTAACTTAACTGGATCTCCAGCTGGATTTGAGAGAATCATTTCAGCTGGAGCAGAACGTCTAACAATTTACACTGATCCAACTTTTTATGCAGATTTGTTCTGTATTTAGCCTTTAAAGACAATTTACACGAGGCCATAAAGTAACATATAAAACCTTAATAATCAACTCTATCATACATCAGAGATTTGATTGGTCCAGATGTTCCTAACAGACCACTTGCCTCCCAGTCTGCAGATTTACTGCCGGATGCTAGGATTTCTAAAGGTAAAAAGGGAGACAGTTTGTTTAGTTGTCAGACCCCTCTCTTGTGGAACCAGCTCCTAGTTTTAGTCAATGAGGCCTGTTCCAGTCTAGTATAGCCTATAGGTGTAGGCTGAGGCTGCTGGAGGAGATAATGACAACCTCTCCCTACTCCTCCACAATCTTCTCCTTCTAACCACTCCTCGCTGCGCTATTTGCACATATTTAAACTTTTAATTGTATATTAAAAGCTACTTTCGGTTTGCCGTTCTATTTAGCTGTGACAGTTTCCTGGAGGGAATTTAAATGTCTTATCTTGAAACTCTTGCTTGCAAATCTAAACTATCTATTCTGGCCTCAAAATGTAAAATATTTACCTAGGGCTATCATGAAAATTGCATAATAAAGACTCTAGGCTAAGCTTTGTTTCCATAAGCAAGGTATCACCTTGAAAGTTTGAAAAAACTAAACAACACAAGTTTCAGTGCTAATTACATTAACAATTTCTCTCACAGGGAAAGGTCGTTTTGAAGTCGGTTTGACAAAAGACAACAAGAATCAATAACCGGTTAAAGATGGAGCTGCAAAGATTTGTTTGTCATCAGGCCTAAATGACACTGCTACTTTAAAGAGATCACCAGAAAGAGTAATAGAATAGAGAGCCTGATGTGGCACAAGTATTTAATGGTGGACGGAAAGAAATTACTTTACCACTTCTGATCTCGCTAAATGGTCATCATTAGTCTTTAACGATTTTGTCTGTATTCATAAATCAACTATTTATTGTCAAATAGGATAATCTATTTAATATTCAGGCAGAATAAAAACTGATGAGCAACATTCATGAAAAATGATTTGTTACTGAAAAAACTACTATATATTTTCCTTGATATATATATTCACTCTTTTTAAAGATTTTTAATATGAACATTGCATTTTGCACAGTGTACTTATCAGAGCATAATTCACAGAAATATCTCAGTAAATTAGAATAAAATTACATTAATTTATTTTAAAAACTACAATAAAAACTAAACTCATATAACATTGAACATGTTTTCTCCTGCTCATTTTGCATTAGTATACAGTTAAAACTCAAATCAGGTTCTCTGAAAATAATATCAATAAAAGATAATTTTGATACAAAATTGCCGGAATTCTGAAATATTTGACCGTACACAGTATAATACCTGCCCATTAGGCTGGAGATTCTTTAGGGTCCGTTGTGAGTTAGCATTATATAAACAAAACTGAATACAGTCCTTCCCTATTGAGGCATGGAGTCATCTTGATTCCTAAGGTGCACTGTGGTACTTGATACCAAAATGTTTGCCCTAGTCAAAGTCAAATTATGCCCACTTTTTCTGTTTCCAACGTCAGTTTAGAGAGCACAATATTCACTTTCTGACTAGTACAGGTATAACCTACACATACAATGCTAAGCAAACAATCAGTGTTACCAGCAGTCCCCTTAAGTGGCTATTACAATATGTCTTGTCACTGTATTTGTCTGAAAAGCACAATTGTTTTGCATTCTGATTTAAAATCTAATCTCATTCATACTGCTCCTTTCTCTGTCTTCAATAGGTAAGTATAAATATATTGCTGAGTGACATGGTGCATTGTTTTCTTCTCTTTGTCTCCTCCACCTTTTCCTGCCACTTTCAACATTTCAACCTTCTCCTCATTTTATTTCATGTAAAAATTTTGCAAAAAGATATAGTGACAGGTGTTTAACCTGTACAACAAACAACTATTTCAAGGGTAACAAAAAAGTTTGCAAGGCAGCAATTACACCACATTGTGGGCAAACACTTCACAGACATGATCCTAAGGGGCCCGAGGCTTTTATGTAACTTCTAGCAGAAATCAGTTCCACCAAATGACAGCTTGCAGATCTTACATAATTAGGAAGAGACAGAGTAGAAAGAATTTGCTGGCCCAAACTGATAAACATTTAGCAAAGGTTGGGAGCTGGACACATCTCATTTTTTGCCATTTCGCATTGCCTCTCTAACAAAGCTATACAGTGCATAGATTAGCAGGCAAATGGATAAGATCCAGAAAAAAAGTTTGAAACTGAGGAAAGGTAGTAAACAGTAAAAGCATAGCAAGAGACAAAGAAATGAAATCTGTCAGTTTGATTTAAAAAAAAAAATCTTTGTGCTCCCTGGTGCCTGAGGGAATAACATGTCAACACCTCTTTGTGTTTTAGTAGTTCTTAATAGTGGGTACTAAAACTGTCAAGCTTAATAAAACAAATTTCAACAAAAAATGAATACAATAGAAACACCAGCACACCACATACATTCACTTCAATGAGAAAAGTGAGGGCAAATACTTTGGAAACAAAAGAAAATAGCTTAATTCTAAGACAAAAAAATGTATTTACATAAAAACTGTAAAACATTCTTTACTGTCTTTTTGTGTGGCTAGAATACATAGGATCACTGTGCAAAAAGGAATAATATGGTGTTTTGTGTCTATGTACGTAGGAGCATGTACGTAGTAGCTTCGTACATGCTGCTACGTATTTATTTGTAGTAGCACAAAGTGCTTGTAAAGTTTGACTATCTGCCTTCTTGGTAACCTTTAGTGACCTGCAGATTACACAAGGTATCCTTAGCAACTGCTGCCTTCTCGTTCCAGTAGTTTCTCTTTTGCCATCTCACCTTTTTATCCTCCCACTCACTGCAGATCTGTGAGCCCTTACATGAGAAGTCTTGATATGAATGTTACATTCAGAATACAAAGAACAAAGAGATGGGAAATTCTTAGGGTACTCCATTGACTATTGCATGTCTTTTTCCCATGTTGTAACAGGTGTTACGTCAGTCTACGTTACCCCATCAAAATGCCCCCTACAGCTCTGCATGCAAAAGCAAATGAAAAAAAAAATTGCATGTGCTCGCTTTTGGTCTGTAAATGGTACACTTTGCTCACACACAAAGGGATTACGGCACTCCGTCGAGTTTTGTTGTGAAAAGACAGAATCGATGTGCACACAAACAATGAGCGGCATTAGTGAGAAATTTGATAAGCAAAACTTACAAAATTCAGAAACCGGGCATAGGAGGGAAGCAAAGTGAATCAGCCAGGAAAAGTAATTTTGCCCCCCGAGGACTTATGTGGCACCCACAAGGTCACCCCATCATTCAACATGTAAAAAAATGTGTACACTCAACACTTCGATTTTTTTATTAGGGGAAAAAAAATCACCATAACACAAATTATCCATAAACCAAAAATTTTGAAAGATTCTGACCTGGGTCTACTAGTGCAGCCTCCATTTGTGATGCATGAATGATCTCCCGTGAGGCAAAGGCAACAGGAGGAGGGCTTGGTAGTGTTGCAGGATGCCAGGAGAATGATTTAAATATCTCAATAATGCATCTGAAGAGAAAAAGAGATGCATGATTCCATAAATAAAAGTATACAACACTGGACATTTTTAAGTTCACTATAATGCCCATGTAAAATACTGTACATGCACAATTTTCTGAAATGTACAATTTCCTGCAATTTAAATCAAATTAAATGCTGAATTAAATGAAGCAATAAACTTTAATAATATGGGAATTCAAAAATTATCTTAAGTTGAAAATAATTTGTAGTTACTCTTATGTAATTATATCACACAGTTGAATAGCTTTTGCTACTTTACAGCTTTTCTGAAAAATAACCTACTTAAAGAAACTGGGATCTACTCACTATCTCAACAGAGGACGGCTCACAACCACACCCAGGAGGAGTGTCTTAGTGATTTCCAAAATGCTTGTGTATGTGCTGCTCAAAGTGCCTAATGGCGGAGAAACAACGTATCATTACTGAAAAGTCATTTATCCACCATCATTGGTGGTGACAGTTTTAACAAATATGCATAAAAAATATTGTTTATAAACGATACCTACTGCAGCTTTAAGGAGTGTACCAGCACTTATTTTATTTACAAATAAACCACTGATTTATGTAGCCTAATCTGTACAACTGAGATAAATATGTTCTGTTTTATTCTCTAATCTAGAGAATTGGGTGATCACAGCGGTTTCAGAAACTGTGTACCCATCCCTCTACTGAGAGCAGAGACTATAGAAAACACTCTGATATGTAAATTTACTTTAATATATAACGTTATCTGTTGTTTTTTTACATTACAGCATCAACTGTGCTTGGAAAGCTGTCAGGAGAAACACATTTTGATGCCACCCCTAATAAGATCATAGTTTATGTGATATTGCATATTATATGAAAATGAATAACCAGTAGCTAAACATCTGACAAACAGCAAAAAGGCAGGGGGGTTGGAGAGCAAACTTTTCTAACATCTCTGCACTGATATGGCGGGGGAGCACATTTCAAACCATTGCTCCTTCACTGCACCATTTATGCTGCAGCTGCTGCGGCTTCAAACAGCCCTCTTTTGTTCACGTTTCTGCTATTGAGACACTGCATTTGCAGTCAATTCAAATCCGTCATCCAGAACTAAAAACTCAGAGAAAACAAACCACCACTGAAACATAACCATCTGGGATTTTGGTTTAGGCTTTATGTCTAGGTTTATAACACAGGCTAGCAGGGATTTTTTTTTTTTTTTTTTTGTACAGCTGCCAACACTCTTGCTGGTGCCATTAAAAAAAATAAAACATGAAACTATACAGAGTTATTCTTATTTCCTTTTTTTTAATTTTATGGATTGTTTTGGAGGCTTTCAATTATTTGTATTGAACATTTATCTGAATTTCACACTGGAAAGTAAAAATATACTTTCGAAGAAGGCCTACTAAAACCTATTAAAAGCATATTGGAAGGGCCTACATCTCACATGCTAATATTAACTGTTTGACTCAATGACCTTCATGTTATACATGCGGCACAATGGTTTTCAACCCATGTATGGGTTTTAATCTTTTTAGTCACAACCTTTGAGCACACCTGGCTAAGGGCAACAGGTTTTGTGCTTTGTTGACAAAGGATTAGGAGCATGGAAAAGCATGAGTCACAGGGAAGAACGTGAGGTAAAATGTCTGGTGTGATTGCAGGAGAGGTCCAGTGGGAGCTGAAGGGTGATGGACAATGCCATGTTGGACGGGGGAGCGGAATGTGACAATGTTGGTTGCAAACTCTCCCTGCCGTGGAAAATGATCAGTGACATAATGTGTGTGTTTAACACTGGAGGCTGAATCTAGCTTGGGGAAATGTGGCAAACTGGGAGTCTGTGTTAGCAAAGTACCGATTGCTATGCTTTGTGTTGCAGTTTGGGTGAAAGATGGCAGAAGACCAGCTCACTGGTAGCAGGAGGGAGCTGCAAGAGGAGTGATTTGCAGCAGACACATTTGGCAGACAGACTCTTCTCATTCAGAGGCTCTCACAGACTGGTATGATCTGCGTTTTCTATCTTACAGACCTATTTTAATGTCCTACTTGAGTACTCTTTGCATAAATTAGATTTTTTAATTGATGTCATGTTCAATGTGTAAAGGACTTTATTCAAACTTTACAAACTTAGTCAGCAGTTTATTTTGTGTAGTTCATAGGTTGCAACAAACCTATGTCCAAACCATGCAGTACTGTATTAGTATTATTAAAAATACACTCCCTTTATTATAAGCATGCTTACACAGACAGTATTGATTCAACATACATCCTGCATTGGTTTGTGCAAAAAAATATAGTCAAAAGAAATATGAACAGAAAGTGATGCGGATGAGAATGCTTTAACTGGGATTAACCATGTGCTGTGGTTCAGCTTCACCTGCCACATCTACATTTGATTGCAGCTAGACCTGCAGATTCAAGAAATCACTTAAACAGAACCAATCTGACAGCACTGAGTTAATTAATAGACCTTAGAAAGCATGGCCCAATCAAAAGAAAAAAGAAAAGAAATCACCATACC
Organism: Xiphophorus hellerii; assembly: GCF_003331165.1. Taxonomy (NCBI): domain Eukaryota; kingdom Metazoa; phylum Chordata; class Actinopteri; order Cyprinodontiformes; family Poeciliidae; genus Xiphophorus; species Xiphophorus hellerii. The sequence continues at coordinate 15,354,505 of NC_045673.1, forward strand.
TACAGTCAACCATGGTGGTGTGATGGTCTTTGGCGTCTTTGATGCCTCTGGACCTGGACAACTTATTGATGCTGATGGAGCCAATGAATTTGCTCTCTTCCACAAAATCCTAAATGAGAAAATTCAGCCATCAGTTCATGACCAAGTTAAAGTGAACATGGGTTATGCAGCTTTCCTAAATGTAACACAAATTAACAAAATAAAACAAAGTGAATAATAAATGAATGAGAGGAGGAAGTGCAGAAAGCTAACTTTCAAATATTGAATTGACATTAACAGCCACCTCATTTAACTCAGTATGGTACTTCTCTCTTCGCAGTGGAAGATGGTTGTTCATAGCACAGGCAATTTCAGGTAAGCTTCATAGCACTGAACTGGCACATTGTATACATCACAGCCAAATGTTAACAGTTTAAAACTTCAACAAAGTCCATGTCTCCAGGAAGGAATAATTTCTCAGTAGCTGGGGGTTCAAACCTTCTGTACAAAGTACAGCATAGAACAAGGGGCTGTTTTTTTTTTGTTTTGTTTTGTTTTGTACCAGGCCACTGGATTGCATATTTAATATGAAGTTAGTTTTTAGTGATATACATTATTCAAATCCTTTATAGAGGAACAAACAAGTTAGAAATTCAAAGCTTTCTGAATGTACTCCTTTAACTACTAGTTCCATGATGTTCTCAATTGAATCAACTATCCATACTCTTTCTGCAGAAAGAGGGGTAGTTGGTAGCAAAGGTTAGGTTGTCCTAATCACTATAAGATATCCGGGAGCTGTCCTTTGATTGGCCTACCAGAGAAGCACTCTGGGCTGTCATTTCTTATTTGGGAAAGAGATGATGCTCATGCCCACAGACAAGACTAGATTTGATTGGAATAACACTGGTGTGCACCAAGCTTGCAGACATGTCTATCTTGACAGTGACTGTGCAGAATGTTTGCTGAGAAACAGCTGAAATGGAAAACAACCAAGCAGAGAAATCAGCCCCTACTGAATTTCAGTCAAGTTTGTGGGAGCAAATATCTTTCTTGTCTCCAACCTTAAGTAGTAATAACACAGCAACGTCAAAGAATCACCAGGTTGGAAAGACAGTGGTCAGCCATCTCTGGATGAATGCATCTCTCTTCACACAAATAGACTTTTTTACGATACAATTTTTTCTGTGATCATTCCAGTCAGTTCTTGTTTACAGATGGAATTATTTGTTTATGTCGCACAAATAATATTAGTCTTTTTTAAATAGATATAGAACTTTTTTGCACTTAACACAGGAAACTCACAAAAAAAAGAGAAGTACACTTCTCCAAAGGCTAACTACTCTCTGACTTTGATAGATTAGTCTCATCGGAGCGATGTCACATGTTCTTTATTTTCTCGAACACTGTGCAAGCGGAACAGATGGTATCTGGGAGTAACATGCTCTCATTAGGAGGTCCAGTGTTTGCATATATGAAAGGGAAAATGAGAGAAAACAGAGAGGGAGGGGGTAAAATCCTCTGAGTTTTGGCACAGATCGACACTCTGACCTTCTGTCCAGTCTGCTGTCTGACAGGCAGGAATAAAAGGATGAAGTAGTGAAGGTAAAGGAAAGCCTCACAGTATCAGAGAGCATCTTATCTAAGTCGCGCTAATCAGTAATCACTAATGTGTTTCTTTCACCTTTGACATATCTGTTAATCGGAACGTCTGCTAGGCAAATGTGTTGCTGCTTTTAAAAGTTTCTAATATACCACATTAGCAAAATAATAGCAAAATAACTTTAATGCATTTGTGCATCTCAACCTATTACAAACCACACTATTCATTCAGTACAATTGTATATATCAAACTTTAAAAGCAATAAGCGAAGAATCAAAATACAATAGAAAGTGAACCCTGCTTTTTGGCATCAAAAAAATAATTAACCCAGTTTGTGGCAAAGTTTGCCTTCACACTCTGGACCTCTCCATGTCTGTTTGACTGTGGTATTAAACTTTTTACAACGTGATGTAGTGACCTTTGGTCTACCTATTTATACCTGGCAGCTACATAGCATGATATGCTACTGTGACTGATGTGTCAAACTGGCTGGATCACTGTCAGCTCCAATTACTGTTCTGTCTCCTCATCCATGGCATCCCTTGAGGTAAGCTACTATGGTTTCTTGTGTAACAAAGTACAATCATGGAAGGTTTTCTAAAGCTTTAAGCAGATATCGCACTATACTCCGAGTATTAACCAAGAACGTAATGCCAAGCATTGTTTATCAGGTTAAAATAAGGTCTCTTCTCTGTCAGCTTTTCTGCTCAATAAAGTCTCTGCTAACTTTCGAATCCTTGTACTAACTTGATTTGTATTTAGTACGAGTAGAAAAATCTTTATTTAAAATTATTTTGAAAATAACTGAATTCTTATGTCAGGTAATGTGCAACTTACAAACTGTACATTAGTTTGTGAGATGTGAGAAAAATATACTAGAAAAAAAAAAGATATATAATTTATCAACTAAACCTATGCTTACTGTGCAAATGCATTTGTACTCCGTGAACCTATTCCCCTCTTGTGATGTAGGAACAATCAACTTCAATGTAGTTTATTAGGATTTCTTATGTGAGACTGACTCAAGAAATACTTCAGTGTTTCAATTTTGTTTGTCAGCACATGTAAGCCCTATTATGCAATGTCCACAACAAACAAAAAATATATATACCGTACTGTGAAATCTATTCTATCACACAGCATCTTGAAACTGGCTAACTATGAATCCACACTAATCTATGCTCACTATAGAGATTTTAAATAACAAACACCTGTAAGTAACTAATTATTATGAAAAGATGTGGTTGAGTCACGAGTAAAGACCAATGTCACACTCATCTGTATCTTTTAATTAGATCATTTCATTGTTTCTTTTTGATTTTGGGTTAATCAGTGCACTTTGCACTGTCCTACTACATTTGGCCAGTGGTACCTGTCCAATATTTGAATACAAAAAGTCAGATAACTTGCTGAAGTGAACATCACAATAGGGAAAAAAAGGATCTACGTATGTGACTATGTGCTTTGCCAAACAGGCTTCCCTGTGTCTTTGGTAAGAACACTCTGATTGCTGTTGAAAGGACCAGCTCATGTGATAGGGTTGCACAGTATTTTCATGCCACTCATGATATTATCCCTGGTACAGTATTCATGTATCATGAACAATATCAGATTGGACCTGGGACCTTTCATTCCTAAATAAAAAAAAGCTTCAATTTCAGATAGCCTTAAAACCCATAAAAGGATGCTTTCAATTTCATTTTGCAATTGTACTAGGTAAAGAGAAAAACAAAATGTTATATTGTTGTTAATTTTTTACAGATTATATAAAATTATATTTGAAAGAAAATCATAAGGCTACTTTGACTGCTTATTTTGAGGTAATGGGAATTTGGTCAAATCTGCTTTGTATATTTCTATACCTTTGGTACATCTTATCTGTAGTTGCATGACTAAACTCTCTTAACACATGTAAAAATGTAAAGCATAAAAGCTCTGTATGTTAACTTTATGCATAAAAATCCCCCAAGTAAAACTGTCTGACCTAATTCTGAAACTAGCACAGCTGAGTTTGAGCAAGAATTAGCTTATTTTCTGGAGGGCAGAGGAAGAGGTAGAATACAGTAAGTGGTAGAAGGGCCCTTTTGCTGATCAAAGTATGTGATGTTATAATTTATTTATTTTCTTGTCAGCCTTTACTGGTTCCGTCTGGTGATATGGCAGCTGTTTGGAGCATGACGATTTTATTTTAAGCTCATCCCAAAGGAAGGCGAAAAAGTCGCCCAATTTTATTCTACAAACAGATGTAATCAGGTGGTGTCAGCAACATAAACAAAAGTATTATTGCTGAGCTTTTTAGTTGTCAGGCAGTAATAAACAAAATGCAGTCAAGCAAATATGAATCTATGTAGCAGCTTAGGTGCAAGAAAAATATTACATAAAGTGCTTGAAAATCTTCTCCAGTTACCAGGGATATAATGTGGTTTTGTTTGCTTTTGCAAAAAAGAAAAACAAAGTATTTAGTAAAACTATAATAGCTACTAACCTGATCCAGAAACATTGTACTAAAGAGTTTTATGGGTAATTTCCCCCTATGTGGGTGACAAATCTTTACTTATATGCAGCCTTTCTCTCTTCCCCAACTGAAAACGTCGCCATTACCGTAGTCCCTTTATGGACCTAGTTTCCCCAAATAAAACTTTTTAATTATCCACTTGCCTGACTTTTGTTGTTCAAGACCTAAGTTTATAACAGATGCAGTGGCATCCAAAGAATTTAACATAATTTGAGAAAATGTGTTGCTTAAAAAAAACTGGCTTACTTCATTCACAATAGAAATATCATGAGAAAAATGGTTTATGAGTAAATAATGGAGGAGACATTTTAGTTTGCGTGTTTTGAGACATTCAGTTTTTACAGTATAATGAAACAAAAGGAATAGTGGATGACGCAAAGAACAACTTCCCTCCCTAAAGTCTACAGACTGTATGCAGACTTAAGGATGTTTTACCCCGGAGTGTAATACTGTTCTGTTGTTTTTTTTTCTTTCTTTTTTTTTTTACATTAACTATATATTGGGATGATGGTGGCAACAGTAGTAGGAGTTCATTCTGTAATCGTGAGTTGCCAGTTCGATCCCCAGCTCCATCTGTCTCTGTCGCTGTGTCCTTGAGGGAAACACTTCACTTGCCTTTCCTGCTTAGAGGTCCCAGTGGCATCAGTGCATGACAGTCTTGGTTTTGTCAATGTGTCCCATAGTAGCTGTGTCTACAATCCAGTAGAGAGACCAGTCTCCTCATGGAACCATTGTCTGAGATCTATTTGTTTTTGGGGTAACAATAAAGGGGTCAGTAAATGGGTGTGCCCAATTCTAATTTTGAGTAAAACCTCAGAGACTTTGTAGACCTACCTAATGTTATTAAAATATAAGCAAATACCATGCTTAACAAGGAAAAAAAATACTTTGTTGTGTACCTAATGCTTTGTTATTTAAGAAGATATATATTTATCTTTGTAAATCTGACCCTAAAATTACCAAAAGCATCCAGCTACATCAGCTCCAGTTGTTGGAATGTCAAATTCATACCAATCCTGAAGTGTGTCCAGCAGAAATATTGCCAAGGCCACAAATGGCTGGTGGGCTGCACCTTGAACACCCCTGGTTACTACAGTATTTTCACCTTTTATATCTTACATTACTGCTTACTAATTGTTTTAACGAATAATACATTTGAATTTTACAAGACAAATATTTTGAAATGATTTATAATGTCTTATTTTGTTCATCATGGCACTGAAATATGTCATCCTTTTACTTTTGTCTTGACATGAAAAAAACATATTTTTGTTAAAAAAAAACCCTATTGATTTGTATGAAAAAAGAATCAATTACACATAATTAGGATGTAAGCATACTGCTCACTGCTCTCGATAATCAAGTTAATCTTAATCAATAACACACCATTTCAATATGGGATCATTCAAGCTAAAATAAAACAGGAAATAACACAGCATGACAAGTTTCTCAATAATTTGCAATGTGCAACACCTCATATTTGCTTTGGCTTGTATCATTCTGGTCCTTGATTTTATGAATGTCAGAAAAACATCCTTGTTTTCATTACAGTACTAGGTTAATTCCAACTAAATAAAACCTAGCAGGCCCTTTAAGTTGAGATGAAGTAGTGTCTTTGAAAATGGAAAAAGTCAAAGTTCAAGAGTTGGTTCAAGCAACAAAATTACAGCTGAGCATGTCTACATAATTGTTCAGCATGAACTTCTATCTTTATGTAACTATGTTACACAAACATTAAATGTAGGGACAAAAGTTTAAATTTATTTTATTTTATTTTTTTTCCTATTTAATCAGTTTACATCATATGTCTACCTTCATTTTGCTACCTGTTAATATTAAATGCAACAAATGTTCATTTATGAACATTTATATGTTCATAAATGAGCATATATTTGATCATTTATGAATAAATACATTATATAAATATATAAATATTTTTTCAGACAGAAAGAAGGCTGACATTAGCAATAAGGTTATTCCAGAAGTAGGGGGTTACTGTTCTATCTCCACATCTGTTGAAGCAACGATATTCCATTCAGTAAGTATTGTTGAGTAATACTTCATCAACTGATTTAGAAACACAATTAACCTTGGTCAGTTAGAAGAAACTTAAATACACCTTAAATCTCTCTGGCATCAATTGAACCCAGCATGTAACCCTGTAAGAGTTTGCAGCATTGTAATATTATCTTAGAATTTATGGCTTTTACAGAAATAGTTTGATTAGCGCGGTTTGAAATGTTGGTCTTACTAAACCTTCAATTCTCACACTGTCAGGTCAGGACTTTGTACAGGTCTTTGTCTGCCTGTGCAAATTTATTCTTCTATACTTAAAACTGGTTGCTTATAAATATACATATTATACTGTATGACTACAGTTCGAAGCCATTTGCCTTAGGATTTTAATTTTTTTTTTCAGATGGCAATAGTAGCTCAGGGAAGAGGTGGAGGAGATCGATATTTTTCACAGACTCTCTGTTTCAGAAGAAAATGTAACGACTTAGTGACATTTTTGAAAAATATGTAAAAGAAATTTTTTTATTAATAAAGATTATGTACTGCAGCTTTAAAGGGGTTTATGCTAACTGTTCTCTCAGTACAAACTTTTATCCAAGATGCTTCCAACTTCATATTACAAATTAGATGGTTAAAAACCAATTGCATCCAGTAATAGTGATGAATAGTATCCAACACACTGTAAAGTGCAGAATTCACAACAATAAAAAAATAGACAGGTTTGCATAAAACCATTATCATGTGTTTCTGTTTTAGCAGTTGGCATTTACTGATCACGCTCTAAAAACAGTGTGAACTTTCTTCCTGCAATGTTGTATTTAATATTCATAGTGAACAAACAGAAGCTTAAACATCTATTAAATGTGAAATCTAAATTACCACAGCAGCACGCTCCCATTGTAGTCTGTTCAAAATGAAATCCATTCTTAGTTGAGTCAATGCTGACCTCACCAAATGCCTCACACCAATGGAGTTTGTTAAGAGTTTCGGGGACTTAGCAAGGCAAATTGGACTCCCTGTTAAATTTAACAAATTAATCTTTCATGCTAAGGTATATTACATCAAAAAACTAAAAGGAACAACATTCAAGCTCCACCAGTCATTGTATCAATGATGGAAAAGTAAAACTGCTAACTGTAAATAAATAAAATAAAAAAACAATCTACTCCACTTCCTCTTTCAAAATGTCAAAGATTTAATTTGCAGCTTTGTCTGATATATTTATAGTCATCTCTGTAGTGGCCCTTGATCAGTGTTAACTTGATGTTTTAAGTGTGCTGCTATAAATATGCCAACTGTGCCAAAACCAAAGCAAAACTTTTAAAACTGTTTTTTTCTTTGCACTTTCATATTAACCTCCAAATTCTACCTCTTAACGACATTCCCTCATGAAATGTAGTCATGTTTTTTGCATATAACTGATTATGTTTCAAGCAAACACTGCCTTAATCTTATTAACATGAGTCACAGAATTTACATATTTTGTTGTAATTATTTTCATGCTTAAATGATCAGGTACAGCAGATAATGAGATAATAATCTGTTGTGACACAATTTTTTCTCATACCCTTGATGCTGGAGATGTAAAACTCTTTACTAAAATGTTCAAATGAATTACAGATGACATTACTTCTATCACCTATTTTATTTTTGTAAAATTTGAGTTTATAATATAAATTAGTGTCAAATAAAAAAAAAAAGAAATGCCAGATATGTTGAATATATAGCTCCGTAATGCCTTGTTGTTGGTTTTTGTGTGTGTGTGTGTGTGTGTGTGGGGTGGGGTGGGGTGGGGGGCGGGGGGTGCGTGTGCATGTATGCTATACTTTTATCTTCACTTGAGCCACGAAATAAAGATGATTAGGTGTTTGTCATCAACACATCTTGAATCAGGTCAAGAATCTGGGTTAACTGCAAAACAAACTCCACATTCTATTTCGCATCATAAAAATGTAAACAAAGACTTGTTTCTTTTGAAGTTATGACATTATTTCTTAGCGAAACTTCAGAACTTCACCAAGTATAAAAACAAGCTATTGGGTCTGAAATATTATTAGTACTTCAGCTGTTATATACTCCCTGAATAGGTCAAAGGTTTACCATGTATAAGAAGTGAATTTACACGTGAAGTAATCATTTTAAATCATTTCTTTTGATTCAACTTCTCCCCAAAAGACAAAGAAAACTCTTTAGCTATATAATCTACTTGCTTGCTTCTATTCCTGATTCATGAGCAAAAGACTAGGACTTGAGTTCCTCCTAACAGCAAGATTGAAGTCTATTTTTGGGACTTAAGTGTGATTTGAATCTGACCTTGAAATTTAATTCCCCATTTTTATATTGATATAGTAGGTATTATACCAAAACCATACACATAAGTACTCCGTGCTAAAGTGCTTGCAGTGGCTCCAAAAATATGTCTCATTAGACATTATAAGAATAGACAGCACATTAAATTTATACAATTATATATGACCCTACACACAAATACTACTGCGTCTGCTAGAGAAATATGTTTCCCTGGCCTTTATAGAAACTTTTGTCCAGATGGCCAGACGATAACTCGGCCCTTGCCTGGATCCCTCAATCTGGTGATAAACTTGCAGTGTGAAACATATAATTAGACTATGTATACACACTGTTTCGTCTGCTATCTGCATCTGACCTATGAGATGTTAATACAAGGAACAAAAAGTAAAAAAAAAATACCTGAAAGTGGTGATAAGTGGTAAGAACATGAGCTTTCACTGTGCAGTATTAAAGACTGGAAAAGACACCAAACCCAATAAAGCCCACCATGAATGGTTTTAAATCCATCATACAGAAATGTCACAGAATTCTCTCTTCCTCTATGGATGAGCTGGAGAAAGCTAAAATCTCATGTAGGAAGAAAAACAATTTCTTTATTATAGAATTTGTGAGCACAAACAAACTGTTGCCATGAATTTGCTAAGAACTAGAACACAAGGAGCAATAAAGCTGGTAATTAAAATTCAAGTTGATCTTTTGAGGCTAAATATTCTTCTGCTTTTTTGCTTCAATGATTTTAGATGCTAATTTATCTATTTTACACAAAAATATGATGAATGATGACTGTGATAACTGGTAATGAAGATGATAGTGGTTATTGAACAAACTGTCTACCAGACGTTTTGGTTAAGTTGACAAAAATATCTTTCAACATATTGGTATAGTCAGGGGTAAGTAAAAATAATAACAACAATACTACTACTACTACTACTAACTACTACTACTACTACTACTAATAATAATAATAATAATAATAATAGTCTTTTCTGTAAATACAAAAAATTACATGGACTACAACAAAAAAGGGTGCCTTCCCTTACGAACATTCATTCACACAACACCATCGGACATAACCATGGTATGTAACAGCCGTACTCAAAATTAATGAAAAAATACCGACAATAATAATAGAGGTTACATTCACTCAGTCATATTTCTGCCTACTTTTGTTGATTTATGTGCACCTATTGAAATCATCGACAAACACGCCTTAATTAATTCTATTTTATCATCATAGCATTGTTAATAGCTCTCCTACAGAGTTAAGGGCAAAATTATTCTCTTCATTTAAACAGTCCTTGGACCTGCAGTGCAGCCAACACTATAGAATCAATGTCACAAAGGACCAATTGATCTATCTTCTAATTATTACCTTAAGATGTTCTGTGAGCAGCATCATACCAGTATCCAATCAAATCCAATTAACACTGGTGGCCCCATCCAGAAAACTGCATTATAGAGGGATTACACAGCTATCTGTGCTGGTCTGATTAATGGCCACAGTAATTAATGCTGAAGGGGTCTGTCCAAGTGCCTCAGTGTCGAGGAGCATACAGCAGTGAGCCAGCTGCAGCGAGCGGGGCTTCTATTCACACACACACACACACACACAGGCCCGCACGCCCCTACACAAGCACAAACACTTGAACACCTGGATCCTCTCATGCACACATATGTTGCACACAGTGAGGGTTTATTCAGAGAATTATAAACCGATATATAAATGCAAAAATAGAGTTCAAGTATAATTTAGGTGTCAATTGAAAAACTGTGCAAATAGTATAATAAAAAACATAATAGTTGATAAAAAAGCAATATTTGAATATTGGAAAATTAACAAAGGCTGATACCTATATTGCCATCTGTAGGCCTCCGTCTTGAGGTAAACTGTATAGCTTTATTGTGTTCAAAAGTGAAACCAATTCCATACGTACCAGACAAAAAAAAAAATAAACATACAATGAGAAATAATATGAAAATGAAGCATTTTGTGGCAGTCATACTAAAATTTAAAGGAATGATTTAGTAAAATTATTATCTTATTATCTTACAAATGTCACTATAAAATATTTTCACCAGAAAATATTATCAATAATCAGTCCTTTATCTCTTGTAAGGAAACAAATACAGTTACTTTACCTCAGGCCGTTGAGTACAAGTACTTTGGTGTCTTGTTCAGTATTGATTGCAGGATGGAGCAGAAGACAGATAAAGGGATTGGGGGATAATCAGCAGTAATGCTGGCGCTGCTCTGATCTGTCATGGCGAAAATAAAGTGCATAGCCAAAAAGCAAAGTCCTCCAGCTACATTCTAGACTCAGTTCCCAAAGCTGAGATACTAAAGTCTCTCTATGCTGCATGTTTTAGGTGTCTCCTTGAACTAGGTAGCATGCAGAGAAGGCATTTATTGTCACAACATAACTCTTGATTCTACAGACAAGAACCCAATAGCAGGATGATGATGTCTAGAGAGCATTTTCTCTTGTCATCAAAATATCCTTAATCCTTAGAAAGGAATTTCCAAAATATCTCAATATCTCTGAAAAGTTTTCACACATTTTTTGCCTTTTGATTTTTCTGATATTTAATGTACTTACACATATTTATGCACATTATTATTTTATTTCCATTTAATTAAAAATGCAAATATTTAACGATCAAAATTAAAAGCACATAAATGTTGTGGTAAACAGTGTGCAGAAGGTAGAATGAGAATGTGAAATTGACCTTTCTTTTCTTATTTTGATCATCTCTCAGAGCTTGATCACTATGTCCCAAAGCAGTTGGTGTTATGCAGAACATATATGCTGACTAAGCACAAATTATGGCTTTGCTTAGCTTTGCGTTTCATTTTAAGCTATTTTTGTACCACCAAATTCTGCAGATGTGCTCTATTTAAAAAGAACAGACCTTGTTTGACTGTGAATGCTATCGACTTGATTCCTCTTTGATTTCATGACATATGAATTTCAAAACCAAACAGCAACAACAACAATAGTAACAAGTATATAGCAATACTACTACTAACAATATCAATAATAGGTAATGATGACTGCATGATGGTCATGGGTTTACGTATCAGCCTGGGATCTTTCTGCATATTTTCGCCATGCACGTTCTTTACAAGTATTCGCGCTTTGGCACACTGTCCAAAAACATGATTCTTTGAGTAATTAGTTTCTCTTAAATGACTTTTGGCACAACTGTGTAAGTGCAGTTCATACCTAAGGTATGATTAACCTGTCCAGGGCGTAACCTGTCTTGGCCCAATGAAGGCTGCAGATGGGTCCCATGCTCTCTGCGATCTCTCAATAGTCTAGAGCACATCCCAGGTTATGCTTTTTAAAAAGGAGTAGTTTTATGCTGTTACATGGTAAAGTAAAACAGCATGAATTCAGAAAGGAATGCTTTAAATACAAACACGAAAAGAAGACCATAATTGTGCACGTCTGCATTTGATAAAACAGACCAGCAGTCAGTTAGATAAAGAACATGAACCACATAAAGAGAGAGTTCAAAGCAACAGATTTAGGAATGCCATCCTTCCGAGAGCAAAACTAAAAAGGGAATCTGTTAGATGTGGTCTGTGCTTTAGACAATTTTTATAATGTCAGTGTTCTAGAATTTTAAGCAACGAAGGACTGCTATTATTTGTTTCCTTGTAGTGCTGCAGGTCTTCCAAGCATAACAGTACCTATTGTATTTCATGTCAAACTTGACTATGGAAATGTTATGGAAAAATTTTTCAGCACCAGCATGAGTGCTGAGGTGGTAATCATTCTTTTCCACACCATGGTCTGCATTCTGCCTGTGTTTTGATCTACTTTACACATTATGTATGTTGCCATGGAATATTTCTGATTATTTTTACTAAACATGCTGATTTTCTTCTTGTGCTATGAATATGTACAGTGCTTTCTGTGATTATATGAGACATTCACAATTCACTGAAATTCTAATAATGAATGGATCATGGATTGTTCATACCTGGTTACCACCAGCTCAGATTCCAATTTGTCACCATTGTCAATGCTATAGAAACATGCAGTAATAGTTACGGACTGGGTGAAAATCGACTGCTGACTCAAACTTTAGCAAATGTCAACCATGTCATTTCACAATACTTTACAATTACTGTTAATTTGCATGTAAGGTACTCGAGGCAGCACTAACATGGAGATGTTTTTGAGAACATCTCCATCTACACATATTTCCACAAAGCGCACAAATACACACATCGCTACATGTCTATTTTTTTTTTACTGTTGCACAAAAGCTTAATTTTGAGATAGCAGAAATCAGAGAGCATATCCATTCAATTTGACACATGTTTTATTATTCCTGCATTATGCAACTGTTGCTAAATGTCATGTAAATGCTTCAGTGAATTTCAATTTACCATCAAGCCACTAAGCCCCAGTTCCTACTTTGAGCTGATAAAGTGAAATTGAGGAATGCAACAAAAAAAAAAAAGAGGCTGGAAAGACAGAGAGAGTTCATGGGACACTTCCCTCAGAGCAGTGTTATCCACCATGAATACAGAATGTCACGAGCAGTAAGGAAAGGAAAGTCATTTGTCAGCTGTATCAAGGATCTGGGTAATTACTGTAGAAACAGCAGCTTTGTGGTTATCCTGCTGAAGAAGTACAAGAGAAGAACTGTCTGTTTGAAGGAGACTAAATTCTGCATCTGTCAGACCTGACACTACTGAGAAGGCCCCTTTTTCAAACAAACATGTAAAGATAAAAATATTTATTTTTCTACATTGCTTAATGTTTTTGTGGAACTCTAAGGTGGTGATTAAAATTCATACACATTGAACCATGATGTCTAAAATTTTACAATTTTTTAGTTTATTTTTTCCAAAAATAGATTATTTCTTAAGTAATTCCCATCCTTGGTCATATTTATAAATGCAGCGGCAAGCTGTAATGATTAACAATGGCTTTCAGGGAACTCCGAAACTCATATGGATATATTAATGATGCTGTGACTGTTTTTCTATTTTAACACTTCAAAGGTCTCATGCCCTGTTTCCTGGCACTTTTTGTGGTCTTTACCAGATATTTTTCAAAATATTTGGAAAAGCAGGGGTACATAAATAACTGATGTTAGAGAGGGTATGGTGTTCACAGTTTCACACCATCATGTCTTTAAACTGATTCATGATAATCTGATGTAGACTGACAAAAAGTGGTAAGCAACAATCATTGTGTATAAGATATCATGTGTATAAGATATCAATCTTTAGTAGTTATTTCTTTTATTCTTAATCCAGACACCTTCAAATGTTAATAAACTATAACTTCATATTTCTCTGTTACTGTTATATGAATGAACACAGTACTGTTATTTACATATGATACACAGAATAAAGAACGCATCTAGAATAAACAGTCTACATTTAGAACAGGTTCTATACATTCTTGAAAAGTCTTTAAAAGTATGGAATTTGACAGTACTATTTTCAAATAATAAGAAAAGACATAAAAACAACTGGAAAAAGGCACCAGTCCTTCTTGCCAAATTGCAAGCATAAGTGTGTTCACATAATGAATGGATGGATTATGTATTGATATAAAGTGCACCACTAATTTATGATATCTCAATGAGTACATACAGTAAGTTTATAATCAAAACGCTTTGGTTAAATCCAGAATTTCTTAACCCTGATCCTCAGAGCTGTTCCAGGTGTCTCCCTGCTGCTGCACACCTGACTTCGGTGCACAGGTGATTGGCAGGCATCTGCAGCAGTTCATGCAATACTGAGTAGGTAATGCAATCCTTTACAGTAAGTTTGTAGTAGGCACATCTAAAACACGAAGGTACCAATAACAAGGGTTGACAAACACTGGGCTATACAACATAGTATTTCTGTTACCATTGAATGCTATGAAAATAAAAAATGTAACCTAAAATTAACATTCTCCAATCCCTTGAATTTAATTTTTAGATTTTTTGGCACCTTTAATTCCAGTTACTAGATGGGAAATGGGTAAAGAGAGAGTAGACCTGCAGCAAAGGTCTCAAAGTCAGTAATTGAACCCTAGACAGTCACAAAGAGGATCAGAGGTTCTTTTATTTGTGCTACACTCTGTTGGTATTTTTGTTTTCCTATTTTACTTCAAAACCTCAACAAATTTTTTAAGCTTAATTGATTAAAAGAAATCTTATGCGTGCTGACAAGAACGTCTAAGACACAGGAAAAATTCACTCTGGAGGCTTTTTTTAGAGACACTTTACATATGAATGTCCATCACTATTTCCGGATTTGTAATAATAGCAGTGCGTGTGGCAGAAGGAATGGTCGGGAAAAGAATGGTAACAAGACTAAAAAAAAATGCTCTTTTTTCAGTCAGAGGGAGCATGTGCTCGTTCTAAAATGAATTTCATCTCACATACACATGTAAATCTCGTCAGTACTCATCTCTCTCTTGGCGGGAAAAGCAGTTCAGAGAGACAGCCGGGATAAATCAGTGGGTAGGGCCCTGATGTAGCCTGTGTGGGCTAGGACAGAGATGAAGTCACTGCAAGCAGCCTCTCTGGCTTTAATGATGTGCAGTGAGCCAGTGGAGGCGTGTAAATCTGCAGCTGGCATCTCATTCTCTGCAGCCTCTATTCTTACCAACCTTTGAGATATCTCTGTCAAAGTCACCTCTGTGCACCTGCTACAGGTTCAAGTGCAACAATTCCCCCAGTGGGTAAGAGACAAAGAGAGAGAACTTACCAGAAAGAGAGAAGCTTACGCCACAAGTTTTACTTTACTCAAATTCAGAAGAAAATACCAGCAATCTTCAACTTGCAAGTGCTAATATTGCTATCATTAACATTATTAATATTATAAACAATTACAATCCAGATTTTTAAAAAGTTTTTTTTTTTTTTATAGAACACATGAATGTATTAAATAGAACACTAGTTCTCTAGTTTTAAATGCTCCCGGTTAATGGGTATGGGCCTTTCATCATTTGATAAATTCCAGTCAGTACTCTCAAAACTACATAATTTTACTTAACATTATGTAGTTTTTAAGTATACTACATAATTTATAAACAGCTATAAACATGCTGGGAATGTTCATAGCAACATGCTGGGAAACAAAAATGTGCTCAAAGCAGCTAATCTTTTATGCTACTGAATGTCGGGAATTCTCCATATAGCCTGGACTATTGACATACATGCTCAATTAATCTTTGGCAGTTATTTTTTACCAAGGAGTATGCTATCAAAATTCACTGAATGTTCAGTATGACTGATTTGGTCATTTTCATTCCCACATAAAGCTCATGCAATGTAATCCCTTGAACTGAAAATGCGGCATTGTATGTAGGAAAATTGCCTCTTTCTCAATATAAACATCAACTGGAAAACTAACACTGGTGAAAAAGTAGAAGATTTGTACATCTTGCTCTGCATATATATTTATATATTTTTCAGTTATTTAATAGGTATTATTAAAAACATTTCAGAGGGGGTGTTTTGAGTTTTTTGAGCTTTACGTTACGTTACGTTACATTATAATGTAATTCCCTCATCAAAAACATATGTGGAGTTTGCTTTGATTCTTTATAAGTTTGAGAATCCTTGAATGTACCGTGGCAGCTAAAATGGTTACTCCCACAAAGCGCCACCTATTTCCATAAAGTTCCTCTTTGGAGCTGTAGTCTACAAATAATAATATAAATCTGTGTTACATATGGTTTCTGGACATGTCCATCAATATTGTTTTCTTTTGACAAGCTGTTACTGTTTTCTTTATAATCATCAATATTCTGCAGCTGTCATCTGTATGTAACTTTGCGTTATATTTAGAAAAACCCAAGTATTGGACACACTACATAAGAAATCTCTGGTCTACATTTCTAACTGCATGTGACTCTATCTCTGAATTGTGTTAGAATATAATTGGATTGAATTGGTTGGACAAATTATTCCAAGCAAAATTTGTTCATGTACAAGCAAAAGAAGTGAATTAATTTCTAATCAATACTTTTTTTACAATTATTTATTCATGTTCTATAACGAGAAAGATTTTGATATCTGGATCCAATGTCAAATGTTTGCATATAACATAAATTTTAAATTTACACACTGATTCAAATTGTATGTTTCAAAAGACATTGTTTTGTTTAAAAGCATTACAGATTCACTAAAACTGCAGCACTTAAAAAATATTAAGTCAAATCTATTTGAAGTATTATGCAGACAATTGCCTATTTCATTAATCCTGTCTGTCAAGCATGATTTTAGTTTGCACTCGGTATTTGGGTAAAGAGTGGTGAAGTGGCTCAACCTTGCTTTAATTGAAATTTTGAAAACAAAAAAAGAAAAACAAATTAAATTTATTTATGTATTCACAACAGAAACCAGTTGATCTGCAGTGCACTTTATTTTTAAGCAAGAAAATGCTTTTACTGCTTTTAAGGAATGAACAGTTTGTCAACATCAAGATAGCAACAACAGCCCTAACTGTCCTGAGGCATTACAACACACTAAGTAACGTAACAATTTTAATTACCATCTACTTTTAAAGTCAACGTTCAGTTTTAATAAATAATAACTATCAAAAGTCCCAAAACAATTAAACTGTTTTGTGACTGTTTTGATTGAAACTCCCTTTATGTTGGGAAATTAAAGCACAGCTGTTCAGCTTTTAAAAGCATTCTTTGTAGTAAAACTTTGTTGTCTTTCTGGTAGAGCTACTTTGCAGAAGAAAAAAAACAATCAGTCAGGCAGTAAGTGAAAGAGACAGTAATTACAAAGCAAATAAAAAGCTGAGCTGATGAAACTAAATGTTAGGAAGCAAGAGAAAAAAATATTGTGACCCAAATATAAATTAAGTAAAAAGAGAAAAGATAGAGATTAATGAAACATTAAAGTAGCTGAGAAATACAAGCAGCAACAGGAGAGTACAGATGAATGACTGGCTGTTTTAAGTGTAAACATGAAAGCAAGATGTGTTCATTAAAGTCAAAAGTGTGTCAAATAATTGCAGTTTTTCTGGGGTTTTGTGACAAAAAAAATACCTTTATACTCTAGTCAGTGTAGGGAGTAGACTCTCTGATATTCACACCTCAGTAAAAACATGTAAATATAAAGGTAACATGTTGCACAACAACATACTGTATAAAGTGTCGAAACAAAACATTGAAACAAAGACAAACATGGTGAGATAAATGTTATTTTTTTTGTCTTCATGGTACAACAAGAAGAGCGAGTGGAGCTCGGGTCCAACCAATTTTGGAGCCTATTGTTAAAAAATAAAATTGAAGAGAAAACAACAACACAATAGATAAATTCATAAAAATCCCACAGCCATATTCTGTCACTGAATGCATCATTGCACGTAACATTAGTCAAGGTTCACAATACCAAATGCAAACCTTTCTCACATAGTGAATTGCAAGTTTGCTTTGTTTGCTATTTAGAACTTTTTGGAAACATTTTCATATTAATTTTCATTACAAGATTGTTTTCCAGAAAGCGCACAAGCCTGTGAAGTTGTTCTACTCTACATCAGTAGCCCATGTTGAGAGCTCTTGGTGATCCCTCCACCATCTTAAACTAGTTAGTGGTTAATTAAGGCATGCAAAATACTCATCTACAGAGGGCCACATAAAAAAATATATAAGCCAGATTTCATCCCCGGGCCTGGACTTGGCCACATGTCAATCACTCTGCAGGAAGTAGTATGAAATTGCCCTGCTGTATGTACATTCAAATAGATGTAAAGTCCGGGGTAGCGAAGCATTCCTGCTTGAAAACAATTCTAGAGAAAGATTATCGTATCCTAAAAATAACAGATGTCCACGAGAGCTCTTGGACATATGGGCTGACTTATAACTTTGCTGTATTCTTATAAGCTTAATATACTTTGTGAACTATTTCACACACAGAACACCTGCCCTCTGGTTTCAATGCATGATTTTGCAGAGTTGCAAACACAAAAACAGGTAAAAAGCCAAGCATCAATGTGGAAGAAAGCCCCTTGTAATCCTGCTGTTTTTAGCTGTGTGTGCTTATCACAATGCACAGAGCAGGGTTGGTAAACAATGCCATGTATGTCAATTCAAAAGAGAGTCATTGCTTTGCATGCTTCTCACTGATGTGCTGTGCCATGCAGAGGTATTGTGTGCTTTCTGCTTCTAGCGAATCTCTTGAAGCTGGGTGTATGTGCAAGGCACAAGATGTGGACTCTAAAAAAAAAAAAAAAACATGTTATGGGAAGGGCATGCTCAAATATGGTATTAAGGTTGTTGGAACTAGTTTTACTATAGATTTAATGAATTTTATAGTGGGTTCAAGGTACAAATCTTTGTAAGACAAACAGCAGACAGTTACAAATGTTGGTCTTAAATCTTATTTATTCTTAATATTTTTGTTTGAGGTGACACTTCTTCCAACTTTCCACTATCAGTCAGTGGAACTGATAGTGGCTTTTTTTCTAGGAAAGCCTCCTAGAAAAAGATAATTTACAGGCATTTTATTTCCAAAATAATGAGGCTGCTGTCTGTCATCATTGAGGTTCTGCAGTGGTTCAAACCCTATGTCTTATCATAAATGTATGATAATAAGACAAAAGGCAATGCCATGTATATCAATTCAAAAGAGAGTCATTGCTGTAATACTTTGATTCGCCATTTGCTCTGTATTTTCTTTCTGAAACAATAACATTAATCGTTTTAAATGTTGCCATGGTAACCAATATAAGATGTTATAATTTCTTCACTACTACTTTAATATTTTAGGCAATGGTTGACTTAATGATTATTTATAAGTCGTTATCCAAGTTTTAAAAAAAAATGCATTTGTGTTCAGAGCTAACACCGCAATCCGCAAAAGGATTTATCACTTCTGTTTAATGTCTGCTTGTTCATATTAGCCAGAAAACCGGAAAACTGCACATGCAATACTAGAAAACATTGAGTCAAATGGAAGAATAAGTGGAGGGAGCCTGTCATGACATATGCTTAGAGCAACCACAAAAATTGAACAGCAACAACACTGCTGATATCATAGACCTCTATCAGTCACTTTTACTGTAATCACCTCAGAGTTAAGCTGACAAACCAGGCAGAGGATGGAAAAGAAAAAGGCACAGAAGTGACAATAAGTCAGTAAGAGTGAAACATGTGAAGTTAAAGAGAGTGGATTTTAGAAACACATTTCTTGTGCAGGTGTGTGTTTTGAGTTGTGTTGGTTTTGAGAAACACTACTTGAGGCAATAGCGTAATGCTTTGTGACCTTTGTGTCACAGCAGATCAGAGAGATCAGCTTAGAATATCAGTGAAGATGGGAGATTTGCTTTTCTTTTTATATTCAGCCATAGTTCAAATGTTAGAAACACTAGTATTACCTTTGAATCTTCACAGACTGGATTCTAGCTGTCTCAAGGGAATAACTCCAGTCACACAATATTACACTCCTCCTTCCTTCAGTTCTGGAGAAAAACTAATTCAACATTTATATTGGCCTTTGTTGAGGTTTTTAGTGCGGTTTAGAAAATAAAACATTACTACACAAGATTATTCCTTTTACATGCTTTACAAAAGAAAGACCTAAACCTGATTTTCTCAATGTCAGCAACATCTTTCTCCAGTGAGAAAAAAAACATCCTTTTGTCAAAAACACACATGGAAATGTCCCTGAAAGCTTGTGGAACCATTACCTCACCATGGTCTTTTCAACAATTCATCAAATCTTGAGGAAGGTCTGCCAAACCAAATACACCAAACCGAATAGTCTTATGTTCATTCATCCTTTACGCCAGGACTGGTTTTCTTTTTCCAGTAATTTTGTACCTTTATCCTCTGACTAAATGTAGTTTATCTTTTTCTGCTCCTGGAAGAATCTGTGCCAAACAATCCAAAAAATTTCCAGATCTCTCTCACATGAACACTTCTGACAGGGGAGAGCAAAAGTAAAATGTGTAACTTTTCAACAATTTTCTTAGTTTAATCTCACCATGAAGAGTTAGAGCAGCATCTAATTGTATAATGCTGGTGTAAAATAGTAAATATGTATTTTCATCCTTTTTTGCACAATAAAGCTGAAATATATTTTGCAAGTAACACAGTACTGTGAGTTCGTTAGAGGTTTTGAGGACTCAAACACAGATAGGAGGCAGGCAAGATCACTTTGTAGTGAAGCTCAGTAAACAAAAGGTAAAATGGAAACTGGTTATGTGTAGAAGAAAAACAAGAATATGTCAAAATAGGGAGCAGAAAAATCTGAAAATTGACTATTAAAAACTATAAATCCAGAAGAGGAGGATGGTGGAACAAAGGAGAAGTGATAAGGGCTCCCTACAACAATGAATCTCTGTATGTATGGCTTGTGCATTCTATTAATGTGCAACTCTTATGTGACTCGAGTGTGCAGGTGTCCCATTTAGTGGCATGCTGGCCTGACTTAGCACTTAGCACTTCTTTTTCCTGGCGTAAAGCAGTGTAGGGAGTAGACTGCAGGCAGGTCCAGTATGTGATGGCTGACTTCTTGGTGAGTCCATGAAAAACTAATTTGTAGAATTCTAACCATTAGGACCTGATGCACTGATGCACTATTTCACTATTACCTGCAAAGGACAGTGACTAACCCTCGGGCTCTGGCTCCTAACCCTGTTTCTAAAGCCCCAGAGCACAGAGAGTGCACACTTTAATAATACTCACACCCATAAGCAGTCAACTGTGGAGCGTGCCATCGGCCTCCTAAAATGCTAGTGGCAGAGTGTAAACTTTATTTCACGTCACAGTGGCTAGCAATCTGCTTTTAACTCTCCACCTCACTTACATTGCTTTCTGCTTCCATGAAATTGTGTTTATTTTCTCCTTTTTTCCCTGTTGTTGACGTTGTTAATCATGAAATAACATAATCAGTTAGCCAATTTAAATAAACACTGACATTTCCTGTTAAACTTGTTGTATTGCTCATAAAACCCTGAATTTGCTTCTGATTGGTTGACAAGTTCCCCATGATTACTCTGTTAGATAAGTATTCGATATAGGTGTGTCTTTTGTGATGCTCTTCTAGACCATCATATGTTTTGAGTTTTCTAACACATCAAGCAGTTGACCCAGCCAAAGTTAATTAGTCTCGCACTTTATTTTGATCTATCTGAAATGTCACTTCAGAGCAAAAGTTATTATGTTGACTTTGTAAGCATATAGATGAAACAACTGGTTGATGAATAAACCATCAACCAAAACATTGGCTTTTGTTTGCTGGTATTTCATCTGGAATTTCCAAGAAGGAATTTGATATCACTTGAAAGCCTACACTGTCAAATTTTGAGTGGATGATAAAAGAAACTTAACACTTGGATTACAAAGCCTGAGTGAACTGACATAATCTTAAAAGCAGTGTATTGCGTTATGCTGTTGTCAGCCCAGTTTTCTTGTCAGTGACTCTCACTTATGGATGCAGTGTTGTCTGTGTCAAATTTTATCAGGCGGTATTTTAGAAAAAAATTACTGACATGCAGTTAATAGTCATTTCCAGAACACACAGAAGAAAATATCTTTAGAATAATGTCACTTTGACTATGATGTCCAGTGACATGGAAAACCATCTGCAGAGCTACGATTGCTTGTAATAAATTTCATTTTGTTTAGCAATAGTTAAAATACAGCTTAGCTAAGTTTTTCTTTAAGTATTCACCCCAAATTAACTGTATCTACTCATGAATGGATTAGATTGAATTGTATGTAATAGGAGAGTCTCAATCTGATATTGATATTGGAAATTGATCTAATATATCAGCTGAAAAATTGGATTAAATTGGGCTTCATCTAAAATCTCAGGTATACGCATGCAGAAAAAAGCATCCCTCTCTATTAAAAAGTAAGAATAATACAAGAATGAAAGATTAAGTAGGACAGTCTACATGATCAAAGACATTTTAAAACACATCTGATAAATTCTAAGGTTTTTTTTATTATTTTAGAATCTCAAAGAAAATGAGATTCTTTGTCTTTTTTTCGAACAATGAGCTAAAACTCTTATTTCATTGTAATGCAACCAAGGTCATGCATTATATTGTCTTGTCTCATCTAATGAGCTGGTTGTATAAAAAAAACACCCTTATTTAACATGTACAAGTAGTTAGAAGGACCTTCTTTTTCACCACCTGCACACAAAAACACACCCCTTCTCGGGTTTCCACCCCTATTTTTAACTAAAATACACCATTTAATATATGACTATTGTCTGTGTTTATGTTCCACTGCATTTATCATACAATGAGTACACGCACCATTAGCACCGCTGTCGTCACAAGGGATCAAACCTATAACCTTCACAGTATTGCTGCTTAGTTTAATCAACACACCAAATTCATATCCAGCAGAAATACACTGGTTACAAACTGGTTGGAAATGACGTTGGACCTCTTGTAGGAATGTCAGCTCATTGTAATAATGTGATCTGCTTTTGCTAGAGATTTACATATAACATTTTGAATATTCTTTCAAAGGATGACAATAAAAGGTCTCATAGAAAGTGGCTATTATGTGTGTTGGGTTGAGATTATGCTCTTCTGACTAAAATATTTAGTGATATTCTAATTTTTCTTTCTGACCATAAAATGTAGTTACATTAATGGGTGCTGACAACTATTACTTTTAAATCAAATGTATGGCTCACATGTGGTTTCCTCCATATTTTGTTGTGTAATGTCCTTCAACAGTGGAAAAAGGACAACAAAGACCAGTTACCTGTCAGAGAACCAATTACAGGAAGCAATAAAGGCATAGAAAACATTCAATAGAAGAAATGTTTGGTACCTCTTCCCCCCTTGGCAGTCCACCCCTTCTCACTTGCACACAAAAATAGTGAAAGGTAGCACAGAGGTAGCAGGCTATGAGGCTTCCTCTCTGCTTGCTTGCCATTTGTCATTACAATACTGCAATGTTTATTTTCAGCACACACAAACTGAAAAAGGTAAAGGGGAGAAACAACAAGCAACTTGAGTACTGCTGACAAAGCACAACAGGATCACAGGAAGGCCTGATGTACAGGAGTCCAATTTCTCAAACAGAGGCTAGTCATTCTTAAAAGAGCATTTGTTTACTTTTAAATGGCACAGCCATTCTACAAGCAAATGGATTGCCATCCACAGTTCACGTGAGATAAATATATTAGCACTACTGTACCAAAATATTAAGATAACTGTTCCACATTTTAGAGCCTAAATTTTTAAGTTGAACTTCAATCTATTTCCCCTTAAGCTTTATTCAGCATCTATTCAATCTATTTAGCCTCATACATACGTATCAGTATAAGTACAGTGATTACACTGACTTTCTTTTTAATTTATGAGCAACCATCAGAGTTAATCAGCATAGTTTATTTCAATTCACATGGTTTCATTTGCAGCAATTGCACGAGGTGTTTAGATCTAACAAGTTAACTGTATTTTGGAGGGGAGTCAGAGTGGTTGTCGAATTAAATATGCACAGTTACATTTTTGAAAATATCTGCTTTCCTTTTTTTTTTTCATTGGAACTGTCTGCATAGTTTGACCATTGGTCCATGACACTATAGATATCTTAGCAGACAACAGTTAGGACTGAGATTAGTGTGCCAAACATTTAAAAGGATATTACTGTGCTTATTGAAAAAGACAGTGTCAGAATTGTTTGCACACACAATGTTTTCCGGTTGCATTTCAGTAGTTTCCTGTTCCACAGAGCATAAAAATGGAGTTGGAAACACATTTACAGAATAAGTTCTTACATAGCAAACTTTCCTTCCAACTGAAATTTCTGAGGTCTATGGTCATTTCAAGAACACATGGATGAAAATCTCTGTAAGAATTTTCCTTTGACTATGGTGCCAGATGACATAAAAAAAGCATTTGCAGATTTACAATTGCTTGTAACAAATTTAGTTTTGTTTAACAGTGGTCATACTACAACACCTTAACTGAATAATTTAAAAGACCAAACCTACAGTTCAGAAGGGAGAACATTTAGTTTTTGTGAGATGTGTGGTCCATGCTAGTTTGCAACCTCTACATCATTTTTATTACAGCCATGTGGAGAGTCAATGTCTGATGAAATTGCACTTTGTGTAGCCTGGTTGATTCGCTCCAAACCACTAGGTTCACATTTTTGTTCCTTCTTTTTTGCAAAATTTTAGAAGTCCACTTAATTGGACAATGGGATGGAAACACAACTTTAAAGATATTAACTGAATTAAAGTTGAATTGACTTTATTTTAGGTAATAAAAAATTCAGTCATTCTTTTGTTGGTGCTTGATTCTTTCATGCATGTTTGATTAAATCCTTGAATCTCCTGAGGCACTCATTCAGTGATGCCTAAACGCTTACTCAAACAAAGTTCCTTCTTGCAGCTGCAGTCTCCAAGTTGAGTTTCTGTCTCACAGAACAGCCTTCCGCAATGCCCCGCACCACTCAACTTCACCAGACTAAGGCAGCACCAATTAGCAAACTGCAATCCTGCTAAGCGTATCATACAAATAACTTCTAACACTCCTAAGAATTTCAAGCCGTAAAATTGCAAAGTCAAATTTCTTTTAAGTCATGCTTGATATATACAGAAGTTGTAAGCTATAAAATGGCATTATGTGGCTGGGTAATATGTAGTGCAGCCCCTTCAAAATCCTTAGCTCATTCAAAGCCCAGAATTCAAAGCCTTGGATTGTCTGAAAGTGTTCAGTATGATGTAATATCTAACTTGAAAGTCTTTCCTGCCACACAACAAAACTGTTCGCCCTAAGACAGCAAAATCAGGGATGAAAGGCTTTTAGTTTTGAGGGTTGTCCTCTGTGAAGACCTATATTTCACAAAGGTCAAATCTGACCTCCTTTCATGGGTTTCAGCTATCGTTCACACACATTGTGTCATAACTCATATTTACCGCTTGTTGTTTAACATGGGTCAGTTCTGGCCCTCACATAACATGCAATCATTCACCCTAAGAAACAGTAATGTTGCATTTGGGCCACATTTGATCTTAGCCCTATCCAGAACTGAGCCTGATGTGTCATAGGGGTCCAGAGAATGCCCAAATTTTGAAGGCCATCTGCCAGTCTCTACAAAGAAACCAAAAACAGAGGTCTATATGTAAAACAGTCTTCATTTACACATTTCATAGTTTTTTATTGTGCTCTGGATTTACTTTTTTTTTTTTCCATTTCTACTATAATTTACTACCACCCCTGTTTTATTTACCAGTGTTTTCTTTAATTCCTCTTAATTAGAAACTAACTTAAGTATGATTCAGGAGTTGTAATGTAGTTTGGTCTCCACAGGTTAGTGCCATTCAGCAAAGGATGTCTTAAATTTGCCTGCATTTGGTATTGTTGGTTTCATCTCAACTTCCGAGAGGTTAAAGTTCATCAATTAATAGAATAAAATATGTCATATTTTACCTGTAGCTGTATAACCTTCACATTCACTAAGGTGGATGTATTTGAGAGATAAAATTTTTTGTCGCTGTTTGCTCCTTCCCGTTGGAATTATTCATCTGAAGCACTGTCTGGTATAATTTTATAACCTCCTTCTCTACGTACCTTGACGTCTGTATCTGTTCCTCTTCCCCCACTCATCTAATAGCTTACGTCTTCCCTGAGGGATAGATGGCCAAGTATAATGCTTCCGTGGATAGGCTTATAGTTGCTGAAGGTCTTTCTTGTCATGGGAACAATATAAAAATGATAAAGATAAAAAATTTTCAGGGTCTTGATGTATTTCATTTTGTCAAAATCCAGCTGACTGCCCTGTATTTGGAGAAGTACTGGTGTATTGTAAAATTGTATACACAGGCTCTCTCCTTTCGTTGTCTTGTTTTATGTTGCATCTTTGGTGTTCTGCCTTAAATGCCAGAGAAAAATAATTATTTTCAGATTCCTTATCAAAATATAGATGTTTATCATCCTCTCTTTACCACCATAATTTCCTTAGTCTTCTTATTTTGGAGTACTCTGTCAGAGAAGAATACAAAGAAATTCTAGAGATATCCCAACTTGACAACGATGATCAATAAGTAGATCAGAAAAACTCTTTAGAGTGATTTTTTTGTTCATTTTCATCTGATATTGCTGCTATAAACTCATTTTTCGTCATTCTCAGAAGGCAAATTTATATTCTGCTTAGCAAATACATTCTGACAAATATGTTCATAAAACAAGGGCATAATCCTCTACCAACACCTAATTTCTTATATAATCACAAACTAAAAATAGTGTAGCAGATGGAAATGACAAAAAAAGAAAAACAAATTCTCTTACTACTACATTTGCGGTGAGATAAAATGCTGTAGGTGTTATTCAGATGATTCATTTTGCCATAAGAAAAGGTACTGAGAACTGTCTCACCAGCTCTTCTACACACAGTAAATGGAGCACTCCAACCCTTAGTACAGCGTATTAGTTTGTGTTATGTTACAAACTGTTTTGTCTTTGACGGGGGGACATATTCTCTTTTCTTCATTTTAAATATAAACATGTTGGAACTGATGAAATTATGAATAAGCTGATTGCAAATGTAGCTTTGTATATGTTACATACATTTCTGCTTCTTCTCAATATAGATGCCTGCTAATCCAGGCTCTGATAGGTAAGGAGGTTGAATTGGGTCAACCTCTCTGCGGACAACGTACATAACATATATTTTCTCACCAGGAAGTTTTCATATCCTAGAAATATGCATTTAAACAGTTGAATCATAAACAGTTTTTATGACTGCCATTTTCTATGGGAAGGGATACTGTTCTTGGAAGACAGGCAAGAGAATAAAACACAGATGGAAAAATAAAGTGCCATAATGTTCTAGAAAATTCTGAAAGGTATTCTTCCATAAGCTTTTTCTGAAAAAAGATTTTGTGCCTTTTATTTCATGGAATGACATGATATTTAGTCAAATGTAATTTTAAATGCAAGTTTCAGAATGTTGATTACTTCATGAATTGAAATGTTTACATCTACATGCTGAACATAGTTTAGCAATGAAGAAGTGGATTTTGAGACTTTTCTAAAGTAATTAAAACGATATTTGCACCAAATATGTATTTCTATTGATATAAATATATTCTGACTTAATATTCTTTATAAATATATACTGTATAAACTAAATAATTCTTAACATATTTTTATTTTCCTTCTCGCCAACAACATTGTTAGTACAAAGAATACACACACACAGGCAGGTACATGAAGGAGGAATTTTTCTTTGTATACTGCTAAATGTATCTAAAAAGGACACTAATTGGTGTGCAAACCAAATAGAAAAGTTACCATTGTTTAATTCTCTTGATTCATCCAAACTGACCTGAACTGATGTAGCTAAACACAATCTCTCAAATTCACATTTTTTTAAGAGCTATCGCCAACAGCACTTGTACTGTATGTGGCTTCATCTTGTCAGAGTTGTGTGAGGAAATTACTTTTTCACTTTTAGTACATTGGATAGTTATTTTTGTCTGACAAAAATATAAAAACAAAATAAAAATGTAAATGGGAAATTTTTTTATAGCACTGTATAAAGAACAATTGCAAGGCTTGCCTCAGATCCCAACAGACGCTCCAATATACTCAAGTCTGTGGAATTTAGAGGTAAATAAAACATCTTAAAGACTGAGGTTACAGGTGTTCTTCCTTTGGTCCCTATAGGTTCAACTTTTCATAAAGTTAAAAGAATCTAAAACCTATGGTTATGTAAATGACTTGATGATTAATCTAATGGTGTTTATAAAATGTTATTGCACGACTCGCAATTATTCTTTATCCTTATGTGATATCAAGGCCGTTTATATAAATTGAACTTTCTTTATATCTATGGAAGTAAAGCAAAATCTATTAAAGTATTATAATATAAATCGAAGGAGTTTTTTTGTGGAATGACACAACAGACACAAATACTCTTAATTGTAATCTTATTTCCAAATATGTTTTGTAGATATTACGTTCAGAATTACATTCAATTAAGTGAAAATCACATGTCTCCTCTGGACAGCTGATCCACAATCACACCTATTTTTTTTTCTGCAAAAGAAAGTTAGCCTCTCATCCTTACCCACACAGCCTTAATCTTCCAAATGCTGCTTGAGCATTTGAATTTCTGCACATCAATCTCAGGGCTCCGTCCTGCCTTGATTAATGGTCCCCATCTATCATGGCACCATGTGGCTCGCAGGCCTCGCTACGGCAGACAGCTTTGCTTTAGAATAATGGGTGCACTCCATCCGAGTCTCTACCATGCAATGATTGTGCATCTCTGTGATCTATCTGTCAAGCCTCTCTGTCAAAAGGGACAACAGGGGACAGTGCAAGGGGAAGCAATCAGAACGAAGGAGGCATTGCGGCATGCCATTTAGCTACAGTATGTAACAGACTGCGTTTTATAGAAGGTAGCTGTGCTGACTGATAAACACAAATATTTTCTCACTGACAATCCGGATTCTCTCATTCTGTCACACATGGACGCGTGAAGCCTTGGAGACATTCAGTCTGCCATCAATAACATTGACAGGGAAAGTATAGCCACTAATGGTAACTGCATGTTTTGTTGTTATCCTTTCTTCTCTTTGTTTCTCCTATATTTTTTAATAAATGAAGCATTTTCTAGGTTTTAAATATTTACCATTTCACTGATACAGTGAATTTACAGTTTTCTGAAAATCTATTGGAGGGGCAAAACAATCACACAGTATATCTCTAATCTTAGAAAATGTACTGCATGGTGGCACAGTTAGAAGCACTGTTGTCTTACAGCAGGAAGGTCGTAGGCTGATGGTCTTTCTGCATAGAGTTAATATATTCATGAATGGGTCCCATAATCCAAAAACAAGACTTTTAGGTTTATTAACTCAAATCTACACAGTGTCAAAATTATAAATACAAGCCTAAAATATTTACAAATCTCCCAATAATATTTAGTTAAAAGTTCCCTTGTAATTTGCCCCTCAACCACATCCTGCTTGTAGCCATCAACAAGTTTCTGGCACAAATTGGTGTATATTTAATAACTCAAGTTTGTTTAAGGGGTAGAGCTCATTTGATTAGGTTTCTGTTTTACATGTGAGAAGACATAATTTTATACTAGATGAGAGTTTATAAAAAAAATATTATTTTTGCAAATTGTGGCAGGAAATTAACTTATTAAGTTTGAAGTAAATGTAAACTTGCTCTCTCATTGTCAAAGTTTGTTGAAGCTGTTTGTTGCATGATCATCACATTCTGAAAAAGAGAATATTTCAATTACATATTTAAATTTAGAAACTGTATATAGCAACAGTGTTCATGCTAACTGTCAGTAAACTCCTGATGGGAATTGTTTTAGCATTTTGTTTTTTAATTACTAACTAGTGCATGACAGCAGTAATTACAAGGACATCACTTGGTAAATAGTGTGACCTGTATTACCTGTTTGATCATACCTGTAGGTCTCTGTTGTTCAGTGTTATTGGGCTTTACTTTATTACTTTTTTATTTGCTTTGCTTAAATGTCACAGCCCTATTACATTCTCTTCTGGGAATAGAGACACTATGTCGGAGTGTTGTGTTCCACCCTATTGCTGACATTTCTTTTCAGCTGGATATTACTCCAAACATTTTCCCCTGGTTCACCACTCCTGTCAGTCTGCGCCAGATGCAACATGGGGCGTGAGAAATCAATTTTTTAGAAGTCTTATGGATAACAGTGGTAAAGAGCTGCCAATGAAAAACATCACTACATGTATTGCATGTTGCTAAATTAAAAAGAGGATGAGAGCGAGAGAGAAATTTCACATGTTGTGACTAATTACAGATTTCTAAATAGAATGTGCAGCAGTTGTGAAAGTCCAGCTGATGAAATATCTTCAGTTTCTGTTATGTGCTTGAATTTCCTAGCTCTCTAACACATATAAGCATAAATTTGCATCTAAAGTTTTTGAAGCACAAGTTGCTGATGCCTTTTGACTCTGAGAAAAGTTGTAAATATCATGTATTATTAAACATGACTAAAGAGACAGAAGAGTACTTAAGTGAAATGGTTAGACTAAATTCATTCCAGGAATATAAGACTGAATCTACCCAACAATGCCCATGAACTAATTTAAATATTTATGAGTCTATATAATTTAATGAGACATGCAAGACAAATCTTTCAGCTGCACAAAAGTAAATAATTTTTTTTACGTAATATAAAATACACAGGTGTTCAGGCAGATGAAGAAACCATAAGAATGCATTTAATCTGTGTCTGTTGTGGAAAACATTAATTTAGTTTACCTAATTATCAATGATCAATTATTTATTTCCTGTTGCCAACTGCTTATATAAAAGGTCAAACAAGGAAAGCCGGTCCTGTTTCTCCTCCTGATAGAAGATAGGAAATTCAGTCTGCAAAATTGTGATGCAGTTTAATTAGGTCAGCAGCTGCCTAACCGTATTTGATAATTAAACATTTATATGAACTTCAATGTTAAGCATTGTTTTACAAACATGTCAGCCAAGTATCTCATTATTTTACTAATGAGATACTTTACTTTGCTTTACATAGTTCTGAAAATCTGTTATTCACAATTCAGATATGTTTTTGGTGAATGGATAACATCATAACACGAAATACAGCTCAATAAAGTCGATTTTAGATAAAACCTCCCTGTAATCCGTTAAA
Organism: Xiphophorus hellerii; assembly: GCF_003331165.1. Classification (NCBI taxonomy): domain Eukaryota; kingdom Metazoa; phylum Chordata; class Actinopteri; order Cyprinodontiformes; family Poeciliidae; genus Xiphophorus; species Xiphophorus hellerii. Next base: position 15,385,544 of record NC_045673.1, read on the forward strand.
AAAATGGTGCTGAGATTGCAAATAGTGATTTTTTTTGAGGACTTGGTACACCTTTCTGAATACAGCATATAGGGAAATATAGAAGAAAAAAATGATGCAAAAACGAGAGACTTGGATGTCAGTTGGCCAGTTAAGTTGATTTTGCCTTGAAAAGACCTAGAGTCATTTAATTCAATATTCGGCTTGAGGAGCAATAATGGGGGATTCTAATGAAGCTACGACAAAAATGAAAAGGTTGTCATAAATCGTTAATAACTAATGGTGTGTGAAAGAATCGTTAATAGCCAATGGTGTGTGAAAGTCTCTGTTTAAAAACTCAAACACATTCTTTCAGGTGAGAATATATGTACCTCTGTCAGAGCTGCAGTTGTGGCTTAATTACTGTAAATACTTCCTTGATGGTGGCATTAAAAACACATGAGTTTAGAAGGTGCCTTTGCTTCCTTTTATGCACATGTATTATTGAGAAACATTACAGAAAGCCCTTACACGGTGTGCTTGGTGTAAGCACTTACTAGTACTTGATGTTGTGCACCAGTAATATCATGTCACTTTGATACGAATGTAAAATAAATACAAATACTGTAAATATGTGATGCATTTTGAGATGTCAGTAGATCCTTCGGAAGGTTAAAAACAGAAAAAGATAGAAATAAAGCAATTTAAAACATGGCTTCCGATCCTGAATCCGGGAACATTTCACTGTTAAAACATTTGTTCGGTGACTAGACAGAGGAAACAACAATGGTCCCTTAATATTCTTTTGTACTTATTACCTTATTTTTACTACTGATTAAGTGAAATACAGACTACCAATGAAGCTATAGTCTCAGAAATTGAGTGTAAGTCAAGTCTTAGGTCTTTAGAGCACAAGTCCAAGTGCTGAAATCTGTTTTTGTGACGCAAGTGTAACGTGAGTCAAAGTCATACTCACTCACAATCCCTAATTCCCATACTAGTATGCTCATTCTGTTGCTTTTTGTAATTCACAGCTCGATATTTGTTCTAAATTGCACTTTTTTCCATGTCTGTTTTCCAAGCCCTGTTTGACAGTCACGTTAGTTAATCTATATTTTAAATTTAAATAATGTGCCAGTACATGCAGTGTGTGCAGAGGTCTGTTAAATGTTTCTTTTCTGCAACTAATTCTCTGAACGAATGGCTGAAAGAAAAGCGTGATGTCGTGTGTCTCAAGCTGAATTTCAACAAGAATTTACAACTAGTTAAGATAAATTGCAGTCTTATGTTTGCATGCAAAACATACTGCCAGTACAGACTTTTGTTCATAATCTCCCATAGATTTGCAGTTTAAATTGTTGTTTAAGAAAAGAGAAAGGCTTAATGAGCAGATGGTTAAACTTGCCCAAGATAAATACAAAATGTATGGCATCCCTTTGTTTTCATTCAGAATTTAGTATGAACTGTAGCATATGTGTTTAAAGTGATCTGGATGTTTTCAAACAGTGAAGGTCTATCGTAGACAAATGATGACCCACATAATGAATTGTGCAGTACACACAGAAAGCAACTTGCAATGCCCCAGCAATGTTTTTGCAAAGGAAGCTACTGACTGACACTGATTCATTGCTGCAGTGTCATATTTATGAAGGTTTTTTCCTGTATAGTTAAGATTTTCATTAGTCAATGGATGAATGAAAGTCAGAACAGCAACATATTTTATGCTTTCCCACTGTAGGCTGTGCAGTGTGGAAATTGTAAACATACTTCAGACACTACTTTTCTGTAAATTCCTTCAAGTAATGGAGTTGTTAACCAGTCAGACATATTTTATGCACCAATAATTCACCAATACCAGGAAAACATAGCAGTGTAACTGAGAGTGATTCTCTATAAACCGCCATCATTCCTCATTACTAATGAAATATAGAGGCCAGTGAGAGAAAGAGACTGCATTAAAATGTGATAACTATATGTAATGTGCTGCGGCAACACCAGGAACAAGTTGCCAGAACACAAAGTGCTTTACAGAGTGCAAAAATAATAAGAGGTGCATCTAAGTAAAAGCTTGTCTATATAAAAGTGTTCTGAATCCCTGTTTTTTAAGGGATTCAACAGAGCCGGTCACACGGAGAGACGGGGGGGAAAAAAGGCAAAGGACTGACAGGACTGATCCCCGGGGGAACCTGTCAGGTTTGCTGTATGACTCCCTAAAAAACCACCTGCTGTTTTACTTTATTTCGTACTTAAATTCTAATTGTTGTCTTGAGGCAAAGGCGGCAAAATGGAATTTTGTGGCTCCATGAAAAAACAGGCAGTGCAAGACATTACGTAATAGAGTACAACTCCAGGTAAAAGGAATAGATTTTGCATCATAGATACTGAGTGAGTGTGGCAGCCAAAGTTTAAGTAACCTTTCATCACATTGCCTTGAGGTCTTTTACACTGGTAGCAACATGTACAGCTGGATGTCAAGATCACTCTTAAGTTGTCTGGCTTAAAAAAGACAAACAACAAGCAGTCAGCAATCTCTATAATGTCTGAGTTGATTTACTCTTAGGTTCTCCAAATGTCAAGGAGGAGTTCAATCAGGATTTAGTAGCACAAACAATTCGGGAAATGCCAACGAAAGGAAATTAGGACTTTACTCTTCTTAGGCAGATTCTTGGACTCTCAGCAAGACGGCTGTTGTTACTACATTTAAGTACTTGCCAATACAAATATTCAACCTTTTTTATTCTTACCTATATATTTTCTGCTACATACATTTATGTTTTCTGTAAATGTATTGAACGTTGCTGGTCGCACATGTGACATGGCCTTAGAAAGTTCCGATTTATTTAGTTCAAGAAAGCATTCAAATGGTTTTCTTTATGAATGTAATCCAAGCAAAGATGTACATCACCCTGTTTTATAATACAGGATTCTGCACCATTTGATATAACCATTTACACTAGTTTAATTTGACTTTCTTTCACAATTTGGAGTAAAACAGCAAAAAAAAAAAGTCATTGTAATTATCTTAAAACTAAAGCTGCCAATACATTTATTAAAGGATTACAAACAAAAAAGCAGTGTTATACAAAATAAGATAACTTATGCATAAGTACTGCTAACAATAATTATACAGCTGCAACTAAAAACAGCTACAAAGAATGTCATTTTGGCTCCTTTTTCATTAGCCAAAAATTAGAGTACATGTAAGCAATAGTCATTCCATCATACTGATATAACAATCCCTCCACCGCACACATTGTGTCACAACTTGAGTTTTCCGAGGGATTTTGTATAATATCATTCACTGCTCCTATGGAGACAGAAAATACTCTGTGGAACACTTTGCAATTTGCCATGTATTTACCTTCTCCCACACAGACACTGGTGATATTTAGCTTCCTCTTCCTTTGCTATACTTTTGCAAACTGTTTGTATTTGACAGGGGAGCTTGAAGACGAGGCAGAAGTCATTTTTTAAATCTCAGTGTTACTCCCACTTCCTGCCAGCAGCTCATTTATTGTACATGGCAACATTCAAGGTACACATAGACAGATATAAATATAGCATCATGCACTGAGAATAAAATACAAAACAGGATGAAGGGCATCCTACTAGCTCATGTCAATAAATGTAGGCTTATCTTCAGTCCAGATCTTTTCATCTCTCCATTCTGCAGTGTTATCAGAAACATCATCATAAATTTTGTCCCACTAAACAACAAAGATCACCTCCCCATCATAATGTCTCTGTGAATATTAAAAGCCTTTTACAAAAGCTGACAATCTGCTGTTATGATTCTGCAGGAACACCAGCCCTCACAGACAACTGCAAATCTTTGTTGTTTTTTTTTTTAATGTTTTACATGTTAAGATGAAGTTTTGTATGTGTACTTACATGTGTGCCCCATCACAGTGGGGTGAAAAATACAGTTGTTTCAGAATCAAGAAAGAGAAGGAAAAAAAACATCAAAAGGCAAGCTTCAAACATTCCTGGAAGCCTGGCATCGATGTATAATACAACAGATGAACAGAAGCTTGCATTAAGTAAAAAACTTAAAGGAAGAATGTTTAGGTACTCTCTTAGGTGCTAGAAATTTGGTTTGAATTTACAGTATGTTCCTGTTTAGATCATTCCTTATTTATTTGCTATTTCGTGGCCTTTTAGTTTATTCATTGTGTTAGTTCATTTATTGATTTGGTTTGTGCTTTGGACTTTTTTTTCTTAGATTAGTGTTATATGATATTTATATCAGTTTCAGAGTTTTTTTCCCTCAAGCACTCTCTGCTTTGTTTCTCTTTCACCTTTCTCTCAGGCTGCAACTCTCCTCCCTTCTCAGCTGTTCCTTGTCCTTTGCGCTTTCACTCAGATTCTTTCCATTCTCATCTGATTAGCTACTTTGGTTTCTTTGTCGCTTCCACCTCTCCCTCAGTATTTAAGTTTCTTCCATCCATGACAGGCTCCTTCTGTGATGTACCTTGTTTTTCCTGCCTTTCAGTTAACTTGAGATTCTTGTGTCTTCTATAATTCCATTTAATAAGTCATGATTATCTTGAGTTCATGTCTGCAGTTTGGTCCTGCCTTAAAACTCCAATACTTAACAGGTACCTTCTTAAATATTTTATAATTTAGTTATTTTTAAAATGGCATTACATTGCTGTTGCAAAGCAAACATATTTCACATTTCTCTCCAATTTTCATATTGACTGATTTGACATTGACTTCTGAAGAGGTGTACTATACCCTTTTAAGAATGTCAAGCGGATTGATGCTTAACAAAACATACTGATTCTGTTTCAATAGTCTTATTAAACAAGCTTAAAATTAGCTGGACAGTCTGGAAAACTCAGCTTAAAACCAAACAAACACTGGTGGCTCCAAGAGAAATCGTAAAGTAATAAGAAATGTCACTTTTTGTTCCAACTCCAAGGATTATTTCTATTTTGTTTTCTTGTTTTGTTATTTTTTTTTGAAAAAGCCCTTAAACACTACATATGTCATTGTGTCCTTTCTTGTTTAATTTTCAGTACAATTTTTATCATTTATTGTTTACAATGTCAGAAAACTTAGAATTTTCACATATATTTTGCCAATATAATGATTATTGAAATAGAGCATAACCTGTTGCTCTTATGAATTGATATGACAATTTAGTGTTGGGCAGGTAATTTTTGAATACTGTGTGGTATGAGCTGCACTGGGTTGTTTTTTAATTGCATTTTTGTTTAAGCCTTATGAATCTTTCATAAATATATTATTGTTTGTGCAAACAACATTTTTAATTTTCCCTTAACTCAAATTTTAAAATACAGTTTTGTTTATACCTGCAGTAAAATATAATAGGTTATCCAAGTCTCGCATCTCCCTTTGAAAGAGTTTAACTTGGAAAACACAGCCAGCAAAACTCATCTGAACAACATCAATGAAGGTGACCCCTGAACAGCAGGGCAGACAGAGCACTGGCAACGCTTCAAACACAACTAAAAAAAAAAAAGAAAAAGTCTGATGATTCTACTTCATCCTCATTGTGTCTTCTGTCAAAAAGTCATCAGGAAAACCTTTTTGGATAATGTTGCAATTAGCAATGCATTTTGCATTTAATGTGACCTAAAATGGGGTTCTGTCAGAGGAATGGCAATATGAGCAATTGGATTAGTAGAGGCCACCAAAGAAAAAGAAAAAAAAAACAAAAACACTTTGGCCATGATTTGAATTGCTTATGAGAAAGACCTTTGTTGGCCTTTGGACTAAAAGCGACTGTTTAACTTCATAACTCAACACAGTTTTAGCTATTTTAATAGCACTTTAACACACCAATATTAATGGGAGATTATTAGGCTTCTTCACATTTTATAAACCACCTATCCAGCTATGCATGTGTCAGAGTAATATCTTACAGTTTACTGTTAATGACTGTTTTGTAATTGATAATGTTGGCAATTACATGAATACCTTCTCTGTTCTATTCATTATCCACAACAACAACAACCCTCTAATAGCTCATTCACTGAATGTATGGGGGGAGTGTGGTGCCGCACTCTATTCCTCTCTCCGTCACTATTTATAGCCCAAACAATTAAGCTGAGAAGACCTTCATTAGCCTGCTGCTATTCAGCAGGACCCTGAGTCGCCTTGCCAGCCAGCCAAACAGGTGTTCCTTAATAATCACAGCTGAATTGCCAGCAACACTGGTTTGCGATTTCCCCCCCATATGTTTCAAGTTGTTAGCGGTCCTCTACTGAGAAATGAATGACTTTCTAGCCTCATTACAATATCTTACAGTATTTACATGTGGATGTTGGCCTGCTGTCTGACCCTTAATGCAAGTGACATTCTGCTTCAGTACTAGAAACAGATATTAAAACAGGTATTACCATTTTTAAAATTGTAATATTTACCTGCCTGAGCATTCCCCTCACACAAATATTGCTTGCTCCAACTGCATGTTTGTTCTGAAAATAACATGGAGTATTTCCACATCGATGTCAGGATTTGCTCTGGTCGGCAGTGTCTTATGTTTTTCACAACTGAAAAACATATTCTCTATTAGACAAATTAATTACAGCTAACATATCCTGCCATTTTTTAACATTGCGGTTTCGGGAGCTGGCTGCAGTCCTCCACAGCATGTGCCAAAAGCCAGAAGATGACAGGCTGCCAGAGGTTTTAGAAATACTGCAATGACATGGCACCACTTCATCCAATTTGGCTCGCGTTCATCTATTATCTCATCAAGCAGTGCCAACATACAGTCTCTGTTTCTTGTATACTGGGATGATGATTTTGACTTGGTCTAAATTTAATATGAAGCTCTGAAAAAAAGTCACACAGGAAAGCAAGTGCATTTGAGGTGTTGGCTTAAAATACATTTGCCTCCAAAAAGCACACATCTTGAACTAACCTATTAGAAACTTTAAAAAATCATCGCATTGTCATTTGGGCTTTCCTTAATTCTTTAAAGGCATTAGTGTGTGCAAACTTACTAATTTGATTAATTTGATAGGAAAAAAATATATAATTCTCATTTGTCAGACATTTTGTAAATGTAAGTTATTTTGACTATTTTTACAGAACTTCACAGAAAACCATTATTTAGATTTTTCCTGGTCAGAGAGTGAGATAAAAAATGTAATGGGTTGTTTTTTGTCTAGTATGTATAAATACCTGGTTTCAATTATATAACAGAATTACATTTATTAGGTTTCTCTTCTCATTTGAAGTATCCTGTAAGTTTTCTGTACCAGTAGCTACATAGACATTTTTAGGGTATTCTTCTCAGGACTTTCAGACAAGTTACCCTCTTAATACAGCAGGTCAGTTTCAAAGCACAGCCAAATAGTATCACCATAGTCAAAGAGTTAAACACTGTCTTGCTTTGGTTGCCTTATTACCTTCTAGAAAATGTACGTTGCATTTTGTCCATTATGAAACTGAGCTGTTTTATGGAGGGTGGGAAGACGTAATGTGATTGGACATCAGGAAATCCAGTCCAAACTTCATTTGCTGCTAATATATTCCTCCCACTAACAATGTATTCAACTGGCTTCATTCTGTTGTCAAGATTGAGCCTGTCTGTGCCAGAACTGTACTTAACTTTTGTTGCTAAAATTAGATGACTGAATGCACTTGTCATATTTTCGACAAACATTCTTAGAACTGTCCAATATGGCATAGACATATTATTTATGTGAGTGAGCACTGCACATTTATATGACGGAAAACTTTCCCTAAATTAAAATAAAATAACAGAGATGTGACTAGAGTTTTCCTAACACAAATCAAAAATCATAAAAATAATTATAGTTCAGTATGTCAGAGGTATTTTTTTCACGTGTGGACGACGGAGATGTGATGGGGGTGACCCGCCAGCCTGTTAATTCTTGAAACCACAAAAAAATCACAAAAACTCATTCTATAGGATGGGCCATGAATTTCCATACTTTATATAAGTATTTTTCTTTCATATTTCAGATACCCAAAAAGATGTGTTTGACAAAAGAGCAAAGAATTGAAATTATACTGATGACTTGATCGGGAAGCAGTCACATGGTTGCACGAAACTTTAACAGAAAACATGGAACCAGCATCACACACGGCACTGTGGCAAAACTTATTTGCAAGTTTCAGAAAATTGGAAATGTTGCAGATCAACCACAAAGTGGTCCAAGACGTGCAGCGATTACACAGAGTCTCAAAAAAATAAAAACTGTTGTAAAATATAAAATGTTTATTTTTTTCTATGTATGGAAACTTATGACCCACCCTGTAGTATAAGTCTGACCCTTCTTTCTAAGAGTGAAATCACATGATGTCATATCTGTCAGATGTCTGAAACTGCAGATATTTGTGAAAATTGCCATAAATTGGTAATGTGACCAAAGAAAATTTATGTTTGTAAATAAAAATCTTAATACTGACATGAAAAACTACAATTCAGTAATATTGCTGAAATTAGTCACACCATGTTGGTCAAGGGTATTATTAAGTCTCAAGGTGGATTGATTCAGGTTGCTAATGCAGATAGCATCACAGGCCACCTCTGAAAGTGGTCCAGAATAAACCAGCCAAAGAGAATCATAAGGATTTTCAGGGTTATATCTTAGCACCAGGAATAAATAAGGCTGAGTAGTCTGAGCCAAAGAAAACATGTATTTTGTAGATGCACTTTTCTAACTACTCAGTAAACATGGCGTATTGTTTTCCAAAGAAATAAAATGGCATTCACATATGTATTTGAACCACACAAGAGTTCACTTCAACCGAACCGAGACCTAGGATTTTAGACAGACAGGAATTTGCTTTTTTGGTCCACATCAGGGTTTGATTGTGCCTTCACATCTCCCCAAACTATCCAGACTTTCTCAGCAAACAAGCTAGAGTTTGAATAAAATGGACTTAACAGTGCTGGTGTGACTAGATATATTTGGTAATAAGAAGAAGAACAATAGAAAAGAGTTCCAACACAAATTATGTAGATGTGTTTTTCAGAAAAGCATGAACATTATGGATTTCTTAGTTTGCAGAATTTATCATTTCTTCTTAATTATTTTTAACTTCACACTTTTCCATTAGCTGCAGCTTCCAAGCTTTGCATTGCTTTTTTTGTCTTTTATCCATAATAAGTCATGTCTCGTCCTATTATAGACCGATGTTACTATTCAGCCGGCAACTATTTACCTGACATTTTGCACTTGTTTAAATGAAGCTGTTGGTCCACAGTCTCACTGTAATTATGATGAAATACTAATTAGGAAGGCCTGACCTATGCAGACATGGCCACGCTCTCAAATGTCTACTCCAGATGGCAGCAGGTACAAAAGATGCTTGTGAAAGAGACCTTTGTGCATTAGGATAGAAAGGACCTGTCCTACTGGAACATTAGGATTCAAAACATGCCTCAGTCACTGAAGATTTTAAATTAGCAATCTGGACAGTGTTCAAAAAGGTTTTGTCAATTGACAGACAAAAAAGATAAAATGTGCATCATTGCATATCCAATTGTACATTCATGTTTATATTAAACAGATAGGAATTTTTTGCACCTACATTCATGAAAATCTGGATCATTTAGAGTAAAGTTTCTGACGTACAATAAAGATCCACTGTGTTTAAGACTAATCCAATATCCGGCTTATCAGCACAAAAATAAACAGGGTTTTATAATTGTGTTTTTTGTAAAGAGACACTTTATTACATGAAATTTAACAAATTTCATGTAATAAATTTCATATTACATGAAATTTAATAAATTTCATGTAATATGAAATTACATAAAAACCATAAATGTTTTTATGGTTTTATGTAGTTCCATAAATGTCTATTTGGTTAACATTTGTGTGGCACACTGTGCCCATGAGGAACTTATAAGCATTTTTCCAACAACAAATCCTGAAATAAATGCCGTCCTCAAAGAGAAGAAAAGCTCTTTTCTTTGAGAGAAGAAATGTTCAGATAAGGGAACAAGGAAGATGAACATTCTAACCTTTGTGCCACATAATGCCCCAAGTTTCACATTCATAAATGTTAATTTTAGGACGTGTTGATTTATTTAATTATAACACTTTTGGCTTTAACCTACTGTTTGTGTTACATTTAGATTTTAGCTCCAAATACCATGGGCCAAGCGTTCCTTTAGTACTTGAGGTTCTACAGCAGTATCCTCATTTTATTTACGGCTGTTCACCTCCAGCTACAAATTACAGGTGCTGTGCTGAAAACGGCCCGGTAGTAACTTCAGTCGAGAGCAAATACTGAAGCAGTGCAGCAATTGATGTTTACCAATGTTTCATGACCTATTAGAGCCATTGTAATTACACTTTCAACTAAGAAAAGAAACAAAACATGTCACTGTCAAAAACTACAAAAATGTTAGCGCTATTAGAGCAGAGGACACAGAGATGAGAGAGTTCTGTGAAAGTAGGTTGGAGAGTAAGCCAAGCTGCAGAAAGGCTGTACCTCCGGCTTAAAGAGTGTTCCTTAGGTTGACAGAGGGTACCATTTCTTACCAAAGTGATAGAGCCCTGACCGAGAGCAAAGGATCAGATTGAAGCAGCATATTTTCCTCCCTCTGCCTGTAGTGCTTTAAGCATTTCATACATAGCTTTACTGGAGCAACTTGATGAATTCAAAGTCAGAAGTTGTGTCAGTGGCCAAATCATCTTTGTGTTTGAGACCGGTGGCTTATTTTGGTAAAAAAATAAAATAAAATAATAATAATAAGAGAAATATTCTTGACCAAAATTTGATGATTGTAGGGCCCAGTTCTAAAGCATCTGCGATTGTAGTTTTTCCATGTTAAAACCAAAGAAATTTAGATCTAGAAATGACAATGTCCATGTTTCCTTTGAACAAACGCTATATATATGGACTTACATGTAGCAAAACTAAATTCTTAGTAATTAGATCATCTACACCTGTGCTGAATGTTGTAAGTAGAATGTTAAAATTATTAGTTAAAGGAATTCTTCTTCTGCCCCATTGTGTTAAATGACCCTCCTCACGAAATGCTTGTCAGAATGGCTTGTGGCAAATTCTAACAAAAGCACTTAAGAGAAAAAGCTTTCCCCATTGTTTATGTAGTGCATTTCAGCCACTCGGCAGAAAAGAAGAAACACTAACTGAGTAAGTAATACTAACTAACCATTAGACACTAACTAACTACAGTTAGTAGTTAGTTAGCTTTCACAAAAGCTAGTGTGTTTTGTGAAAGGTGAGATGTTGAGATGGCTTTAAGTCAGCCTACCTGAATGTTGTTACAGCCCATCTCTCTCCTTTGATGATCAAAGTTTATCGCATTTGCTTCTTCCACAAGGATAATTCACTATGTGACACATCTCAAATAATCTCAAACTGGTTTATTGAACAAGTTCATGATAGTCCAGATCTGGCGACAATCTCTAGATCTTGACCCAATAGAAAGTATTTGAGATGTAGTGGAATGGAAGAGTCGCATAACGGATATGAACTGCTAGTCTGTCAATGGGACAAAAATCTATGCAGAATATTTCTAACACCATGTTGGATCTACACTATATTATATTATCAAGGCAGTTGTTAATGACAAGATTTTGCTTGCAAGGTGTACAATGAAGAGGTGATTATGTAGGTCAAGTATGTGTTTTTAGGTATCATTGTTAAAGGGTATACACAGGAGTAGTTTCAAGTAACAGCCAGATGCAGTTCCTTCCAACTGGCTTTCAGTATGCTTTTGCTTTTCTTGTTTTGTTTTTTTTTGTATTGTCATCCTTCTTCAATAATACATGCCACATATGCTTGCTACTGAGTCTAATGTTTGTGGTGTGGGATTTACGTTGGATTAAGCTTCAAAAGAATGGCTGGCAATCTATTGTTTGTTACTGGCAAGCTACATTCCCAATAGGGGGCCTCTTTTTCAGCAGTTTCTGTTTCTAAGAAAATAGTTCCAACATAATATAATTTCATTTCATTTCGACATTGTGTGAAATGTATGCTTTTGGAGGGCCATTGATTTCAAACATTATGTGTATTTTTTCCCTTATGGCTCTACTCAGCCACAATAATGTCAATAATGAGTTATTTAGTCAAAGCAGACATCCTGTTTGACTAAGAGATTCGACACACATAATTTCTTAAACAATTGCGAATGAATAAATTATATTCTTTGTTAAATAATTTTGTCTTGATGAACAATCTTTGTCTGTAAAATCAAATGAAGTCTGTTTTTCCTGATTTTGATGATGTACATAATTTCATTATGCTTAGCTGAATACTTTTTTGTCATTCTCAATCAGCACCAATTATAAGCACTTCATCACCACCTCCCTTCTGTGAATCATTGGTGCCATAAAAGGCTAAGGATAGTGGTTCATCAAAATATGCCCCCTCTTTCATGGGTACAACACTTGTCCAGCATTTCAAGGGTTCTGAATGCATACAGACAGACAATGACCCAATCTAAATGTGCATGAAATGCTTTCTCTTATCTTTGCATGCCTGTGGTTAACATAGGAGTACTGACAGGAAAATAAAAAAAGGTGATCATCAGTGCTACACTGCCGTCAGACACAGGACAAAAGTGTTTGCCGTACTTGAACAAAAATTGGATAGTTTTAACAAAACATTGGTTCAAAAACTGTGAACCAATTTGTTGGCTGAGAAAAGGGATAAGAAGAATGTTGCTAATTTTTTGAAGACTACACAACAAGGTGCCTTTGACATTTGCTCCAAAGATAATTCCTAAACTTTTGCTGCAGTGTGACAATGACAAATACATATTTCTCTCTTGTATATGACCTTTTGTTTGATCAGACTTCTCTAAACCCCTTTCACATGATGTATCTAATAATGTTATCTAGTCTGTTGTCTGTAGCTAAATTGAATTACCCAGCATGCACTTCTTCTTAAGACTGACTATTCTTTTTGTGTAATCTGAAATACTACGTAATGTGATGACAATTCTTGACATTATCAACCCTGAAATTGCTGTTCCAACTGGGGAGTTTATGGGTGGATTTTGTGATTAACCATTTTTATGTACTGGGGCTTTATGTGCTATTTTAAAAACTAGAGGTGGTTTTAGTTGTTCAGATATTGCTAGGCCTAAAATATTTATAATAGTTTCTAAAATCTAAAATCTTTATCATGTGGATAAAGAGAGATTATTGATTCTAACCCAAATATCACTTGTTCAGTAATCCCAATTTCATTATTCTCTTCCAGTCACTCTTTGTAGCCTTAAAATTAAATACCACTTTAGTAATTAACCAAACCTCAAACCCATGACCAAACTCTTTTTTATTGGGACAATCCAGGCCTGAATATGTGTTGTTTTACCCAGCGGGTTTGGGAGGTTCTATTAATAACAATTTACTCTACATTGTTATACCTGCTTGGGAAAGAAGAAAACTCAACATTATTTCAGTTAACTTAATAAGAAATTTTGGATGGAAAAAAATTTAAAAAATCATATTATTGTTTTTCTTTGGTCTATGTTCTATGAACTGTAAAGTCTGCTTCTGCAATGAAGCTCCAATATTGTACGTAGTAATATTTTTAAAATGGCATCTCCAAAACAAACTGGAGATGACAAACTACACATGAGACTGTGTCTCATGTGCAGCATGAGACACAGTCCAACAGTAATTTACAATATCAAGAAACAACAAAAAAAGTTAGAAAAAGAAAGGTTCAAAAATATCCAGTCACAAATGAATGGTTTATAAAAAAGTAATATCAGTGCTATTTTTATGATTAAAATGTTTTAATGATATTGCCTAAATTGAATGTGAATGAGGAAAAACATAATCAACATTCTCTTAGTATAAACATCTGAAACTGATTTTACTCACCAGTGAATTTTGAATCACAGTTCAGAGCAACCTCACCATGTCTTGCCTTTCTTGCTCCCAAACTTAATACAATGGGAATAGGGAATGAGGGATTGTGAGATAAAAAAAAGGCAGCAGGCCTATTTGGAAAGGAACTTTTCGTAAGTAGTAACTCCATGGACATGTATCCAATAGATTGGGTGCCGAGCTGTGAAGACCATAAGATGTTCCTGAAAAGTATCAAGGAGATTCATTTAATACGCTGAAGGCTTTTTGAGTCCACTGCTGGTACTAATGCTTGACCTGTGCAGAGGTAGGCACCAATTGTCATTCAGGCCATGCTCTCCGCTCGCATGAATATTCCTTCAAATTAAGCCAGAGGAAATCGTTTGAGTATCTGAAGGAAAAAAGGAAAGTGAAGGGTACAAGGCAAAGCTGGAAAAACCAAGATAGTATTCCAGAAATTATATTGGTGGTGGCATTGGAGAGGTGTGTTGCTTCCAATCTTTATCCCCTGATCCTCTTTTTGGCGTCCAACTTGTCTCCAGCAGTGGTGGGGGCATAGAGTGATAGAGCAGTGTTGAGTATTGCTGCTGCGTTCTTTCTCCTACCAGCAGTCTCTGCTCAAATAAATGCCTGGTCTGTCACAGTTCTCTGCTGCAATGCATTAGATTCATCCTTCCCCTCATGCACTCTCTCACTCGTGCTTGCCTCCTCCCTTCTTGCTCACTCTTATTTGTTCACTTGAGCTCAATCACACGTGAGGAGACACAGAGGGAGAATAGAATACAAATAAGCGTTCTTAACGAACTAGTTGTTCTTGGATTTGATGTATTTTGAGAAGTCAGAATGAAGGAGAAACTGGTTTGAGTTTATGTGGTCTATGAGTCACTCCCTGTCTTGACTGGGAGGGAAGACTAAGTCACTGCGCATTGGTATGAGTGTACACCTTTTCTTATGGGAAACAAATCATTTTAAATAACTACCAGTAGTTTAAACATTAGCAGCCAAAAGAAAAATAAATAATTGATGAGTTGATATATTTTTTTAAATTTCAGATAACTTTAGTCTCATAATGATCATATTTACCAAGACACTTGCAAAAAAAAAAGGTTTGAAAATCTTTCTTTTTAATTTATTTTTTGCTGGTTCACTAAAAATTCTTCCTAAGTGCAAAGTGTCAGGATGCACTTGAGAGCACTCCAGTAATGAAATTAGCCTGAGTTAATTTACCATATTATTAATTTTCATTAGCTGCAACTGTGCATATCCTACTGCAATATGTAAAACACTATTTCATGGAAGTGGTCATTAGTAAGAAGTGTCATCACACCTCCTTCAGAAACCCAGAATAGTAAATGTGGCTTCATTTTTTATTTTTACATTACTTGCTACATTACATTATTTTTATTGTAGTATTAAATTGTTATTATACAGTTTTATTATCTTTTTAATGTTGTTAATCTAGTATTATGAATGCTTATGAGCAGGGGTGCAGCCAGGAATTTTGGGCCCCACTATTTGAGAAGTAAGTTAGTCTATATTGATTAGTTCCGTGTTTGGCTGGCTAGCTTAGTTGCTAGTGATGGCAATTTTGACTCTTTTCAGAGAGCCGGCACTTGTGGCTTAGCTCCAAAAAAGAGCCAGCTCTTCGGTTCTCAAGCAGCTCTTAGTTTAGTATCTGCAGCCCTATATATTATCATAACTTAGCAAGTAGTTCCCCATATGAGAAGCCTTGCACTTGATTAGTTTTATGTATTTGCTATGTTACAAAATCACACATTCTTACGTTTGTGTAATATTTTAATCAAAATTTTAATTAACAAAAATAAATGAACAAAATACTGCAAGCAAATATACTGAACAGACCCATAATAATAACAACAATAATAATATATTATCATTCTATAATATTTATAATCTTCAGCCAGATGCTGCTTCTTTTACATGTGCCCATTATATTTATGGGTTTTTGCAACACACTCTTCTTCACCACTGCCTATTAATTCTAACCCGACTATCAAGTCTTTCCCTGCATAATGGTAGGGTCCCATATCCTCACACGTGATTGGCTACAAGGCTGCTAATCATGCTAATCAAAATAAAGTTCTGCTGTGAGCAGATAGCGCTTCCATTCAAGAGTGAGAATTAAGCAGCAAAAGGGGGGAGATAGTGGGGAGATAGCTAGCTCCCTCCCTTCCTTTCTCTTTCCACCTCTCGTGCAGTGCGCTGCTCTTTGCGCTGTTGTGTTTGTAGCCCATCCAGTAGGATGCAGACCAGTTCTCTGTGAAGAGCAGTTCCTGTCGTTCACTTGAAAGAGCCAGCTCTAAGAGCCGAAACGTTCGCGACGACCCGCCACTACTAGTTGCTACCGCAGCAAGTTAGCGCAACACTCTGCTATCAAAGGCAACATGTAATTTCATCACATTAGTATCACTGTACCTCTGTCTCTGTCACGTTTTTGGTTTTCTTCTTTTCTCTTCTTTGAGCTCCAGACAATGGACCTTACCAAGCTCCGCCCACAACCGACCCACGTGACCGCAAGTCTCACAAGCAAAGCCTTGCATCGCGTTGTTTCTATGTAAACGTGACTAGATTAGTGCATCATTTCTACCGGATTTTCACAATATATCAGCTACTACAATGGACAGAGGAACTAACAAGTTCATGTCATCATCTGGGAGGAGGTCACTGGTTTCTCAGTCACAAGCTGGTTGTAAACCTGAGGCCAGCAGGCCTCAGTCAGTTATGGTAGATCTGACATTTGGTTTGATGACGTCAATATGAGAAGCTACAGACTGATAGGAGGAACCAAAGAGCTCTGTAAAGGTAAAGGCAAATCTTCTGAAGTTGATATATAATTAATTTAATTTCACATAATTATCGCGGTAGAAGCCATTTGTTTGTTAAAATTTTATGAAATATATTTGTTCTATTTGATGTTTGTTGTGAATGACGTAAACTCACAAACGAACAAGGTAATTAGTCCAACGTTTAGAAACTACAGCGGCTGTAATGCGCCACAGCAAAGGTAAACAAAGGTAAAATAACCCGAACAGGTGATCAACTCAAAACCACTCGTACCTTTTTACTCTCTCTCTCTCTTTGTAGTTTAAGCACACCTATTACCGTGGCAACCGCCTGCGCCCCGCAAGACGAGCAAAGATTAGTTAAAAACATAACATTCAGTCCGTTACGATATCAAGTTTCCAGGCTTGATATTTATTTCTCGATTATTAATCAGCGCTTCCCTGAACACAGCGATGGTTGATTGACTAGCTGTACTTGGTGCTAGCGTGGCTGACACGAGTAACAGTTTAGTCCAAAGCCTTTCCTGCTAAAATAAAATCTTCAGTGTATGTCAGATACAGTACACATTGCATATTGATCTGTTTAGCTAACGTAAGACTGTGTAGCAGACAGGCTTCAAGGTGTAGAAGTTGTATCAGTTCTGCCTTTATGCTGTACTTAGCTAACGGGAAGCTAAGTGTGTTTGTGAGACTGCCACTGCACGTGACCACGTAGAATGGGCATCAGCCAATGAAAAGCGGCCCCTCTTGTAAGGTCCATTACAAAACTCACCCTCTCATTCCAACAGGGCAACATTACTGAGAAGTGGTGGAGAGGCGCTCAGGCCGTAGGAATGAACCAACTAGTGGAGAAGAAGGAAGAGCTAAGCAAAGTATCATTGCTATTAAATGTAGCTTTTCATATTCTTTGCTATGCTGCTTACGGAGCCCCACAGGGGACATTTAGGATTTTTTTTTCTTTTGTGTTACCAAAAGTATTACATTCCCTTGCAAAAAAAATTTGCATTCCCTTGCAATACTTTTGCGTTACCTTGCAAAACTTTTGCATTCAATTGCAATACTTTTACGTTGTAGAACATGATTTGGTCTGATGAAACCAAAGATGAGCCAAAAGACAAGCTTAACACAAAATACCCAGAGTGAAACATGATTTTATCTGGGTGTATCTTCCCTGAGATAGGAGTATTTTTTTTTCTTTCTTTCTTTTTGGTGGATGAACAAGATATGTATATGTACAGTTTCAAATATCTGTAAATTTTCAACCAAAACCTGTGGCTGCTTGCTGAAAAAAGAAATTTTGTTTTCTAGTATCACTGTAAATCCAAGCATTTGTCCAAATTACCAAAAATAATGACTTCATAAAAGCAGAGATAATCTTTTTGAAAGTTTAGTCAAAGTCTAGAACTCAGTATGGAGGACTCACCTGGGGAAGTCTCTGAGTAACTTTGAAATTTAGCAAAACTTATACATTGTGTTTTTCAAACTACATGCCACAAATAAATTAAAAAACTGATGTGCATGTTCATTCAACTTCTATGCCGTTTGACTACATTGTCAATATTTTTGCTCTTGGCTTCTGGCAAACTAGGGCACCTTATAACAATTATTTTCTTCTTGGTACTCACAATCGTCAGATTTATGAAAGGCAAATTTAATAGCTGTTTTTGACAAATGATTTTCCCACCACAGCTGTAGATTTCTACAGCCTCCCACCCTCAGAGTAACCATTTCAGCTTCTTCTCTAATTAATGCTTTGCTTGCTGGCCTATCAGTTTAGGTAGACATCAACCCGTACTTGGTTTGCAGGTTGTGCCATTATTTTCTCTTTTTGGTTAGAATTTCCAAGTGCTTTGTAAGATATATGTTTATATTGGGTTATAACCCAACTTTACTTTAACCCTCCTGTTATGTTCCGGGTCAAATTGACCCGTTTTAAAATTTACAAATTAAAAAAAAAAAATAGAAGATTTTTTTTGATGAAACGTTTTCCTATGGTGCACTCTAGACATAGTGAAATTTATCATTTTAACATTTGTCCAAACCTAGTCTACTTTACATCGATCTGTTGGGTATTTGACCCGCAGTAGGTTAAAGTGCAAAAAAGATTAAAATGCCAATTCTATAGTTTCCTTGCAGTTAGACCAATTTCACACACAAATCACACAAACGCACGCACCCACACCAACAAATTCCACTATCTCTTTACTCACTAGAAACTGCGAGAAAGCAGGTTCACACAACCCGGGAATCTTTTGTTCCTGTGGACAAACTCCCCACACTGAGTGAATCAGCAGAAGTGAGAAAAACATAATACTTCTGCTGACTAATCTGATTTAATCAGAGGTCAATTACCAGAACATATGGTGTACAATTCAATTATAAGATCATTTGGTAAAAAAAAAAGATATATAAATAATTACCAAGGTCAACTTCAGAAACATTGTTTTTTGTGTCTAGGTTTTTTCATGGCATTAAAATCTAAATCCATTTTTATGTCCAATGAGTAATGAGGTTGTCATCATGACCTTATTCCTGAAAATAATAAAACATCATTGACACAAATTGATGAATGGTGGTATTGGAGCAGATCAAAAAGTTTGGAGATTTTTGGTTTGACTATGCATGATAACACTCCTGGGTCAATTGACCCACAACATTTGCGTACCAGAAACGAAAACAGAGGTAGCTCACAACTTATCCTGACCTTCTGGTGATTTCTAAAGTTAATTGGTTTTATTTAGGTGTGTTAAAGAAAAAGGGGCAACCAAAATTCAGGTACCTTTGATTTATGTAAAAGAATTGAAATAGCACTTCTATTTGCACTCATGGTTCTGCTCTATTTTGTTTTGGTCCATCCAACTTTGCAGCAAAGTGTTTTGACTTCACACTTTGTATTCTGTGGTGCTAATAATCTATTTGTTTTCCTGGTGGAAAGATGCAATTCTTTTAATTTTTTCTTTATTTTATTTGTACTTTTTTTCTGTTTCTATTAAAGATTCCTGGAAGTATTTTTTTTTGTCAATTTTTGTTTAATTTCAATGTAATAGCAATGTTTAAACACATTTTATCAGTCTCAGGCTATGTCATTGTGTAGAATTAGAGATGTGGAGAATTACTCTATTTAGTAACTTTTCAGCCAGTTCTCTTTAATGATTAAAAGCAGAACAAGCTAGTGTAACAGAGACAGTATAATGTCACCATGCCTAGGCCAGCAAGTTCAAAAGTATTTCATTTTACAGGTATGATTACCTCTATTAAGTCTACTGGCACTGATTGCTTTTTGTCAATAAGCACAGTGATTCCTCCCTGTAGAATTTTGAAATTATTCTATTTTAAAATGTGTTTGTATCATAATAGTGTCTCATACTGTTTTCTTACATCAGATAACATAACTACACAACATAATCTAATACTGGCCATTCTACCTGCAATGATTTGTTTACCAAATTGAATCTGCAGTCTGGATCCCAACACACTTGGGGCTTTCCAACATGTCAATCACCAGCAAAGGCTTTAGCACTAAGATGTTTTGTCCCACTCTGGAGTCCAAATACAAAAACACATTCAATGAGGTTAGATTATGTATCCTAACATAAAATGTCTGACTGTCTATCACAATTAAACCAAATAGGCTTCATGAATTTGAATAACCCCTCCCCCCCTCCAGGGCACATTATCAATGTTTGATTTGAAGCAGCATCTGGAGACTCAAAAACAACATTTTTCTTTGGAGAACAGAGCAAAATATAGTACACCAGTCAGTGATTCTCAGTAAACAGTTAGTGCCTTACAAATAAAAGAAAATGCTAGGCTGGTGTGAATGGCGTAGTTGCACATGTTGATGCATACTCGGTTAAGAGTTACACTATGATTGTGGTAAACGTCTCTAAATTGACTAAATTTTATGATTTAGTTAATCACTGTTAAAACTCAAAAATGTAAACAATAACTAACTTTTGTCTGCCAACATAAAGAGCATCTTTTGTAAGAAAAATATTGATAATCTTTAGATGTAATAGTTCAAAGAATATGACTGATGCTTCCTTAAACTGTTCATTTATGACCATGTCTAGATAAACTAGACATTTTTTAAGTTCTGTTGTCTTAAAAAATATATTCCAAAGAATAGAAGGTACTTTTATGTCCTCTTTCCAATTACCTTTACTATGTAAAATTAATATTTTTGCCATTTCTGATGCTTTAGTACAATGAAAAAAAAGAACTATTCAGATTATACTTTTGGTCCTTGTTATATGTGACTTTATAATCAGTGAAGGGAGTCAAAACTTTAAGAGTCTACTCAGTTTTAACAAAAATGTGGAAAACCTTTTTTTTTATGCCTTAACTTTTTCCATATAGTTTTCCATATCTCACTGGACTCTTTACCCATGAATAAGCGATCACTTAAACATCCACCTGTGTTTTCCAGAATAAAAGCACCTTCCAGCACCAGCACAGGTGCAAAATTGTCAGAATTTTCATGCTTAATAAATTCAGCAAGTCAAGACAAGACATTGGGAACATGACTCTATTTTTGCCATCATCGCTGGTCTTTGCTTGTGCCTTTCTGATTATTAATTACAATTAATGTTTTGAGTCTTGCCTTCTCTCTGCATGCTGCCTTTTTGCATCTGTCATACAGTGGAGCCAATGTAAACCAAACCTGGAATTTTCTTTGATCCAGTTGCTATATGATGAGGGAAATTTTTACCATCAAATTTCTCTCCATCCGGTGTTAACCACCTGAGTACAGTCACTCATCTGCAGAGTTCTTCTCCTTGCTGCGCAAGCTCCTGAGGATCATCCTTGCTCACAGGTCTCACCTGAACTTTTCCCTTTCTGTCTGGAAGGTTGGTCAGTTGTGACTGGAACAAGGTTGTTGCATTGGTTACTTGCTCATCTCTGTCTGCTTCAGAACTGCACAGAGTTGCTGCGATCCAGTATTGTTGTCTTTTTGCATCACTAGTTAAAAAAATGTAATATAAAAAATATTCATGCAAAAATTACAAGTCAAAACCATTTTATCTTTATTATAGCATAAAGCTTGACACCTTGATGTGACCTGCATGAAGATCGTTAGACTCCATGCCCATGTATTAATCAGTAACTGCGTCTTGCAGTTGATAGTGAGTGAGTGCACATAGTTAAATGGCGGTTTCATTTCGGATTTGCCAAAGAGGCTTGTCTTTCAAATGGCATGTGATGACAACCTCGTCTTCTGCTTGGAGATTAACAACTAGGCAGGCTGCATGGCTCTATATGCTCTTGAGCCTTGATCCAACTTGGAGAGGTTTGGAGGTCAGAATTTATCTAAACAGCAGATGGTTTGTTTGGTCTCAATGGGAGTGTTCTAAAAATTTAATGAATACACAAATGAAAGTATACTTAGCTGTAATAGAAACTGGTTGTGGGAAAAAGCGGCTGAAATATTGAGTTCACGACATCCATATAGTGACTAGAAAATTGAAGAAATGTTTCAGTCTAATCACTACAATACACAGGAACAAGGGAGTGTATCTGATCTCTAGTAAACAGCAGCACCCCTAATTTGTTAACAAATGCCATAAACAGCCAGACAGTACACAGAATGCAGCCTACCTTGAAAGTGCACAGCTTCCAATATCAATTGACATTGAATGCAATTTGACCCTTCTGCTCAAACAACCCAGTAAATAAAAGTATTATACACTTTCATAAAACTGATTAGAAGTATAGCTTTGACTATCCAAATGGAAATGTTAGGCTGCACCTGTCACATTGCAGTGTTGTGGCAGCTGTAAAGTAGTTGAACCATACCATTAGGTAGAAGTTTAAAGGTATAGCTTAGTAGTAAAATGATTTGCTCCTCTGAGCTGCATCTTTCCCATGTCTGAAGGTTATGCAATTAAAAGTGGAATAACTATGCATCAACAGATCATAGTATACTTTAAGAATAATAAATGTAAGCAAGGCAAAGTTTAGATATATAAAACATGAATTATACACATAGTGTTATGGCTCCTGTGCTGAAGAGATAATACTAAATCAATATGCTATGATGAGGCTGATCAGGTTGATCATGTGATACGTGACTAAGGCTAAGACTGTAATCTCTGCTTGGTTATTCCTGTCCGAAAACCAGCTTTAAAGAACATAACTGAATGCATTATTTAGTTGTTACCAATAAGATCAAGCTTAATTACAATATCTTATTTTTCAGACTAAAAACTGACCAAATGACAGCGTTGACTTGAAAGGAAAAAACAGGCGGTGCTGAAGTGGAGGCTTTCTTTTACCGTAGCGCTTAAGCTAGATGTGTAGTCGACACATTGAACTGACCTGAGTGCAGTTGCTGGATGGATGAGTGGATGCTGCCTACTGAGGTGTGAACTTTACTGATGTATTAGGATGACAAATGGAGTCTGGGACATGACTGAGAAATGTTGATTGTTTATTGTACGAGTTTTTTCATTTTGAGAACTTTTAAGGAGACAAGGATTTGGGGAAGAGGATGGAAGGTGTCTCCGATTTAAATTAAAAACAAATAAAAAATATCACACAGATATTTTTGCTCTACAGCAGTGAGCATTTTGATATACGGAAATGTTGCATAAAGGCAACTGTTTTTTAAAGTTTTGAATAACTCTGTAGAAGCAGTTTCTTTCAGTAGTTTATTCTCTTTAACCATAATGAATCTAAAAAGATATTTACTTCAGCAGCTCTTTTTTTTAAGGCATAATTCAAAAGTCACCCTTAGGCAACATATATGGTCTAACAAAGATTACAGAAAAAATATCTGTAGACAAATGAGAAGGCCAAGGTTAAGCTTGCAGGCCTGCCATTGGGCTAATTGCCTACGATTTTTTCTGATGACATTTCAAAGGACAAATAATGAGAACATTGTAAAAGTTGTAATTACTACCTTACGGGGAACAGGATCCTAACCTCAACCTGCAAAATGTCGCTTTGTCTGAACTAAGAATCAAGCCTTTAAGCCTCCAAGTTACAGCACTTTCATGAAGCTTTACCTGTCTTGTAAAAATGTCCCTTTAGAGACACCACAGCCTCCTTCAGCGAAGCTAGCAAACTGCTCAGTCTCTGCCTAACAAATCTTACTGAAACCACTGATCGCAGTGGGATCAGGTGATAGGAGAACATGCAGCCCAACCGAGGAGGAAAGCTTCAGTGGCCATTGAAAAATCTATTGGGAGCCAAGAACAGATATTGCAGAAACAAAACATAACAGGATTGCAAGACATCTCTGCGTAGAAAACATGAGAAGTACAACAAACGACTTGCAAACGACTGGGCAAAGAGGGCTGGCAGCATGCAGATGTCATATCCCTCAAAAAAGAAAAAAAAAGCTGCTTCTTCTACTTGATCGTTGTTGCTTCAAACATGTACTGAGATATTTTTACAAAGAGCAGATAGAATAAAAATTCTGCATTGTAGGTGGTCAGAAGCCATGAAATTTTAATAAATCCAAAAAATATGTAATTAAAACACCCACCATAAAAGAGGAATGTTTAGTTTTCCTCTCGTCACTCAACTTTAAATCTCAAGAAGTAAGCAAATGGCATCTGCAGACTGTTATCCCTCAAGTTACCTACAGCTTACTTAATCAAAACAACCTCTAATCCTGGTGTAAGACGCAGAAGATCTGCAGAGCATTAAGGCACACCTGCAGTACATAAGCTGATTTCTAATGTATAATGCTGCCAGTGACAAGAGAAACACCTTCTGCAGAGACAGGGGAAACTGCATTAGCATAAGGACGCTTGCATGTTAACATTGCCATATGTCTCTTTTCTTGAAATCTGAAGCTACATTCCCCTGAGGTTCCCACACACAACTGACAGACAGCTTATGAAATGAGCATCATAAACATGTGATAACTTTTATAATTAAACCAGTCTCAAATGGTGTAAATTTGTTGGAAAGATGAGACACAGTTGATTTAAACAAAGTAAATATGTAACATTCAAACTACAAAAACATCTAATCTGTTAATGCTTGTGTCAGGCAAGTTTTTTTTTTTTTTTCTAACTTACTTTAATTTTGACAAGCACTGGATCATGTCCCTAAATTGTCTATGCATTTTCTGTGTGCTCTTAATCTTTTTCAGGGTCACAGCAGGCAGTTGCTTATCCCTGCAGTCATTGGACAAGAGCTTCATTACTGGCATGATCCAGGGGTGCTTGTCTATTTACTCTGTGTGCTTCTCCTCCTTCTACTTCCTTCGCTTTCTGTGCTGCTGCCTCCTCCAAGGGTAGGGCTGTTCCAGAGGGTCAGCATGATTCCCTGCAGCATGGATGTCTCATCAGGACTATAAGAGGACTAGTAAGATGCTCTTGCTTCACCAGTTTTTTTTTTTTGTTGTTTGTTTTTTTCATAAATGTAGCAGTAAGCCAGCATTTTTAGTCTCTTGCCCAGATTTTTTAATTTCATTTTCCCAGAACGTCTCTGAAGTGTGGCTATTCTTTGCAGCTTAAACCAGAACATCTATCAGTGTTCAGGTGACTTTTTGGTCCAAGCCTTGCTAACATCTCACATTTAAAGCTTATTGTTGTTCACAGAAGCTCACTGCTGGTCCTCCATCACTAATCCACTTATAACCCCTGTATCTGTGCCAGTGCTGTCAATTATTGCCTGCAGAACCTTTTTTGGCTTCTGCATTTCTATTTGAGAAGTACTGCAGCCTTACATTCTGCTATTTATTGCATCTCACATTTCTTTGTGTTTCCTTTGTGATGGCAACCTACCAGGAAGAAAGTAAGAAACAATCCATTAACAACATTTTACCAAAAACCCTCTTGAGCCATTCTAGCCTGTTTCTATCCCTTCTTCCAGTAGTACTTTCACTAAGGCTGACCTCCCACCAACACATTGATTCAAAAACCTTTTCCCCCCCATCTGGTTTTTCATTGTATTCGTACATTGACTTCATAATAGGACGACCTCATGTACAACAGGGCAAACACGGGGGCAGGATGTCAATCCATTGCAAGATCAGAGATGGACATAGAGGACCAGCAAAAGTGACTGAAGACAGTCATTTTTTTGACACGCCATTATGAGGACAGTTAAGAGTGAATATATACATTTTCTCTGCAGGAAGACAAAATAGTAGGAGAGCACCCATGCATGAACAGCAAGAACAAGCGACACAGTTGCAATGCATCTTAATATAAATCTCCCAAACATCATCAAAATCACAGGTGGAGTCAACTAAAAGTCTTAATTAAGTTTTTTGCAGGGTCTGTAATTAATTGCAATTAATACCATTTTATTTGAAAACCATATAGCTAAAATAAGCCACATTTTCAATTCAAAAACCCTGCTAAGCTGTTCAATAAATAGACACATGAGCTCAACAACAAAGATAATTGTTGTTTTTAATTTATTTAGGTTATTCAAACATCAGATTTGTGCTAAGGGTTATTATAGTAATTCAGCTTTCACGTTTTCAGGAATCCCTGATCATTCATGCAGCTTCTTTAACAAAAAACTTCTTTAGAATTGCCGAATGTGGATGCTAATATTAGCTTTGGGGATGTCTATGCTGGCTGCATCATGTTTTGTGCTGACATGGTCAAGCTTTTACTGTTGTTTAAAAAATGAATTGATCAATGTTGTGCAAAGGTAGGCAGAATGCAAATAAGTAGAATTTTGTTTGACCACTTAAAAAGAGATCTTAATATATTCAGGACTGAGTCTGTGACCTGCATCAACTATGTTTCATCTGCCTTTATTTACATTTCCATTAATGAGGCTCCTCCTCTCTGTGATGTAAATGTTAAGCATACATCGATGTAGCCTCCCAGACAGCATAACCGTGACATGGCAATGTTTTACAATGCTTTATAGAATCAATTGCAATTCCTGATCTCTGCACTTCTATGACAGGCATTCTAGTGTGACATACCTTTAACTGGACGAAAATGGCTTTGTAATTCACAAATCTAGCAGTCAGCTCCAACTTGCAGCAATATAATGCAACCTGTTTCTACTTTCACAATATAACACTCAAAAATTTGTTACCAAAATAATCACAAAATGCCCATCTGCCATCCTTTAGACTTGTTTTTGCAAAGACAAGATGCAAAGATAAAAAAAAAAAAACAGATGTGTTTAAATTGGGTATAAACTGACAGCTTCCTTTTATAATACGTCCATTGTGGGGGAAAAAAACAAACAAAAAAAAAACAGGCACGGATCATCCAAAGTAACGGTAGGTGGTTCACCTTAAAAGGGTAGTCTGTCTCTTTTGAATATTGAACAAGCTCATGAAGAAAGAAAGAGACAGAGAGAAAAACTGAGACTGACTTAAGGCACCATAGAAAGGCAGCCCATTCTATTCTATTCTAGCGATCCTCCCAGCAGCTCTATGCAGAGTCACATAAGCATAGAAGAAAACTTTCATCTTCATGACACATGATGCTGCCAGCCTTTAACTCACTAAATCATTTAATACATCACAAACTACTTATAGACCACTTCAAAAACAACAACAAACAGACCAAAAATCTTCACAGAAAATGCAAAGAATTGAAAGGGAAAAAATAGGAATCCAAAAAATAAAACAAACCAAAAAATCTGCCATAGTCTCACTCTGTTTTGAAGGCCAGGGCATAAAAGTGTGTTTATAAAAGAGATTTACAAATAGTGAGTGACAAAGCATGTCTAATGTGCATTGATAAATCATGTCAGTCTCAAAGCAGCAGCTTAAAAGCCTCTGTCATCTCAGAGTTTTAATCAGGTCTTTGGGATGACTAAAAGCCTCCGGTCAGTCAACCTAAGAGAGTGCATGGTTCATATGGATGCAGCAGTTCTGACAAATAAAAAGTGACAGCAAATTAATTAGAAATTAAAGCTCTTTACACCTATTGACAGATCTGTTCAAATTAGCTTTAGGTTTAATGTAATCTTAACTTTACTAACGATCTACTAATTGTTGTGACTTCAACATTCTTTGGGATTCCGCAATAGTGCTTACTAGAAACTAATAGATGGTCTTTGGTGGGAAGGAAAGATGAGGGTGATGGCAAAAAGGCCTTTGAATACCAAAGACTTGGAGATCATCATCAAAAATAAACCATCAATGTAGCAGTAAAAACCTATGAAAATCAATTTTAAGAAATATTAGATTTTTCTACTGTTTGAGAAGGATATGCATTTTTGCTAAAATAGAAATTATATATATATATATATATATATATATATATATATATATATATATATATATATATATATATATATATACACAGTATATATACATGTATATATATATATATATATATACTCCTTGTACTGTATTAGTCAACATCAGATTTACAATGTCTAATCTTTGACTATTTTTTTGAGTTTGTCAATACTAATTAGTCCCTACACAAATAATAGTTTTATAATATTCTTGCAAGAATAGTATGAAATAAAATTTCTTTCAAGATTGATTTTAGAGTGGTCGCTTGTAGGTTTTTAAGACAAGAAGGAAATTTGCAATTCTGAAATTAGGTGGTCTGAACAGATGGTAGTGCTTTTGCACTTTTGCTCAACACCCATGAAAAGATGCAGGGTTCAACGAGCATCAAAAAATACCATGCAAGCACAGATGGAGAAAAAAAACAAAAAAACTTTTATGAATAAAAATGGCATTATGCCAGCATTTGCACCCCTGCTGGGTTTGCACCTGCACAGAAATAGAGCCATGTTTGTTCACTGCAGTAAAGCTATCGCACATCTTTTGCAAAGCTGAAGTTCATCTATTTTCATCCAAATGTCTTTAAAATATTTTAGTGCTACAATGTACTTGATGGCAGTAATTGAGAACCCAGTTTTGTTAACAAGATTTGAATATCAAAAGAACCACTTGCATTTTAACTGAATAAATTATCTGGCTTGGCATCAGAAAAAGATTTAGCAACCTCGACAATTCAATCTGGAGAGACTCACACAGAGAAAAAGCATCAGTTAGAAAGTTTTATTTGATTTGAAGTTCCTCTGGTGCTCTGACCCCAGCCAAAGACGTGCATGCTGAGGATGACGCTGGGACAAGGATTGTCCCAGGGGGTG
Organism: Xiphophorus hellerii; assembly: GCF_003331165.1. Classification (NCBI taxonomy): domain Eukaryota; kingdom Metazoa; phylum Chordata; class Actinopteri; order Cyprinodontiformes; family Poeciliidae; genus Xiphophorus; species Xiphophorus hellerii. The sequence continues at coordinate 15,414,162 of NC_045673.1, forward strand.
GTCTTCCCCTTGGGGCACAGGGACTGGAGAGCGGAAAGGAGAGGAGTCTGGAGGAGTCCGGAAGATGAGGGTGAAGATGGGGAGGAAGTGGGACAAAGGACAGCTGTGAAGCAGGAGAATCCATTGATGACACGTCGTATAAAAGGGTTCTTGAGTGATAATTGGCTGAGGTGGAGTGACGACCTGGTGGAGACATGGCAATTGAATGATGCAGGTAGGCTGGAGAGAGTCTCCCAGTTTGAATTTAGGCCTAGGCTTCTTTTATTGGCACACCTTGTAAACAAAAAAGGAAAATACCATAAAGAAGATTGACTTTCATTCCAGCAACACAATCTCACACCTCAAAAAACAAAATCGGTGGAATAATTCTATGTTAAAGGTTGTTTTTACTACTATTTTAATGGAGCAAAAGATTAAAATATTTCATTCAGATTTTAGATGATGCTGTTTACTGCCAATGTTTTTGATACCTGATGTGCAACAGCAACATTGTGTCATGAAATAGGCTTTTATTAAAACTACAGAATAATAAATGCATTGTGTCAAAGTGAAATTCTGTTAAGACAGAGGCAATGATTACATAAAAAAATTAAGAGATCTATCTTTTGCCTAAAGGACTTGTGTGGGAGTCATCAGAGGACTGTTCTCAAGGAAGCATGAATGGGTTTAGCAATAATTTGTGTACAAAACATCCTCATTCATTAAACTAACTGGCATTCAGAGACAGCGCTGTCTCCCAGCTGGGGTAGTGCATACATCTTCATGCTTGAGTTCAGAACTTGAAATTAATAACAGTCAAAACAACAACAGAATGACGAACATTTACTGTTGCTAGATGACATAGAATAAATGTTATTACTTTTAGCTTACTACATTCTGTAACTAAATGTTGATAAAATCAAGGCAAAGAAAAAAAAAGCCATGGAGATTCTGAAAGGTGTACTTTTTCTATTGTGTATGCAAAACACAAATGTAATGTGAAAAATTAAAACACACACTGAAAGAAAATTTGGGTAAATGAATATTCATGCCCTGAATTGGTCTAACAAGCACACTGATTCTTAAAATGTCTTTTCACAGTCAATACACAAGCATTCACTTCTTTTTGTGTACTAACTGCATTTGCCTGATTGCTTTTTCTGTTTATGAATGGTTTGTTTTGAGAAAGGCCTTGGCATGGGGTATGAGGCATCACTTAATCCCCTGGCAATAAGAAAGAAAGGATAAGAAACAATGTGAAAGCATGGCAGAATAGGCAAGCAATGATGCTTCTCAGTGGTGATCATTGCAGCATTCTCTAGCACAGCATGCTCAATGGATTTTCTAGTTATACTGTATGCCTCAGTTACTGCCAACAGCCAACCAGCTGAAATGACAATATGCGTCTTACACATGCAACCTTTACTGAAAGACATAATGTTTTGGGGCAAAGAAACTAACCCTCCTTTAGTGTGTTGCATAAAAGTGGATGCAATGAGTCAGAACAGTAGAATGTGGCTTTTTTTACTATAATTGTTTCACATCTTACTTTAGCATTAACAATGTATCATACCTCTGACTTACAGTGAAACATGAACAAGAGTTTTTCATTGATTTTTTTGCATAAGAACAGTTACGTAGGCAGAAATATGAGGCTGACAGCCTGGTCATCTTGCCAAAGCATAGATTTTAGATACAGTGGCTCAAAACCAGCCTAGCATGGCAATGAGTCTAGCTGGGAGGCTGGACTCACAAGACAGAGTTTGAGTAATTCTAGAGACCCGCTCTTTTGAGGTTATAATAATGCCTTTCTATAATCATAATGCATTTCAAAACACCCAAGGACACTTTACAACATTAAAAACACAAGTTAAACCATAAAGAAATGGCTACAAGACACAAAACCACAAAATAACTACACAATTAAAGTGAGAAGGCTAATTTAAACAGATGAGTTTTGAGTTGTGCTTCAAAGGTCAGAAGAGAGTCAATATTACAGATGTCAGGGGAAAGAGCGTTCCAGAGTTGGGGAGCAGAGCAAGAGAAGGCTCTTTTCCCCATGGTGCTGAGACGAACAAGAGGCACATTGAGGTGGATGGAAGAGGAACAAGGAAGGGAACGTGAATGGGTGGTGATATACAGAAGATCAGACGGATAAGGAGGGGAAGGTTGTGGATTGCCTTGAATGTAAACAACAGGCTTTTGAATTGAATTCTGAATGTCTGCTTAAATCCAAGATCCATCATGAATTTTGTGAACTCTTTGTTCCAACAACGAGGAGACTGTTTTAATCCGTAGATTGATTTTTTTAGTTTGCATACAAGATGCTGCTGACCTGGTTTGATGTATCCCTCAGGTTGTTCCATGTATATTTCTTCCTCCAGATGTCCATTTAAGAATGCAGTGACAACATCCATTTGATGTACATGTAGATTATTCTGGATGGCAAAGGACAATAACGTACAAATTGAGCTAAAACGTACTACAGGCGAAAACGTTTCATAGTAGTCAGCACCATAGAGCGGTGAGTAGCCTTTGGCAACAAGTCTGCACTTGTATCGCTCCACTTCTCCATCACTTTGATGCTTCACTTTGAAGACCCATCTTGATCCAATGACCTCTTTGTCCTTTGGTAGTTCCACCAGGTCCCATGTTTCATTTTCTTCCAGTGACTGATATTCCAATCAGTCGCTTCTTGCCATTCTTTTGCATTTGGACTCTTTAATGCTTCTTTCAGTGTGATTGGTTCCATGACAGAACACACATTAGCACAATGATCAACAGTCACCATATCTGCAAACTCGTCATATCCGTATCTCTTTGGAGCCTTTCTGATTCTGCTTCCTTTTTTAATAGTTTCATCGACGGTGACGTCATCATCAGTTGTTTCCTTTTCTTCTGTGATGGTAATCACCTCTTTCTCTGGACAGGAACTTCTGTTTCCAGTCAAAGTCCGACTCATTAAAGATAACATCCTTTCGAATCAGAATTCTTCTTTTTTCTTCATCAAACAGACGATATCCTTTTGCGTTGTTTGCATATCCCACAAACCTGAGCTTTACAGCTTTCTTGTCAAGTTTTCGTCTTTCAGCATCTGGAACATGTGCATAAGCAACACAACCAAACACTCTCACATGGTTCATGTCAGGTTTTTTACCAGACCATTGTTGGTAGGGTGTCTCTTGCTTCAGAACAGATGTTGGCAATCTGTTTTGTATGTAGGCTGCTGTTGCTACTGCTTCAGCCCAGTACATCTTTGGTAGCTTAGCATGTGACAACATGCTTCTAGCTGCTTCAACCAATGTCCTGTTTTTTCTCTCTGCAACTCCATTTTGCTGAGGTGTATGAGGTACAGACATCTCATGGTGGATACCTTGAGCCTTCAAATATTCTTGAAACTCACTTGAAATGTACTCCCCACCATTATCTGATCTCAGTCTTGCAACTTTGTGTCCACACTCATTGGAGAATGTTCTCTCAAATTCCTTGAATTTGCTTAAGACTTCACTGTTTAGTTTCATGAAGTAAACCTTACAACAGCGAGAAAAGTCATCAATGAAGGTTACAAAGTATTTTGACCCACCGATGGATTCAGTCTGCATGGGTCCACAGACATCACTATGGATCAGTTGCAGCTTACGTTTGGAACGGATTTTTCCCACTGCCTTACATGGCTGTCTTGTGAGCTTGCCTTCCACACAGGCTTCACAGAAAGGAAGTTCTTTGTCTGCAGAGAATTTCACTCCATTCACCAGAGCTTCTAGTTTCTTTAGTTTGGTGGTGTGACCTAAGCGCTGATGCAACAGATTAGTTGTTACTGATGCACTTGATGCACTATGACAGACCGGCGTAGATCCTTTAATATCCAACTGATACAGTCCATCAGATCTTTGTGTTCCCATTCCTTGAAGAGTCCCATCTTTGCCGCGTATGTAGCACCGAGATTTTTTGAACTGCACTGTATTTCCTTTTCTTCTAGCAGCTCCCACTGAAAAAAGATTTCCAGACAACTTTGGGACGTAAAACACATCACACATTGTGGCAGGTTTAGCATCACTTATTTTGAAGGCCATGTTCAATTTAACAATGCCAAATCCTTGAGCTTCCACCACCCTGCCATCACCCAGTTTTACAGACTGTGTTTTTGAAAACTGCTGGTAGTTTTGAAGGATTTCTTTGTCACAGGTCATGTGTTTTGATGCTCCAGAATCAATCAACCACTCATCTTGTACTGGTCCTTCAGTTAGATTTGCATTTTCTGCAACAAAGGCACTCTCAGAGGGGTCTTCTTCATTTTCACATACCGCATTCTTGGCTTTGTGATTTTTGATTCGTTTTTTTCCAGCTTGGACAGTTACGCTTTATGTGTCCTTCTTTGCCACACTTGTTACATCTCCATGAACTCTGTCTTTCAGCTCCCACTACTTTTGAATGGTCCTGCATTTCTCTGTGAACTTGTGTTGACATGGCTGATGCACCACCTGACGTAGCAGCACTGTAGACATCATTAACATTGACTCTTTTTTGCTCTTCATTGATTAATGCTTGCTGAACAAACTGCAATGTCAAATTGTCCATCTTTGTTTCTAGAGCAGTGACAATCGTAGCACAGCTTGGTGGTAAGCTACCCAGGAGTGTTACAATCTGATCTTCCTCTTCAATTACAGCACCTATTGCTCTTAGCTGATCAGTAAGTTCCTTCATTCGTTTTAAATGGTCATTTAAGCTGTCCTTTTCTTTCATTTCACATCTGAAATACTGTATTTCTTCTTCAAGAACAGTTTATTTGCTCAAGTGTCTCTCTCAAAATGTCCTTTTAGCATGTCCCAAGCCTCTTTTGGAGTTTGACAGCTTGTTATTAAATACAACTGGGTTGTACTCACATTTAGCACTAACATGGAAAATGCTCTTTCTCTCCGTCTCTCGAATTCTGCCTGAGCTTGTGCGCTAGCGTCCGGAGTTAGCCTATCCGTCTCCATTAGCATGCCCCATCGTCCTTTAGCTTTTAGCAAATGCTCCATCTGAAACTTCCATGTTGCCCAGTTCTCTGATCCGCTCAGCTTGTCGATAAACATCTTATCATCCATTGTGAATCCCACAATTCCGTTTATCTGACTCAAAAACTTCACTTAGAGAACTTTTTGCGACGCTCTGGGCCCATAACCTGAAGAGAACAGGCGTTTCAACGTGCGTTCATTTATTGTCTTTTTCAGAACGGTATAATACAACTGCAGTACTCAGAAGACAGATGGCAGATGGCAGCATAACAGCCTCTCCATTAACCATTGAACAAATTACTGCTTCATATTTCAACAACAGGAAGCCGGTGAAGTTGTAAAATTGGAGTGATGTGGTCAAATGAGGCCATTTTGGTAATGATGCAAGCAGCAAAGTTTTGAACCTGTTGAAATTTACGGATAGATTTATGAGGCAGACCAACCAGGAGACAATTACATTAATCAATTCAAGAAATGGCCAGACAGACTATGAACCAAAACAGAAGCAGAATGCAAGTAGAGGAATGGACGAAGTCGGTTAATATTATGGAGGTGGAAGTGTGCAGACCAGATAATATTATTAATATGAGAGGGTAGAATCTGGTGCAGTGGATAAAAAGAGCTGGGGGTCATCTGGAAAACTGTGGAAGTGGATGTTAAATTTACAAAAGATATTGCCAAGGGGGAGAAGGTAAATAAAAAAAAGGAAGGGGACTCAGGACAAAGCCCTGGGGCACACCTGAAACCACGGGGTATAGATGGGATTTGAATGATTTAAATTGCATGAACTGAGTGCGGCCAGAGAGATATGACTGAAACCAAGCAAGGGGTGTGTGTGTGATACCGTTGGAAGAGAGTCTGTGGAGCAGGACTGTATGAGATATGGCATCAAAAGCTGCACTGAGATCAAGGAGAATGAGAAGAGAAAATAAACCCAAATCTGCTGCCATGACGAGAGTGTTGGTGATTTTGAGGAGAGCAGATTCTGTGTTGTGACCAGGGCAAAAACCGGACTGGAACTGTTCATACAGACTGTTCTTGGTTAAATGGAGATGGAGTTGAGAGGCAACTGTTTTTTCTGGAATTTTGGAGATGAAAGGAAGGTTAGAAGTAGGGCGGAGATTACTGAAATCGTTTGAATCCAATCCAGGTTTTTTAAGGATAGGAGTAACAACTGCAGTTTTGAGTGGCCCAGATGCCACTCCAAGGGCTGCACAGATCATTTAGGAAGCTCTAGAGAACCACATCATGCCACAAAGGCCAACAAGATTTGTGAAAAACTAGATGGCCCAGGGGTGATAGAAGAACTCTGAACTCTGGCTTGAGTTCTGGAGGATGTTTCACGTTTAGACCTAGACCTTTCTAAAAATCTGCTGCAAGTGGAGAAGCAGCTGCCAAGAACTTGTTGCAGGAAGACCAGATGTAAGTTACAGTTATGCAATTTCATTTTTTAAATACTTTGACACTTCAGCCTCATGAAAAAAAAGAAAACACTAAGAATATATGCTATTCCTGTCCATTTAGAATGCTTATTTTTTCATCAGTTCTATAGATTAGTCTATACAACTGGCTCAAAAGTTATTAATGTTAAAGTAATGATATTGAGTCACTAAAGGTTGTTTTTTTGTTAGAAGTCCGTCAGTAATCCAGTCTGATCAGTGGACAAAGCAGAACTGTCAACCTTTAACTAAAGATTTGCTGTTACTAAAGAAAAGCATATTTAATTTTTTTTCATGAAAAAGAATGTACATCATGTGCAGCTGATCGCGTCTTTTTCCATCCATTTTATTTCCTCATTTATTGTAGAAGTCTGTCTTCCAGAAACTTTGCTTTTTTGAATTGCGGTGAGCTCATGCAGCCTTCATTTCTACTCACCCAGCTCACCTCATTCCAAGATACGAAGGGAGACAGAAGGAAAAGTGTAGAATTATATTCCATCTTTGAGAAGACTGATAGCATGGGATGGGTTTAGCGGCTTTAGGACGTGGAGCTAACTGTGGGTAATGGAGATGACAGAAAAACTGAGGGATCCTAAAGAGTTGGACAAACTAGCGAAGAGAGAGAGGGAGCTTGTTACACTTGGCCAAGAGACATGTCCGAACTTCACTCTCCAGAATGGGTTTGAACTCATCTTCCTCTCTTCACACAAATGCTTTGGGCAGAGAAACAACTTCGGACGTTGCCTGCATTGGGTCAGTTTAATAAGGTCAAAGGTATAGGAGGAAGAAAATATGGTCCCTCCACTCTGGATCAGGAGCTCAAATCTGAACGTGTCACATAAACAGCAGCCTAAAATACTGTAGCAGTTTAGACTGCATCAGGTGTGGAAAGCCAGACTGTGCCACAATTCAATAAATCAAAATGTATATTTATTCACATGAAAATGTTATTAAAACTTGAAATTAACCTAAGCTTATCCTGACCAAGGAATGTACACTTGGCAGCATCATAGTACTCCATTAGGTAAGACATAGGCCAATTTTGCTTTCTGTTGTCCCCACCTGGTGATAGTGACATAGTAGGATATGATTCCATATTAGACTCTTGATGAGGATGAATAAATCTAACTTATGTTGGAGAATGATTTATGACTTTCTGTCTGTAAAAGGCACTTTGTAAATAAACTTTACATGTTTATTACTAATAAATGAAACAATAATAGTGTGTCTGTAGCTATAATGTACTCGGAATTAGAATTGTTCCTGATGCATTAACAAGTGTTCACACTATCATTTCATCATTTTGAACACGGTTGTTTGGTTTAGGAGTAGCTCCAAAGCCACCCATATTCAGATAGGCTGCCTCCAGCTGTATCTGCCTCCTCTGCCCTTGACGTCCATGTTCTGCATATCTAATCCTCCACTCACCCCCTCACTTTGCCTTTCCACAACAGTCTTCTCTTCTTTTACTGTCAAGTGTGCCTCAGTGTATGAATTTTACAGGTTCAGAGATCAAAGCGGGGAATCTCAGTGGAGATAAAGACTGAGAGAAAATGAAAGTAAGGATAAAGAAAATTTTATACCCCCTCCAGTCTCCACATTTAGATGCTTTTTTATCACTTTGTTTATGTATTTTACTGCAACAAAGTTGATGCATAGTTTTGCACTTAGCGTTCTTGTTTGGACTGCTTACCCTGGCAGATACACAACAGAGAGTCAACAAGCCTATTATTTTTTCTCATGTTATTGTAAATTAAAATAGCTTTACTACACAGTCGGTAGAAAAAAAACCCCCTAAAAACATCAAAACTGCTTTGAGTACAAACAGTGAATTAAAATTTAATTATACAGATTGTCAGTTCTGAAAATTAATGTTCAGGTTTGACAAATCAATCTAAAATCAGTCTAAAAATGATCAAATGCTAGAACAGTTTATGATAGGATATAATGCTTCACAAATTTGTTAACAACTTTCATTAAAAAGAAATAGTACTTCCCAAGTTGTATACTTCCCAAACACCCCAGGCCCAGATTTTATTCCTGGACCTTGTTGCTGCAAAGCAACAATATGCTAACAACTGCACCAACATGAGAACCTTGACCCAACTCACAGCACTCAATATTCTTTCAAAATTTCTCTACACTTAATTGTGACTGGGTTTGACCAGGCAGCTCAAGTCTTCAGCAAATGTGTATCTTTCTCTCTTGAGAATCTTTGCAAAGGGATATATTTGCAAAGGTGTCTATGATATATATACTGTATATATATATATATATATATATATATATTTGTACCCCTCCAGGGGGTCTTTTGTGGGCTCTAGTGTCCCTTATATGATAGTAGGCTGACAGGAAATGGGGAAGGAGAGGGGGGAAGACATGCGACAAATGTCGTCGGGTCCGGGAGTCGAACCCGCGACGGCCACGTCGAGGACTCAAGGCCTCCAAATATGGGTCGCGCTAACCCCTTCGCCACCACGGCACGCCCTCTATGATATATTTTAACCCCTAACAAGTTTTTTTTTTGCTGTTTCAGTTAATTGTATGTGGGGGGAAATTTTTACAGAGAGTAGTTATCCTGATTTATTAACCAGTTACTTTAATTTGAACATTGTAATTATTGAGCAATGTAGCAACCCTTCTCCCATATGGCTGTGGATTGAGCCTCAGCTAATCATACCCTATAAGTAAAGTGTAGACTGGATCCAGATTGACTTGTCATTCAATCTGTACTGGGGTCTGGACATTGAGAACTGCTGATGTTGAGCATTTTGGAATACTTGTTACAGTTATTAGTTTTCCAATTTTTTCTATCTTAAGGTTATGACAAATGTACTGATGCAAGCAAATTTTGGAATGGCAATATAAAGTATCCTATACAGAGGAATAAAATATCATGTTAGTGCTTTTTTATTATGTGTTTAATGTTCTTCTTATACCAACCTTGAAGTTGAACCTTATAAAATGTATGCAAAAAACATCAAATAAATCTAGTATAAAAAATATAAAGCAGGAATAATGACATGTTTAGGAAGTATAATTAATATTTTGTTACAAAAGACCAAGACCATAGACCCAAATTACTCATACTTTTAGACTCATACTTTTTCACTCATTTTTCTTTTTGTTTTATCTCAGTTTAGAGTACTGATGGATTAGTTTTGTTGAGCAGATGGTATTAAAAAACGGGATGGGAGCATTTGGTCTTAATTAACCTTTCTATTCTGTGGCATCATTAATGTCAATCAGGTGCTGTCACCAGGGATGAACCGGGCTGAAGAAAATGAGCCAGGGTGCAAATGAAGAGAGCAGTTTGAGCACACTGCAGAGTCAGAGGGACAGAAGTGAACAGCTACACAGAAAGAGGGGGGTTGAGGGCTGAAGCGCAAGAAGAGTAATCTACAGGAAGGAAGAGTAGTTCGACCTTGTGTGAATCAAAGATAGAGTTTGTGGTTGGTGCGATGTCTCATTTATAAAATTTAAGCTGCTTTGATAAAAAAAAAAAGGTTGAGTACTCTGCAAACTTTTGACCTGCATTTGGATGAGCAAGTAGTGTTGTTTTGGAACATGACAGGGAAAACAAATTAGGGAAAAAAAATCCACTTCAAAAGCATTTGAAATGTCACAATTGAGTCATTTTTTTACATCACTATAAAGAAGGGCAGACAATGTTAATGGGTTTTCTGAAAAAAATGTTAAGTGTTTGTGAAGTGCTTTTGGTCGTCTCCAGCAACATCCTGGAGTGAAAATCACAGATTAGAACTTGCACTCTGTAAAGAGAAATACCTGAGAACAAAGCAAGCAAATGTCAACATCACATAAATGAAAGAGTTGTTAGGCAACAGGAATTGCATCAATGTTTATCTTAACTATTAATAATTATGTTTAATAATTTATTATTCATGAATATTTTAATAGAGATGAAGTTTCTTTTAGTAAAAAGGAGTTGAGGCTCCACCAGAATAATTAGCCAAACATCTTCAGTTTCTTATAAAGAGATTAATTCAGTATTAATGGACATCAGTGCGCCAATAAAATATGAGAATTTATTAACAAAATAGCTCAGCCTTACTGTTAAAATGTTCAGTCAATAAGCTCTACACCTACACAACCAATTATTCAATCCAAAGATAATGAATAATCAAGAATCAAACTAATGAACCTTTAAAACGGGGGTGGAAAAAATAACTTCAAGACCAATTAATCTGCCCAGACACTTGAAAAAAAGAATAAAAGATATGTTTTTTCTGTAAGGTGATCAGTCTCAGATTCAAAACAATGTCCAGGGAATGGTCCAAACAAACCAGGCGAGCTGGATGCACACCTGGAGGACTCTCGATAAGAGCAGGTGGTAAAATTGCTGGGTTTAACAGCCAAAAGGTGAAGCGCTCAATGACGTTGAACAGGAGCGGATTGCTGGAAAGGCTGGACTTTCCAGCAATCCGCACATCTGCAACATCACACATCTCAGTTTCAGGCATAAGTAAAGACTGTTAGTTACACAAACAACCCAACCTAAACTTTTTGCTTATACTTTGAAGAAGTATTAGCAAACTTTTAAAAGTTCTCTTTCCCATCCAGCAGGTTAGAAGACAATGAATCCACATAATCTACACCTCTGATTCATGGCTATGTTCCCAGTGAGCAGGAAATGAATGATCACGAAGCTTGAGCTGAAGTAACTTTTGTGATGCCAGCAAAACGGAGTCCAGCACTATGAATACTTAGAGATGCAGTTTCATCATTCTGTTTAAGTAAAATGGAGGCCCACAATATCTTTTAAAGAAAAGAAAATTAACTAATTTAATTTGGATGGATAGAAAGAAATGTTAGATGGCATGGACAAATTAATTTAAACAATATTTTCAAAATAACAAGTCCAAAGATAATAACTTCAGTTTTGTTTCTGTTCAGCTGGAGAAATGTATGGCACATCCATGCACTGATTTGCTCTAAGCATCTGTTCAGTGCATGGATGGGTTCAGAGTCACCCGGTGACATCGCAATATAGAGTTGTGCATCATGTGTGTAGTTATGATAACTAGTCATATTTTTCTGTTGTAACCTGAGCTAGTGGGAGCTTTTACATTTTGAATAATAGTTGTACCAGCATTGATTCTTGAGGCTACATATTTAACTCCTTATTTCAGGGTGTTAATTATGTTTTGTTCTTATATTCAAATGAGGAGGCAGAGTTGTTTTCTGTGGGACTGGGGTGGTCTGAGGGAAGTGAGCAGAGAGACAACAAACTTAAGTGCATCTTCCCGACGGTGTAACATCCAAACTACAAGAGCTTATAATCTTCCCCCACACAGTATTTATTTAGCTAACTTTGAATGAAACGGTTCTCCATACTTCGCGTTCATTTCACTCAAGAAGACCAGAGTCGTGGCTCCATCCATACAAAAAGTTTTTGTTATAATCACTTGGTTTTACAACTATAACCATTTCAAAATAGAGAGAAAAGCAAGCTAAAGAGGAGTTGATATCCCAGCCACCGCCAGGTCACTCATGTAGGACACCAATGTTCACACACTGGAAAATAACCCAAATTAAAAACTGTATGCATCACACACGCAGAGGATGTCACTGCCAAGGGTGAAACCACACCTGCCAGAAGCTCCTAGGTGCAGAGGAAAGGATAGTTAGAAAACAAATTGGTGCCAGTTAGAAGGAAAAACTAAAATAATTGCATGCACATACACACAGTATGCCTTCTGTCTTCACAAGGACATTGCATTGACTTCAATTCATTTTTCATTCATTTCTATAGCCTAACCCTGACCTTTGCCCTAAACCTAAACCAGTACACGCCTAACTCTTAACCTAAACTTAATTCACTCTTAATTTTTAACCCCAAAACAGGACTTCTTTTTATGTAGTCTGAGCTTCGGGCCTTGTATTGCTGTGTTTAGTTGCCACTATTTACAACAAATGCAACATACTGGTTCACACATGATAAATGACATCTCCACGGTGCTCCCAGACAGCAGCTGTCATGTCCGGCTTTTAAACCAGTGTTTCCCTGGCTTGCTCCTCCACATGGGGCTTTCATGCTACACACTTTTGTAGGAGACCATGAGCATGGCTGGTAACTGATGCAAGAGTTCACTCTTCCTTCTGGGCTCAACACATGGGAGACAACATCACTTAATCTCCAATAATTTCCTATGGAACTTACGGAGGTGACAGTCACTTGCTCTGTTTGCCAAGAAATTTGAACAATGTTCAACTCTTGTCATTAAATTTGCTATGGCATTCCATGTGTTGGTTTCATCCTGAGTGATAAAAAACTGATGCTTTTAGCTGTCATTTGTTGCTCCCCAAGCACATTACTCCAAGGAAACGACAAGAGGAGGAGTCAGTGTACTGAAGTAAACATTTTTGTCACCCAGTGTCTTTGGTAGAAAAAAGAGAGAGACATGACGAAAACAAAAAAGCCAGCAACCAGAAATTATCATCTTTATTTTAAATCATCAAGCGATTAATTGATTTATTGCTTATTGAGACAGGCCTCCCTCTTACACATAATCAGGGGACCTGTTAAGTTTAACCTGCTAGTATCTGTGTTTATTAGCTCAAATATGGTGGAGAGGCAGGAGCAGCCCAAGAAGAGAATGACCTGCAGAGTGAGTTGAAGGGGGCATGCATAATGTGTAAGTGGAGAGCTTAGCTTTGAAACTACAGTATGCTGGCTCTTATTGGCACTTTTCCACTGGCAAGTCGAGCACTAACCAGTTAATGTGCGGTTCGGTTCTACCCCAAGGAGTGAACTTTTCCATTATATGGTCCTATCCCTCGCTATTGTAGGTGGGACGTGAGCATGCAGCAGCTGTGGTCGACTCCCCAGTGATGTTTACACCAACACTCAGCTCAATATGAAGTGCTGTTCTACTTCATGCAACAAGTCTGTGAACTATGTCATGGAGTTTCCCGTGGCAACCATTCAGCTGTGCAAAACGCCTGGGTGGGCCGAGTCCCACCTTCAAGGCACAGCTCCGCCTCGGAGCTTCAGTTTCCAAGCTTTTGAGCTTCTGCCTCACAGAGCTTCCCTCCCCCGCGAGTCTCCCACTCAGCTCCTTCAGGCTAGGCAGCAGCAATTAGCAAACAGCTGGTGGAAGTGGGCATCTGTTGGGCTCATTACATCTATTTCTCAGTGAAATGCTGGCAAATACATTGTTAAAGGGGGCCGTGATTTTGTTATGACATCCTGAAGGCGGAGTTTAAGAAAGAGCAAGATATTTTAAAGGGACACAGGTCAGGATTCAATACATTAAATGACGAAGTCAAATATTTTTTAAGTCATATTTGATATATATAGCATTTGTATAACAATTGACGGAAACATAGTTACTTGGCCAGTGCTATAAAATGACCCTGTGTTCCTGGAAAGTACATAATACTTCCATTTTAAAATTTCACACAAAGGGGTGTGTATGTTTGTGTTTCAATGTGCAAGACAAGGCTCTCCTCATCATATAATTGCCATTAAAGAGGTCTAAGTAGATGTTTCTTATGTGGCAGTTCAATTGAACAAATGCTGACATGAATACAAATAGAGGACCCTTGTCTGTAACCTCAAGCCAGCTATTTGCCATGGCGTCTGTGTAGATAATGTGAGGGGACACGAGGGGTGGGGATGTGACACTCATTGCATGCACCTCTGACTTTGGCAGGCAAGCCTGAAGAGCTATGTGAAAGTGAACTGATTTAGGCTGCTAAGACTAGCGACCGTTCATCACACCAGAAGCAAAGTAAATTTGAGCTAAATGAACCCTTATGGATGGTATATTGGTCCTGACTGCAGGCAGTCAGCATCCATTTGGTAATAGTGAACCACAACAACCAAAGGACTGCCTCAGGTTTCCCTATTTCACCCTTTTTCCCTCATTGCTTTCTACTTACGTGTTAAACCATTTTTAAATGATCAGGGGTTTTTTTGTGCTGATATCATACCTCTTGAGGTTTTCAGTTATAAATGAACTCTATAATTTTTGTGGCTTTATTACTTCCATATTTGGTTTTATTAATTCTTCTCTGACCTCTGTTGTCTTTTCAAAATACTCCTGTTTGATTTATGGATATATTTGAATAAGTCTGAACTAAACCCACAATGTTAAAGCACGACCCTGGGTTAATATCGTAAGTTAATATTTCATTCTCCCCTGCTGAAACTTTGGTCATTGAGACAGTGATGATAGGCTATTATTAGTGAGTGATGGAGTGATTGCTAATGAGGAGGATAGGGTAGGCAGCCAAGCCCTAGTTGATGAAGTGTGATAGATAAAGGATGAAATTGTCTCTCTAATGTGTAATTGAGTTTGAAAAGACATCATCATCTTGAGGAAAAAGACGATTACAGATGACCCCCTATTATTTTATTATTACCACTACGTTCTAGATACGAGAGTTTTCGTGTTTTCCGTGTCACTTCCCTTTATGGTTAATAAAGGCCTTGAAGAGACAGATTGCGCATAGATTGTAATTTCGCAACAAATTTAACATGTACGTGTGTTTTCTGTATCTTAGAAACAACACCATCCAGACACTGAATGGAAAAGACAAGTGGATATCGTCATATAGGTAATAAGTTAGTGATTTATGAAACATCCATAGATAGCCTTTGGGTCGCTCATTGGCTCTCCCCTTTCCCCTCTTAAAATTCATTAGTATCAATAGCTTTGAATATGTAGGCTCTGAGTGCTCATATTGTGAGACAGCCATGTCCATAAATTTGGGGTAGACCTTTATAGCTGAATATATAGTTTTAATGAATTTTCTCATATGCATTCACTTAAGACATAATTTCTGCATTGCTCTTATAGTTAAATCCAACAAGAGGTGACCATACCATTTTCTTTCTTCATATCGAGCCACTTAGTTTGATTACCTTCCACTCCTGGCACCCCACCACTCACAGACCTGTCAAAGCCTTACACAGAATCATCATGCCACTTTACACTGACAGTGTAACAAAGATTAAATGTATGGATCAGTGGTTTTCATTGTGGACCACCTGAGTGGCAATGACTTGGAATAGCATCACCTCCCTATCTGGGTCATGCCATGGTACACTTGGGTTTCGGGCCAGTGGGAGTTGATCAGTCAGTGAGCAAGGCATTAATCTGCTGTGACATATAGACTCTCCCCTTGGAGGACGTCCGGTACTGGGAATCGGTCCAACAGCAACGACTATTGCTGATAGAGTAATGTAGGATGTCAGCGGAGCTGGCATGGATTGAAGAACTGAGTACGAGGAAACGAAGGTGAACAAACAGAATGTAAAGATGCTTTATCAGCGAGGGGGATAAATGGGACATAGAAAGTAAAAAGACAAATTGAGTATGTCAGGAAAATGATAAGAGTTACAATATGTTCTTTTTCCTTTTTCATCTTATAATTAAATAACTATTATTTGAGGTAAGATCTACTATCCAGCAACTTTTAAGTGCATCCATTCTCTTTCTCCAGCATACCTGAAATGAATGGCTGATTACCAGGCCTCTCCAGAGCTGAAAGACCAAATACACATGACAGAATTTAGCCATTTGATTCACATGTGTTCAAGCAGGACAGCAGCTCTGGAGGACTGGACTTAGGAAGCCCTGATTTCAGAAATTTTAAAAGCTTTCATAATTTAAGTTCATATAGGTTCAAAATAGGCCTGACAGGCAAGTAGAAAACATTTGGTCATCGACCTAATCAAGGAAAATACAACATTAATCCCCCCAAAATTGTTGCAAAATGTAAAACTATTGTGACTCCAGCATTTTTCTTCCCAGTAGTTCATTTTTATTTATTTGTTTATGACATATTTAGCCTCTTGTATTTTGTATCTCATTGTGAGAGGCTATAGCTGGTGATGAAGAGAGAGGACTGAAATGTAGACAAACATGTAAATCAAGACCTTGTATTATTTCCACAGTTCTTTCTTCACAATAACAGAGCAGATGTACCAAAATAATGACAGTAAGGGTGATTACGTAATCCCCTTCAAGTCTCAACTATGGCCTACAGACAGGCTTTGTTCAAAGATATTTTGCAAAAAACATTTTAGAAACATTTTCGAGCTTTATATATATATATATACACATTTTCAGAATGTAGATGTTAGTCTCTTATTTTGTAAAGTATCCCTGGGGCTCAGAGAGAAGTAATTATCTGACAGTTAGGAGGCTGTTGGTTTCATTCCAGCTTCCATCCACTGCAGGTTGACATGTCCTTGGGTGCTATAAATGCAGTCCATTACTTACACACAGGGTGTAGTTCAGCACAGTACGAATGTCTACTTTCATGACTGCAGGAAAAAAGTTACTTTTTTATATAAATGGAAAGAAAAATCGGCTTAAGAAATAGGCATTAAAATATAGGCTGAAAAGTATCTGGAGTACTGAAGTTGACTAATATGATTTGTAAATCCAGTGTCAAAATGACTTCACTCAGCATGTGCGTCTTTTATTACATGAAAGCAAACAATGACAACCCTGACAACACTGAGTCTCAGTTCTGTAAGATCTGTTCTCTAACATCCCTTTGAAAGGAGAACTGGGGGGGGAAAAATGACCTCAAACCCAGACAGCAGGGTGAGTTTCAGAAAGAAGGGAAGGCATCACGTCTTAACTTTTTTATCCTCGTGGACAGTTTTCTCTCACTCAGAATAAGATTGGAAATAGATGAGTTCATTTCAGCTGAAGTGCTTTAGGTTCTGTATCATGAAATGGAAAAGTGTAACATTTGTAATTCTTCTCGGAAGTATGCATTTATTACCATTATTTCTTGTGTTGCGGAAAGTGCCTCCACTGTATGAGATGATAGCTCAGTAAGTGGTGTGTATGTTGAGTGTAGTTGAGCGAGATGTGTGGCAACCGTCCTCCGGTCCGAAGGGGGGCGCTGCGTGCTGTAAACAAGAAGAACCGGGAGGCTGGGGGAGCGAAGAAGAGACAGTATGTGGGAGGGGTGAGTGTAGCCGACGACCGGGGCAGTAGCTAGAGGAAAAACTCTGTTAACTTCCAACTGTAAGCTGGCGCTATTAAAAGTAAACTTCCAGCCACCTTCGTGCCACCGTGTGGTTCATGTTCAAGGCGTATGAAGGAGTTAACCCCGAAGTAGAGTTCACTTCGGCCCTGGAGGAAGAGCTCCCCTGTGTCCTCCGACCACGGTCAGAAGACTGAGCAGGAAAGGTTAACACTTGCATTAAAAATGATGTATGATATAAATATAACATTGGATGCTGCATCAGGTTTTTTCAATTGTACAAATGTCCTTCAGAAATATATTTTTAATAAAACATATTACCACCTTCATAATGCATCATGCAAAGCTATTGTATTTTTAATACTCTAATATTTATGGTTGCACCGATAAATCGGCCAGCCGATATATCTGCTGATACTTGCATGCGCAGCCGATCCCATTCAACGATCACATCTACCTTGGCAAGCATCTGAAAATGAACCACTGTCCCCTGTTGCTTTGGCCCAAGAAAAGTTCCACAGGCAGACCAGCCATACCTTTTCATATCTGGGAGTTTGAAATGAACAATAGCCACTCCACTGTTGCCTACTCAGTGACTTTCTTTCTATATTTAGCAACATTTCTGATGAAAAAAACTAAACAAAATATCTGTAACAGTCAAAATCAGATTCGTCAGGTCAGGTTTTAAAGATTGGTAATCTCTGATTGGTCAGAAAACTGCAATCAGTGCAGCCATAGTAATATTTCTTTATCAACTGAAATTAGCTAAGAGTGACCATCAACAATAAAGCGATAACATTAGGCTCTTCGTCTTCTGGATGCATTGTGACAGTTTGTTATGAATACATTTATGTAACTCTTGCATGTATATACTGTCTGTAGGCATGCTGGCATAAATTATTAAACTAATAGACACAATCGATGTGACATGCATGCTTCTGAGTTTGTATAATTAAATAGATAGTTGAAAGAGAGGTGTTCAATATAACAGCAGCATGGTGTTCAGTTAGTACGATCATTTCTTGTTCTACTCTACGTTCACACAGCAGGTCTTGATGAGCAAATGGATGGGATACCTGTTCGAAGGTGACAGAAGTTGATCAGTTCTCTGTTTGAATCCTATGTCTTAAGCTCGCTTATTATTTAGAAGGCGCATCCTGGCAGACTGATATTTACAGCTTATCATTGCACATCTCAAACAACCTCTTCTTTATGTCTCCTCTATTCAAACTGGACCCTGGTGAAATTGAAAAAAAACAAGGGTGAGTTTAAGACAGAAGGGACAGTAGGGCAAATATGTATTTATATATAAATAAAGCTGTTTTTTTAGATCATCATATCTTATTGTCCTTGGTGGTAGGACAAGTTTAACAGTCACTTCTTCCTCCAATGCCCATTTTGCCTCCGAGGAATGTTAAGCATAAACATCAAAGGATAAATTACATTAATTTAGCACTCTGATGTTAAATTGTTGTTCCAGAAATTTTCTTTCATATGAAAATGCAGAGGAAGATCCCAAACTTCTCTGCATCCTAATCGTTAAACATTTGCATAAATGCCCTGCACTGGTGCATTGATACCAAGGGGAAGGTGGAAGACTAATGGACCAATGCATATGCTGTACAGGGAATCAGGTGCACTAAAGTCACGGTTACTGCACACCCACAGGGCTTTGAAGACAAAGGCTGAAGACCCACCCCACAAATGTCAGAGAGAGCACCTGCTGCCATGAATAACTACTGAGATAACAGAAGCAGGACACATGACCACCTGCTGGGAGGGCATACACACGCCACAGTTCTTCACAAAAGACTGAACAGATTTAGAAGAACATGAAACAAAGTCCCAGCATGAAAGTTAATTACCACAACATACTGTAACATCCCAAGATCTGACTTTGCTGTTCTAATTACAGAGCAAGTTGTTATTTTGTATAGCTATGGGTGAATTCCATTGGAGTTTAACATTACTTTTTCCCTTATTTGTCATAATCTAAAGAGTTCTTACAATTGTTTAAACTACATTCAATATGGGATATTTCTGATGTGAAAGAAATTAACTAATAAAAATGAGGGCAGAAGTCATTCACCAATCAAAAGGAGACACAGTCAAAACATCCAGCTGTAACCTTATTCACTCTCAGCATATACAAGTCATTATAATTGCATATTGTTTTCTGTCCTTCATTTCTGCCTAAGTGATAACTCTGCTCCACATAACCTAGCTCAGAGGGCGGTGATAAAGCACTTGAAGTTTGTTTGCCTGCTGCTGTGAGCAGATCTACAAGATGGATTTAGTATTGGATAAGTTAGAATTCCCTTAGTGGGAAATTAAACAAGTACAAGTTCAGAGTATACATCTGACATGATAGTTCAAGTTCACAGATGTCTGTTTTTTTATAAAGTTGTCAGACAGAATTTAAGGTACTGTTAGTTTAAAAAGCGCAGGGGCATCTTTTTGTTGACTGCAGTCTGCCTCCAGAAGATTTTTGCATGTCTTAATTTTGACCATGCCAGAAATAAGAAAACTGGTTAATCCAACAGCATATAAATAAAATATAAATACAATTTTTTTCAGGTAACACGTTGGAGGTTTTCAAAAGTCCACTTTCCCGGCCAGCAGGTTAGAGGAAAAAGTGGTCCACAAAGCATGTGTCTGTCGGAAGCAAACCCCAAAAGCCCAAAATCCTTATCTGTCCAGCTGTGGGCTTTATTGTCAGAGTGAGGTCCTATCTGTGGATAGATAGGAACTCATTCGCCAACGCAATGAATCGTGAGGAATGCAGTTCAATCAGTCCATAATCAAAATGGAAGCCCCACAGCTGTTTATGTAAACTTAGTTGAAAATCTTTATTAACCTAAGTTGGTAGTTTCGAAAGTACTTCTTAGAAAACGGTCCTTAATTTTTTGAATAGAGCTTAAGCATTGTCACACTTACAAGAAGAAAAAAACATAGATATGTGATAAACTACAAAATCCAGAGATTCAACTCAGTATTGGACCAGTCTTAATTTAATTACTGCAGTGATTGCCATCTAATACGGGGATGTCAAACTGTCGGCCGAACATTAACATCATGAATGTCCTCTGACAGCCTATTGTGGAAGAATGTATTAATAAAAGTACCTGTTAAATTGTTAAAATATTATCGTTTTCTTTGTATTCAATGAGCATTTCTTAAAATGCATTAATTAATATTGAACATATTTTTACACTGATGTAATTTGGCACTAAAGAAATAAAAACAGATTTGATTTGACTGATAAAATAAGATTTAAACACAACTGTAATCGTAAAGTTCTATATATGTTGCCCACTAGAGTCTTGAGGGGCACATAAATAGAATTTGGAGACTAGGAATCCTTGAGTTTGAAACATGTGATCTATTATGTTGAAAAGTAACTTTTTACATTTTGGTCATATACAGAATAATTAGACAGAAAAGCAGTAGTTTATTTTACCTAAATTAGCACCAGTAACCTGGTCATTTGTACTAATCGTATTAACCAGTAGTATTAAAGAATTTAATAAAAATAGGCTTCCAGTTGTAAATCAAAGACAAGTAAAAATAATGAAAATCTTTACTGTAATATAAAATTGCAATTAATTTTACAAAACAATGTCATGAAATGTGTTATCTCAAACTTGCAAATTATACACTCTCTAATCAGTGAAAAACATTCTTTGGCTGCCCAGCGCTTTGTATTAGACACAAACCTTACAAATGCCATTCTGATGGTGAGGACAGGTAGGGTCACAAAGGGCAAGAGGGGCAACATAAATCAACATCGCTCCGAACTGCAACATTCAGTTTGAAGTGATGTCTCCCCCCCCCAAGGCAACAGTTGCAAACCTGATAGTGCTTCTGTAGCTCTGTGGCAGAACATGTGAATTTCTGTTTCACAGCAAATTTGTTCAGAAAAAAACAAACAAAAAAACATTTTTTATCTCATTGTTATAGCTCTTACTAGATGTTGGTCATTTTAGCAGTTTATTCATCATTACTTATAACATTTTTGTTTTATTACATATTTGTTACAACTGTCACCACGTCTTGACAGTATGTTATGAGACAGATAATCTATGACAAGATTGATCTTCTCCACCTCCTCCATACTATTATGACCATCTGAAGACACGCCGCATTCCCGACCAAAAGCAACCAGTAAGAGTCACTATTTTGTCATGGTGCAACCATAAACTTTAGTGTTCTCCATAGAGATTTTTCTTTTAAAACTTCAAACATGTTCTTTAATGCCCTTTGATGCCTGTATGGTTTTTGTTTTAAAAAAGGTTATTTAAAAAAAATAAGAGAGAATGTGAAAAGTAGTAACATACTGTAATTGCTGCATAGTTTTTCAACCTCTTCAAACTATGAGCATGAACATAAGCAGCTAACTACATGGCAGTTTTGAAAACTTTCAGTTGAATTAAGTTCAATATCTGAGTTGAACTTTTGGTTCACGATTGTCAAAAAGTAGTTCTTTAGAGTTTGCCTGTAAAAAAATAATTTAGGTGAAGCTAAGTGAACGAAACATTTGCAATGTTAGCAAAAGTGGTTAATAAGCATTAAGCTAAATATAGCTGCACAATTAGTGGATTAGCAGAAGTGTGCCCCCCACTGCCTCTACCCACTTTGCGCATCAAGGTGTTTTAGTCAATTGTTCTTTGCAAAGTAACTGAAGCGCAATGAGACTGAACAGCTCATGTTAATTTATGGAACAGATTTTTGATTGGATTAAGGTCTGGATTGGTCTGGACTACTCTAACAACATGATAGCCTTTGATTAAGATCATTCCATTGTAATTGCATGTCTAGAATTGTTGTTCAGCTGGACTACAGCCTCAGGGTAATGTAGTCTACATCTGAAAAATGCTTGCTGCTATACGCTTGCCCTGTCCTCTACATTGCTTGTGCTCATCTGAGTTGTGGTTCTCCACTGCTCTTCTATGGTTTCCATTGTCCTCTTGGCTACCCTTCTGATTAATGCTCTACTTTAACTGCACAGCATGTCTTGTTAGCTTTGCAGCTGTGCCATACTTTCTTTTATTTGGAATATGAAGCCGTTCTCTGTGAGATATGTGATGCTTGGAATTTATTATTTTACAGTCATACTCTTGCTTCCCCGCCTCCTCCCAAGTTTATTGCTGATCTCTTAGTTGTGTTCTTTGGGCGTGATAAGGATGTCTGTTCAGCCAGTTGTAACAATATTAAGAAACAAAGTAATGCAAGAGAATTGGATTAATTGGGTGAGTTATGGAAGCTGTTGGTTGCACTGGATTGTATTTAGAGGTAACAGACTTCAGACCACAAAATGTTGCAAACAATATATCCCTCTCCTTAAAACATGCAGCTGAGAGTTAAGCCAAAGAAATATTCATATCCTTGAATGTGTCTCAGGACCCCTGTTTTGAGAGCTCTGTTTGCTCCTGCATCCACTGCAGACCATGGACTTTATTGCTTTATTGGGGTTACCCATTTATTCGAGAATGACACTCTGTGCTACATGTCTGATAGTTTAAGGGAAAATGGAAAGGTACTACAATGTGTTCTTTACATTTAAATCAAATGCACATCTGCAGTTCCCATGCTCCAGCTCAAGCTTTTGCGCCTTTGACCCATTGTTCTCTCCTCACGGACATCGCTGACAGCTAGACCTGTCACAACAGAGAATGACAAAATTAAATGTACAAACATGCCAAGCTGATCTAGCACCAATGAAGGAACTTTGTCAGTCAGTCTGTGCTGCAGGGCTTTGTATCCTCAATAGCTTTGATCTAAATAGTTTGGCTCTCAGCTGTCCTTGGCAATGTGTGTGCTTGGCAACACACTTTCCCCATGAGATAATACCTGCTCACCCAATGTACATATTGCAGGAACAGGCATTGAAGGGGGAATGAAAGTGATGCAATTCATCTTGCTTGGTAAAATCTGACATTGCCGATTTGGTATTGTGACACTTTCTGTCAGTATTTTGGATGTAGCAATAACTGACTAACTGTCAAATTCAGGAATGTCCATTTGAAACTTCATTTGGATTTTTTATCTTTCTTTCTTCATTTGTAAGTAGAATAGAATATACTTTATTAATCCCCAAGGGGAAATTGCTTATTTGTTGAAAGCAATTATTAGCTTCTCGTGAAAAATCATCAATAAACCAGTGATGAATCCTTACTTTTATCCAAAAATAAATATGTTTTATTTATAAAACAGTAAAATAAAAGCAAAACAAGACATGGACTGCATTGATTAAAATAAAAAAAATGTTCTAGATACTAGAAAATGGCAGAAACTTTTTCAGTTCTCACTGACTTTCTTAACCATACCAGTCTATTTTGGGGGGAATATAGAATGTTACATTTGTATTCACTTGTACAAGAAATACTTGCAAAGCTCAAAATACAAATGGAAATCCCAATAAAAGTATGCACACTGTGCATAATAAAAATGATCACAAATGTTAAATGCATCTATTAATTTGTTTAATCTAATGTGAAAATAAACTGAAAATGAAATTATTTTTAATTGTTTGTCAATTAAAAAATAAATACATATTGAACAATTGGTACACAGACCCAAATATTGGATTTCACTGTATTGAATTAATAGATATTCATGTGCAACCTAAAAGTGGCTTACAGGTGCACTATTTAATATATTATTATTATTAGAATGACTAAATGTAACAGACTTCAATATTAAATTCTTAAACAAAAACATTATTGTGTTTGATTCAGCTCATGACTTTATTTTGCTCCTTTTGAGATAAATTCTTATCAATCCCTAACAAATGCCAAGCATGCGTGCAGAACATAAATATGTTGCTACACCTGTCTTCTGCAGAAATAGCTTGTCTGGCAAACAAGGCATACACCCACCAGCATTGCTGGAAAGGGAGAGATAAGGAGAGGACAGGGAGTGGACTCAGTGTTGTGTCTGAACTTCACGTAGTTACAGTGATGACTTAATTTTCTTTGCCGTCTCAGTCCTGTGCTTGCTGACTAATCCATCTTCGTAGCCGCAGCATTTGTCAAAGACCGGGGCAGCGTGACCTGCTTCCTAGGGTGATAAAATGTAAAATTCTTCCACTCGATGCTACTTTTAATGATTGTATCCTGATATGCCTACTTCACAAGCATCTCAAATGTGCTTACAAGAAGACGATCAGCAGTAGCATTTGTGGTTGAATCCAGCTGTTTTTGTTGTTGTTGTTGTTTTGGTGTATTTGTCAATTGCCATTTTTATGCTATGCTTTGTTTCGAAATTCAAATAATTACAATATATTCACTGAAGCACATCTGGTTCGGTGGAGGTTTGCTTTTGCTTCTTTTTGTCAAATGCAAACACATGGGTGCAAGTTGTAAGGAAGGGTTTGTTGGAGGAGGACGTGGGGGAGGTTAATGTATGCTGCTTTATTTATTGGTTCTCATCCATGTCAATGCGTTGCACTCATAGTTCTGTGACATTTCACAGATTGAAGCAAAGAAAAAAAAACAATGTAATGGAGAGAAAGACCTTCAACACAGCACAATAGAGCTGAAAGAAGCGTGACGGATGAGGCAAACGCCTCCATTACCACTCACAATTCCCTTTGTCACTACAGATCTTCGCCGTCTGCATTGCGGCTCAAATGTACATGAGAATGGAAGCTCACCCAGGCGGCCGCCTTAATGTGAGGTCCACACAAATGTACTGGGGGATATATGATGTTGGGTTTGTACTCATCAGTTTTTCCTCATCTTCTCTGGGCTCTCTTTCATCTGTCAAGGCTAATGAACAGATGTTGCTCTGCTGCTGGAGTCAGCATGATGGACTGAGTTGCTGGCAGGCCCGCCCTTCTGCTGCGAAGAAGTGAGAAGGGTCATCTGGACACAGAACAGCATGCAGGGGTGCCTCGACTCATCTGTGTTTCCAACTTTTTTTCCTTGTTGATGCCCTCATCTCTGACATTCAAAAGCCTTTTAAGCCCAAAACCCCACACACTACACTCTACCACCCACTGTCCTGTCCATCTGAGGCCATGTCAGCCATTCTGTTCAACTGATCACTTACCTGTAATGTGCCCTTGTCCATAACCGGAGAGGCCAGCAAGTGAAAAGGTCAAAATGTTTATAATAAGGTCAACAAGACCTCTGAGAGGAGAGGGAGGATCAGAGTCAGGAGTGATGGAAAAGTGTTTCCAAGCAGCTGTGGCTTAGGCAGCCGAGCAGATTTTCATTACTCACAGTTGGTGGTCTGATCTCAGGCCACTATGCATGCCAAAGTGTCTAAACACGAAGTTGAACCAATTCTTTCTAGTTTAGTGAGTCGACTCAACCTATCAAAGCATTACATTGCTCCTAGACCACCTCAGGCCTTTCACTGTCCCTGACCAGTCCAAGAAAAATAACTACAAAAATAAAATTACGCATACATAAGCATGTAATGTGCACAGTTTCTAATTAGTAGAATAAGTTATAGTCAGCAACTACTGTTTTCTGCTTTTTTTTTTCTTTGTAAGTTTGCACTTTGCTATGTTTGACACAGTGTAACACATCAGCACAGAAGAGAATGTTATTTCTGTGTTTATGATATTCTTTCCAAATTGTATGTTAAAAGTTGTTGCATAGTTCGGACAGCGTTTCCAGAATCTTCTAAAGAAATGCGAGTAGTTTCTTGAACTGGCCATAGCCAGGTATCAAGGAACAGGCAAACTAATCTAAATGAAAAATACAAAATAATTACCATGAGTGAGGCTCAGTGCTGGGACAGCAGGTGACTCTCTGTTTGTAATTGAACCTACTGATTGTTTTGTGTCAATGCTTTAAAATAGAGATCAAAACTCAGTTAATCTCACCCTTTTTCTCTTCCTTATTCTGAGGTATTATTATTAGGTCTCAACCAAGATAAAGATATCGGGTCGTAACAACAAACATGAGGTTGAAAAACAGAAATGACAAATTCAAGCAAATAGTTTTTATCATTAATGGAAATCAGCAAACGTTTCAGGAAAAATCTAATCAAACGCTTGTTTAGAGGATTTAATTAATGAGATATTCATAAGGATGCGATAATCATTTTTATCTATTTATTTTTTTTATTTTTTTTTGTCAGCGATACCTATCCAAGTCATTTAAGAATTATGATAAAATGGGCTTTCTCAGTACATCTGACTCCAGGAGCACTTATCTGGCTTAACAAGTTGCTGTGGATCAATCATGTACATGCTATGTAATCTGGAGAGAAGATGTAAGTTCTGATGTCACGACAAATTGACAAAGGTTTTCATATTTCTTTCTGTGTCAGTTTCTCATGGGCTGTGACATTTGTGATCCAAAAAGTGGAAAACACAAATACAATGTGCTGCAGGAAACCTAACTGGAGTTCTTGCAGTGCAATAGAGGTCGGACATTCCGTCTTACTTTTTTTTTTTGCCTTGAAAAACTAAAACCGTGGAAACATTTTGTATAGAAAGGGATAAGAGTGAACAGTGTTAACTTTTACTAAGAGGGTCATGTCACCACACACTGTTTTCTATGTGTGGTGACCCTGAATATGTAGAACTGACTGTTTTGGTGGCATTGAAATAACTTTAGTTTTGGTGCCCAATGACAAAATTAACATCTGTATGAAAATTACTTGAGGCAATGTCTTCCAAAGCATGTGTTGTCCTTTCTCTAGATGGGGGAGAAGCTATGCTGCTAAATGATGTGAAACAAACCTTACAACTACACAGATTTAACAGATGCTTGCAAAAGAGTACACATTGGGGAGCACTATGAGGCTCTCTGTATTGATCAAGACCAATGAGAAACCATGCAAATCAATTCACGTGAAAAAATATTATTTATGCTTTGATTTAAATAGGCAATAATTGTTTTAAAATGAAATAAGTACACACTGTGATCTTTTATGTAGATGTTCACTTCTAGTTTATTTGTAAAACCCTACTTTGTTTTCCACTTTTAAAGGTATGAGGTTTTCTAAAGTGAAGATCAAATATGTGGTAAAGCTGTATTAAAGAGAAAATTACAATCTGCGTGGGCAACAAAGTTCACATCATTTTCTGTCTCTATGGAGGTTTAGAAAAGTTTACGTTTTTGGCAGAGTAAAACTGATTTTTAAAGCAGTTAAGTGACATAAAATATTGAAAACCTGTTTGGCTTTTTATTACACTGGTAGCTTTATTTTTCCTGCACCTTAATTTCACTGATAAATGAATCTATTTGTCCACAAGAAACACCAAATATACAATATATGTAAAACACTGACAGGCTCTGTAACTTGTGAGGTTATCGGTATAACTGATATGGCCTTTCTGTTGTCCTCTGGCTTTCAGCAGTCACTGCAGGAAGTCCAAAGGATGAGAGGTGTGCAGGGGAGTCCATGTTGTCCCTTAATCCCAATTCAATATGAAATGCAATTGCTTTGTCTCACATTTTACTCCCAATCTGCCACACTCAACAACCTACTCATCTAATCTCGTTCCTGAGCAAAGAGTTCCCCTGATGAGGAAGAAGAGAGATTGAAAACAGGATGGATATATAGCACTTTGTTGAAGATATAAAATATATAAATAAAATAAATGGAGGCATACATACAAAGAGGTCTCTGTAAAAAAATAAAAAGTTACTAGTTCAGTAATAGTTTTAATAATCCAGCATGAACTTTATTTATATGAAATGTGATGCAATAAGCTACAGAAGTTTTAATTTTGAGGAAACATAAAGAAAATGGCACAATCACATTATATGTTGGTGTGCATGTTTGTGCAAGCTGGTCAGTAAAAATTATATTTTCAAATTATATATAATTATATAAAAACTGGTTGCCGTATTGAAAACTTTATTATAAGTTTTCTACACAATCCCATTAAGGTCATCCTTAAACATGTGCTGTACATACTGTACTTTTCAGTAGAATGACAGTCTTAATTTAATCTTATCTATTATTCTTGTGTAGGATTACGTTAATAGAAATTGATTTTTGCGTTTTTATTTGTTGACCCATAATCATAACCCTTCACTTTAAGCTGATCTACTGAAAAGCATTTAGTGATTCTAACTTATTGAGATGCACCTGTATATCAAATACAAGCATTATAAAATTAGCATTAAAAAAAATAACACATGTATGCAGAACACTCCCTTCACATATGCCGCCCAGGTTACAGCAGGGCTCCGGAAGGTCAGTCCCCTGATAGAGATTTTGCGCCTGGTAATTTGGGATGACAGCCTGTGTCATCGAGAATGTTTTTCGAGGATACGATTAGCATCAGACCTGCCCATGCAAATGACAGGAAGACCTTAAGGGATATCATTTTCTATTAAAATATGTAAGGGTTTAATTACAGATAAATGTCACATTAGCTGTATGAACTATAGAGACCTGAAGCGAACAAGTGGTTTAGGAAAAAAGGGTGGAAGGGGCCAGGTAAGCTCACAGCGGAAAGGCAGTGTTGAGCTTAAAAAGGGAGGGAGGACTAGTGGAGCTATTAAGTGACATGATTTACAAAACTTGATTAGTTATGTTCCAAGGAACATTTAAGAAAATGATTAGAGCAAAAGAGAAGCATGTGGGTGTAATGTACAACATTGCGATTACATTGTGAAACATGTTTTATCATGTTAATTATCATTGACATGTAGGAGAATTATTGGTTACATGTTATTTTTCAAATGCAGTGGTGAAAGAATATTTGCAGTAAAGAAGTATCACTGACAGAGGACATGCATGGTTTTGTTCTTGTTAGGTTTGGTGAGTCTTGCTTTTGCAATGACAAAATGTGTGTATTCACGATATGAGCAATCCTCGAGATCATTTTAAAATGTAATTTAAAAGAATAACTTTGATGGACGTAACGCAAAAACGATAACTTACATGTTGGCCGTCAGAATTATTGTGTTAGTGTATTTTCGATTAACATTGAGTAATTTCACTTATTGCTTAACACTAATTTTGACTGAAATTTTTTTTTTTAATAATCACTCTGAACTACTTCTGTAACTTCACCACAAGTGAGCGTACAAGGAGCATTAATGCCTTTGAAATTAATAGCCAAGTACCTTATTTTTAACTCAACATTTTCATTTCATTTATTGATGCATCATAATCCACTTTGAAGGAAACTACGTGTGCTGCTGGCATCATTGCAACTGTTAGCTGTTAAATTGGATTACAAGTGGTTAGACTTTGGCATAACTTCAAAATGACAAAACAAAATGTACACTTCCACTGGGAGAAATAATGTAAAGGTATAGCACAGAATAAAATGACCATCTGTGTTGTTTCCAGTCATGTCTATTTGTTTGACTTTAATTCATTATAAGAGAAATAAATCTCTGCAGTATGTTGTCATCGGACATGTTTGCTTGTGCAAGCTATTGATTCACCGAGACATCTCATCTGGTAAAAGTGTTAAAATCAGATGTGCTACCAGTGCAGTAAGTAAATTCCTTTTTATATTTTGTACTCCAAAAATAAACCGATGAATCTGCCGATGTGTGTGAATCAGAGGGAGAAGAGCCTGAATACTGAGACCTGGTGAGCCGCTTCGTGACACGGAAAAGTGGAAGTGGTGGTGGAGAATAAATGCCTCTATGTCCACATAGACAAGAAACTAGACTGGAGATGGAACAGCAATGAGATGATGTTTACAAGAATGGTCTGTATTTCTTGAGCAATCATAGGTCCTCCAGGGTTTGAAGCAAGGTGTTGCAGATGTATTACATGTCAGTTCTGAAAAATGTTTTTTCTTCTCAACAAGCTGATGAAGGAAGGTTGTTTTTAGTGGACTGCTTCTGGAGCATATACAGATGATTGTATATAGAAGAATACAACACAAAATAAAGTACATAATGGACAGTCCTGATCACCCCTGTCACCAGACAGTAAATACAACAGGAGAGTCATCACTCAGAGGTTTCTTCAGATCCACTGGACTACAAACATCTACAATTATTTGAAGAAACTTCAATAATATGAGCTTTTCCAACACAATAGAATGAGCTAGTACTGTTTGTATGTTGAGTTTTATTCACATATGTTGTTGTGGAGACAGCCACAAACAACGGTTTCTCATTTCCAAATGTACATATTGCTGGTGCACTTGCAGCTATACACATCTTGTTATCCAGGGAATAAATATTAGCAGGATAAAGTGTCAACCGACGGATCTGCTGCGAAGCAACCATCTCAAAGCAATTTGAAGTGTTTTGAGATGGGGCAGGAATAGCACAAAGTATAACAGCAGTCATTAGCATTAGGTGGTATAAAGTCCTTGTCTTGAAAGACACAAGTAAGTCTAGAGTATTTGACATCGACTGCATAAATTTAGAGGTCATCACACAATACTTTCTGCAGTGTTTTATGTACTTGTAATGGACTTTAATGACAAATGGTTAAGTCAGACATTCAAATTTGATCACTTTCTCCTTCTAGTTACTTATTCATTTTCACCTTCCAGCCCAGAGGGTATGCAACACTTGTTTGTCAGGCTAGCATTCTAGAGGAATTGCACAACACTCAGTCTATTATCTAGTAGGTGAACATGGCTCTGAGCAGAAAAGGGAAAACATGGAAGAGAGAGCACCAGCACAGATCCAATTACAAGTGCACCACAGAATATTACAATGTGACTCCGGAGAAAATTAGAGCACGTTATTTATTTAATCAGGTTGTACCTCTTTATTCAAGTTTATTGTTGCATTACAAGGGGAAAATGAAGTCTGATGCATAATGCACCAGGTATGTGATTGCTTGTGTACAGGTTGAACTATTAATCCTGTATTCAATGAGTACAATGAGAATCAGATTTATAGGTCAAAATTGTGCACACAAACAAGGAATTTGACTACTGTTTAATGAATTCACTGTGGACAGATATAAATGTATAAATTTAGGGTAAATAAAACAATAAATATTTAGCATATACAGTCATATTCAATAAATCAGAATATATGTTCAGATGAGGCTCGTTTGTCAAATTAAAAGCACCTTAGGAAAATAACCTTCAAGCAGATGTGAAACATACTTTCTATTAAACCCACAGTTCTGTATTACAAAATATAAATTTCACACTAGGAAATTAAATGGGAATAATTTAAAGTATTTTTGAATTTGAATTACCATTATAATAATTTTCCAAAGAGATGTATGATTTCTGAAGTCCAGTGTTTAAATTGTATTTTACATTTTCCAATAGTATGTGCATTTACAGTTCCCCAAATAATAAACATAAGCTAAACTCCATATTGGAGAGTTTAGGAGAGAGATAGATAGATAGGAGATTTAGGAGCGCGAGGACAGGATAGGAGTAGGATGGAGCCGGCGAGAAAGAGGAGGATTTCCCCTATGTGGGAACATTTTGATTTGATAAGCCCTAACAAGGTAAGGTGAACTGAACATTTGCAGATGCATTAGGTTTGCTTATGAGGAACTGTATTTTTCACTGTTTCTTATTTTCTGTAAAGGTGAGGTGTTTATTGTGCTCCAAGGAGTTGGGGTACAATAATAACACCTCATCCATGTAGTGTCAAAAAAGAGAAATCGTTTGAAACCAAAAACTGTGGAGAAATTGTTGTTTCTTAATAAAAATGCATGAAATCATCCAAGTTACACAAGCATTAGCCTATTCACTACCCCCTCCCTAGTTCCACAAGCACTTTCACTGTCCTCTGCCTGATTAAGCCCAGGCCATTTTTCTAGAGTCACAGAAAAACATTATTACACAACATGCCATATCACATGACACTACTATTTTGGGAATAATTACACACAGAGGATACATTCAAACAATATTTTATTATACACATATGTGTATACATAATTTATGTAGACAAATGATTTCGTCCTACACCTTTTGTGACGTCATTCCCAAGAGCCATAATAGACAAAAATTCAATGCATCACACGTGTTAAGATACAGCTGGCTGTGATTATACACCTGGCCAGTAGGTGGTTTCGTGTGCACATGAAGCTTCAAGA
The DNA here is from genome assembly GCF_003331165.1 of Xiphophorus hellerii. Taxonomy (NCBI): domain Eukaryota; kingdom Metazoa; phylum Chordata; class Actinopteri; order Cyprinodontiformes; family Poeciliidae; genus Xiphophorus; species Xiphophorus hellerii. Next base: position 15,446,515 of record NC_045673.1, read on the forward strand.
AATGAACCCTTTCTCGAACCAGTTGGCTCAAGTGGTTCAATGCCTCATGAGGCTTCATCTCACCCATCACTACTAAACTCTATATTTCTTATTCATAATTAACGCATTCTGTTGAAGCCTGTTTTAGAGTTGTATATCATCTGTTCTGCTCAGTAAAAGCTTCTGATTTTTCTTTTGTGAATTGACTCTGAACAAATTCAAGAAACTTTTTAAGTGATATCAAAGAAACTCACACATGAAAAACTACATGAGGACAAGGACATGAAGCAAAAATCAAAAGAGATGGAGGAACTAGTGAAGAACAATGTCAACCACAGAGCCTAAACACAGTCCCAGGAGCAAGTGGCGAAGAACCAGAGGAACTAATCAGATGAGAATGGAAAGCAGCTGAGTTAAAGTGCAGACACAGAAGACTGAGCTGATTGAGAGCAGCTGTGCTGAAAAGCAGGTTGGCTGGCAGAAGAAAAGAAGGAAGGAAACTAAACAAAGCAGGAGAAACAGAGACTATGGAAGGGGAGAATCTGAAACAAATATAAACAGTAAACAAAAAGGAACACTCATGTAAAAAAATATATTGAAACAATAAACTATTAGAATAAATGAATTTGTACAAAGAATAAACTAAAATGTCAGTATGTGAGCTAAATAAACAAAAAAATAAATGATCAAAACAAAAAACATCAATGAAACCTAGAGTCCAAACAGCTATGGATCATGAGACACTTATAGCATTGTGTGGTCACAGATGGACCGTAAATCCCCACTGCAGAGAACGTGGAGATTTTGGCCAGTGCTTCAGCTGAATGTGAACACAGTACAGCTCTCCCAAATCCTGAAGCACAGATTTTGAAACTGCTAAGCTCCACCAGAAGACCCCATCACACCCACACAAGAATATTTTATGGTTTAACGAGGCCTTTTGGACCCCTCCATAATGACCCAAATAAGGCATCAGAATGATAAAAGAAAAAGCTTTTAATGACAGTCAATAAAGTTTTATGGCAATGTTGTGATGGAAGCCATAGAGAATAGTTGTTATTGTAATTAAAATAGTATCCCTGGATTGTAAGGAAATAGAAAAAAACATCTTGGGTGAAGGGGGTTTGCAGAATTGATCTGCATCATCATCAACATTCTACTTTAATTCCAGGTTGAGAAATGTCAAAAATTTCACTTAAACCATTTTCAAATTTTAAAACATAGACATTTGGCGTTATGGTTAAAGTTTTGCTAACTTATTTAGCATTTTCAACATTTTACTTGAAGTCAGACCCTTGTTCTACACTTTGCTTCCTACAGAGAGTCTGGACCAGCACGGATTGAGTGGCTTTCTTCACTTTCTCAGCTGCCATTGTCTAGCTACAACCGTAGGTGTGATAGATGAAATGTGTTCATTGTAAGTGAGAGGTATATTTACTCTTTCTGGTTATATCTTTGTAATGCATGCATTACAGACATGAGTGTCCAGAAATATTCCATTGGGTAAAATGAGGCTCAGTCATAGGAAAACTATAGGTACAAGGTTATTCATTTGCTATCATGTCTACATGAAATTAGTAACATACACTGGGATACAAGTTAAGCTAGCAAAGAAGTTTGACAAACCATCACTGTTTGTTTGACTCCAGCTGCGAAAATTATCAATGATGATTTGGATTTTATTTATGTAGGAGCCCTGCGAGCCTCTTGACTGGTCGAAGTCAAGACGCTCAAAGTGGATTTGCAGGTTGAAGTAGATTTGTCAAGTGGAGGACACAATAATGCATGAAAGTGGAGTGAAACATTAATAAAATATATATGTACTTATTAGGTGTAATATGTATGCAACAGCTGGCTGCACTAATAACCCTAACCCTACTAAGTCAGTTCAAAATAAAGTCATTTGAAATTTAAAATAAATGTTTTAAAGATCGAAATGTCTGTAATACTAGGCACAGATTAATACAAAAAGACAGAGCATGTCCCTAAGAAGAAATGTACTACAAAGTACAAAAAAAGAGTATTACCCAAATTCTATTTTTTAAGAGTTTAACCGTAAAAAAAGAAGAGTCGTATAAATAGCTGAAGGATTACAAGGATACAGCAATCTGTGTGCCAGACATGGCAAATACACAGCACAGTGTCTGTCAGCTGGAAATGCTCCCTAACTTGGAAGGACAACAGGGGTTGGGATTTGGCCATCAAGGGTACAAGCTGTCAGTGGCCTCTCTTATCCTGTCCCTTGGTTCTCTTCACTAAATCCCTGAGTTAGACATCAAGGCCATTGTGATCTGATTTTATCCTGTGTATCTAGTTCAGCACACACAGTGTTTTTTTTTTCCTCTTTGGAATGAGGAAAAAGTAGCTCGCTTGTCAATACAGGGAAACTACCAAGACTTGTTTTATAATAATATAAACTAAACAAATAGTTCTAACAGATAATGTTTGTGACAATGTTTGTAATGCATTAGTTGCAATATGGTTATTTAAAACACTATGGCGTTATGGTTAAGATTTTATCAGTAGCAATTTAAGACTCGAAACATCATCTTATCTCAGATACTACCAAATGTGTTTTTAGTGGAATGTGTGTGTTTGTTTGACTTATTGCAATGATATTTGCTACCTTCTTTAGTAAAAAAGAAGAAAAACATTGAGAAAAATTTTGCATAAGGGTGTAATAATGTATCTGGGTTATGTTATGGATCAATTATTTTGTGTTTTCCTCTGTCTCTTTTAGTCGCTTGCATCCTCAAGCACACCCCTACACATGTAAGGGTACAGAAATGACATCACAGGAGAACGCCCTCTAGAGGGCGTAGCTTATCTAAATGGATTAAAGGAGTGGAAATCAATGGTCTGGGGCCATTTTCTGCGTCCATAAGGAAGCATAGGGATGGACCAGAGCTGTAGCATAAACTATTTCTCTGTTGTTCCTGAACAATATGCTGTCTTATTTGGCTTTAGTAAATTGAACTGATGATTTTCAACATGGTGACTAATTTGCAAATACATGCTACAAGTACAAATACTTTTGATAAATTAACTCTTGATGGTCATTCATGTGCCTGAACTGTCAATGCTGACCTATTTGCAAATACCAGGTCTATCTGTCACATTCTTACAGTAGCACATCACAAAGCTTAAAATAATTTCTCATCCAGTCTTTAGTTGTCAGTGACTTTCAAAGCAACCTCTACCTACCAAACATGATGGATGCTATCTCAGGAGCAATTATGTGTACTCAGTCCTGGAACAAAATAATAAAAATAAGTAGTATTTCAAATTTATAAAATATGAAATTGAAACATTAATATCACTCTTCAACAGACTGACTGTTTATTGTGAAAAAGCATGCAATAATAATTATGGAAGTAAGAACAGAAATTGTGTATCATCACTAGTACAACATACTACACTGTTCTGTTCATGTTTCCTTAGTTATTTAGGCATTTTAATGGGAGCTGTGTTGAATTTGGTGACTGACAGCTCCTGGGTAAAAGAATTTATTATAACACTCCTTCCTGCATATAGGGTATAGCAGTCTGCCACAGGAGCAGCGTTCCTGTCTAATCACTGTGTCATGCATGGGGTGACAGACATTTGCCAGGAGAGATGATAGCTTGGCAAACATCCTTTTGTCTCCCGCCACGTCCTCTGAGTCACAGGGATATCCCAGGAAAAGATCTGGTCTTCCTGATGAGTTTATACAATATCTTCCTTCTTTTTGGCGGTCTTTGTTGCAAGTATTTGATGAAAAGATGACCGGAACCCAGCCTCTCCAAAGGCCTTTATGCACTACAGGGTTCTGGCCAGGTCAGTGTGCTTTGGGTACAATGGAGACATTAATATGTCCCATTTATTACATTTTAAAAATTAATCCACTCTTGTAACTACTCCCTCTCTGCATTCCCTGATTTGCTAAAAATGTTTCTGAGGACAGCCTCCTCCATGACAATAGTGTTGCAATTTCCATCTTGAGGTTTTTAGCCATTTGACAATGTTTGTAGTTACTTACTTATAAAAGAATCATAAAATATTTACAGAATTCTTCACCATGTCAGATAAACATTCGGCATTTATGTTGCAGATACAAAAACAAGATAGCGGAAGCAGACTGGTTGAAGTGAAATGTCAAAATTGCTGTACTGATGCATTTGTGCATAAAACACAATTACAAACTTCTGAGCAAACACACAACATATCACAGCTTTGTATTGATGTGTATTGACTCTGCATTTGCAGTGTTTTCGAGGAGCTATATTGTAATTTTGTGAATCTTACACACTGTGAAGCTCATGACAAGTTTGGTCTTCCTGAGTATTTGGAAGACCAAACTTCCAAATACTCAGGAAGAGTATTTGGAAGTTTGGTCCAAATACTCTTTGGACCAAACTTGGATATGTTTGCCTTCAGCAAAGACAGAGCCAATTGAATTTCTCATTTTTGTAGTTCCCTCCCTGTTTGGTGCTTTTTGATTGGAAAGCTACACTTTCTGATGTCACATACAGGCTGACATACAGCAGATTTTATTTTATTTTTTAAAATTGATTTTGGAACATTTTAAATAATTTCTAAACTGGTATTAAAAGAGAATTTGGAGTTTTATGTTAATCTATTTTTTGGCACACCAAAAATCTGGGTTTGGGGACGGAAGGGTAAGTTTTGGTATCACTATTAGAGTGGGAGAAGGAAACTGTTTAGGTCTTAGATGAATAAACAAACATGACAATCATGTCTTTGGTAACTATACTCACAACCAACCACAATAACTCGCTCAACAGTTTTTTTAAATTTGCTATTAATTTTACAACATAAAGATGTTTATAGTTTTGCATTAGCTGTCTAAATTTGGTCAAAGAATTTGAATCCAGCTTTCGTGTCTCCCTGCTGTGTTTCTTTACTTACTAAAGAGCTGTGATTTTGATGACAAAATGTTTGAAAATATGATTACAAACCAGCTCTCGAGGGAGATGAACAAGTATGGGAGTAAGCTCATGTCTTTGATGTCATTATACACCTAAGTAATCTCAGTCAAACTCAATTACCCTCGTTCCTCTGATCATTGTTGAGTGTCAGAAAGGATGGTGGGATGCACACTTTACTGCAGTAGATTTCACTAGACTGTGCTCGCATCCTTCGCATCACTAACTTCTGGAAATGAAGTCACAAAATACAAGCTGATTGAGACAGTCTTTGCAGAATCTATAACATGTTATCAAAGAACGACAGAGTAAAAATGTGTTCTAACAGGTAATGTGATGGCTTGTAAACTGAATTTCCTCTGTAGTCCTTTAAATGTTAAAAATTTCTCTTTTTAAGTTTTCAGACAATTACTAATTTTTGCATACAGTGATGTATGTTAAGTCAGTCCAAATAGCTAGTCTACATAGTATAAGACTTTTTAAAGTAAGTGTGGGATCCTGTTTGTGTAGGCATAAGTCAGAATGTCCTTTGTAGGTTGTTGAATATATGAGGGGTAATGGTGCTTAACATTGATATATTAAATCCCATGACAACAAAACTGACAGAGCAGTGTGAAAAAGTAACTCAAGTGCCAAAAATCTGGCTTTTTATGGCAAGCCACACCATGTGCCCCCCTTTCTTCACTTCTTTCAGCACATCTTACATCAAACAAAAGTAAGTTCATATGCCTCAGGTCACACAAGACTGCAACTAAACCTGAAAATGGTCACATTGGCTTCAAAAATAAGTCAACACAGAAGCGTACACACAGACATATGCCTTTGTGATCACACATAAACATTCTGAGTTCATGATCCCTCTAGGATGTCTTGGGCCGCTCAGCTAACCCATAATACCCCAGCTTATCTCTTCTATTGGCCCCACTGATTCTGCAGTTCTCAATTCATTCCAAAACCTCTCTGATAATCAGGCATCTCTTTTCAGCCAGAGGTCTGGCAGAATATCCCCAGGTCTGGAGATATTAGATCCAAGTCATGGCCTGAAGGTCTCAGTGTGCAAATACAGAGCAGCAACAATAAAAAGATTAGTTGCGCAAAAGCATCCATTATGCATTTTGATCTTTAACTCATTTAGAAATACTGTTGTGTGCTGAACGCCAGATGTAATGAGAGATTTTAAACTGAGAAACATAACAAACAAGTGAGTGCTTCTTGGTTGAAATCAATATGCATTATTTATGATGGTCAAATATCAACGTATCCGGCAACACACACCCCTTGACAACGGTGAAAATCAAAGGAAAACAGATGAAAATCATACTGAGTGTATAGAGATGTTAACAGAAACAAATACATGCAAAATTACATTCGGGCTGAACATTTTCATATTTCCAACAAATAACGCATAGTAGCCTATAAAGAAATAGGACAACCATAGGTTTTTAAAATTACATTCAGCTAAATAGTATTTTATGCAGGCTGTTTCATTAGCCAACAATCTAATGTAATTTGCCTTAGTTTGAATTTAGCTGAAGTTTCTTGTACAAATAAACTTCAATCAAGTTTCAGCATTTCCTTCATGCTTGGTGTAAAACCTGGAGATATACTGATGCTGCTGCACATTGTGGGTGAAATCATTGTTATTATGCACATTCTGAAGGATCCTAAACAGAATGGGACTGCACCAAAGAAAAAATCAGTCCAATCCTCTATATGTGGCAGCCTTCCTAATTGACCAGCTGGAGAGTTATGAGAGGCATCAGTTTCACATTAAGTGTATTCAACATGGGTATTTTACTTAAGTTTATTTGATAGAGAAAGACACACAATAACAAACAAATAAAGCAGAAGTCTCTTGCCTGGATCATGGTGCTTATAGTGTAAGCTAATATGTCCCTCGATGGGCTTTTATAATCCTTTATGCAGGGAAATATCTTGAGACTCTTGGCTCATTTAGAAGAGAGACTTGTTACATCACAACATATAACATAGAAAAACAATATAAACAGCATTAAGGTACTATTAGGAAGGGAAATTATAGTAAAATGAAAATCATATTAACAAAATAAACGTAATACGCAGTTACACACTTTGAGCATGAATAATGCTCAAAATGCTGTTTTTGACAGTTTGGTTTTTCTTTTTAAACATAACTGAATCTGGTCTCAGACTTTAAAGTGACGGGGAGTGAGTTCCAAATTGTGGATCCTTTCACACCTTGAGCAAGAACTTTGAGCAAAATCAGTTCTATGAAAAAGATCCTTATAATCGCTAATGCTGCTCTTGTAGATCTATTTTAGCACTGCAGTTTCTGTATACAATTGATTAATGGTTTATGTAGTTGCAAGTCCATTTAGGCATACAAAGATCAATTTTTAAAATTCTCATTTATAAAATTGGACACTTCTACAATAATGAACTTAGCTAAAATGTTACAGTTATAAAATCTGATTGGCTCTTGGTATAAAACATTCAAGGCCTGATTGTAGAGCCTGTGACCAAACAGTAGCTCCATAAGACAAACATGAAAGAATCATTGAGTTGAAGAACATCTGTGCACAATTAAGTGTTAAACTATTTGTCTGCATGATTGCTGAAAACCGCATGACATATACTGCAGCAGGAGAGGTTTCACAGGAGCCCTGTATGGTGTGCATTGTGGACTGAAGAGTGTGTGTGCAGACGAACATCCTGCAGCCATGTTATCATGCTTTTACTGTTTGACTTCAGCCCAGCCAAAAGTCCTGCCTCTTGGCCAGGATTCCCTTGAGAAAGAAGTTTAAAATCTCAAAATATCGAAAAAAAGAATCTATTTTTTATTCTGACAAAAATAAAGATTTAATTTAAAAAATATAAAAACATGCATGACTTGTTACTCTTGACAAACTCTGACTCTCACATGTCATGAAGAAAGAGCAAATTTGGTTATTTGATGTTTCTCTACAATCAGGTTATTGGGAAGAATAGTTAGTTCTTACTGGCTAACCAGTTAGTTTTTTTTTAGTTAGTATTAAATTTGTTTTTATTCAACAGTGTTTTTACAACAGTGCATGAAGCAGAGTTGGTTTTGGGTTTTTTCAGTTCTAAAGAGAGGTAAACAATAGCATAAGAAGCAGAAGCTTTATAATTAGTAGTCCAATATAAAGGCTGAAAAATATAGGTCATGCAAGTCTAAATTATCCAACTAATATAACTTTCTTCTTGACCTCTTCAAACAAAGCTAATATCTAAAAGATATCAATTATGTAGCTAACATAAAAAATTCTATTTTATTAATGTTTTTCAGTAGTGGGTTGCTGAGATAATTTTGCACATTAATAGTTTGTTAAAGTTTTAGTTCACAAGTAAGTAGAAAAAAATATTAGATCTGATTATTGTTTCCTCTGTAAACATAAATAAACTGTTGTATTTATATGTGTTGATTCTTTAAATAAATTTGAATCATGAAAATACACAAAAACTTTTCGTTTTAGCTAGAGTTTAAGCTTCAAATTAGGACAGTCAGGACAAATTAGGACAGTCAGGATTTTTTGAGGAAAAAAACATATTTTTAAAGTGGCTTCAAAATTAAACCAACACAATTTACTTCCTCTACTATCTATTTTTACAAGCTCATAGTAATTCTATGCATTTCTAAAGTGCCATGGTTTTAAATCAAATCAGTTTCTTGTAATAATAGAAGACAAAAGCAGTGTAATACAACAAAAACCTATGTATTACCATAACTGCAACAACCACTGTTACACCAGCACAGGTACACGTAGAGGCTAGAAAGGCAGTCTGGGACATGAAGGTCGCTGGTTTACTTCCATAACTGACAGAGGAAATTGTGAACCAGAGCAGTGAGCAATGAGTGCTGTCCTGCTCCATTCTCAGTTCTTGCTGAGCTGCCCTCGAGCAAGTCAACGAATCCCCCAATTGCTCCCCTGATGGTATAAACTATAGTAGCCTGCTGCTCTTGGTGTGAGTGTGTGTTTCTGCTTGTCAGTATTTGGTAAATTGTAGAGTTTGGACAACCTCAGGTGGGATAAATGCAGGGATCAAAAGCCATGTAAAGCCAATTATTATCCATCATTAAAAAATATTGTATAAAGTAAAATTTTGAGTCATTCTACATCACTAGCAGTGTTGCCAAGTCCGCTTATTATAAGCGACTTTGGGCTTGTTTTTCTAAAGTCCCTTGCAAATTTCATGCTACAGTTTTTAATACTTGTTTTGAACATGATGTTGCTTATTTGGACTTTGAAATACGCAGAGACACATATCAAAACCCAGAATTTGTCTGTCCAGGCTGTTTTAGTAAGGCTCTTCCTGTCCATCTTTTCTCTGATGATCCACCGCCCCTGTCTTTGTTAATATCAAGGTAATATTTGCCACACATTACCTCGAGCTTCACATTGTGCTACAACAAACTACAAACACTAAAATGGATAGCGCAATAAGCATGGAAACGTCCATGAGCGAACATGCCTGTAAGGATGCCCAATTAAACACCATTGATGTCATTAAGATAAAAGGTAAGCGTCACATATCTGTGCAGCAGGCCATCTGAGGCGTGGACCTGCTAGAGGAGCGATCTGTGCTTTGACAGCAAATAGGGGTGTAACCTCCTGGAGGAGGTTGAGAGACTTTCTGACAGTGACAAAAAATGTTGATCATGTAAAAATAGCTTTATTAAAAACCTGAGAATGAAAATCTTATTTAAAGTTTTCCAAACAATAGTGGAAAATAAACAAGAACATGCAAAATTTCCTAAGGTGCATTTATTTTTTGAAGTGTTGTATCCACAGAACAATTTTCATCATCACTGATCTCCCTTGACTTGTGGATAAATATTCTGGATATTTGGCCATTTTCTTTCAGTAGTATTGTTTATTTTTTCTGGGTTTTTTTACAATAAATGTATATATGTTTACTTATTAACAGGGGGTTTGCTTGTTTTGCTCTCAAGAGTTGGTGACACTTATCGCTAGTCTTCCTCTGGTGGATGTAACTCTAACATCCCACAGTTAAAGTTTTGTAAGAAGAGGATATAAATCATATGAAATCAGCCATAATTAAAAGTCTTCAAATCATATCAACAGACATGAAATGTGTTTGAGTTTGAAACTCCAACCAATTCATAAATGTCTTGATCTAAAATTAACCTAGTTGGAATGTCACAATGCAACAATGTATGAATAATGTTTAGGGCGTGAGAACCTTTATTACCCATATCTTATTACCATGAGATATCGGATGTAGTGTCATGGTTTGTGAGAAAATTCTCAGGTGATGATGTTAAAGGTATATCAGATGTATTGTATAACAGGAAATGGTAAACATGTCTTGGTCCACGAGGAGTGGTGGTTGTGTGGAATCACTGTGATGGAAAGGAAGCAAGATGGTAACATTGAATACTTCAAAATGAGATATTTTGAAGATCTTAATATAAACCAGGAAGGAATGAGCAAAATTCAGGGTGTTGGTCCATGTAGTGTGGCATAGATGGTAAAGTGTTGGAGGATGTGCTGTACAGGTTAGGTTGGTAGACTTGAGCAAGCGAGAAGCCTTGAGGTTGATGGTCATATAGGAGGTAATCCAAGAGGTTATTGAACAAGTGTGAACATTTAACTCAGGCAATGTCACAAAGGAATGGATCGAGGAGGGAACTCGGGAGATAACCTTCAGAGTTACAGGGTTCCCATAAGCTAAGAAAAACATTGGGAAAAACCGTTAGGAATACTCAGATGACTAGAGGTACCACTTGTTGACACACTAGCATTGATTGACTGACAACCAGCTCCTCTCAAGCTCCTGCTGAGGCGCTGATTTGGCACAGGTGTGCATGAGCACACTGCTCAGCCCTGCCCTTAAATGGAAACCTGCCGCTCCATGGAAGAACACCATACAAACACAACACACCCAGATCCCAGACAGGTAGAGCAATCCCTTGAAATGTGCTGATATTGTGGGTAAAGTCATTCTCATACCCTAAAGTTCAAGGAAAATGCTATATTTGATCATCTAACGTGTTTTTCTACAGATAACTGTATTTTCTTTCACTCATTTCTCAATTCCAGTGGGAAGTTTCATTTTCTAGGTCAAGGGTATTGAAGGCAGGTAAATTGCTGTGCCTGCTCCATGCAGCTTGTTTCACAGAAAAGACATAGTGATAGTCTCTTGATTTTTATTTTTTTTTTTTTTTCATACTTTCACTTTGATGTACTATTGAAGCAGGATGCATCCTTCCTGTAGCATAAGTGTATATAAAATGCCTAAAGTTATTCAAAGGCTATAATAGGATATAATAAAAAAACTGAAACGATAACAGTGTATGAAAGACCTAATGACAAAGAGTGTGTAAATAGCCAGCCTCTGGAGTTGCTCATGCAGATACTATACTGTCACTCTGGAGATATAAATGTGACGCTAACAGGCTGTGATCAGGGTTTAATGGTATTCATAGTTGCCATGGGTCCTTTCACTCTAATATTATAAAGATAATTTTTATTCATGATATCTCCCAAATTGTCCTTGGAAGAAACAGCAGATTATATTGTTGGAGGCTACTGACCCATAGATTCTGAATAAACATGAAAAACAATTGGTGTTTCATTTAAAAGCAGAGTGACATTTGGGAATATGCCTGTGGAGCAGGACTGGAAAAGAGTGCCAGAAAATAATGGAATCATTAGAAATAAATTGAGGTGTGAATGATTGATACTCAAAAATGTAGCTTTCTGCCATCATATATTATAAAACATTAACTACCGAGACTGTCATTATACACATCAATACCTATATGTTTAGGACTTGAGGCACACTTTAAATACATGCCACTAACATCTTAATAATCTTGTATACTTTTTTTGTTTTAAGAAGTACAATTTACATACAATTTAGCTAGCCTGTAAAGGTACATGTAGTATCAACTTTCTGTATAATTTTCTGGGATATATCCTAAACTAACAACCCCTTTTGATGCCATCTTGCAACACTTACCAAGACTGTTGTATTTCTGTCTTGGGAAAGCCCTTACTTTTTGTCCATATTTTTGTTTTCTGATAAACAGAAAGATAAAAACAAAACCGGCAACATAAAATACATCAGTCAATCTTCTATGCTAATTTCAATAATTGAAGTAGACCAAATGAAAGAAACATAGGATTAAGATGGTAATAGTTTTACTACAAAATAACTTAAACTTAATAAATTAACTAAAATTAGTCTATAAAGACATAAAGGCATTATAGACCTTTATAGACAGAGTAAGACAAGATACTTACTCTACCACTACTTTGTTTTATGATGACTAAGTTTGCATAACTTTGTATTTACTGGTACTTGGCTGTGTCTGTTTATGTGTGTGTACTTCTTTTAATTTAAAGTAAGACAGCAACAAAGTCTTGCATGCCTGTTGGAATCTGGAATAAAGTAGATTTGGCTGTAATGTCAGCTGCAGTTTGAATTTGTCCCCCACAATGGCTTATTGAAAGAGAAAGGGATAAACAAGTGGAACGGCAGCCTGTAGGCACAGACTGTTGGGGAATATCCATAGAATGACAACAGCAGTTCAAACACGGTGGGAAGAAAAGAGGTTGAATGACAGTTTAGAGAGAGAGCGAAGAGAGTACAGAGATGCAGAGAGGTGACTTTCTTTTTTTAAGAGTTTGTCTGTTGCAAACATATTGTGCTGTACCCATGCTCTTAGACAAGGTAACAAGAGGCTCTTTGTCTTTTATTTCTTGACAACTGAGCAGAGTGCGAGGGTTAGGCCACAGGGGTGGTAGTTACATTGTCTTGGTCTTTATGTTTTTTATCAGCGCTTTACAAGATCACGAGAGAAATGGGAATGGCCCCATTTAGTGCCATCTGCTATTGTTGAAATAACTGTCTAAGGTGTATTTGAGCACCTACAAGTCAGATTTATTAAGGCAATTAAAAAGTTGTGCTCATGTGCTTGAAGTTGAATGAAGAAAGGGTATTTCATCAATCCCTTAGCTTACTTGTCACAACTCAAACTTTAAACTCTTGAGTCATAACAGCTTTGCTCTCTGACACTACAGAGATGGGGTGCTGAAAACTGGTGGTCAGTTTCTTGGATATCTTTCAGGAAACATTTCTTAAAATTGCTGACTATCTTCTTAAAGGAAGCTGATACTGTTGAGGGCTATTCGTACTTAAATGTGAAAAAAAGCCCCACAAACTCATGAATCAGAACAAGAATAAATAAGACTATCCTGGATCTTCCCAATTATTTATTTTCAGAATCTCCCTTAGAGGTTTGAGGCAGTGAAAGAAATGAGGTCCATCATGGACATCCAAATCAACCCCCTTCATAGCGTTTTATAGAGACAGCAGAACTCATTCTCCAAGAGACACACTTTCATAAAAAATGTTTTGGAAAATCATTCTTGTCTTTTCTTTTTCTTATCTCAACTGCAAAGTAGTGGCCAGTAGGCGATTCCTGTACTGCACCTTACATCTGTATAAATTTAGAACTATGTGACATATTTTTATTGTGCCATTGAGCTACAAATACCAGTGTACTACATTTTCACTATATCGATTGATATTCATGTACTATTTAGTTTCTTGTTTTTGGTTATAAAATCAGTTATATCAGTTTCTATTTTAAAATGATTATCCTTTTTAGTTAAAAGAATTTGTTTCAATTTAAAATAAAAATGTTTAAACAATTTTATAACAATTTGGTCTGTTATGTTTGGCATCATTCATTCATTCAGCCACCCTTCTGGAAACAGTTGTTTAACTGAGCAAATAGACTGGGTACTGTAGTTATCAAGCTTCTTAAATTTTAACTATAAGATTCACTGATAAAATTGGGCCTAGACAATCTTATTAAAAACATTTGCTTTGAGTGTCTGTGTAAAATCTGGAAGTAGTATGCATGGGAATGTTTTGTATATTCTTATATGAACTCTTTGTATTTGTAACTCAGCACCTGCATCCAATCTTAAGGTTTGCAGATGCATTCTCAATGCCCCTCCTTATTTCCAGCCTTGCTAGTAATATAAGAATAATGACAGCTTGGGACCCTGATGAAACTGACCTTGGTGTTAATGAGCTTCTCACAGACAGACAGTAGTCCTTTGTGCACCTTAATTGACACGGCACCATTCTTGCGCGAGTACCACTTACCTGTGTCAATCTTAAAATGACTTTTCAGCCCATATCTGCCATAGCTATTTGTTCCATCCACCCACTCAGGGGAAACTTTAGCATTCTTATCATACTCTTCCAAGTGCTGTTCCAGTTATTCTATCAGTAACTGTTGTTAATTTCTACTTTTGCACATTTGTGTGTAGGGAGTGAAAAAAAACCCCAACACTTTATGGATTCTTTTTAATAATAACCAAGCGTCATTAAGCGCTAATGACTTGCATAAAACCTTTGTTATAAGTGAAAGCTCGGAGATGTCTTCAGAAGTCTGACACAGTTCTCACAGTGAAGTACTATATTTTGATGTTCATCCATGTATTAAGTTGACATTCAGTGCTCAGTGATCCAAAAGGTTTGCAACAACTTATTTATTTATTTATTTTTTACAAATTATTCTGCAGATATACATTACTCAGTTTGATTAAGTGCCATAATTACTTACTAAAAGGGATCAAAGGCATCACAGTGACAATACATATTCCTGTTTGGCTTTGCTTGTCTGTTAACACTCACACATGCCAATTGATGCACAGAATTTTTTAAAACCACTGTGGATAATTCACATTTTATGGACAGAACAAGCAGAGTGTGAAAAGTTCAACATAAACATCAAAGAAAATAAACAGTGGCAATGACATTTGAAGTGGAACAAACACCAATGTAAAACAGAGAGGTTCATGGACGTGTTTCATTTATTTTATTATTTTACTTTCTCAAGCATAACCCCATATACTTGTTCCATTAAAGAAAACTATTATCTCCACTTCCACAAAAAGGTCAAATCTATAAAATCCACACAGTGAGCAGCCTTATGTTGGATGACACTTAAAGCATATTCATTTAGGTAATTTTCATTTGCAGTCTAAGTAAAAGATACGAATGTACACTCAGCACCCCATTTTGACAGAAAAAAAACAGCAATGTGGATTTTTTTGGCAAATTTATTAAAAAAGAAAACCTGAAATATCACATGGTCATAAGTATTCAGAACCTTTACTGTGACACTCTGATTTAACTCACATGTTCATTTCTCCTGTTCCTCCTTCAGATGGTTCTACTCCTTTACTGATGTCCAGCTGTGTTTAATTAAACCAATTGGACTTGACTAGGAAAGACACCCACCTAGGGTCATTGTCTTCCAACAAGACAATGACCTGCAATATGTTCTGTAGAAGTTGGGAAGAAAGTGAGTTCATAGTTAAAAGGGTCTTCTGGCTCACTTTCAAGTCTATAATCAGGTGAGAAACTCTTTTCGACACAGTAAACATTGGGTGCATATGAATATAACTGGTCTGCTGTAAAACACATTATAATAAAATAGCTAACCTCCTGGAATCCAGGGTCATTTGCTTACTTTAGTGGTTGATTATTGATATTTACATAAAAAGTGTTTCATATTTCCATAAAAAGACAATAAAACATTTTTACATATTCTCTATATTCATTCCCAGGGGAAATTAACATACAACAATTATATATATAAACAAGGTGCTGAGTAGATTTTTTTTTTTTCAGATTAAAAGTACCTTCTTAAAAATAACAAGCTTTAAGCAGGTACTAAACATGTTTCAGTAAGCCCACATTTAGTCTTTTCATTGATCTGATGTGATATTATATTTTAAATGTCATGTCTTCATTACCTGTAAGCAGGAAATCATCATAATTAACAGATATAAAGGCTTTCAAATGCACATCTGTGTGTTAATGATCTATGTTTTACATTGTAAAAAAGTTCCTGAAATAAATGAGATTATCTGTATTTCTTTAAATGGGGTCTCTATGTATTTAAAAGATTCTTAAAGCCATTAAAAGGATACTAATCTGCACAGGTAGCCAGTGAAGTGAAGTTAAAATGGTGGCAATGTGTTCAGACTTTTTTGTCCCAATTAGAAGACGTGCTGGAGCATCTTGCACCACCTGCAGATGCCTAGTGAACGCATCACCAACCACAAAGTAAAGTACACTACAGTAGCGGCCTAGATGTACTGGCAAAAGCTGAATTGACTTTTTAAAACACAGACAAATCTGGGAGTTTTCTGTATAGCAATGGGGGAAAAAACCCTCCCTGTTCCTTAAAAATAGAATCAAGTCATTTCAGATATATAGAGGAAATAAAAGTTCCTAAAGCTTAACCCTGTGGGACCTCTCATTACATTGAAGCATATGAGGATACAAAAATCACTAAGGGTGACAGAGAAATTTCACCCTACCAAATAAAATTTGAACCACTGCAATGCAGTAACCCTCACACTCACCCTCAACTTTAAACCAGGAATTGAGATAATTTATGATCCACTGTGAAACGCAGCAGTCTGAAGTCTGAAAGCACAATCTATGGAATCAATTGAAACAAACACATAATAAAAACCTTCAAACTTGTTTAGTTTTATTGAGTCAAAATATATGGAAACTGATTTAATATTGTCAAACGTATTCAGTTTTATATTAAAGTGCTACTTTGAAAATTAACATCTTAAAAAAGGGTAACCATTTCCTTGACATTCCTACCTTTGTTCACTGTGCTTTTTGTTTACTGTATCAAATTATCTTAACAAAAATCATTTGGATATTTTATTTAATGATGTGCATTTATGTAAGACAGTGAAGTTTCTTTTTTTTTCATAATACAGATATATATCTCAAAGCATACTGGCATTTTCACAAGATAGTAGTTTGATATTAGTCATTAGTACATTTGTTTTCAATGCTACAACCCATCACATTATCTCTCTCTTTGAAGGTGATTACTGTCGAAGTGTCACTTTTGCAACAAAACAGTTTGATGAGGCACAAAGAATCAATACTCTGAAGAGTACCTGAGGAGAGTGCAATGGACTAAACACTCATTTGTAGCCTTTTTACAATGCCCCCTCCTACTCCCTCTAATGTCAGCCTTGGAAGATCACCATATTGATCGAATAGAAAAAGGAATCTGCATTTTCTGTGGATGTGAAAGTCTGGGGAATCAAGGTACAACAAAGTACAAACACATGGAGACAGACACTAAATCAAACTTGTATGTTCAAACAAAACAAAAGGGACACTCATTTAGGCCAGTCCGTTGTGAAGCACAAACTGCTGTTGGCTATTACAGATGCAAATGAGCCATTGTTCTCACACTGAGCAAGACTGTGGACGCTGTGGTCAAATAAAGCAAACGTGTGAAACGTTACAAGAATGTTTCATCGTGTCTGCACAGCAGCAATGAATCTTCATGAAGCAATACATTTGTCAATTTCTGTTTGTTGTTTTATCCCATGTTTTTTCACTTTACCCCACGTTTTTGTCGGCCTTCTCCCTCTAGGTATATTCATATAGGTGGAAACTGCATTGGAGAGGTGATTGAAAAGCTGTCCTGTAGATCAGGGTGGTTTGTGGGGCCTGTCCATGCTCTAATCCATCCTGCCGCTCCAACACACAAGTGGAATTTCAAGCAGGCAATCCCCAGGGAAGAAAACAGGAAAAGATGTCTAGAGAGGAGACGCAGAGAGAACAGACACATAGGAAAAGAGATACGAGAGAACGGAGGGAAAAAAAGCCATAAGGAGGAACATCAGGATTAAAACAATGCAAGGAAAAAACAAATGGGCATGAAAGGAGGGAATGGAAAATTAAATGAGTTAGAGAAAATCAGAAGTAGAAGGTTGGAAAATTTTAACCCATGACTGTCAGTGGTGCAAGAGAGAGAGAAAGGCAATTCCCTCTGTCTCACTCTACTACTTTTCTTCATTTGGCTATGATTAGCTCTGATAATGTATCTGGGCCATTATGTTTCTTATAAAAAATGAAGCCAGGTATTATAAAGTGAATACTGGAACAGGTTTTGGATCCAGCTTAAAAACGTAGAGAAGGTCAAAACATTCCAATGGATTTTGAAGGGCATTCTATTGGCTATTGATGGGAAACTTAGAAAGATGAGCTGCAGGTCCACAAATCTTTTGATAAAGCTATTTTGTAAGGTTACTAGCATTTTAAAGAAAGCTTTTACCATTCCAGGCAAATCCACACAATGTAGACTAAAATACACTAAGACTAAAATATTTTTGGGGAATGATAATTTGCAAAAATCTTTGATTAATGTAATTATTAATAATTCTAAATAATTTATTATTAATGAGCTTATTAAGGAAGCAGAATTATGTACATTCCAGGTGTCACACACGTTATGGCGGACATACTTATTTTCTGTGTAATAGTTTGCCTTATTCTGTGAAAACAGAAATCACATTCTTAGTGGCTTCACTATGATGCTCTGATATTGAAATCTGCACAGCTAACGTCAGTACCACTGATGACAGAGCACTGGTTTCTATTTATACTTAACGTTTTATACATACATACAACTCAGATTGTCAAGAATCGGTGCGGTGAGGGGTGGTGAGGCAGACGCAGCAGACCCAGGTAAGAAGAATGATAGACTTTAATCAGGAAGACACACAGTCCAGCAACAGGCAGCACGCACATTAGACGAGGACCCGACAAAGAACAGACACACAGGTGGAGTTAAATACACAGGGGGTAATCAAGGAACGAGAAACACCTGGGAGTAATCGAGGGGAGACCAGGACAACACGAAGACACAGAAAACTCTAAATAAACACACAGAACACACAGAACATGACACAGATGAAGAACTTGATCAGCACATGATGGACTGGCGACCTGTCCAGAGTGACCCCGCCGCTAACCTGTTGACCGTTAGAGATAGGCACCAGCACCTCTCATTAGCGTGTTGATAACGGATGGATGGATGCTTATGCCATCTGTTACATATCATATACAAAACAGCATAGATAAAAGAAACAAAAAATAATAATAATCATGATCTTAACAGACTTTACATTACTAATACAAATATATCCAGTGCTTAAATAAATCTGATATATTATATCTTATAACTATCTGCTAATATGAAATAGCAGGGAAAATAACTATTAAACTGCCCAGTATCTTCAACCAACATGCTAATTGTTGCAAACAATTAGCCTGGAGACTGCAGTTCCTTTAGACAAAGGGAAGAGCTTTGTCAAAAAGGTAGTGCTAGGTTCTACATCCAGAATGGCTTTCAAGCCGATTAAAGGACTTCTCATTCAAGAAAGAATCAAAGCAACACTTGAGTTATGTTTTTGATGAGGGAATAACATGTTAACATGATGTGAAGCTCAAAAAGTCAATTTCACATGATACAGCTTCTTTAATAAAAATCAAGTTTCTTTAGTTGTTTAGTAGTTTTAGTTGATATTTTGGCCAGTCAATGTATCAATACCTATTTCCTTCATTTTGGGAGATCGTTGATTGACCGATGCTTACATGTGAAGCTGATCTTATCCACCAATCTTATCTACCATGGCAAAAGTCTAAAAATCTAAAAATCAGCCATTGTCCTCTATTGGTCTTCCACGAGAGAGGTTTTACTGACCGGCCCACCAGGTCCCGTCTGCACGTTCTCAGTTAACAATAGTCACCCCACTGTTGCCAACTTAGCAACTTTTCTTGCTATATTTAGTGACATTTCAGACAAAAAAATGATGTTGGCCAAAAGTTTAATTGACTGGTCAGACTTTTTAAAAATTGGTAATTAGCAATCGGCCAGAAAATTGCAATTGGTGCACCCCTAATCGGGACACAATCTGGAATTTCTAGAATCATAAGTCAAACTTATCATTCTCATGAAGGAATGAATTTAGACTGCAAATTCAGACTCATTTTTTAAATATCTAACTGCTGTAATCACGTTTTACCACTGGCCCCAAAGCAGTCTTGTATTTCTGAATGTATATGAAGGACCTGCTGCCCTTCTCTAAAGGTGTATCAGTGACTACAGAAAATCAATTAGATCTTGTGTAGCTTTGCTTTGTGTGAACATTAGCTGGGATGTCAACTTCTGGCAGGACAGTCCTCGAGGGGGAACTAAGGAAGTTGGCTCTGCACTCACTAACTGAGCTTATTTGTTATCATTTCTTTCCACAAAGCTATACAATTAGCACATTGCTCACTCATACAATTAAGAAAAGACAAAAAATGATATGAAAACATAACACTTAAGTGCAGTGACTGTTACTGCACTTAATACTGGTAGTAGCTAAAATAATCCTAATATTCACCGGAAATAAGGTTGATGGTGAGTGTGTGGGTAAGACGGGTGTAAATATTCAGATTTTAGGCTTCATGTTAACATCACCGTATTGTTGGTTTTCTTTTATGAACAAGAAACCAACAGTATGCAATATGTTTTTCTTGTGATCAAATTATGTATAATAGAGGGCATCATATAGCTAAAACTTAACATTTTGCTATAAAAATACAAGATAGACATCCCAATGTATTAAAGTAAGGAAACCGTATTTTAATAGCAGTTTCACAAGAGAAAAATCTGAATTTCTCAGACAAAAAACCAAAGTATATATAAACTGTCAAATGTCTTTTTTACTTAAGTATAAAATTTTTGCTTTTCCTCCTTTCTCCAGGATATTGAGATTATACCTGTAATCAGTAATTGCACCCATACAGTGCACCATAAGAAGTTCTCGCACTTTATAATCCTTTATCTCATAGAAACTGAGCTTTGATCCACATGCAGTAAATACTGTAAGTAAACACATGAGTGTAATTGTTTTCTCTCCAGATTCAAGTATTGAACTGAAGAGAGGATGTTCAGCTTAGTTTGTGTTGATGGTACTGTGCAGCAAAAACCCCAAATAACAGTGGTAATGAAAGTCAGGCTGAGGTTGGTATGTGTGCTGACAGGTTTATAAATGGTTTTCCAAAGTGATGTATGTTCGCTGAACTTTTGGACAGTTTATGGCTTTGTGCATTGCAGCAAAATGCAATTTTTAGTTCTGACTCCTGTGTTGTTCTTGAAGATACAGTGTCATTCTATATGTAGTTTTAAGGCAGAGCACTTCACACTTCATGCCGCTCTCATTTTTCACAGGGCTTGGATCACGATGTGCATAACCTTCTAGAGTTTTACCAGAGGAGCAAAGGAAGTACTAATGTTTGCCTACTAAAAATCACATTTTCCTGTTTTATCGTCCTGGCAGTTTGTAGCACAAAGCTGGAAAGCAGAAAAATAACAGCACCTTAAAAGTTATGTGATTTTTCTTTGGTATAATTGTGTTCTTTTTTTTTCTTCTGTCTTTATTGTTTATTTGCATGGGGACAAATGTCAAGTATAAGCAAATACTTAACACTATAACATTTATGGCCTTAGTTAAGTTTTAATGCACATCTTATTGCATTTACTTGAACGGCATTAAGATAGAAATCTTCACTTTAGAGTCAACATCTATTCACTTACACATTTACTGGGTGATTAAGAATTTTTTATTTAACACTGAAGACAAAAATGATCTGCAAAATCATCTCAGTATCCATCTTTGACTCTTTTATATCCACAACTTTTAATCAACTTTATTAAGAGTGCAGAGATTCAAGTAATTTGATGGTCATAATGAAAAGTGCTTGTGAAAACTGCTTGATTTACACAGTTTACAAAAACAATTGAAATTATTTATACAAACTACAGTATTTTTCAGGGATAAGAGAATCTTCTCCATCTTGTTTTGGTTTTAGCAATTTCATTTCTAAGACTCTTTCAAATGATTATTAAAATAAAACCTTCACCCAGCAAATTTCAGACAGAATGATCATATCCATCAGTTTCTGTAAACTGCTTAATGCAACAGTAAATGTAAAATTCCCTTTAGGATTAAATTAGAGACATTTCATTAAATCCCCCATAACCTCACTGGACTCAACAATAACAACAATGCCTCAACATATGATCTAATTCAAAGGTGAAAGTTTTGCCCTTTAAATTATTAAATTACCAACACCTTTGCATAAAAAGATTTACAGATTATCTATTTGATTATTCCAAGGCCTGGCTGCTGCTTTGTCTGCACATAGTTGGATTGTACATAAATGCATAGGCACTGGAAGAGTATCTCCAGTTTAGATAGGCACCAATTCAGTATATCTAATACAGAAAATAGATATCTAAAATGTTGAATTTTTTATTTGAAATACTGGTATTTACTTTTATTGATTCATTTTCTATTTCTGAACTAAGAGAAGATTTATGGATGTAGAAGCTAAATCTTTTTCAGTCTATTACATCCAAGCAAAAACTAAGCCAAGCACATGGTAAATCAAACGGTAATTAAAATGCAGATGAAATGTAAAGAAAGTATAGATCAATGAAATTCATTAGGAAGCTGTGTTTTTAGATGATGGAAGCTGTGGCGGGGCTCTGTTAAAAGTAATAGGCCAATGCCATAATTCACTTCAGATGGTGTCTATTGTTGGAGGAGCTGTGCAGCATATTTACAATGCAATCAGGCAGGTTAAAAAACAGACAAAAAAAAGCGGTACCTTCATTGCAGCTCAAAAAGGGTGTAAACTGCAGAGCCCTCGTTTATATGGTCACATGCTCCGCCCACAAGAAAGAATAACAAAAAACTAAACAATTACTTCTAACTCAAGTAAACTCTTGAGTTGACAGAATCATAACACAAAATCATGACCAAAGTTACAATGCTCAATTTAATAGAAAACGCTCAATTAATAAAAATGTCCCGATGACGCCATTACGTCATCACGTGACTCGCACCGCCATCGCCGGTCCACTTTAATCCGGAAATAGCTTTGTTTGAATATCTGAACCGGGAAAATGTTTGACATTGAAAATTACAAGTTCGGATGGGTATGAGAAGTGAGGCAGGGACACCGCGTGTGCACCCGCGAATCGCGCCAGTTTGTCCTGAAACAAAAAAGTAAGTTCTGCCAGGAGTATGTATGCGTGGGTGCGTGTGTGGTGTGTGTGTGTGTGGGTGGGGGTATGTGTGGGGGTGTGCTTGCATGTGGTCACAGGCTTTTCTGTAGGACTACGGTCCTGCTCGTGATAACTCCTCCGTCACAGAAGCTAATAACCTAATCTGAAAAGTACAGATAAACAACTTGTTCCCATCCGATTAAATTGATTTTGTGCTGCAGTTACCAACAGAATGGGAATAATAATAACGGCGTTACTTTCTGCAGTAAGTAATCTAATCAATTACTTTTTCCATAATTGACAGTAAAATATCGCGTGTTGCTGTATTTCAACACAAAAAATAACCTTTAACTATTTCTAGTGACCTTTCAAACAGAACTTTCCTAACACTGGTTACTAGTAAGTTAAAGAATATTATATTTAGAATTAATTTTTCCATTTTTTTCTACTTACTAAAGAATAGTTCTGTTTTAAAACAGCAGACCCCTGGTATTCGCAGGGAAGAGGAAACACAGCTGCCAGTGAATTGGCAAAATCCAAAATTGACTATTTTGAAACAATTGCTTGCTGGACATGTGGACTCAACGACTGGTTATGATTTACCCAACTGCTAATGCTTGGCTGTGACACATGTAATACACCAGCTCGACTGTGAAGGAAGCTGTGCTATAATGCTTACTAGAAACTGCTTGCGCTGTAAAGAAATCGGTACATCTTTTTTCTGCTTCAGTGCAATTCAACAATCATTCATGACTTTTATAGAGAGGATTCAAACACAAAAGCCTTGCATACATTGTTTAGTAAAATCAAGTAATTTCCCATGTACATACTGTACATTGCTAATGCAATGAGGCAAAATGTAACACAAGAAGGCTATTTATCTGTAGCTGTCTGAAAGTGAAATGAGAATGTACAAGAAAGGCACATTGTTTTTCTGTTTTATATTAAACTTTACATCAAATTAATACTTAATGTAGTCCTTTATTATGGCTGAATTTCTTTGCACTGATGGTTCAAATGCTGACTGTTTTGGTAAATAAAAAGGCGATTTGTACATTTTACCAGTGAGCCCCTGAACCATGTACTGCCCTCTAATACTCACTCAGAGTAGATTGCCACTCATTGATCCCGGCTCTTCCAGAGGTTTCCTTTTGTTGAGAGAGACTGACATTTTTGAGATACAGGAACCCACGACTAATATTTTCCCTTTCTACATGTGGTGTTTATAATAATAATAACAAAAAAAACAAAAACAAACAAAGCCATAGCTTTCCTTGTTATTTTGAAGACTGTGAAAAACATTGTTTACTGTGTCATGGTTGCAGGCTATTAAGAGTCAAAAACGGTCAACATTGCACTCAATACGTTGTTCGTCACCGAGGGTCAGGGTAAGATGTTTTGATGTGATATCAAACACATAGCATATATTTTGTTTTAAAAAAGACCATTTTATGGCTATATGTGTGATATGTTAGACATTAGTTATTAAAATAAAAGAAACTTAACTAGATCAATATAATTTACTTATTTTAGTAGAGTAAATTAAGAGAAAAACTCTGGTTCACCAATTATACTGAGTCTGTCACATCATACTCCCATGCTCTAACCTATCATCCTTCTCCTGAGTCTTTCTCATTCATCCAGTCGCTGGATGTGTCCAGCCCTTTCATTATATCCTCTCTCCTTTATAAAAAGGGCACATTTTCTCATTGACTCCCTGGCATATCTTGCAGGCACACATTACCACCCCAACTCCACCCACCATTTAAGGACTTCTTTTCTGAGGTAGGCACCTCCAATGCTGCACTATGCCAGGTTCTGCCTCTGCACGTCTATCTTGATGGTTATTGAATTTAAATGTGCGGCACAATTTTTTTCTGTTTAATGATACTCTGTCATGCTAGTGGCAAAATCTACGGTGAGTTAACTGTTAAACAGACTGCCTCGAACTGTTCATACAAATGATAACAAATCTCTGAATTTCAGTTTTCCAAGTGAGTGTATGCTACATGTCAGGCTTATTGAAACATTCATCACACGCTGAAGTTGACAGATGCAGCAAAAGTGTTCACAATACCCTATAAATGATTTTTCTTCTATTCATATTAACAAAGTGTTAGTGCATTTTACCTCTTGCCTTGTGAGGAAACCTTTTTCTGAAAAGCAACTTAGAGTTTTTATTACCCCTTTATAGTTTTAGAAAAGATTGAGTCTTTTTTTTTTTTTTTTTGGTCACCTAGCAACAACATTAAATCCCCAGGGATTTCAACTAAATGAACTTCATTGATTGGTTCATTGATTTGTCTTAAAGCCATGAACAGGAGTGAGTGAGGTGTTTTGATGCTAGGAAAAATGTGCATTATTAAAGAATAAAGGTCTGTTGCTGTACGTCAACAGCTGTGAAAAATCAGCCGCCTCCCTTGCAGATTTCTTCTGTCTTTACTTTTTTGTTGCATCAAAATTTTCCAGATCATTCCTTTTCATTATCAGACATGGATCACCCAAGTAAATACAAAATGTTGTTTTTAACTGATGCGTTCATTTATTAAGGGAAACAACATATCCAGACCAACCTGCTCCTATGTAAATGTAATTGCCCCCTAAAACCACTAGCTATTTATGCTGCTTTCAGTGGTGACAACTGCCGTCAGGCATTTGCACTAACTAACAGGGAGTCTTTTACATCACTGTTGATGAGTGTTAGTCCTATGGCATCCCAATGGAAAGAAAGGACTGGAGTATCACTAGGCCAATCCTAAACCTTACATTCCTTTTAGTTTTGAGCCAATTAAAGGTGGTTTATCATCCTACTGTTGAACCTGAGTTAACTTGAGCTTTAAGTCAGACACTGATGCTGGGAGTTTCTGGTAAAGAGCAAAATCATATACTTTTACACTGAAGAACTATATTAGTTTTAAGACAAATTCAACAGGACACACACCTTCTAAAATGGTTTTGTTTTTTGTCTTCAGTCAGAATATTTTTCCAAAGAGCTGTTTTGGGGCCAACCAATCCATTTTTATTTATTTATTTTTTCCCCGTTTATATGGCTCGTGGTTGTTGTTTTTGTGCAGTCTCTTTCTTATTGTTGAATCATAAATGCATACCTTACCTGAGGCATGCAGTGCATTAAATGTACTCTCTTTAGTGAGACCATCTGCATGAATTGTTGATATTCTTTTTGCAAAATTGTGGGAAGCTAGTCACTTTTGGGAAGCATCACCATGCTTACATGTTTTCCTAATGTAAGTATTAATTTAATGTAAGGTTTAATCTAAAAAAAAAAAGAAGGTATATTTAAAAATGTGTTCTGCCTGAATGTGTTATTTTATATTTGTGGTATTTTATTTTTTCAATTTCAGTCTTTAGAATGCCAGAATTTGTACATAGCTTCATATTTTGTCTGTCTGCTAACATCATTTTGATATATTAAATCAGATTTTATGATCAGATGCTCAGTATTAAAGTAACCTTTTTTATTAAATATTACTTTTGAGTAATTTATTGGAAAGCTAAGTTTTACCTTTACTTGAGTGAAAATAAGTTGACGTAGTGTTACTTTAACTTGAGTCCAATTTTTGGATACTTTACCCACCTATATTACTTCTCTAGATGGTCAGTTAATGCTGCAATTAAACTCAATCCTCTTTCATTTCTGTTCAGACGTTTAATCACTATTTAATTCACATATTTAAAATAAATCTTTATTGTCACAATATTAAGAAAAAGGTCAGATGGAGATATTAGACCAGAGGCCAGTAGCAGAGATAAAGATGGAGGGTCTTTTCAGGTAGGGAGAAATTACAACTTGCTGGGAAAAAGATATTGTTGCAGAGAGAAACCAGTACAGACTTTTACAGACATTTCAGGATTACTCATTCACCCTCCAATATATTTTTGTCCAAGGCAGCATACTGTTCTATTCTTGTAGGCAGTTTATTTCTCAGACATCATTGTATGATTATGCATTTAAGATTGGAAACATTGAAGACTTTGAAGATTGGAAACATCATATTAGATTTCTACAACGTATGAGCTAAATCTTATGGTAATCTGTGCATAGTTACTCATCATTTGTCACCCGTTTTGCCATTGTTTATTTTGTATTAATAAAAAACACAACAGCTTGTATATTAAACTATATTTGACCAAAAAGCAGCAAATCAACAGCAGAAGAAAATATGTAAGTTGGCAAAACCATTTCTCACAACACTCTGAAACACTGTTCTACCTGAGGCGAGCATATGTTTGGCTATGGTTTTTATTGATTCACCGATGATACCTAGTTATATTTTAGATGAGTATTGTTG
The DNA here is from genome assembly GCF_003331165.1 of Xiphophorus hellerii. Classification (NCBI taxonomy): domain Eukaryota; kingdom Metazoa; phylum Chordata; class Actinopteri; order Cyprinodontiformes; family Poeciliidae; genus Xiphophorus; species Xiphophorus hellerii. The sequence goes on from NC_045673.1 coordinate 15,473,670, forward strand.
GACATCACTGTGGTAACTTGAAAATATTTTATATTTATAGAAATGTAATTGTATTTTTGTGTATCTTTTCAAAAGATACACAGGGAAAGGGGAAATATCTCAGATTTCAGCAGCTCCTCTTCTCTCTCCTGCCTTGTAGGAATTATGCACAGTTTGCTGAAATTTTCATAATGTTAAATAAGGAGAAGTGCTTTATATAGATGAACAGAACTATAAAAACCTCACATGGTGACTAAGTACATATATGGTCACAATTAGCTGTTGTAAAAAAACTGTTTATATTCCCAGATATAATGTGGAAGAGCCTTTTGTGAGAACATCTGCCTTGCATATAAAGAAATGCATCAGGCATAATCTTGAAGGATAAATCACTCAAAAGAAACGGTGGGTATAAGCACACAGCTCAGCGCAAAGCGGGCTGACTGCAGCCGAAAATTGGCAAGTGACCCTTGAGATGGGTCAGTCCCAATTCACAGACAGCAAATTGTGTGGAAGGCATTGATTAATGGGGAAGACACATCTCGTTTTGGCCTTTTGGTGTCATCCTTTGCCTCTTTCTCACTATCTTCAGCCATATCCCACTGCTGAAATTAGACTAGTGACTAAAACAACAGCTCAGTTATTGATCTCAGCAAGTAATTAATGGCACCTCTCAGGCCTGATTTGTTTACAAGTATGACCTGAAAATATGATAGAATGAAACAAACTTTTGTGTTATTTCTCACAATTTCTGCTATTAATGGAATGTTAAAAGGTAAAGTTCATTGTCTTTAATGAAAATATTTTTGTCTGTTTTGATAAGATCATTTACACAAGTCAGTAAAGTGAAATACATTTGTAAAGCAACATGCAATCAGAAGTCCATCATAACTTCTGAGAAAAAGATATCTCAAAAGTCATGGATAAAAGCCACTAAGCATAATAGAACCAAACAAAAAAACTCTATACAAGTAATAAATCATCAATATGAAAATATTTTCACTTGAGAACAGTCTTTACTATAAACCAACACTCTATTAATGGAACAGTGACAGATTAAAAGTTCCTAACTAAAATACATAATAGAAGATATATTCAATTTATCTATAGTTAAAGTTATTTTTAAATGCCCCTGTTGCTTTTCAGTTTGTTGAACACATGACATAGACTTTTTTTTTGTATCTATTCAAAGTCTTTTAGAAATGCTGCTGTAAGAGATCTGTGCCTCGCTGTCCACTGTGACAGCAGCACTGTGTCGAAGACAACTCTCTTGTTTATTAGGTTATTTTAACGTCGGTCTCAATAGCTGTGACAGCCCTGGCCGTTATTGAGTTGGGCTTGTTTTCACTACATCTTCTGCAAACTTTGACACCTGATTTCATTGAGGGAGATGGAATTTGAAAGGTGAGGGACTGCGGGTCAACAAACCCACCTCACCACATTTTCTAATGCACTGTACCCGAGCAGCTGCCTTTAAAAAAAAAAAAAAAGAGCTTCTTCTTTTTCTCACCCTCTTCTGATTTTTCTTCTTTCAATAATTTAAATTTCTTTTACTTTTTTTTTATCAAGTAATTATTAAGTTTTTGTATATTTTGTTATATTTAGAAAACCTGCACAAATCTGCAGATGGTTATGTGAGCTGAAGCATAAAGTCAGGTAATTTTCTTGTTGTAAATTCTGATGTAGCATTGTTCTCAATGTAAGGCTCAAAGAGCTAATGCCAAAACGACATGTTAAAAAAAAATATCTTTTTTATGTTTAATATTAAACACTGTAGCTTGTAGGCATAGTGATTTGGATATCTGACTGCTTTGATGCAGGAAATTCAACTGATTGATAACTTTGTATTAATTTCTCCTTCATTTCTCAGTTTCAGTAAAAACTACACCTGGTCCTATTCCATGTTTCTTTCTATTCTGCCCTTCCATTCCCCGTACACTGATCCTGGTTCTACTTGAGGTACTATTTCACTCTATGATGGCACAGGATGTGGACAGCAGAAATCCAGATTTGATACAGCTTAATGGTTTCCATAGCCCTGGTCTCAGCAACCTTTGCAATCCAAAAAAAAAAAAATGTTCCCTTTTACTGCTCTAGATAAATAAAATGTATGTAGAGCAGGCCCTTTTATGTTTTAGATTTATGAACACTTACTGTACAGATAGTTTATGTTTTATAATTAAAGAGCCAGATATTGACATCCGTAGAACAAAGAAAAATGTTGAAGACAGTAAAACTATTTTCTTGAATGAAATGTTCCAAATTGATGGAAAATGAAGAAAGAACATGCAGATAGCAGCAGGATTGAATATCACAGAAAACTTGTTTATATCAAACCTGATTCTTTAGTAAACACATTAATAAGCAATTTAATAAGCTGACTGAAATCTCCATATGTACTTACATTCTCCTACATTAGTAAGTAGAAATGAATCAGCCTTTATATCTTGTTTAATTGCTTTTGAAATAAATTTCAAAAGCAGCTTTCTGAACAAAGACTGCAAACCCATGTCTTTGTTCTAGTATTTTTTTAATACATTCTGCAATGTCTGAAAAAAGGTTAATCATGAAGAATTATATTTGATTTGATGTTTATTTTAAATGACACCACTTGTTAAATGTAAAATCTAAAAAAAAATTAACAACCTATACTCACTGTTAGTCTTTAATTTTTTATGGGGGCAAGACTGTGCATCCAATATTTTGCTTGGACTCTGGAGATTTTTGCACTGATCATTCTCTTTGATGTACCCCATCTAAGAGTTTAGCATTTGTATTATTCCTGTCTTCTACATCAAGATGCAAGAGTCTCATTGGGGCCCTGCAACAGGCTGATCCAAAGTCAGTTGAATTAGTCTGATTTTGGATCAGTCAACTCGACTGAGCTCTAGCCAACCCCCAACCCAGAGCAAGACTGAGCACTGTGTACAACATGTCTTTGTAACCAGCTAGTTATAATTAAGAAAAAATAGCAAGCAGTCATGAAAGTGAACCAAGACTTCCTTAGCATTAATTTTGTTGTACATTTGTTTCCTGTTTTTAGTTTAATTAAATCTGTCATTTTTGAGAGGTTTAATTTTCCACCACAGAAGGAGAAGTGCATAGAGAAAAAATACTGAATTACTGGTCATTCCTGTTTAGACAGGTGGTGGCACCATAAAGCGTTTGGGCTCAGGGCACTCAAATGGCTAGCAACAGTCCTGCTCTGTTATACTATTGACCAAACTTCCAAAATTCACAAAATATTCAAATATTTACTGTGAATAAACTAAAATATCAAATGATCAGGTTTGTTCAAGAAATAAATCCTGAAAATTTGCATTTATTAGGACAATTGTGTGGTATTTCATCTCTTTTAGGTCAAAAGTCAGATTTATAATCGTTTTCATAAGCTTGTGTTGAGCTTCTCAATACAACATTGTGGAGATGGCCTCGACCATGACCCCGTAGATACAGTACAGACCAAAAGTTTGGACACACCTTTTAATTCAATGAGTTTCCTTTATTTTCATGACTATTGACATTGTAGATTCACACTGAAGGCATCAAAACTATGAATAACACATGTGGAAATATGCACTAAACAAAAAAGTGTAAAACAACTGAAAATACCCCTTATATTCTAGTTTCTTCAAAGTAGCAACCTTTTGCTGTGATTACTGCTTTGCACACACTCTGCATTTTCTTGATGAGCTTCAAGAGGTAGTCACCTGAAATGGTTTTCACTTCATAGGTGTGCCCTGTCAGGTTAATAAGTGGGATTTCTTGCCTTATAAATAGTCATGAAAATAAATTTAACCCATTGAATTAGAAAGGTGTGTCCAAACTTTTGGTCTGTACTGTATGTTCAAACTTATGTGCAGATCCATTCAGTTGTTTTTGCTAAATAGGTATTCCGCTGTTCTGTGCCCTCCCTGGTGTTGGATATTTGCCATATTGGAAACACAACTTGAGGGTCGTGGTTGAAGATGTGAATTGCATCTAACGATGTGTTTGTATGTGTGAGATTTACCTAATTAATTTTTTGGCTGGATGGCAATAACAATTTGTCTGTGCATAGTGTTCTCATTTTTCAGCATTTCAATAATTTACTTTCTTGAGCTAAAATGAGTTCACCAGTAAATCATTGAGTAACAGTAGACAGAGAAAATAAAAATTGGCTTCCATTACCTCTGCATGCTTGGACCTTGTATAATTGCCTGCTAAACCCTCTCTGTCTCTAATCAGTATTTATTCCTTTAATCTTCAACAAAGAACCTCCCAGCTGTCTGACTGTGCCTTTTTTGAGTTTATTTGTAATACTCAAAGTAGTGATGCTCTTTCACGGTAGATGTGACTTGATGTTTCTTATGTTAAAAAGTTTGTTTTATTTCAGAACAACTTCATAACCATTTGGCAAAGAGACTACTGTACCACTAATTGGTGCATGCAAAGTTTGCTATCTTTTGAAGTTATTCTATTAAATCCATTTCACTAAAACGTAAGCTGAACTGTTGCCAGAGAAAAGAAAACATTTCAGTGGGTATAAAACACATTTATTGATGCTTTTAAAAGCATTGGATTACTGTTCTGCCTCAAGAGAACCCCCTTATAATTTGTGGCTTGTATTGTATGTTTTTTTCTTAACATAAGCAAAAACAAACTCCTGGGGAGATCTTTGGTTCACTGCTTCTGACTGACATATAAATCAACATTAGGCATTAATTGTTACAATATAAATGTAACAATTATATTGTAACATTTGTAACCTTTCTGCTAACTTACTGATGCAGCAATTAAGAAAATGCTTCAACAATTTGTTTTGTATGTGATTTTTTAAATTGAAGAATGCATACTCAAATGACAATTGTGGCATAAATGTTTCTCAAAACAGACTGTGGACATGTTTTTTGTTTTTTTTGGACTCAAAAATAACGTGGGTCCTTGTGCTGCTTTCAAACTACTCTCTTTCAGAGCACAATTATAAATGTGCACTGAAAGCATTAAATATTGATTGGTCTGGATTAACTCAAAGCTTGGAGGAAATTAAAACAAATATTAATTATATTCTGGTGAATCAGCAAACTTTATTAGATTTCTGAATGAAGGCAAGTAGAAAGTCCACACATTTGTAAGACCCTTAGTTTATTTGTCTGTCAATTTAAATTTTAAATGATGTGGCTTCATTTACTCAGCACAGAATTTGCATAGATAGATTGCAGATCTGCTATCTGAGGAGGTAGGGGTTGGCTCATTACTAGCACTGTATTTGCTGACCATCCATACCTTACCTTTTGATTGAAATAGATGGTCTTCCATCATATTGCATCTCTCTGCTTTTATCTCTAGTGCTAATGGTACTCTTATACACCATCTATGAATCACAAGAGGGGGGGATTTTTCAATGTGAGAGAATGTCTTGGAGTGTGAAATAAGCATGAAGTCTGGGTGAGATGTAAATTCCATCGACACAAATGTTGTCAAAGTTCAACATGTCATTTGGGGTTCAGGTCACCTTTTCAATCTAGGTGTCATTTCTTATTTAGGTACCACAAATACATGTAATCCCACTTCTTCTCACATAGCCAGTTTCTTAAAGGGCAGGAATTATCTTCCTCTAGCACAGCATTCGACTTATAAAAAGAAAAAAAAGTCTTCCTGCACTGTTGGCCAGGATACATGTTTGATTAAAAACATTTCTATTGGGTCTAGTTTGATCTTATTCACATTAGTTCTTGTCAGACCTTTGTATATACAACAAAGCAGCTTGGTTAAAGTTTTAAAAATCAAATCTATCTTGTGTTACAGCAGTGTTTGATGATTTAATACACACTGCATTTGTTTAACTGAGAAATGCATAGCAGTCTTACATTTAGAAACTATGAATTGCATGATCTGTCAAATACATCACTTAATTGTTATGATGTAACAACTCTACTATACCTCTGTACATTTAGGATTATTTACTATATTTATGTATGCTGACTACATGTTTGAAAAGCATGACATCTTATCTCATTGCTTAGTGGACAACTACAAGGTTTACCTTACCAGAACTCCTTTGAAAGCCATTTTCAGGAAGAAAACACAGGTCTTACATTATGAAAGGCAAAATCTCAAAGCATTTGACGTTTTAAGCAACTATATGATGCCCTTTGTTAAACAAAATTGTAGATACTATTTGAAAAGCTAGTCTTTCCTGTTAAGAAGTGGGGAGGTAAAGGTGAAGAAACTTTTAAACAATACAATTTATCTGTGTCTTAATACCTTCGTTTTGGTGTACTTGGACTGACTATTTTTTGTGTGGAATTAGGGTGACAGATTGACTGACCTGCAATTGAGACCCCATTACAGCCATACTAGCTTCTTTCCAAAGGCTGTATGTGCAATGCAGAATTGATTTCATTGAAACTACCTCAGGATATTTTACATATTCCCACTTGATCAATAAGGTTTTTGGAATAATGCTCCGTTTTACCATTGATGGTAAAACATAGGGGGAAAGGTCATTGTGGTTGCTGCTGTTGAACAGCTTATGTAACAGTTTCTGTCTATTCTGGAATTTCCAACATTGCATATCTTTTAAACATATTTTAAAACCTGTTCACTGGCTTTTAAGTTCCTCTAAATATTTGTTCACTTCATTTCTCTGGAAGCTGTGTATTGTGAGAAATACATTTGTCTAGTATTTCTGAGGGCCATCTGATCAAATTGGACAGAACTTGACACATAAAATAATTTTGTTAAATTTAAACATTAAGGTATGATTATGTTCAACCTTCATACCTATAAAAGAACGAGAATGATACAGAAATCTTAAATCAATAGCATATTCTTACTTTCACTAAGCAAATATCGCAGTATCCGTTTGTTGTCCTCAGCATCTGAAGACCATGTTGCATGTCCACAGTTGTGTGAACAGAGACCGGGGGGAAGCAGTTTGTTTGGACAGTTAATCATCATTGAGCTGCAAATGGCCACTCTGTTGTGAGGCAAATCTCAGAGAGTAATCTCCCAATGCAGGACATAATCAGAGGCAAGGTTAATGAGAGTTTGATGGAAGCATATGCCTCACGCACACCAGTGGTATCGCAGATAATAACGGCGACAATAAGTTAATGGTGCAGGTCCAGAGACAAACATAAACAAAACACAATCAAGACAAAATGTTGAGACAAAATCAATTTAGTTTAGCTCACTCATTTAGTGATTACATCAGTCTGCAGTGCAACCACAATCGTTCCATTTTGATCGTTCTGCATGTGGGGACTTTTATAGTACATCTATCTCTTAAATATGTGTGTCTGAAAAAGCCTCTTTGTTTACCACATGTGCTCACCTATTCTACCTCATGCATATTTGGTAGAATAAGTAGCATTATTCGTTTCTCCAGGATGACAGATGATGGTAAATCAAGCTTGACAGGAAAGGGCCCATCCGCTGAATGCAATGTGAGTCACTTCACTTCACTTGAAGCTAGTTTGCCATCATTTGGTGTGCTGTAGCCTACCTAAAGCCCAGCTGTGAGGATGCTCTGCTCACCCAAGCAGAAACTTAACAACATAATGACCAAGCGCTCCAGATGGATTCCATGGAACTGTGTGAAACACTGAGTCCCAAAATGCTGTATATTAAAATCAGTATGTACATGAAAGGAAATTATTTTGCTGTTTGGTTTTAGCATAATTTTTTTAATACAAACAGATTTTAGAACTTTATATTTTCTCATTGTTCTTTTAGTACACATCTCTACAAATCTAATTGCAACAGTTATTGCATGTGTTCTAATCCAAAAGCTTATAGATGTGTTTTAAGAATTTTGAGAGAAGCTACGTAATATCGGGTACGCAAGTCATGATTGATAAAAACAAGACAACCAACTATGTGCAGTAAATTATACATCAAATTTCTGTTATAGTTTATGACTACCAACAAGCAAGCATTACGTTGCATGGACCTGTTACAATCCTAGGGTGTTTGTGTGTTAAGTTTCATTTCTGTTTGGTTAGGTTTTTCCCTTTGTTTAATCTTCTAGTCTCCTCTCTTCTTACTCTGTTTATCTTTCACCTTCCCTCAGCTTGCTCCCATTCCCAGCTGTTCTCCATTTCCTAATTCTCCCCTGCCTGCCCTCTCCCTCGGCTGTTCTGTATTTGCCTCTGACCAGCCCTTCTGGTTGTCTGTCGCCCTCCATGCATTCATCAGTGTATTTATAGCTTCTTGGTTTTATTGTCCATCACTGGCTCTTTCTGTGATGCTACCTGTTTTTTCCCCCTGCTGCTTCACTGCTTGTTTGCATTCTGTACATTTTTTGTTATTTTCATATAATCTTAATGACTGTTCACGCAACATACATAACTGGGCCTCACTGTGCAAATAATCTGTACTGCACATATGTGACTTTGTATTCGATTTGACTTAACTGCACAACTTTCCTATTTGTCCTTTCTTTATCTGATTGTCTTCCTGTATAACCACTTCAGTGACCGCGATGACCTCTCGAACACCCTGGATTACTGCATGGGTCTCTGCTCCAGTTGGGAAATCTGACAAGGAACCTCAGATCGTCACAACACCAGTGGAGCAGAGTCGTTTCTGACCACCCTGATTTAGAGCATGGACATCGGTGTGTCAAACTGCCAGCAGACTTCCAAGCCAAAGCCAACAGTTTTCGTGAGTTTATTAAAAAGCAAGTAAGTGAACATAATGTGTCACCAAAACCTTTCATTAACATGGACGAGGTTCCCCTCATATTTGACAATTTTAAATTAAAGCCACTTACTGTATATTCCAGGGCAACTTGCGTGTTTTTCCTCTTCATGACACATTTTTTGACTAATGGGACTTATAGTCCGGAAAATACTGTAATCTTAAAGGCGAGGTAATATGTATTTTCCAGGCACATAATGCCCTTTTGTAACACAATCAAGTAACTATTTAGCTTTCAGTTGTTATTAAAATGCTGTATATATCAAACATAAGATGCAAGAAATTTGACTATGCAATTTGATCCCTTGAAATTGGCCTCTGTCTCTTTGATAAGCTACTACTTTTTCCAACACTGCCTTCAGCATGTCCTCACAGCAATGCTCCTTCATTATGGCTTTACCAACCTTTCTTTTTTAAAAGTGTTGGACTTAAAGTAGTTGGTATGACGGGTTCAGTAGGCTCACAGTTCTAGCAGGTGTTTACTAATTGCTGCTAGTCTGTTGGAGCCGAGTTGGGGAGGCATGAAGGAAAGGCGGGAACTCAGCTGGAGAATGCAGCTCCAAGGAGGAGTTTTGTGAAAATGGGTGACAATTTGTATGAACAAGAGTTTGGGTGACCTCGAATTGCTAAAATGGGAGATTTAAGGATTTCTCAAACATGCACGAAAGAATCAAAGTAACACTTTAGGTATGTTTTTGGTGAGAGAATAACATTAAAACATGATATAAAGCTCCAAAAGGTTATTTTTATGTAATACTTCCCTTTTAAAGCTCTTTTGATAAGACTATTAACTTTTTTACTAAAATTCAGTTTCTTTGAGAAATTCAATCCAGAGACTTTAATTTCATTTTTAGCCTCAAATGACCTCGGTAAAAGCAGGAAAAAAATGACTAAAGAGGAGAGGAAAAGAGATATGATTACCTTAACAGCCTTAGTACTTTTATGTTAATGCTTCCTTACCCTACAATCTAAAATATAATTTGTCCTCATTTTCAAACCGTTGATATGTGTTAAATGCAAATAAATGAAGACAGTGAAATCAGTCCTAGAATAAACAGAACTGAAAGTCATTTCAACAAGTTTCCAAATGTGAGTGCAGGATAAATATCTTGAAAAATAATTCTGTCTCACATGATTATGCAATTCAGTTTATTTTCAACTTGATAAGCAAACTTGAAAATAAATTGACGAATAAAAAGGGTTTTGGCTAAAGGTTTATTCTACAGATTGATAAAATAATGTTGGAATCAATTCATGTTTAACTGGCTTTATTTTTTAATCAGGGAAATTTTATCTCTGTATGCCAGTATAAAAATCACTTGCTTGAGTAAATGACATTTGCTTTTAGTGGCTCCATTCTACTTATCTTAACAATTAATAAGTCTTTTCAAACAATTATTGTACAGATTAAGTTCCACATGGACAATTGACTTGAGAATTTGCAAATGGAAATAGCTTGCACAGTGGCATTAAGCAAAAAGGAATAGTAGATCAGTTAAAACTTCATTCTAATTTCTCACATACAACCATCTGTTCTGGCTGGGCCTCCCTGATGGCTCTGTCTAAAAATACCAGGTAACTGGGACCACTGGTGCAGGCTTCATCTTTTTTCCAAGGAGCATGGCCAATATAATATCTTCAGCTCTGCATTCAGCCATTCAAACACTAAGAATATTTGGAAATAAAAAATGTAACAGTTTGTTTACTTTTTTTTTTTCGTACGTATTGGACTACCAGGCTGAATTATGATAACAATTTATTAGTTTTTTTGTGTGTGCACAAAAAATAGAGTAAAAAAAGAGCAGAAATGTGTTGGTGAAATTGACATGGTTTAATGTGATTGTGATTGTGGGCGATTGTCAATATTTTTGCACAGAATATCATAGATGGTACAAAACCAAACTGGAAATAATGTTTTCAATTTTTTTGACCAGTATAGAGTTGCTCTGTTAAGTTCTCCAGCAGTGTTTCATGTGGATTTATTTTTTTTAATCAAATTATGCTGTAACTTTATGGAAGACTGATTTTTTTTTTGTTTGTTCCCAAATGGGAAGAAACACCTACACTACCTATACCTTTATTGGCTCTGTGATGGACTGTTCACCTATCCAGGGTCAGTCTCCACACAGCTGGAGATGGACATTGTCCTATGGATTTTAGATTTGGTTTGTTTTCAACCTCGTTTAGGGGTGGATCAAGCTTTCTTCTTTCATCACATAATTCACACTGTGTATGAAGGCACAGCTGAAATGGTCCCATCCAGGTACACTATGTGAGGCTAAAAAAAGACGGCTTGTTTTCTCAGAACAAGCACCTGCCTATCAGCCTGGAGCTTTTAGCTTTGCGGTATTTTTTTCCTTTACTCTAGTCTGAGGCTTGACACCCAGACTTCCACCAGCAGATCTGACAGCAGTGATTTGTTGTAGTTTGTAACATCACTTCCATCTGAGACTTTAGAGTGAACATTGCAGCTCCCTTTAGAAGTCTGTTAATGACTCACCAGAGTGAGGCAAAATACTTTTGCTTCACCTACGCTGTTGACTGCCACTGCTGTGTATTCATAGGTTGAAAATATACATTTTCCTTTTCTTAGAAATGATTAACCCAACCAGGATTCTACAACATGTGATTAGTGAACATGATAAAGGTATGGCTTGTTTACATTAGAACTACTGTGAGATGGAAACTGTGGAGCAGCCATATCCCAATGATGAAATAAGCCCACAAGTTTGTGACCATACCAGCCAAAAATACAAACAAAAATGATACACTCTTAATACTCCTAGCAAAGAGCATTACTGCATATAATAAAAAAGTATGCACCATGCTATGGCATATTGAAACTAAGAGCTTAGAAAAGCAGAAGAAAAGACAACAAATTTTTATTAAGTCTATACATTTTTATGTTTTAATATACTGTACACATGTTCTGCAAATAACACTCTAAACCCTATTGCACTTCAGTTTGTTTGTATTATTACTAGACAAAGGTGTTTTAAATTTTCATAGTAAGATTTCTGTAGTCCAAACATGGAACATATCCCACACACACACTGAGTAGAACAGAGGATGTCTTCTGTCTTCTAGCTTTGTAACTGTGCGGCTGTGAAGGTTTTGTGTCAGCATCTTTAGCGATCACGTCTCATGTAAACGTGTAATTACAGAAGGACTCTTTGACTGCCACCCTCTCCAAGGACTAGCATTAATCCCAGAGATCAATATGTCCAACCCCAGATATGCAGAGCAGGCAATCCATCTGTCATCTTGGGCACCTTTAAAGTCTACTGGGGGAAGAACCTCTGATAATTACCTGAACACATTAATATAATACAGGAATTTACTGAGGAAATATGCAGTTGTTGTACCTGTGGCTTGACAACCATTAATGACTTTTCTGTCAGAGAAATTGCTGTTGCAGCCAATTTCTTTATGTTAAACTCAGCTTGATCATCTTATTATGTGTCTGCTTCTAAATGCATTTTGTGCTTTTTTTGTTCCCCAATTGGCCTCTAAAGACTGTGAAAAATGCAATATGTCTCTGCGACAGTACATTATGTAGGTGTGAAATACTGATTACATGTGTGTCTAAAATACTGAGGAAATAACGACAAACATCACAGATAGAGAATAAACCTTATGATATATTTTTAAAGGGAATTGCATATTAGGTTTGTATTTCATTAAGTGTTTCTATTTACCATTATGTAGTCTTCTGACAAAAACATGTTTTAAGAACTGAGTATATAGATAAATAAATAAAAATATTGGCTGATAAAGCAGATTCTGATTGTCATCCCTGGGTTAGTCAAATTTAAGAATCTTTCACACAAACAACACAAGATGTCTTCCTGAAGGCCTAACTTGGATCCACAACACCACGGATGACTTTTCTCTAATCCAGAGTTCGTTGGGCTTTCTGCCTCCAGAAAACAAGTCATGTTTTTATTCAGATTCTCCAACGGTATTTATTCAGGTCTTTATTTCAGTGAAGATGCCATGTTTACTTTGTTCTGCAAGAGAACAAATGTTGCCTGCAGCATGGGGGGAAACATTACAAATATGAATATTTTAGTTGTAGGAATTTTGTTATAGTTTTGTTTATGTCTGTTCTGTTTTATTATAAAAGCAAAAGTTTAAAGCCAAAGACTCGGAGAGATTAAAGGAAAACCTATAAATGGAAAGTTTAGGTATTAAATTAAAACAATTGAAAAAGAGAACTCATTTTGAGATAAAAATAACACACCCACCACCTTAAATTTTCTCCCATGGAACTCTTTTTTTATGAATTTGTATATATTATATGTTAATAAATGTACTAACCACGAAATGCTCTGAAGTGGGTACCCATGAAGCCAGTTTGTTCATTTTATTTGTTTTTCAGATAAACTTTCACTACCCAAAATTTTAATTTCTGGATTCCATATTTGACATTCCAACCCCTTTTGTTTCAGAAAAATAAACTGTGAAAAACAAAACAGGATTTGTTAGGTAAAGAAAACAGACTAAGAAAATAGAAACAATTTTACATGGCTCTACTCAAGCCATTTTTCTTGACAAATTTAATGTGGTTTTAAAATGTTTCCTTTGTGAAAATTATAATGAATACAAATCAAAACAACAACTGCACATGATTAAAACTGCATCTGATGTTTACCACTAGGGAAGTAAACAAACAAGGGCAAGTTGAAACTTGGAGTCAGCCAATAACTGAACAAACTCTCGGATCAATAGCTACAATCAGCTACAGGCCTCCTGCCAATGCTGCAGTACAACCAAACTTTATTAAACAGCCATTGACTTGGATTTATCTTGTACCATAAACAATAAACTAACTGGAAATAAAATAAACCACACACAACAGGGTAGTCCTTAATTAATTTACCAGATTCCTAAAGCAACAAAAAAAACTTTAGACACATGCTATGATTTAAGGGTTAGAAGTGCTAGAATTCAACACCTAACCCCAAAACATGGAGTGAATAAATAGAACCATAAATTCTGTTGTCTACCAAAAAAAAATTGAATGAGAATATCCGGCCATCTGTCAGGACTTCAAACTGGAAAAAAAACCTGATCCACAATTATCCAAAAAATGTCCACCTCTTAATGGCTGAAACGACAAAATGACTTTGGAGTGGCCTATTCAAAGTCCTGATCTGAATTCTATTGAGATGTGGTGGCATGACCTTAAAAGGCAGGTCATCCTGGAAAACTCTCCAACATGGTTGAATTACAACAATTCTACAGAAATGAGTGGGCCAAAAATTCCAACACAGTTGAAAAAGACTAATTGCAAGTTATCGCTAATGTCTGATTGCAGGAATCAGGAAGGGGAAAACACTTTTTCACACTACTGTGGATCCTAGAATAGAGAACTGATTGATCAATCACAGTCTCCTTGGACGCAAACATGTGGCTTTAAGCTCGGCGGGATAAATTCTGTTGTTACTACAATGGTCTTTTCATTAGAATCAAGCTGCTTTGTCTCTGGTTACCTGATGAATTGTAAATCCACTCTTTGTTCTCATTTCAGTTGTGGTCTGGTCTTTTTCAACAGATTTCATGCTGAAAAAAAGCCCCCTTTAGAGATATCTTTAAAAGAGTTAAGCTTTCTTCTGTTTCTTGTATGTCAAGACATTAGCTCCTCTGATATTGTAAAGGTCTTTCAATGTTTGTAATTGGATTTAAGAGCTTCTTGTAGCTTGTAGGAACACAAAACTTTGATTTACTATTACTATTTGATACTATTACATCAATTACCATTTACCATCATCATTTGCCCCATCGTTTACATCATTTATTGCTAGTGACATTATGAAGCCAGAAAACCCTTCTTTTCTCTTCTGGTGTTTTAATGCTTACAAGATTTATAGGTTTTACTTTTGTGGAATAATAGACACTAAAATATTCTTCCAAAACTAGTAATAAACTGCAAGCAGATGCTTCCTTCAAAAAAGTAACATGTAGTCACTCCAAAAATACTAAAAGTAAGCCGGACTGCACAAACCTGAATTTAATTACAGAGGTGACATACACCTATATGTGCAAATGCTTTTCAGAGGCTTGCAACTGTGCGCAGTGCCAGAGGGTCTCTTTCCATGACCCAGTACCTTCGTAGTGAACTTGCCTAGCCTTGTCCTCCTTTCCTTTATAACAATGGGAAGGGTAATGGCCTCCCCAAGGCCTCCTCATTCAGTCTTATTGCCCTGCCAGCATCAAGCCAGCTGTGTCATAAAACAATTAGCTCCATTTATCAACCTTATATCCTCTATCTGTGGATGGGGAGAGGAAACATAAGAAGGGGAGGTGTAGAGGAAGAAAACGACAAGTAGGGGAAAAGACGTGGAACTGGAGAAAAGCTTAGAAAACAAAGAAACATAATATCTCTTGTTTTGTTGAATGAGATATTGCTACCTAAATCTGTTCCAAAGTGACATTATTTTAGCCTTTGAGTATAAATATTTCTGATAATTCTGAACAAGTTGATTCTGACAAACAATTAAGGCAAATGCTTTCTCTTCCAAATAGAATTATACAATAGCTGTGTTGTTGGAGCCCTTTTAAAATCATGTGTGAAATGTAGCATGCCATAAAGTACCAAGGAAGTTAAACAGCCCTCTGACTACATGTCTGAAAGCATGGTTCAGTTGAAAGGAAAAGAAAGCCAGCATAGTTTCACACACTTACATTTATACAGTTGAACCTATTAATAAATTCCTGTTGCTAAAATTACAGAATAATGAGAGAAATTTGAAGGTGTTTTCACTTTGAAGTTTACATATATTAAGGTTATTGTTTGGAAAACCAACACATAACCTATGTCAGTGCTCAACAAATTTCTTCTCCAACCTTTATTTAACCAAAATAAAACTCTTTGAGCTCATAGATCTATTTTACAAGAGTAAAAACCCAATTTCCTGACTTTCTGAGACAATATCATGTCAAGCCACAATAAGTCCTGAAAATTGTATCAAGTCTGTCCATCTGCATCAATCAGTAGCTCAGCATGTCGTTTAACTGCGTGTACTTGTAGCTCATCCATATATGGCTGCATGCCATCTTGTGCCCTAAAAACTGTGCTAACATTAGCGTCATCAGTAATCTGACTTCCTGCTGCCAGAGGAATCATCCTTACTGGTTTGATTGCAAGGATCTCTTGTGTTTGGTTCCGAGTCTGCATCTCTGGTGCTCATCAGACTTTGAGGTTTTTTTCCATATTTATCTCTGTCCATATCATCCATATTTTTGTTTTTTATCATTTACTTTTTCTTAAATAAAACCACTGTGGTAGATGTTTGGCAATTGTTATAATCATTGTAACTCTTCCCTCAAAGCAAAAGCCAACAACACAAAAACAAAACAAACATACAGTGTATAAAGTTGAGATCAAGGCTTTAAAGCTTTACAGTAAAAAATTTTTAAAAATCAGATTTTGATGATTCCATGTAACATAAGTGGTACCCTCACAAAATAATAGTAAATATTCTAATCCTCACCAATATCGGTACCCTACTGAGACCGAACAATGAAAATATCATGATGTATTGTGTCTGGGCTTTCAGAACATGTGTGGTTACAAATAAAATTATAGCTGAAAAGCTGAATATAAAGCGTAAATACAAATAAACACATCACAAAAGATGAATAGTAGCTTGAGCCCTCTTTTCAGTCTCCCCAGAGATGTATGGCGCCTCTGTTAAAAGCTGTAGCAGACTAGGAGAGTTTTTTATTTCCCCACTTCATTTCTCTTGGTTGATGAATTGTACCTTTAGTTTCTCTGAGTGATTGTCTGGTTTTCTACAATATTCCTCAATTGTTTGTATCTCTATAAAATATACAGTGCACAAAAATAAAGCTGTTCTGCTGGGAAAAAACACTGATACTGAATTTAAACACAATTAAGTGTTTGCCTCTAAAAGACTTAAAACATCTTCATGTTCAGCTCCTTCCTAAGTTTCAAGTTTCTTTGTTTTACCAGCAGCGTTTGTACAGAGGTGCGGTAAAGCTCATTGACAACACATGTAAAATTAGGCAACTGACTCCTTTCCAGACACTGATGTCATGTTAACATGTAGAGAGCAGTAATTATCCCTCAGCAGAAATAGCAACTCATTACAAGAGCCATAAGAGGGCACAAGGTCTCTGAAAACACACCCAGCTGCTATGGACTCATAATCCTTAGCTCATCGTTTATGTCAGCAGGAAAGTAGTAAATGTCTGGACTTAAATCATGGCCTCTACTCCTCAAAGTCTTTAATTAAGGTCTGATCTCCCTGTCCTTCGTTCCCTATATTAGTGTGTTTAATTTCCTACTGTTATATCATCTTCCCTTCTGGATACATTATTCATCAAGCCTATCCATTTCCTCTGTTTCAGGAAGCATGCTTATTTCGTTCCATTCGAACGACTATTAAGAACAGCTTAAAATGATTGTTTCTTAAGATAAAACTCAGATTTAAACGTCAGTGTTTAGACGGGCTTGACCGATTCCAATTTCTTTGTGAATAAGGAATGAAGTTCTAAACTCTACAAAACTACTTCATGCTTTTTAATGTTACAACCACAAACTTTAGTATACTTTACTAGGATTTTTTGTGACACACCAACACAAACTAGCAGATAATTGTAACGTAGACAAAATTGGATAGACAATTTTCTATTTTTTATACTAAATTTCTGAAGACATCCTATTTTCTTTTTTGCTAAGCTTATATGCTTATGATAATCAAACCATGATAATCAAACAAAAACATCAGGCACAAATGCTTAATTCAATTTTCAAATGAATATTTAATTTCTTCAATAGAAAAAAAATCTACACAATTTGGTTCTATCTAAAATATGTCAACATTTTTAATTGTGAATTAAGTGTGATTATACACATTCTTTAGAAAATTTTAGAAATTCCACCAATCACAGTCTCACATTATTACTGTCAGACCTGTAAAATTAAGCAGTGATCTAATTATAACAACTGATAAATTGAAAGGAGCTAGAAGTTTTCCCAAGGTGGCACATCATACACAATCTAAAAAGGTTAAAGAACAGATGGAAAACAAGATAATTGACATTCATGAGTCTGGAAAGGTTACGACATCATTTCTACATCTTTGGGACAAAGAAACGTAGTCCTAAGAAACTGCAGTAAGAGCAACTGTCCAGAAACAGAGAAAACATGAAACGTGTTTCCAGGATTGGCCACTCTACCAAATTACTCCAACAGTACATCAACAGCTCTACATAAATTCACAAAAGGCCCCAGAAGAAAATCTAAAAGGACATCACACATCAGTTAAGGTTAGTGTTTTTGTGATTCAGGAAAACGAAAGAGACTGGGCAAAAATTACATAAGACGATTCTAAAGGAAAAGCACTGCTGGCCAAAAGAACACAGAGGCCCTTTTCACAAAGGCCCATCTGTGGGAACATTTTTGAATATAGTTTGATGATCTGAAACACATAAGCCTTGTTATAAGAGTTGTTAAAGAGAGGAAAAGTGTCCCTAACCAACATTTTACAGATGACTCCTCTAGGAATTCAAAACTGTTATTTTCTGGTTTGCCGAATACCCCCCTTTACAGTGGTTCACAAGTTCAAACTGATTACTTTTCTGTTAAGGATCATGAGACCAGCAGGAACTTGAACAGCTTTTTCAACACTGTCACTTTGTTACATAGAATGTTGCTGGTGAATCTCAACAACTTTTCTTTTTCCATTTCTTTTTGACAACACCACAGAAGTACTTTTGTCTGCTCACAGAATCAATCAAGTGTGGCAACTGGCCACCCTCTACAGTGACAAGTGCAGAATGAAAAACACTTTAGACCATGACACATAGACTTAGGTGCCGCACATCAACAGGTTGTCTTATCGCTGCGCTGTGGACCATGAGCACTTGAGTGAAATGGGCAGAGAGGCTCTCTACTGTGAGATGAGAGCAGGAGACGCTGTTGCTTCTGGCCGAGTTGAGAGGCTGAATACTGAAGAACCAAGGCCAATGCGGAAGCTCGAGGATCAGCATGTCTGCCCAATTTTACAGTTGAGAAGCCTTTGTCACCATCGATGCCGCAGCCTGCTGCAGCGCTCCAAATGCAGCGTTATTTGAGTGGCACTTGAACCAATAAAATGTGGGCAAATTTGGGAATTGGGCTATATGTTTTTTTTTTTTTTTTTCTCTCATTTTAGTCTGCGGCATTTGTTCAGCCATCAGTAACATGAAGTGACACAAGAATTTTACTATTTTGTCTTGCAGTGACAGGTTCATACATTTACAAAAGCAGTGTAAGAAAAATGAGGAATGTCCAACCCTGACATTAAGAAGTAGATCCTTCTCAAGGATACATGTACAATAACAGTAATGGTTTCCTTTTTTTTTTTTTTGTCAAGATTCCTTAATGTTATTGGTGCACTGAACTGCATAAGGTTAAAAAGTCTCTGGTGCACATGAAGGCTCAAGTGTGCCTTTAAGAGCTCTAAAACAACATACTAAACCTCTTAGCAGTACTGTATATATGGTTGAGTGGCATTAAAAAGGGGAAAAAAAGGAATTTGGAAAAAGACATCAGCCTTACAAAAAAGCAAAAGTGGAGCATGAAGGAAGAGATGTTATTCTAGTTAGACATGAGGAGGTGGTGGATGTGCACAAAAAAGGTGCTCTATATTTTATTAATTTCAGTCTTGACCCTTTTATCATGTAATTATTGCACATAATATTAACCTGTCGTGAACAGGAATTTAGGATGAAATAATTTGATTCATAATGAATTATATTAGTTAAAATGTCAGACAGTACCTGTTTTATTCAGTGAATATTATTTAGAATTTCAAATGTCACTCATGCAATACCCAGCAAAACATGCATATATTAATTTGCACTTTCACACTCCCTGCAAACACTCTCATGAACTTCAAATTTCTGTGGTAGAATGCAAATGAAAGTAATTTTTAAAATGATAATAAAAAACACATCCATTAATATATTGGGGAAGCGCATTGCACATGTGAATTTTGTTTGAAAACAGCAGTAATCAAACCACTCATAAAAAAGAACAATCTGGACAAATCACTACTGCAGAATTACAGGCCGATCTCCAACCTCCCATTCATCAGCAAAGTTATTGAAAAAGGTGTGTGTAAACAATTAACTAGCTTCCTAATGATAACCAACCGCTTTGACTACTTCCAGTCTGGTTTTCGTGCTCACCACAGCACAGACCGCCTTCGTAAAAGTGTTCAATGACATCCATATAAATACGGACTGTGGGAGAACCACAGTGCTGGTTCTGTTGGACCTCAGTACAGTTTTTGACACAGTCGACATATTACTGAATCGACTGGAGAGTTGGGTCGGACTCTCCGGTCCAATGATTAACTGGTTTGAATCTTGCATAAAGAACAGGGATTTCTTCGTTTCAATTGGAAACTTCTCATTAAAGAGGTCAAAGGTCACATGTGGGGTACCCCAAGGTTAAATCCTAGGACCCCTCTTATTCAATATTTATATGCTCCCACTAACTCAGGTTATAACAGGAAATAATATTAGCTACCATAACTATGCAGATGATACTCAGCATAGTTATGATGCTATGCTGAGTATTATCTCAGCATAGCATCATGCTATGCTGAGCATGATGCTATGCTCAGCATAGCATGCTGAGCATAGCATGCTATGACAAGCTGAGTATGAAGCTTGTCATACTCTATCAGTTAAAGGTCAAAGAGGGAAGAAAGTACCATTACCAATAATTATTCGGTTCACAAATAGAAAACATAAGATTGAGCTGCTTAAACAAGGAAAAAATTTGAAAGGTACAAGTGTCTATATAAATGAACATCTCACAAAAAAGAATGCAGAAATTGCAAAAAAAGCCAGAATACTGAAGAAACAAAATAAAATTCAGGCAACATGGACGATGAATTGTAAAGTTTATATTAAAACAAAGGATGCTCCTGAAAATGCTCGAGGTATATGGATTAGATCCTTAGAGCAACTGGACAAGTAAATAGTGGATAAATAGAGGATGTCCAACAAACAGTGAGGTGGCTTTATGTTAACATTATGGGTTTATTAAGTACTTTTTTATTTTTTTATTTTTTTTTTTCCTTTTTTTAAATTGGATTCTTTTATATTAAAATACAATAAACAAAAATAATGAATGATTATGAATTTTCAGATTCTAAATTGTATGATGTAAACTTGATAACTGCAGATCCCTTTCCAGATATCGAGTGTGAATACTATGATGAGGAGAAATTTAACAACAGTAAAATGATAAAAGCAGGTTTCTCTGTAATTCACCTAAATAGTAGAAGTATGAACTCTAATTTCTCAAAAATAACAGATTACTTAAAACGGTTAAATGGACAATTCAGTATAATAGCAGTTTCAGAGACTTGGTTGAATGAGGAAAACAAAAACAATTTTCAAATAAATGGATATGAATTACATTATGTGAATAGAAGTAGTAAAAGAGGTGGGGGTGTTGCTTTGTTTGCTGATAGTGAAATAAGATGTAAAATAAAGGATACTATGTCAACAACTGTTGAAGGTGTAATGGAGATGATTACTATAGAAGTGTTAAGTGAGAAATCGAGAAATATAGTGGTGAGTTGTGTGTATCGAACACCAGGATCTAACTTAGAATTATTTACTGAAAAATTAATAGAGCTTATTGAAATGAGTAAAAATAAAACATTATTTCTGTGTGGAGATTTTAATATAGATTTAGGAACCCAAATTGATTTAAATAGGATGTTTGTTGATACAATGTGTAGTTTGGGTTTCTTTCCATTGATATCAAAACCAACAAGAATTACGACACACTCTGCCACAATAATTGATAATATTTTTACTAATATTACGGATGGAGAGGTGCTGAGTGGACTCTTCAAAATCGATATAAGTGATCATTTACCAGTTTTTGCTATTTACAAAAATCACCAGAAAATTATTACTGTACCTGTGCCAACGAAAAAAGTGTTCAATATGTCAAAAAAAAATTTGGATAAATTGAAAAATGATTTGTGTCAACAAAATTGGACTAATGTATATGTGGATGATGTACACAGAGCATATGATGAGTTTATGAATATTTTGGGAGTTCTGTATAAAAGACATTGTATGACAACTAATTTTGTTAAGAAAGATGCTGTTGACAAGCCATGGATGACAAAAGGGTTGAGAAATGCTTGTAAAAAAAGAATAATTTGTATTCATCCTTTTTGATGTTAAAAACGAAAGAAGCAGAGGATAGATATAAGAAATATAAAAATAAACTGACATGGATTATAAGAAAACATAAAAAAGAATATTATACCGACCTATTAACAAAAAGTAACGGTGACACAAAAGCAATATGGACAGTTATACATAGTGTTTCTACAAAGCATACAATAAAATCTGGTATTGCAACACACTTTTTAAAAGAAAATACTGAAATTTATGATCGGAATGAAATAGCAAACGAATTCAATCATTATTACGTAAATGTTGGTCCAAGACTTGCTGCTCAGATACCAAAAGATGATAGCGATGTTACCCAAAAAATTGGGAGTTGTCCAAACAGCATCTTTCTTGGAGAAACGGATGAGAAAGAAATACTGAGTATCGTAAACAAAATGGCGGATAAAAAATCAAAGGATTGGGTAAATATGGATATGAAATTTGTAAAGGAAATTATGTCTTATGTAATTAAACCATTCACCTATATCTGTAATTTGTCATTCTCATCAGGAAAATTTCCAGACGCCATGAAGATAGCAAAGGTAATTCCCATTTACAAAAATGGTGAGAAATGTATGTTTAGTAATTACAGACCGATATCGTTGTTGCCACAGTTCTCAAAAATTTTGGAGAAACTATTTGTAAATAGATTAGATACATTTATAGATAAAAATAATATATTAAGTAGTAGTCAATATGGATTTAGAGCCAAAAATTCGACATCATGATCAAAAACAATATAGTGCTAGCATTTATGTCGATCTAAAGAAAGCATTCGACACGATTGACCATAGCATTTTACTCAAAAAACTTATTAAATACGGGATTAGAGGGCCGGCATTACAGTGGATTTCGAGCTACCTGGAGAATAGAAAACAGTTTGTACAAGTACATGATACTAGATCCGAATTTTGTGAAATTACATGTGGAGTTCCACAGGGCTCAGTACTTGGACCAAAGTTGTTCATTTTATATGTAAATGATTTGGTAAATGTATCAGGGTTTTTCAAATGTATTCTATTTGCGGATGATACCACTTTTTTTTGTCAGGGCAATGATATAAAAGGGATGTTAAAAGAAATGAAAATAGAATTTATGCAAATACATAAATGGTTCAAACTAAATAAATTATCTTTAAATTTGGACAAAACAAATTATATGTTATTTACAAGGAGACAAAGAATTGTAAATACTCCATTTAAAGTTGATGGTGTAGAGATTTGTAGAGTTAGTGAGGTGAAATTTTTGGGTGTGATAATTGATGAGAAATGATCATGGAAATCCCATTTGAATTATTTAAGAACAAAATTAGCAAAATCAATTGCAGTGCTTTATAAAGTACGGGATTTTCTGAATGATCATGCACTATTTATGTTGTATAATGCACTAATTGTTCCACACTTGGTTTATTGTGTTGAGGTATGGGGAAAGGCATGTTATACTAGTATAAAATCTGTTTTTGTTTTGCAAAAAAGGGCAATAAGAGTTATTGCTCGAAAACATGGTAAATATCCAACAAATACATTATTTTGTAATTTGAGGTTTTTGAAATTCAATGATTTAGTTGATTATAATATTTTGTTGGTTATGTATAAGGCACACCTAAAAACATTACCCTTAAACATCCAAAAAAATTTTGAAAAGAGAGAGAGTGGTTATAACCTTAAGGGGACACAGATTTTTAAGAAACCTAAATTCAGAACCTGTTTGAAAGAACGATGTACTTCGATACAAGGAGTCAAACTGTGGAACGACCTGCAAAACGATGTTAAAAATGCTAAATCATTACACATGTTTAAAAGAATGTTAAAGATTGTTTTTTTGAAGAAGTATGAAATAGTATAAAGTCAAAGTATAGTATTGTTCAGTTGAGATTGATGATTGACCTTGTTTCTTTGTTCCTCCTTTGTTTTCTTTTTTTTGTCACATAAGACAAATCAAAAAAAAATTTTAGTTTTTTTTTTTTTGTTTTGTTTTGTTTGTTTGTTTTTTGTTGTTTTGATCCATAGTTGAGAAAAAGGGGCAGATATTATAAGATTATTTTCTTCTTTCTGCTACCTTTCATTTCATTTTTTTAAATTATTTTATTTTTTTCTTCGTATTAAAAACTTTTTTTATTTGTATTGAATGAAATGAATAAAGAGAATAATAATCTGCATAGCATCGTATGCTGATGATACTCGGCATACGATGAGAAATTTATTGATGGAACTTGACTCAATGCTGTGTTTTGATTGTTGATTCTATATTGCATTGTGTTTCTGTGTTTGATATGCTGTAAAGCACTTTTAAATGCCTTGCTGCTGAAATGTGCTACACAAATAAAATTTGATTGATTGATGTCACCAAAAAAAGAGAGATGATTTACTCAAAAAATTAATGTTAAAATACAGCTGTGTTTCTTGGCTTATTAATTTATCTTATTTTCAGATGAGAAAATGAGAAAGTCGGCAGTGATTTTCCTGATTAGTCAAGTTAGGTTGTGGTGGATTCCTCGATTTGAAAAAAGATCAAAAAGGTCCATCTTGGCGTGCCGTGGTGGCGTAGGGGATAGCGCAACCCATATTTGGAGGCCTTGAGTCCTCGACGCGGCCGTTGCGGGTTCGACTCCCGGACCCGACGATATTTGCTGCATGTCTTCCCCCCTCTTCTTCCCCCTTTCCTGTCAGCCCACTGTCACATAAGGGACACTAGAGCCCACAAAAGAGCCCCTGGAGGGGTACAAAAAAAAAAGGTCCTTCTGTTGTTTTGTGAAACAACAATAGAAGTTAACACAAACAGAAACTGATACGTTAGAAGTTATGCTTTAGCTGTGATTTAGAAAGAGAAGAAACCAAAGAGAAGTAGAAACCAAACTTAAAGATTAAAACTTGAAGACATACAGTACAGACCAAAAGTTTGGACACATCTGTGTGTCCAAACTTTTGGTCTGTACTGTATATTAAATCTTTAGAAAAGCAGATGTGTGTTTTCCCAGTCACTCTTTTTTTAGTTTATCATGTAGGACAATATATGTTCAGAACAAAAAGTACCTTGAATTTAATTGGTTGAGATTTGCCCAGTTAAGCATTATCTCTTTGATTTGTTTTATTCAACCTTCAATTTCAGTATATCTCTGTTATTGAATGGGGTGGTCACGTCCCGTTGCTTCAGATATGTTGGTCACACTAATGTTTAGCACTGTCAGCAGTTCTTCTTTTTATCTGGGATATTGTTGGATGTGTACCCTGAATGTCCTGCCATATCCTCACACGTGTGGATTCTGGGTGAAAGCAAATGTTTGGAGAGGCCAGACAGAAGCAAACTGGTAGTATGTCATGTATGCTCTGCTGTCATGTGTCGAGGGTCAACCTTCTCTTTGTTCTCACAATGGTTCTCCAGTGCAGCCCACGCAGTGAGGCTGCAGCTCAGTTAGATGAGGCCTGGATGACATCCCTCCCCCCCCCACCCTAAGGCTCTCCGAGGGCGTGCTGCAATCCTTCATATTCCAGAAGCTTTGACATTTTTTTATATAAAGGCAATGCATCAAGGGGAAAAAGTTTCAAAGCATCGAAAAAGTTGGACAGAGCACTAGAGCGAAATGCATGATGGAATTTTGTGAAAGAAAAATGTTGATTTTCAATAAAAAAAAGAAAGGTACCATTTTTGTTGAATAAATGTCTAAGTGTGCAAAAAAAAAAAAGCAATGGACGTAATGTTTACCATCTATGGTGTGGAAGATTTTGGAATCACACTTTTTCTTTTTGCTCGATTCCGACGCATCAGTCTTTCTCACACTTCCTAAGTAGTTGTGAGAATATCTCTTTAGGTTTTCTAAAGGTCACTGTCTTTCGGGCAACGCATGATTTACCAGTGAATATAAATTGTTCCTGTCAAAATGAAGTTATTTAGCTCTTGGGATAGAAATGAACAATCCACTGGCAACTGAAATGGCAATTCATTCACAATGGCTTAATAAAAATATATTAGGGGCTCCATTCACGAAACTAAGATTCAAAGATGGAATTTAAAATAAAGTTGCACAAAACTATAAAATGCTTGACAGTGATTGAGTTGGCTGAAATGGGCTTACACGGCACATTTAGTAATTTGCACACCTACCTGCTCTTCAGAGCGGCACAATTACAGAGTGTCTCGGGGGCCGTTTGTGCCCCGGCTGCCTCTTTCTCCCAGTGCCCTGCTCGGCCACTGAGGTGCTGGCGTGAAATGGCTGTTAATTCCTTTTGCTATCTGTCCCCCACAGAGTCTGTTTTAAACGCACATATGAATCTGTGGTCCACTGAAATATATAAAGAATAAAGAAATCAGACGATGAAAAATAAAAACAGGGATTTTTTTTTTGTTTCTTTTGCAAAGACTGAAAACATCAAACAAGTAGAAAAGCATGTTGCTTAAATTTTCTCTCTACGGTTGGATTTATTAAGTACTGCACCCTCTAGCATCGAGCACAGAAAAACAAACAATGGTTTGTTTATATATACCATATATATATATATATATATATATATATATATAGTGAAATAAGTAAAGCTCTACTAATTATGCTCCAATAATTCTGGACATTTTTCTTCTTATTCTGTGCAAAAGATTTATAGTTGTCAAATTGTAAGGAATACAACATGTGTAGCTTACATCTAGAATAAACATGGCACCAATTACACATAATGAATATTCTTGAACTTTTACCAACATCACTTTTTCTTTTTTTTACATTTGCATGTTTTTGTCTCCAACTTATCCTGTCAAATAGATAAAGCTTTTGTAATCTGTCACTGTTGTGTGGTGTGATGGGTTGCAATGAAAGTCTGGGCCTGACAAGCTGGCTCAAAACAACAGCGTGTATATCAACACACTGATATGATGGACACAGGCACCTGTCGTAACGCATAAGTCTACCTGCAGAAAAGCTTTGCTTTGCTTTCTGTGGATTTAAGTGCAAATAATGTGACTTTATCTGGAATTTTGGTCTAGGTGGTATTAGACATTCAGATTCTCATGCTCCAATGCCAGGCGAAATAAACGTCAAAGGAAAAAAAGCGTTGCACATACACACACTAGACGGAATAGAAGGAACAACCCCAGCCAAGGCATTTGACTCTAAAACCTTTCAGTGTTCTGTTTATTACTTTTTTCTGTTTTATTTTTGTCCATTTAAGGCCTCCTCCTCTTCATTTGTGTTTAATTTTCTGGTGATATTTTAATATAAAAATAGACTGAATGGTAATTGTTCTGTATTTTGTTGACCACTCAAAGTGGTTTTTGCACTATTAATCACATTCACCAACATATGGTTGTACTGGTTGTATTCACCAATACAACTGTATACTGAAACCTGTATGCTGACACAGTTTCAGTTCTCAACTCAGGGTTGATCTCAATATCTATGATTAAATTGCAAAAGAGACATCATGGTGGTGATATTCATTCACAACAAATAGGCCATGTGTCTATGACAGGTTGTTTCTGTTTGTATGTCTTTACTGTGCATGTACTGTCTGATTGATTTGGCTCTTTTATAGTCCAAGAACATAAATGTTTTAGATTGTGTTCATGTGTGGTAATTTGTAGAGATGCATCTATAAACTGTTTAGATTTTTGTATTGTCATAATTTTGTCCATTGGTCTTCTGCAAGGAACTCCCAGTTTTTGGGGTTGGGAATCCCTTCTTCATCTCTTTAGTCATTGTGTCCTTCTCTTCACCCGCCTTGCCTGCTAGTGGTGCTCAGAAAACTAAGCGTTGCCGGTGCATGGCAGCCTCGCCTCCGTCAGTCTACATCAGGGCAGCTCTGGCTACAATCCAGTAGCTTGCCATCCTTCAACTTGAATGACTGAATGTGATGTGAAGTGCTTTTGAGTTCTCTGAATTTGATAAAAGTTTTCCAGGCTTCCATTGAAGCCCATTTGTCACACAACGTTGGCAGATTACAATAGCTTTTATCTATAGTTTTACAGGATCAGTTGGAGACAACAAATAAAGGGAATTTACCATTTATCATTAATATTAATTCCTCTTAGAATGGGTAAAAATGTTAAAATCAGTTGAAATCTAAATTTACCGGGACCATTTCTCAATGGAGTATAGAGTTCCCACTGTTAAATACATGTCCACCTCCACATGCAGACAGTATAAGTCACGTGACACTGAAGAAACCAAACAATAAAATCTTTTCTAGTTTTTCAAATTTTGAGCTATTTAAAAAATATTTCAAGGATCCAGCTAAGAGGACTGGTCAAAAACAATTACCGTACAGTTCAGTGCATTACATGTTAGACTGTTATTTGTTCTTTTAGTTCATGGTGAAATTCCATTTGCCCTTATATGGTTTTGTTGACAGAGAATTTCAACAGTTATTTATCTATCAACAATACATGGAGCCACTGTTTCACACCAGTATAGTTTACAGTGCATTTTGTTTGCACAATAATTATTGTCCTGGCCTCGCTAAGCACTGTGACTTTTAGCAGTAACTCAGCTATACAAGTAGCTAAACACTTTCCCATCCGTCCACCAAGAAGCACTCCATTTGGTTCTTTAGCAGGGTTTAATGAGAATCGTGTAAAACTGTAACACACAAAGGTACAGAAAATGAATGCCAGCTAGGCTAACACATCGGGCTGACACGAGTAAAAATGTCTATCTTCACATAAACATGTCAACGGGTTACAAATTATGATTTATATGACAAGCAAATTAGAACAGTACTTACAGACGATGCTGTTTCACCCTTTTCGTACTTAGATTAACGAAAACACAACAAAAAGGGCTTCTTTCGGAGCACATGGATCAACAGGCCTTCTTCCGTTCTGGTAAACAAGTTGTAGTAAGAAAAGTGACCACAAGACGGCAGTCAGTGAACCAGCAATAGACAAAATTATAACATTTGCCACTAGGTGGCCTCAGCAGATGAACTTAACATTGAATAACATTAAATTAAACAGGTTTCACTACAATTATTCTAATGACATTTATTAATGTAACTTTGTAAAGAGGTAAATTTGTACCCGAAAAGCTTTCTTCAATAATTTAATAATCAAATAATCAAACATTTTTTTAGGCTTTTGCTAACCAACCTGAGATTGTCTAACCACTCCTACTTCTTAGTTTTGGAGCCCAAAATTCTGCACTGATACAAACATGTTCAAAAGCCTTGTTTGAAGAAAGAACTTTGTAACAATCTTTTACCTCATGACCAAGAACATTTAGGTTTTTCACTGACACAACTCAGCAAGTTGTAAAAGTTATACAAAGGAAAGTTTGTTCATTTTTTTCTGAAATTATTAATTTAAATGTTTTTTTTTCTCCATACTTATGTTTTTGTTTATTGAGTGAACTAATAACATATAATTCTTAGT
The DNA here is from genome assembly GCF_003331165.1 of Xiphophorus hellerii. Classification (NCBI taxonomy): domain Eukaryota; kingdom Metazoa; phylum Chordata; class Actinopteri; order Cyprinodontiformes; family Poeciliidae; genus Xiphophorus; species Xiphophorus hellerii. Next base: position 15,502,908 of record NC_045673.1, read on the forward strand.
CAACCTTTAGACATCTGCATTCACATGTAGATTCACTTTAATAGATTACAATGTGAATGGTAAACTACTCAAAACGAGTATTTGCTAATGTTTTTGAGGTGAGATAACTTATTTACAAGTTTTTACCGGTTGTGGATGGGGCTTGTTAGTGAACATCTGGGTGAGCCAGTAGGTGGCAGTAATGCACCTTTGAGTTGTTTGCCAACACAAAGAAAAAGAAGACCGGCAGTGTTTTTGTGCATGTTTCCACTGACTGTGATGGCTGAATGGGGTTCTTTGCTGATCACATTGGTTCTGTAGCATTACAATGACTCCTGGCGCCGTAGCTGTGAGTTTTGCTTGGTAGTTCAGCTGTGTTAGTTCGTTCAACTCTGTTTCTTTTTTCTAATCGCCTCATTTGATTTGTGCGGAGCCAGTGGGGGATCATGGGAATTATTTTTTTCATTTGCATCCCTTTGCTAAAGTTGTATATTATCTTGACAAAACTGTGCATTTGTTCAAGCAGGACTCATGACAGCATAATTAGCATTTCATATTATTCCTTTTCTGTCATTATTCATGGCGGTCTGTTGCAATTCAGTAATTTGATTCACTCAAGGTGAGCCGGAAGCCTTCATTGAAGGTGCAGTTGTTGTGGAATAGCTGACCACCCTGCCAGAAGCTGGGTCTCCTTTTTGAGCTCACATTGAATTAATTTTTAACGTGGTGATATGTTTACTCAACTTTATACATGGTTAAAATGTTACCACTGGCTTAAAAAAAATACAATGGATTGTAATTTACATATAACAATTCTAATAAACATGATAAATTAATACTGATAAAAAAAAAAATGGGGTACACATACTGATAAACATGAAAAAAGATTACTAATAAACATGAGTTAAACATGAGTAATGCTTGAATCAATTTCTCGTAAACATTAGTTTTAAAATCTTGAGTTCTTTAGTAATGGATTATCTTGGACACAAGACTTTATGTACACAGGGCTTGATTTGTTTGACTTTTAATTTGATAAAACTAGACCCTCCAACTGCAATCACTTGCAGTGTGCAGATTTAGTAATGATTATTAATTTGGTTTTACAGTGTACAAACCAGTGTTAAAGCTTTCTTTTTCTTTCAGCCTCAGGTCATATAATCATTGCTTTTTGGTTCAAGATTTGACCAGAATAATACTTTACTTATTTTTACCTTATATGAATTATAACTATATTATAATATAATTATAAAATAATAATTCCAACATTGTTAAACATCAGCAATTGAACTCTATTCCTTGTTTTTAAACTGGAGTTGAATATCAATGGCAAATACACCAGAGAACAAACTACTCAAAAATGTATTGATAATTTTAATAAACCTTTGTACGCTATGGTGAAGATATAAAGGCATCACATGTTCAATTTATTTCTAAGGTGTATCTGATGGTTGTGCAGAAAAGTAATTTCCCCCTGCTTTGTAAAGCAATATGGCATCCTCTCAAGCTAATGGTGTCTAATTAGCCAGGTTTGTAGTCTTAGTAGTAAACATTTAGTAGGCTTTTTATTTTACTAAAAGACTGACTAAATATTTGCACAATTGCAATTACTTGTTTGATTTAATGATTTGTAAGTTACAATTTGTATGCCCTTCCCTCTCCCTGGAAAATACTTCTAGAGAACCAAATTTGTGAATCTCTTTTTACCATGGGGAATAAATTTGTGTAATCACAAACTACTGACTGACAGCTCTAGGCAACACATGGGCTAGGGGGATATTAAACAGCAAGAAGTTATAACACAAGCCTCCTGTGTGCTTTTTAAATGAATTATTAAAATTGTGTTATGCCTTAAAATTTAAAAAGAGCTCTCACATCCTTATGTCATTTGTTCATACATGATTTTACTTTAGAGTAAAAATCACATGGTATTATCATTTTTAACCTTATAAATTCTTTCTATTATGGAATACAATTGGGCTTATTTTATTGTGAGTGAGTTTTCTGTGAGAAAACTGCTAAAAATAATGAACTTTTGCATTAATATTCTGTTTCTATACAGTCATGTTCATAGCAGCCATCACTGTCTGTTCTTTAACTTCATTATTATTATTGTCACACTTTACTCTGCTGGAAGTGAATACAAGTGCACCATTAAAATGAGCTAAGTAAAAAAGCCATTCCCTAGATGATGTTACATAAAAGATGATTAGCAAGTTGATTGTATGAATAATGTATTCATTGATGTGCGCTATTCAAATAAAATCAGCCATGATGAGCATTAAACAAGCTTCTCTGTCATTTTTTTTTTCATTCTATTCTTTTGCTGCCCAAACCACGAGGGCACAGATTGAGCCACTTAAACACGTACAGTTAAATTTTGAATTAACTGACTGAGAAAAAAAACGAAACATAAAGAAAAACAAAACAAAAAAACTTGTAGAGTAAAATAAGGGTGAAAGAAACATCTTTTTCTAGTACTGTACAGATACTATAAATGGATAGGTTTTATCTCGCACATTTTGATTTTGATTCATTTTAAATTCATTGTAGAATAAGCTTTTGGACTGGAAAGTGATCATCTAAGTCTCTGCGGTCCTTGCTGGGTTGGAGTGAATGATGTGAAGCCTTCTCCTTCTACATAATCTGTAGATTTAAACTCCTGAGCAGCATATTAAAGCCACAGTGCCTTAGACCTTTTGTTATTTATTGTCTGGCTAACCTGATAACAGATTTTTATCGCAGCATGGGGCATTTTCATGGCCGATGTTCTGCTAATACAAAGACATTGTGTCTTAGTTGTAAGTCATTCTGCTTGAAAGTTTTAACAAAAAACATGTGGACGGCGGATGGCGAGGCACATCTAAGGGTATGGTTGGTGCATGCATAACAGTGGCAGATGGGGGCCACCGTGACAATGAATACACTGAGGGAGATGACAGCACAATGTTTCCCTCTACTGGTGATTGGTGCGATCACCATATGCATCAGATGGGAAGATATTTAAGTCTGTGTGGTACTGCTGAGGATAGAAAGGATGAAAAGGCTCCCACTTGATGGATTCATGTGAAGACAAAGCAAAGCAGAAGTCATTCTAGAAAAGATGAGAAACAAGCAGACAAGTAGTACTCAGCAGCTGTTCCTCTCTGCAGGTGATGAATCTGTGACGTTGAGCTATGACAGAGCTGTTGCAGGAGAACATTAGTGCTCCACACTACGAATCAGTTGTGACAGAAATCCTTTTCAGCAAGGTTACATAATACCCGGAATCAAGGAAGATGTGTGAAAAGGGGAAGAAGGATGTATATTTTAGTCATCTTCCCTATATATTTGATTGCACAGCCCCTTTAGTTTGTCTTAAAGTAAAATTACAATGGGTCTTTAAAGGTTTGCCATAAGACTCCTGCTGGAGCTGTCAGGATCAGTGAGAATCTTCTCATCTTAATTGATAGGTTGAAGGAGACAGCTTAAAAGACAGAATGCAACTTCATGCTGAGTACACTGAGAGACAATTCCCCATTCTGTGTTGTTTCCCTGGAAATTTTATCTTATCCTGGGGAGAATGTCAAAGCCTCAGCATGCAGTGAAGCGAGCTTTTCACTACAAAATTTTTTTAGATCTCAGTTGTTCTCCTGTTTGACTTGCTGCCAAAGTGAGCACAAAGGTCTCAGAGAATAGGTGGTCCGCACCGCCAGGGTTGCCCTTCAGGGAAGTGTTTATGTGTGAACCTTCCCCGCTCTATTTTTCCCCACAGTTCAGAGGAAGGCACATTCACTTCAGAGGAAAAAAAAAATGCACCTGTGGTACACTCGCATGCACACCATACAGCAACACAACAGACAGAAATGAAAACACACAACCTCAAATGTGATGTGCCGATGCTGGAGTGGCTGCGTGAGGCCAAGGTCACACAGTCTCATTCGTTTATTCCTATAATCCCCTGTGCTGGCTGGTGAAAGGCCTGCTAATGGCTAGCACACTCCAAAAAGGGAAATAGTGCCTTAACATATACTCTAGAGACTCTCACAGCCCAGCACCCTGCATAAAGAGCATAGCACATGGTCTATACAATCCATCAACATGGCTAATTAGGCCCTGGCAAAATCCCTGAGAGAAGCATTAGAAGGGGAACCAGAGGTGTGTAGAAAAGCACCATAGTAACTATTATGCTCCTTGGAATAAGCTTGAAAATACCATCAGCCTTCAGACCATTCCATCTATTCATATTTTTAAGGGTCTTTTAAGAGCTGCACTGAAGGGAAGCTGTTGCTGTTTTACTAGCTTTAACTGGTTGTAAAGGGGTTGTTTTTAATTTGCATATCAATCTCAGGCTTTTTAATGGAATTTTTAAATAAATCAGCTTTTCCTTTTGAGTCCCTGATGCTGCCTGCACCGGGACTCCTTGGGAGAAGAAATACCATACCCCAATATTTTCTATCAAGAGACATACACAGAACACAATGTGGTGCATAGTTGTGAAATGAAAATGTGTGTCTTCAAACAACCTTTGTAAAAACAAAGGAGCATTGTGTGACGTGCATATACACTAAGTCCACTAGAGTCAGTACTCTAAATACATCTGCATTGACGCTGGAGTTACAGCTTCACCAGCTTTCTTTGAGAGGTTTAAATGTGTTGCTCTTTTTGCTTAACAAAATAGCATAATCTCAGTCTGATTGGATGAAGATCAATCAAAACATTTTGTCACAGATTATTTTTGCATCTAAAGTTTTTAATGGACCATTCTAACACATGTTTCGGCTTTTGTTTCAGTCTTTGCAATGTAGTTGTGCATTTTTATGGTTTTTGTGAGGTGGACCATCACTGCAGTCTCAAATCTTTTTCTGCTTTTTATGATGCTACCATTTCTATACTTCTGTATGGGGCTGGTGTGTTACTTTGTATTAGTTTTCAAATATACATTACGTTTTACTAGTACAAAAAAGTTAACATTTTTGTATTTGTCCAGAGCACCCTCTGTGTTGTGTTGTCTGCATTACTTGGGGAAGACTTGAAATTAATTTTTTGTTTGCTTTTTTTTTTTTTTTTTTCAACAATAGCTTTCTTCCTTCCACCCTTTCATAGAAATCACTTTTCTAGATTGGACAAGTACTGGCTGCATCAGATGCTAATGGAAAATGAAGGGATAAAACCTAATCTAAAAAGACCAGTCTTCATAATTGCCCTCTTCAGTAGCTATCGTAATGCTAGCACTATCAACTTTAACTATGTTGTGGTTCTCAGTGAAGATACATTTATTACATAAAACCAATAAAAGTAAAATAATAATAAAAAAAAAACACAACCAAAATTGCAAAAAGGGATGCAGTTTTCTATCACATGATATAAATACTAATCCTCCACATGCTAATCAGCAGATGTACATTGTAACACAAGATTGAAGATAATTATGTCAGACTGAGCTCATCGACAGCTTATCTGGTCAATTTTGCTCTTCCTTTTTTTATTAAAGACAAAAGCCCCCTCAGCAGCTTGATGTTCTTAAACTGAGGTGGGAGTAGAATTTACAACCTTCAACTAAGATTGTCTCTCTGTTCCCCATTTCGAATCCTCAGATCAACAATCTGTCCTCTAGGTAGACGACTGCAGTCAGGCAGCAGAGAAAATGGTTGAGATTAAAACAAGGTAATGGCACATTTGCTAGGCCTTTGTGCAAGCTGTGTATGCAATTTAAGGGGCTGCCGTACAGAGCAAGTTAATATTTCATTGCATGCCATGGAAAGGGAATTGAGAGGAGGGGGAAAAAAAACTGCATATGTCTCATTTTGCAATCTGATTCGTCTCAGCAAATCAGCCTGAGTCAATGTCATTCCATAATGAACTCTCCTTCACTCTTCTGATCATTCTGCTGGTACGTGACTTCCTGCTTTCACACCGACTGACTGAGCAATGCATTTATAGTAAAAGGAGAGGGGTAACGGTCTATCTCACCCTCTTGCCAATGCTACAGATTACTGCTCCTTCCCTTCTCACTTTCTCCTTGCTTTTCTTCATTGTCACCATCCAGAAAAAAAGCTTTATTTTCTCCCCCCCTATCCTCTTCCCATCCCAACCACCACCCCTACTCTGTGCTGGTTTAGAGATTGAGATGAGGGAGGGAGAGATTTTGATTGACTAAGATGCTGAGATGTAATCTTGTGCAAGCCGAAATGTGTAGTGGGGCTGGTTGGGTGATTGTGTATGTGCAAAAGAGGAAACGTTGCTGTGGCAATGTGTGATGCTCGGTTTATTGCATCGCAAGCTCATTTGTTTGTATTTTATACCTCATTTCAGTTCAGACGAGCCGGCTCTAGATTCCGACTGTGGGTGACCCAGTTTCACTGTTCTGTGTGACTCTCACTCTCTAATAACATAGCAGACGTCTTTTAATACATTACAAGTGTTAAGTGTTCTGCTCTGTATGGATATGCTTTAATGCAATATACCTATAAAATTTCTCACTGAGAGGAAAATCCAAACTCCAGCTATTTCACTGCAATGGTTTCTGCTCGTTCCCCTCAGGCACAGCTATGCAGTGCGTTAGCATTTTAGTGCAGTGCGTGACACCACTCTGACAGCACTCTAAACATCAGAAGGACTAAAGCTCATCTTGGCCGTCAGGGATATAAACAAAAATTAGAGATGGGCTGTTTATGGTTACAGAGAAAAAGATAACATACGGGTGACACAACATGAACATAAACCTGTCCTATTTCTGCCAACGATAGCTGCTGTAACTCATTTTCAGACTTAGTAGCATCGGCATTATGTTAATGTAAGCTGAAATTCCCAATATAGATTAGTAAGAAACTGAGGCTGCAACAAGAAAGGGAAAAAGCTTGAGTAAGGTCAATAGCTGCATGAATACAGGGATTTTTCTCAGATTCTTTGCTGAGACTCTATCAAACACATTAACCGACTGGCTTAATTTCGCTGTTATCTACAGTAGGGAGCTATACAACCACTGTTTCTGCTTTGCTTGCTGTTTGGACATTTTCCCATTATAGGTCGTAAAAATGTACCCTCCTTTGGTCAGCTAGAGATAGCAAATTGGCACCATTCCACTTCAGGTGCAGGGACTGACAGTAAATAGTGGCAGGAGTGCCATGGGGTCACAATGGGCAGAGGAGCTCTGTGCGTTCCATCGTAACACTCAAATATCCATTGAAACCAGAAAATATCCTAAAAGAAATTGCTAAGTAACTCTGACCCCAAGTTCATAGAGTGAACTACTGTCTTCATAGAGACAGTTCATTAAGTCCATTACTGTCTTCACATTCAAAGTTTAAAACCATTATTTTAACAGTCGATCATTAAATAGTTTATTTTATTTTTAAACCTAACAATCCAGCAAGTATATTTTGAAGTGGCCTGGGAACAAAACAAGTAAATGAAAGGTAGTATCTAAAGTGTTAGCGAACAGTACAGTATTTTTTTTCTTTGTTGGACTCGCCTGTAAATCAATTCTGCTCTACGATAAGCTCTGCTCTCATGAGGAAGATGAGAGAAAGTGGTAGTGAATATTCACCATTCCAGTCCAGGTACAGGGACAGCAGGTGGATTGCCAGGGGAGCACAATGGGCAGAAGAGCTCTGAGAGTCCCAGTGTAGAGGGTGGTGAAGCTCAATCATTCCCCTACCTTAAAAACACCTCAAAGGTTCACAGCTGTGAAATCGCTCTTCTGGGGAAATTCATTTTTTTGTGTATACAGCACAGCATAGAGATAAGCGGTGCAGTGAATGATTGTACACCTCACACCTAGGATAGACTCCTTTCGTCCATATGTGGCTTTGTTCATTCCACTCCTTGTCAACAGTCCACACGTGGTGTCTATCCACTCTCCTTACCCCCATCCAAACCCCTCCCACTGTATGTTCCTGCTGCAGAGCAGGTAGTAGCTGGCCCGTGCTATCCATTATTCCCTAGCTGGAGTGCATTAAAGATTCATCTCTGCTGCTCAACCTCAAAGAAAAGAGCTATGACCCCTGGTAGAGCTGCTGAATTATGGAGACGGCCAATAAAGTTGTTTGCCTTTGATCTCATTCTCAGCTTTCTCCCTCCCAGGTGAATGTGCACAGGTGAGCACACAGAAAAAAACAGACACACACCTCAGTGCTGTCATATAGTGCATATTGCATTATTACTTGCTCTTTCCACTTATGCCATTCCTGTTTCTTTCTATCCAACACAGATTTGCGCACAAATGCACCCTATATTCTATTTTCACATAATTTGACTCTTGTACCTGCTCCTTCTCCTTCACAATGAAATCCACAAAACCAGAAGAAGAATCACAAGAACAAAAAAAAAAAAAAAACCCTAAAGCATTTTTCAGAGAAGATGATGATGGAACAATTATGTGAAAACAGTCTTGCCTGTTACCCCGTCTGCATACCAAGTGATAGTCTTGTGCTATAAATTTCACCCCTGCCGTCAGCCACAATTTCTGCCTCTCTTTCCCAAGCTAAAAGTGGCTCATGGCCCCGGTGGCAGTGGTAGAAACACATTTGCTCACACATGTGCATTGTTTATATCTAATCGATGTTGAGTGGAGGGTCCTGTTTAAAATGGCTGTCATTTGTCAAGTATTAATAATTCATTCACATATGCGCAAACACAATGAGAAGAACTCACAGGAAGCTCACACACCCCCGCGTTGGGTCGTAAAAAGTACTTACTCACCTGAGGGGAAAAAGTTCTCCTTTCACACAGCTTTCAATCTGTCTCTTAATATTGGGATTATTTTAGAATTAGGAACGGTGGGTTATTGATTATCTACATGCACAGGATAGTGAATGTTTTTTTTGTTTTGTTTTTTTTACCAATCATGACTGCAAAATGTCCATTAATATGTGATTACAGAAAATATTTTGTCATTTAGATACAGTGGATTAGCACATTGTTATGTGACTGTGACAAAAAGCTATTTTTGTAGAATCACATTAATTTATAAGCCTTAAATGTAAAAAAGAATCTTAGAAGTTTAAATAAATACAGATTTTCAGTAATTACATTTAATTACTTTCTAAATTTGCACATTTAATAATTTATTGCTTATTCTATGGTCACTTTATTTTACTTTGTGGTTTCATTTGCTGTATTTTAGGTTGAGAAGCAGCAAAAATACAGTGTAATAAATATGAGGGCCACATTTATCAAATTGTGGAAATAAATATGGTCCTTATAATCTCTTGAACTTAGAGTTCAGATTTCTTGTGTTTGCATTTTTAATTATTCTAGTGTTATGCTCTGATTAGTTTTGTATTTGAAGCCAGAGTCTAGTAAGATGAGTCCTTTGTTGATATTTTTGACAGATGTGTTAATGTTCTTGCCAAAGATGTGGACATGTGGCAGAAGAAAATATTAACAATGTCTAACCATCCCTCAGTATTGGGTTTGTGCAGAGTGACTGCTTATTTACAAGGTGTATCACAAGAGAAGACAAATGGAGACACACACACATGCACACGCAAACAGAGTTGGCCCCCTGTGGAGCTCTGCGCCAGCCTTCTGAAAGTGCAGATGCTGACCGGTGGCCACTAATGGTGTTGGGGATTTGGGGGCTTTTATTCTTTGCAATACAGAGGCATTTTATTAGCGATTTAGAAGTGGAAGATAACATACCTGACATAACGTGTCAAAAACAGCCTCAGTCTTCTGGAGCATGTTGGAGAACACTCTGAAGACAAAAGGCATAAATAAGTGCACACAATAGGAGCAACGTGGCCAGAAAGTGGTACGGGCTGGTGAGGAAACTAAGGCGGTGGCTCAGTCAGGTTTTTTTTTTTCTTCCCCATCTGAAGATACAAAGTGATAAAATAACTGTGTTACTAATGCAAGGGGTAACCTTCAACAAAATGTATATGTTTTCACACCACAGTGTGGACATTTGTTGTGGGGATCTTCTTAACTAGGAAATGCATCCCTTGAACATTCCCATAAAAGAAGTTGCTCCCAATTTTTTTTCCTGCTGTTTTTAATTTAGAAATGATTCTAATGTGAATTCTGAGCTATGTTCAAACTCTGGATTTAATGTCGTTTAATGGCTCCTGTTTGTGAATGAGCCCCTTGTGTTGCTTTTATGATGGGAGTTTGACCCAAGCCAAGGAAAAGAGCTAAAAGCTTCTTCATACAATCTATCAAGTTTAACTTGTTTGGTTTAATACTAATTGTATTTTTGTCTTTTTTTAAAACTTTATTTTTTATCAGACTTATGTAATAAGTATAATTTGGCTAAACTCATGCCTTGACAAAAGCATTTCTTAAATATAGACCTATAATACTGTAGCTGTAGACTATTAACCAAGGAAATATTTTGTTGTAGTAATTCAATTTAGCTATAGGTGAGTTTTTAATGCATCTAGATTTACTGTAACCTTAAAACTAATTTTTATTGTTATACCAGCGCATTGTGTTTCATGTGCAGCCAAGTATGTGCACATTACCATTACCATATCATTAAAATGTATTAACCATCTAAAAAGCTTTCATGTCTTTGCTATGGTATAGCAACTTCTGATAAATGAAAGGAGGAACAGCGAGACAGAACCTCCACTGTACCTTAGGACCCATGTGCAATCATTCACATTAGAAGACAATGGAATTCACAGTGAGAATAAAACGCAATCCATCACATAGTCATGAGTGCCACAAAGAGAGAGGGGGAAACGGTAATAAATCATTCCAGACTTGTGACCCTTTTACATAAGTCTACCCTTTAAATTGTGTGTTTGTGCACAACTTCTTCAGCCCGAACATTTTTTTTTTTTAACATAGAGGGGAGTTTTCTGTCAAATGCTATACAGACGAAGGAAATGGTTGGCTAAATAACTAAAAATAGCATTTATCGGAACAACTCTGCCAGCTGACATGTTATGACTCACAATCCTCTGGATAAAAATAGATCATGATTTATCTAACATTACTTACCTTTTCCAGCTCAATGCGTTTATTAAAGTTATAATTATAGCTTAATCTGTCAAAGATCATCAACAGCAGAAGCACAAAAGAATGCCATGATTTAATAATGTTACATCAGAAGTCTGTTGTGTTACATCCAAATATCACGCAGAAATCTTTGTGCAGCTTGTGTCTCGACTCCAACGGAGTTATGACCACCATTGTTAATAGTCTGTTAACAGTCTGTTGTGGGTGTCAGCAGTTTACCTAATGTAATTGGGGTCACTCTCAAGTACAGGTAAATAGAGAGCAAACGTTAGCTGGGCTGCGTTTAATGTTGGAAATAAATGTACCCTTGGAATAGTTTACAAGAAGTCTGTGGTCTATGGTTTGATGGATTGAGGTTTTACAGTGCTCTTTGCCTGCATGCGTGCAGGGAATCAAGTGAAGCCACATTGTCCCTGTCAAGGTCACAAACAAAGTCTAAGATGCTAATTTTTATAAAGGCCCATTTTCATCCTGTTTACCTTTCCCCCAACTTCTATTACATCTATCAGCTACTGGTGAATGTGTGTGCATGTTTGTGTGTGAAGCTTGCATCTGATCCCATTTGTATGTGTGTGAAAGTTTTCAAGGCCTGCAGAGAAGTTCCTCCAGGGTGTCTTTTTATCTCGCACCTGTTTTCTCTCTGTCATAGTTCCTTCTTTTTTCAGTCTCCCTAATCTGGGGAGATGCTTCTAAGCGCACATATCTTATTGATTTCTGCAGGGTGAAACTCTGTGATTGGTGCCTTTGATAGAAAGCCTTTCCATGGAAATCAGATAAGATGATGTTGCCGTACAATGAACTAAGCCCAAAACAAGCACTCATCAACAGCCTGTACTCTGTCTAATGACGGACCACAAAGAATGCGAGCCACTACTTTTCAATACCATTTATTAATGTTTTGCCATTACTCAAATGTCATTGTAATTTGGAATGGTTTGCTATTAGGCAAGTGATGAGAAAAAGAAAAACTATCTAATTAAGCCTTTTCAGGTCATTGTGTGAGCAGTGTCCATTATACTTTGTGTACAGTGGCAAGATCATCACTTAGACAAGTACTTGTTTTTTTTTTTTTCTTACTTAGTACCCTTTATTTCATACAAGAACTATTTATACACTTTTAAATATTCCACATTTTGTTACTTTGCAAAACTATACTTCTCTTGGGTGATAGATAAAAACAAAGGAGAGGATAGTTATACAGTCAATGAAAAGTACGGTGGGTTTCAAAACAATTTCTAATGAAAAAGTGTGTGAAACATTTGAATTTATTTTGCTTTGCAAATTCAGGGTTGTTAAAAAAATCCAAAACTTTGGACAACTAGTAAATCACCTTCCAGTCTGAGATCTAAGAATGGGAATAATAGAACTGCACAACTGCAAAGCTACCAAATCATGACTGTCCACCTAAACCAGGGACCTGCAATCTTTGGCTCTAAAGCTGCCTCTGGAGCTCAGGTGCCTCATGTGGGCAAACCAGTTGGTAGGACAACTTAGTGAGGACTTTGAACATCTGGTCTTAGCTGGCAAGAAGAAAGACAGTTTTGGAAGAACAGCATAAAAATTCATTTGTAATTTCCCCCAAGATGCTTTGAGAAGGTGACACTAATTTGTTTGTGCTACATATGCTATCGTATTTGCTTTGGAAAACTAACACTGCACCTCACCCAAAGCCACCATAAGCATAGAGATAAAACTGTCCTGGCAGCATTGGAGTGTAAGAATACTTTTCTTCAACAAGAAGAATCAAGCTGATCTGAAGTAGCATGAAAATAAGCCTAAATATAACATGCAATCAGAAATATACTGTTTGAAAATGGCCCAGTCAAAGTCCAGATCTAAATCCAAATTAGATTTTTTGTGAAAATGTGATAATTCCTGTTCAGATGCTCTTCATCTCATCTATTATCTAAAACTATTTGGCAAACAAGAATGGGCAAAAATGTCAGTCCCTCGATGTCTAAAGCTGATAGAGACAACCAGCAAAGGACTTGCAGCAGTAATCACAGGGAAGGATTGTTCTATAAAGTATTGATTCAGGGGAATGTATTACCAATGTACAAAAAACTTTAGATTTTTACTTTTTAAAAATTTGTAAAAATATATGAAGTTTATTGATTATAGTCCACTTCAAAGATATCTGCACTTTGCCCTGATGTATCACCTTAATTTACAACAATGTTTGTGTTCCTAATAATTCTGGTACTTCCCAAAATTTGTTAATAATTTATCCACTGAAATTCCAAGTTACATTATAACAAATCAAAAAGATTCACTGAATCATTAGAATGTATGTGTAAAATGTAAGTAAAATTGTTAGTGTAACAGAGAAAGCAATTCAAATAACGAGTCACAGAAAATAGATTTTATCTTAAAATCTCAAATCAAAGAAGTGTTACAACAGCCACCATCTGCATCGTTTATAATGGACTGAGTTCATATTTAACAAGCAGTCTCCCATAGCGTTGGGACAGAGGAGGAGGACTTATGGGTCATTCTTTGTGATTTATATTCAAATTCCTGCTGGACTATGTGGTCATATGAAACTGAGCTTTTCCTTGAATGGGCATGCTGTAATCACAAATCTCTATGGCTTGTGCGGCAGCCAGCAATCTAATGCCCCCTGAGAGGTAGCTTGACAGAAGAAAGAAAAGGAACAGAACAGCACATGAGCTTTGGATGTAGATTTTCAGGCAACATGCTCCTCAGATTCAGTGTGTAAATGCCTTGCTTCTGAGACAAATGACAAATTAGTTCTGCAAAAAGCTGAATAGTTGTTTAAAGAAGGCATTAAACAATCTATTCTTGAAGCAAAATGTGATTTTGTCACAAAATTAAAGCCTGATGGAAACAAAATGTCTTTTTAGTTAAAACCAATGCATCTTTAAGAGGAAGAGATGCCATTTGAAGGTTTATTTTGTGTCTGAGTCATGTTTAGCTCCTTCTGTTAAGGGGGGAACACTTGAATTTGGTATGCCAGAAAAATCATATTTGGATGTAGTAGATGTTTTGAGTGCCCGGTTGGGCTTATTAAGAAGTTCTTGATGTCTTACCCGACCAGTTTGTTTTGAGTCCTTACTACATTCCACTGGTTATAAACACAGCAAGATATTTTTTAAAAATCTAAATGAGGTGATTTTACAAAGTAAGGAAATCTGCTTCAGTTTTTGCAAACGTGTTTGCATGCACTATTTGCATTTAGAATCCAGGTTTCAGGAAATGCATGTAGATGGAAACATGTCCAGTCCAGTTAGAGACAAATGCTAGCAAATTATAGCTAGGTTGCAGTTTTTCTTTCTTCTGCCATAAAACTGCACATGCTGAAGAGATTGAAAATATTAAAATATAAATAAAATCATCTAACTGGATGAGAGATAAATCAATTTTGGAATTATGTTTATTAATCTCTAGATAACGCAAATGGCTTTCAGTGCCGTGTTTCAGATTGTGAGAAATGATAAAATGCCTAAAAATGTGCACAATATAGAACTATTTTTGTTTGTCAGAATAAAAAAAAGATATTACTTTCTTGGCTGTGATAACACCCTATTATTCCCTAAAACGGGTTCTTCGACTTCTACCATGTTGCACTTTTTATGTTCTACAACCCATATATGTATAAAAAACATCTGCTGAAATAATCTGAAAGATTTTTATTAGATTTGTAATACATTTCTGTTTACAACTTTCCTTTGAGTCGAGGCAACAGGATTGGACTTTGTGACAACCTTTATGTGTAAAACTCCACTAACGGTTGATTCACACGTGTCATCTGGTCTGCCTAGAAACCTAGATCTCGGATTGGTTGAAGTGAACCTTGACGCGGTTCGGATGCATTTGTGAATGCCATGTGAATAGGACACCGGTCCAAAGGTAGGAAGTGGACGATAGAGCAAGACATTCTGGGTAAATCCCATCAAAACAAATGTGTGCTAGTGAAATAAATTATCCGTGCTCTTTTGCCAAAGACAAAAAAGAATTCCAACCACGAAAATAAGACGGGTCTCCATTTCTGTTTATAATTTGTGAAGGAGGAAGGTGCACTCATGTCTTCTTCAGAGGTTTTCATGTTATTTCCTTCTTGGTTCAGCCCCACCAAAGGCGAGGAGATAAACAGGTTTTTCAAGGTTCGTTTGACACAGTGCAGTGTAGAAGTGAACCACACCAGCTGAAAATGTAACAGATGTTACAAATTTGGTCCCTAATTGAACTAAACCCATCACTTTGACACTAGCAGACTTCATTTAGGGTCACACAGTTTTTAGTGGGATTCTCAGATATTAAAACCTGCTCTGATTCAAAACATTAAATGTCCATTTAAAGGCAAAGCCAAAATTATTAAGTAATACAGAATGTGTTTTGTGGCCCTAGTAGATTAAGTGCTATACTGCTTTGCAATAAAAATGGCATTAGATACAGAACATCACTAACAAAGCAGACAGCAGGCACCTCTTGTCTTTGCCCACATGAAATCCTGGCTACAGCAGAGCAATTCGGCCAGCTGTAAATCTAAAATAAAAGACACAATGTTGACTAATGTTCTCAATTTCAAACAGTCACAACAATATACTTTACTTATAATCAAACAAAGACACTAGTACTTTCATATATGTAGAGTGATACCTCATGCCTTTTTCTTGTCTATGTGTTTATATTGAACTACTTTGTGCAATTAGAGAACAATCTTTAAAATTAAAACTATCAAATTGATTTTAGTTTTTTAAAAGTCAGTTTAGGGAATATAAGCCCATTATAGCCACAAGTGTTTCCTTCAATACAATTATTAGCACAAAATCCCTACATGAAGGCTAAATAAACAAACCATGTTTAATGTAAGGCTATAAGAAACAACAAAAGCACTACTTCAAGTCAATTATTCAGTCTATGCCTGCTTTTTGCTTTTTCAAGTCATTAGAAAATATATTATTTTTTACCAAATCTAGACCTGCTGATTCATACTGAGCCACAACAAAACACTTTGCCTCACACCCAGCCTTTCAGTCAAATAAAAGCTTTAGTGTTTTCACAATAGAAACATCATGCCCAAATGTCAGTGAGCATGTATTGTGTAAAAGGACTTCCCTGTGTGAAAAAGACCTGGATGTTATCTTGTACACAACTGGGGAGCTGCGCTTCAAGGAGAACATCAATGACTTGCATCCCAGAAAAAAATATAATCCTTGGGTTTGATGTTGTAGAGGCTTGATTACATGCTCCCCCTCTCCCCACCAACCCCCCACTATTTTTCTCTATTTTCCTTTTCCCCATGAAGTATTGGGAGGACATCAGAAAGCCCAGTGGCTGTCATCATCCTCGTCCTGTCCCTTTCCCAGTCATCTTTGATTGAATCAGGGGTAATGACTCTCAGGGGGCCTCTTTACAAGGAGGTGGCCATTACACAGATATGATGGGAGAGCTGGAGATACAATCCATCCACTGTGATGGTTAACATCACACTGGAATACTTCTACTGAAAGATAACTGTAGCAGCCTCCATTCATCTCTACGTCAATTCTTCACCCTTTCGCCTTTACTCTTACACTTTATGGAAAGGGATTTATGTGGTTAAATAACTGCTTCATTCATTCTGTTGCTTCACATTCACAAAGGGCAGCATGTTTGGCTCTACTGTCTCAATTTTTGTATTAATAAATCATAGGACAGTTTGTGAGTAACCGTTATTCATCATTTTCACCAACTGGAACAGAGTTCAATCTGAAATATGAAGGTCAAATTATTACACAAAAACTACAGGTGCATTTTTTGAGATGAACGTTTATTTATTATTGACATTTATTTAAAAAATGTAACTCTAATATATAGACATTTTTGAAGCACTTTTGAGAGATGAGAACTTAAAGCAGAAAAGAAATTCAGTTTCTCATAAAATTAGAACAATGTATGCTCAATTAAATGTATGTTTAATGCAACAATGTTGTTATACGTAGAGTATTCAATCATGGGAAAGGCTACTGACTTTACAGTTATTTTCCACACAGAGGCAAGATACAAAATGTTTCTTCAAAAGAGGCTGATTGTTCACACAATTGTATATACAAACATTTTAAAGGAAAGTTAAGAGAAAAGAAAAAGTGTCATTGATCACAGCCTTACGATGACTGTGAATTTTAAATTTGATTGGAGATTCACAATTTGTGGACTGCAGCATGAGTCATTGTTGTTAGAGCTCCTACAATATATGTAGCTGGGACATAAGCTAAAAAAGTCACATTTTCTGAAACATTGCCTAAAGGGTCTTGCCTGTTCTAAAGAGAAAAAAGAAGTTTTGAAAAAAAGAAGTTTAGTAGTTTTGATCAATGGTTTAAAATTGTCTTTTAAAATTAAAGTTGAAAATGTTAACATTTGACATTACATTTAGAGAACATTCTGTAGGAGTGAAAAAGGACAGAATCCAGTGTGACGTTTTCTGTAAATGTTTGGGAGACCTGATTGTCTGCTGGTGTTGCTCCACTTTATTATATCAAGTCCAAAGCCCATGCAGCCACGTACCAGGAATGTAAGAGCAATTCGCGCTGACAAACTTTAGGCAGATGCTGATTTAATTTTTCAGTGTGTTAAGCGTCTGTACATACTGCCAAAAGCACCAGATCAAATGGGTTTGATTGGCCAGTGAAGTAGCCTATCCTAAACCCCACAGAGACTGTGGCATTTTCATTAGTTGTAAGCCATAAACAGATTCAACAGAAATAAATGGTCTTTTTTTTATGCTTTGTCAAATGAATTTACATAAAATGACTTTTATTTTTGCACAAAGTGGCTAAAATAGATTACCTTTACAATCATATTGTAATTTACTGAGATGCACTTGTATCCAAATAAGAGCAGCAGCTGCTTAAACTGTTCAAGTTTTAGACAGATGCTCCATGGCAATCCTTCTCCTTGGATCTTGCTGCTAGATTCACTTAAGCCACTGGAAATCTTTTTTTTTTCCAAGCTAAGGCTTGAGACAGACCATCTTTCTTCCACCCCGCGAACAAAGCAAACATCATTTATTGGCCATACTGTGGGAACTGCTGTGGAACACAACCTCAAACCAAGTAAACCTCAGAGAAAGAAAATAGCTCTGTGATTTGAGACTTACCACAAATTCTCAGACAAAATCAATTTGTGGTATTTCAGTTATCGAGGAAAACTTGGATTCAAAGGAACGTTTATTATAATTTAATTGAAATAAATCACAATCAATCAGAGCTGAAGTGTCTATTAAATGCACAAAGTAGGTGTTAGTGTGGCAATAATTTATTATATGAAAATATTAAATGATTTGATGCTGAAATAGCGGTATGACAAAAAAAATGGGATAAAATATGCACCTGTGTGAGACTAATACTGACTTACTACCTTCATTTCTTAATGTCACAAAGCCAGTCATCGCTCCTTTCCAAATTCTTTCCCCTCTCATTCCTTCTCCCACTCATCCCACTGCTCTGTGTGCTGCTCCTCAGGAATTGCATCTCAGGTTTATGGTCTTAGCTTTATTATGCATCTCCCCATAAGGCAGCCCTTTGAGACAATGACACCCCAGACACCTATTTAAAGAGCCTGGTGAGCTGGAGATGACAGGACCTGGGCAATGGCAGGTTGTCATCTGCAAGCCTTGTCTGTGTTTATGGGCTGTTAGAGCACTTGAACCGTGGGGTCAGTCCAGCTGTGCACTCCATAGGCACACCATAAAAATGAACAAAAATAAATCCTAATGAACCTTTTAAGCCCTCTTGTCCAACCCTAGGAAAAGAGCTCTGTCTGCAAAGAGATAATGCAAGAGGACAGGGGGAGAAATGGTCTGCCAGCAGGGACAATGAGAGTGAGCAAAGGGGCTGTCAGTGCTTGGTAAAACCTTGTGATCATCTTCTGTGGTGACAGATGCTGAAGAGGTGATAGCATACTGGAGCAAGTGAAAAACCGTAAAGCGAGTTTGTTTATGTGAGAATGACTCAGTGTTTGGGTAGGTGGGTCTGTCTGTTCTATTAAACCTCCAAAAGCATAAGTAAAGGATGACTTTAAAGCAAAGATAAACCGCTAAATCTGTTAAATCTGCAAATTTTCCCAACGTCCTTTATGTTATCTGATTGTGATCAGTTTCAGACTGCAAATCAAACTTTTTATCCACTTCTGCCTTTCAGGTCTCCCTGAACATACTAGTTATAACTTTGAGCATTAAGGTGGAATCTGTGTGACAAGAGAAAGCCGAGCACAACAAAAAGGAACAAGGAAAAAATAAAAACATCAGGGTAAGGAATGAGGAAGTTGAGATGCTAGCTATTAGCTGGGAATGGTTTTACTGTAAGTGCGTGGGAGGTTGCTCATGCTGCCTGACAACGAACCTCATACCTGTTGCATGCGTCTGATTGCGGGCTCAGCTATTTCCCAACTGTCATTTCTCTTACAGTGTGTATCTGACATCAAACCCAGCCGAGAAAAGCCTGTGATTCATTTTCAGCTGTGCAAAGACGGAAGTGGAGCATGCACTCTGAGGATTAAAGCTACTTTGAAGTCATTTGTGTTTTGTTTTATTTTATTGTTATTGCACCGATAACAAAGAATGTACTGGAATAAATTGTGCAAATGTATTGCATTTGGTATGTTTTTATTGAAATCACAGCAATATGGACATCAAAGGTGATAAAAATCAAAATGTCTTTCTAAGGTCATTAAAACATGCTGTCACATTACACAAAGCTTCAAAGTGACTTATTGTTTTTTTTCTTTTGAGTGTGATGATTAGTAGAAAGTAATGTATTCCTTGGGAGATTAAGGAAAATAACACATGCTTTTAAAATGTGTTTAAAAAAAATATATATATATAAACATATATATATATATATATATATATATATATACTGCTCAAAAAAATAAAGGGAACACTCAAATAATACATCCTAGATCTGAATGAAAGAAATATTCTCATTGAATACTTTGTTCTGTACAAAGTTGAAATGTGCTGACAACAAAATCACACAAAAATCATCAATGGAAATCAAATTTATTAACCAATGGAGGCCTGGATTTGGAGCCACACACAAAATTAAAGTGAAATAACACTACACGCTGATCCAACTTTAATGTAATGTCCTTAAAACAAGTCAAAATGAGGCTCAGTATTGTGTGTGGCCTCCACGTGCCTGTATGACCTCCCTACAACGCCTGGGCATGCTCCTGATGAGGTGGCGGATGGTCTCCTGAGGGATCTCCTCCCAGACCTGGACTAAAGCATCCGCCAACTCCTGGACAGTCTGAGGTGCAACGTGACGTTGGTGGATGGAGCGAGACATGATGTCCCAGATGTGCTCAATCGGATTCAGGTCTGGGGAATGGGCTGGCCAGTCCATAGCTTCAATGCCTTCATCTTGCAGGAACTGCTGACACACTCCAGCCACATGAGGTCTAGCATTGTCCTGCATTAGGAGGAACCCAGGGCCAACCGCACCAGCATATGGTCTCACAAGGGGTCTGAGGATCTCATCTCGGTACCTAATGGCAGTCAGGCTACCTCTGGCGAGCACATGGATGGCTGTGTGGCCCTCCAAAGAAATGCCACCCCACACCATTACTGACCCACTGCCAAACCGGTCATGCTGAAGGATGTTGCAGGCAGCAGACCGCTCTCCACGGCGTCTCCAGACTCTGTCACATCTGTCACATGTGCTCAGTGTGAACCTGCTTTCATCTGTGAAGAGCACAAGGCGCCAGTGGCGAATTTGCCAATCCTGGTGTTCTCTGGCAAATGCCAAGCGTCCTGCACAGTGTTGGGCTGTGAGCACAAACCCCATCTGTGGACGTCGGGCCCTCATACCATCCTCATGGAGTCGGTTTCTAACCGTTTGTGCAGACACATGCACATTTGTGGCCTGCTGGAGGTCATTTTGCAGGGCTCTGGCAGTGCTCCTCCTGTTCCTTCTTGCACAAAGGCGGAGGTAGCGGTCCTGCTGCTGGGTTGTTGCCCTCCTACGGCCTCCTCCACGTCTCCTGGTGTACTGGCCTGTCTCCTGGTAGCGCCTCCAGCCTCTGGACACTACGCTGACAGACACAGCAAACCTTCTTGCCACAGCTTGCATTGATGTGCCATCCTGGATGAGCTGCACTACTGAGCCACTTGTGTGGGTTGTGGAGTCCGTATCATGCTACCACGAGTGTGAAAGCACCACCAACATTCAGTATATATAAACTGTGCCATACATATGTATTCAGCGCCTTTTAATCTGATCCACTGCAACTAGTTGCTTAGTCACCTAATTAGCAAAGAGAGCCCATTGGTGCACAATTTAATCTCCATATAAATACAGGTGTTCTTTTTGCGCTTTCTGAAGGCCAATAGGTCAGAGCTAAGCTGTGAAGAACTTTAAAGCAGAAGTCAGTAATAAAACAATATCCCACGCTTTAACATCTCACAAACGTTTTTCAATTTATCTTTTGAAGCATTCATATCATAGCGGAAACCAAAACATACCCGTCTACTTAAAGGCCAACACATACGCCGCAGGAACAGAGCAATTTATTCTTTTACTTGAGGCTCCAAGAACAAATTCTTTCTCAATAGAACATTTCATACTTCACAAGAACTCCAGTCCTGAACTCCTAGGAATTGTTTTTGTCTTTCCAACTGCAGCACAGCACCTCCATATTCATATTTTATAATCACCCAAGGAAAAAGTTCATCAAAAAGAAGTTGCAAAAACTTTCAAATCCAGGCCGAAAGAACAAAATTTTGTCATTATGTTTTTGCAACTGTGGGTGAGTGAAAAAGTTCTTGTGGAGTTATGAGTAGGGATTTGACTGACAGGCTTTATCCAGAGAAGTAACCCAGGGGCCTATAGTAACTTTGGAGGAGCTGCACATCTTAGATCTATAGGTCAGATGGGAGATTTCTTTTAACAAAACAGCTACTAGCATTGCATTCCATAAGACTAAACCTTTATTGAAGATTGACTAGAGTGGCTTCAAATATAAATATAATAATTCATGTTTATGGTGTACAATTTGTGACAAGCCACATAAGGCGACGCAGGAAGCATGTGAAAGATGCTCTGGTCAGAATTGTTTTTATTTGCTATGTTCTGCTTTGCAGGTCCGGAGAAGCACAGACACTCAGTCTGACTGGGAGCACCTGGCCATTCCTCCCAGGATCTTAAAAGCTGACTGCAGAATGCCACAGCACATACAGTCTCACACACTGAGAGACATCTGGAGAAAAGCACCTCATCCCAGATTCCCAGTGACACTTCATTTTGTGTGGTTTTACAATGATACAGATCCATCAATGACACGGCTCCATCTGCTGACATGCTGATTTATATACAGTATATATATCTTATTATATTAAGAATTAAATTTCTTTGATTTAATCAATACATTATTTTGATTTTTCATTACAATCATGGCCTCAGTGAGTTTTCAGTCACACCCTGGTCATGACAAATGTTGTGTGCCTTAAGAAGGGATAGAGTGGATGTGAAGATGGATTGAGCTAAAAGCACGGCAAGAGGAAAACCTGTTGGAGCATGGAAAGAACTTGAGACTACAGCAGAGGTTCATCTTCAAGTAGAATGACTCCAAACAGATAGCTCACTTCAATATAAAGGTTTAGATTAAAGCATGTTTGTATGTTAGGATGTTTTAGTCAAAGTCATAGCCTAAGTACAATCAAAAATTTGTAATAAGACATGTCTGTTCATAGAAACTGGCCATATAGTCTAATTGAGCATTAGGTATTTTTCAAAGAATGGCGAAGTTTTCCGTCTCTAGATGTGCAAAGCAGACAGATACACTCTAAAGTTAGCGGCAGTTAGAACAACAAAATGTGGTTTTACAAAGCTGTGACCCAGGAAGGCTAAAAATCTGATGGAAATTACACTTTTCAGACCTTTATTTGTAAAAATAAATATCAGAAAATCCAAATAAAACACATTGTTCTTTGTACTTGTTCAGGTGTTATAATTACTTTTATCAGATACTCATTTCATCGTCTGTTTGACTTCGATGTGCAACACACACATTCCACACATCAGCTGCCCCCCTCCACTGTCAGCCCTCACCACCTCTAGTCCTCCACCTCAATCAGAGAACATGTGGACAGGAGCTTGGTGAAAGAGAGCACAGAGGCAGGCTGAGAAGGGAGGTAATTTCTGCTGTCTCACCTCAGCGCTTTCCTCATTCGACTCTGATTAGCTCCAATAATGTATCTCAGACTTTTCAGCTGTTCAGAAGGAATGGGGGCTGAAAGGAAGCGAGCAAGGGGGGCAAGAAGGTGAAGCACACGTCCCCTCCCTCACTGCTCTTCCACACAATTAATCTTTCTCTTCGTGCTGTGGTCTCGAGAAAGTGATTATGCTGAATTAATTCTATTTGAGGACTCTCTCCACTTTGTGTAGACTGTATTTTACCTCATAAGAAGACCTGTCAAAAGCCTTGAATTGTAGACTAGAGAAATAATTTCCTGGTTCCATTCAAAGTGTTTGAAAGGGCAGTGGCTGGTGCAATTACTTTCATAAATATGGTCAACAAATCCTAATCAAAAACATGTTTACCTTGTCATGTGAATTATAATATTAAAACAAAAGAAAGTCTGTCATTTTTATTGCTGTTTATTTTCACACAAGATCATAAAGGTGTGTAATTGCAGCAATTTAGGTAGTAATTGTCACCACTTTGAGGGTGAAAGAACTAAAGAACATGGTGAAATAAAACACCATAAGAATAGCATTTTGGCAGTAGAGCATAACAAAAAAACTGCTGTTTAATGCCAGTTAGGGTGATCCAGTTCAGACAAATATATACATTTCTTATGTGCTGAATAAAAAAGACAAACTTATTTTTGAGAATTTTTTAAAGCTTCCTCAATTTTAAAAGTTTTCATATATTTTCATCATCATTTTGCTTCTCCAGATAAATTAAGGCCATTGTGATTTTAGTGTATGTAAAGTAATTGTAAGTAAGTAAAAAAATAAATAAAAAAGATCTCCCATTATTCTGGTATTTAGTAAGTAATAATAATTTTTGATAATCCTTCATGCCCTGAAGCAACAACATTTTTGCCTGATTTTTTGTCAGACAATGAGAGGGAAAATAGTGTTGTCTTTTTGTAAGCAACATATATTTGTACTTTCAGAAACTTTTCATGTTATATTTAGTTGCTGTGTGAACAGATGCATCACCAGCCATCCCGGAAAATGCTGTTATTGTTTATTAAGGGCATTTAAAATGAAGCCATCAACAGCCTTCCAGCCATCTCTAGAGTGTTATATCTGGAGCATCTGGAGCTGTGTTCAACATATTGAACAAACTTTGTTGGAAATTAGTAGAAAATGAACAGTTACTTTGTTTTATGTTTAACAGCTAAAATGTTTAATAAGGAGTTAACAGTCCAAATGATCCGTTCTTCATTTTTCGCTAAAAGTGTTTGAAAGATATGAAGCTATGACATGTCTTACTAAAGATTAATTAACTATATGAGCATTGTTATGATTACGTTTGATTCCTAATACATGATAAAGTATGGCTTTTGTTTGCATGCTGTTGGATTTCCAGGTGTCTAATTGCATCATGTGCTTGGCCTAGCCGTTTGTCTACATGAAACAGAAAAATGTAAAGCAAAAGCAAACACGTCTCTGGAAGACCAACAGCCGCATGAGCAGGTCTTCCACCAACGGAGACACCAACTTCAGCAGGGGGGGAAAAAATGTGACTTTAGGGAATTGAGCAAAGTTATAGCACTCCCAGCTTGCAATGCAGTCCTTAGAAGAGTTACGGGTCTCTCTCTCCCTCTCTCTCTTTCTCAGCAAGCCATCGTGCAGCTCGATGCCCGTAAGTGATGGGTTGCTCAAAATCCCTGAGAACGCTTGCTGTGTGCCGATAACTTGGACATGATTTGTACATTTTGACTCCTACTTAAGTCCAAGCTACGAACACAAGTTCATTTGACAAAAGGAATAGACTGTTTCAGACTTATCAGCTGGAGGTCCTATTTGCAGCATGTTTAGGTGATTTATTTTATCCTAGTTGTTGAAACCAGAAAAAAAAAAACAGCAGTGGATCCAAACTCTACTCCTTATTTAATTACACTATTTTGATTCCTGAAATTGACTAAGTAGTTTATCGGCTGGACCCACAACAGCAAACAGTGTACTTATCTGACTCTGACTGTGTTAAAATGGTAACTACACCAAAACTGGTACTGAAGCTGCCTTCTTGTGAATGAATCAAAAACAGATGCGATAATAGTAGTTCATCTTTGGTCACTAACATAAGTTTCATGTGTCCTACTCTTGAAAACCTGCTGGATTATCTTTTAACCCAAGAGGCCAGAACAAGCCTTCTTCAGAGACCATTTTGAACTCCACAGCAACTTGATTAGACTTTTACAAACTTTCTTTCACAGGATGAACTGAAAAAACTGGTAAAATGGAAGAAACATGACACACAGTAATGGTATGATCAGTGAGTACTGAGGATGGATAGAGAAAAAAAATATTATTGTTTCATCCTCAGTATTACATGGTTATTTGCATGGGTCATGGTTTATTCTTTTCAAAAGTTCAGTGTTATGTACTTACCAGCGTTACACTGAGAAGTAGCTTGCATGATGAGCTCAGCAGATGCACAATTTATCAGGTGTTTGCTAATTGCTGCTTATGTGGAGATGCTGAGTGGGGGAGTTCAAATTCAAAGTCAATAATACTTTATTAATCCCAAAGGGATATTAAATGTTGTTGTAACTCATTAATTCTTCAAAGAGTTATTGTAGATTGTGATGGCTGTTGGCAGGAAAGATGTCTTTGTAGCAGTCTGTGTTACAGTCAATCTGTAGCAGCTCTGCCTTCCCAAGACAGTCTCATGAAGAGGATGGTCAGGGTTATCCATAATTATCTTAATTTTATGAAGAATCCTTCTCTGCATAATCATCTCCAGAGGTTCCACAGTCAAGAGGGAGGGTAGATCTGTAATGCAGAAGCTCAGCTTTTAAACTGCAGCTCCAGGGAGCAGCATTGTGTTTGGTTACACCACTTGTTTTCTGCACCCAGAATGACTACCAGAGGAGATTAAAAGATTTCTCGAACATGCATGAAAGAATCAAAGCAACACTCCAGGTAGGTTTTGATGAGGGAATTACATTATAACATGATGCAAAGCTTAAAAAATAATACTGCTTCTTTAACTTCAAACTTGAAAATTAAGATTTAGTTTTGCAGATGACTTCTAAACTACTCTCATTTACTCGGGTATTTCTTACCACAGATTCACTAATGACCCAGTTGCCTGATAAAAGCTGTACACATTGTCACCCATATCAATCATCATATGGGGATTAATTGGTTTTTGCCTTGCATTATGAATCTAAAACACTACATTTCCTCTATGGGTAATTAATTCTAAATGTGAACTTTCAAAGCTCTAATGGGAAAAGGCAACATGTGTTACGCTGCAACACCCGGACAATATGTTGTATATTAATAACGCTAACAAAGAAAAATGAGTTTGAAGGCAGATCCTGTTCCCCATTGGTAAATGTTCTCACAGGAACGCAGACACGCAAAGACACATTGCACAAGACAGCATACACAATGTCCACTGGAGACATAGGGGTCCTCAAGCACTGTCTTTTTCTTTCAGTTCAGTCAGAAGCTTATGTGACATGTTCATTAAAGCAGTAGGAATCCCATTACTGCACTCAACAGCCACCCTGTCACAATGCTCGCACATAATTAGTTACACATGCAGCCTTAGGAATGCTAATTGTTGCGGTACACCCCTCAGTCACTTACTTGTAGAGTTTCATGCATCCACCCTCTTTCCTCTCCTTTGTTGGCTCTGCAGGTGGCATGGTGTGCCACTTTTAGACTGTCAAAGTTGCACAGCGAAGCTTTCAAATTACAGTTTAAATATCCCTGCTGAGAGCCTATTAACTTTATAATAGAGACAAAGATTGAGACAGAGAGGGAGAATAAAAGAAAAGAAAGTTAAAGGTAAGAATAGCAGACTGGAGGGCTGGATCGTATGTCATTCTCATGTTCTGCAATGAGAGTCTATTCACCCCTCCACTCATTACTGTCCTGTCCCTCATGTTTGTTTAAGGGAATAGATCAGTGAGAATGGTTTTACAATGATCACTATGCAGTGATAAGCATTTTCTCCCTCCCAGATTTCTTCATTGTTTGGCTTTTTTGTCAGACTGAAATGTTTTAGATCATCAAGCACAACAGATAACCTGAGTAATTG
This sequence comes from Xiphophorus hellerii, assembly GCF_003331165.1. Classification (NCBI taxonomy): domain Eukaryota; kingdom Metazoa; phylum Chordata; class Actinopteri; order Cyprinodontiformes; family Poeciliidae; genus Xiphophorus; species Xiphophorus hellerii. The sequence goes on from NC_045673.1 coordinate 15,530,064, forward strand.
AAAAATGCAGCTTGCAAATCCAACTTTCATTAATGAATTGAAAGGAGCTATCCAAACAAAACAGTCCCTTTCTAAAAAGTAATTTCCCTTGTGCTAAATTATGAATACACTGTGATTAACCAAATTTTTTGAGAGCTGAGTCTTAATGTCACCAGCTACACTCAGGCCTGATTACTGATGTAGAAACAAGAATCGTAAACAGAACAAGTCTTATGATATGCACAAGGTTGAAAGATTTTAAAAAGCAGCACAACATGTCCTGACTGAAGACATTCAATTACAAGTGACAAACGAATTACTTGGTCTAGAAAAATTTACACAAGAGCTTATTATCCACAAGTAGAACAGTCGAACCGTCCTGTTTTTTTTTATTATTATTTTGATAACAGTATAGCTACTAACCTCCTCTTTGAAATTTGTCTGATTCTGAAATCAGATGGAAAAACAAGAAAATCGCCTGGCTTTGTTTCTTTTGTAACATGTTGAACTGTACCTTTATCTTCACATTTCATTTTTTAGAACTATCTACTGAACAGCTTGTTAATCTTTAACTCTTTCCAAGTTTCAATGCCTCCATGAAGCAAGTTTTAAAACAGATCTCCAGTATGCCCGCAAATAATTCAGACTCAAACAGGGATGGGGTTGTGGATCCAGGATTCACATGCTTAGAATTGGACCTTATGAATTATATTCAGGTGTTTTCTGCATAACAATGATTTTGCATTCTGTTTTTTTTTTCTTCTTTTCAACACTGCTACAGAAAAAAAACAAAAAAAACGTTCAGTCTGGAAACAGCGTGCTCTGTTCAGATTACATAGCAATATGAAATGCTTAAGATACGGAGCTTTGTTTAAAAAAAAGAATTTATGAGGGAAGAGAAATTTAAAGCTGAAAATAGCAGGATTTCAAGAGTTCGGCTTAGAAGTGTCACATTTTATTTTATTTTTCAGCGTATCTCGGAGAAAGAGTGGCCGTAATTTTGACAATGTAAGAGGTGTTATTTTTCTCCTTCAGCAATGAGATGCTCTCTCCATGTCTCTATAGCAACTAAGCCTTGCCCATGTCTTTCTAATAAACTAATCAGAGCACACTTTTGATCATTTTCTTGTCACTCTCTTTTCTGCACTGATTTTGTGTTGCTTTCCATCACTGATAGTTTTATTCCACATAGCTCTTACATAGCTCTTAAAGAAATACTGACCTAATTAGTATCAACATGGGTTTCTTTTCTTTCCTCCAGATTAATAATCACAGCAGACTCACTTTGACTTAAAAATGCAAACCTCACATTTTGTATAAATGTCCAGATACGTCATGAAGTAATGAATCAAATGGTAAAATCATGGGTATTTGTATTTCAACATTTTAATAAAAATGTTGAAATACTGGCTTTTATGGACCACCATCAAATAATTAATCTACAGATAAACTTATGCCAAATGTTTTAACCTTGTTAAAAGATTTTTTTTAAAAATTCTTAAAAATCGAAAATATTGTTTCACAAATATATATATAATTTTAATTCCAAATATATAATGTAATTTTACTTTTATAATTCAAAGTAGAATTCACATGTTCCTGTACCTACAAGTATGAAAATTCTATATTTTTATTATTATTCTATATTTTTAATTATTTACACAAAGAATGCAGTATCATAAATTTGCTTCTTATAATATTTTTATTATGGCTTACAAACAATAAAAACCCAAATTCTGTTTCAGAAAAGTCTAAATATGTCAAAATGTTAAGCAATGGTAAAACTCATGGTGTCACACCTAATCATGTAATCAATTAAAAACAACTGCAATGGTTTCCTAAGCCTCTAGTCTCATAGTCTGTGTCAATAGTTCTGCTGTTGAATTAATCTTTATTGAAAAACAATTTGTAATATTAACATGTTATTTGTCTTGTTGATGCGGTTAATTTGTTTTCTCAGTACTACAAGAAAGAAGGAAAAAAACTTTTTTAAATAGTTACAATCAGTGCAGTAAAGATTATTTTGGTAAAAGTAGTACATACAAACCAAACACATCCCATGGGGATGAAGTAATACAAGCCAATGAAGTAAAATTGCTGAAATTATTTACAAACACACTATTCATTTGAATGTCTGTGTTTACTCCTTTGGTACACAGTTCAAAGTAGGTTTGTGTTTGTCTGGTTGTTAAAAATTTGTACTGGAAGCCATAGTTCTAGACTTTACTTTGTCTGCTTTTACACGGGAAACGTAACATATTATTTTTTCATATTATTTTTCCAGATTTTGTCACATAACCAGAGACAGAAGTATCCGGCCTGCCAAAGATTCTTAATTGGACTTATGCCTGGACTTTAAAAACGTTATTCAAACATATTAATTTACTTTGAGACCAGCTGTTGCTACATTTTCAAGGTTGTTAGTTTGCTGGAAGGTGAACCCCCACCCGAGTATCAAGTCTTTTGTAGCCTTAAAAAGTCTTTTTTTTTTTTTTGTTTGTTTGTTTTTTTGCCCTGAGCTTCCTCATCTTATCTGGTAAGCATTTTTTTCCCTGTCAATGAAAATCACCTCCCGCAGCATAGTGCTGCCTTCACTAAGTTTTGCTGAGGGGGTGGCATATTTATGTTGATTAAATAGCTAGTTTTCTACCACACTTTACATTTTGCATGTATGGGGAAAAACAGCTCTTTTGTCTCATGTGAACAGATCACCTTCTTTCACTTGTCTGCTGTGCCTCCTTCACAAATTGTGATGAACTGCAATTTCTGGCTTTCTTTCAACAATGGCGTTTTACTTGTTTCTATGTAACTTGGATTTACAGCGTGCATAGAAAATAGTTGACTTGTCCATCTGGGGCGTGGCTCTCTATTTTTCACATGAAATCCTTATATTCTGCTACCTTGAAGTTTGGACAGAGTCACTTTTTAGGGGGTTGTGGTTTGTGTAAAACCGGATGCTTCTCTGCTGTGTTTTACTAGAGATATTTAGCACACTGAGAAAAGCAGTCATTGTTGCCTTGGAAGAGCCTCAGCTGATGGTCCACCTCAGAAAGGTGATAATTGAAACACGAGGGGCTGCCACTGGCTGCGGCAGCCCAAGTATGACAGCACAACTCTGTCACAACAAATTGGCAATGCACCCCTTGAAATCTGTGCTGCCCTGGCGTCTCATCTCTAATCTCTCCCTCTCCCTCATGTATCACACCTCCCTATAAAAGCTAATAATGTATGTAGGATCTGTAACTGTAACCCATATGAGTAGTACCATCCATGGGCAGCATAGTCAATAACTGTCAGGGAGAGTGTTTCATCGCCCACAGTTTCTTATATCACATCTGTGCTGCTCACTCATCACAGAACCTCATTTTCAGGGATGGCCAGTTGCGCATGTGACAACAGTGTCACCTATGGGTGAACAGGAAATCTACACCGCAATCACCTTGAGTGCAGTCATGCTCCTGGACGCCGTGCAGGTAAGAACAGGATTTTTTTTTTTTTTCTTGCTCACCAAACGCATACATTGTGAGACACACAGAACCCATGTTCTCCCATGTAATCAGCGATGCAGCCAGACCGATGCTGAGTGAAAAGACATGGCAGAGTAAAAGAGAACAAGAAAGAAAATAGGATTGTGAATAATTCATTTCTTCTGTTGCACTTCTCATTACTGTAATTACACACCCACTGTTCTTTGACAAGGGGGAAACGTAAAATCACAATTTAGGCAGTAAAATTGTCATTTGTAGCCATAATTGACACTAATAAAATGAATTTTTTTCCTTCCTTCCCCATGGATCATGTGCTAATCAAAATGTGAAGTATTAAAGATGACACTAACGAGTGTGATAAGCGGTTAATGAAAGAGAGGAGGCAACTGGGACAGTAATAGACATACTCTTGCTAATAAGTTACTGTTCATTGGAGCAGACAACTGTACCCTCCTCCTGTCATGTCTGCTTGCTCTGACTGACAGTGTTGACAGCCGCTCTTGTCATGGAGAAACTTTTGACCGCATCCTTAAAAAAAGCATTAATGTGTCACAGTTCTACTAAGCAAGTCATGAACCTTTATATAAATGGATCAGACGGGAACTATTATTGGAGAGTGACTTAACCCTCCCCGAAATAGATGGCACTGCCTGTAAAGACTGCTTTTGGATGACATTTCCTTGTATCTGGGAGGATGGCTTCACTACTTCCTCACAGTGTTGGCTGACTGACTCACCCGGAGTGAAGCCTGTATGACAGACTTTGATCTCTCCCCCTGTGTCTCTTTTTTTTTTATGCTGCTGTTCTCCCGACGGACTTTTACATATGTTGACCCACAACCACCCTGACAGAAATAAAAAGAAAAGCAGAATGATGAACCCCGACTGTGAAACTCTAAGTAGCAGGCTGTCCTGGTCAATCGGCAAGTAAATAGTCCGATGAAGAGAGGAGTTTTAAAAATTAGACAGACCAACTACTGAATGCAATAAGAAGTGGGTGACCTCCATTTGCTGATTATTGCCGCATTAATCTTCATGCACTAAAACCTGGTTAAGCATTCAGACTGCACTCTAAACCACTTGGGTCCCCTTTATTCTCTGTAGGTGTTTCATTCTTTACAAACCCCTGGATGCACAGCTACTGGAAAACAAAAATAACGTGTCGCAAATACAGAGTCAGCCAAGAGGACTGATGCCACCTATCTAAAAACCCAGATAGGGGGAATTTCTTTTAAGTTGTAAGGGATCAGCAGTTCCGAGGGTTACAATTAGAACTGCGGTGATCTGGTGCTCATGGGGAGAGGAGTGAAAGTTTTACAGATAATCATGCTATCCCTCATTACCTCTGAGGATGATCTGCGGGGAAGAGTCCGAGGTACACACACTGGAGAGGAAGAACTTCCAAGGCAAGTGCATTTTGAACTTGCAGAGCACAGACACCCAAACATGGATCATAGAGCCTATGGAATGAGGAAAAGCTATTGATCTAAGCCAGTTGGGATGATGAAATATGCAGTTTAATAGCGCAAAGCTTGTTTTATTCTATTTTATTTAATTATGAAATATTAATGCTTGACTACATAAATCAATATCAATGCATGATAAATAAATATGATTTATTTGTTCTGCATCAATTTTTTTTTTTTTATCCTTGACTTTGCACAAAAAGCTATGCGAATAACCTGTTATTCTTTTTTTCACTGACTTTTTGCTGTTGTCTAGTACAACCCTGTTCAAAGTTATCTCAATTATCAGCATGATCCTAGCACTGCTTCTGGTCCCAACAGGCTCTGTAATGTTACACACTGACAGATTACATCTAGGTGTCAGATGAGAGATGTTACAATTTCCACCAACCCTAATTGGTGGCAAACAAAAATAGAAGGCTTGAACTCTATCTAATCATTGCCAGTAGTAACAGTAGATGTGCAGAAAAGGAATCTTCGGTAAAGTTATTTTTCTCTCCAAACTTGTTTCTGCCGAGACAATGTTTAATGGAAAAAGTTTATTTGAAATAAGAGATTTAAAGCTGACAGAATTGACATGGGAAAAACAACAAAGCAAACAGAAATTCACAGGTGTATCTTGGCATCGTACAACTCATCCTTCACTCATATTTGTGCACGAAAAGTGGGAAAAGGTGGAGCCCAGTACATCCATCACTCTATAAACATCACTCACAGGCCTCCAGGCCCTCATAGGCTCAAGATGGAGTCACAGAGAACAACCAGCTGTTCATATACTCAGATTTAGAGTGAACAGATAGCCTTGCATGCAAGTTTTTGAGTGTGGGAGGAAACCAGAGTACACACACACACTGCTGGGATGAGAACAAACTCTACACAAAAAAAGAGTCAACTGGGATTTTATTTGATTAATTTATGCCCTGAACTTTTAGTGCTGTGAGAGAACAGTGCCAGTCATCAATGCATTGTGCATCTTATACTGTCTCAGCATTCAACGTGCATGTACAGTGGCAGTCTGAAATGTACATACATTCGTCATTCACACTTGTGAAGAGACTTTTCATCAAACAGTAACGCTGCAGCCTTAATGCTCCCATTAACTAGCCTACGTTATCATTTGATCTGTGTATTTTTTTTTTACATTTTTCTTTGTGGAGTTCATTTAATTGCGATTTGAACTCTGGACCAAGAGGTTGAGATTAACGTGTTTACCAAGAAATAAACACATACAGCATAAAGTTAACATGAAGTTAGTTTAAAAGAAAGCTATTTACCTCATTACTGGTGTAGTGTCTTTGTAACTGCCATCCAACTCCTAGCTTATGGCTACTCATAAATTGATGCCAGTTATTAAGTTGTTACTTAGTTTGTTTAAAGTTTAGAAATGCACATCAGGCTTGTGTCATGTACTGTTTGTAATCATTCTCAAAAATATTTCTTCCTCTATACCGAGAACGTTTGGGTCATTACGTTGAAAACTGGACACAGTTGGGTTTTCGAACAAGATTATAATCTCAAACCTGGTCTTTACACACATAAAGCAAGCTAACATTAAGCTTGTGGAATCGCCTGATGTTAACCATGCGAATAAATGATGGACTGGCTTAAAAGTCTGACTCAAGGCAGAAAACAAACAAAATGAAATTCAATTTTGGAAGGTCTTTGTGCAATTATGACCACGTTCAGATGAGAGAAAAGACAAAATAATTTCAAAGCAGCTTAGTATAATTTACTTTAAGTTATCCATCCTGGATAAAAAATGATCTAAATAAATCATTAAAAACATAAAGTCAGTGCCACATTCATATCTATGATGAACATGTCCAAACATCTGGCCATATGTCTGACATAAGACCAAATGTTGCTGCTCACAAACGTCAAATACGGGAAAAATTACAAATTGAAATCTATGATGCGTAAATGTGTTCAGTGTACAGCAACTAATTCCAAGAAATGAAACTCCAGGAATACCATTAACAAGTGATGCTAACTGATCCTTGTTACACATCATCATCTGTCAGTCATTTTTATTCCAATACAATTCAGTTTACTTGTATAGTGCAAATTCACAACAAATATAGTCTCAACACAAATAAACTATCACTTGTGTTGCGTCGACTTTACAGCAAGCCGTCTTTACCTTCATGCAACCACTTATAAATGATTGCATTAGGGCCAGAGCTATTAGTTTGGATCCATCTGTATCTCTGAGTCAAGTTTAAAACAACTTATTTAAGTGATGATCACAGCCCACACCTGCCCTTCTCATGAACTTCATTTTCAACTCCTCTATTCCAGTGGAAAATCTGAGCTGTGCAAATGTGGAACTTCAATAAAGCTAATGTTTTGCTGAATCTTCTTTAAATATTTTTCTGTGGTGCAGTACTAGCCTGTTATAAAAAAAAATGAAATTAGCTGAAAACTAAGTCTCTTAGATCTTCCTATTTAACCTGTCAGCTCAACGTTCATCATGCTGAAAGAAAACCAAATATTGTGCTACATATTAACACAGGAGAATTTCTTTTTCCTGTAATGTTTAACTCCACTCAGCAACCATGTAAGCATTCTTTTTAAACATCTTAATATTTTCTCTTTGGAGCATCGCCATGCATTTGGACCCTGGATGGGTGTGTGTGGGGTGTGCGTGCGTGTGTTCGTTGTTTACATGTCTCCTTGTAAGTGTGAATTTATTTGCTTGAGTAAGCATGTGTTAAATGTGAGAAGAACTGTGCCAATGAGGAATGCAAAAGTTATCTTAGGTGTGTGTGCTGCGGTGTGCGGGCGTGTGCGGGTGTGTGCGTGTGTGTGCGTGTGTATGCGTGCGTGGGTGCATATTATGCAAATACCTACCTTGTGTAAACCTGTAGGGAGCCAATCAAGCGGGATAAGGAAGTTAAGTGGATAAAAAATCCCATTGTGGTGGGGTAGCACCTGTAGAGCCTGTATACATCTGTTGATTCATAGCATTGAAAAGCAGGACAACTAACTTCACCTGGCACTGAGCGTAAGCAAACCACAGTACCAGAAACATCTGAAGCTGGATTGATCTGTCCGACTGGATAAGCGGAGGATCTACGTCGTACTTCTATCAGTTTGGTCCAGTGGGGTCCCATTGTTCTGTTCTGGTAAGTGGCAAATTTTGCTTTAATCAAAATAACTGCAAGTTCTTTCTATTTCCTTCTCAGCAAACTCTTGTTTACGGTAAAACCCATGCTGATGGTATGTGTAACTTTACCATACTTACAAGAAATGCAGGCTGAATACAGTGAGGATTCTTCAATACATGATCGACTGTAGAAACTGCTTATATGAAGGCAATTAAAACATAAAACCTGCACACTTTGTAAGCTTCTCTGCCTCTGTGAGATTACTGTGAAAATGAAAGCAAACTATCTTTGGGTTTTCTTTTGCAGAAGCTAAATGGCTTCTCACTAATGATTCTGGAAATTGAGTGATCTTCTGCTATGACTCGGCTTACGGTATACAATAAAAGTAGCTTTCTGATTTCACGTACTGACGTAGACCACTCTGCCTGCCTTGATAAGATATGTGCATGGCAGTGACTGACACTAAGGGTTAACACGTCTGAAGACTTGGCACACTGACAGCTGAGGAGTTGATCCTGCTTGGTTTGATGGCATGCGGCACCGGTCTTAAGGAAAAACATGTTTTAAAGATCGACACAGTAGGCTTTTTTAATACAAGTGATTTACCAGATTTTTTAGATGAAAGGTTATTCAGTTATATATGTCAGTAGGGTGGTTGCGTGCTCATGCACTACTGTTGTGATCATGGTGTATAATGAGACTTGGTGTCATTGTATTTAACGCCTACAAAAAAGAGTAACCCAGATTATTCAGGGAAAAGGTGAAGACTTAGATTTATGGTGGAGTCGCTTAAAATAAGTTAGTAATTACCATAACATTAGACGGTAGGTGACCATTTGATCATTTAAAGTCTTTACACATCTAGCTACTTACATGTCTATAAGTACTGGAAAATATCTTGTTCAAACAGAACCACAAACACAGACACCAGATTGTGAAAGACCAGTCTACTTTATCAGTGCCAGTATTAATGAGTAATGAGTAACCGCCTGCCTCATTTCTCAAGAATGCAGCACCTGTTAGACTTGTAACAGCAATTCACTGTTAAAATCCAATATTAACAGTGAACTATGAAAACTACAAGTCAGCTATTGTGCACATGAAGAACTTCTGCCACCAAAACAGTGGAGGTGGTGAAATTCTGATACATGTATATTTGCATCACATGCAAATACACGCAGAGTTAGGTCTGAAACATTCCTTTATTTACATTTTATATTTGCAATATGTAGTGTTAAAATTATAAAAAAAATTTAAAAAAAATTTTGAAAAATATTTGTTACTGTTAGGAATTATTTTTCGGTCAGTTGATAAGATCAACTCACGTGGAAAAAAATGCATTCATTATGGAAATGTTAACTAGTTTTTTGACTGAAAGTGACAGGAGCAAAAATTGATGCACTTCAAACACAGACAGACAAATTAAACAGTTTTTGCACCGTACATATACAAATGAACTTCCTTCAAGAAGTAAAACCCAACTGACAAATTTGCTTATTCAGCGCATTAATGGTGCAGACACAGAAGGCTTTGTGCCTCTCCTTTTTAGTGCTCTAGAAAACACTCTTTTATATGTAATGTATCAACTTGCTTATATAGTTTTCACCTAAAGTTTTATGGCAGGACAATTAAGCAGCCCCAGTTATTGCTATCATAAATGGAATGATGAGCCAGTTTTAAAATATACTGTAAAGTAAATGTTGTATGGTGTCGTTTTTGTCCACTTCTACAACATTTGGTGGGAAGAGGCTGCGGTTAGGACTGGTGGTACCCCAATTTGACTACAGACAGTCTCTGCCTTTTCGTCTCTCCACACTTGCATACAATCCCACGCAGACATTCACACACAAAATTGATGGATAAAAGCGGATGCATTCACACAATTCCATGCGCTCAAAATAAACATGCAACATCTGATAAACTGGGTATTAGATTTGCTGCTAGATTTGCTGTGGGCTCAGTCTGGTTTATTCTGTTTCCTTTCTTTGCTAGAGAAAATCTACCAGAATCACATCCAGCCCAATAATACTGCTTTTCTTTGCTGTCTTGCAGAACCCATAAAAACATAACAATTGTCTGGGTACAAGCAAAGATTCTTTGCTTATTAATAGAGTACAGTGATTCTTGAGAAGAGGGACAAAACAGGTCCTATGGATAAAACACAAAATTTGAATAAAATATTCACAAAATATAATTTTTTTAATTATCTGACTAAATTAACCTGGTCCATGTGAGCACAACAATGTATGTTCTTCTGGTGTTTGCTGAATATTTTTTATTTTAAACTTTGTAGTAGGTGGATGGTGTCTGTAAAATCCCTTGTCCTGGAGCAGAACTCAATACATTACTAATAGATTAAAACAAATTAAAGAATACTAAGATAATATATTATGACAATTAAGTATAAGTATTCAGATAAATAATTCTAAAAGTATCAAGAAATTTAATTAAAATCATTTTTATATATTTTCCAACTCAATTGAAATTTGTCCCAAGTTTTTGTCAACACCGTCAGACATAAAATAATGTAAAAAAAGAAAATCAGGCATTATTGGGGGGCATCAGAACTTCTGAGGACCCCATGACCTCTTCCTTTCTCTTCTTTTGCTAAGCAGCTCTAGTTAGCATATGTTATTCTTTAGTTTTTTTTCTCCGTTTTATTCTTAAGCTATTTGTCACAACCATGATGTATCAACACCATAACTGACAATTTACAAAATTTTGATGAAATTTTGTGAAATAAATACTTAATTTTAGTATACTGTAAAGATTTCATGGACCTGATGAGCTACAATATGGCCTTCAGAATAACATCATATAAACTGAGGTAGTTTGACATGTTTTGTCAACTCCATCAGAGTTTTTAGCCGACGGTGTGACTCTTTCAGTGATAGTGTTGACAAATCTGTGCAGTTAATTCATTTTAATGTATTTTAGATAAATGTCATTACTTCATATGTAACAAGTGTTTCATTTTACTCACTAGTTTGTCACCACCTTCAGTTCTGTGTCAACAGCCGTCAGATGGACTTTATGTTGTTTTTTATTTTAAATAATATTTCTTTTGTTTCTTGAGAAGCATTTGTCTGTAAAACTGAGTAAAATATCACTAGTAGGGTCATTAAAAAATAATTTTAAATGTATTTTTGTCAGATGGTGATAACAAGTTCTAGGTCAGGTCAACTAAAAATTTAATTTTCAAAAAAATTTGCAACTGGGAGCCTGCACCGTAGCATCTTTACATTTCTAAAACATTATTTGTCATACTTGAATGCATAAGCTTGAGGAATAATTTTTTAAAAGTTTTGGGAAAATTTAAACCCATTTTGTCCCACTTCTCAAGAATCACTGAGTAACAAATCTCCTTCTCGTACTTTAGCTCCTGAGCCATGGTCAGAGTTTAAAATCTGCAATATGAGCATAACTCCATCCGTCTCCCTGGAAAAGCCCTCTGACCGCCACCTTCGGACCTGCTAACTCTTATCACAACGGTAAGGACTGTAACCCACACTGTCAGAGTCAGAATGAAATTGACAGTATTCTTTCTGTGCCTGACATCAATTACTTGATGAAATTGTCCAGATAAAATCCTAAAATGTCTGAAGAAAATCTGGTAAAACATTCTGTTTGAAGTTTTAATTGCTTTCCAGTTGAGCAAACCATCTCTGTGACGCTTGAATACGGAGTGAAACTCATTCAGAAATGATGACTTACATACCTAGTGGACCTGAAGCTCACAGGAAAGGGGTCTGAATCCAGAATCCCTGCCTGAGAAATGAATCAAGTGAATTTGAGTGAATTGTGTTTCAGATCAATTATTGGCAAAACATTTGAATATGTTTACCTAATTAACTGGTTGTCTACAACAGCAAACACAATTTTTTGTTTTCTAACTATTGACCTCTGTATGCAGGTCCACTGGTGATGTCCAGTTACACAAGTTGCCTGTGGTCCCATGACTCCCAACCTCAGTTCTGGAGCAAGTACCAGGTGTGGGAGTGGCTGCAGCAGGTCATGGATATCCACCAGATTGATGCCTCCAACATTCCCTTCCGAAACTTTGACATGGACGGCCATCAGCTTTGCAGCCTGAACTACCATGACTTTATCCGTGCTGCTGGCAGTGTGGGACACATTCTTTACAACAGCATCACAGAGCTAAAATCGGGTGGTAGGTATGAGCGAGAGTGGGGTTCTGGGGGCCAGAAAAAAAGACGATTACTACAAGTATAAGAAAGGCTGTGTAATCAATGTTGTGTGTGGGACAAAGTGTAGATGGAATGAAGCAGAGAAGGGATCAAAAAGTCAGTCAGGGGTTGCACTGCATGGTGCTGGAGTACTTAAAGCGAGGGGAGGTGATAGATTTGTTGTTTTCTCTTTCTGGAGTGGCTCGTCTAACAAATCACAGGGGGCGTGAAGGTAAACAGGAGCAGAAAATGACTCATCTATTGATTTTAATTAGAGTTTGTGAAGAAACATGATGTTTGGAGCCTCAAGGAATCACCTTCTAACCTTTAACTTCTCTCGGGTGTAGGTTTTAGCTTACAAGACAACTGAGATATTTCATTTTCATGTCTAACAAATGAGAAAAACACATAATCTTTTATCTAGCAACTGAAGTTAAGAGTCCTTCAAGCGAAAACAGTGCCAGAAAACCTGGTATAACAGGTTTAACCTCCTGTCCGCAAGGCATGGTAAAATAAAACTTCAGTGCTTCCATTGTTCTTCCTGACTGGAACACGCAGCTAATTTACCTTACACATAAACATCCATGTGGTTACCATTCTTGGACACCGGCAAAAAAAGAACATGGAAGCCAGGAATAGGTGTCTAAAGTTCAAAGCACAAATGGGAATCCAGAGTTCACAACATAGTGCTGCTACAAAAACTACATCAGTGTCCAAAGTATTTTTGTCAGACATAAAACCACCAATCAGAGCAGAAATGTTCATGCCAAGTTATTAAAATCTGTAGATACAACACAGTTCACCAAGTTTGCCTTGTAAAAGCATTGTCTGATAATGCCTCAAAGCAATGTACCAGATTTTATGACGTACCTGATGCAATCTCAGGCTATCTTGCACACTGCTTGGGGTACTTTTTGATAGTTTCAGTTCAGTCATTCAACAGAGACTTGTTTAAAGCTTGCAAACAGACCCTTTTTTTTTTAATTAGTCAAACTAATCAGAAAATCAGACAGAAAAATTCAAACATGAATATTGAAAGATTTTGCACAGGCTAAAATTCTGAAAACCATAATGGATACAATTTGCTTCAGCTTACACCTTGCAACACAGATGCTTCACAGTTATGTCAAAATCTGTGAAAAGTTGCTCATTGTGCTCATGCCAGCTGATCAGCTTGATTCTTGTGGTTCTTGTGTTGTTGTTAAACCAAACAGAATTAATGACACCCTGCCTCTCTTGGGAATTCATCCCACCCAACTGTCAACTTACGTTGTCTAGTGGAAAAAAAACTGCATTAAACTATATTGTTTAATTCCTAACCATCGAAATATTCAGTCTTCAAAATATTGCATAGCAAATAATGTTTGTGCTAAAATGATTTTTTTTGTTCCCTCTTTATTGATGCACAGGCCAGTACCATGTGGATATCGGGCAGCTGGAGATCAAACATGAAAGTAAGTTGAAATACAGCATCAATGGTGTTTGGGAAGATTTGCTCAAGGCTATTTATTTGATTCCCAATAAATGTTCCTTCCACTCACATTTACCCATTTTACAGCTGACTTATGTCCATTTCCAGATGTCAGCTATCCACCCGGAGGTAAAGCAAATATATCTTTCCGAATTGGATTGCTTAATAAAAACACATTTTATTCGAACAGCTGTCTGACTGATGATTTTATGATCTTTTTGGTTTGTTTTTGTTTTTTACTCAGAAGTCTATGACCCTTTGGTTCACTCACATGCTCCCAATGTCTCTCCCACCCCTTCAAGTCCTGGTAAGAAAAGAAAAAAAACATTTATGCAACACAGTGGCTGGAGCTGATTGACTGATTGATGAATAATGCCTGCTCACCAAGTTTAAATGTATTATTCCAGACATTAAACGGTCCTTTAGTCGAAGTCATCAGGTCAAAAAACACAGTAAGTAATAGAAACACAGCTTACAAGAAGTTGTCTTAGTTCCAGCTATGTCAGTTGTTTTACTGCCTCTTGTTTTTGTTCCAAAAGACCCGAGAGGAACCCACTTGTGGGAGTTCATCAGAGACATTCTTCTGAACCCAGAGAGAAACCCTGGGCTGATCAAGTGGGAAGATCGAACAGAGGGGGTTTTCCGTTTCCTGAAGTCTGAGGCTGTGGCTCAGCTATGGGGAAAGAAGAAGAATAACAGTAGCATGACCTATGAGAAACTAAGTCGTGCAATGAGGTACAGCCACACAAGTTTTACAAATGTAGCTACACAAATACAGAACCTCATGTTTGCATGCCATAAACACACTGTGGGAATGACTGCACTCCATACCATTTTTAGCAATCAATAAATTACAATTTTTGTTTCGGTTTCTCCACCAGTTTTATCACTATTCAGTATTATTTTTGTCTCAACTTGTGTAATTTGTCATAGGCAAGAAATTCAACATTCTCTTGTTCCTTTTCCAAATCTAAAGGAAAGTGACTCTGATCAAATTCTTATCACTGCATTCTTGGGGGTTCCAACCAAAACCATAAAACTTGAAAAAACAGTTTTAATGTGTTTCTATTGCTCATTGTCAGATTAACTCATATTCATTCCTACTATATGTTATTAACACACAGACAGAAAAAAGAGAATTTCACCAAGGAAATATTGGCTGGTTGAGTCAGAGCAGCTTTAACTTCACTATTGTACAAATCACATGCATCAGGAGGACATGAGGAGCGTAGAGTCAGTGTGAGGACAAAGGTGTTTTTTTATGTATTCTATTGCTGTTAAATGATTTGCAGTTTGCAACTTTCAAAACTGGTGCTCTCACTCCTAATATAAAGAATAACAACAAAAGAAAAGTAGTCAAAATATTTTATCCAAATTCATTACATAAAATTTAAAGTCTGTATAACCTTAATGGAAAGTACAAAATGGGAGTCACTGTGTTAAACTTTATGGAGTTATAAGCAAGCACATTGAGATTAAATATGAATAGCTTAACATTAAAATTTTACACTTTGAACTGTATTAAATATTTATAAACTAGTCTTAAAGTCTTAATTTTCAACAATAGAAAATACTGTTCTGAAAAGAAAAAATATGCTAATGAGGTACTGAGGAAGTGAAATATCAAGAATAAAGAACAAACCTATTAAAAATATGAAAATTGTTTCTTGTTCATTGGAAAAATCTTACATTTAAGGGGAAACCGAGTCAGACAGAAAGCAACAAAGTGAACAACTATTGTGTTCAGGTGCTGAGGTGTTGCAAAAGCAAACAAAAAATGGTGTCAAATAACATACCAGCTTCATCGTAACACCTTCAGGTCAAATCCTGGTTGTGCAACCTGGAGGCACGCAGTTCAAACCAGACTTTTAGATACAGTGCATAAGAAGACTTGCATTCTTTTTCTGTCCCTGTCTTGATATTAAGTCATTTGTTTTCCTATTTTAGGTTAGATAAAATAAATAAGTTACCAAAATGTATTTCTATTTGTTAAACACCTGAGTATTCAGAGAGATAATGTTTTGATTACTTTTTTAATATTAGAAATTCACAGAACCTTTCCACAGTATTTAATAGAATTGTTTTAAACTTATGAGTTGAGTCAGTTTTATGTATCCTGCCATAAACTCCTTACATTGGTTTGTTGGAATTTCTTACACACACCTTTATTATATAGAAAAATTTATTTTTTGGTTAATTTTTGATATATATTTTTACAAAATTAAGGATAACACTTTAGTCATAACAAATCTGCATTTTGAATTACCTCATAAAAAACAAACAGAAACAAAACTATATATATATATATATATATATATATATATATATATATATATATATAGTGAATTTTCTAAAATGAATTTTGTTGCTATCTCCATTACAGATATTATTACAAGAGAGAAATTTTAGAGCGAGTGGATGGGCGCAGACTGGTTTACAAGTTTGGAAGGAATGCAAGAGGATGGAGGGAGACAGAGAAGTGACAATTTCATTAATTTATTTTTTTTCATGCCTTATGTGCAAAATTGTAACATTTGAACGTGGTTTTCAGTTGACTTTTTAAAATATAGGTGTGTTTAAGTTGTTTACAAGTGTTTTCTATTTTTATTTTCTATTTCTTTTTATGTTTCCCTTTGTATTGACACTGCACTGAGATCCTTTTTGAGCTGCGCCAGTGAGACCTCAAAAGTTGTGTTTACATAATATTTTGCAGATGAAAAGCTAAGCGAAAGCACTAAAAAATGAATAATAAACACAATGAAGCTTGTGTGTGTTTTTGTTTTGTTGTTGATGAAATGCATTTTTGAAAATGTAAGTTCCAAAGGAACACATGTTTGATGTAGCTGTTTAAGCATGTGTGGACAAATTTGTGTTACGTGTTTTGACACTGATACTGTGAAATGTTCTTTGGGAAGCACGCATGCTCATTCACTTAAGTTAAAATTAAATGAAATTAAATTTAAAAAGATCCCATAGGCACAGTGCAAGAAACGCATACAAGTAAAATATTAATATTCACTGGAATTTTGAAGCTTACTTTGTCTTATTACATGCTTTGCTTTTATAAAATTGTAAAGAAAGTGTATGTGCTTTTAGATGTTTGATACAAATAAAGTTTGTAATTGTTTTACTTTCATCTAACTCATTTTTAGGAGTTTTGCATACTGTCAAATGTAAAATAGAGCGGATCAATCAGAGAAATGATGGTGTTTCCAAAGCGTCATGCTAATTGTAGCAATTTTTGAGAAAACTTAAATAATATTGTCAGCTGGCTATAGTTAACAGCAACGTTCAAATATCTTTTTACTGCTGAGCCTGTCACAAGCTAATCTGTGAAAAGACCCGCGCACATAGATAGTTCAGGTTCCTTTTGTTTAATCGTGACACTAGTGAAATGCCACACAGCTAATTGTTTGCCAGTGTGTGAACAAGCTGGTTCCAGTAGGCAGCTGACAAATGACTGGTTCATGATTGGCTTCTAGATAAAAGCAGTGTCAATAAAAGGCTTCTTTCTTTGGCCTGTGTTCACAAGCAAATTCACGTCTAATCTTCTCCCTGACTTATCTGGCATTTGGTGACCCCTCTTTACATAGCGTGACATTCACTGACACTTCATTGTGTTATTATCTTAACTGATGGCATCAAAGTTGTTCTTGCACACTGCTGCATCTATCTCTTTAATTGTCACTCTTTTGTCCTCTGTTCCATGCACACATATTGCAATATTGCCAGTGGAAGGGACATGTGATGTCATTATTCAGAATAAAACACAGTTTTTGTCTGACAAAACCTGATGCCACCAGAACACAGTTTATCCTGCCAGGGAAAGTACTTGTGATTTAAGAAATTAGCTGTGATTTTGTATTTTTTTACTACTCTGTAAATTAAAGTCGCTTGTATCCTAAAAGTCAGATGGAGCCTGTGCATAATCATGATTGAATTGGAATCAGATGCTGCTGATTGCTACATTGTTAATATACATTAAAAAAAAAATCAACTGTTCAAATTAAAATCCTCATGCGTCATATCTCTATTGTTCAGATTCCACATTGTCATATAAAAATACAGCATGTTTCAATATTTTTATGCATTTGGTGGACTCTACATTTGCAACATTGTACAAAAAAATCTGAAATCGGTTCTGATGAAAACAAAAGTCTTACAATGATTTCATCTTTCCTTACAGTTGAACATTCCCACACTACAGTTTAGTGCATTCAACCACACATTCAGAACATACAGATCTGTACACTCCTTTTGCCAGTAGTGCAGAACTTTAACGAGGTTAAACATACAGAGGGAGGAATCTTAGACCTCAATCTTCTTTGGACCTACCAGAGTCCTGTGTCCTTTCCTATTCCTTAAAGAAGTGGTCATAAAATACAGAATTTCTGTTTGGGAAATCATCTCTCTGGTGATTTGGTTACATGTACTTCAGAAAGACTCAATTATCACCCACCTTCAGTTCTCTGCCAGAGTCCACCAGATATTTTCCAAAATATCCTAGGATTTCAAAATATTTTTGATCCATGCTGTCAGACTCCAATAACCTCCACGCCAGCAGCACGGCGGGTCCTCACACACCATACACACACATTTCAATCCTTTGTTTTGCACCAGCTTCATCTAGAGTGTCTGCTGTTCAAAAGAATTAATTGGACCAAAGCCATATGCTTCTAATTAAAGTCACAATAGTTCCAATTAAAGTCCCAATACACTTTAAGTCTTGTGATGGTGGGACTGAAAAGTATTTTCCCTGGTATGAATCCAGAGCAACCAGTTGACTTGTAGGTTTTATGTAATGCTCATAATAGAGACTTCATCCCAAAAACTCACTTCTTTGCAGCTTGCTTTTCAAGCTCATGATAGTGATTCATGAAGATCAATTCACAACTCTCTTACTTGAATGGCATGTTGTTTCATTTGTCCTATTTTTGAGAGAGGCTGAATATGCCTCTGTGTAATGTAATATTTATAAGTCAAATAGATCATACTACTGCAGTGAAGGATGAATATATTTAAACACTAACATGATCAATTTTAACATTTAAATGTGTTCCAAGGATTCTGGAGGGGGTAAAAGAAGGTGGAAGCTGCTAAATAAAAAAAGGGTGACTCAAAGTCTCGACTGATGTCTGGAAACCACCAGGACACATTGCACACTGAGTAAAGAATGTACTACTTAACATTTATCTGAAATCTTTAGGATATTTGACTATCCTAGATAATGTGTCCAAGCAGTGTGTGTTGCACATGATTATGAGCATACTGAAGGACAGAGATGAAAAGGGTAATTAACAATCAGTAAGGCTGTTTAAAGAGCTGGAGATCGCAAATCTGATCTTAGTTTCACTTTGGAGCAATCTAGCCGGTGCTGGGAGCTGTTATGCAGGGTGTGTTTTATGTGACTAACTGAAGATAAATGGGCAGTTACAGGCAAATAAAGTAGACTGATCTTACCTCTGCAGACAAGAGCTTAATTTTCCTAACAGACCACTGCCTGCTGAACACAAACCCTTGCTTTACATGTCCTCAGTGTGTGATTATGCTTAAAGGCTGATGGCAACTGATTCGAATCGAGCTTTATCGTGCATGTCAATGAAGCACATGTGTATGAATCTCACCCAAGAGCCTAAGATTTAAAGGAATCTCAGGAACTAACTAGGAGTAAGAGAGAGAACTGTGTCAGAAATAACTTTGCAAGGCACTGTTAAACCAGCAGAACATGTATTTAGATTACAAGGCTTGGCTTCACCACAGCTGCAGAAGGCACTGAGGGCATGAATGGAAACATCCACTCAAACCAGTTGTAATGGATCTGAGGAGAAAAATAACATCACATGAACTCGAAATGGAAAATCTGCATGTTTCACTTTAGTTGTGTGTACTTTGATTGTACTGTACATCATATCACCTGTTACAAAAATTATAATTTAGTGTCATTGTATATAATCTCTTTACCTTCTGCACTTATTTCGCTAAACCTAAAACAGTGACTCCATTCGTGGAATTGAAAACATTATGTATTATCTTCCCCCAATAGTTTATCTTTCCTCGTCAGAAAATTATGTTCGGATTTGAATGAGCTGCACAAAAGCTATTATAACATTTAAAAGGGAGCACATTAATTCAATCAGATACATGCTGGAGGAAGAACAAGAAATTGATAAAAGATAACCTGAGCACGGGCATGAAGACTACTGGGACTGATGGGATTTTGTATTAGGGATCCTGCTCAGTGGAGCTATTGTATTGTCTCAGGAGATCCTCCGTTCGTTTTTATCAGGGACCCCTTCCTTCCCCCATTCACACTCAGATGAACCTGCAAGGCTCTGAGTTCACACAGTTCAAAACAGATTAGAGCTGTGTCACTGCAGTCATGCCTTTTGAAGGATAGGAACATGTCACAGAATGCTAGCCACAGTCAAGCTAATCATTACTCTAATGATCTTTAATAAAATTGTTCCAGCATGACTAACTAATGTGTTGTGAATCAGTTAAATCGAATGAGTTGTTCTAAGACACGATGCATCATGATATGCCCCAAAACATATCTGAATAGACTTTGCTGTGATTTTTCACATACATCCTCACTGTGTTTCTTGGCAGTCGTAAAGTATTGGAAAGTTTTTTTCTTTGTTTGTTTTCTTTTTGACAGGTCAAAGATGTTCTTGTTTTGTTCCTTCAAAATTGTAACAATAATAACTTCCTGCCCTGCATTTCTTCCACTATTGTTAATTTCCCCATAAAAATCACTTCATAGCTCCCTGGTTCCATCCAAGAACATGGAGACAACCCCGCACATATTTAATAAATTTGATTAATCTGGTTTTATAAGTGAGATATTTTCTATTTTGTTAATGATCTAATATTTGTAATGTTGCTTAATATTTCAAAGTAGTACAAACATACTGAATACTGTCTTGCTTTTATTCTTCCTGATGAAAGAAAGGCTTTTTGTTAATGTTTGTTTAATGTCTGTTCAATGTAAATTGTATTTTACAAGAGACTGATTTGATTAATCAAATCAGGCAGATTTTTTTTGTACTGATTTGATTAATCAAATCAATAAACACATTTCAAGTGTTTATTTCCACTTGAAATGGCTTAGATCACAAAGCTATTTCATGTCAGGTGAGCATGAAATATAAATGCTGTATTATTAATCCATGGAAAGCCAATAGCCTATCCAAAGGGGGTCAGGGGGAAAATAAAAAGCCTTCACCACCATGCACAGTAAGATCCCCAATCTCAGAGGATCTGTACAAGGGTAAAATATTTTAAAAACTCGTTTTTAGAATGAGATAAACTGTGTTACATTTGCTTGTTAAAATAAAAAGACAGATTGACCACAATCTTACTGTGAAAACATTGGAGCATCTTACCTATTTTCAGTGTTAAATTAGGATTTCTTTGGGAGTTTGTATAACATTGTATACTGTAATACCACCTAAAATAAGCAGAATGTATTCATTATTACATTATTGTTACATTTCAACATTGTTTGATAGCCTTGTTTGGAAATTCACATGTAAATGAGATCCCGCATTCTTCCCACCAGGGGGCAGTAGATCACCGAGATATCAAACAGTATGATTGTTTGAATTAGGCATTGGTTTTTCATAAAAATCAGCCGTGTAATAGCGCAGTTCATGCCAAACGTGTATACATTTTCTATACTCTATAGAAAACACATATTCACCTTTTATCTTTTCTTAAAAAAACAACAATAAAAACACCTCTTATTCACCTTTTGGCAGCTGTGTTTTTTTTCCCCATATATATTATGATAATATTATAATGATACATACATCAGGTGTACTTAGAATGAAATGAAGTTGAAATCACTAATATCAAACCTATTCCTTAAAATAAATACATAAACATGTAAAAGAAAATATTACCCACTCTGAAATCCTATATATTTTTTCAAACATATTTGGACCTAAGAGTAGTTTGTGTTCATTTGAAAATGTCAATGAATAGAAACAGAAAGCAGTAGCTGAAGCCAAGGCATTTTGTTAATGGAGGAATGATACTTTAGTGTTTATTTCCACTTGAAATAGCTTAGATCACACAGCTATTTCATGTCAGGTGAGCATGAAGAGAACATCTTTCCTTTTGCCTTTCATACATTTGAAAAATATTTGTGCATGCTCCTGACAGATAAGTGAGAGTAAACACCATGGAAAGATTGAAAGCGCTACCTGCATTATTTTAGAAGAAGACTTTAGCAATTTATTAGGGATAATGTCTCAAAAAGATTTAAAATCGGTCATTTCTTCATAAGGAAATTAGTCTACAAGTGTAGGACATTCAAAATAGATGCCAACATTCCCAGATATGGCTGTCCATGCAAGTTCACCGTAAAAGAAGACCAACATGCTAAAATAAATATTCAAAAGCATCTAAAATGACATCACAAGAACTATGATCTACAGCAGACTCTTGCTACTAATGATAGGAAAGTGATTGTTTGTACAATCAGAAAAGGACACAGCTGACTGACACAAGTCAGAGATTTAGATGATCTACCAACCATTTATTTAGCGAAACTGCTCAAGTCATATATCCTGAAAAGAGCGCTGAGCTCATCCGGCCAGATGCTTTTGTGCATTTGTGTCACATTGAAGAATAGAGGGTATCAGGCTTGTGCTGTAGCAGCCCCTAGACTCTGGAAGAGCCTGACATTTGATGTTTGTGCTGCAAAGCCCCTCTTGAGAAATGTACATTTTTATTTTTTATTTCACGTTCATTTAGATCTGATCTTTCATTCTGTGTTTTCTGCTTATTAAGCTGCTTTTTCATTTCATTTTCTGTATTTCACTGGTAATATTTCATTTTATTTACATTTTTATTTAAGTTTTTTCAATCACGTGAAACACTATAGTCAATTTTATTGTCTGTAAATTTGCTACATAAATAAAACTTACTTTGGCATTGCACAGGTTTAACTTACATAAGAGGTGTGTTAGAAGAAAATTATTGATCTCTAAAAAAATGAAGGCCAGACTAAAGTTGGATACATATACAAAGACCAGCAATTCCAGGATAATGTTGAATTTTTTGGACGGTTGAACCGAGCATGTTTGGCATAAACAAAATACATCCAGCATTCCAGGAAAATAGCCTAATACACTGTGAAGCACACAACTGGCAACGTTTTGGTTTGGGGTGCTTTGCAACAGCAGGACCTGCTCGGCGCACCAGCATGGAATCCATCATAAAATCTGCTGGGTATCAAAACCTGGTTGTTCTGCAACATGAAAATGCCCCAAAACTTACCAGTGAATCCACCAGACACTGGCTGAGGAATACGAAATGGTGAGTCATAGGCTGAGTCAAAACTCTTATGCATCTCTCATTGAGATTGGGTTAAGGGAGCTTTGAAATGTGATGTACATGCAAGAAACATCTTAAACATTTTACAGCTGAAAATAAGGAATGGGGAAAGCATTCTTTAGACTGATGTCAGTGTAGTAGGTAGGCTAAGAGTCATCTTCCCTGAGGTTATATCAAGCAAAAGTGGGGAGATTTCAGAAGTCTGGTGTTGTAACTTTTTCTTGTAGTAATTTGCTCTGAAATTTGCCCCAAACCCCAAAACATTAGCGGCAGAGAAAGAAATGGCTGTCAAAGTTTTGCTCCCTCTATTCCTACTTTATCACAAAGGAGAAGATCATTTACAAGATTATTTGAACAACCTGTTGCAAAATGTATGTAACATGACTATCTATTCAGAAGTTATATGTCTCAATGGCACAACTTTCTAATTATTTTCTTTATTTATCTGCAACAGTCAGCCTTCCTGTAAG
The DNA here is from genome assembly GCF_003331165.1 of Xiphophorus hellerii. NCBI lineage: Eukaryota > Metazoa > Chordata > Actinopteri > Cyprinodontiformes > Poeciliidae > Xiphophorus > Xiphophorus hellerii. The sequence goes on from NC_045673.1 coordinate 15,553,573, forward strand.
GAAATAGTTTCCACTTCACGCTGCCAAAGTAGTACAAGGAAGAACGCTCAAGAATTACCTGGTAAGTTACTGGAAACATTTGTTTGATGTTATCACTGCAACGAGGACGCTCAACTGGTTATGAAATTAAAGAGTTTACACAAGGAAAGACTATGGCCTCATTGTTGTAAGTTTATGGACTAAAGTTATTTTGGATTATCAGAAAGGACGACCTAAAAAGATTCACTGCTTTTTTACCTCCTTTTTTATCTCAAGCAATAACTTATATAGTAAAACACTTACTGTTTTGAGAAAGAGATACAAAACCTTTAAAGATTTGTTTCACTTTATTTAGAATCCCATTCAGTGTAGAGTTAATTATGCAAATGATTAATATAAGTAAACTTGTTGAAATGTCAAAAGACATTGTGTAAAGTGGAGAACAAAATTAATAGCACCTTAATATAAGCTCATGTAAAAGAAGCTTGTTGGTCATTGGCCTTGGCTTGCAACGAGGACATGGTAAGGGTTCAGTGAACAGCAATACTATAAAACCAATAAACAGAAAACACTGGACAGTGCTAACTTTTGTTCAGAAACTTAAACCTCTGTAGATAGAAAGAAAAAAGAACAACACAGAAAAAAATTATGATTCAAACCAATGAACTGAAAAAAAAAAAAAAATTCAATCATCTCAGTCAATTTAGATTTTTGATCTGTGTAAGGTGGCTCATCATTCAGGGCCAAATGACTAAAGGAGCAACACAAACTTCACTTGAGTTGGACACTTACAAAAGAAGTATTTACAGTACCTACAACTCATGTAATTGTTCTGTAAAATAATAATAATAATAATAATAATAATAATAATAATAATAATAATAATAATACATTTTATTTATAAGTGCCTTTCTAGACACTCAAGGACACTGTAAAAAATAGACTAAATCAATTTCAAATATACAACAATAAAATAATAAACTCACTTACAAAGAGCAAAGGGCATTAGATATAAAAAGCAGTTTTAAACAAATGTGTTTTGAGTTGCGTTTTGAAGCAAGAGAGTGAACAATATTTCTGTGTTGGGATGGTAATGAGTTCCAGAGGTGAGGAGAAGTGCAGCTGATTGCTTTATAACCCATAATAGTGAGACAGGCAGAAAGGATGGACAGGTGGATTGAGGAAGAGGATCAAAGCGAGGGGTAGGGAATGTGAACACGAAGAAGGTCAGACAGATATGGAGGGGCAAGGTTGTGAATGGCCTTAAATGTTAACAAAAGGATTTTGAATTGAATATGAACCTGTACTGGAAGCCATGTCATTGAGCTTAACCGGACATTACTGATGAAACGAGGGGGTTCAGGTTATGATATGGGCAGTTGAGTTCTGAACCATTTGGAGCTTATAAAGGGATTTCTGAGGAAGGCTGTAGAGGAGAGAGTTGCAGTAGTCCAGACAGGAAGTAACAAGACTGTGGACAAGGATGCTAGCAGTTTGGGGGGTGGCGGAGGAGTGAAGGCAGCTGATATTACATAGGTAGAAGTTGGCAGACCCGGTGACATTAATGATGTGGGATTTGAAGGATAGTGTCCTGCCAAGGATAAGGTCAGTATTACATCCCAAAGAGGGTGGTAGAAAGCAAATAAGGCATTGATCCAATTGAAAAACCATGTTAGTTAATCCTTACTAAAGTGATGTGAATGTTGAAGACTTAAAATTTGATCTAAAACCCGTTTATTTTGAGTCACTTGATTTTAATTGATTGTTATTGACTGAGTTAAAAATATCACCATGGTAATGTTGTCAAGGGGACAGCATCAACAATTTCAAAATTGAAGCTTACTGGAATTTTAAGTAAAATTCCAGTAAGCTTCAGGGGGACAGAAGGAGCTGGACCAGGAACGGTATAAGGTAAATTATTTTTCTATCCATTTTTATTATTTTACTTTATGAACAAGAAAATGTCCAATTTTGAAAAGAGATCTGTTTCTTCTACTTTAACTACCAAAGTAAACTTTAATAGCAGTTAGTTAGGTAGAGTAACAGAACAATTTAAGTGAATGAATGAGACATCTAAAATGTCTTTCAGAAGCACTGGTTTTAATTGCAAAAAAAACATACGAAAAAAAAAACCCCATTAGATTCAGAGAACCTAAACCATACCTCCGATGTTTACAGAGCAAGTCACTGTTTTTATTTGAGAAAAAAAAAAATTTTCTCACAAAAAATACTTCCATTTCTTATTATCTTTTTCGTAAAGTTATTCATTCCTGAAAAGAAAATGTTTGGTGTTTTTGATAGATTATTTGTGTGTGGGTGGGTGTGTCTGTATAATTCAGATCTTTCCACTAAGTCAAGTGGTTACTGATCATGTTAAACAGAACTGTTATCATTCAAAATCTACTGTTGCGGTTGGTTGTTAATATCTATTTAATTTGGACAAGCTTAAATTTTTTAAATATTATCTTAAGATTAAATACCATGTTCAATCACTGCAATATATTTTTGTTTTATTGTTTTATTTGTGAGGGGGAAAAAAATCAAACTACAGTCACTGGAATTGTGCATAAAAGCTGGTGATGACAAAGGCAGTGCTGACAGAAGGAATTATTATTCAACGTTAATTTTCAAAAGATTTTTGTTACTAATTTCTACATATTAGATCAAAAAAATATATTTTTAAGTTGTATTTATTTGGTTAATTTATTCAAGTAACTTCAATTTTTTCCTGTCCCTCAAAGCAATGGTGAAAGATGACCCTTGGGTTGGGACCTGGAGGCCCCACAGGCCGAGAGGACTCATAGCTGCACAGTTAGGGACTCCTGGTCCTAAATATGTACTACCTGGTCTAACAGGTGAGAATCCAATGTACATTTAACATAGCTTGCAGTTATAAATTTCATAGCTTAGGAGTTAAACGATTTTAAAATTTTCTTTTCTTTTGTCTCAATTCAAGGTGCAAATAACCATGACGTAACAAAACCTAAAGCACCAGCGTACTCCATAAGTGCTCGTCCCAAAGTGACAAACACCGACTGTTCCCCTGGACCCAAGTACATGATCCCCCCCAATTTAACCAGATTTGGCAAAGATGGGACACCGGCATATTCAATTCATGGTCGTCCAAAGCCTTTTGCAATGTTCCGTACTCCTGGACCTGGTCAGTTAGGGCTGTCGCAAAACACAACAACCGCTTGTTGAAAAGTACATGCGAAACATATTTTTGTTCACGCTAACAGAGGTTTTTTTTAACTCTCTTTCTCTAATTTTCTTTGGTATTTTAGCACAGTACTACCCAGAGAATGCAAAAAAGAGTTTGTTCAGATCCGCCCCTTCATTTACTCTCTCTGCGAGACACAAAGATATTGCTAAAACCCAAACTCCAGGTGAGAACGGAATTTGCTATTTGCATTGTCACTGTATCTGTACTGAAAAAAGTAATTACATTTTAAGCAGTGTTGTAAAATAGTATTTGCCTCTTACATATTTCATGGTTTTTTGGGGGGTAGTGGGGTTTGTTACTCTTAAATGTTTCAGATAATCTTTCCAATTTTATAGTCAGATAATTATCTCTTCGCCTTTTAGGTCCAGCTTCCTACAAACTCCCCGGTATAATTGGGACAAAAGAAATAACAAGCCCTTCATCTCCCTCCTTCACACTCATGGGCCGTACTCAAAAAGGATCCTTTTTCGAGGATCTTAGAAAGGTAAAAAAGAACAGTCCCTGAAACTGATCAAAATGCCAGATTTACCATTGTTTTCTTGAACTGTGGCTTCCTTTTTCAGACTCCAGGTCCTGCTGCCTACAATCCTGCAGACCCGTATTACTCCAGGCTAAAACCGCCACACTGTACAATGAAAGGTCGCAATTTCCTTCCTGACAGAAATGCACAAACACCGGGTCCAGGAGCATACTATCCAGAGAAGGTAAGCAACATTTCTTGTACAAGAAACAAAGCTGAAATCCTAAGCTTCCTAATACATTTTCTTTCTTCTCTACAGACAAACTTTATAAAACCAAAAGCTCCCAGTGTAACCTTTGGAATTCACCATTCACCATACTCAGTCCCCTTTATCGTGAACATGGATGGTTTCTTCTAAAGAGCAGAGTTCAATAAAACTCAATAAGCAAAGCACAAGATAACTGTGATCATGTTACTCCTTTAGCTTTATTTTCACAGCAAATTGTCTGAGTTATTAATAATGCTGGTATCTGAAAAGGGCTAAGAATTTAGCTGATGAAACACAATTTCAGTTTAACAGTACTTGAAACTGTTACAGAGTGATTTTTTTTATTTTAGTTTATTATTTTAAGCACTTCTGAATTACTAATTTTCAGTTTACCATCAATAAATTATAATTAAAGGTTATTTTCTTTTGTTTTAAGTTACCATACTACTTGCAATTAATGAAATGTTTTTTGTTTGCTTTGTTTTTTTGTTTTTTTTACTGAAAACAATTCCTGATCCAATGTTGGATTTCAGAACAGGAGTGCATGCATTTCACATGTTTGTTATTGTAGAACAGGACTTACATATTTGCAGAATATTTATTTACATTTAAACCAAAACAATCTTGTTTTACCAAACAAAATTGGTTTGGTAAAACCAAACCAATCGACAAAATGTGTTTTCTAACTTCTGAAAAACAAACAAACAAAAAAAAGGCACAATTTGCCATAAACAGTGTCAGTGGGTTCATTAATGTTTTCCTCCTGTTTGCTATTTTCTGCACAGTGGAATGACTTTTGAGACCCCTTCCAGTCTCAAGATATTGAAGTAATCCCCTAATCACGACCTCATCAAGTCAAATGTGTGCTTGTATTGGAATTCAACAGATACTGGAATGGAATTGCAGTCATGTTTGCCATTTCAGAAAAAAATAAGTGTTTTTTGGTTTTTTTTTTTTTACAATTTCATTAGCTGCAGATTAATTTAACAGCTAATTTTACTCTCCAGAACACTGGAGAGTGATAAGTGTTTTTCAGGACTGGAAATAAAACAAAATAAACAACAGAAAAAGCCAATAAAACCCTGAAATCTCAATTTATTGAAGAGAGACTGATGTAAAATGTAGTGGGTGGCTTAAGCGACACCATTATGAACTCACAGCTAGTTGGGGAAGAAGGATGTTCTTCAGTCTGGATGGAGAAAGAAGGTGAGTGGTTCACTACAAATAGAGCAATGTTGTTGAACATTATAATGTTTGCACTGGTTTCTGCATGCTAGTGTAAATGTCTTCTAGAAAAGGCAGATTGATGATGGTCAGTATTTCACATTTCTCCAATCTTTGGAGCCATGTAACAAAATCAATAAAATGGAGTACAAATAGGAAAACTTCAGTAAGTTCAGTAACTATGGCTAATTTATTAGGGAAGCATCAATCACATGACATAATTCAAGCACTTATTAAATATTTAAAAGATACAAAATTAGCTGAGAGGATTTAATATGTATGCGTGTGTGAGTGAGTGTATAAGTATGTATAGAATTTAGTTTTTTTTTTTTTTTTAAGATTTGAAGATACAGTATATAGGAAAAATTAATTTCTGAAATTACATCTCCGTCCAGTTGATGGCGGTAATACGCAAAGTGTGTAAACTGCCATAAAACGCAATAGAAGAAGAAGAAAGTTTGCCGCTTTATCGTCAGGCATTTGTATGGACTCCTCTCCCCATCTGAGGACGACAACATGGCGGTCTCCTTGCGCCTGGGTCGTCAGGGAGTTTTATATGGTCTCAGGTTATCTCAGTTCAGCAAATGTTCGTGGCCCAGACAGACGTGTCAGGACCGTGTGAGATATTTCTTTCAGTCGCCATGGGTGCTCGGTGAGTGTTGAGGAGTAAACATATGCTTAACCATTGTCCTTTCTGAGATGACATTTGCTGCTAGCGTCATTTGGTGGTCTCAGTTGTCAGCTGTGTTTGGGATGATTTTGTTATAATCTGGTCAAGCGTCATGTTATCGACAATGTTGAGAACATGATAGCGGTGTTTGACTACTAGCTGTCTTGGCCTCCGTTTAAGACGGAAAGCTATCATATCTTTAGCTTAGCTTTTAGCATGTCACCTCTGATGTTTTTCGTTGAAACATGTTAGACTTCTGAGTTTCTTATGTGTTCATGTCATACTACATGTCTTTTGGATTTCATTTTTGATAAAGCTTTTTGTGTTTTCACTCTTTAATATCATTTCACTTATATGTTTTGTGTTACTTATTGTCAGTTAGGAATACTTTATTATTTAGCATCTTTGAGCGTCCAGTTTTTTGAATTTGTCATGCGGCTTATATATTCTTGTTATTTTGAGAGCATAATGCTTTTAGGCTATTATGTGCCATGATTTACCAGCATTTGAAAATAGTAGGACATTGTTGTGATCAATTACTATTTCTCCTGATATTTGTGTTTGTGCTGTACTAACAGCACAAATACAAATATTTGTGCTGTAAAATTTTATTTTATTTTGTCTTTTATTCTTTATATGTTGTGTTGTCTGTGTATCATCTTTGTGGACCATGAGTCTGTTGAATGAATAAAGTATAACCGAGTGAATTCAACGTCTTGTGCAGATGGTTTCTCTTTTCGTATTTATGACGCTTACTGCAGACCAGTTTCCAATAGGGTGGATAGCAGTAAAAAAATTAACTGAACGTAACAGTTAAACTGTTTTGTTGAAAATAATGCAGTTATTATATAGAAATCATGAATACAAAACCGCAATACAAAGATGTTCTCCCACATGGATGTAGTTTGAATAGTAGTTGCAATAATGTAAAATAAAAAAAAAAGGAAATGCATACGTCTTTATTATTTAAAATTACAATCTTTGTTTTGGGAATATATTTAATTTAGTTTCCCCTAATAAACGTTAACACATTAGGGAAGTATCGGTTGCCTGAAACCAGATAAAAACAAACAAACAAAAAGTGCAGGACATCAGCCCATAAGGATAATACATTTTCCTGAAGTGACATATGAGACTGAAAGATTAATTTTTACATGTTTTTTTTTTTTTTAAGTTGAAACCAAAATGAATGTACTCTTTCAATTGTTTGTTTGACAGTCATAAAGAAAAACTATATTTCATGAAGCCTGAATGTTAACACTCCTGTTGTGTAATAAATAATCTGGTGATGCATTTATTAAAATTCAATTGACAAAAAAACCTTTATATGTTGCACCACTGCTATCCAGCAGATGGCATTGGTTATCTGCATTTTGGTGAACTGCTTCCTTTAAAGGAGGGTATTAGGCAAAATCCACTTATTTAAGCATTGTTATAATGTTAGTCCCTCATCAAAGACATACATGGAGTGTTGCTTTGTTGCTTTGATTCTTTCATGCATGTTTGATAAATACTTAAATCTACACTGGTAGATATTTGGGAGTGCCTAAACGCTCAAATTTTTTATAAGTCACATTTGCTCTATGCACAGCATTTTTATGGCAAGTGAAGGTAATATAGTCACTTGGTGGTGCTATACGATGAGCCTGGAAGATACATAATGCTACCCCTTTAGTAAGCACTAGTATTTAATTATTTTTAACTAAGCAATTTCTGCAAGTTATTTTTCTACTGTTTTGTAGAAGTTACTAAACTGGAGAGACCTGTGCGAAAGATAAACTTGTGTACCTCTGAGCTTACAGCTCCCATAATTCAAACATCTATCCTTTTCAAGTGTATTTTTGAAATGTCTAGCTGAGGTTAATTTAGGTCCAACGTGGAAAACAAACATAAGAAAAGTAGAGACAAGGAAGACAAGTTGTTCAAATGAGATGGATCTCTCCATCACACTGCTGAGAGCCAGATGACCTCTGGGCATCTGGCTCAATGTTGTCTCAGACATTGGTCTAAGAGGGTAAAAGAGGAAGAAAACTTCTTTATTTTTGATACAGTTGGTGCCAGGGCCATTGTTAGACATTGACCTGCTGCTGCTGCACATCTTTCACAGTTGTGCTGTCACTTTTCCTCTGCTTTGCAGCTGTGGATGTTGTGTTGACCTACTCAGCTTTGGTTACAGCCCAAACATTCTACCTTTAGGCTCTTTACTGCTGTTTACTCAATTTAGTGTGACATTTGTGTTACTCTTTTCATTGCTAGTGTCTGTGCATAAACTGTTTTCTTCTTTCTCTCCTCTAGGTGTCAGTCCACTCAAAGTGCAAATGCCAGCCCTTTCACCCACCATGGAAGAGGGAAACATAGTCAAATGGTTGAAGAAAGAAGGTAAAGGGGACACGTGTTTACATTGTTCTTCCGTCTTATGTTAGTGGAAATAAAAAGTATATTCATTTGCTAAAAAATGTTATTATAATTTATTTATTTTGCTGCAGACCTTTTAAAATTTAGCATTAGCTCGTAGTTGTTGTTTTTTAACAAAGACCCAGCTTTTCTACTTCTCATAATTAAAGATCATACACAAGGCTAGTCAATGATTAATTTAATGCAAGTTTAAGCAGTGGAGCAGTTCCTTAATTGGCTCAAAGAGTCAGAGGACTCACTGATGTGCACTGCTTAGCAACCCATCTTGGCCAGGTGCTGTAGCCATGCTTTTGCTCATCTGGGGACAGCATACTGTGCTCTGATTGGCTGCTCTGCTTTGTTCGTTGCCATCTATTTTTTGGCACCAGGCTGTATATTTACAATAATGTTTAAGCAAAATAAAAAAGAGGAAAATCATTATGTTACTTACTGACATCCATTATCATAAAGGGTGTCAGTAAAGGGTTTTGATGTATTTCAAAGAATAATGGTTTTGGATGAAAGAGTTACTTCAAATACAAACTTGGAAAAAAAAGTTTTAGTTTGTTCTTTTTTTTACATGTAATATGTTAGCTCATTCCTGAACTGCTTTTTATTTTGTCCAGAAATATATAAATTTTCTTTTTCATTTCCAGTGTTTTCTGGTAGAGTAGAGGTTATAAGGCTCTAAGCCTCTTGTTGAATCTTTAATACTGCACATCACATCAAACCCAAGGGGTCACAGGTTGTTAATGACTCATACAAATCCAATCACTGCTCGGTCTTGGGGGCCTTTAAACTCAATACTCCTTGGATGTTTCAGCCCTCCTCCTTATATTTCCATTCATTCTTTATTTCACACACTGAGAAGTCAGGTAATGGCCTGAGGTGACGGGTTTTTTTCCCTTATCACCACTCAGCTGCAAATTCAAAAAAACCCAGCCCCCGACTTATTAATGCACCGTATTTAAGCACTGTAGGTTTCTCTAACTGGTTTCTCCGACTGAACCATTCTTCAGTATGTAAGTTATTACCCTGCATGCTTAACCCTAAAGAAGTCACTTCTTGCTGAAGAAGAAGCCTGGCCTGGAAGTTTAAAAAGTCCCAGGTCAAGACTTTCAGAAATAGTGTCTAACATAAAATTCAAGGGTTGGAATGAAATCAAAGAAACTTTAAATTTAAGATGTTATAATATTGATTTTTACAAAGTAATGTATGATGCAAATATCATAACTAATATCATTTTGTCTTTTTTGCACATCTTTTCACTTGATGCATCTTATTTGTTTTGTACTACATGTAAAACTAACTTTTTAAAAAAATGATTGTCCTTATTGATTATTGATTAATATATTCCATTCCATATTGAACAGGTGAGATTGGGGGGATTCTGACTTGTTTCTTTAAAGTTAGGCAGGCATCTCATCTCAGACCTGCTGTATCTCCCAGTCTATTTGCATAAAATATTTCAAATTCAAAGTACGGTATATTTTCTTGTTTTTGCCTTTATTGGAATTATGTTTCTCTCTTTTAGCTTTTACGTGTGTTCAGGATGTAAGCAAAGCTCTTGTCAAGAGTAACTGAAAATGCCACCAATGATTACTATTCATGTATTCCAGTCACAGCACAAGTGATTCATCTGCACTTTAGCTTTGTTCACAACCGTTTAATAATGAAAATGCTTGATAATTGGATGCGTATTAATGTGTCTTTTTGAAAGATCTCAGATGTGGTTCTTTTTTTAACAGGTGAATCCGTGGAAGCAGGCGATGCCCTATGCGAAATAGAAACCGACAAGGCAGTGGTTACTATGGAATCAAATGATGATGGGGTTTTGGCAAAAATATTGGTAAGATGATTAGACACGAATTTAACATCATGGAAACTTGAGAACTGAGATTAGTTTTGTCATGTAACTTTGGTTTTGAGTTTATCCATATCCACACAAGATATAGTGCTGTTTATTCCTTTCCTTGTTTTATTCCTTTCCCTAATTGGGAATGCTAATTGACTGCAGTTGTTTAATCTGCTTTTCCTAAACAGAGGTGGCAAAAGGCATTGACATACTGAATTCACTGAAGAATGTTTCCTGCCATCCCCCCAGTGTGTTTATTTGTGGTTAGAATTTTTAATAAGCTGCCAGAGATGGAGCAATCAAATGTCATTCAGTGGGACTCCACCACTTGTTTGTCAGTCTGCAGAAAAAAATTACTTTTTTTCCCCTCTTCTGTCAGTTTTCTGCATGTGTAGACAAAAACATCATGGATCTTTGTCATTGTTTGATCTAAATCTTTTTCTATCCATGTAATCTTGGATTAATCTTGTGTTAAATGACTTGTTTTCAGCTGACTTTAAACCTACTTTGTTTAAAGTCTGTTTTCACAACAAATGCACATCAAAAATATTCCCATTAGTTCTCTTTTATTTTATATGTAACTTTACATGGTGTTCTTATGCCATTCATGTCACTGGTTTCCAATTCTCTTCATGTCTTAGCCACAGTGTGGCTAAGATAGTTTCCATAGCAACCACTCAAGAATTGGGGGTAGGGGCTTTAGCTGGCAAAGAAAGATGGTCTGCTTTAGATGAGCTCCAAGCTCTCTTTTACTTGCTGTGTGACAGTGTGTGTGTGATATTAATGGTAATAACTGCAGATCTGGGCAGCATTTGGCATATTTTTTAATGTTTGTATGGTTTTGCATTTTGGATTAGAGCATATTAGCCAGTAGCGGTGTCGATGTGGCTCACTAAGCACCCAGTAGGTTTCTAATTTAAAGGCTAGCATAATTACTTGCCTGTGGGCAAATTTCTTGACAGGGTGCTGTAGACAGAGAAATTGGACTCAGAAAGGATTTTTTTAAATTAATGTTAAGCAGTGTTATCACTGTCTATTAGTAAACATGTAAGGACAATTTCACAGTTTAACACATACCACCCAGAAAACAGGTAACAGTGAAATAATGCGTGCTAATGATTATATTGAAACGATACAAGCATATCAGTGACTATCTTGTGTTTCTCTGAAAACTGAGGAAATGTGAAGAATACTATGGTGTTATTAAAACAGCTAACGCAATTTTTCTTCCATGAAAAACAAGCTTGTTTCAACCTTAAAAATTATGAAGCAATTTGTTGAGTAAGTAATTTCCACATTTTTAAGTAACACCACCTCATCTAATCTTCAGTGTGATAAAAAGATTCACCATATTTTGAATAAATCCTTACCCTGTTAGAAATTTAACGTTTCTAAAGTCGAAACACTGCATTTTTCTGTCCAAAACTATCAGACAGAAGGTAAAAAAGCATAAGGTCCAGGACAGTTTGATTCCTAAATAGTACAAATCCTGCACAACTCTCATAAATCTCCAATACCCCCTTTACTTAGCAAGCCCAGCCTCCCTCCGAATCTGTGTAAATTCACTATTATTTATTTGCGGATTTATTTTTCTGTTATATATTTTTTTGCTTTGTGTATTGTCTTTTTTGATAACCTCAAACTAAATTTGAGATATTTATGACATCGGGAGTAAATCACTTGACCAAAGTGTTGATGCCATTGTTGTTATTTTTGAAAATGAGTGCCTAAATGTGTAAAACAGCAGTGCTTTGTGTGACTCAGACAGACAGGTTTATATAAATGATGCTGCTGGACAGCCGTGTCGCTTAGGCATAATCGTGCAGCTCAGGTGTTCTCATTCTGATGTTACTTCCAGTTTGATGGGTTGGTCATTGGAGTTATGCTTTTCAAAGCTCTTTTGAATAATACTGTCGGTTTTATGGTTTCCTCAGTCACTTTTTATTGTTTTTGTATGTTTTCTTTTTTATTTTGTTGTTGCTAAGTTCAAATTATAATTTTTTTTGATAAAATGGTGTTCATTTTTGTTTCTTTTCCTGTTCCTTTTTTTCTTTGATTCACATTCTTGACAAGCAGCTTGCTGAGGGAGTATCTTCTAAATAGTGATAAAGTGCAACCTGCCAAACGTTTTGTTGTGCCGAATCTTCAATTAGATGGATCTATATTTGAGAAACCAGTGCCCTGTGTCGCTTGGGGAGACCAACAAAAGGCTTGTATTGGATTTTGGTTACTGTGTAACAAGATAACAGGCATAGAGGAGCATAGCAATACTCACAGGCACTGCAGTGCAGTCAGGTTTTTTACTAGAATTATGCAGTAAAATAATAAAAGCTAGTAAAGACGATGAGAAAGGTTCCTCATAATTGTCACTCAAACAGTTTAATCAGTGAGACTGGGTAGTAACTGACTTCAGAGCTCAGATTTAACTTCCCTTAATTCAGTTTTGATTATTTTTTGCACATTTGTACAAGAGTTCTTAACCTTTCTTCTACTCTTCATGGATTCAGTTGTAAAATGATTGAGCCTGATGATTCTGTGTAATTGTCTAAGTGCCTGCCTCGCCCTCTCTGCAGATGGAAGAGGGCAGTCGCAATGTGCGCCTTGGTACTCTCATTGCTCTCATGGTGGAAGATGGGCAGGACTGGAAGCAGGTTGAGATCCCCCCTCTAGATGCTGCATCACCAGCTGCAGCTCCATCTGCTTCAGATGCAGGCGCTGCTTCAACGTTGACCCCCGCTGCTCCATCTCCAAGCCCTCTGCCAAAACCAGTCACATCTGGGCCGTGAGTGTCACTTTTTATCTTTTGATCTATTCAAATTAAACCTATCCAGTGTTGGGCTTAGGAAGTTTTTAAATATTCGGATTAGAATTATTTGAAGTCTAGCATTTATTTAGTTGTTACAGACCAGATTTGGTTTGTCGTCAAATGTCTGTCTGGCTAAACAGTGAAGATCTTTTTTTTTTTTTTTTCTATGAAAGCACTTGTACCTAGCACATTCTGTCATGCAAACAGTTTTCAAGATAATGCTGTCTACTCTGTGAGCCACGCAAACTCCGCGCGCATTTCCACGCACAGTTGGGATTTCATAGTCAAGTGTAGAGATTGCCTACTTTTCTTGGGATAAATTCCATTATTTCCCTCAATCCTAATGGATACTAGCAGGTTTTATGAGCTAGTTGGGCGCCTACTCATTTATTTTCTCCATCAGGGCAACCTCCACACACCTATGGCAGTCCTCTTGACTGGGTTCACTGACTCTCAACCTCATCAGCTTGGTGTCACATGCAAATAAGTTTGATGTAAACACTGTTGTCTACCTCGCAGTTTACTGTGCGACACCGAGTATGCGCACACGGCTGAAGAAATTGATCTTTCCTCAGACATATCTGACGGACGTCCTCTTCGAGTCTATTCAAGTCTATGTTGAGTACGTACGGACCTCTTAAGGAGCGAGTTATGCCCGAGCGTGTTGGGGCCTTACGACAGACATGATTCAAAAAGAAAGAAAAAAAAGTTAGTTTATAGCTGACTGGGTCATTTTCGACCTCACTCATGCTGACAAAAATGGAAACTAAAACTAAGATGCTATGTAGGCTGCTTAGAAGGTACTTTTCCACATTTGTAGAGTCAGTGTTTTCTTTTTTTTTAATCCTAAATTCACATTGAATTGAAAGACATTTGTTTCCTTTTCTTTAGTTGCACTTTCCCAATAATGTCTCTGAATTTATCTAAGACAGGTAATCTAAAGTTTAAAAGCTTAGTTTTGAACTCTTTTCTACGTGTTTTTAACACCATTGTCAACACATTCTTCCAAACACAGGTTACGTTTGAGTCCAGCAGCAAGACACATTTTGGACACCCATGGTATTGACCCAAAGTTGGCCACACCTACAGGGCCACGAGGACTGATCACTAAAGAGTGAGTGATTGGATGGTTTTACATTAAGATTTACTACAAGTTTTGTTCTGTTTCACTCAATAAAATCTAAAATGGCTGATATACAAAGGGTGGAAGGCAGACTTAGACAGATTGGTGCTTTATTTGGAAAGTCAGAAGGCAGGAAACGGCCACAGGACCAAACTCAAAGGGCGAGTAAAGATGTCTGAGCCTCTTTATGCTACAATACTGTGAGAGGTTTTTGTTCTTGCTTAGTCTTTCCCATCACAGTTCAGTGATGTTGGGGAATCAGTAAAGATCCTGTAAACAACAATGACATTTGTAAGAATAAGGTAGTTGAGACCTTTAAGTGTTTTAGCTCGGTTCTGGATCGAATTCACTAAGGATAAAGCTGTGTACACACACACACACACACATGCACACCCCTGCAAATGGCTACCTGCCGTCACTTGAGACCTAACTGAATGCTCTTGCTGCTCTCCAAACAGCCTGCTGGGGAATCTCATTACAGAACTTCTGTTGCCATAGCGACCCAGTCTCTAAGCTCCATGGTGACCATGGAAACATGGACAATATGTTCTTAGGTGTACAGAGGCAAATAACTAGCACATTATTTTGAAATGAGCATTTTATAGTTAGTTATTGAGAATTCAGCATCATGTTTTGGTCTTGTTGTGTACCTCATTGTGTAAAATACATGCTTATTTATTGTACTGGGGTTTATATGGTGGCTGACTAAATAAACCCCCAAAAACGTATAATTGCCCGGATAACAATATTTCTTTCAATTTAAAAAAAAATAAATATTTATTCTCTTTTCTTTATCCTTTTCTAGACAATTAATTGAAAAGTTTGATGGCTTTTCAATTAAGCCACCATTATCTGGGGTCTATAGCAGAAATAGACCCCAGACAATTAATCGTCTATCAAGGAACTCCAGAAATTCAATCATTATTTCACAGCAAGGTTTTATTGAGAAACTTGTTTCCAGCTGATGGCCTCATCGAACAAATCTGCTTATACTTAAATGACTTCATCATCTTGCCAAGATCTTTGCCTTCTCAAACATGTATATGCTGCATTTAACAACTAGTGTCCCCAAATCTTTTACAGCCATAGAGACCTGGTGCTTAAATAATGGCATGATGCTTATTATAGACTAGGCAATTTGTTGCAGTATGCATATTGTGTACAGTGACATGGCGTAATGAAAACAATATCATATTTGCAACCCTGCTCAAAACCAAAGTTAAGGGGATTCCCTTTTGTCACTATATTTTTCTTTACCCCCAATGTTCTTTATACTTTGTTTATTGCAAAACTGTTTTGCAATAAACAAAACAGTTTTGTTTTGTTTATTGTTTATTTATTCATTTAAAAACAAAATGAATAAAACGAGGTTAAGAATTGTGTGTTCTTTAATTTGACCTTATCAAACAAGTGATAGAAAGTGGTTTGGTTGTTCTTGTATTTTGTGGTAAACCACACGGATGGTTCGTTGGCTAAAGCAAAACCTACATGCTACTCTTTTAGTCACAATTTAAAACAAAATATCATTCCTACGTGGCACATAAGGCAAATAAAAGTAGTTTTATAAATTAAAGAATAGGCACTGTGCTGGATAAAATAAGATAAATCTAAACTTTTTCCCCTTCCATCGGTTTCATTGTTTTCTTCTATATAAGCTTACTCTGTGGGGGCGTTAGGAGACAGGATATTTCGACACACTTCTTTCTTTTGAGAATTTTTGCATTTGAGAGGTCCTTTGTTTCCTTTTTAATATTCAAGTCACCTTCTCCTTCTCTTTCAGAAGTTCTTTTGCCTTGGCTGTCGGTAGAGGTTCCACTGAACCATATGCACAAAACAGATCAGCGGTGCTATTATTAAGCTGCACTGAATTTCTTAAAGAACATTTCTGGAATTTATTTGTTTGCTTTGTCCAGTTATTTCAGCTGATTAAATAACTGTATAGCAATCAGCATAGCCTGGGGATTTCTAATTTGCCTCCACAAACAAATCTGTAATGGAAAGAGAGGAGCCGGGAGTGATTATAAAAAGTAGTTGACAGAATGATGAGCAAAAGTGAGATTTGAGCCCCAGGCAGTCCCAGCAGCATGGTAAAGCCAGGAGCAGCTGGTCCAAACAAAAGGCTGCCTACATATGGGTAGGTGGACCACAGGCCAGTGAACTGGAACCAGAGAACTCAAAACACACCTGATACTTGTCCTATCCAGTGCTTCTGCAATTCAGACCAAAATGAGTGAATTAAAGAATAGCCTTAAGGCAGATTTGCTCGCATGAAATAATTTCTACCTTTGTAAGTTCTGCCTCTGCCTCCGCTCTGTAGTGTTATTAAAAGCTCAGTTTTGTTTTTTTCACTATCTAGTAAAATGGTTACAGTAAAGAAAATCTGTGTTTTTCATTTTAGTTGGAGAATGATATTAACAGAAAATTCAGTTTAAACTTAAAATTAAGACTCGAGTCAGCTGGAAAATTTTTTGACCAAAGAATTTTAACTTGGGTCTTAAAAATAATTAGTCTGCTGTATTTTCCTGTGGCATGTAATTAGTTGAGTTGGGAAGTCTTTGACTCTAAGAAGGATAATGAAATGAAGGTAGTCCCTTTGCGCGGCTGACACTTGATTCTACCACACCTGTTAATTGTGGTTGCAAACAGGACATGATTCTCATGACACCCTTCCACTCACAAATAACCTAAGGTTACCTTTTTTTATACGTGACACAAACAAATACAACAGTTTCTTCTACGCCAGGTGGATGGTACAAGATAAAGATCTGAGGATATTAAATAAATCTTTTTGAAACTGAAACAAAAAGAAAAACATTTCTGAAAATGAACGTATTTAAGTGATTTCTCAAGTAAAGTTTAGCTTCCATTCTGAAATTTGGTATCCAAGTGCATAAAATATTGTAGGTTTTATGAGGGATTTGTTTCTTTATGCTTTTATAACCAACTTGAACTGAAAGTCATGTGTGGAATAGAAAGTCATAGTTTCACTTTAGGCAAAACGCAAAAAATTTAACAAATTTAGATTTTTCATTATTATTGTTTATTTATTTGATTTGATTTTGCAGGCAAAGATGTTTTTAGATGATTAGTTTAACTTGTTTTACATCTTTCTTTGTATGCTTGCATTTTGTTTATTTTCATTGTTTTCTGTTTCCAAGAGATGCACTGAATCTTTTAAAGAAGTCCCCGACCCCAAGAACTGCACCAGGTACCATAACGACAGCAGCTCCGAGTCCTGCCCCCACCCCAAAACTTCCCCCTCCACCGCCAGGCAGTAGACCCAACATCCCTCCAGTATCTATACCTGGAAAACCAGGAGCACCGGTCAGCACTTTTTCTGTTTTTTTCTGACCACATTTTCTAATCAAATGTAAAACTCCTTTGAATTGGTTAAATATTCATGTATGCAAGTTATTATTTTTGTTTTCAGGAATTATATTTCCATACACCTCAAACTTTAGCCTTTCTGAAATATATTTGTCTCCTCATTCATGTGTTCATCCAATTCATTCCACTTGTCATCTTCAGGGAAGTTTCACTGAGATCCCTGCCACGAATGTTCGCCGAGTGATTGCTCAAAGACTGACCGAGTCCAAGACTACAATCCCACATGCATATGCTTCCATAGACTGTGACATGGCTGCTGTCATGAAGCTCCGCAAAGACCTTGCCAAAGGTAAAAACCCACAGCTTAAAGTGAGCTGTGGGGAGAAGAATGGATTGCATCCATTCTTCTTTTTTCTTACACTTAGCTCAGAGAAACTGTTCTTGTTCATGAAACTAACTTTTGTATTCTATGCAGTGATATCTGTAACAGACATTAGCCAACCTTGTTCAGATGACCGTTGCTAAGTAGACCTGAAAACAAGAAACAAAAGACTGAGGCATTCTGAATGTGAACAGGAACTAGGCAAGTTCCTCTTTATGCATTGAAAAATTGCCTTGTAAATTACTTCTCAAATTGATTTTTAACGTGGTCAGTGTGTCATTAGGAATTATGAGTTAGGTGCTGAAGTAAATATGCATGACTATGAAGTTTTTAAAATGGTTTAAACAGGACTCCATGCTGATGCTTGAGGTTGGATCAGGACATTTTCATCAGTGTATTTTTCTGTGCAAAAAAAACAGTTAATAGCTCCTATAGCCACTAAACAAGACAATGTATGTGTATGGGTATAGAGTCTGTAAAAAGCAATATCAGCTCAATATTTTATTAACACTACAAGGAGTTTGTCTGTCCCAGCTTGAAGGCTTAATGATATACTTCTCATATTTCTGCACAGAAGTATTTTACTTCCCCAGGCCCACATCCATTCTTGACAACAGTTATTTCACAAACTTTCTGTTTCTTGTGCAACAGAAACCAGATTGTGTATGTTTCCAACATCCACAAGGGTGTCAAGGAAGGTCAACTCCAAGTCAAAATAACTTAAACTTTTTTCATGTATCAAACCTTCAACACATTAGGAGTTAAATCATCCATTACCTACTTTGACCTGATTGACCTTTCTCGTTGAAATGGATAAAAGTTTTTATTTGCGGGGTACAGGGTGCGGGGGGGTTGTGGGTTGCACCTATCACGTAATTGGCTTTGTTTAGCTTAACTTTGCCTTAGTGTCAAACAAACACCACGTCTCTATGGGTGCTGTGTGCATGGTGGGGGAAATGAGACGCCCATTCCAGACCTATTAGCAAGGCTGTGTGTGTACTGAGGGATTCTCTGGCCCCGGTTGTTTTTGTGGCCCCTCATTGTTCAGGAGCAGCGTGATTTCACGGTTAGCTCATTAATCATCCCGCTCACAGCATTCATAACCGTCTGGGGCTGCACTTTTGGACACTAGTTAGAGTTGGCAGGCAGTTGCCAGTCCAAACCCGTCTGTCTCACTGGTATCTAACACAGAGAAATGGTGCGAGTTCTGTTGACTCAACCTTTCAGAGAAATGTTGGCTCTAATACTTTTGAAGTCTCATTTGTAATATCCATATTTTTCTCTCCCCTTAACTCTCTATTGTGATTGATAAGGGCATTTGGAATTAGCGGATCTGATTCCGTTCTTGTTGTTCAGAAACATAATTAAGGTTATAAAAACCTTTTATGTGTTATGATAATTAGTATCCTCTTCTATTTTGTTTTACCATCAGTTCATTTTGTTACTTCTCACACCCCTCCAACACTGACAATTTTTCTTAGTAAGTGAAGTGAATTATGTTTATAGGTTGCTTCCTGTTTGTATTTTCAGATCAAATCAAAGTGTCTGTCAATGATTTCATTATCAAGGCAGCTGCTGTTACACTTAGAGTGAGTATCCCACTTCTTTCCAGTTATTGCTTCATTTGTACCCGTTTAAATGTTTGTGTTCAGTTCTTTTGTTCATTTTTATGTTTTTATTAATAGTTTTCTCTTTAGTTGCCTCTTAGATATATCTTTAGTACTGCACAATGGCAACAACCTAATCCCTAGTTTCAGTCATTTATTACTTAAAGTATATTCATGTACTAGTAATTTTGTCTGACCTGGAAACTGTTAGTCAACAGTTTCCAGACCTGGAAACTGTTGGTCAACAGTAATATCCATATTTTTCAGGTCAGCCATTCATAAGCCATGATTATGATTAGAAAATGATTGTGTAACACATTTGAACAGTCTTGTTGTTCTTAAATATATTGTCAGTTAGATTTAAAGATTGTGGGAAAGTCAATGGGATTTAAATGAATGTAGTCATCCAGTGATTAGGCCGAAGCAGCGAAAGCGCTGCGGAGGCCTATTGTAATCATACTGTTTCTTATTATTACGATTCCGTCAAATGAATTGGCTTTATCATATTCAAAAAGTCACCAAACTTCACGGAAAATTGTCCCCCTAGTAAAATTTTCCGTATTCTGGTGGAATCGCAAGTGGACGTGCCAGGAGGCCAGAGCGGCGCTGAGCTGCGAGGGCCGCCGGCGCCGTTTGCGGCTTTAATTTTAAATATTGCACTTTGAAATGGCTTTATAATGTTTGTTTTTTTTTTGTTCTTTTTTTCCTGAGCATTGCATCTAGTTGCTTAAAATTGCTGTTCAAGCTAAGTATTGCCTTTGTATCCAAGACAAATTTTCACCTGATTTAATATGGAAATATGATGCATGTGTCATAGTAACGAGTCATCTGGAACTGACATTAACATTTTCACTGTAAAGAAAGAAAAAAGTGCCAAGATATATCTAAATGGTCTCTGAAAGCTTGACGCTATGCTTTGGCTGGTGCTGCAGTTTAGCACATGATTAAAATACCTCTTTAGATCAGCTTCTGCTGAAGACCAAAATATCTCACCCTAGTTGACCTAAATATGTATCATTTTTGTTTCGTCACACTTTATTAAACTTTTAACATGGATCTTCTGCTGTGAAACAGGAATGAAGACAAGGTTTGTTAAACATAAGTGCTTATGAAGCAGCTGCAGCTCAACTGTAGCAACTTTGTGCACAGATTTCCAAGTGAGGTAGTAAGCGCTTGCAAATGAATGTTTTCAAGTCATTTGGACGTCCTATAGTTAGGGCTGACTGGTATATGTCAGTGTAATTTTAAGTAAGTTCCGCTCATGCTGCCAAATAAACCTCAGATCAATCAGATCAGAGCTTAGGCAAATAGCATCTGAGGATGTCAAAGAATGTCTGGTGCTGTGATCTTAGTAAGTGATCTATCCTTGTCTGTGGTTTGTGGATTTGGATTACTTCCCAGATAGGCTATTAGATCTACGTTCCAAACTCCACAAATTGCAATTTAAGGAGTTTGGAAACTGGATGAAGCCTAAGCCTATTTTTTTTCTGGAGACATTTCTAAGCTCTGTCTACTGAATTTAATATTGTTCTTTTTAGAAAGCCTGTTGTCTAGAAGAATAATGTTGGAATAACGTATTTTGTCAGTGTGTTAGTTTTTTATTTGATCATTCTCTTGTGACAATGTGGGCTCCCATTCACACACTACATCAAAATTGTATTTTCCCCCAGGAAATGCCAGAAGTAAATGTGACGTGGTCTGGTGATGGACCTCATCCACTAGATTCTATCCATATTTCAGTCGCTGTGGCTACTGACAGGGGCCTCATCACACCAATTATCAGGGATGCTGCTAGCAAAGGAGTGCAGGAGATCTCCGCTTCTGCTAAGGTATGAAAGAAGCTGAGACAAATTAATAGCAAGAAATATTTTCCTACATGAGATTCTGTAGAGGTCTATGCAAGAATATTGCAACCTTAAACTCTGCCGAAAATTGATAACTGCAACCCAATATCTGGGAGCATTACAGATATTGGCAAAAAATCTAAATATTAAAGCAACTCTGAAGTTAGTTATGTTTTATTGTCAAACATGAGTGTAGTCATTTTCTAAAATGTCTAAGCATCAAACATGACGATTTCCAAGAAGTTGTATTGTTGCATAATGTGTCTATTCCTGACAGTAACTATGCCTACTTGTTCTGCTTTCTTCATTAACAAGAAATTCAGCCAAATAAGTTAAGTTCTATATTTAACCTTACGTCTTACAGCATTATAAAATCAGCTGTAACGAAACAAAATCAATCTAGTTAAGTCATAGTCAATCAGAAAACACTAAAGTTTCACATATACATAAGAATAAATAGTTATTTTTTTTCCACAGTTAAACAACTTGTTAACTAAAACTATGTACTGTCAGATAACTGATCAAAAATACCATATTTCTAGATCTAGATATGAATATATTAAATTGAATTTGAAAAGAAAAAAACAGAAGTTTTTTATCAATGCAAAAACTGAGGTAACTGCTGCGGGTTAAAGCACAACTCAAGTTTTGTTAGAATTTCAACTTTGTTTCTTTCTCATACAAAATAAGCAAGTAAATGAAAAACTTTTGCTTTCTGTGTCATGTAAAATATATTAAAATATTAAAAGTATTAAAATATTCTGAAATTTAAAAGAAGAAAATGTCTTGGTGTTTACCAGGTGTTATTGTTTTGCTTAGATCTTATCTACAAAGGTGTATAGTTGTGAAATGCATCTAAATGGTTGCTGTCTAGATCTTATAAAGATTGCACCAATAAAAACACGAATTTAGTCAATAATTCTTGACCAAAAGAATTATTGGCCAAGTGTTATCATTATCATGTATCATGTTTTCAGCGATGCGGTGTGTTGTTGCATCAGTTGGCGCTGGTGTACTGTGAAGTTTATTTGCCTGCTACCAGATTGTCTGTAATGATCTGAAAATTTTAATATCAGAAAAAGACAAACCTGCACAAATACTGGATATTCAAAACAATCTAGTTCTGTCTGAAAATATGTTTCACATTCTTTTCAAATCATAACTTAGCTGAGCTTAACTCCATTTTTTGAAAGCTGAGTTCAAATTCACTAGCTGCGTGATTATTACCAATTTAGAAGAATCATTGATTCATATAAACAGAACATGTCTGAAAACACAAAGTAGGGTAGAAAAGCTCAAAAAGCAACACATTATGCCCCAACCTCAGAACATTTAACAAATGAGAAAGTTACTGACATCTGTTAGTCTAGGGATCAGGGAGTACAGTGAGAGCCATTATCCACAAATGGAGAAAACATGCAACAGCTGTGAAAGTTCCCAGGAGTGGTTGGCCTACTGAAATTACTTCAAAAAATGCGTAAATAACTCACTGAGATATAAAGCACTGGCCTCGGTTACACATTAAGCATAAGTTATTGAGTCAACAATAAGAAAAGCAGGGGTAGAGGTTTGCAAGGCAAACACTAGTGCAGGCTAAAAAAGGTGTGTTTCACCTTTACCAAAAACATATTGATGGTCCTCAAGACTTATGGGACTTTTTTATTTTTGATTGAGATACAGGTGGGACTAATTGGAGTATTCTGTCACATCTGGTTTAAGAGTAACATTGCCTTTAAGGTAAAAACATGGTGGTGGTATGACGGCATGGGGATGCTTTGCTGCTGTCGAACATAGATTGTTTGCCATAATGGAACCATTATTTCTGGTCTCTACCAGAAAATATTTAAGGAGATTCTCCTTCCATCGTTTAAAAACTTTAAACCGTTTAGTGGAGTTGGGTTATTGGAACAGGGCAATGACAAGTTCATCTTTAAACTTGCTCAAACAAATGCCAAAATAAATGTTCTGGAGGAGTTTAGGCCCGGATGGGGCTTGAATCCAAAGTGCATGTTAAACAGGCTGTTCATGCTCAAACACTCGACAGCGTGCCATGATTAAAATTGTTTTGCTAAAATAGGATACATTTCCATAGCGATGTAAAAGACTCGTTGCCATTTATTGCAAACTAGGTCACTAGGTTTAAGGGACAGTTCATTTTCCTTTTTGGGTCATATTTGTTGAAAATGTTTTTTTCTGTTAAAAAATATTTGAAAACAGCTTTTAGTACATATTAAGCTTGGTAATAAAATAAGTTTGAACTGAAACATAAGTATGACAATAAGAAGATCACATAATTAAATACAAAAGTATAGTGTTGTTTTTAAGTCTGTTTACATCTGTATAAAGTTGATAAGTCATACCTCTCACTTGTGCTGCAACAAATCAAAGGTTCACATATTGCGCCTGAACAAATGTTTTCTTTACTCAGCAGTTGTCTTATCTCTCTGGGTGTTGACAATTCTTTTGTCATCTTAGCAATAAATAGTCATTGTTTCCATTTATATGAGCATTTACTGTTTGACATTCAGTTAATGTCTTGAACAGTGATTTTTGAAGAAAAGAAAAAATCCTGTTTACTTTTGACATAGGTCCTGCATAACCTTTTCTTAACGATTGTAGAATACATACAAATATGAAACTGGTAATCAGTAGTGTAAGTGTGTCATTAAAAAGCACATTGTTCTTGCGCTCACATTGCTACACGGCTGGGTATTTTTATGTCTCTTGATTGAAGTCACAACTGATTTCACCCAGTTTATTTCTTCGATATCTTAATAAACCGCTGCAGAATGAGCAACAGAACATAAGTTGTTTTCTGAGCTTCAGACTGGTGCAGTCAGTCATGAAGATTAAGCTCAAATGTACCATGTCAAAGAGGGAGGTCGGGTCTATATCTCTTTGAAGGTCCCGCTCTGTCTAAAGTTGTAGCTTTTGCATATTTGTCACAGCATGTATCGTTTTTGGTTTCAAATGTAAACTATAGCTGGTTTTGTTTCTGAAATGGAGCCTACATGACATGACGTATGTTCACAGGTGTTGGCCCAGAAAGCTCGAGACGGTAAACTACTGCCTGAGGAGTACCAGGGAGGCTCGTTCAGGTAAACTGAGTTATAGGGAAAAAGGAGTAGCATGTATTAAACTGGTATTTTCTCATGTTTTATAAAGTCTTCAGTGTAACTGAGTCAATTCAGTTTTGTCTCAAAATTGTCCATTTTAGATGAGTAACATCACTGTCTCACAGTTAGAAGTGTCTAACTTCTGCATATCTTCTGCATATCATAGCATTCTTCTGCGAGATCATAGCTTCCCTTCATAGTGACCATAATTAGCTTTTATGCCTTTATTCTGTCAGTACAGTATACATATTTTACATTTCACGTGGTTTTGGGTGACAACTTATGGTGTTTTCATTTGCACAAGAGTTAGCTTTTTTTTCCTACTCATTTGAATTAATGGTGTCATTTACACATTAATGAGGTTTCTGTGGCAAACTAGAACAATGAATCCGTGCAGAGATGTTGCTCTCTTTGTCCTGCTGAAGATATATTAGTGTGTGTTCTTTTTATTTCTTCCTCAGAGCAAAAGTTCTCATTATGCCAGCTTAGTGGCCTCTGATCAGACTTATTAAACCGTATACAGAGTATGGTGGAGTTCTGCTGCTGTCTTGTTCTTGACTTCTAAATGTTCTCTTTGGAATATAAAATGTGAAAAATGAGAAAACAGCCATCATCATGTCCTTTCTTTTGTGTTTTTAATGCTTTATTTGACGTCTAACATATAACATGTCTTTTCTCTTATTTTCCCATCTCCTACATTCCCTCCGGGGACAGTATATCTAACCTAGGCATGTTCGGAATCACTGGTTTCAGCGCCGTGATCAACCCTCCTCAGGCCTGCATCCTCGCTGTTGGCACTTCCAGGACTGAGCTTCGACTGAATGAAGATGACCAGATGCTGCACAAGCAACAGCTGATGACAGTTACTTTGTCCAGCGACGGTCGGCTCGTGGATGATGAATTAGCCTCTCGGTTTCTTGATAAATTCCGTGCCAACCTTGAACAACCGCAGCGTATGGCCCTTGCCTGAGTGCAAAAGATCACTTTGAAGTGGAAAGTTCAAAATAAAAAAATTTTAAGAGAAAGCCTGGCTCATGTTTTCTCAACTAAAGAGCTCTTAAGTAGTGGATTAGCATTATTGCCTCATTTTAAGCTTACAAGATGGTTTTGTTCATGATGTCAACTGAATGATTACCACCTGGTCAAAGTGAACTTCTGATTCAGTTTAGCACAAAGCTGACAGTGATTTAACATCAAAACAAAAGTGCGTCCCAAATACCGTTAAACAGGCAGGCTATCTACCACACAAGCAATGTAAATAAAATGCTCAGTCTAAATCCATCTGGACCAACTTTGTCACCAATAATACATCTGCAAATGGTCAAACCTTAACATAAACATTTTCAATATTTATCAACAGAACATCTATGGCAACACAGTTTGCACTGATGTTAAATCCATCTGAGCAAATTGTTACTAAATTTACAAACATATTAAGTTGTTAATGTTAATATTATTTCCTTTAAAATAATTGTCACTGACAAGTTCTTGAAGTCCAAATGTAATTACATTTATGTTTTGGTGTCTTATTGTGTCAATAAAACACTGTTCAACCTTCTTTGTTTCGTTTAGCTTTTTTTTTGTTTTTTTTTTCTAACTATTTTAACAAAGAACTCGGGTAGCTAGAGATGTGTTTGTCCATTTCAAGTTTAATGGAATCTAAATGCATTATGTAATTAGCCAATTAAGATAATTTACTGGGCTCAGTGGACAGGTCCGTGTTTGCTAGCAGATGTTTCTTCTGTAACCATTGGCAGAGCAGATGTTGGGTAATTTCTGAATCTGCTTCAATTTGCTGAAGCACATCAAAACACGAGATATGATCTATAAAAAAACATGACAAATGGCTCAAATTTTTATCCTTTATATATACCAGTAATCAATGTTTGCAAAGGATTTTGTTTAACTTGATATATACAATAGCTCACCATAAGCAGTTCCCATTATTAGAACAAGGGATCAGTTATAGCAGTTTGATTAAGCATCTTTGATCTTTGTCTTAATGGCTGGATTCTTTTGTTTCATTTGTTCTCATAATCTATAGGGTTTATTTTTTTTTATTCAAATTATAAATTAGCTAAGGCAAGTTATGCAAGGAACAATGATGGAGGAATTGCCTTATTTTAAGTGGTTGAAGCCATTAGATTGGGCAACAACTCAATACTAATAATTTTTCGAATGTTTTCCTATTTTTCTGCTGCCCTTGAAGCACTTTACCGCTTTGGGACTAAGAAGCAAGAACATTTTGCTCTATGGTTACTGTGGTGTCGGTTTGAAATTCATCACCATGGCAGACATGGACATTAACAAGGGCATTTTAGGAGAGTTTTGGGAGAGTGATAGCAATTGCCAGATACCAGTTATTTTCTACAATATGAAGAAAGTTACATGATGTTGCTGAGAAAAAAGTTGATATTTGCAATTAAAAATTAGGAGTAAACAATACTTTAGGGTCTCGATAAAGCTCTTTGCAAAACTACTCTTACCCTCTTGAGCTTTTAACGGTTTGTCACGTTACACCATTGTGTGTTTACTATGAACTGTAAATTGTATTCCAGACCATCTTCACTCTGATCCTCCTAAATGAAATCCAGTGCAACAAATTGATTTGAGAAGTTGCCTAATTAGGAATCAGTCTCCATGTGTGTCAATTTTACCTCTATAACTACAGCTATTCTCTGAAATCCTCAGAAGTTGGCTACAGAATAATACAAACAGAACCTCCCCGATTTGAATCTAATAGAGTATCTGTAAAGGTAGCTAAAGAATAATAATTAGCTAAATATATATTGGAAAGTGTGTGTAATGTAAGTTTTGAGGATTTAGGCAGATGGGCACAGGCAAGGATTTTGAGGTAATAATGATACACTTGGTCATAAATCACATCTGATCATCTCTGCTGAGCCCCAGTCAGGCTGATCTCTTCCTTCGTCTTCAGGCATCTTCTTCTCATTGAATATAAATGTGTTATTTCTCTGTGAGCTGCCTCATAATCCTGCTGCTACATTTGACTATTCATCCTGATGCACCATCTGCCAGAAGGAAATAGAGTGGTTACACAGATCAACTTGCAAGCAGTTCACAGATGCATAATTTGCACTGCTGCTTAAAATGGTTGAAGCAATGTGCAGGAGCTGCAATCAGAGCAAATAAAATGGCAGGAAGTAAAAACAAAAACAGGTATGCATGGTGTTTGCGTGTGTTTGAGATCCATATTTTTTTTTTATAAAATCAGACTGCAGATCTGCTTTATTTCAGCAATAAGCAGTAGAGTGAGAAGGAATGAAAGTTTAGTGAACATATGTTAACATATTTGAAGACAGGACAATTTGCCTAACTTTTTCACTCCTTGTTGAGCAGTGTTCTTCGTAATATCAGCCTGTGGTGTCCTTAAAAACAAATAATTGCATAATAATGTTATTTTCAGTTCATATATTCACTTTGTTTGGGTAAGGTAAATCCTCAGGATGGTGAAATCATCACCAAAACATATCGGGGCACATTTTTGCTATGTTTTAATTTTCTATCTCTTGCCAGAGTGGCTAGGTAGAATAACTGAATAATACCCTTCTAAATATTAGCTACATGCTGTAGGTTCTGACATTTCCTTTGGCTTCTATGTCACAGTATGACATTTACTTCCTGACAGCTGCCTGCCAATCTTTGGCCAGCAGTACAGTTATATGTAACAGCTGGATAAGAGAGCTACCCAGTAGAAATAATCCCCTTTGTTCACACCAAGGTGCTTTCATGAAGAATGCGCAAGGTCTGGAAGATAATGCCAAAGCTCGGGCTGGACTGTAGGTCATGAATGCACAGTGTGGTGTAGAAATATGGGGGCTGTTGCTATAGGAGACAGAATTGGATGAATTTGTACCTTGAGCACTCAGGTGTGCATGTCCTTCAGCTTCCTGTTTAAGTTGTTGACCAAACAGCTGATGTGGCTTAAATTCCTTAACAGTGGGTGTTTGAATGGAGCGATTTATGGGGGCACGGAGTTTATGACAGAAGGACATGTTGTAAAAAGTCACAGTTACTTTTTCTGACTCTTTCCAAGAAACAAATTTGTAATAAGTTATCTAAGGTCTTTTGAAAGGACAAAGTAATCACAATTAATTAATTTTACTGTCATTGGGATATTTGTAGTGAATGTCTTGTGTTCATCTACATTTCTCACACTCAAGTTTGAACAGGATTTCCTCTGCACTGTCACTCACTTTCCCCTATACTTTTTTATACCAGTGTTTTTCCGTTCCATGCATATTTAGATTATAAATGTAAAACCTCCACATCCTTCCTCTTCTGGCTTTGCTAGCTTTGGACTCATGTCATTTCTTTGAAATGGGTGCTTATCATTCTTACAGGCATCCTGTAGAAGTACCCATAAAAGAAATGCAGCCCAGAAACTAAGCAACCACTGCAAACATTACACCTGTGAGTCAACTGAAGCTTGTCTTCATGCAAACCAAGTATGGATGACATAAAACACTCCTTTTTGTCCTACACTGCTGTGTGTTGCAACGCTCTGCTTATCGTGCTTTTCCTGCCCTCCCAGCAGCCAAACTGAAGCGAGGCCCTTGCCTTGTTGTTGTTGCAAAGCCCTGCCTTTTGAAGAAGTCCAGTCATGTTCCTATGACGCAAAGCTGGCTCATTCAGCTCGAGACACTGAGGCAAACTTTGGTCAAATGTGCACAACGTGAACACGGTTGAAACAAGCCTCCCTCTGCCCATAAGAGACAAGCCCAGGCAGAAGCTTTGATTGAAATAAAAGTAGTCTTTTAACTTTTATTGATGTAATAGGAAGTAATAGTTGTGTTGATTTCCATGTCAAAAGCAAAGTTTTTTTGCTAAAAATCCCCCCAAAATAATAGTAAAACAAGGGAATTGAGGACACAGCTGAAAGGTGTTGAAAAGTGATGGACACCAAACTCCAGCATCAATGCATATGACACATTTCTGCCCAAAACAAATGTAGTGATAGAAAAGTCTTCACTTCAAATTCCAATTAAAAAAGAGAATTCTGGGGGAGTTCAGTCAGGTGTAATTTATTCTTCAAACCAGCATTGTTACTCAGATGCATATTGTCTCCAAATTACCCAGAGTATCTGAAGTTTTAAACTGTTTTATAAGCATGGGGTTATATATAGTTGATAGTCATTACATCCTTTTCTGTGTTGATAATGTTAAGCGACACACCAATCAATATTTTCTTTTCTTGTCAAGGAAACAAATTTTCCTTTAGTAAAAAATATAAAAAGACACAAACAAAGCACAACTGATTTACACTCTACAGTTCCAGACAGCACTTCATCATCCATATTTGACTACTGACTTTCTGCTTTGCTGGGATGTAAAAGACTATGAAAGGGCTCTGGTTGTTACTGCCTGATGAGTTGGTGGGTATTTCACAATCTAATCTACTGAGATTTTAAAGCACAACCATCTATATAGAGCTTATAGGGAATAGACCACACACACACACACACCCACACGCCCACCCCCACACACACACACACAAACACACGCAAATCTAGCGAGTTTCAGTTCTGTGAATGAAAATTCCTTGGAAAATGAAGAGACTGTTTTAAGATGAAAAAGAAACAGCAGTGTAGGGGTCTGTGGGGGGGGGTGGGGGGGATGGGTGTGTGTGTGTGTGTGTGTGTGTGGGGGGGTGGGTGGGTGGGTGTGTGTGTGTCTGTGTGTGTAGACCACACCTACACACACACAAAAAAAATCTAATGAGTTTCATTTTTGTGAATGAAAATTTCTTGTCAATGTCAGAGTTCATAGGAAAATGAAGAGACTGTTTTAAGATGGAAAAGAAACAGCAGTGTCTCATATAATCATTTGGTAAAACTAAGGTATGCAGAACTTTTTACTCTGTTAAACCAACATGGAAGACTCTACAAGCTATCCACTTTGATTCCTCCAGAACAATTTAAGTTTCTTAAAATAAGAAAAAAAAGTCTTCTTTTGAAACTTGCTTTGATTGTAAAGCATTGATTGAGTGAAAAGTTTTAATTACTTATATTATAACAGTTTTTGTCTTTTTAATATCACAATAGATCTTTCTTGTAAACAAGATCTTGGATCTCAGTAGGACAACTTGCATCTTGTATAAACAAAGTAAAAGAAAACATATTTGAATGCTAGCATATTAAACCTTGAAGCCCCTTTTACCTGAAAACAAAACACAAAAAAACTGAGGGTAATGGTAATGATATAATGGTTTGCAGAAATGTTTTTAGCTAATTCTTTGGGTTCTTAGCACAAATTAAACACTGTTAAAACACTCCAACTAGCCTAATTAGTGTTCATAACTCTGTTCATCTGCTTATGACCACAATGCACCCGTCTAACAAGACCTTGTACCATGTCATATAGCTTAAATCATGTCTAGCTGGTTTCTTCAACATGACTGGATTCAACCCACAGCAAGATGTCTAGGCCAATGATTTGTATGTTCAAGGTTTTTAGAGTTTTTGGCTTTAAAACTCAATAATATTTGCTTTTTAAGCACTTAGACATAATGGTCACCAGCTGTCTTGGGAACCTGTATCACTAAGAAATGAGGAACAGCCAACACATCAACAACTCATCAAACCCTGGGAGACACCCTAAGGCCATAATACTGTTTGTCATCACTGTATCACATTTGTGAAAACACTTCAATGTCACACTGCTCTGTACTTATATGGATATCTCCAAACACCCCTCTTTTCGAATTCCAGTGACTTTACTGTGGCCAAAGGGGAAAAAAAGCACGTTGCCTCAGAGGAATGCTGAGGATGTGCTATTAGCTTTGCCATTACCGCAAGGACTCCCAAACCACAAGTACGTCTGGTGAGGATGCATGTGTGTGTTCTCACTATATAACTTCATGGAAAAGTTTCTTCTTCTCTTTTTTTCCTATTAACTGACTCGGAAGACTTGTGTCTAATACTGGGTTCAGACATGACCTGTTTTTGTTTGTTTTTGCATCCAGTCATCCAGGAGAGATCACCAGACATTAGTGATAATTTCTTTACTGTATCAACCAGCCCGGTGCATCTACTAAAATAAAATAAAAGGATTGATCTTGTCATTTTTCCATGATTTCTTCCACAATTGCCTTCCACTAGAATGAGACACATAGATTCTTATAAATTCATATTCATGTTCATAAAAGTTTGTAGGTCTAAGTTCACACCTCAAGCCGTTTTCTGAACATTTTATATATATATACAGTATATATATTTGCATGGTCCTTCCAAATATATGCGATTGGTATGTGATCTCCAAAAAGATCTCATCTCAAAAAAGAGGGAGCCGTTTGTCCCCGTTTCACTGTTATTTATACTTCTACAAGCAAGTGTCCCACATGCTCAGTAGAGGATGTGGTAATGTCACATGTAGTGAGCATGCTCAGTGTTTACGGAAGTTAACATGGATGGTAATGATGGTACATATCTTGCTATTTTAAGTTGTTCAACTGGTGCCAGGGCATTAACAACTCGATCCTCATTGTCGTTTGCCATTGTTGTCGAGTTTGTCGAGAATCAATGAAGAACAGGTCAAATGATTATGACCTGGCCGTACAGACAGAAATCTCACTTGAGAAGATCATATACCTGTCGGATTTAGAACCACATATCCAAGTGACTTGGGTGGCATCTGTAAAACTCTGGCCTGTGTTGTTCAGACAGTCATAAAAAGATCAGATGCAGGTCTCATAAGGACAAGAAAAAAAATCTGATTTGGGTCACTTCAGGCTGCCGTGTGAATTTAGTTTAAGTATGTTGATTTCAAATAGGGTCTGCTTTTTTGTTTTACGTTTGTAGACTGACAGCAATCAATCTACAAAAAATACTTTTTTGTTTACTATTTTTGCCTTAAACTGAAATTCATTAGCCACATCAA
Organism: Xiphophorus hellerii; assembly: GCF_003331165.1. Lineage (NCBI taxonomy): Eukaryota > Metazoa > Chordata > Actinopteri > Cyprinodontiformes > Poeciliidae > Xiphophorus > Xiphophorus hellerii. The sequence continues at coordinate 15,585,750 of NC_045673.1, forward strand.
CTGTGCTCAGCTACTTTTTGAAAGTAAATCCCAAAAACTGACATTTATTTGAGCAGACAATATAAACTATATTGTCTGTCTTTATACTATCTTAGAGTTTCTATTTCTTTTTTGTTTTTCCATTTACCTCCACATTTGTTTTTGCCTTGTATAATACTCTTGTTGACTTTAATGTTTTGGATTAGATCAAATATTTTCCTCATTACAAGCAGTACAATCACTTCTGATTGTACTACTTGAATATGTAAAGATATAGAGAAAAGTTCAGTCAGGTGTTAATTTTGTTCTCCTTTTCACACAAATGAGGAACTTCAATAGAACAACAGAAGTTTACTTACCAAAAAAGGAAAACAAACGTAATGCAGAATTACAAATTGTTTTTTGAAAAGTGCTTGTCTGTTGGGGTGTTCTTTTAGTGTTGCTATGGTAGCATCAAAACAGGAAGTAAACAGAATCTGCAGTGAGGTGTGAACTGTTTGATTCGAGACAAAAAATATTTATATGAGTTGGTATTATGTTTCAAGAGTCTGAAGTAAAATTTCTTAGTACAAAATGTGAATAATCACATTTTAAATATTATCATTCCTAATGCAAGATTACTAACATTCCTTTTTTTTTAATGACATATGATATTTAAGTTATTGGTTGTGTGTCCTGTGTTTCTCTCTATTGCTGTGTAATGGATTGACAACCTGTCTGTGGCGTACGCTGCCTCTTACCTAATTTCCATTGGAGAGGGGCACCAGAGTCGACCCCCATGACTCTAAGGATAAGCAAGAATGAATTATGTTAATAGTGTCTGATGGCCATTTTTGAGTATGGATGAAAATCTGTGACTTATTTCTCTTCCCCAAATCATTTGGAATTTGGCTGAATTAGTGACATTTAAAAATATTGTCATAAAATATTTAAATAGAAAAAAACTGGTGGCCTGTGCTCTGAAGGGCAACATCAACAAGGAGAGGATGAAACTGGGTGAAAAGAGCTGTTTAAATTAAAAGAAAAAATAGCTGATTATGAATAGTCTCAGAAATATGTGAAGAAATATATTGGAGAATGGTGTCTGGATTATTATTCCTCTGTGCTTATGCACAAATCATCAATAGATTTACAAACATATAGAACTAATGGCTGTAATGAAAATATGTGTTTTCTTTATTCTTGTGTTCACATTACACTTGAGCAACACTTTAATGTAATTCAATAAGTGACAAAAATAGCAATTGGTTGGTTATTAAATGACCTCATAAATTACAATTCCCTCTCACTTATAAGAATCTGAGTGTCTGTACACTGGCTGTGTTAATGTAACATCTTGTATGGCCATCAGGTCTTTCTCCAAAGATTACTCATTAAACAATGAAAAAAAAAACCCAAACAAACAAGGCTTTAAATAGCACCTATTACAAGAACTCAATCCGTTATCAGTGAATGAGATAAGCTGGTGCTGTGCTGCATCGCCAATGTTAGCTCAGTATAGGAAATAGTTGTCAACATTCTTTCTAAAAGTGCAAAAGGCAGCACAGTCAAAAATGTATATTTACAAAAGCAAACAATACCTTAAATATTAACACTCCAATCTAAACATTTAAAAAGAACTTTGGCATAAGCTCCAAAAGGTGCATCGACCTGTCCCCATGAATCAGTTTCCCATGGAAATCAAAATGCGGTGTTGTGAGGGTAGTAATGAAGATTTTCAACTTAAGAGCTACGTCATTCACTTGTTGACTGCTATTCCCATGACTGCAAAGTTAGTGACCATGGCAACCCATTAGACAGGTCTTCACGGGCTGTTATGAGGGAAGTAAAAGAATTACAGATAGCAGTCATGGTTTCATATTACATCTGGTTATTTGAGATATTATGCAGTCACATGCTAACAGCACAGGGGAGATTCCAGAAACCTGAGGCGATGCCATTAATTGCCTTATGAAGTGAAATGAAAAGCCTGGAATAAGAATAGAGAAATCTTTCTCATGGTGTAAATGGTTGATATATTTTTGACAGTATGGACAAGAATGTTTTGGGTCATTTTTATGTAACTTAAGTGCATAATAAAACAAAGCTGGATTTTTGGCCAGTGAATGAAACTTATAGAAAAAATAAACAAAATCCTCAACAGCCACTTTATTAGGTACGTTGATTTTTCAGTTGCATAAACAGATAATCAGGCAAATACAATGATAAAGATTTTCTTTGAAGTTTACAAAGAATGACCAGAAAAAATATATATCTAGTTAGTATCAGGCGTGGAGATAAACATGCCTTTCTGATGTAGAAGCAATTAGCAGACAATAAAAAACAAAGCACCTCAAATAACCATTTGTTAAACCAAAGCATTCAGCATACCATCTCTGATTATGCAAGCCATCAAAACCTGAAGCAGATGGACTCTACTGCATCTTTTGATGCTGCTCCTATAATTTGAGAGCAAGAAATTGGTCAATAAAAAATTGGAAAATTGTTTTCCAATTTTATCAGTGACATTCAGATGAATCTAGCTGAAACTATATTAAACAGTGATCATTTCTTTATTCTGTCAACAGGCTGGTGGCATTTGTTAAATAATGTGGGTGACAATTTCAGCCGCCTTTGGCCCCTTTGTAGCAAATTAAACATTTGTAAACGCCACAACCAACCTGAATAATGTTGCTGCTCACTTTCACCTCTTTATGACAACAGCACATACATTTTTTTGATAAGTATAAGTTTCAAATCACCTCTACTGGTTTCTTGAACAGGACAATTAGCTCACAGTTTCCAATGACCTTCACAGTCACCAGATCTTAACCCAGTAGATGACCTTTGGGATGTGGAGGAGCAGGAGATTTTCTGCTGGGGGATATTCTTTTAAATCTTGTTGATTTCATGCCACAATAGGTAAAACAGCTCTGAAGCTAGCAGGATTCTGATCAATTGCTAGTAAGGTGTGTCTGATAAAATGAGTCCATGTATCCCGAGCCTTCAGTACATCCAAAATGACAAGTGAGGTTGAATTTGTGAAATACATGACCTCTTACAAATGGTAGTCAAGAAAGATTGACAGCAAACCCCTGTGGAGCTGGGCTGAGAAAATCAGATCAGTTGACAACAATGAAAAGATTGAACAAAAGACCAGATGGGCTCTCTGAAACTGTCTCTCTGCAAGGACCATAAATAAAGGCAATGGGGGTGTCAGCAGATAGGGTGAAAATGAGGTACGGAGACAAGGACAAGCAGTCACATTGGAGGAGAAATCACCTTCTTCTTTCTGACTGCAAATTCTAAAGGCAGGAAAAGGGGAGAGAAAGTGGAGAGGTGGGGCAGTTGGGGAGGTGGGGCAATTGAGGGAGAGGCAGAAGGGTGTGTGTTCACATGAACACACACTTCCCCTCCTACATGCATGCCACCAGCCACTGTTGTCTCTCCGGCAGAGAGGAGAAAGTTGATGCAAATTCCGAGTAATCTCCAGGAGCTTTCAGACACTCGAGCAAGCCCAGGTTTCTTCTGTTCTCTCCTCCACATTTACTCTGTTTCACTCACATACACCCACCAGCCATCACTGCTGGTACTGTAGAGGGAAGAAAAAACACGAAGAGGACTGTTACAGATCTTTATACCCAGCTGCTCACCTAGCCATCACCAGACAATTTGGCAAAGATGTGGACTTTTCTTGTAGGGGTAATTTTTGGAATACTGGCCTCTGGCAATTCAAAGCCACTTCAAGGTGAGGAGTTTGAGATTTTACCTTAATATCTCTTTGTTATGTTTTTCTTTGTTTTTATTGTTCTTCTGTGTCTGGTAATTCTCTTTGCTATCAGACTTTACAACCGTTTATTTTCATCCAGAGGCTTGTAGAGCACATGAATGAGAACTCATAAAAAGGAAACTCGAGAGTGAAAGGCGCTACTGAGGCTTCTGCTTGTAGAACGGATGAGTTGATGCCGGCAAGAGAGCATGTGCTACTCCAGACAGGCTTACGTCTGGCATAGTCTGAGACTGACGCATGACAGACACAAAGAAGAATGCCTTGCTTCTTCCTCACTCTGTTTTAGACACGTGTTTGCATTTAAACCTCTTTTTTTCTGGGTTTTTATTAACAGTGTGGCTGGCTATTAAAAGCACAATTATTAATTGAGGAAAAAGTGTAGCGATTCTGCCCTGTTTTAATGTTGTAGTCTGTGACACAAAGGATGATCTTCAGATGTGCTCTAGTTTTCTCCCTTTTTATTCTCTCCTAACTCTTTGTGTCTCACATATAATTTCATTGGATTTGTTGCTAAGAGCGATAGTCTCTGGAGGCTTAGTTGGCTTTGAATCAAACAGGTCTCGGGTCTGTCTGGCTTTTTCCCCGAGGAGCTGGAGGTCTACTTGTTCACAAAGACCTTCTTCTGGCTATAGCCCAAATAAAATTCGGCATCAAGCTTTAATATTGACTAGGATTTAAAGGCAAAATGAGAGGATATCTGGACAGCTCAGGTGCTGAGTGTGCAGGAAGGGGGGAGGGGGATCCTTTTACCCCTAAGACAGCCCATGTTTGATCCTCAAGGATCCTTTCACATTCAGAAGTGTGTGCTTTGTTTGTGCATGTTTCGATTGTTTATAACGATTGTTCATCCAGGTCCAGACTCAGTCTACACACAGATTCAATTAATATGTTTTCATGATGAGATTCATCGTCATGGATAATGACTTTATCTTCCAAAAGTAGTCAGGAGGGAAGAGAGCAGTGGATGGAAATTGATATTCACCATAATGACTGCAAAAACATTAACAACATTGATCTGAGTTTTTCCCTTTGATTAAGAAAAAGACAATACATTTTTTTTTTTAGCTTATCTGATTTAAAAGTTATAGCGCAAATTCTGCAAGGATCTTGGACTTTGCTGGAAATCCAATTAAATAGTTAGCTTCAGTAGTTTTGATAAAGTCAGTGAAATGTTATATTTGAATCACTTACAAAATTTGTTCAATATGCAAAAAGCTAAACAACTGATAAAATGAACAGACCTGTGAACCTCTGAAACACCAGGACTTCTTAACAATCGTATGTGGTATCTACACGTGCTGACATGCTGTAATATTTTTGGTTGGAATATTCTTCTTTCTACTTAAATATTCACTGGTTGGCTATAAGTTGCATGTCCTGCAGACATGATCATATTTGTTTCCTTGGTTTGGCAACCTCCCCCTGAATGCTCCTGTGTCATGTTTCAGGGTAAGGGGTGGTCAAAGTCTCCATAAACTAGGCCCTGACAAAGAGTGCCTTTGTTGGCAGGGTCTCTATACTTAAAGGCACGTGTTTGCCTCCTCTACCAGCGTGCCCTTTACTACAAACCAATACTTGTTCAGCCTGTGTTGGGGGACTCTGTTTCTATGGACTCTAGTACTTAGCATCTGCCTGCCATGTTAGCCTATTATTAGCCTGCCTCTATTAGCCTGCCTTCATATTAGCCGAATTTCTTCATGTCAGTCAGTTTTCTACTTGAACAAATCATTAGTAGTGGCTCTCTATCAATGAACATTGAAGCACAGCTCATGATGGTCTTAAGGGTATTGAGGGAGGTTGAGGTCTAAGGAGTTCAGCACCCTATATTTGTGTCAAGGTTTATACAAATATTAGGCAGCTGCCAATATTTAAGCAAATGGGTCAAAAAGTGATTTAACTGACTCTTGAAATTACTATGATATTGGAATATCATAGTAAAACCATCAGGCGTTTTATTGCAAATAGTCAATAGGGCCGCAGGAAGCTAATTATTTATGTCTTTTCTACAAGGTATCCTGTCAGGAATGAACATCAGTGTCCTATTGTCTTTTACAAGATGTTTCTAAAGCTAGATACTGGGAATTCTTTTCTGTAAAACACATCATCCTCTCTGGCCCAGTTATCCATTCACATGGCTTTTCTTGTTACTTCTATGTGGATGACTACCAGCTATTTTCATCAAATGTCCTCATCCTTTATGCTAGAGTCTTAGGATGTCCCCCCTTTAGCTAAATCTCTTTAGGAATCAATCAATCAGTCAATCCATCAAGTTTATTTATGTAACACATTTCAGAAATAAGGCAGTTCAAAGTGCTTTACATCATAAAAACACAACAATACAAAGTCATAAAAAACACCACTTTGAAAAACCCCCCAAAACAAACATAAAATGTTTATGAGTGCCATCATTAAAATGATCAACACACATCAAATATGTTGGTCAATGTTTCATTTATTATGGTTCAAAAGCAGCTTTAAACAGCTGAGGTTTTGGTCTAGATTTAATGGAACTCAGCGTTTCAGCTGTTTTGCAGGTTTATGGATGCTTGTTCCAGATTTGTGGTGTGTAGAAGCTGAATCCTGCTTCTCCATGTTTGGTTCTGGTTCTGGAGATGCAGAGCAGACCAGAACCAGAAGATGAGAGTGGTCTGGAAGGCAGATACGAGAACAACAGGTCTTTAATGTAATTTCATCAATTTCTGAACTATCACAGTATTTTTTAAAGTCTCTTATCTAAGCTACAGGCCACCAGTGTAAGGATTTTAGAACTTTGGTTGATGTGCTCTATCGTCCTGGTTTTAGTGAGACTGCCAGCAGAAACCTTCTGGATCAGCTGCAGCTGTCTAAGTAATTTTTTTAGGCAGACCTGCGAGGACTGCAGGTTTACCTAATAAATGCAAACCTGCAACTTAAGATAAACACATGAATGAGTTAGTCCTTTAGGAATCATCTGTTGGTCATCATAGCTTGTGAAATCACAATTCAACAACAGATTATCTTATTCAGTTTTACTGTGGCACATTCCGGAGCAGGAAATCCCTCATGTCCACAGTCATTAGATCCATAATGACTCATTGTGATAACTTAGATTGTAAGAGTTACCACTCTGTTTTCTTTTTGGGACTACTGAATCATTTTATTTTAATTTGGTTGAGTTGAAATACATTATCAACATACCTGCCTGAGTTGCTAAAAATCGAGGTATCATGACTAATGACAACTTGTCCTTGTTCCATTTTGTTCCGTCTCTGTTTTGGTCATACGACTTTGCACAAACAACAAATAGATTATGCCCAACTCAATATTCCACCCAACTATTGGTATAAATCATGGATATCTCACAATTTCACAAATTCTCGCAAGTCTACTTTTATGTCTCCCATCATCCACAGTGACAGCACCACTGGAGTTTCAGATTTGTTTAATCAACCAAAAAGGACACTTAAAACTTCACTACTAATCAACCTCATCTGATAGTCAGAGATCTAAAGGCACTAACACTGGCTTCTACTGTAGAGTGGCTAAGTCGTCAGCACTTATCTACCTAATCTCAGTGCATGCTCCTTCAGTATTGCTGAATTCCTCTCAGCAATGTTAGCTGACCCTGCTGCCGCCCTTAAAAAGGAAGTCAATCCAGACTATTTATATATATTTTTTGTTCCACTCTGCTGGAATGAGCATCCAAAGCCTTTGGCATTGTTTGTAAAAGGTCTCTTACTGTATTAAAAATAAAAAAAAGTGCTTTTCCAAACAAATGGCCATTCCTCAAAATTTACTTATTAGATTTTCTAATGATTAAACAAGATTAATAATTCTTGGTAATTTCTAATCAGCTGATGTGAATAATTCTAATAATAGATTACTTGCTACTGTCATGTTGCTCTGCTTTGCCATAGAGGCCTAGCTTTATTTCAAGCGCTTTAAAAACAATATATCAAAGGAAATCGTAAACACTTTGCTAAACCTTTATAGAAAACACTTCAGGTGCTAATAGTTATTAAAATTAATAAAGTAATAGAAACATATCTATAGCATGCTGCACTTCACAAACTTTTAACACCACAACAAGAACAAACGTTTTGGGGAGGATTCCTTCCTCTTCCTTATTCTCCAGTTTTCAAATTGAGTGAATACAGTGGAACATATTGAAATGATTTCTCTTCACATGTATTGTACAGAAATTGAAATCTTCATGCCTGTAAAAGGAAAAAGACAGTGTTACCACCTTGATATGTTTGCAAAAAAACTCGCCTACCATCCAGAGTGAAGTGGGTGGAGGTGCAAACATTAGAGGTGAGATAGGAAGTCATGCTTTGCAGAGAACTCCAGTTTTGTCAGTCCTTTTTGTGACCTTTGGATATTTTGTGTCTATATGCTTGAGTGTTTGCAAACATGTTCCTTACTACATCTCATGTTTCAGTTGTCCCAGAGACTTTTTCTAGTGGAGGGAAAATCTGTGCTGACAAAATGAAGTTCACCCATGTGTGATGATGCTGTGGCGTTTTGTGGGCATTGAAGCTACAAGATCTTGTTTCACAACCAGCATATGGACTATGGCTAAACATTTGTCACAGTATGAACAGGGCAGACGCAGTAGGTTCTTTTTTCAAGCATGACATTCTAACCTCATGATATTTTCAGAACACTTCAGTGTGAACAATCCCTATAGAGTGCATCTGGCAGCAAGTAACAAAATAGATACAGATAAGGAGAAAATGAGACCCAGCTTTGTATGTTAATATTGTTGACAACAGCTTACTGCCTCCTCTTGAGGAATGGCTCTGAAGTCATGAAGGGATAATCAGCCTTGTGCATCTGTGAGCTACCAGTTTTTTTTTTTTGTTTTTTTTTTAAGACATGTATGTGGGGGGTATATTGTGTTTTATCGCTGGCATAGAAACGACAGAGAGCTGTCAGAGAAAACAAGACAAAATGAAAAAGCATGGGGGCAGAAGGGAGGGGGAGAAAGTGAAGTAGGAGTGGAGAGTTAAGTTGACAATTCTTCCCATTGCAGCTGGAGGTTTTGGCAACACAGAGTGTTAGAGCTTCATTTCTATTGAACGCTGCAGCCAGACTTTGCAGTCTCCTTGGTTCCAACTCCATTAGGTGACAAAGAAGCTTTTGGGAGAGTCAATGCCTTTGCATAACAAGCTTCTGGGCTGCATAAAGACACCCACAACTGTCCCTCTGCATATTAATGAACGCCCTGTTAGATCACTGTCAGCACTCTTTTCAGCCCACCGATGGTGCGCTGTTCTCCCTTTGATCTGTTTGGGGCAGGTTTGCAAGGCCAAGGTTGTTGTCTATTTTATTCCTCTAGGCTGTGAATGATGCAAGCTGCTCTGTTAGCAGAGACTGAGGTTGTTTCAGATTTTCGTATGAGAGACGGAGTTGTATAAGGGAGAGTTTGTTTTTACAGCATGCGCAAAGGAACTTGCCACTGCTGCACAACTGCCGCTAACAGACAAAAACTTTAGTTCCTGCTTCTGTCGCTGCTCTCTTTTTGCTCATGATAGCATGTTAAAAAAGAGTTGTGGGCCCCTTATTTTTTCTCATGAAAACCAAGATTATCAATGAATACTCCTCTGACTGGCGTGCAATTTAATACAAGTGTCAAGTTCAGAATGCAGCCAAATGAAATTGTATAGCTGATTATATAATTTTTTTTTTATGGAGACTTAACAAAAATCTTTTCATTACTGTGACTTGATTCAAAACGAATCCATTTCAGAACTGTATTAACCTATGTCGGATAAATTGTTGTGAAATCACACAACTTGTCCTTTATTTGCGAAACACAATATAATGTTATTGTCTGTTGCAAATTTAAACTTAAAGGACGCTTCATTAGGTACATCTTGCTTTTACCAAGTTGACTCTGGTAAAAGAATAAAGTTTCCTTGAGAACGTTATTCTTAAAACAAAAAAATCAGCAAGGTTTGAGGCAGATTTTGGTCCAGGTTGATGTGAAGGCATCATTCAAGAGCTGAAAATTTAACTGCTTCACATTCCTGATGAAAACCTCCTGTTTGTCCACATCTCAGAGGTGCTTTGCTGGATTGAGATTCGATGTTTCTGGAGACCACTAAAGTAGTGAAAAATGGTTAAGGATTTGTTGTTAAAAATTTAACATGGTCAGCAGCATTAATTACTCGAGATGCTTTTTGTTGTTTTTTTGAGCGATGCCTGCCACATAGTACAAAGATAAAAACAAGCAATTAGATCAAATTAAATTTAAAAAACAAAGTTCCTGGTGATGATGGCTTAAAGTTTTAATGTCTCAGTGGAAGCTTTTTGTTTCATTTGTCCAGAATATGTGTCGTAGCTATGACTGTAAGGTCAGTGTGACTTTTTTTTCACAACTTTACTCCAAAATGTTCACCAATCAGATTTAAAATTAAATGTGTTCTCGTTTCCTATGAAATGCTGCAGTGTGACTAGGCCATCTTTCACAACTCATAAATTTGTCACCCTGGTAACAAACATAATCTGCAGATAAACAAGCAAGTGCATATGTTTTATCTGTTCTCTGGAAGCATGTGACATATTTTAGCCCATCTTCATGTTATCAACAACATTCCTAGGAAACTGCGGAAAGTCTTTAGAACTACAATATGGAACTTTTATTAAAAAATACGTCTTTTACATATTTGTTACTATGTAGTGACAGTGTAACACGGGATAGATAATCTGTGAAAAAAATTGAGCTCCTCAACCTGTCTGACCTACTATTGTTGTCTGAAGAAATGCACTGCTCTCTGTCAAAAACAACCAGTCAGAGTCAGGAGGAGCGCCTAAATGTTGACAATCATCTTTGTGTATGTGCTGATAAATGCGCTAATGGCTGAGAAGCAACTTATCATTCCAGGAAAACTGTGCATTCATGGCAGGCTGGGGTATCAGGAAGAAGCTGTAGCGTAGCAGAGAGCAAAGGGGGCAGAGAGAGGGAGAGGGATGAGCAGCATGTACACTAGCATGTTTGACATCGCTAAGACCTTCTTCCTGGCTCTGATTGGTTGTTTATAGTCAGCATTTAGAGTGCCAGAGGAAGGCAAAGGAGCACAATTTTAAACATCTGTCTCATACCTGTACTGTCACAACATAATGACAGTTTCAACAATTATGTAAATACATATCATTTTAATAAAAGTTACATACTTGATGCTTTAAGGGGTGAACTTACTATGCATGCTTATCAGAATTTTAAGGCATAGTCATAACTGAACTTTTCATTTCCTCAGTGAACTTCAATATAATATCAAGTTTTTTGTTTGCTTTCATGTAGAAATGCTAACCACACCCTGCACCAGCATCCTCTTTTACCAAGCCAAGACCAGGAGTGTTGTGTGTTCATAATTATAGTTACCCTCCCCACCCAACCTGCCGTCTGTCCCTCTGTCTCTTGTGCCAGGGTTCACCTGCCTGCCAGCTGTTTCAGTTCTGAAACCTGTGTTTGGCTTTTGAAAGAAGCAGTTACCACGTGGATACCAACTGTTGTCATCTTATCTGATGAAACCAATTTTGCATGTTTGTTTTCATATCCGAACCCTGAAAGTTCTCAAACAAACTGAAGCAAATGGACTTGCAACAGACGTTTGGAGGCAGGCAGCACAATAATGACCAGATTTTCTTCTTCATGGATCCTAATTGAGTTTAGGACTACCAGAAAATGAACAGCATGTTTTGCCAACAAATTGCACTTAAAAGATGTATCAAATAATTTTAGAATGAGGTGAAAGGCCAGTAAAAAGAACTATTACTTTGAAAATCATTCTTTCCCAGGACACATTTCACTGCAAACTTAATATTAATGAACTCCTCCTTTTTTTTTTTTTTTTTTAATTAGGAGACGCATTAAACAACAATAACCCAAAGAGTGACTAAAAAATGTCCCAATTCTTTATTCATTTTATGCTTCGAATTAGGTTTTGAATTAAAACAAAATGTTTTTACAAATTTTGTGGTTGCTTGGGTCATTCATCTAGCCCAGGGAGATGGTTTTAACAAAGCACGTGAGATGTGTTTGCAGTTTCATAATCTCAGAGAGTGTAGAATGGTGCTGTTCAATATGAAACTCTCTCTGTCACTGTGAATTATGTGACAAAAGCAGGATGCACCTGTGCACATAGTCTAAAATTTTGCATTTGGCCAGTTCCAAGTATGAAACACTTTATAATGTTTGTTTGGAACATATATGTGTATATATATATATATATATATATATATATATATATATATATATATATATATATATATATATATATATGTTCTCATTTTTATGTTTTTCAAAAAATAACTGAAAGAGGTTTGTGTTACATTAACAAGATATATTTTAGAATGTCACAAGATTTATTTATAATAAGCTTTGGATCAGGTACCTTGCAAATCAAAAAGATTATATTTTATTTCTGCAGTTGTTTTGGCCTTTTTTGTGAGCTGAATTTAAATGCATTACATACTTCTCTCCCTCCCTGATCTAATATAAAACCTCAGTAGAGATATTAAGTATACTAATTTAATTTCAGATCTCTGCATTGTGGACTCCAACAATAATAAGTTCATTAACTTCTTTCTCCTTAATTTTCACTCTGAATTTCTCACAGTAATAAAAAGACTTCTCATTTTGTTTATTTGCTTCTTTCTAGTTAACTCTCGCACCTGCAGCTATGCAGGTGTTTTTCTGGTTGAGGGAGAGAGTCGTTACAATCTGACTTTTGAAATGGCCATGAAAGTCTGTGAGCAGCTGGAGAGCACAATGGCAAGTCCAGCGCAAGTCCAGGAGGCCTATAACAACAGCATGGAAACTTGCAGGTAAATTAAGCTTTCTTCAAAAAAATATTGTGAAAAAGTATATTTTCATAAAAAATAACACGTTAGAGATATTTCACTTTATATAATAAGTATATGTTGCTTATTAGGTAAGACACAATGTAACTGGAGATTGTTATTTGTTTTTATTTTTCAAATTTATAAAGCATTGTGGATCAAAATCTGAATCGACAACTGTTCACTGTTTTTGTCACTTAAGGTACGGTTGGATCAACAATGGGAGCAGTGTCATTCTCAGGCAAACTCAGCATGAAAACTGTGCAAGGAACATGACTGGGTTTATTGTTAACTCACATACTGGAGATCATTCTGATGCTTACTGTTATGACAAAAATGGTAAATGAGGAGCTAGTATGAGATTTTGGTTTATTTTGTTATTATTGACTTTTTGATTTGAAACTTGTTGTCCTATGATTCCTTACTACCAGATAGTGCTGAGAAGAACTGCAGCAAAGCTTTCCAGGAAAACAGAGTTTTACTCTCAGATACAACAGGTCAGTATAACACACCCTCATATTGACTGTGATGGAGTACAAGTGCGAGACAAACGCTATGCTGTTTTAAACACTTCTATGGTTGAGAATTGTTGTAGGATTGAGGCATTTAATGGGAAGTGGACTTCAGTGAAACATCTAACATATTATGTGACCTCTGTTCTCTGCTCTCTAAGAGGAAGTAACATAAATGGTTCTGAAAAACAGACAGAATCCTGTCTCAAACAATTTCCTTAACGATACAACTGTGTTATAATAACTGAAATACTATATGGACTTGCTTAACTTAGATGCTGCTTAAAAAAAAATATATGTATAATGCGTATGAGTGAACAAAAAATATTTATTCTCTAAACAGCTCTGACATCACCACAGCCTCTGACTGATGGCACAATAGAGTCAGAAACAAGCTCACTGGAGGACTTGATCACACCTGCAAGTACACCCGACGATCTGAGTAAAGATGATTTCACTATGGTTCCTGAGGAGGGAAACCCCACTGGAGGAAGCAATGTCACTTCCGCTTTCACTACAATGGAGCCAGACCCACGTGATGGATCTGGGATGGGGTCAGCTCAACTAGAGGAAAAAACAACTCCAGTGATCAACGCTGAAACAACAACATCGAGTGAAAAGAGACCTATTGAAACATTGGAGCCCACTGGTAAAAACATAAAATCAGAGTTTAAGGAAACTAACAGTATGTCCAGTACATCTCAGTAAATTAGACCTTATTTTTCAATGAGGAGTGCTGGTCAGATTAAAAGAAACTTTAGAAAATTACCTTTGAGCAGGTTCAAATTTTTAGCCCACATTTAAGAATTAAAAAAAATATGTTGCTAGTAATGCGATTTAAAGATCAAATCTTGTAAGGAATTAAATATTGTATTTCTATCAGCTTTAAGCATAAAATCTTCCAAATTAGCAGAAAGAAAGACTTGGAAATCAGTATGTACTCTACAGTATATAAGCCTGTGAGGCCTGATTCAACAGGTTTTGGGAGGACAGGAGTAACTAAAGTAGCTTTTCGAACAAATGACGCCCCCTTGTGTTAGCTGAAATATATTTGGAGATGAAGTAGAGCCAAATCTGATCAGTCCTACAACTGAAAAAGCCAAACCATCTTTTTTTGTAATGAAGCTAAAAGAATGCTTTGTTGGTTGGCAGTTTAACAGGCATCCTTTTTTTTTTTCTGTTTTAACTTTTTATTTTATTTTATTGATGTTCAGATGCCAAACCGAATAGTGGAGGAAGAAAATCATTGAATCCGGAAAATGATATAGAGAATCAAAAAGACAGCAGCTCATCAGGTGAGTAACCGAAAATTAAACACCCAGAGATACTATACATGATGACAGCAAACAGCAATATTCTGACGGTACTTTATGTTTTTTTTCCGGAATCATTTTAACACTGTCACAATATTCATATTTTATTCTATTCTTTCTCCTTTTAGACTGGCTGGTAGTTATTGGTGTTATTGTAGCAGTTGGTGCAATTCTCCTTGTGTGTGCAGCTGTCGCCAGGAGAAAAGGGTAATGGCTTGATTGACATGACACTTCCGGTGCTGTTTTTCACAGTTTCAGAGAAAAGTATTAGTAAGCAGGAATGAATCGCATAGTAATTTGGTGCTTTTATTGAACATACACCTAGCAATTTCTATAGGGAAAACCAGGATGTGTATGTTTAAATTCATTGACACAGGTTAAAATTAGCACATAATGGCTCAAATATATACATATAGCCCCAGTAGTATTGAGTGAAAAGTCTCTTTACAGGTTGTACCTTGCTTGCATATGCTTCTTGTAGCCATCTGTGAGCCTGTGGTATAAATCTGCCTGGATATCTCACCACTCATCTCATCACAAGTAGTGCATAGTTCATTCTCATGTTGTTCTTCTGGTCAAAACCTGGCTTTTCAACACAGCCAACAAATTTTAGGATTGAGTGGAGGGCTAGTCCACAAGCTTAATGCTAATCTGTATCACCTCTTCCAAAACCATTTCATTTTTGACCAGCCAATGCCCAAATGTGCTCAATTTTCCACCATCAACTTGAGGTGAAGTTGAAGATTTTGGAGATAAGACCTAGTCAAATATTATTCCTTAAAGCTTGTTCAATGTACTAATAGCCACTGGTCCACAATGCAAATCCTCAACATGATGCTTCCACCACTGTGCTTCACACTTGCTGTTAAAAGATTCGAAATGACTCAGCTTGATTTTAAACCTAGTTGCAGTAACATTTGCCCTCAATGTGTTTTTGCAGGTGGTGTGGCAGAAAGCAAACGCTGAATATCACAATCAAAGAGAGCAGCGATGACAATGGGGTCGCAGCTGCAGCATGCAGCTCCCGCAACCCGGAGAGAGAACAGGAGATGGTGACGCTCATGAACAAGGAGACCATCCAGGAGAACGGCAATACGGAGGAGTTCACTGTCATCACGTTAGAGCAGTCTCCGGATAAAGACGAGCAGGCCTGAGAGTTGGGCAGGAAAGAGCTGGGGAAGTTGGGGGAAGACTTTTGAGAGGATAAAAGAGTTGGAGGGTGTTGGCGGCTTGTAGTGGATGGGCACTGAGTAAGAGCATTTGAATGTGTCATAACGTATCATTCTGTGTTCAACTAAAGTACAAAGGTTTGCACAAAAGCTTTTTAAAGAGGCTAAGCATTTCAGATCAGTGTGCAAGAATGAGAGATTTAGAACAAAATATCAGAATATGTTTATTTTCCGTTCACGTTAATTATTGTGTGTGCCATTTTTAATTATTGATTATGGGGAGTTCTAAGAGTGGGTGAAAAGCTTTTTGTTAAATTTGATGACTGTAAAATTCTAGCAATTAATCTTAACCGGAAAAAAGAAATAAACAGTCATTTTCGTTTTGTTATATTTTATTTAAGAGAGAAAGAAAAAAAAAACTTCCTTTATTTCTTTATTTTCCTGTTTTTACTTTCTGCACATATTTCAGACATGTCCACTTCTTAATTGTTGCTTTAAGAAAACTGGGGATGCATCAATCTCAATTATCTTCCTTTTGATTCTGCTCTCCCTGTCTGTGTACATAATATAAAACTTTACAAATGTTGCAATAGCTGCCATTGCTTTTTTTCATAGGAAAATGCTTTGTCGATTTAGCGTGAAGGACTGCTGCTGTTTCTAGTAGTATTTAATCAGAAACTGTACTGTGGTTTGTGAAGGTCAACATAGATAGCATCCTGAATCAGCATGATTTTTAGCTTTCCACAGTGAGTGCGTAGTGCACAACTGATGATGATGAATACAGAAATAAGATTATGTTTTGATTATACTGTGTGGATAAAAAGTATGTTATAGGGAATCTACTCAACATATACTGATTTTGAAACAAAATAAAGAACTGGGTAATATTTCAAGCACATTAATCTCAAGCTCAATTTTTATGAGGGGAAGTGTAAATACTGGACATTCGAAATGAGAAGTTAATCCACTGCAGACTTATAGCAAAGCAAAAGGCTTATTAAAGAGAAACACCAGTTTGCTCTGAACCAGATGTGATAAAAGAAGCTGATGTTTTTATTCTATGTTTCTTTATAAAGCTTTCAATCTTGTAATCATCTTTTTCTATTGAACTTTCTGTAGCCTGACTATATCGCACACACGTATTAATCAACTTTATTCTCTGTGTGGCCAATGTAGTTTTTAGAAGAAGACTAAATTATATACAGTCATTGTGAATGACATTCTTTTGACTTGTTACTTAACCCTCCTGTTATGGTCATTTCTGAGGTACAGCAATAATGTTTGTGGGTCAATTTGACCTGTGGAGAGTTTAATCATGCAATAGTGTTAGAAACCAAAAAATTCCTCCAAAACAATTTTGTATCTGATTATTAACTCCAATACTAACCATTTCAATCAATATTTGTGCAATGATGTTTTATTACTTCTCACAAATAAAGGATCAATGATGACAATTTACTCATTGTCGTCATTACAGTTTTCATTACATAAAAATGTAATTTACATTTTATGTAAATTACATTTTTCATGTCCACTGAAAAAAACCTACAAATAAAACAAAACAATAATTTCCGTGAAATTGATCTTTTGTAATTTTTTTTATATTTTACATTTTTATATTTTACTTTTTTTTTTTTTCAATGGGTGATCTTTATAATTGAACTTGAGACACACATACTGTTCAGGGTCAAATTGACCCACTGATTAAAATCAAGACAAATGGGTCATGCAGAGAGTATTAATGTTTTCCCCCACTTCTGCTGAGTATCCACTCAGAGTGGATGGAGTTTGCCCACGGGAAAAGAAAAGGTTCCCGTCAAAAGTTGTATGAACACCTGCTTTCTCGCAGTTTCCTAGTGAAGTAAAGAGTAAATAGTGAGAAAGTGGGCTTGTGTGCGTGGGGGTGTGGGGCGTGTGGGGTGTGTGTGGTGAAACGTGGTTCATAGCTGCAAGGAAACATATAGAAGTTTGATATTTTTAAATCTGTTTTACCCTTCAACTTGATTGCCGGGTCAAATTGACCCAAACATTATATATGTAAAAAGTAGGTGCAGGGGGGTTGCAAATGTGTAAAATGAATAAATTTTCAATTTATATGTAGAGTGTACCTATTAAGACAAATAGAAAAAGTTTCATGCAAAAAAAATGCTTCCAACTATTTAAAAAAAAATATTAACTTTAGAACGGGTCAATTTGACAGCGCAACATAGCAGGAGGGTTAAGTTTATTTTTACATTTTCCTTTGATTTGAAGAGGACAAAGTGTTGCACTAGAGTAGGCAGGTTTGACAAAAAGATTTTGCTGAAAAGATCTGTAAAGTGACAACAAAATAAATAAAAATGTGTACAGATGATGCGCTGGAACATGGTGTTCACTGACTGATCACTCTGTGAGCATGGGGACAAAAGGGAAATAAATGAATAGCATGACAGGAAACGCATGTTGCATTTCTCCCACGTAACAGGAAGTAAGGTTTCCATGGCACTAGAGTCGGTATGCAGGAAAACGTTAGCGCAGGATAAAAGGAGTAAGACAAAGAGAGACATTTTGAAAGATACCCATGGCATCTTTCCAACAGTAACCAGCAAGAATGTCAGAAGTGTATAATAGCCGACTTTGCATGCACTAATTGTAGAGTAGTAAAAGTAATTTAACACTTATATTGTCTTAAAAAAGTATGTTTTAAATTATGTGGGATATTGAAAAAGTTATGCATGATTGTTACTGTTTTCTCTATATTGGTGCTTTGATGGACACACAATCTGCCCAGAAAGCTCTCTACTGCAAAACTAAATATACAGTATATGCAGTGTACTGTGTGAACAGTCATCATCTAAAGCATGACTGGAAAACTAGTTGTTTTCAGTGATATTCAATTAAAATAACTGAAAATCTGCAACTTAATTATTTCATTTAACCTTTATCTAACCAGGTAAGATTGCTAAAGAACTAATTCTCAACTGCTGTCAGAGACTACAGGTGGAAATTAGCACTTAGAGCTACACAGTGCATTTCTCCTCTTGTGGTCAATGTATACATTTTTCAATCAATATTTTTAAAAATACTTTTCTACCTTCAAAAACATACCTTGAATGACTGGTTTTTACTCCTACTTTTTTAACAAGGTGGACTTCAGGCAACATGATATAAGTGATAAGATTAGTTTGTTTTAAAACAAGCTTAATTGTTGCTAATATAAGTTTAATTTTATTTACATTTTTACATAGATGCAGTATTTGTTAATCAGTAAAGAGACAATATTTTTTTTATCATTTCCTATTTTCAATTTTCTACTTTAAACAGCTCTTTTCTACATGCAGTTTAACTTTTCCTTTCATCTTTTTAATGTATTTCTTGTTTTCAAGTTACAATTATTTTCATATTTTACTATAGTTTCCTGTAAAGCACTTTAAGTTGTCCTGTGTTTAAATTGTCCTGTATAAAACAACTTGAATCTAAAGTGAATGAGAACACACAAAATTTAAAACTAGTATATAACTGCAGGAGCATATGGAGATTTAAAGATTAGTTTTACATCTTCAGTAAAGTTTAAGAGAACATTACTACCTAAATGATTCCCCTATTGAAAAAGTCTCATCATATTAAGCAGAAAAAAGGCTATAAAATGCAATGAAGTGTAGGCTAGATCATTTATCTTTAAACTCTAGTAAACAGTAAGTCAACATGAAGTATTAAAACATCGACCTGCAATCTAACTGAACACCACTCAGATAGATTAAATTAGTGCTCATGTACCATAAGGAGAACAACTGTAAAAGTCACCACAATTCAAAAATCTCAAAACAGCACTTAGTTATGAACATTTATTAGTTATATTTGTATATGTACACCAAAGGTACAACATTTGTTGATATGTAAGAAACATTTTTTTGTTTTCATATCAACCAAAATCTGAGGAAAGAATGCTTCATTCTATTTTTTCAACCCAATTGTATATTTCTCACACACATACTCTCTTGCCATTACATTGATATTACAACATCATTACAATAAGGGCAGACCCCAACTCATTTAAGGCAGCAATGAAACAGACCATCATGTCTACTAATGGGAGTTCTTCAAAATGACACACTTTACAGTGTTTAAAAGTATTCCAGCTTTTTATTGTCAGTTACTTTGTGTCTAATTAGTAACATTTAGCTGAGCAGGCGTCGGGTCTCTCAACATACCTGTTTAGTGTAAAATTCAAAAAGCTATTGAGACTGAAAGCAATAAAAAACGTGGGATTTCTATAAACTTCACTGGCATTGATTGTGCAACCGAGGTGGAATGTGTGAAGAAGTGGTGAACTGAAGGCAGTTATAGACTCTAATGGGTCTAGATATTAATGACTTGTATGTTTAAATGAATCAGTGGAACAAATATGCCTGAGACTAAGAAGCCAGCATGTTTCCTTTAAAAATGTTTCAGATAATTCACCTGAGGATTGTTGCTCTTTACTGTGGTAGGCATAGGAATAGCACAGGTATTTATTCTCTCTGACTAACTTCTTGGCTTTGATTTATCTCTCTCTGTGTGTCCTACACCAAGGGCAAACTTGACCCTTTTTTTGTCTTTAAATACCTTCATAACATCAGTTTTACCGTAAATAAGTGAGATTGGCCTCCATATAAATCAAGAAACCTTCTTTTACTCTTGTCTTTCTTTATTTCTCTTCTTAACCCTCTCTCTCTTTTCATACAAACTGTGTTTGATTTAGGATCACTGCAATTTTAATTAACCTCTGCATTGCCACTGAACAGACCGATTATATCCATATATGTACAATGAAAATGAATTCACAATGCTTATATCTTTATGGAACAAACATTCAAAACACTTACATTAGATACAAAAGAAAAAATATTTATATATCATATGTGTGACAGAAATGTTAAAAAGCTAGTTAACACTAATTAGAAAATAAAATCAGACAGGCAATTTATTACATGTTGTCCTCTATACATTTCGTCTAATCTATTAAAACAAATGTTTTTTTTGTTTTTTTCCCCTCCTCCCCTTCCTCTAGCTGATTACATTTCAACGAGTCACAGGAATGAAACCTTATTTCTACATGGCATTTCAAAATAAACAAAACAAATCAATAAAAGGAAAACAAAATCTGTTAACTACAATATATACACAAAGTGCATGGAGACACTTCAAAATATCATGCTTTTAAGATAGTGGTGCAAAAAAATAATTAGAATTTTTATTTAATTCATGCATCTACAACCATAATATTGAACATAGTAGTCATTCAACACTCAGTCCCCTTACGTGACACTATGATTTGCATTGTCTCTTCACTGGAGAAGTTTTCTTTTTTTAATATATATATATATATATATATTTCCTGAATATCACAAGGTCTAAAGGTAAGGCTTAAAGAGCCTGTGAAGGTGTCAGTTCTGTGCTCCGCAGCTCAGGAAATATGGATCAAACTTGATTGACCTTTAATATTTAAGTGTTTTTAATATATGTGTGAATAAAAGCCCAGGTGATTTAATGAGTGTCTATGTGTGTGTTTTATTTATTTATTTTTGTCTAAGCATGCATCAGTCCTTTAATATGTTAAGTAGAAACACCAATGTTGTTCAAAACATGCTTCGCTTATGTTAAATTAACTTAAAAAGGTGTAAATTGAGAATGTACTTTGAGAACTAAAGGACAAAGTGCTAAGTTAGGTTTTCTATTGTTATAGTAAATGACATTTGATTTGAACACCTTCAAGGCATGGTTGTCATTTCAGCACACATAAAAAGAAACAAGAGAGGAGAGAAGGCTCCACCTGAAAAAAAAAAGCGACTTAATCAACTCCCACATAACTAAGGTCTCACTGCTCACTCACACAGGACGAGGTGAAAGTTCAGGATTCAGGTCCTAGAAGGCTGAAACAAAACAACTCCAATTGTAGCACCTCCATAGCAATTCATGCTAATGCCATTTTGGGCCTTTTAAAACAGCTGCCATGTTTGCTTTAAACAGTTGTTTTAGCAGAAGAATTTTTTACACAATGTTGTCCCAAAAATATTGTAAAAAAGAAAGAATTTTTAAAAAGTATTTTTATTGGTTATTGCCTCATTAACTTCATTTTTGAAGTCTGAAGGAAACAGGATCATAACAAAGTAAGGCAGGGATAATAAACAGCTGTAATATTGTCGTGGTTTCTAGAAAGCAGTTATGTTCATGCACAAAGAGTGCCTTTGCGTCATTGCTTTTAGTTTTTTCAGGATACTCTGTTCACTCAGTTAAACCATGGCATTTTTAAATGTTGCACTTTTGAAACCATTTTTATATATATAAAAAAATTCTCATCAAAAACTCAATTTGCATGTGGGGAGCAGATGAAAACACAGCAGTACATATCCATTTTGCTCTAAGGGATTCCACTAGTGATGCACCACCTCCAACCTCCATTTCCTCTGTAAATAATCATTAATAAAAATGGGTTTGATAAACCTGCTTTGACATTTCTGAGACCAAAGTTTTTTAGAAGTTTGCTTTGGT
This sequence comes from Xiphophorus hellerii, assembly GCF_003331165.1. NCBI lineage: Eukaryota > Metazoa > Chordata > Actinopteri > Cyprinodontiformes > Poeciliidae > Xiphophorus > Xiphophorus hellerii. The sequence continues at coordinate 15,607,828 of NC_045673.1, forward strand.
CGTGGGCCTTTCCTAACTAATCGTTAGCTTCAGTTTTTTCGACCACCCAGTTCAGATTTCTACTAAAGGAAGGTGTCAGAAGAGTTAAGATAGTCAAGTGCTTAAAACAATTTAGAAGACCACTTAAAGAATCCTGAACTATCCCTTCAACAAGGTTGATATCCAGTTTTCCCTGCTTTGTTTAAAACCTTTGCCACCTTTATAAGTTGATCAGCGGCAGATTTTCCTAATATGACCTGATAGTTTGAATAATCTTCGCTAACCCGTTTCTGTTCTGAGTCCCCTAAAATGTCCTCTGACTGGCACAAAAACACAGCTGCAGCATATAGGGTTGGTAGAAACAGTCTTGAGCTCTGATGGCATAAACACTGATTGCAGTACAGGAAACCTCTTGGAAGTATAATGTAATTGTGAATTGTGGTTGTTGCTTCACCTACTGTGCTTCATAAGTAGTCAGGGATGACTGTGCTTACAGGTAATAAACAGATTCCACCAGTGGAATATAGCTTAAAAACCTTGTGAATGTGTGTGCTTGAAATCCTCATGTTCCACAATATATTCACATTTCTTTCAGTAATAAATGTTGAAGGTAAACATTTCTTCTTTTTTTTTACAGACAAAGCATTGGAAAATGGTGCTAACAAGTAGCCATTTCCTTAAGCTGATATAGTAAACAGTTCGACATTACAAGAATTCCTGTTAAGGTAAACATAAAAAGCCTCAGTGTCTGCTGTTTGCTGTAAATCAATTTTCGTATGCAGCAAAGTTGTAATGGCCAAAAAAACCACTAACTTCAAATTAAACTTGGCATTTTGACATTAATTGTGCTCCATATAATCCCTACATTTCCATCAGGGTGCAATATTTATATTTTTATATATATATAGATATATATATCTATATATATAAATTGTATTCCTTTTTTTGAGGAATAAAAATAAATTTTAATTGCATTGGCATCAAAAAGTTACTTTGGGGAAAAAAGGGAAAAGTGCTTTATAAATTTTGTAGGGATTTTACTTGCATCACATTGTAGACAAAAAAAAATGTGACAATGTGTTGCAAGTACGTAAGGAGGCAGAGGAAAGGCTTCTGTGAGCCGGTTGACTTTATGCCTGTTTGTTTCCCTATTCTTGACTTGGTCATGCTTTCTTGACACAAATAAATTAGTTTTAAAATCTCTCTCAACACGTGAAAGAAGGAATGTCAATTTTCTTCACAGAAGACAAAAAAAGAAGAGGGGAAACAAATCCTGGTTTGTGGAAATAATTTGTGCTTTGTGATAATACTTGTATGTGAAGAGGCTCAGAGGGATTTTCCTTTGATCAGAGTACTTGATTATTGTAAATTGATGTACCATAGAGATTTTTATGAAGGTGTAAATACAGCATGTTCAACGCAGTTCAAATCAGTTGTATCAATTATTGGTGTGGTTCCCACTCATCCTCCCACTCAGAAAAAGGAGCCATCTTTATAAAATATGGAAGATACCCTCAGTGCATGTGTGTTGCACCACTACTGTGTTGCTTTTCATATAAACATAAACTGAACTGTACTCCTAAGACAAAAATATCTAGTAATAATTCTCTCTTTCTTCCCTTCCCAAGCCTTGAAGTATGTTGTGCAAGTATCTGGTATACAGGATGTGACTGTGCTCTAACAGGTGAGGTATACCTCTGTTGTTAGTTCACGGTTATGTGAATTAGTATAGCATACCAGTCAGATGGACAAAATACAAAAAACTTCTTAAAGGGACTAAGAATAAAAAAAATAAAACTACATAAAAAAAAAAACATTAGTAGTTCTGTTCATGTGACTTTTCATTCACTCTTCTTGTTTTATCACCAGATAGGAAAGCTCGTGGAGCCCAGGAGCAGGGGGACATCTGCGCTGCCATTATTCATGTTTCCATGGTTCCTCCTCAACAAGCGTGCACTCCGCAGCAGAACCGTTAGCGGCTGAGGTTACCTGCAAGCAGTCAGCAGGAACATTTAAGCAGCTCATCCATGGCATATGTTAAAGAATACAGGTAACTTTCACAGTCAAAGGAGAATTTAGAACATTTGCAGGTGCTGTTAAAGGAAACACAGTTAATATGTTATTGCAGCACATAGATCTCTCTGTTTGCATTTACGATAAATCCACTAATCATAGACAATTGAAGTTAATGTTAATGTGAATACCAATGTGGACTTCTACAGTCTTAGAACAACTTCAATCTCAAATACTCAGAGGTGGTTTATATGAATGCTATTTTATAAACCTTAGGTTGCTCGTCACATTTGAATAGAGTCATTATTTACTCTATCTACTCTATTTATGGTTGATAAGTTTTAAAGTGGATAAACCAAAGTGGGATTAGACCACCACCAATGAGATTCAAGTGTGAAACATCTGAAGAAAAAAACATAAAAATGTTTTTACCTAATAAAAAATTAAACTAGTAAAACTTTACTACTTAAACCTGTGATATTAGTTGCTGCTTTTCTCCTGTTGTACTTTTGTACCAGAGATGTTATATATGGGATATATATATATATATATATATATATATATATATATATATATATATATATATATGTATATATATATATATATATATATATATATATATATATATATATATATATATATATATATGTTTGGACACACAACTGTGTGTCCAAACTTTTGGTCTGTACTGTATATCTATCTATCTATCTATCTATCTATCTATCTATCTATATATATATATATATATATATATATATATATATATATATATATATATATATGATTTTTTTATATGTTTTTTCCAAGCAGCCAAAGTTTCTTCTTCTAAACCTTTTAATCTTTTTACTAACCTTGGTTAGTATTTTTTTTCTATTTTTGTCCAAGTCATTGCTCCTCAAAATGACAGTATATTGCATAAAGCTGAAAAATTTAAAATGGATAGAATATGGATCATTTTCTGGTACATCTGGATACATACAAAAGTGTCCATGGACGCAACTTAAAATCAGATAAAAATTTTATTTGCGTTACATTTGCTTATTGGCTGTTTGAATATATGCATTTGTAGTTATTAACTTGTCAAAGGCCTGAATAAATGTTGCATCAGAGAACTTTCAAAACAAGAAAGTCTGACAGGATTACTTGAAAATATAAGGGAGAGGGACAACTTTCGCACAAAAATCCAATGTTTGATTTTCTTACTACTGCAATAAGTATCACTACATGTTTTCCTCTGAGTTTACTGACCCTCCCCTGAAGAAGGTGTGTCATATTTTAAAACTTGTAGTTATAAATTCTTTACTATCCATGTACAACACAATCATCACTTTGCAGGTATCTTGTACTTTGTTAATGTTTTAGCAAATAAAAAGGCATTCAGGTCTGTTTTTTTTCTTTTACAAGAAGCAGAATTGGCAAATTATGGGAACCTCTGGACAACCAACAAGGATAATGCTTATGGCAATGGACGTGTTTGACTTGGGAATAAACTATGAATGTGATTACTTTCTATATTAAGGTCAATAGCAATGCCACAAAATGTAAAATGAAAAAGTAAATATAAGATGAAACAAAATAAAATCTTAATCAATTTAAACAATGTACAAACAAATAAATAATAAATAAATGCATTGTTATATTTTGTCTTTTTTGCAAGTCTTCTAAAGCAGCGTGGAGCAGGGTTAGCAATGTGAGTCTTGGTATGTACATCAGAAAAAAACATAAAATAAATAAATAAAAGTAATGAAAATGTAAATCCTGGAAGTAGCATGCCTTTGTGTCACATATAAACATAAAAAAATGTATTTCAAATTTGGACACTGAAAAGAGGTGGTTGTAATTTTTTACTGGTTTACAGTGTTGCTTGGCAACACCTTTTATAATTTAAGAAATAAAAATTTTATCATTGGACTTTTTCTGCCCAGGTGTGCAAGTAATAGAATGAAAGTAAAGAAAAAAAAAATCATCTATAGCTGAGATTTAACCTATAATCTGTTCTACATTAGTGTTACAATAACTTTTGATTTCGCTGCAGAGTTCTCAGAGCTGGGACAAAGAGACTGTGTTAGAGCACGTAATCACTCTTGGTGGGATGGAGAGGTGTGCATTAGTTATGTATGAACTGCTAATTATGCAACACTTCCCATCACTGCATTTTAAATTAAAAGGATAAATGAGTAAAAAATGTATTAAACATTTATGATCAGCCACAAAACAAGATACAGTGAAGTAAGCCCGCTGGTTATTATGTTGAATAAACGGAAAATAGCAACTAAAATATTTATAGAAACTTTTTAATTGAAACTAAGGCTGTGTTTATTGAGCTACTATGAACTTATGCTAGTTGTGACACTGCTAAATAATTTCTCAGAGTTATATTGAGGAAGTTCATACTTTGTCCCATAAGTCGTCTTAGGGGGATAGCTGATCTGTCTTTAATTTTCTATGCAAGCACATCAACTATGTTTTGAATTGTGTTTTAAATGTTGAATAATCATTAAACACAAAAGTGGCTGTTCCAGAAGAGTAAATAAACTTGGTACACATGTGAGATGAAGAGTGTATGCAAGTGCATCTCTGCTTACAAAGACTTGGTGCAAAGCAAGCAGAACAAAGCAAAGCTGCAGGATGAGCATGCAACAGCAGAGGGTTATATTGAAGTCTCTATGTCAGAAAGCGTTAATAGTACCTTGCATTCATCTACTAAGACAGAATTGTTAGCATTGGCAGTAGCAGCTGTAGAAGAAGTTGGGGTTAAGACGCACTGGTTGGAATTGTTCTCGTGGTGGTTCTTCATGTCGTCATAATAGGACTGGGTCTTTGTCATCATTTCGATGTCGTCTGATTTAGCCGTGTGCGCATCCAGCTCATCCAGCTCAGCTTTGGACAGATGGTACACAATTCCTGCACCGTAGGAGTCACCCACCACATTCACTGAGGTCCTGAAACGATCCCTGAGGGGAAACAAACCAAGATTTTAAAGACATCATACATTTTTTGTGCATAATATAATATAAGAAATCTGTTATATGAACAAAATATAACCAGAATATATGCTTAAGACTCACAATAACCAGTCAACAGCAACCAGCAAACTGATATCCTGGGTTGGTAAGCCAACAGCGGTAAGGATCAACAGCATAGTCACAAGGCCGGCACTGGGAATACTGGCTGCTCCAACACTGGCAAGGGTGGCTGTCAGACTGAAGAAAAAGAAAATAAGTTATGTAGATCTCTAAAAATGAACTATGACCATTAAAACTCCAAATCTCAAAAACCATAACATACAGAGATGCAAAAAAAAAAAAAGGTTTGCCTTTCTTTTTCTTTTACTCCATGTTTCAGATCTTCAGAAAATGTAACCTGAATACAGTTTTCAAATTAGTTAATTTACCAAGTGAAAGCGCTGTCAACACCAACCTGGTTGACCTCATATCTCAGTTGGATTAGATTTCAGATTTTACCTACACTCCAAATCTTTGTTTTTTTCCATCCCTAAGTTATTAGAAAGTGGACTTGCTGACATGCTGTTAACTGCTACTTAAAGTCAACAACTGAGTTTCAGTCAGACATCAAGATTTATGAGTTGTCAATTACAGTAATTACAGTAATCAAATATGATGGACTCTCTGCCATCATATTTGATGACATTTCACAAAAATGTCAACTTCTGCGAAGATGTAACAGATTGCACCTTCCAGATAGTTTTCCTTTCATCTCTTCAGCATACAAAATGTCTCCTCAAAAGTCTTGAAAAGCCTTTTGATATTTTTTTTTTCATCCAAAACTACTGTATGATGTTGGTTGCATTTTAGTCATTTCTAAAAGATCTGTGTATTTACTCAGGTTATTTTTATGTTAGTATTAAAGGTTCATAATTTGCAATATTTAAATGTGATAAAAAAGTGAAATCCGAGAAAATCTGTGAAGGCGAGAAAATAAAGGCACTGTATTCATACTGGCTCTTTCTTTAGGCTGCATAAAGTGCAAGCCTGGGGAGAACCTGATTTGGTTCCAAAATGTGGGAGATGGGATGTTTATTTTGAAGCTTCATTGATTTATGTGCCATACAAATGTCAGAACTAGGGTCATCCATCTTCAACTCACTCTATTATGAGAAGAGTCTTTTGGCAAAGATTGATGAAAGAGAGCATGTACCCGCTGTTTGTCTTCCTGCCTAGCATGAGGCTCGACACTATTGCTACTTCTTCATGCTGGTTTATGTGCTTCACTTTAATTTTCTTATTTAAGGATCGTTTCTAACCACACATTCTTCATAGTTTACTGATTAACACATCCACACTTTGCTGAGTAGCTATGCTGACTTATCTACAACTCAGACTGTATTACTTTCTTTATTTTTGAATTACTGACAACGGCATGCTTCTCATTTACAATCTTCAGACTCTTTGAACCTTGAACCAAATAAAAAAATATATATATATCGATATAAAGAGAACGCTCTTCTTACCTGACTGTGACAATCTGACCAGGATCAAGATTCACACCATTCATCTGGGCAATAAAGATGGCCGCCACAGCCTCATAGAGAGCAGTTCCATCCATATTGATGGTGGCACCTACTGGGAGCACAAAACGAGTGACTCTTTTGTCAATGGCCAAATTCTCCTCCAGGCAACGGAATGTGACAGGAAGTGTGCCAGCACTGGAGATAAAAGCAAATAACAAGGAGGACTATAAACACATATAACCATGCACAAATTATTTCTAAAAACAAGTATACACAATGACTTGTTCACCCATTGATCCTTATTCATGCTGACCTGGAAGCTGTTCCCAGAGCAGTGATCCAGGCCTGGAAGATTCCCAAGAAGAAGGTGAAGGGGTTTTTCCTTGTGATGACAAAATAAATGCTGGGCAGGAAGATTGCGCCGTGGATGATCAGACCAATAATCACAGTCACCATGTACATGCCAAGTTGCCTGGCCACCACCTCCAAGTCCTTAATGGAGATGATCTTACCACAAATCAGACAGGCAATACCAAAGGGAGAGTACCTTATTGGGTGAGAAACAATTTATTGTTACTTTGAAATTAAAGTGATAAGCAAAATCAAAACAAGTTGTAAGAGCACTGTGATTATGATGTAATTTAGATATGTTTCAAAATAACATGAGATAAAGGAGTTCCTTTCTTGCAATTTTTGGAAGCTTAGCTAGCTTAAGCCTTTCCACATTTTTTAAACTTACAACCACAAGCTTGATTGTATTTACTTAGAGTTACATGTGATAACTGTAGGAGAGCTGCAGAGATCCATAGTTCAGATTGAAGAACCTGTCGATGTAAAATCTGTGGTTCATGCCTTCCATAAATCTGACTTTTATGGAAGAGTAGCAGTTTGGCACAAGCCATGCAGGGTACAAAGCAAACATAAGGGCAAATTATGCTCTGGTCATATGAAAAGAAAAAAAATTTTTGACCTCAATGAAAAATCCACATTTTCAATGTTTCAATCCTAAACGTAAAGCTAAATGTACAATGTTCAATTATTATTCAAATATTAGAAGAGCCAAGTCAAACTGTGAACCTATATCCTGTTTAGGAACTTCAGTAAAACTTAAAAATGAATACTCCAATATGTTCTCTATCTTATATGATTGACATTAAGCTATTTTGGAAAGAAGAAGAATGGGCAAACATTTCAGTCTCGAAATGTGTAACGTACAGCCACCTTTTGCTACAGAGGTCACAGAGAGTCATTAGGACATATCTGCAAAATATTGACTCAGTATGGCTGAATACCTTTCATACTTTTCAGATTCGTTTTTTTGTAAGAGATAACGAAAATCATCCATCCCATTCCTTCCTAATCACTATGTCAGCATATCACACAAAACCCCAAAGAATACATTGAAGTTTGTGGATGGAGCATGAGAACATGTGAAAAATATGCATTGATATGAATATTTTATTTTTTCAAGCATCAGTGAAATGGGTTTTGAAATGGTTCAAAGAAATTCATGACAGATACCAACCACATGATCATGATGACAAGTTTCATCACAATCTCATTGAGGATATTGAAGAATTCAATCATGAGTCTGGCCTTCTCTCCCATCTTGCCCATGCAGATGCCAAATGCAATAAAGAAACCAATCAGACCTGCAGCAGAAAATTATGAATGCATCAGAATAGATGCAATGGAGGGCGACTTCAGTAGGAAGTAGGCAGAAAATGTATAAAGATATCTACAATGCCAAGTATGAGAAATGAATTTGATGAGCTGACTTGTTTTAGTTGATGAAAATGCCTCAAAAGCAAATGAATTACATTTTCATCACAAGAAGCTTGGGGTTCTCTGCCCATCAGCAAATGTTAGCTTTGTTACAGCTAGCATGATGATTTTAACATCAATTTGGTGCTAAATTTTAATGGCACAAATGTGTGCAGTTAACTATGAGGCCCCAGAGGGCCCTGTGTTACATACCCAAAACATTCATGCCACTTTTGAACTGAAGTGACTTTTTGATGATGAACTGTGGCTCCTTGGTAATGTTAGCCACCAGGCCCTCCACAGTGGTGACATTCACTTCCTCCTCCACAACCACCTCAACTTTCTTTGTGACTGTTTGGATCTGGAAAAAAAAAACATAAATAAGTGGCAGAATTCTCTTCTCCAAAGTTGCAGAAAATAAAAACCATCAGAGCTCCCTAATTGGTTTTAAAATATGTTATGACCTAATTATACAAAGTGTAATGTGATGCTTACGTCATTTATTTAGTTTTTTTTCCCCTAAAGTAACAGTTTAATTGAAAATAACCTCTTGTTCTTTTTTTTTTTTTTTTTTTTTAGAAAGCAGCTAGCTTTATTCCTGTCAGGATATATCTAGCTCTGTTGTTATTTAGACCATATTCTGTTGGGCCAGCATAGGGTCTAAATAGAAGAAAACAACAGAAGAAAACAAGCCAACAACAAGAATTAAGATGCATTGTCCTGTGCTCAAGATCAGCCTTACAGTATCTACACCTGTTTTGTATTTGCTGTCACACTTTGAATGGAAGTGTTATTGTCGCACTGAGAGTGCTCAGAGTGGACGGGTCCAGCTAACAAAATTTCCGTCATAATCTTTACAGTTAAACAGTTGAGCAGACTATAAGGTAAGAGTAAGTCTTAAGCTAACTTATTTCAATGAAATAAATACAACTTTCTTCTAGTTTAACATGATATTATAATGACAACTTTACAATTAGAATGAACTCTACAAACACAGTCTCATATTTTACCTGTTGGAAGCAGGCTTGCACCAGGTTTTCTGGGAAGAGATTCCTTATCAGATCGAAGAAGGCATCCAAGCTGGACACATCATCGTTTTTCTCGCCCTCGCCCAGATTTTCCTTCAGTTTGGGGTTGCCAGGGTGGATGACTAGCACCAGGATGACACCCAGGACAGCAGCAATAACAGTGGTGGACATGTAGTAAATCATAGCTCTGGTTCCCAGGCGACCACTAGATTTGGCATCCAGGCCAGCAAGCCCTGTACCGCACACAAGCAAGATGTTTATCCGGTCATTTCTAGTTCAATGAAGAAATTGACATAATATGTAAGAATAAAGAAATCAAAACAAATGCTACTTGGTGACTCTAAGATCACCATCAAGTATGTTGCAGTAGTACTACAACAGAGAAAACTGAACAAAAGAAAGCAACATTGTTTTTCCTTGAGAATTTAAAAGCACACGTTTTTGATTGTGATAAAGTTGGCACCTGTGATCAAGCTGGAGATAATGAGAGGCAGGATCAACATCTTCAGCATCCTCATCAGAATATCTCCAGGAAAGGCAATCACCATGACAATATCTGGATGAATTGGAGAGGCAACACGCAGCAGCATCCCTGATACAGCTCCCAGGATCACACCTAAATTGAAAGGAGTGGGAATAACTTAAAAATTCACAATCACTTAATAAAAAATGCATTTTAATCTAAGCAAGGGGGAGGGGGGGCACAATGAAGAAAACTATACTATTTAATATAAAAATTCTAATCATTTTCAATCAGTTATTTTTGCTTCTGTGGTTCTTTGACTTGCAAGACAACTCAGTATCTACTCCCACCTTCTCAAGTCAGCTGTTTAGGGTCAAAAAAGATCCTGTTGGCTACACGTTCGACAAGCACAGTCAGTTGACAAGATAAAACCAAAACCAGCCAAGATCAGATTTCTTTGAAAGAGGCAGCATATCAGATTGTCAGGTTCGGCATATGTAATCACAAGAAATCAAACTCTTTTTTTTTTTAAACATTTTCAAATTCCACAGAATACTAAAGAAATTGGCCAGCATTTCATTTGGATAATGGATGAAAACTTACACTACTGCACTTGTCTGTTATTAAAATAATTTTTACAGGTTTTCTGTGGTTTGCTCACAGGCAAACCTGCAAATCACAGATGTGCTTCAATGTTCTTGAAAGAAAGAGAAAGCTTCTCCTGTGAACCCTTGGAAACCAGCCATACTTTCTTGTTTCAGCTACACTGACAATATATTACAGGTAACAAGCTCATAGGGCCTGGTGTAGTCGTAGCTCCAGAGATTTTTTTTTTATTCAGTTGAAACTATATATTTATGTACTCTGTGTAGAAATATGCACCTCTGCAGTTTAAATCAGTTAGAATCACCATGGTAATCTCCAGTTGCTGAATGCAACAACGAGGGTCGACTTTTTGAGAAATTTTAAATACCTTTTAAAATTCTAAATGTATACACTAAGATTACAATGACTTTCAAAAATTTACAAGAGCCCCGATAATGACGACATGATTTTGTATACATCTGGGAATTACTTTTGTGGTATTCTGGCTATTCACACTATTTCAGTTACCTGAAGGCACACCTCTGAATGTATTTACTGTAAGACAACACATCAAACATACTACTTCGTTGTGTGACATAATGGAAAAAAATAACATTACCCAAGAAAAAAAAAATGTCTGGTTCATCTGTGGATGCAATTTCCAGATATCTGAAACTACCAAGTTCATCTGTTGATACAGTTATACCCGAGTAATCAGCACAGTATGAATGTCCAGTCCATTATACTGTTTACTAAGGAGAAGAGTTCTGAAATATAAATGTGTTTTGGGGTGAAACGCGCAAACCAACACCAGAACAAAAGCAAAAGTCATTGTGAAGATTCTTGCTGAAGATGTTAAGAGAGTATCATCGCACTATGGACAGTGGCAAAGCGACATTCAGTTAGGAAGAAGCTGTTTTTGTCATGTTCTGAGTTTTTCTGTGTATTTATTTATTGTTTTCTGTGTTCTTGAGTCTCTTTGTTGTCCTGTCCTCCCCTTGATTGTTCCCTGGTGTCTCTCGTTTCCTTAATTATCCCTCTGTGTATTTAACTCCACCTGTGTTCCTTGTTCCTCGTCGGGTCCTTCTCAATGTGTCTTGTCCATGCGTGTAGCCTGTTGCTACCAGTGCTGAGCCCTAGCCTTCTGCTCTACTGTGCTGCCAGGTTTTGTGGACTTTTGGACTTATTTAAGTCTATTGTCATCATTAAACTTCCAGTCATTCATCTCATCTGGGTCTGCTGCATCTCCCTCACTGCTTCCACCACAACAGTTTATGACAGTTTTTCCCCAAAGCAACATGAAGCACATTCAGTTTAGACACAAACTTTGGGACAAAAGCCTTTTGCTACATGTATACCCTGCCAACTGATAAAACTATTGAAGTGTTTCGCCATAATGACCATTTAGGGTAAATATTTTAAAAAATTACAATCCTGTTTACACCATCCCAACTGCGAAGTATACACAGTTGGGATACTATATGCACCTCATATAATAATATATGAGGTGCATATAGTATTACTTACTATATGCACCTCAAAAACCCTGATGGAGTCAAAAAACATTATGTGAAAACATTGAAGAAACATTGATTATGATTTTTCAAATAGACAATGATTCCTAGTATATAATGAATTAAGATACAAAGTAGCTTGAGGTTCCAACGCCAGTGTTTTGAAGCAGCTATCACAATGGCCAAAGCTCTGTTCCATAGAGAATCTGTGAACAGAGCTAAAAATACAAGGTGGCCCATAAACCTGACATGTTTATACCCGATCTGTCAGGAGGAATGGGTCAAATGTCTTGCAACATTTTATGAAAAGCTTGTTAAAGAATACCCAAAATGTTTGACCAAAGTCATATAATTTAAAAAGGTATTTCTACCAAATACCAAAGTAACATATAGTCACCTTCCTTAAATAATGGCCTAGGTAATTTTTTGACAAAAGTGATTTTGGAAAAAAATAAATAAATAATCACCACCTCTTTCTTTCCAAAAGGTGATTTAGGTAAAAAAAAGAAAACTCACCTTTGGCAAAAATGATTTAGGTCATATTTATGTAAATATTTGAAAAAAAAAAAATCTTAAAATAAATGTTATTACTATTTATTCTGATACATAGCAAAATGCTGTAAATCCCCAACCAGACAGAAAAGTTAAAACAAATTTTCAGTCAGGCAGTGAGGAAAAATAAGTCTTTTATAGGCTGTATATAAATAACAGGTTCCAACTCTATTTTCACTAAGAATTGTGTAGTTTGAGGTGCATTAACCACAACTACTACTTGAGAATATTGTAAACATTCTTTTTTCTTTTTTTTTTTACTTTGCAACAATTTATCTGTAAAACAACTGAAACAATAGAAATCTTTATCATTTTATGTAGTTATTTCAAGTGTCAAATTATTACCTTTGTTTCCTCCTCTGCATTTTGATAACACACATCTGAGTGCTTCAGACAAGCATACTGGAGACTGGGAGAGCTGGCATATTAACTTATAAAACCTATATTTAGATGCATAAACCTTAAGATCAGTAAATCTGGCAGACATATATCTTAGTCTTAATGTATATAGTAGAAGTCATTCTCTATCTGCACAATTATTGCCAGAATGTAAATTTGCCATCCATCTGGTCTGACTAGAGCCAGCTGCTGTTCTCTGTGTCTGTGTGACTGTTGGTGCGCAGCCAGTGGAAAAGCACCAGTAACATCCTGGGGTTGCCAACATCCGGTGGATTTTAGACACTCTGTGTTTCAGGATTGATCTTTTCTCTTTGACCTTCTCATTGACCAGTCGCTTACTCCTTTACAGAGCCTTATCCCTTAGTTCTAATGTGACAGGGGATCTATTATCCTTTTGGCTCACTTTATCAGAGTTGTGTGATTGAGATGTTCATAAAAGCTGGGCTGTCCGAAATTTTTAAATTCCTCACTTGAAGGAATTTCCAAAACCTCAGAATTAGAAAGTAATGTGTCACTGATGGCCATGACAAGGCATAAAAGTAATCTAATTAAAGATCTGTTCAGCAACCAGAACATGCCATGCCCTTTAGTGTTTATTAATTCTCCTCCTTCAACTCAAAGAGCTACAGCGGTAATCACAATACTTTGTGTCCATCACCATAGGTTTGTTCGGGTGACTTGTGTGTGGCGACACACAACTCATAGCAACAGGTGGCATCATGCTGCAGAAGGTCAGAACACCCAGTCAGCTTACTGTCTGGTACACTGAACACAGATGGCATCTCCTCCTCACGCTGTAAGCTAGCTGCAGATTTTAGCTCTGAGTTAACAGAGCAGTTTTTATCATACGCCTGAGAGAAAAAAAATTATTTTCCTTACCAAGGACTGTGAGTGTGAGCAGGAGGTTCTTGAACATTTTGGAGCAGATTTGGGCACATTTGGACCGGGGCCTCGCCTCGATGGGCTCCAGGTGGCTCTCATGCATCCTCACCTCCACTTGTTTAGGCATACTGTTGGCACTGCAGCAAAAACAAAACACAAAAGAGAAGAATTTAACAAATGCTAATAAAATGATCCATTGGGTTTACAGTTACAAGAAAACATGTTATGTCAGTGTAACTTATTTTGATTGGGGATTTTACAGTGATAGCAGCATGATTTTAATTATCGTCTCTACAAACCCTACAAACTCTGCTTTTTTTAAAGTTTTTAAAAAAGCAGCGTAACAAAAACATGTGAAGCATTCAGCTGTTGCCAAGTTGTCACTTGAACACCGTTACTATGGCATCCAACAGATGGAAGCTGACAAGATTATGCAGCTTGATAATTGCCCCCTTTTCAACGATGTGCTAAGCATTTGGTAAAGTCATGTCTTTAGCTTATTATTGATATTTCTTCAGCACTGACAATTCTAATCCATCCATTCACTACAGTTGTTCAGTTAATCTTCTTTCTAGAAGATAATGAACAATCTAGATTAATCCAAAAACAAAACAGTACGTACACAAGAAAATGAATGAAAATTGAATAGTTGGAGTGAAATTAAATTTTCTTGTTGTACTGAAGCATGAAGCACTTTCCAGTTGCTGTCAACAACTTCATCTGGTTAAGGTGCATGAATTATTGTTACCAAACCTTGATAAGAAAGAAACCTATTAGAGGACTCTTATTTTGAAGTAAGACAGGAAACAATTCATGTTTTTCCCTCTGGTAATGACAAACCTCCAATCAGGTTGGACTACAACAATCTGTTATAAATGCACTGAGGAACCATTTACCACCTTTCAATTCTGCAGGTGTGATTAAAAAAATAATGACACACAAGATAAGAATGATTTGCCATTACTGTGGGAACACATTGGCTGGCTAACCATTTTTAGTAAGTGGGGGGTTAAAACTGTCTCCTGCAATCACAAGGAGATAGCATGAGAAAACAAATCTGTATTTGACATGGCTTTTAGGCAAATTCGGTTACACAGGGAGACACATTGGAAGAAATTGTTGACATTTTATGAGTAGTGTCTGAGTGGTAGATGTTTCAAGTCAATATATATTTTTCACCAAAATTCCTGTGATAAACCTTTCTTGCAAGAAAAGTATGTTTCTTTATCTCAGTCATGGATTTGATAGAATAAAAGAATAAAACTCATTTTAATGGCATTGTTATGTAAGAGGTTAAAAATAGCCCCACTTGAACACACCACAGTTAGGTTTATGCACAAAGCTTTCCTCCAGCGATGTGTGAGAAAACTACACTATAGGAAGACCACCTGGTCCGCCTCCTGTCAAAGTAGGCCATATCTACTTCTAATAATCTCAAAATAATGTGTGAATTGCAAATAAGAAAGAGCAAACACCTGAACTACATCATTGTGCTCTTTCTTCATAAACTTAAAATTTTGGTGTAGTACCAAATAATTTAACTCCTAACAGAAAGAATGATAAATGTAACATGGATGTTCCGTTTTTGCTCTCCCTTCATTATTTTTAGCTCTGAGTGAGGAAGTGAGCCGGATCTTCTCATTAACACCTTTCCCTTCGAGTCAAAGACAAATGAGATAGAAGGACTGAACAGATGAATATAAAAAGTACTACAAGTTGAGCTTCAAACAGATTGAAGTCACAAAAACATTCATTGTTAAGCTTTTTTCATCATTTAATAAAACGTTCACAATTTTACATGTGAACAACCTATATGCTCTTTTAAAAATGTAAATAAAATTTCATAATTGAGAAAAAAATGAACTTGTTTTCAAAGACAGTCCTAGAAAAACAAAATTCAGATAGACAAAAAATAATTAATGGTTATTATATATTTCCAAAGACTCTTTATCATCAGAATTCATTCTTTGAACATGATTGGGTTGATTTAATTAGGAATTTAAGTTACAAACTGTTAGTGGAAAGAAGAAAATGTGGGACTATGTGGGATATAACAAAATTGTTAAATGGGATATCAAAATTCAGGCATTATATTTATAATGTATTGTATATGCAATATATTGCCTTTATATTGTTATGTTTTGAATTTTCTGTTCACTTCAAGAATGAAAAACAATAACAATAATTTATTTGGTACTCTTTCCTGACAAAAATTATCTTGACAAAAATGCGTAATTGGTACATTAACTTCTTAAAACACAATAATAGTAATAAAAAATAAAAATATTGATAAAAAAGTAAAAACAAACAAAAAAAATGAAAACGGTATATTGTAACTAAAATTTAAAATTTTAATTACTTACTTCATTTCTGGTGGTGATGAGGTTAGTGCAATATACATTGACCAGGAGCAGATCTCCAAACTTTGGTAGTTTAAGGTGAATCAGCAGAAGAAAGCATTAGTTGTGTCACAAGTGCTCCATCCAATAAGTTGGCAGGTGTCAGTGGATAATGTCCGAAGCTGAAAACAGCAGAGGTCTGATGACGGCTAGCTGCTCTCAGCTGCCCACCCAGCGCCAAAGCATCCAGAGAGGGAAGAGAGGACGTAGTCTGGACCAGAATCACAGCCACAGAAACCTGAACTGCCCCATCTTGATGTGTGCAATAACCCCTCTTTTACCTCGCCCCCACCCTCTGACTTCACAAACACACACACGCACGCAGACAGACACACACACAAGCACCCCTTCCGTATGATAAAACCTGGGAGTAAATAAATAACCAAAAGTACAAGTGGAGGGAGGGGACAGTGTATGAGCTTAATTGTCAAATCGGTTAGAAATCCTGTACTCCCTGGATTCTGTAATCCAACATCCGACTATACTTCCAAACTCTTTCAGCTCCATGGAATAGCAATGAGAAAGTCTGGGCTGCAGAGGATGAGGATGATGATTCCTGCTAATGGCACACTATGGACAGTAGTGCTTTGTCAGGGATGATTTCTCTGAGAAGTTAATAAATGATGGACAGAGGATTTAATTTCTTTTTTTCTCTTTAAGGTCTTGATGGACAACACTCAATGACATTAGAGGGGATTTTGAAGCACAGACTGCATACATGCATACACAACTATTTTTTTATACTGAAGCCAGTCATAATAGCATATAGATTTATGTAATTCTACTAATGCATAAAACTCCTGTACTTTGGTGGAAGGCAAAGGACAAATGACGTATGATTCTTGTGAGTCAAGCTGACTTCGCTTTAGTCTCTCAGCATCATGGGACTTCACACCATGTGGAGCAGCATCGCATCATTCTAATTAGGGAAATGTGTTGGAAAGCTATTTCCTCTTGAAAACAAATGACCAATCTCACAACAAAAGCCAGAGGAATGCCATCCTTATCTTTGCAAAGGCTGTGTCATGAGAAATCACTCAACCTAAATCCTTTGACATGGAATGATCATTCTAAGGAATGGACATAAGGCAAGTTTGTGATATGACAGCAAAAGGTTGGGACAGAGAAGAAGGGGTTACAGGAGAAAGAAAGAGGGACACTAGAGGAAAAGGGGGTACTGGGGTCACATCAGCATCTATTAGCCAAAAGAGGGGCCTGAGATGGGGAAGGCTGAAGCAGCCATCCCTGCTTTTGGCTGGTACCATGTGAAGCTCTCTGCTTCCTCCCTCTCCCTCTGAAGGGCTTTGTTTCACACGCAAACATCAGCGGTGGCCCCTACTTGCCTGGCCAAATGCTCCATCCAAACTGGCAGCAGCAAGAAAAGGCGGGAGGTTGGGCTCGGGTTGGAGGGAGAGCAAGGTTATAGTGATGAAGGGGGGAGTAATGGACATGTCCAGAATGCCAGTTCTTTCAGGCCACTGATGTCATGCCTGTGCCCACCGTGGGAGAGCAGCGGAGGGACCAAGGCGCCCCATTCTCTGTTCCCCCTCTCTCCACAGTCTCTTTTCCAGGATGAATGAATCTTTGAAAAGCGGCAGCCCATTGTCTCCCATAATCGACGCCGATTATCCCAATTTTATGCAGCCTTCCCAGTGCGAGGAGGTTCCCCGAGTGCTGGCATTGAGGACCACTGCGATGCAGTAAGGACCACAAGGGGTTGTCCTAGCAACACTCTGTGACTTAGTGGGAAGGGGATGAGGGGAAAAGAGGAAGCTTTTAGTCACACAAATCCAGCACACAAACACAGCCTGATTAAAAACCACTTATAGATGCTATACGACCCGAGCGAATGATCGAACAGACACTCATTATCTTCACCTCAGCTTCTCTGTAACATCCATATAAAACCATTTCATTATTTGGATTGAAAGAACATTTGCAAGCAGAACATTGTCGGTGTTGCACTCCTGCATTTTAAATTGATTACTTATATTTACTCCACCATTGGTGCAACATGTGGTTATTCAATAACTATGAAGTGACTGGTTGTGCGGTTATACTTGTCAAATTCAGGTTTTATAGCATAGACATACATGTAAATTAGAAATGCCAGTTTCCCACTGGCCTTTTGAGAGGCCCAGAGCCCAGTCTCATGATTTGTGTATCACAATATACTGTGAGGCAAAGACAACTGGATCTAGGCCAGTTTCCGGATATTTCCCCCTTCTAACCGAACCAACCACCCAACCCCTGGGCCTCACAACCACTTGCAATACAGTGGAGAGAGAGATAGACTCACACATTCTGGATGTCCACAAGCTCCAAACCCCCTACCAGGTCCCTCCCAAAAGAGATCTCTCAGCAAACCCTTCAGGTTGTGAGGTGCATGTGAAGTAGGAGAAACATTCCAGCACCCAAAGGAAAGAGAAGCTTTGTTACTCCTTCACTCACTCAATCACGTATCTCGAGATAATTGCTGAGATGAGTGCATTCATTGATAAAAAGGCATTTCCACAGCAAATACAAAAAAACTTCCCACTGGGAAGGAAGTGGCTTCAACAACGAATACCCCGTCAAAGTCTCTACTGTCCTTTCTTCTTATTTCCTTATCATTTTTTGAAAATATGTTTTAATCATAATCATATTAGACCTCAACCTTTCCCTCTCTAAACATGTTCCTGCACGTAAATTCATCTGAAGCAAAATATTAATCTCAAATTTACAACAAATTTGAGAATTGTTCTAAAAGTCTGAGTCTTTCTAAAACTTTCTAAAACTGAAAGACGAACTGCTCTCTTGAATCGAATCCAAGTGGACCTTCAAGAGAGATTAAAAATCTGATCAAATCTGCATACTAAGTAAAGCTGCTTTTATACTGATTTTCTATGGGTCAATATTAGCACGTTGTTCTCAGACCAAGTTCAAACGCTAAACAATAAATGAAGGTGTTGTGACATAATTTGACACACTCAAACATTACTTTGAATAAAACCATTTTGCTTATTTAAGCATCCAGCTGGAGCAAACTGCTGGATTCCAATGATTCTCTCACTACGATCATTTGCTTGCTGAGTACTTGAAGGAAATCTTGGGTTAAACATTGCAAGTATATAAAATGTTTAACAGGTGAAAATCTTGTTATGCCATGAAGTATAGCAAAATACTTCATTTTTCATGTCAATAAATGTTTGGAAAATTGTATGTACTATTTACAACTGACTCAGTGTTAAGCACCATGGTCTGTGACATTTCAAGACTATGTAAGCTCTCTGATTAGGGAAAAAATGTGGAATATTGCATATTTTAGTTACTTGGGATCCAAATTTAATTGGACAGGCTATATGAGATTTTATTTTTTTTTGTACTAAAATCAGCTGCAACCTGAGTACTCCCTTCTATGTGTTTAACATTTGTTCTATTATTAATACTCCCCTTTTTTATTGGGTGATTTTAAAATCACCCAACACATTTTAAAATCAGATATAGTCTGAGTAAATGCAAAATGCTGTTTTCAAATGATAATGCCATTCAACCCATTATCATTTGATGGTTTGAATAGCATCAAACCATCCTTAGCCCTGTGTGAAAAAGTAAAGTCACACCTTCCACTCACACTTTTAAATCTTGGATTATCTCCGGAATGCTGGGCTGAAATGTATTGGTCACCACTCTTAAAGCAACACATCTAAAAAAAACAAACAAAAACATTGAAATACATTACTCTGATAAAGTTTCAAATCCAATTCTATAGCTTTGAAACTCTACTGAATTGAATTTACAGTATTGGAACAGTGGTGAACCTTCACAGGACAGACCTAGCTTACCAAAAGAATGTCACAATAGAATGTTGAACAACATCTAAACCACTACAGGTTTCACTTGTCTCAGTTATGGCCTGTGGTCCATGATTCAACACTAATAAGAAGACTAGGTAAAGACCAGTAATGACCAAAGAAAAAAAAAAACTATCTCCCATTTTCCAAAATACATCTTGATGATAACCAAGACTTTTGGGAAATAATTTTATCAAATGACAAGACAATGTTGAAACTTTTTGAAAAGTTTCAAGACAGTTAAGAGTTAAGAAAGTTAAGAGAGATAAGAGAGTCACTATATCTGGTATAAAACTAGCATCACATTTCAGCAAAAAGAAGAAGATGGTTTAATCAAAGTTCAGACTAAAAAATCTGATTGAAATGCATGGCCATTAAGATCCTGAAAATGTTTGAAGCTCTGCAAGATGACAAAAAGGTTTGCCAATTCTTGGCAGCACAGTTGTTACTGCCAAGGGTGGCACAAGAAGTTAAGGGGAAATTAGTTTTCCTCATAGTTTGGATAGCTTTTGTTGCCATTCGAAAAGTGCCTTTTGTATTTACTGAAGTCATCTGATTCCCATACTATATAGTAAATTCAGTCCGTAATGACAGTTCTACCTGACTCTGACTCCTGCATGACTTGTTCTTAAGGAGTTAGGTTATCCTGAGCTATCTCTGTAGGTATGTTGCTAAAGGCTTAGGATGCAGGACAGACTGATCACTTTTCCTTACTTTTCTACTTCGTTCTTCTACTACTTTTCAATTTGCTGTATTTGCTGTTACTTCAACTTCTAACTTTATGTTTTCTCTCTGTTATTTTTCTCTCCAGAGAAGCTACATCTGGACGGGCATTCTGTTTGGCTGTAATGCCTTGTTGGAAAGGGCACTGGCTGAGAAAAAGCTGCCAAAAACTCCTGCTATTATCTTTTTACTTTTCATTAACATAGAAAGCACTCCTACAGCGGCTCTTCTGTTTCTTTTTATGTTGTCTTAGTCTTCTACTGTTTGATAACTAAGGATAAATTGAAATGTATGTGTGACAGAAGTTAAGATCTTAAGATTTGTTAAGAGCTTCGAGAAGACATTTATTGTAAACTGGCGCTCTATAAATGAACTGAATTCAACTGAATTAAAATTACACTTATGGAAGTGTGTCCCAAAAAAAATGCTATAAAATACAATTAATTTTTGACAGGACTACAGAGCTATAGTACTTGTTTTCTTCTAAATAGTAGGGGGAAAAAAATCCTT
Source organism: Xiphophorus hellerii (assembly GCF_003331165.1). Lineage (NCBI taxonomy): Eukaryota > Metazoa > Chordata > Actinopteri > Cyprinodontiformes > Poeciliidae > Xiphophorus > Xiphophorus hellerii. Next base: position 15,628,943 of record NC_045673.1, read on the forward strand.
ATTTTGTGTTTTGATTCATATCAGCATGGATCGCGCTGACTTAAGCACAGACTAAGCTGCTTTTAGCGAAAGCAGATTCTATGCTGGCATTTGATCTCATTGCTGGCCTATGACATAACCTCTCATATTAGACATTTGCATTTTTTAAATTGTTTCTTTTTGTGCTGCCTTGTAAAGATTTTACTTGAACCTTCTATTATTTTTATCCCATATATGTGATAGCATGAGTGGATTTTTGTTATGGCACTACAAGTGATAGACCATGTACCAAGATATCCAAATGATTTATAATAACTGACAATTTATAAACTGCAAAAGTTTTATTTCAAATCATTCCCATGATTTAAATGTCAGTTTATTGAGACAGAAAAGGTGATAAATGCAGTCAGAGTGAATGGAGCTTTCTCTAGTTAAATGAAACATGCATTCTCTACATTGAAAATACAAAAATTTAAATGTTTGGCAATATTTCCAATAGCAATAAATACAGACAGGCATGGTGTAGGAACCATGGCAGTTAAATCATTCAACCACATCTTAAATTTCAGAGTAAAGCGACTGTAAAAATAGAATGATCCTGTATATCTGTGGTCACTGAATCAAGGTTACTGCACATTGAGAATCCCACACCAGCTTCAGGCCTACAGTGATTAGTGACTGCAGTTGAAACTTTGTAGAAACCCTCCTTTAAAATATTTTCAATTTTTATCATAATATTTAAAAATCCAAAGATTATTTTAATCTACCGAGAATTTCGCACGGAAAAATCTCAGGAGTTTTCCCCTCACCAGCAAAGCTTTCTGTGTTCATAAAGAGGAAATCATGACAGAGGGTCTGTCAGTCTATCAGATGCTACCAGTCCCACTGTAATTTTGCCCCATCACTGTATGATGACAAGCCGTTGTCAGCGGGCTGCTCTTAATCTGAGACAGACTTTTCTTTAATGGCATGTATCTCAGAAAATAATTCAGCTTCACCTGTTGAAGGTCAGTTGAGCAGCCACTGCTTCACATTTTTCCTAAACATTTGACGTTTATGTGCCCTGCTTCAGTATTTATAACCTTAACTCTGTCCTCTCTGTGCTTTTAAAGAGATGTATCTGTGATGCCCATCATCTGGGTCCTTCTAAGCAGAAGCTAGACGAATTTTATTGCTGCTTGGATCTAAGCTCTATCTTCCTACCCCCGCCACTTCCACACAAATGCTGAGATGAGCGGCTGAGAAAAACAAAATCACACAGTACACTAACTTGAGATTTTTCATACTGTAAAGGCATCTCTTTCTACAGCTGCCCAAACTTGCAGTTTATGAATCCGAGTCATTAAACTATCACTAGCAAACCTGCCTCTGCTTAACAGAACATGCAATATCCCTGCATACCACTTTTGATGGCTTTGGCCTGATCCCCACAGGAGCTCATTAAATCAGTCAGTAAGGCAAGACCACCACACCCCTCTCCACAAGTACCCAATATGTCGCTGACGGGGAATGACAGGAAGATAAGAGAGGAGTGAAACAGCAAGATGCAGTGCAAACAAAAATGAGTAATAGTGTTTGTATGTGGAGGTGGGTTGATGAAAAAGGGGTAAAATAAAGACAGTTTGCTTAGCTAAGGAACAGTGGAGACAAATGAATGGAGATACAACCTAAAGAAAAATGTGGGGAAGGTTAGATAAGGGGGTTGTCTTTGAAGTTGCCAGGTTATTTGTAGTTACATGAAACATTAACATCTGTGTAGAACAGCTGGCACAGTGTAACGCAATTGCTTCATAAATCTTGTTTCATACATCACCAGATTTAACACTCTCAGATTTAAATGCATATAGATAATCCATCACACTTGAAGTGCAATCTTTCCCACAAAAGTGAATGCAGATTCACACACACGCACACACGCAATGCAACATTGTCATCTGGGATCCTATGTCTGATGCTATTGAAGGTGGACAAGTCAGATTGCAGTTACCCTGAGCAGTGCTTATAGGTGGAGTAAAATAGGTCGGATGCTCTCTTTCTAATTAAACAACAGAGCCATAAGGGGCTGAGCACAGCCAGAAGCAGTCACCATGGCCCGCTCTCCTCACACCCCCCACAGTTTTGACTAAAGGCCACTCCTGCAAACACACACGCAGCTCATTACATCCGCAAATTAAACCTAATGAACTCCTACACACCCATGTGTAGGAGAGGTGTGTACACACCTCTGACATTTATGCAACAAAAATAGGTTTCTGATTATTGCTGGACCAAGAGCCAACTATGTGTTGGAAATGCTTGCCACTAACTGTGGCAAGCAGTGATGTTTAGGCTTCAAGAGTATAGCAGCCTGGTGAAATCCAGCCACTGGTCCTATGCTATTTGCTTATACAGCGGCGATGGGCTCTCGACAATTGATACACATTTACTTCCTGGAGGTGTGGAGTATGTTGACGTTTTACATTTTACCCATTGACTAACGTTTGTCCATGACATATGTAGTACAGCCAGTTCAACAATAAACAGTAAACAATCAACCTCCACTGCAAAGACATAAGTGCCAATCCAAACAAGGTGGTTGTTATTGTTAATTCAATATTTGGAAGTGTGGACCAACACAGACTTCTTTGCACTTTGAAAGACATAGGATTTTCAACATGGGGGTTGTCTGGTCATGTCTAGGCCTGCTTCCAAGCACTTGAACATTTGGAATAACAACACACACACAATGCAGAACGCAGGGAGACTTTCCTAAAAGGATCATGTCACATTTGTCCACGAGCAAACAATGTTTGCTAGTAATATGACATCCTTTGCAAAATCTTCATGAAGGCAGAAGGGAAACCTCTGTTGTACCTCAGTTCATAGATTTTTTTCATGCTCTCATAGGCTTTTCTACTGCCTTATGATGATCTGATGCAGGCAGCCACAATCAACATCAAGCTGTTCTCAACAAGAATATGTTCCACATGCTGCCATCGTTTGATCCCAGTCACAGGGAGATCCCTTGAGCTTGAACATCTTATTCTTTTCAAAAGATGGTGAAGTCAGCTTTAGCTGAGATTTCAGGCCAGCAAATTCCTTCAAATCCCAGTTATACTTTAATCTTCAGACAAGACAGAAATATAGTCTCAATCACTGAATATTCATATATGTCAACAGGATGGATGGATGGATGGATGGATGGATGGATGGATGGATGGATGGATGGATGGATAGATGGATAGATAGATAGATAGATAGATAGATAGATAGATAGATAGATAGATAGATAGATAGATAGATAGATAGATAGATAGATAGATAGAGTTCCCAATTAACCAGTGAATTATGTGCTGAGCCAAAACTCTCTAACAAACCCCTCTCTGTGTTCATCAGCCATTGAGGCAAGCCGCTCTTGGAACACGCCAGCTCTGCTAGAATAATGGACCACTTTACTGGACTCCAAGTTGGTTCACAGAATCCAGAGCTGGGAAACTGCTAACATGGGGTTCATAGGGAGGAGGGAAAACTTAATTGTTTCCTCTGGTTTTTTTTGTTGTTTTTGCAACTCACCCTCCTCTCTTCTCCTCTTTTATTTCTGAAAAGAGGACTGACAAATAGGCAGTGAACAGCACTGTTGTGTGTTCCACTGGACAAGTGAGTGAGGTAAACAGATCTACAGTGTAGGGTCTATCAACTGGAGCTTGTCAGAATGGGATAGGCTGATCAGTGGGGAGCAGCACTCATGGAAAGGGTGGATTGGTCAGGGGTCTATGCGAGTGAGTAGAAGGGGTGAAGGCTAGTGGGTTTTTTTTGTGGAGAGGTGGATGGATGAGGGTGATGGACGTAGCAGGCCAGAGAAACAGTGAGAGAGGGAGAAGAAGGGGTGGACATGGCTGCTGAAAGTTACTGCTTCTTATGTGGCCATTGAGTTTGGGCTGAAGTTCTCATGCATGTCCCATGTGGGCTTCCTAAAATGTCTGAAAGTGATGGAGCTCTCTGAGATTAAGCGGGCAATTGACAACTCTGCCTTGCTCTCCCACAGCTCAGGCTATTTACATACTCAAGAGGAACATTAATGCCTGTCGATTCCCTAAGTCTGAACAAAAGATGCACACAAACCTGCCTCTGAGGCCCATTGTGCACTTAATTGAGGATTTGTAGAAAAGGGAAAAAAAGGGGAGAAATGGAAAGGAAGAAGGGTGAGACTGCAAGGAAGAGGGAGTGAGGAGAGCAAAGGAACTTGGTGGTGGTGATGGGAGAGTTGTCATCTTCATTAATGCACTTTTTTTTCACATAGAGTTCCAAATACACCAGAAGAATTGATGTGGCAAAGTGTCTATCACTGTACCTCTGTTTCTTATCAATCTGCATACGAGTAGAGAATTTAATCTGGATGCCTAATAAAAACAGGGCAATTATTGAACAGACCTGGATTGGCAAAGATAGCTGAAAAGGCAGTTAATCTAAATATGCACAGGATCTCAGTGCTGACACAGCTGATTGTAACATACTGACTGACAGGCTGGAATACTGAATGTGATTGGTATTGTGCTAGATTTACTCAGATTTTAATGACAGTGACAACTTTGTGCCAATTAGCAATTGGAAATCTGAGTGAACATGATGTCACTGGTGGTTCCTCAAGGCTTAATACTTGGACCACTTTTAATGTTTCCTGTCAAAGCAGGGCATAGAATAGCTTGCTTTTATTTTTTTATTTTCTATGCTGCTCAACTCTGGAAGAATCAAGACTAAAAAACTTTAGTAAAGCCTTTCCATAGAGGTCAAATGTTATTTTGTCAGTTTTCAATCATGCCTAAGCTGTTAAAATGTGTTAATTTGGAATTAACTTTTTTTCAGTGTTATGCTTTAATTTTGCTATTCCTTTAATGTATTTCTTGGCTTTATCACATTTTTATTCTTTTCCTGTAAAGGTCTTTGATATTCCTCCCCTTGACTTACTATTGCACTATGCTGGATAAAATAAAATTTCTAAATAACTTTATAAAGAAAACATGGATGCAAACAGTGAAAGGCAGAACCTGTTTCTATGTTTCAAATGTTATTATGTCTTTTGATTCTGCAAAACAGACCCCTAGCTTACCTCTGTTTCGAGGATCAAAGCGAGGTTGTGTATCATTTTTCTCATTTTCAGTTTGGACAACATGTTTAAAGCTCACAGTTCCCTGGCATAGACTAAAGGCAGCTCGATGTGATAACCACTGTGAATCTGTCAGACTGAATCTTGTGACAACTGTTCAGATGAACCGTTTTGTTTCAAACAAATCTCTTCATGTGCTTTCATTATAATTCCTTTGTTGCTGCACAATGGGCTGATTATTTACAGTGGCATGGCCTTTAGTAACAGAGGGGAAAAACAAATATGAGACCCCCGCCCTCCACCCTCTTTCCGTTCTGCCTCCTCTATGCCTTACCAATCACTCTGTGAGCAATTTCGTGACACCCCCCTGCTGACCTGAATTCCAATATAGCAGGTGCCAATAGGATGTGGGAGGTTTGGGGATTTCAAAGGAGAACAGCAGCGCTGTTGAAAAGGTGGATGAGATAACATAATCAGAATATCAATAAATGCTGACTCTATCCCTTTCAGACTCCCCCTGCGTGTAAATTAATGTATGATATCAATTATAAGCATTAACTCTACTTGTGTAAAGCTATAAAAAGGGGGAAATTAGCTAATTAAAAAAGGTACAGAAGTAGTAAACTATGGATGCATCAATGAGTTTTAACATGAGCAGTTTTGATCAGTGATTAGCATCAAATAGTGAAAAATCAGATTTGTTTTTCTTCCTAAGCATAAACACCAGAAGTTCCCACTATTTTGTCTGTTTACACACCAAACTGAAAATTGCACTTGGGAAAAAAAAACAAACAAACAGCTGGCTCAATATTAGTGTTGGGCTTTTTCATTATTGTAAACAAATATATATATCATGATAAGAATTCTGATTTGTTGTTCTCTTGATAAATTCCAGTAAGTGACTTTAAAAAAAAACATCTGACAGTATTATTACTATTTTCTCTACTGTTTGTTCCACCAGAGTATCAATAAATTAAAAATTATTATGAAACGGGAAGATTTTTCCAAAGGTTTGTTTGTTGCACTATAAATGCTATGAATGCAGTGCCATGCATTTGCAGGCATACAGTTACCTAACAAAAGTAATAGTTCTTAAGCATAATTTTTATCATTATCACAATACAAAATATTGTGATAAAATTCTAAGTCCACATAGACCACTATGACTGAATATGAGAGAGGAAAAATATGTCAGACTTACTGATACCGAAAGCTAAGTTCAAGTCCAAAACTTTGTATCAACCAACAACTTGTACTTTGATGCACCACAAACATCTGATAAAAGTTATGATATTCAATGCACAAATAGGGATTAATCACATAATTCCATAATTCCTGTTAGATCCAAAACTACTACACCTACCTAAAACTCTGCAGAACTTTTTTCAGTACTTAAAAAAACATCTAAATTATTTACACCTCTGGCAGATACATGTGTAAAATTCTTTGTATCTAGTTTAGAAGTTTGATATTAATAAGAAATGAGACAAAAGCCTCTCCAAAGACAAAACAATTACAAAATAAATATCAATTTTGAAAAGAACAACACGTCTTTTGTTTACATTCAATTTAAAAATGGCATGATGAACATGATTTAAACTCTTCTTAATAATCAATTAAAAAATATATTGGCAATGCCGCGATTAGACACGTCATAAATTTCCCATATTTCATGTTTCCTATTTAAGTTTGATCATTTATCTCTAACTGTGATAAGTTTTAAGTTGGAAGACCTCATTGCCATCCCCCTAATCTGTTGCAATCTCCATAGGTTATCTATTGTATTCCAGTCAGGAATCTGGCTTAATATTAGTTCTGGTCAAAAAAAGCATATAAGTAAAATCAAAGCACTACTTAAATCTTAAAGAAGCATACATACTTTGGGTCCCGACTATACATAGTTTGTTTCAACATGTGTTGGCCTTCTATTGCAACCCCTACCTTTTTGAAAAACTTGCAGGTTATTATTATTATTAGGGTGGTATTCTTCACCTGTGTCTACCCTGACAGACAAAAAAATAATATATAGCCTGCAGCAGTCTGTTGAAGTATGCATCAACAATCTAAACCTATGCTTTCAGAATTCCACTTTTTTTGACAGAAAGACTAGGAAGATGAAACACACAATTGATGTCATATGACAGAGACTTTGTTTTAACCCCACACTAAAAGAAAATTCAAAACCTTACTCTGTGGTATGCAATGATTTTTCACTAAAATATTTATATTTGACCTAAAATTAATTTAAAAATCTGCAAACATGCATGGCTAAAGACAACAGAAACTCATGTTTTTTGTTTGTTTTTTTTCCAAGCACACAGTCACTGTTTACACCGTGTTCCAAATTATTATGCAAATTGGATTTAAGTATCATAAAGATTACATTTTTTTTTGTGGTATTAAATTTATAGATGGTATTGTGTGTCAGGGCTCTTTGAATCATTATAATTAATTTAGTTTGTCTGGTGAGCTCAATTAAAGGAAATCTACTTAAGAAGGATGTTCCACATTATTAAGCAGGCCACAGGTTTCAAGCAATACGGGAAAGAGAAAGGATCTCTCTGCTGACAAAAATCATCAGATAGTGTAGTGCCGTATGACAAAGTATGAAAACATTAGATATTTAACAAAAACTGAAGCGTTATCGCACTGTGAAGATATCTGTGGCTGGTTCAGAACAAATTTGATTTATACTGTAATAGCTCATGACTTGAAAATTATACTGACCATAATTTGCATTGACCCTTTAAGAAAATATGAGAAAATGTCACTTGCATAATAATTTAGAACACAGCGTATGTTGCTGTCTCATAGCGAAACTGAAGAGGCGCTTCAACCACAGCCAGCTGAGATCTATCGTTTTGCCGCCCAGCAGCAGCCCCACTGGTGAATGCTTATGTGTCTGTTCCTGTGCAGTCATACAGAAGTGAAGGGAAGCAGGCTCTTTGTTTGGTCAGTCCATGGGAATGGCCTCACTCTGTTAAAGCTCTCTGAGAAACGATATGCTGATTCTATAGGCAGGACCATAAGAGTGTGAATCACACTCTTCTCATCACTGGGAAGATGCACAACCAGAATACAGTGATGAGGGGGGAAAGACAAGTAAAACTGAATGATATTAAGGTAATTAGAAAGGAATTAAATGATAGGATACTGAGAAAGCAAAAAAAAGAGAGAGACAGAGATAGACGAGCAAGTAAAAAGTGAACAGAGGAGCTGGATGGTACTTTGGCAGCTTCTGTGTGTTCCCAGGAGGATTACTCAAACACTGGATGCAAAAGACTGAAAACAAAACCACACTGAAGCCCCATGAATGGTCATGCACATCCGTTTACTTGCCCAAACTCACACATCTCCGAGACTGTGCTCCTGCTGGGTCTGCTGTCTATTTCACCTGGATTCTCACCTCTTTTTTCCTACTTCTACTGTCCTTTTCTCTCCCAGTTTCCCAGCTCAGTAACTACCATCTATCTCCCTCCCACCAGTGAGAGGAGAGCTTTGACTGCACTTACTGGCAGGTAACATATGTTCCATCTTCTGGCTGTTTGCCCAAAGGCAGGATGATTTAGTCACACAAAGTGCCTCAAGAACAGATCCCACCTTTTTTTCCTCAATCACTTGCTTTACTAGTCTGTGATTTATGTACACAAGACTAATGAAACAATTTTATGGTTTGGTTTCTTTTCTTTTCCATATTTTAATCTTTTAATTTATCCCTCCCACACAGTGATTTTCTCACACTCTCACAACACGTCTGCCACTGGTATAATCTCACTTCAGAAGTGTTTCCACATTATTTTTGGATTGATTTTTTCAAGGAACAACACTGTACTGAAGGAGCAATGTATAAAACAAAGAACATGAGCATGCATTATTTTAACCTGTTTATTATCATTTCATGCAAACTTTCTGCAGCAGTTATTTTCAAACATTTGATAAAACTCCACAACCGCAGAAATACCAGTTGTGGCACAAAATGACTGATGGAAAACAGCCATTTGTGGTGATGTTAATGCTTCAGGGCCCTGCATGTGTTGGCATGTTGCTCTGACATATATTTGCTTTTGTCCCAAATCTATTCCCTAACAATGTTGCAGCCAGTATACTTGGACAAAATTATTTGCAGCACAAAACAGGAAAAAGAAATTGCATTTTCATTCTCCCACACAAAATCATTTTCTCTGATCTACTTAACTTCATCGACAATTTTATTTCTGGGCAAATCTTGATCAGTCTGATGTACATGCCCCCTGGTGGCTTTAGAGTAACACTCTTAAAGTACATGTTAATGAACACACAGAGAAAAGCCCCACAGGTAAAAAATTACTTTAAGGGTCATAAAGCTAATTTGATTATTTCTGCTATTTGTGTCTGAGCTGGGGGAACATGTGTTGCATGCTGCAACAGATTCTAAATAAATTACCCTGTAGCAATCTTTCTTTCACAGCCATGTTTATAACATTCATCTGATTTGACTGCCAGTACAATCACATTTGAAAAAAAAAAAAACATGATATAAATGAGCACTTTACCTGAAGAGGTAATTAGTATGAAGTAAAAGATGTAACTATCAAGCATAAAGCATTGAATATAGTCATTTGAACTCATTGTTGGCTCAGTAGTTAAAACATGTTGCGCAAAATGCTGTAAGGTAAAAGGCAGTGTGGTGGCTTGTTAGGCTCAACCGGAAGTGGGGGCCCAAATGTTCTTTTGGGCCTCCTACAATTCTGGGCCTGGCTCTGGTGCAAATGAATATTGAAAATATGCAAAACATACTTGATAGGATTGCTGTCTGTAGCTACTGTTCATATAATGAACACATATGCTTGCATGCATCAGAACATGCTTACTATTAAGTGACTCGTGCTTTGCAGTCTGTATGAGCTTGCCTTGAATGTCTGTTGTGTTCATTCATGTAGGTTAGAAATGCAACATAGATAGCAGCCTCTGGAAAGAAATGTGTTAGCTGCCTGGACACTGCTGTTCAGAATCCCCCTTCAAGGCCAGGGTTTTCCCTTGACAATAGCAACACAAACCGCATTTTGAAGCCTGCACCACCAGAGGAACATGTACACTACAATCCATCATTTATCCGAGACTCACAGTTCACAGGAGCGTCTGCAAGCGCCTGCCCAGAAACGCTTTCCAGACAAGCCAAGATGCAGAAGGCAATCAACTCAAGGTGCCAAGAGACTTGGTTTCCATGGTGACATTGATGGTACCTTTGAAAAAGTGCATGTTTCCGTGAGTGCGTTTTATTGAGCATGCATGCGTTTTAATATGAAAGCGAAAAAGGACTGTGACGATTGGCTAGGGAGATGGGTGGCGCAACCACGGCACAAAAATAAGAGTTGTTTGTAAAATTTGGTTTTCTCTGATGTAAATATGTAGGGCAACAGAAAAAGGGAATTCCTTTACATCATGCCATTAATTTGCAAAAACAGGAAGTTGTATTCATTTCCGATGGCATTAGGAATACAGTACAGGAGAAAATGCACCTTGAAAACCCTTTTTCAAAATATAATGTTTTAGATTTGCATTGTAATTCACACATTTAGATTATTAAACCATTAAAGTCCACCTGAATCTATGGTCTTTTAAATATCGGTTAATCACGTGGCCAAAATGTAAACACTATCAATTCCGAATTTAGCTCGAAGCAACTTGTTGACAGCTAATTCAAACAAAAAGATAGCCTACTTGCGTTTTTGTTGAAGCAAATATTTAGATACCAGATTCCACCATGATTAAAGAAGCAAAAGCCACAAAATTACCCAATGACAAGCTTTTACATCTCTAGGTGTTGCAATTAATTTTGGACAGAGGCTTCAGTCTGAACCGGAATGCACATTTTGTTCTTTTTTAAAACACATAACTTGATTCTTTCATAGGTTGCTTAAACTTTTTCATGCACCTCTTCTTGTAATTTCAGAATTATGACAGAAATAATTGCACTATTTTATATGGCGTATTATGGTTATTAAAACCTTGGTAGTCTGCGCTGCACGACTATTCTTTGAAATATGTTTCTATTTATTTGTTGTGTCTATAGTCAATGGTCAATGTAGCATTACAATCCCATGCTCATTTCAGAATGGAAATATTAACTTCAGTAATGCTACCCATGTGCACCTGAATAAATGGCTAAAATTTTACTTCTGCTGTTTTAACTGTAAAACAGCTTAAATCACAATTAAAACAATTGTTTCCCCTATAATCTACAGTAAAAAGCGTTCTGTCGTTTGCATGATAAAATGAAAAAAACAAAAGCATCTTACCTTTGCTGGGAACCACGATGGGAAAGTTTTTCTTTCTCTCTCTCTCTCTCTTTCTTTTTTTTTTTTTTTTTTTTTTTTTGGTGTGTGTGCAGGCTCTATAAGCGCATCCGCTTCAGACTGGGTGAGCCACAACGGTCCGGGACAGGAGCGCTTCACACACCAGAGGGGCTTCTTTTTTTTCTGCCAGTAAAATCCGAGCAGCTCCTGCAGCTCAACGCTCCCACTGAATGAGCTCTGTCTTACCTCGCTCTTCGACGCTTTACTCCCCACCGTCTACCTCCTCCTCGTCTCCCCCTCCCACCCTCCTTCTTTGTCTCTTCTGCATGGGAATGCCAACTCCCGTTGGTCGAAGATGCAGCCTACACCCTAACGTCCCCTCTTCCTCCCTCTGTCTCCTTATTCTTCTCTCTCTTTTTAGTACCCTCACGCAAACACTATTTAGTGTTAAAGTTCATGCGAAATCTGTTGAGGACGGGAAGCACATGGAGAGAGTCTGTGATCAGAACTGATCACACACTGAATCCTAATTGCCTAAAACGTAGCTTTAACATTTTAGGGAAAGTGCTGTTCTCTGTCTTTGTGTACATTTTTTTTTTTTTTGACAGAAATAAATGTTTTAGACCTGTTCTGTTCACACGTGTGTCAGGAAATCTAGAGTTTGTCTGTGTAGTCTGTTAGAATAAGCAAAGTACACTATGTCCCATTGGTCAACCCATTAATTTACAGCATGCCCCACAAGTATAGGCAAACCTTCATGTTTAAAGAGTCATTAAATACATTACTCCTATATTGTACTAAGTATGACCAGAATTTTTTAAAAATATATATTAAATAGTCTTTAAGTTGAGTACATTTATATAGTAATGGTTACCCTAATCACTCTTGTAAAAGAAATCGGACAGAATATTCACCTTCTCAAACATGCCAGATTAGATTTTTATGTGTAAATATGAGATTGATATGAACAAATAAATACGTTTAATGTCTCACTTTTATATTGTTAGTTTATTCACACTTCAATTAAACTTTATTGCTTTTTTGTGGGACATTTTTTATTATGATACACTGACCATAAAATTATATTTAACATGCTAAATCACATTTGCATGTTTGCAACTAATTATAGCTAAAGGTAATTTGGGTAAGGTAATTTGTCTTGGTTTTATTTTGTGAAATCATAATTCCCAACCAAAACTGAGATAACAGCTGAGTAAATTTTGATACCGATAAGCTAATTATTACATTTATTCAAAGTAATAATGCTATATATAACACAAATACCTGTCTCATGTTTCCCTAACTTGTTCATAATACACTGCACTTTCTGCAGAAGAAGATCATACAACACTCTAACATGGCCGTTTTCCCCAGTGTTTTTTGTCTTCAGTAACACCCAACAGTTCTATCAGTTGCAGAAGCCTTTTTGTATGAATCAAAACAACACCTGGCTATGAAAAAGGGCTTCATGTGGGCTGCAGCAATTAGAGTCTCACTGGTTCTACTTGCGACTTTGCCACCAGACAACAAGAAGAAAGTACAGAATGTAATTGCCAATGTGAGTGTACCAATACAATATGAAGTTGTTTCTTTTTATTTATTCTCTTAGCTGCTTAAAATTGTGCACATATGAAGATACATGATCAAAACAGAAAACACTGGTCAAATCAACAAGCAGATATGTTGTGAAGCGCTTTGGCCAGATGAGGTTCTTGTAATTATGCTGTGTTAATAAACTTTGACTTGTGACTTCTGCCTTTGGTGCAAGCAGTTTCAGGTTTCACTAGAGGAGTGAGCAGATAACCTTTGGTTTCTCACTGAGCAGGTGTGCTGGCAGGAACAGCCTGAGCATGCGTGACGCATGATTAAAAAGCCCAAGAAAGGCTGAGGAAAAGACATCATTAAAGAAGCATGTTGATGGAGAGTTTCCTGTACGGTTTGCTTAAAATAGTCTCCAGACGTCAATTTATCACTACTAGATAAAGCACATGAACATTGAACTTTGATCTTGATTTATGAATTTATAGCAGTAATTTATAGCCTTCATCTACTTGTCCTTTGCTAATGTTTTTTTTTTCATGTTATGTTAGACCACATTCCTGCAATTTAATCTTACCTACTCTTTTCATCAACTGCATCACGTAGTTCAAAAGAACGGTGGTTATACTGAATACTAAACATTAAAAATGCTAACATTTTTTTTGCTAATTTTGAATGGATTATGTACACTTTCTCCTAGAAAGTGGATAAATTATTAAAAATTATGTTTTGATTTAACTTAATGAAATTTGAGCACATTTGCACATTAACCAACTGCACATGTGCTGTTGTCTAATGTGCTCAGATTTCATTCAGTATATTCCCAGTTTCTCATTTTCTGTTTAACATTAACATTTTGAGTTGATTGAGATCATTCCATTGGTTCAATGGGAATAGAAGTCATCAGGAATGAATCGTTTGATGACAATGAAAGGTCATGCATAAAATAGCAACTGTTGTCTGACATCTCTGAAAGAAGGGAAGATAAACATTGGCAATATGAGCTATAATTAGGCCCGAGCAGCAAAGCGCTGCGAAGGCCTATTGTATCTGTACTGTTTTATTAGGCCCGAGCAGCAAAGCGCTGCGAAGGCCTATTGTATCTGTACTGTTTATTATTAGGCCCGAGCAGCAAAGCGCTGCGAAGGCCTATTGTATCTGTACTGTTTATTATTATTATTAGGCCCGAGCAGCAAAGCGCTGCGAAGGCCTATTGTATCTGTACTGTTTATTATTATTATTAGGCCCGAGCAGCAAAGCGCTGCGAAGGCCTATTGTATCTGTACTGTTTATTATTATTAGGCCCGAGCAGCAAAGCGCTGCGAAGGCCTATTGTATCTGTACTGTTTTATTATTATTCTGCCCCCCTCTTCGTGTGCCTTTTTGGGGGCTTTATCATATTCAAAAACTCACCAAACTTGGCGGTCGCGACTAGAAAATTTAAAAATTTTGAATTTTAAGGTTGTCGCAAAAATCGCAAAAAAAATTGCTCAACGGCGGCAACTAGCAATTTTCTGTTGACACAATGGTATGAACGTACTTCATCGTAGAGACATGAAATTTGGTACACTTGTAGAGCTCACCAAAAGACTCAGAACTTACATTTAATGTTATAAGCCAACTATCACAGGAAGTCGGCCATTTTGTATTGAACGTCCATTTTTTACCTCGATTTTGACGTTTACAGCCTTCGTATTTGATCGAACTCCTCCTAGGGATTTCGATTGATCGACTTCAAACTCGGTCAGTCTGATCATAAGGCATGTTTGATTTAAAGTTATCAAATTGGTGAGTTTTGGAGCATGTTGAAGGGGGGATAGCAGGGGTCAAAGTTCACCTACTCGCCATGAAACACGAAACTCTTATATTTCCTATACAAAAACACATAGAGGGACCAAACTTTCAGTGATTGATCGTCATCGGGTGCCCTACAATACCCTATGGTCAAATGATGACATCACTTAGGCCACGCCCCCTGAGAACAGGAAGTGTCATGTTTTACTGTGAACGGTCGCTATCTTAGCCCTTTGACCTAATCAACATGAAACTGTGTCCAGAGACAGAAGACATGTTGGTGTGTTGAGTATTCCAACCCCGACCGGCTGCGATGAAGCAGGTGGGCGTGGCGGCGTTGCGAACGCCGTCGAATTTCGTTTGGCTCTGAATTCCACAATTTCGGGCCCAGCTGCTCCAAACTCACTAGGATGGATCCTTATCCACCCACCGACAGGAATTCATAACAAAATTTGGTGGGCGTGGCCTAATTTCTCTATAGCGACCCCTAGAGTATTTTAAATGAACAGCCCCAAGCCATGCTTTAACCTAGAATTACGAAACTTGGTACACATGTGTATCTTGTCAGGACGTACAAAAAAGTCTCTTAGAGCCATGGTCGAAACCCAGCAGGAAGTCGGCCATTTTGTATTGAAGGTCCATTTTGGACCTCGACTTTGACGTTTACAGCCTTTGCATTTGATCGAACTCCTCCTAGGGATTTCGATTGATCGGCTTCAAACTCGGTCAGTCTGATCATAAGGCATGTCTGATTTAAAGTTATCAAATTGGTGACTGTCTGAGATTGCTGAAGGGGGGTCACCAGGGGTCAAAGTTCACCTACTCGCCATGAAACACGAAACTCTTATATATCCTGCACAGAAACTCACAGAGACACCAAACTTTCAATTATTGATCATCAATAGGTGTCCTAAAATACCCTGTGGTGAAATTATGACATCGCTTAGGCCACGCCCCCTGAGAACAGGAAGTGTCATGTTTTACTGTGAACGGTCGCTATCTTAGCCCTTTGACCTCATCAACATGAAACTGTGTCCAGAGACAGAAGACATGTTGGTGTGTTGTGGATCCAAGCCCTGACCGGCTGCGATGAAGCAGCTGGGTGTGGCGGCGTGGCGAAGTGACCTGTAACGCCGATGCCATACGTTTGCTTCTAGATTCCACATGTTTCGACCGAGCTGCACCAAACTTGGCCTGACTCATCCTGGTGTGATACCTGACAATGCTATGTCATCATATTATGACATCATCTAAGCCCCGCCCCCTCAGAATGAATTAGAGAGATCTTCTGTGTAATTACATAATAAACAGTCCATGTTCGTTGTTTGTAGGGCAATGCTGCCCTCTGCTGCCCACTGAAATAGTTTCATTATTTCAGTAATTCGACACCAGAGGGCAGCATTGCCCTACGGAATGACAGTTCAATGTTGAATTAAAGAGGAAAAAATTAAATAATTTGTAATTCTAACACAAAAACTGACAGAGACACCAAACCTTCAGTTATTGATCATTATCTTGTGTCCAATAATATCCAATGGTTAAATGATGACATCACGTAGGCCACGCCCCCTGACAACAGGAAGTCTTGTATTTTACTGTGAACGGTCGATACCTTCTGCACCAAACTTTGCACGAGTGACCCTGGTGGGATCCCTGACGACCCTGTGTCATCATATTATGACGTCATCTAAGCCCCGCCCCCTCAGAACAGGAAGTGTCTTTTTTTTCCTTGGAAAGCTCTGTTTATGGCTCTCTTGACCTAATCAAGGTAATTCGGATGATGAGCTCTGTCAATGCTCGCTTCTGGCTGAACCGTGTGGGCGTGGCCAAATGGCGAATATCAGTCCCTCGCCATATTCATACGTTTGGCTCTAATTCACACATAGATCATCCGATTGGCGCCAATCTGGATATGTATGACCTTTGTTCACCTCTAAAGAGCCCGACGGGTTTGAAATGTAATTTGGCTCCACTGCGCCCCCTAAGTTAATACATGGGCTGTATCTCCTCGACGCATCGACCGATCTGCACCAGATTTTTTGACAGTCGTCGGGGAGCGCTGCCGAACGCATTCACGCGTGTCGCCTGGTGGATGGGTGTGGAAAATGCGCTACAGCTTCTGCGGTGGCTAGCGGGCGGCGGTGCTGGAAACTGCGGCGGAGCTTCCGCGGTGGGGAGCGGGCTGCGGCTCTGGAAATCGTGCGAGAGCTTCTGCGGTGGCCGGAACCCCCGCGGTGGCCAATAGGCCGGAGCGGCGCTTGCTGCGAGGGCCGCCCGAGGCTGCTTGCAGCTTTAATTATTATTATTATTATTCTTATTATTCTTCCACCCAAATGAATTGCCTTTTTGGGGGCTTTATCATATTCAAAAACTCACCAAACTTGGCGGTCGCGACTAGAAAAATTCAAAATTTTGAATTTTAAGGTTGTCACAAAAATCGCAAAAAAAATTGCTCAACGGCGGCAACTAGCAATTTTCTGTTGACACAATGGTATGAACGTACTTCATCGTAGAGACATGAAATTTGGTACACTTGTAGAGCTCACCAAAAGACTCAGAACTTACATTTAATGTTATAAGCCAACTATCACAGGAAGTCGGCCATTTTGTATTGAAAGTCCATTTTTTACCTCGATTTTGACGTTTACAGCCTTCGTATTTGATCGAACTCCTCCTAGGGATTTTGATTGATCGGCTTCAAACTCGGTCAGTCTGATCATAAGGCATGTCTGATTTAAAGTTATCAAATTGGTGAGTTTTGGAGCATGTTGAAGGGGGGTTAGCAGGGGTCAAAGTTCACCTACTCGCCATGAAACACGAAACTCTTATATTTCCTATACAAAAACACAGAGAGGGACCAAACTTTCATTGATTGATTGTCATCGGGTGTCCTAAAATACCCTGTGGTGAAATTATTTTTTTACGTAGGCCACGCCCCCTGAGAACAGGAAGTGTCATGTTTTACTGTGAACGGTCGCTATCTTAGCCCTTTGACCTAATCAACATGAAACTGTGTCCAGAGACAGAAGTCATGTTGGTGTGTTGTGGACTCCAACCCCGACCGGCTGCGATGAAGCAGGTGGGCGTGGCGGCGTTGCGAACGCCGTCAAATTTCGTTTGGCTCTGAATTCCACAGTTTCGGGGTGAGCTGCTCCAAACTCACTAGGATGGATCCTTATTGACCCGCCAACAGGAATTCATAACAAAATTTGGAGGGCGTGGCCTAATTTCTCTATATCGCCCCCTAGAATATTTCAAAAACTCAGCCCCAAGCCATGCTTTAGCTTAGAATTACGAAACTTGGTACACATGTGTATCTTGTCAGGACGTACAAAAAAGTCTCTTGGAGCCATGCTCTAAACCCAACAGGAAGTCGGCCATTTTAGATTGAAGTTCATTTGACCTCGATTTTGACGTTTACAGCTTTCGTATTTGATCAAACTCCTCCTAGGGATTTCGATTGATCGACTTCAAACTTGGTCAGTCTGATCATAAGGCATGTCTGATTTAAAGTTATCAAATTGGTGAGTTTTGGAGCATGTTGAAGGGGGGTTAGCAAGGCTCAAAGTTCCCCTGTGATCGACTGTGTAATACAAAGGGCTTTGTCATGTGTAGGGCAATGCTGCCCTCTGGTGTCGAATTACTGAAATAATGAAACTATTTCAGTTATTTCAGTAATTCGACACCAGAGGGCAGCATTGCCCTACGGAATGACAGTTCAATGTTGAATTATAGAGGAAAAAATTAAATAATTTGTAATTCTAACACAAAAACTGACAGAGACACCAAAGTTTGAGTTATTGATCATCCTCGGGTGTAGAATAATATCCAATGGTCAAATGATGACATCACGTAGGCCACGCCCTCTGACAACAGGAAGTCTTGTATTTTACTGTGAACGGTCGATAGCTTCTGCACCAAACTTTGCACGAGTGACCCTGGTGGGATCCTTGACGACCCTATGTCATCATATTATGACGTCATCTAAGCCCCGCCCCCTCAGAACAGGAAGTGCCGTTTTTTTACTTGGAAAGCTCCGTTTATGGCTCTCTTGACCTAATCAAGATGATTCGGATGATAAACTCTGTCAATGCTCGCTGCTGGCTGAACCGTGTGGGCGTGGCCAAATGGCGAATATCAGTCCCTCGCCATATGCATACGTTTGGCTCTTATTCAGGCATGGATCATCCGATTGGCGCAAAACTGGATATGTATGACCTTTGTTCACCTCTAAAGAGCCCAACGGGTTTGAAATGTAATTTGGCTCCACTGCGCCCCCTAAGTTAATACATGGGTTGTATCTCCTCGACGCATCGACCGATCTGCGCCAGATTTTTCGACAGTCGTCGGGGAGCGCCGCCGAACGCATTCACGCCTGTCGCCCAGTGGACAGGCGGGGAAAACGCGCGACAGCTTCTGCGGCGGCTAGCGGGCGGCGATGCTGGAAACTGCGGCAGAGCTTCTGCGGTGGGGAGCGGGCTGCGGCTCTGGAAAACGTGCGAGAGCTTCTGCGCTGGCCGGAACCCCCGCGGTGGCCAATAGGCCGGAGCGGCGCTTGCTGCGAGGGCCGCCCGAGGCTGCTTGCAGCTTTAATTATTATTATTATTCTTATTATTCTTCCACCCAAATGAATTGCCTTTTTGGGGGCTTTATCATATTCAAAAACTCACCAAACTTGGCGGTCGCGACTAGAAAAATTCAAAATTTTGAATTTTAAGGTTGTCACAAAAATCGCACAAAAAATTGCTCAACGGCGGCAACTAGCAATTTTCTGTTGACACAATGGTATGAACGTACTTCATCGTAGAGACATGAAATTTGGTACACTTGTAGAGCTCACCAAAAGACTCAGAACTTACATTTAATGTTATAAGCCAACTATCACAGGAAGTCGGCCATTTTGTATTGAAAGTCCATTTTTTACCTCGATTTTGACGTTTACAGCCTTCGTATTTGATCGAACTCCTCCTAGGGATTTTGATTGATCGGCTTCAAACTCGGTCAGTCTGATCATAAGGCATGTCTGATTTAAAGTTATCAAATTGGTGAGTTTTGGAGCATGTTGAAGGGGGGTTAGCAGGGGTCAAAGTTCACCTACTCGCCATGAAACACGAAACTCTTATATTTCCTATACAAAAACACAGAGAGGGACCAAACTTTCATTGATTGATTGTCATCGGGTGTCCTAAAATACCCTGTGGTGAAATTATTTTTTTAAGTAGGCCACGCCCCCTGAGAACAGGAAGTGTCATGTTTTACTGTGAACGGTCGCTATCTTAGCCCTTTGACCTAATCAACATGAAACTGTGTCCAGAGACAGAAGACATGTTGGTGTGTTGAGTAATCCAACCCCGACCGGCTGCGATGAAGCAGGTGGGCGTGGCGGCGTTGCGAACGCCGTCGAATTTCGTTTGGCTCTGAATTCCACAATTTCGGGCCCAGCTCCTCCTAACTCACTAGGATGGATCCTTATCCACCCACCGACAGGAATTCATAACAAAATTTGGTGGGCGTGGCCTAATTTCTCTATAGCGACCCCTAGAGTATTTTAAATGAACAGCCCCATGCCATGCTTTATCCTAGAATTACGAAACTTGGTACACATGTGTATCTTGTCAGGACGTACAAAAAAGTCTCTTGGAGCCATGCTCTAAACCCAACAGGAAGTCGGCCATTTTGTATTGAAGGTCCATTTTGGACCTCGAGTTTGACGTTTACAGCCTTTGCATTTGATCGAACTCCTCCTAGGGATTTCGATTGATCGGCTTCAAACTTGGTCAGTCTGATCATAAGGCATGTCTGATTTAAAGTTATCAAATTGGTGACTGTATGAGCTTGCTGAAGGGGGGTTACCAGGGGTCAAAGTTCACCTACTCGCCATGAAACACGAAACTCTTATATTTCCTATACAAAAACACATAGAGGGACCAAACTTTTTGGGATTGATCGTCATCGGGTGTCCTAAAATACCCTGTGGTGAAATTATTTTTTTACGTAGGCCACGCCCCCTGAGAACAGGAAGTGTCATGTTTTACTGTGAACGGTCGCTATCTTAGCCCTTTGACCTAATCAACATGAAACTGTGTCCAGAGACAGAAGACATGTTGGTGTGTTGTGGATTCCAACCCCGACCGGCTGCGATGAAGCAGGTGGGCGTGGCGGCGTTGCGAACGCCGTCAAATTTCGTTTGGCTCTGAATTCCACAGTTTCGGGGTGAGCTGCTCCAAACTCACTAGGATGGATCCTTATTGACCCGCCAACAGGAATTCATAACAAAATTTGGTGGGCGTGGCCTAATTTCTCTATATCGCCCCCTAGAATATTTCAAAAAATCAGCCCCAAGCCATGCTTTAGCTTAGAATTACGAAACTTGGTACACATGTGTATCTTGTCAGGACGTACAAAAAAGTCTCTTGGAGCCATGCTCTAAACCCAACAGGAAGTCGGCCATTTTAGATTGAAGTTCATTTGACCTCGATTTTGACGTTTACAGCCTTCGTATTTGATAAAACTCCTCCTAGGGATTTCGATTGATGGACTTCAAACTTGGTCAGTCTGATCATAAGGCATGTCTGATTTAAAGTTATCAAATTGGTGAGTTTTGGAGCATGTTGAAGGGGGGTTAGCAAGGCTCAAAGTTCCCCTGTGATCGACTGTGTAATACAAAGGGCTTTGTCATGTGTAGGGCAATGCTGCCCTCTGGTGTCGAATTACTGAAATAATGAAACTATTTCAGTAATTTCAGTAATTCGACACCAGAGGGCAGCATTGCCCTACGGAATGACAGAGTTCAATTTTGATCGACTGTGTAATACAAAGGGCTTTGTCATGTGTAGGGCAATGCTGCCCTCTGGTGTCGAATTACTGAAATAATGAAACTATTTCAGTAATTTCAGTAATTCGACACCAGAGGGCAGCATTGCCCTACGGAATGACAGTTCAATGTTGAATTATAGAGGAAAAAATTAAATAATTTGTAATTCTAACACAAAAACTGACAGAGACACCAAAGTTTGAGTTATTGATCATCCTCGGGTGTAGAATAATATCCAATGGTCAAATGATGACATCACGTAGGCCACGCCCTCTGACAACAGGAAGTCTTGTATTTTACTGTGAACGGTCGATAGCTTCTGCACCAAACTTTGCACGAGTGACCCTGGTGGGATCCTTGACGACCCTATGTCATCATATTATGACGTCATCTAAGCCCCGCCCCCTCAGAACAGGAAGTGCCGTTTTTTTACTTGGAAAGCTCCGTTTATGGCTCTCTTGACCTAATCAAGATGATTCGGATGATAAACTCTGTCAATGCTCGCTGCTGGCTGAACCGTGTGGGCGTGGCCAAATGGCGAATATCAGTCCCTCGCCATATGCATACGTTTGGCTCTTATTCAGGCATGGATCATCCGATTGGCGCCAAACTGGATATGTATGACCTTTGTTCACCTCTAAAGAGCCCAACGGGTTTGAAATGTAATTTGGCTCCACTGCGCCCCCTAAGTTAATACATGGGCCGTATCTCCTCGACGCATCGACCGATCTGCGCCAGATTTTTCGACAGTCGTCGGGGAGCGCCGCCGAACGCATTCACGCCTGTCGCCCGGTGGACAGGCGGGGAAAACGCGCGACAGCTTCTGCGGCGGCTAGCGGGCGGCGATGCTGGAAACTGCGGCAGAGCTTCTGCGGTGGGGAGCGGGCTGCGGCTCTGGAAAACGCGCGAGAGCTTCTGCGCTGGCCGGAACCCCCGCGGTGGCCAATAGGCCGGAGCGGCGCTTGCTGCGAGGGCCGCCCGAGGCTGCTTGCAGCTTTAATTAGGCCCGAGCAGCAAAGCGCTGCGAAGGCCTATTGTATCTGTGCTGTTTATTATTATTATTCTTATTATTCTTCCACCCAAATGAATTGCCTTTTTGGGGGCTTTATCATATTCAAAAACTCACCAAACTTGGCGGTCGCGACTAGAAAAATTCAAAATTTTGAATTTTAAGGTTGTCACAAAAATCGCAAAAAAAATTGCTCAACGGCAGCAACTAGCAATTTTCTGTTGACACAATGGTATGAACGTACTTCATCGTAGAGACATGAAATTTGGTACACTTGTAGAGCTCACCAAAAGACTCAGAACTTACATTTAATGTTATTAGCCAACTATCACAGGAAGTCAGCCATTTTGTCTTGAACGTCCATTTTTTTCCTCGATTTTGACGTTTACAGCCTTCGTATTTGATCGAACTCCTCCTAGGGATTTCGATTGATCGGCTTCAAACTCGGTCAGTCTGATCATAAGGCATGTTTGATTTAAAGTTATCAAATTGGTGAGTTTTGGAGCATGTTGAAGGGGGGTTAGCAGGGGTCAAAGTTCACCTACTCGCCATGAAACACGAAACTCTTATATTTCCTATATAAAAACACATAGAGGGACCAAACTTTCACTGATTGATCGTCATCGGGTGTCCTAAAATACCCTGTGGTGAAATGATGACATCACTTAGGCCACGCCCCCTGAGAACAGGAAGTGTCATGTTTTACTGTGAACGGTCGCTATCTTAGCCCTTTGACCTAATCAACATGAAACTGTGTCCAGAGACAGAAGACAAGTTGGTGTGTTGTGGATTCCAACCCCGACCGGCTGCGATCAAGCAGGTGGGCGTGGCGGCGTTGCGAACGCCATCGAATTTCGTTTGGCTCTGAATTCCACAGTTTCGGGGTGAGCTGCTCCAAACTCACTAGGATGGATCCTTATCCATCCCCGAACAGGAATCCATAGCGATATTTGGTGGGCGTGGCCTAATTTTTCTATAGCGACCCCTAGAGTATTTTAAATGAACAGCCCCATGCCATGCTTTATCCTAGAATTACGAAACTTGGTACATATGTGTATCTTGTCAGGACGTACAAAAAAGTCTCTTAGAGCCATGGTCGAAACCCAACAGGAAGTCGGCCATTTTGTATTGAAGGTCCATTTTGGACCTCGAGTTTGACGTTTACAGCCTTTGCATTTGATCGAACTCCTCCTAGGGATTTCGATTGATCGGCTTCAAACTCGGTCAGTCTGATCATAAGGCATGTCTGATTTAAAGTTATCAAATTGGTGACTGTATGAGCTTGCTGAAGGGGGGTTACCAGGGGTCAAAGTTCACCTACTCGCCATGAAACACGAAACTCTTATATATCCTGCACAGAAACTCACAGAGATACCAAACTTTAAATTATTGATCATCAATAGGTGTCCAAAAATACCCTGTGGTCAAATGATGACATCACTTAGGCCACGCCCCCTGAGAACAGGAAGTGTCATGTTTTACTGTGAACGGTCGCTATCTTAGCCCTTTGACCTAATCAACATGAAACTGTGTCCAGAGACAGAAGACATGTTGGTGTGTTGTGGATCCAAGCCCTGACCGGCTGCGATGAAGCAGCTGGGTGTGGCGGCGTGGCGAAGTGACCTGTAACGCCGATGCCATACGTTTGCTTCTAGATTCCACATGTTTCGACCGAGCTGCACCAAACTTGGCCTGACTCATCCTGTTGTGATGCCTGACAATGCTATGTCATCATATTATGACGTCATCTAAGCCCCGCCCCCTCAGAATGAATTAGAGAGATCTTCTGTGTAATTACATAATAAACAGTCCATGTTCGTTGTTTGTAGGGCAATGCTGCCCTCTGCTGCCCACTGAAATAGTTTCATTATTTCAGTAATTCGACACCAGAGGGCAGCATTGCCCTACGGAATGACAGTTCAATGTTGAATTAAAGAGGAAAAAATTAAATAATTTGTAATTCTAACACAAAAACTGACAGAGACACCAAACCTTCAGTTATTGATCATTATCTTGTGTCCAATAATATCCAATGGTTAAATGATGACATCACGTAGGCCACGCCCCCTGACAACAGGAAGTCTTGTATTTTACTGTGAACGGTCGATAGCTTCTGCACCAAACTTTGCACGAGTGACCCTGATGGGATACCTGACGACCCTGTGTCATCATATTATGACGTCATCTAAGCCCCGCCCCCTCAGAACAGGAAGTGTCTTTTTTTTCCTTGGAAAGCTCCGTTTATGGCTCTCTTGACCTAATCAAGGTAATTCGGATGATGAGCTCTGTCAATGCTCGCTTCTGGCTGAACCGTGTGGGCGTGGCCAAATGGCGAATATCAGTCCCTCGCCATATTCATACGTTTGGCTCTAATTCACGCATAGATCATCCGATTGGCGCCAAACTGGATATGTATGACCTTTGTTCACCTCTAAAGAGCCCAACGGGTTTGAGATGTAATTTGACTCCACTGCGCCCCCTAAGTTAATACATCGGCCGTGTCTCCTCGACGCATCGACCGATCTGCGCCAGATTTTTTGACAGTCGTCGGGGAGCGCCGCCGAACGCATTCACGCGTGTCGCCCGGTGGACGGGCGGCGAAAATGCGCGACAGCTCCTGCGGCGGCTGGCGGGCGGCGGTGCTGGAAACTGCGGCGGAGCTTCTGCGGTGGCGAGCGGGCTGCGGCTCTGGAAACCGCGCGAGAGCTTCTGCGGTTGCTGGAACCCCCGCGGTGGCCAATAGGCCGGAGCGGCGCTTGCTGCGAGGGCCGCCCGAGGCTGCTTGCAGCTTTAATTATTATTATTATTCTTATTATTCTTCCACCCAAATGAATTGCCTTTTTGGGGGCTTTATCATATTCAAAAACTCACCAAACTTGGCGGTCGCGACTAGAAAAATTCAAAATTTTGAATTTTAAGGTTGTCACAAAAATCGCAAAAAAAATTGCTCAACGGCGGCAACTAGCAATTTTCTGTTGACACAATGGTATGAACGTACTTCATCGTAGAGACATGAAATTTGGTACACTTGTAGAGCTCACCAAAAGACTCAGAACTTACATTTAATGTTATAAGCCAACTATCACAGGAAGTCGGCCATTTTGTATTGAAAGTCCATTTTTTACCTCGATTTTGACGTTTACAGCCTTCGTATTTGATCGAACTCCTCCTAGGGATTTTGATTGATCGGCTTCAAACTCGGTCAGTCTGATCATAAGGCATGTCTGATTTAAAGTTATCAAATTGGTGAGTTTTGGAGCATGTTGAAGGGGGGTTAGCAGGGGTCAAAGTTCACCTACTCGCCATGAAACACGAAACTCTTATATTTCCTATACAAAAACACAGAGAGGGACCAAACTTTCATTGATTGATTGTCATCGGGTGTCCTAAAATACCCTGTGGTGAAATTATTTTTTTAAGTAGGCCACGCCCCCTGAGAACAGGAAGTGTCATGTTTTACTGTGAACGGTCGCTATCTTAGCCCTTTGACCTAATCAACATGAAACTGTGTCCAGAGACAGAAGACATGTTGGTGTGTTGAGTAATCCAACCCCGACCGGCTGCGATGAAGCAGGTGGGCGTGGCGGCGTTGCGAACGCCGTCGAATTTCGTTTGGCTCTGAATTCCACAATTTCGGGCCCAGCTCCTCCTAACTCACTAGGATGGATCCTTATCCACCCACCGACAGGAATTCATAACAAAATTTGGTGGGCGTGGCCTAATTTCTCTATAGCGACCCCTAGAGTATTTTAAATGAACAGCCCCATGCCATGCTTTATCCTAGAATTACGAAACTTGGTACACATGTGTATCTTGTCAGGACGTACAAAAAAGTCTCTTGGAGCCATGCTCTAAACCCAACAGGAAGTCGGCCATTTTGTATTGAAGGTCCATTTTGGACCTCGAGTTTGACGTTTACAGCCTTTGCATTTGATCGAACTCCTCCTAGGGATTTCGATTGATCGGCTTCAAACTTGGTCAGTCTGATCATAAGGCATGTCTGATTTAAAGTTATCAAATTGGTGACTGTATGAGCTTGCTGAAGGGGGGTTACCAGGGGTCAAAGTTCACCTACTCGCCATGAAACACGAAACTCTTATATTTCCTATACAAAAACACATAGAGGGACCAAACTTTCTGGGATTGATCGTCATCGGGTGTCCTAAAATACCCTGTGGTGAAATTATTTTTTTACGTAGGCCACGCCCCCTGAGAACAGGAAGTGTCATGTTTTACTGTGAACGGTCGCTATCTTAGCCCTTTGACCTAATCAACATGAAACTGTGTCCAGAGACAGAAGACATGTTGGTGTGTTGTGGACTCCAACCCCGACCGGCTGCGATGAAGCAGGTGGGCGTGGCGGCGTTGCGAACGCCGTCAAATTTCGTTTGGCTCTGAATTCCACAGTTTCGGGGTGAGCTGCTCCAAACTCACTAGGATGGATCCTTATTGACCCGCCAACAGGAATTCATAACAAAATTTGGAGGGCGTGGCCTAATTTCTCTATATCGCCCCCTAGAATATTTCAAAAACTCAGCCCCAAGCCATGCTTTAGCTTAGAATTACGAAACTTGGTACACATGTGTATCTTGTCAGGACGTACAAAAAAGTCTCTTGGAGCCATGCTCTAAACCCAACAGGAAGTCGGCCATTTTAGATTGAAGTTCATTTGACCTCGATTTTGACGTTTACAGCTTTCGTATTTGATCAAACTCCTCCTAGGGATTTCGATTGATCGACTTCAAACTTGGTCAGTCTGATCATAAGGCATGTCTGATTTAAAGTTATCAAATTGGTGAGTTTTGGAGCATGTTGAAGGGGGGTTAGCAAGGCTCAAAGTTCCCCTGTGATCGACTGTGTAATACAAAGGGCTTTGTCATGTGTAGGGCAATGCTGCCCTCTGGTGTCGAATTACTGAAATAATGAAACTATTTCTGTAATTTCAGTAATTCGACACCAGAGGGCAGCATTGCCCTACGGAATGACAGTTCAATGTTGAATTATAGAGGAAAAAATTAAATAATTTGTAATTCTAACACAAAAACTGACAGAGACACCAAAGTTTGAGTTATTGATCATCCTCGGGTGTAGAATAATATCCAATGGTCAAATGATGACATCACGTAGGCCACGCCCTCTGACAACAGGAAGTCTTGTATTTTACTGTGAACGGTCGATAGCTTCTGCACCAAACTTTGCACGAGTGACCCTGGTGGGATCCTTGACGACCCTATGTCATCATATTATGACGTCATCTAAGCCCCGCCCCCTCAGAACAGGAAGTGCCGTTTTTTTACTTGGAAAGCTCCGTTTATGGCTCTCTTGACCTAATCAAGATGATTCGGATGATAAACTCTGTCAATGCTCGCTGCTGGCTGAACCGTGTGGGCGTGGCCAAATGGCGAATATCAGTCCCTCGCCATATGCATACGTTTGGCTCTTATTCAGGCATGGATCATCCGATTGGCGCCAAACTGGATATGTATGACCTTTGTTCACCTCTAAAGAGCCCAACGGGTTTGAAATGTAATTTGGCTCCACTGCGCCCCCTAAGTTAATACATGGGTTGTATCTCCTCGACGCATCGACCGATCTGCGCCAGATTTTTCGACAGTCGTCGGGGAGCGCCGCCGAACGCATTCACGCCTGTCGCCCGGTGGACAGGCGGGGAAAACGCGCGACAGCTTCTGCGGCGGCTAGCGGGCGGCGATGCTGGAAACTGCGGCAGAGCTTCTGCGGTGGGGAGCGGGCTGCGGCTCTGGAAAACGTGCGAGAGCTTCTGCGCTGGCCGGAACCCCCGCGGTGGCCAATAGGCCGGAGCGGCGCTTGCTGCGAGGGCCGCCCGAGGCTGCTTGCAGCTTTAATTATTATTATTATTATTATTCTTATTATTCTTCCACCCAAATGAATTGCCTTTTTGGGGGCTTTATCATATTCAAAAACTCACCAAACTTGGCGGTCGCGACTAGAAAAATTCAAAATTTTGAATTTTAAGGTTGTCACAAAAATCGCACAAAAAATTGCTCAACGGCGGCAACTAGCAATTTTCTGTTGACACAATGGTATGAACGTACTTCATCGTAGAGACATGAAATTTGGTACACTTGTAGAGCTCACCAAAAGACTCAGAACTTACATTTAATGTTATAAGCCAACTATCACAGGAAGTCGGCCATTTTGTATTGAAAGTCCATTTTTTACCTCGATTTTGACGTTTACAGCCTTCGTATTTGATCGAACTCCTCCTAGGGATTTTGATTGATCGGCTTCAAACTCGGTCAGTCTGATCATAAGGCATGTCTGATTTAAAGTTATCAAATTGGTGAGTTTTGGAGCATGTTGAAGGGGGGTTAGCAGGGGTCAAAGTTCACCTACTCGCCATGAAACACGAAACTCTTATATTTCCTATACAAAAACACAGAGAGGGACCAAACTTTCATTGATTGATTGTCATCGGGTGTCCTAAAATACCCTGTGGTGAAATTATTTTTTTAAGTAGGCCACGCCCCCTGAGAACAGGAAGTGTCATGTTTTACTGTGAACGGTCGCTATCTTAGCCCTTTGACCTAATCAACATGAAACTGTGTCCAGAGACAGAAGACATGTTGGTGTGTTGAGTAATCCAACCCCGACCGGCTGCGATGAAGCAGGTGGGCGTGGCGGCGTTGCGAACGCCGTCGAATTTCGTTTGGCTCTGAATTCCACAATTTCGGGCCCAGCTCCTCCTAACTCACTAGGATGGATCCTTATCCACCCACCGACAGGAATTCATAACAAAATTTGGTGGGCGTGGCCTAATTTCTCTATAGCGACCCCTAGAGTATTTTAAATGAACAGCCCCATGCCATGCTTTATCCTAGAATTACGAAACTTGGTACACATGTGTATCTTGTCAGGACGTACAAAAAAGTCTCTTGGAGCCATGCTCTAAACCCAACAGGAAGTCGGCCATTTTGTATTGAAGGTCCATTTTGGACCTCGAGTTTGACGTTTACAGCCTTTGCATTTGATCGAACTCCTCCTAGGGATTTCGATTGATCGGCTTCAAACTTGGTCAGTCTGATCATAAGGCATGTCTGATTTAAAGTTATCAAATTGGTGACTGTATGAGCTTGCTGAAGGGGGGTTACCAGGGGTCAAAGTTCACCTACTCGCCATGAAACACGAAACTCTTATATTTCCTATACAAAAACACATAGAGGGACCAAACTTTTTGGGATTGATCGTCATCGGGTGTCCTAAAATACCCTGTGGTGAAATTATTTTTTTACGTAGGCCACGCCCCCTGAGAACAGGAAGTGTCATGTTTTACTGTGAACGGTCGCTATCTTAGCCCTTTGACCTAATCAACATGAAACTGTGTCCAGAGACAGAAGACATGTTGGTGTGTTGTGGATTCCAACCCCGACCGGCTGCGATGAAGCAGGTGGGCGTGGCGGCGTTGCGAACGCCGTCAAATTTCGTTTGGCTCTGAATTCCACAGTTTCGGGGTGAGCTGCTCCAAACTCACTAGGATGGATCCTTATTGACCCGCCAACAGGAATTCATAACAAAATTTGGTGGGCGTGGCCTAATTTCTCTATATCGCCCCCTAGAATATTTCAAAAAATCAGCCCCAAGCCATGCTTTAGCTTAGAATTACGAAACTTGGTACACATGTGTATCTTGTCAGGACGTACAAAAAAGTCTCTTGGAGCCATGCTCTAAACCCAACAGGAAGTCGGCCATTTTAGATTGAAGTTCATTTGACCTCGATTTTGACGTTTACAGCCTTCGTATTTGATAAAACTCCTCCTAGGGATTTCGATTGATGGACTTCAAACTTGGTCAGTCTGATCATAAGGCATGTCTGATTTAAAGTTATCAAATTGGTGAGTTTTGGAGCATGTTGAAGGGGGGTTAGCAAGGCTCAAAGTTCCCCTGTGATCGACTGTGTAATACAAAGGGCTTTGTCATGTGTAGGGCAATGCTGCCCTCTGGTGTCGAATTACTGAAATAATGAAACTATTTCAGTAATTTCAGTAATTCGACACCAGAGGGCAGCATTGCCCTACGGAATGACAGAGTTCAATTTTGATCGACTGTGTAATACAAAGGGCTTTGTCATGTGTAGGGCAATGCTGCCCTCTGGTGTCGAATTACTGAAATAATGAAACTATTTCAGTAATTTCAGTAATTCGACACCAGAGGGCAGCATTGCCCTACGGAATGACAGTTCAATGTTGAATTATAGAGGAAAAAATTAAATAATTTGTAATTCTAACACAAAAACTGACAGAGACACCAAAGTTTGAGTTATTGATCATCCTCGGGTGTAGAATAATATCCAATGGTCAAATGATGACATCACGTAGGCCACGCCCTCTGACAACAGGAAGTCTTGTATTTTACTGTGAACGGTCGATAGCTTCTGCACCAAACTTTGCACGAGTGACCCTGGTGGGATCCTTGACGACCCTATGTCATCATATTATGACGTCATCTAAGCCCCGCCCCCTCAGAACAGGAAGTGCCGTTTTTTTACTTGGAAAGCTCCGTTTATGGCTCTCTTGACCTAATCAAGATGATTCGGATGATAAACTCTGTCAATGCTCGCTGCTGGCTGAACCGTGTGGGCGTGGCCAAATGGCGAATATCAGTCCCTCGCCATATGCATACGTTTGGCTCTTATTCAGGCATGGATCATCCGATTGGCGCCAAACTGGATATGTATGACCTTTGTTCACCTCTAAAGAGCCCAACGGGTTTGAAATGTAATTTGGCTCCACTGCGCCCCCTAAGTTAATACATGGGCCGTATCTCCTCGACGCATCGACCGATCTGCGCCAGATTTTTCGACAGTCGTCGGGGAGCGCCGCCGAACGCATTCACGCCTGTCGCCCGGTGGACAGGCGGGGAAAACGCGCGACAGCTTCTGCGGCGGCTAGCGGGCGGCGATGCTGGAAACTGCGGCAGAGCTTCTGCGGTGGGGAGCGGGCTGCGGCTCTGGAAAACGCGCGAGAGCTTCTGCGCTGGCCGGAACCCCCGCGGTGGCCAATAGGCCGGAGCGGCGCTTGCTGCGAGGGCCGCCCGAGGCTGCTTGCAGCTTTAATTATTATTCTGCCCCCCTCTTCGTGTGCCTTTTTGGGGGCTTTATCATATTCAAAAACTCACCAAACTTGGCGGTCGCAACTAGAAAAATTAAAAATTTTGAATTTTAAGGTTGTCGCAAAAATCGCAAAAAAAATTGCTCAACGGCGGCAACTAGCAATTTTCTGTTGACACAATGGTATGAACGTACTTCATCGTAGAGACATGAAATTTGGTACACTTGTAGAGCTCACCAAAAGACTCAGAACTTACATTTAATGTTATAAGCCAACTATCACAGGAAGTCGGCCATTTTGTATTGAAAGTCCATTTTTTACCTCGATTTTGACGTTTACAGCCTTCGTATTTGATCGAACTCCTCCTAGGGATTTTGATTGATCGGCTTCAAACTCGGTCAGTCTGATCATAAGGCATGTCTGATTTAAAGTTATCAAATTGGTGACTGTCTGAGATTGCTGAAGGGGGGTTACCAGGGGTCAAAGTTCACCTACTCGCCATGAAACACGAAACTCTTATATTTCCTATACAAAAACACATAGAGGTACCAAACTTTCAGTGATTGATCGTCATCGGGTGCCCTACAATACCCTATGGTCAAATGATGACATCACTTAGGCCACGCCCCCTGAGAACAGGAAGTGTCATGTTTTACTGTGAACGGTCGCTATCTTAGCCCTTTGACCTAATCAACATGAAACTGTGTCCAGAGACAGAAGACATGTTGGTGTGTTGAGTAATCCAACCCCGACCGGCTGCGATGAAGCAGGTGGGCGTGGCGGCGTTGCGAACGCCGTCAAATTTCGTTTGGCTCTGAATTCCACAGTTTCGGGGTGAGCTGCTCCAAACTCACTAGGATGGATCCTTATTGACCCGCCAACAGGAATTCATAACAAAATTTGGAGGGCGTGGCCTAATTTCTCTATATCGCCCCCTAGAATATTTCAAAAAATCAGCCCCAAGCCATGCTTTAGCTTAGAATTACGAAACTTGGTACACATGTGTATCTTGTCAGGACGTACAAAAAAGTCTCTTAGAGCCATGGTCGAAACCCAACAGGAAGTCGGCCATTTTGTATTGAAGGTCCATTTTGGACCTCGACTTTGACGTTTACAGCCTTTGCATTTGATCGAACTCCTCCTAGGGATTTCGATTGATCGGCTTCAAACTCGGTCAGTCTGATCATAAGGCATGTCTGATTTAAAGTTATCAAATTGGTGACTGTCTGAGATTGCTGAAGGGGGGTTACCAGGGGTCAAAGTTCACCTACTCGCCATGAAACACGAAACTCTTATATATCCTGCACAGAAACTCACAGAGACACCAAACTTTCATTTATTGATCATCAATAGGTGTCCTAAAATACCCTGTGGTGAAATGATGACATCACTTAGGCCACGCCCCCTGAGAACAGGAAATGTCATGTTTTACTGTGAACGGTCGCTATCTTAGCCCTTTGACCTCATCAACATGAAACTGTGTCCAGAGACAGAAGACATGTTGGTGTGTTGTGGATTCAAGCCCTGACCGGCTGCGATGAAGCAGCTGGGTGCGGCGGCGTGGCGAAGTGACCTGTAACGCCGATGCCATACGTTTGCTTCTAGATTCCACATGTTTCGACCGAGCTGCACCAAACTTGGCCTCAGTGATGCTGTTGTGATGCCTGACAATGCTATGTCATCATATTATGACGTCATCTAAGCCCCGCCCCCTCAGAATGAATTAGAGAGATCTTCTGTGTAATTACATAATAAACAGTACATGTTCGTCGTTTGTAGGGCAATGCTGCCCTCTGCTGGCCACTGAAATAGTTTCATTATTTCAGTAATTCGACACCAGAGGGCAGCATTGCCCTGCAGATGAAATTCTTCGATTTTGTAATACACAGGAAAAAATGAAAAATTGGTATTTCTAACACAAAAACTCACAGAGACTCCAAACTTTCAGTGATTGATCGCCATCAGGTGGCCTACAATACCCTATGGTCAAATGATGACATCACTTAGGCCACGCCCCCTGAGAACAGGAAGTGTCATGTTTTACTGTGAACGGTCGCTCTCTTAGCCCTTTGACCTCATCAACATGAAACTGTGTCCAGAGACAGAAGACATGTTGGTGTGTTGTGGATTCAAGCCCTGACCGGCTGCGATGAAGCAGCTGGGTGCGGCGGCATGGCGAAGTGACCTGTAACGCCGATGCCATACGTTTGCTTCTAGATTCCACATGTTTCGACCGAGCTGCACCAAACTTGGCCTGACTCATCCTGGTGTGATACCTGACAATGCTATGTCATCATATTATGACGTCATCTAAGCCCCGCCCCCTCACAACAGGAAGTGCTATTTTTTTCCTTGGAAACTTTCATCTATGGCTCTCTTGACCTAATCAAGGTGATTCTGTGTTGGATGACAGATAGGAAGTTGGTCTCGCTTGCTTTAAAGTGCCAAGAGTTTTCAATGGCGGCAACGCCGTTCGTATACGTTTGCCTCTACATTCCACATATTTTGATCGAGCTGCATCAAACTTGGCCTGAGTGATCCTGGAGGCTTGCCCGTCGATCCTACGTCATCACATTGTGACGTCATCTAAGCCCCGCCCCCTCGGAACCGGAAGTGCTATTTTTTTCCTTGGAAAGCTCTGTTTATGGCTCTCTTGACCTAATCAAGGTAATTCGGATGATGAGCTCTGTCAATGCTCGCTTCTGGCTGAACCGTGTGGGCGTGGCCAAACGGCGAACATCAGTCCCTCGCCATATGCATACGTTTGGCTCTTATTCACGCATAGATCATCCGATTGGCGCCAAACTGGATATGTTTGACCTTTGTTCACCTCTAAAGAGCCCGACGGGTTTGAGATGTAATTTGACTCCACTGCGCCCCCTAAGTTAATACATGGGCCGTATCTCCTCGACGCATCGACCGATCTGCACCAGATTTTTGGACAGTCGTCGGGGAGCGCCGCCGAACGCATTCACGCCTGTCGCCCGGTGGACGGGCGGGGAAAATGCGCGACAGCTTCTGCGGCGTCTGGCGGGCGGCGGTGCTGGAAACTGCGGCAGAGCTTGCGCGGTGGGGAGCGGGCTGCGGCTCTGGAAAACGCGCGAGAGCTTCTGCGGTGGCCGGAACCCCCGCGGTGGCCAATAGGCCGGAGCGGCGCTTGCTGCGAGGGCCGCCCGAGGCTGCTTGCAGCTTTAATTCAGCTTTGTTTCTTACCAAAAAAATAAAATCTCTTTGTCACAGTTTGACATTCCCTTTTCTTGATATATTAACTCAGAACAGTGATAGACAGTGAGCAGTGAATTATGTATGTCATATAATTTGAAAAACTCAATTTCCTGCTAATACTGAAGTCAGATTAGAGATAAATACATATGAGAAATTGACTTAATAAGGCGCTGCATGTCGCACATCATGTGAGGGTTTTACAGGTGGGTTTTTATTATGACACAACATGATGTTTTTTTTTTGTTTGTTTCTGTTCATTTTATTTTTTTTTATCTGTATTTTATTTTTAATACAGAGATTCTGCTGTGATTTTTGTATGTTTTATATATATATATATATATATATATATATATATATATATATATATATATATATATATATATATATATATATTTCAATTTGATACTGATGGGATATGACATTAGTTCATCAGTTAATTGATCTAAAGATTTATTTTTAAAGATATAAAATTAAAAACCTCAATACATTTTGCTCTTGTTTTATACATTTGTTCAAATGTTAACACGTCTGTTCTACACTACAAAAAATTATATTGGTTATTAAACTTCATTCACTAAATAGATAATGAGACTAAATATTTATTAAAAAATCTTGCACCCTTTTCTGATAACTGTCAGAAATGACATAAGTTTTTGATTCACAAGACACTGAGAAGAATGTGACATTTCTCAATAGGTAACGATTAGTAATTCACCTGTTAAGGTGAAGCATGCCCTGCTGATTGCAGCCACAAATACATCATCTGGCATTTTAGAGCATAATTTTTGGAGAGTCATACTGATCACCAATCTTTCCTGTGTGGACTCAGAGCCTTTCTGTTAATGTTCAAAATGTCAGAGTGAATTCCTATGATTTTATTGGTTGTGTTACATGTTTTTTTTTGTTTTGTTTACATAAAATATGTTAATAATGTTAATAATGTCCATAATGCTATAAGACAGCATTATGGAACGAGACAGTAAATACATTTACATGTGAAAGTACATACAAGCAGGATATTTTTTACCACAATCTAATGAATGGCACAAACAGCTTAATATGGAGCCTAATATTGGCCTGCTGAGCAAAGCAATTTCTTTAAATACATTTCATACATTTATACATGTTGGCTTACTCAAAACTATTTCTTTTCATTTCTTCTCTGACTTTGCAACATCAGCACTTTTGATACAGTAGTAGCTCAGAAACCATGTGTTGGCATTTTTAGAGAAAGCACTCAATGTTGGGTTCTCTGAGCTGTGTCAAAGCGGTGGGCGCGTTTCTCCTAACCTCTCTCTACGCAGATTGTGGCGGGCAGGACTAGACCTGATCTGGCAGCAATCAGAAGCAGTGATAAGAGGAGTGGTTTCCCCCGAGGCAGACACCAGCTGATTCACTGACTTCAAGTGATAACCTGATCTGAAGTTAGAACTTATTTACCCTGAAAACTTTCCATGTCGTCCCTCCTTGCTGTCAGTTTCTCAGATGAAGATCTCCTCCTGGATTCCTGGATTCTGTTCTGTGTCTGGCTGCTCTGATGTTGCTCTGATGTTCCTCCAAAAGTCTCCATGGCAATACTTAGATTGTTCCTATGACAAAAAAAAAAAAACTTTCCCTCCTTACCTATTCAAATCTTCATCCAACCTCCAGTAATATTAATAATCACCCACCTTCCCTCCTAGAGAGGCCCTGTGTTGATCCTCTCCCCTGCTAGTGCCCTACTCTTTCCTGAAATGCCACTTGTCCACAATAAAACTATTAACCTTCCTGATCCTGTGTGCCCATTGTCTGCATCAGAGTCTACTAAAAACAATTAATATGACACACATATATAATTTTTGTGTGTGCCTCTTATACCTTTTTAAAAGCATGAATGGTAGTCTATTTGGAAAATTTAAGA
Source organism: Xiphophorus hellerii (assembly GCF_003331165.1). Taxonomy (NCBI): domain Eukaryota; kingdom Metazoa; phylum Chordata; class Actinopteri; order Cyprinodontiformes; family Poeciliidae; genus Xiphophorus; species Xiphophorus hellerii. Next base: position 15,665,647 of record NC_045673.1, read on the forward strand.
CAAACTGGCACTCTGCACAGTAAGAAAACTAAATATTATATTTAAAGAGAGTTCCTATGGTTTTGCTCAAGGTTTGAAGTAGTCATCCTTTATCACACTGTCTGAAATCTTAAGCCCTGGAGTCACATGTGACCATTTATGCCATTCACAGTAATAACCTCGGCCATTAATGTTACAGAACTGAGCAATGTTAAAGAAAATACAGAAGGAGGGTGATTCACCCAAACTCTTCACTAATGGATTGCACAAATTGCTTCAGTCTCAGATTATTCTATTGCAATAAAATGTTTTTAACCTCTGGTTATTTGGGTATTATGTGTATAGAAAATCTGCATCGGCAACATTAATGCTTAAAAACAAATTACACCTTCAAAGCAAGTATTCAGATTCCATAAAAAATGAATACAATTCCCAATTATGAATTAATTCAATTTTGTCGCATTATGAGAGTCTAATTTACCAGCAAAGCAGATGGATTCATTTTCTTCATCCCAGGACACTAAAAGTAAAAATGGTAGCAGACACCAAACTGCGGACATCAACTGAGTCCCTTTGTGAAATACAAGGGTAAGAATTGTACCCCACTGCCTCTCAATGTGCTAACCACTTTCTCATGGCAGCATTTTCTCACCATTACTCTGGTTTAAACTAAGACTACGCCTCCGTTTCCAGGTCAGCCAGACTATGGTTGAGTGTTTTCTGTCTCTGTCTATTGATGAAGCCTTGTGAGTTTACAAGTGCCTGTGAACGGAGACCATCCTCTGGGAAACACCGAACTTTGGTGATCTCAACCTTTTGTTAAAAAAGGAAGAAGACTGTGTGTCTTTTACTTATAGTGATAGTAGTACATACTTAAATCTGTCCCCTAAGATATAGACATTGGCAAATATTTGCTAAAATATTTCTGCACTAGATCAAAGTCAGTTTTCTAATTACTAATACTGTATTTTGGAAATCCTATCTTTTATGAGTTTCAGAGTATTTTATTTATGGTTTGAGTTGTCCATTCAACTGTAATTGCTTTCTCTGAAGTTACATATTGTATATTGAAGCCACCATACTGAGGGTTCTAAATTCTACTTTATAACATTGTAATCATGCTTTTACATGTTGAGTCTTCAGACTATTTTTCAGTTCTTTCAAACATGTTTTTTGGTCCGATGACATGATTTTATTTTGGCCTTATCTTTTTTCTTTGATTTAAATGCTTTTGGTTCTATTAACTGACGATGATGCATTTAGTTTTGTGGTTGCAATGTAAAAGAAAAAAAAGAGTGAAAAAGTTGAGGGTGTAACGTACTGTGATATTTAAGAATGGGGACATATACCTTTTAACACACTATTTTCTTTATTAAAAAAATGCAACATTTTACATTATGTCTTTTAATACATTATATACATCTTTTGCACCATTAGTTCTGTTATTATTCAGAACACGGACTTAATAGATATTACAATCCAAACCTTTATTAGTTAGAATGATCATCTGAATTGTTTTCTGGTCATTTTCAAGTCTTAACATTAGTCTAAGGCACCCAAACTTTGAGCTATTCAGAGGAAGAGGTAATTGCTTAACACATCTAGGTTTGCTACCACGCCAATTCACTTAAAGCATTATATTGTCCAGTGTTGCGTCTGCATTTACTTGGAAAATGCCCTTTTGCGTTAGACATTGGACAGAATGAGTACTCTGAGGCCAGGTCTTTATTTGATGTTGCTCTCAATCCAGTCTTTAAAGTTATCCACACGTGTGTAAACTGTGTAGAGTTCAGGATCACATTCCCCCTGATCATAGCCAAAGCTCACCAGTCCCAGGAGTCTCCACAAGCCTCTGTTGTCCTTTTGCACCTGAGAGAACTTTGAATTATAGCTGACCTGGTTCCCAGAGTTGGCAGGGAGGACAAGGATGCCCCCAGTGTCAGACGGACATATGTTAGATGGACCATAGTCAGGTTTTTGGCTTGCACATAACATATTGTCTGTAACACTGACCGGCACACCGTTACGGGCATACTGATGCTCACACGGGACTATATCAGCAAGGTGAACCAGCCCAACCCTTGCCTTTTCCTCAAGGCCCAAACTAGAATCCTGCAATGGAGACCAGCCTGTCACAAGCCCTTGATCTGATGTAACCTCTTCCTCCTCGTTCTCTGACAGGCAGAGCGGCAAGACTTTTTCTCCAATTCTTGCCTTGTCTAATAACTTGATAACAGCAATGTCAGAGTCAAGAATATTAGGATCGTAATTTGGATGCACAGCAATGGAGCTCACCTAAGAGAGAAAGAGATTTGTAACTTTATTAGATTTCTTGAAGAGCAAAATTGGAAAATAAAACATCCAGAAGCTTACCCTGAGGTGTTGAGGACCCTTATTTTCCCTGCGGTCATTGCGATAGTGCTTCCCAACGACCACCTTGATGGTGGCTGTATCCACAGGATACATCTTTCCAAGCTCTGTCACACAGTGAGCTGCAACTACCAGACTCCTTTGGTTAACCAGAGCCCCGCTGCAGACAAGCTGCCAGTCAGAGGCCTGATTTAGGTTGCTACTTCTGTCTCCAGCATCTTTCTTCAGTGTTTCGTCCTGGTTGCTTCCCTTTGTCACCTTAGTCTCGGTCTCCTTGAGGGAGCGGCGGTATATGGCCGCCAGCCAGGGCCAGTGAGCCTCTTCTGGCCTCTCTGGGTCAAAGTTTACATGTTTCCCACAGACTGCCAAAAAGGAAGAAACAAAACGAGAGGTGAGGCTATTATCAAGGCGAAACAGGAAGATACAGAAAGAAATTATTTAAATAAAGACTGAATTAATAACTTACAGACTTTTAATGATTTTATTTCCTTTGAAGACAAATAAAAAGCAAACCAGTGCCATAGTTGGCAATGTCAAATGACAGCAATAATTTATTTTGCCTATCTGACTAATAATCTAAAAGACAGAAAAATAAAATAAGATAAATGCTTAACTACTTGTTTGACTTATTTTTCTTTCAGCTTTTCCCTTTATGGGTTGCCACAGCGAGTCATCTGTCTCCAACTAACCCTATCTTCCTCATCACTCCACTTCATGTCCTCTTTCACTTCATCTATAAAGCTCCTCTTTGGTCTTCCTCTAGGTCTCCTGCCTGGCAGTTCCAGCATCAGCATCCTTCTACCAATGTATTCACCATCTCTCCTCTGTACATGTCCTAACCAGCTCATCTAAGTACTGGTTTTACTTCTTTTTTAATCATCTGAAATTTCTTATTTATTTATTAAATACACTCCATAAACAATTGTCCTTTAATAGTATTAAGACCCCTTAAGCTTATTCAATTTTCTGATGCTACAACTGCACATTTCAATGGCTTTTGTTGGGATTTTATGTGCCATACCAGCAGATAACAGATATGAAGAATAATTGTGAATCAGAAGAATAACAATTTGAAAGGATTGCAAGTATTTGCACTTTTATGTACTTCTAAATAAAATCAAGCACAGCCTATGAACATAAATAGTACATATTTATGTAAATATGGGGGTAAAGAGATTATTTGTTTGAAAAATACAGATTTATCTGGCATTCCATTCCAAGGCCAGAGATTCTAAACATACAGCCAGCGGTTTAATGTAATGGAGTCTGTGCAAGTGTCCAAATACCTCAGACAAAAGCAGGAAGATAAATACACAGGCATTTCATACTTATTTACTTATTTAAAATGATATACCTGTTTCCTTCCACTTAACAGCTAGAGGTATGAATAATTGATTTTTTTATTACATTCTTGAATAGTGCATTTTTATAAAATGCTGCTGTTGCTCATGACAAAAAGAAGAGCAGTGCTCTAGCAGTGATAAAATGAAAATTTAATTGCAGCTTACATGAAAATCTTTTAAATAAAAGATAGTATTGTTTTAAAGTCTCTTTATATTTATTTCTTAATTCAGTATTACACATCAGTTACAGTTTTATTATCAGTTTTTTTTACTGAACTGCTTGTAGAAATAAATAAAACAAAGGCAAAAAATAGATCTGTGTTCTGTAAAATGATATGATCATATTTAAGAACAATAAAAACTTGCTTTGTGGGTCTATGTGAAAATGTTTTAAACGTTGCTTCCTTATGATCATCAAAAGACACATCGGACATACTACATAATAATTAATCTCAAATCATTCCAGTTTAAACCATCTGTAAATCAAGCATTGCATTCAATACAAATCTAATGTAGACATATTAAATCAAATGAGATTTTGTAGATTATTGCCTTCAATCCCACAACTTGTGGTTAGTTTTTTTTGCAACAGTTGAATTTACATCCATCCACTGCATTGGGCCTGGTGTTTATCTCAAGCAGTCAGTTAGCTTCATATTTCTCAGAAAAAACCATAAAGGCATATTTTAATCTTTTTTACTGCAGCAGTCTTTCATTGAGAAGATGAAAACTTAAAATCTTATCTACTTTAGATAACCCCCAGGTTAAAGACACAGAAAGATAGAATGAGGCCATGACAAAGCAAATATTTGCATGTAAGAACAAATCTCATACTAAAATGCAATAACTACAATCTTCAAGAGTATTGTAATTCATAAACCTTTGTTATTCCATTATGACTATAAAACTGATGACCAGTGTCTCTGGTGTAAAATAAACCAGTCTAAAAGGCAATGCATTCCAGTAGCTAAAGGGATATTAAAATTATTTTACAACCCTCTTTAGTAATTTTCTATTAAACAACCTACGCTGGCGCCATCTGGTGGGCAGTTGATGCTTAATCCTTTTCTAAATTTTCATCCAGAAGCATCATCAACAAAGAAAAGCCTATCAAGAGCTAAGATTAAATTATTTGCACTGTCCTGATGCACTTTAGTCCCCCATATGTATTAAAAGTGTTATAAATGACATCTCTTCATTAATGGGATGTACTGCTGTGCTTCCATGTGCTCCTTAAAAAAGTCAGCAACATGGCCTTCACTTGAAAGGCATTTTATTGTTTATATCATTCATTATGATGTAGTAGAAAGTTCATTTGGTTTGACATGTTCTATTTTGCTTGCAATATTACATTGTTACAAACTGTTACCTTCTCTCTGCAACTAATTACAAACATTTTGGTGACAAAATACCCGGTGCAATTGCACTACTACATAATTGTCTAATGAATAGTTAACTATTCAGCTATTAACCCAGTAGTGGTTTAAGAGCATACTAGTTTCTTGTGAATAATTGGTTTTAAGTCAGTGTACGAAAAGCCTTCAGTGTGAATCAGTATATTGCTTATAAATGCTTATAAATTTATAAATTCTTTATATTGGGAATATTATTGTAAAGTGGTACGAGGTTTTTACTCAAACGTGGCATTTTCTAGCCTTTTCAAGATGGCAACATTACATTTGTGTCTTGGTTTAGTTCTGTCTAGGTGTTAGCTCTGCACTTGCTCTTTAATAGACAAGCATACCATGAGAACGGAAAAAAAAAACTAAGCCACCAGCAAAATTATTTTATTTTTTAAAATTGATCTGTTTTAATAAACGTATATTGTAGAGGGGTAAAAAAAACAAGTTGTTAGTAAACAAAACCAAGTAGTAAGAAAATAGGCACCCCAACATAATTTTTCATTTTGTATCTTTAATTTCTCACCGTAATAAGTTCTGTAGTGTTATTTCAGTTAGTCCGTGCAATTCTACACATGGCCGCTAGGGGGCGCTGACGCGTTAGTGACCAAGAAAAGATTGAGCACACCAGAAGAATAAATCTTCCTGTAGAAGGTAAAAGGAGCTCAACGTGTGTGTCTCGTCTTTTTCATATCGCAGGTCAGTAAAAATGTATTTTGATGCATAAATGTGGTGTCCTTTAAGAATTAAGAGGTTGTAGACTCGAGAGTCAACTGGTGGGTCACTTTGTACAGCTTTGGATAGGACATTGTGTAGAAAACGGGACGTATTTCTGGAGGCTAACTAATGCTAATGCGAGCGAACATTGTACATAGTGTTGAGCTAGCTGAGAAACAGTTGAAGGACTAGAGATTGAGTTCATTTTGAACTTATTGTATTTTTCACTTTTGAAATGGTAAAAGACATTTTTCTGGTGTCTTTTCTTTATGGGTTATTTCAATAACACAGAAACAATGTTGTTGTCAAACTCAATGAGTAAATGGTTGCATGAAGAGACAGTATTAACGGAGCAGTTTGTAGTTTTTTTTGTGTAAGAGATAAAATACTGTAATGTTGTTAAAACAGTGGATACAGTTAAAAGCTACATTGCTTAAATATTAAAGTATATGTTGTGCAGAATAAAAATTGTAAAAGCTATTAAAATAGTTAAAAGCATGAGAAGGATAAATATTTTTTAATAAATATTTACGTCCTTTGACATTGCCTAATCCTAAACATTTATAAATAGTAAACTGTCAAGAAATTATCTAATGGCCTTTTATGATTGCAAATATATCAAAGCAGCAGTAGTGTGCATCTTCTTCTACCTCATGACCATAAGTGAAGCCCTGCTGCCCTCACCTGGTGAACATGAGACATGGCGTCCGCTCCATTTCCCTGTCTTTAAACATGTGCGCCGAGCGCTGCCAAAGTGATGATAATACTGAGAAGCACACTCATACTCAATATGGGTGTAAAGATGATGGAAGCCCTGGGATAGCTGAGGAAGCACTGGGGAACTTTTAGTGGGCCCCACAGCCTGGAGCTTCTGGTTGACTGCAGAGGAAAGGAGCCTGTGGACGATCGTCTTCCTGTGGGGCAAAATAAAAAAGAAGCTTTTTCATGCAAGTACTGAAAAAAAGAGTTTCTTTCTGATCTAAAAGTTAACCATTTTAAGTAGTGTTCTGGCAGGTCAATTACTTTTACTTCAATATATTTGTGTGAAAACATTAATGAGCATACCTGGACGGTACATGTGGTGGCAAAATTTTTTGCTTGACCAGTTCTGATACTTTGGGTTCTCGACATGCTGTGAATAATAACAATAATAATAATAATAATAATATTTTCAGAGCACGTCCGATACAAACAGTAAAATTGAATTGACATCAGGTTTTAAAAAGGTAATAGCAACTCTTTAAAAGTGTATGTAAAACCTCCCATGTTTTATATTCCCATATAAAACATGGGAATTGTAACAATGGGAATTGTTCTTTGCAGGATGAGAGTGCTCTGGAGCATTTACTACTTTTAGTCTGCTTTGGATTGTTGCCTCTTTCTTACATTCATCAGGAGAGTAAAAGAGATTTTCCCTTTTTTATCACCTGGCAAAAATCTCCAAAACATTTAGACCAAACTAAAATAAACATAAAGTACCAGTACCTCTGAGACAGAAGGGCTGCTTGCCACTCCAGGTACCATCTGGCTGACAGGTTCGCCTTTTATTCGCCGCTGAGAGCATATGAGTGGTTGCACATAAACTCCATAGTTTCTAGATCCAACCCTGGCACCACCTGGTGGTAGCCGTTGTACAAGCGGGGAAGAGGAGGACACCTCCTCTCTGCAAAAATGGAACACACTGTAGATGAGTTTAAAAACTCAGAACATTTTTTTTGTGTGTTTTTCTTTTTAAATAAAACTCTTGCCTGTTTGGCTTTGGTTGACTTCTTTGTCTTTTTCTCTTTCTTCCTTCTTTCTTTCCAACTCCTTAGTTTTTTCTAAGGAATCTTTTTCGGTTTCGTCTTTGGTAGTAAGAGATTTTTCCTTTGTTTTCCCATTTTCCCCATTTGCTCTGTACAAAGTGTACTGTGTCACATTAATTCGAGAGGGATCAATTTTCCTCACTGTCGTCGGAGATCCAGTGGTGTTATTTTCTTTCTTTGCATCCTTTGAGTTCGGAGAGTTTGTGCTGTTCTTTGTCAAATCCAGCTCAAATGTTTCCGCAGTGGTGTCACCCTCAGACACATTCGTCTTCAGTTTTGTGTCATTTGGGCCAAATTTATCTGGGTCTCTCTTTCCATTAATTTGTTCATCTTTTCGTTGCTTCTCTTCTTGCCCTTTGTCTTTTTTTGGCACTATTTCTGTGGTGTTAGCCTTCCCTTTCTCTGGCTCAGGGTCTGAACTTTCTTCCTTTTTCTCTGGTGCCTTTGGTCCCTCTGGTTCTTTTTCCTCAACTGTGTTATCCCTGCTGTCAGTGCTTTTAGGATCCACTTCAATTTTTTTGTCTTCGCTGGGCCTCTCTGATCCAGTATTTGTTTCTTCTAAATCACCTTCATCCTTACCTGTGTCGACAGTATTTTCTGGAACTGTTTTAGTGTATTTATCTTCAGTGTCCACTGATGTTGTGTTCTCTACCCAAGAGTATATATCTTCCCTGCCAGCACTTCCTTTTTCTGTTGTGTTTTGTTGAGGTATCGCTTTAGCTTTACTGTTATCTTTCTCACTCTCTATATCTACTCCCTTGCCAGTGTCTGCCTCTTGCACTTTATTTTTATCTTTTTCAGACTCAGTTAGAGTGTTATTCACTGTGGATGAAAGCAAAGGAAAAGATCTTAAGAGAGACACTTGGAACAGTTTCCCACATCCCTCAAGGTTTTTTAAGTATCATCACATTGCAACCAAAAAGGGCAAATATATATTATATGGATGTCATCTGTTAGACCAGCATGAATTGTGAAGTAGACAGAGAATGACATATATATATTTTTTCTTTAACAAATGATCAAGCTATTTCCGGTCATAACAGGAAAATCTGTCGACATGTCAATTATTAGTTCAACCCAAATCAAATTTTGACCACTAGGACTGGCATGTTGGAAAAATACTGAAATAGGTCCTCTGGTCTAGCAAAAAAAAAAAAAAGACAGTATCTTTTAAAGTACATATTTAGTGGTTCTATTTAGACAAAAAACTTTACATCACTTTAACATGTTACACTAACTGCAAAAACTGTTGATGGGAGGCTTAATGCTGGGGATAGTTTTCTTTAGTAGGGTTAGTGAAGGTGATGAATTGAAGGGGGGAAATGAAGCTAAACACAGAACAATTCTTCAAGAAAAGCCGACACAAACATTTATTAGTGAGGTTTGTGTTCTATTAGAAAAATAACCTGAACCAGCCATTGAAGTGGTTTAGAATCAAGATGAATAATGAGTTGGAATGTTCAAGTCAAAATCCAGATTCTTGCAAGAGTTGAAAAATTGTATTCACAGAAACTCTCTCCAATCTCTCTGAGCTTTGTGAAACTTTACAAAGCAGAGATGGCAAACATTTTTGTGTTGAGATATGCAAAGCTGGAGCAAACAGACACCTGCAAAGGCAGCAAAAGATGCACTAAGTATTGCTGAATTCAAATGCACTTCAGTTTTTTATTTTTACACATTTTTGGAAACCATATGTGCACTACGTCTGTCACATAAAATGCTAATAAATTACACATAATGTCATGTTACATTATGTCATGTAATAGGTATGATTACTTTTTTAGACTTCAACAAACGGTCTGTAAAACAGGCTTGAATCTGTTTGAATTTTGTCTTAATGCTGAACATCTTTTTAACTTATTTCTTCAAAGATATCTTTATAAAATAAATTGATTGATACGTAAATATTTGACCCATAGTCGGATTGTTTTTGTGTTATTTTTATGTTGTAGGAAACATAGTCTGACCTTTAGAGCAAAAAGGAGGAGTCCCACTCCAGGTGTTGTTTGGGAGGCAGGTTCTCTGGGAGATCCCAATGAGTTCATAGGGCTGGTTGCACATATACTGGAGTGCTATGAGGACATCATTTGGTCCATACACCAACAGGTGGTCACCATTTACTGGCTTGGGTGGTAAAGTACAGACTCTTTCCACTGGCACTAGAGACAAGGGAAGAAAATCAAGCTATTTTCCATGATCTACATCATCCCTCAGGCTGCGTGAAAAGGTCACAAAAACAAGAGAGTGCCACACTGACTACCCAAATCCACAACTGTTACTATTTGGAAGAAACTAAATCCCATATTTTATCTTACCACATTCAGGTGCTGTTGCACTCCAGGTGCCATCGGTCAGGCAGATGGCAGTACGAAACCCCCGCAGTTCAAAGCCCGGGTCACAGCGGTAAGTGATGCGAGAACCAGAATGTAGAAACAGGCCCTCTGTAGAACCATGTTTGGGCACTGGAGGCCTGTGGCATCCCACCACTAAGAGGAAATACAGACTTGCACAGTTTATTAATGAAAACATGCTGCTTTCATTTCCTCTTTCATAAACAAATAGTGCATGTTCACAATTATGATGTATAGAAGGCATCTTGAATGTCTCAAACTTTGTTTTATTGTATTCATAGTTGTTTAATGTTCTAAACAACTACGAAAACACAAATCAATGCAGTCACATCATTTTGGTTTTTGCCCACATGCAATGACTGACAAAAGTCAAACATATCATTTGCTTTCCACTAAGAAAGTTCCAAAGATTTTAAAGCGTACCCTGCTATCACAGGGGCTTGTTTACAATTAATTTCACCCGTCGTGGTAAAGTGTGAACAGTTCACAGCAAAACTTTCACACATGGCTTGTAAATTTGCCAGAAATAGATGCAATAAAAGAGCCGTAGTCAAACTGCTCAACTTTCCACTGTCGTAAAGTAGCATTTATGAACTGAAGTGAGACAAACTGATAAAATGGTTGTGGAACAGATAAAAAACTCAATTGTTCCTGTGTTGGATATTAGAATTGTTGTGCAGATTCTAACATTCAATTTCTACGTCCATATTAATCCTAAAAGACCTGCAACACCAAGAGTTAAGGTCACGAAGAAAGTACATTAAAACTGCAGTTCTCCGTGTCAGGTAATCTCTCAGGAAAATGTATGTGTTGATGTGAACTGCAACATCTTTGGCTTTGTGACTTGGAAAGCAATTTTATAATCTGGGCATGTTTTATTGTGGTTTCTAAATCTTTTATTATCATTAAACAGAGTTTAGCAATATGACTCAGATGCCAAAGGATCAAAACAATTTTCTATTTTGAAGATCTCATGACAAAATATTTATTTCATAATGTAAAAAGAATTAAAAAAAAATAGAATAAAAATGTATAGCACAACAGCAAACCTACCAACAAACTAAACTAACAAACCGAGGATTGATCAGAGAAGCAGCAAAGAGGCCCATAGTAACTAAAAGAGCTGAAGAGTTGAAGAACACAGTTGGGGAATCTGTTCACAAGACTATTAGTTACGGTCTTGTCTACAGAAAAATCAAGTTCCAGTCACAGTTTTCCCACATTTAAAGCCTGGTTCATTTTAGAACTGTTGTTATCAAAATGTAACGTTTTGGACTGTATGCAGTTTATGTAAAATACTACAAGCCTATCCATTATCCATTCTTCGAAATCTGCGTGTAGTTTTAGCAATGGCAGCGAACAAAGTGAACGAAGCCATTCAGTCCGTGTCGTCCAGGATTCAGAATATTGAATTAACAGCCTCCTCATTTGGATTGGCACTTCTCGTTTTGCAAAGAAGGACTGTTGTTTACAGTGCATGCAATTTCTGGTAAGCTCCTTAGCATCGAGCTGGAGCATCACAAAAGTCAGGCACAGTTTCACAAAAATAAACTCTGTTTACTAATTAGGTGGGTGTTATCACAGGAAATCACAGGGTTGTGAATAAAAATACCTGTCACACTGTACTACAGCTTTCTAACTTAAAGTCTAATTATATAAATTTTCCTTTTTATTAACATTAGATTTTTTTGAAAGAGAAAAATAGAAAAATGGGATGTGAATACTTTTGTGGTGTACGGTGTCTGTCCACAACTGAAATAATTACAACATTTATTGTTTTAATGTGTCCTCCCTTGAATCAGGAAAACTGATTAATTGGGTGGATTTCAGATTTTTGGGTAAAAACTAATTTTGGATTTCTTGAGAACTTCAGATGTTGGAGGCAGCTGCTAGGAACTCGGTCCAGACCACAAGCATTTCCCTCATGACAGTGAATCACTGGCTGACTCAGGGTAGAAACACAAGAGAAAAAAAAGCTTCAATGAATAAATAAGTTCTTGATAAGTACTGCTGTAACTAGGTGTGTCTCCTTTTAGAATTACTGAAATAGTTATTCCATCTTATTTTATTTCCTAAGGCTCAGTACAGTCCATGCCACATGAAATTAAATATTCAAGGATGGATTCTCTCAGTCAAAACCTGAACACGTTGTAAATACTGTAAACAACTATAAGCATTTTGTTTGCAGTAATAAATCCTAAACACGTACCATTTTCACACCTCTTCCCCTGTATAGCCAGCTAGACAGGCACAGTGGTAAGTGTAAGAAGTGTCCAGAATACAAGTCCCATCATGCAGGCAAGGGGATGAGCTGCAAGCTGTTGACAGGAAAATATGACACTGAGATACAGCCATAATTAAGGATTAATCACACACACATACTGTAAACGCCCGTCCATAACATATTACATCCTTCATGTTAAAAGCTGAAGTCTTTTTTAAATGCATGTGGGCATTTTACACAAAACAGCCTCAGTTTACTTTTACAACTTTTGACTTGGCTGCTAGTAATTGATGTGTGTGGGGGTGCGTGCGTGCGTGTGTGTATGCATGTTTGCTGTAGGTTTGTAAGTTTAAAAAAATAAGACATTTCTGGAAAGAAGGTTTTTTGTTTTCCCAACTGACTAATAACAGACTCAATAGCGTGACGAAGGCCTTTGCTGTAACATGTAGGTGCCAGTCGTGCAGTATTATAGGCATTTAAGAAGGCCATGGACACAGTGTGCCATGGAAACTTATTTCTTGTTTGTATCTGTTGTGGAGGCTTTAAAGAGCCTCTTTATTCATTGAGTTTAACTTCACAAATGCCCTTTTATTTATTGCATATGACACAGTTCTCATTTACAGAACTAAGACTTGGTTTTGGTGAAAATTGTTCTCTTGGGTAATAGCTAAGGCAAGGGTTGATGCAGCTGGTCACTACATTTATTCATTTAAGTGGGTGCAACACTGCTTTAATTTTCTCTTGTAGATGACCCACCTGAATTTTCTTGGAAAGTAGCGAAGAATCCATCAAAATTCTTATAACCATCAGAAACAAACAAAATGTGCAAAGTGTTGCCAGAGCTCTGGAGTGCGGCAGGTCGATTGTTCCCGCAGAATCTACCAATGACACGAGAGTTGATGCTGTCTCCATCACGTACCTCTACAAAGTCATAGCGACAGGAAGGGTGAAATTCCAGACTCAGCATCATGAACCTGTAAGCACAGAAATCAGAAGCATTGTTGCAGTCAAAAGTTCATGTAGTTCATCATGGCTATTAATATCATTTTGGGTTTTAATGATGCACTTAAACATTTTTTTTTTTTCAGAGTGGAATAATCACGATATAAAAATATATTCTCATGCTATGACTGTGTCAAACTGGTTTCACTGTGGGCATTTACATTGGTGCTCCAGCAGCAGAGAACTGATGATTCTTAAGAAACCTTTTTCCCACTCCTACTTCTCTGGAGCAACCCTACTATCACTACTAAAAATGGTTAAAGCGGAGGTCGAACATCAGATTGAAGAAATTTAAGTGGAACAGTTTCTGTCAGCAATTAGGCCCCATTTATTCCTCTGTTACGTGCTTAAGCTCAGCCTCCCAAGCCATCTAACTGCATAATTGGTTCTGCATGCAGAATCTAGCAATCAGTGCTGCCACAGAATGGTTCCTGGATTCCTGCTGCCTTTTATTCTTTTTTGGTTACAAACAACAATGATTTGTTTCTTTTTTGTTTGTTTTTAAATCCAACCTGAAAACAGCTTAAGAATCTCTGAGAGAACCATGGCACCAGAGTTTCCCTGTTTTGCTTTCATAGGCTGTCGTATCACAGAAACACTCACTGCATAATGGCAGTTTCAGAAAATATGGCAAAAGAATTTTTCTGATTACTAAGTAACCTTGATCTTATTTATCTGTGTTTGAAATACAAATTACTTACCATTATTAGATAAAATAATTTCCACTGATTGTGCAGATTGCTTTGTTTGCTTTTTTTTTGGTATGAAAACAATGATAAGGATTAAGATATTTTGATTATCCTAATAAAAGCAAGATGGCGGGTTCTGAGTAATGATTAATATAACACTTACATGTATTTACTAGCTATAACTTTGTTTACATTAAACATGAATATGGCGAGATAATCATCACTTAGCAACAAAGCCATATTCCAATCCCCAACTTTGCTTTTTCTTTTTTTTTTTTTACCATTTCTGGCACCACATTAATTGATTTCTTAATGGATAAGGCCATATTCACCACCTGATCATTCAAATAAAAATCTCTGTATGTTCTGTTACATTGCTGTATTTAGCTAAACTACTTTCAACAATATTATCTGCTTTCCTTCGAACTTATTCACCATGTACATCACTCTAATTACAATTGCCAGCTGTTGAAAGCCTGTTAAATATTTTCCTTGATGTTGCCGAAACATGTTAATTGCACATTACTTCCAAAATAAGAAATACAACTGTTAATAACTTAAACAGACCTTTAAGTGAAATTAATAGAATTATTTTCAGAACAGTGTGTGCTCTAAAAAGAGAGCCGCTTTGGGATCTTAATGTGATTTTAAGTGAATTTAATAATGTTAAGGAGAAAGTTAGATACTTTATTTACTTTGTATCAGCAAGTGATTTTGAGAACAATCAAGAAAATCAGAAAAATCTGATCATTAAGATTAAACATTTCTAGGTTTTCCATAATATCAGACAGTCACGAATGAAGGTTGTTCTGCTGCAGCTTCTACTGACTAATATGACTTGCAGTTGAGACATGTTAATTTGAATATTGTCCAATAACTTAATTTTTAACAGAAAAAAAAGTTATTGAATTTTCAGCCTGAATGTGGTCTTGCTAAATCTCTGTTCAAAAACTTGCTTGTAAAACTCTTTATGTGAAATGAGAAACAGGTACAGAAATAGAAAGTTACCATGGCACAGCGAAATAATGACTTTTCCTGAAAAATGTGGTCAGTTATGGTTTTCAAATTCTGCTATAAACTTGCCATTCCACAAAACACATTGTGCAGAAATACTTGAGCAAAGTGGAAATTTAAAGAAAGGAGGGCAGTTAGTAATGGCTATTTCAGATTGTCGATGAATATACCATTAACTTTGACCACACAAAATCTGTTTTTGTAAGTTTCAAAGTTATTGTGACAAAGTGGTCATTTTGTGAATTCTCATAACCTTTTCTAAGAAACTGCTAGGATTTTCTTTGGAAAGTACGGCTTAAATCTGTAAGCAGCAAATTAAAACAAAATGCAGAGCATCTGCATGATGGGCTGTTCACATGCAGAAACTACTTTCCATGTTTAATAGACTTAATACCAACTTTAAATATACTTTCTATCATTGAGAGTGTAACCCATTTTGTTATGTTAACCAATCCTCACAGGTTGTGAACTTGGCCTCTGGCTTGCGTGCAAGTTTGAAATTGCAGCTATTAAACTTACTTTAAATACATGTCTATTAAATTAAACTTCTATTATTAATTTAGATCCCATGAGATGCAATTAATATGGCAGTATTTCTGCCAGACTTATTAAACCATTGTGTGGGATCATACCTTATCATTAGAAGTAAATATGAGAACATAATAAAACTGCTTTCATTTTAAGTTTTCTAAAAACAGTGTCTATAGCAGAAGTTCCACAGTTTTCCACAGTTTTATAGAAACACATGAAGTCGGGTACAGCTATCTCTAGCTATGGACACTATGTATTGACATTTCATCTGAACTAATTGCCTTTCATAAAGTCTTAAAAGTATTGGTGGTAGGCCTGTTTCCAATTGTGTTTTGATGATTTCCTTCTGTTTATTTTGTTTTCTAAGTCTTGCCCTTCATTTCTGTTTGTCCTATTGTTGAAATTTAAGGTGTTGCCATATGAGTTAATTCCTTGGTATTTATTTTGTTTATACTTGTGTTCTGTTTTTTATGCCATTGGATTTTGTTCTCTTGAATCAGCAGTTTTCTTTACCACTTGTTTTTATTTTTTCTTTGAGTCTCTGTTCTGCTCATTAGTGTTAATTATTCATCTCTCAGTCTACTTGTTTGCCTTCCTTCACAGCTGCACTCAGTTTGTCATCAACCTCCTGCTTCTTGTCAGCTATCACATTCTTCATTTAAGCCTCTTTCTTTTTGTCATTCCCTGCTGGGTTCTTCTGGTTTCTCATCTCCTGTTTTGTTCCATGCTCTGCTCTTCAGTGCATTCAACTCTTAAGTCTCCTGATTATTTTGTTATTCATCATTAAAAGAACTCTGTTTTTGTAACAGTAAATCTCTGTGTTTAGGTCCTCCATGAAACTTAATAATGACACAATTACCAGTTTTAAAAACAAGTAAGAGGTGGGTTTTTTTTTTACCCTTATATTAATTAGAATGTCATTGTTTTTGATTGGTGCAAAATAAATTGTAATATTAGAACTGTGCAGAATTTCCTGGTTTCTATAAATTTATAATAAAGGCCATTTGATAGGGAAGAAAACATCCTACAAGTAAGTTTTAGATTGAGACCACACGTTAACATTGTGTATCAATGCTATACAGAGGTAACATAACTATCTATCTAACTATACAGCCGTATCAGATAGCAGACAAGGAAATGTGAAAATAACTGTTTGATGCCTTACCTGATTTCAATAGTAAACGGTTTTTCCACTTGTATGGTCCACTCACACCTTGCATTGTTGGGGTAGCTCTCAAGAACCAAATGGCCCTGCCGTTTACGGATAACTCCTCCACACTCTGAAACAAACATAAAATCAATGCTGCTTTTCTTTTCTTTTATTTTTTTATGGATGATTTGGCTCTAGCGGCCTTTATTTCACAGTAGATTGTCAAGAACGTAGGTTTAATTTATTCAGCAGACTCATGGTCCACATAGACGTAAAAAAGAATAAATATGACACACATGTATGAGAGAGGGGAGAAGACATTTGGCAAAGGTCAAGTGGCTGGGATTTGAACCCATGACAACCACATTGAGGATTGAGGACTGGGTGTTCATGAGTCTATCCACTGCTCCAATGCTACATTTTTAACTGTGGCTTAATTATTTCAAGGAATGAAAAGTTGTTCCTTTTTAAGTTTTCAAAATAATTGTAGAAGCAGAAGAGAAATAAACAACACATAAAGAGAAAAACTGAGATTGACAAACATTCTTGGGCATCTGCTTATAATCAAATCCATTCTGTGTAAGTTGTACCCCCTGGTAGAATATTTGCGTATAAAAGACTCATTGCTATATATTATGTTGTTTTATGGGGGTGCAGATTATTGACTCTGATTTGTCATTCATCTGTTTGTGGAAAAAGCCCTGGGGTTCTGGCTAAGATCCAAGATGACATAGTAGTTCCAGCTTAAGATAAATCAAAGATAAAGAAACATATGGAAGCCTCAGTTTAATTTGTCTTACAGAAACGGAGAAGCTACCAGAGAGGATTAAGAAAGCTTACTCATGCAATCTCCTCCAGACCAGCCGGGGCGACACTCAGCGCAGTATTTTCCATTAATAAAGAAGTTATCTTGGGGCCCCCACGTTCCGTTGTTACAACGCTTACAGTTCTCAAAAATGCTGCATCCTGCAACAGATGTAGAACAGGAAGCAATATTTCAGTTACGAGGGTGTTCGGCATACTATTTTTAAGGAAGCTCCTGTTAGTTGGTGTGTGTGCGTGTGTGTGTTTATACAGGAAAATGGAACTTTTTATGAGAGGAGCAAGGTAGCTGTTCTCTACCAAACCCTGTAAATGTTTCTTTTGCTTCAACGCTGTTAAACCCATTAGGCTCAACTGTCACTAAAGCAAAATACAAACACATGCTGCTGGTTCTTGAAAAGAATTTTTAGAAATGGTTTCCTTTATGGATGGATTTTCACTTAGGAGGCCAGCCTGTTCATAAAGTGTGAAAAGCCACGTACAACTTGAGGAGTGGTATGAATTTTAACAACAATAGGGCTGGCCGTTTACCAATGAAAATTTATGATTATGGCGTTGAAACACCATTTTTGTGTAAAACTGCTACGAAGGTATTTTAAATTGAAACAGCTGCTTTTTCCTCATGAAAGAGATAATGAGCAAATTCATGCTGTGAAAAAAAGATGACATTATTCCACAGGGAATAGGCATGTAGAAAACAAAAGCTTTTAAAACTCCGGTTCATGTTTAAAGGCCTCAGTTTGCACATATACATGCAGGGATTCCCCCAGAAAACTAGCTAAGCCTGCTGGTTGGGTCGCTACGTCATTTCACTAGCGGCCCACCATGATGTTGTGCTAATTAATGTTAAAAGTCAAAAAGAAATTTTAAAGTTTGACTGCTGCTTTTATGCTATTGGAAGACATCATTGACCATACTGAAACAACAACTGGGTTTATAAAGGAAAACACAAAAAATACAATAAAAGAAAAAATTGCACTTCAGTTAACTCCATATTAGTGATCAGTGGCAGTTAAAGCAGCAAATGGAAATTGGTTCTAGAGATCGGAAATTAGGAGAAAAATAAACAAATTCAACAGTAATTCAGTCTCTCAGTCATCTTGGGCAACAGGTCACAACATCTATAAAGCTAATGTTAAACTAAGGGTTGTGTCCATATGTGTCTGCATTTACAGTGGCATTACCTGGATGGATGATACAGGGGTCGCACTCGTTGATTGCATTGCGGCAGCAGGGCACAGCATAGCCAACCTGAGTACCCTGGAGGGGACACTTACAGCGGATAACGTCGTACTCACAGCAGCCTCTGCACATAACGCTCCACTCTGGACCTGGGCAGTGGTTGTACAAGTACCTGTAATCTGAACAGCATGACACATACAGGTTAGAAATACATGCAGGAAAGAAAAAAAAGATTAAAGTGAACCAGACATGGAGAATACATGCCCAGTAACATGACTACTCTTGTGAAAAAGTGGTTCGTTGTGGGCTATGGATTAATTTGTCTCTGCTGCTGGGCTTCTCTGCCCCTTAATTTCACTTTGATTTCAAGAGCCTTTCTAGGCGAATAAAAGAGCCCTCTGCAGCTTACCCCCTCTGTGTGTTACTTCATCAAAAAGAATGGAAAAGTAAACACAATGGAAAACAGATTCAAGTGATTACTCTCTGCATGAATGCAAGTACAAAGACAGTCCTGTGTTTGTAAATTCTTAACCCAATAAATGTTATGTTTGATTAGATCTGAAATCAGTCAAAGATGTTTGAGTCTGAGTTTCCATATTATGTAACAGTGTATTTAAAAGCTAAAACAGACAAGTGAAATGCTCTTGTGGCAGATGAGCAGGGGCTGCACTTCAAACTTGGCACAGTAACAGGGCAACATATTGTACGTCCCTGCGGTCCCACAAACATAATGACTTCTTTGCTCTTAGCCATGGATTTGCAAAAACCACAACAACATGCTAGCTCTGTCTTTCCTCGATGTGAAGTTTCGGCTCCACAGATACAAGCAAAGAAGTGGACTCACGAAGGCAAGAAATAGTGATAAATCTCTCAAAGGATCACGATCAACTGGAGAAAAACACAGATGCCTTGGAATGTTGTGAATCCACCCTATTGCTTCCACAGTAATGATATCATAAATTGCGTCTCAGTTCAGTTCCACAGAACTGTAGCCCACTCAAGTATTTTGTCCAGAAACATGCATCGACATATTGCTGACAGTAAATCCTGTAATGATATTGAAATGATTTCCCTACAGGTTTTCTGAGGACAGCTATTGGGTTTCACAGTGTAGTTAAAGTTCTTGACTATATATCCTTTCCTGTTCAAAACCAAGGTCATTGTGTGTTTTCTTTTAGGTTGATATGGCATCAACCTCAGAAAGCACACACACATAGAAGGACAATCAGTCATGCCATCAACTAGGGTACAGCTTCATAACAGTCAGATTTTGTAGGAATTTATGTAAATTCCCATGTCATGAGGCTTACTTGAAATGCAAAGCAGCTCATCTTAATTTCCTTTGTCCCCTCTGGACTAAAAGAGGAAGCTCACACTTTCTGTTCAGTCATTTTTGTGGATTTTTGCTGATCAAACATTAGAGCCACAAACATCCACAGCATGTTACTAGACAGCATGTCTAAAGGGATGTGTGCCGACTGCTGAGAAAAGACATGGCGCAAAAGGAGGATTATACAAGCCCAGCATCACGCCCAGCTCTTCACATGCTGATGCTTTGTTAGGACCCCTTGGAGCCACATTGGAATTTGAAGGGTACACTTTACGCCTTGTTTCCCCACAGCTTTGTTTATGTTCAGAACTTGGACTAGAACCCCCACCATAGCGACCAAAGCAAAAAAAACACACACAAAAAAAACACTGGATGTACTCCCTATTTAGTTCAAAACAATTTTGTAAAGTGGGGTTGTGTAACATCATTATCATTAATAGTTTTCTTACCTGAAGCAGAAAGATGCCATATCTAAAGCTATTTAAAACAACTTACTGAAGGGTTTGTATGTGCAAGATGTAATAATACAATTTAAAGATATACTTTCTTTTTATGTTAACTATAAATATTTCTATTAACAGAAGTTAAATAACCTGTTTTTGATTGCCTTTTATTCTTAATGTGTGCAGTCTTTATAATGTCAGGCTTACCATATGTAGAAAATGGTTGTCTATGTTCCAGGGCAGAGTTGCTCTACAAAGAGGATATCTGAACATCTTAATAGTTTAATTTACTTTAACACAAGACTCCCATTACTAAAGGAGGAAGGCCACATTAATGTAAAAATAACCTTTATGACCTTCACTCGCTTGGATTATATGTGTGTGTTATTCTTGAGTGTGTCAAGTTTTTTTGACGTAAGGTGTTTTGAATATGTTTCTTAGTGATTTTATCTGATCATATGACTGGTTATTTGCTCATTTGCTTAAACAATTTTGATGGTGATTATTACCTGTAAGATTGAATGTATAATGGTTTACTGCGGAACTGAGGCCTTTTATTCCAGGTATATATAGGTATAGTTCTTTTTTTTTATTATCCCTTCACACTCAAACTGCTGATGAGGTAATGAGTTTTATTCCATGGTTGTAAGTATTTTCTGTTTGCTTTGTTTGAAATTCTTAAATTTTATGCAAACTCATAGCAAGACATCTTTACACATCAAGTATTGGGGCTGTTACTGATTATAGCTTGAAAGAATTGCACTTCAAAACATTTTTGCTGCCCCTTTAAGTACAGAATGAAAAGAAAGCTTGTTACACTCAATTACTATCTAAATTAGGATTTTTTAGTTAGTAAAGTTTACTATACAGTTTATTAACAATCCTCTTAAATTCTGTTTTGTACATAAAGTGGAAATAGGAAAAAAATATGGATAATTTTTTACAGACAAAATAACAAAGAATTCCAAAAATGGCCCGGTGTTATATTCCCACAATAGCACAGAAATATGTGGGAATAAAGCACAAGTGAAATTCTCAACATGCAAGATGTTGCAATGTTGTAAAGATTTTTCAGGCCAAACTATTGTGTTCTCTTATTATTTACAAGGTAGTTTGGTCTCTAAATCCAACCCCTCTTTCCTTGCCATGAAAGAGTCAAAGGACTTCATGAGAAGGTCTGGTTGAGAATAAACCTTAAACAAAAACAGACAAAAACTCAAAGAACAAAATCAGACTCTATAATGAGTTATTTTTGTACTTTACAAACTGCATCGGTGGATAATTCATCACAGACAGTTTGGCTTCAAACCATGATGAGCTTTGGTGATATATTTATAATCCCCCATCTACCTCAAAGAAATGTGGCTTCTAATTGCAGTCTTCTCTCACTCATTACTGTTTCACTTACCACAAACACTGTGTCATTTAAAAAAAGAGATGTTGAATAGAATTACTGAACTTAAAAACAAAACACTTAGCATTAGTTTAATTGTATAAATGAAGTTGAAAACTGTTTTTGTATTGGTTTAAACATTATCCTAGCAAATTAAGAATTAGACATCTAAGAAGTGGGAGACCAAAACTCTCAGTAAATGTGCTTTTATTTAGCTTGTCCTCACTGTTACCTTGTGAAGATTTTTTTTCAACAAGACATAAACGGTGTTTGAAAAGAAGTGATGGCTACTGCATTGTGATTTAGGAAGTGCTGACATCAGCACCTCCCCCCATTATGTAGGTTGTGTGCCTCTGGACTGCAGGACATGGTCTGGAGGGGCCATGAAACTTGATTTAATGGACATAAACATGAAAGAGTCAAAGGACTTCATGAGAAGGTCTGGCATTGTGATTACACAGACCACCGATGCATGTTTTTGTTGGTGTAGAGATTGTAAAAGAAGACCCCCAGTTTGCATTGGAATGCAACAGAACAATTAATATTCATTCCTAAAGAAATGCCTTTCCAGTTTCCATTATTCCTTGTGCCTTACTCAGAGTATTATATTAACTCAGGAAATAGTGCCTTCAGAGTTTATAAATTCTGGACTGTATTCATTTTTTTTCCTGAAATCCAGTTTTGTTGTTAAGGCTGCAATGTTTTGCTCCAAAGCACGATTATGAAAGTTCTCCCCAGAGTTGGACACATGCTGGAATGCATCTTTATTTTCTTGAACTCCCTCTGCTCTTTCTTTGATGCGCATTTGCAGGGAGTAAAACACTCTTTCTTACTGTTGAAATTTGTCCCTCTAATGAAAGAGATTGCCATCCTGTAAAATATTGCGGTTGTTCACTCAATTGAACACCTGCAGGTTGCTGCTGACTGAACTGGTAAAATGTCATGTGCATTTTTATGGAGGTTTTGGAAGGTTAAAACAGGTGTGAAATCGTCTGTACACAGCTGTTGACCTGCAAACAACTATTACACTTCTACTGCTACATCACTGATGTTTTTTAGGTTCACTTCTCAAAAGCATTTAAAATGATTTCAGACACTGTAATAAAAAGAAAAAAGAAAAAGTATGAACAAATTATTTTGATGTGCACAACACCCCATAATTTACCTCAAAACTGTGATTTTACCATTTGCCCCCAGCTAATATGAATTTAAAGACAAACTAAAGGTGTTGACAGTCAGCAGAGAGATACCCTAACTATAAAGAAATCGCTTTTTATTAAAAGTTAAAAAAACATCTCTGTCTTATGGTATGCGTTGTAATATGATTGTAGGCGAGTGAAAACAAGATGTAAACACTGAGGAATAAAACATTATTAAAGATCAGGTCAGTTTTCTTTTTTTCACAGTACGTTTTCTTGCTAAGTGTGCACATTTTTGTGGGGGATGTTCATCTCCTCTTATGTAAGACGTATCTGCTTGTTCCATTCCAGACACAGAGCTTCTAAATGCACAGTTAAGCAGTCATGGCATGAGTCCATCTAAAAAAAGGTTTTTGACATCTAGTTAAAAGCATAAAATACTGGGATTTTGGCAAAGCTGGCCAAAGTATAATGTACACAGTTCTCCAGTTAGGACCTCCAGGCCAGCAGGGGGCCCTGAAGACTGTTTGACTTGTCACAAAGATATAAGCCACATGCACCAGATAAATTAAGAATCTAAGATTTCTAAATATTAAATTTTAAAGATTTAGAAAAATAATAAAAAATCTAGACTGTACTAGATGTAACATGAAAATTTCATATTTTGATTGTTATGGGAGTAAATATTTATCATGCAAATAATTCTCAATAAATAACAGTTTTCAGGTTACTAGTGAGCAACAAATTAAACTTGACCAAGCCTATCTTGACATAGCCCTGCTCTGCATATGTGAACTTGAGCTACTCAAAGCTTACATACAAGCCCATCCCTTTTTCCATACTATTTTTAGCTAAACTGAACAGCCACATTACACTTGGAAAAATACAGTTTCCACCACATCCTCTTGGAGGTGATAATGCCTAAGGTTTCTCAGTGTCAACACACAATGTGAAAGGAAGAAAGAACTGTAAAAAAGTGACTTTAAAGTCATTTATGTATACTTGCAAGATATCTTCTTCCCACAGTGTAGTCCTTTAAAAAAATGTAATTGTGAACTTTCTCCTGTGACCTCAGAGTGCAGGGACTTGTCCTGTAACTGGCTCGGCAAATCCCTGCTGAAGTTGGTCTCAGTGGCCTTGGAGAAGACACTTCACCCACCTTGATAGGCAAACAATTTGGTGGCACTGATTAGATGTTGGTCTACCCAGTGCAGCTGTGGCTACAGTGAAGCTTAACATGAGTGTGTGTATAGAAGGGTAAAATGCTTTGGAGGCAAAACAAATGCAGGCCAATTACCATTGTTTTTTTTTTTTTGTTTGTTTGTTTTTGTTTCTTCTGCTTATCATCCAAGTCATTGTTTTCTTTAGCTGCTGTGTCTTTGGTACCACCTTCTGTCTAAATATATTATTGTTCCTGCTATAGTAGGTTGCTGGCATGGGCAAAAATATGGATTGCACAAAGACGTTTGCAAAGAGTTCTAATTAACCATAATGGACAGGAAATGGAGACTGAAATCAAATTCTGCTTTGTCCTATGCAATCTTGAAATGTCTATGGAGTTTAGGCAGCTGTCTCAGTATGGATCCAGATTCAACAGGTAAAAATTCCCATGACTCTTGTGAACATCTGCTCGGACTCGTTGCAGTAGTGGTCCTTTGACCTTCTGAACCACTGCCAAAAAACACTTTAAAGTCAGTGGTCGTTTTGTATTTTAGGATGCACTTAAATATAAACCTATGATTATACAAAACATTTCAAATGTGTTACAGATGATGAACTTGACCTCATGACTGAGTTATGGATCCCACATCTGCACGAAATGAGTGAAGCAAATCTATTTTCTACACAGCACCTCTTTTGAAAGTGAGATAAGTATAAAACCCAAATGTGGAGCCTGTTTTCCTCACATATAATTTCCCAGGAGAATCTTCTCTTTCTCCAGTTTAGACTAGCATCCAGGTGTTGTGTTCAGAGCCAAACTGGACTCTAAATTGACATGAAAAAACTTTGAAATGTGAACGGTTTGGGATTTGACAATGAAGACTACTCTTGAAGTGAAAACTAATGTTGCCCTCCAAAGTATGGAGCACATAAATAGCTGCTGTTAGTTGTGGGCAAAAACTAACTTAATACCACATCATTAGCAGCATAAGACACACTTTGAGAAGCCGCTATACAAGCCTGATGTCATTTTATTGACTAATTGTGGCACATCTGCAAGCTAATAAATTGCTGTTCATTTTTCTGTCTGTGTTTTGACCATGTAGTGGATACAGCAAACATGTGTCAACAATCACTTGAAAAGACTATTCTCGCAGTGAAGTTCTGTAGTGGTAGAATCTTGCTGTGGGTATGAGCTTCTTCATCAAGGACAAGAAAATCCTTGAAGAAAACCTGCTAGAAGCAGGCAATAGAGGCTGAGATCACAGTTCACCAGAAGGACAATTACCCTTAACATTTAGTCAGAGCTATAATGGCATAGACCAGAAGGAAATGCACATACAAACTTTACACAGGACAATCTACAATGCAGAGAATTTAATGAAGAGACCCTATATTATACCTTCCTCCGTAGTCAGAAATGTTATGGAACCTTAATATTGATTAAGGTCTTAACCACAGAGTGAGCAATGAGCAATTATGTTATATAACATAACTAGTGGGCATTGTTTCTACCTGTGGTAGTTGTCTTCTTTATATATTTTGAATTTACAAACCTGTTTCCACAGTTTGACATTGCTAGTGTCATAGCACAATGAATGCATTTTAGAATACTATGTTAAATTTAGACTGTTGCATGATAATGCTTTTGAATTTATTTATAGCCTTTGAGCGCAACCATGCATGTGTTATCTTTCACACAAGATCTATTGTTTCAAAGTACATTTTAAATTAATCAAAAAAAAATAATCTAACTTCTCAGAGTTTCAAACAACTTACTAACATCAGTTCATCTGATGTTAGTTATAACCGAACTTCTTGCCCAGAAAAACAAGAAGTTCAGTTATATTTTTGTTTTGCCATAGTTCAGTGGCAATTTTCTTTGGAGGAATTTTCCTGCTATAAATGACAACTGGCAGTATTTATATGCAACTAAGTAAATACTTTCCCCCCTGACAAAATAAATCTTATTTCACACTGATGTATTTTGGAAAAATAACTTTTTTACAGCAGCTGTGAGAGGAAGCACAGTGTAGGTTTGCGTTGTAAAGGAGCATACAATTTCTTTTTCTTACTGCCCACAACAGCTGTCTGGTATGTTGAGGTCAGAGTGATTTAGTTATCATCCAAAAGGGGAAAATCCCAGGGCAGCACTGTGGTCACTGTGTGTCTGAAGATACCTCGAGAGCAAGGATTTGATTGGCCAGTCCATGTACGTTGTCTTGAGTAGGTTCCTTAGACTGGAAACCACCAACAGAATTAAATGTCTGTCCACCTTATTCGTCTCTGTGGGTAAACAGTGTGATGGAATGCTTATATAAGTTAAAGTGTCTGGTTTTAAGCTTTAGATTATAAGGCTGATATGAAACTTGAGTTTGTTAAAATAAGTTGCCTTGTTATTTACCGTAGATCATGCAGCTACACTTCTTAATTTAGTCTGTCTCTGTTTAAGTATGCATTTGAAAGCAATTTTTCAGTTAAATAGAATAGATATAAAAAGGCAGACCAGCCTTTTTTCTTGATATCTTAACGGACTACATGGTTTCTATTTTAGGTCAGTAGGGATTATTAACACCAGGAAAACAAAGGATTTAAAAAATCTTTTACTTTCTAAAAATTCAGAAATTTAAAAATGTAAACAATTTGGGAATGCCCAGAAAACAAAGTCATGGCTTCAAAAACTCCAGATAGGTAATTTACAATAACTGGGTTAGACGGAGACACATGCTTGGCTGTACTTTAATCCAACACCTCACACATTGTGTTTTCGTGACAGCATGGTAGAAATCTAAGCAATAGAATTAAATGCTGGTATTAACACCATGTGAATGTCCTAATATTATGCGGTACAGGATGGAAACTGCAAGTGCTGAAAGACCAGACAGGGAGGAAAAGGCCATTGTTTTAGCAGTAGCATAAAAAAGCCCAATTACAGTTCATAAATACACTCAAAGACAAAGACCTTAACGTTTGGATACATGTTTTGTCGCCGATATAAACATAAAAATAAAGTTTTTTCTTGAGAATTTTTTTTACCAACAGTACACTTGGCAAAAAAACAAAGCTCTGATCTCAGGTCCGTAGAAGAGGCATGGACAGAGCTAAAAAGGTTGGGTTTTTTTGTATGTGTACATAGATGTTTTATATATACCGGTATATAAATATACGGTATATGTATTTCAATTTATATAAATAAAATGAGAAATTCTCTGTCACTGTTTTTTTTACGTAACATCTAGACATAATGTTGATCTTGACTGAGCTAAACCAGAAAAAAGAATTTCTGTGTGGGCTTTAACTAAACACACCTCTGCTTGTCAGAACAACAAGGGAGAGAGAACAGGGGATACCAAATAGGAAGTCTTAAGCACATCAAAAAGCCAAAGAGGGACACCAAAACATGACCAAACTGTCATAAATGCAAGCAGAAACAAATGTGTAAACAGCCCCCAAAGAGAGGATATTTTTCTCTCTCCTTTTAAGAGGAAATCTTCTTCATGTTGTGCAATAGAAGTTCTATCATCAGCTGATTATGAAACGAGACATGCAGTAAGTGATTCAGCTGACAACAGCATAAGTATCTGCCAAAGGGAACTGCTTCTTTCCAGCCATATGCCACAGTCGCCAATATTACTTAATTGTACATATGGGTTTTTAATGAAACTGAAGCATCCTAAGAGGAATCAGACCAAAGGGCAGAGATTCAGTCGGGAGTCTTAGACACAGTTTATGGTACACAGATTAGAAAGAGTTACTGACTCAAATGTGAGTCATGTCTTCCAGTGGTTCAAGTGGTCACGGTAAGCAGGGAGAGACAATCCTGCTCACAGCATGCTTGAGCATTTAAAGAGGGGAGTCTGAGACAATGGGGAACATGTGCCAAGATTCAACAGGCTTATTTGGACTCCGAGTGCCTAAATTCACCTCGAGGAATGTATGACGGCATCCGACTTTTGCTTTGTTGCAGATTTTTTCAAAACAAAAACATTTCCACTCATTCTCTCAAAAGCAGCTGAAAAGATGAACATCACAGAGTAATTATCTTCAACTAGACTTCACAGGCATATTGTTGTTTCATGATAAAGGATGTAAGACAAGAACTTGCACTGACTTGTATTTTTATTCACTAAAACAACAATAAAATAGACGTCACATCCCCCTGATTCTTCTGCTACAGAGTGCTTGGACTGACAAGAGGAGAGGGAAAGGCAAGAGCACAGATGCTGGGGTAATGAGAAAAGACAAACTCTGAGATTGGAAGAGGGAGACAAACAAGTGCAGTGAAGGTAAATCATAGCACAGCTCTTACCGTAAGGCCATGCTGTCCCCAAGGGCAAAGAGATGAAAATAAGGGAGACAGAGAGGAGCCAGCCCTCTCTTCTGGACATAAAGGTGTTGGTCAGTCGGATTGTCCGAATGTTCCCATGGGTTTGCCCCAGCTGTTGTTCCTGTCCCGCAGACAGCATGCTGCAGTCTGTGCCTCTGTTTACTTTCTGAACTCAGCTGACATTACTCTCTCTTTGCCTTTCATTCCTTCCCTCCCCCTCCTTTTTATTTTCCTCTTTCTTGCCCAGTGTCTTTCCCCCTCAGTTTCTCCCTCTCTTACAGCTCCTGGGGTTCAAGTTACAGCCCAGCCTTGCAAAGGAGTTCCACTGGCAGTGGTCTCCCAGAAAAAAAAAGAAGGAAAAACTCCCCTTGCCTCACTTAAACACCAATATCATGGCTGATGAATGAAAGCAAGCGCCAGTGTTTTATGCTTATAATTCATAATGATCTCACACACACGCACGTTCACACCGAGCTGAAATGTATTACAGCCGGTTTGCGTTCCAGACTCTCTCTGCCACGATCATGTCAATTATGCGGTGACAGAATTTATGCCTCTGTCACTGGATGTGTGTTCATGAGTAAAAAAAATCCTGAGGTCAGTGTTATTCAAGTTCACACAAGCAAAAAATGCCGCAGCTGTGTTTAGTCTCAAGAGAGCAGTAAGCGTTTTACAATAGAATGAAGACAAGTAATTAATTTGAGATTAAGTCAATAGCATGCCCACTGTGTTTAAAAGCCACTCCTCCAATTTCTCGTGATTAAACACTTGAGCTAAAGGAGACTGATACAGAATGGGAACTCTGTAAAACCCCAGTTAAGGAAAAACAAGCTGTGAAAAGGTTTCAGGGCTTCTTACTGCTAAATGTGCAACACTATGTAGAAAAGTGTTTACATTGCAAGTTACTTAAAATAGTCAGTAAACTTAGGCTGCTAATATTATGATATTATGTGGTAGAGCAATGAAAGTAGTGTGGAGTTGTGCCACAAAAATAAAACTGGATACAGGACATTTATGTGCATCAATTTTCAAGTTTTACCAATGATTATAAGTTGGCTACATTTATGCCAGCTTTGATTGAAACTACACTGTTATTTCTCTGGCTGTATGTTTGGAGCTGCTGTCCTGCTGGAAGGTAAACATCTGCTCCAGTCTCCAGCAGGTTTTCTTCCAGGACTGCTCTGTAACCGGCTCCATCAGTCTTCCTGTCTACTCTGACCAGTGTCAATGTTCCTGCTGAAGAAAAAGCCGGGATGGTGTGTTCAGGGTAATGTGTAGTATTAGTTTTTTGTCTTACATTTTACCTACCTACATGTTTCGGTTGATGGATCAAACAGTGCTCTGTAAGATTCCCAAACCTGGGATATACCTTTATAGCTTAACTCTGCCATAAACTTCTCCACAACTTTATCCTTGACCTGTCTAGCTCTTTATGATGCTATCTATCTACATATGTCCTACAAGTCTCTGAGGCCTGCTCAGAGCAGCTGTATTTACACTAGGAATACATCAAAAATAGACAATATTTATATATTGTTTGAGAGTTGAAGGCAACTGGTTGTCATTCAGTTGATTTAGTTTAAGGGTATCAGTGAAATGGCTGAATAGAAAGGCATCCTACACTTTTTGATTCTATTTTTTAAAAAGAGCTGACAACTAAGTATTTTTTTCACTTTAAAGTTAACCTCTACTGTTCATTGTTCTATTTGACACAAAGTAATGCTGTACAAAATTTACAAATATCAGAGCTTGGATTCTGCTTTATTAATTTTTAGGCTCCCTCTATCATTTCCTCACATAAGAAAATCATACACACTACAGAGCAACAGTGATCTGGATTTCATTAAACTAAAAATGGTAAGAGAGTTATGTACTGTAATAACGGCTGTTGACCGCACTTAAAATCAGTCTGGACCATTAGTCACACTAACACTCTCACAATGATGTAATTTTGCTGCTCACACATAATTAGGTCTTAGAATGCCCTGAAGGAGAATGGTTTTCATGCAGGACGGCAGACTTAGAAAGCTTGGGTCTTTTAATGGGTATTATACGCAAGCTACACAAGTTTCAGAAAAACATCTCAGCACTGACAGCACAATATGGGTTGAAACGGAATTTTGCAATAATATTAAATACCACTGCAACTACAGATTCCCTCTTCAGAAAACACAGACTATTGGGAGAAACATCAGCAGATGTTGAGGTTTGCATGACAGATTTGTCAAAGAGAATCAGATCAGAAGTGCTAAGAAGTCCTGCTTTTATTTTTTTTTCCCCTTTCTTTTGGAAATGCAAACTCATCGGGCAAAGTTATTGTCTGACATTTTGATTTTACTCAATTAAAGGGTAATGATATAATTGTGACAACCTCTCTGTCAAATGACACAATTGCACATTTGAATGTCTAATTGAGTCACTTTTGGAAGCCTGGACAGGCACATTGTGGCATTTCAGGACAGAATACTAACCAATCCGTTGTTACTATTGTGTTATATTTATGTGTGATGTTCAGTCATCTGCAGGGCACATACTGCTTCTTAATATATTGCTGCTGCTGTGCAGTTACTCTTGGCTGAACACTAAATTCAAAGTTTTGCACAACAGCAATGCAAATTCTGCAAAGTTAAAAATATTTTGTGATGTTTTTCACTTTGCTATGAACTAAATGTGACAAGTGACAAGTTGGTTTTGCTCTCAAACTGCTTTACCGGATGTCCTAAACACTAAAGCAAAACATAAAGAGGCATCTTGCAGGGCACTCTAAGACTGAAGAAAAAACCCAACAGCTTATCTATATTCATCATCAGTCATCTTCATGTTAAGGTTAAGTTGGTTTTGCTTATCCCTAAAAGTTGAAAATTATACCAATACTCGTTATATTTACTATGTTATATCATAAATGGAAAATCATATTTTGTAAATGTTTTACAGAAAGGGTCTAGCTTACAATATTTTCAAATCAATATCATCTGCTGTTATTTAAATTTTGCACATGTAAAGCCCTGGAAATATGTTAAGAACGTGATAATGTTAAATTAATAGGTATAATTATCTTATTGGGCAAGCATTCATTTGATTTAGTATTTAGTTAGAACAATTCATTTGGTTTATGACTAAATATGTGCTCAAGCTAATTATTTTTTTATTTCATAGATTTCTGTCATGATAATACCCCTTTAAGAAAGGCACAATGCATGATGGGAGTTAAAAGTTCATGACCTGTGGATAGATATGAAAAGAGAGAAAACTACACACGCTGTATGCTCGAACCGTGGATTTTGTTTAATAAAGTTGCACAAAAGCGAAGACCTTTGAGTTTTTTAGTTCTTTTTAAGGGTGCAACACACAGATCACAACTTTCTGTGACGATGCTAACAAAAAAGAAGTACAATATTGATTTATTCCATCTGGCTCTGGTTAGTTTAAAAAAAGCTCTCTTTTTTTATGGCCTTCAGGATATGTTTTATTTCATCTGAATGCCTTATGAGAATTATTTCATCTGTTGTTCTTAGCCCAGTGGGATTTCACGTTGAATATAAAAGTTAACTTGGAACACAGATCAAATGACCTGTAGCAGGACAATCAGATGTCCTCAGAAGTTTTCAAAACCAACCAGATCTTTAGTCCGAAGCTGTACTGTACTGTGAGAATGTTGTTGGAAGAAACACTTTGATGTTTGACTGCTGATAACAGATGCTTGCGCAGAAATGCTGTGCTTGGTTATCACTGAGCATTAAATGACAAACATCATGGCCCAAAATGTCTGCTTTGATCTCACCTCTAAAACAAAATTGTTCCAGAAGTCTTAATTCAAATGCTACTTTACAATTCCAAGTCTTCCTGCCATATTATTTTTTTAGTCTGAAAAGATTTTCACCTACTCTATTGTCATGAAATGGAAGATTTAATTTACTAACTGAGGCCCGTTAAATGCTGGATAAAGTTCTCAAAATCTGCACAGTCAAAAAAAACCCCAGTTTTTCACTTGACACAATACAATCAGGAAAGTGGCATTCTTCTGGCAACTCTCAAACCAAAACTCACACACTGGACTGCCAGACAGGGAGACATGAGCATTTTTCGTGAATGTAAATGCTAATAAACAGTGTCTTGCTAGGTCCTTCTTGGAAAAAGAGATGGTAGATCTCGGTGAGGTTTTTATCTGGCTAAATAAGTTATTATATACACATTTTCTTATCTTTAGAGTTCAGTGTATTATACATTATTATGCATTTAACATTGTTCATGCATGTAGATGCATAATTTTTTTTTTCTATTACAGCTTAAATCTAATTCACACTTGATTTTAATATGGTTAACTAGTTTTTTGAAAATCTAAACTTGAAATAAACATTAAACTTGATCACATAACAGTTGTTGAAGCAACCTGCTTCCATCATAACGACTCACCCACTGAAATTTTTGTGACTTCTAATAGAACTCCATAATAGTCGACATGGACACCAAAATTCCAACTGTTGACCTCCTGCACACCATCTTCCCCCAAATAGAAACAGGGAGTTAAAAGAAATGTCAGACTTCTTATATAATACAAAAAAACACATTCAATATGGAAACAAAATTATTATAATGCGCTTGCTGAAGGTTTTCTTCTCTTTTTTTTCACTACTTTTATAATGTGTATTTGCTGTTTTCAGCTCTTCTCTTTGAATATTGGCATTTTCAAAGCCAGAGTTTTTTCTGTTGTTAAAAATGGAATGCATATCCATCTCTCAAAGAGAAGGCTGTGATGACAGGAGGGTTTCCATCAAACTATAGTTAAGAGGGATTCTTATTACTGCCATATTACAAATGACCTCTTGGTTTAAAACTTTTCAACATTAAATTCTAACTACCACACACTTAACATCTTGAAGACTTTGCTTATACAACATTATAACAGCACAGTCACTAAAATGTGCAAATTATTAAAATATTTTTCATGTTTAATTTCCCCACAGAAAGTTAATGAATTGCTCTTAGAACACACAAAAACTGTTCAAAAAGTGTTATTTCAAAGACATGACTCATACCAATCAAAAAATTATTTTTACTTCCAACTAATTACTGTCTGGAACCAAATGCCTCAGACTTTGAGGAAATATTGTATTCCGATTATACTTAATGCATTTAACGAGATCAGTTGTGGGACGGTAGTTGGCAGAAACAGGTATATAGAACTTTTCCAGTAGCATCAAAATAAAAATCAAATTGGTGGCTTAGGAAAATGGTAAAGACAAACAATCAAACTTGACAAGTTTTTGGTCACTGCTGAAACTCCGCTATGATCTCACCTCAATTTGCCATGTCGTTTTTATGAAGTACTTTTTTATTTAAGAATATAACATATTTAGTGTGATGTAATTTTTTGTCCTCATTTAAAGTCATTTACTCATCAGCTTAAACTTAAAACTTGTCCATCTGTCACACGAAGTGAACTCAGGTCAATAAAGTTGGTCCATGTTGCAGTTTTATGACCTGTAATGGGAATAGGTTGTGTAAAGCTTTCTCGGGCGTTGCGGAATTGGCTTTGAAAATAAACATTTGTACTTCTGGTATGCTGTTGTCCTGCTGCATCCAAGCTAATTATGTGCAGCTTTTTCCTTCTGTGTGAGACTTTACACAAATCATTGATTCCACTTTGTTTGCTGTGAAGTCACCTTTGCACCTTCAGTTTATATCTAACAACAGGGAAAACTAACAGAATAAGGTCATAGGCTGGGAGAATGTTTTTGAATCATTCAGATGACATCACTAACCGGTGTTTTGTCCCATGCTAGAATTTTATTCATTTACCCATGATGTTACAGTAGTCAAGAGACATTTAGTCATGTGGAAATCATTTTCTCATCACCAACAGACCCTTCACTACACAAGTTCCCAAGCTGACAGCACCACATTCAGGTCAAAGTAAAGCCCCCCCACACCCCTGCACCTCTCACCCGTCACCCCCCCATTGGCTACAGTGATTGGTAAATCTCATTACCAACCACATAAAGAGTGCAGTGGAATGGAAGTGTATTACCAAAAGACAATCATTGCCTAAACAGTGCAAATAACAAACATCTGGTCTGATTTATGATGTTTATCACAAAAGGTTTACAGAATATATGAGTAAAATGCTCTCAAAAGGGATATCGGATCAGCTTATGAATTTTAGCTGAAATGTCATGATAATGCTATCTCACAGCTGCCACTTAATTATGTTAAATAAAACATGTAACTACAGGCCCAGGATGTTTTAATGTTAAGAAATACATCATTGGAATTGCTTACCAAAGACACAGATTAAACGTCATTGCCTTTTCCCCATCCCTAACATCTTGCAGAGTCAGACCTGCCATTTCCATTAGATGTGGTGGATGGAATTAAGGCTGGCTGTTTTTAAAAGTAAAAGGCAGATGCCAGTAGCAGCTCTTGTTGAAAAATTCCAATGGAAGGTGTGCCAGGACCATGGTACCACAAGATGCAGTTGTAGTAATTTAATGGGGCAAGACCATTTCGAATTGGATGCCAAATGTATGGTTCTCATTTATGTGTTGCACTCTGAAAAGAACCCTTCACTTGAGAATAATTTATTTTTGTCTGTAAATCTTTTAAACTTATATTTAACTAACATTTACTAACATTTTCTCATTTTGTATAAAGTAGCAAAAATGTACTAAGGTCTTTATCCTCACCATCTTTCCTTCTGATTTTCATTGATATACTACAGAACATAAGAATCAAGAGTAAGGACATTGACCCTCATCACATAGTGACTCTCACTACCTGAACCTTTAGAAATGTCTTAATGATCAAATTTAATGTATTTTATTATAATTGTATGTGATAAACCAATACAAAGTAAAGCCATTGATGACAAGTGTAGTGTGCAGTTAGTCGGACCAATTTAGAATGATACTTTGCATATTATTTATTTTTATTTATTTTATTTATTTGCAGTGCATTTTCCTTTGCAAGTATCAATAAGCAGAATAATCAAAAATGACTGACCAGGCTTTGGTCAAATGCAACCAATGCTTTACACCTTGTATAGAACACTGCACATGACTCTCAACACTCCATCTCCAAGGAGAAACATGGCAGTGGCAGCATAATGCTGTAGGGAGATTGGGCCAAAGGTTTACATCCCAGCATGATAACATTAACTATACAGCTAGAGCTGCAAAGCATGTTCACGTGTTGAAATCGACTTTTCAATGTCTAAGACCTACTTTTAATCAGAGAAAATAGTTGTAAATTGCTGTGTCTAATTTGACTGCGCTTGGTGTTAGGATAAAGGGGGAGAGGGAGTGGCAATTTTTAAATGTGCAAAGATGCCAACATACCACAAAACACTAATATTTACCTAATGGACCTGAATGAAAAGGAAGCATCTTTTTTTTTAAATCTTTTTTAACACATACATTTTTTCTATCCACTGCCTAGTTGTCCTCTGGTTTATCCCAGTATTACAGAAATAATTCTAATATAAAAGACATATAGGTCTCCCGTTGTAGTATAAAAAACTTCAGAAAGGTTTAAAGTTTCTGGATACTTTTACAATTACTATGCAATCCCAGGCCCCTGGAATTGCATGATGGATTTCTCATCTTAACCTTTCAACATGGCAACATGCATGCCATACTAGATTAAATGAGACACAGTTCTACGTGAATAAAATTTTAGATTATGGCCCCCGCATATCTAGTACCTGACACTTCAAAGCTTTCCCTGTGATTGAAATGTGCTAGATTAAAGTAATATCGCTACTGGTATTTCGTACAGCTTTATGTCCTCACTCTTGGTTTCAGGTCACACTCCAATTTGTCCTCACACTTTCTCACACTTTTATGTGAATTATGGATTCACATAAATCCATAATTCAGGTCATACACATTTTCAAGCTGCTAAAGCTTAAAATTCATCCTCCTGCATTCACACCCCATGAAGGTATACAGCTATGGCTGCACCTTTGGCTCCTGATAAGACTTGGATTGGATTTTACATTCCGCTGCATTCTCCTAATTCAAGTGGAAATGGTCACAACAGCAGAACCACAGTAGTTCTAAGATTGTTATAGCAGTGTCAAGGGGACCTAAATAAAGTATGCAATACATATAGTGCACATATTTGGGTGTGTTCACAGGCTTGTATGACTGGCTGAGCCCCACACGTGTAGCTGGAACCCTCCCAGGACCACGCCATTAAGCCTACCAGGTCTCTATTGCATTAAGCCACTGTTTGACCATGATATGAACCATCTGCAATAAGGTATTTGATGTGAACTCTGAGGGTTTTTTTTTTCATGAACGCTGGTTGACAAAGCTCTAGGTCAGCACTTATTTTGATAGGAAACAGTGATGTCTGCTTTACAGCATTTGTGAGATATCTACAAACCTCACATATCCTTGCTAACTTTGGCAAAACCAAATGTAAAATCAGCCAGAAGTTGTAAATGCCATAAAATAGAAACGCACGTGTTCCCTTTGGCTTTTACAGCTCAACATGGCCCTTGAAGCAAGAAGATTTATAAAATCAAACCGGGGGGAATGTGATAAGCTTATTATGGCTCATATATAGTTCATTTTGGCTCAAACACTTACTGTTCCATTCAGTTTTTTTCTTGGAGCAAAGGGATAATGTTATATTGTGTTGTTTTTTCCAACTTCTGTTTTCAAAGTTGGTTGTACAAACCCTTTTTGCTAACATTACAACTCCAAGGCTTTTGAACTACGGATGTTTCCACTAGCTTTTCAGATCTAGAGACTGAAGTAAAAACAAAGACAAACTCCATCTGTCATTTTGTGTGTTTGTTGAGTGGATCCAAATGCAGAGAAGCTGAGGTGGTGAGTAGATTTG
This sequence comes from Xiphophorus hellerii, assembly GCF_003331165.1. Classification (NCBI taxonomy): domain Eukaryota; kingdom Metazoa; phylum Chordata; class Actinopteri; order Cyprinodontiformes; family Poeciliidae; genus Xiphophorus; species Xiphophorus hellerii. The sequence goes on from NC_045673.1 coordinate 15,702,866, forward strand.
AATATTTAATGGGAAAAAAAATGCAAACCAAGACTTACAAAAAACAAAACATGGGACCAAAGGGATCCAGAGGACACCAAAACATCAGGAATAAACAAAAGCAGAAGGAACATGACTGTGGGAAATGGATCTAACAAGATTAAATGGGATGAACCAGCAAGGAGGAACTGAGAATGAGTTGTATATACACTGGGGAGGTTGATTGCTGAACATGGAACAGATGATTGCTTAGAAATGAGTTGCAGGTTTGAGGTGAGAGAGAGTGAGAGAGGGAGGAGAGAAAGTGGCACTGGGCACAAGGGAGTTTACACAGGGGACTAGGAAATAAATCTAACACTGAAGAATACCTAGATCAGTCTTTATCAAACTCTGATCCCCTGGACCACTGGTGCTCTTCAAGGTACTGCAGGTAAATGGCCGTTTATCAGTGCTGCCGTTTATTTGCTGTGATGTGAGCTCAAAGTGCAACACAAGCAAATGATTATGTTTCAAAATATAACGGTTAAGTGGCTTATAACTGGGTCACTCAAAAGAAAAACTGATGATACCCATGGACATAACATAATGGCTGGACCACTTATGTGATCGGAGGAAGCCAAGTCCAATCTGCTGAGAGTATCGATGTGTCCTTCATGAGCGATTCAATTCTTTTGAACACCTCTATGAAGTGAAGAGTAGGTCTCAAGTCTCAGTTAAAGAGACCTGTTCTTTGTTTTTTATGACTTGGTTTGCTTATGCTACTATGCGTACACACCAACAGCTATTTTTGTTTTTATTTAATTAAAAATGATTAATTAAATACAATAGTTAAATACAATTGATAGAAATGGGTGTATAATTTTTACATTTAATGGTGCAGAAGATGATTTTTGTTTCTGCCAAATCATTGGAATGATGTCAAACACATGGAAAAGAAAAGAAAATTTTTAGAATCCACTCCTTCAGAGGAGTGAATAATTCAAAATGCCCCAGCAGACTTGTTCATGGTTTCATCTTAGCCAGTCATGTTAACCAAACTGCACCATCCTACTCATTAGGATAAACAAAGAAAACAACAATAAGTGTTAAGAGATAAATATTTTCACTTCAAGTTGTATATATTAAGATGTTATTGCGGAGCAATTTCAAGTTAGATTGTTTGCTAAATAGATTAAGTGGTTCTCAGGCAGAAAACGTTAGAGGAAACACTGCACTAGACCTAAGAAACATAATTAAACTAGAGTAATAAAAAATAACTAGAGACGAGAACTAAACACAATAAACTAGAATCATCAAGGAAGGACTGAACTAAAGTAAAACAGAAACAAGACTGATCTAATAAAGGAAACTAAGGAACACAAAATAATAAACAAACCTCAAAACAACCTAGGATCCTAACACAGTCAGATTGGACAAAGACCTTCTGCGACTGCAGATAAGAAGAAACTCTTATCTCCGTTTCTCAATAGGAGTTACGACTAAACTTTGACTGAGAATGCATATGCTTTGACAAAGCCTATGCTAACACATGCGCTTTGATTTAAGCCATTCTGTAGAATATGTGGCTGTTTGTCTCCATGCATTCAGGTCCATCTGCATCCCAATTAGCTTTGGATTGCTTCCTTGTCACTGTTGAAAACAGCATTTTTGTGTCATGAAACCAAATCAAGTTAGATAAGGAAAACATGTTCTTTCAAATGTTCGTTTGTTTTTTTAAATTGCATGTGGTAAACTGTCACTGGACGACTTTTTTTGTTCTTTTTCCTTCCCACTATTCTTCAACAAAAGCCAGATTAGTGGAGGACACAACTAATATGTGTGTTGTTAAAAGAGTCAGTCACCTGAGTTCTGTAGCGCTTACAGAAATTTTGGGCGATTTGCTGCTTTTCTGATTAATGTTTTCCTTTTCCATCATGTCAGTGTAGGTTGAAGGCCAGACTTTGGTGGGCTAACATTTCAATGTAATCTGTCATTTTCATGTGACAGATGAAACAGTTTTTTTTGAGATCTTCAAAGTTTGTTTTTAAACAACACCAAAGCAATGTCAATTTTTCAATACTCAGAGCTGGATTTTCCTCTGAAATACATCTGGATTTGAAATCAAATGACATCCAAACAATAACTTACTCTTTCCAATGATGTTTATGGATTTAAAAAAAAGAATCTGGCTTTGGAATCTAAGACAACAAAACAACTTTGACATTTAAATTACTATATGGGAAAGACAGACCCTGTACTGAAAACATTGGAACGATAAAGTAAAAGACAAAAGGTAACTAAAGTATAGCAAACTTGAGAGACAGGTTTAAGAACCAATATGGAGTTGTGAAGTCTTTGAGATGAAACACATTCTGGTGAATTCTGTCTGCTTATTTTCCTGCGGTGTCTAACATCATTAGTGTTTATATAAAGTGACTCCTGTTGTGTCATTGCCACAAAACTACAGCCTCAAGGCCAGAAATCCAGACAACTGTCTCACACTGACAATCTGTTTGGGGGTATCATGGAAACGAGGTTTCTGTTTACTTTTGTTTGTTTGATTTTTGTTTGTTTTTGTGCATGCTCTTTCTTTCATGGTGCTTAGTAGAACACAAAGGTTGTGACTGTGCTGGAAATAATTCTGTCAGATACCATGGAGTAAAAGAAAAGAAGAAAAAAAACAAGTTTGATATTTTAAGACCGCAACTAAAATACATAATGTAACTTAAAGTTTTAAATTACATCACTTAAATATTTCTGCTGCTAGCTTTTCTACTGGTTCTATTAGTTTCCCAGTTTTGATCTCTGGTTTTTTTTTTTTTTCCCAAGTTTTCTTTTTTTTTTTTTTTCCACTTCATAGGAGTGCCTAGCTTAGGCCAAATGATTTTAACATTTTCTCAGTGACATAAGTGGCATTTTAGCTGTGGAATGGAACATTTGACTTTAGGATTCACATTTTGTAGAGAAGAAAGACCTCTGGCGAGGCATAATGTGGAACAAAACAACAGGAGAGGGATCATGATGATTGTGCTGGCTGTCAGGGTGCGGGGCGTGGATGTTGTACTCCACCCTCACAACGCTTGATATGTCAACGGTATTTATAGCTCTATTATTTTAGGACTTTATTCCATCAGAAGGTTTGTTGGCTCTCAGACTTACCCACACTCGTTGATTAAGATTTCATTCTCTTGGCTCATTTTGGGTGTAGGATCTGAAATGAAGAAAACGTAGAAAAAAATCCAAATGTTCATGATACAAACTGCTAATTTTTATAATCGCATAAGAAATCAGCAAATATCACAGACAGACAGATTTTATGTGTGCAGCAGCCTCTTCTGGACAAAGCTGGAATTGCGATCCAAGAAGCAATTTAAAGCACAATATACTACAGTATGTGTGGTTATTGTACACTCTACAGGTACTCAAGGATACCAGCATTCAGACGCTGCCTCCACATGGCTGAGTTGCTTCTACAAATAATTTAAAAAAAAATGAATGGATCACTTTCAGGGACTCAGGTGAATTTCAATGCACATCAGTTTGGACAGCAATCAGATTAAAATTTACAAATGAAGACAACAAACGCTAAGATTCAAGGTGTGCAGGAACACAGATCCAAACTTTCTGAGGCTTTCAGCTTAGCTCAAGAAAGGTGATGCAAAACTTTTCATCAAAGAGTATGTTGCTGTGGCAGCATGCACGCTCTCACTGAGGCTGTTTACTAAAGGCCCCTTGATCCTTTTATTGCAGTAAAATGAATTCTTAATGCTGCAGCACGTTGAAATCCTTTGGTCAATTTTATGCTCTCATCCTCACTAACCAGCCACACCCCTTGCAAGTTCCAATTCTCTCCTTGTTAAATGCATTTTCTGTGTGACACAGATTTAACAGGGACACAAAGAAATCCATTTGAGGTTTTGGTCCATATTGATGTGATAGAATCATGTATTTTTTGCAGATTTTCATCCTGCACAGCTGGAAATTATTGGAGCTTAGCAACAGTGTAATGGGTAGACTGTTGTCATAAAGGAATGGAAACGGTCAGTCACAGTGCTCTGACAGGCTAAAGAGTGCCAAGAAAATATTCCTGCCACTTATGTGGCACCGCAACCAGTCATGACCATGCTGCTTTGCCCAAATTCTGACTCTACTTTCTGAATGTCACAGCTGTTATGAAGATACTGCAGGCAGTGGCGGTTGCTGAAATGGGCGACATCATGGGCAACCGCCCAAAATTAAATACTGCATTCCCTCACCCGCTTTTGGCCCCCGGCTCCTCAAATACTCTCCCTTTCCCATTTCTTACAACTGGAGGATCTGGGCACCGGAAAGGCGATTTGCCCAGGTTGACAGATAGGCTAGAACCCCCTCTGCTCTCCAGGCAATCTTTGCATACATATTTCCATATGCAACAATGAAAATTCTATGTTGATTTTCCATTCCATGTTATCATTTTATTTCTTGAAATAAAATACAAAACATTACATTTCAGGCATTATGCAGATGTGCTGACTGATGTCAAATTTCCTCTGACAGAACCAGTTTGAAAGCACAATGCAGCGTTTAATTTTGGTTATGCTGTATCTGAAAATTTGCAAGTTTGGATGTTAGTTCAGAGGTCTTATAGCAAGGAGGTCACTGATTTGACTTTGCATATAGGTTAATTGTCAAATCATTGGAGTAAGTGTTCAGAGTTGTGTGTCTCCATGTTAGTCCTGCTGACATGGCATCCTTTGGCCACTGAGGTGGACTCTGGCCTCTTTTGTCCCCTGGAATACAAAACATCTTGACAAGCAGACCAGCATGTGTGTTAATTTTATATAAAAGTAAATATTTTATGCAATGCTTTGAAAAGGAATATTTTGTCACCTTACAACAACCAATGTGACATAATGTATAATTTTAAAAAAAAGAAACCCTAGAGAATATACGTGAAGTAGAAAAAGAAGATAAATGCTTTGTGTGGTGTGTATTCAGCTCCCCCGAGTGATTAGTTTGTAAAATCCCTTTTTGCTTCAATAATTTTACTTTAATTCTTTCAGGTAAAGTCTGTACCAGCTTTTATATTATAAGCAAAGAATATGCCCATTTTTTTTATTTATTTTGTTACAGAAAAGCTCATGTTCAATCAAATCTCATGGACAGCATTTGCTAAAATCAATTTTCTAATCTAAGCCAAAGATTCTTAATTAGATATATAAACTGAATTGATTGAATTGGAACTGAATTAACTTAAGCCTGGACTTTAATTGGCCTTTCTATATACAATTTCAGGCCACACTTTGAATTTTTTTTTAGAAATAAACCCTGTAAATCTTGTATCATTTTCCTTGCACTTTATAACTAATACACAGTTTTTTGCTTTTCACAGTAAGTTCCAAGAAAATATTTTTTTTAAAATGAACTTGCATAATTAAAAACTTTGATCTAGAAGCCTGTGGATATTGGCTACAACTGTAATTATTAAAGCTATCACAATTTTAAAAATATTCACTTCTATAACTTAAGCAAGCTTTACACAGATTGTTTTTTGTTTCTGTTCAGCACTTAACGTTGTTTTCCTCTAGAGGGAGGCATGGCACACAAATAATTTTATCAGTTTGAGACTGAACGAGATGAAGTGAGGAGGCAAACTCAGGCTTACATGGAGACCTGCAAATAGACTTATGTTATTTTTTCTACCAAGGAACTTCTACAACTAATGAAGTAAAATGATCAAAGTAACAAGATGAATCCAACACCACGCAACATATTACCTCTCATGTTACACATTAAGAGTCTCCCAGCCCCATTCACTGTTAGGTATTTTTGAAACATGCAAAAGTGAGCTGTTGTAGTGAAGAAGACCAGAGTCAGAATCCCTGCGGTTAAACTAAGAATAAAATAATAGCAGGGAACCACAACTAATCACTTTGATCTCATTTTATCATTTATACCAGCACTGCTGCTGAGTTTTGACTGTTTGATCAATTCTTCTTTTCTTTTATCACCGCTGAGTCACTGCCACCTCAACCTGGTTTGCTAAATTATTCAATTGGACCTGCTTTGTTCTTAATAGCAGTGATCATTCTTGCTTAAACGGGATAATGTATGTGCTGACAGGCAACAGCGATACAAACTCCATATCCTGCGGGACACAAATCTATCAGTGGTGAACGCCTCGTCTTCCACATTGGTAATTCCAGGCACCAGCGGAGCACAGGCAGGTAAAATACACTCAATCTCAAGGTGTCTGGGAAAGCCTTGCTCCGTAAATGATCAAGCTTAAGCTCTTCCTGTGAAAGAAGCTGGTTTTTTATGGGCTGACGTGAGCAGGGTAAATTTACTGAAAAGCTTAAACTACATGAGAACTATAATCTATTTTCTAGCTCAGAAATTTAAACCAACACTATTTCTACAAAACAGTTTAGGCAATAGAACTACGTCTGAAGTGTAGTAACGGCCCCAATGTTTTATATCATATTGCATCTTTGAAAAAGTGCTTCCCACCATGCACAGGCTTTCGTTTGCATTCTAAATACACAGGACATTTTAGAGAGCTGTAGAGGGGTCAGTTTATGGGGAGAGAACCATTGATCTCTTGATTGAAAAAAGACAACTCTACCACTGATCCACAGCAGCACAAACTAGAGTCTAACAGGAATATGTTAAAAACGAGGTGGGATTTTAGTAATATACATTCATAGTAATATACTTTAGAGATGGATGACAGCTGTGACTCAGATTGAATTCAAGTTATAACATATGATCTTGATGCATTTAATTTGCCTCAGTGTGTAACTTATTCAGCTTCTGGTGTTATCTTTCTTCTAGAGAGTGGCATGTAAAATTGCTTGATAAATGTTCTTTAAAGAATATGCTTTTCAGCTAAAAAAGAAAAAAAAAAGCTAAATTATCACAATCTTACGTATTACTGCGAGGCACGCAGTTAATGGAGGAAAAAAAGCAAAGAGATCTTTATAAAACAAACTAACTCTTTGTTGTTCTTCAAATGTTTGCCTGAAAGTGTGGCCATATGTGGCTTGTTTTCCTACCCCTCCTCCAATCCAAAGTGCTCTCAACACTTTCAGCCTCATGGGTAGAAAGGGGATAAAATTCCAACAGGTCACTTTTTTTTTGCCCAGAACGCTGACCTTTCCCCTCCTTTAATGCCCTGACACAGCTATTACTTCTGCTGAAGAACCATTAAAAGTCTTGTCACTAGGGAATATAAATCTTCAGGCTAGAACTACATAAACCTTTAAATAATAGAGATGAAAGTAATCATGTCATTGGATTTTGCTGTCAACACTTTCATGCTATTCATTGGGATTTTATATGATATGCAAAGAAAAAGCATGTAAATGAAGTGGAGGATCATTGTGTAATTTGTCAAATTTCTGCAAATATAATATAAAACGTGTGGCAGTGCATTTTTTATAGAGCTACACAGAAATAAAACTTTGATGAGCCACTTCTTAAATTACGGACTCCTACTCTTTTAAAGTACATCTCTACCACCTGTGTACATGTAGGGACTACAATTTTCCTCATTCTTTTTCCTGCAAAACATTTCAATTTGTATAGAAAACGTTTTCAAATATCAATTTTCATATTATACCACATGTTCTCAATTGGACTTTGCATTTAAGTCTGGACTTTGACTGGGGCATTGTAAGCTCATGAATGTGCTTCAATCTGGTCCATTCAATTTCTGTTGCTTCTATCAAACTCATGTCCTGTTCGGACATCTCTAAGGAGTATTTTGAACATCAAGCTGAATGCATTGGAAATACCACTGGCGCAACTGTTTCTTGTCAACTGACATATGTTTCCAGTTTATCCCATATGAAAAATAATTATTAAAGTGTCACATTGCGGATCTGCTAATGCCACAATCGACTGCTCATTTTGAACTCTAAGATGTGGAGTGCATTTGTTTCCAGTCTGTATTTATACTGTCCATTGAGCCCACAGAAAATGTACCACAGTTAAAAGGAATCATGCTCATCTTCAAGAATCTGTTAAAATTTCATCTGGATACCTTGTTGAAAATGTTCCATCCTTCTCGTTGGTGGTTACTTGAACTGGATTTAAGTCTGCAGAGGGTGGAAGTTAGTGAGAAGATGCATGCAAACCACAACACTCTTTGCTTGCACATGCCCTACAGTAAACTCCAATTTGATATGAGAGCATGCACTCTGCTCAGCTGCATGCACATTAGCTGCTAAATATTTCAGTGGAACTTTAGGAGGTTACCTCCATTTCTAATCTCGCCTTTTAAGAGCTGGATAAAAGCCAAATCACAAAGGGTAATTCATCTTTAAAAAAAAAAAAATTATGGACTCATGACTTTGTTAATAATGGTCAGATGTTCTTAAGCTTTCTTCCCCACCTCCTCCCCCTAATTTACAAAGAAACATCACCAGAAAGTACTTAGCACACTTCAGTCAATGAGCCAGTTAACAGGAAGGAGAGAGAGAGAATTCCATTCCTGACTTATTAAATAGGGGATTTGGCGTGCCAGGTCAAGGGTTGTAATCCAGGAGATTGGACACTGATTCTTTAATCAAGTTGCTCCACAGTACATCTCCTTTCTCCTCTCCTGATTTCACTCTTGCAAGAGAGTCCCCCTTGTGTAGCACTGAATTTCAATGGCCCACTGCTGTTTCTGATCCACACTCATGCACATTCTCCCACCACCCCTCTGCTGCATTGAAACCAGATGGAGATCGGGAGTACAGTGCATCCATAAACTAAGCCTTCTGCTTTCTCTCCATGGCTACAGAAGAAATTAGGAACACTAGCCCATTCATTGGCAACATGGCAACTGGCTGTTCTTCTGAAAACCTCTGCGTAACAGTGTACTGGCAAAAACAGACCTGTGAGACCACGGAGAACGGTGGAATAAGGCTGCAGTTTGGGAGGCTGTGGGCCACGTCTTGTTGTAGCAACAGCCTTGACGTCTTTCTGCTCACTGCCTGTATTTCTGTCATAATGAAACCAGGAGTGAAACTGCTTTAGGAACTGCGTCATCCTGAAAAAAACACTGATTGAGTACACGACCTCTCACATTTAACACGAGCACCATCTGCCCACTAATTGATGCCAAGAAACTGAAAGTAGAGCACTGACTATAAAGTCAGCTATTTTTTTGAGTAGGGGGAGTGTGTGTGTGTGTGTGGGGGGGGGGGATTTATGTGGTGCTTCTACTCATGAGATGAGATAAGTGCTGAGATTAATGCTACAGAACTGTAACTCTGTCACCCTGTGGTTGCAAAGCTGTCTTATCTATCTTTGGTGCATTTATTATAATAGTACATCCTCAACTAAATGCTTCTGAGGAAGAGCAGAGAACATGCTGCCAAGACCTCAATTCCTAGATTCAAAGAGGATCATAGCTCATTCATTAAGCATATTTACAGTGCCTGACATAAACTATTCATGTCGCTTTACCTTTCCCACATTTTGTCACATTAAAACCACTGACTGTAATGTATTTTAATAGGATTTTATGTGACAGACCAACAAGATGTATGACATCATTTTGAAGGGGAAGGAAATGTTTATACGGTTTTCAGTAAAAGAAATCTTCCCCCCTTTCCTCTTTCCTTTTACTCTGACAGTTCGAAATACAATGCTACACAACAAACATGCCTTTTCAAAGGCAATTGTGGCAAAGAATAGCTAATTTACATGCAGAGGAATAGCAAAAAGGAAGGCTTCAACATAACAAAACTACTGAAGCTCTGAATGGTTTGTGCACATGAAGTTATGTTTGCAGTTTGACACCAGCCAATTCAGAAGAAACTGCAAGAATCTTAAAAATGGTACAGTTGTAAGACGTGAACACATTATCCCCATAGTGATGCATAGCGATGGCAGCATGCTGTGTATAGGCTTGTCTTCAGTGAAGAAAACTGGTCTGCAATTGATGGAAAGGAGAATGGCCATAAATACAGGAGAATACTTCCCACCAGAGGACTGTAAAAAAACTTGAGACTGGTGCAATAGTTCACTTTACAGCGGGAAAATGACTGAGATCACAAAAAGCTCCACAATTGATCTACAGTTGAATAATTTACGTTATATCGAACCATGTTCATTTGGTAGAGTAGATCAGTCAACATCTAGGCCCCAATTCAATTTGGTGTTTGGAGTTGTATGATTTTTATTTGTAAAAAAAACAACAACAAAAAAACCCACTCAAATTCTAATAAAATATGTTGAAGTCCGTGGTGGTAACAGAAAAAGTAAAAAACAGGACAATAAAGTTGAGAACATTTCAAAGGCACCTTGTAGATGCAGAATTTATGCATCTATAAGGTGTGATTTTTCAAAAATATAAAATCACTTATTTAAAATACACAGGAGCACACCCATTCACGTACGGAATATTTCCACTGCAAACACAATCCAGGAGACACTAATTTATTCCCATGGAACTTTCCCCACCCATCCCTGAATCCCAGTGCATGAGTAATCATCAGGCCCAGCAAAATGATTGCTGCTTTCAACACTAATGGAAGCCCTGCACATTCATTATTCAGTACAGGAAGCTGAAACGTGTCGAGGGACCTTTGAGTTATTACTCTGCATGAACTAACCTTAGACTAGTGACAGAAGCCCCCCACACTTTCTCCTCTTCTGTGTCCATCCGTTTATTACGACGGCCCCTCCCTGCGTCCATCTGCACCGGCAGACTGGAACCACACAGAGAAGACGAGATTGTATCACAGCTGTGGTGTCAGACAGACAGTGATGGGTGTACTGTGTCGCCTGCAGACAGAATGACAGACGATCTGAGCTCTCTCGTGTCACAGCGGCGCTTGACCACGAACAGCCTTGACTGCTGGGGTAAAGCTTTCCCAGTGTTACAGCTCTCTCGGGGCTGCTGAAGCTGGAATGCGACAGGAGGGGGTGCGGCAGCTCTGAAACGGCATGGGGAAGAGGGAGCTCTGGAGTTGGCTGACCTGCACAGAACGAAAGTCGTGAAACAGATAGGTTTGATATGTGAACATGCCCACACTTGTGTTCAAGGAAAGAGACACCGCGGACGAATGAGCCAGTCAGTCTTGTTACCCCCCTCCTCCCAAAAGGCAACACAGATCAGACAAAATTCCAACAATGCACTTAAGCCATCTTTAATATCCATGTCTGGACTCGTTAGGATTTACTTTCACTTAGTTTTCAGTCAAGATGAATTGTGGTATGTGGAACAAATCCATATAAATCTAATAAGTAATAAAATTCCGCCTAAATCTATTCGTCCTGTTTCACTTATTACAAAGTCTGTAGCCCTTTATTTCACTAAAATACACTAGCAAAACACATTTGTTTTAAAAGCTGAACTGAAAAAAAAATCCACCTCAGGGATTGACGTTTTTTTGTTTGCATGTTATAAAAACATATCCAGCCAGACATGTGCACCTCCAACATGATTCCTTGAGTTATGTTTGTATGCCTCTCTGCTCGTGCGCAATCCAGAAATTTTCCATTCACTCTGTGCTGTCGTTCCTGTCAATCTGAAATTTGGAGAAAAACAGAACAAAACATTCTGTTGACAGTAAAGCAGAAAACCATGACAGTAGATGAAGCCGGAGGAGAAACAGTCCATTATGCCACTTCAGAATTACAACTGAAACCTGAAGTTCTCATACACTGTACAGGTTCATGCCATAATATTTTGATATATTGTAAAAATAAAAAAAAAACTTACAATTTTTTTGTCACTTATTTCAGATAGTGAAACTTGTATACTATGCAGATTTATTACAAATAGTGAAATATGTCAAGCCTTATACTCTTGATGATCAAGGCTTCCAGATAATGAAAACCAAACATTCTGTCTAAAAGCTGGTCATTGATTGAAGTTTACTGTGGACCAACACCAAATCACTCCTGAATATTTACACTGAACTTCAAGCAGTGGGGAATCTGTGCCTCTCCACTCTTCTACCAAACTCTGAGAACTTGATTTCAAAATGAAATACGTTCCCCAATTCTTTGAATTAACCGCATTTTTCAGACTATAAGCCGCTACTTTTTTCCCACGCTTTGAACCATGCAGCTTTTAGGCCCGGTGCGGCTTTTCTGTGGATTTTTCTTCAACCACCAGGGAGCTCTTTAGCAGGAAGTGAATCATTGGAAGTCAAAATTGGAAATCAAAGAAGAAACTGCTGATTTTCATTTAGAACAAGTACATAGCAGCAGGTACGATGGAGAAAGGTTTTCAAACTCATACCCCCTCATCATGTAAATAACACAAAGAAGTTCATATGATGCAGTTTTTAAGTTGAGGGCTATCGATCTGGCAGTACAGATCGATAGCCGCTGCACGTAAGCTCGGCGTGAAGGAATCCATGGTTCGACATTTTAGACGCAGGGCTGCGTCCTTGTGGAAAACCGAGAGCGACGGAGATACCAGCGGCTTATAGCCTGGTGAGGCTTATATATACATCTTTCCAGTTTTTTTGTTTTTTGTTTTGTTTCAACTTTGTGGGTGAGGCTTATAGTGAGGATCCGCTCTATAGTCCGGAAAATACGGTGCACAAAAATTATCAGATTATTTGGTGGGATGTATATGTAGTTTAAACTGTTAGTATACCAGACACGTATAGAAAGACATTCAAGTCATACAGTTCATCACTAAGGAAATGTATGTTAGATGATAAGAGGAAAAAAAAAGGTTACTGTAATTTTACACAGTCTGGTTTCAACTGTACTTAACTAACCTCTGCAAAGGTTTTCCATTTCTGCTCTTTCAAACCAGTGGGTGATAAAGAATAACAGACCAAGGACTGGCTTTTGTGCAGTTGAAAAACAATTCTCTTCAAGGTATAAAATCTCATTAAAATCTGTATAGAGATAAAACAGTCCCAGCTCACAGCGCTTAAAGCATACATTAGTAGATCTGTAATTTATTGGCTCTAATCATGTATTCCTGTCCGCTGGTGTCTTTTTGACTCAGGCAATTTAGCATGCTGGCATGTTGCTTTAAAAATGACCCAATTACTTTGATTAGGAAGCTGAGGTTTAAACATGAGTGGAATCATAAGGGTGGTGGTGGGGTGGGGGTGTTAATGAGAAACAAATTCAGCAAAAGAGATGCAAATAAAGAAGTTTATGTAGGTGTTATATTTAGTTTAGCAAGAGCTTTGAACAAAGATGAAACAAGGAAAAGTCTTTTGCGCAAAAACATGTCTCATGATATGCAGCACATGAGATGATTTGTGTTTATTACATATTTATGGGGTGGACAATTAACATTACCTGAAACAGGTCATTTTATGTTGCGTGGACTATTTTTGGGGTTATATATCACTACTAAAGATGTTTTAATATGCCTGAGAGCTGGCTGAGAGCCAGTAAGGGGAACTTATTTTCTGGGCAATTTAGGAGGAAATTGATCTAGAAATAGAGGAAAATTACTTTGCACAAAAAATGCACTCTGGAAAAAAATAAATAGATGGGAGATTTCATTCTGATTGCGTAATGCAAAGGGGAACTGGAGGTGATTTGATTTCATCTGTTGCCATGATTATGTTCATTTCTACTGTCCTGTTCTTCTTCTGTTGTGAAGGGGCTGTTGTCCATCTACAATTTGGAAAAAAACAATTGATTTAACATGTACTGTGTGATGAAGCCAAGGAATACTTCAACACAATTGTAAGAATACTGCAGTGATGCACATGTGATCTGAACTGTCGACTTTAGGCTGGTCTAATGAAGGTTTTACTTTATATTGCTGTTTTCAAGCATGACATTCAGTGCAATTTCCAGATATTGATACACAAACATGATTTGGTAAAACAGCTCATTTGTCCTTACACCATTATCATGTGCATTGCTTTATTGAAGAGGAACATACAAATTAAAAAAGAACATGCACATTTTGTCTAACATGTTCAAAAGCAGGAGAGAGATTAAATGTTGAGAACGACCACCTAAAGTGTAAGTATTTTTCTGTAAAAACTTAGGTTTTTTTTTTGCCCTGTTTAGAATTCACACATTACTGACTCTTCCAGCTCCTTGGAGAAATTGTGGCTTTTGGAAAGCCAATCACTTTAACCTACATTTTGGTCTTGCTCAAAATGTGAAAGTAAATAAATGATTTAATTAGCTTTATTTTTAGCCAAATATGAATATTGAAATCAAACATCTGTCCAGAATATTAAGAATTGCAACTAGAAAGCTACCCCCTAAAAATGACCCAAGTTAGATGCCTTGGTCACAGCAAATTGGTGTCTCGGTATTTAGATGAAATTTCATGTAAAATAGCACATTATTATTAATACTATAATAGTATATTGCAGAACCGTGACCCCATCAGTATTTGAACAGTTCTGTACAGCTGTAGCTAAAGATGCACAGAATCTGTGATTTTTTCCCCCACTGTCTACAAAGCATTGGCTTCTCTGCTCCATTCTGGTCATAGAAATTCCAGTTACATTTGTTTATGCTTTGTTTTTTTTTTCTCAGCATTTACAGTTTTATAGATAATTGATACGTATATGATAGTATTCGTATTTTACTGATAGCTTGTGGCGCTCATTAGGCTATGGCTCCCTGAGTGGGAAGCTTTACACCCCATGCAATCCCAGTGCATTAACAAAATTGGAAATAAATGACACTGATTTCAGCTTCAACTGCACACTGGACGTATCTGACTTAAATTAAATAAAGCTAAAGTAGAATAAAATAATGGTGAAGGCTGAAAGCTTTCTGATTCTCTCAAAGCTACGATTACGATCAACAACAAGGTTGTAGAAGGTATAAATTGTTTCTGTAATTCATAAAAGCAATAAACAGTGGTTACCTAAGGATTAAAATGTTATCCCACATCCGGTCAGATCTATTCCAGCCATAATCGCCTTGTATGCTTCATTGGGTGTTTTGATTTTCAAGCACGGAATAATTTGTTTAAAAAGGGGAGATTAATTGCAAATCAAAATGTCTCTGCTCCGAGTATTAATTATTATAATGGCTGCATGTTTCAGTGCCACACAATCCTCTTGCATCACACATACACACCATAAAACGCGGCGCGGTGCACTTGCCTCGCTGAGCCCTCCTTCCCACGATCCGCCCACCACCTCGGGCTGAAGTCACGTGCTCCACCGCCTAGTGTCTCTCGGCGTTTCTACACCATCACAAATCAAACTCTCAGTCAGCGCCCGGCGGAGAAGGAAGCCGAGATGAGCGGCAGAGAGGCGTGTGCTACACAGACAGAGAGCCCCCAAGACACCAGCGGGCTTTCACTGTGAACATCTAACAGATTACATCCGCTGCAGCTGGCTTTTTTTTTTTTTTTTTTTTTTTTTTACTGATTCCTGAACCCATCGGAACAGGACAGGAGATGAGATTCACACAGACCCGGAGATCTCCGCCTGGTTCCAAGCAGTCCGCCAGCGTTCAGCGGTGCGTCGAGGGTGTCCGGGGCACAGAGCGCGCAGTCCCAGAGCCGCTCCACCTCAACTGTGGACTGAGGACAGTTGCTTCTCTCTTCATAAAGCACATTTTTGTTCTGCTGGATTCTGGACTGAGGTGGGAGGGGAACCATGAGGGCTCTCTCAGCAAACTTGTTCGCTGTGCTCTTAATGTGTGCCCTTGCAAGTGTTTTCTACGTGTGGAGCGCGCTGGAGAATCGCTTGGAGCGACACAAACGGGGCTCCTCAGTGCCGGACGGGGGGTCCTTTCATCAAGGTCCTTCAGAGGACCATTCTGCCAAAACTTTCCGAGCGCTGCTTGCTGTTCCAGTTGCACAAAGACAGAACTCGGCGGGCAGATCGAAGGCTCAGAACCTCACCAATCCATCTGCCTTTGTGGGAAGTCGAGATTATCATGTGAATGGGGATGACGAGAGGTCAGCGCAACGGGAGGGTCCGGTCAAGTTAGGCTACCCAGTGGATGATGGGATATTCTGGAGCAACTGGCTGGAAGACGTCCTCCCTGTGAGATTCACGGAGGGATACGCCGAGGCTTGGAGGAGCAAAGCAAGGACATCACCGGTGGTGAAGCTGGAGCCTGGATGCGGCAGGATATCCAATCAGCTGGCCACGTTTGCAGACGGGACTAAGGCGTGTGTGCGCTACGGGATCAACGCGGACCAGGTGCAGGGGGAAACTCTGACATACTACCTGGCCAGTCTGCTGGGCATCACAAATCTGCCTCCTCTCGTACTGTCCCAGCTTAACGGCGACAGTGCGCAATGGGTGGCCGTGAGGACGCGGATAAATAATTTGCAGTGGAGCGATCGGGCTGTTGTGTCTCTCACAGAGTGGATTTCCAACCTGACCGGAGTGGTCACACCTGCGCCCCTCAGACAGGAGAGCAGCGGGCTGCTTCCTGCCCTCAGGTGCTTCGAGAACAAAACTACAGCAGAGCTGCTGGAGCTGATGCAGTGGAGCGACCTGATAGTGTTCGACTACCTGACTGCGAACTTCGACAGGCTCGTCAGCAATCTGTTCAGCCTGCAGTGGGACCCCCACGTGATGGAGAGGGACACCAACAACCTCCTGAAAACGCCCCACGGGGACCTGGTGTTCATAGACAACGAGGCCGGACTCGTGCACGGCTTTCGGGTGTTGAACATGTGGGAGAAATATCACCATTCAGTCCTGAGCTCCGTGTGCGTGTTCAGGAAAAGGACTATGCAGCGCGTGGCGGAGCTGCACAGGCGCAGAGACTCCAGGCAGAGGCTGCTGGAGCTCTACAGAGACAGCGAGCCTTTGTCTCAGGAACTGGGGTTTCTCTCTGACGAGCACGCTGCAGTTCTACAAGACAGGATAGGATCAATTGTACAAACACATCATGCAATGCAAAGAAAAGTACAATCAGCTGTGAGCACCAAGGGCGCACAGGTGATAGATTGGCATGGCAAGCCATTAATGACCAACAGTGGTGCTCAGGACATAGTACAATGTGAAAACCCTACCAGAAAGCCGTATTCGAGGGGTGTTTTGAATTCTTTCGTCTGAACAGTTTTTTTTCTTTTCAAGAAATTGAAAACGAAATGAAGTTGCCTGCATCAAAGTTTCTGCTACATTAGTTTTGGCTTGTGTGATATGTTAATGATAATAGTAAAAGTTTACAAAGGCCAGTTGATGTCAAGCACCCCTTCAACATTATCTAAATCGATGAAAGTTGATGTCAATTGTGGTACGTTTGTCCTACTACAATTTTCAACGGTGTTGCTGTTGTTCTAAAGAAAAATAACTTTTATTAATATATGTATAACAGAAGCAACTGCTTCAATGAAGGTGTAAGTGGTGGAAAAATTGCCATTCAATGACCAGATGGCATGTTGGATGTTTTTAGTCCTCATGAACAGTTATTTACTGTACAACTGTGTGACATTAAAAAAAAATGTTTATTGGCCAGATAGATCAGCTTTGTTTTCATCGGTTGTTAACACAACTTCATTTCACAGTTTTTCAAAAATGACTGGATAAAACATATGTAAAATATGGGGTTCTGGTGGGGATCTTACAGTGTCCTGATATTAAATGGTGAGTTTTACATATTTTTTTTACCAGACAGTACACCAATGTTTGGCACTAATGGAATGCCATAGATGGTTTGCACGTATGAGGAGCTTTGCAAAACCAATGCCTGTTACACAAAGCTGATTTCAATATCCAACTGAACTACCTCTTGTGAATAAAATGTGTTGCCTACTTTAAATATAAGTCGAGTTTGAAAAATGTTCATAAGCTTCCCGCTGAGATTTACGCCTCTCTGAAGTGGAGATAATGTGGCCAATTTAAGTTATTTATTTTTCTTAATTCGCTGAACATTTGCTGACCTGAATATGAACAAATGTAAAGAGTAGCTGCTGTAGACCTGTTTGTGATTAGGGTACCATAATAAAGTCCTTAAAGAGATAGCTAGTAATTTTTACCGTGAGGTTAAAAACTTATTAGCAGTTAATATCTTAGATGTATCAGATAACTGTCATAGTGTCTTCACTTTGCAAAAATAAGAAGTGGTTTTCTTTGGATCCTGAAGCTAATGGCTACTCAGAGAGGGACCAAGATCAAAGTGGGCTCCTACCCTCTTTAAACAAACAGAGTCCACTCTCAAAGGTCTCACAGTAGTTTATGCAAATTATTTCTTAGGAACATTTAAGTTGTCATCATGTTTGTATGGGGAAGTTAATAAGATGAAAGCTGTTGATTTCTTTCAGTGTAAGAAATCAGGAAATCCTGGAGCGTCCTGGCTCCAGGAGGTTGTGCACTTCAGAACATCTTCCATGTGAAATGCATGCTAAGAACACAACATGTTACTCCTTTTTTAGTTACTTTAGTATTTTATAGTTTTAAGATGTTAGAAGCCCACTTCTGCTTGACCCCTCTGCCTTTTTAATTTAAAAATTAAGACACTATAAGAGTTTCTTAATTTTTACTTATGATATTAACTATTCATAAGCTTTTTGCAGAACATCACTTAAAAGAATCCAAACTACCCTTATGTTGTGTTTGAATTTTTGCCTTGTGTTTAAATATCCAAGTGACATATGCCTACTCCAAAGCCTTAACCTATGTTGATTCTTCTTCAGTATTGTATTTCTGTTCACATTAGCTCGCTTTTTATAGACAGTAATTTGCACACATTGTAATAGATAGCACCTGCACTCGTGTCAATGTGTTAATATTCAGCCTTAAAAGTCACAGGTGTGTCAAATCTATTGTGCATTTGCTGTTTATGTTGTAAATATTGTCTGGCAACAAGTTTTGATGCTAAACTGACTTAATGTGCATTGTGACATTCCAAAATTGTGTCCTTTTTTGAAAAAAGAAATACACAAAACATATTTTACAATATGTGTTTTGTACACAGAATATACCCAAAAGCATTAAAATTACTATTGGTGTAGTATATCTAGAGTCTCGGGGCGGGGAGTTAGTGTAAAAGTCTATTTAGTCTTTGTATGTTACAGGTACAATTTTTCACAAAAGCTTGACTGTTAGCCACATGCTTGCAACAACACAAATCTCTTTAATCCCCCTTTTTAATCTCATAGAGTGATGAGCTAAAGTAGACTGACTCTTTGGGACACATTTGAAAAATAGTTTTAGTGTTCCCTAACTATAACTTCCCTTTTTTTTATTAAGAACACAACAATTGAGGTTTTTAGATCAAACCTAAATTGCTAAGCTTTGGTCAAAGATTATAAATGGTTACTGAACCAGATCAATAATAGTTTGTGTTTTAGGTTCAATCTATTGACCTAAAAGGGAAGCACGCTCAGAGAGGATCGGATTGAGCACTTTACAATTAATGAGAGCAGAGTGTTTGTATTTTTTCGCAGCATGATTTCGGAATTTTAAATGTTATTTCCTGAGTGAATGACTTCACCACTTCACTTTCCATCATTTTGTAGGCCCTGTTCTGTGTCTAATTTCTGTTTGTCAAGCACATCCATAGAATTTTGAAGGCTTAATTTTTCACTATTTCGTTGTCATACGAATAATTATTTGACTGTTACTTTCCTTACTAGATCAAATGGTCCAGCACTAACAGTTTCTGCAATATCAAATTAGCTCACCTCTTTCACATAGTGGGTATTTTTGGTACTTGCAGCCCTTGTGTCAATGATTTGTGGTTATTTCACAACAGAAGTGTAGGCAGGTGCAACTGGACTAGTTTTTTTTCTGTATTATTTTCCAGACTGTGCCTCAGCTGTGAATCAATATGTGCACTGACTGTAGTATGGGCGAAAGCAGGTCATGTTAATGAGCAGGATGAGGGGTTACATGTGAATATTTGTGTCTCGGCAGGGATTTTTCAAAGACTGCACTTGCAGCTGGGTTTGGTGCTGTAAGCATGTCTGTTTATGCTCTACAGAGATTTTGCAGCAAGCTGCACACACTAGGGATTAAAAACAATGCCAAACAGAGGTCTGCACGTCTGAAGCGCACTTCCTATCCTCCTTCTGTGTTGTATTTGCTTTCTCAGTATTTTATCTACATCACAACCATTTCTCCAGTGCATCTGTATTCTTTTAAAACATTATTGTCAGCTTCATTTGTGAATAAAAGAGAGAATGAAAGTTTAATTTTCCTAATTAGCCTTTTTGTGGGCTCCTCTGCATATGAGAGCCCTTTTAACCGGGGGGACCGCGCCAGCGGTAATCACACTAA
Organism: Xiphophorus hellerii; assembly: GCF_003331165.1. NCBI lineage: Eukaryota > Metazoa > Chordata > Actinopteri > Cyprinodontiformes > Poeciliidae > Xiphophorus > Xiphophorus hellerii. Next base: position 15,722,947 of record NC_045673.1, read on the forward strand.
TGGGGAGAAATCAAAGAGGTTTTCAAACCACTCCATAACTGTTCACATATGTTCTTCTTTCACTCTTCCTGTCTGTTCCTCTTCAACCTCCCTTTTCCACCCAATGGCAACGTTTTGTTTTTTTTTTACACCAAACACATGGCACTTTTTTTTGGCTATTCTGCAGAATGTAGAATTTCCTTTCCCTCTGAATGTCAGGTTTATGCTCTTTAATCCCGATTTTTCATCCTGCTTGTTTTTAGATCAAACCTAATTGCAGGCTCAGTCAGTCTGTGCTTCCAGGGGATCCGGGCATGCCCGAGCGAAGACCCCAGGTAGTGGGGCTGATCTCCTGCTTCTTTTGTGCACATTGCAAACATTCCAGAGAAGCAGAGGGAGGATCATCTCCATGGACACATTAACACACACAGACACTGCTCAGGCAGGAAAGTAAAAAGAATCCCAGCTGTGTAAATAAATCTCTGCAGAATGGTTGTTTTTTTTATTTATTTATTTTGTCCTCTCAAAGCTGTTAAACTAGCAAAAGTAAGTTGTTTAAAATATTTTTCTCACACTAATGCAGCATTTTATTTGCTGTAGTTAAAGACTGTTAGAAATCCCTCAGTAAGGAAAATTCTCACACCAGAAAGCAGCTATAGGATTTGCTGATCTTTAGTACTGAAAATGCTTTTTAAATATGAAATCCTGCACATTCAAAGGTATTTTTTTTTGTTACAAAAAGAAAAGAAATAGAAAACAGTAGAATAAAATCAGCACACTCTGCTCTACAAGTCTTAAAGCCACACATTTCCCTTAAACAACCATAAGATAAAATATTGCTGTTTTATTTATATTGATGTTTCTATGCCATGAATTCTATGCCTTCAAAATCATGTTTTCTTGCCTCTATTCAAAGTTAAAACAGTTTTTTTCACTGCATTGCAGCAAGTTTAATACTGAATTCTGAAGATGTTCCAAACATGTTTTTTTTATTTACTTTACACAGCTGAAGCTGATTTCCCCTTTCCAACTCACTCCAGTGAAGCCACTAAACATCTAAATTATAAGGCTGAAACCATTGATTTTCTGGAAAAGAAAACATACATTTTCTATAACTTTCCAAATGCTGTTGCGAGGCAGGTGACTAAATGTTTTCTTTGCCTTATGCATGTGTAGAGACATACTAGCATTCTTTTCAGGGCTCTGCAGAACGTGGAATCTCTTGCACATGATTACATTATGAAACATGGACATGAGTCACTTAGTCACAGCTGAATGAATATGGGCCATAGTGGGTAAACTGGGGGGCTGAGTCAACGTCTGGGGGGGATTTGACAGCATAAAGGCTGCGGTGTCCTGCAGAGGTGGGACAATGCTTGGCTTTGTCCAAGTCACCGTTCTAGGACTGAGGTCAAAACCTTTGAGCGTTCTTTCTCAAGGGAAAGTTGAAGTTAATGAATTTAAGATCGAGTGGGGGAGGGAGCAGTTCCTGCTTGCAAATACTTTGTCTTATGAAAAGGGATTAAGTCATATGTCTGTAATGGTTTCCTTTGGGTGAAAAAACTATGATTTTATTTAGTTTCCATTCATAGTTTGTTTAGGCTGGTAAGATTTATTCTTACAAAATTTGGTGTTCTTAAACAGATTTACATGCAGCATTAAGAAAAAAAAAAACTCTTCTTATTTAATTTTACATGTTCAGTCAAAATTAAGTCAAATTGTCTTTTTTTTTTTACACTTTAAGAAGAGACACTGGTTGATTCATATTGTTTTACGTTTTGTCTGTAATCAGTATTAAGGAGCCTAAATTCAAGAGACTGCATGTTGGCATCTACATATAATGAAAAAAACAGACTTTCAGTACTTGTTGTAAACCACTCCTCCTTTCTTTTGATTTATTTTGATATTTTAAAATGAGTGAGGCATTCTTATAATCTGATAAATATGCTGCCACCTACATGTTTAATCTTCCTGTTTTTGTCTCATCACCTTAATAAAACTTCACTAATATGTTTTCAATCTACACATAGGCTTAAATGTGAGTAACAGTAGTTTTCAAACTCTTTGATGCATCTGTCTGCTTTCAGCTCCTGTCATATTAGCACAAGAAAAATTAAAACCAATTGGTCTCTTTCCCTCATCAAATATTTCAAAAACAAGTCTTTAACACATCCCAATATATAAGCTAATAAAACAGGATAAAACTGCTCATTGCCTGATTATTTGATTTTACATTATAGGATTGAAACAGATGATACTGCAGAGTCCCTGCATACATACACATTGATTTGGATATAATCCACTAAACTGTTTTAGAAACAAGAACCTATTTAACCTTAATTTAGAGAACCCTCCATTTTCCCTTAATACGATTTTCTTCATGCCAGTCATAACACACACAAAACGAAATCCTGATTAATTTCACCACTTAATTCCATCTTATTTGATATGCTTTGTCCCTCAAGCTCTGTTGACAAAACGTCACACGAGTCTGCAGAATCTAATGATGGCTGCATTTTATGTAGAGCTCAGAGAAAAACTCTTCAACTGTTTCACTTTTATTTTTATTTTTTTCTTTAGCAAATGATGTATCGTGAAATGATAATTGGTAAAGTGATGCTCATTCATATTTCAGAAACACATTCAGATCATTTTTTAAGCCTGTCAGAAGGCCATTGATGATATAATTAACCACATATCAAAAAATAATTTTTGCTTCTCTGATTATTCAGTCTTTTTTCATTCACATGTATAAAAGCCTTCAGTTGTAATGTTTTGCTTTCCCCATCTTGACTTTCACTGCATTGATTGACATGTTTGATGGGTTCAGATTCTTTAGGGTGATGTTTGTTGATGCCTCAGTACAACCAGGGGAGCTTTTTCAAGCACACACTGTTTTGCATTTTTATTCATCTCTATGCAAATGTGAATCAGTATGCTTATGGAAATTATTTTTTATTTTTTATTTTAAGTCTTTCACTAGAAAGAACTACTGATCATATTCATGGGGAGATAATCTATCATTTTATGGTTGAATGCATTTTTCTCGCAGCCATCTGCACTTAGCTCAGATTGTGACTGTAATTAAGGTTATATTATGCAAATTTCAGGAATTCGAGGTGGGTGGTCCCAAATCAACTCCAGAACAAGGCAAATAGCTGATTGGCCCAATTTAGCAGACTGGACATAGAGCCGTGATTACCTAGCAAATATGAGGAGTAAAGGTTTGTGCAAACGCAGTTGTGCTTAGTAAAGTCTGCTTCTACATCTCACAACTTCTATGTCAAAGAAAAAAAAATAAAAAATGAAAACCTTTACAGTCTGAACTGCCTGAAAAAAAAACTGTTGCTACATGTCATTATTGTCCTTCTTCATGTTTTATGGGAATGTTGTGGATTTTATTCTCTCCTTGCCTGAAGGGTTATGAGAATCAATACACAGAAGGGCAAAAGGACGTGTGATACTTGATGACAAAATACCTACAACCTGCTGAAACAGCACATTCCTCCTGCTCGCTAACCACTTCATCTCTGAATGTTAGTGTTAGCTGGAGGCTGTAACCTGATAGAATCCTGCATGTGGGTATTCACAGCAGTCATCTACTGGCTTTAACAGTGCTCGGTAATTTGGCCATTTCTATGTAAATTGCATGTTGTGCTGCCATATCACGATGTTGTACAGCAGCATATACATCAACTTTCCTCTTCACTCATTGGGATGATTAAAGGTAACTGTGAGAAGACAGGAAGTTGATTTAGAGGACAATTTGGCAGAAGTGCAGAGAGGAAGGCAATTAATAAGACCAATAAGTTGGTGAAAATTTGTGCAGGACCCAGAGCATTGTAATTACAAAGACGGGGATAAACCTAGGAACAAAATTATAGCAGTCATTTGTCTCAGGGGAGATATGCCTTAGTGGCTTTGAAGTAACACTATTTTAATGGATACAATATTTGGATGGAACCAAATGTAAAAATTTGTAAAATGTGGGTAAATGTATTGGTAACAGTTCAGCCAATCGGTTAAAGCTCCCACAGACATGATTGATGATTTTTCATACCTTGAAATGCCTAAAAAATCAAATCAATCCTCCCTAGTTACCAAATCAGCTTTGCTCTGGTCAGAACCAAGTGGACTATGCAAAGTATGCAGTTGTGTTGGGAATAAAAGCAGTGTTTTAAAGTAGTGGCTAAACCTTAACATTTCTGTAGCATAGTTTATTTCCATACAAACAAGAGCAAAATGAACTTTTCACATTTATTACAAACAACAACAAAAAATGAAGAACAATTATATTAAAAAAGGAAGAAAAAAAATAGGGCTTTTATCACAAAGTGAGATAAAATGTAATGGAAGTACACCTACAAAAAGCAAAAAAAAAAAAAAAAAGTTAGATGTTGTTTAACCCATTTGCTGTATAACATGCTTGAATTCTTAGCTTTCCTGTGAATATTTTGTTTCATAACCACTGTTTCTCAGAACTGCTTCACATCTGTGATGTATGGAGTCAACCAAGTTCAGGTACTTGTGTAGAGTAGCTTCAGTGGGACAATTTTTACTACATTCCACAGTTCCTTAGCCATTCCTAGTTTTGTCTCAGAAACACCAGTTGCTTTCACAGTCTTACTGAAACATTTATTTCAGATGATACGGACAGTAAGTTTCAAGCTACTCTGCGTTTCTTTGCAATTCTAAGTAGCCATCCTTCTTGTAATTCATCAGTGCCAATGGTCTATCACACTTTTCATTCTATCACACTTTTTAGACATTTCAGAGAAATTAATTTTGTTTCTTCAGTCAATCCACCATGCTATAAATCATTAAAGCATGAAAATAAAATGTTAATCTAGAGAGAGCGTGCATTTGACAGGCTTAACAAGAAAGTTCAGTTTATGAGAAATCTATGTTCTATTGTTGAAAGGGTATATTCAGAAGTCATACTGACTGAAAAAAAGTCAAATGAATGCATTTATTCTTTTTTAGCATTTGGGATGATCTGAAAATGTGTGCAAAGGTCAGAGTGTACAAAGATGGTGTCCATGTGCAACAGGGAAAGGTCTGAGTGTGCCAAGGAACAGTCAGAGATACTGTCACAAGAAGTTTGAAAAAAAAAACCATCTAGTTTTTGTCTTTTCCCAAATATTACTAAAAATCATATTGCATTCAGTATGTTAAGAAACTCAGAAGTCAAAACACAACTTTTTGCTCTCTGTCAACAGCACATTTATTCTGTTTCGTTAAGATTGTCTAGAATCGGGAGAATTAAGTTTACTTTCCATGTGTCTATTAAAGACTGTGGGAACTGAATTTAGTGGTGGCTCAACAAAGCATTGTAGTGCTTTCCATTTGTAAACAGAACTCTGAAATTCCGGACTTTAATTGGAAAAATCAACTGGAACGCCCAATAAAGTCAGAGTTCCCACTCAGAAAGTGAGAGAAAAGTGGAAAAAAGATTTTAAAACATTTTAATTTAATCACATTTGATCATGTACACCTTTTATGTCCACTGAAAATGGTTTCAAATGAACTGTTTCAAGAGAAACTTCATTTTGCTAAATTGTTAACCAATTACTCTTCAAGGTCACCCTTAATTGTAACTATGATTCACAGATCAAGTATCATGTGGTTTGTAAACAAAACAATACCCTGATGATATATCTGGGTGAGTTCAAAGTGAGTTAAAAGTTGTTTCTGTTATTTTCACAAAATATGTTGTAAGTCCTTCAAAGAGCCTAATATTCTGTTGGTCCAGAGAGCTTTAAAATGGGCTTACAGAAAAGTTAGACTCAAAATAAAAAACAATCGGATGTGACTTAAAAATTATCTACAGTGTAATAAAAATGTTGCTGTAAGTTTCTGAGAAACCTAAATTACAATCTCTGTTGTAGTACCAATATACCCCAGTGTTTTAGAAGTGGGTCACTGTGCTAATGGTGGAATTGTTCAATAAATCCTCTTGTAGCCATGCTCTGCTTTTCATTTTAAATGGCTGAGTATGCCAGGCTCATGCTTGAATGAGTACCTTGTTCATTTTTTGTAACATTTTCTTTTGGCACTATCACAAAGTCAGATCTAGTTAGATTTATGTGTCAGCCACAAGTGCAAACTCATCGCTCTAATGAATTAATGATTTTGTTGTGCTTCATAATGTAACACTGTGAGGAATGTAATTCTATATACAAAAGTTACAATTGTCGTGTTAGATGAGAGGCTTTAGCTGGATTCTTCCCCTGCTTTTGACAAATAATATCCCTTAAAGGAAAAGCTACATTGGGTAAAGTAACAATTGATTAAAAATCAATGCTCCTATGGCAGCACAATTAAAGGCTCACAAGTAAGATGTCAATAGTCAGTGAGAATGTAAACCATCACAAGCAATGCAATGAAATATCTGAGGAAACTGAAACAGCATAGATTTGCTGATTCAGTTTTCTCATTTGATGTTCTGTCCAATGTTGAACAACATGCAAAGCAGTGGTGCTGAATCCAAAGATATATTACCTTAGGTCAGTGATTTTTAACCCTCATCCTCAAGGTACTCTTCCCTGCAAGTTTTAGATGTTTCCCTGTTTCAGATCTGCTGAATTCAATTGAATTCAACTGATTTCAATTGTTTGATTAACAGGCATTTGCTGAACTGCAATCTTCTGAATCGGGTGTGTTAAAGTGGGAGAAGATCTCTTCTGCAGATTAATGCCACCAGTCTTTAGGGTTAATTAAGTTATCTAATTTAGAAATGTCTGTTATTGACATTAGCAATATTCATTCCTACACAGAATCACTGTTCCCAAGTTTAGTTTCCACAGAAGTAAAAAAAAAAAAAAAAAGAAAGATCGTCAGTTTGTGACCTTAGGCTTTACTGCAGATGGGTTATGCAGGAGGGCAATGTCCCAAAATGCACCAGCAAGTCCTGTTTTTAATGACAACAAAATTGAGATTTTTAAGTTGCCTGGTGAAATTCTGGGCTTAAATCCACTTAAATTGCTGTTTCAAGACTTTAAATTGGCAGTTTATACTTGAAAGCACTACAATGTGGCTAACCAGAAATATTTGGACCAATGAGAGAGAGAGAGTCACAATTCCTCCACAATGATGTAAATGAGATATCAGTTTTCACAAACACCTAATATTAGTCACCAAAATCAGAGGAGCAGGTTACTATGAATAAGATTGAGGTGGCAATTAATTATTCACCAACGGCCAAGTTTTTTTTGATACCTTTGTCAATCAGTGCATTTGATTACTTGAAAATATTAAGCCTGAAAAAGGCTAAATCTGTAGAAATCTGTAACACCTTTTCACAGCAAATGAACCTGTCGAGTCTCTTGTATGAGAAATAACAGAGTGAAGGATAGGATAACAAAGATTCCTGTCAACGTTTTTTGATGTACATTATCTGTATCCTCTCTTCACAAAGACATGTACTGTCTGGAAAATAAATAAGCCAAGTACTATCTCAAGGACAACTTGTACTCTTTACAAAACTTCCTCTCAGGAAATCCCCACTGCCAGCCCCACAACCATTCTTCGCCACACCTGTAACCTGAATCATTTCAAATTACAAGACTGAGGGATCGGGGCTTCCCACGCCAGCAGCAACAATAATTATACAACAATCTGACACGACTGCAGGCTGACGACTCAACTTCTGGCACTTCTTGACGCCCTTAAATTACCTTAACCAGAGAAACAACAATACATGGTGTCGGAGTTCACTTCCTTCCACACCGACGGGCAATTTAAGCAGCAAACCTTTTGTGTTTATCTCTATTCCATGCATAATATCCATCCTTTGGCAGCAAAACTGAAATTAGCATGCTAGGTTTCAATATCCTGTCAAGAAAAGACATTTGTTGGAAGGAAAGGTGCGGCTACAGCAAATTTATATCATCTGAGAATCAGCAAACCGAATCCGCAGCAGAGAGAAGCTTTTGGAAAGACATGTGGCTGTTGTTCTTATCTCTGTTTCACATATTCGTCCCATTTTCCAAATAACTCATCTCCTTTTTTGATTCAATCTTTTTCTTTCCATTTATCTGGTCTGTGCCAGTATTGCCATTTTGGGATCCAGAGGGCATTGATTGAGTGGATGTGGGGGGCTAATCATCTGGCTCTACTTACAAAGACATTTTCAACACAATCAATGCCACTGCAAGAGGAACTAAATCTTCTTAGGATCCCACAGTCCAAAGTAATATAGGACCTGTCTACCGCATGGGCGATATCTATTTTCTCTCATTTTGACTCTGTTCATTGTTTCGCCATTCCTTCGATTTTTGAACCACCTCATTAATTCTATATTATTGATGCTTTCAAAGAGAAAATGGGAGAATTTATCTGACTCTTGGGGTTTGAAATACGTCAGCGAGATCAGCTGCTGCGTGTGAGTCAATTTTAATGGAGGAAAATTATGGCCCCCCATCAGGAAATTGAACAGTAGAATGTTGAGCAAAGGCACAAAAGATGCTTCTACAGCAAGGACAAAGAGAGAGCCTAAAAGTGATTTATTAATTTCTGTTTGGAGTTTTATGTCCATCTTATTTTTCCCGCGAGTGTGAGGTAGCTGCAAACAACACGATCCTAGTATTTGTAAACTTGTCATTCCAGACCTGTCACACACAAGGATGCAAACAACAGAATGATGACCATCTATATGACTTGTTCATTAAGAGAAAATTCATTAGGAAAAGTTTCAGTCTTTCATTAAATCATTTCAATCAATGAATTAGTTCTCTATCCTGCACTTAAATGGATTGGAGAAAGTTTAATCTCAGAATGGCATTACATTTCTCAGACAGGAAGACAGATCAGTGCATTTCCTTAAGAGAATTTTCTAATCAGTTCTGCACTGTAAACAAATCAGCAGCTGTTGTATTTAAATGGGAAAATTCAGCTTAACCTCTCCACTTAAAGTCAAGTGAGTTAAGTTCTCATTTCTAATGGGTATTTTTTTGTCAACAAATGTAAGATTTGATCTACTGAATTAAAGAAAGCAAGGTAACAAGAATAAGTTTTCCATTTTTCCTATATAGGTAGACTTGAAGCGATACTTTAAGTGGCAATAATGGCATGTTTAATTGATGAAGAACAATAACACTGATTCTATAAAAGTAAATGGTATAGTAAAATACTGATTATTATATCTGACACTTTTTCCTGGCAGGAGAGTCATAACAAAGCCATGTTTGTGATGTTGAATGTGAATTTAATAATTTTTTAATAGGGTTAATGTAATTATAGTGTGAATTACATGAGCATTGCTTAAAGAAAAACTACCTTAGCTATTACTCTTTAGACTTCTATTCTTCCAACCCAGTAAAGGAATTAGACCAGAGGATACTTACTTATACTTATTTAGCAACCCTGAATAGGAGTATCTAGTTTCTATACTTTGGATCAACATTCTCAGATTCTTTTTTCTTCTTTTGCTCTTTCCTTTGTTATTTTGTTTGTATTTATTCTCAAGTCATGTGAAACACTTTGAATTGCCTTGTTGCTGAAAATGTGCTATGTAAATAAAATTATCTTACCTTACAACTCAGTTCTGATAAATCAGTCACACAACTTTATTTTGAGAAACTTAAAATATGATTGTCAAATTATGTGGACCTAAACTCATGGTGAATGTTTGCACCATAAACAGCAGGAAACTGAAGAAGAGTTTAGGAAAACAGATGGTAAACAGATTCAAACAAACTGCTGATAGCTGACACAAATGGAGCTCAGACTCTGAGCATGCAAGCATGAGGAATGTGAACTTGCTGCACAAGATCGACAATCAAGCCAGGTTCAGTGACCCTGGGCATGTTTTGTTTTCATAACCCTCTGCCACTGCAAAATTATTCCTCTCTACCCTCTTTGTCTCATCCTTTTGTTTTCCACAGCTTATTTCAATCTGAAGTTTCCACTGGACATTTGACCGTGCCCTGGTAAAAACAAGAGGCATACGTGAGTATTTGCATGCAATCAGCAGGCTTGTTTTTCACACTTATTTCATAATACGAAGGTGTAAGATAGCCGTTCATCAGAACTAATCCATCTGTCTTGTTTGCTGTCAGCGTGTTGCCCTTCATAGGTGTAATCATGCCAACCCCCAACCCCTACACACACACTCTCAGTCTGTCTCCCCGTCTCCTTCACCCTTCCCAGGTGTTCCCATAACTCACTAGGTTCTCAAATCCCATATGGGCATTCCCGAACTTCAGAGCCTGGATTTATGTCTTGCTGATGGATGGTGGAGGGGGTGCGGAGTGAGGATTGGAAGGTGATAGGGTCCACTTCAAAGAGAAGGACACGTTTGTTGTTTTATCCAAGGCACATGTGGTGTAACTGGCTCACGCTGCAGCTCCCTACCTCAGACAGCACACTCAACCACCAGTTTACACACAAAATATGCAAAAATGAAACAGTTGTTGATCATACCCTTCAGTATACATCTTCCATACAACAACAATGGCACAAACATAATCAAGCCTTTAATCTTCCATAATATCAAAGGTGACCCTTCAAAGATTGCTTTTAGACTGCACATGCATACAAGATCCCGGCACTTAAAAGCCATCTCATTCCATCTTATTAGAATATGTTTGGGTGACTTTGCATATTCCTTAATAGGTCAGAAACTACCTCACAAGTGTGTTTGTTTTTGCGCATGAGGAGCTCAAGCGTCCCCAAGCAGCCAGCATTTCACCGCACTGGGGCCCTCAGTGTGAAAAGATGATGGATGGGTGGCGTAGCATCGCCTCTGCGAACGGATGTGTAATGAAGCCTGCTTTGCCTCTGTAACATTTCAGCTGATTGATTACAAACAGAGGCCATTTAACAAGCAGTAGGGTTGCTTCTTAAGAATGCAACACAGCTTCACAAATGAGACTATACATTTGGCATGTGTAAAAATTGTTTCTCTTTTCCGCTGTTCTTTTTAAATACAAGCTGTCTTGGTGGGCTTTTTTTTACACCAACAAGAATAGGGTGAAGCTCCATGAAAACTTACAAAGATGTCCTTATCTGAACGGTGCAATTCTTGAAACTGATTGTTTGATTGAGATAAGAAGATTGAAGTTAAGTGGTTGTTGTACCTTCTGAGGTCCCAGTTCTCTCATTTATATTTATTTCTCTTTTTCTCTTTGTCCTCTGCTTTCTCTGTAGCTGCTCTCAAAGCACTTTCTTTCTGAGAGGTTCCCAGCTTTACTCTTTGTGTAGCTGAAAGCTGATGTAACTTGTGGCTGTTAATCCAAGTAACCAGGGTGATTCAAAAGGGTCCAACTTTCCCACATTTTGTCCAAACTACTGTTTGCTTTGCCTCTGCTTTTCTTCACTGTTTGGTGTGCAAAATAAAACCTGTTGTCAAAAAAAAAAAAAAGAAAAACTAAAGATTGAACCTGCTCTTGAAATGGAGAAACATTTGTTGGTGAACCTGATGCATAAAAGTAAGTAAATTCTGTTGTCATCGCAGTAGCATAAACTCACACTGAAAATGCTTGTTCATTTCACTAAACTGGAGCACGCACAAATAATTGAAATCTTTGACCATTGCTCTAAGTTGTCAGCAAAATCTGGTTGGTTCCTTGTTTATGCACAAATCTCTTCTGCTCACTCCACTGGCTTTTAAAGAAAACAGGAGGTTCATGACGGTGGAGACCCACCAAAGGAGATCAATTTTTATCTCCAGTAAACTATTTATGTCTTGATTTGAGCTTGATTTTATTGTGCGGCAGATTCTTATTTAAAAGGTCCTGCCATTTTGGAGGCTTTATAATGCACTCTAGCAAGCTTTAACAGATGCTTTAGTACAGTAAAAGACTCACAGTATCACAAATTCTGCCATCATATTAAAAAATTGGCATGAGGTCCTTTTCCACACCTCATGTTCCAAGCATGAACACGCCATATCCATGCCATATTTCAATCCCACCCCATGTGAAATATTTGTTGCTGAAAACAGTTCCCTTTAGTTTAATCTGACTTGTTCCACATGACTGTATTTGTGATGGTAGGAGAAACATATGCTTTCTAAACATCTGACCAGTTGGCATCTAGATTTGTTAACCCAAAGTTGCCACTTTTTTTCTGCAGCTCTCTACCAGTGAGCTTTAGAGATTTGTTTTATCTCCCTCGCCATCCTGTCCACCATGCAGGGTGCCAAGATAAATACGGGTCCACATCCAGGCTAATGGCTATTGGCTAAAATAAATGGGCCTACGTGTCATGTTATATTTATATCCCAATTAACCAGAAAGTCATGCATTAAAAATTAAGTGTTTCTAAACACCCTGATTAACTTAAAAAATGTAAATCATACATTAAGAATACTTTAATTACTTCTAAGGAGTTTTTAGTGGTACCAATATTTGTGCCAATAGTGACTGAAAAAAACATAAATTTCTAACTACTGAATATTCTCAACCCACTAAACAAATGTAGTCAGATTAAAGGTGGATGTTTCTCAAAACAAAAATATTCTTAATGTTGAATTCATATTAAGGCACCACACACACCCTTCCTATTGGAGTTAATAAATTTCACAGAAACTGTATGCACATCAGTGTGGCTGCATTTAGTCTCTGTGCTTTCATATTGTTTTCCATCCTTGCGCCATGTAGAGAGACTATCGAAATTGATTCATTTAGCCAGGCAGGGGTGCCACAAAATTCTGATTCTTAATGTGTGTGCATGTGTGTTTGCAAAGTGTGTGTTGTACTGGCCCTGAAGTGACACAGCGAGGGTATAAATAGCGCAGGCCCACAGATCACTGTGCCAGACAGAATGTGGCATCTGCTGTGCTGAGAGAGAAAAGTGTTTGAGAGTCTCTAAACTCCTCTCCATTTCATTTCCAATCCCTCTTTTTCTCACTTGTTTTTCCCTCTTTTATACCCCAAGCTTCCAAAACCCATCCACTCTCTTGTTTTAATATTTTGTCATCTTCCTGCTATTCCCCACTCCCCTTATTCCTTAACTCTTTCTCCCTTGGTCTTGCTTTCCTTTTCGCCTTATCCCCCTCTCACATATCTACACATCTGCTGCCATGTGTTGAGCATTGCAAGACAGTCCCACTTTCCATTTAGGTTATAAGATCGCATTTCAAAACACACAGAGAGCACCAGAGGAGCTGAGGATGTGGTGATAAAAACATAGGAAACAAGGAAAACAGCAGTGGCCCTGCAGAGTTTTCACATTAAAGGGTCGATTTTAAACCATCTCAGTTTCAACATTCCTGTGCAGCACATTCACAATGTAGAAAACATTTAATCTCACATGATTATGTGGCATTCTCAAGATGCAATCTTGACCAATTTTGTAAGAAAAGGAGACAAAAACTGATAGAGATAAAAAAAAGTCCTTGTCATTGTTTGGGGATTAAATCCCATCCAGAACTGATTAATAGTCCAACTGATTTAGTGAATCGTTTCCTTTCTCCCAGTAAAGCCACAGTAATCTGAAAGTAAGCTCTCAATCTTTGCATCAGTCACATGGTGTCACACTTTGGAATATGTCTAGGAATAAAACTCATCCACCCAGTATTTGTTTCCCCACCCAATGCCCTACATAAATACGCACACAAGACAAAGAAATCAGAGCAGAACAATTTTTTTCAAATGCTATTGTTGGTGTGTTCATTTATCTTTTAATATGTATTTCCCAGAAGCTCACCACTTAATCTTATAATCTGCTTTTGCTTTGATGGAGAGTTGTATGCCCGCAAGATAGAAGATAAACATGCAGGCACACATCTGCACATAGACATTTGCAGCATCAGCAAAATTAATAATCAGTTTAATCATCTTTAAAGCTTCATTTTTACAATGGTCCATCTGTTCTTTCCCCATCGCTTTTTAAATTCTGACTATAAATCTTTTGCTTTAACCATCTGAATGCGTTGTGACAGGTATTTTTTCGTATTTGTGTGCTGACTTGGCATATGTCAACCCCTTTGGTGCTCTAGTAATTGTTTCAAGAGTTGGTATTAGATAGCGGCAGAGATCGAAAAAGGGAGAGAAAAGTAGGAGCTGCCATCAAGAAGACAAGGGACTGTCCAAACGTCAGCAAGAAAACGGCAGCAGGTCATTTTTTCGTTCTTTTTTTCCCCCTTTTTTTTGCTCTCAGGCTCTGTTCTTGCCTGTGAAGAAGAAATTCAATCTTCATCCCTTCACTCACAGATTTCTTTTCTCTCCTCTTTTTTATCAGCCTGCCTTTGTGCTAAAATTATTCTTTGCCTTCTGTTCCCTTCTTCCTATTCCTCAATGCATTTCTTTTCCTTTACCAGGTTGTCAGCCACATCAGCATCAAACATGCACAGAAGTTTTAAACACTGCAAGAACTTATTTTTGCCTTTAAATTGAGTAATTATGTCAGTGATTGAAACAAATGTGGTCTCGTTCCTTCAGCCTCTGTCATTCACTCATTTCTTGCACGCAGCATTAACATTTACTGTACGTCTTGACTGGCAGGTGCAGTGCCTCAACAATCTGGGATCAATGCAAAGAACTGATGGGGGAACACATGGAAAATACTGAGCTTGCCACTGTCAGGATGAAGGGCTAATTATGAAAAAAAATTATTTAAGCTGATAAGACTCAATAGAAAAACCTTTAATTTTCCCCAATGTCTAAAATGTGGTTCTGTTTAAGTATTGCTACCTAAAGTCCCTCAGAAGTTTTGCCACATTACAACCAAACCTCAGCATTTGTTAATGAGATAGACTAACACAAATTACTGCATAACTGTGGAAGAAAAAGGATACATCCATCCATTGTCGATACCTACTCAAGCCAGTGTTACAATGGGCCTGATGCCTAAATAAAACAGTCATTGGATGAGAGACAATGTACACCACAGAGCACAAAAAGACAAACAGGATGAACAACCATGTACACACACATTCATACCTACTAATATGCAAAATCCATGCAAAAATGGCTCTGGTTGTGCAGTTCCAGGAAGATGTTACATTGTTTCTTGATTTTTTTGCATAGCAGCAGCACAACATAACTACTTAGATATACCATCAGACAACTGAATGCTTTAGATGAAACATGTACAACATTTGGCTTGGAGGCCACTTGTGGCCCTTGGAATGACTCAGTGTGTCCCTTTATCACAAACCAAGAACAGTCATAATTTAACCCACCAGCGGAAGAAGCTGATGAAAGAAGACATTTAATTTCTTTTTGAGGATTTCACAGACCAATTAGGATGGCAAAATGGAAATGTTGGAAACACAGAGCGATTACTTTTTACTATAGTCCAGTTTTTCATCTTAGATTTTTAACATTATACCTATTAGAACCATCAGTATTCAGCAACTCAGCAACAACCCATATCCCATTTCTGTTGGTGAATCTGGGCTAATTAAATAGAAAACAATGAACCATTTTAAAATGTGGACATTGTATGTCTTTCTTTTAACAAGGTCAACAATGATTTAGAGGTCATTTTTACACAAAATCAATCATAGCACTCTGACTATGACTAACTCATATAAAAAGTTATGAATTAGTCATATTATTGCACAGGTGGAAAAAAGTTGTTTCCCCAATTTGTGTAGTTCTTTTAACTTGAAAATTGGCCCATATGACATAAAGTCTTGACACCAGTGTCTTAGATCAAAGCATTTTCATGACCCAGTCAATGTAAAAACCTGACTCTAACTGGGAATCTATGCCTGAAATAAAATTTGACTGAGCTTGAGCTAAATAACTCAAGCTCATTTATCAGTTATTAAAATTACACTTTTGAATGTGCAAAGCTAGTAGAGACATACCTCAGGAGACTTTCAGCTTTAATTGCATTGAAGGATGGTTCTACAAAGCGTTGACTCAGGGGACTGAAGGCATATGCAAGGCCCTTGTATAATAAAAATCATATAATGAACACAAAAATCGAAATTAAGTCATTTTCCCTCCACTCCACAATTATCCACTTTTTTTTTTCTTTTCTTTTCACTTTTATGACATTACTGTTTCAAAATATGAAAAAGTTTAAGTGGATTACTTTACACTAAATAAACTATTTAACTGTATACTGTATCTCAGGGCACATGTTCACATTAGAGAGGTTTCTCTTTCAACCTTTTGAAAACTGAGCCTCAGGCCTAAAGGACGCCATCCGGGGATTTGGAACGGTTGAAGGCTTTTGGCTGGCGCATCCGTCCTGAGAATTTTCCAGGGCGACATCAGTGCCAGGATGCCATACGTCTGAGGGCACAGAAGAGCATTGTGACCTGGCGCCCACGTTTAGGGGCCTGCAGAGAGAGACCACAGAGAATAACACTGAATGTCATTGTCGGAAGGCAAAATGCCAGCGATCTGCTCCATGTCCCATGACATCACGGCAGACAGCTATCCAGCTGTGGACAAGCATGCAGCACTTTAAAAAAAAGTAATGAGTCTTTTTATACCACAACTTAAATATATATTTATAAGCTTAATGCGACATTATTTGTGCACAAATAAAATATGTGCTTCATATTTTATTTACATATATTCTTTCTCAGTCTTAAACTTTTAGAAGGCAGGAATCTAAAAATACAAGTGTTGTGCTCACAGCGCCAACGATTCTGACTCACAGACAAGAATGCACTTGTTTTCCACTGATGAAGTACAGATGTAGCAAGAGGTTGTTGTATGAGTACAGCCAAGCGAGAGCCTACTTAGACAAACCACCCATTGTATTGGATTCACCGTTTTTTTCTTTCGGGTTTGAGGGAAGATTTAGACTGAATCCAAAAGTTTAACCAGATTAGTATGGAGCAGCTTTAATGAGGACACAGTTGTTTTTGATCAAACAAAGAATATCCCAGCTTTTCTAAAACTTCTTCATGAGACAAGAGAAAATTAATTTCGCTGCATACTAAGATATAACACAGAGAGCTCAGTGAGTAATGTAACTCTTTTGAAAAACTCCTGAGACCAAATTGATGCTGTTTTATGTTAAGAAAAAAAAATGGACAGTGTAAGAAAGCATACTTTTACATTTCAAAAGACAGCTCAGTCATATGGAGGCTCTGCATACAGTCACGCTAACAACAGAAAATCAATAAACATTACAAAATGTACCTAAGAGGAAAATGAAAAACAAACTCAACACATGGAGGCACAATTCATGCATAAATATTAATGAACTTTTGTGACAAAATTCTCCAGTATACATGGAGAATAAATGAAACAGCTCTACGTGTATGACAGAGCAGGAGTGCTCATTATCACTTCAAGAATTGTCAAAACATGGCTCCCACAGCTTCTGAAATAAGCGAACAGTGTTATCTCTTCTGTAACAAATCTGCTCCATCTAAACAGCAAGGATCATCTCATTAAGCTACATCTTAAGATATTAATATGTCGGGTCTTTTTAACCATTTTTAGGAATATCCTTTAGGGAAAATCCTCGTTCTGTTAGTGGAATTAGGTTACCATCTAGCAGAATTTAGTCCTACACTGAAGTAGTGAGATATAAAGCATATAGCAACTTGTCTGTTGTGGACAGTGCCAGAGTATAACAATATGTAGACAAATGTGTAGACAGGAGACAGGAGATTTTTACACATTTGTTAAAATTTTCTGTTTCACATAATCTGTGAAAAAAAAAATAATCAAGCTCCTCCCTATGGTCCTACTGCTATTTGCATATATACGTCACTTGGTCAGAAACAACTAATCAAAGCGAAGATTGCCTGATTAATGCTGTCAGTCACTCTTGTGTACACACCCTCCACCTTGCTCTCTGCTGTGCTTTGACTGGGTTACCACAATGGAGCCTGCAATGAATGCACAGGCTAGTTAGGACACAACCAATGATGGCAGAAAAACAGTTGGTAAGAAACTGTAAGTTGTTTCTCCTCCATTAACAGAGCTGAAGTGCATTTATTGATGACTGACAATGCTAAGACACTTGCCCTGGCTATGATTGGTTCTTTCTGAGCAGGAGTTGTGTATTAAGGGGCAACAGTGGTGACGGTGGTAGGAGTTCGGTCCGGTAACTGATGGATTACTGGTTCAAGTCCCTGCTGTCCTTCTCTGTCATTGTTTCCTTGGGCAAGATACTTCACCTGCCTTGCCTGCGGGTGATGGTCAGGTGTCAGACTGCTCCAGGGTAACTGTGCCAATGCTGAAACCTGGTCTAATAAAAAGTATATACAGTATCTGCTTAAAGGTTATTTTCAAAGGTACTTTTAATCTGACAAAGAAGTTTAATCTAAAGACATAATCTATATTTTTCTGTACAACTAACAGATCAAATAGGAAACTAAAGCCAATAACACCAATAATAATAATAATAATAAAAAAAACATTTAAAGTTTTGCTACAAAAGTGAGAAAAAATATACAGTTGCAGCATAGTACTGTATTTGGCTTGTTAAACTTCTTTTTTCCCCTAGCTTTCATCTACACTAAGCTAATAATTTCAGAAACTTAAAAAATGTAAATTAATCTGTTTTCTCTCCTATGCATTACCAACAAATGAAAAGATTACTGAAGTATGACATGTTTCAAATTGCTTTAGGATGCTCAGGCACAATTTCCTTAACACCTTGCTTGAGAATTCAAAGTTGATGTTGGAAACTGAAGGGATGCAGACACAAGCAGCTACTTACAGATTGTGCATCAATGTTCTGAGGTTAGTGGTGCAAAAGATTTACTGTGGTCACCGAATGTGTGAACGGATGATAAAAGTGGCATATATGTCAAGTTGGTAAGTAAATTAATATGACAAGGCAGTGAAGGCACATTTAAAATTAATCTGCCTTGTATTTCTGGTTTTGAAGAGTGTTCACCTAACATCTGGATGTAATGCACATTTATATGCTAAACAAGGCACAGCAAAAATAATATAAAGGTTTTTCTTTCCTATGATCTGTACTCTTCTTTGCAAAATAATGATCTATGAGGATCATATATTCTCCAAAGGGTTCTTTGCTTTTTTTATTTGATATGTAAGCTAATAAAACAATTACAACGTACTTGTAAGCACAGCTGTGTCTTGAATCGCAAGTCTTGAATAAATGTCAGGATAAGTAACCCAAACATTTGGCTATCTTTCATTCTACCTATTCACATCCATAAATGTATTCCAAACTTGAACTAGGGTCAATAGGAATCCATGCAATTACTGAATAAGATATGTATTAACCCATAAGACACTTATATAAACTTACTGAAGACTGAAGACTGAGACTAATGTGCTCCAATTAATAGAAACATGCATCATTGCTCATAATGGCAAATGGTGAATGCAAGAAAAAATTATTTTCTCATTAGGGAATGTAGCTATTTACGAGAAATTTCTGAGCTAAAAATAATATAAATTGTAATGCTTATGTCAGCTGGTCTGGAACAAATTGGTAAAAAGGGAGTCAGAAAAAGGGGAAAAAGGGTTACACACAGCTATCTCTGACAAAAACTAAGGACTTGTGGCAGATAAACAAACAACTTACAGTTTTATGTTAAGAGGAGACACATTTTATTTAAATATTGTCAATTTATATGCAAATGTATACATATCATATTTATTGAACAGCTTTGAGGGCTGCCAGTGTTGCCTTGTAGTAAGAAAGTCCTGGATTCAAAGCCCAGTCTGTGTTCTACTTTGCTTATATGGGTGTGTATGTGTGTGTCCATTGTTGTTTTTCCTGTATGTGTCTATGTTGCGCTGTGATGGACTGGCGACCTGTCCAGAGTGTAGCCTGACTCTCACCCAATGAAAGCTCGAGACATGCACCATCTACCTTGAGACCGAAAAAGAACAATGGACAATGGACAGATGACTGGAAAGCTTCATTTTATGAGGAACTATTCTATAAATCAAAATAAACTATGTCACAAACAAGTCTCTACCTCAGGCTCCCCCCCCACCCTACCAAAAAAACATTATGTGTAGCCTTCAATAATACTAATTGTACATAATTATTCTGCTATACTGACTACACCAAGGATTGTTTTTTGAGAGAATAGTCGTATTCTTGAGTAAATATTGTGAGTTATTGATTGTGCCCTTCCTTGTAAAAACATATTTTTATGCCTCTGCCTTGCTGCACTGACCCGTATCTCAGACCACTGCAGTGCCTCTATTCAGTCTTGACAGTGTTCACTCCTCTGAAATGCCTTGTACAAATACAAGTGAAGCTTATCTTAGAAAACAGCCTCTCTGATTTATCAGCAAGTGAAATGTAAAACATTTCTGTTTCTTTCTATTGGATAATGTTCCAGATCAGGCTTGAGGATGTTAGTTTTTTTTTTTTTTTTATCTCTTTTTCATTTTTAATCTGTGTTCTTGATTAGATGCAGTTCTGGTCAGAAGATTAGACATTTTCACCACTCAGTTGAGTTTAAAATTGGACCTTATAATGACTCATCTGAAATGTTGTTTTTTAATGGACTGATAATAGTAGCATACTGTACAACTTGAATGATATTTAAAAGCAGGAACTTGGTTCTGGTTTGACGAATTGTGAATGTC
Organism: Xiphophorus hellerii; assembly: GCF_003331165.1. Lineage (NCBI taxonomy): Eukaryota > Metazoa > Chordata > Actinopteri > Cyprinodontiformes > Poeciliidae > Xiphophorus > Xiphophorus hellerii. The sequence goes on from NC_045673.1 coordinate 15,743,376, forward strand.
ATCTAATGATCCACATAGGATAAGAAGTTCTAACTGGGCTGTTTGTGTAAGAAATGGTGGAGCTAGTTTAAATTATTTGGTTTCCTGGCTTTTCAGCATAGCCCTTCCATTTTACCAGGGTTGGAATCAGGTTATTTAAAACCTTTTTTTCTGTTTCAAAATGTTGATTTGAGGGTAAGATAAAGAATTGTGAGGTTGTCCTCCATCTTAGTTATTCCATCCACTTTCTGCAACATACTAACTTGAAGAAAAGCAGCCCCAAAGCATTATGGTATTGCCACCATGCTTGAAAGTTAATATATAGTTTTTGGGTTTGAAAGCCTTATCTTAACTCCTGAGATTCTGAAGATAAAAAGATAGTGATTGAAGATGCCAATTTTGGGGAGATGAACTTCTATCTTGGTCAGCACACTCTTTTGATGGCAGTGCTGAACTTACTTCACTATGGACAGTGGGGTTTCTTCTGGTTTATGAAAGATTTGACCGTTGGCATGGTCTCTTAAACATCCTAACAAATTTACTCATATCAAATCGGATGCTTGGAACCTACACACAATAAAATCTTCTAACAGAACAACAATCCCAAACCCAACTAAACCTGGCTTTTGATGGCTGTCAAGCTTGCAAAATGATCTGTCCAAAGTCCAGATCAAAACGTGTTGAATATTTGTGTGCTGTGCTTAAAAACTGGTTTCCTAACAGGAAGCCAACCAATCTGACTGAATGCTATGCATTCTGTCAAGCAGAATGTAGCTACAACACCCTGATGGTTACAAAAACCGTGTGGTCAAAATAAAAGCTCTAAAGTAACATTACATCAAACATTAGTGGAGGTGTATGTATATTTAAATTTGTTAGGGTAAAATTGATAGAAAATCCATAATAAATCATAAACTTTTGCACCCATTATTTTGCTTTTAAACATAACAGAACTTTTAAGTTGTAAAATAATTTAACTCTTGACAATGAACAGTTTAAATGCATCTCTGAAATGTTAACTTATAACTCAGATTATATGTTTCATAAGTCTATAGCAACTTGCATACTTGCATATACTTATTATGTTTACGTTTCTAAATCATCAGAAAGGGGGGTATGCTAACTTACTTCAGACTCACTCACTTGTGACAGTACAGCGCTGTTCCCCTGCAGGACATTTCATCTTGAGACCAACAACTGACCTCATGCCAGCAACACAATGTTAAAGCCAAAAGATTAAGTAAGTGTTTTCTGTGTGCTCTGCTCTTCTGCCAGAACTGCCTCCTTCAGTCTTGGCTGTTATTTCTAAGAGCTTGATGTCCTTTGTGTTGCAAGCATTCGTGCACAGCAGTTCCTGAGCTGTAGAAATAGAATTTAGGTAAACAAATTTAGCTCCTACAGCGCGTCACATTTTGTTTCACAAAAACTCTCCTTTGGAGACGAAGAAACAGATAAGTGAAACAGAAATTGCATATTGCATTCTTTCTAACTGCTTATCGTAATGACATGCAAGCCAATGAGGCTTTTAATTGTTTTCAGTTTTGTGCAGAATGCAAAACGACAGTGTCATTTTACCATGCAGTAAAATTCAAGACATTTAGACATTCTGTAATAAGTCAAAGGTGCGTGTGTCATCACACAGACAACGCCGTGAGTTTAAGAGTGCAAACGAGTATGTAAGCGAAACCGAGTTCATTGTGATGTGCAAAAGGCAAAACCATTTGTGCTTTCAATTGCACTTCCAGTCGGTGAACACAGGTAAGATGCAATACCCACAGGACACACTGTCTCAGTTTTAGACATTACATCAGCGTTGCACAAGAACCAAGCCAAAAGACATATTTGCCAGTCAAATACATTGTCATTGAATCCTCTTTTATGTATATAACCCTCTGTAACACCATTTTTAATGTAGGAGAAAATCTCTTCAAAGCAGTGCAGAAAAAGTAATCCATTTTTGCAGAATGCTGGAGGGTTTCTTGGAACACATAAATGGTTATTTTCTGTTGTAGCACTCAAACCAAACTACCAGTCGGTAAGTATTTGCCAAATAGAGCTCGTGTGAAGCCCAGTTCAATAGGCTCTTTAGATCTCTACAGAGAACAGTTTGTTTTTCCACATTTCTCTGTATCTCTCTCCAGACCTCTAATCCTGCTCCATTGTGTCTCAGTGTTCCTTTTTGGTGGGCATGGAACAGAAGGGAAAGCTGATATAATAATTACAAATCCTCATTAGGACTTGTGAGAAACATTCACAGTTGCTCTACCCTTCCAGCTGAGCCTTTTCATTTTCTCTGTTCCTGGCCTATTCAGATACATGCACATGGCCTTCTATCTGTTGATTACCCATTTTGCTGCAATTCCTTACAAACATGCATACAGACATTATACAACAAAGAAAAAGGTACTGAAAAAGTTTCTATACTTAAAAACAGTATTATGCAGTTAATAGACAACTAATAATCCACAAGCAGGCTTTTAATGCTGCCTGGGTTTTTTTGCTTCACATGTTTTTGAGTAAATAACACTGCAGTCCACGACTAATTAGATCTGAATCAGAGACAAACTGGGCTGATCATCTGACAAGCTTAATGTCTGAGGGCATGCACAGTGTTTCCAGACCATTTTCTATTTTTGGCCATGGCATTCGAGCTTACTAGAGAAAATTTTGTATTCAAAAATTTGAATACAATCTTTAGAAAAACTGCAATGCAAACTAGACTCTATGTTCTTGTAGATGACATCCTCCAAACCCCCCACATAATTTGAATACATTCATGTGTGCAGCAAATTTGCAAACACTTCACTGGGTTTAAAAGTTTTTATTGTACAACTGTATGAGACTGTCTGTCTTTGTCTTCTGGCTAAAAGTTACTCCAGTCATTCTCAGCCTGGTGGGTGGGCCAGATACTGTGCTGGCTGTTAATTTGTAGGCTGAGCTTGTGGGGGAATGGGTGGGACAGAATATGGTTTCGGGAATAGTGTGGAGAGTGAGGGGAGCAAGGGATGTGGGTTATGCCCTGGTGGGTAGTGGGGGGTTTGGAGGATGGGTGCACCTGCCATGGCTGCTTGGTGCGTGGGGTTCTGGATCCCATCCGTGGTGGGGCTTGTTGCAACTGCTCTGTGGCAATTCACCACTTGCCATTTTTGGGGATCTCTGAGGAACCCTGCGTCGCTCTATGGTGTATTAATACGGACACAGGCAGGTAGGTAGATGGCCCATAGGGGAATTCGAACAGGGTCGTTGGCACCCATCCCCTTCTCCTTCTCCCTAACATATGTAACACTACGTTACAATAAATCTTGATGTGTGGGACAATGGACTTTGCAGGTATGCTTCTGTTCTCTCTAGGTACTCTGGCTTTCGTCCCACAGTCAGAAAACATGACTGTGAGGTTAACTGCTCTCTTAATTATTCTTCCACTTTGTGAGTGTATGTCTCTGTGTTACCCTGTGATGGACTGGCGAGCTGTCCTCCAGGGTGGACCCCATCTCTTGCCCAATGACCTCTGGAATTAGGCACCAACGCCCCTGTGACCATGCAAGGAAAAGCAGGTATAGATAATGGCTTTTTATATTCAGGAAACAATAACTTGTATCCCCCAACAGCCTATATTGGAAGTCTACCCACAGTTAGCAGATTTAGGTTTAAGGTAACCATTTTATTTTACTAACATATTAGCAATAGTAGTAATGTTTCAAAGCAGCCCAGCCATAGTCCTGACTTGAATGTTGTAGAGAACCTGCAAAGGTAGCTAACAATTAACATGATGGCAAGGACACCTTCCTACAGACCAGGAGCTCATAACCAGAGATAAAACAATTTAATTGCTTGTGGACACAGGTGGGTAGAGTATCTAAGAGCTTCAAGATATTTTTACTCGAGTAAAAGTAAAAAGTAACCATCCATGAAATTACTCCAGTAATTTTTAAAGGCTGCTCATGTAATTGATCGTAACATCTGATTTAATATTCTACAATGATGTCATCAGACAGACACAAAAAAAAAAAACTTTCCATTTTGAGAGATGTCTGTCTCATTCCCTATGAGAAGCAAACTTATCTAAATGAGAATATTTTTAAACTAAATGCCAGGACGTATAGCTAATTATTAGCTTTATGTCTACCTACCGCTGGTTCTCCATTTCTCTGCTCGTTGTAAACTGACTTTCCTCCGCCTGGCCTCTACGTGTCTCTATTTTCTTCACTCACTCCGAAAGCTGTGAGTGAAAATGAACAATAAAAGAAGCAGAGAGCAGCTCATGAAAATAAGGAAGTAAATGCTGTTGGACTGGAACCGTAGCTTTACCTCTGTCGTTTAAAGAGAAATGTATCAGGTAGCCGCTCCGTGACAGAATTATAAGAACGATTAGGCTAAGGAAGTTAGCGCTTAAGCTAACTCCTTGATAGACACATTATTATCGTAAAGCAGCCCATGTACAAAGAGAGACAAGTGAGAGGAAGACACGGACAAGTAAGTAACAGTGCTACTGTGCAGTGTAAAAGAAAGGGGAAAGATTTGTATCTTGTGTGAATACGTTAGTCAGAAAGAAGTGGTAGAAGCAAAGAGGAGAATTTTCCCCCTTGTAGTCAAGTATTTTTATTTTGCTATTCTGAGTCAGCCTTGATGGATAGTACACAAACAACAGCTCAAAAAGAGAAAGTAAGGAGGGACACAGGTGAACAATATACTGCATGTTTGTCTTCCTCCTCCTTTCAGTTCGAAGAGACATAAATACACACACACACCTAAAAAAAGAAAAACGCATAAAGGTCAGGGCCTTGGGAGAGCAAGAGATATTTGGACCCGCTGAGACTACACATACTCAGCACTTTGAGTTAGTAAACTAAGGAGAGAGTGAAAAAGGTATTTCAGTAGCTGCAGAAGCAGGATACCGTTTAATAGGACTTGGACAATGTATTTTCTTGTGTGCAAGGTTTACATTTAATATTTTTTTTCTGCAGAGCTTTGCTGTCCTTAATGTGCTGCAGAAGCATGCCACTAATCAGACATAATGTCATGACCACCTGTGTCCTATTATGTATGTCCACATTTCTGCAGTCAAAGTAGCAATTTGTTGATTTTATATAATGACAACATGTGATGTCAGTTGTTTTATTGCTTTCTGATTGATTTTTTTACTCTAATTTCTTAGACTGAAGACAATACAAATGTGTCTTGTCTACTTTAATATTCTTCATCAGCTATAGAAAATTTACAAGGCTAACCCCAAACTATCCGATAAGTGCCCTAGAGGTGCTTGTTTTCCTACACTGTACTTGGTTGTGTACTAAAGGAAGAGATTTCTGAGATTTACCTGTTGATGCAGTTCCCTAACAATGTCCATTTCCACTGTTGGGGAACCTTATGGAAATAGACAAAGATCTTAATACATTTCAGATTACGTTTTTGGAAATAGCCCTGGCACTGGAAAGAAACATGCATTGCCTTTTGAAGTAAAAAAACAACAAAAAAACAAAACATATAATCTTAGAAATAGTACCGTACATAAAAATTTGCCAGCCTTATTTAACCCCTTTACTATCAACCTCAAAACACTTACATGTAAGTCAATGGGTCCATGAAGACACAGGTGATGAGCACTGAAACACAAAGTTCTTAACATTATGGTGATATTCCAGTTTTTGAATTTGGTAGTCAAGTTCTTAAACCATTTCTAGACTGCATAAGCCTTCTTATGCACTTATAGGATGCTGTACAATATCTGGCAGAAAGAGTTGAAGGGCTGAAAGAGGGCACAGCCATCAGGGAATTCTGTTTTCACTCCAACTATACAACCCATAAATAACAAAGTGCAACGCATTGTGTATTCTGATGCCTATCGAGCAGAACCAAAATAAACTTCTACAGCAATGTGAGCTGTAACATATTTTCTATTAGATCAGATCTACAATCGCTTCATACATGAGCCAGTCAGACTGGGCTGTCTGTGACCCTGTCACTGGTTCCCCAATTTTCCTTTCTAGGACCACTTTTTATAGCTGGTGACCACTACAGAACCCCATGAGAGATGAAGTTTGCCAACCCAGTCATTAGCCATCACACCTGGCCATTGTCAAACTTGTTCAGTTTTTTCCGTGTTTCTATTTTTCTGCTTTAACACATCAACATCAGTGAGAAAATCTTCACTTGTTGTCTTATATATTTTATCCCAAAACAGGGACCTTGATGAAGAGATAATGGGTGTTATTTTACCCGTCAGTGGTCATAATGTTATGCCTGATTGTTGTATGTTAGGGATTATAGTTGTGAATCTTGGACTTTTGCCTCATTTAAAGATAGCAATCACTCCCAGAAGATCTTAGTTATATACCATGTCCCATGCTATTTGTTTCTGGTATGACTTATTTATGTGATGCGCAGATATTCCAGTCACGATGGATCACAAAGACGAATCCCTGGAGGGAGCCACGGGGCTGAGTCAAGATGATTTGCCACAGATGGATGGTTCCTGTGATGCGTGTGAGCCTGATGAAGCCCAACCAGCGACGCACGTGTGCCACATCTGCAGCTTTGCCTTCTGCCCGATTCACGCTGACAGACATTCCAGCAGCACACGGCACACCTTAATGCCTTATAACGATGAAGGTGCTCAGGCCTGTGGTCTGGACACAGACAGTGACTCAAGAGTCGAAGGTGCAGCTGAGAATGGATCTGGTGAAAAGAGAGCAGCTCAAGTGAGTGAAAATCAGGATCTGGCAGAAGGTGGTGAGGGTGTGGATGCAGACAAAGAAAAAAATGCCCAGAATGAAGGAAAAGATGGGGAAGAGGCTGAGGCTGTGGCTGCTGGAGAGGCAGGGAAGAGGGACACGGTGACAGTGGAGAGACTGCGCTGCAAAGAGCACGGCCAGGAAGGCTCCCTGTACTGTAAACCAGACGAGCAAATCATCTGTGTGGTTTGCGCTGTGCAGGGCGAGCACAGGGATCATGAGATCATCACTCTGCACGAGGCCTATGTGTGGCAGAAGGTAAGGAGCAAACAACATGACAGGTTCATACATGGAGGACTAGCAGAGTATGATTTATTACATGCAATGTGTTGGATCTAATCACTTATGGCATGCTGTACAATATCTGCAGCCCTGCAGCATCATGTATTCAGACCATCACCTATCTGCTTTGCATTTCTAATTCATTATCAAGTATCCCACTAGCTGTAGGCCTTTCACTCTTTAGAGCCAGCTCAACGGAGCTTTGTAAGCGCTTAGTTTAATATTATAAACACAACATTTCATGGTCACCCCCATGACTTCATTATTAAATTGATCCAACTGCACTGCGATGTAAGTACATTCCCTGAAAACCATTAAATGTAAATGAAACTGCATCACTGTCAATTTTGCTTCACATCAAATGTGGATAAATATATTTTTTTGTCTTTCCGCAATGTTTTTCCTTTGATATTTAATGGGCTCAGTGATTTAACTGTTGCTCAGTACAGCATAACATTACCATTAGTTTAGATATTTCTAATCATTTATTATGTTTTCTTATGTATACATATTTAACTCTTTTAGTTTACATTCCAAATGGTTGTATGAATTAGGGCTGTTGTAAACGAATATTTTAGTAATTGAGTAATCCATCGATTATTCTTACGATTAATTGAGTAATCGGATAAAAAAAAGATAAAGTAAATCATTGGTAAATCTAACATAACAGTATATTCAATTCAATAATAAAGAGGTAGACAAATACACTTATTTAAAAAATGTCAATACTCCAGCTTTTTGTTTATACATTCATCTTCAGTCAATTTAACAGATGAACTCTCACCTTGCCCATCCATTTATAGCTTTTGTGTTCATGTTAGCGACGGGATTTGACACCTTCGTTCATCCCACAGAAACATCTACCAGCTATGTGCCGTCACAAAGCGCTCCGCCACCCATTTGTTGCAACCGGGATGATATGAAATAAATTTTCCGGTTCATCCGTAAAGCTACACTTGCGTTAATTATCTAATGCGCAGCCACCTGCAGTGTACAGTCTATCCGCTCACCTGTATACATACACCTGCAGCGCTCTTCCCCGATATTCGGTCTTCACCGCCACCAGGCAGCAGCTCCGGGAGGACAAAAGACTGCCGTACTCCAGGCATCGCGCCAGTCATTTTAAGGATGCTTATTGGTCCCCCAAAAAACGACAAAGACCCAGACATTATCATCAATCAATAAAATCCTCCCAGGCCGAACTTGAAAACTGAACGTTAAGCTGCTAACACTTAGCTTTCGTCAACAACTCAGGGGGAAGTGAGAGCTCCGCGCAATGCAAGTAATAACCCGGCAGATAAATTTCCCTTGAGGAATTTTAATAATCGAGGTACTTGAATCACTCGCAGAATCGTTTCAGCCCTAGTATGAATTAACATTTTTTCCTCTTTACTTTGGAGAAAAAAAAAAAAACATTTCTTCAAAATCTTTTTCTTTCTGTGAGTAAGTGCCTATGGATATTTCAAGAGGCCCCTTATTCTGAATTCAATCCCAGCAACAGATTGTTGTTTCTTTCAAGCTGTGTAAATATACAGAAATAAAGAAAAATGCTTGAACTGATTACATCTAATTAATTGCCAACAGATAAGTAGAATAAAGCACTAAACAATAAGTTCTTTCTGAAGAGTACTTCACAGAAGATTGAACTTATGAGAACAAAGGTTCTCTGTATTATCTGGAAGAAGTTCAGACACTTAAGTCTCTTAGTCTCTGTTTTATACAATTTAGATTAAAAAAAAGCTTATATGAGTCACCATTTTTTTTCTACCTTTTTCCTTTTAGAAAACAACATTTGTACCATTTGAGGTTGAAAAAGATTTTAGTGTATGCTCAAGTTATTTTCTATTTAACATCAGCTTTGCATTGTAGTGAAACACAGACACTGCATAGTCACAAACATTTGTCAATGAGATGAAACACAATTGCAAAGCATACATTTTGAGAAACTCAGCCATAAACATTGAAATGCTGACTTCTCAAATTAGTTTGAATGGATAAAAATAAATAGTTGTACCTTTGCAGATTTTATATAGAAATCCTTTGTGTCGTCTGGGCCTAAACTAAAAGGAACCATTTAGTCTCAAAAGCCGCATCTGTCATGTATTTAGGTTTAGAGTGCCTGACTTGAGCAGTGTGCCCTTTAGGTAAGGTTGCATTAAGGGTGACTGATGTGCTGGGTGAATAAATGCTAGCATCACTGTGGTTTTCTTTTTATATTTTACAAAAGACATCACTGATCTTGTCTACGGGTAGACAGTAACAACCAGATGCTGCAGATCTTGTAGCAAGTTGTTAGGTTTACAAAGAGAATCAATTAAAAAGTGTCTAATGGAGTCAATCATTGTGTTATCTTTGGATTACTGCTTAAACAGTAAAAGTTTTCAGTTGTGAACACTGCAATAGCCTTAGGAAATGTGGCAAAAGTAAAAAAAAAAAAATCATATAAAGCCATTCTATTTAATTTTCTTCTGTTTTGTCATGTGGCTGTACATCTGGAAAAGAAAGGTAAAGTAGCCTGCCTCACTGGTTTACACTTAAAAACATTCAGATTAATGAGCACCAAAGAAGGTCACACATGTGGTCCAAAGACGTTTCATTTAGTCTAGACCTACCTCAGTGTTCATTCTTACTTGCAACAATTTCTACTGATGAGTGATGATGGCAGACCCGTTACATGATTCAGTTTATTGCATGATTTTAAGATATTAAGCTTTATATGTAGAGTTGCAGCCAAGGATGCATTGATGTCACACACAATTTATTTTGTGTGGCAAAAATTAACAAAAAAAAAAACATCACTCAGAAGTAAAGTGCTATTACCAAAATCGGTGTGCCCTATAAAAAATACTGTTTTGCATCAATTTATATATTGTTGGGTTTTTATACCATAATATTTGTGTTCACCTACTGTGTTTATGTAGTATCTTACACTGTTGTATTTACTGCTTATTGACGTTCTCTATCTGCAGAGCAGGCAGGGTCACGACCTGCTGGGCTACACACAGCAGATGGCTGAAAACGTCAAGACCAAGTGGACTAACCCTGAGGTGAGTGCAAACCTTTCCTGAACTCCAAGTAAAATACTAACACAGTTTAGTTGATATCAGGATTTGCTAAAGAGCACCTCTCAGGAGATGTGCTCCAAACTGCTATATTTAACCAAAAACTTCAAAGCAGCACAAGAAAAGTTATATGATCTACATCTGGATATAGGGATTCATGTTAGATGTTTCTTTAGAACTTTGTGTTACTGAAAATTGTAATAAGATTTACTTCTTACAGTTCCACTATTAACCCTGGAATAGTTTTATTAAAATATGACAATGGCAATAAAGCTCATGTATGAACATTTATGTATTAAAATTATGTTTTATTGTGAAAAGATTAACCACATAAATGAGTCACTTTCAATTAACTTATGTATGATTGGTTGTATATAAATAACCTTGCCTTATGCCGAAGTGATGGAATGTGAATATAATATACTACTCTACTGAGCTACCTAGAATATTGTTGATTTGATTTTTCTTGCTTTGATGGCCTATTTGTTCAACTGATTTATGAGAATTTCTTTCATATTCTCCAAACTAAATTGGCATCTATTGCTGCTTCATTGAGCACAATTTCCAAACTTTGAAAACACGCAGTCCTTTACATTTTCCTCAAGATATTTAATTCCATTATGTTTTAATTCTAACATAACTCATATTTAGACAGAGCTGGATATGTGACAATAATGAGAAATTCTGCAGAAAAGCAAAATAAAAATGCAAAGACATTTACTTCTACCTTAACACCATTATTTGTGTTATTGAATACATGTCTTTATTGTGCTATTTCACAAAATTAGTCAATGTTTTTAATCAATGATGTACTAGTATATTTATGGATTTCATGAGAATGACTCGGGCATGATGCTGCAAGATGTTGAAAACCCTGGATAACCTCATGTCAAAGTCAAAAACAACAAACCACCTTTATAAAGAAAACGCTATTATCAGATGTGTCTATTTTGCAACAAACATGATACATGTTAACACTTAATACTTTTCTGCAACCTCACAGAAGATATTTTATATAATGATAAAAAGCAAATCTATTCCTAACCTCCTTGTATCAGGAGGCTACGAAGTTATTCATTTGTAATGTAGAGGCTGCAGCATTAAACAGCACAGCTTTAGGGTTGCAGAAGCACAGCAGTCCAGAATGTTATGCTGCCTCATTCACAAGTCTGTTGTTACGGATTCTGCAGATAAAATTCAGCTTGTAGCATGACATGAGTGTGGACATCTGTAGGCTTTTGCTGATATCACTTCTTTGTGTCAGCACATTTGTGCTATGTCAAGGGCTGTCTTTTCACTTTTATTTTTTTATTTTCTTTCAAAGTGAATATTGTTCAGACTTTGTCATATGAAACGTGGAATACTAAATGCCCTCAAGCTGTCTTTAAACTGATTTTGAACCTCAGCAGTTGATGGAGGGGGAAAAAAGTTGCATTTTCTTACAGAATAGTGACCCCCAAATGTTTGCACACCCTTTTTATACAATGTCATATGTGTAATGTAGATCTGAAAAACAAATATTTGTGGGTGTTGGAGATTTAAAATAATAATAAAAATAAATCAAAAGTTTTAATGACAGCTAAAAGACTGAATCTCGTGAACTGCACTGAGTGATCAGATTTCTTTGGGATATGAAATGAGGGATATAGAAACATAAGTTTGTACCTCCACTATTGAAAATGGGACTGCAGCCATTCCACTTGCTTTATTGTTCAGGCACCTAAACACATTCACATAAAAATGACTTCATGAGAGGAAAATCTAAGGTTTGGAATGGCTTAGCCAGAGTTCAGAAATAAATATGGCAGAAAATCTGTGGGGTCACCTGAAGACAGCTGAGGGCAAGAGATGGCCTCATAATCTGCCAGATTAAGACAATGTTTGAAAGATGGAGGGGGCAGACATGAATAAGTCAATATGTGGCCTGCTGGTAAGCCTTTTATGAAGACTGAAGTTTTAAAAAAAGTTATTCTATTAGTGTGTAATTTGTGTTTAATTCTTGCTTAATAAATTAATATTTTTTTCTCCAACAGCTGTGTCAATTCTCTGTTGAATACTACAGGATAATTGCCACATAAAAACAATAATACTGGAAAGAAATATTTATTCCATCATAAGACCATACATTTTTAACAGGGTTGCTTACAGATTTGAGAGCCACTGTGTCTGAGTAAAGTTTTAAGCAGCTTTTCAATGTATAGATATTTCAGGTATGGTCGCTCTCAAAGGAATTCTGACCCATATATAGTCAATATTTAATCTTGATGGTTGCTTAATTATGCTGTGGTTCTTTGTTTTATTTTTGTCTCTTGATAGTTTTTGTCTGTATGGAACATTTTTTCTGCATTCCTGCTGAAACTCCTCCAGGTTACTCTCTGAAGAACAGTGCAACTAGTGAATTTCTGCTCATGTTAAAGGAGAGAAAAAAAAAACTACTTAAGGTGAATTTTCATAGCAAGTCAACCTTGAAAATAGTTTCTGTATTTCCATTACAGATGCCGTATAGTGGAGGCTTGTTGTGTCACTGAAAATAAAACCTGACCGCCTAGAGTTAGTGTGTTATGCATTGAAGGGCAGAAGAATGAAAAGCAACATCAGAAACGTGCGGCTCTGGTCTCAGCAAATTACCACTGAAAGCAGAAGTAGCAACATCTCCTGCTCTCTCAACCATGCCCACATTTTCACCTCTGTCAAAAACTCTAAAGGAGAGCAGTGGCATACCCGAGCACAGCTGAATACTATGAGGTGTGACCCAGGCACAGCGGCATAATGTAAAAGGTTAATTTCCCTCACCTGTGGGAGATAACACTCTTTCTTGTAGGTTGCTCCCCCTTACCCTTTATCCCTCCTTTACAGTTCATATACATTATCATATTGATATACCAGCTCTAGCTATAGGATTTCCTGGAGGTTGTGCATTTTGCTGTTTCAGTGCAGGGGAGCAGTGTGTTGAGGAAAAGCACTTACCTGCTCACTCACCGGGCATTGCGTTAGAGACCATTATGTGGATTTGTCGACGTGTCCTTTCTGCTCCCTCAAATGTCAGTGTTTATTATTATGCGTGACAGGCAGCCTTCAGAGAGACTGCTTCTGGTAAGGAAGGTTATGTCTAAGTATGTGAGCAACACAGAGACAGACACACAAAGTGCATCTCGAGGAGGCTAAATTGCATAGTATTGACATCCTGAAACACTTTAAGGAGGAAGAAGCCAGAGTGGTTGTCTGGTTGGAAAAGATTTAACCCTTACTATCAGTTTGCTTCTTAAATCCAGCCTGCTTTATATCAGTGCTTTGCAAAAATATTATTTTTCATACTCTGTAAACGTCTTCATATTTTAACACATTATAACCACAAACCTAAGTGTATGTTAAGTGATACGTCATCACAAAATAGGGTGTAACTGAAATGGAAAATCAAGTTTTCATAGTTTTCAAGCTTTTTGATTATAAAAATCTTAAATGTTTCAATTTCTGTACAGCTCCACTAAGTTAGTACCTTTCAGAAACAGGTATAGTCGCAAATTCTTTCAGGTAAGTCTCCTACAGCTGTATCCCTCTTGAAATTTTGTCCATTATGTTTCTTTTCTCTCAATCAGTCTGGAGGGAGATCTCAACAGCAGTTTTCAAGTCTTGCAACATATTCTTTAATAGAGTCAGGTCTGGATTTGGAGCCATTTTTCTCTGGTTGTATGCTTGGGCATGTTGTGCTGGTGAAAGGTGAATATCCTGAGTCTTTAGCAGACTCTAATGGGTGCTCTTCCAGGATTGCACTGTATGTAGCTTCATTAAATTTCCCCACAACTAACAAAACTATATTAGACTTATCATAGGCCTGTTGGCTGCTTGTCTGGATAATGTTGTCTTTTCTCAGCCTGTGTGGTTAGTTGGACAACCTTGTCTTGTTTTCAGTTGTGCCATGCTCCTATTCACATTTACCATTTTCTCTAATTACCTTCAAGGTCTTATTGAACTGCTGGATTTCACAGAAATAAAACTATAGTGATCAACAAGTTTTACCAACAGATGAAGACAGTCTTTAAGTGTAGTGGAGTAAAGGGAGCTGAATATACTTGAATGTCATAATCTTTTGATTTTTATGTATACAAAAAAACCTATACATCTACACATATGAAGCATACATTCTAATCCACAATTATATTTTTCATTTTCTTTGTCATTTGGATTTTGTTGCGCAATATCCAAATAAAGAAAATTAAAGTCTGTGGTAGTAAGCTGACAAAATTTGAAAATGTTGAAGGGTATCAACATGCTAGCAAGACTCTGTATGTTCTTTCCATAGACATGCAGGTGAATTATGTTTTAAAAGTCATACTTTCAGTTCAAAGTGAAATCTAATACAACTATCATATCAGAAGGCTTACACTGAAGGTGCAATTTTCTAAATTATTGAGCATTATCTACATTCAGTGAGCGAAAAGAGAACATTTATGTGATTATGGCAGATACTAACTAGCTTTATCGTCAACTTACTTTTTGTTTCTTCACTTTAAGGTATGGGGGATGGCACACACATATTGTAAAGCTGCTCCTTACAGCTGAATCTCTGTGATATGATACATCAGCAGAGCACAGCACTGCCTGTCACAAATGTGTATGTGTGTTTATTGGCTAAATCCATTTTCACTGTCTTATATGATCTACAAGAGAAGCAAGCACATTAAAGCTGTCTTAGAGACTCAAGGCTGAGAGGCAGGCAGTGGAGGAATAAAAAAAAAATTTTCCCTATCCTTTATCTTTGTTCTGTTCTTTCTCTCCAATTCAATTGCTCTTTAAGGCTGTCACTTCTATTCTATCTCTGCATTTTAATTCAGTTATTTTATGGCATTACCAGGAAGGTTCCTTGGCTGACATTGTTTCACTCAAAAGCAATAAAAAAGTTGCAGAGCATTGAAACTATTATAAGATCTCATGCTATCTTATTTTTCTTTCTTTCTTAGAAATAGATGACTTCTGTGATTGTGTCAGAGTTATTGTTTTTCAAATAAACACTATATTTATTGCTTTGTTTTGTAAGAAGCTAAATTGGAAAATCTAATTCTGAGGGGAGATAAAAGAGTGTGAAAGTAAGAGTGCACTGCTGTGTTGGAACACGTCCACTATTGCCAAGGGCAAGGACAGTTCAAAACCATTTACTCCTACTGAATTATTAATGCTTTTTAGGCCTTTTTAAAAAGACATCACACCAAAAGGAGGACTGAATAAGCAGCACCGTTGGCTGTGATTTTGGAAGACCAAAGATTTTAAATAAACTCTCACTTTGCAAATTTTCCCCCATAGTAATTTAATACTTTGTAAAAACCATTAAAACAGGCATTCTGTGCCCAAGCATTTTAGTGTATTTAATTTACATATGGAATATTTTAAATAATAAGAACAGTCAATGCGAACCTTTAAAAAATGTGCATATTTATCTTAAATTTCTAAAGCTTTGTTTCTTTGAAACAATGTGAGACATGTGATTTTGAAGGCTGAGGCTAATTTCATGAGGCTCCTTGCATTTTTTCGTCAAAAGAAACATGAGTAGTGTTATTTTCATACTGTTCTTTTTTTGAATTCCAGTAGTTCTGCTTCTTCTTAACTTTTGACTACATGCATATTCTTTGTATCTGGTCAGAATTTAAACTTCTAAAGTTTTCAGTCTAGTTGCTGTGTTATAGTAATTTAAAGTGTCATATAAGAGCACTGGAAAAGTTTTTATAAACCATGAAACAAACTGTTTTAGAGAGTTTTTAGCCACAAGAAGTTGTTTACTTTGCCACATACATGTCTGCAGCAAGAGCATAAAATAAATCTTAATTTTTCCCTTTTCGTCATGTCCCCACTTTCCTAAACAATCAGCCTGATGTCCTGCCAGGGCTTGTACTCGCTTGCTGCTCTTGCGTCCTTACAGCAACCCTCCCTGCATTGTGCCGCTGTTCCTCCTGAGGCCTCATTTTGTGGCCTCAGCTTGCAGCAACGCTAATGAAAATTAGCATGCATGAATGCTCTTTCCTTGCGGCCAGTTTTTTTTTTTTTTCCAGAGCTAAAGGTCTGTTGGCAAACTCCACAAACACAAACATCCAAGATCACAGTGTACATCCGCCATGCTGACCATGTGGACTCGTTTAAAGGGTAAAGGGCTTTCTGTAGGTCCTGCGAGATGCTGTAATGGTACACGTGTAAATCTTGATAGAGACAGGATGGGAAGTTTTGTGTTGGAGCCAGTGCAGTCCTATTTGTGTTGAGAGATTGTACTAAAAGCATCTGATTCTTTTTTTTAATGTCTCAACACAAATTACGGAGTAGTTTGCATATGAAAATTAAATTTCCTAATAAATAAAAGCATTTAGTGTTGCAAATGCTGCACCTCTTGTTAAAGTCAGATTTTCATTTAAGTGTTTTATTGTTTTCTCAACAACACATTATTAACAGAACAATAGTCGTATTACGACAGTCTTCAGCATACGTTTACATAGAACATGTTCAGTTGAGTCAGTCAAGAACAGTCAATGCGAAATGGTATTTATAACTCTGGAATTTCCTTCCATCTTCTTCATCCACTGGTGAGTCCATACGTCCATACGTAGCTGTAAACGGATCCCAGATTCCAACTGGCCAAATGTTCAGTAACTAAAGTCTGACTTCTTGCTTTTAGCTTAACGTTAAAAGGCACATGTATATATTTTTCCATTTCAAATGTATTCACACTTGGTACCTATCAAGATAATTCTTGATGGTTACATTCATTTACATGTTTAAATTGAGAAATAGTTTACAAATATTGTTATACTTGGAACAAATCTGAAGAACAGAATATGAATATCAAGTCTCCAGCTAGAATATAACGTTAATAAAGTAATATATTGTATACAGTGGAGAGGGGTCAGAAGAAATGTTGCGTGGGTGTAAGAGTTTAGAGGCCTAATCTGCCAGCAGCTTATTGATGGATTTAGAAGTCCCCTCTTGCCAGCCAATTCTCCCTTTTGTGCAGTGACTTAAGATTGCAATTCGAAACACAAGCATTCTCACTGCATTACCCTGCCATTAGCCTGACCACAGATTCTGTGTTACTGTAACTTTTCAGTTGAGCTGTTTTATATTATACTGTTTGCATTTGGGTAGTTTAATCCAAGTTTGAGAAGCACTAAAATTACCTCTGCCTCTTCTAGTTTATATTTGATCCTCTGGGTGCATTTTGTTCATACCTCACAAGTAACTCTGAGATGTATTTCTCCCAAAGACCTTTTAGGATTTCATAGACAATGGGCAGGATTTAAAATGCATTACTTTAACAAAAAAGTCAGACCGTGATTAGTGGTATATTATCTTCAATTGGTTGAAAATTTGTTGTGATATACAGTTTACACATATCCTGCTCTGAGACAACTCTGTCTATTCTTGTATTGTTTGTAGGACGATGGAACACTAATTTACTTCCACAACTTTTGGTAAATATAGACTTGGATGTACTTTTGTCTCCACAAAATAGCTTTAGTAGTGTAATTAGCATAAAACATCTAAATATCATTTAGTAGATGATGCCCAAGTCCAGTTTTTGAGAGCTATTATCCTGCAACTTTTAGATGCTGTACTGCTCCAACGCACCTAAATCAAATAGCTGAATTCCTTCACCAGCAGCCATTCATCCCTGCTGAAGCCCAGTATCAAAAAATTACTAGATGGTTGCTCTTGAAGAATTAACTTGGACATTCCTGCTCTAACTATATTCCCACCTACCTCGTTATTGGGTGTATCTTGCTAGTAGCAGATTGGACCCTTTTTCCCCTCAGATCTATCTTAATTCTTGATGACATTGATTCAGTAAGATGTTGGAAACATTCCTCTGAGATTTTTCTCATTTATTGACATGAGAATTATATACTTGCTGCACATTTGTGAATAACACATCCAGTCTCAGCGGAGAGCTCCGATTACGCCACATCCTAAAGTTTCTCTGTTGGACTGAGATCTGGTGACTGTGTACTGGAGTAGAGTAAAGTGATTCTTACCAAATTATGTTGTCCAGTTCATTATCATAAAATTTTGGTGAGCCTTGTTAATTGTAACCTCATCTTTCCTTTCTCAGTTGGCAAGAGCACCACTCCCAGTGTGTTCTGGGTTTTTAGCCCACCTGATTCAAGATGTGACTTGTTTATTTAGAGATTGTATTCCTCATACCTTGGTTGTAACAAGTAGGTGTATGACTTGGTGCTGGATTTTCTCTCAAACTAGTTTGTTCATTTTTCTCAAACTTCCGACATCAATAAGAAGGAGTTCAATGGATATTTTATTTTTGAACCATTCTGTGTTAGATCCTGCTTAAATTCAAAACTTCCCATAGTTACTATTTTGCATACAAATTAAGCTTGGAAAAAGAGTTTTGCTGATATAATAAGCTGACAGAAGGGGTTTGAAAGTGACAAACTAACAGCAGCTGTTCCAATACAAAATTCTAGTAGTAAATGTCATGTAAATTATTAGTATATACTGTACTCTCAGAGAGCCTGCAGCTGTTATTTCTATTAAAATTAACCCTTGTATTTTGTTAATTTCATTAACTGTATTATACCCGAGTGGTTGTGATTAACGAGAATGCTGTAACTTTAAATCTTATGGCTGCCTCTCCAGTCTTTCAGAGTTAAAGATGCGTCCAGACAAGTCCAGACAAGCACTGAAGCGTTGTCCAACGTAATTTCTTGGCTTTTGTTCCTCATCTCTCAAACATATATTCAGGTTGTTAATTTCTTTGGGGCTGACAGAGAAAAACTCATTGCTCTCCTATTGGATGCTAACTCTCTCCTTCTGTCTTATTCAGAATGAATGATGAGCATGTTTTTCTGTCCTCATAGAAAGAGTAATTTAAAAGTGTTACCTATTGCGCTTGGTTTAATGGGCAATTTGGAGAATCTGATTGCTTGTGAAGAAATGGCAAATGCATAATAAAACTTTGGGCCCTTGGGGGCATTCACTCTGCCAGACTTTGTGAAGACAATGATTCTTTGCTTCACTGAAGAGAGGGAGGCTGAAGGGAAACAAGACCGAAGTGAATGGAGAGGAAGAGAGTTAAATTCAGCTCCAGGGAAAAGGGGAGATAGAGCAGCTGATGTTTGCAGATTGAAACAATTAGAACATATTAAAGAGAAGAGACCATGGCAAGGGAGCTTGGAATATTTTACTGCCATGACAGCCTCTTTTTTCTTTAAGGTGGAGTCATTTCAGTAGAAAGGACTGCAAGGAGGAGTCTGCTTATTGAGGTGCTTTAATGTAATGAGTCGGATCTAAAGAGTCTCAGCGGAGAGCTCGGTGAGAAATTAAAAAGGTTTCTCGGTGAGCAAGTCAACCATCTTGAAAGCAAAACAGATGGTTTCTGATGTAAAAGAAGCATCTTAGTTCTCTGTTTACTTATGGGATCCATGGAGTTTGCCCCAGTGATTCTGTGTCTTGCTAACAAATAGTTCCTGCATGAAAGAAACCTGTTGAATTGTAAATTTTTTTTTGAAAAAGACAAAGGCATTGTTTTTTTTCCACTTTCTTTGATCTCTTATTTTGCTATGTTCCACTACAGTATTCCTCAATCAGTCACTGACTTGCAGTGCCTTGAAAACTATTCATATACCCCTACATCTTGTAAATTATTTACATTAAAGTCACAAAAAAAGAATCGCATAAGACATCTTGTTTGCAGATTATCTATTTGAGGATACAACCAACCTGATGAAGATGATCTGATCAGATAAAATCCAAATGTTACTCTTTAGCTTACATGCAAAATATTAAGTGGACAAATTCTAATACTGTGTATCCATGACGTCATTCGCAAACTTGATGCTGACACCATTATGCTGTGGGAATTATTTCTTTTGTTTGTTTATATTGTAAAATTGTAATAAAATACATTAAAGTTTGGGGGTGTAATACTTTTGTTTGTTTCTATTTCCTCCTCTCTGTCATATTTTCTACTAGATGTCTACAGAGGAACTGGAAGAATATGTCAGCGGCCAGTTTGATGAGCTCCGCAGGTTGGTTCGACTGGAAGAGAGGCGAACCCTTCACCTGGTAGACCTCAAAGAAGCTTTCCTCACAGCATCGGCTGCAGAAAAAATTAGCTGAGATCACCCTCGAAACCGAAAAGCTGCAGGAGGAGATGGATAACATCACACACCAGCTGTGCCTGCTGGAACAGGCTGAGGCTCAGGCAGTAGGTCCTGCAGCGGTGGCAGAGGTCCTGGCAGCGAGGCCTGGACCAGTCCACAGATTACTGGTGAGAAGATCTTCTTCTCTTATTCACTCTCATTGTTTTTGTGAATTTACTCAATACTACAAAGTCCAGTTACTGCAGAATTTTAAAGATGTACAAGTATAACTGTTACAGGATCCCTCATAATCTAACATTCAGCATGCTTCAATTTTGTAAAATCTAATTTCAGTTAATTCCAATTTTGTATTGGTCATTATGACTTTGTTATGACATGAAAACCTTGTATAGTTATTGAAGCTTTATGGTTTTCATACAAAATTCTAAAATGAAACCTATAACAGGATTTCATTGCTTTACTTTAAAATTGAAGAATAAGGTTATCCCAACTGCTCCAAGCACTGTAACATGCCATGGTAATGCTATTTATTTATTTATTTATCATTTTAATTTTGATACAAAGACTTAAGCAAAGGAATTGTCAAAAATGTTCCAAATTATGTAGTTTTAAAGTGCAGTTCTTGCAGATTATACAATTTTTGTACATCTTATGTTGGTAGATTAACACAAGTATAAAAATTCTGATATTGGTTTATTAGCTGGACTCTGTTTAGCATGTTTTAAATCACCTGCTTAACAGACAACTTCTCATACACACTTTCTGCACTATGTTTGTGACAGGCTACAAATTTTAATAATTGGAAAAGAAATGAACATTCTTTTTTTGTAAATGAAATAATTCAATGCTTTTGTAAAGCTGTAGATGATTTGTATAATTTTTAAATTGAAAGTGTAGTAGGACATCCAGTACTAGGATAACAGCTTGTCTTATTTATTGTCTAATTTCTAACTCACTTGTCAGTAACAATATGAAATATAATTTGTTAGCATATTACTGATATTTCCACTTTAACAAAACCCTTTATCTAATACATATGAAGCTTCAAAATTTCTGCTGCAGAGCACTAGGCTACAAAATGTCCTTTTGAGGTTTTAAATAACATTTATTTAAAGGTAGCACAGATTTTGTTTATTTTATAATTCAGGGGTAATTTTGGTGACATCTCAGCTATTCATTATTTGGATTAGATTTAGCTCTTATTCTTACAATTCATCAGGGTTCATTCTTCTAGCCATTAAGCAATGATCCAAGGTCTTATTTATTTTTTTTATTATTTTGTTAGTGTAGAAGCTGCAGCGATATACAGATTTGTTGCCTTGAAAGGTCAAACTAGCTCAGTTATTTATTCTAGATATTATATATATTTATAAAAACATACATAAGAGATAGTTGCATGAAAATATTAAAGCTGACAGAATTTGTGTTTTAGGGGTTTAATTTAGTTCAGTTTTATGTTGACATTTGCAGATATCCTAATATTTCTATACCAACAGTTATGTATTGGCCACTAAAACAAACAACATAACTAGCTAATGTGTTGAAGCTGACTAATATTGTGGCATTGGACTTACAGACTGCACTCTCAGTATAGAAAATAAGCTATTTTTAGGCTTCAGAAGAAGAACAGATCCATTGGAGAGAAAGCAGAGACATTAGAAATGGTCAAATCAGTAGTTTTGTACTTTTTTGAACAAAAACAAAAAAAAACTTGGAAGACATACAAAGGCTTGGATGTCCACAGAACAGTGACGGATGATCACAGGATTCTTTTTATTATAGAGAGACAAAAATACACTCCTTAGCGTCTGGCAAAGTGAAGGAGACTCTCCAGAGAAGACTTCAAGTGAGCAAACATAGAGGCTTCTCCACAAACTGTAAACCAGACATAAGCCTTTAAAATGGAAATGTCAGATTAGCCAGTATTCTTCAAAAGATAAAACACATACGATTAAACTGTGCAAGAATGATGGGGAACAGAAGCAAATACAAAGCACGCCTCGAAAGCACATCAAATAATTTTTCAAACGCATGGAGAGCAGGTGATGACATAAACATGCATTGCTTTCAGCATCTCAGGTTTGCTAAGGTTTAATGATAGTGACTGAATGCAGAAACAGCTGATGAATTTTGTTTATCTCCTGTATTTCAGTCACAGAATGCAGCTAATGCTAAAAATCAGTTCTCTTCTGTGCACAGGAGAAAACAAAAACCCTGATGGCTTCAGTGACAGCAACTGGGGTGGTTTTGATTAAAAAAGTGGAGATTCTTGCAGGCGCAGAGTGAACCGCTATAATTCCAATCACATTATGCATGTCATTTCTTAAGGAAAATGCCAGAAGAGCCATAAGCATATAATCAATTTTATTGCAGTCCTTCTATTGTTTCTTTCCTTTCTTTGTTTAAAGAGCAAATATCATGTTTTAGAGCCATTAAAATGGGAAAGGATTAGACATAAATAAATGGCAATCTAATGGTTTTCAAAGTGGACAAGAAATCTCTCGGCTTACCTTTAAAACAAATGGTGTTTTGCGTGACTCTAAAGCAATAAGGCTCCACCATCTTTAGATGATAATGTTGCTTCCCTAGTGGATCATTTAATATGACAAAGTTGAGGGCACTGCATAGTTTATGCCGCTGCACAGAAGTAATAAGTAGAGAGTAAATGGCCAATATAGTTCATAAGTGTTTTTTTTTTTTTTTTTTTTTACATGTCCGCTGTAAGACAAATGATAAAGAATGTTAACTTCACCTGCTGCCTAAATATTTGTTTTTACTTTCTTTCCATCCCCCAAAAGTGTTAGTGATTAGCATGAAGTGATTTTTTTTTTTTTTTTTTTTTTGGGCCTAAGAAATGTTTTGGGGAAATTAAGTAGAAAAGCTTCCAAAGATTGAGAGACATGGTAGTATCCACTGAATAACATTTTAACAGCTACATTACTGTTGTCCAGTTGAACCATCACAAGACACATATGGATTATGTGAAGAAAGGTGAAACTATCACTGCATTGGCTTGCAAATATGAGACTAGTTCTGGTGAGACAGAACCAGATCTGTCAGATTGTTCCCAGTCATTGCCACTGAAGTGAATTACAGAGAGGGTGCAGGTTTATTAGATTTTTAAGCAACTGCATTTCTCCTGACTTCCTTCTGCTTACTTTATGAATCACCATAAAACTCTTTACTTCATAAACTACATTTTAGCTACAATTTTTGCCTTACTTCTGTCTTTTGTGGGGCGTTGTGTGTTTATGTACAATTTTGGAATCCTCACTCCTCATCCTCTTTCTGCTGCTTTCTCAGCTGCTTTTCTTTCATGTGCCTTTACTATTTCTCAATTGGGACCCTAGGAAATGAATATAACTGTCATAAACTATAAGCCTGGACATATTTGAAAATGAAAAGTTGTAAAATCATTAAATATTCTCTAAAATGTTCTTTTCATGCCAAAGAGCCATTTAAATCCCAATGTCTGCATAGCTGTTTTATATAACATAGAGCTTTTGGAAGATGTGAGCTTTGGCAGAAGAGCAAGTCATGTCCTCACACTCATCAAATTCTTAAGCACCTCACTCCCGCATGTCTCGTTTCAAAATTGCAGAGAGGGTTTTTAGTACTTATAGATGCCAAATTAAAAAATCCCGTTGGTCCATTTGTCACTCACTACATTTTAGTCACCCCAGTCAAGACAGGAGGCGTGAGGGTTCCCTGGAGATGCTATGCATGGCTAAAAAGGCTGTAGTAATGGTAATAGCTGATATGCAGATTGCTTTTTCATTGAGAGGTGAATCCATGGTGGGCCAGGTTCATTAGTGTCCCTAATTGAGGGTTCCAGAGTTTCTCCTGTTTGTCCTCTTGTATTTGTTATTACTAAAGTTAGCAACAGAAAGCGTAGTCACCTGAGATGGGACTCTGCAAGGATGAGACTTTTTTATTATTATTATTTGTGAAGGATTGCACAGATTAATTAGCATTTTTATTGTTATTTGTGTTGTAATTTGATTTGTCTTTTTCTTTTTACTTTTCAGAAAGATTGTCTCTAAGAGGAGACGGTGCTTTTGTCTCATTGAAGTGCTTGTTCTGAAGCCAGAAATGTTTACATATTAGGCTCAAATACTGCTGACATTGGTTGACCAACTTGCTAGATCTATCAACTGTAATGTAAAACATATATCACCTCACAAATGTCTTCTGTTTAACAGCCTAGCGGAAAATAAGTAACATAATTACAACAATCAATCCTGCTTTAGGTTGAACAAATATATCATTATGAGTAGATAAGATGCTAATATACCACTGTACATAGATTTACAATAAAGGAGGTCAACATGCATCTGAAAATGGACAAATTTGTAGAAACCAGAGACAGAATATATTAAGAGACTCGGTCTGTCTTCAGCCATTATTAAAACACTGTCTCAACATGTTTTTATTAAAAAGTGCCAAAGGCCACATTTGTACAAAAATTGCATGTGCTCATTAGACTCTTCATTTATGACTATACAGAAAGCACCCGACCATGCCATGCCACTGGGCAATAAGTAATGTCTGACTTTTAAATCCATGGTAAGATATTTACTGCTTAAAATGTGCATACATATGATTTGAATACATTAAGTGAAGACACGCTATAAAAAAAAATCTCAGGCTCTGAACACATGTAAGCAGTGAATTTGTAACTTCATACTTGATACTGTTGCATGTAGAGCTTCTGCTTCTCGGGTTTACAGGGATTTATATAAACCTTTAAATAATATAAATAAAAATAATAAAATAAAAAGCTGCAATAATCTGGTTGTAGTTTAGTTTAAGGATGTACATCCTTAAAATGAATACTTTGTTGAAGTACTGTTTGAAAGTCTGCATGGATTCATCTTTGGTTCAGATCTGTCAGCATTCAACATCTTGACTTGACAATTGTTACCCGTTTCTTTCTGAAAACTTGTAGTCCACTCACAGTCCTCTTCTGGTGATCCTACAGATTTCCTAGCAGATTTACGCAATTCTGGCAGGTTATTGTGAAATTACAGTGATAAAAAGATACACTATTCACTGACAGTTTCTAATACCATGAAAACTTCCAGGTGTGCATGCCATATTTAGTTAAACTGTATATTTCTGTAAATCACTGTAATATTCCTTTGTGTCTGCTTCATTCAGTGTGACATGCACTGGTGTCACTTCATATTTGAAATTGTATTATAGAAAAGCTTCTATGCAGCTCCTTCCAAATGTAATTATGTCCGGGAATCTAAACACTCAACACTTTTTCAAGCTAGACAGGTTGCCAAAAAAGGGAAAACTCAGTTTGTGTTTTGTTAGTCTTCTGGACTTTTCTGACTGATGTACATTTTTTCTACTTAATGAATATTTAGAACTGAACTATTAATATATTCAAGGCTGGTTTTTCTTGTCGCAGCCACTGAAAGAGCACACTCAGACTGAATTGTTTGACTGCCGACTCTTTAGTCTTGATTGTCCTTTTCATGGCTGCTCCCAGTGACCGAGCTAATTTAAACCTATTGAATAACACAGGAAATAGGGTAATTAAGATATATTAATCCGTTTCTCTACACTTATAGTTGCAAAGGTTCTTACAATAGTATCAAAGTGCCACAATTTTCAGCTTGTTGGTCTTTTACTGGTAAAAAGGTAAAACGTCATTGTTACAGTGTAATAACCCACCTTTCTTTCATAAAAAAAAATGACGGTCTTAAATACGTATAAGCTGATGGTTAAAAAATGAAAATTATTAAATAGTTTCCTACTCAAAGAAAAAGTAATAGCTAGCCCATGAATAATTTCTGCAGCTTACTGGTGCTTTGCTCCAGATAGTTCCTATAAAACCTCATAAATATACAAGAGCACAAGTGGTGACTGAAAGTGGAAATTAATTGGTCTGAATTAAAGGCACACCAGCTGTTAATATAACTTGTGCTATCTGGCTTTATAAAATTGTTTTGTTGATTCCAACACGAGCAATAATCTTTTATGTCTCGTTGTCCCTCCCCCTCCCTTTCTTTCTTTTCTTCTTATTGTTTTCAGCACGACATTGAAGCCAGGCCAAGGTAAGAATACCAGTGTGATTCTTGCTCACTTTCTTATAGCACAATAGTAGGTGTTGCAGAAAGTGGACCCCTCTGTGTTTGAGTTTTTGATGCAACTTTCACCATGAAACTGACTAGTATTCCTGTTGCATAACACAACCCAGAGAAACACACATTTTTTTATGCTTCCTCAAACAATCCCACCTGCCAGCTCTGCCTTCAAACATCTGACAAACTCCCTGCAGTCACATCAGGCCTGCCTCACCCCCAAACCTTTCTGATCACATGCAAGTCACAATTGTGCAGTAGTGGTGACAATCTGCCCAATAAGATGAAAGGGCTGCGAAACAGTGGCTGGCAGGCAGAAATTTGACTTATGCGTAGTTGTATTGTGTACATGCAAGAAGTTGCTGTGTAATTACCAGGGTAGAGTCTTTGTTTCTTCACATTCTTCATACCTTTTTCTTCTTCTTCTTGCTTTTTCATTTTTGTTTCTTTCATAAATCTGTTTTTGCAGCTCAGCAGGTGTTTCATGTGTTTAGTGTCTGCCTTTGTTTCCCCAGTACCTTGCAAAAGTATTAATGCACTGTGAGTATATTCCCATACTGTGTGACTACAACTAAAGGGAAAAAAGTTTTTTTGTTTTTTGTAGTGTGGAATGAAAACTATTTACAATGAAATTATTTCCAAATATTAATCTTTAATGTGTGATATACATTTGTATTCAACCCCCTTTACACTGACCCCTAGATACAGTGACTTGCAAAAGTATTCATACCCCTTGAACTGTTCCATATTTTGTCACATTGCAACCACAAACATAAATATATTTAATTGGAATTTTATGTGAAAGACCAACACAAAGTGCTATGCATGATTTAAAAAATTTTTTACATATGAAAAAACTGAAAAGTGTGACATACAAGCATGGCTATAAAGCTAAACCATTGATGAAAATATGGATCAAGCAAAATACATGGCAACTCTGAAAAACAATTGTTATAGACTGCGAAAGACTTGAAAGTTGGCTAAAATTATTTCTCCAACAGAACAATTATATTTAAAGCAGGGACATAATCCAAATGAACAAAATTATGTAAACTATAATATTTCCCTCCACTTACAGGGATGTGACTTTGTATTAGAATACCAGCAATTGAAGATTTTGCTAATGTGGAAGCATTTCTAGGGTTTTGTATATTTTGGCAGTTCATTGTATGTTAAATGTGTCTTTTATAACATTAAACTACTTTTATAACATAACTACTTGTAAAAAAACAATTACTTATTTATGGTAGGTAGATTTCAAATTGAAAACTATGGTAATGTACACTCAGGAGTATTTCACATTTTCTATATGTAAAGCAATCTGAAATAGAGATCACTTTACAGTTCTCATGGTCATTGATCAGGAAATGTGAAAACCTTTGCCTTCTTTACTTGGAGCATAAACCCTGACAGCAGAGTTTATAGTCAAAGTAAAGTAGATAAAGGTTTTTACCCAATTAGATTTCTTTATGGGCTTTCATCCAAAACTGCTCCAGATACAGACAACACACATTCACAAGAACAAAAGACCTTGAGAAAATGTTACACCATCTGTTGTTAAAGAAAAAAGCCCTATTCTTCTCTAGGCTTCGAAGTGAAAACTACCTATTTATGGTAAAATATACTTTTTGATGGGCAATATGCTTTTTCTTAGAAAATAGAAATTGGAGTTTTGACTTGACATTTTTGTGGTCTTGCTGCTTCCTTGTGGGAAAATGTTCCTTATTTCCTCTCTGTGGAGTTTAATGTGCCTTGATTTTAATAACCAAGGAAAGTCGTGACCAGTGGTGCAGCGTGGTTCCAATGTGTAATATGTTATTGATTGGTCAGCCTGTATTATGACCCCTAAGCAATGGAGCAGATGGCAGCCAGCTTGGACCCGAGGGCGAGATGTAACTAATGGTTTGCCCTTAGAAAAGGTTGAATTCTACATCTGTACAAACACACACACACACACACTATTATTAATCCAGATCAAACCATTTTACACCAAGCTGCAGACCCCTGAAGAATCCTTAGTAGCTGTAACATGTGACACAAGCCCTGAACTTGAGCTTGAACTTGGATAAAAATGGAACCTGAAAGGTATATTCTGGTCACATTGATGTTTGTTGAGAAATACAGAGTTTTCTGACAATTTGAGGATGAAGTAAACAAAAAGGCTAAACTAACTGTTACTCAAAAATAAACAGAAGAAAGAGAGATTTTGGAGGATCAAGCAACGAATGGATGGTTAGGGTTGTGTGCAGTGGGATCCAGACAGCAAATTGATTATGGAGCAGAAACACTAATCCGCTGTCTGAGCCCCATATCGCTGCCGTAGACAGAGCATCCCCACAGGATCTCAATCCTGCACCCACACACGTCTTTCTTAGGCTTTGCTCGTCAATAGAAGCCCCCACCTCTTCGCAAGCCCCTCAACATAGGTAACCAATACCTGCCAAGATTTTCTCGCCTCTGAATGTAAATCCTTCTTTTGTCCCCTTCTCAAAATCATTTCACTGGTGAGTCTAACATGATGCATTGCAAATTTCACTTTCATGTCTGTGCTTTAATCTGCACACCTTCATTGCAACCTTTGTCCCTGGTGTTTTGGATCTTACAAACGCTTACATCAATGCTCCTCCACTATCCACACATTGTACAGCCCAGTATTCAGGTGTTTAGGTCTCTATTTCTGTTTTACTGAATTTGAGCATTTTTTTAAAAGGCAAAATAGAACAACGCATAATCTTCACATGATTTATGTGCATGAATTTGCAAATGTGTGCACAGGTTCATATTCATATGCCCACAGAAGCAAGCATATTATCATCTGAAATCTTTGAGTGCATTATTCAGTGTGCCCAAAGATATCATATCTCCCAAATTATAGAAGATTGTTGTTCTTGGCAAGTAACTTCTTTTTAATGCCTCAAAAACTTGGTTATCAAACAACCAGAAGTGCAAAAGTATGAAATGGTTGAAGGGGTGAAATGACCAGCAAAGTTTAGAGAAACAATTCTGTTTGTTTCATTGTGAGAATCTGAGAGAGACTGTGCATAATCAAAATAGGGATGTCGAACCACAAAGAAAATGATAAATTAGTAAAATTGTCACAATTATACACTATAAAACAGAATTTCATAAATATTGATGCTATACTGCTGAACTAATATTTTACCTTGTCAATGTTGCCAAGAGAGCAACTGTAGTGAAATGCTACATACAGAATCGTTAGGATTTATTGAATCTTTATTGAATCCCATACCGATCAGCCATAAAAAAAATAAATAAATAAAATACTGCTTTCTGTTATTCCTTAAGGCAAGAACAACATGGAGGTATGGGGTCATTGTTGTTTGCCTATTTGTTTGCAAGATTATGCAAAATAGTTTTTTGCCATTAGATTACACCCACTCAGTTTGAACTGAGATACTGCTTAATACTGATGGCGTGTGAAAGAAGACACAGAATGACAAGTAAGGCTTAAGGGAAGCTAGCTAAAATGATAGATGCAAAGCAAATGGACAATAACAATTACTGCAAAGTAAGAAAGCTGATCTTCCAGGCATGATATTTACAAAGAATCTCTGAAAAAGGCGTCAATAAGCAATAACACTAGCAGCTAATAATCTGATTTGATTTTCAGATTAGTTTAAAATAAATACACAGATTTTGTTAATTTATTTGTGCAAACAACCAAATCAGGAAACATATCAGTTAAACATTTGGCAAATTTGCTTTGGTAGATTGCTGGAGACCAGATGACCACATGTCAATACTCCTCTCACACACCAGCAATTAAAGCTGGCAAGGAAGCAGAACATATAATTTCTGCAGTCATGAAACCGTTTACTGTATCTCACATCCTATTGTACACTCAGTGCATGCATGTTCCGTCACATACGCATCCATGATTCTACTTTTTTGAATGTTATTTATAGAAACAAGTTTCTCTAAATTAATACAAAACTATATTAGGCATAAAATAGCTTGTTCTTACAAAAATGTACATTTTAAGTAATGGATCGTTCGAACACTGCTTTGAAGTGAACAGATCCTGAAGATTCGATTCCCAACAACATGTCACAGTTACTGTTAAAAACACACTTCTAATTACGGTAAATGAGCATTGGCAACACCAATTATCATTTTTAAATTGGGGGAAAGGGTTGTGTGGAGCTGCTGAATGTAACGAATATAGCAACTTGTAATCTAACTCAGTTACTTTTGAAATCAAGTAAAATAATTGTGACCTTTTAATCGGTAGTCACGTTTCTTTTTCAAGGTGACTTTGGGAAAATATTGTGACAAAGTTCATCGTCTGACATGTTTGACCTCTGTTTTCTAAGTTTCATGGTCAGTTTCAAGTCAAGTTTATTTCTGTAGCACATTTCAGCCACAAAGCAGTTCAAAGTGCTTTGCACTTAAAAACTATTTTGCTTATCATTTGTCAGGACTATGTTCTCTAAGGTGCAAAGACCTCTTTGTCTGTCAGTTTAAGCCAAGGCAGCAGCCCTGAGCTTCCTGCGTTTTTAAAAATGGCTTCATCCTTTTGTCAGATTATTAGCTAAACTGAAGCTTTCACAAAAGCTGAAAAATTTTGAAAGCCCAGATTTGACATCCGTCTTTTTAAGTGTGACAAGGAAGACAAACTCCTGTTTAACATCTTTTTCTTATGGCTACTCCTTGACCTAGAACTGTTTCAATTCATGAAGACATCATTGCTGTTTTGATGTAACATCTCTGAATGAGTGCTCTGTTATTCTTGTCTGGATGTTGATTCGTTTCACTATTTTTTAGGTGCTCCGTCTTACCTGACATTACATTGTTCGCAGACATAATTTTCAGAATGAAACTGGAAGAATTGGTGGGTGATGGATTAAGAGCTGTATTAAGAAACACAACACAATTAAGTAAAACATTTACAAATTCTAACTTGTGTAAATTCTGTATTTTAGCTGAATGCTGCAGTTGTGTTTTGTCAGATTGCTGTGGACAGAGTTATACTTTGATAGATGTCATCATAATTTGATTTCAAGAGTTAATCAACCAGGCAGATTTTTGGTGGTTATCCCCACCCCGTAAAGCTAACTAGAGAATCAGTCTGGATCAGTCAGAATGTTTACACCTTCGCCTTTCTGAGAGGCGGCTCATTTAAAATCATTATTATAAAAAATCTTTCACACTGCATGGCTTCATTCTTAGCTCATTTATTGCACTATTTGTAGAACCAAGTCAGCTTATGGAGAAAAAATAATTTCTGAACTATAATATTTAGCACCGTCTCTCTTCTTTGGAAGACATTTTTGTAATCTTAATCTTGTTTGCGACTAAAAATCCACTGTGTACATATAGACCAAAAGACATGTTAAATTATGAAAATACTAGTTAAAGATGTTATTTTAGATAATTGTTAACTAAAAATCTATCAATTCTGTACTTCTTGCCCTGCACTCTGGCATTTCTTTTTCAAAATTTGATCTACCATCTCATTGTTCCATGCATGATCAACAGAGTTCTACAGGAGAGATGTTTGTCCAAGGTTAGAAACCACCCTCAATCACACAATGAATTCACAAGAACACACAAACCAAGAAATGGAGGCTCACACAGAGCATAATCTCAGGGACACAGCTTATCTGTCTGAGCTTCATGCCTTTCACTGGGGTCAAATAGATGTGTTAAGTGAGGCAGGAAGGGGCTGGGGTGAGGGGAGAGTGGCTAGAGGACATTCGATGGAGCTCAGAGATTAAGACATGGGGGGAGATGCATTTCCTCTACTGAAAAATTAATATCTCCTACCAGAATACACCCTCTCATTTTTATGTCATTCCGCCTGTGTGTCCTTCGTTGCTTGTTTATTTGGCCAGCTATCTTTGTCTGAAATACTTTGAATTTTCAAATATGAAATGGAATTTTGTCTGTTCCTCTTAATAATTGAAAATGTTTCGCTGAGATCCATCTGTTTCTCTTTTCTTGTTTGCATGTGTGTGTTTGCTGGAGAAACCCAGATGCTTGATAAAACCAATCTAAACTTTTATGCATTCTCTCTCACGGTCTGTCTGCCTCTCTCTGAATCAGTGTCTTTGTTTCTTTCCCTGTCATGCTTTCTTCTGCCTGCTTTCCTCAGGCTGTCACTGTTCCACAGTGGTGATACTAAGCTTCCAGATGAATCTAAAGCACACTAACCAAACCGTAAATATATAAACATGCAGATTAGAAGGAGGCATATTTGAGATGTTGAAGGAAAGGGGAAAAAGTTTCAGCATGAGCACCTGCTTTTGAGGTTTGTGATGACTAATAGCACTTATTAGTTTCTACTGAATATGTCCTTGAATATAAATTACTTAATTTAAGTAGGAAATACCTCTATTGGTGTTGCTGCAGCAATATTATCTATTATACTTTGCAGGTTGAAGCCTCCTTCATGTATCCAAATTAGACATTTCTAAGAGTTGTGCTGCAAAAACTCGACCTTTAAGTGATGTTTTTTTCATAACTTTTGTGGCCTGTATTTTTTTATTTTGCACAGCTTCTTTATGTGACTAACCTTTATATTTATTTAAGACAAAACAAATTATGCTGCTGTTGTAAGAAACTTTGCAACAATGTGTT
This sequence comes from Xiphophorus hellerii, assembly GCF_003331165.1. Classification (NCBI taxonomy): domain Eukaryota; kingdom Metazoa; phylum Chordata; class Actinopteri; order Cyprinodontiformes; family Poeciliidae; genus Xiphophorus; species Xiphophorus hellerii. Next base: position 15,776,219 of record NC_045673.1, read on the forward strand.
CTAAACTGAAACATACCCGTTTAGTCAATCATCAGGTCAGTCTTGACGATCAGGATTTTACAAAATTCAGTTCTGAGAGTGAACTGGTGTTATTCTTTCCATGTAGTGCAGCCTTGTATCATTTACAAGGAGCAGTAAATAAAACATCTGGGACTTCTCTGCTGCATATGAGGACTGCAGCAAATCTGTGTGTATCAGTGATGCCAGAAATGACTGTTTGTAGTTAGAGACCCAGGTACCTTCTGAAGTTATTGCTGGTGTGTTGATGTTATGAGCTTCAATTGCCATTGAGAAATTTATTGATAGTCCAGGTATGTAAGGTGCAGCTCTTTCCCAATTACCTTTTCTGAACTTCCAGATGCTGTTTATGTGTTTGCCTGCAAAGATGTGCATTGGTCTACTCTCATTTATGTTTTATGTGCCCTCTAAAAGTCTGCTAAAAGTCAGATCCCTACCCTTTGAAAAGGCATTTTGATCCTAAAGCAATAAATCAGTGTTCACTAAATATATCTCATCTCTAAAACATATTGAAACATAGTCAGAACTGCACAAAAATACCCTATACATTTGATTAGCAGACTTTTGCAAGAAACCCAAAACAACATAATAGCGATATAGAGAAGCGTGCAAATATTTAATTCATAAATGACTAAAAGACCAGTGGTGTTTCATTTTCATTCCATGATAAGACAAATAACACTAGCCTTTCTGGTGCTGGCAAAAAAATAAAGATTTAACTATTTAAGATGGAGAGCCACATGACTCCTTAAGCATCCATAAGCTTAATTGAGCTTTGTTGTGTAAAAAAAAACATTTTGTTGAAAGTAACTGGTTGAGACCCTTTGCTAATCATAGTGGCTTAATGCTCTTCACTTTGTGATTTCTTCATCCAGCGCCTGATGTTTAGTAATAAAGATGTTTAAGGAGCAACACTGGTGGATTTTGGATAAGAAACTGTGGGTGTAACTAAGCAGGGACGAGATGAAAAGAAGCTGTAACCTGCAGAGATGTATTTCTGCTTCGTCGAGGCAGTTGTGGGGAGACTACTGAGGAGGAAAGAGAAAAATACATACAATAGAAAAGAGGGAAACTGTGGCAGGTTGGAAATTCAGAGGGAATAAGCACAAAAAAAATGAAAGAAAGCATGACAAATAATGTTTCAGAAGGCTACACTCTACAAGATCCTGAGACAATGGGTTAGAACAGTGAACTACAACTAAGTTTTCTGGTATGAACATTTTATCTCCTCAGTTGGACCACATATTGAATTATCTAAGCATAATGCCTGATAGCCCCATGCTACCAAACCCCTTCTTGTGAGAAGTCATGCTATGTTTTGGTCATGTGTTCTTGCTTCATTTTCTTTTCTCAACCTGAATTCATCAGAAATAGTCATCCTGACTTTTTTTTAGTTTCCTGTCTGATCCCCACAGTACCATAGAACAGTGGAGTCCAGCTCCAGTCCTCAGGTTTTATGGCACTTTTCCACTAAACCACTTCTAACTGGTACAATTCCTGTCCACCTTGGCCAGATTCCTTTTCAATTGGCAAATTTGCCGCAGCTCTGCCTATCAGTTCCCAGATTTTTGTACCTCCTTCAAGGGTAGTACTAGCCGCATCGAGCCCAGTACGGCACCAAGGCGATTTGATGACAGCTGTCTGCATTCATTGATTGGCTTGCGATTACCTCACAGTAAACTCCAAACTACATTGGAGTTTAGCTGCTGTCACAGAACTGTTTGGTAAGGAGGAGGGTAATTATGAGCTTAATCATCAGGAACACGTGCATAAAGTTTTGCAGGGGAATAACCATGATTTAGCAGCGCTGCTAGCAGCTCGTCTCCCTGAAGGACGGGCAGCAATAAAGAAGAGAGAAACGACACAGCTGTGGTCAACTTTCTGTTAGAGCTACAGTTTTGCGCCAACGGTGTGAAACACCAGAAATTCATAATACTAGCTTGTGATGTGAATTTTACTTTTCCCTACGATTTAAAAAAATAAATTAAGTTCTCGCATGGCTTGGTTTGCATCTTTCAAATGCTTTAACTAAATCCAAAACGTTGCACATTTAAAAAAATAAAGTTCCAGAATCTAATTATATTTACAGTATATGTATAGCAAAATAATCATCTGGGGCCTCATGCCACTGCGCAGTTTTCACACTAAAACTTGCCGTATGAAAAAATTTAGAAATGTGCGGCGCACAAAAAAGATTGGATGCATAATGCCGTGCGCACGCACCTTTCCTTTGTAAAAGGAAAGGTGCACCCTGTCGCCACCCATAAATACATATGTAAATTAGTATACATACCCGGAAGTCTGCCACCACGTGAAGCAATAACCATGGCAACATCCCTGTTTGTAGAAGTATAAGTATTTAAAATAATAATATTTATATATTTTATTTAAAAGGTGCTTTGAGGACACATAATTTCACCTTACAAAAATAAAAATACATTTTAAAGAAAAAAAAATCCAAATTAAAAAAATAAAGAGATCGTGCAAATGCCTGTTTGAACAGTATTATGCTTTGCACTAGCAAAGCTGAAATGGTCCAACTACCTCTCGCCATGTTCTGCAGAGGCCAGCTAACAAGTCATCTTTTTATTCAGCTGTGCTGTGTGAGGACAAGAACTGAAAACATGCAGGATATCAGTGAGGGACTGACGTTGGATACTACTGCCACAGATGTTTTTGCAGTTTGTAGACTTTATAACAAAACATCAAAAATTAATTTTTAATTGATATTTGTAGCTGTTATAAATGCTACAGTCTAAAGCAACTGCAATTATATAGAAAAGGAAAGAGTCAAGAGTCAACAGGAAGTGAGAATTAGATTTTATCTAAAGAAGAAGCTGTATAACAGCATCAGAGCGGTATTCTCACATGTCTATCACATGTCAAAGCACATCAAAGATGATGGAACTGTGTTCCCCTAGTAATGAGCTGACCTTTTTTGTCACATTATGTTATTAATGAGCACTGTTTTGTAGTCAGTACAAGGATGTCTGTTGGGTGTTTTGCCTTCACACTGCAGAGCATGACTGTGCTTGAATAAGAGTAATGGGGAGATATTTTTAATTATAAAAATATCGTGTTAAATTTACAATACAACCAGGTTAAAGCTGATTATTACTATGGATCAAAATTGATAAGATGTTAGCAATACCAATTCCATTATCGATCTCATTTATCAATTCAATTTTGTATCAATTTTTTTGTTGATTTTCGCCAAGTTAGGAAATAAACTTTTTAATTTAAAATATGCACCATTTGATTCAAATAAAATAAAATCTGGCTTAAAAAATAAGAATTTGTCTTTCAAATGAACATTTCAACATGAAATGCAACTTTTTGCACATCAACCATTTTTGTGCAGATAAATTATGCAGCTTTCTGAAGATCTTTAGAAAGCTGTAAGAAAACAACCTCTCAGATGCTATTTCAATTTATGTTTTCCTGTAATAATTATATTAAAAAGTTCATGTATGTCAGTAATTTTGAAAATATTTTATGGTACCAAGAGGTACCTGCTAAAGAAACCAGTTTTAACAGAATCCATCTGACAAAAACATGCATGTCATATTCTCACAAAATCTTTGGTACGTTGTGGAATAGACATTAGTATGCAACACGATGTGTTCTATGCTTGCCAAGCAGAGTTGACAAGCATAGGAAAATCAAAATACATTGTAGTTTTTGTAGTGAAAGAAAAACATCTGACTCTCGGCCACACTGTAAATCATTGGTCTGAACATACCTCTTTCATACCTCTGCTTCATATGTCCTAAATTCACTCCAGCTCTCATTTTAAACAGTATATGTTGCACCTTTTTTGTTTGTTAAAGAAATTGAAAAATATATGTGTATGTTTTGTTTGTTTATTTTAACACTAGACCTGTCCTACAGTACATATAGCCAAATTGAATTTTTGGACATTTTCTCAATAAGAAAAAAACTAACAAGAAAAAATAAACAACAATATGTTCCCCAAAACGTCTCATTTCATTGTCAGGAACTCGGTATGTCTTGTCTCATGAGCTGGGTGTGTCATCATGTATCTAATGATTACTGTCACTTATGCCATAACACTATCATGCTATTGACTTTTTCTTGTTTTTATTGTTAAAAAGAATCATTACCAAAGAAAACTTGGGCGTCAGTGATTACAGCATAACAGGCACACTGGATGCAGTCAGCAGTACAGTGGAACATAAACTTTGCTTACTTTTGAAAATAATTTCCCTTTGGTGTGACAGAAATGAAATATTGCAGAAGAAAGTGGACAAGGCAATTAGAGCTTTCTCTTCTTTTGACCTCAGCACTTTAGTCCTGTGCTGGTTGTTTTAATAGTAAAGTTGGATTGAGTTCTAGGTGACAGAAGATTTCAAACGGCTTATGTGGAAATTATTTGTATTTTCTGTCAAACCCACACACACCAACGCATAGTTTCACTACATGTTTTATCCATATGGCCGAATGTCATATTTGATGGGCATATGATCATTCATGTAGTACTCAAACACACTGTAAACGCACGCAAGTGATGCTGTGCTGTGCACAGACATTCATTATTCATTCGTTAAACCACACAGACACACAAGCAGACATTTGCATCCACCAGGTAATTAGAGAAAAGATAAAAAGTGCACAAAAAACATCTTTCTGTGCTGTTGGAATGGGACTTTAAATGCACTGATGCTTTTTTTCATGTAGTCTAACCTATGGCCTCTTTAATCACACGCACATGAATGGTCACCCATATAATCATAGCTGCTTTAGCCTTCAAAAGGAATACAGGTCTTACTTCAGCTTGTTGGAGATGAAGAAAGATAATGGCAGACTGAACTCAAAGGGCAATGAATCAATGTCTTATAAAACTATTGTTCTAGGTATGAACTGTCAACAGAGAATCTGCAGTCTTCCCTTACACAAACACACTCTTGAAAAACATATTTGTTCCACAACTGGAGATGGCAACAATGCTGCAACAACAAAATCTGTGCCTCTCCTAGTTCCCACTTTGTCCTTCTGATTAGTTATTCTTATGGTAGGGTAAGGAGGAGAGTGCGGCCGGTGGCATGTTTAATTCAGCAGCCTCATGACAAGCCCTGTTGCCACATCAGTTTAAAATGTTTGGTAGTGAAATATGAAAAATAACTTGGATTTAGCTACCTCTGGCTGTAATAGTAGATACCGAACACCCTTTAAAAATCACATTAAGCTAGTGATTCTTAGAAAAATAGAGGAGGATGCAGGAAGTATTAGAAGATTTTTTTTATTACTTCCATTATGTTTTTTGGGGGGGAATTTTACATACCGTCACCTTCCTAAAATAATGGCCTAAGTCCATTTTTTGCCAAAGGTAGGTAAAATATCCTATTTTTCAATCAGAGAGGAGAAATAGGGTATTTCACTATACAGCTAAAGATCAATTTCCCAATTATTAACTAATTTGTCTCTTAAAACGGGTTTTTCTCTTAAATGTGCGATCACCTTCAGTTCCCTATGATAGAATATCTAATAGGTGCATGTGACCTCCAGGAAAAGGCAGGCATTTATGACTGATGTTTTACAGGATGCATTAGCACACATAAAAGTTTATTAGTCAGGCAGCACTGGGGGGAGCCTTTAATCTTCACAGATCTGTTTCATTGTGCTACAGTGTTGAATCCAGCCCAAGTGCTTCTGTAAGAACCCTGTGACAACAATTTTTTTCTTTAAAATTGATCATATTGCGTTATTAATATGGTTGAAGGTACAGATATGTAGATCTGTAGATCCTGTGTCCACAAGCTTCTTTATGCAAGTTTTAATTTCCATATGTTCATGTATTGAATATTTTTAATCTCCCGTAAAAGTATAAAACCTTTCCCTTTGACTGAAAACTGGTTTTATAAACAACTATAATATTGTCGTCTGTTGGAATCAAGATCAAGTATATTTAGCTATAAATCCCATATCAGTAGTCTTTGCTTGATGTAGTAGGTTGTAGAAAGGAGGTAACATATAACTTTGTCATTGGAATCTCCCTATCAACTTGTTGTAGCTTTTAGATTTGTTCTAAAATTTCATTCCTTGTTTTTTAAAGTCTTAATGACCTCATCTCATGTCTTAGTGACACTTTTACCACTTTTTACCATTTATGTTCAACCCAGAGTTGTAATCTACTGGTGACACCAAAGACTCCAATGAAAATGGAAGAAGCTACTTTTAGTTATCATGACCCAAAACTCTGGAATGCTCAACCAGAGTCTGAGACCTACTTTAACTATTTTACCAGCTTGTTATGAAGCTTTCTTTCTTTCTTTCTTTCATTTTTTCCTCTATAACGCATTTTGACAACATTGCTGTTGAAAAGGTGCTGCATAAATAAGGATGTATTTATGTGTTGCAGAAGCTCTCTTTGGCGTAATCTGAGGAAAGTCATTTAATTTGTACTAATTAACATTCTGCAGGATTGATGAGGCGTATTGTACTTTTATCTGGTCAGATGAAACTTGTGACAGTCTGGTGACTGGATTGTCTGTCTAGATGTCCTTCACACAGGGTTTAGATGACAGGCCTTGAACGCAAGGGTGGGGGAGTTTTCATGTAGCAGAAGGCTTGCCTAATAGCCGTTCTGTTCTCCAGCTCTGTCTGCTTTTCACTGGCACAGAGAGGATTTTTACTCCCTTTTTTATCATCCTCCCTGGTTTTTATGCACCTATGATTCCCCTACCTCTCCAATCAGGTAGAATGTAGACCAGGAAAGGATTAGTATTATTGCTTCATGTGTGGCATAAAGAGGCTTTTAATTTCAAAATTTCTCCAGAGCAATCTAGATTTCAGGACAGTGCATTGGGGGTACCAGAGCTGTCTCTAATTAAGGAGGTGTCAGCGCTCTGCTGTTAGAGAAGGGGCTTGTTTGAAAAAGGCAACAGGGGGCATCTCTGCCAACCTGCCAAATGTGTGGGCGCTGCTGTGACCAGTCAGTCTTCATAATGGCTGTCTGCCCCTGGGACTGAGCCAGTTCTGTGCTCACACGACAAATTTGTGGAAATGAGCCTAGAAGGAACAGCCTTTGTGAGTCCTGGATTGTTGGACAGGGCAGCAACAGAAAGTGGAACGTTAGTGCAGTAAGAAAGCGTTTTAAATGCCTCACAGTAAATTATGTACGAGCCATGTTACTAAAGCAAAGAGAAAGGAGAGAGCAAGAAGACCAACATTAAAAGCTGGGAAAAAAAAACCTAAAGATGGCCATTTGGCCCTTTTTTCAGCAATTGTAAGCATTGTAAGCATAGCTCAAATTGTCACGTTAGGTTTTTTCTTATTGGTCAACACTGAATGGGTAACAGAATGGGTAAGACACGCGGTTGCAATAAATATCCCTTAATTATTTTATGAAAACTTTTTTTTTTTCAATTTGTGCATTTTAAAGATTAATGACTGCATGTTTGTGAATAAGTTGAATAACAGTGAATGCTACAGTGCACCATCATAAAAATATAGTCTTGTTAGCAGCAATGTGCAACATCTGTCTTCATCTATCTCTTTGTTATCCATCGGGGAACCATGAAAGGGATTCCATTATCTTGTCTGCACTCCCCTTTAAGGAATCTCCTTAATGTCTTATATTGCCATGTAATTTGCAACCCATAGTATAATGGCTGAAGGAAATGGGAGAGAACGGTCCTTTGCATATAACAGTGCAATATTCAGAGTGATTGGGGATTGTTGACAGGTTAAAAGCCCCCATGGTAGAGAGGCTTTCAAGAATGAATCCCTCATTCTCACTTTGCCCTAAAGCAAGCAGCAATGGAAATCTTTTTCTTCCTGTTCTGGTTCATTTTATACTTGCATTGATATTATAGAGCAGTTTTATTATTAGGATACATGGATAACATTTCTACAGTTCCCCTCGATTAGCCATGGCTGCAGAAATGGTGAAAATCGCTAAATGAGCCAATGTGAGATTGAACCTTTCCTGTTGCTAAGGGCTTTTATCTAAATGTCACTTAATTAGTTCCCCAGCATGATTAGCAGCGGTTACCTGTGTCACAATAAGAGGGAATTCCGTTTATGAAGGGATGAAGTATTCATCTAACAACTTACGCTTGCTGCGACACAGACAAAGCTATGTGATTATTCTGATTGGCTGAGCATCAGCACACTGCTTTATTCTGCGTCACTGACATTTTCTGCCTCATTGTGCACTGACTGTACTCATGGGAGACCATCCCTAGCATGTCACATATCTGTGGAGTTTGTTGCGTGCAATCTTTGAGTAGAATAGTTTACCACATTTTGTTCTCTAAACTTTAAAATGATCAAGTACGATGTCCAGAAGTTTGAGTAAGTTCTCCTTGAGGGGATGATAATTTATCAGTGCCTTTCCCAGATATGGTCAATATGGAGGTCATATTAAACATCCACTAGGTCAATGTCCCATACATCTGATGTATTGCTTGTTGTTTTGCTTAATCTCTTTGTCTTTACTGAAAATTAGATTTTTTTTAAACACACAGAGGATTGGATTGTTTAGAAAGAAATAAGTGTAAATAAGAAGTATTTCAACATAGTGCCAATACTAGACATAGTATGTAAGTAAAGTTTTACTACCAAAGGTTAAAACCACTAAGATTTTATTGAGATTAGGGAGATTACAAAATTTAAGATCAGAAGACACATCTGTAACCTTATTAAGGGTGCTGCTTTCTGTGATCATAACGTCAAGCTAGCTGATGAAAAAAAGTGTCGTGTTACATTTGGAAGATGGCGTAGAGCAGGGGGCCCAAAGTGTGACCCTGGGATCTGAAATTTTCATTAAGGAAAATGCAGACAAATTAAAATAGTCTTGAAAGAGAAAACTTAAGCAACACACAAACTATTTATCTTTTAACAAACATGTTTTTTTTCTTTTTAATTTGATTGTGCATAGCATCACAAACATCCAGTAACTTTTACTCAGAAAAAGGAATTCTGTGCACCCATTTATTAAACTGGGCTAAATAAGACAGTTTAGAAAAGAATTTTTAAGAAATGATTTGAAAAGAGGACCTCATCATGTTCTCATATCCTGGAAGACATCTAAAATGATTTGCAGATACTTTGGAAAACAAGCCTAAATTTAGCTGGTATTTATTTAATTTGTGTAGAAAATAAATGTTTTATTACTACTGTAGCATCAGAAATAACCATTGCGTTTGGTGTCCAAGTTCCACACACACACACACACACATATATATATATATATATATATATATATATATATTCATTGTTTTTAATACCCTGAAGCCATTTGTCAAAGAATCTCAAACCAGTCATTGCAAAGGTTCTCTGTTTACAGCCTACCTAGAGAATATACCTTGACTTGAATTGATCTGGAGGTTATTTGAGATAATAAAAACTGTATATTTTGTGGTCATTCTGGATGACATGAGCCAAAATAGTTTTCTTTTTTGATAAGAAAACTCTGTTTAGAACAATATACAAGGCAGATATGTTGCAAGTTCTGCATAGTTCATTGATGTGTTGCTGCAGATGTGGGGGCTTTTGAGAAAATCACAGATTTGTCATTAAAATGCCCCAGGGGTTTTGACTCCCCTGTAGATTTTTCTCTCATCTCAAGGTAGAATAACAGGGCTGTGGTTGTTTTCTTTGCCCCAAGGCATGAATCCCCATGTGTCTGCTTTGCGCAGCATTTGTGTGCATGCTAGAAAACCCGTAGACTCTGCTGTAATAGTATTTTTAAAACCTTTGGCTTCATTTGTTCTGGCTCTAGCAGATTTTAAATTGAAGCACCAAATCATAGCAAAAAAATTATAACAATGACAACTAAAATATATATATATATTTGAGGATGTGAAATCAGGGTATCTGATGTATGCCCTGTTTGCCAGAGGTTTGATAGTAAAATAGTTTTACTGTAATAAAATCCAAACAGTGACTCATTCTTTCTGTCGTCCACCTGCTATACCTCCACATATTGCTGCACCTGGCCCACACAGCAGCCTCTCACTGTAGAATCTTAAAGGAGTCTTCTCATCAATAACCACTGTCACACTGTTTATTTCTGCAATGGTAAGGTGAAAAAAAACAACCATGTGATCATATATCAGAAATGGTTTAAAAAAATTGATATAGCAAGCAACAGAAAGTAAACAGAAGAACCCCAATAGAAACTAAGGGAAGAGGATTATGATGTGAAGCACTTTTTTTGTCCTTTTTCTAACTTGTCCTACCTGTTATCTTGAGGTGAGTTATCATAAAGCTTCAGACTCTTGAGTTCAACACATTTTACCTTTTTCCTACAATCTATGTTGCAAAAATTAAGACATGCTTCATCTTGACATCAGCTCTAATCTTGTCAAAGGGGCTTTCATCAGTTATGGGGAGGATGCAGTCGTCCTTTGAAACTAGTCTCAGAAATGTAAAAATAATTGGAGCTAAACTTAGTAGGCACAGCTGATGAAGCAATTGTCAGAGGAAAGTACTTCTGTATCCTTTCTCCGTTGAAAATTTTAGCAGCTGCATTTGGAAACAGCCAGGGTAACAAGGTTATGTTTTCTAATTCAGGGAACAAAAAATAAAAAAATAAACATGTACTGGAGAGATGGTGTGTCAACAAGTTCACTGTGTGTTTTTTAATTATTGTATCACAGAGGTGGACAATGACAGCCCAGAGCATTTGGATATGCAGTTTGATTCATGGCACAGCAGCACAATCTCACCTTTTTGTTTGTTACAAAGAGCTAAAAATAGTTTGTGATGATCCACGAGTGCACACCACTGTGCGCCTCACACCTTTTAATCTAGTTAAGTTCCAATCCTGTTCCTGTTTATAACCTATTTGTCTTACAGAAACTGTTATTTTATACTGTTATGTATAATTGACAATCTGCAAACATATTAGACAGTGAAATTGTTTTCATACAAAAAGGCAATTGGGCTTTCTATTTTTTATTTAGAGGAAATAAATACAAGATTATTGATGACTTTTCTGATTCTGATCAAAGCTCTGTGTATTTGAGACTGGAAAGCTACTATAGCATTGTAACAAATTAGGATGTCACTGTCTTTGACAAGTTTTATGGAGATGCTGATGTCATTGTCATTCATTAATTACACTTTTACTTAGTTGGCCAGAAAACTGGTCTAACTTAAACCCTATATAGAATCTGTGGAGTATTGCCAAGATCAAAAACACAAACCGCAGAGTAGACCCAACAATTATGATGAGCGAAAGGGCACTATTAAAGCAACCTTGACTTCCTTAACACTTTATCAGAGCTGCAGTCTGATCATGGCGCATGCACAAATCGATCAGCAGCTCGATGGAAAGTGCCATCCTCAAGTCCTCATCAACACTGAATCTGGAATTGAACTTATAAATATCTGATTGCAGGATGATTAGTATTCCCACTATAAACCATAGCCACTCCAATTAAATGTAACCTTTTTGTAAATTAGGATAACATCACCTCCTTGATACTTTTGTGCTCCATGTTCTGATCGTTATCTACCTGAAGCACATCCTAATTAACTTTTTCAGTCTTACGCTTTTGTCCTTTTTCTCTGTATCATTATTTTTTTTTGTCAATAGTGTTTTCCTTCTTATTAGGGGAAAACTATTACTAAAATTCTTGCTCAAAATAAACAGAGTTGAAAGTGTTGGGGAAATTAGAAGTTCACCAGATGGGAGATCTCTGTGGTGCAATCTCTAAATTAGACATTTGTTACTTAGACATTTCTTCTCACAGTTTTTACTCTTCTGTGAGAATTTCTGTATTTTTTTTGTATGTATTTTTTTGTTTTTAGTTTACCTACTCTTGGGGGATTTCAACCAGGATTTTACTTTTATATCAAACAATGGCTAAATGATTATAGAGGTAACATTTTAAACTGAATTTAGCATCTTGTATTACAGGCCGGCACAGTTAGCATTACTATTAGGGCCTTCAATAATAGTTCATATCTTAACTTATGCGATTAATCTAAAAGCTTAATGCGTTGATAGTACATGATGCAGATAAATCGCATTATATATTTTGTCCTAAAAGCCTCTCTGCAATGGGGGGTTACTTGATTCAAAGCAGCATGTCACATGGTCTTCTACTGGATTCAACAATGCAGAGTTGCAAAAGTGAGTGTAAAGATGAGTGAAGAGAGTCAGACTGGTGTGCTCAGCTGTAATGTTCGCTTTAAAAAACACAATGGGTAGAGCAGATTTGAAAGCCGTCTTCAGTTCCTTTTCTGCATGTTTCCTCCCTCTTCTATCCGTCCCCTTCCTGTCAACTTACTGACAAACAACAGCCAAAAAAAATCTTAAATGCACAGAGATGTACATTTGAAATATAAAGACAAATTTTAAATCTTCCTGAAAATGAAAACCTGGAAAATTTAGATGTTTGGTTTGGGACAAGAAAAAATTTTCTTAAACATTTTTTTTAAAAACCTGCATTTTACGTTTTTCACTTTTTTTCACTCAGTTTGTTTTAGCCTTTTCTTGAAAGTGTTTAATATGTGTGAATCCCTTTGTGATTTTTATCTGTGACAGATGCTAAATAAGTAAAATATACCTATATATTATTATATTACAACACTATTACTATTTCTGTTTTTTTCTATATACTGTTGCTCACCATTATAACTGACATTTCTAAAAGTCTTTTAATATAGCCATGTTCAGTATGTTCCATGATGTAGTTTTGAAGCTCTAAATGAAGCCGTTTTGCAGTACTCTGAGCCTTACCATTATCTGCTGAAAGTCTTGTTCACAGGTGGTTGTGAAAGACCAATTGGTTTCCATTTTAGGGCCAATTAAGAACATCATCCAATTCCAGACAATTTCTTGGGAATAATCTCTCATTTTTAGTTTTTTTTCCATAATGTTTTTCCATGTTCATCCCATGCTGTTTTAAGCTGCTGAAGTTGTAAGCCAAGTGGATTGCTTCTCAAGAACATGGGGAAAAAATCTGCTCTCTTGAGCTCTTTAAGTAACCATCAAGGATCTTCTCTCATTAGAAAAAGCTTCATAATGCCTCAGGGCTTAAAGGAATGGGTTCAGCCTTCCTATGTGATGGAATATGCATAAGATGGCATCACTACTATCTGGGAATGCAAATTGGAATAGTTTTTTGTTTTTTTTTTCCTCTGGATGATTGCCATGGGGTCTATGTACATGGCCTTATTCTCGTTTAACTTCCTTGCTTAATCAAGAAAAACCTCACTCCCCTAAGGGCAATTCCCAGTTTGCTCTTCAGCTACTCCTTTTCTCATCTCTCCATCTTTATACACATATACACATGCACACACCTCGGAGGCTCATAAAGCATTTCCAAGCTACTGCAGTATGATTATTCATATGGCAATGAGGCTGGATTGAGCCAGCTAGGCTGCGACAGTGAGATAGGAGGGTTTCCGGATGATGACTTAAGAGCACTGCATTTTCTCGCTCAAGAATAGCGAATTCAAACTTAATCAGGGCAAGCACCCATCCATTCTCTCTTTTCCAGCTAGCTCAACAAGGTTGAGGCCAAATTGAAAATGGAAAGCAGGAGACAAAAGTCAAAGTCTGGGCGGCATCATACACACTCCCATCCTTTGTTTCTTTACCACAAGCCTGAGGTTTTCTCCCATGAGCGATGGGTTTCTCTTAGGGCAATCAGAGAAGCATTTCTGTTTCACTCGAAGAGGAGACATTAGTAAGATTAGCTTTCTTCCACTCGATCAGACCTATCTAAACCCTTATCTTTTTCCCATTCCTTGTCGCACACACTCTCACAATGTTCCAGATTTCCACACACAATGGCCACTGCCATCCATCACCCTGTAGGGCACCAGGTATGTTTCAGTGAAGCCCCATCCAGTTCTCCGGCCAGCCTCCCAGCCGTCAGCTCTCCTCTTTTTCCACAGGCCATGGTCACATCAGAAGGAGGAGGCAATGATGGTTCCTGATCAATAAAACATTGACTGCATTAAAGCTCATGAATAAGTCATAGAGGGAAGGAACTCAGTCGTTGGGACACACACATACACACACAGGGAAATTGGTTTTATTTAGGACAGAGAAAATGAACAGACGCAAAAAGAGAGTGAAGCAGAGACCTTAACTTGAAAGAGGTTTATTAGCCGCCGACTGACACTTCGTTATGTTAAAGCTCTTTTTTTCTCCTCCACTACCTATTAAATTTGTAGCTGTTTTTTTTTCTCAAGTTAAACAGTCTTTATCTTGTGGAAATGACAAAAAAGCTCTTGCATCCCTTTGTCCTAAGACTACCTAAATATAATTAGTTTATTTGCCTCCAATGGCTTTACATTTTGCCATATGACTGTTTCTTGGTTACACAAAGAAAAGGGGAACTTATTTGGTAATTAAGAGAGTTGAGAAAAATTTCCTGCTCACATTCAAATTTGCTGAAGTTTTACCAAAACAGTTACCTCAGAAAGGATGAAGCTGTGTTTAAGAGTGAGGTAAAAGTCAGACGACTTTTGCAAACTGCTTTGTGCTCTGAATTTCAAACAGCTTGAACAAAAACTAACCAAATGGAGGGCAGTCTAAGTTGCCACGTTGACACAGATAAGGAATTAAAGACTTGTAACCTTTTTCATTTTATTCTTTGATGTGCTATGACCTTATTGCACTTTGTCCTTCATGTGAGTATGCACACTTTAATTAGGCTGTCTTTTTTTTTTCTTTTTTTTGCATTTGGGTTTGCCCAGGATTGAAAGATATGCACTTTTCCTCAAACATTCAACAAAAAATGTAAATGCATTAGATTAGGATTTTATAAAATTGGAATCGTTTAGATCACATTATGTTCATGACTTGGAGCAGTCTAGTCAAAGTCCAGACATAAATCATTTTGAGAGCTCCTACTTAAAAACAGATGATTTTATTGTAAAATCATGTCTTCTTTTCAGTTGACAATTCTTCATGTCTGAGTGTTAAAGTAATACATAAAATCCCCGTAAAATATTTTGAGCTTTGTCACTATACTTTGGTAATATATAGAGAATTTGAAGCAGTTTGAATGCTTTACTAAGATCCTTCATGTTTCAGATTCAATAACACCTGAAAGTACCTGACCTCAAACAATATAAAAATTACATAAAATATGAGCGGTTATACTCTCGAATCCTGCATGCAATGTTTTTCTCTTGAGATGTTTATTGCAGGCTGAGCTGGGATGATTTGCTCCCTCAAAATGTATAATGAACGATGAGAAATATCGCTTCATCCCCCCCCCCGTGAAACAGGAATGTTTTGAGAAGAGTTCTCAGAAAACTTTTTAGCAATTTTGCTTCCTTTGTAAAATGTGGTTTGCATGGCTCCTATTGTTAGAACTCACACATGAATCCACAAGCTGTTCAGAAATGTATAAGTTTGAACATTCTGATTGAATAGTACCCAATTAAAATGGCAAAAATAGAATTGCCTTAAACGGCATAAACACGATAAAGTTAATTGAAAAGTGTTTAGAAAAACTCGCAGGTATAATCTTACGAAGGTGGATCACCGTGCTACAGATGTAATTGGAAAATATTGATGACTGACGAGTAAAATTCCAGGAGAGTTGCCTTTCATGGAGCAGCAGGTAGCAGGGCTCTGCCACCCTCACTGCACTGTTCAATTAGAGCATATGATTAGTGTAGACTGTCTCAAGTGAAATTGAATCTATCAGCCTGGTTCAGATTACCACAGGTCCCTGCAATCCAGCTATCACTTTGTCTCTGTCGCACTAATATAACACTGACTGAATGAATGATTTCTGCTTAAGGCGACGCTTGATTGAAGCTGATTGCATTTTGCAGAGGTTTATTATATTTCCATAATTTATCATCATGAGGCTGGAGTTTGTGTTTGCGAGGCTGCATGCAGGTGGTTGTGAAAGAAGGGAGAAAAAAGCAGCTGGAGTTCTGCAACCAATGTCATGTTTATCCATTTTTCTTTTCTTTCTTGCAGGGTGCCGGAGCCAAGAGCGAACCCTATGGACCCACGTGATCTTGAGGACAATGATTCTGGACCATCCATGGACCACGCCCCGTGATGTGAGCGGACCAGACTCCCCGTGCGTCTACCTGTCCTTGACGATTTGCTTCAGCCTGACATCAGCCCAGTTGAGCCGTCAGGCCGGCCCCTTCTCTGTCAGTCATTTCCACCCACCACTCCCCGCCTCCCCTCCCTTCCCTGGCAGTGACCTTGAGAGGAGGCTGCAGTGACAAATATGGATGGCCACAGCTATTCCACACGCAAACTTTTTTCCTGATTTTTCACTTGCTACAAACTTTCTTTAATTGAAGCACTGAAGTTATGTGCAATCAATTACCATCAGGCTCAATTTTCACAGCCAACCAGATCTGTGGCTCACTGGTGAGCCTGGCTGATTCAGAGAGGAGTTTGGGCAGGCAGCTGTGAAAAACAGCTGTTGAGCTCAACAGATGTTAGAAAAACAGAAGTACGTGATGCAGTGAGTTACACTCCTCATTTATTTGGAATATAATTATGGTTCTGCCGTTCAGCCTTATATCTTCAAGAGATTTTATTAAGTCTAGTGGTGCACTGATTGGGCTTTGACTGGCCGATGCCAATATACAGTTTACTTTGAGGTCTGGCCTTCTGGTTCCAATTTTGACCATTACTGATTTTTTTTTTCCTTTTAGGAACTATATGCCATAGAAAAGAGAACAGACTTAAAAATGAGCTGCTCTTTCCGAATTTAAGGAATTCCATGATACATGTTAGTGGGGACAGATATTTACATTCACTGTTTAAAAACTACATTTTCCTTTCTTAATGATTAACAAAATTATTTGTATTTGCTAAATAACAAGCGATATAATTTCTTAGAGATTTTTTATTGCTATTTTAAAACAAATCGTTTTAAAATTTGGTAGAAATATTCATGACTTGGGTCAAATGTGTTGGGTGTTCTTTCCTTCAGTAATTTGCTGCCCCATTTTTCCAGATAACTGGTGTAACAGTCAGATTTGAAGGCCTTTTGCACACACCTTTTCCATCACAATTTTTTAATGGTATGGAGTTCAGCACTTTGTCGTGACCACTTCCAAAACACTTTGTCCTTAGTCCAGTTTGTAACTAATTTGCCAGTATGATTAGGATTCTTGTCCATTTGAAAGACCCATTTGAGCCCAAGCTTTAGCTTCTTGGACGATGTGTGGAGATGTTGATTTAGTATTTCCATCTCATGGTCTTTCTCCCCTCTTATGCTGTGAAATGTACCACTCCCCTCTGCAGTTCTCACTCAACAGCAACTAGAAGATACATTTCTCCATGCATAATATCATACAACAAAGCAGCACATTTGAGATGTTGCCTTAAAATACATCCACATGTTTGCCTCTGTGTAATTCAAATGTTGTGAATTATCCGGAAGCTTACATAGCCTTTATATCATCATCTGGGGTTTCCTAAGTGCTTGAAAGGCCTTTATACCTTTGTGTATGTAAACTACAGAACTTGAAGAGATTAACAAAAAACAAAAAAAAGTAAGTCTCTAGATATTCTGGGATTTAAGAATTTGATGTTTTCTACAGTGTATATAAATATTTTTTCTTCAGCTGTAACCATCAAAGTATGTGTCCCTTAGAGGCATGGGCTGGTTTCCATTATCAAATTATACCAAGGTTATAAAAAGTTGTGGTTTCAAACTGCTAACATTTTCCAGCACACCATTCAAACTGTTTCAAGTGTTTTTGTTTTGATGCAAGACAAAGTGCGACAGGAACTGGAGCACTGCCCCTACCTGCTGCTGTTCAGCTGGCTGAAAAGAGGCTCTGTCTCCGTTTTCTTTCTTACAAAACAGATGAATTTGGCCCATTTAGCTTCAAACTCTGGGAAGCTAAATGAGCACCAATAACCCCTGTTATTAAGCTAAGCTCAGTTAAGAGTTGGAATAATTCTCACTGACTTACAGTTAATGAACAAAATTATTCGGTGAGAATTTAGATGATAAAAAGATGTTTTGTTAAAAATTATTTTGTGAATACAACAAAGCCATGATGTTTGTGTTCAAGTTTATCATAACATGAGGATTTCAGCCCAGGCCATGTACAACTCTTATCTTTCATCTGAATTTTAACTGAAACACAAAAGTAATCCATGTTCATGCTGTTTGTTCACCGTTGTAGTCCACAACTTTCACCGTTGTAGTCCACAACGGTGAAAGTTCTTAGTTATTATTAATTTAATTAACTGACACAAAGGAGTTTTGATCTCTGGCCAGTTTTACGTTCTTCTGTGTACTAGGATGGTATTTTGATTGAAAAAGGGGAAAACAAAGCAAAAAAATGGTGTTTTGTTCTGTGCCATACTGTGGCCTTCACTTCTACATTTGCTGTTTAAAAAAGTTTTTAGATTTGCTCACACTTCCTCTTGTTTTTCTTGGATGACTTGTCAAAATCAAGGTGTATTCTGACACATATTGATTGGTTGCTGATTAGTTAAATGTTGCTGAATCTTCAAAAGAAGCTACTATTTAGCTGTGCAAAAACAGCCTTTCTGCATTTACCAGCTCCATGTGTACTATAAGGTAAAGGCTCATTACTCTCGACCCGTCAGCAGCGTATGACGGATTGCCGTCCAAAGATGCGAATGCACTTTCTACCTTGACCTGCTGAGTCGCAGCTGTCACTCATGACGCATTGCCACAGTTTTGTGTTCATATCAGCAATTTGTTGGGGTTTTTTTTGTTGTATTTTTATTGTGATTTATTCTGTTGCCTTAAAATCTGAACTGAAATGCTGTCATTGATGATATTTGCGATGGGTTTCAAAATGCTTTTTTCATTACAGTAGTGCTGCTCAGAAATGTACTGAAGCTGCGTACCTACTTAAGGGATTTGTTAATGTGTCAACAGCCGATTGGAAAAAAAAAAACAAAAAACAGCAAAATATTATTCTGTATTCTTATTGTGACAGCAGGGAGGAGTCTGACTGTTTATTTCTGTTGTAATTTGTCTGTTTTGGTTATAATCTATAAATAAACAGTCTGCTTCTTAAGGCTGGAGGTATGTTTCCATTTTAAGAAATTTTATTGTATTTATTTGACTCATGCAAAACTCGGGGAAACAGCTGAAAAGCATCTGTCAACCAGTCAACCGAGTCTGTGGTATCAGCGAAAAAACCCTTGCAGCCATGTAAGGTTTTTCTATGATTGATGGAGACAGGAAGAGTGATGAAGTGGCTTAAAGAAGAATTCAGGATGGGGAGAATTTCAAGTTCTTTCTTCATTAAAATTCAAAGCAGCAGCACATCCAGATAGGACTGGGAATAGGAGGTTTAGGAGCGGGGGAAGGCAGAGCCCTGAGCGATCTTTGGGGTTTCTCCTCCTCTCTCTGCCCAGAGAGACTGGTGTATTTAACCAAATCCTTGCCTCCAAACAAGCCCAAAAAAATGCTGATCAACTCCTGAACTCAATCTGAAACCATTTGTGTCTTTGCTGTTCATTTTCTTCATCTCATCTCTTGACAGACGCACCATCTGGTATGCATTAGTGCCACACCTGCTCTCTACCTGAGCCGTTTCATCATCTCTGCCAATAATTGAGAAAACGGCCCTAATACATTGATTCACAGATACTTGCTTAGCCACCACTGCTTGCTACCCTGTTGGAAATTGACAATTTTACATTTTCTTATGAGATTAACTCTTGATCTTAGGTGCTCATAGGCTAGCACCCTGATGACTCTACTCTGGTGCATTTAAATTCACCTTGTGAGAATTTCTGTTGCAGTTGTCTGTTTGTGGCCATAGCCAGTTACAGCAATGTGCAAAAGTACTTCCCTCCTCTAAAGATTTCTTCCTCTCGTGCTTTAATGTTTCAGATCCTCAAATATCTTTCATATCAGACAAAGATAACCTTTCCCACTATTCATTTTGCAGTCTTCTCACAGGGGCTTAATGGCAGTTGTTGCTCCTAAAGGTGGCATGCCCTGTTATTAGATTTACTAGGTTATTTTCTCATCAGTCCTGGTGGGTTTATTTCACTGAATGAATATGAAAAAACACATATCGAGTGTTTCCCAGCGTTATAGTTTTCTAATAGTAAAATTTATTTGACGATATGAATTTTTGCGATGTTTCAAGAAAGTAACATCTGTAAGGGGAGGAATACTTTGTCGCAGTATGCTCCGAGCACAGGTGCCTTCAAAAAGAGAATAATGATCCACTCTTTACATTCATTTCTTATGATCAAAGCAATAATAAGAAACCTGAAAGGGGGACAATGTGCATCTTGTCAGTGGAGGAAATGGAGAGAAGAAGATTGTCTGATCTCATTTAGGCAGCGAGACCACAGGGTTGCTTTTCGCCCCCCCCACTCCACACCCAATTACACCTGCTCTTCCAGGTCCACATCACTGAGCATGTTCACACAGAGACACAAGGATGTGCAAATAAACAAAAGCACTGCCTTAAGACCCTCTGCTCTCCTGATGGGGCCAAAAAGGACTATTTGTGTATTTGTATTGACATAAATTAATTGCTTCATGGCTTGTGAGACTGAATTAGCTACGTGACAAGCGTGCTAGTGGTGATGCAGCTTGATTGGTGCCTCTAATGGAGCCTGTTTCTCTGGCATCCTTTTAAGAAGCCGGTCGGAGTCTGCGGCTTCAAGGTAATGAAGCAGATTAACAAAAATCCTGTTATGACGCACCTTAATGATTCTGTTTATTGGAATGGAAGAGATGGTGAAAATTCTGATTTCTTTACCCCAAAAACACAGTTTCAGACCGATGTGTGTGCATTGCATGTTCTGCATGCGCTTAAAAATATGTATTCATGCGTAAAAAAACAAACAAAAAACAGCTATTATGCAGTGAGCCACACCTACACTATCTGTTTTCTCCACGTTCTTGTATCACTGAAGAAAATATTGCTGGGCTTACAGTTAATGTGCTTTCTTATTTTATTTTTCCCCTTCCTCTCTTCACATTCACACAAACATGCACAAGATCAATAAAAAAGTCATTAGTGTTTGAATTTAAGCTCAGATTTTGAAGTCATTCACTGTAGAGCTGTAGTAAAAGCAACCGCTGACGGTCACTCTGAAATACCTGACTTAATTTATTTTGACCAATGAAAAATTGTGTTTTTAAGTGTACGTTTTTCCTCCCCTGTTTTAAGATGTTTTAACCAAAATGTACTCTGCATTTTAGCTCCATAACAAAGGAAATGTGGCCACAGAAAGAGGAACATATCAGACTTGCACTATTCAAAAATTTAAAGAAAATAAAAATCAAGATATCAGCATACTTCCCGAGGCAGTTCGCCAATAAATCTACAATCATTCACTTCTACAGTTGTAATTAGTATGCATTCCTTGTTTCAGTTTTATGATTTTAGTTTTTGGAACATAATGGACATTTGGGTGCTAAGTGTTAAAAATAGGACGTATGACCCACTGTCAAAACTGATTCTCGCCACACATCTCAAATTTGTATTAAGCATGTCTCCCTTTCTACTCTCTTATGCACTTCTTTGTTTTCTATCAAAATCTAAATTTAATTCACTTCAGTTTATTTAGATAAATAAACTGACAAAAACTTCATCCATGTTTTTATCTGCAAACTTAAATCAAGTAAAAAACGGTGTAAAAACAAGTTTCACATTTTAAGTGTTTGAGCTTCCCTTCCATCATTATAGAGTACTTTACGGTAACTAAAAAGGTCTAAAATTATCTTATGACGGCTTATGACCTTATTGACAAAACCTGTGGAACTGAAAGATGGTCTCACTGAAAGATGTGCTACTGTTTTTTCTTCTCTCTTTTCAATTTCAGGCATACGCAGCACATCTGTGAAATATTAACAGAGATGGATTTTTTTTTTTTTTTTTTTCCGGTCGTTGAATTTGTGACTCATATGAGTTCCTGCTATAGCAGGATGGAGAGGATGGAGATTGTAGACCGTCCCAGACTGACTGACAGTAGGTATCTGTCAAAAGTGGCAGCTACAGACAGCTCTCTGGCAACTCGGCCTCATGAACAATGACTGGGTGGAGACGAGACAGGCCATGGAATCCATCTCTGCTTTAGACAGCCCCCATCGCTCTTTGATACTCAATTCAGCAGAGGTACCTTAAGGCTCCTCTCTCCATCCCCGATGTGGTCCTTTTCGGCATCCCACTTACGTGAGTAGAGAGAATTATATAGGATGAAATGAGGGGGTGAGACTAAAAGGATACAGAGATCAAAAGACCAATAGATGAGTCAGTTTCCAGCAACGTTTAAAATAGGAAAAAGGATGTGGTCACATTTCTAAGAAATAGCCAAATAACTCGCAGGGCTGATGAGTTGAATTTAGATAATTTGGGATAACATGGGTTTACACAGTTATAAGTTTAAAATGGAAAATCTAATATCTGATCTGCTAATATGACAAAATTGTGTAAAATATATATATATATTTTCCCAGTCGTTTACCATAGCAGTTTAGCCTTTCGCTGTACTTCAAGAGGTTTTTAGCATCCTGCTTTGAAAATAATGCTGGTGAAGAAATAAAACTGGCCATTCCAAGTCAATAAGAGATGTTGATCCAGATGCCCTGGCTGCAGTTTCAAGAGAAACCTGGGTGCTACGTTTTCATCGCCTGATAATCAAACGCGCCTCTGAATAAAATGAACATTCCACACAGATAACAGTTCGTGTTTTCCCTGTGAGAGCTGTAACACATTACGCTCCCTGTGTCACAGCTGTGATGAATAATCCTCGCAACAAGATGAGTGCAGAATGTAGAGTGGGAGGAAAATGATCGCATTTGCAGGCTCACTTTACAAAATGTCAACACACAAAGGATCTTTAAAACTGGAATGCATTATGTTTAAATTGTAGTGTGAAAGTGGTATATGGGCTCAGAAATGTGGCTTTAAAATCTTAAAGCATTTAGTGCACCAAAGCCTGTCAACCTGGTGTGATGTTTTCCTTTCCCCCTTCGATCCTTCGTCATTCCTCTCATTATTCATGCTGTGTACACAGCCTGCCCCTTGCTGGTTGCCCAGGCTTCTCCAGAGCTTGTTAATTGCGTCAGTGACACAGGTCTGTGTGTGAAGTAGTAGTAGTAATTGCTCTAGACTGGCCTGAGGGGAGGAAGGTGTGGCAGTCTGGCCTGAAGGTCTCCCCTTTGCCAGTGTGATTAGATACATGTCTCCACGTTTGATGAGACGGGTGGCATTAACAATTTTATGGGGATAGATTTTACCATCCAACTCGTGCTGCTCTTTTAATTGGGTTTGTTAGATGGCTGTGTGGAACACATCGAAGCAGCTCAGGCTAAATTATCTTGTGCATTTCCAGTTGATGCTTCATAAACACTGTGAAAAGCAAGTAACATTGCATGGAAGCATCAATGTAGTCATGAACACAATGATTTATTTTCCAGCAGTTGCATGTGCTAAACAGTTAATGTACGATGAATATTGCAATATGTTTGTCCCTGTTTACAGGGCTGTGAAAAATATTTGCTCCGCTAAGGCCAACCCACAGCACTTGCATCTGACGCTCCGATCCAACTTTTACGTGACGTACGGTTCCACCTCAACAGTCCGTACAGTAGTGAAAAAAGTGGGTATGCACTATATGTGATGCTTAGTGGTGCTGCAATAGAGAGGTCACCAAAACAATGGTGGAGAAATGAATCCTAGCTTAGAACACGGTGGGGTGCTTTTTTTTTTTTTTTTTATTGTGTTATCACAGGAAACTAAAGCTGGGACAGAAAATAAATGAGGGGCAAGGATGTGTAGGGATGAAAAACGCTTTTGAAAGTGATTGATGGACAGTAGTTAAGTCATGTCAGTCTATCAAGAGGAGGCCTGTAAATTTTCAGGTTGGCTTAAGTTACTAGTAAAATGACCGGTCTCTGTGTGCTGTAGTTAATTTGTCCACATGCACCTCAGAAAATATAGAGCTGGTCCCCTGTGTCCGTCTACAGACCACCAGACTCACAGGAGTGAGTTTTCACGCAGAAGTATTTACTAGAAATCCTGCAAGTATTAACACAAGCCAGCTGCTCAAACAAGCTCAGACAAGATTACGGTTTTACTCTTTAATTTTTTCTGTACCTTTGAGCCCCAACCATGGGTACACTTTTGTGAGTAAAAGATTTTTGTTTGTATTTTTCCCCAAAACCGGATGCATTTAATGTTGTCACAACGTTTCATTCAATTTTCCGTTGGGTCAGATGCCGAATCAGATCTGGTGTTTCTTCGCATTTAAAGATTTATTATTTATTGGGATTTTTTTTTCCTTTCCAGGCATACTTAATGGTTTTGACAATCAAACATTGTCAGGTTCCATAAACAGATAGAACAGATAGAGATTTTTCAAGTGAGTATTTAATTTCTTAAGGGTTTCTAAACCTAACTCTGCCTATGTGAAAAAGTAATTACCTTATTTTGTTGTTTCAGATTAATGCACGACTTAAAGACTTGTAGAATCAAGAAATCACTTAAACAGCTGCTAAATGACATATCATATGCTAGAAGATAAAAAAAAAATAAACAAATTATATTATGCCCTGATCTACAATAAAAAGTTAACAGATGAGGAAAAATGACATCACAGTCAGAAGCTTCTTAAAAAGTAATATAGGCTCTACAACAACTCTTTGGATGGCATGACCTCCAATGCTCAAAAACCCTCAGATGTGGTGGAATTAAAACAATTAAGCAAAGAATAATGGTCTGAAATTTCTCCACTGTAAAACAATGCAAACAGGCCCAAGTTTGGAAGGCGTTACATATCAGTTTAGGTAATTTTTCCCCACAAATCATGACAGAAATCATAATTTGAAATTTACTCAGGATATTTTTTGCTTGATATTAAAATTTGTTTTAGGATCTGAAACATTTAGGTGTAAAAACACAGAAAAAATAGGGCATCTTTAAGAGGAGAAATACATTTTCACATCTCTGTATGTTTTATCAGAACTAAATATAATAAATAAAGTATACAGTCATTTACTTGGAAACAAAACCTCTTTCTTTGTACACAGTCACAATTCAATAATTATCAAAGTATAATCCCATACAGCAGCAGCAGGCAGCATTGTTAATCTGCTTTATTCAACCGTGATTCATTCTTACAAAACTCACAGCTCTGCTTAATAGTGGATTATTACACACCACAAAAGCTGCAGAATTGCAATTTACTCTGCTAGTATATCACCTTCCATACTGAATTGCACAACTGGTATTAAAAGTGTTAAAATAACTTCTATGCTTTTACAATAGCATGCAGTGCCTTTGAACAATTTTTGTATTCCTTCAGCTATTTTTCTCATTAGAATCTACAATCTTAAATGTATTTCATTTGAATTGTATGTAATAATTCCACAAAAAAGTTGTTTGCAACTCTGTAATAGAAGTAAAAGGAATTTTCCTTTAGGAATAAATGTTATAAAATCAGGCTGGTCACTTGCCTTCGGTGAGTCTGTACTCTATGGAAGCACTGCTTTCCTGCAAGCAGAGCTGCAAGTCGTTCGGGTATGCAACTACCAATTTGGCACATAGAAACTGAAATCTTGACACATTTTTCTTCACTAAACAGCTCAAGCTGAAAGTGTCCATGAAGATTGAATGTTAGGGGTGCCGGTGCCACTGATTATGATTTGGAGAGGGTAATGTATTTAATATTATATACAATGTGAAATGATAATGGATGGATGGATGGATGGGTGGATGGATGGATGGAACACTGGGTTTAGTCAAATTTTGTATTTATTATACAATATAACAGTACAGATAGAAGCTCAACACTGACAGAATAATAGATCCACCCAAAACAGCAGAGTATTTATGTATTCTGATCCACAGTGCAACTCATTTACATATACAGTATAAGTAGAGCAGCTTGACAACTGACTATATTGAGTTGGCCGTCATATTACCCCAGGGTCTCAGCGTTATC
Source organism: Xiphophorus hellerii (assembly GCF_003331165.1). NCBI lineage: Eukaryota > Metazoa > Chordata > Actinopteri > Cyprinodontiformes > Poeciliidae > Xiphophorus > Xiphophorus hellerii. The sequence continues at coordinate 15,802,122 of NC_045673.1, forward strand.
TGTTCAATTTATTTGTTTCTCTTTACTCTGATGCAACTAGATTAAATGCTGAATTTGTAGACCCACATGCATGCAAATAGCAGAGCTAAATGCCAGCTGCTGCGAAAATAGCTTTCTCTGAAATTGGGCCCTAGAATCAGTGCCTTCCATTCATCGCGACATCCTTGAAAAGACAGGATACTTTACAGAGGTAATGAGCCTAGATAAATCAAGGGTAGTATTTGGTGAGGAGAAAAGGAATATCTGAGGATTTTTTTTTTTTGTATGTCAAAAATGAGGCAGTTTGATTTATTGTTCAAGAAAGGATGGTTCTTTAAAATATGCAAACTTAGTCTTAAATTCAGTGCAAGGATTAAATTAAATGCAGCGTATTTGTGTCTGTTTTGGGGTGGCAAAACACCTTTCACTGACTCGATTTCAGCTAAATTTCACATCCCTTTAAAACAGGAGAAATACAGAAGAATCCTAAGAGAAAATCTGAACTGCTAGTGGAGCCAGAGAACTTTAATATGATCAAAGTTTCATCAAAAAGCTGAGAAAAGTGACGTAGTGATAGGAAGTTTTTATTTTTTCACTATTGTTAAGAGCTTGTAAGGACTAACTAATCTTCTGAAGCATGGATATAAAAGAGGGTTTCCCACAATTGTGGCTTTAAAAAAAAGTGTTCTCGTCAGTAGGCAGTTGGTTATTGTTCGTAGAGATTTAGTGAGAAGTCACTTGTACAAAAAGGTGTAGTAATTGTCTAGGCTTTTTATGATTATGGCAGTAGAAATGCCATCTATAATCACAAAAACAAATCAGTTCCCTTGTTTGGTCAAGGCATGAATTTTTATTTTTTTTTTCTGCAGATGGCAATGTGATTATAGACAAAGAACAACAAAAGCTTGTATTGAGACAAGAGCCCAATTGGCCCAGGATCACATGGACTTCAGGAGTATTGTGCAATAGTGTCCCATGTCATTTCACTGTTCCTAATTTTTTATACTTTACGAGCACAAGCTGCGGTGTATTTTATTGGGATATGTGTGACAGACCAACACAAGATAATTATGAAGTAGAATAAAAATGAAGCATGACTTTCAGTACGTTTGTCATCTGCAGTATATTGAAATGTTTTAAATAGTATCAATTGGTCTAAAAATGCACAGAGAAATAAGTAAACAAATATCAGCATCAGTAAAAATGAGCACTGTCGAAGGGATGTTTTCCATTTAGTTCTTCTGTGATAATCTGTATCATTGTCTGTCCTTGTATTTCCCTCCCTCTCAGTGTTTCTTCTGCTGACTCCCCATGGTGACTTCTTAATCAAGATGACAAGCAGCTTGAAACCACATCCTAATTGGATCCCCGAATGGTAAGATGTGAACTGAACATGCAGACATTCATGTATGCTGAACCAGCCTCAATAAAAGATGTTACCTGAATTTCATAACAATATATTTTTTTAAATGGACTGCTAAATTTGAATGGTTGTCTAGAATTGTATATATAGCGCGATCTTTAACCCTGTGGAGTCATGGGTCTAAATGGCCGTTGTGGTCTAATTTTGAATCTACCCTCATATTTTCACCATAAAAACTATTTACCTTACCTTGTTTGGTATCATTATTTTCAGAACATCCTAAACCCTGTGATTTTCCAGTGTTTGTTTCGGTTTGACAAAATTTATTATCGCATTGGCGCAAAATTGTATATATAGTGTGATCTTTAACTTCTACGTTGCACTTCTTGCATTTAAATTTGCATTTCAGTGTAGTTGCATGTGATATAAAAAAAAACCCTAGACACTTACAGATGTGCAGATCTGTCAATGACCTCTACATCAAAGGAGGAAACACTTCTCTTTCTATTTTGTAGGTTCATGCTTGTTTTCCACTTTGTGTGCAAAAAAGTCAAAGAAAATGGGAAAAAAGGTAAAGTTCACATAAATCACTTAGAAACAGAGGCTTTTATATCTATGAAAGTTGTAAAATTAGTCACATTTACAGTTTATACCACAATGGAATACATTTATTCAGATGGCTCTTCTCCAACAGTTTCATTCAGAGAATGTTCTTAAATTTTTAGAAAGTCTCAACACTTGCCACAGAGACTGAGGCCCCCTTTTTTGGCAGTGCAGAGTGAAAATCTTGGATTTTTTTTTATTAGGCCTTCTTAACTGGAGCAGCAAATTGGCAGAATATATATTTCCATCACTTGCTTTGTGGTTTTGCTTCTCCTTTATGAAGCATAGCGTATGCAGTCTCAAGGGGAGATATGTTCCTGCAGGAAGAGACAGAACTACTTTACAGGTGGAAAGAAACATAATAAATAATGTTTCAACTGAGAAGCATTTTGAAAAAGAGAGCAAAATCGGTAAACAAGCCATTTGGCAGATTCTGCACCTGCTGGTGAAAACTACTGGAGATAGGAAATATCTTTCAATGTATACATAGAGCTCAGTATGCAACTAGCAAACATCCAACTGGGAATTATGTAAATATAACTTAAAGGGCTGGAGGCAATTTTGCGGGAGGTAAAGGGGTAGAAACATTATCTCAAACTCTAATAGTTGTACATTTTCATTTGCCGCCTAGGAATGTGAATTATGACAGAACTGACACTGTGGAGATGGAACAAAGGGAAATTAAATGTGGTACAAACTGAATTCCAGTATCTGATGCAGGGAGGCAACTTAAAAGTGAAAAAGTTGAGAAAGCTCTCAGACGATATTCAGTATTAAATTCTGCATGATACACACAGAAGCAGAAAGGGATTAAAGGTATTTATGCTTTTGTCTCATGTCCACAAGAGCCTGAAAGCCCATCGTTCTTCGATCTCATTGTCTCTCCAAAAGTGACTAACATCCATTAGTGGCGGCAGGCCGGGTATTGAGATGAATGTGTTCCAATTTTCACCGCCCCTCTGAGTGCCCTGCTAAATCTTGCAGCATAGTGGGACTGTGAAGTGAGAGCTGTCGCTGTCCCAATCCAATGACTGCCTAAATGTCTCTCAGCCTAAATCTATACGCTGTGGGTTGAAAACTTAAAAAAGCAACCTTTGAATGTGCTAGTGCGGCTCCTTAAAAATAGGTACATAGACAAGGTTTATTCTTTATTCTTTAGTCCTCCTCTCACTTGTGCACAGTTACATAAGTCCATCTCCAACATGTAAGCACTTCAAATGTGTCCTCTCTCTGCCATCACAATGGGCTTTATAGCAAACAACTGTGTAAAAATATGGCAAGAGTCTTTTTTTTTTATCTCCAGACGCTGAGATCCCAACACAATAGCACAGAGGAAAGTGAATAACAATTTCTATTTATCAGCGATGCACTGGAGTCACAGTTCACTATATACAGAACCCTTTCCTTGTGAAAGCTTTTTGTTTATCTCAGCAGGGATACAAAAAAGCTCCTCATTTATCCTATTGGAAATTTCAAAGGAAATTAATAAAAAATTTGCCTGAAGTTATGATATATTATTGTACGTCCTGCTGGAAGGTGGCAGCTTGCTGCCGCAATTTACATTTTTTTTTTCAGACATTCCTTTATTGACTTTCTCATATTTTCTTTCTAGGTTTTGGTGCTGTGCATCCTGAAGGACTTTTGTTGTTACCGTTTTACTTTCGTCATCTTGTTATAATTTGTAACCATAGCAATGAGACAGGTGTGTCACAAGAATGAGCAGCTGATTGACATCTCTAGAGCTCAAGTAATACTCCAAATGCGACCCTTAATCCCTGAGGAGTTAACCACGAGATGTCACAGATGTAGAGCAGGGTCAAAGCAAAGAGAGAGAAAGAGGAAGTTTAAAAATGAGATCTCCCCCTCTTGCTTTGTTTAGTTCTATTTAACTTAAAAAAGGAACAAAACACAATACATTATTTTACCAGTTTGTGAAAGCTGCATGCGACACATACACTGAATGCCTTTTATATGTATTGGTTTACTGGCAGTGCTTCACTCCTTTTTTGAGGATTATGAATAATCATAGTTCGTCCAACTCCACAGTCATATATCTTCCCTTCAAACACTGGTGGGAAATTCCCAACAGCCTGTACACATATCTGTATTAGCTACAGGGCGACTTCAGGAATACTCCAAAGGGCACGGAAATGTGCAAGCAGGATTTGTTAAGGAGCTTTCTTTTAGACTGTTACTAAAATAGTTTATGCACTTTGTGGGTAAGCTCCAGGATTCAAGTCTGTACATAAGTCAAATTGCTTTTCAAGAATTTTTTACCCCTGAAAAAAATTATGTGTGAAAGTCAAGTTAAGACACCTTGGGGTTTTTTTGTTTGTTTTTTTTTCTCTCTATTCTCTGTTGGGTGGCATTCTGACAGAATGCTTGGAATGTTGAAGTTATTATTTTTGTTTTTGTGTAAAGGTTTCGTGTTGTTGAACCTGCAATAAGGTGGATGATTAAGGAATTCCCTCCAAGTGAAGTCATTAGTTTGTGATATGTGTGTACGCCATAAATCTTGCTTTCAAGAAGTTCAAATCAAAGTAGGAGAGGTTAGTGAACTTCAAAATGAAAGCATTACAAAGCCAAACCGAAGTAAACCTCCTGTCAGACAATGCAAGTGTTCTTCACTTACATTGAAGAACACTTACGTATTCTTCAACGTCTCCTTTAGGTATTGTAGAGGAGATGCTCTCCAGCACCATCACTGTTTGTATTTAAATGCCGCAGCAAAATTTGGATTTTGCTCAGGCCCTGCTATGAGATTCACAATGAATTAAATTCACTTTATATATATATGCTGCCTTAAAACACTAATGAACTTTCTCACATTTTGTCACATTAAAACCTCAGACTTAATTTTATTATCTTGGAATTGTGTGATAGACTAACACAAAATATAGAGAGCAAACAAATTTAGAAATTAGCTCATCATCATTATTATTATTATTATTATTATTTGTCAACAAGTGTGTAATTTAATCTCAGAATAAATGAACAGGTATTGCACAGCTATGAACTACCAAGACATGGCCGTACATATAAACTGACATGAGCAGAGGGAGAATTAGCAGGTAACTCTGAAGAGGAGTTGCAGAGATGAAAGGACAACTGTTAGTGATTCACTTCACAAATTTGAATCTTTATGGAACTGTGACCAAAAGGAAAGTGTGCCACAGCTGACAGGGAAAACAGCAGATGGAAAAGAAGGTGCTCTTGTTTGATGGGAGCGAAATGGAAGGTTTCAGGTTACATGCAAAGTGCTGTGTGTGATAGAAGGCTAACACTGCACAACACACTGAACACACTATGCCGACGGAGAAATACGGTTCCGGCATCGCCTTGCTGTGGGAATATTTTTCTTCGGTAGGGAGAGAGAAGCAGGTCAGAGCTGATGGGAAACTGGATTGAACTAAACACTGGGCAGTCCTGGAGGAAAACCCAGAGGTTCCAAGGTTCTTGATACTGGTGGGAGATTCGCTTTTCAACAGTAAACATACAAATAGAGATACATGTTATTGAGGAGTCCATTTAAGGTTGCAGTATGTAACTTTAATTTAAAAAAAAAAAAAAAGTTTTTTACCTTGTTAAAACTATCACTATGTTCTGACAGTATAGTATGAGACACATAATCTGTGAAAAAATTGAGCTCCTTTGCCTTCTCCCAGTGCTCCTAGTGCTGATTGAAATATGTTGTTTGCTCAGAAACAACCAGTAAAAACCAGAAGGATGGTCTTAGTACCGTCAATCATGCTGATGTACGAGCTCAAACCTTTCCCACAGATTATTTGTCTTGTACTGTCACGACATTGTGACAGTTTCGACAAATATAAAAAAACCCAAAGAGAATGAATGGTTAAACATTAATACTAAGACTAAAATTTACAAAATCATCAGGTAAAACAGCAGTCTAAAAACAAAGTACTATGTTGGGAAAATATGGACCTTACAGATCTGAAAAAAGCTGCAGCTTGGGCAACAAGATCTAAATATGGAAGAAAAAAGGTGGGGTTTTTTTTTGTTTTTTGTGAAAAAAGTTAGTGTAGGCAAGTTAAAACTGGGAAATATTCCCAATGACCACTCTCACAGCAGGCCTTTTTTATTATTATTCTGATTTGTCAAACAGAAACTAGCGCCATCTGTTGGAGGCTTCTGTCCTCTCTCAGTGGATCAGCTCCGCCTTACATAGAGCGTGCTCTTGTGCGAAGAACTGCGTCGATACATGTCAACAAAGTCCCACTGCCCTGCAGCAATGACTCTAATGAGAGCACGCCCATGGCAACACAAGAGAACAAAGCGATTTGTTTGTGTCTAGTGCTGTTTGTGAGTGTATTTTGCCAATAAATTAATCAGTGTTTGGAGAAAGAAGCTGATATTTGAATGTGAACATTTCCCACAGTGCTCTTGGGCTGGGACCCCGCAGCAGGCATTGAGCTGGTAATTCTTCACCCTGTGATCAAAGGCTCAGTTCTCAGCAAGCTCCCCTACCGCCGTTGCTCGGTTCGCTTTGGCCTCCCTTCATTCCCTGCTCCTCACTGCTCCAATCACAGTCAAGAGCAACCAGGCATGAGCTATAACCCTGTGGCGGTGTTGCTTATTAAGGTCTTGCTTGGTAACCCCCTCACCGTGCTGAGTTGCACCCCCTTCTAACCCAATTTCCTCTTCACACGGTCAATCTGCGTGCTCTAACTGCACCCAGACAAACAACCACTGATTTAACTTCTTGCTTTTGTTGAAAACTTTATGCAGCTGATTCAGTGTTTGCTATTTTCCTCCTTGTTTAACTCTCCATCATTCGCTCATCCCACTATTGACAGAATCTCTTAGCAGCACTCCTAACGTTTCAGTTCAGCTATGATATTTCACACACCCTTTCCTCCCAGCTCTTTTTGAAGTTGTCTATATTTGCTAATTTTGTTGCTGAAAGTGATGTGAACCGATGCTTTTAGCTGCTGTCCACCATAGCCTCTCTCCTAATACACAGTTCAATAGCTCAAACTTGTCACTTTCTCGCAAGCGTTTTACATACCCATTTTTACTCCTCATATGTTTCAACAACACACAGCACTATTCTCAAGGTTATTCTCAGCTTCACTCCTCTACAAATCTGGGTCTTTTTTTATCTAAAACTATCAAAGAGCCTAGAGCATTCTGATGGAAAATGCAGAACAGGGTACTGTCATGACAGGGAAGGAAGAAAAAAGTGGCCCATATTTGGCCCATAAAAAACACCTGAGACAGTTGGTGGCTGCCTAAATGAACGTAGCCTGTGAGTATGAGTAGGTCTAGCCAAAATGATTGCTATAAAACAGGCCAAGCCAGCTGGGAGCGATGGTGCCTCTTTTCACCTTGGCCTGTCTCCATTACATGACCTTCCAGACCTAACACTTCCATATATCTGGCTTTCTCCACCTCCTTGCTGATTTTCTGAAATATTCCAATTCCTTATTTTTCTTTATCTTTTATTAGATTTTGTATGCATATTTTTTTCATGGCTACCATAGCTTTTGTGCTCAGGAGAGTTTGAGAGTTGTTGTTTTTTTTTGTATTGAATGCAATTTTAATTTAACTGCATTCAAAATATTCATACCTTTACCATTTAGTCACATAGCAACAATAAATGTTCATCTATTTTCTTGAGCTTGTCTGTTACAAATAAACACAAAGTAGGGCAAATTGTAAAAAAGTGGAGGAAGAGGATACATGATTGTCAAAAATGCTTACAAAGAAAAATCTGAATGGTGTGGCATGCATTTGTGTTGAGCTACCATTCACTGAACTTCCAGCTTTGCACATCTAGAGACAGAAATGATTTGAAATGATGTTCAATTTTGACCAGATTACACTGTAAAAGCTTCAGATTATCAATTTTCTAAAGGGAGCAGTTTGACTTGTGTCTCGTTCCCTCTCTCTCTCTCTCTGTCTCTCTTTCAATTGACCATTTTGCTACTTCTCACATTATTCTCTCTTTTTCCAACAAGTCAGATTTAAGTGGATGGGCAAGTCTTGGAAGGTTTCCAAAAGGTAGTTCTCCCTTTCTCATGTGTGACTTTTCATGTGACATTGCCAAGAGGTCCAAAGAATCATCCAACAAAGCTTGTATGTTTCCTCTTTATCATTTAATCTAGCAGCTGCAAATATGTGAGTCAGTAACTCAACTGGGTCAGAGTGATGCTTTGTGAAGTAGGTTTATGTTTGCGGTGGAACTTACCTCTTTACTTGTTTTGCAAAGATCATATCAGGATTTTATTAAACAAAGAAAAATACTCTAGGGTCCGAAGCATTGCCTGTAAAACATTGGAAATTTGTTTGCATTCTTAGCTGTACTTGACAACCACGTTCCGTAAAGGCCATCATTGCGCCTAAATTTAAGCTCCCAGAGGACACTTAGAGTCTGACAAGCTGCCTCTGGTGTATCTTTTTTCTCTAATCAACCATCATTTAAACTGATCTAACAATGATTGGATCATCTAAAGTGACGTGACAAGTTGCACGACAATCATTTTAGCTTATGTTTCTTTTTCTAAAGGGCAAAATTTAAAGAATGAAACCTTGATGGCGAATCAGTTAAGGCTTTTCTAATTACCCACATGCCTGACAGAAGATTGGCCATTGCTTGAGACTTTTCAAGACCTTTTTATGTTTTTGTCTGCCTGTTGTGTGGAGAACAGATGAAATCGCGGATGACTGGAGTCTGTTGAACATTAACTAACTCCAGCTTGTTCTGGATTCAAGCTACAAGATTGAAGTTTGAAGTACTATATTGTTAAGTTTCTTGTATCCAGCAAAAGAGATGTATGCATCTTTACATTTGAAGGATTATGTATTATTCATTCAATTGCAAGAACCATTAACTTAATGATTTTCTGCTGTATTGGTTTAATGAGCAATCAATAAATAGCAATCGACCAACAATTTACATTTCCCTAAAAATGCCCTGGGATGGATTCACTTTGTTTAATAACTGTGTTTGAAAACTGTAATATTGTGTTAATGCTGTATCAACGATGTATCAATTTTATTAAATTAGAAAGGTACTTGTTTATGCTTGAGGCATTACTCTTTGCAATTGTCTTTCCATGAAATCCCAGATCAATATCTGATCTTTATCAAATGTTCTGCCTGAGCCTAGTAGATTGCCAGCTACATTAAGATACAGAGAAAGATAGGACAAACAAACAACTTTTTTTTTTCTTATTTATTCCCATTTTTCTAGATGAAATCCCAGAATGTATTTGTGCTGATGATTTAGTTGGAAATGTATATGGACAAGGGCAAGTTTCATGTTATTTATCCGCAGTGTTGCTCAGGAATAGCTATGAATGGACTGTTCAGACTCTTCAACATTTTAATCGGATTCTTGACGGGCAAAGCTGAGAATGTTACAGAATTCATTACAGCTTTGTAACATGACAGGTCCTGTCTCCTGTCATACTGCCATTTCAGAACCATGCACTCACTCACAAACAACAACATGCTTCACACTGGTGCACTGGTTATTAAAAATGTACAACGAATGTCAACAGGCTCTCAGCGGAGAGTGAACCTGCGTGTGCCAGTCCTCGAGGGGCCTTGGCATTTCACAACTACCTCGATTGCTGTCTGCTATGACAAGGACATGTCATCCTTAAAAGCACAAAAGCTATATCTCCCCCTTTGTCTCCCCAGCCCACATTCTGCTTAGATAGTCTGATATATTGTTGTCAAATTTTTGAGTGGCAGGGATTTCAGCTTTTTTACGTTTTTTTTTTTTTCTGAAATTTTAATATCTTTACCCTCACTCATAGCGTGAAGCATGGAGTTTATTCTTTGGTAAGGTGGGGAATTCTGGGTAAGCACCTTCCTTCTCTGACTTGTTATCTCATATCAAAGAGTGATTTATTTTTTTTCTTCAGTTTTTCCCCCTTCTTTTTCACCTTCTTTATCACACCTTTTTGCATCCTAGTATATTCATCCTTTTCCCTGCTTTTCTGAAAAAAACCTTGTCTTTCTCTACTTCAACACATGCGCACACCCAGGAAGGCTTTCTTTTGTGTTGTTCCTGTACACATTCTTGTACCTCACGCTTAATCTGAGGCTGAATCTTTCTCTCTGCGCCGCCACTCGCCCGCAGGCAAAGCCATTCCAGGTTCCTCTGCCTTTTTTGCCAATCAGATTGTTGCACTACCTCAGAGCCATTCTTCAAATTCGGCCTCTAATTGGGTTTCTTCAGCGATTAACTCAATAACAGCCAGCATATTAGAGCTTAATGTCTCTTAATGAGTCCATTTGTTGGCCTGTAGCTAATTAGGTCCGTGCTGTTTATAGATGTCCTAAGCTATTTGATGGGCATTAGTGAAACACAATGTCAATCAGGAATGCATTCAACCACATTTCTGCTTTTAGTCCTTTTGTACAGACTCACCAGACCCCACAAAAAAAAAAAAAAAAAATCCCAAAAGATTATACTTTTCTGGTTACTGGATCAGGCTGTGTAATTTGGGAGACAGCTCAGCATTAACATTAATGATAACTCCAGGGGAGCAGAATAAAATCCATTTAACACTGACTGACAAATCTTCTTCCTCCTCAACAAGCATTCAGTTAGACTAGTGGATGATTGTATCCGGGATTTGTGTTAAGGAGACTTGTGTCTGCCTTTGTTAACTCTGGTAATCACTGAGAAATTAATGTCTGCCAACTGTAGACTGTAGACAGGAGTGGTTACTCTGTGTGCTTGCACTCCCTCATCTCCCATCAGCACTCACTGTAACATAATAAGAACACAATAATACATGAGACCCTGCAGGCAGCAATGGGGGGAGTGGAGGAGAATGGGGCCTTTGCAGAAGCTATCAAACTGGGATCTTTGACAAAGTTTTGACAGATTAGGCTGACGTGCCAAGACCCTTCCTTCAGAGTGTGAGCCTGCACAAGACTTTGGCTTGATAGCGTAGTCTGTGAATGAATATAAAGTGAGCTAAAGGAGTTAGATATTGGGACTCATCCCAATCACATGCCTCCAGGTTAGCATGCTGTCAAAAAGAGCAGGGGTTGTTTGAAGCAAGGTTGTGTGTCTGCACACAGCTGCAGTTGTATGATAAAGGTGGAGAGGGGCCTGATAGGTGAATCCTCTCGTTATTCTGTTCCTCCTCCTGACTTTCTACGATAGGGTTCAACCTAAATTACATTTAAACATAAATATAAAGCTTTGAAATACTTCCTTCCCTACCTTCTATCTTGTATACACAGTGCCGTGTTAAAGTGCTCATAGTTATAGAAGATTTCCACATTTTGCCATTCTACACCCCAAACTTTATTTTACTGTTCTGGGATTTTAAGTGGGGTGATGGTGGCTGTCTCCAATGGGGACAGGGTATTCTTCATATCTGTGTACACTCTTCTCCTCAACTCTGAGCTACCTCCTCAAAATTTCAAAACAACAAAAAAGGTTATCTCCACATCATGTGTTATTCCTTAAACCCTGTTCCACAATGGAGATATTATATTCAGGGTTGAGTCTCGCACCTTGCTCAGCATGTTTTCTGTGTTCTCTACATGACTTGTAGTCAAATGCAAAAAGGACGTCTTGTGCGTTATTTTATTTAATTTTTTTATAAATGACTTTCTTCCTGCCACTCTTCCATGAAGATCAAATTTGAGGAGTGAATTAAGGAATAAATTACCATGGGCCTCTTGCCTGCTTCTCTGATTTATACACACTTTCCCAAGCCCTGTCAGTTTACATAGAAAGCCATGTCTTTGGAAGTTTTGCAGTTATGCTATACTCTTTGGTGCAAAGATGTAACCATGGTTTCAATCTACCTCTGACCTGTCAGTCATGTTTCTCTGTATTAGTTATATTAAATAATGTGTCTAACAAACCTTGCATTGGATGTATTTAGGCATACCTGAGTAAAGCATATACTGTACAACAGTTTTCATAGTTTTACTTGCAAAAAAAATGTACAAAACATTTGATTTAAAAAAAAAGGATTTAGTATAGTTAGTTTTTCTCCTCTGCTTCACATTATGATTTTATACCTAGCATTTGTCTATCATATAAAATCCAACTAAAATATATGAATGTTTATGGTTGAAACAAGAAAAATGGGAAGGTTCTATGGTTACAAAGACTTTTAAAACTCATATGCATTTCTTACACATATGCTGCTGATTGTAAATATAAATACATATATTTTTACAGCCTTAAGAGAACATATAATGCACTGCATGGGTTCTTTATAACTGTGTGTAGAAGAACGACAAGCAAGTTCAGGTCAGTTTAGAATTTTGATACAATTACTGTAAAGCAGAAGTTAGAAAACATAAATCCACAAGATAAAACACATGTGATACGTGAAATGACAATTTTACCTGTAAGATTATTACTTAAATTAGACACAAGTATTATATTCCTCTTAAAAGAAGAAAACTTTGGATTAAGTATCTTGTCCAAGTGACACATGGCAGGGAAGGAAGCTGATATTGAAAAAATAATTGATGGCTCTGACATAAAGGTTTCAGAGTTATTGACAGTCAGGGTATCAATGCTGACCCCTATCCACCTCCAAAAGAACTCATGTATCAAAACTGGATCATAGAGGAAGGGAAAAAAGTTTCTTTCACACAGACAGCTGGATGCATACTATTTGTCTGGAAAACACATGGTACCAGGAACAAGCCAAGGCAGCAGAGGCAGTATGTTGGACGATGTTTTGCTCAGATAGGTCCTCCCATCCATTTTTCTGTTTTTCTTTTTTTTCCAATTTTTTTTTTATGGTGTTACACATCCTACCTATCAAAGCATTGTTGCAGAGCATATAGCCACAGCTTTTCATGAAATGATCAAAAATGCCTAAAAATATTTTGATGTGCAGAACAAGTTTGAGACGATGAGTTCTCTAGAACTCAACCCAATAGAGCATCTTAGAGTGGTACTTCACAAAGTGCTAACATTTTAGTGCATTAACAGTCAGGGCTGTTTTACCATGTACGGAGACCAACACAATATTAGACGAGTGGCCATAATGATCGGTTTAAATGCTTTAATGGAAGCCAGATTTCAGAAAAGTGAAAGATTGTGAGCGTTTTATGTTTCCCCCGTAAGCTGTCTGCAGAATAAAGTTTATTAATGAGTTTATTCATTCATTCATTTTGTGGGGGTCAGCAGTCCTCAGACCTCAGTTTGAGAGCCGCTGACCCGGACAAGCCGACCTATGGTCTCCAGTACTTTGCCTCCGGCTCCGCCTCCCTCTCAGCACCGACCGACGGCAGAGCCAGCCTGCCCGCCACCCCGAAGCCCCTTCAGCTCCGACTTGTGAGCTTCTCTCCTCCCAGTCTCCACGAACCGGGCTCGGTGCCACTCTGCTAACGCGATCCGACTCCTACCGAACGAAACGCGCTCATCGTTCCGTCGGAAGCTACAAAAGTCCGACTTTAGAGGAGTTTCAGCATCGGAGAAGTTTGTTAGTTTTATTTTATTTTTTTATTTTTTGCCCCCGGATTCTGGCCCCGTCGCGGGGCAGGACAACAAAACCAGGCCAACAACGGGTGAGAAAAGGGCGACCATACGATGTGGATCTGGTACCTTCTGCTTGGTTCGGGGTCAGGCTCGAGAACTGCCGGTAAGTTTTGTTTAAGCGCTCAGGGGAACTGAGGTTGTTATCACGGCGCAGACACGCATCAGTGCGAGTGGGAAGAGGACGAATCTGCTTCAGGGATCTGCTGCTTTTGTCTTCAGAGAAGTTGGCATGAACTTAAAAGATAGCGTTTCTTTAAACTGAAACCCATCAAAAATTATAGTAAAACAAGAGAAATGGAGTCTTATTATGCCTGGCAACATATTGAGAGTTTGCACAGCTTGTCCGTGTCATAGTTATATTAAAGATTGTGTTGGTCTCCAATTTCCCTTTGCTCTGTTTACAAACATTAGCTTGTTGTTGACAAGACTACATATAGGCTATGGGTCTTGTAGCCAGTACAAATTCATGGCAATGTCACCATAACCACAGACATTTTAAAATGAAGTAATTTGATGTCTTTAATTTAGCTTTGAATTCTATAGTTTAAAGTTTGAAGCTTTGTAAAGTTAGAATTTCAAGTGCTAAAAGCTAATTGTAATTCTAAGCCATATTTTGTGTTTATTTTTTATGTTTTGTGTTTCAGATTTTTTGTGGTGTAAAGCCACAATAAATTTACCACAAAACCAATACTAACCTCAAACTAAAAAGTAACAATTATCAAATTGTTGCTCTCAAGACATTATTACTTTTGGAAGTGCAACTGCTTCTAAACCACACAATATTTCAACTGAAAATGTTAAAACTTAAACACAGCATTTATTGATTCACATTGAACCAGTTGCATAGAAATAGTTCAAACAGCAAGAGTAACAAGAGTGTCTGAGATTTTACAGAATATCATCATTTTGGGTTCATCATTTTTCTCACAGAACAAATTCTTATTCAATAAGAGAAAATGCCAATACTTGTGTAGTACTAAAAAACCTCTTTTAAAGAACATGCTGCTATATCAGAGAAATACATTGTTACTAGTTTTCATTGATAATAGTGGTTAGCCTGATGACTGAAGTTCTTCATGCAGCAATTAGCAAAAATAGCTGGTTTTCATCCTTAGACCTGGAAGTTGGCATGAAGCCATTTCTACATCCAAATTCTGAGATCAGATGTAAATGAAACACAGCATAAAAAGGCACAAACACTTGTAACAGATTCACTGTTGTCCAGATACATTTGTACTTGAAGTTCTAGAAACATTCTCTATGCACTTCTCTTGTATGAAGTTTCCGACAAAGTGAAGATCAGTGTGCTTGAACAACTGGTCTTTTTACGTGTCACAATCTATTAGTTCTACTTCACAGTTTGTATTAATACTGCAAACAACTCTGCCAAAATTGTTTCTGGGTGCCACTAAAGACACCCGGAAACATGAAACACTGAGCTGTGGAAAATGCCTGTAAGTTTGGAACTTTCTATGATATTTTATTAAAGAACTCCTGCAGTGTGAGAACCACGTCACTAGATCATCTGTTTATATGAATGAATGTAAAGAGTTTATACATTTAGGATATGCAGTGCAGGACATATTTTCTCACCCCACTCTAGGAAATAACAGTTTTTAACAAAACTGTTAAAAACTGTTTTTGATGGAACAGTATAACTGCCTTTTACAATCAGGACAGGACTTTGGTCTTATTCTACAACATTTCACAAAGCCAGAGGAATATTTGGAGTTCTGGTTCATATCTAATTCTTTCCTCTCTTCAACTCACTATAGAGGTTTTGTATTGGTTTTAGATCTTGGTCCTGGAAGAAGGTTGATTTTGTATCTGGTGAGCTTTTTGCCATATGGTTTGGATCACTGTCCTTCTGAAAGATTCAATATACACCCATTATTGTTTTTAACAGTTAAAATGTACTTGAATTTTTATAGGTTTGTGATGTCCTGCAGTCTAACAAAGTTCACAGGGCTTTGAAGAAGAAACAGTCCCACACATCACAAATTCATTTGCAATGCATTTTATCTTGAAATTATGGTTAATGTGGAAGTTAAAAAGTACAGTTGTTCCATTCAAAATAATTTTTGTTGTGTTGTTTAAAAAACACAAGGAAAGAATTCAGATCTTTTTTTTTTTCTTTTGAAAGCCCGCAGCTTGCTTTATTGCAGTGCAAGAGTAGTTGTTGAACGAGAATAATGGACACTCATGATGCTGAATTGTTTCCATGCCTTTCAATCATTACTAAAAAGCTTTGAACTACATTTTTGAAACACTTGGTTGCACCTCAGTTATTGAATGTCAGACTGAACTTCTTATTTGGATAATGTCACAATCTGTTCTACTTAAAGAAAATCTCAATAAATAAATACATAAATAAAAATCTCCAGAACTTAAAAAAAATGAAATGAGAAGGAACAAAAGGTGTAGAAGTTGAAGTGCACTGTAGGTCGCATGTATTTAGAAATTGTCAAACATGAGTGGGACCTGGTCCATGTCATCTCTAGTGACGTTTTTGGTTGCTTTTCAACAAACATGTGGAATCTTTCAACTTTGGCTTGGAAATTTTCGAGCAGTTTCCGATGGACCAATGTCTGTGCTCTAAACTAGGGTGGTCAGAAACGACTCATCTCTACTGGTGAAGTGTGCAGTGAAGGAGAGATTCATGCGGGGTAAATCCAGGGTGTTGGGAGGGGGTTGCACTGCATGAAGCCTTGCACCAAAAAAATCTACATACAAAGTCATTTATATTCTTCTCCTGGGCAAATAGGGTGTGGAGACATAACTGTACTGTTCACTAACCTCAACATGTACTCTTGCAGTTTTGAACCACTCAATTCCATTTGCCAAACGCAATTAAGATCACATGTGAATAAGTTTGTTCACATGAAAAGTCATTAATAAACATGCCGGGCCGCAATCCTCCAACTTATCTTCTTCTTTGTGGTTTGCGCTGGTGGAAACATCTGGTTGTTATTCGTGTGATGTGAGAATAGTGTTATCATTGCTAAATACACCAATTCTGATAAAGCCAAAGAAACCCCCTCACATTTTAGCGAAAAACTACAGTTTTTTTCTAAATGGGGTGTTTTGTTTTCAAAATGCCAAATTGAGAAATTACATGGTCAATGGAATCTCAGTTAGTGGTTCATGTACATCAACATGAGAAAAAACTTTTTATAGTCTGGAAAATGGAAATCCAGACTGTATGCTGCTTAAAAAGTTAAACGGTATGTGCTTAAGATCAAATTTTGACAGATTGGGAACCTACCATTTAATAAAAATGTTAATAATTTAATTTAGTTTAGTATTGATGTAACTCCATATTAATGCACCCATCAAGTGCACATGTCAGATTATTCATAAATAAACAAAAAGACGAAGGGCGTTTTAGCCTCTTGCCAGTGTATCCTGACCCACTGGGTCCTTTGCCAAATGAGCTGCATATGAACCTTAACTGACAGTTAAGCTAATAGGTTCTGATGAGGGTCATATTGATGTTACTGCCTTTTGGGTCTGGAGCAGTGTCCTTGTTCAGTTAATAACACACTGACCACTTAATACATTTTTCATTTTCAAATCAAAAATTAAATCACATCAGATCAAAATTTACAATAATAGAAGATGATAATTACAGTATGTTAAACTTCAATCATTTGAAACATATTTTTTCTTTAAAATGTCTCCTTCTTGTCCTGTTGGGTTAAATACACTCTTGATTGCTTTATGTGTCAAAACCTGGCCTTGTATTTTTAGTATTGACACACCAGCATTTTCCATAAGGATTCACTAGAATGAGAATTTCCTTCTTAATGGGATTATGGTAGCATTGTCCTTCAATGCTGCTTGCTTTAGTAAGGTTGAACAGTATTTGTGGTAGTAAATCAATGGTAAGGTAAGGACATAAGCCACATATTGTGTTTGATTGCATGTGTTGCTCTGTCATTCAGGTCAATTTGGAAGTTAGAAATCTGCACAGCTGTTAACAGCCAATAATATTATCTTGTGGTGCTGTTTGTTGTGTCGCTTTTCATTATAGTCATGCACCAATAACACCAGGTCTACGTCGAATAAATTTTTGCCACCCAGTGTGTTCTAGTTGAACATTTAGGTCATAAATTAAAAAAGTGACGACTGTAAATCCTAGGCGGCATTCATTAGGATGTTAAACACCATTGTGACATTTGCACAGATGGCAAACAGAACATTATTTTGGCTGTATTTATTTCTCCATCTTGACAATGACTTTTAAATTTTATAGTTATGTAGCATATGGAGTGTGTGTTTAGTTTATGTCATTACTGTTATGAACATGTCCTACATTTTAGAAACTTTGCACACATAAGCCAGGTGATTTGAACACTTTCATATTGTCCCCGGCACAGGCTATTTGGGTCATTCAGTGAACTGGATAAAATAATTACATTCTTGCTCTGCTCATTGTTCTTTGTATTTCTGCACAGTGGCTTTGCTGAAACAAGTCACCTGACTCAATCAGTGTTGTGTGTTTGTGCTTATGTTTGCATGTCATTGGAGCAGAAAGGAGAGGTGAAGGCATGTTTTCACAGTGTCCGTCGTGGTTGTATTGGGGGGGTTTTCCAGCTATAGTTAAATGGCTCTGAGATAGCCTGAGATTGAGTGTGGTTCTAGTTCCCATAGTCGTTAAACAAAGCCTCATGACTGGAGTCACGTTTCAGAGCCCAGTGACAGAGCAGCTTTGACAGCTATTAATGTCATTCTTACCTCATCATTTCATAGTCTAACAATACCCCTCTATTTGTTTAATAGGTTTCACAAATACAGTGTTGGTGTGCTATTGGACTTTATAGTGTTGGCTGTATAAGATTATATTGTATGTGTTCTGACCAGTCTCTGTGCTTGTCTGATCAATAAATCATGGTGTGAAATATTTTATGAACTCCAGTGTAAATGGATTGAAGTGGACAGCAGAAACAAGGGGATAAAATAAAGTGGGGAAAGGTTTTGAGCATAGCTCATTATTGATTGGTTTTGAACTTTAATATACTATAAGGAAATGGATAGGTTTTCTTGGTTCTTTATTGTTTCGTTATTCTACTGTTTATTGTCTGGTACTGGTCTGTTATGTCTTTTTAGCCTTGATCACACTTCCACTGACTTATCTAAATTCATCATATTCATCTTAAAACTTTTTTACTTTTTGTTGACCAAATAATATGCAATATCAATTACATACTTGCATGCACAATTGTTGATTTTTTTTGTTATCATATAAACAAAAAATTATAACAACCCAGGAGCATACTCCATGCTGACAAGATGTGGTAACTTGTTGCAGTCAAGGAATATTCCTTGACTGCAAGGAATATTCCTTGACTGCAGCTTGTACATTAAAAGCTGTAATAGCTTTTAATGTACAATGTAGGCATTATTTATTGTTCAGTATTGTCAGGTAGAGGTATAGTAATACATTTAACTCATGAGAAACAGTGATACAAAGTATTAGGTTGTTGTGAATAAGACAATGATATTTGGACAACATAATTCATCAAATTAGATGACCTCTCTTTGTTTTCACAAGTTAGCAAAAGATTAGCAAATCACAAAATTTGTTTTAAAGAATGACTTAGTGTAGAATAAGTCACTTCAGGGTTTAACCTTTAAATTTCACTTCTCATACATGCAGTCTCAAAGTAAGGCAGGTCTTATGCTTACAAAACTTTGAAAAAAATATCTGTCAGTTATAGAATCATCCAGTTCCAATTTAATTAGTTTCACTATTTGAATGCAGGACAATCAAATGCATTCTATATTCATTTAAAAACAATGAAAATACATTTCCTTTATAATTGTAAGCTATGTATTTTAGACCAACTTCATCACTATTTTGTTATTATGCTTGTGAAAATGGCAGCAGCTCCTTCAATGCTGTTGTCAGTGAGTCCGGTGAGCAGGTTTTATTTGTCAGCTGCAACAACAGAATAATACAACCTTACTACTACTTCCTTTCTTTATTCAAAGTAAGAGTCTGAAATATGAACACAACAGGGTGTAAAGCTTGATGCACTTACTTTTGCATCCATAATTTTACCAAAATATATACTAACACACCAGTTAGATAATGCTGCTTGAGACAAACATCATGTGGATGAGATGTAGTAAAACATTTTAATATCACAAGAACCACTTGTGATATTGTGCCACGTAGATCTCGAAAAAAACACCTACTTGTTACACAATGTTATTTAGGGGAATTTCAGTGTCCATAAATAATTTTCATCCTTATTTTCTTAATTACTAAAGCTGCAATATACAAATGGGTGCAGCAGGCTTGCAAATGTTGTATTTGAAGACATGACCCAAAGTGTACTTTTTGTGCAAACATAACTTTGTGACATTTCTCATAGTTCATTGGCAAAGTGCAGAGTCCAGTCAGCTATGCGTCTGCTCACTGTTGCACCGTGAGCCCTGTCACACCCCTCACACGAGTTTTTTTCTCAGTAAAAACTTGTGTAGCCCTATAGTGAGACCACCTGATACAGACTAAGTTTAAATTTATTATAATTTTTGATGCATGCAATTAGAACTTTATCCCTTTCTTGCATGCAAAAAAGAATGGATACTACAAGCCTCCTAGCATCTTGAAATATATTCTGCTTGTCTCTGTGAAGAAAACAGTATATATACTGCATATATATACTGTATATATAATTATTATATTATACCATGCATTCTGTTCTTTCTTTTTTACTTTTTTGACTATAGCAACAACAGCTAGATATATTAATTTGAACAAGAAAAGAAAAACAAAATCTTAGTTGGGTTTAGATAATGTCTCAGAGCTTAATCCATTAAAAGAACAACCTTTCTCCCTAAAGTGATATAAAAGAAAACTAGAGCACAAATCATTAGCAGAATCTACAACAGAAGCACAGTTGCAGTATTTCACTGTTTTATTGCGGTTTTGTTTGAAACTGCAAATACATTAACCTTGATGTTATTTTTTTTCTTATTTATTTGATCAAAAAAGAAGGCTTGTCAGCTGCCAACTCTTTCAACAAGGCCTGAACAGTAAGTCAACTTCACTCTGCTGGATGACCTTCCTAACTTTATATATTCATCTAAGGTGACCCATCGGGGACGAAAGGGATCTGCTGTATGACTCCCGTGTTGCTTTGCCTGCTGTCAGAAAGGGAATGGAGGCTGGACTGGTGACAGCTGGCTCCCCTTCTGTCCCCCGTGATTAGCAGTCATTTGCTGTCCTGTGTCTCACAGCCAGCATGTCAGCCAGTGTGGACACTGGCAGGCTATTTTAGTCAGAAATTTCAGCATTCCTCTGTCAAACCAAACAAACACTACCTTAAAGGTCAACAAAAACCCATAGAGGATTAGAGATAACATCAGGGCTACTGATCCTTTGTTTGTTTGTAGACTAGAGGGAAACTATGTGTGGTATACATCTCTGAAATTTTTTCCTGACTTTAACCTTTTCCCCTTATGATTCTGAGATTGCTGTCATTAAAGATGCAAGCTACTACTGAGTTCTGATTTCTTAGTAGGTTTTTTTCTAATCTCACTTTTTTCTCCAATGGGCTATAACATATAAACTAGGAAAAATGTGTTACAGTTTTTCTGATACATGTAGTAATTTTGAATCCAGTAGAAAATTAAAGTATTGCAAGATTACTCTGGCTTACATCAGAAATTTAATGGTCACTTTACTGGGTATTCCTAATTAGTGCTGGATTGGATCTCAGTTTGCCTTAAAGGTTGACTCCTTTCTTCATGGCATAGACTGATCAAGACATTTGAAATATTCTTCAGGGGTTTTGGTCCATACTGCCACATATCCATCACACAGTTGTTACAAATTTGTCATCTGCACATCTATGATGCAGATCTTCTATTTCACCACATTCCAAAGAAACTCTGTTGGACTGAGATCTGGTGGTTATGAAGACCAATTAAGACAGAAAATAGTAAACCAGTTGAAAATGACTGGAGCTTTTTTGACATGGTACTGTTTGCCTTTTGGAAGTAGCTATCAGAAGATCGGTAGCAGACATGGTCATCAACAAAACTTAGGCAGGTTATTGTATTTGATTCTTATTTGGTACTGAGGGACCAATAGCATGCCAAAAATGATCTTCTACACCATCGCTCCACCACCAGCCTGGACAGATGCAATGTTGTTTATGCTAAATTCTGAGCCTATATCTGTCTAATATTATAGGATTAAAATAATAACCAAATACATGCTATAGATGCTATGATATTGCAGTAATATGAATAATTGCTGGTTTTATGCTTTATATAAATGAATTTAGATCCAGCCATCCATTTTCTTACACCCTTATGCCATTGGGGTCGGTGCTGGTGCCTTTCTCCAGCTTAAATTAATTTAGATGATTTTATAAAAATTTTTTGGAATATTTATGTAAATACTGTGAAACATTTTTTTTTAAATTGATGAGTTTAGATGAAAAATGGTCAGAGTTGTCCATTTTTACGTAGTAAATATATTGTAGCTGATTAAGGAAATAATGTCAGATCCCAGGCTGATTAACTGGTGCATCTCTAATCATGTACTTAAAATGGAATTATAAAGCCTTTATACCATAACTTAAAAATTTTCCCTATAAAAACTAAAACTAGTGACTTTGTCAGTCTGTGGATTTTCCTCTTAAGCCTCAAAAAGAATCATAGGAAAAAGTCAACCCACTGCATTAATATCATGCTTGCTTTTCTGCCTTAGTATATTTTTGCAGTCTTTATTATATCCCTATATTGGAAGATTACACACATCAACTACAATCCCTGTGGAGGTAATTATGCAGAACTAAATCTTTGTGTGAATAAACCTTTAGCCTCATGCATGGTTGTTTTGTGCTCCTGATATACCTAGGGCACTTTAATCACCATATTGATTGGTCCAATTTCATTCTTTCGCTTAGGTTAGCATAATGAGATGCATGCAAGTTTCTAAAACTGGTCTATCAGTGAATGCTACCTGTGTGGATTCATTCATCGAAAGGATTAGAATAATCCGTATCATTACTGCAGAACTCTTTCTGCTGTAATTCACAACCAGTAATTCTGATTGTTCATAGGTCTGGGACAGATTCTAACCCAAACACTAACAATCAAGCACTACTGGCACATGTAACAAGCCCTTTGGTGAAGTGAGCCTCACAATCATAATTGAGGAGCTGCAGAGTGTGAAATTTACAGACTGCACTGAAATTCCCTTTCCCAGAAGAACATAGCATATTCGTGTGTCTCAAGGATATTAATCATAGGATTTCTTTTCAGGGTTTAAATGAGATTGTGATGTGGCATCATTCTCTCACAGACGTCTTCATATGGATTTGGTTATCACATCTGTAGGAAAATATAGTGTTATATGTCAGTAAATTACATTGGATAAAAAAAATTCTATACCCCATATTGGTAACTACTTTTTGTGATCGGGGAAAAAAAAAACCATTCAAGATTATTCATTTAGACTTTTTTCAGCTTTAATGTGAAATGCAACCTGTACACAACTCAATTAAAATAACAAGCTCAAAATAATTTAAGGAGGAAATGGAAAAATACAGGAAAAATAAAGTAATGTGTTTGCATAAAAATGCACACCATTTATAGATATACATTATTGGTGCTGTGGATGTGATTAGAATTAAATACCAATCACCTATAAAGTAGGAGTCATCAGTACTACCGTTGTCAAAATATCAAATACATTTTTCAGTATAACTGATAAGTGAATACTTTTTTTCAAGATCTTCTTTGCACCAAAATTTGTGTGAACCATCCTTATCTTCTGGATTTCTCACAAGAGTGTGACAGACACAGACACTAGCCCTTCCCCTCAGTTGCAGTGGCTTGCCTGATGGCATATTCCTCATTTCCACAGAGAGGTGTGGCCACATCAACCCCTGTCGTACCACTCAGGAGGCATAGGAGTAAAGAGAGTAAGATGGTGCCTGAAGTTCAAATACTCATGTAACATGACAAGTTGACAAGCTTGCAAAAAACCAAGGCTTTTTGAACTGTTCTTTCTTTGAATGTCTATGAGGCATGATGAGAAAAAAAAACCTGAAGGCTACCAGTGAGCCCTTATGCAAGCTGTGGTTAGTGGTGGCTAGGAAGCTAATTAGCTCCACAAACCAGACAAAGCATTTGTAAGACCTACAGTCAGGCAATACAATTTGGAACATTATTCCAAATAATAAAGAAACCAGGCAGGTCAAGAAACACAATGCTTATGTGACTTCTATCCAAGTGCTGTAAGACAATTCCCTGCCCAAAGCAGCCATTTCACTCAGTTTTGTTACCTTTGTTCCCTCCTTCAAAAGATTTTTGTTTTTCACGGGTCACATAAAACACAAAAAAGTTGCGAAATCATTTCCATCACAAAAACTTTCTGCGTGCAGACATTTTATACCGGCTGTACCTTTGGGAGTATGTGTGCTTGGTCAGGCATGATTGAGTGAGTGGAGACGACAGCTAAATCTTACTTGCTGTGAGATCCTGTCTGTTTGCAAAAAGCACAAGAGACATGTGATCTGCACCTCCTTCTGCACCTGATTGACATTAAGTTGACAGTGCCAATTGAATTATTTTCACCTATCACTGTGTGCTCATTCACACAGACACATGTTTAATTTAGCAGCCTTTCAGGTGAAATTTCAATCTATGGGTATAAAAGCTATTATGGACCCCTGCCTCTTTTTCCTGCAGAATTCATAGATGGACAAATAAGATCAATCTCAGTTCTTCTGACTTAATAATTGGCAATTTGTCACAATTAATTTTACTCTCCAAACCTACTTACCTGAAAACCAGTCCATGAAATGGAGCTGAATCTGGAGCTTCTCTGTGATAAATGGAGGATAAAAGGGTCAATATGGTAAGAGATTATTTCTCTGTTAGAAAAAGAGGGAAAGAGAACTGGAAGTTAATGCATGGAAAAGGTGTTGCTCCACCTCAGCAGCCACACAAACAAGCCTTAACTCCCTGAGCTATGAGCTCCTTTTGACTGCATACTCTACTTGATTCTTTCTTTTCTGACAGCCATGATTCCTTTGAACTCACAGGGCACGTATAGTTTGTTTGTGAATGAATAAGTTATGCGGGATGGATGTGTGATATGTGTATAACTGTGTATCATCTCTTGGGCCAGTACCATGGGAGGCGAAGTGCTCATCTTCACAGGAAATAATCTCCTGATTCTGCGTGCTGTTTGCAGAAGCAGCTCAGCCAGCCAAAATCAAATGCAAACCTCTGCTAATTGTCTTAATGCTGCTTCACTGTTAAGCATGACTTGGCAACAGCCCCCAGGACTAGGCCACAAAGCAAATTGTTTTCAATTCTTCAATGAATACTAAACACGAGGGAGATCCTGCTTTTTGTGAATGAAGAGTAACCAATAAATATCATGCTCTGATTTTTAGAATCAAACAGAGCAGAAAATAAGGTAGGAAGACAAATTTGTTGTGAATGGGAAATTGGACAGAAGGTCAGGCCTAGTTATCTGGTCTGTTATCCATTAACAGAATCTAATTGAAAGAATTTATGCCATGATTCCTAGCTCAGTCTGATTTAGCATAGCTTCATTTTATAGAAAACTGCCAACCAAGTTCTGAATTTACAGTTAAGATCAAAATGATTCATTCCCCTGAGAGATTAAGATTTACAGTTGTTTTCATTCAAAACAGAGGTTTATTTTTTATTTTGATGTCGGCCTTCTCCCAAAACATAATAGACCAATCTACAAAGGTCAAACTCTTTGAAAGCACTCTGAAATATGGTTTAGAACCCTCCTTACCATCATACTAATGTTTAGCTCACTCCATAGATCATCTATTTGATTCAAGTTGAGACTAGCTGTATCCATACAACATAATATGCAAGCATATTTTAGGCCTAATGAAATCTGTTTTAGTGAATGTTAAAATTTTGTTTTATTTTTCTAAATTCAATGTTTTACAAGTGAAGACAATGTTGTATATTCCTAGCTCATTACAAAGAGAGTTCAAGAACATGGAAGAGCTTAACCACATTTGTGTTTGCTAATTATGTTATTGTGAAGTATTAAACTGGTTGGTGTTTTTATAAATGTGTGTCTTGTATCCATGAAAATATCTACAAGTTATGCTATTTTGCAAAAAATATATGTTTTTTGTGAAAGAAAATGATTTTCCTTTGACTAACAATGCTCCTCAACTGATGAAACAAGCACTGGGGATAAATTTTGAGTGGATCTGCTGACACTTTCAGTAGCAGCCTGATATGAAACGGTTTCTTACCTTGTAATTTAAAGTAGTCCTAAAACATCAAAGCAAGCACAGCTGGACGTAGATCTTATCTGAACACTTGTCATAACCAGATGAAGGGATAATGCATCTCTCATGTGTTGTCAGGTTTTTGCTGGATCTTGCTCTTTGATTTTCTTTATCTGATGTAGACAGTTCAGTACGCAAATTTTAAAGCACACTACCAATTTCCTAACGTTGTGTTTTTATTGCTTTGATGTAATTTTAAAACACTTCAAAAATATCTCTTTAATATCTATTAAAGAGATAATAGATATTATCTATTATCTCTTATAATAGATAATATCTATTATAAGCTGGGTTTTGATGAAGGAGCTGGGTACATCAAAACCCAGCTCCTTCAAAGAAAGGTAAAGAAACAGAGTGATTTCACACTTTTGAAATGATCACAATGTATCATCTATAGGCGATGATAAACTGAACAGACATCCTGTTTCACCAGGTGTTTGCTTATTGCTGCTGCCGCTAGTCTGATGGAGCTGTGTGGGGGAGGTCTGGGCTGCAGTTCTCAATTGAGTTGGTTAGCAGCTTGGTTGAGGACTGAAAGGCAGAGGTTTGGGTACATAGGTAGAAGTTTGCCAAAGGAGGCGCTAAGGGAATGGCTACCACTGGAGATTTAAGGACTCCTCAAACATGCATGAATGAGTAAAAGCAACACT
The DNA here is from genome assembly GCF_003331165.1 of Xiphophorus hellerii. Taxonomy (NCBI): domain Eukaryota; kingdom Metazoa; phylum Chordata; class Actinopteri; order Cyprinodontiformes; family Poeciliidae; genus Xiphophorus; species Xiphophorus hellerii. Next base: position 15,828,537 of record NC_045673.1, read on the forward strand.
CCACACATATGTTTTTGATGAGGTAATGACACTATAATATGATATAAAGCTAAAAAAAAAAAAAGATTTATGATTTTGCATAATACCTGACTTTAAAAGTTCTCAGACAGTAGTTTCTCCCTCCATTTGTATAAAACAGCAACTTCAAAAAGGTTGGGACTTTTAAGGAGGTTTGCCAAAGCCACCTCCATTTTGGAGACTGTGTGTTACAGGACAATACAATCTTAATAAATATTCTTAAACATTTATTTATAAGCTATTATCATTACCATGACTGTGGTTTATATAAATAATTAAATGGATTTAATAACGGAAATGCTGGTTGATTAGGAAGAGGCTAAATGACTGAGCAGCATGCATGAACACTGTTAAATAATGTAGCTGTTAAATAACTCCAGATGTTTTGAGTCAAATGTGGAGTCTTTTAAACTCTTTTAAAGCTCCTCCAAAAAAAATACTATAACTGCTTCAATTTTCTCAGAAATGTAAGAATTACTTCAACCTGTTTGCACTGTCTGTGAAGCTAGAAAGTTTAAACGAAATCTCACAGAGAAACCAATAAAGGTGGTGAACGTCATGATTAACCTTCATGTGATTCTCATCCACAGCGTGGCAGCCATAAGTCAGGAGCTCATCTATCCTGAAAAAACCCACATGGTAGATTGTGATGGATTCTTCCCTGACTGACCTTGCAGTCACAGATTTCCTTTCTGAATTTCTACACATAACGACGAATGAATGGTGGTGCTGTTTGCACCACAACTTGGTCAGCACCTCATACCAATCATCCTGACACCAACAGTAAAATGCAGTTAAAGTTTATCATGCCTACATTGATTAAAAAGGTGCAGAGTGAACCTTTGGCTAGTTTATCTCTCTTTTTAAAATGAACTAATTTGTAGGTTTAATTAATTCTATGCACTAATTATAGACAGAACGATTAATTACAAAAATGGATTTTGTCTGTCAAGTTACAAGTCAAGTCAATGCTTTCTTCATTTACAAAGCACTCAGAACAGTACCACTTAATGTGCCCAACTTTGTTTCAGGTAAATTGAGCATATTATGCCAAATTCTCTGTAAGCACATTTTTGTACTTCTATTTGGTTCTTTACTACTTCCAGAAACAGTTCAAGTGCTAAAAAAAATCAAGAAGCAAATGTGTTGGTGTATGGAAAAGGAGCAGTTTCAAAAACTTTCCCATCATTAAGTCACAATCGGCAGGCACTACCCTCACCTGAGAACTCAGGCAGAGCTCCACTCGATTATTCAAAGATGAGAACATTTGTCAGCTGCTTTTATCGCTGTCTGTACTAAACAATGGCGACTGGAATAGCAAAGTGTTTTGTCGTTAGCTGCAATGAACAAGGCCATGCAAATTCTCCTAGTCACAAAAAACATACCTGTATGGCTTAATTTTATTTTAATAATGTGGTTTCCATCAACATTTCTTCATGCCCATTTTGAAGTATCACATTAGAAAAGGTTGATGGAAAGTGGCAAAATTCAAAATATGTAACCACAGAAGCTACTCAGGTTGCTGCAGGGAATTGATAGGTGCTCATTACTAGTATGGGCTGACCCCTGTTCAGCCATCTGGCCACTAAGTTGCGAAAGCAAATCAATGTTGAGCAAAGGCCATGAGACACAGTGGCTGAAGTGGAAGAATGTTAGTCGTTTTGGTATTTTGATTTCAGAGCACTGCTGCTCTAGACGTGAGTCTGCATGTAATTTCAGCAGTAGGAGGTCTGACATGTTGAAGAGTGAAAAGTAAATGGTTGCCCGTCATGCGAGTCCTTAGAAGCTTTTTGGAACTGTTGTGGAAACCCATTTTGCTCATTACCATGACAACATAGAGGTCTGGGTCTTTCTGTATCCGAGTTAAACTTCCAATTGTTAGAGAGGGAGTGAAGAGCTTGGTAAAAGGCATAAGCAGCAACTAGGAAAAACTGTCTGGATTGTAATCATCACGAGAAACATTTCGAACATTAGATTGTATATTTACATCTGCCTACCAATTTATTTGATAGTATAATGTAAATTGGATTTTTATTAGCTACTAGTGACAGAAATCAACGGAACAATATGTGACAAAATACTATCAAGAGAATCTGAATGTTAGCTTGCAGTAAACAGTGGTGATTTTGAAAAAACAACCAACAACAAAACAGACAAAATATTTGTATTTTACTGAATATTTAATCTGATAACAGTTAATTAAAGTGCCCTAGAACAGCTGTGACCCTTTGACTTCAGTAAATGCATTCTTACAAGAAGGGCTTCAAGATATTAGGAATTTGGATAGTGAAATTATTGCTTCCAGCATTATCTATGACTTTTAGAATCTTGGACACTGTAATCTGTGTCAGGTTTTAGCATATACGGAAAAGAGACTCCATCTAACAGCTAACTCATATATATATATATATATATATATATATATATATATATATATATATATATATATATATATATATACAGTAAATATATATATATAGATATATATATATATAGATATATATAGATATATATATATCTATATATATTATAAGATTTATTGTGCAGTCCTCAGTTAGAAGCCAATGTGTTGTCTTAAAACTACATGTCCTTTCTCATTCTCTACTTATATAATGTGATGCTGCACCATGATGTAAATTCAATGTTCTTATTCAATGTTCTAATAAAACTATAGATAAAAAAGAAGAAAAAAAAATCCACACTCTATCAACAAGAGCCAAATTTGGCTCACACCAGGACTAATTTTTCAATTTATTTTATCTGAATTTTTTTCAAATTAAAAATTTATACTTGTTTAATTAATTTTGGATTTAATCTTAAGTTACTGTAGAGTAGTCTGGAACAGAAGATACAGATATTGACTGTGAGATTTAAAATGCCCAGGTCTGCAGTAAACTGTTATTTACACTAAGGTCTACAATAATTTATACTGACCAGATGATGTTGGGGTACAGAATGTCACAAGTACACTATGATGTTTGTGTACGTAAGCTATCCATATGGAACAGCCAAGTGGTGTGAACACAACAAAATAAGTCTTACATAGTTATTTGTAAGACTTATTTACAAATAATAACAGTGGTGTGAACACAACAAAATAAGTCTTACATAGTTATTTTATTATTTAGTTATACTTCTTTGCTGATGGATCACAAACAAAATATTGTTATTAGTTGGCAGTGCATGTTTTGTTTAAGTGTACCGCTTAGTTATGTGTTCTATTTATTTAAAGGTTTAAATTTAACATTTGGAAAGGTACAGAAAGATTCTGTGAAGTTGTCAATCCATGGGTGAGGTTTGCTTTGGGTCTAAAACTTTGTTATATTAGCAGAATTTTTAAAAATTGTTTGGCAAGTTTATGATTGCTCATTTTAAATATTTTACACACACAGAGTACTATACAATCTCCTTTAGCAAACATGTTGCTATGGTGTTTGAAAGTGTAAAATGCAAAGATATAGTTTTAAACATTCAATTGTAAAGACAGCTACCCTAGTCTTGGATCACAAGAATTAAGAAATCCCTCAGATTTTCCAACTACTAGAAAATGGAAAAGTTGCCATAGCAATGACATTTTACAAAACCGTTTCTAATGGAGCATAACATGAACGTGAACACTTATTGTTTTCCCTGTTGGTGCTTAGTAGCTCTACATCACAGTGAAATACTTCTTATTTACTTAGCAAATAGATCATGCTAAAATTTCTTCAGAAGGCAAACCTAGGGCTGTCATAGGAACTTGTACCACAGTTTGAGGATAATAGATCTGGACAAAAATGTGGCAGGAATGAGAAAGCATTTATAACATATCCTTTTAGAATGTTTTGAGAATAACTTTTTTTTTTTAAGGTAGCAGAAATCTGCTCTGTTTAAATGTGAAATGTGTTTGTATATATCCACATTGAGACAACTTTGAGTGTAGTTAATCCCACAAAAGCCAAATTGTAAATAAACCAATCCCTTATTAAAAGCACAGACATGTTGATTAATGGACATCAGAATATGTTAATTAACAACTTGAGTTGTTCATTTTAAGTTACCGGAGACATATTTCTCTCTAGATTTCCTGACCTTCTTTCACCATAACTCATGTCTTTTCCTGTCATGGCTCTTCGTCTAAGTTGACCTTTTACAGAAAGCATCTGCAAAAATCCTATTGGAATGAACTTTAGTCACATAATCATTTCCCACTGTCAGAATTCAATACCGTTTTAATCCCCTGCCCTCCGTTTAACTTTTTAACATTTTAGCTCATTACCACTGGAAAGATGATGTCTTTAAGAGACACAACAAGAGGAGACGATTATAACAAGGAGATACAGAGTACATGAAATGGCCACTAGGTACTTGTTTGCCCTTATCTGCATTCTGTTGAGATACACATTTTCATTGTAATGCCCTCATCATTTCCCCTTTACCCTCTTCTCCTTAATAAGGAGGTTCTATATTTCACGTCCCTTTATTTCTTTTCTCTCTCACCTTGCGGTCTCTCTTTCAGTTCCTCTATCAATCTCTTTGCCCTCGCGCATTTGGCAGATACAGTTAATTCCCGCTGCTTTTCAACCCCTGCAGTGACTCTACGGCCTGGCTGCACAATTAGGAGCTCATTACTTGCTAATACACAGAGCGGAAGGGAGACAAAGGCAGTCTGTGCTGCTTTTGTGTTGTGTGCAGCTCACTTCTATCATTTTATCTCACTCCATCCCCAGGCATATTTTAAGCAAAAGGGTGTAATTTGTCTTTCCTCCTCACTCTTCTCGTCATTGTCTACAGTACGTTTTCAGCGTGGTACATAATAAACCTGTGTGTGCTGGGAACAATTAACGGTTTAATTTCAGACATCTTAGGATGGTTTTCTTCTCAAAAATATTATTATGTAATAAACTTTCACCTCCTGTGATGATTACATTTTTGCTTGTGATTCAGTTTTGTCTTTTCTTACACTCTGAAGAATTTGTGATTCATTTAGTTTTCTGACTGCAAGAAGTACATTGTGAGACGGTATTTAGGGAGTCTCTATAGATGTACCGTAAGGTCAGCCCTTGCAGATTACCACAGTGGTGCTGTCTGCATCATCTCTCCCGATCTGGCTGGCTGTGCTGAAATGCCAATTTAGTCTGTGAAGGCTCTCGCAGCATGGTGATGGATGAAGGTTATGTCCTGTTTACCAGTGTGTTCTGCCACAGTTGACTGCATGATGAAAGAGACGCAGGGGAGTGTTGACATTTCGTTTTATGAATGGAATAGATGTTTCTGTGAGAGTGGAAACGTTTCCTCCAAGACTGATAAACAAAAAGCAACTCTACCTATAGTTCAGGTTCTAGATTATTTTTTAGAATTGTTTGGGTGTGGATTTGCTTGAAGCCGTGATTGTATTGTTTTTGAAAAATATCTACCATTTTATCCAAGTCATAGCAATTAGGATATGTAATGTAACAATTAGGAGTTTATATTTTGCCTAATAGGATTAGTCAAATCTTCTACACAGACTAATAGAGTCTAAATAGCAAAATGATAAAGCATTGGTGTCAGAGCTCTTTTATATTACAGATTGTGGCTATATTGTGGATGGTTTACCCTTAACAAGAATTAGTTTTAAGCTTGATTCACACAGGAATTATTCACATTCAAGATTCAGAACTACAGGAACATCTAAAAAAATTATGTCACTCATTTCAGAATGTGAAACTAGGATATTATCTGGTTTCATTACACATAGAGTGAAGTATTTCAAGCTTCTATTTCTTATAAACTTTATGATTATGGCTTATAGATAATGAAAACAAAAAAAAATAATCAGTGTAGAGTATATCATGAGATCAATAAGTATATCTTAAACATAAATATCTGACTTCAGAAATGTTGGTACATTTCTATGCACAACTTAAAGTGGACCTCAAGCACACCAGGATTCTGTACCTCTCTACTCTTGATTTGCAAACTCTACTTCCATCTTAAAATGAGCATTGGACCAGTGGGAAACCGTACCCAGGGAAAGTCTCTGGTTCAGTAGTGGCCTACATGAAGAGTATTAAATTTGTATCTAAATTTGTATCTCTAATTGCTCATGTGCTGACTCCAGGCTTATTCCACTTCTTGTGAAGCCACTTTTTACTTTACAGTCCTCTCGACGCTGTGGTTGTCCATCTTGTTGATGCACTTTGTCCTATCACTTTTTTTTCCTTCCACTCAACTATCGATAAATATGTTTGCATTATATGTGCTTGTAGTATATAGTTATATTCAACACAATCTGCAAAATGCTTTAGATTTTACCTTAAAATTCCCAAATGTGCTTAAATTGTATTTTCTTTTGGAAAAATTTGTAACAGTGATACGATTTTTGGCTTTCAGTAACCATTTTGAAGTCCTTTCTCGAATTTGATTCTGTGGCATGACCGTAAACAAGTCCTTCATAATCGAATACCCTTAAATGTGTAAAAATAATCTTTTCAATGATGGATGGGGGAAAAATTATTCTGCAGTCATTGTAAATGTTTGATAGGAGTTGTTGGGATCAATGTTGGCGCAATCAGATGTCAAGTTGAAGTTTTGCATAATGTGTTGGTGATTTTTGAAATCTTTTAGCCTACTTAATGCTGTCACAAGAAAAAGAGAAGAAAAAAAACAGGCTAAAATGTCACACACAAACACTGCTTCTTAAAGCTGCCATTTGTGCTGCAGTTATAGGAGTGAAGCTCAGATTCTATTGATTCAAAGTCAGGCAGCATTTTCTGTTGTTATGCTGAGGCTCTTTGAGTGGTCAGTAGAGTTTTGACCAACTTTCTAGAAGAATTTGGTCCAAAATAAGGCTGCAGAGCATATTAAAAGCCATTTCCATGTGGATGGCAGTGTACAAAATATTAATATTGTACAAAAATCCTTGGGGTGCAAGCAAGGTGATTAAAATTGATACTTTTGAGTCAATAAAATATTTGAGAAGACATATTATTTCTTTCTGCTGTATATACCCACACCTGATTGGGAACATAGATGCTATAGTCAACAACAAGTATGTTGAGCATTATGATAGAATGGAAAGACTGAAGACAATATAGCAATATGTATCAATATTCCATATTCCATGTTTTCCCAATACTGTATTGTGCAGCCCTAATGCAAAACCAACAAACAATACCATCCTAGATTTCCAGCTGTTCACATTCTTCCTAAGTCACCTCACCTCCCCAATAGCTTTTCACTATGCTTTTAATGTGTTGACGATTGATGATGAAAGACAAGTGGACTTAAATGTTGCATTATAATGCAATATCAAAGAAAACAGGGAGTCCCAAATTATGGGTTTTTACTGGAAATGCCAATCTTTATATCTAAAGACAAATCAAGTTATACCAGTAACATGAGGCGTGATATCAGTGCAGCCTTTAATTGGTTGGATCATCTTTCCAGCACAGGCTTTTCACAGCCTTCTTTAATGGCAGACTCTGATATCTGAGCTGTATAATCATCTAGATACATGATGCACAGCAATTAAGGGAAATGACAAGCTGCACATGGATTGCTGATGCAATGATAGTGTAACAGCCTATATGCAAAAATAAATAAATAAATAAAAAACTTTCAAGGAGCATTTTTGCAATTCATATTATAATTCATATATACTAAAGTTACTCTGATGCAGTGCAGAATTGTAAGGGGAGGGAGTGTCCTCTTTTTCAAAATTTATAACCGTGTCTTTTTTTTTTTTGGATTCTCACAGAGTTCAGGAACACTTTATCAAAACAAAGACCCAGCATGTCACTGAAGACAGCTGATAGTGACCACATTGCCACATGCATCTCAGTCGCTCTGATGATGATGTTACTGTAGAGTAATATTTCTTCGAAATATATTTTCCCGCTGTGACTGTGTCACTTCGAGGTTGTCTATTCATTTACTGCATATACACACAGCTGAAAGATATATAGATCGAGTGAAAAAGGCCTGCTGAGTAAGAAAGCTAAACAAAAACAACATGGTTTCTGCTGAAGAGTAAAATAATGTTGAATCTTCCTTGATCAGCAGTCTGTGATTCATTCATCTACATTTTGTGGCATTCAATATACTAGTTTTAAGACAAAAAGACCCCATTCTGCAGACCTATTTGCCTGTAAAACTAATGATTTGAAAATGTCATGTTGGCACATGAGGAAACAAATCTTGAGTGAAATTGTGGTGTTTTGATCCTCTCACCCTTCCTGAATTTTTGGCTTAAAAGATTCCAGGCCACATGCAATACACATACATGCAAGCAGCAGTTAAATTTAGTATTTATGAAATGAAATGTGTGATTTGAGTGGCTACGCTCAGGCTGAAGTGTAATCAGACCACCGCCACTGCAGTAGTGGGTGTGATGTGGCGTGCCACTGCGCCGAGAGGCATCGCTGCATTAGCATATTCATAAGACTTTGAATTTTTGATGAGAAACATGGAGTAGATGTGCTTTTAATCCTTTCCGTTTGTTTATTAAACATGTGTTTGTGGAGAAAGAAAACATATTAGACAAAATATTATTCATTATAGACTACTTTGTGCACATCTCTCAAGAGAGAATGTTAATCATGTCAAAAAAAAATTATCTTCTTAATATTTCATATTTATTAACTAGTACAAACAAGAATATAAAATGTTTGTTTTAACTTAAGCATTCAGCTGTCTTTAGTGGGAGTCAAGATGCCATCTTGACTTTTAACTCTATCTTGTAAAAATTGTCCATATCAGATTGAACGGACATCTGTTGTCCACAGTGACCCAGACAACAGATGTCTGTATTGACCCAGATAGTTTTTCCTCAAATTTAGTTCCAGATCTATATAGTCCAATTCAAACTTAATCTTTCCTCTGGTGAAGTTATTTGTTGATTTAAATGTATTCTTGGACTCATAGTGAAACTGGAAAATGAAATTCTCCTTCAGCTTTCTACTAAATACCCAAATATCCAAAGGGTTTGGATCAAAACTGACTGATATTGGAGTGTTTATAATTGTATTCACCTTGAAAAAAACCCCAACTTCTTCAATTTGAGGAAAACTGAGCCCAGCTCACTCACTGTGAGTATGGCGTTTCTCCCACATCTAGTCCAGTTGTTTCTGTTAAACAGCCTTTTTGAAATTGCGGCCCAGAATTTCATGTCTGGTTCTGTCACAGTAGATTTAAAACAATTTTAGCTGGATGTTGATATTTCCTTTGAAAGAAAAAAAAATCTGTTTTTGCAATCCTACCTGTTAGACCAGACATATAGAAAATACCAGAGATTTTCATCATGTTTCAGCATTTGACAGAATTCCCTACAGTTCCTTTACTGTAATCTTGCTGTCAAAATCTTGATATATTCCAAAATCTTTTTTCATTCTATCTTTTCATTCATTCCAGACAAACATCCAGTTTCTCTTATGTCAACATTTTATCTAATTTTTCTAAATTATTGCTAACCGTCTTCACTGCACCATGATACTTATACTATGTGGATGTTTGAGTTTATCGGACACTCCAGACTGAAAAGTTATTTTTCTCAGGGAATTTTGCAAAAAAAAAGGAATTTCAATACAATCACACATTTCTGTCGATCAGTGGCTCAAGTAAAGTTCTTCATTCAAATTGATTGAAAAAAACTTTGTATCTAAGAAAACCCAACAGATTACATTAAGTCATTGACTCAGTTCACTCCTCCTTGATAAGCCTGTGCAGCAATCCTTCAACCTGATCATGCATGTCGCAACAGTGGAGAGATAAATCTCCATTATTATTGTGTGTGGGGGTGCAGGTGCGTGGGTGTGTGTGTGTGTCATTCTGGCATTCTTTTTTTATTATTATTTAATTGTTTTCTTAGCCAGCTGAATTTACTTGACTTATAGTGTGTGTGTCTGTGTCTCCTTTATGACGACTGTGTGAAAGAATATATCTTATTAGTTATTATCATCTATCACTTAATTAGCCTATTTTATATTGTGTAATTTGCTAAATTAGGTAGCTGGCTTTCCTGTATGTATTGATCAGATGTTCCTGTTTGTTTTAGCTTTGGCATGTGTGGATGCATATCGATAATTAGGTTTGCTTAGAAATCAAATTTTTTGTGTCCTTTTATGTTTCCTTATCAGTGTGTCATAGTTGCATGGTATTCTGCTGAAATAGTTCTATAGATGTTGGATGAACAGATACGTACGCCTTCACATACATACTTTTTCACACACAGGCAAACAAAATAGATACTGATATTCGATTGGTGTTGTGCAAATTTTTTTTCCAATTTCCAAAATGATTCAATGTTTTTAAAATGTTCAAGATTAAATTATTTTAACCTTGAATTCATTCGTGTGTGAGCACAACTATAGCGCAACACGTTACAAATAATTGTCCTTAACCAATATAACAATAAAAAAGAGCCTCAAAACACATTAATTCTAAAGTGTGCCATATCACTTGTGCATCGGTTAATTTTATTTCCTTTTTTTAAATGGTCAGGATGCACGTCTCTTTAAATTTAGAATGTTTTGAATTTGTTAAATTGAATCATATTGAAGTTATGATCATACCACAGCATCTAGGTTATTAAAATTCATTTTGAAATTGAAGGTTGTTTTTCATTTTTCTCTACATCAAAACCTAAAATTATTTCTAATTAGATAAAGCATGTCAGAGAGTTATTCATGCGTTAGGAATCCTCCCCGTTGCACCTAAATATAAACAAGAACATCTTGTAATAAATATATTCTCCACATCTTAGCAAAACTTTTTTAAGCTTACACCTATTATTAACATTCCACGGTATGAGGTTCAGGCAGCCTTGTAGAGCAAAATGTAAGATTTTTCATTAGAAGGAGACCACACAGCAACCAGCAGGGATCTACATGGGCGAGACTCACTTTAAAAGCCTTGGCCTTGTTAAAGAGGCTGGATTATTGATGGTGCATCAGTGGGCAGAAATAGAGAGTTGGGAGGGAGGGGAATGTCTGATGTTGGAGAGAAAAGGGTCATTTAGAGGGAAAAGAACAGTTCTTTAAAGGCATAGCGGTTTTAGAAAACAACAGAACAGCTTGTTATATTGACTACAGCTACAACTATGTTTTTTCTCTTTTTTTTAGCATTTGTAAAATGTTAAAACTTCAAATGATCTACTGATCACTGGGGTTACTTCGAAGATCTCTTAGAAAATCCCAAATGTGGACTCTATGTGTACAGTTTGGAGAAACACTTTGTAGTTTCAGTACAAGTGTAAACTCCAGCAGAGTAAAGTAAAAGCTGAGTCAGAAAAGAAAATATTGATTTTGTTTTCCCCCTGTAAGCAAATCCTTACAGTACTGGTTGTCAAGTTTGGGGAAATATATGAACATTTTAATATCAATTGAGTATTTTAGTGTGTTTGCATGATATATCTGTCATCTATGAAGTCATAATAATGTTTTTGAAGACTATAGATGCCCTTAGCATTTTAAGGAAAGCAGGCAAAATAGAGGCTACTCACAGCTTCTTTGAAAGTATCTTTCTTTATTAGAATATCTATAAAAATATATATTAAAATGCTCCAGTTGCACCTTTTAGAAAAAAACCCCAAAACATTAAATTATTCTAATAAGTGCATGAGATTAGCGCCAAACTGTTGTCATAAAAAAGTAGATATGTGACTGCTCAAATCTCCAAAACTTACGATCTGAATAAATAGCAAGAATATTAAAAATAGCTCCATTTCACTTTGGTATTACTATTATTTTTTTTGTATATGCAAAATCATGCCCACCTGTACCAAGTATTTGTATTAATATTTAAACCTAACTGTGTTTAATCCCTAACCTACATTACTTATTACACAGCTCTAACCAAGCTGTTACATAGATGGTCATGTATGTTGACCTATATAAAAATGTGTTTTAGGTGGATCTTAACTTGTATAAAATATGTTAACTTTGTTAAACATCAAATATTGTAATATTGCAATACAATAAAGTATGTGTTGCTGATGATGCAAACTAGTGCATGTGTTTTGGAATAGAGGGAACTGATTTGTTTTTATTCAACTATTGGCTAACCAGGTGGAAATCAAAGCACAAGATTATCAGCTAAATTTAGCAGAAAATAGCTTAGACTGTCCTTCAACTGGTACCATTTCAATCATTCAGCATGCAGAGGTGAGTGAATCATCTTAGAAACCACATCTGCATAGCATGATAATAAGTACATTTACTATTTGATCACATCATAACCTTTATAGACATAATGTGTAGGCACAGCCATGATGTCTCCAGTTCTGTTGGTTTCATCAGGTCATAGTATTCAGATTTTTCTGGAGCAGTTTGCATCTAAGAGTGAAGTGGCTGGGATGAAAATCAACACCTCCAAATCCAAGACCATGGTCTTGAGCTGGAAACGGGTACAATGCCCTCATTTGTTTTTTGTTTGTGTAATTAGTTATGAAGACATTACTATTTCTCTAAACTTGCACCTACAGCTATCTGGCAGCATTGATAGAGCATATTGCCTGGACTGTGCGTTATTATTATGTATTATTTAGAGGCAAATTCTTTATCAAGCAGGCCTTGCTCTTGCTTTAGTGTATTATTTGAATCTTTGGAGCAATTACTGGCTAAATTAGTCTCACTGGTGAAATTGCGCTCCATTAATCATAGGCTGTCCTCCCATTAAATGTGGGATCACGGATCATAGTGAGCCTATAATACATTACCAACAGTTTATACTTGCTGTTTATGAGTCCATCTTAACCGAGATGCAAAATAAGGATTAGAACACAAATGCAGTACAACACAGTCTCAGTGCTAAAGTCTCAAATCTATATTAGTCACCCTCACAATGGCAGCAAAAGGAACTTTCAGACATCTAGTTTTGTTGCATTCCTCTTTTAACCACTTGGGTATCAGACGGGCAATTGTCCATCTAATCCTCTAAGAGATGAGAGTGGCTACATAAACACAGCCTCAGCCTATTAGTGTCAGCTCAGGATTAACATCACAGAGGATGTAGGCAAAGACGAATGTGGAGGGGAATAGGGACTGAAGTGAGATATAGCTTTGTGGCAAAGCTATTCACTGATCAAATGTGAAGGAAAAAAAACAAGGATCAAATGTAACCAATAAGGTTTTGTACAATAACAAAAACAGTCAAAAATCAACCTTGAGCTCATTTTCCAAAAAGACAAAATACTTAAAATAAAGTTTCAGCAAATGAGAGCATTTCAAGGTACATTAACAAGGTTTTCAAGTTTCTTATCTCTGTGACACAACAGTTTAAAGCACTTAACCTTAATCACCAAAAAGTTATACCTAGTGCAACTGTGTACCTTAATACCATATCTATGTATCCTAACCTGCCCTTCAACAGTTATTGTTTGCCAGAGATAAAAAATAACTTGATTTGATTTTTAAAAAATATGTTACAAATATGTAGCACAATGTGTAAATGGTCTGTACTAATGAAATATTTTTGTCAGAGAGTCTTGTACGTCTCTGTGGAGGAATTTTGGCCCATTCATGTTTGTTTTAAATCAGCCATATTGAAGGTTTCTAGCATCATGAAGCAGCAATTTAATTGGATTTAAATTTTAAATATGATTTTATTGATTTGAGTCATTCAGACTCAATTATGTTTTTCGGTTCTTTATCCTACTGCATAATCCAAGTTCACTTCAAGTCACAAACTAATGACTTCAACCCTGAGCATCATAGTTTCATTAACATCAGGAAGTTGTCACTAGTTCAACAGAAGAAACCAAACCATCACACTACCACCAACATATTCTTATTTTTTTTAGGCTGAGGAGTGATTTTTCTGCTTAAAAAATAATTGTGTTTATATATGACTTAATAAGGAAAATGTTTTTTTTAATTTTTATTTGGATGTGCATAGTTTGAATAAGCTTTTCACCCTAATAAGTGGACTTTGTATTTACTCAGATTATCTTTGTCTGATATTAAACTTTGTTGTCAATAAGTGTGAAAAATAAGCAAAGTTAAAGAAAATTTGTTAGGGGAACAATACTTTTGTTCTGGATGCTGGATGTGCTTTTTCCCCACTGAAGAATTCATTTGAAGACTGGCTGCTTGTGAGAGTATTCATGTTGCTCATCTTATTGGTTGCTCACCTTGTTTAGCTGGAGCAAGCATAAAAGAAAGCAACGTCAAGTTTCGTTTTTGAACTTTGCCTTGGATATGAAAACACATATCAGAGGAATTTAAGTCAAAACACAAAACGTGTTGAAATGTTCGTGTCCTAACCTCTTTGATGTTCATCTACTTGGGAACAAAAAATGCTGTTCCCAAGTGAGTTACTCACATCAATGTGACTATTGTTTTTGTTTTCATGAAGTTTATTTTTGGAACCATGCTTCTTGATGAAGGAGAAAATAAATAAAATGACCTACATACTGAAATAACCACTATCATAACAAAGTCAACACACACACCAAGGTTGACAATATTAAATGTCAACCTTCCCATAAATGGGAAATGGAGTAGACCAAGGGTATACAACTTTAAACTCTTGCCACAATTTTAGCCATAAAAAGTATGCTGGGTGGCCTTTTCCATTGGAAATTAAATTAATACAAACAGATAAAATAATACTCTTATATTAAATTGCAGGCAGTGGTACAGTTGGTAGCACCACTGTCCAGGTGTCTCTTGCCCTTGGAGATAGACATTTTAAATGCTGTGAATGACCATGTGGACGATATATAACCATCCAAATCTTGGCCTGACATTTTTTATTCCTGAATTTGACCATAACGTGAAATAGTTTTTCATTAATGATTTTTTTTTGTGTGTGTCCTAGAATATAAATCCATAAAACAATTTTTTATGTATATTTTGTCGGGTCGCTGGTCAATTTCCTACTTTGCCATTTTATAATTTTATCTTTCTAGTAATTTGTGCACAATTTTTAGAGGTATAAATTTCATCTGTCTGCCACAGGTCGCTTCATGTCTGCATTGACAATTAATGATTTAAGCTTTTCACTTTATTTTATTAACATGTGGTTCAACTGCGGGGTTATTAGAATTATTTTGGTTTGATTATTATAATATTTCATTACAATCAACTGGCTCAGACAAGGATCAGAACCTAAATAAATGGCAATACAGTATAAAAATCTTCTTAAAAAACAGATACAATATTAGAAATATGAAATATTTGAGAAATTTCAGGATTATTTCCAAATTTTAAACTGTAGTAATCCGTTTTCATAGCTCTTCATCAGACATCCTCTGACTGACTGGAGTGAGTTTAACAAGCATAGGTTTACATGAAAATTTTTCCAACTTGCACTTTGTTCTTCTCACAGTAAAATTAAATTAGCTCAAATTTATTGTGGGCCTTGCTCAATTTAACTTTATTGTGAATTGCTCATTTAGCTTTTATTGCCAAATGACACTATCTACATAACAGTTCATGGAGCCAGCAATACCTCCCTGTAAACAAATGGATCCAGAGAAGAGATTTGCCCTTTGACACTGAAAGAAAATAAAATGAAACAAGCTTAACAGCAGCTCAGTAAGACAGAAGCTGGTTTCATACTTTTCCGGCTTGTTGTTTATTTCCATGGATGACTGATTTCTCTCTATCTATGGCCATTAAGGCCTTGCTTGCTCTGATGCTCACTGCCTGCATCATGCTTCCTGTAAGTCTGTCCTTGAGGTGGCTCTAATTGATGCAGACCAGTTTGTTTACACTTGTGCCTATTTTTATTGAACGCTTCAGTGAGCTGAAGGAACAGAACAGAATATCCCTTTTTCTTTAGAAAGTTCTCCCTCTTTTTTCTGTCTCTCTGTCTAGCTCTCTCTCTCTCTCACTCTCTAACCAACACACAAGAATATATTGTGTGTCTTGTATTGTGAAGGGAAGCGCCAAATCACCTCCACACCCCTGCTGCGCCTCAAAGCCTCGAGCTTGTATAGCCAACCCATTAAAAATCATGTGTAATTGAAAAATACTTTTTTTATCCGTGAACCTGAAAGTGCTAGTTTTTATTCAGGGCTATGCTGTATTGATTCAGCCCTTCTCTATCCTCCGTGGTAGCAGACCTTGCTGCCCATGTGTGAATTGATATCATCAGGCTGGAATTTAATTCGGCATGCTTTTTCATGCGCACGTATATCCACCTGATTCGGTTGAGATATTTCTGATACAGACTGGTGCATTACTGGAGATGCTTACATTCATGGTCCACAAATAAGAAGATGAGATTTATTTTTTAGGACAGAACTGGTTGATTTTTTTTGTCTTTTATTGCATTCCTTCCCTTGGTATTACTTTCATTTTCACTCCGTCCTGCAAACTGAACAATGCCAGCCCAATCAATTCTCCGGCGCTGTTTCAGTCTGAGTTAGAACCTTTATCCGAGGCTAATCAATGCGGGTCAGATGTCCAGGCCTTCTGAGAAACAGGGGGTGAAAGCCGTAACAGCCCAGTCAACAGTCTTCTCAGATTTAGATTTATATCACTGACCTTTCTTCTGCAGAGCACACGGAATGAGAGTTGCTTAGGGTAGCTATTGCTTGGGATCCAGGGGCGGAAAATGGGACCCTTCATTTTTATTAGCCTACTTCTCAACCATTTTCTTGCTTAATTGCTTAGTATGCCCATGTCAAGTTCTTTTTTTCTTTCTTGGTTTCTATTCATTCACTTATGCTTCTCTTTCACCATCTTTTTCTATCACGGTGACGCCATTCAAAGAATCAAACACTATAGTCAGATTATTTGTGCATCACAATACAGATGTACTGATTACACTTTTGTGGTCCATTTCCAATCTCTTGGAGCATTTTGTGACGCTTTTACCTTCTAATATTGATTGATATAGCTGATATTAGGGGCAGAGGAAATGTCACAGTGGCTAAAAGCAGCGTTTTTCTATTACTTTATAACAAACAGAACATTATTAAGGTGTTCATAATTTAAACTGTATTTAGCTTTTAACACTAGTTAAAATATCTGTCATTACTAACATTGCAGGTTTTTTGTATTTTTTCTAGAGAATGAACATCACTCTGAAATTTCAAACAGATCTGCAGCATTTCTAAATCTATTATTTTCCATGAGAAACTGAGGTTGAAAGCTGCAAAGCATAGAATAGATCACCTTTTCTGTACAGGAAGTCTTGTTCTCTCTCCGTCTTACGCAGCCTTCTTCTCACATACTACTTATACGCCTCAACATTTTGCTGAAGATACTTTTTGAAATAAATTCTGACATCCCTCTGAGTTTCTTTCTCAACACCTTACTAATAATGAGTAAATTATCTTTTTCCCTTCATAATAACTTCCACACTGAAGAGTGATGTTGGCATGACCTTGTAGGGCTTAAGTTTTGTGTTTTTACTATTTGGCAAAAGTTCAGAATTTTGAGTCATAACTGGTTGGTCTTTGATCAAGGCTGATTAAGATGCCTTTGTCTCAATAACTGTCCCTGATTACAAGGGATATATTTTCCTCCAACAGTAAAGTGCTTGGCTTTATCTCCATGTTGAGTTTTGCAGCAACATTTATTTCTAATAGACTTGGCCAAACAGGACTGAAGGGATATTTTAAAGAGACGCTAGGCCATTTATATGCTTTAAAGTTTGCCATATTTTCTGTAGCTGCTGTCAAGAGCTACAGTGTAGATGAGATTTTAGATTTTTAAGATTTTACGACCAAATAGGCTATCCAGCAACTAACTGACATGTAGTGTAAAATATTCATAGGATTTGTGTGTGTGGGTGGCTGGTCATATTTTTACATATTCTGAGAAATGCTTTGAGTGCACTGAGGTCTCCAGGCTGCCATGACCAGAAGCATTATGTGCTTTAAGGAATCTTACCTACTGGAAACTTAACATGTACAATACATTATGTTATTTTTATATCCTCGAAATAGGTAAAAAAAAAAATAATAATAATAATTTTCATTACTCTAAATTCAATACTTTGTAATCTAATTGGATAGAATTTTCTAAGATCATTCCAACATTCAATTATATAACATGCAGTTTTTGTAAAACTTAGTTAGGATATATATTTTCATTTTTAATTTTTAACAAACACTTGTGACTAAGTTGCATACAGCAATCAGTTCATTACCTTCATCGTAATGATAAATAATACATTTTTTGTAGAATCTGAAAACTGAGTGCAAATTTCAAAACATAGGTGCTATAGAGAATGTTTTCCTCTAAATATCTGTCCTTCTAACATAAAAAAGCAGATAAATAGTGCAATTTCAGGGCACTACCTGTAGGTATGACTGAAAGTCACACCAGAAAGTACTGGATTGACTCATTATAAAAACGAGCTACAAGCAAGATGTCTATTAAGCAGCTGAATGGAGGCAAGTTCCACCAGGAAGCCTGAGTGCAAAACTAATATCAGATTATACTTATGCTCCTCTTGAAAACAGCACCCCTTCACTCTCTACTCTCTCACTCTCTACTTCCTCTTCTGAGAGGGGAGATGTGCTACCAGCTCTCCCTGTTTCATGGCTCTTTCTGTCTGACTATGATTTCTTATGATTAGATAGAAAAAAGAAGTAGAATTAAAGCTAAGTTTGCAGGAGATAAAAACATCACATTTATTGAAGTTTAAGTCTACTGTTTGGTCTAGATGTCACTAGTGTGATTAATTTTAAAGGTAACTTCTTTTATTGTTACTGTTAAACTAAAATCTCCAGCATGGGGAAGTGGGATGATCTCTGGTTTTCTTGACTATATATATATATATATATATATATATATATATATATAAAACAAATCATATTACTTTATTCTGACAGCAGTAGTAAAATGTTTGCTTTTCTTTTTTAATTAAAACATTTAGATTATGTTAAATAGGTTATGTTAAATTGGTTTAAAACTTTTCGTAATTAGGAAATGTTTAAGTGATGGGAGTTGTTTGTATTATTTTCATTAACCTACCATTTTAGGGTACTCAAAATGTTATAATTGTATTCATTGACAGTTAATAAGACAAAATGCAAAAAAAAGCAATTTTTTGCATTAAATAATTCTAAATACAAATTAAATCAGATGTTATGATCAAATTGTTACAGTTAATGATTAATCATTTAATTTTTTACAGCATCGGCAGTTTTCATCAATTTGCCAACTGCCCTTTTTTGTTGTTGTTTTGCTTTACTGGCGGAAAAACTAATTGGCCAGAAAAAAAGTCTGTTCAGTGCATTTGTGATTTTTATCTTATTTTTCTTCAATACATTAAAAAGACAATCGTGAGCCAGAATACAGGAATGGTGTGAAAGAGTCATGGCTCTTCTTAAAGCTACTGCAGCAATATTCAAGCATTAGCTGAAAAAAATTATTCTGCATGAACTAATTGTATATTTTCAGAATCCAGCAGTGGACTTAATATTGCATACCATTTGTCACCCAACGTGTACCTATTGTTCCACCGTATCTGCTGAAATTTCAACAAATATATGCAGCAGGTAATTTAATAATCAGTTGGAGTTTTATCCAAAACCACTGGGAAATTAGACCTGAGTTTATACTGAAGGTACTTTTTCCTTTTAAATTAGAATTAATGTGTGCTCCTGAAGATCACCAGCAACAACAGCTCAACTGAAAAATTAGCAGGGAAGAAATTTCCCCTTAGTGATTCGCTCAGGCTTTATTTAAAACAAGGAGAAATTTAAATGCTAATTAAAAAGTATCTAGCCTGCGTCTCGAGCATCTATGATTTAACAGTCTAAATGTAACCTGAGAAGACGTGCAGAGATAGAAGGGGTCTGACTGTGTGGAGAGGCTAAGATAGTACAGTCAATATTTACTCTGAGTAATTGGTCTACACTTCCTTCAGCAAGATACACAGCTGTCCAGAACCATCCGTGCCTTATCTCCTTCTCTTCTCCCTCATACACACGCACTGTGTGACCACGGTTTTACACAACAGTAAAGTTTTGCTGCTGTTCACAATGCTTCTAGCTACCCACAACATAGTAAGGTATATAGATTTGTTATTTTACAGAGTGTGCATGGATACAGCCACTATAACTGTCAGATGGGAATGTTGCAAACAACATAATTTCTGCTTTGAAGTTCTATGTAATGAGTTTGGTACACTTACTTTCCTAATGAGTTAAAATTTCTTGTTACCCCAGTGGTAAACAGCAGAAGCATTCAGGCTTGTTACTGTACCACTTCAACAATTTAAGGTTTGGAATGAGATGCACTGAGCTTGCCAGAAAATAGGGCTCCTAACAGGCCTACAAAAGATTTTCTGTTGGCATTATCAAAGAAACATTGGAACAGATTAGCTGTCTATCAAGCCTTCTTTCTCCTCTGCACTTTTTGGCCACACACAGTCCCTTTGCCATTCTGCCATGCCCTGAAAGCAACTTTCCAATTAACCCGCTGCCTCCCTGCAACAGTCCTTTGAAGTTATTTCCGCATGGTTCTCTCTTACATTTGTTTTGCGTTCCTCTGAGTGGACATTTTTGGCATGTTTTTCCCTGGAGTGCTGTCAACACTGAGAGGCCTTGAACATATTTTTGCATAAGCTTGTTTACCTGGGTATGATCATCAGTTTTATACTTGATTTGAAGTATAAGTGTAGGCTAGCAGCACCATATATTCAAAGAAATCAAGAACGGAACAAGTAATCTGTATTCTGTGCACATTTTTGGTAAACTGTCTTTTGAAACAGAGTAAAATGTTTCAACTTTATGTTATAAATAACTATTGATTTTGTTTGACCTATTAATGGAGAGACAATATTAGAATTGTGATAAGATATTTACCTAGGGAGATACGACAAGAAAAATCAGGGTTTAATGAGATTTTAGCTACATTTTGGGAATAACTAAGAATACATTTAGAGTTTACAAATGGGTTTAAAGATTCTGTAATCGTTGTAAGAGAGTTAGATTCATATTTGACTAGTCCTTAGATTGTGTTTAGCTTAGCCCTTTAGCTCAGCAGATATTTCAGCATCATTAGTAATTAAATATTCTCTGTTTCCAGGCTAGAGGTTGGCCATTCACAGTAATTTCAAAGAGCTTAGAAAACATTCACATCATGTATGTCACCCTCTCTTTTGCCCACCAAGCATTCAGAAGCTGCCACTACAATAATTTACAAATGATGAGGACGTCATCCATGCTTATTCAACGTCATATGTCAGCCAACATAACAGGCAATTTTTGTTTGTCTGCTCTGGTGACTCTATCACCCAACTCAAAAACTACTTCCTGTGTTGCTTTAAAATGAGAGTCACAAACATACAGATTATCAAGCTAAAAATATTTGCCTTGACACCTGGGCACAACAATTTATACCAAAACAAGTAACACTTTGGGATTTAGAATTTCACTTTGACGAGAAATATTCAGTTCAGTTTTTAAAATTACAAGATGTCATTTCACATCTAATGGACATTGATTAGTAACGTGTTAGGTAGTGTTGTAAATCCTTTTTCTGGTGATGCTGAGAAAATAACAAAATATAAAAAAGACAGCAGGGACCGTAGCATTTCTGGTAGAAATTATAATCTTAAATTTGGGCGTTTTTGTTTGTCAATTTCTTCTCAAATGTGAGTGTGTAATATTTTGCTCCATGTGAATAACTACCTAAATTTGCATCTCTGTAAGGTGACCTTTAATTTGAGCGATATTCATTTTGCAGTCGTGCTTCTCTCATAGTGCAGACTTGCTGCTGGCCACTCACAGTGCTTACAAAACATTCATATCTCGTCTGTCACCCTGACACAGCCCTCAAAAGGCTGCCACCATAATAATTTTAATGTGGTGAGGGCTCTTATTTTAGCTGATGTATTGTGCCCCTAAACTTAACGGAGCTTTTCTATTTTTTTTTCTATAGGAAGGCTTCCTTCACTATTAGTTTTTGTAGTGATACTACGCATTGAGATTAAAGGGTTAAATCTCAATTTAATTGGCTGAGAGATTATTTTGTTTTGCATTTAATTTAGACATTCTCTCCCCTCCTGATCTCAATGATTCTTGAGTGTTAAGCTTAACTTGATTTATTACTACTGTAGGATTTTTTTATTTTATTTTATATGAACACATATGCGGGTATTTTCTCATGTGACTTTTATTTGTTTTGCTGTCTATCCAGATGTTTGAATGTATGACTTACTTGAAAGTAAGTCGAGTAAAGTATTTTACAAGTACTTTACTTTACTTGTAAAGTAAAGTAAAGCTTCATTACTTTACTTTACTTTACAATATATCCAAAATAAATAAATAAATAAATAAATAAAGAACACCATTTGGAAAAGTGTAAAAATGTGTAGAAAAAGATGGGAAGGCTGGATCTGTGCAATGCAAATCTAAACAGCTTACTAAATAATATTTTTAACCACAGAGTGTCTTAAAAAATGACATTTTTTTCTTTCCTTTATTGTGTTTACCTTCAGAAATGAAAATATGTTTTTAAGTCACTTTTTAAGCTATTTCTTGGCTTTGCATGTCAGCAGGAAATATCTTATTGACAGCCATGAATTTACTCGTGAACCAAAAGAAGTCTGGATTCATACATAATAAAATTTTTTCCAACCACCCTTGTCACAAGTAAGGTGTTGTTTACATGAAATAGTCTGCAACATTTCTTGTGACTGATGCAATTTTGTTATCTCCAAACAAGTATAACAGATTAAACTGCCACAGAGAAATATTGCTCTGTGGCAGTTTCAATATTGTGAAAGCAGCAATTGCATTTTTTTTAAATATTGCAAGTTTTGAATAAGAGTAAAGATAGACATAATAGAAATTATAACACTATTTTCAAATTATTATTATTATCTTTGGTCAATTTTCAGATGGAAATCCCATTTCTAAATGGCAAAAGCCAAAACAGAACTTTACATCATCTCAACAGATTATCAGAAAGGTGATGTCATTTAAGTGACACATAGTCATGTTCATGACTGTGGGGCGCTCACGCTTCCTGTCAGTAGTTAGTTGGTCAGAGGCGCAGTACAGGACAGGTCTCCTGTTCAATTATTATTTTTTATTGCTCTAAAATATTGAAATATTAAACTATAGAATACAATATTTTGTTAACAATTTACACAAAATAATGAAGCTGCTAAATACAGTTTTGAGGTTAACTAATCAGAAAAGAGACAAATTTTGCACTTTTTTTTTTTTTTTTCATTTATTCATCTCTTGCCCTGACACTTAATTGCAGTTACTGTAGAAAGTTCAACTTTGTTCTGGTTACCTTCACCACCATTAATATGAAAAGTGATCAAGATTTTTAACTTCAGGTTCACCTTTTGCATCTCATTCTGAATTTATATGAAGTGGCCCTTCAGTGCACCATAGTTTTGACGCTGCAGGATAAGTGTTATCCGTTCTGTCCGGAACTCCTCATTACTGTCACATAGCTTTGTTTACGAGTGAAACCGCTCGCCGCACAGTGTCAACCCTCAGCCAAAAGGTCATGTTTCACATTCCAGCCTATTATGCTGCAGCTGCACTGCGTCAACTAGATCGGGCCCAACCTCGATTAGCGTGCATTCTTTGTGTGAAAGTGTCTATTTCTGGTATGTATGGGAATCAGTGCATCTATGTTGAATGTGTAAAGTATGTGCTCTGTGTGAGTGTTTACCAGTGTTTGGGTTATTATCTTTTTTCCATTAAGAAATTGCCTCGCTTTAAAGGAATAGTTTTGCCAACCGTACTGTTATTCCTGAAAGACCTTCTCAGTTTTAGTATTCATTTTTATGGCTTTTTTTCCCTTCTGCTTTTTAAACAAAAGCTTTCCCTATCATATGTTTATGCCTTTAAGGGAGTCAGACCATAAAGGTTATGCGTTTCCACTGTGCTGCTGATGCATCCTTAATTGATTTATTTATGGAGTGAAGAAATTGTAAAATACTCTGTTTTTTTTCCAAATCAGAGAGCCAAAAGCTTCCTGGGAATAACTTCACCACTGAGTGTAACAGTCCTGGGAACTTCATGTGTGGAGATGGAATGTGTGTCCCAAGTGACTGGCAGTGTAACAAAGTGCCCAACTGCGTTGACGGGAGCGACGAGAGAGGCTGTCGTAAGTTCAAGCTTAAACCCCATTATCAAAACCTGTTTTAGAGCTTTCTAGCTGTGCCTGAAAGTGCTAAAGCCAGATTGCCTACTTAGAGCCATGTAGTGGTCTTTCAACTCTTGAACCACAAAGCGTTACAGTCTTCACTGCTCTTCCCACCCGGTCCACAGAGCCACAAGGGCCAGTAAAACCTAATTCTCTGCCGACATAAATTAACTTCCCTCTTCAGCGCTCACATTGCCCTCCCCCACTGCAAGCATCCTACTCCCTTTTCCTCCATTCCTTTAGCCTCAGTTCAGTACCATGGCAAAACATAATACCATCAAAGACAAGACCAATTACTTCTGTATGTGGAAATAGGAACACATAATTTTACTCTAAGGCAACTGTAGTGGCTCATTTTTGATCTTTGCATTTAGCTGGCTCTCATCCCTCTGGTCTGCTGCTCCTCCTTTTTTTCTCCCTCCCAACGTACTTTGAGCTCCACACAAAGATAGGATTGCTCATGAAGATTGACTTTGAGTTTCTAAGACGAACTGAAATCCCTATCATCCTGTTCATTTATTTCTCTGTGTGTCAGCGTCTTCCTAATTTAACTTATTTGAGGGTTTTGGTTTCTAATTTGCTTTGTAGAAGCTGTTCTATTAAAAACATTAAGGCCACTTCTTAAAGGAGTTTTACTCTTTTTACCTGACTAAATTTGTTTCGTAAGAAAAGCAAAATTACAAATGGCTTATCCTCTCTTCTGTCACTTCTCTTCATTTTCTGTTCTCCCTCCCTCTAGCTGTCTTTCATCCCTCAGTTGTCTTCTGGGCAGTTTAGGGAACAGGAAGACAACTCTTGACAGTGTCCCATAGCGCATCAGTACACACAAACATGCGTACGGCTTAGTGTCATCAGCCATTTAAGTCTGCAGTGACTTTTTTTCTACAGATTGCAGATTTTCATCTCACTTTTAGAGCTGTACTATAATGCTACGACCCCAGCATGTTTTGCCTTCCAGCCTTGGGTAGTCATTAATTATTGATAACTAACAGCAACATCACACAGTGACTGTAAGAGAGCAGTCGCTTTTAAACAGCTTTACAGAAATCATTAAAACAAAGACAAAATTATTTGGGAGTTTATACTTTATATTTGATGGATTGATTGATTTTCTAAATAGACTTGCAGACCCTTCAATATTAATGGTTCATAACAATATTTTCATGTTTTTTTTCTTTCTGTAGCTTAGTAATGACAAGATATTTTGTTATTCCCTCATGGCTAATAAGTGGTAAGAGCAAATATAGGTGAAAATTGTTTGATTTTGGTAATTAGCCTAATAAAATATTTTTATCAACTAACCACCCATCCAATATACCTGAACTTGTGACTTTAAAGTTGTAAAAAATAAAACTTGCCCATCTGGTGCGGATTCTGTACACCAGATACAGTATCTGTATGACCTTATATTCCCACAATTGTGCAGATTGGCAAAAAAAAAACAAAAAAAAAAACATACCCAAATCTTAAGTTTGTCCTATGTCTGACTCAGTTTACTTGAAGATGTTTTTATTAAGAATAAAAGCAGCCCAGTTCCTTTTTTTTTTTTGCTGATATTTTGTGAAGCGCCTATACCAAAAGATCTTCAGCCATCACACTCGGCCGGCCTCTGCTGTCAGGGGACTATTTGCACTTGTTGTAGACAACTGCATTATCGCTTCTGGCGTAAGTAGGCCCTATTATCCCTAAATAGATGGCTAGTTGTCAGGCGGCTGCCTCATGAAAATGCTCTTGCTCCAAACGGGTCTCTGCAGACACAGACAGACAGATAAATGGAAGAATGGGGAAAGGGAAAGTAAAGGAAGGAGAAGAGGTGCAGGAAGGACTTATTATGATAGCTTCAGCAGTAGTTCTGTCAGGAAGGGTATTATCTAAGGAGGACACAATGCCTGGAATCCTTAGGGCTTCAGTACTTTTCTCTGCAAGCATAATCATAATTATCTGTCCCCTGCTAAGATGAAACACACACACACAAACTCATGTTTCAATATTTATTCAACAGAAGGGCATGACAGGTTGCTGTCAAAACTGACAGTTTGCTGTCAATTTGTCCGTAAGCAATTTTAATGTTGTGTTACAGTACATATTAATATTTTTTAAAAATCACCTTAGTTATTGTAAAATATTGTTGTCAAACTGACATTATGTTTAAAAGTTGTTAGCTAGAGGTGTATCTATGTTTATTAATATCTGCAACGCATAAAAATTTTTGCAAATTACTTATAGATTTACTCTGCAGAATTTCACCCAGGTACCAAGTTTTTGAAAAAGTAAGAAATTTAATTTAAATGGAATTTCAGGTTTGCATCATATTTAAGATGGCTCAACATTACATGATGTAACAAGACTCAACATTAATCAATGAGGATCGGCAGTAGGCAGTAAGGTTTCCGGTTATCAGCTTGCGTTAATAAACACTGCAATGGATAAGGAAGCTTCATCAGCTTCTGATGTAGCTTCTAAAGATAAACAAAATGAAAAAAAATAATTATCTAAAAGCTGGAAAGAAAAGTAGGTATAGTTAAAGAAGGCAAGGTGTAAGTGGGTTAAAGAGGATGAAAGGATGATTTGAAAATTAGAATGATAATTGTGTTTAAGGTTCATAGCAGTTTGAAAGAACTTAATGATTGAAAATAGAAAATAGATCTTAGAGAGAAACAGCTAAAAATGCTTTGCATGATCCTAAGGATGTTTATAAAATACAAGTAATAATTATATAGAATTGAGAACTAAAATATTAGATAATAATGTTAATTATTACTCCTAGGCTGAGAAGGTTGTAGAAAAATAGAATAAATTACATATGAGTTACAGTGGGAGCATTTTATTGAAATGAGAATCAAGATAAAACAGAGAAGATCTTTAGAGAAACAGGCCCTAACTGTAAGAGGAATTGCCCAGATAACAAACTACAGCATGAAGCTGATTCTTGATATTTTCACAAACTGTCTTTTTAATAATGACCAAAATTTTGTTAAAATAGAGAAATATTATTAAATTTATAGGATTTATTGATTACTGATTCAGTGAAACTAGATGAAACTCTCTTGGTAAATAGAAATTGATCAAACAAAGGAAGTTTTGGTAAATTTATGAGATTTGTGGTAAAAGGATACTTTAGCTCAATTTGAAACATTTAGCTGAAGAAGGCCACAAAGTTAGCAAGAACAAACTCCAAATGTGCAAAGAAGAGGTGAAATATTTAGGACACAGATGATTGAAAGGTCATTTTATGACCTCAGTGTTGGTTCAACAGCATGGAGATAAAATGAAAAGAAATAGGAGAGAATGTTGCAAAGAAAAATAAGAAAATAAAAATAAGCAACAGGTTTGTTAAGATCAGACAACAAAGTGCAATTAAGACATATTCCATGATAAGAATGTTAAGATCAAAAGAACAATGAGGCTCCAGCAAAGGAGCTGGAACCGTAGAAACCCAGACAACAGCTCAGCAGGAAAGAACAGGCAGCTGTAATGCAAATCATTCTCTCACCCATCATTTAAAGTACCTCCTGACAAAATATCAGAATATAAGTTACAATTTTAGTAGTGGAACAACAAAAGGTACAAAAATTAAAATTAGATGAAACTAAAACATATCTCATGATACAAGTGCCAAATCCTAATGAAGCAGTAGAAGAATCAGGAGTTTCTCCTGAAATCCTTATCAGCTCTCTTTCCTGCCATAAGATCATCCCCCTCCAAGAGGTGAGAGGAAGTTCATGAAAGGAGGGAGTAAGGGTTGTTTTGTGGTCTATCTGACAGTAGAGAAGTCATTATCATCGCATAAGGCAAGATTTTGATGTAGTTTTAGTTTTCTAAATTCAGAGAACAGTTTTCTCTTTAGAGTGGGTTGTTTAAGTAAGCAAATGATTTATGAGTAATGAAATAATATGGGAAGTTTTAAACGTTTCACAACTGCAAAGAAAATAATAATTTGGTATTGTGATGCCTTGAGTGGACATCCAGAGAGGTTGACAAGCAAGTGTTAAGGTGCCAACCTGAACTTTATCCAGCTGAATACCTCAATTTAGGCTTTGATGAGAAAAGAGCAGCTCTCTTCTCATCAAAGCCTAAATTGAGGTATTCAGCTGGATATTAGAGAAGATCTCTGAGGTTGTTCTGGTTACCTCTGAATCCTGAAGAAGCTAAAGATTAGGAAACCGTGAAGTGAATCTGTAACATTTAAGTTCTACAATGAGCTAACACATTATGTTATGGAATTCCACCAACTATAAATCATTAAAGATTAGAAACGAATGATGGGGTTTTAGAGATATAATATGGACTGTTTTGGGAAAATAGAATCATCTTGACAGTTTTCTAAAGCCTTTTCATCTCCTCTGTCAGACTTTTACCCCCAAGGAATACAACTTAGATAACTAAAAATATGAGCTTTAGATAAAGTAAGGGTCTGAGATCCAAAGGGTTCCACTTTGCATGTTTTAACTACAGTTTGATTGGTACTGGAACTATGATGCCTACATGCATGGATGTCAAAGCTAAAGCAAACATTGATTGTCTTCCTGATTGAATGTTTTCCATTTGATTGGTTTCTGTCTGTTTACCTCTCATAAGTCACATTTTTCTTTTAATACTTGTTCTATAGATACATGTCATGCAGGATATAGAGTTGTGGGGCACATACAAATACAAAGTGATGCACACAACTAAAGAAATCATTTGCCTGAACAAAATGTCTTTTTCTGGCTGCAGGGACTCAGTCCTTCCCTATGGTGTATTGATGTTTACAGCATAGGCTGTACTTCAAGTACAGGGATGGCAGGGCTAACTGGACAGATTGTTCTCATTATAGGTTTTCTGCCGTACTACCATCATAGCTGTAGTAATAGGGTATTGCGGTCTTGTCAGGATATAATATTTGGACTTGGAAATCATTTCTGAGTTCTAACTCCTCATCAAAAAGGCCCTTGGGTCTTTATAGCAGCTTGACTCAATATGATCTCTGCAGATCAGATGAAATCTTGCCATTTCCCTCCTCCCTGAGCCACTTCCATGTGGTTCATTGTTAACAAATTATTCTGAAATACAGTATTATTATCTGAAATGTGGCTCAGAGGTTTTGCCACAGCCATATTAATGGTGATTACATAAAAGTTTGAATGTTT
Source organism: Xiphophorus hellerii (assembly GCF_003331165.1). NCBI lineage: Eukaryota > Metazoa > Chordata > Actinopteri > Cyprinodontiformes > Poeciliidae > Xiphophorus > Xiphophorus hellerii. The sequence continues at coordinate 15,857,725 of NC_045673.1, forward strand.
ATGAGACATGTCTAATTAAAAACATGCAAATAAATAAAAAATAAATAAATAAAGATCACACTTAAAGAACTCTTTGACTTTTGACTTGACTTGCTTTGAAGTTTATTTTTGAAAAGTATATTTTACTGTGACACAATAACAATTTACAATCTAAGAGGCGAATAAAACTATCTATGGTAATATAATGTTTTCATAGTAAGTCAAGATTTAAAGTGACATTGATCATACTTTACAGAAAAGGCCTGACTTTAAGTTATGTGTGTGTTGTGATTTGCATTCTCAGATGTTAGGAAAGCTTTGCACATATTAAAATCTTAATTTTTTGTCCTATGTAACATGTGATGGGGGCTTCCATCTGAATATTTCCAATACCCATTATTTTATTGTATATCAGTATAAATGAATCCTTAGTTGTTGACGTCCTTGTAATAATGACATATTTGTAAGAAAAATCCAATCATGGAGCTGTAGAGTTGAACATGTTGGTTGCACCATAAAAAACTTGCCAAATCCATCTCAATCCAGCAATACAGCTTATGCTTATATTGATTATTGTTTAATGTTGCTTATTTAACTTGGTTGATCAAAGTTTAACAAACCATTTTGGGAGTTTTAGCAATGCATTCACATCATATAAGGGCAAAGAGAGCTGGATGCAAAGGAGCAGGCCGGCAGGTGAATAAAAATGGGTTGCTTACAAAAGAAGTTTCAAAAACTTACAAGATCTAATGTCCAGGAGAATATGTCATAGTCCACCACAAGAGCAACACAGAGCGACAAGAGTGTGCTTTTTGTGCATGAACATATATATTTCTTATACAAAGTTTTCTCCAAATCAGTGTCTAATTTTACTGCAAGCATTTGAACCAGAAGACAGCTGTAGTGGATCCCCTTTAAGCCCATTAGGCAGCAGATTGTGCTGATGTGGCTGTCTCAGATCCAAGGAATACTACGTTGCCTCAAGTAAAGGTCAAATGTGATTACATTTTGCTGTCTCATTAACTAAATGTCGGTTTAAAATCAAGCATTTTGCATATTAAGCAAAATATGACTTTCAAATGGTTTTGACACTTGAAAATAACACCACTGGTAGTTTTGTCAGTATTGCTATTAAATTTGAATAAGCTTTGAAGCTTTCACTCACAGGGAATGAATGAGCCCAATAAGCTGTACAAGGCTTGCGAGATAGATCAACCCACACAGGAACCTCAGCAGATACTCGGTGAAGGATTTCATACATTTTTATCACGAACAGTCGCTTTACCTCAAAAGTAAAGTTTGTCCATGCCTTCTTGTTGACCTGAATGCATTATATGCTGATGCTAACGCCTGTGCTGAGGTTTTTAAGTGAATCATAAAAAACTTCCACTGAGTTTTCTTCCTTCGATCTATTATTCATCGCAAATGTTCCTCTCTGATAAGCCCAATGCGCCAAGCTGCGAGAATTGTGTCTTCAATAGTCAAGAATATTTATTGACCAACATAAGACAAACTTCTTTCTTATTTTGAGACCCAGGACTCCTCCTTTTGTTAGTGTGTCCTTCAGATTCCTTCTTGGAAAAAGGTCAGCTTGAGTCATGTAAATAAAGTTTTTCAATACATACAGTACAGACCAAAAGTTTGGACACACAGTTGTGTCCAAACTTTTGGTATGTACTGTACTTTGGGAAGAAGCGTTCACCATGTAATGTTAAAGGACACAATACACTGTATTAGTATCTTGCTGAGAAAGACTAGAATTCTAGGTTTTTTTCTCAAAGGTTTAGCAAAATTTCAAACAAAAGCCCATCTGTAGACTTTGTAGTATGTTCTCAGTTGATTACCCTTTCTCACTTCATAGTCCTTGTGTTGCTAATTCACAGTAACAGTGCCTTGCAACAGCATTTAAACCTAGTAATCCTTTTCACATATTGTCACATTACAACCGTATAATTTAATTTATTTTATTTTATCAGGATTTTGTTACATAGATTAACATAAAGTTGGAGGATCCAGTATATATCCAGCTGTTCTGTGAATAGATCAGAGGTATGTTAGAGAACATGCGTGAACAAATAGCAACATGAAGACCAAGAAACACACCAGACAGTTCAAAGAGAAAAATTTATGTGGGTCAGTTTATAAAACTATATCCCAAGCTTTAAACATCTTAGGAGGTGCTTTTAATCTTTCGTAAGAAAATGGAAAGGATCTGATGCAACTTCAATACATGGCTGTCCACCTTACCTGACAGGCTGGGCAAGGAAACATTAATCAGAGAAGCAGCTAACATGGGTTCACAGCTCCAGTGAGTATCTGTTGACAAGAAACTTATTAGTTGTGTGCTACACATATCTTGCTTTTGTGGAAGAGGGAAGAAAAGTCAAACAATTGAAAGCTCTATTTAAAGTTAGTAATGTAGGAGTTGGTCAACATGTGGAAGAAGGTGCTTTTGTTAGATTAGATCAAATTACTTTTTGTGAGGCTGCTCTTCCTTAAGAAAGACAGACAGCTTGGTAAAAGTTAATGAATATAGGTGCATACAAATTCAGTCCAATTGAGAATCTGAAAATTGCAATGCACATATGTTCTCCGTTCACTTCCAAAGAAGAATTTGCCTGAAGGAAATGGAACGAAATCCATCAAAAGATGTGATTGTAGCGAGAGGTGATTCTGTCAAGTGTTGACCGAGGGGGGTGACCGCAACTGGATGACAGTTTTCAGATTTGTATTCATATAAATAGTCATCTGTGGTCCTATAATCCTAAATCTCTGAAGGTGGTGGTGGTAACTAGACAAAAAGTATAACAGTTCAGGGAGAACGAATCCTTTTGGAAGGCACTTCACTTGCGTGGAATCAGCTGTGTATCACTCCATGTGATGCTTCAGTGACTCAGAATAGAAAACAATATATTTTGTGTTTGTGTGTGTTTAAAGTGACCATAACTGGTTGAATCTGTACCTGGAGCTTTTAGAACTTTGTGCGTCATTGTGTACTATGGAGCTCACCTCCTGACAACAGAGGGAAAAAAACAAGTCATGAATAAATTGGTTTAATAAACTGTGCTCTGGTAGTTGGAGTTCCTGCTTGTGGATATGCTATCCAGGCACGTCAGATGTTGTCAGTCTGAGCTCAGGGATTTTTTTTAAAACTGTGTGCATATTTTTTAGACATGACTTCTTTCTTCGGATGGAAAATAGGAAAGCAGATTTGTGTATGACAAAAGTGTTGTGATAGATGTATAGTTATGTAAGCCTGAAGGTGAGCTTCTTTCAGACCATTTAATAGGCTGCAGAGTTTTTCACCTCACAGAGTAGATTCAACTCAGAGTGCTTTGAACTACTGAGGTAGTAATAAAAAAGCTAGTGTGGCACAATATACTACCTTCAGTGGAAAACACCAACACAAGCATTTAGCTGCATTATTTGCTGGAACAGATTCATTAATATATTTGTTGGCATGATCAAGGGAACCTGAGGCAGAGCTTAAGAGGGCATGGTCCTGAATAATTCCTCACAAAGAGGTCAAAAGTACTATCCTGCTCCCTGGTGTCCATAACACCGGCCTAGGAGGGTGTCAGATGAAATGTTTGCTGACAGAAGAGAGAAGGGAGAGAGCTGACTGAGCTTACTGGGCCTCAGAGCCAGGATTAGCCTCTTTGCCCTTGTCTGAGCAAGGCATGAGCAAGCAAGACAGCAGAAACATTGCAGGGCCGAAAGTGGGAGTGGACGTGACGCATACAGCAAGAAGTGGGGAGTCAAAGACATAGACCCTTGTAAAAATGGGTCTTGGACAGAGAGAGAGAGGGAAAGAAAGACTGAGAGGCACTTTTCAAAGCAGTGATTGTTCAGAAATAGCAGACCTGCAGGCCATGGTCATGCCCTCTTTGTGTGGGAGAATTCATGTGTTCAGAACGCACCATGTACATCCATCTGTAAAAGTTCAGCTTTTACTTCTCTGACCATCAGCGGGATCAGTAGTGCTCAGAGACAAAAGATAAGAACGCCATGACATTAACAAATGGCTGCTCACTGGCTGCTAAGTTTCTACAAAGGCGAAACAGTGTTCAGTGACTGGAATCATGACTTTAAAATGTAGATCACATTTCTAAGATTTGTAAACTGGATCTTAATAAAGGGAAATTACTTTAATGTCTCACCAGTTATAAACAGTGTTGTGCAAACACATTTATACCCCTTCAAGTTTTAAAAAATATATTTATGTCACAACATTTAGTGTATTTAAATAGAATATATACAGTATCTATACCAACACACCAGTGCATAACTGCGAAGCAGGAGAGGAAAATGGTATGGTTTTCAAAGCTTATTTTGAAATAAAATCATGAAACTGTGGCATATAAAGATATTAAACCCCTTTTTTGATCTCTCTAATTAAAATTCAGAGCATACAACATACCCATGGTTACGGTTAAGATTCGTAACTCAGGCAGGGGGAACTCACATCATGACAACTCTTAGTCATGCTCTCTGCAAACCTGAACAGGGAACAGGGAAAGAAAACGCCACTGTTGAATGGAAGCCATGAGGAATCCTACTTACAGTTTGCTACAAGCAGTGTATGCAACAAAGATAATATGGAAGCGAGTCAGATAAACTCAAATTCAACTTTTTTTAACCTACATGCAAAACAGGTGAAGGACAGCAAATGTCCTAAACAAATCAACCTTTTCTTTTGAACGTGGTACTAACATCATCATTTTATGGGATACTTTTCACCAGCAGAGGTGGAGTAGTATACCAGAGTTGTTGGGAAGATGGATGATGTTAAACACAGGGCAGTACAGGAAGAAAACATGAGACTTGAGACTGGGGTGAAAGTTCACCATCCAAAATTACGACAGTATTTAACATGCAAGAAAAGAATCAATGAAGTTTCTTTGAGGTAAAGGGTCTGTGGCAAACTTGAAAATTCATGTTCTCAAAAATCTTCCATCCAGTCTGATTGAAGCTCCCTTTATTTTACAGAGAATAGGTAAAGATGTAATTTTCTACATGTGTAATGTTGATAGAAACTGAACTAAAGGGCGTGGTGATTTGTATCTGAAAAAACTGCAGGCATCTGTTCAAAGATGTGGCGTCCTTTTATTGTCGCTCAACTTACAATTCTTGATGCAACAAAACAAAATGATCAGCAAATATCACACTTATAACTCCCTTTTGATAATACAGTTGCTAAAACTATTGAACTACTGCAAGCTACTACAAAAAAACACCTGCTCTGCCACACTCTAGAAAGTTCCAACACATTAAGGCTCTGATAGGTTGTCGTTGATCATGATTGACAGGCAGACCAGCCAATCACAGTCCAGACAAGTCTACAAGGCGAAGTCCAGCGAGCTTGTGGTATTTTCCACAGAAACAAATTCCATAATCAATCAATCAATCAAATTTTATTTGTATAGCACATTTCAGCAGCAAGGCATTTCAAAGTGCTTTACATCATTACAAACACAGAAACACAAAGCAACATAAAATCAATAATCAAAACATGACATTAAGTCAGGTTCCATCAATAAATTTGTAATTGATTACATTTCAAATACAATCCTAAACAGGTGGGTTTTTAGTTGAGATTTAAAAGAAGTCAGTGTTTCAGCTGTTTTACAGTTTTCTGGAAGTTTGTTCCAAATTCGTGGTGCATAGATGCTGAAAGCTGCTTCTCCTCGTTTGGTTCTGGTTCTGGGGATGCAGAGCAGACCAGAACCGGAAGACCTGAGAGGTCTGGAAGGTTGATACAATAAAAGCAGATCTTTAATGTATTGTGGTGCTAAGCCGTTCAGTGATTTGTAAACTAACAACAGTATTTTAAAGTCTATTCTTTGAGCTACAGGGAGCCAGTGTAGGGACTTTAAAACTGGTGTTATGTGATCTATCTTCCTGGTTTTAGTGACTTGTGATTGTGATTGTGACAAGACTTGTGATTGTTGTAAAATTACTGATTCAGAAGGCCTGAGTATATATGCCACATTTTTAGATTTCTGTAAATAAATAAATACAATAAGGGTTTAAAAACAACATATAGGGCAGTTGCCAAGAGATAACTCCTGTGGGTTAGGTTTCTGAAAAGAATTCAAATGTATTTGCATTGCAATATGATGCTGATGACATGGGTAGATTTATCCAAATATCATCCAACTTTGTGTCATTTAGTTTACTTAAATATCATCTTTATTGAAAATTATGTGATTATTTATTTTGTATTTATTTATTTTTAGATTATGTATTTTGTTTATTTAAATTATTTCACTCAGTAGGAGACACTGAGTTCCCACAAAGACACAAAGACAGTACTATTTGTTTCAAAGTATGTGCTTCCTATCGTTGGGGGTTATAATAATTGGGAGTTTTGATTTCCCGCTTCCCTGTTTATTGATATAATTATATCGACATAAGATATAAGGGCTAAGTAAATTCCTCTGTTTGATATTATCCTTGATTATATTAAAGATTATTTCTGCATTATCACTTTGAGGATTAAAAACAAGCCTGAGCCTGGAGCCAAAGCAATTGGACTACTTTTTTTCCTTGTGTACTGACCTCCACTGGATTCCTTTGAGATATTGACTTGAAAAGAGCCTCTAAATGCTTATCAACAGCAACAAGTTCTGCTTAACAGCAGGGGTGGAACATGCTCAAGAATGCCGAGGTGTTTTTTCTTAAATTAAGATATCAAAGCTTAGATGCTGCAGTCCTTTAGCAGTCTCATCATGTAAAGGGAAAGGGTTGTCAAGATTAGCAGGGTGTGTTCATGTGATAAGAAAAGTGAAATTTTAACACAAAGAGAAGATTGGTGTTTTAGTCTCTTAATCTGTGGAAACCTGGCTAGCTTGCTAGATGGAATTTTTTCAGTATTCAGATATTTGCCTTTTGAGTAGCTATTTGTTTTTCAGGTGAGCCAAATGACACACACACTCATTGATAAATCTAGCAATCAGTCAGCATTGATGTGCAGTAGCAAGAGGTTTTGTTTTTTTCTTTGTTTCTTTTTTGGTTTCACTCTGCTCTTTTTGGGAGATAACAGCGGGCAACAGTTTTCATAAGAAAGACACAGTGTTGTTTTTGTGCTCTGTTAACTGATTGAGATAGGGAACCTTGGGAAAAAATGAAATCACATCCTTTGGACTAAGAATGAAAGGCTGATAGAGGGTGTGTACGTATAAGCTCAACCTACCAACTAATGAGCCAGCTGTGGGACCCAAGAGAGTAAAAAATGTTTGAAATTGAAAGTGGTAACTGATTTGTTCAAGCAACACACTGCCTTTACAAGCTCATTACCAAGCTTTTTAACTCTCACCACCAGAATGCTGAGCTTAGCCTACTCAAGCTATGCTCCACTCTTAAGTGAGCATTTCCAAACTGTAAGAGTGATAAATCAATAGGAACACTCACTGAAGTTATTATTTGGAAAATTGTTGATTTCTCAACAATCCCCAATTAGGGGTGTGACACTACATTCAGCTCCAAAGGCAAGAATATGCCCAATATTTCCACAAGAAATGAGATTAGAACAAGTTCAAGCGATTTTTTTTTTTCAAATTGTTTTCTGAATTGCAAATTATTTCTTATAAAATCTGTAATCATTGTAGAATAACGCAGTTCAGAGGAAACATTATACCTGCTATGGTTTTCATTCTTGTTTCTTTTTTTTCTTCTTGGAAAAAAAAAAAAGCTCTTCTGGGGTGCAGCGGTAGCACAGGGGAAAATCGTGTAGTCCATGTATGGAGACCTCAGTCTTCTACACGGTAATCTTGGGTTTGAATCCCTACCTGTTGACCTTTGCCAAATGCCTCTCTCACAATCAACTTTCCTGTTGCTTCATTATCAAATAAAGGCCACTATAGGTAAAAATAGACCATAAAAAATATTAATGTTTTTACAAATATAAAGACTATTCTTTATTCTTTAGACTACATCTAAAGCAGGGCTTTACAGAATGTGTTTGTAGAATGGATTTATAGCATGTCTCCTTGGAGCCTCTTTGACCCTCCAAGGAGCCAAAGAGGCTCCTTGGAGGGTTTCTTTTCCACTGGGATAACAACCCTGAGACAGACACAGAACTTCATATCCTCCTATATCTCTTCTGGCCTTTGAACACCTCGACATCCACTGGAATGTGCTGCAGAAAGCGGATAAGCAGGAGGCAAAGGAAAGATGTTTGCTCAGTGTAGAACAATCAAGTATAGATTTGATCAGTCTACATAATTATCTGAACAAGTGATGGTCAAACCAAGTATAATTTTCTAAAAAGGAAAAACTGGTATGTCCTACTAATTAAGTGTCAATATAGACAGCTGCAAAGGAAATGTTAATATGTAATAAAAGTTGATCAATACAAACCCTTTAACTCATTATTAAGGAAAAGGGGAGTTTAACTTTGGAAATTGTGATTCTGAAACCTGTTCAAGTATCTGTTTGAACTAAGAGAGAAAAAATCCAAACGGATACAAAGGTATGATAGATAAATAAAATATAAAACATTAATATAAGAGAAAGCCTGGAAATCAAATAAAGGTTTCATGAGATGCCTGGTGGATTGTAATTCCCTTAATGCGTTTCTGATCAATGACCGACTGTAATTAATATTAAGGAACAGGGATGAAATATTTATTAGACTTCCAGTATCATGCTTTCATTTTTTTTATCTTGCTTTGTCTCAGTCTTTTTTCTCTTCTTGCTAATTTGTCACATCAGTAGTCACAAATTAAGAAAATTAATTGCTTTGAATTCTTTAAACCATTGAAAAAAGTGTCTTTCTTCTTGTCAGAAAACTATTGTTTAATAGGAACAACCAAAATTAGTCTGTTTAACTGTGTCGCCATTTTCTGTGTATGATGGATATTGCATTGGTTCGCAGATCTGATAAATTACACTCTGCTTTTTTTAGGGTTTGCCCTTCCTTTGCTCCACTTTTTTTTTCTTTTTTTTTTACCAGAAGCTGGTAAATTATGACAGCATTCTTCTTCATGCTGTTGCTGTATGGCATACAAACTAGAATTGCTGTATCATTTACCATGAAGCTTGATAGATTTGCAGAATCCCGGATGCTTTCCCCTGGAATTGAAGGAAGCTCTACAGTGTAATGCCTCCTACAAAAGTCTACTCTGCTTTACGGTGCATTTATAAGGCATAGATAGTAAAATGTACAGAGTGATTATTTTGATAGCAGGGCCTATTTGAGTGAAACTGCCCGTTTGATTCTTGCTTACACTTCGACTCCTTTACCTATTGATTTTTTCCCCCTCAGAAATGCCCAGCAAGGTCAGAGAATCCTTTGATGTCCTCAGATGTCTCCACTCCTTCTCGCTTTCTATTATCTCGTTCCTCTGCTCTCTGTGCCTTCTTTCTTGTTAGTCTCTTCTCCGAGGCCTTCTCCACACTCTGTCAATCATGCACCATGACTGAGCTTACCTGTACTGAAAGTTATTCTGTTCTTGGAGGAACCAAGGAGGAAAAGAAAAGGGGGCGTGTGCATGTGTGTGTGCGGGTGTGGGGGGGTGAGTGTGTGTGTGTGTGCCTCGGGCCAAGGCTGTGGGAGTTGGAGGGTAAAGAGGTGGATAAGTGAACGTAGCAGAGCACAGGATCCTGAATAGAAACCAGATATTAATCCTGAAGCCACAGGGGGAATGAAAACAAACAACGATATTCTGTTTTTACTTTGACCAAGATTATGTAAAGAATAAATTTCATTTCCAACATAGAACACCCTGGACTTTGTTTTACCTTTCAGAGTGTGGAAATAGTAAAATTATCTCATGGCTTTTCAAGAAAGTTGAGTTTTTCTGAAAAGAAAATTTTCTGTAATACAAATCTAAAAATGAATCTAATATATTAAACAGAATTACAAACTTTTTCAGTTAATTTTGATGATTATGGCTTAGAGCTGACAAAACGGCAAAACTGTTTTCTCAGAACTTAAAAATATTATATAAAAAACAGTAAATTAAAGAATTTGGAATCCAAAAATGTTATATTTTGACCTATACAATCATCTGGATGACTGCTGATTCTACAGGTGTCCAGCAGACACTCCTCATACCCTCTTTAATGGGCATAAGTCACAAAAGTTTATTTAGAAGGAAACTGTCCGCTCCCATTGCTGTATCTAAGCCCATTACTGGAAGGTTTAGGGGAAGGAAAGTGTTTGGTATACAATGCTGTACAAGCAACTGGGGTTACTGCTGTCTCCAGAGTATTGAGATTAATGTCCCAGGGTCTGCAAGTAGAGCACTAAGGCACAGAATGCTAAGTTGGTCCATTGTTAAGTTTCCACAGTCTGTGATGATTTGGGGAGCCATGCTATCCGTTGATATTGCTCTGTATTTTATCAAGTCCAAAGTCAGCTGCTTTTGCTCCCATCTTCTGACAAGTTTTACAAAGATAGTGATTTTATTTCCTGCAGAACTTGGTAACCTACCCAAACTGCTCAAAGTACCAGTATCTGGTTTAATGACCATAGTGTTACTATCCTTAAATTACCAGCAAAGTGATTGGACAAAGTCCAATGGACAATCTATGGAATTTTGACAAGAGGAATGAGTAACACCAGGTCGAATAATGCAGATTAGCTAAAATCAACTATTAAAGAGGTAGATATATTTCCAGGCACATAGTGACATTTTATAGTATAATGAAGTAACAGTGTTACCTTCAGCTTGTTATAAAAAATGCTACAGATATATCAACATGACTTAAAAGAAAATTGACTTCGCAATTTAACACCTTGTAATTCGGCCTCTGTTTCTTTAAGAACCTTCTGCTCTTTCCGACACTCTGCCTTAAATATGTCATCACAATAACCTGTATTCTTCATTAACCCTATAACATTACAAGTAGTTGCTATTTTAAACTACCTTCTTGATGATATTCTAATTCTAAACATCTGTACAGTATAGTGTTTTTATTTATGTGGGATTTAGACATAAATAACAAACAAAAGCTGTGGATTTTGACTTAAAGTTGTTTCAGTTGAAGAAGCTTAAAGGTATTTTCAGTAGCATGTAGTAAAACAGAGAGACAATGGACTGGCTTATCTGTTTGTTTCTCTGCCTCTATGTTTGCATGCGTGCTTGTGGGGGTGTGTGTGTGTGTGTGTGTGCGTGGGTGTGGGTGTGTGTCCACCAGCTATGTGTTTTATTCTGAAACTGCCATGTTTTTCTGCTAGTGATAGTCTTTCCTCAAGGAATGAGCTCAACTGCTAACCTCATTCGTTTTCATTTGTGCTGCTTAGCTGAACATTGGAGCAAAGTTTGGAAGCAGTCCAACACTCTGCCTGATTTTTGTAAACAACTTCTTAAAAAAAAGGTTGAACGGAATGGAGGAATATTTGGCATCAGTAAAGCAGAAACTGCACAAAGGTTTATGAGCAAGGTGGAACAGAACTGATTGTCGGTAATATCAGAGTAGACATCAGAGTTTACATCCAAAGTTCAGGACTATTGAACCAGTAAACTTTCATAGAATAAAAGTCAAAAGCTAATAAGTTTTTATCTTCGGCATGTCTTATACCCTCTGCTTTCTCCATGTAATTAATTTTTCAACTTCCTGCTCTTAAAACTACTTGGCTCAGGCTATAAATGGCTAAAAAGCCACAAAATACAGCTAAGCACATTAAGTTTATCCTTCCGATGGGCTCTGCGTCTCCCACCCACAGCTTTCCACTCATGAGTTTGCCCTTCGTTTGACTTTTGAGCTAATTTGAAGCACAAACATTGACTGAGATGAATCGTAGCCAGCAGTAAAAGCGGTAATGAGGATTCAGATGAGGGAGGAAGTGACTGACGAAGCTTGTTGCAGAAAACTCTTCTTTTAGCAAAGCTCGCAGAGCACCAAAAATAGAGAGAGACAAACTTGTGTGAAAGCAGAGTATAAACTTTCAATCATAGCTGACAAGTACACAATTAAATTCTCAGGAAAAAGCATTGAAATACAGCAAATGTTAAGTAAATGCAGATAGAGAATAAAAAATGATGTTTATTTTTTTGCTAAATTAATTATAACCTCACTCTTTTGCAGCGGCGTGTATTTTTATTATCATTATTTTATTTTGGATTCTTCTACAGCCCTGAAGCTTGTCTATTTTTCTTCCTTTGGCTCTAATGAATGTGATACAGCATGCTAAATGTGATTTGGTTGAGCAGAGCTTCCGCCATCCAGGTAAACAAAGACTCCCTAGATAACATACACATAGATTGGTTGCTATCCGGTCTTCCTCCTGCATCCAGCGGATTACGTTTCATCCCAGAGATGCACGCTCCAAACCAGTGTGGTTGTTATGCATCCTCTCCCCTCACCCTGATATACCGTGCTTGAAAGGGCTCATAAATCAGTCTGCCAAAGTATATTGTGCAGGGAAAAATGTGTGCCCCTGGCATTTGAGACAACCCTTTGCCAGCCTATGAGAAGGCCAGTTCCACCCTTTGTGTTCAGTACAGAAAACAAAGAGAATATACAATACACACAATACTTTGTGGGTTGTTTTCAGATTTATTGGAGGCCAATTAACTTTTTCTCTGTTTCAACTGTTTTTTCTATTTTGTAGACATCAGAGTACTTTTAATGCTTTCATGTGTTTTTTTTGTATTATTTCAGCTCATAAATGATGATCTATATGAAGCTTGATCTATACAAAATAGTACAAAATACACATAGAATATATGTGTAATTTTTACAAATATAATATAAAATGTTTAGTTGTAGATTTTTACTGTGCCTCTCCTAATTTAATACTCTTTTCCTACACCTGCAAGACTTCCAATCTCTCTACCAGCTTCTAGAGACTGAAATCTTGCCCTCTCTTTGCAAAATAACTCACCCTAAGAATGTACAGTGTTTGCATACAATCAGTTTTTAGATCGTGCCAAATGTTCTGGGATGAATTTAGGTCTGAATCATGTTGATTTTCACACATTTAGCAATTTTCACTTTTTTTTTTCTTGCTCCCAGGGAAGATCAAGATGAGCTAAAAGCTAGTGGGGATTTGTGCTAAACTGAGTCCAGTGAGCATTGATGTTCTACAGGCTTGTCACTCAAGTCTCAGGCCTGTCCTTGGAGATAAGACCCATGGCCTACTTAGGCTGATCGATGATGGGATCTATACAAACACTCTCCCACGCAACTTGCTCTCTTTGTCTTTGCTGTTAACTTTGTTTCAGCTATTGGTTCTTGGTGTGAAGAACTATCCTTTTGTGTCATATTTGTTCAAAAGTGAAGGTAAACCTTATGAGAAAATATGTGCTGGACAGTAATGTGCCTCTGTAACAACACATTTGTTCTAAAGTTTGGACCTTGAATATTATTTATGTGTGGTTCAAAGTTTTCAGTTGGAAATACTGTTCCACAGAGTATTTGTGCAAATTGCTTTATAAAACCTTGATGAAAACCCAGTTGACTGTCTTTAGATAGTTCCTCCCTTTCCTTATACATCCTATTTAAAGCCAATATTGTTTCAAAATATGATGTAGTATATTGAAAACTGCAGTTGCATCTGCTTATTATGCACAGACTAATCTTTTGTCCCTCTTTGTAACATGTCTCCTGACTCCTTGTGTCCTGACAGCTAAGGTCAAGTCTAAGTGTGCTTCCACATTCTTCGCCTGTGCTAATGGTTACTGCATCATCGGAAGGTTCCGCTGTAATGGCTTCAGTGACTGTCCTGATGGGAGCGACGAGGAGAACTGCAGTGAGTCTCTCACACCATGGTGTCCAGATTCAGCAACACTCATATGCTTCCAGGCCACAGTCACAAAAAGTTATAGTCTGTTCCAAGATGTACCAACCTCGGGTCATTACACTTTATGGATGAAAGAGGGCCAAAAATGTGGCTTCCTGGCATGAAATATTTAAATAGTGCTCCTGCAAAAACTGAGCAGAGTGTTAAGGTGGTGATACACACCAGTAATTTTCCAGGAAGGTTTAATTTCACTTTATGAAGGGAGTTCTGGACTAGATGGCAAGATTGAGTGACAAAGTTCATTTATAATTCCATGTCAGAGATCATATGGATTTTGTGTAAATGTGGAAAATTTATAGTGTATTGGACAGTAAAATTTATCTGGTATTGGACCAGGTCAATGTTTACCAAAATGCTACATCACCATTTTGATGTTTTTAATTCATAGCTTCTGACTGTCAACGATGAAGGAATGGTTCATTAATTTATTAAACAAGTTTGGTTAACTACCAACTGTGTTGCTGGTGTGACATACTATTTGCCTGGCAGCACAATTGAAGAAGCAGATCTCTCTTTTGAAGGACTTTCTGCTTAGCTAAAACTTACTAAGTAGTAAAATGTTAGTGGACTAACATTTTACTACTGCCCATTGTAATAAACAAAAATATGGCAAGAATTGTATACACTCTACTGTAAATTGGCTTTTAAATTAATCAAAATGAACAAGTCGGACTCACTTGTTTTCCAGAAGGTCACAAAGTGTCCTCACAGTTGAACATGTCGTGGGGATGATGGAATGCTATGTGAGCTGAGCACAAAATACATTTCCAGGCAGAAACTGTTCTTTTTAGGTTACAGACTTAAATCCAGAGTTGAATCTTTTGAACTGTCAGGTGAAACTTCTGCAGCAGAACAAAGATAAAGTCTTCAGCTAAGAACATTTGAATTCGTAATACTTGTAGTTTCTTGAGGCACTTCCCAGAGGATCACCTTTTCACTTGTCACTTTCATGTCAAATTAAAACAGGCAAAAAGGAATCTGACATTTTGTCATATTAGGGTGTGCATCGCCTAGTCCTCTATTGTTTTTCTCATTTTCAATATATTAGTAGCATCTTTGATTGTAAAATCTATCCTGGTGTATGTAGAACTGTTAACACTTCCAATTCTGTTACCTTTATTTAAAAAAGTCAAGTCATCTCCACTCGTTTGAATTGCATGACTTCCAGTAAAGTTTCTTCTCACAGAACCACTTCACTACTTTCCCACTGAGAATCACTTCTATCACTCGCCATTGTCAAAGACAATGTTCTTTGCCTGCAGGGCTCACATGCAACTATCTAATCGTTCCATTTAAAGGAGCTTTGCTCCATGCTCGCAGCAAATACTGCGTCACCACTGTGTAATTGTATGAAAATTCTCAGAAGATGATTATGCCTCCCTTTAAGAAGAAGAATGAAGACAAAAGGGCTGAACATGAGTTAAAAAGGAGTTGTGTTTTATGTTTTTATTATTTTCTCTGGATTTAGGTTTTTATCAGAATTTACCAATCAAATCATGAACAAGTTTTCATTTTTCTTTTCATTTTCAAAAAGAAAATGCCCATCAAATGATAATATCATCTTCCATCCATTATCTCTCAAAGTCCCGAGGGGGAGAGGGGGCTGGAGTCCAGCTCCAGTGGTCATCTGGCGAGAGGCTCAGTTTTATTTTATTTTAATAGAATACAATTTTGCAGGTTAGGAAGAAGATGAAAATAAAACAACTGCAGTTCTGCCTGTAGATTATTTGTTTATATTTAACGTGATTGAGGTCTCATAAATTATCTCCTGTTTTTCAGTTATAGCCAGTTTGAATAGAAACTTTGCTCTAAGACCTTCTTTGAACAAACTGCTGACCTTTGACACCTGTCCTTTCTCAACCACAGCAGGCAACCCCCTCGTGTGCTCAGAGACTCGCTTCAAGTGTCGAAACGGCCGTTGTGTAGACCGAAGCTTTCTCTGCAATGGCCAGGACAACTGTATGGACAACAGTGATGAAGCGCTCTGCTCGACCACAGCAGGTGGGTCTTCAAATGTATAAAGAAAACATGCACGCATAGATAAAAATGACTGCAGATCTTTGTTTTTTTTCTCTTTTCTTTTTTACAAAACTCAAAATGGAAACTCTCTTGTGGCAAAGATAATCAATCAACCTAAGATTGATGGTAGATTAATAATGAAGAACTCTGAACTGCAGCAGGAAGAATGATGAAAATATTTTCAAGCAATTTGACTTGCATTTTTATTCAAACGCACTGGTTATGCCTGATTAGGAACATACTGTACCTTACAAAGCTATATATAATCCTTAAACCTTTTTTACATTTTGTCATCTTACAACCACAGACGTAATGGGATTTTGTGTAGAAGCAGAGTTAAACTATATGTGGTTTTCAATATTCCTGACTAACATCTGGAATGGTGCCATACATATGCATTCATGCCCTGGTACTATGATATCCTTGAAAAAAAATTTGTACACAGAGATATGTATGTACAGTGTAATCCCTGTGAATATGACTATTCTCTAAGGATCCCAGGGATTTGCTAGAAACCATTAGTAAAAACAAAAGTACCATGAGGACAAATGAGCACTGTGGACAGATCAAAAATAAATCCAAGAAGGAGCAATATACCAAGCTTTTATCATCCACTATCTAAATATAAAAAGTGAAAAACAACGGCAAATTTCCCAAGGACAAACACAGAACATTTATTAGAAAACAGCCAGGAGGCTAGGTTGCCTTTGGGGGAGCTGTTGAGATCTACAGCTCGGGTTGGAAAATCTGTTTACAGGATAAGTCATATTTATGGAACACACAAGTTTGAGCTTCATAGAAAAGTGGGAAAAGGAAGGCCACTGAAACACCTGTCTGCACACAAGTCATATAATGCAAGGCAATGGCAAACATATGAAGGGGCTCTGGCCAGGTAAGACCAATATCTGCATTAGTTTCTGTTTCATAGTTAATCAATAGTCATCTTTCATAATTCATGTGTGACAACACTCCAAATGGAAATTGTGATAGTAGGTAGTAGATTGTTAAGTAGATTGCAGTAAAGACTCTGTATAAACTATAGATAAAATGATTAAATTTAGGAGGCACTGTTCACTAATATCTAATGTTCCCATCATTTGGATTCCATTTACATCTTATAGGAAATGTATTATATGGTCTGTGTTTCCAAGTAATTAACATTACCTCCATGCAAGGAAAGATATATGTTGCTTTCATTTTACCCTTTTGTCCATGAAGAACTTTCTTCAATTTCCTGGCTCAACTCAAACACACACATATGGTAGTATACACTGATGGGTAAGATACCTGCTGCTATAGGTATCCATCCAATTGGCAGGGATCTCCATTTTCTTCTGGCATTAAAAAGCCCAGCTGTCGACTACTGTCAACACTTCAGCTGTACTTTCTGCCAGTAGTCTAACCTTGACATACATATATCCACAAGCAGCCAAACGTGGAACTAAAAATCTTCCTCCTGCTCCGTCATGGTGAGGCTGTCAGGCTGATTACTGGTAGCTTGTAAATATGTTTTCAAAAAGAACAAAACAGAACATGTCTATAAGGTATCAGCAATCACAGCTAAAACTTTTACATTGTTGGTATTCAAATAGAGTGTGATAAAAATGAAAAAAAATAAATAAATTAATAGTTTCTGATAGATAGGATAGATATTGTGGCAATAATTAAACAAACAGTAATATTATGAAGCTTATAAGATATATAACAATGCATCCAGCACCATTTAAATTAGGTTTTACTTGCCCTAGGTATAACTTTAAGAAATTTTTTTCTCCCTAATATTGGAGTTGTTCGGTTTCCTCTGCCTTTGAGGGAGAGAGACAACCAAAGTGAGTCAATGCCTCATTACTAGCCGATGCTTTTCACACTCCACAACTCAATACAGAGACGCAAAATGCTGAATGGAGCTTTATTGTGATGAAGGAGTATTGATCAGTATCTGTGTCCACTGCACTCCATTTCCTTATTTATAAGTGAAGAATGAAAACTGCAGCATATTCTTCAGCTGCAAATCTTCGTACTGTAGCAACCAAAGGAACTGTTAGAAGCATTCCTTTCAGCAAACACTAAAGCTGTCCAGCTTTCTTCACAGCTACAAAGCTTTGAAGAAACCTTTATGTTACACAGGCAAAACAAAGCAAATAATCACACTATTGTCAATGCTTTACTATGCTCTGTAATAATGTGTTTTATTATTTCTTTGAAAAATTTACTCAAGTAGTTTCTACTAAATTCTGCCGAGTTGATCAGACATTTTCGATTTTTGAAACATAATTTCTTTAGATGGCTGCGGTTCATACATGACGCACATTGCAGGTTCTGAATACAGTTATGTCACCCACATTTCAAAACATATCTAGCCACTCAGAAACTTCTCTGCCTTCGAGCAGCTTTATTTCAAAATGTGCACTAAGATGAGCCTTTGCCAGAATACGTAGTGTCATCTCCAAGGTGTTTTTCTTTTTCACGTCATGCTGCAGCCACAAATGTTTTTGATTAGATTTTGCATGGCAGACAAACGCAAAGTAGCACATAATTTTAACCTAGAATGAGGAAATTATTAAATGGTGGTTTGGGGTTTTGGAAGTGTGGTGTGCATTTTTGTTCAGCCTCTCCACTTCGATGTCCCAAAATAAAATTGAGTGCAACGTATTGGATTAATTAGTTACTACAGTTCACTTATGTACTGTATGATTTACTTCTCAAAGTATATACAACAATGCTATAAAGCTAAATGTGAAAAAGTTAAAGGTGAATTTGTAGCATAGATGCCTAAATCTTTACATAACCAAAAGAGTATTTTTCACATGGTCTGCCATATTTATTATTGTATCAGATTTTTACTAGTGCAGATATGGTGCTCTATTGTTACTGCAGTCCCTATCACCATGGATCTTAATATAGTCTTTGCGTGTGTCTGTGGAGCACAGGTGACCTAAATGTACTCCTGCATATTTTTGCAGCTGCCTTTGCAGACAGTGTTGAAAGGTTGTGAGTTTCATATTTTCATGGCCTTTAGAACACATCAGAGGAGCCCAATGTTTATTTCTCCTTATATAATTTGTTTCATCCACCACACTCTGTGCTGTGGAGGAAGCGAGGGCATCGCTACAGTTTGCATTCAAACACTTGCCTCACATTCTGCTCTGACTTTGCCTCTTTCTATAATAAGCACAGACCTGCAGGTGACAGATAAGGCGTACAATATCCGCTCTAAGCCACCTGAGCATACCATCGCCCTAATTTTCGCCTCTGCCTCTCCTCCTCAGTCCAACCCTCCCTTTCCTTACTCATAATTACTTACTTCAGTGTCTGTAGCTTTGTTTCCACTGTTTGCAGCCTTTTTGTAGCTTGTAGCATGCTGATGGACACATTGCAGCTTCTCTTTACATTTGCTTATACGAATGGTGAAATGGTAAAATCTACATAAGCAGAATCTTACTCCATCAGAACGGTTTGATTAATGCTGCAAGGAGAACCAGAGCTGCTGGCACTGATTGTTCAATCTGAGGGCCAGCTGTTGATTTTTGAAATTTAACACAAACAATGGAAGTGCAAAGAGCACTATGATTCAGATTTTTCTGTAAATATGTTTGTGCAATCATCTCAAAGTGAGACGGGGGATGCGGGATGGGGCAACTGAAATGGATACATGAGATAAAAAAATGGAAAGAGCGCCACAGGAACATAGCACAGTGAACCTGAGATGGAGTCACAAGGAAGCAATGAATAACAATGTGCAGGAAGATGGAGGTAAGGAAAAAGAGACAGGTGATTTGGCAGCGAAAGGCAGGGATTTGGATAGAAGTCAGTAAGGTATACCGATAAGCTGGAGAGGATGAGCGCTGCATCCATCGAGAGCCGAGCCCGAGGCCGGGTGGTTGTAGCTCCGGAAACAGACATGACATTAAAGCTAGTTTTGCAAAGCTGAGCTTCTCTTTGCTCCTCCCCATCCTTCCAGTCCGTTTACAGAAAAAGAACAAGACAGCCAATCTACACACCTTATAGAAGCAACTTGTGCTTGCGCTTGAGTGCATGAACTCATGCTGATGCAATCAGACAGACAGAGAATTCAGGTTTCTGTCAGTGATGTCTGCATATTTACTTGCAAAAAAACCTATCTGAAGGTCATTCCACTGACAACTTTAAAGAACAAAAGTGATGAGCAGGGCTGCAGTGTGCTTTAAAGAAGTCCCTTTGGACTGTTTTCAGCATCATAATTGATTTGAAATGCTCACATCAGCACCTCTCATTATGCATTAATTAAGTTGAAGAGACAAACAGAGCCTAATGTGGCAATGAGACTGTGATGGTAATTATGATCACATCTCCTTTTAGTTAAAGAAGCGGCAGTTTTGTCCTGTTTTTGTTGACTGAGGCTTTGAAGAGAGAAACTGTAGCAGTAATGGGAACTTTAAATGATGTGAGACTAAAAACAGAAAAGAAGGCCAAAGGATGATGTGAGGGCTTCAAAAGCTTCTTGGTGGTTTAAGGGGATTTTGATTTTGAAGACTTGGCATGCTTTCTATAGTTATAAACATCAAAAGGTTGTTTTGTTTTTATGTTTATTCATATCAAAAGTTTGTGAAGTTTATTTTTTTTAATGATGGACTGATCCTTCCTGAACATCAGCAAGTTTAATGCCATCATTTCTGCATACTTTGTGAAGTCTCGACATTATCTTTGCAAAAGTTGCTACAAAGCAAACAGGTTTTTTAGGAGACTCATATTCGTGTAGTTCAACATTAATTTAGCAAGCCAACAAGCTTTTCAGAAGTTTTTCATGAAAGAGCCCATCTTCAAATCTGCTAAAGACTCTTACATCAGTCTAAAGAACCTTGCATCAGAACTGCTAGACTCCCGGTGTCTTAAATAGGAAAGAGCCTCTATTGGGTTCAGACAGTGTAATACCTTTTTATTAAACATTGGGGTAGCGGAGCGTTTAAAGATGCCAGATGATTATGTCAAGAACGTTTTCAACACCCACAACTCAGTCATTTTCAAGTGCATAATTTTGTTGCATTTATGGTCCCCTAAACTGCCCCTAACCTGAACCATTTCCCCCAACTCTACATAAAAGCTATGTTGATGAGATGATAAAACATTTAATGTTTATCTTTGTACTCACTGCGAAAACCTGGCAGAGAACCTGGAGAATTTTTCCTTTGCACATGCAGTAACTGAAACCAAAGTTAGAGATTAACCAGAAAAGGTTTCAGAAGCTTACAGTGGTGTTTGGTCTTAAAGTGGTGTGGAAACTTTCAAGTATATAGAATGGGAGGTCATTCTTGACATGGTGGAAAAGAAACCTAACTAGAATCTAAGGTAAAAGTAAAGAACCAATTCACAGCAGGCCAAACCATGGATGATCCTTCCATAATAACTTTATGAATGTTGGCTTCTTTAAAAATAGTGGTCTGGATTAGATATTATTACACTCTGTTAGACTGTTGGCTACCTACCTGACATCTAACAGTCATTAGAGTATGATTAAAAACATAAACAAATGATAATAATACCGCAACTGTGATGAATTTCAGAAATATTAACCCAGTATCTAAACTTTAATGTCTACTATATATAATATCAAAATGTATCAAGCTTTTTTCCCCAAAGAACATGACTGCTGATAATTAAACCTGCCAGTTTCTTTTGTACATTTTGACAAGCCTCCGAGCTTGAATTATTTCTTTTCACAGTCCCTGTCTGGGGAATGCAGTCTATTCTAACAGTAACTAAAACACAGCATGGTAATTAACTTTCTTTTTGCTTGCCATAGGCCCAACCACCTCCTTATCCCTGCCAATAGCACAATAAGCAGTTCTAACCTCTGATTTGTGTGGCAAGCATGCAGTCTGAGATGTCAAATCCCTCATTTTGAACTCCAAGGATACTCCCCTCCCACTGAGTAATCTCCAGCTTTCTGTTTGTTTTATCCTCCTTAGGCCGTGTAAGAACTCTGCAATAGATTCTCCAGCAATCCATCTGCTGTTTTGCATAAGTACTGTGCATTTGACAACCTGTCTTCATGGCATTGCCATTTATGGGGTCAATAAACGACAGTAATTCAGAAAGGGACGTATACACAGTGGCATTCTGCTGACACCTAGCAGTAATTTTTGCCTCACCATTACACAGCTTGTAAACTAGACATTAATGTATAGTGTCAGTCTGATATATAAAGAACAAAGAATGTCACAGTGATTAAAAGTCCCTTCACCAGTATCCATTGCTGGTATCATTTTAGCTTGCTAATAGCTGCTCACACAACCACGTCCCCCCAATTGATTGTTGCTGTGGAAATAATGTAAGTGCTGCAGATTTAAATGACAAATTAATCCACGTGCAAGTGTTTGTGACGGAGATGTGTGTGACGCCTCGATGCTGATCTCCTCAAGCCCTTTGTCAGCAGCGCTCACAGAGAGCTGGCAGCAAGAGAACAGTGTAGGAGGGAGCGTGAAATAGTGTAGAGGAATATAATGGCAGGAGACTGAGGTGTGGGAGTGGAATGTAATAGTGCCAGTTTATCAGCGCCAACATACACTTGACAGGCACAAATAGAGGGGTGCTGGTGGTGAGGGGCTAGAGTTCTCATGTCACAGAGCTATGAACTTGAATTATGGAAAAGTTTGAGGTTTTTGCTTTGGGTGGTGTTATTCATTTCAGAAGGAAGAGCTGAGAGACTCTTGGTCTGAAAGTGAGGAAGGTCAAGCAGTTGGGAAAAATGTTTTTAGCTGCTGGTGGTGATGTTGGACTGTTGTTTCTGTGCAGATTTCTGTCTATTTGAATTCATACTGCGGAAGATATTGATTTTGCTTGTAGCTCAGCGTGAGTTTTTGTTAATATGGCAGTGAATGCTGCAAGTTTAAAGATCCAGCACTATGAAAAAAGGGAGTGCTCTCTGTGCTTTGACTGGGGTTTTTATGTGCTTTTGTTTTATCTTCAGCTGTCTCTTCCCTCATCGCCTCAGCCACCAAGGCTAAGTGCTGGTCTTTTCAGAGTGGCTGTTTTTTTAAGAGCCTTGCAGCCATTGGCTGTGCCTGCTTGAGGGTCACTCTGGGGACCAGAGCCTGTGTGATTCATCCCTGTCCTTGAGTCTGGACCAGTCAACCATACTTAAGGCTCCCTTTAAATTAACAACATTTTCCTCAAAACCTATCCTCCTCATATTGTCTCCATGGTGATCCTGGTCAAGTAGCGCCCAGTGCCCACCGACTAGCAGAGGAATTTCGCTGTGAACAGTTGCTCCTCTGTTGCAAGAGGGTTTATTTGTTCTTTTAAAAAGTTGGTTCAGTTTAAACACACAAAACAATAGTTTTCTAATAGTGCAACAAAATACAAGAATAAAATTATGAATAATTCTTATCACCAACTTATGTAGATTGTAGATACACCTGATGAATGACCCAGACCAGCTATTATTATTACTATTATTGTTATTATTATTGGTTTGTTTACCTTCGAGTACCTTCAGAAAGAAGAAGGATGATGGGATCATCCAAAGAGTGGAGATAGACCAGAAGTGTTGCTCAGGAGTGCAGTGTGATGAAGTGTGGAAGTGGGCGTTAAGGATGATATGTATGCAGCAGAGCAGCTTACTAAACCTTCTCCGTGGCAGAACAGGTTATTTTTGAAAAATCTGGAACCCAAGGAGGATTATCAAAATTATTTTATTTTATACTCAGCTTACTGGGAATATGAGATTTAACTTTTGGAACAATAAGAAAAAAAATATTGCAAAGAAAAAAGTGTAGCTTATTCCATGAAAATGTTGAAATATATAGTGACAGCATCTTGTGAATTCTCCACCTACCAGATCTGCCGCTACAGAACTCAATTTGAAACAATCATCTCTGACAATGCAGTTGAAGGGAGCTGCGGTTCTTTCCCTGTATCCATGAGCTGTTTTATTCCTTTTAATACTACTGCATTTAAGTGCAAGGTTTTTGGTTTATACATATATGAGAAAATGTCCCTTTATTTTCCTTATAACATAGGTGTAGATTTGCTCTATAATGCTATACAGAGAGTATAATAAAAGTATTAATTGTCTATCTTTTTGCCACATTGCAGCCACAAATGCCAATGCAGTTTAATATTTTACTTTAGTGCTTTAAGTAGGCAAAAACAGACTAGTGTGTCATTATGAAGCAGATATTCATCTACCTTTTCCCAGTTAGCCATAAAGAAAATCCAGCATAACCTGCACCCTTCAGAAGTAGCTTTGTGAGTAAGTACTCTCCAACTGTGTGTAATTTAAGATTTTATTATGTACTCGGCAGCCAAACGAAGGCCAGACCAGGTGTAGCTTCTATGAAGAGAAAAATAACTGAGAGAAAATAGAAACATTTTAACAGTTGAAATATTAAGCAAATAATTCATTATTTGCTTCCCTTTGTAGAAGAGAATCAAGAAAAATATAAAAAGAAAACATTGGAAGAAAGCCCTAAGAATTGCATTTTTCAACAAACCATGATACTTTAAGCATTTGGAGGAAGGTGCTGTGGTCAGATGAGACTAAAATGAAAATCCTGGTCTACATGCAAAATGTTGTGTGTGGGAAAAATCTAACATTTCTCATCCTTTCAAATTGAATAGAAGTTGGATGTTACTAAACAGAAGTTTGAAAGAGAACTTGTCCAATTGTTGAAGTGTAAGGTTAATGTACAGTCTCAGATATTATTGAAAGGCAAACAAATAAATTTAAAAAAATCTAACAATTTAATCTGTGAGAAATGATCTACTCATAGACCAGACCCAAATCAAACTTAATGTTTGGCCAGAACCCTTAATCACAGTTGATGTTGAGCTTTCTTGCAGAGAAATGCCTGTCTACATGTGAGAAGCAGGCAAAGACATTGTGTAATTGACTGGAAGATGACTGAAATTATTTAATACTTATCTGTCTCTGAACTGTGAGATGTGCATGTTAAAGCAAATGACCACATCTTGTTCTGAAGGATTTGTCTTGTGTGTTTAAAATGAGGGTCTGTTGCAATTCAAGTGGAAAAGACAATTGCTGTTTGTAAAGTGTAAAGTGAATAATTTCAAGGAAATGTTGAAACATATATTGACAGTACCTTGTGAATTTTCCTCCAGCCTGTCAGAGATGCTGCTGTAGCACAGAGTTTGAAACAATTATCTTTGACAATTTGGGTGCAGGAATCTGAAGCTTCTACTCTGTATCCATGAGTTGTTTCACTGATTATTAAAGATTAATTCAATAATCTACTGCTTAAAATCCTTAAGATTTTCCCAGGATGTTCAGTTTAATTGTCTCAGGTGAAAACATTTTGCTATCAGAAATCCACAGCTTGGATATGTTACTGTAATTGCTTTCTAACTTGATGGCCATTAAGAAACTAACAGGCTTTTTTAGAGACGTTGGCCACTTTTTTTAGGTACACCTGTTCAATTGCTTGTTAGCACAGATAGCAAATCGACCAATCACATGGTAGGACCTCAGTGAATTTATATAAATGGTTTAAAGATGACTTAGTATCATTTTACTATTGCAGGGTGTATCTAATCCTAATAAAGTGGCCTGTGACTTTAGTTCAAGTCTCATCTACTGACTGAGCCTGTATGGTATGTGATTATGAAGAAACAAAATACATAATAGATTAAAAAAATAAAAAAAACATGAGCGCAAAACACAAGCTCATTAGCTTAATGATCTGCAAAAAAGTATCAAATCAAACATGACCTCAGGTGATGCATTTCTCTCCTCCAACCACACTTTGCCTGATAGATTTGCACCTTGCTGGCTCTTAAGATGTCTGACAGCAGAAGGTAACATATCACCATTTAAAATGTTTATCGCTTGAGTGAAGCCCCGTCCACATCTCCATCTGAATTATTTTAAGCATTCATAGCACATTTCACAGTGCACTTTAAATTTAGAAAATGTTGCTGTCTAGTTGGTCTTGGGCAGACTCCAGATGGCTCACGAAAGCATTATCTTCTTTATAAAATGTCCTATTAGAAAAAATAAAGAGCAAGTTGTGTTTTTGGCCACACCGACCCTTAGAATTGACAGTCCATTAGTCATTTTGTTAAAATCCCTAAAAGCTCAAAACTAATGGAAGACATATCTTCTTTGCAACACTACTTCTTTGCAAAAGTTCAAAGATGATTAATGAAGTCCCTAATAAGTTCAGTGTGCTACAGAAGAAACATAAAAGTGAAATTTAATCACTCCTTATTTGTGCGTTTCCCCTTGAAATATTTTCATTAGGTTCCACATTATTTTTTCAATTCAACTGTTCCTTTTCAAAAGAGGAAGAAAATGCTGTTTCCACATTTTTAGTCTGCGTACGTTCTAGTTAAGTTCAGAGAAAAGTATGAAACCATAGCAAAAACGTTTTATGAATAGGACTTAATTATGTTGCATGACTTTGATGAATGTTTTTTTGAAATTTGGACAAAGTAATTTTCAAAGATAGTTAGGGGGTCCAGTTCTCAATTTAATTCCTGCCGTGCTATTTTTACGACCGCATTATCTTTTTTTCCCAAGCATGTCTAATGCACCCATCCATATATTTTGTATGAAAGTCATTCAGCTGTTTTATGGCTCTTGCCTGCTGCAGTTTCAGATGGGAAATCAGGATCTTATCTTGAGGGAGTTATATAGGAGACAAGAATAGGATCCCTATGCAGCCTGGGAAAAGTGCAAAGAAAGTATGAAATTTTATGTGATTATTTTGATAAGTATGGAAAAAGAAAATGTTTGTATAAGTTCATCCATTCATTCATCCAACCAAAGTCAACGTTTGTATCTGTCCTTTAGAACTTCAAGAATATAAGCCTCAAAACGTTTGGACATTTCCTGACAAAAATCTGAATGATATCAAAGACTAAAGAAGTGGAGATACCCTACTGGACACAAACAATTTAGTGTCTATATGTATAAAAAAGATAGAGTTACACTAAAAGACTGACATTTTAAATGCAACAGATGGTGGTTCTATGTGAAAAGTTGGTTCTTTAAAGCTTTGACAGAAGAGGTGTTCAAGGGGTATTAATACTTTTGAAAAACAATTGTGTTCTCATTGCAACAAATCAGCTGTCATGGCGCAAGGCTATGTAGTTAAATTAGACTTTTTTCAATGTCTTGTATGAGCACTAGAGTTACTGGCCACTTTACCAGCATGTTAAAATAAGGGATAATAAATCTGCTTACTTTGTATTTTTAAAAATGCACCGATCTTGCTTGTTCTGCAAAGTGCTGCTTGTAGGAAATAAACATTGGTGGTCCTATAAGGCAAATGTGTAAAATCTGCAAATACTTTAAGCACATGTTTATCCCCATTTACTAAAGAAATCACATTGGACTGCCTTGCTGCACAGTCCCAAATCTTTTCATCTAAACTTGCCATATTTAGTATTTTGGTTGATAGCCTAGAGGGTTATGTTTTCAAAAACAGAGGATATTTTGAAAACTGGAAAACAGAAAGAGAGACAGAACAGAAGCAGCTCAAAAGGAGTAGCCAGCAGCTAGTCTTATATCAGGAGACATCATCATATGAGTCAGCCTTCTGGTCTGACTCATGGGGTTAGAGATTTGGATTTAGATCACCTAAAATCTCCAAGAACTGAATATCACCCCATAATACCATGGATTGCATTTATTTAATAGTCACTCTGACAGTAAATAATTCTGTGTTAATTACTAAGAGCCAGCATTATCTATTTGCAGCTATCAAGAGTGAATGGCGTGTCAGCTGGCGATGAGCTTTTCCTGCCAATAGTTTTAGTGTGCATTTTCATATTAGGCTATTGCCACAAAGGCATAGCTCCAAAAACTAAAAATCTCCAGCAATTACAAAAGGTGTCCTGTGATGTAATGGCATGAGTGCGGTTTAACAGGGTTAAACATTTATGTATGTGTCTGCCTTGAATGTATCCACCAAGGAGCTGCCAAATGAAGGGTAACTTAAATGGAACGAGAAAAGTGTAAGAGTGCCCTAGAGTGAGAAAAGAGAGATTGCATGCCAGAGAATGTGAGAAATTGATGTGTGAGAAGACAACATTGGAGGCAAGGAGGTAAAATATGAGCTAACAAAAAACGTAGTGTTAGTGTGAAGACAATGGAGCGGAAGGGGAAAGCAAAGCACGAGGGACATGGTGGTAAAAAATGAGAAAGCTGATTGAGATGAGAGATTAGGAAGGGAGGCAAAGCTAGATAGAAAAAGGCATTAAAGCTTCTGGGGGCACTGTATGTAGAGTCAGGGAATTAGAAGATAGACAAAGAAGTAAAGAAAAAAACAGCCATGTGAATAGAGTAAATGAGGACTGGGTCATAGAAGCTGGCAGAGGTAGAAACAAAGCACCAAGCTGAGCAGGGAGAGGAGCGGTAGGAAAATGATGAGAAAGTTAGCAGGAAACAAGGTACGCACGGAAACAGGAATAAGTAGACAGCAACCTGAGAGACAGGTGCAAAAGGAAAAATATGGGTAGAAGAGGGAGAAAAAGCATTTGGGGAAACAGGGAAGAACAAAGGAAAAGGATCCGGATCAGTGGTTTGAAGATGAGCCAGAGTGGAGAAGTGGGAATGAAACAAAGCAGGTTAGACAAAAGTGGTGTGAAGACACAGATGAAAACAACAAGCAACATAGAAGATGAGGTATTTGAGTGATGACAGGATAATGCAATAGTAAAAAGCAAAAATAGAAGTGTTGTGAAAAGACTTTTTTAAAAGGGTTCGCAGCTAAACACCAGACTGAAAAGAAGGCTAGATTAGACCCATTATCTAAGAGTGGGTCTATTTCTATACTTCTGAGACTCTCTTATTTTCTTGTCAATCTCTTTTCTTTTTCGTCGTTGCTCATGTTCCATCAGCCTTCCATCTGTTTTTGTTAGCTTTGGCATTTGTCTCTAATCTCAAGTCCTTTTCATGCTATTTCTTATTTTAAATTTCACCTCAACTGCCCCACTGTCTTAACTCCCCTCATCGTGGACGTTCTTGTCTTGCTGTGTTTACAGCTCATTCCCCAGTGGTTGGCTGCATACCCTTTGTTCAGATCCACTATTATAAAACAGAAGGTGCTACACAATAATTTGCCATCCCTTCTAACACCTTTGCTTCCCCCATCACCCTTCTCACTTCTCCATTCAACTCTTTTATTATGTTTTAATTGTTAGAGGCGACCACACCTGTCATATACTCATTGAAACTATGCAGGGTTTTGATAAAGCTTGGGGACAGGAAGACAAAAGCTGGAATGGATTTAAGGAACAATTGTTACGGTCACTGACCTCTAGGGGCTCTCTTCATGAGAGAGCTTTTTCTTTGTGTTTCAGCTTTACCTGGCTGCCACAGGTGCAATGTGTTGGAGCTCGTCAGCCACCCCATAAAGAGCTTCAAGCGGAGATGTCAGATCCCCTTTTTCCTTGGGCCTTGATCTGATGTGATCTTGTCAGTGAGCTGATTGTTTGTGGAGACTTTGTATAGTTTTGCTATGAGCATTCTTGTGAAGCATTAAGTGTATAACTTAAGTTTTGTTTCTCTTCACAGTGGAAGCTGGTAGGGGTTCTCTGCCATTTTGTTTAACTGTTTTCTCCTGTTTTTGGTTAGTCAGGGAGTTCAGGTATTGTACTTTCTTTTTCAGTTCTCTTCTAGAAAGTGTTTCTATTTTACAATTAAGAGTGGGATGTTATGTTTGTTGTTTTGGCCTTGGAGACCCTGAAGTTTAAAGCTTCCCTGTTTGTCTACTGTGAGTGACATTTTACTTAAAACTGTAAATTAAACTATATTTTTGGTACTGACACCAACTGTTTAGGTTGCCTTCTTTTTGTGTTACACCCAGTGCCAGACTTGACCCTTATTGGTCTTGTTGGGGGTTGTAACAACAATATAGAAAGAGATTATTTTTTTGTTAGTTTATGTTTGCTGCCTCTTCTAAGCTGGTTTGTTTGATCGAGAGTGTGCAGAAAGCGAGGCCAAATTTGGCTTCAGGACAAATGTGTGTGCAAATTTGTGCATGCACACTTTGCATCTGGGGGAGTACAATCAGATTATGTGGTTGCAACCTAGATATACAGCCTTTAAAGTACAACAAGCCATAAATATTCTGGTATTGACATACACCTACACTCCACTCTATTAGTCATTGCCTCTGGTAGCAAGGAGTTTCTGCTGTTTTTTTCTCCAAATCTTTCCAAATCCAGTGTCTTCATACTGATTGCTACATCCCTGTTTCTATGTGTCAGTGGATTTGGGATGGACATACTAATTATTAGGAGTGTTTGGTACAGTAATTTTAAAGTAGGCTGTGGTTTTTAAATGACACCCCGTTAGTATTTAAGGGTCTAAGGTGTGCCAAATAGAAACCCCACAAATCATTACCTCACTATCAGAAGCCTAAAGTGTTTATACAAGGCAAAATGGATCAGTGTTTTCATGGCGTTTACTCCTTCCTCTACCATCTGAATGCCACAGATTTATCACACTAGCCATAAGCCATGTTACCATCAACAGTTAGTGTATGTGCATTTTATTTTGAAGCATTGCATTAGAAAAAGTTGATAGACATTAAAAAAATTCAAAAGAACTTCCTCAAATTTGCAAAAATGTTTTTATGCTTGTTTGAGGTGGTTTTTGGCTTTTCCAAAACAGAGTTAAATGGGAGATGGGAACACATTTGCAGGATAAGTTCTGACATAGCAAACATCCACCGGCCGCTTGCGGCTTTAATATTTTAGTTATTATTTTTTGTAGATAAGAGAGAAGAAGACAGCTGCTTTTTATTGTTTACTTTCTCCTCTACAACTATTTGGCATTTAACTACAATAACTTTCAATGTTTTTACTTGTATTTCTTATTCAGTGTGTTCTCTGTTACTTGGGTAAGACTGTGCTGAATCTTTCAAGTATTTTCCACTCTTCTTGACATCACTAGAATTTTCTGATTTAAAACTGAGTATATTAAATGAGTTCTGAGTTCAAACTTGCAGCAGTGCACTATTATTCAAGTCTTATTCTTATACATAAGAAATTGATTTTGACTTCTGAGACAAACTCTCTCTTCTACAAATGTGCAACAAAAAACATGTTTTACATGTTTTACATGTTTTTTGTTCTGTTCTATGCCATTCTATTCTCTACCATTATATTGTAGCTCAACTCATAAATTTGACCAGTTTTTCTTTGTGTCAGTTGTGTGTGTAAATATAGACAGAAAGACAGATATGTTTATCTAAAACTTTGCCTTTAGAAATATCAAACAACTTCAGAAACACCAGAAAATTTGGGCAGTTTGAGAATTTTATGGTTATATAAATTTTATGGTTATGGTTGAAATAGCCAATTTAATAATTTTTCATCTGATAATATTAAAATACTGCAATGTATTGCCCAACCATCCAGCAGTTTTTCATGAACACTATATGTATTGGGAAACCTTCATTCCTTCACTATCTTTAAAAAACAAGCACCCCTGCTGTTTTTCTTCTTGCCTTCTTTTCATGGTCCATTCCACAGTTGTTTCTTTCTTGCTAGTTTTTAACAGGAGCTATGGCATCAAACACTTCACACAGTCCTGTTTCCATGCAGATCTCTTATTAAATTGGACTGTAGATGTCAAACATTTCCAGACAGTGTGGGCCAATTCACCCTAATAAGGTTCAGATATTCTGCAAAACTGACATATGGTACTGCATTTCTCCTTCTGTCCTCAGGCAAATGTGGTTGTTTGTAAGAACGGCATAGTCAAACAAAAGATAAAATCAAAACAAAAAAAATGTTTTGGCCATTGTGAGTTGGACTTGCTGTTGTGCTAATGTTCTGCTGAAAAATTGATTTCAGTGACTGTTTTTCTCTTCAGTTTTTGAATTACTGTCAATAGGTGAATGATATGCTCCTTTGTGGGGTCTGCTTAGTGTTGTCAGACATGTTCATTTAAAGGCATTGCTTGATTGTAAAGTTTTTTTTACAGTAATAATGCTTGAGAGTGTCAGTACATTCATGTTTTATCAATGCAGAAATGGCTTTTTCACATAAAAGGTTGATTTTATATAATACCAAACTTTCAAAGTAGTAATATATTCTATCCCTTTGCAGTGTTGATGTTGGGCAATTGATATGTTTGGCTCTTATCAGAGTAATTTATTTTGCTAATATAGTCAAAGATGGAAAAAATAGTTATTCCTTTATATTCCTAGATATTCCTTTTCAGCTTACACATAAATTGGGTGGGAAAAAAAAGAAGTGTGCTATGTGGGTTTTTTAAAGTGAATCAGTTTGTGGGGGAACTTGGGAGTCAAAGATAAATTACAAATAGTTTCCGACAAGACATCACCATTAGTTACTCAAAGACACCAACTGATGCCTGCCAGCAACCAGTCATAATTTGTAGTGTCATTTAACTTCCTCAGTGTATAGATGGTGAGAAGCTGGAAGCTGAAATATTAATTAGACTGGCACCTGCTCTCTGCACCACAATCAAATGTGTGGTCTGTCCCAGCTGTGGCTACTCGGTTGAGAGATTGTGTTTCTGTGTGTTATCTAATAAGGCCAAGCATGCCTGAGACTAGTGCTGATGGATGGCATCTTCGGCAAATGTGTGTTATTTCAAAAGCCCTAATTACAGAGATGAAACAAAAGTACATGAGTGCAAGGATGAGGATTGATAACACTGATGCAGTTGTGTTTCGACAAATAAATCAGCTGTGTGTTATTTATATAGAGTAATCCATTAATGTGGAGGAAAAAATCACTAGTGGTTCTTACTGTAAGAAAAATCCACTGGTCTAAGAAAGTGAGGTAAATTGTTTGATATCTCTATGAAAAAATACATTCAACTGAGAGAAGAACAAG
Source organism: Xiphophorus hellerii (assembly GCF_003331165.1). Taxonomy (NCBI): domain Eukaryota; kingdom Metazoa; phylum Chordata; class Actinopteri; order Cyprinodontiformes; family Poeciliidae; genus Xiphophorus; species Xiphophorus hellerii. Next base: position 15,890,291 of record NC_045673.1, read on the forward strand.
ATTCCACTCATCAATTATTCGTCACATACAAAAATATTCCTACTTAAGAGGGGGAGGAAATCATTCCAATGGTAGATGGAGTCAGTTGCCTATGTGACAATTTCAGAAATAACTAATTTAGGGTTAATTAGTTAGTTAGTTAGTAATTAGTTAATTAGTTCTAATCAGCATTGTTTGCAGCCCATCAGCAATCTGGATCATTTGAGAATAGATATTTGCTGACATTCAGTTCCATTCCAGTGCTTCATTAAAATCAATGTCATGTCTATGACATGCTCTATATTAGGAAATTGGTTGTGCTACACTTTACTCATGCAGTAATGCTGCTGAAGATGCAATCTCTCTTATACAGTGACTCATTTTTTTCCAGGTTTCTGCTTATTGGCCTCAATTTGCTGCTCCAACGTGGGTTGGCTGTCATTTGTTTCCAAATATGTATCTGATTCAACACAAACAATTGCAGACCTCAACAAACTTGTGTTATGTATCTGCAGACAATTCAATTCAATTATAAGGTCCAGGTATTTGTATAACTCACTGATAATTTGGCTCAGGACATATTTAGGTGTGGTTATTCATTTTCATTTTCTGCAGTCAGAAATGTAAACACAGCACCTTGTTTGTTGTTTCACTCAGGGTGTGCTGGAGATCTTTTAAGTCACGTAACACAGACAAGTACCTTAAGCAGCCAATGCAAACTCTCTTTCTCTGTCGAGGAATACTTTGAGTTTCAGAAAAAACCTCAATTTAATAGAACAGCAAAAAATTATACGTATGTAGCTGTTATGCAATCAGTCTACACCAAATGCATAGTTATTTTTATAACTGATGGCTTGACAACCCATAATTTACACAAACAAAAGCTCCTCAAAGAGGAAAGCAATCATTTTTAAACATGAGGCAAACTTTCTGGTTAACATTGACAAAGATTGTTCATGAGGCTCATTTTCCTACTCTTAAATCTTGTTTTTTATAACTTGAGTGCATGTCATTCTCTCTTGGGTGCACTTGGCAATATCAGAAAGTACAGCAAGAAGTATCACATTTGAGTTTTGTTAGAGATTCAATTACCAATCATGTAAATAAGGGCAATATAAGATTGGGACATCCCAAGTGACTCTAATGCTGGACTTTGATGACAGAGACATTATCAGAAGAAGAGGGAAAAGCAGAATTTGAACAATTGAGATATGACAACTATAAGGCAAAAGAAGTGCAATCTGACTTAAAAAGCTTATAGAACAAAAATGGGACCTCCTTATGGACTAAAGGTTGAGGAGATGAACATAAAAATCTCTAAAAAGAACTGAAAACAAGATAATTTTAGCTGGCAACTTACTGTAAATATGATTTGTAGCAGCAATAATCAACACATAAATGCTACTTGTTTAAATTAGAGCTTTGTGCAGCTCTCAGTGTTTGTAGGGTACTACTATGCTGTCCAGTCTGTCAATATAGAATGGAGTGTGCATGTGTTGGTATGCCTCTTGTGTAGCAGTGTCTGCGCTTTTCTCAGAGCCTTATTCTTTTCATCACTTCAACATGAAGGGGATGCAGAGTTGGAGAGAAAAGTACTACAAACACACACATCCATTCAGTGGGTTTCAAAAAAGGGATTGAAAACAGCACAAAACTTCAAAGGAAGCAGGGAACCTTAAGTCACTGAATTCATGTCCATAAATCATATTCCCATCTATGTGCACAGAAATATAGACTCAGGTAAATCTTTAAATATTTTTTGACAAGAAGTTTTGTATCCTTCAGGTAATCATGGTAGCCATCATGCTAACATACATATGAAAGAGTATGTTAGGAAGAAGTCATATGCCTACCTACGTATGTCTTCTTCCTACATATTAATACACCTAAGTCAATATTTAAGATTATTGAATTCTGTAGATTGACACATTCATGTAAACTGAGATTCCCAAAGTCTACTCTGAAACCAGAAAAGTCATAAAACAGCACATCCCTCAGATAAAGCCCTCTATTTCCAGACATCTGATCTGTAAACTAACAGAGGTGCAGAAACCTTCATATCTAACACACTATAGTAAAGAAGTGGCTCACAGGAGATGTACTGACATTGTATTTGAATGACTATAAAAAAGCTGCTGATACTTTAAAGAGAGTGAGAAAGTAGATGACTGAACAGGAAAGGAACCTTTATATTAAAAATGCGGGAATTACATAAAATAGTGCAATATAAAAATATATACATAACACATGTCTAATGAGTCTAGCCACAATCTTCAGTCTCAGTTAAAATATATACATCCTTAATGACAGATCCTCTGCAGCAATGTCAAAGTTGTATTTTTTGTTTTGTTGCTTTTTCTTAGCAAAGTGACCTTGCATTACAGAAACCTAAACATTGGAATAATGAACACAATTAAATTCTTTATGATACAAGACTAAAACTGCTGTCATCCTAACTCATCTATTTGTATCTAAAGACAGATTTCACATTAATGCACTTAATGTGAAGAAATTAAGTGCATTTTAAGAAATATGAAATAATGTGGGTTGCTTCTGATACAATCTCTTTATTGCATGTCTATTCGGATGAAGGGTGTCAAAAGTTCAGTTTTACTACTTTGTCAGGCAAAAGGGGTTATTTTTTGTCATGACATTGCTATTCCATTTTTGGAAGATTGTTTGTTTTGAGTATTTAAAAAATATATCTATCTAGCTAAAAGAAATGTAACAAAATTTAACAGTATATTATGTTACTGTTAATAATCCATTAAGAAGGTGTTGGCTCTCACTGCTACAACCATTTTTACCATGAGTTGTTTTAAATTGCTGAGGTCAGCTAAAACAGCCAATACGCTTAACTAACTTGGTAACCTATATGATTAATTCCCTTTTCCAACAATCAGAGTGATTAAACCATTTTCTGCTACACAAAATCTTGTGAAGCTATCCGATAGCTTCACAGATATAAGATTATTTTTTTTAAAATCAGAACTAACCCATTAGTGTTTGCTTTATGATCTGGGGATGAAAGTTAAATTCTCCAGACACCATCTTTGAGTGCATGTTGAGTTCTGAGAGTTTTGATCACCACAAAGATTTGCTAAGCTTAGATATTGATGAACTAACATTATCAAGTCATTTGTCATTTTCAACATTTGTACTTTGCATATTGTATATGTTTTGACAATCATGCTACAGAACTGTTCAATATGTCCAAATATTGTGTAAACCAGTAGCTGATCAAAATCATTTGGTTCCATATTAGGTGTATGAGAAGGCAAAGTTAAAATGTTTTGTTTAGGGCCCTGTATCTAATTGAAATGGAGATGTGGTGGTGTTAATGGGGTATGGAAGATTCCTGAGACAGTAGCAAACTGCTTGTCTGCTACCAGAAAACCTGAGCCTGCACACTTTGACACTAGAATGTTTTAAATTTCAAAAAATGTTCCTCTTTAACATAAACCTTCTGTTGATGCTCTTGGAAGGACATCACCTCCTTATTTGTGTCGCATCAAATTTTTGTCATATTAGTCTCATAGATTCCAATGTTAACACATCAGTCTGGAAATTAGCAAAATTTCATCAAACGTTTAATTGTTGACTCAAAAATACAGATATTTTTTCTTATTTACAAAACCTTGGATAACTAGAAAAGGTAGCCAGATATGTGAAATTGCATATAAATTCTAAGCAATAAATATGCATTTCTAAAGCATAGTAAAATGCTTTTCTGTAAGTTATGCACCCTCTATAATGAAATATTACCAATTTGTGTTAAAAACTAAATTTATTAGCATTTGTTCTAACTGAAGCTATAGTTGTGATAAGGAATGCAAGACACTAGACAGGCGGATCAGTTTGTTTACTTAATTCATGCAGAAGTCAAGCTTTTACGTAAATTGGACTCATCTTTCTCCAACAAATGGAAAAATAGGAATGTTTTCTCTGACATATTGTGGAACTCTGTTGCCATTTCTACTTAAAATTCCTGCCATTAAAAGGCTTTCTGGAAGCTTTTCAATGGCTTTCTGCTTTCTGCTGAGGAAGAAAAGCACTGGCAGGGGGCTAATGAGAGCTTCAACACAGCGCCTCATAAAAGAAAAAAGTGCTCCCACTCACGTCACTGTTGACAACGCAACTCACAAGAAGCTTGCAAGTCATACAGTCATAAAAGCACAACACTCTATTCCAGTCAGCATCAGTGCAATCCGTTCCAACTAACAGGCTTTTTTCCCTGTGTTGTGATAATATCTGTCTGACAAATCATACAAGTTTATTTTAGGATAGATTAGAACTGTATGTCTTTTCTTTTCTTTGTTGACAAGAGGAGACTTTCAGGCCATCTAGCTGATTGCCTGACCCAGTCATATGGCTGCATAACACTGGAGCCCCTCTAAGAAGAGATTATCAACTTCAAATGAAGATGGGTACCCTTACATCCTTGTTCCCAATTATAAAGGTTAAATTTACCCTGAACTTCTGGCTTCAATTTATCCAAGAAGCCCCAGGGTTTACAGTCATTTAATATACTTTATGTTATTAAGCAAAATTGATTTTTGCTTTAATCCTAACAAGATGTGTTAGTAAAGCATTTCCCTTCTGCGATATGCAGGATTTACTTTACTCTCTTAATGAAGTAGTGTTTGGAGGGATGTTTTGATGAAGTCTGTCACAACCCGTGTCCTCAGCTCCCTCTGACCGGCATATTTTAGATGATTCTCTGCCTCAACACACCTAATATTAATTTATAATTAGCAGGCTGAGGAGATAATTCAGTTATTTGATGGGGTCCAAAAGTGGGTCCAAAAGAGCACAATTGAGAAATACTTTGAGTGACAGTGTTGTGGAGCAGTTTTTCACTAGTATTTTTGTCCTAAAATAACATTTTTTATTGTGTGCTTACAAGTTCATGGTATGTAAAAGGAAACTAAGATGAAATGTGATAATAACTGGATATTATGACAAATCTCTTGGGAGATGAGATTAAGCAAAAACAAATAACAGGTAATTAGTTTTAGATTATTGTTATTTTTTATAACTATTACACTGTTCATTCTTGATACCAATTGCACAGAATGCTTAACTTCCCAACACATTTTGGCTCCACACTGGTTCCCACACTTCAAAGGTCAGTGACTTATCTTTGAGAATGCTCTGGATGCTTCCTTATCTCTGGCCTCCAAGTACCAGCCTCCCCTTGGGTCCATCATTCTGTACGCCTCCTCAAGCTGAACTGTCTCACTTGGGTACAACTGACCATCTTGCTTCTTATCACTCGGACAGAGGCCATTGATTCCTCTTTAGCTGAGCGTAGATATGAGCGGGAACTGCAAACCTTCAGTCACGGACTGTGTTGCTCCATTGTTTGACTTTGATAAACCTCACAGGGCCTCCTCATACCTCCACTTGCCTGACCAGGCCTATTGTTAAATGAGAGATTAAAAGATGGAATGAGCCCAAGTGTCTTGTTCTGTTACTTTACAAAGTGAAGAATAAAGCACAACTGAGGACTTGCACTCTGTGGGCCTGCACACTGTAGTTCTTGTTGGCCAGTATTAGTATTGGTGTATGTCTAATTCTTTGTCAGTACAAACAGTATGAATAGGTGTGACTGAATACATTTTATCCCACTTTATTTAAACCCAGGGCTTGGCTTGACACCCTATACTCTTTTTTTTTTTTCCACCTCTCTGAGATCAGATTTTATGTAGCATGACTCCCAGGATAAATCGAGCCAGTGCAGTAGGTGGATGGTGACCAGTTTTTTTTGGGGGGGAGATTTCAAATCAGCAAGCAACACTGTAAAAATTTTATATTTATGGGGTTTCCAAGTCTTGTTTGAAAATTCAATTAAATCCTGAGCACTCTGCCTGTATTTATGTCTGGCCTCCAATGACATGTATATATCAGGATTAGCCGAGTAATAATCACTTGTTCTACACATGGCATTTGAAAAAATACTCGTTTTGCACCAGGATAGTATTTACTTTATGTAGGTTTTACACAACAGCATGATGAAATGACTAATAAAAACAGATGTTTATCGGTTTCTATCGTCACATGTAGTAAACTAATCTCGTCTAAAACATTTGGTAACATTTTGAATATGCATATCATGGGTACATATACAGAAGTTTCCAAACATACTTACTTCGTGCCAACTTTACTTAAACCTGGTGTACTGCAATTAACATTTTTAGTTAAAGGTAGTTTGATTTTATTTTAGAGTTTAGCCGATACATCATCTAGTATTTTGCATTTATTTGCATTTTATTTCTCTACTACTAACATTGCAATCTGCAACAGCTTGAAGGCATCAGAGTTTTATCATTTAACACCAGGCAAATTAACAACCTTAGCAACTGATCAGAACAGCTCACTAAGACATAACTTAACTTTTGTAAAGTTAGTTTCTCCAGCGATGATTGGTATAATTGAACTATTATTAGTTTTCTGCTACAGCTGTATAAATAGTGAAACTATTTTGAGAACTTCCTGATGCTTTGCATCCCATTTAAGGGACTTTTAAATGGTCAGTCTCAGAGTCCGCTGAAAAATGCAACTCCATTTCTGCTGTCGGTGTACTGTCTGTAATCTAATGTCAGCTACAGACTCAGCGAGGTGTGTGGTCATGTGTTCAGCATCCAGTTTTTTTGATTCATGGCCTGTGGAAGGCTTGCAAAGATGTGTTTTATGCTGTGTTCATTACTTTGTTGATGCAATGGTCCTGATCAGCTACTAGAGCTCTTTGGAACAAAGTGATCAGATGAGATTGTACTGTGACAGCCCTAGAGAGGACTGACAGCTTAACTGCCTCTTATGTGATCAGTAAAAGAGGCAGTTACACAGGGGACTCGCTCCACTTAAAACAAGTTGCAATAACCATCCAGTGGTTTGATCACTGTGGAGTGTGAACATGGGGGCAGCACCCATCAGAGTTGATGGTGTACTGCTGTACCATGCGTGATGACATTTTGACATGTCAAAGCCATATTTATGCAATTTTATATTAATTGACTAATATTTTAGATTTTTTGGTAGGTATGACAATTTTTACAGTGTTTAAACATGTACTGCACCACAACACATTAGTAGATCTAATTTAGCTGAAAGGCAAAACTGAGTATTTCATGATTCAGTTTAACCCGTGAGCCTTCATGTCAACTTCTGTTGTGTCTCGCGCTTCGTCTACATCCTAGTATTTTCAAAATAAATTTTGCTTTTGCATTTTTCTGTGTCATATTATGTGTCAATCACATTCATATTATGTGATTGACACATAATATGACTGTTGTGCTGCTTGCTGACAATACACGTGTAATTTTGTGCAACTTCTCTTTTAACAAGAATCAGTTCATGCAATAGAACTCAATTAATTATAATAAATAATTTTATTGATAAAATATAATAAGTTCAGCTAATTGCTAATTGGGGCAAGGATCGGATCCGCTTCCTAGAGGGACTTTGGCGGAGTCACTCCAGGTGACTTCACAGGCCAAGCCTGGAGAAGGAAAACCACCGGGATTAGAAACGTCGACCCGGTGAGATGTTTCCTACCTCTCTTTTTTTTTTTTTTTTCTAAAAGACAAAGTCTGGTGAATCACTTGGCCCACAACGTTATTCTTTTTTGGAATCTAATGTATTTGAGCGCATAACTGTGGACTTTCCATTGGATGATTTTTTGTTTTATTTATTGAGGGACATCTCTTTCAACATGAAATAGATCAAATTAATGTATTTCAGAGGCTTTTTTCTTTTTCCCATGCCAAATAATACCTGTGAGATGTTTCAGTTTTTATTGGTGGGAATGAGTTAATGAGTGGTTGATTATTTTGAAATTTCCCTTTGAAACAGCAGGTGTTTTTTGTGTGTGTTTTTTTATGAAATATAGCGAGCCCCACACACCTGCAGTTAGTCTTATTTCCAGGAACAGATCTTAGTGTCCCCGATGTTCTCTGTCTCATGTTTATCTTTTCACTTCTATTGAATCTCTCTATTACCGACAGCTCATTTTCCATTGCTTACCTCTCCAAATGCCTGGAAACTGCCTGCCAGTAGCAAATCAACTCCTGACCTTTTGTCATTTTCATTTTTATCTGCAACATCTAACTGAAAAGTACAACGTGTTTGTGAGAAAACAAGGTATTGAAGTCCTATTGCATGAATTTGACTAAGGAAAACTTTCCAAAATTTACATGTAAATTGCCCCAGTCGCAAGAATTGGAGTGAAACATATTTGCAGTCAATGGCTTAGTTCTCTTTAGAGGACATGAAAACCATTTCGATCACACTTATCAAGCTGAAAATCATTTTATCTGAGACAATTGATGATAAAGATGATTCTGCTTCTAAGAGCTGAGCAAATAATTTTTGGCTCTCAGTGAGCCTTATGTGGATAGTAAAAAAAGTAAAAAGAAATCTCTGTTAAAGCAGTCAGTAAGAGAATAGAGAAAAAATCCAGTGGAAAATCCTGGCCATAATGTGGGTGAGAAATGTGAGACACTAGCAGTAGAAAGCTGTAAAACCTGGTGTAATATCTAGTTATTAGAAAATTTTGTCCTGCTGCAGAAAAAACACACTGCTGGTGCCTCACTGTTGGTAATTGGGCTTTGTCATAAAAGGTCTTTCCTCTGTTTTGCCACTTCAAAGATGTTTCTTTTCCCTTTAAATATCCATGGAATAACCTCATCCTTCCATAGTAAGAACAACAATTTCTCTTATTTTCCTGCTTGGTATCAAATTTTGTTCCCTTATCTATATGACTAAAGCCTAATAAAACCACAGTGAAACTGATGGTAGAGCTTTTATTTATTAATTTTTTTTTTTTCACCATACACTAATTAGGCATGTTGCAGTTTGAGGTATTAAGGTCTAGTAAGCGTTACACTTTCAAAACTGCAACATTATCATGCTATTGAAAGATCTTGGGACTGTCAATTGTGTATGCATACACAATGCTCAATGTGCTAATGGTGGAGAAACAACTTACATTTACAGGAAGACTGTTTATATGCTGTCATTGGCAGCCATGCTAACTAGCCTGAGCATTCATTGCAAGCTCTGCTATTGGGAAGAAGCTCTAGCGAAGCTTATAGCAAGGGAGTTAGGGGGGTGCGAGCAGCACATGCACAAGGGTGATTGACAGTGCTAAGACCTTCCTCTTTGCTCTGATTGGTGGATTCTGTCACGGAGAGGTGCATTTCTCAGTAACCCTAACCCAGGGGGAAGGCAGAGGAGCTCAGTCTTTTTCACAGATTATAGTGACAGTTTTAACAAATATGTAAAAAGAAAACACTTTGTTTATAAAAGTTGCATACTGCAACTTTTTTATTTCCCCTCCAGGGTGTCTTTTGTGGGCTCTAGTGTCCCTTATATGAAAGTAGGCTGACAGGAAAGGGGGAAAGACATGCAGCAAATATCGCTGGGTCTGGGAATCGAACCCGCGACGGACACGTCGAGGACTTGAAGCCTCCGAACGTGGGTCGCGCTACCCCCTACGCCACCACAGCACGCCCCTTACTGAAACTTTAATATTAATCAAAAAGTAACCCCAATTGTTGGTATATTTTAATTAAAACCTTGAAAATTGGTTCCCTTACTTTGTAAAGCTATATATTTTTTGGATGCTAAGTAAAATTAATGGACTGAACATGCCAGATTTCCTCTTATACTGTATAAGCATTCAATAACAAGAGGATTTTACTGGAACATTTCCATGACTATAGTGTTAAAAACTATGGATACTTTATTGCCCTAATTCATTTTCCCAGCTCTTGTTAACATTCTTCGTCTTAAAGGCACTTATTAATCAGATTGTTGTCAACAAGTATGACAGACAGGTTCTCTACACCTATATGTCCTTCCTGCAGGCTGTTCTGTCAGTGAAGCCTGCAGGCGGCAATTTATAGCTTCCATTTACCAGAGCTAGATTAAAACTCCCGAGTAAACATTGCTGCACAATTCGCAATGCCTCCAAACAGGAATATTTGAAGCCTTAACACTCATCTGCACCACATCATGACTTTATGTCCTTGCCTTCTGTTGTTGAGTTCTGTTTGTGTCCACATTCAGGCTACCCGATGCCCTTCCGCTCATTCTTAGCTCACCTTTTGGTGCCAAAGAACAGTTGCCATGGAGATTTTACCCATGAGGTTTAGTGGGACAGGCTTATATTCAAAAGCCCTCAACAATTCCGTGCAACCTCTCGCCCTCCCCATCCTTCCTTTTATTCCAGACAAAACAGAGCAAACCCTTTTTACATCCACACTGCTCTACTAAAAGGTTTCGAAAAATAAAAAAAGTGTTTTATTCTGTTCACATCTCAAAGCCTTTCTCCACTTAATTACATCAGCCACCCCTCTGTGTCATTTCTCACTTCTCTACACGTTCCCTTATGAAAAAGCAACATAAAGTGCATTTGAGTTCTTGTATTTACACAGATTTATTTGTTCTTTTCGCATCTTGCCTTTTCAGTTGCAACAGCAATGTTCTAAACTTTGAACTAAATAATAAAATAAATCTCCTAACTCCAGTTTTTGGACTTTCTTGTACAACGTAACGATCAATGATCACATTGTTGGTTCTTTATGCCATTACAGTACCTGACAAAAGTAGTAATACTCCTTGAACTTTTTTGCACTTTCAGTCACACTCTTCAGTGTATTTTGCAAAAGTTTGAAAATAATAGACCTACGGTGAATAATTGTAAAGAGGACGATTTTTCAAAAATTAAAAGTACAAATAAAATTCTGCAAATTAGTAGGCATTTTATTCTGCCTAATTTATTCTAATGCCACTGAATATTTAATACCACGATCCAGTGCTTGCTTGCATAGTGAAGGCAGTATGAAGTTGTGGGGATGGGATGGGGCCAATCTTATGGAACAAGGATGCATATCCATATGTTCCAAAAGCCCATGGTATTGATATTTGTGCAAGTTGCTATAATTTCTTGGAATCAAAAACTATGACTTCTGCTTCCAAGAAATTAAGATTTCAGGATCCTCCAAAGGCAACTTTCTTGTATTTGAGAAGCAGGTCTTCATTAAAAATCCCTCACACGTTTCTGTTCAAATCATAACAATAGAGCTAAAATTAGGAGGAACATTTCTTGGTGAGAGTTTTTATTCCACAGGTGCAAAAACACCATTGTCTAGTGGTAGCTGTCATAGTGCAGGTGTGAACATTGTCCTGTAGTTAAAAAGTCAATGACCACATCAATAAGCTCATTAGAGTATTTTTACGACACCAACATCTGGCTCTACAGTTTTGCCTGTGTTCAGCCTTCATATGTTTTTTTTCTTATCTATGTAGTGCTGACTTGTAAACTAGAACATCTCCCTCAGGAATGATTCACTTTAGTGGGAACTCTTTGTCCAGAGTATAACATGTACAGAGCTTTTTCAGTATTGTATTTATTTCTTTCATCGTCTTTTGCCAGTCTCTACCGATTTTGCCCTGATTTACTAAAGTTTAGTTTTTACTTTTGTTTTTTTGAATATTTCTTTTGGTTTTATTGCTGCATTTTTAACTCAATAGAGTCACTCAGGTGTTTTCCTAAAGTCTCCCTTTAACTAATCAACTTATAGTCCACTTTTCCCTCAGTAACAACATTGAGTGTTATGATGAGATCCTACAGTGGTAGTCAATAGAGCAAACAAGCTATTACAGGACAGCAAATAGAGACCAATAAAGCATGAACCTCTTCCTTCCCCTAAATAACCACTTCTGCACAAAAATCCTATGCTGCTCAATATAAAGGAAGACATATTAAAACATGAGCATCTATGCTGTCTTAAGAAACTACTAAAACTTAAACAAGGTCATAGAAAATAATGTACAGTCTTCTTGCGTATTAAAACCTTCTTCAGTGCCAGCTATGGAGAAAATAAACATGTGAAGTCGACATATAGTACAGGACAGGCCAAAAGTGAAGGAGCTGGGTGACAGCACTGAGTATAAATATTAATTGTGGGCTGCGAAAGAGAATCTGGAAAAGTGCTGCGGTTACAGCCTTTTGCTTTATACTGTGCTTTGGCAGAGCAGCTTTCACTCAATCAGCGTTTTATGTTCCAGGAAAGAGAACTTTGTTGGCAGAAAGGTAGGCAAAAAACCCTCTAATGCATACCAGAAGATGGTAAGGGTGATTAGTCACTTGAGTAAAGACTGCATGCACCTAAGATCTTAGGAGAGCAGGGCTTTCAAACATTTCAGTGTAGTTTTACAACCAAGTGATCATATTATGAGAATTAACAAGCTATTTCTATTAAATCTAAAATAAAAATATGATTTTTATTTTTGGCTCAATGTATGCATTATGCAAAGAACTTTAATTCTGGGACTTGGCCTGAGAAAACCTTGTGCCCATCATCTACCTTATTAAAAATCCAATATCCTGTCCTCAAAGATGTGATTGGTCTTAAGGTCATACAAGATAAAAAAAAATTCCAGTATCTCCTAAATGAAATATACTTTAGTATTTCCCATTTTCTTGGTGATAACTCCTATATCTATAGCCATTTATCAGCTCTGCCTGAGTGGACATGTTTCATCTGTGCGATACAGCAACACAAGAAAACACCATACATCTTGAGCTGATTGGTCCAAATCTGTGAACTATATGAAGGTGAGGGGTTTATGTAAATAATTATAGACTTTAATCTAGATGTCTTATCTAGATGGATAATGTAATAAGCTGCACTTACACATTGTTGTCATAATTCATGTATTATGAATTAATAGGCCACTTTTAAAGATGGCCCAGATTGCAGAATAATTAATTTTATTAGATAGCCAAAAAACCAAAGATTTTGAAGATATAACTGATCAGAGTTATACAGCATGATATTCAGTTTTAAATTAATGTGTTTACTGCGTCAGACACACAGGAGAAGACCGAACAGTTTCAGTTTTATTGTCCTTTTTTATGTTTATTGGATCGCTTTAAGAGTTTGTTTTTTATCCTCTCAACCTCAAAACTACATTGTTGCTGGAGTCAGAAGAGAGCAAAGTCATTACTGCAAACCAAGTTTCTTTTAGTGGTTTCCACCCTGTTTTTTATCAGCTTTCACAACATGGAACGGTTGAACTGAGCTCACTTTGGTTCATGATGAAAGAGGCGTTGGTATTTGTTTGTTCTGCTGTTTTTAGCCATGTGACGATCTAAAAATGGCCTGTCTGTGAATGTCAAGGTGTGTGTGTGAGAGTGTATTTTTGAGACTTCCTTTCTAATCATCTTTATGAATGAATATTTATGCATGACCATGGATGTACAGTATCTTACATGTGATGTACATAAACTATCCTGAAATCATGTGGATCTTTTTGTGGGTATTTTTCACACCATAAAAATGTGTGAGAATCTTGCTTTTCTCACACTCTTCCACCTACTGCACACACTAAGCTCACTTTAGTGTCTACCAAATTCTTAGCATAAAAATATGAGATTCCTGCCCCCTAGTGGCATCCTCTCTTCCCTTATCCTGACGAAGAGCTACATCTTTAAAGATTCCAGATCTCAAATTAGTCAACTGCTTCTCATCTGCATTTATCATCAGATAGGAAATGACCATCTCCAGCACCAACAAAAATAGCAAAACCTGGACTGCCAAAGTTGAATGTTTGAAATTGGATGCTTTTCCAGATGTGGATAAGTATAGAAAATGAAAATAGATTCTGAAAAACAATTGCATTTCCAGACTTTAATCCCACTACCAGTACATATCTATTAATCCATCCATCCATCTGACCTGAACCCTTTTTTCTCCATGTTTTCTCTTTCTACCCATTTTCCTGTCCTGTAAAACTGAATATTACCACTAGCAAAAAGAACAAAAGAAAAATGAGGTTATAAAAAGAACAGGGAGCTCCCAAAATCAGGGTCTGGAAAACTATGGTAATTTGACATAAAAAATTCAAAGGAAACTATCCACCACCAACCCATCTACTCTGGTCTCCTTTAAAGCATGGATTTTGTGAATATGTGAATTTTACACTGCACCTTCTCAGCCCCCTACTTTTTTCCTCAAATGGCTGAAAACACATCTCTCTTTTTTTCTAGTCAGAAGTGTGTTAAGTGTGGCATTTATCAAATGGCTCTTTCTTTCAGCCCATTTTCTTTTCATCTTATTTTGCCTGTTCACCTTCAGATGGGCCTAATTTGACAGCAGTTGATTAGAATTTTCTATGGCAGGTAGCCAAACGAGACAAAGGAGCTTGTTCCAACAACATAAAGGATCTTGTATCTCAGCAACCCAACGGCTACTCTGCTCTTCATCTGCATCATTATTTGATTAACAGACAAAAGAAAGCTTCGTTCTTGTATTAATCACTGCATGCTCAATCGCCCATTGTGCGTCTGCAAAGGCCTTAGCTTTGCTTCAGTGGAAGTAGGTTGTTCTCTGATCTTGTGTGTGGCCTCTCTCAGCAGATTTCTGCTTTCCTAAAACTCCTGCTAGTGCATATTTTTGGTGATTTTGATATGAAAGCTTTCCGTCTTATTGCTGTGGGTTGTTTTAGATTATAATGTAACTCCCTTTGGCCTTTCGAGGATGTTTTTTGAAAGAGCGTGGAGGATTTTAACACGCAGCCACACAAACAAATCGGTATTGTTGGATATTTATGAGTGCATCCTCAATCCTTTCAACTGGATTCTATTCTAATTTTACTCATATTCCCTTTATCATTATAATAGTGGGTGTTTATGTATACAAAAAGCAGTGATCCCTCATGGCCGTTCTCAGTCTTCAGTATTAGTCTGCATGGCAGGCAAAGGAACTGCTGGGGTTTTGGGAAAAAGTCTGAGTCATTACAAAGACTCAGATGGTTACTTTCATTTCCCCTTTTAAAGAAAAAGACGCGTCTATAGGGTCTGGGAAGGATGGCACACAGACGTTCATGCCGAAACGAGTGTGTTCCTGTTACTGAGCAAAGCACACAGTGGGGGCTGTATTACTCAGCCTCTTGTAGCAGGTTTTTGGAGCAGAAACTGTGAAGTTAAGTTTCAGGAAGCTGTGTGTAAGATATTTCAACTGGCACTATTCATGTGTAAATTTTTTTCTCCTGGTCTCTGTTTTTTTTTTTTTTTTTTTTCTTCTGTATGTTTTTACTGTGTTGCTGGGACTGTAGCATGTTAATATATATAGTATTTCGCTCTTGTGAACTTGTCCTAATTTTGTCAAGTTTCACCTTTAAAGGCTTGCTACAGTCTTGTTTCCTTTGATCCAATATTGGACAAAGGAAGCTGGTACTAGTACAGTATTTACTGCTAGTAAATTGTACATGCAATTTAATATCAATACAACTTTATTTTATGCATTCTCCCTTGGTTTCTGTGTTGTATGTGCTGTTGGCTAATGAAACGTGCCACAGAGGATCGACCAGGACCTGTCCATCGAGCAAATTTTGGCACAACCTGGCTCCAATTTCGAGTTGGGATCTGGTCAGCCTGGGGTTTTAAATCTAAACTCTAACATGCAACAATTTGCATACAGTTTGCGATTCATTATTTGAAGCATCATTAAAAGCATCATTAAAAGCAGACATTAAAAATGTTTTTAAGGGTCTTTTCAGTCTATGTTTTTTATGGAAAAAATTGAAAACAAAAAGTTCCTTAAACATTCTTGAAAGATAAGAAAAAAACCCTCCATATGCACATTTATAACTCTATAACGATGATAAAATTGTAACATAAGCTTAATTTTACAATCAAGCTAAATCAAAATAAGCTAACATCATCATCTAAAAGTAGTGAAAACAACACATTTTTAACAAGATAAGAACAAACAACAACTGCAAACACAAATGTTTTCTTCAAATATGCCATTTGACAGCTATCTGGCGCCTGCTCAGCCTGACTCACCAAGAGCCCAGCGCCGAGCCTTCTTTCTAATAAAGTGATTGATCATGTCCTCAAAGTCTAGCCAACTGGCTTTCAATGGACAATATGGCAAGACTGTAAACCCTGTCTTGAGACATAGTGGACCTCAGATGCTGTTTTTCAGTTTTACTGAAAGCCCTCTCCCCACCAGCACCAGTCACAGGCAATGTACAAAATATATGTAAAGCAATGCAGGACTTCTCCAAAACAGTTTTCCTGTTGCAATTTGCTAATTGCATTTTTCAGACCAGATCATGTCTGCACGTTTGCAGTTTACAATAGTCCCCCAACTCAGCAACTTTCTTGCTATATTTAGCGACATTTCAGATAAAAAAATTTTAAAAATTGGTTTTGGATAAAATCAGGCTTTTTAAAGATCGGCGATCAGCCACAAACAGCAATTGGTACACGTCTATTTACAAGGCATTGTATTGGTGAAATCACAAGGTAAAAGACAAAATCCATAAACTACTGGAAAGACTATTTCTGTTCACAGATAGTTAATTCCCCATCCATATATTTGTTGTGTTTTAAAACGGCAAGGCTCATGTCATCTCCAGGACAACTGAACACAATGAAGAGGTGAATGCTGTGAAACAGAGTGAAGAGTAGAGAAGAGAGCGATAGAGCTGAGAAGAGGGTGTGGGAAACAAGAGAGGAGAAACAAGAGAGGGACAAAATGCACTGGGAGCAGTGGAGTGGAGGCAAAAGAGGGTAGACGAGGGATGTGGGGAGATGGCACTCTGATGTAATTAAAGTGGCCTGTTTGAAAGGCTGCACCTCTCCCACAAGCCTCCACATATGAAAGGTTTGGGAGTTTATGAATACAGTATGGATGCAGTGGGAGAGGTGGCAGTGTCACAGGGAGAAATGCAGCGTGAAGTTGTTAATAAGGAACCTAAGTGCATCTGTGCTGCCCCAATTACACGAAATGACTAGCTGGCAGATCAGAGGCACATGTATGCTTAAACTAGGATTTTCCCTCATAGCAAGTCCTTTAAGATTAGGTAGACCTACTAATGTTTATTCCTCATCAGTCAAAAACAAAGCAATGTACAAATATATATTCTTCAAATCTTAGTTTAGCATTACCTCTAGGCCTTCTATTTTTTTAAGAATAATGTTTTTAATAAAACTTGTTAAACATTTGCAGTACCAGCAGGTGGTGATAACATAATTAAACATTAGAATTCAAAAGAAGAATATCCTACACAAAGCTAAGCATTGTTGGACTGAAGATTCTCTCATACCGACACAGTCTTAAGCAGGTTAAGATGTGGTGACAAAACAGCAACATATAATTTGTTTTTTTAACATGTATATCATGCTCTACATGTAAAACCATAATATTTAGTAATATAATGATTTTTTTAAATTAAATTTCCTGAAGGGTTAAGCTAATGTTGGTAAGCTTTTCTCTGCTTTGACATGCCTCATTGACAGTTGGTCTAGTAGTTTGATTCGGTTCCAGTAAATCATGTGATGGTGCCCTGTATCAGAAGCTTAACTTTTTGTTTTGAAGATTGTACATTTTTGTTATGTTCTTTTATTTGTTCTCTCCCACACACACAGCTGTCTGGGAAAGACGTGCAGAGCAGGTCAGTGTTTTAAAAACACTCAGAGAGGAAGGTGGAGTTGTAAACACAATCTTTCTGTCACTCTTAACCTCATTTTAAAGAGCACAAAATTTCAGATTTGTTAGTTTAACAAAATAACAGGCACAACCTGCAATATAACTTTATAAGCAATGTAATTGAAAACGCTGAGTTTGCAGTGAACTGCCAACTGCACAACAACAAGCAGAAGGCTGAGTTATCCAATGAACTCTAATGCTGATCAACTAAACACAATACTATTGATCGGATCAGGACATCACCAGTTTAAACTTCCTATCTACTAGTTTTCCCTATTTTGCCTGTTACTTTCAGGTATTTATTTCAACAAATATTTATGTGAAGTTTGCTGCTTCATGACTAAATAGTTATCATTTGCTTACATCAGAAGTACTTTGTGGATTTTATACTTTCAGCAGGAAAAAGGTCAACATGGAGGCTTATTTTTTCCAAACAGCTGGGCTTTGTAAAATATTAGTTTTTTATGTTGCAACACAGAGTTTGTGTTAAGAGAATGAGGAATGTGTTACATCTTTGACTGATCAACAGTATCCTTGCAGATTGTTTAAAACCAACTAACTGGATGTTCATAGGATTTTTAGGAGCTAAAGGCCAAAGCTGGATGTTGAACTTCCCCTAAATGAGTTATGTCATATAGTACTAAAAACAGTTCCTAAAATCTACAAAGCAAAACATATAAGGGAAAAAAAAGATTTAACATATAATGTTATGCATTTATATAACCATGTCAGTTTTCTTTCCTTTTGGGTTTTAGCAGAATTTTAAAAGGATTTTGTATGTAAATCTTGCAAGTAAAATCCAGAAATTCCTGTATAGTCTTTCATTGTAGCAGCTACATATCTGATCAATAGTGATGGAATATTAGTTTCCCCAGAAGAATATTGCACTCGAGTTATGTGCATTTTTTTCTTTTTTTATCCCTGCTCATATTCTTTCATGTGCCCTCTTCTCAGCATCTTTGATCAGTTCAGCCTTCCGAGACTTTGATATGTGAAGTCATTCATTACTGTAATTTAATTTGGAGGCACCCGACAGCAAGGGTTTACAATTCGAATTGTTAAATACCAAGTTTGAGTGTGAGCTTTTAACACATTCCTGAACGGTCCTGGCTAGGGATTTGGTGTAATTTAAGCTTAGAGTTCAAAGCAAAAAGATTGAACAGGACATCCAAAGTACTGTAGGTATAAGGAACAAAAAATATCCAAATATACTGAAACAAAAACTCTAAGCAAGTACATGAACTATAAATTGAGGGTTAAAGATTGTGATTGGTGCAGAGAGAGAGAGAAAAAGTGAAACATGTTCAAACCATAAAAGCTGAAGGTACACTGTTTCAGGCAAAGAAAGACAAAAACAGGTCATATTAAAGAACAAGGTCACACAAACATGTAGATACAAGAGATTTTCAGCAAAAAATGAACAAAAGAATAGTACAAGTCCGGAAAATAGGAAAATACATGAAGTTTTTCAGCAGCACATATTTTGAAAAACAAAATGTTATTCTCTCCCCCCCCCCCAAACTAACTAGAGACACCGTTGCTGTTTTTAAAATCCTTCACTTTTTTTTTTTCTTTGCATATACTTACAGCTTTTCTTTTTCTGTTGCTAGAACTAAAATGGTAAAAGACAGATTCCAAAACTCAATCATAGACATAGCAGGGCGCCAGAGACTCCTGGGACCCCCCTCTCCTCTGACAGAAAAGCGGGGCCTGTGCCTGTCTCCACCCTTTTTCTTTTGCCGCCTGCCTTTTCAGTCAGTGTGTCATTTGCGGCAGGCTTTCAGGGCTCCATCACAAATCTTTTCGAAGATGCTCCCATTGTTCGCGTTACAGCATTATGAGATTCTTTTGTGTGCGTTTTTCTTTGCTCCCGGAGGACTTCGCTGAATCTTAAAAGCAGCATAGGTTGGCAGTGGTGGGATCTCTTTATTTTAGCTTTTTGTTTTGTTTTTTTTTTTTCTTTTGCTAGGTAATTATGTGAATAATTCCTCTTTGTTTTGGCCCTATCTCTGCTGAGAGTTCGGCGTGTGATTAATTGGTAGCGTGAAGGACCGACCAATTTTAAATCACAAGGGAGGGACCTGTGGGGCTTGCTTTATTGGCTGTTTTTTCTTCCTTTAGTTGGGACAGCATGCGGGTGGAGCATCTGAATTAGATTACATTTAATTAAGGCATGGGCCCCCTGACTACAGTGGTACATTACAAAGGCTGTATGCCAGGATAGTTGTTGGTAGGTATTCAACAATGTGTGCGAACACAGTTACTCACACACTGAAGAAGCTCCCTGAGGCCCTCAAGGTCAGATAGACAGAGGAAATAAGCACTGTGGTGTCTAAAAGGAAAGGAAAACACAGAGAATCAAAATGTATCATTTGTAAGCATGCTTGTTTTCCCACATTATACTCTCGGTGTGACAAAGTGGTTCAGTTTGTGTTCACCACTTGTCCCTTATTCTTATTTCTGATACATATATTCATGGTATTTGTGTTTTTACTTACCATTGTTTGTCCCTTGTAGATCTGCAGCAGGGCAGGAGTATGGGAGGGGCCGGCCTAGTATTTCCTGCTTAAATGGCTAGATGATGTCACTGATTGCCTTGCTGGGTTCTACCAATTAGAGGGTTTTCTTTGAATATTGATCTGTTTGCTTTTCTTTAAAGTAACGTTTTGAGTTATCTTACAGGGTTTATTTTGCAGACTACTTCATTATGTAGATGAGTTTGTAAATTAGATTAATAATTGTATTTTTGTTTCTGTTTAGACTTTGTTTTTTTTGTGTGTTTTTCTGTACCTGTTTAATTGCGGCTTGGTCCACTCATGTGCAGGTGTGTTGCCAATTGGCTATAAAAAGAGTGTTTTGGGAAGCTCAAGAAAAAAGGTGGTTGTCAGAGAGTTAAGAAGCAAATAAAAGTTAATTGGAAGACTCTGGAAACTGGTGGCTGGTGCTGTTGTTCTTGTTCACCTTGTGGCTCCTTGACCACACTATTTTACACTCGGAAAAAAAATTGTGTACATATCCTTTATTTATCAAGGTAAAAGAAATATCTCATTGAAATAGAATATTTCTTTCAAGACAAATCTCAGCAATTGCATCATGCTTTTAGTGACAGTTTAATAGCATTTGTACATATTTACAAACAAATCGCTCGTGATCTATTGAAATGACAAAAAATCTGACACCTTTATTTTCTACTTTTCCATTTAGCGACCTTTATTACATGTCAGCGTAAGAAATATATCTGTGTATGACCCACGATTAGATTTTATTTAATCAGCAAGAATTAGTAACTAATATTAAGAAGCAGCTTTATTTATTACCAGTAAAACTAATACATATTTTGTAATGACTTGACAAACCAAAATAACATTAACATAATAACATGATTGCAATTTCAGTACAGGAATATGCTGTTGCCCACCTTTGTGGTGGTCACTATATCTCTCAGCAAAGTAAGAGATATTTAAATCAGTGAGAGGAACTCAATGATTTGGGTTCCTAAAGTGATTAAGCTAGTTTGCTCAGTCAAATGGAAGAACCGTTAAAAATGTGAAATGCTTTCACTAGTTGTAACAGTAAAATATAAAATTATTAAAAGCTGATTCAATATTTGACCTCAGTGTGGTTTACTTAAAATGATCTGCTGCTAGATTACATTTTATCGATGAACACTAATGAACTTTATGTATTTCATTTTTAAAACGTTCAGCTCATTTTACCTTGGTGCCAACAATTTGCTTTGGAAAATTAAAGATTGGGTAAGAAAAAAAAATATTATACATGTCCATTTCCATAAATCATGTGGATCGGTGTCTTCAGTTGTCCATGTGGAATGAAATGCATAAAGCGAATAGCAGCTCGGTTTTGTATATATTTGCATTACATTCCAGGTTTTTTGGAAACTCCATGTGCATGATTTGAGCCCCAGTGTGTAAACAAACAGTATACTGCCTTCAAAAGCCTTCAAAGTGACAAAGTGGATCAGAATGAGTCACATTGGTCTTCTTTGTTTTGTTTTCCCTGTTCTCACTGCTCTTTAAATGTGGAACTGGTTCAAACACCATTTTATTTATAAGCCCATAAGTGTATCCATGCATGGGGATGATTCAAAAAGCTGCAAGATGGCTTCCTTCTTGCAATTTCTTGCTATCAAATCCCTCCAGAAGGAAGTGTTTTTCAGAACACTGATTTAAACTTGAGATTTTCTGCACTGGTCATTTCCTGGCAAGCATTCTGGGTAATATCCTCAACTGCCTGCTTGATGGCTGGTAGACAGAGACTGGTTTACGTTTCAGGCAATGCACATGAACTTTTAAGTACCACCACAGAAGCCTGGAAGACGAAGCTTAGAAAGCCTCCCTTTGAGTGTTTTTAAGCTTTTTTATGTGGCGTACAGACGTTTGATGTTCGCAGTCCCCTAAGGCAGAAGTTTAATTTGAAGTGAAACGGCAACTGTAAAATACTTTTATGTAGCTCGTTCCTCATTAGCACATGCTTTCTGCAGCTCTGTAATAAATAAGATTCCTTCCCTTCTCTCTTCTTCTCTGCTTAATACAACAGTGGTGTCGGCTGATAAGCTGAAACACCATTTACACGAGCCCCATTCCAAGTGTCTGATTGAAATTCTCTCACTGTAATAGTCAGTCAGTGGAAATGTTTAAGTGCTATTCCCTCATCCTATCCAGGATAATAAGCTGCAGTGCTCTCTGGCTTTATAGTTGTCCCTCTCCTCCTTTAAGCTAGTAGTTTGGCTCGCTATGAGTTTGTTCCTCCTAGCCCTAGCTTTCATTGTGGCCAATAGGTTCCCTGCACTTCCAAGTGTTTTGCAGAGTCCTTTTGTGACTGTGACAAACATGGTGATGTGTGACAGCTGCTGGTGTTCTGCAGGCCTTCTCTCATCGTTGATGTGGAGCAAGCAGCATTTGATTACAGGAGTGCTATGGATGGTTTTGTCCTCACAAAGACTACATTTACTTTCTGTCTCTGTTCTGGTTCCTTCATATAAGCCTTCAACAAGTCTCAGCAGTGATCCATGACTTGTCCTTTATGTCTCATAGAGCTCATTGGGCCTCACCTCTCCTCTCCAAGAGGGGCTTTTGTTATTGAATCACACGGAATATATTTCAAAACGATTGTGAAAACAATTTACTGCTTTGTATTCACGACTGTCTCCTTCACTACTGTCTCTGTTCCCCCCGGCTCTTCATCTCCACTGCTCATCTTCCTGTTTCCTCAGCCTCTGCGTCTAAATCCTTCCTTCCTACCCCTCAGCATCCCTATTTATATCAAGCAACACACCCTATCATCTGTTTTCTCTTCTCCTTTTCTTCCACACAGAAGCTCCTGGCTTTGTGACACTGGACCATAGTCTGCGCTATTACCCCAGCATCACATACGGTGTCATCGGCAGCGCCATCATCTTCGTCCTGGTGGTAGCTCTGTTGGCCTTGGTGCTTCATCACCAGAGGAAACGGAGCGTCCTGTTGCCCAGGAGTGTAAGGGGAAGCACAGCATCACCACCAGCCCCTCCTGCTGTCCCGACTAGTCATCCTGGACCGAGGTCACGCTAATGCCAGAGGTCTGGGTCTCAGCCCCGGCTCCAGCAATGCTGCGGGCCACTACACTGCAACTCCTCAAGCTTTGCATCTGCTGTCCGGGGCCATGTATCCCTCCTCAGTGTCCTTAGACTCGCCTCCCTCATACTCTGAATCAGTTCTGGATGTCAGGTAAATGAACGTTCATTAGCATTTTGAATTTTAAAATCTGCTTAAGTAAAATACAACAGACAACTCGCCTGTTGTAAAGTACAACAATTAGCCTATTATGTAGTTTATTCGACTACATAAGCCAAATAAACAGACTTATGTATATGATGTGTACCTTATATGGAGCAAAATGCAAACAAGAATTCTTACAGCTATTTTCAACAATCACTTTCTTCTTGCCATTCTCTCACAAAGACCAGATTTGTGGAGTTCATAACTATGAGTCCGGAGCCACAATGGACCTTGACTCCTTCTCTGATTAACGCTCACTGTTCAGTTCGATTAGATGTTGTTTACAGGTATCAGAGTAAAGGGAGGTAAATACATATACACACCACTTTTTTTATTTAGGTAATTGAAATAGATTTTGAAAACCATGTGTCACTTTTCTTTCACTTCCCATTCATATGGTACTTTTTATTTGTTATGTAAAATTTAATTGAAGTCTGAGGTTATAATGTGAGACAATATGAAGAAGTTGATGCCATATAAAAACTTTTTCCAGGCAGTCTATGTAATTGCTCTGTAAAGTGTCAATGTGCTTTGTTTTTCCCTAGTCGGCCTCCTTGGTTTGATCTTCCCCCTCCACCTTACGTCAAAGACAGCGAACTTTCTTCAGATGGAAATCTTCCTCATTACGACAATCTGCAGGATGGTCTGAGCCATTGTGCACATCGCCTGACTCTGCATCCCCACCTCCCAGGATGCTTCCCCCAGACTCGCAGACGGGTCCCAGTCCTACGGAGGAGTCAGACCAGCTGTAGCCCCTGTCATGTAGGCTGATCAGACTTTGGACAGTCAAACAGCTGGACTCACTATCCCAGCTATATAGAGCTATCAAAGACTAAAGGACAGCCCTAAATAAAGGCCCTTTGGAAAAGATTCAGGGGAGTTAATCAACATCAAAAGGGTCCCAGCATTGGCTGCCTTCACTTCAGCCTGCTGAAGCTCCAGCATTTCTCCTGTAGACTGAACCTGTGTGCTGGTTCCCTCTGCTGGCACGATAGATTAATTACATTTCAAAGTGTTCAGTTGGTGTTAATTCAGTTCCTTGAAGACATTTTATCTACTTATACTTACCAGTGAAAATACTGAAGACTACAAAGAAGAAATCAACTGCTCATCTTTGTTGTGGTACACTTGTGATTAGCATAGGATGAGTTTTGCTATATTTTAAAATACTCCACAATGTGCCTATTTACATTTAAAATATAATTAAATTAGATTTAGCTTAACTTGTTTATTTCCCAGTTCATCAAATGAACCATCATATGAGACATACAGGACACAAACTAATACCTTGCTGCTTTGTTTGAAACAATTTTAAACAGATCGGCTTAGGCTTTTTTTTCTTTTTACTCATTAAATGTTTTCCTTTGTGTCTCAACCTGCCATTTAGTTAAATACCAATAACAATATGTAATAGGACCACCTATGTTTTAGGAGACAATGTTTGTACTTGATGTTCTAAAATCATTCCTCTAAGCAGAAGAACCGAGACGTTTCGAACCTGTAAGACCAACAGGGTTCATACGCAATCTGCTTTATATTCCATAAGAATTCAAAGGGGGAAATGTGGTTTGACAAAACATGTTATTGCTTATTTGGTTTTCTAAAAGAAAAATGTATGAACTTTTAAAATAGAAAAAAGTTCCTGTATTTTTTTAATTTAGATACAAGTTAAATTGTCACATCCCAGCTTGAGTTGAACATTTTAGCCATCGGTACAGTATTTTTTTTTTCCTACCATTTCAAGGATGGAACAAGCATTAGATTCTATACCACCTTTTTCTCTTCTTTCAAATTTGTAATCCATGTCCATAACAACAGCTGAGTATGAGGTAGAAAATACATTAGACTGAAATGCACATGTAAAGAAATTGTGCACAAAAGACAAAACAAATCAATCTATTTAAAACAGAACACTACTTAGAATGTGAAGTAAAATATTCCTTTCCTTTTAGATAATGCAAGTTAATTCTGGTACAAAACTAAATTAAACCAAAGATACGAATACTAAAAGTTTACCAATAAAAGAAACAACTACGTGTTTGTAATTGTATCACCAAAACAACTGCAAATGTTTGATTGGGTGAAACTGGACATGAGTCTCAGGTCGAATTCCCACTAGTGTTGGTCTCAGGTTTTGATTTGAGCTTTTGTTGCGATGAAGACCTTCTTTATTTCTGATTTTTAGTCCTAACTTTATCTATCCACACAAATCGCAGATCTGTGAAGTTTTCTTTCATGATTTCTTTGTTCTATGTAGTGTGTACATTTGAAGTAAAACAAATATCCGATTCATATCCTGAGTGGATATTTCTTTTTTTCTACTGTCAAAATATATTTCTTATTGGTTGTTGGTCAGGCTTTTCTATACCAATAGCTTAGGAGCATGTACATAAGATACTAAATAATCCATAAACAGTGTGATAAAGCTCTAGTAACAAATAGAGACTGATTAGAAAAAGGGTTGTCAAAGTTTAGACTCTGAAGTGCAATACCGCTTTCAGCTTATTTGAACTCACACCAGTATCCAGATAAAAAGAACGAGAAAGAGATGGATAGAAAATCTGAACACAGCTGCTAGAACTGACTACAGGAGATCTTGGAAATACTGAATGGCAAAAGTGACGTCAGCAGTAACATAATTTGGCTATATGTTTTGGTGGGGGGGGTTGCAAGTATTCATAATAATATTGATTATATTAGTAGCAGATATATAACACAGCTGGATGGAAAAAAAACAACTATTTCAACAACTTTTAAAGAGGGTGTAGGCATTTTGTCACAACGTTTTCAGACATACCGTAAGGACGCCAACATCTGCCTTGTTTCAATAGGAGGCTCTCCTGCCTCTGACATTGAAGTGTGGCTAAAAGAAATACCACTTGTGTGACTGAATCACATCATATTTACACAGTCAGAAAATAGGAGGTTTGGGATTTGTAAATAAAAACTCATGAGCAAGTGCGGTATGATGATATAGTTGCTGACATTATTGCTTGCAACTAGAAGGTTCTGAGTGGACAAGCCTGCAGATCCGTTCTGGTATAAATCATTTTATGTCAATTAAACAATTTAATTACTCAAAAACTTGTTAGATTGAGTTGAAGTTTAGACACAAGGAGAGTTTATTAACCTGTATTTTAATTATCAAATGAAATTTCAAAACATCTGCACAACCTACACTTCATAAGCAGATCAACAACATGTACATTTCACAGAATCAGATTGCCAAAATACATCTAACATCTACAAGCTCAAACTGAGCAAATTCAGATACACATTATTTATAGAGATGCAGTTTCAAAGCTTTCTGTGTGCACAAGAAAAGCTTTGTAGGTGCAATGAAACCCCTTCAGAACAGACTCCATATTCACCAGTACCATTATTGTTTCCTCCATGTCAGGGAGAGAGAAATGAAGTGCTTTGTGACTAAAGCAGTTAAAACAGTAGTGAAATGGTAGAAAACATGCTTTTATTCAGTGTAATTAGGGAGCATGTAAAATGGGATATCTGGTGAAACTAAATATCAATTTAATAGAAAGCAAATTAAGTCAAAAAGTGATTTATTTTTTTATTTTTTAACTATAGAGTGGTGTGGTTGGCTTAACCAAGGGCATGCAGTTCCAAAACTTTCCAATAGATGTCACTAGGTCACCATTCATGACAAAGTTCAGTAAAGCAGGATGTCAAAGGGAAGCCTGTCTTGGATGTTTTTGGATGTTTAGCACATGTGTTTTTGAACATTTTATCCATTGTTTGCTTTGCTTTTAAATTGACAGTATCTATTCAGCTGTTTTTTCAACCATTTGACTTTAAATTTGTCTTCTGATGTATAACATTGAGGGTAAACATCTACTCCATGTGTCACGTTCAGTTTAGAATCAAACAGCGCTTAGCAGCCGCCTCAAATTTGCATTGTAATGATCCCTTATAACCTTCCATCTCATTTTGTCATTCCCACCCTAATATCCGCACCACATTGTGACACATCAGATAACATGATACCATCTTTGACTTCCCTGCCTGTTCCCTTTGCTTGGGTTTCCCATCACTTTATCTGAACATCACTTTATTCAAATCCTTTATTTCAGCCTGCTCATCCTTTTTCCCCCCTTCATCCAAGCACATAACTCATTTTCATCCCCTTAATACCCCCACCTCCATTTTCTAAAATTAACCAGTCTTCTCTGGACACTGCACTCTTCTTTACCTCATCTTAAACTCTGATGCTGGAGGCCCATGTTTGCTTAGCCTGAGCCCTTAACTACACAGACTTTAATTAAAAGCCTGCACACTTCTTGCTCTGCCTGTTGCACACTTTTTCTGTATGACAGCTGGTGCACAAGCAGGATGGGAATTGTGCTATAGTGCAAAGTATAGCCTATTGGTCAGCCATGCTTTATGAATGTCATGTTAAGTTACATTAGCGCAAAGAGCACTAAGCAACAATAAACCAAGATAAGGTCAGAATCACCAAGATAAAGACTATTTCTATCCTTCAAACTGCAGTAGGTAATTTTCATTAAAAAAAATGTTTTTTTGTTTTTTTCCCATATTTGTTAAAACTGTCACTATGCCATGACAGAATAATATGAAACAGATGATCTGTAAAAACTGACCTCCTCTGCCTTTTCCCTTTGGTCCTACTGTCATCTGCAGAAATATACCACTTAGACAGACAACCAATCAGAGCCAGAGGGAGAAAAGGAGATAATATAAAAGGTACAATAACCTGGTTGCAAAAGTGTGCACATTGATAGTTAAATTGATCTCCTTTTGGGTCTCTTCCAGCATTCAGTCTTTTTGACTTCCCACCTGCCATCAATTATAGTCCTGCCAATAAGGCTCAACTTTCCTAATTGGACTTTCCTGACATTAGCTCATTTTCACCTTTTATCTTAAAGCCACAGTTTTCAGATTGTTTAGAAAGGATTAAAATGATTTGGTTGTACAAATGGTATTAGATATCAGTTGGAAAAATTATTCCAAAAACCCACTCCACTATATATGCACCATATAGAACAGTCATGCATAATTAGAGAAGCTAATGAGCAACAGTGGTGTTACAGTACGTTTATTGAAGTAGATGTATAATGTTGTCTTGAACTTCAACTCCATGGCCATAAATAAACTGCAGCAGGTCCTGAAAGGTATTTATTTGCTTACTCAGGTGGGTCAATACTAGCCTCTCCGAGACGGTCACAATGTAGTAAGTCTGGGGGACAGGTTTAAAGGAGTTGAAGACTGATGCACAAACATTCCAAGGTACGGGATCAAGACAGCTCAAGATGTCTTCCACAGAACGGGAACCTTCTATTGGGTCAGGCTAAGGTTGAAAAGGTGCTGCAGAATGCCACATAGCTGGTTAACAGTTCTTCAGGACTCTGGGGCTGACACCATCCACATTTTATAGTCTAACCCTGACCTACTGACCATAATTTAAAGGTAAATTTGAAAACTATAGATCACCAAAACACCACCATTCCCACATTAGATGATAATGCATCTTTAGGTATGACTGAGGTTTTTACCATGGTACATGAAGTTATGAATATTTCTAGATACTAGTTGGTTTTGATTCTAAACCATTTGGTGACTTCTAGAAAACTGAAGATCAAGACTAATTGTATTCAGTAGCATATACATGCCTCCAAGAACACATTCAGATCAACAAACCAATGACTTCATGAGAGGAAGCTTAAAGTACAAGAACTGATGGCCAGAGTCCATAGCTAAATTCTGCAGAAAATGTTTGGGCCACCTGAAAAGGGACTGTGGACAAGAGATGACCTCACAACCTCATGGATGTGGAGAACAAATATTACAGTCAAGATACCGGATGCTGAACAGTTCCCTTCCTAGACTGAAAGCTAAATCAGAAGGGGTTTCCACAAAGTGCTATAGTTTAAGAGTCAGCAAACTTACTGCACTTATGTTACTGCACTTTTCTCTTTCATTTAACAGACTTGTTTGCTGCCAGATGAATTTTTACAGGATGAATGTCTCACTATATGTTGAAAACAAATTGAAATTATTTATTACGGTTCTGAAAACTTTTGAGAGCCACTTTATTAAATAAATTATTAATATGAATGTTGTTAATAGTCTGCATGGAGATATTCCAAAAAGATACAGTAAGGAGACAAATTTTTATCTCTTGAGAGGCTTCTGTTTTCTATCGTCAATGTCTTTAGCCTTCAGATGTGGTTCTAGTTTGATAAAGCTGTCCAATGTCCCATTAGGTTCTTGAAGTGACTGTGAAATTAATTTTTTCATGTGTTTTCTATTTAGAGTCTAGTTTAAAAAAGTAACTAAACTCAGCAAAGGCTGAAAATACATATAGTTCTGGGCACAGGACTGTTCTCCATTCACTTTCCTTATACTCACTCAGCTCTTTCAAGGCCCCTCTCTCATACATATACCAACACACACTCTAACTAGGCTGTCGAGCCATTGCTCCAGCGAGCTGGAGATAAGACCCAGGGTTTTCTCATGTAAATTGTGTGAGGTTGGAGAGGAAGGAGGGTGCATTGTAAGCATGGAGCAGCTCTAAGCGGCTCTGAGGAGCTCTGCTGAGGGTTTGGCCAGTACGACCCTTATCAGATGAAGAGCAGGCCTCCGAGGGAAGGAGGGGGTCGGCGAGGGACGAGGGCCGGGTAGAGTTGAGGGGGCCAACTGGAGAATAGAACAGCTGGCGGAGTCACGCGTGCAACCCCAAAAACACACAGAACCCAGACATGCTGAGCACGGTGGGAATCTCCTCGACTAAGAGATTCACGAAATACGGCCTCTTGTGTTATTATCAGCCGCCAGCCAGCAGGGCTGAGCACATAATCACACACAGCAGTGGCAGGAAGAGATGGACGTTTCACACAATCACAGTTACACATGCTCACAACAACACAAATGAAATTTCAGGTTTCATGCATGCTTTTCACATAATTGGGCTAACACATGGAAAAAGAAGAACTATGGTTACCTTGGGGCACTGATAACTTACATCAACTTTCAGAAACACACTATAAGCATCTTCTTCCTCCATCTGCTTTCAAATTCTTTTTTTTAATCTTTAAGCAGAAATCCAGGAATGAAACATCAACTTTTAACCTGTTAATCTGTTTTTGTTTCTACAAATATGTGTCCCTCTAAATTATCAGCATGCTATAGTAATTGTAAGTTAACATAAAAAAAAATACTTTTAACCTGATATCTGGTGGTATATTTTTTTACACTATCAATGAAGCAAAGTTGGAGAATGAAGTATGGATTTCCACCATCAGTAAGCAAAATCTAAGCTTTTTATCAAACAGACTAAAGAAAGAAGTTAATTCTGCTACATGTGAGTAGATGACATCTCAAGAAGCAAGAATGGAGATGTTCAGATGGCATGAATATAGAGGATGAGTAAATGTTATTGTACTTCAACATAGGTTCTGAAGATTTATAGTTGCAAGAGATTTGACCTTTATTTGCATGAGTTTTGACTTTTTCTCTCTCTGTATGCATACTATTTATACATTTATAGTTAGACAGACAAATACAACACCTAGTTGTATTTGTCTTTGTAACATTCCATCAAAATGATCATGTCATTAGATCAAGGGAATTATAATTTCTTTATATACATGTATTTATGCATATATATGCATAAGTCAGAGAAGCATTAGCAGCTGTAACAGTAACACTTCCCTGGCTAAGAATAGGCCAGGGTGTTGGCTCTTGTCCTCTCCATTCAGGCCAGTGTTAAACACACAAACTAGAATGCTAATGGGTAATCCCTGAGGACCAGCCACCTTTGTTCCAGCCTTAAGAGGATGTCTCTCTCTGGGCACTGGGTGACAGCCACCAGCCTGCCTGCTTTGGACAAACAGCATGCTGCTAGACACTGATCCCCAGGCCTCCATAGGGATGCCAGCAGGTTGCCAGCTCATGATAGGGATGATGGGCTGAAGATTGACGTCTGGGCTGGTTTTCTCTTTATGTTTTCTAATTTTGATGGAGCAGGAGGAGGTTTGGTATCTTTCTTAGAGGGAAAAAATGTGAAAGACTGACATTGGAGAGTTTTGTCATGCCGCAGGTGGTTGGTATGGGTCAGCAAAGGGCTCCAGTTAATATAATGGACTAACGCAGGAATGGGCAGAGGTTTCTACATTTGCAGCTGGACCTGCAGTTTTTTCAGTGACCTTAACAATAAGCAAAAGAAAACCAAACAAGATTTTAAAATACTGGATTACAAAATAAAAGAGTTGCAAATGCTTATTTTGCTGGCAACAGAAAGGGGTACACTTGACACTAAAATGTATTAGTGCAATAGCCTCTTAAGTAGCAAGACGTTCCCAAATAAAACCATGTCAGAAAAAGGAGAAGGAGGCTTTTTCATGCAAATTGATGAAATGTCAGAGCAGCATTAGCTCTGACATTTCCTAGAGTTATGTGAACCTTTCTCTGTTTCTCTATGGATTAGGACATTCCACACTGCAAGGTGGACAGTGGGAGAAGGAAGTGACACGGGCTTTCATTGATTTCCTGAGATGACATTCCAGAGTGCAAGGTGCAGTAAAAAGGCCAGTGAAGGAGTTGATTCTTCTGGGTATACTATTAAAACACAACAGCATATCTTTATATTTGTGATAAAAGAACACCTCATATGACAAGAATTCGGGAGACCATAGTTAGCTTTCAGAATTGATGACAACATCATCTGCCACATGTGTGGCATCACATGTTCTTGAGAAGAGAAAGCTACGTGATAAATATTTTAAAGAATTTATCCAGCTCTGGTCCTATACTGTCCGTGATGAAATATTGTGACTTCCTCCCAACTCTGCACCCTCATCTGTCTTTCTCACCCCCAGAGAACTGGGCTCGCCATACAGCAGCACCCACTTCTTTTACACACATCGTTTCATTAGTAGGGTAGCAGGCAATGCAACACGCAAGTATCCTTTCACTTCTATGATAAAACATCTTCCATATTACATATTTGGATGTAATTGCTAGATGTGTGCAGGTCTATATATCTATATTAAAGTGGAACTATGTGATCGACTACTTCATTGTTGTTTTCTTTTGTATCCTAAGCAGGTATGAGGATGTGGTAAATAATACCAACCAGAAGTAATTAATAATAAATCACCTCAGGCTCCTTCACTGCTACTTTTTTTTGTTGGACCCCTTTTACCCAATGTAACTGTCAGAAACAGAGCAGTATAAAAGCTATTGTAATTATTTGTTTTCAACTTACATTGTGTCATTTTATTGCATAATCAAGTAACTGTGCTAACTGCAGTTAATATTAAAATGCTAGATATAGCAAATATGACTTAAAATAAATTTTACTTCCCAATTTAATGGCTTCATATTGGGCCTCTGTCTCTTTAAAAATCTCTCCTTTTTACTCTGTGTTGCACATTGGTCAAATATAATCAGCGTGAATACAACATACTATTTTCAAACAACCACATTTTAGCAACAAATATAACTTACCACTTTTTAGACCTGCACCACAAGGGCTATTAAGATATGATTATCTCATTTAGTGTAAAGGTGTTTTGGCCTTTTGGAAAGCTTCTTTTTCTGTTATATCACTAACTGCTTGCAAAAAAGTTGGCTTAAAAACTATTTATTCAAACAGAAACGCAAACCAACTTCAATGTGGCTCCCATCATTCTCTGAATGATTTACCCCTAACCTGAGCCTCGAGGCCCACCCCACGCCTCGCACGTTCCTCTCAAACAGGCAGCACGACACTGGGCCCCTCTATACGGATCTACCCTGTGGGTCCCTCCCCGCTCAGCTCATACATGCCCTCTAGTAACATCCATCATATTTGCCCCCCCCAACCGTTCATCATGCTTCCACAAAGACAGCTAAACCAAAGAATAGAGAAGGGCAGAAAAAAGGGGAGAAGAATACAGCCGCTACCATGCAGAACAGTGCTGGCCACAAGGATCGCCTTTTGTTTTCAGCCATGCCGGTCTTTGCCTGGTTTCTTTTGCTAACACACCCTTTTCTACAAGGGAACAACAGCCTTGAGGCTGGGGGGGTGGAACTGGGGTGTGGTACTATCCAAAGCAGTATAGTGAAGGCCCCCTAGATGGCCCCTTGGTCACCAGCAGACCTTGTGTGTTGAGCTGTCAAACGGGGCCACCCTGTCCCTCCCCTTACGTCCAGCGGAACTCCCTCCACAGGGCAGTAAGAGCCCTGAACTGGTGACTTAGGGTCCAAGGCTCACAATGCTCTGCTAACCTGACCACTGAGACTCTGTGAAGTGGAACCATGTAACTCAGGTGAAGCAGGACCGAGAGCACATCTGCATTGGAAAGATGAATAAAACATGGGATTTATATAAGCTGACTTTAAGGACAATTGAAGTTTGAATTTTGGCCTGGCTATTTCCAAATGTACAGAAGGAAACAAAGGACCATTTTAGTAACGACAGAAGCTTTCTTTGCATTCATATCCCAGGAACTTTTTCCACATTTTCTGACATTACAACCATAAACATGTATTTTATTGGGATGTTAGTCAAACACAAAGTGGTGCATTATTGTGAAACTGAAGAAATATGAGACGGTGTCTTACATTGGGTTACCTTGTGTTTTTATTCAGCCCCTGCTAGGTTATAAAATTAATTCCAACCTTGTGATAACTTATGAAGCACTGTTAAATCTTTTATGAATGACAAAATAGCACGGTACATCCACCTAATTTAGTAACCCAGGCAAAGAGAGAATTTACAAAACTAACAGAAAAGATGCTCATAGTAATTCTGGAAGTGTTGCAGCGAGCCATAGCTCAGGTGGGAGAATCTGTTAAAAATGCATCTAATTGTGATGGACTTTACTTTATGGAAGAAAATAAAAGAAAGTAACTGTTGGGGGTGGAGGGAAACAAGACAAGTTCCACAAGCTTCCACAGTAAGCTTGTGGAAAAAGCTGCTCTGATCAATTCTTGCAAGACAACAAACAGAAAATTAGACATAGTTACCCAAACACAAACAAGAGCTGGACCTCCAGCTAGCAGCATCCTAAAGGAACCGTGACTGACCATGCTTCAGCTCCTTTCACTCCTGGGACAATAGTGTGCTGAGGCTGCATAAAGCCAGTTCAGTGTGTGCTTTTACTTTTACTTTTGTGTGTGTGAGAGAGTGTGTCTGTTTCAGACCCGAGCCTCGTCAGTCAAGTGCACAGATTGTGATTTTCCCAGGTGATCTGCACCATACGGAGCGCTGCAACTTCAAGCTCATTAAAGGCGATTCTGAGCCATTAGAATGCATTCAGCAGGGGTGTGCATTCCCCCAGACTGCTCTGTCAGGGCACAGAGCCATACCCAAAGGCCCCAGGGTGGAGACCTACTCTTAATGGGCCAAGGGAACACACCAGAAGGAGCTGATCCCTTTTCTTCAGACATCACTGGTTGCTGCGTTGATGGATAGGAAGGTGGGGTGGGTGGTGCTGAGTTTAGCGATATTTGGGATAACAGCTTGTTGCGTTCCCTTACTGGAGGAATTCAAAACTGCTGAATACAAACAAATGTCTGAATTGATTATATAGTTTATGTAACTTCAGGCATGGAAGTTGAACGTTATGAGAGCTGTAAAAATGTCCTAAGGCGAAAATTAAAAACATAATTTTTTTTATTATTGTTATCTAAATCTAAAACTTTAGGACAAAATAAGACTGTGGTAAAGACAGAGAAATAATTTTGTGAAGTTGCTAGACTTCAACTTTCTTGAAGTTTGGCAAGAAAATTTCAACTACTGAAGTATATGATAGTAAAGTCGTCTACATGCTTTCTAGTAAAATGAAATTTAATGTATACATGTTGGTTCATGTGTGCATACGAGAAAAAAGAAAAGAGAACCGACAGGACCAAGAAGTAATGGGAGCCACCTCCACCCCTGATGGTTATAAATGATTCATGTCAGGAAAGGGACCTCAGGCCATCTGTGATACTCACACAATTTTAAATGTGTTGGACAACCAAAATTCCCTATGATTGAGACTTTTTCAAAAGCAAGGATTTTAAAGAAGTGTCTGTCAGTGAAATCAGCCACTTTGACAAATCAGATATACTCTGTAAATGCATAAAAAAACCCTGAAGATTAGATATCTGATTTGTGACCATAATACTTTAAGAGGTAATACTACATTTGTAGTAATTACTACATTTGTACGGGATTGTATTCCAAGTGAAACAATTACATTATCTTGGTATTATTGGTTTAGTTATCATTATTATTTAACCAAAGCAGCCACACAAATTAAATCATGTGCATTTTTAAAGCTCATGTTTGTTAACATAAAGAGAACTTTGAACATAAAAGAGGATTGAGCAAAAATTTACAGATGAGAGAAAGTTTGAATTTAACCTTACCAGAATTAACTTTTGGGAAGGTTATATGAGTCTTGAATGATTTGGGACAAATCACATCATGAGACATTTTAAGAGCTCATTTTGCCAGATAACCAAAATAGCAAGGTAGTTGTTGAATTAGCTTATTTATTTTGCTGATATCTTACAAAACAAGACTCTTTGTACTTTATGCTTAAATAAGACCCACATTCAGTCTTATAGTGTTGATAAGAATACTGAACTGAACACAGAGGAAGACACTGTGACAGAACAGATTTCAAGCATGTAGTGAGTGAAATACACAACTGCACAGGAATTCTGCAAGAAGCAGGGTATGCAGTGCTGGTGCAATGCTTCACTGAAAAAAAAGGCACAGATTTACTGCTGAATAAGATGTTCTGCACGGTATGTAGGATGGGCCCAAACTTTTTCTAGGCCTCCTAAAAAACATGATGTATGTTCTCTTTAAGTCTATTAATCAGACGACTTGCCACCCTGTTCCCTCTGGTAAGGAGAGCAGGACTAGGCACAGCCTCCTCTCAGGGTGAGGACTAGAGGAAGGAGAGTCAAATATTTATAGAGCTGCACACCAGGATTCATTTCTCTTGCATGACATTCACCAATTCCTGCTTCATCGTATAGCACCTTGGGCAGCCATCTCCAGGTAGATGAATAGCTATGTGTCCGATCACATTTGAATTTATTTTAGCACTCTTAAAAGTCAAATGTAAACGTCAACAAGCTCCCACAGAAGATTGCATCATGAATCATGTTCATAGGAAGGAAATTAAAAGTCATAGTGACCTTTCGTGGAGCCACTAGAGACTACTACAATAAGGAGAAGCTCTGCTATTCCTCCAATAGTTTAATGTAGAGTGGTAGGAGTAGCCAGGTTAACTTGTGGCACGATGATGTGGTGCAGACTGAGATAAAACACAGCATGACAGGCTTGCCACCCCAGGCTCCGAACCAGAAGAGGAAGAAAGAAAGAAGGAGATGAGCTGTGCTATAATTGGAGAAGATGAAATGAGGGATAAGAACACATCAAAGTGCAACACTGTGGAAAAATAAACCAACGTCTCTGAAACAGCAGCCCTCTCCGTCCTATTCATTGCTGCATCTCCACAACGGGCAAACAAAAGGGCTGTAAAATACCACAGAGTTGTAAAATACAAAGAAAATAAAAGAAAAAAGGCCTGTAAAGGTGAAGGGTCAAAGTTGCTGCAGTTTGAACTTTTAACCTGCTGACCGGGATCTGCTACCCAATTAAAACAATACGCTCAGCACCTCCATAAGTGTAGCCCCGTGCACAGAGATACCTCCTGGTAGCTGTCTTTGAAAAACATCTCCTTCATCAATAATCATGTGTCTTATCCTCCCTCCTTCTGTATCTCTCCTCCCCCAAACCTCCTCCGTCGCGGGCGCTCTTTAGCTCAACTCAAGTGGGGCTGCCTCTTTGCCAACAAAAGACATCTTTCTCTCATCCTCCTTCTCCAAGGAGACACAGAAACAGATGAAGAGACAGAGGAGCAGCAGTTCATCTCTTTAATCCAGGGTAGACATGGACTCTTCAGCAGTGAGGTGGAGAAATCCACTGATTGGGAGCTTAAGATGCAAACCTTGCAAAACTTCTGTGGTCCCAGTTGGGCTTGTCTCATCAAGGTGGAACATCTTGCTTTATGAAACACACATACTAACAAAGAAAAAAAACACAAACCTCACAAAATGCCACAAATGCCAAGTTAAAATTTATCAATATAATATTTGTGGAAATAACTTCTTTGTAAAATGAAATCATCTAATTGTCCTGAGCAATAGTTAATGAGGTTTGCCCCATCACCCAGCTGAAAAAAGTTGACCAAATTTGTCCCTCTGTTATGAGAACAAAGATAAAAATATTCATGTTGAAAATTATGATGACCGTCATGGTGTAGAAACTAAAGTGGTGCTACCCATGAAAATTACAAACACTTCTGTTTGTCAATTTAGGGTAAGAAGATAGGTGTGAAGCTGCTTTGATACAACAGTTGAAAATAGAAAGTGTTGACTCTGTAAAGCAGCAGACTGCAGGCTACCACAAAGTAGCTCCAGCTCCAGCCTCAGCAGATAGCCCAACAATTGCTGCATTTTTTGTCTGAATGCTATTTTACTGTGAAATAGTGTAAGTTTTAATGAAGGCTATCACAACTAAATAATATCATAAGTCAGTTACTTAAATACACTAAAATGATAGCACATCTTTCATAAACCTAAACCTTAGTTCATGTATATAAACATATTTTTGTGTACTTACAGATGAGCAAATGCATTAGTGTGAGTCATAATGTGTGTCTGTGTCATTGTTTTTTTTTTTCGTTTTTTTTTTTTTGGCTTTCTTTTGCTGTGTGCGCCAAGTGCAGCGAGTGTGCGTCTGCATTCAGCCTCACCCTGTGGCTAATGAGTGGCGGACCACCTCTCCAGCAGGCCTCACGGTCCTTGGCTATGGCGCTAGAGCTGGCTGTTTTCTCATGGTAATCACACACTTTGTCCCAGGGTGGATAATCCTGCGCAGGCTTTGTCTGAGCCCCAGAGGAGAGCCCCACAAGGTCAACCTCGCCTCACAGACAGTCACAAAGACCCCGAAAGCAGCAGCAACAGCACCCTACTGCAGGCCTGTGCTCCTCAGCACACACCCCAACACGCGAACATGAACGGGACTGCATGCTTTCACACTAGCTGCTCATTAGTTAGCCTAGTTTCTGGTATCTTTGTAAGTACATTTTGATCACCTATGCAAAACCAAAGGACTATATTTTACTGATTTATAGTCAAATAATTTTCAGTCCTTTAGTTAAGAAAGTTAACTTAGACATTGCAAAGCAGCTAACATTCATTTTGCTTGTGATGTAACATCCAGGACAAAAAGGCATCAAATAAGATCAGCCTGTACATTATTACCTGTAATTTATGAGTTGTTTCCAGTTCAAAAAATGGATTATAAAATATATTGACTTTCTACATTAAAATTGACCCTTCAGCTATGACTGTTTTCCCACCTTTTCATAACATTTCACTTCAAAATGATTTGATCATGAATTTGTTGCCTCCAGCAACAAATTCATGACTTGGCGTGGCTTTAGAGAGAATCGGCTCAGGTTGAATATCTGGAGGGAGACAGTGAGATGATGGAGGATGTAGGGAAGGAGAGTAATAGACAGGCTCCCACAGGTATCCTTTACACTCCTCTCCCAGAATCACTAACCAGTGGACCTGGAAGAGTAGCAGCTACCCCTTCTGGAGCAATAAGATTGTTGATCCCTTTACACATAGTAAACATGACTGTCATAGTCAACGCTCAGAACAAACAGGCCTCTTTTAAATTCTTTTAAATTTCTGCAACTTTTTTTCTGGTTGCGAAACCAATGATTAACAAGGATGAGTGCAATGAGAATTAGAAAGAAGAGATTTCTGGGTTTCCTGGTAATCAGGGCCTGGTGTTTATTGTTCAGTACAGAGGAACTATCAGGGTCTGAGCCAAGATCTGATGTCTATTTGAAGGAATGAATGTGTCTCACTGGGTCATTAGCCAGGGGAATCGAGCACTGTGGAGCAGTGTGAAGAGGCAAAAGGAGGGTTTGTAATCCCCTACGACCAATGGGACACAGCCAAATGTCTGTCTGGGGACACACTAGGACATTTTTATTCCACAAACAAGTGAGATACACACATACACTCATGCACACACACCCCTGCATACATACATAAATACACAGACACAATTCTGGAGATCCAGTTCGGTAATCCTCATTGGGTATTCTGGTTGAGTTTTGCTGTGGACACCAAGTTGACAGACATAGCTGAGAAGTATAAGAGGAATGGAGGGAGAGGAGGAGGGAGAAAAGAGAGAGGAAAAGGCACAAAAAACGTCCCTCTCTTTTCCTCCCCCAGCAGTCATTGGTTGATGGCACAGGTTCTTTATTTCCTTTTTGCTAATTGGCCACCCAGGCGTCGCCTCTAGCATGTGCATGCCTCCATCCCTTGGTGCCCCACTTCCCCCATCCACCTTCCCACAGCAGCTATTCTTTGCTCACCTTGCCATTTAAATGGCACACAGGATGCGAGTGACCACAGCTGAAGGAAG
This sequence comes from Xiphophorus hellerii, assembly GCF_003331165.1. Lineage (NCBI taxonomy): Eukaryota > Metazoa > Chordata > Actinopteri > Cyprinodontiformes > Poeciliidae > Xiphophorus > Xiphophorus hellerii. The sequence continues at coordinate 15,930,028 of NC_045673.1, forward strand.
TATTCCCTGGCGGTATGAATAAAATTGATAGTAAAATTGATGTCAATGTTGCAACTAAGGCTCATTTTGAATTCACAACCATCCAACAATTGGTAAACTGAGTCATGAATGCATCAAAGAATAATTAAGCTTATGTTTAAATAAATACATTGCTTGAATATTTATCTCCAGTCTTTATCCCATAAATAAATATATTAAAATGCAACCTTGCTGTCATTTTTCAAGATTTATTTGACATAAACATTGTTTGACATACACCAATCAGCTTATTACTGGCCAATACCAATGGCTTTTTGTTGTTATTGTCTTGTTTAGGATTAGGAATTTTCTACACATGTAAAAATTAAATTAATGAAATTTTAAAATAATAAATGCAAGAAACATCAACTGTAAAAGGAAAAGACTGCTCCTGGTCCCATAACAGAAACAGCCATTTTGAATCCAACAGAAATTGAAGGAAACAAGAAAGTTTTTTTGTTTTTAAAAGTAATTTGAAAAAACAATCATTCATTTAGTGATAGAAAAAGTGTGAGATTTTAGTACTGATGGATGGAACAATTAGATTGTGCCGTATTCAACTGACCAATCATGTGATTTGTGCATCACTAGTATTTTCTTTCTTAGAACTATTCAGTTCTTGATGGGCATTGAAAAATCACATTATTTCATTAACCCATTAGGAGTGTTGGAATCTGTTCACATCAATGACATGGCCTCACTGCCCTGGGCTGGTAAATGCAAAGGTCCTCACTAATTTCTTTAAGAAAAAAAAAGAAAAGACAAAGGGGGGAGAAGAAGATGACATGAGAGGAAAGTAATTTGATTGCTGCCAAGCTCCATATGGTTCAGTTGCTTTTAGGTTCACCCTTGCTGGCTGCTGGCAGACTGACCCCTTTCACTTTCAAAGCAATGACAAACTTCCCTATCCTCCCTTCATCCCACTTCTCAATATCATCCCTTCCCACCCCCCTCTAAAAACCACCCAAAATACCCTGAATCTGGTTAGAGGAATAATGGAAGAGGCAAACAATGAGGGCGAATGGGTGGGTGCTGGAAATAAGAAGGAGGGGGATGTCAAGTGACCCACAGAAAATATTATCAAACAAGACTGGAACTCTGAAGGGTTGACAATGAAGCGGCCTGCTCTTTTCTGTGCTACACCGCTGGTGAGGCAAGATAAGGGAATTCCTTAGTATAGCAGAAAGAGAAAAAAGGGGAGCCCTACGTTTGAAAGATTCAGTCCTCCAACCCAAACACTCCCCCCGTAGATTATAGCTTGCGTGTTTTAAAATAAAGCGGCACTTTGTTAGACAAGTTAGCCTTGTTGGTGTTGATCTGCACAGCCATTGTGAGCAACGGTTTTATGCAGTTCTGTGCAGATGACTGGAAGATTAGGAAAGCCTTGGTCTATGCAGGCCTTTAAAGTTGTGATACAGAGCTTTATCACAATTATTCAAATGGTAACACAATGGCCCCAACTGCTGCAGCTGTCTGAATTTATTGAGCTTTGAAATACAACAGAGTAAGCAACGGATTTAGCTGTTGGTCCCACATTTCTTATCAGAACCTCCGATGCACTCTGTTTGACTTACGCGCTCCAAACTAGGATGTCTGTGGTGTTTGAAAAGCCATTGCTATGGTAATCTGAAAGTCAAACAGTGGCCAAGATAGTAAAGTCGGCCTGGGGCCATATAAAGGGAAACTTTCAAGATGTGGAAAAGGCAGTATGTCAGAACCTTTCAATTTATTCTGACGTAGAGTAAAAACAGTCCACATGCAGCCCCAGGCTTTGCGGGAGCAGTTCTGCCCCGGTTTGAATAAGGTGAAGCAGTTCAGGTCCGACTGTGCCAGTTTAATGTCAAACTCACAGTGTCACCGTCACAACATTCAACGTGCCCTGAACACAGAAAACCTCAGTCTCTTCTTTTACATCACCAGGACTAAAAGTAAAAAAAGGCATAATTTCAACACCATAGCAAAAAGTTGTTCTCCTCTCCTCCAGAGATTGATTATGTGGACCTATCAAACCACCAGGAAACAACTAGCCAAATCTAACGCATAAATGTGCTTTGATCTAAACCATTCCTCCAGCTGTGGGTTTAGAGTTATTGTCCTGATGAAAGGGAACCTTCTGCTTCAGTCTCAAGTGTTTGTAGCTTGTAAGAGGGTTTCTTCCAGGATTGCTCTGTATTTACCTCCATCCATCTCCCCTTAAATACCCATCAGCTCTCTTGTCTCTGCTGTGAAGAAGCATCCCCACAGCATAACACTGCAACCAACATGTGGAAGGTGTGTTCAGGGGAAAGAGCACTATTGTTTGGCATATTGTTTTACATGAAGCTAGTTTTTTTTTGTTTGTTTGTTTTTGTCTGACCTTACAGGAGCATCATCTTCAATAAGCTTGGCACGTCACTAATATGGCTTATGGAAAATTGCAAAAGGGACAAGGGTTTTCTGCTCCACACTCCTTGATAAAGGCCAAAACTGTGAAGTGCATCATTATAAATTGTTCTGTCCACAGATAATCATATCTGAGTTGTGGGTTTCTAGAGCTCCTACAGAGTTGCCACCAGTCTCTGGTGGCAACCATGAAAAAAGTTGCAGAAAGCAGAATTTAAAAGAGGCCTGTTTGTTCTGAGCGTTGACAATTCTCATGGCCTGTCAGTTTGGGTAGCTAGCTGTATCTTGGTAGGTTTGCAGTTGTACCATACACTTTCCTTTTTTTTATTTTTATTTTTTATTATGGCTCAGAAGTTCAAAGGTATTGTTGAAAAAACTAACCCAGCTTGAAAGTTCTCAACTTTATCCCTGACCTGTATGGTGTGATCCTTGGCCATGAAGATTATTAGGTGACGTCCAGGTAAAATATGTGGATTTTTCTTTTATAATGAGAGTGTTAAAAAGTTCAAGGGACGTGAATACTTTATAAATAACTTCATAGAACATTTTAGCATCACTAATGACTGAACTTCTGCACCTTCATATTTAAGTCTTTAAAACACTAAGGTCAAATTCCAAAAGGTAGAGGGGAAATATTGAGAAAAAGCAACAGGGGAAGGGGGATAAAAAAAGAATAAAGAATTAAAATTTTTCTGATATTTTACATAATCTTTTACCTGCATCTCTACAGATACAAACTTATTAGCTGCACTGTCGCCAGATAAGAATAACATAATCCATCCATTCATTTTCTTACACACTTATCCCATTGGGGTTGGGAGGGATGCTGGCGCCTATCTCCAGCTGTCAACGGGCGAGAGGCGGGATATACCCTGGACAGGTCGCCAGTCCATCACAGGAATAACATAATTCCCTAAAAATATTAATCTATTACTATATCATTTTTTGTAGTTTTGCAGCAGCAATGAAACCTTTCATGCTCTTTACAACAGGCAGTTGAAACAGCACCTTATGAATAAAATCAGGCTTGCTTATCTCAGCGTTTGGGGCAGTAGGAGCTTTACATTGCCGCGGAGCTACTCAAACATGCACTATTTGCACAGTGTACAACTCCCCAGTTGCTGCGGATTAGGCAAACAATGCAGCTCCTCCATGGCAGCCCCCTCCACCAAAAAAAAGCCTCCACCCAAATTAGTCCTTCTTTGGCCAGTTATAAAGACCTGAGTATGAATGAGGGCCTGTGTTAGTCCAGGCAAGATAACAAACTCACAATCAGGGGGAGCTGCCAGAGTTGTATATTCCTCTCTGTCTTCTCTGATTTTCCTACAGAGAAAGTTTTTATGCCGATAAAAAATGAAGAGTCCTGATTGGTGGGTGAGCATAACTGATCCGGACAATTTGTACACCTGTCCAACAGTTAACGTTTATGATATGTGTCTATGTGTGCATGGAGCATGTCAAGACACAGTATATGTTTGAATACTTGAACATCTCTAACTGAGACAAACAGTCCTCTGGCCTCTTTAAGAAGCATCAGGGCTCCGAAGATTTTGAGATAATTTGTTTGTATAGTTTATAAACATTGACTCTGACTAAGCTGTACAAATAACGGACAGTTGGAGGGGGGAGTGGAGAGGGCGCTCTGTGGCATAACGCATGCACCGTTGGGGTGAGGTGCGGTTGAACCACAGTGACTTGATTTATGGAGTTCAGGTTGTATCTGCCATATGAGGGCGCAGATGCACCTGGAGCACATTCCTCACCGTCAAATAAAAGGCAAGACTGTCCTCCTTCAATCACTAAGTGGTGGAATAATATAACCATTTTACAACACCTGAATGTCAGAATGTTGTCACAAGAGAGCAACTTCAATGGCAGTCAACTTTTAAAAACAGCACATAGCTAAATTAGGACTCTAACAATTTTGTTTTTCTGTTTTGGTCCTTGTATGTTAGAAGAACCTAAAACATTAAAGTTAAGCAGATGGATGCCAAAATGCATTAGTTTAGCAGACTTCTATTAAACTCTGACAGATTAGAAGATAAATGGAATATGCAATCATTTCACCGCAGTACACAATAGAGTCAGCAAATAGGATTTGATGTACATGCTTTGCAATAGTATAATATCCTTTAACTTCTTCATAACTTTGTCTTATAACAGATATAAACTTTATTTATTTTATTGAGATGTTACTTTGATAGACCAAGATAAATTGACTGATTTATGATTTCCTGATTGTGTGTTGGATGGAAAATTATAAGTGGATACAAATCTGAAAAGTGTGCTGTGCATTCACCCTGTGCCTCCTTTGCTTAGATATCCCTAAAATAAATCCAGTCCAGCCAACTGCCTTGAAATGTTACCTAATAACATAATGTCAGTAGGGTTAATAAGCAAAATAATTGTGAACAAACAGCATGATCAAGACCAGGAATATACATGATAGGTAAGATATAAAGATTTGAAGCAGTTAAAAGCAGTGTTAGATTCTAAAACAATATCTGATGATTTGCCATTTCACAGACCCCTGTTCAATTCATAGTGCAATTATGGAAAGAGTTTGGGACAGCAAACCCACCAAGACATGGCCTGGCAAGGAGTCCATTCACTCAGAACCAGTCAAGAGATTCGTGCTAAATCTATAGGAGCTACGGGACAACCAGCATAGACACACTGCACAACTTGTCTTTACGAAAATGTGGAAAGGCTGCTGAATTGCTATTGCTAACCTTAAAGAAGGCCAGAAGAATTTGCCTCTGTAGTTTGCAACAAGCCACACAGGGGACTCAGCAAACTTAGAAGAAAGTGCTGAGATCAGATGAGACTACACTGGAACATTATGGCCTCAATGCAAAGTGGTATGTGTTGCATGAAGCCAGTCCTGAGCACACCATGCCCATCATGATAAATGGTGGTGGCAGCATCATGGTGTTACTTCAGCAGGACAAGCTGATTAGAGTTGACGAGATAGATAGAGAAGAAAGCTAGCAGTTCCTTGGAGAAACCCTGTAAAAAGACAGGGACATAGTGACATGGTTTTTACTGAAGCATGGTTTTATGCTAGAACTTCTAAGACCTACATCTAACTGAGAATGTTTGGCAAAACTCTGATGCTCTCCATCCAGTCTGATTGAACTTAAGCTATTTTTCATTGCAGAATTAAAAAATGTCAGTGAGCTGGTAGAGCCATACTACAAGACCCACAGTAAAAGTTTGCAGCAAAAGGTCTTGGTATAAAATAACTTGTTTTCCGATTTAGTCTAGTACTTAAAACGCTCACTGAAATAACCTTAACGCTTCTGGTTGTAATGTGACGAAATGTGAAAATGTTCTAGGGATGTTTAAACTTCTGCAAAGGAATGTATGTGTTGATCACAATCTCTCACTGGTATGAGTATGGATATCCAAGCACATAAGTGTATATCTCCATTTAAAGGAAACAAAGTGCAAAGAAAGACAGCAATACAAAAAAATTTTAATTAAAATCTGGAATGGGCTCTGAGTGTTTGTGATCTAAACAGCCCTCGAGCTGAAAGGAAGGATTAACATAGAGCATGGACAAGCCTGCAGCAACTGCACGCTCATTACTGCAGAATGGAAAGATAAGTTAGAGAAAGAAGGAGGAGGGAGAGGAGAAAAAAGAGCTGACAGGTGAAATGCAAAAGGTTGGTTTGAATAAAAACTCAAGATGTAGAAAACAAAAGTATGTGACAATACATTACATTAAACCAGAAATTGCAGTGATTTTTCAATAGCACTTAATTTTGATAAGAAAAAATAATATCTCTTAAAATGCAATATGATTCAAATATCACTTTATGTCTCAAGTTTGAAGTGCAAAAAAATATGAGAAATAAAGCATTGCAAACTAAATTAAAATTAAAAAACAAAGCTAAATTGAGGCATTAGTAAAACTGCCATTTATATTCCTATTCACTTTCAGTCTCAAGTTAGAAGTACGAAAAAGCTTCTTTTTTTTTTCAGGTCATTGATCACTCGGTACATGGAATGTTAGTTAAAATGTATTTTTGTGTAATGCATAATATGCCAGATTCTGTGCTGAAAATCACAGTCTTTTGCAAAGGGAACAAACACCTCACCTGTTAGCAACCACACACAAGTTTTCTGTACTGGTGAGGAAAGAAAAAAGTAAGATGAAGAGGTTAATCCAACTGCAAAATGCACAGCATGCTCTATGTCTACACAGCCACTTCCTGCTCCGCTTCTACCAATCACACATCCTAGAAGATTTGCAGAGTTTCAGTGAAAATTATTGAAGAAAACTTCTGTACAAAAGGAATTTTACTCTCATTGCTGTTTGTGGCATAATGTCCTTTGGTGTAAAATAGGAAATTGAGAAGAAATGTTAAGTAAATCAAGTCGTTGCAGGGATGAAATGAAACTCAGGGAACATGATCAAAAATAAATATATAAATATATATAAATAGACAAAAGTTTTTTATTAAGCAGGAAAGTCATTGGAGTAAAGTCATATCATACAAGCTAGTTTAAGGTCAAAGTTGTTCTGAACAAATAATGGAAAACCCAAAGGTTTGGTTAGAATAACCTTTTATCTCCAAAAAAGTTAATATTGACTCTCATTAGACAGACATGGTGGGCCAGAGACATCAATATGGCACGCCTCTTCCCAATCACTCCTGCTCAGTGATAGCTGTGAAGGCAAAGACATGCATGTGAAGCTCCTTATCTGTATTTATCTGGCGGCACATGAGCAGCTTCTGAATCCTACCACCGATAGTCTGGATGTGTGATTGTGAAAGCCCAGACAATCACCATGACAGAGGAGACAGATTCCCAGAGAACCTGTGAATCCAATTCAAACATGTGTATATGTGTGCGCTAGTCTTTATGTCTGTGTGTGTGCCAAAGCCTGTAGGATTTGGACCCAAATGAGTGCAGTGTTGGTGCATTAATGAGTTACAAACAACCCTCAAGTACAACAATAAGCCCACACATATTCACACTCCTAAAAAAAACACCTCGGCCCTAATGCACATCGTGGCACTGTCGCACCTCCTCCCTCCCCTCTGACATTTCAAGGCTGTGTTGGGAGCCAGAGGAGGAACTTCTTCATTTGGACTGTGAGACAATGTGGCAGGCTGGTTGGCTTTGTGCTCCTGACATCCCGCCAAGGCACAATATGGTCCCGTCAGGGATCAGTAGGAACACACAATGCCCATTACCCACGGGGCCAAGCGGACGGCCTTAGGGGCAGGGCCGGGATGGGCCAGTTTCCAGACTACAGGGTGTCTAGGCCACACTGGAAGAGAGAGATTGAAGCAGGGAAAAGGTCCAAAGAGAGATAGAGACAGAGAATTAAAGCTAAAAGACATGGGAAGAGATGAGATAAATGCAAAATATTTGTGATGAGAGACAAAAGAAAGGTTGAGGATGACGAATCCTGAAATGATAAGGTTATGAGAAAGAGTATCACTCAGAGTCTTGATAGCATATGAGACTAAAAGATTAAGAATACCAAAGAGAGGGCGATGAAGGGAAATAAAATGGAAGCAGGTTTTCTGCCAGTGATGGAGGCCGTTAAAAAAAAAAGACATTGTGCCTAGGGGGGTTTTCCAGGAGGAATGGAGGGGTGGGGGTTGTTTGGTTTATCTTGGAGCTGAACTTGGTTTCTTAATCACATCCAAAGTAATGACAGCCTTGAACAAACAGGCTTTGGGAATGGATGCGTTTTCTCCTTCACTGCTGCTCCTTTGACTGTTTGGCTCTTTGAGAGTATGGTGTGGGTGGACAGAAGCCAAAATAGGGGTGGACATCAGGGGGCAGAAGGCCAGAGGTGCTAACTAAGGGGGACAGAGGGCACCCACAAGGACAGACCGAAAGGGACGAGGAAGAGACATGGGTCAACGAGCCAGCTGAACTTAACCATCAGTCTCCCATGAGAATCTCTCCCGTCACTATTTTTCCACCTTTCAGAAACCACTAAACTGGTTAGCTGGACAAACAATCTGGAAGTCTAGAATCTTATCCTTAAATGTTCAGGAAGGGTGGGAAAGTGTAGCAAAAAGGCATGCCATGACCTTTCTGTTGAAACACTAGATTATCCTAAAGTCAACCAAACCTATTCAAATGCTACCTATGTTTTGCACATTGTTGCAATTCCACATAAAAGACCTGCAGGACACACAGGAGCTGAGCCATTCCTGCGGCTCCAGACCAAACGTTTGCTCTCACCTTAGTTAGGGGTCAGTACAAGTCTGATTAAATGGGTCAGTGCTCACCTATTTTCAGCCACTGCTGACAGGGAGATGCATTGGTAATCTGGGAGTACTTCCCTAGAAAGAAGTGGAGAAGATAAAACTGCTGTGCCTGTGAGTTTGCATGTGCCCATAGGAACTCTCTCTGCATATCTCCCAAAGGTACGTACTTCAGGTGTTAAAGGTTCCCTTATCTATATTGCATTCTAGCAGAAATGATGGGAATTTTAGTCCTACTGTGGTTTGTATTCCTTTAGAATTACCCTGGGCATATTGGGGGACTGTGCACCGAATCCCTTTTTTGACTTGGCCTGCTAAAATTGACAGATGGTTCTTCATCTTTCTTTTGCTGACTTGGATTAATTGTCTCTCAGTCTGCTTCCTGAAATGCCAACCCTTTTCTTCCCGTGTCTCTCTCGCACACACATAAATCTGGAACAAATAATCTCATGAAATTGGGATAGACAAAAGGGAACAAGGGCTTAGTTCACTGAGGGTCAGAGGGGAAAGGCACTTATGGAGAATTACGGAAATGTGGCGGTGCAAAATGTGCAAAATTTAACTAAGGATAAAATATTTTACAATACACACTGTGCAGGCAAAACAGCATCAGACTACTGTTGAATGTTTCCCATCAAACTCCCCTTGTTCCCAGGATGCTGCCACAGGTTTATTTAGATCTGGGGGACAAGTCCAAACTGCACAGCTTGCTTGAATGGAGGCTCACAACATGTGGCACACCCCACTCCCTCCTCACACACATAGACACACACATATTTACCATCTGGCCTGTTCCTCTCTGCAGTGTGAGTGTCCCACACAGCTCAAAGTGCACAGATGTGCAATCAAAATATTCCCATGGTCATGCACACATGGAGACTTTCCCTGTGTCATGGTAACAGTTCCAGTTTCTTCTGAGTAATTTGGATATGTAATTTCATTATAATGTACTAAGGCTGTTACACACAAAAAAATAAATAATAAAATTGTTCAATACAGGCTATGGCTTGCACGAGATATCAACAGTATGACAACCTTGAGTGTTACAAAGAACATAAGATAGTCGTTGTTGTTGCTGTGTTTATTTTTATTGCCGAGTGCTTTTACACGGACGTGCCGTCCGGTTAAACTGTAAATAAAGTAAAAAAACAAAACATCAATACTTAGTATTGCAGAATTCAATCAACACAAACTTAAACATAGATTTATTAGCTAGGCTTGACTAACCGGTTATAAGGCAGTTTATTCTTAGAACACTTCGTCATTTAATAAACATCGGCATTCAACTAGCAGTGCAGCAAACACAGCTAGCATCGGGCTAATTAGCACTAGCAAATTCAGCAAGCTCACGCTTAGAACAGATAACAAAAAACTCATCTCCCCACAGCTTACAGCATTAATAACTCACCACGTTGGGCAACACTCATGAACGCCAGTAGAATATGATTTTATTGTAGCTTCAGCTTGTTAGCTTCAGCTAACGGCAGACTCGGTGTATTACTGGCCCTGCCGTAAGTTTCTTCTCTTGTTTCACCTCCCCTCCACTACCAATGCAAAACAACTACAGAGCCCCCTAGCGGAATGGGAGGAGTGAATCCAACATTGAGTAAAAATAATGCTGTTTTGTGGCATCACATTTTACACACAATTATTTAAAACAAAAAAAAAATAGAGTATTTTAATTTTTCCAGTGTTTTTATTCAGTCTAAAATGTGGAAATTGTTATCAATGCAGTCAAAATATGATACAGCTAGTCTGGGAGAGGTCAAAACCAAAGTAGACTTTTACAACTACTCAAGTTTAAAAAAAAACTTGAGTAGTTGTAGAACTACTCAACCCTAACCCTAACCCTAACCCCAGCAGTTTATTCCAACACGATTTATGAACGTATAAACTAGTGTCATGTTTGTTTTGAGTTGTTATTTGCACAGATTATTTACACAGGAAGTGGGTGGGCAACCAATAGGTTTCTGAAACATGTACTTAGAACAGAACATGTACAGCTTTTTGGAAAAAAAAATGTCTGATGTGAAAATACAGTGGTATGAAAAACAGAGTATAGTCGTTTTTGTGTGCACTGTTTTATTTGTCTTTCTTTACACTACCTTGCCTTTTATTTACCCTTTGCTTACTTCTTTGCGTGTTTAGTTCTCAGTATATCTCTACTTTCTTGCTGTAACTATTCTCATCTGCTTCACTACTAATGCAAATATATTGAAAGTTTAAAAGTAAAAAAATAGCATTCCATATTTGCTAATGCCATTTGGGCGTTTGAGTTGTTTAAGATGTTAGAAGTCTGCTTTTGTCTTGACTGCTCTTGGACAAGCCATTAGCTTTGTCCTCAGATAGCAAACTAATCTGAATAATCATCAGATAATACCAAGAAACTTAGCTTCTGCAGGTTACTTATTGTCTTCTAAGAACTTTTTACAGAACGTCTCTTCAAAATCTCAGAGCTTGCTATGTCAGTGTTTTGTAATATTTTAAGCTCTTCAGTTCAGTTTGAACTGATGTTGACCTTATATACTATATGTAAGAAATTACACAAAAGTTTCCCACAATATACAAAACTTTTTCAACTACAGTGGGCAACAATTGTACCATTACTCAGAGGTATGGTTGTGAATTTGTCTTGGTCTTGGCAGCAATAACCTCAGCTAAAATTTCCTCACATCTCACTGTTCTCCAACAGGCGCTCAATGCCCATAAGCATGTTGACCTTTTGGGGTCAAAAATCATTGTTTCCTCTCCTTCCACTGTGTGGTCTCCGGTGTATAATTGACATTTAATAAAGGCCTCCGTTAGCACGGGGCCATAATGGCACTGAATAAAAGAATAGAGAGGGTGGAAAAGAATAAAACAGGGGGGAACAGGACAGATTTTGGGACACATGTTGACAATGAATGTTTGCGTGAAGAGTAAAATAAAAAGAAGACAGGGCAAGTGAGAGGGGGAAAGGCAGGGCAATCTTCAGAGATGGAGGACGCTAGGGGGGAGAGTAAGGGAATGAAGCCCAGAGGATGAGGGACTGTTGTCTAGCTGCCAAGCCCATCTGTCTACTTTCACATCATTTCAATCAACCACAGAGAGTGAGAGTACTTGCTGCAAGAGATAGAGAGAAAAACTGTATGGCCTTTCTTAGAAATAAAGGATGTGTTTAAAGGAGTGGCTCTTTTTTTCATATGTTTTAGACCAACTGAACTTGGCCCAGTTTCAAAGTCTGCACAAGGGGAAAACCAAGTTGAATCATAATGGTTCACAAAATGTGAAAAGTAAACAACTGTGTGGGCACAGTGCGGTTTGTGACTTAATGATGCTGCAGTAAAAAGAGTTTTGCCTCAGGCCATGACTGAAGTCTCAATGAAAAGCAAGTTTCAGAAGCCTGTTGTTTTCTGCAAGAGAACAACAAGCTTCAGACTACAACTTCAGAACAGAATTACAGTGTCCCTTATTCACCTATTATTTATTCGCTATACAAAAAAGTTACAAAGAAGAAGGTTGGCAATAAAAGGAGACAAGAGGTAGATCCACACTGTGTGTATGATGTTTTAAGGAATACAAGTGTAGACTTCTGATAATCTCTCACGGAAAGAGAAAACATTCCAATCTCATATGTGAACTACATGGTTTGACATCACTAGAGCCAATTAATCTTTTCTAAATTCTTATTTTTAAATTGGCTTCACAACTCCCCTATGAACAAATTTATTTTGTAACATTGTTTAAATTGCTATGCAGAAAAGAAGAAAACAGTCTTGATAATAAACTGTTTAGCATAATTCCAACAAACACTTCCTGTAACAGCTTCTGGGTCTGTCCCAAGATCTGTTCCACTGGGACGTTTATAAAAACCTGTCTGAAAAAGAGGGCAAGAGAACGCACACTTCCTAAACAGGACCTATGCTAAATATTGCTCTTTAATTGAAGAAACCTTTCTACTATAATTTAAAACAGTTTTTAGAAGTCTGCGAAGTCATAGGCTCTAGGCTTTAAAAGCATCACATAACAATAGCATTATTTATTATGTCTGCACCATATCACAACTGATTAAACCTCAAAGAAACAGCAGGAACGGGGCTGCCTTTGGGCAAAAGTAAATATAAGGGAGTCAACCTGGCATGTCATGAAATGCAACAAAACATAAGTAAGAATGCATGACAGGCAACATGTATCCCTGTGGTATAATTAGGCTACTTGATCACATCAGCCTGCAGGTTGGTTTCCCCTCACCGTAAAATATGCAAAGTGGCGCAGGAAGCCGCTTTCATAAAGAAAGCAGGTTCCCATATAATTAATTCAAGTCAGTTATTTCTTTTGTAATCTATAGCAATTAAAAAAGTCCCTCCTGAAGGAGGTTCCCAAAGTGGGTTCAGTAAACTACGGGAAGTCATAACTCAACAAGTGTGAGGTGCTGAGATCTTCTTCAGAAATGAAAGTGAAGAAAGAAAAAAAAATGATGAAAAAACATAAAACATAAAAAGTTAAAATGATAAAAACAGTAGTCACAAAATAATTTATTGGTTATTAAACCTGTGTGCATTGCTAGTATATTCTTGTTTTGTTGACACCTACGTATTACGATTTTTAGTTTCAAATCTCTCTTTCATTTAATATTTGGGTTGAAAGACAAAAAATTAGAATGCACTGACTGTAGTCTCACACCTGAAACTGATGAAAACTATTTTCAGCTTCCGCCATTTAATAGGTGCGTCTTCGTTTTTGCATTTTTGAAATTATGTTTATAGGCTTTGTTGAAATAACATATGAAAATGTTGATGTTTCAAATACCTATTTAGATCATTCTCAGAGACATTCCCAGAAATATTTAAATAATATGCTGGCTCTTTAACTGTTTTCAGCTTCTTGCATGTTTTTTTTTCTTTTTCTTTTCTTTTTTTTTTTTTTTGCTAATCTGTTTACACAAAATCTTTGATGCTGTCACAGACACAGTGCTGTACAAAAGTAGATTTCTATTGGACAGCAGTTTGCATAAATTAAGCTAAGATGTCCAGATCAAGAAATGGGGAAAGCAGCCCAAGACCATCAACCTACCACCTCTGTGTCTGATTGTTGGTATGGTGATTTTTCTAATAAGATCCTGTGTTAGTCTATGCAAAGTTTATTTCAAGAAAAAAAATATGTAAAATGTTTGAACAGAAAAATATTTTCATAATTCAATTCAGCAATTGCATGACTGAGACTGAGCAGACATTTTACTGAAGGTTTAGTCAAAAGCTCCTTTATGATTTCAGGATTTGAGATGTTCATTTTGTTTTATACAACAGCTGGATAGGGGTTTTATTATATTTCCTATTCATATGGTCAAACAGACATCTTGTCATTATTTTTGCCTCTTTCTTCTCTTCCTCCTTTAGTACCTGTAACCAGAGACTTGAAGCTGTTAACGGTCACAGTGTAGGGGTGTATGTGTGTGTGTAGGTGCGTGGGCGTGCGTGTGCATGTGTGAATGTTTGTTTGGAGACACGTGTTTCATATAAACAGACTTGGAGTGAAACGCCTGTCAACACCATCCCTTGTCCACAAAGAGAGGCAACCAGTGAATCATAACCACACTTTTTTTTTCAATTTGTGGTGTGAGAAAGAGAGAGAATTTGCATAATTTCTTGAAGACTAACAAGTACAATGTAAGGGTTTATTTCTGAGAATCAAGATTACAACAGCTACCAGCGGCTTTCACCTTTGCTAGATCCATCTGACAACATATTCTGCCTTTTCTGCTGTTTTTCTGTCTTTTGTGCTTCTCTTGGCGATTTGTTTCAAGAGAGATTTTTGGTGCTGCTGTGTTCATATACTTTGCAGAGTTGCATGTTAGGGCTTTGTGTATTCCTGACACAACTTTTAGGGTTTCATATGCGTAGTTAGAATGAAGGGTGGCAAACAAACATCTCCTTAACTAGAGGTTATCTGTCAGTCAGCAAGTCAAGGTTCAAAGATGCTACACTTAATGCTGTTTCATAAAATAGGAATAAGTTTTCAAAAGGTTTTAGTCAATATCAATATCAATATCAATGACTCTAATTCCTTGTAAAAGTAATCAGCATGCAGCATCATATTTTAAAGAAGTACATTATTTTAGCACTTTTAGGCTTTAATCATCTGACTACTGCCTTTGTGTGGGTCAGTTTTTGCTTCCACATAATAAAAACAATGCTAAATCAACTTAAGTAAACAGCTCATTTGAATCATTACATTGCCATTCAGTTTAGTAACACTGACAAAAATCCATATTTTCAAAAGATATCAACATAAACCACGTGATCACATGCATGAACACTGACTGCATATCAACTGTCTTCTTCCTGGGACTTTTAAACTTTTTAGCATACTGCTGAAATGACAGATAAAAATTCATCAACTCTATTAATAAGATGTTTTGATTTTTTGTTGTTTGGAATTTATTGTAACTAGTATTGTAATATAATCTATTCTTCAAAATATGACAGACATCCTTGATGTGATAAACATCATTGACTTTAAGCAGACATACAAAGGCATGGAGCTGTTTGACTCCTACCTTTTACTTTATATTTTGCACTGAATTCACAAAGCAGACTGCCCAAAATTGATGAAGCACTAACACAGCCTATCATGTCTCACATTGGGAGCTTATTTGAACTGTCAGGTCACAGTAGTTCTGTCTAAACACTAATTAACTAAGATCTCCAAAGTCCTGACAGGATATTGTTTAACACTTTGAAGACATCTCAATGGAAGAATTGCATTTCTAAATTATGGTTCTGAAAATGATAAAACTGAGTTATTAAAAGAATGAACAATCCTTTTAACCGTTTTATTTGTGAATAATAAACATTGAAATAATTAATGTTAATATGAATTACATATAGTGCACATGGATATACTGGTCTAATTTCTATTTGTCAATGTCAGTGTCATTTTATTCATAAAGGCATATTTAAAACTTAGAGTATTGGACTAAAGTGCCGTACTGTTTAAACTCAGAATTGACTTGCTTTAAAGCACACACCACTATTCCATCATGAAGCACTCAGGTTTTATTTTGAGCTGTTTTTTTTTTTTTTCCTTTACGTATCCCGAAAAGCTTTATTTCATGTTTTTGTTTCATACACGCTTTTAGTTGTCAGCGTTCTTTGCGTTTTAATTAGTCTTTACCTTCTTCTGCATTTTAACACCCTGATTTTCTACTCTCTTTGGTAGATCCTTCATATTCAGCAATGTAATTTGTTTGGTCACTCACAGAAATATTGTTTTTCTTGTCCAAATTTAGATTTGCTCAGAGTCTATTTGACTGAAAGCTTTGAATCTATTATGTTGCAATTGTATTTCAATACAAATACAACTTTCTAAGTGTAGCTAAGGAGTTATGGCTCCAACAATTTCTATTTTATTTGATATGATTCATATGACAAATGACGTGTCGCTCTAGTCAAAATATCCTCCTGACTACTTTCTGTTACACTTGGGTTGCGAGTCTTTGCATTTCAGTTAATGGCCGTAAGCTAAGAGGGAAGCGTTAGGTGTAGAAAGTTAAAAAGGTCAAAGATGTAAAGAAGACACCGTTGTTGCCAGTCACATTTTCACGCTGATACATGCTTCACCTTGGTGAAGGTTTAGTGAGATAATGGAGGAAAAAATGCCGGGGGGGCCAAAATATTTCCCTATAACTTCTCTTTTTCTTTTCCATATTTATCCTCCCACTCTTCTCATTTTACTTTTTAAGGTCAAGCTCAACCAAATTGCCATATTCTAATTAACTTGGAGAAAGCAAACTGAGTCCCATACCATCTTCACAAGGTCTTCTGCTTCTGCTGAAAATGTCATACACACCTTTCACACAAACACAGAACATGTCTCTTTCCTGAATGATTTGATGGGTCGACATTCCCATGGTATTTATATTTCCATTTTACTGTTTGAACAGATGAAAGTGACACCTTTTTTAAAACATTTCTTTCAGGGTGTTAAAGAAGGAAATAGCATCTTAAAATAGACCAACAGATGTACCTCACTTTAACTTAAACGGTAATAATAATCTTTTAGAAGCTTACTGCATGGATATATATCATATATACCGTATATACAAATACAAATATCAATGCATATACAAATATATACAGTATATACAGGGGTTGGACCAACCCCTGTATATAGTATATATGCATTGATATTTGTGCAGTTTTCACAGAAAACTGCACAAACAGCTACAAATTTCTAAGACTGTGAACAGGGTGGGGAGCCCAGTAGCATCAGAGACAGCCAGCAGCCATTTCTTGTGCTTGGTGGAGCTGTCAGAATGCATTGCATTGTCCCCTTTCTTTTTGGTAGAGTGGGGCATGTAGTTGTCCGTCAAAGAGCGGAAGGATGAAGCAAAGTAGGTGTCTTCATCCTTGAGGACAAATTTTCTCACATGTAGAAAAGGTAGACTTGCAAACACACAAACTCTGACAGGGTGGATCAGCAGAGTGGAATGCAAAGTGAGGCCTGGTGATGTGACCCATCTGCTGGTCCTGCTGATTCTTTCAAGAACCTGACACAAATAGAACAGATTAAACCGAATGGTATATGACATGTGACTTCACAGAGTAACTCCAGCCAAGGTAAAGTTATGAAGTTTGTTCTGAATTTAGTTTAGACACTGATAGTAAAAATTTAATGATTTTCCCAAGTTTGCCACCTTACTTTACTTTGACACTAATAAACATCCATACTTCCTTCGGGCTACTCTAACTCAGTGATGTGTGCAGAGACGAGAGCAGACCTGCCTGTCACATCCACAATTACAGCAGGAGAATGTAATTACTTGTCTATTTCAAATATTCAGAACTGTGCAAAAGCACACCAACTGTTTTGAATGAAACTTTACAGGAAGAGGACTTTCATGTAAAAATAGTTTCCCCTGACTTTTTGAAAGTTTTCATTTTCTTTGCACTTCAGCATAATTTTCACAATCCAACTAGATTATGAACCAATGTTATGTCTGCACAGAACCAATTTTAATGTGAGCCTTAAATCACTTTCTTAAGACTAGCTTGTCTTAAAGGCACAGTCCATTTCTTTAACTGAAGTTAAATAAAATACCAAAACTACCAGAATATGAGGAATAACAAGAAAGCCAAGTCCTGTATGCAATTTGACAAAAGCACAGACACTGTTGTTGATAGACAATGAGGGTACAGGCAACTCTTATAAATGTTTTTAAAAACTGGATTGTGGTTTTCTCGTAATATAATTAAATCTAGAATATGTATCTACAGAGCCGTTCAGGAACAGCCAGAAGAAAAAGACATTCAGAAGAATTGAACTGTTGAACTGAAATAGTTTTCAAGACTACCTGGCATAAAAGCAAATATAACTTTTATTATATTCATCAAAATCAAATCATCAAAATCAGTTTTATTTTTTCCTGGTTCTTTTTTTGGGTTGTTTTGAAATAATGCCAAGAAAAATAAGACATCAGCCATAGAAAACTGATTTGAATTTCACTCTATTCGGTTTAGATTTTCTGATATGGAAACTGGAAATGTTAAAGTCGTTGCTGAACTCTTGTTTAGTCATCAGTCTTAAATCATCAGTTATTGCGTGTCACAACAAAACAGGCTAGTGTCTGGCTGCTTTTTCGTGGTTGGTGAAAACATAAAACAATGGATGGCTGGCTTTGCAGTTGCAGCGTTGTGCGTGTGCTTGTGAGCTTCATTGGAAGAGACCAGGCGGTTGGCCCATACTTTGATCGTCTTCTGCCAACACCATGTCTGTTTGTTTACTGTACAACAAGATAAGAAAAAACCAAAACATAGTAAATGCCACTCATGCTCGGGTACTCATAAGTTTCATTGGAATGCTGCTGTGGTTCTCAGAAGGCAACTGGATCTCCATGGAGGAGGTGGATGTTGTTTGCTGCCATTGTAAACCATTAAACACAACCATTAACTAAAGCCTGAAAGATTTGTGCCATTCTGTTGTGTATACTACTACTTTTTTTAAAAGACAAAAATACAAAATTGTGAAGCATCAACCACACAAGCCAGTGTTGCATTATGAACAAGATTAAGTCAGTTATTTGATGAAACAAATCTACTTCTGACTTTGATGATTTTTGTCTCAGGAAAACTGGTGAGTGAAGCACACATTTGTACACTTCACAAATAAAGGCCTCTTGGTACCTTTAAAAAAGATGTGCAAAAAGCCTGAAAATAAATCCAACTTTTCTTGAAACAGCATAAAGTCACACTGAAAATTTTAGAAAAATTCAACGCCTGGTCTGCGTACATTTATTCAGACAGAGATATCGCTTAACTAAATGGTGTTGCTATATTGCTTTGTTGTACTGTAAGTTGTATAATTTGCAACTTAGTTGTATAGTTTGAATGAGTTTACTAAAACATCTTAATGCCCTCTTAAATCATTTCTTCTATAATAATCAACAAGAATCTGTGTGTAAACATGTTGCTGATATACAGAGCCTGAATGCAATGCACTTGCATAATTATCAAACATTCCTTGGGGTCAAACCAGTTTTCTGTGATACTGATACAGTTATATTCAAAAAATGAGAAGTCCCAATGTCAGATCAAATGTACCTTTTGAAAATAACCTATTTCATATACTTTTCTTTAAATTCACATTTCTGTAGTAAAAATTATTTTTGTCTGATGTAATAAGGAATAAAATGACATATTTCCACTAGCTGTAAAAAGAAATGCATCATAGTTAATAGAAACAAAAGGCTTTTAAAAATCAGTCTGTTTCAGTAATCTGTATGTGTGTTCACTTAGTCAATTGAGTTACTGAAATAAATTAACAATATTCTAATTGAATGAAAAGGACTGCCCAGTGATATTTTGTGCAAATTGAATTAGTTACAGACCAAGTACTGTGAAATAATCACACGTTTATGGCTGGAACCCTGGGTTTTGATCTCTGCTCCTTTCACCTGAATAGCAAAGTCACATCCAATTCTGCAATCAGCAGCTGCCTTTCACAGTTTGTGTGAAGCCACAAAAGCAGTAAAGTGTAGTCACTGAAACACAATCTAGGCTGTAGTTTTACTGCTGAAAATCACAGTTTTTAATCGCATTGTGGAAGTGCTTCTCCAACTTTTAACCCTACGGCATTGTGAAGGGTTATCTGCTCAGCCCTGTTTTACACAACAGTGGCTAATAGTAGAAAAGGAGCCTTAACAGGTGCATAAATTAAGAAATAATCTGTGTTAATTACACAGATTATTAAAGACAGGCTTAAACATAAATGTAAAGTACAAATTGCAAGAAAAAGTAATTTCTCACAACACACCCGTAGTTTTTATTTTTGATAGCATATTTCCTCATTTTCTCTGGTATATTTACAAAAAGTGTTGCAAGGCCACTGGAGCTTATACATATATATTAAATATATATTATATATATATGTGTGTGTGTGTGTGGGGGGGGGGGGGGGGGGGGGGGGGGGGGCGTGTGGGCGTGTGCGCGTGGGCGTGTGTATAAAAACTTTGTCAAAGTGGAGGAATCACAGAAATATTTATCCTGTTTAAAAGTTTAAGGAGGAGAAAAAGGGCCTTGGCACTAAACCCCTTAGTGAAGCAAGAGGAATGAAAAACTGCAATGTAAAAGGACCTATTAGTCTCAGAACATGGGCATTAGCATGATAGTAGACTTATCCTCAGGGCTGAAGGGGAGGGACGCTGTCTCCGTGCTTTCAGCTTCCAGAGAAAGCGGGGGTTCCTATACATAGACACACACATACACACAAGCTTGGGGAAATGCAAAGTGGGGGCCTACACAGGCACATGGGCAAACCCAGTAAACAAGGGGGAAAAGGAGGCGGGGAGGAGAAAGGGCGGGGCCCAGCAGTGAAGGAGAGCAATGTAGAGACTGAAGAATTAAACCTGTTCACAACAGACCAAGAAGAGGGAAACCATTAAAAGATGCAAGGAGCAATTTGTAATACTCCAAAGGATAACAATGCTCTGCAAGCTTACAAAAGAAGTTCATATCTTTTTTTTATATTTCTCTGTTTTCAGGCTTGTGAATTAACAAGTAAACAGTATGACTACTAAACTCTGTTTCAGCAAGAATTGGAAGCTTTGATTTTAAGAACTTTGAAAATTTGGAAGTTTTTTTCATGAGGTTATAGAAATAAAAAGAGAAAATTATGGAATCAAAGGATCCATAATCAGAAGGATTGTAAACAAGGGGCAGGGTTGACCTGTATAGAACAACTTGACCCACACTGGAAGTTTGCAATCCAGCATTCCTGTTCTAAATCCAAAAACTCAAAATTGAGCAACAGAAACACTTGTTCAATCATGTGTGGTCATACAAACATGCAAACACAAGAGTTGGGCATGTGGGTGGCAGATGAAGGGAGTTTTCTTAGTTTGGAGGCACTGTGGCCATTTATGCACAAAGCATTTGTTGATATAGTATAAAGATGGAAGTCACACAAGCAACTCATGCAGGGCGAGGGCAACAAATGTAGAGAATGAAGCTCATTGTATGGCGATTTGAAAGATGCTGAGCATGGTGCGGCGGTTGTGTAGGTGACGGGAGGGGGCTTCTAGAGCTGAACAACAGAGTTGAAAGTGCGCACTGGCATTGAAGTCTGCGGTGACTAAAACAATCAGCAGGCAGAGGCAGGAGGTTGAAGGCGCTACACTGGGGAAGACACCTCCAACGAGCCTCTGGAAATATGATAAATGGGCTGTTTAATGACAGCATTCAGAGGTTTTCGACATGGCAAGACATTGAAGGATTAGGCTATGGGAGTCAATATTAGTGTTGGTGGCATTAGGGAAAGCCTGTCTGGTTTAAACAGAGCCAGGAATAAAGCGCTTCCATCTGATGTCAATGTTTGAACAATGATTCTAATCATTTGCAAAGACATGAGGTCTGTGTTGGTTTGCCTAAGATCAGCCAACGCAGCATGACACTAGAAAGAAAGGGCTGCAGAAAGTCGAGGCAGAAGAGTTTTATGAATAGTGCCGTGAGCTAAAAATTGCTGTAAATATTATAACTGAACTAGATTTGAATTTAAAAACTGATTTACAAAAGCCAAAGAAAAATAGAATTTCTGGATTTCTTAAGCCTTTTATCATTTGTAATAAAAACACATTCTATTTTTTTTTTTTTGTTTGGAAGCTGGTCATCAGAAGTGACCCCTCCCAAACTGACCACTGTTCGCATGTTGAAAATCCAGCAGAGTTTCCACATTGACCAGACTTGATTGCACTGGGATGACCATACGGTGACTAGTTACTGGGGAAAGGTGATGCCAAGTGTTATCAATTAGATTAAGACTTAATATCCAGACTTTAAATCTGCTATTCTATGACAGCAATATACTTTGATATAAAATATTTCATTGTTTCTTTGATTGTATTTTAGTTTATGTATTTTCAGATAATGGATGGGACAGTGAAATATTCAAAGGTTGGCATATTATTCTAACAGTCTGCTTTGAACTTCTCCAACCTTATCCCTGACCCTTGTGGTGTGTGCTCCTTGTTCTTTTTGATTCAGCCGGACATTAAATTACACACAGGTAAACTGTATTAGTAGACTGTAACCAACACGGGAAGTTGATTACACTGGAATTCATCTAGAGGTGTCAGAATAAACGGGACTGTATAAAAAGACTCAAAATAGAAAAGTGTTTTCTTTCTATTTCACAGTTGTGCACAAGAATCTGTTAACCTGTCACAAAAAAATCCCATTAGGAATCCCTGAAGTTTGTGGTTGCAATGGGACAAGATGTGAAAAGATTCAAATAGAATTAAAACTTTGGCTTGTATTGTTTGACATTATTGTACATGCATCACACAGAAACTTATTCAATGGAACAAGTCAGAAGATTTTTATCCAAAAGTTAACACAAAATGTATTATATACTTCTAAACATTCCTGACCATCCTTAGTGGGGGTTTTTTTTGTTGTTGTTTTATTTATTTATTTTTTACATATAACATGTTTTCTTATCCTACAATGATGTTATTTTTTTCTGGAAATATCTGAGAAACATTGTTTATGTAACTGATGAGTCTACAAAGGCTGACATCAGCCATCAGAAGTAAATCAGAAACTAATAGAAAACAATAGAATCAAATTCAATAAAACACATGACTTAACACACACTGACAAGGACACGCAGTAACTTGTTTTGCAGGGGACTTTTCTTGCAAATAGTATATGTTTCAAATGTTTGTTTTAATCCATATTATTTTCAGGTGAGCTTGCCCAATTTTGTCACAGGAAATTCAAAACTTCCCCACTTCCAACTGGCACTAAAGTTTCCACTGCAGCTTGGCAAGGAAATGAGGCTAAATGGCACATTGTGACAGATAATAAGCAAATTTAAGTACAATCAAGATTTCACCAATACTAAATGGGAACTTCATGGAAAGTTCAACAGCTCTACAAGTGTTTGCATAAACTCAGACAATAGTGAGAAAGAACCATGGAACCTTACAGTTTTGTGAAGGGTTGTGGTATTGGTGTGTGTAGGCGTGTGTGTGGGGATGTGTGGGGGCGTGCGCAGGGTGTGTGTGTGTGTGTGTGTGTGCATGCATGTAGAGGTATCCCTATAAGACAGAGGGAATATGCTTGGCCCGCCTACAGCTGTGATGAATGGGTCTGAGGCTTTGTACCACAATGCCCCTCACTTCATTACTGTCACATGGAACAGATGGTGCCTTTCACCGTAGCATCACATGTACGTGCACGCACGCACACACACACATAAATACATCTCCTTTTTGGGGATGCCGTAGTTGCAGTGTGTGAGCACACACATACGGATGAAGGGTGGGGAGGGTTTCAAGCGGGCTTAATGAATTCTACACCACATGCAGCTTCTGTGCTCAGCTGAGGCCCAATTTACAGATCTGAAGAGCAACCAAATAAAAAATTAGATCACGGGAATGAAATGTTAAACAAACCAAAGAGGGGGTAATTGAATGAAGCCGGGAATAAACAGAGACCCGCGTTCCATCTTCCAAATGGAAAATTGTTTTTGTTTTTTGGGAGGCTTAATTTGCCTGTGCCACAAGACAGAGACGCCTAATGTTTGAGGAAAAACAATGATGTGTTTCTGTGTGAAGATTTGCGTGTGTGGGGGTGCGTGGGGGTGTGTATTTGTGCCTCAGGGACATACAGGGAAGATAAAAACAGGATGAAATTCAACTGGTGTTCAGAGCAAGATAAACACTCCCACTAAGATGGAAGAGTTGTCTATTTGTTTTTCTAATGACTAAAAACACAAATACTTAAACAATCACATAAAAAAAACAGCAAGGATATATTTTCTTTTCTCATTTTCAAAATCAAGGAGCTAAAATTTCTTTGGTTTGTTTTCCTCCTCCTCATTCAGACCCCAGTCTCCTGCTCATAGCCTCTGGTTGTGTGACATTTTTATGAAAGGGTATTGACTCTCTACCCACTATGGAGTTGCATGTTGTGTCAGAAAACTATTCATTCCTCTGGGACTTTTTCAAATGTATTCATGCTACAACTGAAAACTTCACTGGTATTTTATTTTTAGCACCAAATAGTAAATAATTTTAAAGCAAAAGAAAAATTACTTTCTCTCTTTGTATGCTTTATTTTCCTAATTCAAATGTGAAAAGTGTATTTTGTGCAGCATTCACAGAGATAATTTCTTTATATTAGTTTGTCCTTTTCAGAATTCTGCACAACTTTGTCTTAGTCTTTCCCAAAGGATGACACTAGATGCAGCATGATTACATGATTAAATGTGAACCAGTTTAAGAGGCATGAATGCATTTGCAAGCTACCATAAAAGATTTCTCTGTCACTTGTGACCGTTATTTTTCTTCCTCCACTCTGGTCACAAATTAACAAATCTCAACTCACTGAATTGCCCAGGAGTTTCCCGGGTAGAGATAATGGAGGCTGAGGCAAATCCCTTCAAGATCTTTTTTATCTTATTATCATGTCCGCTTTCCATTTTACTTCCAGTCTTCCTCGTGTGGCCTAAACAGTTTCACCTGTCTCAAAAAAGAGATGTCTGTGTGCAGGGGCAAAGTTCACAAAGAAACACACTAGGTTTTAAAGTCACACCTGCCTATAAAAATGGCCAATCCAAACACTATCTTAACTTTGCGATACACCCCCTCTCCACACACACACACACAAAAACTCAAACATTTTTATTCTGGTATCTAACTGAAAATCAGAACTGCTGATAGAGGAGCAGAGACCACACGCCATACACTGCCAGATCTGACCTCTATCTCCAAATAGAGTCCAGACAACATAGTATTATCTTGTTGGTTTAGCATTAAGCAAACTGTGGCAGCACACCGGGCCACTAGCTATTGGTTCCTCTTTTCCACTATCATATTTTTGTTTGCTATCTTGACCTTCTGCTATCTTTAAGGAGGCAATTAGGAAGGCATCTTTAAAATAAACGAATACATGAATATACTTAGATATATATATTTATATATAGGTATAAATAAATGTATACTTATGTTTATATGTATAAATATAAAGTAATATAGGAGGACAAGAGAGATAAATTGCTTTGGATTAATTATAGGAGAAGGGGCGGAATCAAATGTTTATTCTTTTTCAGAAACTAAATTGAATTCATGTTATTCTTTGCCTCTTAAATTTTTCTGCTTTATTTTTTTATTTGCATTATTATGACGACTTTTTTTTGTTTACAATGTTAAGAAAAAAACAATGCATAGTCAGACATTTATTACTGCTACCAGAATATCCAAATAAAGTAAGACAAGGAATGTGCATTGGGGTATTTTTGCAAGTGTCATAAGTTTCTGTACTCAAGTGAGGTCCATGAAAATAGCAGAGGAAGATAAAATTGGTTTTGAGAGAAGCTGAATTTTTGCATTAATATTCTCCCCTCTGGGAAGCAAAAAAGAAGTCAATTTAGATGGCTAATTTAATTTGGATTAGCAACATGCAGCAGTGTGAATTACTCAAACAATAGTTGGTAGGACAAGCATGTGCTTTCTTTATAATTAATGTTTTGTCTGGGTCCAGTTGGCGTCTTCCCACAAAATAACAAAAACCCCAAACCTGTGTTGTTCTTCCATCTGTAAGCAGTAAAGAATCTCTGCAAGAAAAGCAAACGCCATTCTTTTGTTGCCTATTGTGTTGAAATTGTCACAGGAACGGATCACCAGGAAGTTAATCAGACCTGATGTTCTGATGCCAAACCACAGAGACGCTCAGGATGGGAGTTTGATTGATCAGGAAACAAGTGGGGCAGATTCTCTCCTCCTGGCTTCCTCTGCAAAGACGAGCATCTGAATGGCAAACTTAGTTAATTTCCACACCCTGTGGCTTCATCCCTGTCAATCTTCGATAGAGTCTCTCTCTCCAATCTGTCAGAAAAGGGGGGGAGTAGGGTTGTGAGGATGCTACTGTTGTTATCGGTGTAGTTCTTAGTGTCTTTCACATCAGTGAACGTGGACCCCCCAGTAGGGGTGAAAGCACATCACACATTCCTGCGTCTACAAGGAGATTAGTTATCAATGCGGTCACACTGGATACCTCCAGGTCAAACAGAGACACGTGTGTGGTTCCACCACAACAGCACAGCAGCTTTTTCGCCAACTGGATTGGAGATAAAACATCTATCCCAGCAGTCAAAACCAGGCAATGCATCGTCTCAGCACATTACGTGATCATACCTGAAGGATCTTTAATAATGTCTGAGTTGGAGCCTGTTACAGCTTGAAGAGCAGAGTGTGCTTCTGGGCCACACTAGGGTGCAGAACATTCCCACTGCATTTACCCTCTCTGCAGGTTTAATGAGCCAACACAAAACATGGCCTCATACATACAATGCAAATGTCCTCATACTCCCCAGTTTGTTAGTTTTTTTCTTTCAATTTAGTAATGTGATAGCTGCAAAGTACAATGTGTTTCAAGGGGATTTTATGCAAAAGACTAATGCAAAGCAGTTTATAATATTGCAGATGAAAATAATTGCAGGGAAATTCTGGAAGAAACCCTGTTTTAGTTCTGCAGAAAACTTCAGACCGGAGCCTAGATTCACCTTCTACTAGTAGTTGGACATGCATGTCAGTTCACCAGGTAAAAACTAACTCCTTGTTTTATTCCTTGCTTTTCGGAGAGAGTCTGGACCTCAGCTATTGAAAAACAATTGCTTGTTGGAAGCATGGACTCAATTGGATGTGATTTTATCCAGTAACCAGTGTTTGACCATGACCTATGTAACGCACCAGTTCAAATGTGGAGGAAGCTACGTTATGAAGCTTACCAGAAATTGCCTGCGCTATAAACAACTGTCCACCACTGGAAAGTCAAACAAGATGGCTGTTAGTAAGACCTGCCGGCTTTAGGGCACAAATTTAAAAATCAGTAGAGTCAAGGAAACAGTAAATTGATATGTGACATATTTCTTTACTTCTTGCTCTGCCATTGCCAAACTACAACCATAAGCGGACAACAATTCAAATACAGTGCAGAAACTCAATGTCATCATTCACAATTCCTCCCTATGATTGCTGATTGGCCCGGATGAAATGCATCCTGGGAAATTGAGCTGAATGGGACAAATCCCAGAAGAAGCACTGAATAGATATGAGTGACCAGGATATGTGTCAGTACATGGCTGGTTCAGATAAAAGTAAATGTGCATGGTAGGATTAGGCCTGTCCCGATAAACAATAAATCAATTAATCACACGATAAATTGAAACTATCAACCTCATTTTAATTTTTGGCTTTATTGTTTCTTTGGGCCTTTTTCTCTTTCTGTTAATGACACTGAATGAAAAAGGCTCAACTCCGGTGCTCTCCACTGACCTCTCTCTTCCTCATTTCCTTAGTGTAATGCCCAGCACACACTAGTCAATCTTAGAGTTGTCGGCCGATTGTCGGCCCATTTTCAAAACCTGAGAGACCACACATTAGCCAACAGAAATCCTAGGTATAACGGTTCGATTGGGTTCGATCCTGCCATGTGGTGTCCAACAATGGGCACCAAATAATGGCTACAAGTCCAGTTAATTAATTTTAAAACCAGGCATTAATCAATGCTTTACTACAATCTACCTGCAATGCATGTGGCTAGTGTCAGTCCTGACTGAATGAAAATCATTATAACCTATTTATGTCACGTTAACGAAGAACAGCTGAAAAGTTACCAGGTTTATCAACTGCAGTAGCAATTTTGCTCCAACTCCTCCCCTTGTCATTTCTATGGATATTCCTCTC
This sequence comes from Xiphophorus hellerii, assembly GCF_003331165.1. Lineage (NCBI taxonomy): Eukaryota > Metazoa > Chordata > Actinopteri > Cyprinodontiformes > Poeciliidae > Xiphophorus > Xiphophorus hellerii. The sequence continues at coordinate 15,957,889 of NC_045673.1, forward strand.
ACAAAATGTTGAACAAACATTAATGTTGTTTCCACATATCATCTCCAATGTCCACCAGACTTCAGGTTGCGCCTTGTCAGCTGTTTGGGATTCCTCTCCGTGCTTTTCCCTCTGAAAGGACGGAGGGAATCCGCGCTTTCTGATTGGCTACCTGTCACATTCAACAGGCTGCGTTAACGCTCCCTGTCGGGGAAAACCCCTGATTTAGATTGGAGCGGCCACAACGATCTACCGTAACACACCACACACTACAGGATGATCGGTTACGAAATCTCAAGCGACAATCTTAGAATAGCCAATGTTCTGAAAATCGGGGCAAAAAATCATGTAGTGTGAACTATTGCATCAGGTAGTCGGATGTGCCCGTCTTCTCTATTTAAATCTAATTATTACTGAAGGGCAACATAATATACAGACTTCATAATCTGCACTCTTGGTTGAATGCAGTATTTATTTGCACTTTGGCTTTACTTTGTTTAGTTTTTATTCAAGTACATTTTTTGTTAATGGAGACTGAGAATCCATTTTGTTTTTGTTTTTGGTTGTTTTGTTTAATTTGTTTATCAGTTCCAGTGTTAAGTGTTCTTTTGAAAATAAAGTGTATCTATCTTTGGCAGGAAATCGCATGCATTATTACGTCATTTCCATTAAATAAGTGTAAAAAAGTCTTCAAACAATATTATCATTTATCGCAATAATTTTTGAGACAATTAATCGCTGAGCAAAATTTGTTATCGTGACAGGCCTAGGTAGGATACCCCAGTCCTATCCAGGACATACAACTAATGGAAAATATGTGCCACAACTTCAAGGTTGCTAGTTAAACACATTCTCCATCCAACCTCCCTGAGTTTGAGCTATTTTGCAAAGAAGAATGATCGAAATGTTCAGTTTTTATAAGTTCAAAGTTGCTTTCGGCTCTCTCCCGGCGCACCTGCAACCCGTTAGCTCATCAGCCCAGGTATTCTGTTCCAGTGTTCACCCTCATAGTACTGAAACCCCTCTTCTGCTCACACTCCTTGCTGGTTCCTTGCTGGTTTGTACGTATGCAGTACGTTTTCCAAGACATGTGGCGACACGTCTGCTTTTTTTCACGTGGTTCTGTCTCAGACTAAATGCTGATGATTAGGGCTACCAATAAAAACTACTTTGCTTCGCAGCTGTTTAATACAGATGTAACAGAAGAGAATTCATTTGATCATTACTTTATAATACAGCACCCTCCACATGTACTGGGACAAATACTATGGAAAAAATTCAAAGTTTATTCCCGTCATTGCCTATAATCCTTCGCCAAAATTGTTGTACACAACTTTTAATTTGTGTACAATTGGAAGGTAAAAAAAAAATCCACAGAAGAGGATACTACAATTATTGCTTATTGATTTAAGTAATATATATATATTTTTAATGGGTCATAAACCCTGTTATTTCCTCCATTCCCTCCCTGTTTTGCCTTCTGGCTTTTTCATTGTATTTATGGTTTTTGTTCTGCTCTGGCTCCCTGCTCTCCTTGTGGTTTTGTGTTGATCATTTTCATTAAATATTTTCATCACCTACTCCATGCCTCCGATGTTCTGCATTTGGGTCCACAGTCAACCTGCAACACATCATGCCACTGACCTAGAGAGTCAAATATATTAATCATGAAGAATTTTGAAAATCATGTACCTTTTCTTGTCTTCTGTATAGTTATGTTCTACTCTATGTTTGCATATCAGATAAAATCCCAGTAACATGAACTAACATTTATGGTTACGCTATGACAAAATGAGAAAAAAAATGAAAGGCACTGCATTTTAGAGTCTTTACCTCCAGCTAAGTTCCTTATTTTACAATAGGCTCCAGCATTAGCATATCAGTAAAATTTTCATTATCTGGGTCGATTTAAATATGTTGGTGTGCATGTGCTGTTAGGTAAATGCGTTGGCGTTCAGGCGCTGTTGGGTAGAGACACTGCCTGGCCTCTATCCAGGGAGCAGGAATGTGGGGTGATGGAGGAATAAAGAAAAATGCAGTTTCATCTTTTATTGCCCTGTGCAGACCCAGGAGTGGAATCACTTGTGTGCAGTAAAAACATGCTCGACACCTGCTGGCATGTTGACTTAAAACCTTTATCACTATCTGCTCTGTGAGCTTCTGCCTCTGATAAATGGGCTCATGTTGGAATTTCTCCCCTCCAACTAAAAGTCATGCAAAACGCAGGTGTGTTTGGGTGTGTGTTCTAGGTGGCAGGCATGCGTGTGTGTGTGTGTTTGACTTGTAGCAAGGATTGGGAAGAGCTTGTGCATTTAGTCACTCTGTGTTGACATGGTTAATGCTCCAGAAAGTGTAGGTGTTCAAAATTGATTCATGTGCATCGTCTACAACTGTGGAGACCATGAACCATGACAGGACATAAAGAGGTAAAGGCTGGAGTACAGTGGTTACCTAACAAGTAGTGATTAATGGTGAAAAAAAGCAGACGTGTCGCCACATGTCTTGGAAAACGTACTGCATACGTACAAAACAGTTTATGCTTACCACGGAGAATTATTTTAACTGAATGAAAGCGGTGAGTCACGTCTTTGTGTTCCTCTCTGCCTTTGTGACTTTCCGAGCAAAGACGGGCCATCCCCTTGCAGAGTAAAAGCCAGAAAAGAAAGAGCAATGTTCAAAGCTAAAAGAAGGCGGCCAGATATCTTTAGATCGATAACAATTGTGGATTTTTTTTAAGGGGTTCCTGGATGGGATGCTAATCTCTTACACACTTCAAAGTGTTAGGATTAGACTTTTTCTCTAAAGTTAATCCCAGGAATCAAATTACAAGATCTGCCTACAACCGAAGACCCTGAAGACAGCAGAGACAGCAACATTTTCACGTGGTTCTGTCTCAGACTAAATGCTGATGATGAGGGCTACCAATAAAAACTACTTTGCTTCGCAGCTGTTTAATACAGATGTAACAGAAGAGAATTCATTTGATCATTACTTTATAATACAGCACCCTCCACATGTACTGGGACAAATGCTATGGAAAAAATTCAAAGTTTATTCCCGTCATTGCCTATAATCCTTCGCCAAAATTGTTGTACACAACTTTTAATTTGTGTACAATTGGAAGGTAAAAAAAAAATCCACAGAAGAGGATACTACAATTATTGCTTATTGATTTAAGTAATATATATATATTTTTAATGGGTCATTTAACCATACTCAAATTATAGATTTTTTATTTTCAGCATGAGGTGGTACTACTGTACAAAATAAATATATTTTAAGAATGTTTACAATAAGTAAGTCAATAAGTGTGAAGACTGCTGTACATAAATATCTACTTGGCCTAATGTAAACCCATAAAGTGATTGTAAAGATGTACAACTGCAGATAACATTTCAACAACATTTGAGGAGTGAATGTGGTGGAGATGGGTTTTGCAGAGGACCCTGTGGTTCAAGGATGACTATGCAAAATCAGTTTGAATGGAAGCTATAAAGAGAGAGAGCTAAAACAAAATCTAATCTATTTTTTCTTCCCATGTTGACAGAACTATTGGCAAAAAAGAATTGTCTCAGGAATTATGCTATTGCTGTCCTTTGAGATAACTAAAGTTTGTCCATGCAAAAATCTTCAGTGCATTGTATTGTAGTTTTGTGATTGAGCAACATAAAGTGGTGCATAGTTGTTAACTGGAATTAAGAGTTATTTATGTTATTTAAACAAATAAAAATTTAGAAGAGCTGTGTGTATTTGCCCCATTTCCCCAGCTTTCACTCATTTCTATTGTCTCGCTCTGCCTTCTCCACACCTTAGTCCTACACCTAACCCTTAACCCCAAAGCAGCACTATCAAATACAAGGCCACACACACACATACACATATATATATAAAGTGGTCAGCAGATAGGAGCTGTCCCAGAACAATAGAGGTATGTCCCTTGTAGATGTTGCTGCTAGGATTTATAGAGGGCAGCAGCACAGCAGACCTACATGGACTGATAGTGGTTGACCTGTTAGAAGATATAAAATCAGATGAGGAGATACAGAGGATCATCTACAAACAAGGCCACACAGGATCAGACACATTTCGATCATGTTTGTGACCCCAAGTTAACCTATGTGTCTGTTTTACCCTTCTAGCTCAGTTCAAAGATCATTTCTGTTATTTTGAACACTGAGGACACAAACTGTTGAGTCGCTTCGTGTCAGTTAATAAGGATGAAATGGGATTACACAGACTTGCCTTTTTTTCTACAAGTCCTGTGCTGGACCTGGTCTTTGGGTCTCAGGTCTTTAAAGCCGTGCTGATGAGCTTGACTGGTCCTGTCACTTTATGGGCAGCAATAATCGCTCTTTAGGAGGCTGAGAGGCTGAAGTGAGCCCTAAGAACCCTCTCTGTCAGCTTTAACCTGCCAGTAGAAAGAAAAAGTCATAATTATGGTACTCGCAGGATTTAAATAAGGCTTTCTGTTCGGGCCCTGATAGGCACACACACACACATACACACACACTTCCACTTCAATAAAAAGGCACTAATCAATCAGGGGTTCCCTCTTCCACGGCTTCATTGAAGCCCTCGTCTGAAAGAAGGACTGACAGCCCTCAACCTCCCAGCATTGTCAGACTAGACTGATTAGGCTTCTGACTGGCTACCTCAGCCACCAGCCAGCAAAGCACCAAGGTTAAAGGGTCTCCATTTGAAATCGGCGAGCTCTGAAAAGTTGGGGACACCTGCTTTTTTAAAGTGATCCTTGTCTCTGAGGTTCTCTCCTCTTTTTTGTTATCTGCAATTTAAGGGCAGCACAGGGGAAAAGGAGGGGGGCAGTTGTTTGGGAGAGTGAAAAAAGGAGTGAGAGGGGTGCTCTCTGTGCATGTGTGATTTAGTGTAGGGGTGTCTGTGTGGTGTGTGTGGCTTAAGTTTTTGAAGGGGGAGCTTGGCTGTAGGCCCAAAACTGGAACAAAGAAGGGACACTCTTTACATGCATAGCCAGACAGGGTGAACTGGCCAGCAGAGTTGGTATCAAGGCAGGCAAAAAATAAATAAATAAATAAATAAAAAGTACCAAAACAGACTTTGTGATTGTAAAAACAGGGAACTGAGAGCAGCACTAAGATCAGCTACATCCACTCTGGAAAACATTTTTAGCTTTCTTGTTCGGTTGTAGTGAGAAACGCATTGGGTGGCATACTAGCACAAACTGCTAAGATTTTATTGTGCTTGCAATCAATATGGAGCTTGGAGGGGTGATGGGTAAACAGAAGCTATACCTTTGCAAACACTCCCAGGATGAACAAATATGGGCAATTTGAGTACCAAAGCAGCAGTGGAGCAGGTGGACAAAAAGGAGATAAGACTTGCAATTTTCTTTTTATATCAATTGGCTGAAGTAAAAATATATCCAGATGTTACAGAAATCTAAAGGCAATGCACAAAAGCTTTTAATTACTCATTTCTAGATAATTTGCTTTCAGTGAACCCTATTTGATTCAATTTTTTGAACAGTTCTTTAAGATTCCTGAAGATCTTTCATAGTTTTCTTTTGGACTCTTTATGCTCATTTTCTCTGTTTCTTCTACCAGATCCATTGCAGCATATTCAGCTGAATGTCTGTGCCCTAGGATAATTTACATATAACAACAAGACTTGGAAAATCGCCATCATCATAGTAAATGTACAAATGAAAGTCTGTTGCAAAATGAGAACTGTTTCCTTCACATTTGGAATACACCAAGATTTGCAAATCCTTAAGAAGATTATTACAGCTGGCAGGCTACAACCATATAACTTTTAGTGAAGTTGCACGGACAGTTACATCTCAGAAAATAGCAATAATAATAGCCCATTATTTCCTAATGATACAAATATATACCAACATATTCTGTCAGATTTTTTTAAATTTTAAAACAACCACAGAAGAGATAAGAGGGTTTGTTAGCTGCCTCTAGGGATTTATTCAGTATTGTGCAAAGTTATTGGGATATGGAATACGTCTACTAACAAGTTAGGTAAATGCTAATGAACGATGTCTCACAAAACCTCATTTAAACAAAATTGAGCCATCCGTTTAAAGAGGACAATTGGAAGTCAAGGAACAGATCTAGTAAAACTATCAACAAGACATGAACAGAATGTGAAAGCAATGTAAAAACATCGATGATCTGACTCAGGACTTTAGAGATGCATTGTCCTACTGTGAATTTTCAAATAAATCACATTTTTCAGCAACTAGCTTGTTGGCAATCTTTGTCTACAGGTTCAGAAACTGAAGGTTCATCATTTCAACTTTAATAAATAAAAGTTGAGAAGTTTTTTATATGAAAAAATCCTTCTAAAATAGTCACACGCAAGGCTGACAATTAGCAATAAAGAATTTCAAAGGAACGATTTCAAAGATTCCCTGGAAGTCTTAAGAAATGTTGCTGAAGACTACTTTGAAAGAGTTGGTGTTTTAAAAAATGAAAGGTGAGTGATTTTTCAAAAGTTTTCAGTAACATTGTATGTTGGAATGTTAACATAAAAAATAACATTTAAGTTTGTTTCACTGAAGCTGGCCACTGCAGCCAGGTGGCAGCTTTAACTTCCATGTGGGATTTTATAAAACAAGGCATCCTATTTTTATTCAACTTTCACCTCTAAAATCAGTTTACAAAACAACTCCGCAATGGTATTCCCCTTTAAAGACGAGGGCCTCTCCATCAATGAGGAACAATAGCATATTCTGACAAAACCTCAGAGGGCATTAAGCCACCCTGCCATCACCAGGTTGCCTTCCACACAGCCTCTGCTGGTGACTGGTAAATGCCACTTTCAATCTTTCTTTCTTTCTTTTCTTGCCTCCTTCCTTTTCACCACTGCTATTCCTTGCCTTCAATGGGTGTGTTAAGTATTGTGCATCTTAATGGGGGCGGTGAGTCAGTCAGGATAATCAAAAGCAGGCCAAGCCTTTGGCCAGATCAAAATAATTAACTGGAGAGGTCACAAGCTAATGAAATGAAACGAAGGGGTGAAAGGAATCCCTAAATGGTGCTCACTAATCCTCCATCTACCTTGTTTCAGGGAGGGGGCAGGACTCTATAGGCCTGACCATAACTGCTGATAATAGTGTGTGGGGAGCTGGGAGGCCTGGGGGGACCATGGATTTGTATGTCAATTCATAGCATCTTTGTGTGTGAATGTGCGTGTGTTAGACAGACTAAATATAATGTTGATCTACAGAAGGGTTTTGTTGTTTTGTTTTGTTTTCAAAGGATATAATATAAATACTATGTGCTTATGTGTTCATCTTGATGTATCTTTATTGTCAGTGATTTAATTTAATACAGGTATGTGTGTTTTATTTTAAAATCTGCTTTCTTTTTATTGTCTTTTTTTATTTTACTTTCAGTTTTCAGATTTTGGTCCACTAATATCAGATGTTCAGAAATGTAAACACAGAGCTGGGGAAACAGAGAGACAGAGAAGAGCAGCTCATGTTCCTAGCACTTACAAACATCTCCAAGGATACCAAGGGAGAGGTCAAATAACTCTTCAAATCAACAGCTCTCTTTCTTTTCTAATACATAAAATAAAGTTTGTATTTAGGGAAAATTAAGTTATTTGTAATATTTTTATCTTGCTATGTTGTTTGACTGTCCTTTAAACTGTTTTATGGTCATAAGGAGCCATTGTCTGAAATGTAAGCATTTTGGGGTGAAGGTTGTTTAAGCTGGGGACACACATTGCACATTAGCTAAGGCTATAAATGTTATAGTGTTTGGGATTTTCTTCTCGCATTTCACACTTGCCGTTGAGAAATAAAAAGCGGAAGAAAGAAAGACAAAAAAATAGAGAGAAAGAAAGAATCATTAAACCTTTAAATATTTGCAAAACTATATGATGATGATGAAAAAGTGACTGACATAATAACATTTGAGTGACATGGAGTCACACCTAGATTAATTTTAGGGTAAAACCTCAAACATACTCCTTTGTGAGACATCCTGGGGATATCATGTTACATCATTCCTTTGTTACATTTGTGGAAACATGGGAGCTTACAGAATACTGAAATAAACATATCTCAAAAGCAGACACTGCAGGAGCTAAAACACAAAATGGGCCATTCCTTTAATCTTGAATTGTATATATATATATATATATATATATATATATATATATATATATATATATATATATATATATATATATAATTATTTTATTTTTTTTGCTAAATTTGTTCTGTAAGGAAATTAGGATGTCCAGACCTCTCTTAATATACAAATATTAAAGGTTACTGATGTTTATTATAGATAAAATTAATTTTACAGTGACAAAGTAGACTTTCGTTTATGCTACATTGTGATTAGGGTCCAGTGCAGCTGTTGTCACCACATCTCTGGAATCAAACTGACCCATCAAAAGCTTTACGTAACAAACTTTAAACTTTGGCTTGCAGCTGCCTTACTTCCTCTGGTCCAATGCTATCAATTAACTGCTAGCGAATTGCACATGCAACAGTCTGCATACAGTTTCCAATTCACTATTTCAAGATATCATTCATTTTATTGATAGGGGTCCAAAATAATTTTTTTATATTAATGTTTAGGATTTTTGGAAGCTGAGGGAGTGGTCAGAGGGCCTTGGAATTCTCCTAAAACCTCTTGGCCCCTCAAATGGTGCCCCTGTAGTTAGATTAAAAAGAGTGCTAGAATATATCAAGGATTTAATAACAGCATAGTGCATCTATTAATCCAATATGACGAAAATCAAACAGTCAAAACATAATTGCATTTAGCAACAACCAACCACCTGTTCTTCATTACTTTTATCATCTTAATCCTCTGTGTGCTTTCATGTTTGTACTTAACGTCGTCACACACACAAGTCATTCATATCCAGGGGCAAGTGTACACTGTGCTTTTACACCATACAGAAGGTGAATCCATTGTGTCATGCTGAGATATTCAGAAGATGCATAAAGGAAAATATACAAGTGTCCTACTGTCTGTCTGAATCAGACAATAGCAGAGTGAGCCATGTGATCTAAAGCTGAGGGCAAGACGTGTCAGAGACTGATGAAGCCGTGTTTTGTCACTGCGAACAAGTTCTCCAGGGGCAGGCTGCAGCCTGTTGAGGACCCTGGGACATGACAGTGTGTTTGTCTGCACAGGGAGGGGACAGGACTTGTAAAGAAGAGAGTAAAAAAGTGTTTTACAAAGAAAGAGGTGCAACCTTTGACATCCAGACAATGATCGATTATGCACAGTAACCCACATGTACATAGAAACACTAAGACATGACCACAAATTGTTGAGTGAAGGAATGCACCTGATCTCAGGTGAGCCTATCGATGAAAGACTGTCCGGCATAAAGACAAAGATAGAACGTAAAAGTTGTGACACTGTAAGCACCCACATTTCGTGCTTCTAGTAAACAGAGGGATGCTATTTTTCTTTGATTTTTTTCAACACCTTATGTTTTCAATATGAACACAGAGCAGAACAGAGAGCTTATAGGAGAACTTCAAGGAGAAGATACTGACAGAGCTTCAGAAATCAACAAAATTACCACTAACTGGTGAAGTTTACATATCATAGTATTTATACACCAGGGACTTTTTCACATTTTGTAACATTACAATCGCAAACTTCAATGTATTTTCCTTGAAATTTCTTCTTCAACCTTTACTTAACCAAGATAAAACTCCTTCATATCAAAGATCTCTTTTACAAAGCGTCCTGATAACCAGGATATAGTTAAAACTTTTTGTGATATGCATTGCCTAAGCCTCCTGGAAGGACAGCACATATCCACAGCTGAAGGGGGAGAATTTGCAGCCAGAAAAACCTTATGTTGCATAAATACATTTCTCACTCATAAGGACAATCAAGTGCAACCAACCGCCTTTATAGTCCACTTCAATAGTGGACTCTGAGCATAATCTAATCTCATCGTACAGTGAAGGCCTCAGGTGTTTGTTGGAAAAGACTTGTGAACTAATAGCATAAAGTCAGACATAAAGTTATGAAGAAGTTTATAGAAGATTTAGAGAATAAAATAAGTCCTCAAACTTTGATCATCTCACAGACTACTGTTCAGTCCATTATGTGCAATGACACAACTGCATACCTTCCTAAACACGACTGTCCACTAAAACAAACAAGCCTGGATTAAGAGCATTAATCAGTGAAACACTAAAATGCTTTTCTACAAAGGTCTACAACCCGGGTACAAGAAACTGCATTCAGGAAAAAAAAAATACCTATATACTCCTAAAACCTGGCTTTCATGGAGGTGAGGCAACATTGCCGAACTATTAAGAGAAAGTTGTAATTTACAGAGTTGCATGTTACTGAATGCAAGGGACATAGCAAACATTCTTAGGAAGGTGATCTGGCCAGTTGAGAACAAGTGTCAACTTTTTAGCCTACATGCAAAACTTTTTCTGTGGTCCAGAACTGATTTACATACACACTCCTTATCTGATCTTTCCCAGGTCGAGGTATGTTGCAAAAGAAGAAAAAGAAGAACGAGCAAAATGTTCACCGTCAAGATGAATAAAGGTGGTTGAGATATAGCGCAGCTCTAATTACCACAAAGGTGGTCCTGCTGTTGACTCAGGGAGGCTGAAAGCAGAAACACACACACACACTTCTTTGCAGCTTTTTCTTTGGAAAAAAATTTGGGAAAACATTTGTGCATTTTCTTCCACTTTGTGATTATGCACTGCTTGCGCTATTGCATAAATTCCAATAAAATACATTATGTGACAAAATGTGGAAATGTTTATGGGGAGTGAAAATAAAAAGCATAACAATAAAAAGTGCTGAGGCAAAATCTAAGACTTTAACATGCAGTACCACTATCAACCACCAGAGGCCATAGACAACTTGCAGTACCAGGTCTTCTTTCCACAAATCTACACACTTGTCAGAACAAATTTGAATTTTATTCCTTTTTGTGTTCTCTGTACAGAAAATGCTGCACAATTCTGATGACCTATTTACCTCAGGTGTAAACTCGTACCTGCTTACAGGTGAAGTTTAATGACTTCAGAACATGTTTTACTCTTTCACAGAAGCTTGATGTTTGTCCTGCAGCGACAGAATTCAGATTGAGCCACTGTTAAATAATATTGCTTCTTTTATATGATGCACTATTCCTAACTAAATCCCCCCCATGAGGCCTTTCTTTACTCTATGTTCCCTAACAGCCTGAATGAGTCAAAAGGAGGGAAGAAAAAAAAAGCTCTACCTCTAAAAAGTTTTACACAAGTCACTGAGTCTGCAGGCTGCAGTCTCTCTGAACCATCATTACAGTCATTAGGCAAGAATAAGCTCTGTATCACAGGCGTCCACCAGCGTCCAGTTTAACCCAGCACAATTAGCACATCCGTTGGAGTAGAATTACCCTGTAAAATGAGAATGCTCTCGACAAAAGAGGCAGTGGAGTTGGAGCTGAAAAAAAGGGTAAGTGAGGAAAAGGGGGAGAGGAGAAATAAGGGAGCACAGGGAGAGATTAAAATTGTTTGAATTGAATCCACGCTCACCCCATTCATTTGGTATTCTGCTCAAATCAGGCCTTTTGTTCAGCCTGGCGTAAAGTAGTGTCAATCATCTCGACCCGGTTTTGTAGAATGGGGAAATTTATTATGAATTTGCTCCTGCAAATAATGAGGACTACCCCCTGCCTGCTCTCTCATTCTCCCCCAAGCTACCTCTCCTGACCCCCCTCCCAGCTCCTTGCCTCCACCCCCCATATCAATGCCACAGAATAGGCAATAGAAACTGAAGTTAGCAATCTCAGGGCCACTCGCACTCTGGACCCACATCAAAGTGACAGAGACGTCCAATCAGATTTGTCTTACAGGCATTACATGATGAATATGGTGCGGCCGTAGCACAAAAGCGCCTTTGTGTCTCCTCCAAGCAGAGACTATTCACAGCTCGCCACAGCCAGCCAGAGTGGAAGTAAATGGCCAAAAGGGCCCAAGCCAAAAAAAAGCACCCAAACTTGTGCAGCACAATAGGCCATGCAAATAACTGCCCCGCCACCTCCACCCAGCCACACATCCCCACCTCTTCCATCCTTCCATCCTTCAAGCCCAAGCTTGGTTCTTCTTCTACTGGGTCATCTGAAGTTTAAGGCCTATTCACTCACACAGAGAGGTGTCAGTTAAAAGTGCCTGGCTGCACGCATTTAGAATAGCTTTTTTCTTTCTTTCTTTCTTTTTTTGGTCTTCTGTTAAAAAGGAAAAGATTTCTTCTTTATGACAGACAGAAGAAAATCTCGAGTTGACTTTTTGTCAGAATGTTAAAGTGACTTGGCGGCTGTGTGCCGTGTACTGGTTTGCTAAAAGTCGGAGTTGGTGGAACGTTTCAGACACACTGGTGTGTGACCTGATTGCTTGCATTGCGGGAATTTCTGAAATAAAACCTCATGGAATAAATTTTGCTATGGAAAAGGTCTTTTGGAAAACAGATTCCACTTTTTCTTCTGACAGGTTGTGCACCAATTTAAATACCTATCCTAGAATTGTATAAAGGTACTCATATTTCATATTTGTGCAGTAGATGCACTGGTTAGAAGAATACACATATTTATTTATTTCATTTTGTCGTGATAACCACAAGCTTCAGTTTATTTTACCGTTTTTTATGTGATAAATCAGCACAATGTATCACATAGTTATTAAATGGAAGGGAATGATGCATGGTTTTCAAATGTATTCATAAATGATAATCTGAAAAGTGCGGCATGCATTTATTTTCAGGCACCTCAGTCACACCTTGCTCAGAATTCAGGAAGAGCATCTCTTGTGGTAAACTGCTAATAGCACTCACATGGATTTATTTCAACAACAGCTCACATCTGGCCCACCATTTGGTGCTCAGTGATCAACATGACTTGGTAGAGTCTGAGTTGTGTCTCCAGATGTTGTTTTATTCAGCTAGTCTTGCTCCAAATTTCTCCACATTTTTACTGCTGGGCTCCACTGTGTTCTTTCTTCTTCTGTTTGTTTCCCCACGTTTCTAACAAGCCTCTGAGGCCTTTACAAAACAGCTTATTTATACTGAAAATACACAACACATGGAATCTCAATTTACTACTTCTAAAAACAACTGGTTGGACAGGAATATTTTAGGGGTGTTAGATTAGAGTGTGCTGAATACTAAAGCAAAGCACAGTTTCCAATTTTTATTTGTAAAAATGATGTAAGACCATGTATCACTCTCCTTTGACTTCAGAATTATACTTGACCTTTGTTCAAGTAATATTGAATGCTTTTGAAAGGTATTCTATCTGCTTCACATCTCATCAAAATATATGAGTTTTATTAGAAAAGCTTCAAACATCAAACATAATCTATGTTTTCAAAACCCAGAAAGACCTGCAGACTCAAGCATACAACTATTATAAATTTTAATCATAAAAAAATATCATAGACAAATGAGGGAATGAGAGAGACAAGGCACAATCCTTGACTTCTTTATAAGAAGTTTCACGTAAGAGCAATTTACAGAGAGCAGATAGTCTAACAATTATGTTTTGGAACTTTGGGAGGAAGCCGGAGTACCTGGAGAGAACCCACGCTTGCAGAAGGAGAACAAGGACATTCTAACTTGTCTCTTATCCAGAGCTGCTGTGTATGTATGTGTTTTGAGAGGGGGCTCGGTGTAGAAGGTAAATGGGTGGTGGTGGGATAAATGAGACAGCTACATCAGTTCAGCATGCTCTCTGTCTGTGTTAAAGATAAACTCATGTGGAGATTCTGCTTAAACATTAACACTGCACTCAAGGCTGCACAGAACCTCATTTTTGCACAGAGTCTGGATCTGATTCACTTTCATGTTCCATCTTCAGTTTCTTTGTTTTAAAGTATAAACCAAAGACATTTATTATTTATCATATATGCTTGGATTGAAAATCTTTTTTTGCCCTGTCCTCCTAAAATAAAGAAAATGTATTTGTTCATTAGGGTTCATTTCTTCTGACCCCTCCACCCCCAATATGACAAAAAAAAGTGTTGTGTTTATATTTTTGTTCAATGCGGTTAAATCAGTTTCAAAGCCAATGATCAAAAATCATATTTTCAGATTTTTAATAAAAGAAAGTATGTTATCATTTATCACTATAACAAGTAAATATACTGGATACTGGAAGATTTGTCTCTCTATAAACAGAAGTTTTTAAAAAATTATTTTTAAAATGTCTAATCAAACTACGTACTGATTGAACATTACCAGTATATAGTTTTCTAAATTTATCACAAAGAAAAAATTCTGAAATGTGTGGGCATGAGTTTGTTTTCTGCTTCAACTCCATTCTAAATGTTTTGTTTTGTGGAAATTGCAGTTGATTGTTTTCTGAGATATGCCAAAAATCTTTTCTGTTTTTCATATTTCCAGAATCTAAACTTTGGCCAATGTTCTCTGTAAGATGCCCCAGAGCTCGGTCAGATTCGATAAAGTTTCTACAAACATTAATTTTCAAGTGTGAATGAGTGAATGGCCTTGTCAGTGCTTGGTGGCATTGCCCTTTATTTGACTCCCTCCACCACCTTGTCACCTCTGACTAGATTCAAAATCATTGCTGAAGAAAAACCTCCCACAGCATGATGCTGTCACCTCCATGTTTAGCTCTGGGGATGATGTGTTCAAGGTAATGTTCAGCTTTAGTTATCTTTTTGTGTGTGTGTGTGTCTTTTTTTTTTGTCTGTGATGGTGCCTGTAAAAATGTGGCTTTGTTTAAAGAAGAGCACCTACTGCAGGACTTCATCTTTTAATAATGGCTTGCTGTGCTACTTTGTGTTGGTCTAGCTCATGACTTAAACTGAAGTTTGTGCTTTTAATTTTGACTAAAGGAGAAAAACTTAAAGAAAAGAACACATTTACTTAAAGAAGGATTATTAAGTGAAGCACAACTCAATAAAAATGATCCAATATTTCAGAATATTTCAGGTCTTGGCAGAGATAAACAAATTTTGATGAAAAGGATATAGAAGAGGTTTTGGTAAGCATTTGTCACATGATTTTGCCTCAAACATTACCCCAAAGAACTCACAATGAAACCCATGGAAACCCATCTCACCATTCTGATAGCTGCAACAGATGACCAATCAGGACTCCTGTTTACTCATGCATCAGCCCTATTGCGCAAGAAAACAGTCATGAGCAGCTAGTGATTGATGTTGAGCTAAAATTAAAACGGCCCTTATATATTGTGGAGGTGAAAATGACCCATGCACAAGCTGACATGGATAAATCATTTCCCCCCTCAGCTCCTCAAGGGAAGAATAGAATATCCATCCAAACGGGACGAGGGACAAGCTCTTATTTTCGCTTGGTGCCGTGGCCTCTGCCTCACACTGGACCGCGTAAGAAACCGCATTTCGAGCCAACAATAGTGGACTAGCGGGGGTTCTTCTGCGCCTCGCATTGATTCGTCTTTTTGAGCCTCTCTGGCGTTAAAGGTTATAATGGAGAGGGTAATTAATGTCATCTATCACTTGTTTGATTCTGTCGCTGCTTCCACCTGACAGGCCTCACATGCGCGAGCCGTTAGCCAATAGGAGTGCGAGAGGCTTTGTCACTGAACGCAGGGCACGTGTCTCACACCTGCAGGCTGGCTGCGTTTGTCTTCCAGTCTGCTTAGGAGAGAAGAAGAAGAACCAGAGGAAACTTTTTTTTGTTTAAGTTTATAAAAAGTTTCATTGGACCC
Organism: Xiphophorus hellerii; assembly: GCF_003331165.1. Classification (NCBI taxonomy): domain Eukaryota; kingdom Metazoa; phylum Chordata; class Actinopteri; order Cyprinodontiformes; family Poeciliidae; genus Xiphophorus; species Xiphophorus hellerii. Next base: position 15,973,567 of record NC_045673.1, read on the forward strand.
AAAACAGACACGATGTCTGGTTCCATCTTTTCCCTCAAAAAGATCTATATGGAAGCCCATTTCCGCCCCTTAAATAAAAATACAACTGGACGTGACGTTAAAGGTAATAAATATAAGATACATCATTATGATCTGATTTTCTTAAGTTATGTTTTCGAAATACAAATTTATATTTATAAGATACCAATTATTTTAGATTTCAAACTCACAAGACTCAAAGAAATAAATTTGACATTCAATGTTATAATTACGAGATGTAAAGTTACATTTAAAATTTGAACACATGATTTTGATTTTGAAATGAATCAGTATGAGTTGAAGTAAGAATTTTTAAATTAAAGGTCATCATTTTTACTTTTAAAATTATATATATAAGACTAGGAACTTGGAATTGGGAGATTTCAAGTCACAATTGTGACCCTTTACCTCACTAAATATGAGATTCAAAGTAAAATTAGTCACAATACGGGATTCAAAGTAACTATTCCGGGGTTGACTTGTGCACTCAATTACAACATTCAACTCATTTCAATTCCAAACTCATGTGTAAACTTTAGGAAACTTTTTACATTTAAAGTAACACTTTTGACTGCCACAATCATAATTATGACGTGCAAATTCCTAATTGTAGTTCCAGTCATATTTTGTCATTTCAAGGCTCATAACAGATATCCTCCATTATCATAACTCTGATTTTACAGTCTTCTGAGATTCTGAGTTAATGTTTTTCATAATCATGAGATTCATTTTAACATTGAAAGTTATTCCATCAGTTCCATCGTAATTTCACTTTGAGACCGAGATATTCAGTCAGAATTATAAGTCACAAATATTACACTATCAAAATTATGAGAAAGTTCAATTTATCTCAATTATCACTTTGAAAGTGGAGACTTGTCCATATCCAGGTGAAAGGAATCCTCTTTCATTCTATTTCTGCCTCCCCTGAATTAAGCTTCGGGTGTTTGTTTACCACAGAAGATCTTCCATAATTCGCATAATGAGGCGCAAAAGATACGCACAATGGCGCTCACAATGGGGTGTTGTGCTCCCCATTTTGGTAGGAGACGGGCTTCTTGATTGGCTTGTGTGCTCCATGAAAAACACAGTCGGGGATACAAGCAGCCTTACAACCCCAGGTTTTATTTAGATTGATCTCAATCGGGCAATAAGAATTTTGACCCGCCTTATTGTCTCGCTGACTTTCCCCGAGCTATATTTCAAAGTGTCTATATGCCCTTTGAGTGAAATGAATTGCAGCCCCCACCTTCGCCTCTCCATCCTCTCCCTCCGCCCCAGGCACTCTGAGCTATTATTGGTGTATGCAAAAGAAAACAATACGATGCATGAAACGTAATATTAATCTCCCCGCCTTGAATGCGGACAAAGCGCCGTGGAAGGTGCGCGTCAATAATGGTTATTGAGTGCTCACCCAGCTGCGCAATTTTCCCCGTGTGCACAACCAAGTCGGGAAAAGGTCACGCATGGGGCTTTGAATAGAGGAGAAGCTCCCTATAGTTTGCTCAATTACCGTCCAGCACACTTGTCTCCCCCTCTCTCTCCTTCACACACACACGCATACACACCCAAGATAAAGAGAATAACCAGCACACTGCAAAGACATAATATAAATAGGTTTAACTTTATTTTTTTTTTTTTTAAAAAACTTGTTTTACACAAAATATATCTGTTAAAATCGAATATTTACATTTTCGACTACGAGAAACAAGTGCACACATCAATAAAGGTTCTCTATCAAAAAGAAGAAAAACACTACAATCGGTCACAGGTAGTCATACGCGTCACACATGCCATACCTGACAGCTGCTTCTCAGGGCAACAACGCTGTCAGAAAAAGTGGCAGTAATAACATTTTTTTGTTTGGCTCATTGTACAAAAATAATGTCTCCGTGTTAAAACATTTTGTCCTATGTTACAGTGTTACCGAAATGTAAGCTACTACGTCATAACTGAAAAAAAGTCCGTTGACGCGTCATCTTCCAGGAGGGGGGAAAAAAAAGTGCAGCAGGTGAGGAAGGCAGTCCGTGTTTCCTGGAGGAATTTCAGCACCGTCTCTGCACTTATCCTGCTCCGTCGCAGCTTAATTGCACTTAATCAAACAGAGCGTCAACATTTTCACGCGTCAGTGTGAGTCCAGCTCCTCTCTTTCTTTCGGGGGAGGGAGAGAAGGGGAAGGTGGCCGCTATTTATCTGCGACAGGATGCTCCCTCTCTCACTTTCTCACTATTGCTTTGCTCCCTCAGAAGCTTCAAGGGATACAAATCACCTGCAAGCACAGCGCGCAGGCTGAAGAAAGCTGTGTCAGCACTTCTTGCGAGAAGTCCGATTCATGCCAAAAGAGTTTGATTGCGGCGCTGTCGGCGTCAGTATCTGTCAAACCAGGTTGTAAAGTCCAACAGTTCCTGCTCCTCTGAGCTCAGAGGCTCGTAGCCGCCTTCGTCTGACGAGTAGGTGGAGTGAGGCGACTCCGGGTCGGCGGAGTAGCTGTTGGAGAGCGTCGGGGACGGCAGCCCGCACTGGAACGCGGCTGAGACTGCGTCGTGCTCGTCGAGGAGCTGCTGCAGAGCCCTGATGTACTCCACCGCGGACCTGAGCGTCTCTACTTTGCTCATCTTCTTGTTAGCGGCGCCGTTCGGCACGTGCTGACGCAGCGTCTGGAAGCCCATGTTGACCTGCTTGACCCGGTTCCGCTCCCTCTCGTTCCGCCGGGCCACGGCCACGGGTTGCTGTTGTGGAATGGAGTAGCCGAGGCCGTTGAAGCTCAGGCGCCGCTTGCAGCGCAGAAGCTCCGGGGAGCTGGAGCGCTGTCTCTTCAGCACCTTGGTTTTGCTCTGGAAGGCGACTGTCGCGCTGGCGTTCGGGTGCGCTGCGGGTGCCCGCTGCGTCCTGGGCCGGTGCGTGCAGACTGATGGTGGCGCGTCCGAAGGTGAATGCTGTCTGCGTAGTGGTGATGGTCGCAGTTTCCATCTCGCTGACAGAGCTTCTAACGTGATGAATTCAGAGAGTAAGTGAGTGGGTTGGCAGTGTTCAGCTCTCGTGTCCTTCGCGTGGGGACCGTGTGGCTAACTCTCGTCCAACTCTCTCTTGACTGCTTACACTCCACGAGCCGATCTGACCCAAACTTTGGCAGCACTCCTCTTTTTCAACACGCGCCCCAGCACGCACCCCACCCACACCCCTCTTTTTGGGGAGACGCACGCTTTTCGTGGCGATGCCCCGCCCCCGCTGTGTGATTCTCCAGCAAGCCCGACTCCCCCTCGGGCCAGGCGCGTGGCTCAGGGAGCTCAATAAACAATCCCGAGCTTTCACTGCGCCGGGAGCACGCGCTGGGCTCATTTACATTCCAATGTCTTCAACTTGAAGGCCCATTGGTCGATTCAAACGGCCTGCAACCGTGCGAAAAGAAAGAAAGGGAGAAAAATAATACAGACAGAAAGAAGAAAAAGAGTGGGGAATAAAAGGAAAAAGTGCATAGTTCGGTTCTTTGAAATGCCTTTTGAATCCAACATTGTAACTCTGGCACGTCTTCAAATTATCAGTGCCTCCACCCCCACCACCTCCGCCGCCACCTCCTGAAGCTATTTACAATCGTAAATACCAAGGACGCTCACTGTCGTATCTAGGCGACAAATTTGCAAAGAGAAAATAAGTTGCAAGCGTGTCTCAAAAACGCAAAAAATAATAAGGTGACGAAGCTAGCATGAGGAGAAGCTCATCAAAACATCAAATTAACTGTATGTAGGTCAAATACAGCTGTGACCTCTCTACTCAAAGCAAGTCCAGCTGAATTCAAAAAAGCTGTAAAAAGGTTTTCGAAAAAACCCAGTTCTGAAGTCCGGTGATGTGGAATTTCAGCACCACATATCACTGGACAGTGGAAGGGCGAAAAAATCATCTGCAAGTTTTTCTCGCTTGACTTCAAAATGTGTCCATTCCCTAATTATTGTATGTTTTTGTTGTTGTTGTTGCTGTTGCTGTTGTTGGGTTTTTTTACTCTTCAAGCGTCGTCATACAACATCCAAGAAACCTGTTGTGTATGCTTAAAAGTCTCTGGCGCAAAAAATCACTGCAGGAAGTCAGCATGGAAGCGCAACAGCTCTACACTCAAAAAATAAAAATGTCTCTGACACCCTCTGGTGGATTGAAAGAGACATTACACATTATAACTCAATTCGAAGTGAAATGAATTCTAGACCCATGAATCTCAAAGGGTGGTGGTTTAACTGGACTAGAAACATATATACGAAATATTTCTACCTGTTGCTCGTTGTTATTTCGTCTCCCCAGGTCTATTAATGTCAGGTGTAAAAGTGAAACCAAGACAACAGTCACTGTTCAACTTCACAATCAACCACAATTTACTAAAACAACCAAATGGATAAAATCGGACCAACATCTCAATATGATCATCAGAACCCCCAAAGCCACAAAGAAGAAATTATCTTAGAAAAATGCAAAAATACAAAGCGCCAAGGTGGACAAGAAAAACAGTCACACACCAGCGATCTGACTAGTTGTTTTATCTCAATTATTTTTTTATCAAAGTACGTCAAGGCGGGTTTTTTGCTGTCTGATGCATTCTGGCGTACTGTGGTCTCTGCCTGTGTGCAAACAGCCCGTAATGACATGTTTGCACCCCAGAGACCATGCAGGTGCTACTAAGGTCAAGGGATGAATCTATCCGCTGTCCAAGCCATCCTCCCCATGTACTTTCCCAGGGTCTGAACAATAGATGTGCTTATTTCACATCTATTGTGACAACATGGAACATTTAGAACATTTCCCATATCTGAAGTTGATCAACTATCCATGTTTTTTTATCCTTTCAAACTGCTTCAAACTGGTTCCTGAGTCCACAACAAAGCTCCCCTGACCTCTCCTCTGACCCAGGACACTAAACAGCAGATTTTGATTGCAAAAATTACCACACGTTTCATATAAAATCTTCAAACTCATTTAAAACACACATGAGCAATTTCAATACTAAAACATTTATTACACTCAATATTTTCTGATTATTTTTTCTGCTTCTTTGGTTATAATGAACCAGAACGTTTTTCAGATGAATATATGACTTATACACTCTTCAGAATATAATCTAATATTAAAAACTCTACTACATAGACTAATTTTAATCAAAACGTGAGATTTTTATTTAAGAAAAAAATGTTCTACTGATTAAGTTATTTATTGATTAAACCATGAGTCTAAATCAAATTGAGGCCTATACTCAAAAAACTAATATTTCAATATGCGCTAAGTTAAATATCATTAAAACTAGCATAATTAAACTATTATTTCCAGCAACACACATATACATATACACACACATGTTTGCGTGGTTATCTTTGTGGGGACTTTCCATTGACTTCCATTCATTTCTACAGCCTAAACCTAGCCTTAGCTTTACCCTAATCATTATATATCTATCCCTAACCAAAACTCAATTCACACCTTAGTCCTAAATCTAACCCCTGAATGAAAAACAGTATCACCAGGCTTCGGTCCCCACAAGGAGCAGTGGGTCCCCACAACATAGTATGTGTCAGGAAAATGGTCCCCAGGAAGTATTACAAACAAACGCACATATACACAAAGGTATTAAAAAGCATTTTCAATGTTTCCTAGGAAAACATTAAGAAATCTCTGTGCTTTCAACTCTTTCAAAGCAATTGTAATAAAATGCTTGTTTGCCATATCTGTGGTATACCCTGTATATATCACGTGTTGAAGAAGTTTTCCCTTACCTTGTCACCACTAGGGGGCACTTAAGGAACTCTCTTGGTGTTGTTCTCTAAGATCGTATCTCTTCTGACATTTATTTGAATATTCTGATCATAAGAGAGACAAATGAAACTGAATACTGATATTCCTTTGCAAGTTAAATTTTAAATGACTATGACAAACCTTACAAATGTTATTAAGCTACCAGAAGGTGTGAATTTCTTAAGTTAAAATGTTAGTTTTACTTGTAATTGAATGTTTGCTTTTCACACCTGTTCTTCGCTGTGTCTTCTTGGAGCAACATTCCAGTGTCTTAAGAAATGGTTGATCCTACCTGTTTAAGCCGTAAACAGATAGGATCTGTGATGGTAAATATGCAACCATGTGACATATTTACAATAAGTACAGCTTAGTTTCACTTCTGTACAAAATAGACTCACGAAGCCTGCCAGGCTTGAAGGTACAGGTAAAGGTGTGTCTGTTTACAGGAATTAAGCGGGTTCTAAGAGGCAGTTATTGTTTTAGACTGAAGTCTTTGATGATTTGTGAAGAATGTGTTCACACACAGTTTCAGAGACTCACAGGCAGAGCGGAGATTGGCTGACTGAGATTGCGTGGCTCAGTGGGGAATCTGAACATGATAGATGAAGATAGAGCCAATATTAGAAGAGGAATGAATGAAGAATGAGTGTTTTAAAATTCCCTGCAAAAATCCCCTTAAAACTTACAACTGACTGCAGCTGCACAATGAAAGTTTGTCCTCTATGTACTAACTTCCGTGTTTGGTTTTGGCACCATGCAAGCCAGCTTATATCAACATACTTTTTAAAGGATTAGTTTATGGCACTAATTCACATCAAATGTTATCTAAGGGTACAAGCAGTTTCAGTTCATATTCAGATACAAAATCAAATCCTGTCAATAAATTCAAAATCATCAGCCCAATCCAAACATGGGCAGATTAAAATTGTGTTGCACAGATTACATTACACCCAAATTATAATATAATAAAGTTGGATTCAGTTGATCATTTAACACCAGCTGATATAAACTGTCTAATGAAGCTCAGCTAACTGTTCTGGATGAATCCATCATCCTGCGCAAGCATGTGGCCAGAGTGAAACCACTCTCACTGACTAGGAAGAGATGTCTAGGAAAATAAGGCTCAATATGAAGGACCATCTACCACGACTGGGATTACAGAAAGGGAGATAGAAAACCCCTCACAAAAGAACTGGTCCAATTGTACTTTCTATAGCAAAAGACAAAAAAATGGTGCAGAGTATGTTGCAAAAATAGCCTCGACCATTAAATGCACTCTAAACTCACTAGTTTTAGAACTAATTTTAAAATAAATGGCATCATAAAGGCCAAGGAACACAGCAGGGTGGTTAGGAATAAAGTTGTGGCGATATTTGAAGCTAATCTGGATTACAAAACAACTTGTATAGTTTTTATTCTCTCTTGAAGCAATGCTCAATCATCATCTAAAAATGGAGAGTAAGGCAGTTTGCCACAAGCCACACAGAGGACACAGAAAACTTGTAAAAGAATGTGCTCTGGTCAGATGAGCGCAAAGTTAAACTTTTTGACCTCCATCAGAAGGCAATGATGGTTTGATTGTACACACCATCATTGCCACAGTAAAACATAGTGGTGGTAGCATTATACTCTGGGATTCCTTTAATTCATCAGCACAAGAGAACCTGGTCAAACAGAATGGGACAATGGATGAAGTTAAAGAAAGAAAAACCCTGGAGGAAAACGTCTGTCCAGTCTCAAGTCTACAAAAGACTTGAGACTGGACAGATGTTAGACTTGAACATTAAAGTTCATGGTTTCCTTCCAAATGGAACCAGAGCTCTCTTTAAATAAAGTAAAACAGATATAATTTTCACAATTATGCTCAATCTGGCATTGGCATTTTTGGTTATAATGTGACAAAATGTAGACAAATTCAATACATTTGTATTCCACTGTGTTAACATTGTGTATGTAGGAAGAAATCTCCATGGAGAAATGCACAAACAGATCTGCAAGACAACTCTGCCGTAAGGTAGAACGAAAATGGCGTAAAACTCAACTTCACGTTCATTATGACATCTATAAAGAAAGACTACGTAACTATCACTTAACACTAAAACATGCAAGGGAGGCTTTCTTTGCAGATGTCATAAACAAAAACATTAACAATGCTTGAGCTTTATTTGCAACAGTTGACAGGCTCATAAACCCTCCTATGACGCTACCACCTGAATTTCAATCTAATGCCACCTACAACCAGTTTTCCAGCTTCTTTTCAGAGAAAATTCAAAAAAATCAGAGGATTAATCTGCACATCCACTGTAAAGCCAGTACCAATGCTGTGCCCTAACAAAACAAATACAGGAAAAATGACCCAATTTCAACTACTTAATTATAAAACCCTACAGGAAATTATAAGTCAACTAAGCTCAAGTTCCTGCCGTCTGGATGTTTTACCCACACATTTCTTTAAGAAAGTCCTGCCTGCTATTGCTACTGATCTGATCCAAATAGTAAACTCATCGCTCTAGTCAGGAGTTTTCCCCCAGGCTTTGAAAACAGCAGTAATCAAACCACTGATAAAAAAGAACAATCTGGACAAATCACTACTGCAGAATTACAGGCCGATCTCCAACCTCCCATTCATCAGCAAAGTTATTGAAAAAGCTGTGTGTAAACAATTAAATAGCTTCCTAATGATAACCAACCGCTTTGACTTCTTCCAGTCTGGTTTTCGTGCTCACCACAGCACAGAGACCGCCCTCGTAAAAGTGTTCAATGATATCCATATAAATACGGACTGTGGGAGAACCACAGTGCTGGTTCTGTTGGACCTCAGTGCAGCTTTTGACACTGTCGACCATGACATATTGCTGAATCGACTGGAGAGTTGGGTCGGACTCTCCGGTCCAGTGCTTAACTGGTTTGAATCTTACATAAAGAACAGGGATTTCTTTGTTTCAATTTATAAACTTCTCATCAAAAAGGTCAAAGGTCACATGTGGGGTACCCCAAGGTTAAATCCTAGGTCCCCTCTTATTCAATATTTATATTCTCCCACTAGCTCAGGTTATAACGGGAAATAATATTAGCTATCATAACTATGCAGATGATACTCAGCTCTACTTTACGATGTCACCAGGGGACTCTGAACCCATCCAATCACTGAACAGATGCTTAGAACAGATAAATGTGATGATGTGCCAAAACTTTCTCCAGCTGAACAGAAACAAAACTGAAGTTATTATTTTTGGACCTAAAGAGGAACAATCTAGAGTCAATGCACAGCTTCAGTTATTACTTCAGTTAAAACTAAAAACCAGCGATCAGGCCTGAAACCTGGGAGTAGTGATGGACTCTGACCTGAACCTCCAGAGCCACATAAAGACAGTTACAAAGTCGGCCTTCTATCACCTGAAGAACATTTCCAGGATTAAAGGACTAATGTCTCAGCCAGATCTAGAGAAACTCGTCCATGCGTTTATCTTCAGTCGCATTGATTATTGCAACAGCGTCTTCACAGGTCTGTCCAACAAATCAATCAAACAGCTGCAGCTGATCCAGAATGCTGCTGCTCGCGTTCTCACTAAAACCAGGAAGATAGAGCACATAACACCAGTTTTAAAGTCCCTACACTGGCTCCCTATAACTCAAAGAATAGACTTTAAAATACTGTTGTTAGTTTACAAATCACTGAACGGCTTTCACCACAATACATTAAAGACCTGCTGCTGTTGTATCAACCCTCCAGACCTCTCAGGTCTTCCGGTTCTGGTCTGCTCTGCATCCCCAGAACCAGAACCAAACGAGGAGAAGCAGCATTCAGCATCTATGCACCACAAATTTGGAGCAAACTTCCAGAAAACTGTAAAATAACTAAAACACTGACTTCCTTTAAATCTCGACTAAAAACCCACCTGTTTAGGATTGTATTTGAAACGTAATCAATTACAAATTTAATGATGGAACTTGACGTAATGTCATGTTTTGATTGTTGATTCTATCTTGCATTGTGTTTCTGTGTTTGATATGATGTAAAGCACTTTGAAATGCCTTGCTGCTGAAATGTGCTATGCAAATAAAATTTGATTTTGATTTTTTTTTTTAATGCATAATAAATTAGCATTATGTGGAAGCTGGATCTTATAACAATGCTCCACAACTCCACTGGGGGCTTTTCTCCGCTTGGAGGGGCTGTTTGAATAGCGTGCATATTATTTCCAGTGACCAGAAAAATGGAAGTGTTCCTTTATAGAGTTTGTATCGCTTCCCTATTCCTGACACATTTCTAGGCTATTTGTACGTCTGAGAACTCTAGTTCTTACACAGTGAGGTGGAAGTATCTTCTCTTAACGCGACTTGTGGTCGGGACGCAGTGATACATGATACATAGAGGAAGGTGTTTCCCCTCGGATGCAAAATAATAAGATGAAGTGGAGTCGCAGTGGTGACTTTCAGGACATAGGAACCTGACGTCTGACCTTTTCCTCATTTTTGTGCTTGAGTTGTGGAATATAGAGCAAAAAAGAAGCAGTACTATGCTGTGATGAAATTCTAATTCTAGAAAGAGGAAGTGGTGTCCAATTTGGATGAAGGAGCAAAACCAGTTGGTTTTTCATGCTGTTTGTCTAAAAACAACTCCCTCTCTCTGATTCAGTCCCATGACAAGTTCACACCTGCATGATTCAGATACTGAAAGTGTCAGGACCACATGAATGTTTAAATGAGTTGTCTGAATTCTGTAGAACTGGGTGGTTTCGTGGCACACCATTTAGCGAGGATTTAAAGGCACACCTGGTCTATAAAGGTAAAGTTTCTCCTTAAAGCTTTCACCTGAAACTTAATTTTTTTACTGAGGTGTCACAATCCTGCATCAAATCTGCCTTTAAATTAACATTACATAGTCCAGTTAAATGTTTTAACTTGGATTTTCACACGATTTTATTTAAGGAATCAAGTCTTATAGTTGAAACTCAAAACAAATACAGAACTCGGACCTCCAATCTTAAAAATTAAAACCCTGTAAAATCCTACTGTAATTCGAGATAAAGTAAATTCCAGTGGCGCTTTAATGGTTGAAAAAGACAAAGGACAAAGAGCATACACTGGGACGTGTGGTGATGAAAAAATAGATGACGCAAGGCAATCCCTTAACGTGACGAAACACGATCAGCAAGAAAACTTTCAGTTTCCTATGAAGCAGGGAGCTCGGGCTTTTCCGCATCCGGTGTGTACTGTCTCCACTTCTGAGCGGATGCCACTCCCTTAAAAGGGGGAGTTTATGGCAGGCCGTTTTAACATAAAATCGATTTCACCGCACTCACGTTCAAGATATGTGAAACTGGCTTATGAGTGACCATTAGTAAATTAAGATATCTCTAACTACATTCTGACTATTATAATTGACGTCAGATTTACTGTTGATTTGTATGGAGGCTTCAATTTACTTTTAGCTTTTCAAAGCCTTTGTAGTGGCGATTGTTTGTCAAACCAAACATCCAATAAAAAGTTTCATCAGCCACTATGAGGTACTGGGGTCCAGATTCTTCACGCAGGCACAAGAAGTTTAATGTCCAAAATTGTTGATTATCTTGGTTGCTTTTATTTTCCTTTTCAGAACGTTCAAACTTTCCTTTGTTCTCCTGTCTACTTCTGTTGCTCTGGTAAAAACCATGGGCCCCAAACCCAAATGCCTGCTGGTCCTTTACCAGACCCCTACACTTATAGAAAGTGGATTGATCCACCTCACTTCCTGTCTTTAGAAAACAAATAAATAAGAACAAATAATAAAAACAAAAGATAAATAGAATCGACAATTATTAACCTGCAAACAATACAAAAACTAGAAATGTAAGAATAAACTAACAAAATTCAAATGCATAAAGAAATAAAGAATAAATAGCTCCAACAGCCTTTTTAAGTGAATTGTGTTCTGTCGCAAGTGATTAAACAAGAAAATCTTTGCAAATTTCTGAAGCAGTCTTCAAGTGCATGAAGGCATTTTCTGACAACTTTATATGTAGGGCACCCAAAATTCTGCAGGCAACTGTTTGGACAGCTCAGTGGCAGCAAAGGGGTCGACCTTGCAATTGTTAAAAAAAATTATGTTGGAGATAAATTGTAATTAAAGATGTGTGACCGTGAAATGAGTGATGTCATTTGAGATATCGCGAAAGGAATTTTGACTTGTCAAAATGTAGTTGAAAATATTGTTAATCATTATACTCACTAGTCATAATATAAATGTAAATATCTTAACTTACTATTCAGGATAATCAAAATGTAGTTGTGTCTAGTCAAAATGCAGTTTTAGACATCTTGAATGTAATTATAGGCAGACAAAACCGATTTTATGTTAAAATGGCTTGCCATAGACAAACCCCCTGGTCCACATCACGTCACAGATGTGGGTGTATAAAACTTGCAAAACTACCGAGACAAACTAGTACAGCTGGTAGTACCGTACAGCAATATTAATATCTCTGCGGCACAATGCAAAGGTATGGTGAAACATCTGCTTTTCTGCTCTGGGCATTTGCTATTTTATATATTTTGAGCTGGTTTATTTATTGGGTATTTTGAACTTGTGATGTTTTCAGTGGAGTCGTTTGTTTTTTTTTTATGCACAGAGTTCATAATAAATGTACCTGCATTATTGCTTTCTCTGCATATTCTCTCACGTCTATGTGTTGGCGCCTTTTGTTAAGTTGCTTCTCTGAACAATACGGATCTGTCGTGTTTCCTCACAGTCCACCCAAGCCTCAGTTTGCCAGTTGGCTCATCGAGCAAGTGGAGACGGGCCAGTACATGGGGCTGTGCTACGTGGATCAAAACAAATTCAGAGTGCCGTGGAAGCACAACTCCAGGAAAGACTGCAACGATGAGGACAGTAAAATATTCCGGGTATGTTTCAGCAGCTTAAGTATTTTTGACAGACAGACAGACGTGTCTGTCTATATATATATATATATATATATATATACACAGACAGATCAGATAGGTATATGTATATAATTAATGTGTGTAAATTAACATATTTAGCCCAGCCTTTTAAGTCCAGACTTAAAAACCTGTTTTTATCTACAATGTCAAGAGTATTCCTGCTCTGTGTCTGATGCTTTGGATGTGTGTGTCCACAGGCCTGGGCAGTGGCGAGTGGGAAAATCAACGAGTTCCCCAATGACAAGGCCAGATGGAAAACCAACTTCCGCTGTGCTCTTAACAACCTGTCTCAGCGCTTCAAGATGATCACAGATAATTCCAAGAATCAAGACGACCCTCATAAAATCTATGAGATTATGAACACTGACAGTGAGTAGCCGTTTGACCTTAGCTGTGGAGAACCTTTGTTTAAGACAAAATTCAGCAGGATTGTCTTTTTTCTTTAACTGCAGGCAACTATGAAGGTATGCCAATGCAAGAATCCCAGGAGGAATCTGACATGACTCCAGATATATTCAGCCCAATCACGGAGTATTTTCCCACAGGAAATGAGGTGCAGGATTAACTGAAGTGAACTTTCACTTCAGTTAAGTTAAATATTCACAGACAGGCTGGTACTTAAATGGTAACCTTATATTTTCTTCTCCCCATTTAGCACAATCTGCATCAGGACTTCATGGCCCTGGATCTTGGCAACCAATCAGCAGGTAAAACTTATATGTAAAAGACAATATTACATTTGTCAGAGGTGTTTATGTTGAAGATTAAGTAAACAATCTTAAACGATCTTTCATTCTAAACAGAAGCGCAGTTGTGGACACGGCATAATAATCCTGTTCTCAGTTGTCTTACCGCAACTGAGAACCTTCCGCAATATTTACCAGCCGATCAGACGGCCTACAATCAAGGTATGCTTGATGAAAGAGACTAAAAAATGTTTATAATAGCATAAACATTTACAGTGTGACCCTTATTAATTTTATCTCTTCATATTCCAAGCAGTAAATGCTTCTCCGGTGATCAGTTCACCTCAGCCGTTCAGTCTGTGCGACCTGGAGATCTCCATCCATTACAGGAAGAAGGAAATGCTGAAGACGATGCTACACACTAACCGTCTTCAGCTCCACTACCACAGCGAGGACCCCAAGTTCAACGCCTCTTATCTCTGCTTTCCTTCCACTGAGGGCCTACTGGACCATAAACAGGTACATCTTTACATTCACTGACACAGCAGTCAATTTGCCATGATTTTATATCCACACTTTACTCTTTTATACCTACAAAGAAATAAGATTAGTCCAATGTTCTTCAAACCATTGTATAAGAGTTTTGATTTTGTTTTGCTAAGCATTGGTTTGAAATGAAGGCAGACTTTTTTTAAACAATCAAGACAAACTGAAAAGGAAATGTGTTCATTTGAAATTGGATGCCTCATTTGATGTGATTAGTTAAAAGAGAACATTTTCGTTGGCCAGCATCTGTAAATACTTTGTGTTGAGCTTATGCGTTTTAAAATGGTAAGAGACAAAGAAATCAAGGAAATTTCAAATACAAAAAAGATTCCTGGATTTGAAGGAACTCACAAAGAGCTCCAACTGCTGAAAAACCGCAAGAGCCAGGGTTTCTTTTTATCTGTGTTATGTGCATGGTTTTCTTCATTATCCATGAGGGAGGGCTAGAACATGCAGTGAGGTCAAACGTGATATAAAGAATTTGTTGTTCTGATTACGTCTTTTTGTGCCTCAGATTGAATACACCAACCGCATACTGAGCAGCATCCAGCGAGGCCTGCTCTTGGAGGTACATGAGACCGGTATCTATGCCAGGAGGCATGACAACTGCCACGTGTTTGTCAGCACCAGCGACCCCAACGTAGCTCATCCAAACCCCCAAAAATTGCCCAAAAACACAGTGGTGGAGCTCCTCAGTTTTGACAAATATGTTAATGGTTGGTCTGAACTTTCCATCCTTTTCGAATTTTGTAACGTTTCTCATTTCTGTTGGACTTCATTAAGTAAGCACTGACTTAAACCTGTCTTCTTCCCATGTGTGTTTTCAGAGCTTAAACATTTCAAGGAGAACAATGGCCGCTCTCCTGAATACACCATCAACATGTGCTTTGGAGAGAAGTTTCCAGAGGGAAAACCGCTGGAAAAGAAACTTGTCGTTGTGAAAGTAAGACTATACTGCTTATTCTGTTTGATCCTTCTCCAGTCAGTAAAGTGATTTAACATGCATCCTCTATGCCTACAGGTGGTGCCTCTAATTTGTCGATATTTTCATGACATGGCCCAGATGGATGGGGCTTCATCTCTTCACAGCGCCAACATCAGCCTGCAGATTTCACACAACAGCCTCTTTGACCTCATCAGCTCTGTGTTTTCTCTACCAGGAGCTGAAGAGCAACTAACCATTGGTGTGCCTTTCATCGATCAGACTGGAAACTTGATTTCTCACTGATTTCTAGTCAAAGTGATAACTGCTGAATAAGTTAAAGTGCAGTAAGTTAACTAGCTATTTATAATTAAGGCACGATTAAACACAGCTCATCTCCTTTTCATTTTTTGTTTGCACTATTGAAACACTGACACTTAAACCACTACAAAAGCAGAAAGTCTCCTTAGCTAGTGAACTGTTACAAAATAAACCTATACACAATTACTGTACATCTAAGATTCTCTTTTTACATATATGCTGATTTGTTTTTCAGTGTCCAATTTCAGAAAAATGTTGTATTGGTTTGTAGATAAGCTATAATCATGTCTGTTTTATTACCTCTGTAATAAATGTTTGTCTCTTAAGTGCTTGTAAATAGCAAATCATAAGCCTAACTCAATTCCAATACAGTTCTACTCCAAAGAGCATATAAACTATGTAAAATGTAAATATATTAGATTATTTTCTGTATTTAACTGAATATATTAACAGTTTTCAAATGGTAAAATAAAATAAACTGTCAAGAAACGTGGTTTTCTTTGTTACTGTACATAAAGTTCAGTCAAACTTTACAATAACGATTTTCAACTCTAAATGTCAAGTCTTGTCAATGCAACAAATTTTGAATCAAACATAAATGTGTGTATGTTTACAATGATTAAATGTTGAAATGGGCAATCTTAAAATAATCATAGAAATAACTTTCATGCCCAGAAAAAAACTGGGCAATGAAATGTGTACTTCACAAGGTGAAGTATGTGCAAGGTGTACTTGAAGTACACCTTCACCTTGTGAAGTACACACCTTCACCTTGTGTGTGAAGTACACACAAGGTACTTCACAAGTCATAAATTAAAATAAAAAAAACTAGTTGCATGCATTAAAAACTATAAAAGCCTTAAAGCACAATGAGTTGAACAGCCTGACAGCAGAAATAAAAGTTGATTTTCAAACCGTTAGTTGTTGCTTTCACACTTCTGTAATGCCTGCCAGAAGGCAGAAGTGAGAGCAAGTACTGTGAGTTCTGGTTCTGACTTTGTTTTTAGCTCTCTTTGTCTTTGTGACCCAGGTGACATAGACGTCCTGAAGTGAGGAGAGAGAAGTTCCAGAGAGTAATTGTTCAGTTAACTAATCAAGAATCATTCATCTTTGGGTGTCAAACATAATATCCCAGAATGAGTCTTTTACAAGGAGGCGAGATTGTGGACATAAAAAAAAGTTTATAGAAACTCTCAAAAAAACGACGTTCAAACTTTCAAAATTCAGTCAAGTGTTTTTTGTTTGTAGTGTAAGGTTCCTGCAGGATTTTGTGCCTCTGCTCCTGCATTTGGCAGGTCAGACACTTTTGTCTAGAGACTTGACCATCTCTGAAGTTGAGAGAGACTGAGGTGAGGAAAGCAACAGAGCAACAGGAAGACCTGTATCTGACCTAGTGAGGTCACTTTATTTTGTTCAGTTGTGATACTGGTTCAGTTCAGGTACTGATTCTGATAGATCAAAGGTGGCTCTGCGTCCCTGGTTCATATGCAATTTTTGGTCTTTTCCTTCATAGTTTAAATTGAATTTTAAGCTATCAAACTATATATATCACAGTAGTTGAATCTACACTTTACAATGGTGGTTGTGCCAGTAAATATGTGCAAACTGGATAAATATTAACCTTTATAAATTCATTTGCAAATGTAGATGTTTTTTAAGGGGCAGAAAGCCACTCTGCACCACAGAAGCATTTAGGATGCTCTACCTGTCGCTCTAAGAATGAGGAGCAAAATATGAAAAAAATATGAAGAAGTGTTGGCATCTTCTGATAGTACTGCTTCAGACCACAATAACATGACCAGCAGTATTAACATGGAATGCACTGTGAGCATAAACTTAACTTAAAATGACAAAAAATTGACAATTTTTTAAATTACACAGTTTTATTTGTGTCCCATTTGAAAATCACACAGCCTTTTCAATCTAGTTAACTGAACAGAAATCAAAAACATTCAGATAAGGAGGAGCACCTTTTCTTTTAGCATCTTCCATATTCCAGGTCCCTGGCTTTATGAAGCCTATATACACAGGTTGTAAAACCAAAGTCCAACAATCTAGCCAGTAAATCTTTACAGTAAGCAACTAATGAACAGTAGATCCAACAATTCAAAATGTGTTTTGCTGTGAATATTTTAAAAAGAAAAAGTAAAGTTAAGACTGAGACAAACTAAGTTTAGAACAAACACAGTAAGCCTGTATCTGCTGCAGAAGGGTTAAAACCTTAATGTTGCTAGCAAAAGGCATGTTTATTTCAGTTGCACCTCTAGTGACAAATATTTACAACATATGCGAAGGTGTATAAGCTGACCTCACCAACAAATACATCAATGCCAATAAACTTAGTCAATAATTAGTGAACACAGAGCATGAACAGCTACAAATGAAACAGCTATTAAAGAAAATACAAAACATGAAAGCAGTAGGCTTGGATAAAAAGTGGACAAACATTTAGAAAGAAATGGAAAGTTGAAATAGTTAAGCTGTTCTAACTATTACATCTATATTATGCCCTGTGAAAATGCTGTCAACTAGTTAAAAACTAAAATAAATAGACAAATTAAGTATTGTTTATTCAAAGAAATTGTTCAACTGATGACAAAAAAACTGACTCTAAGAGCTGATTTCCTATATTTCTGTTACGAACTGAAGCAAACCGTAGACCTGGTGTTACCCCCTTGGCCTCCAAACCCGCCAAAATAAAAAATGAACAAATGTTACAAACCTCGTATACAATTTTCCTTCATTCAACTACATTTAGTAGAGTTAGACATGGAAGACAACACCGGCTTCCAATTACAAAACTTAAATATCCTCTATTTTTTAAAAAAAAGCAAACATTCAAAGACTGGCAATTATTCACAACAGGTAAAACGGATGAAAGAATCCCTTAGGTATTTATATCAAAACTCAATTATTTACAACTGAATCTCAAATTCATTTGAGATTTAGGTAATCTTTTTTTTCTACAAAATTGCATATCAGTGTCTTTCCGTAATGTGACAAACGTCATGAATATGCATTAGCTGCATAATTTCACCACTTGAGGATAGACATTTAGTTTTGCCACTTATAAATAACTAATTTTCTTTATAGAAAACAATAACACCCATAGACAACATGAAGCCAAAAACACTCTGTATCCTCAGAGTGAAATGGCAGATAAAGGATAAGGTTACCTGATTTATATTTCTTGGGTTCCATTTTAATGTTTCTCAGCTGGACAACACAAAACAATCACTTTCGGTCAGAGACGACCCAAAATGAAGACACAAATGGGTAATTCAAGTCACTTTCAAAGAACGTAATACATACATTAAGCAAACATTTAAGAAACTATTCCATAACTGAGTGTTCATTTCAGTTTACTCTTTTGGGGTTGCTTGAGATATAGAACACAAAACTGGGGATGTGAGTGTCCATGAGTGTTTATGATTCCTTATGGACTGTCAGATAGTTTTGCTGGCTCACTCTGATCCTCAGGGACCTTTGCTGAATCGTCTCCTTTTTTATGTCTCCTTGCATGTTTGTATTTTTCCACATACGCCTTGATCAGATTTCCCACTTTCACTGGGTTGATTTCCCCACTTTTGCTGTGGCACACCTTGTGACCAGAAATAAAAGATCATCGTGTAAGAATCCCTTAAAAAACTAAAGTTAATTATATTGAATTACAAAGTATTTTTTCAAAAGGAGTTTTACATTTATTTTTGACTCACCTTTAGAACAGCTTTACGCAAAATCTCTTTGTACTCGTCTTTGTTGATGTCTCTCCTTTGGTAGAAAGGCTTGATGGCTAACTTCACTTCTTCAACAGCTCTCTCCTGCATGTGCAGCTTTTTGAGATACTGTTAGGAATAAATTATTGCTCATGTTACAATCTAATCCTCAGATGTTTTTATATTTATTTCAGTTTACTAGGCAGCTAATATCAGCTCCTTAAACTACTGATCACAATCTAGATCAGGGGTCTCAAACTCGCGGCCCGCGGGCCAACTGCGGCCCTCGGGACGATAGTTTGTGGCCCCCGCCTTAATATGAAAGTTTAATGTTAGTGCGGCCCGCTGAGTTTGATATAATTGGCACTTTTCAGTGTTGTGTGCGGAGCTGAACGAACTTACCAATCACGGTGGAGTATATTGCTCTCGGGGGCGGGACATCGGCCGGGCCTATTTGCATTTTCTATTTGTCATTATTTGCATGCGGTACATGCGCAATTTCCGCGGCCGCTCCCGCTTCACGTGCTTCAGCATCCAGTCTAGACCTGGAAGTCGCTGATCAGTGTAACGTAATTAAGGTGAGGCGCCATAACGCTTGGGTTGTGTTTAAGGGAGGAGAGGAGGCGGCAGATTCGTCAGGACGGTCAAAAACTCACAACCACACTGGTACTGGGAATTCCACAGTGTTGTCCTTTAATAAATACGCTCTTCACCAACCTTACAAAGCCCGGTTGAACGGCTGCTATATTATCAGACATGAAAATTGAGCAGCGTCCAAACAACCCGTAACATTACTAAAAAGTTAGGGAGCTAACATGTCCGTCTAGCATGTTTCTCCCACGCTCTCTACAGAGAAGCCGTGGCGCATACTTCTGACATCATTAGCAATACTAGAGTATCTTAAAGAGACACTACACAATTACGGCTGTTACAGCGCCTGACTACGGCCAAATATGGTAATAGGCAATCAGAAAGGTTCGGCTGAGGAGACCGTGTGTGTGAATGAGGCCGGGCCTCACCCAGACTCTACCTCCAGCGGCCCCCGGGTAAATTGAGTTTGAGACCCCTGATCTAGACGGTATTATTCAATTCTTTTACTCAGTGATGTGCCTGTTGTGCCAACGGGACACATCCAGCTCTGCAGTAACCCACATCAGGAAGTAGAAATTTCTTAACTTCCTTGTACAGTAAATTTTTTGCTCGTCTTTGCTAGCTGGGTCAGGTTGGTTTTTGCATTTTTTAATAGAAAACAAACTTAATAAAATTATGTTGAGAAAAAAAGTTACAAAGTAAATGTGCTTAACATGAACAAAAAATCTAAGTGAATAAAATAATGTATATCTCTTTAATAATCTTATTTGAGAGCTAAAATGAATAAATGTCATTTTCACCTTGTCTTTCCTTGACAAATCCCCTTCTTCTGCTTCTCTTTGCTCAGTGGTTGATAACTCCTCAGGGTTGAGGCCTTCCGAGCTGGAATTAGCAGTCAGTAAACCAGCAACACTTTTCTTTGAGGAGTCACACACAGTGCTCTGTAAAAGTATGAATTATTAATTTAACCTAATATGCAAAATCAAAAGGGAAAAGTCCTGCACAGTACCATTCAAAGTTATTCCCTCTTATGCATTCCTTCTGTGGGGTTTTTTGGCAGATCTAAATGTCTCAGACCAAATGTCTTTCAGCATCAGTCAATAATAATATGTACAAAATACAAAATGGCTTTCAACTATGATTTTATTTATAGAGACAAACTGCTTCCTAAACCCTCCTGCATTAGAGTGAAAAAGGATTCCTGCCAAACTAAACACAGGAACTCCTTATGTGGTTCAATTGCTTGGTGGAAATTAGTGCCATCAAGAGTTTCTTGTAGTATTGCTTTGCCCCATTGTTCTTTACACAACTGTTTGAATTCATCCAAAGGGGAGGATTTGAGCATGAATGGCCTGTTTACAGTCATCCCACAGGATGGGAGTTTAATCACAAGAAGCACCAGGAACACATGAATGAACTTTTGGAGGGAAATGACCGTGATCTCGTAGCTAGTTTGGGCCAACAATGAAATATTTGGGTTTATTTGAGTTAATCAAAATCATAACTTGGAGATTTTCCATTGCTGTAGCCGCAAACATCATTGGAGCAACGATGGCAGCCCACGGTCCTGTCAATATTCACGCCTACAATAGCGGGGAACAGACAGTAATGGAGACATTATGGTCATTACGGCTGCATTAGAACAATTCTGCAATGGGCCAAACTTCCTCCATAGCGCTGTAAAAGACTCATTGTCAGCTATCGCAAAATATTGATATCTGTTGTTGCTGCTAATGGTGGCTCAGCAAATTATTAGGTGTTGGTTCAAATCTCTCTCGCACAGAGAGAGATAAACCCACACATGTGGGTTTACTTTTTTTTTCCATTTAAAAACTGCATTAATCTTTACTTGTGTTGTCTTTCACTAATATTTAAATTGGTTTTATGTTCTGAAACAGTGTGTGACAGTGAAGTATGACAAATGTGCAAATAAATGGGAAATTAGAAAAGAGTCAAACATTTTTCACACCACTGTAGATGTTCTATAATCCATTTTGATATGATTGACACCCAAGACTATAGAAATTGTTTTAGAATCTTTTATAGACTGACAGATATTACTGACTTTGTTTCTTATCGCTGCTTGAATCTATTTACACTAGTGTGTATTGCTTGTGATGTTGGAAGTCATTTACGTCAAGTCAGACAGGTTCTATTTAAGGGATTTATGACTCTAAAGGTCTGGCAGTAATCATGTCTGAGTTTGGCTAAGGAGCATGAGTCAAACATGTTATTATTTACAGTTACTCCATGATTTAAGTAGTTTAACAACTTTATTATTATGGCCAGAAGGTTTGCAAGCAATTTTCACTTAATTGAACTTCACATTAATATTTGTTTTAAGATAATATACCTTTGCATTGCAGGATAATTTTTGCACATGTGGTCTGAATTTGCCGTTTCTATTATTATTTCCTAGTGTAAAGATATTGTGTATTTATACAAATTACTTATCATGCATGGGGACACAGTCTGATATACATTAACACACATCAAAACAAGATCACAACAGCAGTGTTTTCAATGAGTGGTGAAAGGTTTAGTGGAGACAAAGATCTAGTTTCGTTTCATCTGAAAATGCTTCAGAATCAGTTTCAATCATGTGACTTTTTCCAGAGACAGCCTTGAGGTACACACTGCCACCTGCATGTCAGAACTAAAATTACGTTGCACACACTTAAAGAAAATGCATGCTGAGAAGCAAACAAACACTATGAAACAGCTCTTTCTGACCTGAGTGGATGCCTGGACAGCCAAAGGGGGTTTGCGAGACCCTTCCTGCTTCAGCTTCAACTTATACAGCGCTAGCTCTGTGGAAGTAAAACAAACACAAGGCCAGAGATTGAAATGGAAAACAAATCTCTAAACTTTCACTCACATAAAAAATATGAATGAAAATGAAGTGAAACAATCTGATGACAAGACTTACTGCTTGGAGATTTCTCTGGCTGAGGTCCTTCTGGCTCCTGTATGTTCCAGGTGACACGCTTCACTTGAGTCTTGGACTTTGATCCCGCTGCAGCTGATGTCGGCTCCCCCTCTTCCTTCTCCTCCACGGCTTCTTTCTCCTCTTCAGCGCTTGCACCACTACCCTCTGCAGGCTCCGATTTGATGTGATCGAGATTGTCCAGCATTACATCCACATTAAAATCATCATCAGACTCTGAAGGTTCCGGTTTTGTAGGGTCCGCCACCCCCAGCTGTGTTTTGTTGTTTGTCAGACTCTAATGAGCTTAGCTGAAACTGACATACTGAGTCATGGAGAGGGTCTTCAGTGGACAGGGTAGGAGGTGAGGAGACAGGCGGAGAAGGGCAGTCCTGTGTGGGACTTGCCTCAGATTTGATTATGGTTGTTTCATACAACTCTGTCTTGTTCTGATCCTCCATTATCTCATCATCGCTCTGGGACACTGACAAGGAAGGTTTATCCTTTTCTTCACTTTTAATTTCTTTACCAATGGGACAATCTTCAAACATATCCACAGGTTGCGGTTTTTCTTTTTTGATTTCCTTTCTATTTTTTAATTCTACTGGGATTTCTTTAGCCTGGATATCTCTTCTTTCAAAGTTTTTGTCTTCATCTTTTACCTGAGAAACAAAAGAACAGGAAGGCAACTCTTGTTTTTTCACTCCAGCACATTTGTTCTTCTCTATGCTTCTTTGTGTAATTTCCTTCTCCTTTTTTCTTTCCTGTGGAAGATTTGTTCCTTTCGAGGATGAAACATGTGAAGCTGAAGTTTTGTCTGTACTTCTGGTCGATCCTTCCTCTTTCCTTCGGTCTCTTGAGCTGGTATTAGTCCTTTGTCTCCCATCTTTAGCTCTTGAATCCACTTTATCTCTGGATGAGACTGTTGCATGTTGCCTGGCACAATCTTTCCTCCTTTCCCTAGATCTAGACCGAGATCTTGAACGAGATAAGCAACGCTTACGATCCTTAGACCTCGATCTGGATCTAGACCGTGACTTGGACCTTGACTTGGAACGTGATCGACCATGTCTTCTGTCCTTGGACACTCTGCTTCTCTCTGTGCATTCATTTCGCTCCTTACCTTTATTCTTCTTCATCTTTGAGTGCTCTCTGCTGCTAGAGCTCGAACAAGATCTACAAAACAAAATGACAAAATCCCTATGTGATCTATAAGATTTAAAACACAAAAAGTGATCAAGCAAGCTGTCACCTGTGGCTTTCAAATATTACCTGTGCAATGTTAAAATGCCCGGTTTTTGTGATGTTAAAAATGGGAGCAAGATAAATCATACCATCAAATAATTGAGCACATTTGTGTTTCTTATTTCAATAAGGGGTAAATTTTTTTTGCAATCTGGATTTGATAATAATTAAAACCAACTTAACATGTATCTTATTACCTACGACTGAAGTAAAATCTAATTTCTGATTTTGTTTTTTTATTCTTAGCTGAATATGATTTTTTTCTCCTTCAAACAAATGTATTTTTAAGTTTATTTATAATAACTGTCATATATTACATGTGGAAAGTTTCAAAATTATTTATCATGTTGTACAATTTTTTTTTGCCTCACAAAAGTTTGACATTTTAACAGCAATATCTTCCCTTTTGACAGCCACTGTGCTCTACAGCTTGAACAGCTTTCCACTCACCTGGACCGCCTCTTTGTCTTGTCTTTGGACCGTGATCTGGACCGCCGTTTCTTCCTGTAAACTCTGTCTGGAGAGTTGGGCTGGGAGCTGTCAGAGGTTGAGTGTGCCCTCTTTCTTTCTCTTGACCTTGATCGTCTGGAGCTCCTGTCTTTCTCCCTACATTTTTCCCTTTCCTTCTTTTTGCCTTCCTTATCCGAGGCATGAAGGTCTTCTCTTCTGCCTCTGTCTGTCTCTGAGCTACTGGGATCCTTTGACGATTTAGAGGTTTGCTTTCTATGGCCCAAATCTCCCATCAGTGTACTGGAACAGGTTGGTGAATCATCTGATTTAGTCTCTTGCATCTGTTTCTTTACGATGGAACCCGAGCAGGAAGGTGATGAATCATTCCTGTAGTTGAGAAGAGATCTACTGGAAGTTCCGGCAGAAGGTCCACTTCTGAGGGGAGTATTTTCCTCCGCTTTTATGTGTTTAACATCCTGATAAGAAAGTGATGTGGTATCTGCACTCTCACCTTTTATCTCACTCTCACTTACAACCCTGTCATCAGAACTTTCATATTCATCTGAACTTGGTTCTTTTTTAATTACAGTATCAATGAATAACTTTTGCTTCTCCTGCTTAACTTCGGCTAAATCGGATTTCTTTTCAACTTTGATACAATCTTCCGGAAATATTATTTCTGGTGTTACAGTAAGCTGCGAACTCCTGGGTATTTCCTGCGAAAACTCTGTCTCCTCTGATTCAGTTTTCACCTGAATTGCATCCCAACGTCTTGGCACTGAACCCTTGTTGTTTCCTAAAGTAGAACGTTTCCCTCTGTTAGTGCCAAATTGAGAGCTGAAGTTCAGGCTTGTGGGCTCGGTTTCGTCGCTCGAGCTACTTGAATCAGATAGCGTGGGGTTAAAAGGATCGTAAATATTGTCTTGCTCCTTGGTGACTGTACAAGATGCCAGAAGTGTTTTCTTGTCTTTGTGCATTTGCTTCTTTTTTGCTTCCTCTTCTTTTTCCCTCCACTGTTCTTTTACGTTGCTTCCAGCTGAAGTGGATGACGTTATGCTGAGCCGCCTGGCGTGCCAGGAGTTCCCACTGGAATTGATGCGAAAACTTACAGCCGAAGATGAAGAAAATGGCGCATGCCGAGTCTGGCTTGCAGGAGTGGTGGAGGAAGAGGAAGCGAAGGAATTTGAGAATGCTGATGATGAGCCGGCTCTTTCCGGCCTGTTCTTATGGCCATCAGAGTGGCCCTTCTGCTTATCAACACTCTGTTGCCTTCCTTTGTCCCCAGAAAGGCTGTTCATGCCACTTTTAGGCAACCCAGAACCATCGCCAGCACCAGCAGAATTACTACTTCCTCTACTACTGTCAGAAATGCCACCATGACCTGTACTGTCATTTGTGACACTACTATTCTCTCTTTTTATCTTCGGTATGCGAGGAAGCACAGACACATCTACCCAAGTGGGTTTAACGGGAGCTTTCTTAGGTTGGGACAGTGACAGAGTTGTTCCTTTGTCCCTAAAGTTGGAAACCTGGATGGGCTGAGCAGATGAAGAAGGCATTTCTGTTAGGGCTCTCATGCCATTGGCTGCTACTGATCTGTTCGGATGAGGAGGCAAACTTGGATTCACTCCAGAGGTTAAGTCAGAATGTGGTCTCGATTGGTAGTGGTTGGCAGAGGAGGGCATGAAGGAGGGTAAATGAGATGAGCTTGGTGTCAACAGTCCATTCACAGAGGTAGGTGAGGATCCTGATGGATTCCCATTGTGGAGCAGAGGTGCAGAGTTGTCTCCTAAATTGTACGAACACCCTGGACTGTTGAGGGCGCTGGTATCACTTGAACTACTGGTGTTCCTGCTGCTTGGAACTGGTGTAGGTTGCATCACTGCAATAGAAAATATGTACAAAAAAAAACACATGGTTTATTTGAACTCAAGACGAGGTTTCTTTGTGATGATTGAAGACAAAATTTTACGTATTTTAGGCACATCATTAGACATTGTTATGTTTGAATAAATGTGATTAACTCCTCACCAATTTTGTGCAACAGGTAAGCACAAAGGCTGTGTAATAGTTCATGTTTTGAATAATCTAAATAACACATTTTTCTCTTTCCTCTAACCCACAAAAAGAAATCAAAATGTCAACAAAGAATTAAAACATATCAAAACACTAAACAGCTAATAGTTATGTTTTGACTGTGGCAATAAATAAAAGAAGGCTCTTATTTTAGATTGTCAAAAATAATAAGAGTGAACTAGAAATATAGGTAATTGCTCTCGTTTTAGTCAGGAGTGACATTCCAAAGAAGAAATAATCTGTTTCTGCTTTATCCCAGTAGCTCCAGGAAATACCGAACTGAAGCCAGCAAACAATCATTTTTATTCTGTCCACAGATCAATGATCTAGTTCAGGTAAAAAGAAACAAAATTTGTCAAATAGATAAATGAAACCCACAATCCAAAGAGCTGCACAAGATGATGACACCCAAGAACATAATAAACCACTTGCAGAATTCAGACATCATCAACATGAACAAAAAAGTAGCAACTAAAGCATAAAATTTAAAAATGACATGTCCAGTACTTTGTCAATTTTAGATCCAGCATTGATGCATTGATATCATCTGCATATAATAATAGGATTGCTGCCGATGTTGCAGAACGCTGAGTGGCAAATTTATAACGGGGGTTTTATTAACTATTTTCAATGGTCAATGTAGAACACATAGCCTGGCAGCTGGTTAGAGAAATAGAGGCAAGTGTTTCAGGACTTGTTTTAATCAGTTTGTTTGATTCTGGGGGTACTCAGTTTTAGGAAGACTTTAGGAAGACAGAGGATTCCATATACAGCAGAAAAGTTTAAAAAGTATGCCTCTGTATTTCTCCAATGATTTATGAAAACCTAATCTGAACTCTGAAAACAACATCTTAGTACTAAAATGTTAGCTTGTGTGTAGGCCTGACACAATAATCAATAAATCAATTAATTGCATGATTAAAACAAACTCAATAACTTCCATTTTTCTCTTTTTCTACCAAGAACTGAATGATAAAAGTCTTCAGTTTGGTGCTTTGGTCTCAACTAGCACTGAAGGACAATTTTGTTTAGAAAGACGTCAAAATTCATTTCATTTTTTATTTATTTATCTTGGATATTTAACATGTCTTCCAGGTCTAGCGTTAAATGTTCACTAGAATTTATAGAATTTTTATGTTCCCATGACCATTATATTACTTATAAATAGTCTTAAAACAACAATATTATCGTTTATCGCAATAACTTCTGGAGCAATTTATCATCGGGCAAAATTTGTTATCATGAATGGCCAACTTGTGTGGACAACAAAAGCTGTGAAAACCATTTTCAAATATGTTTTGATGAACATATTTTACAAAATAAACAGGTAGAGTGTATTTACATTTTGCTGTTTTTATAAATGTGCAAGCCACACTTACTTGGCTTTGAAGCTTTAAGAGAACCATCTCGACTAATGACGACATCAGAACTGTCCATCAGGAGGATGCTCTGTCCAGACAGGATGCTTCCGAGTAGATCAGGGACAGGAGCAGCTTCCACAACACCCGCCAAGTGAGGGACGTTCACACTTCTCCTACTAGAGCGCCACAAATAAGATTCAATTAGAAATTTGACACAGATAAATCCATATTGAAATCACCAACAGCCAAAAAATTGTAATAGTTACACAAATTTTTTAAAAACCTTAATTTTCCCATTCAAAATTTTTACCAGAAATGCTCTTACAGAAGTTTGTTTTTATCATCTACATAGTCGACAGTCATGAAATAACAAAACATTGTAGCTGGATTCTGATTTGATATTGTCGTTACAGCACTAGGCACCTGAAACTAAACCAGTTCCAGCCCAGGAAGCTTAGATTAGAATAAGATGAATCATTCTAAAACTCTGGTTTAAACTTAGGTCATGGATTAAAAATTAAAGTTAACAAAAAAAATTTGAAATGTCTTTATATTCATTTGTGGGTTTTGTCTTGTTAAGTTTGGTGTCCTACTGCCACCTACTGACAGGTTAAGCCAAAGGAGTACATTCACAACAAGCAAAAGAAAACACATCTCAAAAGGCATAAAAATGTGTTTTCCGAGGACTGCAGATTGCAGAGTTACCTCTAAAATTCAAAGTTACTAAAGACAAAAATCTGAGTGCTACCTGGAGAGGCCTGCAGTGACTGGACGAGCCACAGGCTGATGAGAGCGAAGAGCAGACCGAGAGATCCCTCGCCTTTTTGCCTCCAATAGCGACGTAACCTGGGCTTGCTCTTCAACCTCTTCACTGGTCAAACAAAGATCATACATCAAAATTATTATGGTATACGTGTTAAACGAAAATGCCTCATCACATGTGTGCTGTGGAACAACAAATCCTAGCTCAAGCTAAAATGCTACTGTGTCAAGTAAAGCAAACAGAAAGCATTTTACATGATCAAGCAGTACTATGTCTCCTTACTGGTCAACAAATGGATCCAGGTCAAATGGATCTCCATAGATGGAGAGTGATGCGGCTCCAATGTCGGCACGCATGCTACTCAAAGTGTTCTCTGACGGTCGGTATACTGTTGGAAGTGAAGAGCTCTTCTTATCCTTTACAATTCCTAGATTATTGGCAATACGGCTTCTTGGAGTGGCTACCTTTCTTTCAATCTGATGGAAAAAAAAAACATACATAACTTCAGAGAAAGACCTCACACATTGGCAACATGGCAAATAATTTTACTTATGCTTTATAAATGAAAAGAAACAAACCAATACGGATGTTGAAACACTTACAGCTTTTTTCCTAGATTTGCTCTTCCTTGCCCTTCGTTTTCTCCTTTTGACTCTTGTTTTTTCTGCTTGACAATTGTTCCCCTTAGAAGATGTCTTCTTTCTTCGCACCTTTCTACGTTTTCCTATCAAATCAAACAAGGTTCATCATTGAAAACAACCACTGACGACAACAAACTGTCCAACATCTTTTCTTCTTCAAACTTTGCCTACTTTGTCAACTTGATTGACCTTAAGACACTTGGAGAGCATTTACTGACTTACTTACCAGTTTTGCGTCTCCGACTCGATGGCGCCCGAGGAGTGATGTCCCGTACATACACAGCGGTGTTGAGTCCAGCAACCACAGCATTAATGGTTTCATCTAGCCAAGTCGACTGAATCAGATATGTTGGAGCCAACTACAAAAGGTGTGTTTGCATTACTCTGCTGGGATGCTTTCAAAGCCTGATATCGTGCAAAAACCAATTTCAGTACATGCACTAAACTTTAAATGTTTTAACTGAATCTTATCCAAACACAGAACTTACTAAGCTGGAGTTACCAGTTAGTTTCAACCAGATGATAGCACAGCAAGTGCATTAAAGTTTAACACCACACAAATGCTTTGCATGGGTTAGGATATTTGCCAAGACAAAAGCATCATGCCAAACCTGCGATGTGCGTGCCTGGGTTATGCGATGTCGGTTGACGTTGGCTCGAACTCTCTCACTCTGTTGCGTTCGGGCGATAGCCCTGGTGGGACCAGAGGTGTGAGTTCGAGACCTACTGGTGGCCGGACGGGGAGTAGAGAACAGGCTGTCTGTGTCACTGATCTCCTCAGCTGAACCTCCTAAAACACATTTTACAGAGACTGATGAACTCTCTTCAAGTTTATTCCTTTTTCTCAAACTCTTTGTTATGCTGTTCAACATACCAATGGAAAAACTACATGATGAAAAATCTGTTTCATTATAAATTATAATTATAATCAAATGTGGAAATTCTCTATATATAGATATCTGCTTTAAAGTTATATAAATGTCCTCTCCCCCAAAGTGCTATATCAATTTTACAGCATCTTTCACAATCAGCAAGTTTATTCCTACCTTGAATTGAAGTGTAAAATCAGAGAACCCACATTTTAAAATCTCCTGATATTTCAAACAAATCATGACACTAGGCTCATGGAATCACATATCCTCCACCAATTTCCACATATCCATCATTTTGGATACATCTTTACAAAATTGTTCTAATTCAACTACATTGGTGGATTCTCGAGTATGAACGTCCTTTTTAAGGTCTTGCCACAGCATGACTTGACTAGGTCCAGATCTAGATCAAAGTCCAGATCAGGCCTTTACCTTATCTGTCAAGGTCAGGTAATTACCCCAATTGTCATTACTCCAATATCAATTGAGGAAATTGTGGTCGGCCGTCCACTGCTGGGAAGGTTCACCACTTTTCCTTGTTTCCACCACTGGTGGATATTGGCTCTCACTGTGGTTCTCTGAAGCACCAAAAGCCTTAGAAATTACCTTGTAACTATTCCCAGACTGATAGATATCACTTACTTTATTCCTAATAAAGTAAAGAATTATGGAAGGTGTATGTATTTCCACAAACTGCTTTAATTGCTTTTTGCAAAATAAGTGACCTTGAAAGGTAACTTAAAGGCTTACTTGACTGGCGATTGTTGGCCTCACACTCAGGACAAAACCATTCCTCAACAGGAACAGAATCAAGAGGAGGCGTGAGGCACTCCATGTGATACCTAGGACACAAGTAAGGTTTCACTCTCGTAACAATTCATTTTTAAAAGGGGCAGATGAAAACCTGCTGAGAACACTCTATGCTTTGGTAAAACCTCATCTCACCCCGCATCACACCCATCGCAGAGCAAGAGTCGGTCCTCGTGGTCACTGCCCCCACACACCTCACAGTTGGTCTGCTCCAGGTCCAAGTCTATCCGTTTCCTCCTGACCTGCCTTCACAGGCTTCTGAACCGTGACCTGATCACACACTTTACAGAATTAGCCCACATGATACTAAAGGAAAATCTCAGTCATTTAACTTTTCAAAGTTTGTGTACAAGGAACCATACTCACAATTTTCTTTACTTTTCCTCCATAAGATTTCCTCAGATATATGTTGTCAAAGACAATGCGGTCCACAGGACATGAGTTTGCATTCTACATGGGGGAGTGAATTAATATTTATAATGTCATGTTCTTTAGCTGTGTTTTTTTTTTTTCCTATCTCTGAGTTGAAACCATTTCAGACTCACCTTAGTCCATTCTAGGATGCAGTCAAAACAGAAGTAGTGCTCACAGTTCTCTGGTGTTGCAACAGGTTGGCTACTGAATGAGTTCAGGCAGATGGGACACTTTTCTCTGTCCTCGTCTGAGCTCATCTCTGCAAAGTCAGCAGAACCTCCTCCAAAGGTTCCTTTCCCTGACTTAGCATCTTCCTCCTCTTCATTATCTAGAAAAAAAAACAAAAAACACCATTCCTTTTTTACAGCACAGCAAAAACTGTTTTCACAGAGGATACAACGGAATAACTTCAGCAGAAAGAAAACTCCTCAAAGAACACCCTGGGTGTGTATGCTGTGCCATAAAGCTCATCCATTTCCACAGAGAAGATCAAGCACTGTGTCCATTACCATCCTCTTCCTCACTATCTTCCTCCTCATCGTCTTCTCCATTTGCAGTATGTTCTTCTTCGTCATCACCACTATCAGAGTCTTCCTCTTCAGATTCCTCGTCGAGATCATCTGAGTCATCTATAATACACATAGAGATAATTCAATTAAAGACGTAACAATAGATATAAAATCTCAAGGAATATGAAATAGATTGAAGCTAAACTCATTTAAAGAAATCACCTGAGATGGCCCATAATGCAGCTCTTTTTCCTTTGCTGTGCGATGAACTGCGGTTAATCAGCTCATCTTGGCTGTCGTCTTCATCCATGGCTGACCATCAAAACAACAGCACAGAAACTTCTCTAAAATGAAAGAAATTATGTAAACTCACATGACTTTTTTCATTACTATGTTGATGCTAATTTGAGAAACTGACCCAATGCTACTTCGGAATTGGACAGTCAAGTGGTTTGAAGTGAGGTAGCTGGAGTTACACTCCATTTCAAGAGGAGAATCCACCAGCACATACACTTGATAACCCGCTCACATTCAGCTAGGGGAGCGGCATACACCCACCTCAGCTGTGTGGCTGATATAGTCATAGTGGGCTCATGTGGATGCTGAGATTAAAATGTTGTCTTTAGTTATTAAATTAATTCATGCAACTGGTTAAATGTTGTAAATTTCAGATATCGAACAGAATGTGAGCTCTAGCAGATTAAATAACAATTTTACACATCTTTCATATGATTGATGAATCATATCACTGACAGCGCAACCTTACTTAGAGCGACCCCTATCTAGGCCTGTCACAATAAACAATAAATCAACAAATGGCATGATAAATTGCAGCAAGCTCAATTTCTATTTGAATGCTTTATCATTTTCTCTTTCTACCAAAAACTGGAAAACAAAATTCTCCTGTCTGGCTTTTTGGTCACAACTACACCATGTGTATATTTTACATGTTATGTTTTATTTTTATGATTACACTGGGAAAAATCTAAGAATACTCCCACTGAGAGATAAATAAAAAAATATATATTCTTCTGTATTTACACAGGAAAGGTCACCAAAAGGAAAACAAAACGTCAAAAACGAAAGTTAAATTTTAATCTTAAATCGCCCTGCAAAAAGATCATGACATTTTCTTTTTTACTCTTTCATTTGACGTCTTTCCACCTATTTATGACATTTAAAAACAAAACTGTAGAAAGCTTTCAAAATCTGATTCCTCAGCCGTTCCTGTTTAACTTGTATTCCGCCTTCATCAGCCAGTCAAATATCGCTACCTTTTTCATTCTAAATATTATTGCCGAAGGTTACTACTTAACATTTAAGAGCTAACCAACAGCAGAATTATGCAAATGCTACATTTGTAAACAAAGAACAAAATTCATGACAAAATAGTATTTTTCAGCAGTTTTCACATAAAGTAAATATACAACGGAAATATGCATATTGATTTTTAATGCTTATCTCATGACAAAAAAGATGCCCAAATTTCATATCAGTCTTTTTTTCCAAGAAATGACGCTAGCTAGTAAAATTAGCTTCAGTGTAGCTTGTCAGCTAGCCTCGGAGTAGCTAAAATTAGCGAACATTAACCACTAGCCCGCTTACACTCTGTGCGAAAACCAGTCATTGTGTGGAGCGTTTTGCGTAACATTAAGCCTGCTTTCATACACCTATCATTTCACGCAGAAGCATTTGTTTATATTTTTAAACCTACCCTATTCAGTAGAGAAAGATATGTTCATATAGGTTTGAAGTCTCCACTGTTGGTGAGTGACACCACCGGCTGGCTAAGGACGGAAATTACCGAGTGAACTTCGACATATCGGATTCTTAAAGAGACCGTGCACGTTAAAAAAGATCCTCATTTTCTGAATCAACATAAGAGCTGCTGCATTCACGGTTCTACAACTGTTGGTTGAGTTAAGTGTTACAAAGTTCAAAACAAATTATGTGTGATTTAGTGAAGCTAAACAAAGCAAAGCACTGTAAATGATACCCAGAGAAAAAAACAATATGAACGTTTACTGTTACCTGAGCAGCAAAAAACCTCAAAATTACATAAATATGAAATACGTGTGCTTTTAGTCATTTTTGTTAATTTATGTGCACATATCTGCTAATAAAGTTTAATAATAAGTTTTAAGAAAATCCAATTAAGGAAGGTGAGTATTATAGGGCAAACTTTTCTCTGAACTTGTAACTGCAAATTGTGATTGGTATTCAATGAAGTTCATTAAACAAGGGAGCAAAGAAAACACAAACTCGGCAACAGAAAACCCTACTCTTATCTTTCATAAGTAGTTTCTTTAAACGTTCAGAAGTATATTTTACTATTATATGTACGTTAAATTTTGAATAGGCTCTCAAAAACCTGAGACTGCTGACACAAAATATCAATAGTTGAACCCCAACCTTAATTTTGGGAATAACCAACTTTTTTAGTCAGTCGTTGAACATACTTTTTTAAAAAGAGCGGAATAAATCGCCCTCTAGTGGCTTGAAAAATAATTACAAAAATCAACTGTTACATAACAAATCTCTATTCCTGGTTTGACATTGGGTCAATATATCTTAACAGAGATTGATAATAATAATAATAATAATAATAATAATAATAATAATAATAATAATAATAATAATAATAATAATAATAATAAGTAAAAGAAAGTTATTTAGAATAATTGCTTGAAACTTTACTCAGTTTCTACACGTCGTCTGTCAGATATCTTAACGTTGATATTGTGACGTTTAAGTGTAAATGACTGGAACGTTATTTTATTTGTACATTTCAAAACTATTATGATGTTGTACAATGTGTTAATGATGTTCCTGCGCTGGTTCCTTAAATAATTGAGTGTTCCCTGTCCTCCCTTCCTCTCCGTCATCATCATCAGATCAGACTGTCATGCAGCATCCTTGGTACGTGCACAGCCACACTCCGCTCATGGCAACACAGTACACACAGTAAGCCGAGTTCAACCACTCCACACCGGAGGGGTCGGACCGCTCTCAATCAAAACGGCTTTAAACCCACACAAACCAGCTCGAATGGCTGCTGCCGCCTAACAGGGTGTTTAATTACGGTCAAAGGAACCTTTATAGTAAAGAGCTGCTTCACTAATATGAAGCAGGGCAGGGGACCGTTAACAGAATAATGGTTTATTCCTGAAGTACGACGTGCAGAACTGAACGCGCCGCACCCCAACTACAACTCGAACAATCGAGTGAACGTGCTGTTCTTGAACATCCCGCCCATCGAGCTCCGGATATGTCAATTATTAACAAGAGGCGGGGCATGGGGCTGCGGCGCGGCCTCGGATTGGCTGAGCGGGATGCCAGTTTGCTGTACATTTGCATAACCAGGTCGGGTTGCAGATGCATGGGAGTGGGCAGAGCGGGGGTAATGCAAGTGAACTGAACTTCTGCGGCGGTGTAGGCTTTAGAATATGCCTAAATGCGGCCAACTTTAATCTTGCGCTGAGATTCCATTAATAATGAAAGGAAAAAAAATCATTTTGAAAATATGGATATTAAATATCACAACGATGGAGCAGGAATTAAACTTTTTTATTTTTACAAAAAAATATTCTAAAAGAAAACTTGGGATTGGTAAGTGCCGCTACATTTTTAATGAACATGCAGTCATAAATGTGATACGTTAATCACCGTGTGATTTTGTTATAAATGTCTTTATTTTGTGTTTACTATAACAATGTGTGAGAATGAAACTTTCTTTTTACCGTTTAGAAGCAGTATGATGTGAACTATATGTTAATGTCCTGACTGATCCATAGATCATGAACAGGAAGTCAAATCTCATTTCACTCTGATGATATCACTATTACATAGTTGAGAAGATAGAATTATTATTTTTTTAAATACAGACTTCTTTTGTTTTATCCAGTTGTATGACATTGCATACTAAAGCGATTATTTTTGACCAGTTGATTCATCAATGAATGATGACACAGTATTCATTTATGCTCTACAGAGTGTGTGAGGCGAAACACTGTCACTATAACCTCTGAGATCTAAAAGCAGGTAAGCCACTGACTAACGCACATTGTGCCAGTTGCCAGTTCCACTGTGCGTGTGACAGCGGCTAACCTGGTTTTGGGAATACCGCTCACTCCGTCTCGCCTTCAGACCAGCTCCAGCCAGACACCTATATGTACATGCTGTTCTTTATCATGTCCTGTGCGCTGCTGGGAAAGGCCTGATCCACTCGAATGCCCTCCCAGTGGTTTCCACTTGTACTGAAGCCACTTCCTCCTGCGTTGACATACCTTATTTAGGACCCAGGTGGCTGTTGCTTTGCCTTCCCAGATGACCTTTTGCCATCAGTTGTGGCTGTTGGCGAGTTTTGTTTCAGTTTCTTTTTCATAACTGTGGGATTGATCAGTTTTCTTCTCAGCAATGACAAGTTTGGGGTCTCTGGGTCTCCTGAAGGCGAGGTTATTGTTACGTCAGTGGAAGGTTTTGATACGAGTTTTAGCGATATGGGTTTTTGTCCAGGGCAGGGTGGAATATGAAGAGGACAATGCCGCTAAAATAGTTGCCATTGATGTTCAATTCTTGTCTTATGATTTTGTGGCAATAAAAGGGCTATGTAAGTATTTTTTTTTATGAATAAGGAATTTCTGGTATCATTTTTAGTACCAGAAATACAAAACATTTCTGGTACATAAAAAAGACTGTTTAGTCCAAAAATGGCTTCTTTTTTTTTTTTTTTTTTGCTCGCTCTGAACATTGATTCTATCAGGCCCAATTTGTGAAAACTTTACTTTTTTGAAAACATTTAAAAACATTGTTTTTAATACTTCCATGGCATGAGAACTTGCCTAATTTGAGACACAGTATAAATGCACAAATCTGGACTGAATCTACAGTAAGTACAGTTTCTTTAAAACAGACTTTGTGAGGGCAACACGAGGTGCAGCGGCACAGCGGGCCCATGTGAAGAAGCCGTCAGGCTTCAGCACATCCATGCGGGGTTCAACTCCTGACCTCAGGAGCTTCGCTGGAAGTTTTACTCTTCTTTTGCTTCCCCATCTTATCTGAATTCTCCCAATAAAGACCACTGATGATATTTATATTGATTCATGTAAAAGAGTATCGTTTTCACAAAATATATCTAAATCTCTTTAAACTTTATCAGTCAAGACCATCTAAGATCCAATCAATGTTCTTTAGCTCTTAATGCTCTAACAGTATAAACGTTTTTTGTGTTTGGTTGTGTGTGGGGTTGGGGAAGTAGGAGCTTGCCCAGGGTGCCATCCATGTTTGTTCCACAAAACCGCTAAAGTTGACTTCAGAATGTAGTTATTTTAATGACTTTTGTATTCATGTAAATAATATTCACCTAATTTCTGAGCAACGTCATATCGTTTGTGCATAAAGTGTATTTGTATGTGCATGAAGTGAGAAGTAAAGTTGTGACTTAAATCATTTGTTGCCTAATCGCTACTCAATTTGTCTTGTCATGTAGAGCATGTCTTCACAGGATTTTTTTTATTTTTTATTCCCTCCTCATCTGCACACGATGAGTCATTGTGACACAGAGGAAAAAGACAAGAGTGTGTCTCACCACTCTTGAACTTTAGCTGCCTGTCAACGTCATCCTAATATGGGACGTGCAGACGCTCACCCTCGTCTTCATTGAGAAGATTGTTCTTCCAGATGCTCAGCTTGATCAGTCTTCAGTGAGAACGAGATAACGCAAAATGCTATGCTAAACTCCCAACACACAGAACTCTGAAAAATCTTTAGAATCCAGTTTTGTATCATTATGGGAGTTTAGCTGTCTGGGTTCAATTTAACTGAGAAATGTTGAAAAGTTCCTCTTATTAATAAAGTAAAATTCTAATCTAATGCATTTATCTCTAGTATCCCTCAATATCAGCAATTTGAATGAGATAGTCCGTGGGGAATGATGAATTTAACAGTTTTGTAGTAAAACTAATATCTGTGTAATATTCTCCATGTCCACGAGAGGGCGTTAGTGTACCACACGGCTTTGGGCTTGTCCAGACAGTGGGAACAAAACAAGGATTTGAAGCTTATCTAACCTTACAAAGCCAGACAGTTCTAAATCTCCTCATTATAATCCAATTCTGCGTAGTGGATCAATGTATCAAAACTTTTGGTGTCATGTGCTGGAAACATTGAAATGGGCAGGGGGGGAATGATTTTAAGACAAGGATGAGAAGAAAGAAAGCTTGAAAAATGATGTACTTGCCCCGGGATGGCAGAGGAGGGTATTTTTAGAAGCCTACAGGGTATCAATCCGGGGTCAGCCAGAGCACACGGGGAGGCCTACGTCATTCAGAGTGTGACAGACAGCAAATTTGGTCTCCAGGGTAAACAAACGGCAACTGGGTGGAGGACTAACATGGAGAGCAGGACCTTAATGGATGTGTATTTACCATGAAGATTTATGATCACTGGAGATAAGCTGTATAGTAGGACAGATTTATTTGATTTTTAGTATACTTAGGATTATTATACAAATATAAAAACTGAATAGCGTATAGTTACAGATAGGATTTTTAGGGTATTTCGTCAGCTAAGAAATACCCTAAATAGGACACTGAAACTTGTGTCCATTTGACCTTGCAAAATAACTCAAGCTGAGACAGATTGGAAAGAGTACCTGTGCACAGATTCTCAACTCAATTCTGCTGTACTGCAGACATATTCTTATACATAATTAAATTGTTGTAGCTCTGGCTTTATATTGAGGGTCGCTGTCCTCATGGAAGGTGAAGCTCTGCCACAATGTCAAATCTTCTGCAGCTTCTAACAGTTTTCCTTCCAGGGTCATCCTTTATTCTGCTTAATGCGTCATCATATCATGTAGGAAAAAAAGTTACCTGACAAGAGCTCCTCCTTCTTCCTCATGTTTACTATGAAGTCTTTGTGGCAAACCTTAAACCAGACTTCCTATGGCTTTTGTTCAGACGTGATTTCCTCTTTACAACTCTTCTATACAAGACAGATTTCTGCATCATTAACAGTAATCCTGTCTCCTACCTAAATTGTGTCCCTCCACAGTTCCTCCAGAGTTACCAAGGGCCTACTGGCCTCATCTCAGAGTAAGAGTAATTTGTTCAGGGTTTTCTTAGTTTAAAAAAAAAACAGAAAAGAAATTAAGGCATAAGTGCACACTTGTAAGTCAATAGCTTACTGCAAGGATTTCAAATGCACAGTTTTCAAATAAAGTTTTCTATAATTTCATATAGAAGTTTTTGTTTTAAAAAAAATCACTCAACAAAAGGATATCTAAAACATGATTCACATTTTATTATTTAAATACACATTCATAGTAATAATCTCTATTGGTCAAAGGTTCCTAAATTATTTTACATTTCATACAGATACCTTGAAATGTTTACAGTAGCAAAATGTTGTAAATATATCTTTCTTATTTATATAAAGTACTTGTAAGGTAAATTAATAATGAATGGAAATGTTAGGAAGCAAAAGGGGTTAAACAAAAGGTGACGGTGACAGAAAAGTGAACAACTTTCCCTTGGCCCTGCTGTCCGTGTTTTATCTCCATGACGACTCTCGGGATGTCAGGACTGCAAGACACAAAAACAGGTGGGGGATGATGATACCTTTTTTTTTCCTTTTTAAGGGGATGGAGGAGGGTTGGTGAAACATTTTCAGCTAGAAAACATCCTTCCCTGCAGGCACACACACACCTCCAGGGAATACAGTCTGACACAGGATCGATTTCTGGGTTAATTAATTTGCCCACAGATTTGGGGTATTACTTGAGGTTTGCAGTCCAAAACATTAATTTGAACACAAGTGAATATAAAAAGTGTCTATTAAAAGAACTGATATAGGCATGTATCTCCTATCTCAAAGAAAAATAACACTGCATATGTGAAGGAAATGCACACAAGACACACACAACAGTTTGACCGATCAGGATATTAGGAGGATTTGTCCTAAAGTCCTAAATGCTTTGAAACAGTACATAAATCTGAATTATAGTGTATGAATTTCAATAGTATTGATTGAAACATTTTTATAATTGTTATTAGGGCACACAGTGCCTTGGAGAAGTATTCATACTCTTGGAACTTTTCCACATTTTGTCAGAGTACAACCACAAACTCCAAAAACAATGCAAAGTAGCACATAACTGCAGAGCAGAAGAAAAATGATTTTCATAAATACATAGCTGAAGATGTGGAGTGGATAGCATTCAGTCCTCTGCGTAAAATCATGTGCAGTTTGATAAGGTCTGGTCTTTCAATAGGCTTTTCAAACACGTGACTATGTGTATTCTAATATGTGCGTATGATTAAGACCGTTCCTGCGATGGACTGTCTACCCGTCCAGGGTGTACCCCGCCTCTCGTGGCTGGACAGCTGGAGATAGGCACCAGGACCCCTGCAGACCCCAATGGGATAAGAGTGTAAGAAAATGAATGGATGGCTGGATTAAGATCGTTGTCATGCTAGAAGGTGAACCTCCACAGTCCCTGATGTTCTCTTCAGCCTCTAATTCTTTTTTCTTTAGCTGGTATTCACTTCTATTCCTCATCTCATCAACTCTAATGCCTCGTTTCCACACAGCAGTACATCACAGGTCTGTGGAGTTCAATGCGCTATTTTGTCTGTTTCCAATATAAAGGTGACCCATAACACGCCATTCGTTGACTTTCTTTAGTTGTAGGACCATTTAGGACAGAGACACAGGCTCCTATGCTGGACCATAAAAAAGTGTTCAGAACTCAGCAGAAATGATCCATAAGTAATTTCCCTTTTCTTAATGAAAAAATAGCATCATCATTGAAGTTTGTGGTTGAAACCTGACAAAATGTGAAAAATTCAGGAGTACAAATCCATTTACAATGCACTGTACATTATTTACCTTTATTCTACAGCACAATGAGGTACATTGCAAGTTCTGAAAGGTCAAACTGTGGGTGTGAAGACAGCACAATTACCAGGCACATCCGTCCCAGAGGAAGGAACACAAGAAGCATCTCAACAAACGCAGCGCCTGTGGCTCTACGTCGGAAATGTATTTTTTTTTAAACAAGGATCTTGGTAAAAATAGACAATCCTTAAAAAAGTCTTCAGTAAGAGGTCCAAAAAGATATCAATACATTTCTCTGTAAGCACACAAGGCCCAATGCTTTACACAGGAGGAGAATTGTGAAAGGCTCTTGCTCTTTGAAAATCAAGCATCATCAAAGTACAAGGCATTGTGCAGATACATGCTCCCACATGTAAATTAATGGTACTCATAAAGAAAAGGTAAACTGAAATTATTTTGGCCCACATTTTTTTCCACATCAAAGTTAAAAACAAACCCACAATCAGAACGTCTGGCACAGTAATATGAAGTGCAATCTATAAGTTACATTGAGATACAGTGAAGAGCAGCTGCTGGGAGTTGATTTTTGACTTGAGGGAGGGGAAGGCCACTCGGAATTACAAAAGGAGAGGATTAGCAGCAAATCCCAAAATGCATTAAAGAATAACAGAAGCAGTTTTGGTTAGTCCAGAAGCAAATAGTGTGAAGGCAAGGAGGACATGGAAGTGCAGAGAAGATAAACCCTGGAGAATCTAAGCATAAAAGGATGAGAGAAACACTAAAAAAGGAAGGTGAAGGACTGCATTGAATGGAAAAGGCTACGGACAGAACTAAGAGAAAGCTGTTAAAGAGAAGCCTCTTATCCTGCAATGGTTGAGCAAAGGGAAGGTAAGAAGTGGAAGAGACCACCAGTGCACTGATGGTTTAAGAATCAAACACCGTTATTAAAAGCACCCGCTTTAAGCCCAAGAAAGCTGGAGTAGATATGAGGGCAAGGGGCTCTGGGACCAGGGGATGGAGACGTGGGAAGCAGCAGGGTCTCACACATACACACCCTCAGGGTTGAGACTGGACACTAGAGGGTTTTGCAGGTTCCGCGGATGTCCTAGAAACTGCTTGGCCGTCGGACGAGATGGAAATTCCACGGGAGTCGCACTGCGACCTGAAGGGGGAAAAAAAAGGAAAAATCTTCAGTAAATGGCCAACTTGCCATATATACAGAATGTGTGGCATCCATACTACCTGCTGCCAGTTCCAGCTGTTCAAGCTGTTCCTGCAGCTCTGTGCGTGAGTGGGTATGAGCCGGCACGACGCCTGTCTGCTGGATAAACTGCTGCAGATTACACTGCCTCAGCTCCTTATTCAGATCCTCCAGCTCATTCTGCTTAGCCTGAATGATGAAGGTGGAGAAAAATCAAATGTGACTGGGCTGTTATTGGCTGCATGTGTGTGTTAAGCGTAAAAATGTTTGTTTTTTTTCTGGGTCAGTTTGATTTCTTAACAATTATTAAAAAATAATGCTTCCAGCGTTTACCACAAGAGGGCAGCAGACTCTACACATCTAAACGAGTCACAGGTGCAGATTACTGCTTATCAGGTAATTATCAGTCCATTAAGCTGGAGCCATATAACTACCTAATTTTATCAGATTAACACAACATGACGCATATTTACACATCAATGCAATGTTTATCAACCAACGTTATTGAAAATATAAAGTTCTGAGCTTTTGTTGAATAACAACTTCATGCTTACAAAATGAACTTTAATGCACACAAGCAAGGTGTCAATCTACTTCAATTGACTAAAACAAAGTATGCATCTGCAGGGCATTTCTCCCTTCCACACTCACACGTGCTATCTGTGCGTGTGAGTGTGTGTGTTTGGATAATTGATGTTGGACTGAGAAAGCCTGCTGAGGCAGTTCACACCTGCAGGTCTGCCTCCATTAGCCCGATGATAGGAACGCTGTGCTCATCACGGGCAACATTTTAACGCTCTGCTGGCTGCCTCGACCCATTCCGCTGACTGATGAGTGACACAAGATCTTTTTCATCAAAATGGACTCAGCCTTCTCATACTGTTTTATGTTTAGAAGTGTTAACATTTTAAGGAAGTGAAGGCTTCCTATTTTCTCTGGCAATTACTGTACATAAGGCAATATGTTTTTTTTGTCCTACACATGCAGTGCTGTTTGCTAGTACAATATCTGATGTTTTAACAACCTATATAAAATAAAAAAACTAATCTTTGTACTCTATGTCAGGTACCTTTGTAAATCAGGGGTAGAGTGCTGTGACAGTCTATGACACACAGTTCCTCTTGGTCCTTTTAACTAAGCAGTAAATATGTCAGATTTTGCCTTGAAAGGCACTCAGACTAAAAAGTCAAATGAGCTTCCTAACCCTAACATAGTGGAAAAACTTCTGCTTCAAATTTCTGACAAAGACTCAACCTAACCATTCTCATTTCTGCTAAGCTATCATGAAGATGGAATTATTTTTTTCTTTAATCCTTTGACCACCATAAATTTTGTGAAAAGCACATACAGTCAGGGGAAAATAAGAATGAAACATCTCATGAAGGGATGGTCAATTATTGTATAATTTATTGTTATCTAAAAAAAATTGTATTGTAACAAGAAGTATGACTTATTGTAAAAATGATGAACTGTAATTGATGATGTTTAAGACTAAAAAACACACACTGTTTTTTCAGTGTTGGTTTCATGACAGCATCAATTAATGTCTTTATATTTTCAATTCAATTGTACTGAAGTAGCTTATTTGATAATATTTTTTGTAAGAGCAGTTTTTGTGAGGTTCTGATAAAATAAAAGCTATAACTAATCTATTTTTTAAACTATTACTTCACTATTACTATTACTTTTTAAATATCTTTTCACCGTACCACATAAGGTTCATATTGTTCCCTCCCAATAACATTTTTTCAGTAAATATGTTTCTAATGAGGCCAATAATCTAAATAATATGAACATACAGTTAAATTTTAAAATGCAATAAATTAAACTACGTTTTATAGGCAGGAATGTCACATGGAGTAACTTTTAAATGCACAAAAAAGGGAAGGTCCAACCTGGTTCAGTTATCTCACTGCAAAGTTTCTAACAGGACTAAACAATTTAAAAAATCATATGAGGACCACTGGCAGAAAAACCTGAAATTAGCAGGTACAATTTTTTAAATGATAACAATAAATAATTCAGTCACTGCAGCGACTATACAGACAGAATTTATGCACATTATCTGTGGAAAACTCCACTGCAGAAGCAAAAGCACCTCAAAATCTGATGCAGAAAATTTAGACAGGCTGACAAACTGCTCAGAGAATTTAGGAATTCTTTTTCCTGTGTGATTTCTCTTCGTTATTCATAAGTTCATTTAGAAATCAAAAAGATTTGTTGTTTCTGCTCTGAGGATTACATGGTTTGTAAACAACATCTGGTGGTAATTTTATGAAAAGAGGCTCAAATATTGACATGTTCAATACATATTTTCTATGCTGAATGAATACTGGGTTGGTTCTGGGCCTGGAGAAAGCTCAATTTTGCCTTTAAGCTGGGTTAGGCTTTTATTAGGATACCTGTGCCAATGACTCAAAGTCAACAAATAAGACATTACACAACAATGTGTCAAGGTTAAGTAAATCCAATGAAAGGGGTTTTTGTAATCCAAATAAATTCTTTTTAATCCAATTTTCTACAGACAGTACAACCAAAGGCACACAAATGTAAATATAGTGTAAACAACTTGAGTAATTATGAATTTGGAACATGAATTGAATTCAATGTGATACTTGCCAAACCAGTTTAGCTTGAGTATAAATAAAACACTTCAATGAACAGGAAGATAGTGAGTATCCCATAATCGTGTCGTGATACTGATAAAACGATCAGCTTTTGTTCAGAATTCATATTTCTCTTTTTTGTCTATTCACTGCTATATGTCTGGAGCATCATGCAGGCAGGAGAGGGATACAGATTGATGTGAGGCAAAATGGGGAATATCTTAACCCCTCTGAATTTATAGTCCTTTTTCCAAAACCATAACCTCTCTCCTTACCTGCAGCAGAGACTCTGCCTTCTCCAGGGCCTTGTCACCTTCTGACACCTGCTCCTCAAAGTCGATCCCTTTCCTCTCCTGGATCCATAGCTCTGTCTTCACAGCAT
This sequence comes from Xiphophorus hellerii, assembly GCF_003331165.1. Lineage (NCBI taxonomy): Eukaryota > Metazoa > Chordata > Actinopteri > Cyprinodontiformes > Poeciliidae > Xiphophorus > Xiphophorus hellerii. The sequence continues at coordinate 16,018,154 of NC_045673.1, forward strand.
CAAGTGACTCCTTGGCCCCGCTGGCTTTGCTTGCTGCCTGGCTCTCCCTCTGGATCTCTTGCTCCAGCTGGGCAGAGCGTACAGAGAAGTCATGCAGCCGCCGCCCACAGTCGTCCAGCTTAGCGTGCAGGTCCGTCAGCTTCCTTCTCATTTCTCGCTCTTTGTCCACCTCCACCTGAAGTTCCTCATCCCAGTACTGCTCGTGGGTGAGCTCAGCATGGTTCCTTCGCATTGTTTGCTCCAAAGCATCAATCTCTTCTTGCAGTTGAGATTCTGATACTGGTGAGGGGCTTGGAGAAGGATATGGACGATATGGTGACTCCTTCTCTAGGACCTCAAGCTGGCCCTCTATGGCTCTCAGTCTCTCTTGTTGTTGAAGGATCTTTTTAAACACTTCCTCCTTAGTAGGCCCAATAGGAGGTGAGGGAGAATGTGGAGATACAGGACTAGATGAGGGGGATGGTGAGACCCTTTGCTCTGATGAGTCCTTTGGAGACCTCTGAAATTGTTTGGGTTTGGTCTTTGGGGAAGTGGATGGCCCCAAGTTAAACGTTAGTGCTTTCTTAGGTTGGTTACGTTTCAGGGGCTCTGGCTCAGGATGTTTGGGCAGTTGAAGAGGAGACTGTCTTTCTTGTTTTGAACTAGGACCATCACTGCTGCTAGGGCCAGTACGCCGCAGGAAGAACTGAACCTCGTTGCCATGTTGGCCCAACTTGGCCAAAGACTCCAGGGGTCTCTCTGTAGCCAAAAGCTGCCTTTCAGTGTCCCTCAAACGTTGAATAAGAACATATCGACCAGTCTGACCTGGAAAACAGACAAAAAGACAGAGAGTTAAGGACAGAAGCATTATTATTTTACTAAAACCCTTTTATATTAGAGGAAGATATACTCTAGCTTCTTTTATCTTGTGTCAATTTTTGAGAAAGCCTAAAATTGCAAAGCTTAAGATCAGTCAGATTGGATGGAGTCTGTGAATGTGCAGTTCCAGAATGTTTTAAGTTAGATTACATTTGGACTCTGAAAAGATCATTTTATTGCATTGATATGCTTTGATCAACATCCAACGTGACAAAGTCAATCCTCCAGAGTCAGTGTCCTGCATGTTTTAGATGTGTCTCTGATCCAACACAGATAATTCAAATGGCTGAATTACTTCCTCAATAAGCCATTAAGCTCTACAGAAACCAGTTAATGAATTATTTATTTGATTATGTTGTGTTAAACGATGGAGACGTCTTAAGCATGCCGGACACAAGCCCTTGAGAGTTGAAGTTGGGTCACCTCTGATCTAATCCACTTTGTTGTAGTCCTGGTTGTACGTTTGGGTTGTTGTTCTGTAAGGTGAATCTCTGCCACAGTCACAAGTCTTTTGCAGTCTCTGAAAGATTTTCTTCCAGGATTCCTCTTGTATTTTTCTCCATCCACTAACTCTTACTATCCTGTCTCTCCTCAAAAAAATATTTCTAGTAGTCCATGGTAGTTGCTACTACCATGTTTCATCACGAGTAAGATGAGCTTAAGGTAGTGAGTTGCACTAGTTTTTGAGCATTATCTGATTCATACTGCATACAGTACACTGATAACAGTACACTGATATACAGTTATATCTCTATCAATGTGATTTGGAAAAATGTTGGATGTATACAACTCGCACAACAAGTGAAAAAAAATTCAGATAAAGTGAAGTTTCCACAAGGATCTGGAAATTAGGGCAAACACTCCCCAATGACTTGGCAACAAGCTCACTCACAGAAGGAGGAGAGTCTAAATGCGGAGTGATGCTGTTTAATGCTGCTGCAGCGTGTGGCTAGCATTAAGCCGGAGGACACAGGGATGGACACCCTGCTGAAATCCAAGATCCAGTTAAGGACTTGATTCAGGTCAGTGAAGAGAGATAAAAAGCAAGAAAAACAGGATGTCTTCTCCCTTACTTGTTACAACAATTTCATAATGCAGATTGCTAAGGGTTTTTAGACAAACTGTGAAAAAAGAGAAAAAAATATACAAATGCAATATGCTATTCTTGGAGGACAATAACTGTAGAGGCTGAAGTACTCACCAATGGCCTGTGCCAAAGCAATGACGACATCTTGGCAGGAAGTTTCTTGAGACAGGCCGCAGACCACGCGCACCACTCCATCCACCCACACTTTGAGCTCCATCTTGGACCAAGCAGGACACACTGAGCGGTTAGATTGTCCTCAAAGCAGATCAGCTCAGTTAGGCTTGTCACACTCTACCGATGCATGACCCTCTGCAAAATAATACACAGCAGAGAGAGAGAGGTGAGTTAGTGTGACTGATAATATCATATTGCAAGTTTATACACCAAACAGTACTGACGTCAAAATCTGACATGATGAACGAGATGAACATACAGTGGCTTGCAAAATTCATCCCCCTTAAACAACTAAGTCATCCATAATTTGGAAACTATATTTGGTAGTTAACATTCTTTACAAATACAAAGCAGAAAGTGTGGTGTGCATTTGTCCCATCAAGATTAAAAGTTTTCCAAACCACTTCACTGAAATGTTTGCTTCTTCTCGGAACATAGCACAGGATCAGACAGAGCCACTGTAGACACCAGTTTTCTAGTCCTGTTAATTTAGTTTAGGTCTGGACCTCCCACACATAAATATGCTTTCATTTGTTTTATTGTTTTGGCTTTGGCTACACATTGCCCTAGTCTCAAGTCTTCTCCAGTCTCTCAGGTTTTCTACCAGGATTCTCCTCTATTTAGCTTCATCCACCAACTCTTACCACCACCATGTTTCACCTTGGGGCTGATGGGAGTGTTCAAGATGATGCTTGTTTTCTGGCACACCGTGTTTAGGGCTGTTTCTCTAATTAATGCTTTCCTAGCTCTGTCTGTCATTTAACATTGAAGTCTATGTTTCCTATTTCTAGATGACAGATTCAGCTGTGTTTTGTGGAAAGCTGAAAGCTTAGAATGTGGTTTTACACACCTAGACACCTCAGTGAACTTCCAAACAACCTTATCCCGTACATGTACACTGTGTTTCACTGTTTGTTCATCAATGTTCTCTAATAAACCTCTGAAGCTATCACAAGACAGCTGTATGTATACTGAGATTAAATTACGCACAGGAGGACACTGTTTACTAAATAGGTGGCTTGGGAAAGCAGCTGGTTGGGCAAAACTATGAAGACTGGTGTCGAAGTAAAGGGGGAATGCTTATCTTTTCGCATTTTTCTTTTGAAAAATCTTAAAAATAATGAATCATTTACCTTTCACTTTACAATTACTTTGTGTTGGTTCATCACATAAAATCACCACAACAGTCAAGGGAGATGAATACTTTTGTGAGTCACTGTAGTTATAGGGTTGAAGACTGTTGGCAAAGTATTAGTAGAGTGAGGCCAGATTATGTTATGTCCGAGTGCTTTGTTAATAGACCTGACAGTAACTTGTAGACCTGTGAGCAAGAATGCTGACCTGTAGCCACTTTAAATGCTCTGTTGCCTGCCTCCAAAGATTTTATAATAGCTTGGTGCCAAGAGGAACTGACAGGAAGGGCACAGTCACTCATGGCTGTTTTGGATGTGTGTGTTGAGAGAAGAAAACCACAGAAAGACAAGAATGTGTATGTGCACGCTGGATTCAACTAGCCTCAGCAGGACCAGAGCTGGATTCAAACTAACTTTCCAGACCTGAGCAGAAGGTTTAACCTAAAGAAATGTCATTACACTGCCTCTGTCCCCTCTGTGGGTACTTTAATAGCAAAACTTCAAAACAAAACAACAAATCCTATGAGCGCATTTAAAAAGTGAAGTGCTGCAGGCATTTGTCTCCTGAACTTGGCATGGCAAATGATTTTTTTCTGTTCAGGTGGCTCAAAGAGAGCTCCTCAGCCAGTCAGACAGATGGTGTTCTCTTTATGTCTCCCTGGTTCTCAATGGGAGGTGTTTTACTTTGAACGCCACCATTATCTTGCCCTTCATTCAAAGCGTGGCTTTGCTCCACAGGCTGCTTATTGGGAGCAGCTCCGAAGGAATGCACTGACTTCATCTTCCAGCCGGAAGAATTCCTGATTTCTTTAACAAAAGCCCTTAACCCCACCCCTGCTCCACTGCTGACCTGGTTGCCCTGCGCCACCATTGCTCTCCACTGTTTAAATGCCAAACAAAAAGTCTCGTGGTGAGCAATAAACTATCTGATGTGGCAACATTGCACGGCACATCTCAATACGACAGCACAAACAGAACAAATAACAGTGTGACTCAAGAATTGAACCAGCAGAACGAGATCATTGGAAAACAAGAAGGCGACATTAGCGGGTGATCACACACCAAAGGAATTTATTTGAGGGATGTAGGGGAAGGCAATTTTATCTGGCAGGATATGTGATTTGAAAGAGGAGCGCTTATCAGATATCAAAACGTTAAAATTTCAACAGCACACGTCCACCATTTTCTTTGACAGAACAGAGTGTGAACTGCTGTAATATATAATTAACCCTATCTGCATGGCATAAAGTGGGTGTAGACAATCATTCACCTCAGTGGTGAGGCTTCTTGTAAGTTCAAGAAAACAAGACAGCAGGAGGGAAACATTTGTTTTTTTAAGCCATCTGCAGTAGAATCCTCAAGTCAAAACCCTGAGCTCATTTGTCATCTTTTTAAAACATACGTTTACCGAGTTTTAAACAAGCATTTGTATCGCTTCCTTTTATTTTTGTATGTTACAAAATAAACACACTTCAATGTAGATATCAGATCTGAATTTCATGTTCATCAAAGATTAGTTCATAACTGTGAAGTGGAATAAATTTGACACAAATAGATGTGGGCATGAGTCAATACTTTGCAGAACCACATTTTGCTTTAGGTACAGCTGGAAGTCTTTTGTAGAGTGATTCTACCAGCTTTGTGCATCTAGAAAATAAAATGTATATCCATTCTTTATTGTAAAATAGCTCAAGTTCAGTCAGATTGGGTGGACAATGTTTGTAAGCATCAATTTTTAAGCCATGTATTCTCACTCAGGTTAAGGTCTTGACTAGGTCATGCTAAGAAATGGATTTGCTATGATCTAAACCATCTACTGTAGCAAAAATGTACCTGTACCCAGGTAAGTATTTTTCAGCCAGGTTGCGGTACCAGGATTACCCGGCATTGATTCCATCTGATGAGCACATAGGTAAAGAAAGAAGTTTCAAATGTGCCATAATTTGTTGCAATTTTAAGCAATAGCACTGACATTAAATAATTATAAATTGCAAAAAGGGCCAACATCTCTGGACAATTAAATCGCTTTTAAAACAAGGGTATTATTTAAATATTTTAATACTATCAACCTAAGAAGCAGGTACTGTCACTTTACAACAAATCTCCCAGCTCAAATTGTTATTTTCCCACAATCCTTAGCTCTTGTACCTCTGGCTATTGAAATGTGATAATCTGCACTAACAGGAAACAAACAGGTCTGTGGGTCTCAGGTTGCTGTCTGTTCCTTTTGTCACAAGTAGAACGATACTGAGAACAACACGTCTGCCTGGCTGACACAGCTCCAGAGTCTTGTGTCAGTTCCCAATGAGATATAGGCAGAAGGGGAAGCTCTTCTATGCAATATCTGAAGAATAAAGTAGTACATTGGCCTAAATTACCTACAATAGTGACAGTGGCAGGGGTAGAGTCTGGAATAATGCAGAATCCAACGTTCAATCAAAATCTCTTCTGGTATTAAACTGTATTGTGTAATACTTGATGTCAAAGTTGACAAGAAGCTAAAACTGAACAAGCACATACTGTAGGTAGTTTGCACGTCGTGTGAGTCATAGCACACATGCTCACGCTTATCCAAACCATGAAAAGTTATTCAAAACTCACAGTGTGGAGTGACTCACATGGCAACAGTCAACACCTCCCACAACCATGCCCTAACCACAAGTTGCCCTGACCCTACAATTTCCAACGGGTAGAATACCCCCCTTCAGTCCCCACCCTGACTTTCACCCATGCCCCACCCATCCACACAACAGAAGACACAGTTTCAACTGAAACTCTTTATGCTGACCTCCCATAAATCTTCTAAAAGGGGGGGGTGTGGGGGAACTGGTAACCCACAACCATGAAACAATTTACAAGTCACACTCTCCTCAGAATCAGACAAAGAGAAGAGAGAAGAAAAATGACATGCTTGAGGAACTTGCCTGTTGAATCAACAAAAGAAAGCTGACAAGTTATGCTACTTGTGTGATGAAAGGGAGAGGAAGACAATCTAAGAACCTGAATAAAAATGCTGACAGATAAAAATAATGGGGAAAACTAAAAAAAAAAAGAAAAACATGATTGGAGCCATACGCCTTTCTCTCTTATTATCACTCATCTATCTATCTAGCTCGCTTTGTGTCTTTCATCAGCCTGACTGCGTTCAGTAAAAACTCCAGCAGCTGCTCTGTGATTCAACTCAAAGCAGAGCTTGGTGTTGTGGCCTTGCAGACACTTGAGGCATGACTCTGCTTGTCTCTGTGTCCCTCTAGGCACACCGAGGTGCTGTAAATTGATGGCCCTCAAAATATCTAGTCCCTTTTTACTAGATAGGTGAGTTATTAAAGCACACAGTTGTATTGGAATTCTGACAAAGAGTGAAGATGAATTAGCAAGATTTTTTTTTTTTACCATTTTCCACGCACATTTTATTGTCCACTTTGTGCTTGTTGATCACATAAAATATCCATAAAATTTGACGTGAGGCAATCAAAAGGAAAGAGATAAGAATTGGTCAATGTGACAAAACAGAAGAAGAAAACATGGAGAAAATCAAATAGCATGAAAACATTTTCACACGACTATATATGTCTATACAATTTGAAAAAAAGTACCCCACATCTTCATTGATTTGATTATTAGTTTATGTAAATATATCATAGCATGATAGTACAATACTGTTTATACTTAGCTGTCAGATTTATAGTAAGTAAATTGATGCCGGTTTCTTTAATCACAGTTAATGTGGAATAAGATCATAATTATATCATACAGCAAATATTTTCTGTCTTGATATGTAATTTTTATTAAAGACAAACATCTAGCACAAACAAGAACCTGTTAGAAAACAACAAATAAATCTTTCTCACCAACAGTTGCACCGTTGTATACATGTCAGCAAATGTGTGTTAATCCTGCATCTGGACATATCTTTACCTTTACCTTCCATTTCTAAGAAAAACACTAAGAAAAATGTGCCACGTTTATATGTTGTAGCCAGTAAGTGCCCTGCGGCTACAATGAGAGTCTGCTTACTGGGTGTGGAAAGTGGCGAAAAAACACCCAGCACTGCGTCCTGCTTGTGCTAGTGAAATGGTCAAAGGTTGGCTTGCATGTATTTAGGTTTGTATGTGCACATGTCATTTAGTCCTATCTTTACGAGAGGCTGTTCCAGCGCAGAGTGATTGTGGCGCTATCTCCGCAGCAACACAAGTGTGAGTAGAAATTGCAGGGAGTAAAGGGCAGAGTGTGCAACACACACTGACACAGATGGACACAAAAACACAACAAATCAAGCGCAGGCAAACAGCTATCCTTATCAAGATCTGCAGAGAAAATAAAGGCCTCACCCAGTCTGATTTCAGCTTCTATAATAAGATAGATGACTGATGTTAAGGAACAAAGGGCAGTGCTTAGAGAAGCTGTTGCCTCTGTGCCACTCGGTTCCATATTGGCAAAGACAATCACTCAAAGAGCCAGTAACACACTGGCACCAAACAGCGTGGGCTCATTTGTACTGCACAGACATTGTTGCTCTGGTTCTACACCAGGGAGTGAGCACTGTCTTTTGTGACTTCTGACATTGCTGGGTCATCTGTCATACCAACATTTACATCTATTCAGTGGTGAACTGTACCACTGATAAAACTGGTAAAAGGAAGAGCAGATATTTTTATTATCCTTCCTCGCCTCCTGTTTTGCATTCTTTACAGCACCTCTTTCTTCTCCACATGCCAATGCTTTGGTCCACAAGCAAGCATATTTTCATGTGGATTAGACCTCACAAGAGCAAAAATAAAATCACTCCTTATTTATCAGCAGTTTATGTAAAAAGTTGTTGTGCATAGACTTTTGCAGGAACAGTAACTGCATTTTTTTCAGAAACGGAAGCTAGCTAGAACAAAAAGAAAAGTCCCAATTTGTAAATATTTCCTGTTGCAAAAGAAGCTAATAAAAGCAGTCATGGCGTGCTACCCACCATCCTTAATAAGGTAGTACAGTTTTACACTTGGGAAGGTATAAGTTGCATGTCCGATAAATAGAAGACAGTGTTTAATCAATATTTCTGCTTAGTATAAAATTCAAAATATCAATAAATAAATGGTAAAGATATCAGAACTGCAAAAATGAATATTCTATTTAATTTTAGCAGCAATAGGATTACTTACTGTTTTTAAATCAGATATTGAATCATGTTTCAGACTTTACTTTTAAACTCTACTTTAATGCCATGACTCATTAATATTTTTAATCAAGGTTATCATAGCATAAGAATCTTAAACCGACCAAGGCCTCTACATCATATCTATAAGCTTAAGTGATTAAAAAAATTACAAATATTCAATTTAAAAACATCAGGTGTTCTCGGAAAAGTAAAACTTGCCTGCAGCTCTAAGCCGTACTAATCCCTGTACAAAACATACAGTTGTCCTTGGTACACTCTGAAGGCATCTGGGATAAAACTCACTTTATATAACACTGTCAAACTTCGCCAAACATTGTGTATTTAGCTCTAATGATTTTGTTTTCTTCCCAACATGTCGAATGAAACATTTTCTATTCTCCAGGAGCCTCCTTTTCCTCTCAAACACCTTAACTGCCAGACAGGAGGCCTCCACCACAGTGATCTGGCACGTGCAGGTGGGGAGCAGGGAGTGGTCCATTGGGCATGTGAGAAAAGTAGATACAAGATCTCTGGGCTTCTATTGGGTGGCATTAAAACTTAATAACTTTCCATGGTACGGCCAGGCTGCGGCACGCTCTTCAGACACTCTGCTTGTTAATTAAGACAGCATGGACGCTCTGCTTACACAACCTTCACTGAGGTTTCAATGCACCTGACGATTAAGGTGTTTTTCTTAATAGCATCTTTGTTTGGCAGTTACTTTTCAGAAGTAACTCCAATTGCTCGTCACTGGCAAGCTCTTTGAAAGTGTCCCCAGTGAGCTTATGTCTCTCCTCTATTGACATGCTAATGACTCAGCATGAATGAATCTGAAATGGCTCTTGTCATCTAAAATGCATACAGGGATCTTTTTGCCTGTACAGTACTCAGTCTTTTACATTATAATAAATCCCTCATCCAAGTGTGCAATCTCAATACAAGGATCAGAAGGGGTAAATGAATGCAGGGGGCACCTTAGCTGTTAAACTAATCTGAATGGGGCAGCTGTCAGTACCAGAGTCATATAGATCCAAAGTAACACCAAATGTGCATTAAAATAATTTACCATACATTAATAATCTGAGCAACTGCTGAGCAAATACATGATTATTAGACTGATGATGAGAGCTTAAGGGTTAAAGGAAAACTTTCCACTGAAGCAGGGCATTAGAGTCTGCTAATCAAATCTAGCTGTCACTACCACTGCAGTCAGAAAGTGCATAAGCACTCTGTGTGAATTTCCACTCATTATGAATGAGTAGCATTACTTTCATGGCTGGTAAGACTTAGTAAATCTTATTACCTTATCCTGAACCACAAGAGAGAAGGAAAGCAAGATTACCAATCTGACAACACTCTTCAGTTTAGAAGTAGATACAGAGGGAAGAAGAAATGTAACTAGCTCATTCCAGAAGATATTTAAAAATTAAATTAGAGAAAGCAAAAAAAAAAAAAAAAGTACAACAAGCTATTTAAGATAAATTGCATTTTCTGCAGAGGTAAGTCAATGTTTATTTTAGGTTGAGAGTGAAATCTTCACCATATAACAGGAAGGATAACAGTATAACAACAAGTTCATTTATTTCATTGTTTTAAATTTTCAACTGCTCTCTGTTACATAACATGCCTCATTTAGAAATGTTGAGTGCATTTTGAAAATCCCAAGAGTTGAAGAATGGGTCTACATTGCGTTGTTTATTAGTAATGAGGGTTACTCATGTGCTAGCCATACTTATGTGCTAGTCTGTGCTAAACTGTAAAAATAAGTGTGACATTGCTTATGCTTCTAATTCAAATTATTAAGTTACTTTTTACATCAGGAAGGCAGAAAAAAAACATTTAACTCTTGTTTATTACAGTTACTCAAGAGAAATCAGAATCGGTCATTCAAACTTTTTTTTTTTTTTAAAAACCCAACAAAGTTTAAAAATTACCCACAGCAGCTGTGATTATTACATCACTAATGAAAATATCATACAGTTTTGCTTATTTGTGATTGCTTTAAGTGGAGCGTGTTGCTATCATTAAGCTCTGATAATAAAATGTATCTGAAGAAACATTTGTAATTTATTAAAAGTTAATTATAGATAAACTACTGTGAGCGTATAGCCACAAGAGTTTACACAGTCCTGTGAACAATGAAGTACTACTTTATTATTCATCCTGTCAGGTAAAAGACTTCTATCTGGTTTGGCAGTCAGCATTCATTTCACCCCGGAAACTAAGAAAAGGCGAGCACATTACAGATGAGGAATTTGTTTGCGCTGACTCATGGATCCGCCCCCAGAGCCAGCGGCTAATGGTGAAAATGATAATAAAGGACCTGCATGTAGCCCAGAGAGAGCCCGGCTCAGGAAAAGAGGTTTGCTTGCCCTGCAGGGTGAGCCGTGCTTGTGCAGGAGTTTACATTGATGGGTGCGCTGAGGACGATGACTTTCAGACTGCTGATAGGCGCACATGTGTAATTATATACTCCTGGATCTGACTCAGCACTGCTTGCAAGGGAAGGAGGGCACCGCTAGTTTCCCAGCCAATCTCACACTTAATAAAGAACACATTCAAACATGCTGCACAGAGACTACATATACATATATGCACTGTGCAAACAAAGAGAGGAAGATATTCTATTAGTCATAGCCAAAATCATATGTTACAAGGGTTTAAGCACAGACCGCCAATGGTCTGACTTAAACTAAATGATGATGGATAGTTCTGGACTAGATCTGCTTGTAACTGAAAAAGAAATTCCTCATGTTTTCAAAGGGGAGCAATTTACACAGCACATCAGTCCAACATAGGAGTCTGAAATTCAACAGCGCATATTATACATAGGTCTGGTTGTAAAGTGATAACGATTCACCTCGACCTCCTCACCCATGTGTTACTGAGCAGTCACGACTACCACGGGCTCCAGTGTCACATCTCTGAAGCGGAACTCATTAGCAATTTAGAAGCTGTTTCCACATCTGCTTATTTCAATTATTCAATTTAGTTTTCTGTTTTCCTCTTTTTTCATTTTTTTCCCTTCAGGAAGGAAACACATCCATAAATTATAAACAAGGCAAAAACTAGACTTGTCTAGAAAAATCAAGGTTGACTTGCTAATGTAGAATTAAAGTTTAACTAACAACTAGTTCCCTCCATGTTATGCTGCTCAAACAGGTAGGGATTCATTTCAGTTATTCGTTTCACCAACACGACTTCCCTTTTAAACTGTTTGCCATAAAAATGTTGTGCACTCTGTGCACTAAAAATATTGAGCTCTGTGATAGATTCCTCAGAAATTCCTGACATGAACATCACATCTAATCCATTTTACTCAAACAATATAAAGTCACATTCCAGCAAATAACTAACATATAAGAAGAAAAATCTTTCAAATAAATCCTCCCAAAAATCTACAAGCCAAGAAATCCTAGTGTAGAGGATTATTTTGAAAGTATAACATGGCATAGGTACAGACAACAAAATTAATTCCATGACCTGTCCAAAGCTTGTAAACCTTACTTAATCCTGTGTCATTTTTTATTCTTGTTTATAATAAATATCCATACAAGTGGTTGGTGGATATTTACATTTCTAGAACTTATTCCTGACAATTAAATCTATTTCGGTAGTCACTTGTTTAGTATTAGTATGAAACTCCATTCAACCTATGATGTGATACGAAATTAAATGTCTCTAGATGATAGATAAAGGCAGACGGAAGACCTTTTTTAACTTAAGGTTAGTTAGTTATAAATCCAGGGGGGAAAAACAGGTGCACATTCTTCTGTGAGCTTATAAAGGTAATATTACAACAAAAACAACCATAAAAAAGGAAACACAGGGCTCTTGACAGAATTTATGTTTTCATGGCTGAAAGTGTGGAATCCCGCTCAGTTTCCTCCCAAGACATCAATCTGCCATCAAAATCATTTCACGAGTACTTCACAAACCACCACTATGACTAATCTAATCCATGCACTGCTAGTTTTTGATGCCAGTCAATCTTTGAAATGGAAAATAGGGTTCCATGAACACGACAATCTTTGAGCAAGTGTCCAAAAGCTTTGAGAGGCAGCCATCAGCTGCACAGTTCGGTGCCTCTGGTATGTAAAACATCCCTTCTTGCACCTTCCTAGTATTTACCTAGGGAGTTCCAACACACCTGGCCCTTGAAGAGTGGGATACAGGCAAACACAGCCATGTAGTTGAAGAGTTGGAATGTATACCTTTCAGTAACCTGTCACAGCTGAGCCTTGTAAAAACAAATCTTGTCGAGAATTGATAAGATCTTCAATTTTGTTACCAAAATGAGCCTCATCCCATAAAAATGCTACTTGTGAATGCTTAGATAAGAGCTGGGGGAGGTTTGAACAGATAACCTCAATGGTATTTATAACACATCATGAAACTAGGTGAAATAAGATCATACAGTCACATTCCAAATAAAAAACTCACTGTGCTTTAGAAATAGGGCCTGTTGCTTTATTTAAACTAAGTATAAAAAGCTTAAGAGGACCAGGAACTAAACACTTTTATGAGACGACAGTCAATCAGGAGATAAAATATTTTTGTGAAGTCTACATAAATATTTTGGAAGGATAGATGGATGTTAAGGTAACAATGTCAAGTGTAACATACAATACACAGAGAAATCACAAAGAACACTAAGTACATGGTTGACTAGTCGATATGGCGGAAAAACATATCACAATATAAGCATCTCATATCAGTCAATATTGATAAGTGTTGATTCTTTTTTTTTTTGTTTTAAATATCTGAAAAAGAAACTGTGTGTTAACTGTGGATAAAACTTGCAAAACTGGTTTTGCCAGTGTAAGGTGGAAAAACCTTAAACTGCTGATGTGTAAGTTACTCCGCAAGTTGTTGCTAAGTAGCCAAAGTTTGGGGAAACTTTAAACTGTTTGTTGCCCTGCAGATTGTTGCTAGGTAACCAACAAGTGAGTTAGTTAGTTGATGCCACCAATCGTTATTAGCTGGAAGTGAGAGGTTGAGTGGCTAAAGCCTTTCCTCTGCCTACATCTCCCAGAATAATGTGTGGTTCTATTGAGTATTCTATAAGATATATTATCTATTGATATTGATCACGTGTCTATTGCGATATATGTATGGTTATTGATTTGTTCTCCAGCCTTAGGTTGACAACTGGTCACATAATTTTTTACTTCCTTAGTTCGTTGTACATATTCTATTTAATTACTTTACTTCACTACTATTAGTTTTATTATTTTAAAACTTAATACAAAACTGTCTTAAACATCTTTTAGCCGGAATAAAAGAAAAGAAAAAAAGAACAGTATGTATATGGATGTACAGCTACTTTAGGCAAAAGATGAAAAAGATCATATATACAGTTGTAACTAAAAGAAAATTAGGAACCAAAACAAACATCTGATGAAACCTTTTCAACCAGCCTTAACTGTACTCTCTTAAAACACAAAGTAAAGGGTGGGGTGTTTGTGTCTCATGTGGTTCACGAGGCTTGGGTGGGCCTCTCAATAGGGTCTGATTTATAGCTTGATGGGTGGGTGTCATGCACGTCTCTGTCTCCCTGTCATTACTCCAAAGAGTAACGATCATAGCTATCAGAGCTGCAGGTTGGAGGATGTCCGGAGAGTTGAGTAAGGAGAAGGTGGGAGGGCACGGTGCAGATTTATGGCACCCTCTGAGCATCTTAGAAACTAAGATAGTATATCTGTGTGAGAATGTGCCCTCAGCTCTGTAAAGCTGTCTTTCATAACGCTCACACATAATCACCGAGGCAACTTGGGCATGGATACCAAGCGCGTACGTGCTGATGAGAATGCTGTTGCTGAGTTAACATGAGAGAGATAAGTTGGCTGCCCCCTGGGAATGAGAATGAGGGGAGACGGGAGAGGCTGGACGAGCCAGCATAAAGACAAGTGTTTGCTTGAAGAGAGACTATTTAGCCAGCCACCAGACTGACTCTAAATAAGACATATCAAAAAGAAACTGACCATGTTTCATCCACACTTTCCCCAGAGAACTCAGAAAACCTGCGTACTGGGAAAGAGCCCAAGTCTGAATTACGCCCCATTTAAAACCACAAAGATGAGGGTAATCTGACACTGAGAAGAAGTCTTATCTGTTTTTCATCTTTATGGATGAAAAACAGTGTCCGATGTGCTTTCTGCGTCTCAGACTAAGTAGTCTAAACTGTACACATAAAAAAGATAAGTGTGTATGTGCATGCAAACTTATAAAGGACTTGTAACATATTTTTGAGAGGTTCATGTTTCTATCCTTTGTATAACACCTTTAATGTCCCTGGAATATTTAGTCCAACTTTTATGTAATTTTTAAATCTGATCTCTTGTCTTTTTCTCCGAGATTTATAGGAGTTAATTCATATATTTCCTTTGGATTTTGAATTTCAGGAACAACCAATCTGCCATTTTGGAAATATTTCAGGTAGCAAAAATATCGCTACCTTAATATTGTATGAAAAATAAAGGAGCATCTGAGTAAATAATCTACCTAATATAAGCCTGTTAGACTCTCAGTGTTAATCTTCAGACAACTGAACTGCAATAATGCAATTACCAAAGGTTGTTGTTCTGTTTCAGACAAAATAGAATATATTATACATTTCCCCAAAATTACTCCAAGATTGTGATAATTTACGTAAGTTTATTAAGTCATGAGAAATTTATACCAACTGGTTCACTTATCTTAAGACTGCCTAGTCAAACTCAAATTTGGGATTTGACTATAAAGACAAACAGCAGCACCACTGAAGTCAGGTCCCTCTTACTACTTTAAATCTAGTATATTAAGCTAAACTGAAGAAAACAAATTAAAGTTGATGTCAAAACATAGAACATCAATGGATAGACTGAGCCAGACAGATAATATTAAGTTCTCTCAGTTTTAACTCATGCTATCACAGTTTTAACAATCTAATATCATACTGTTTACCTCTTGCATGATCAACTAAAATATGATAAACCCTTCAGATCCTGTCTCAGGTATTAGTTCATTTTTTTCCATGACTTTTTAAGAACACCACTTTCAGATTACATTTATGTAGAGCTCTGTACGGCTGAGTTTCCTTCTTTTAATGACTGTCAGAGCTCCCAAAGCTGCCAAAGCAAAACTGTTATCATAAAATCTATTTTATTATGTTACTGATGTTATGAATATGTAAATTTCAGAGAGAAAAAATAGAACTTCTTTCTGCTTATTAATGTACATTTTTGTAACTATAAGATCAGAGCGCACTCGCTTTGTCTGTAAGCTACTTGATCAAACACATCTACTTTCACTGACAGCTTCGCTGTCAAGCCTTTCAGCATGAGTGATGGGTCTGTCAAATCCATCTGCCCGTTTCTTTACTACCAGCTGATTGAGTGTCTCTGCCCTCTGAGTCAGACCTTTTTTTTGTGCGTCTTTCCTTCTGCTGTCTTGACCAACTCCCGCCCCTTTGCGGTCCTGTCCGCGTCTTTTTGGCTGAGGTGTCATGTTATTTACAACCCAGAGACCTCTGTGTGCTGAGAACCAACACAATATGGCTGCCCAGAGCAACCTGCTGCTCACACACAGACACACATTTCCTCTGAGATACCAACTCAGAGTCACATGAGCATCCTGGGAGGCTGAGATGTTTACCTTCACAACAAAAACTATACGTGAGCAATTAGGAGTCAAGGAAAGAGGAACAAACAGAGAAAGGTGTTCAAAAGCCTGAGCTAGGAGCAAGTCAGTGGTCACAAAAAGTTAGAAAACACCAGAATAAGTGAAGGAAAAGACTCTGATGATGTCACGGAGAGTACAATTGAAGGCCAGGAGAAGTTCACACTGACAGAACATGACAGTATTCACTCAGGTGAACTTTACGGTTAGCTGGGTTTGACTGGGAACATGGCTCCAGGTGGAAACACTCAACATGACAATTCCAACGGTAGCTGCTTTTTCCTGTGACCTTTGACATGAATATGCAGAAAGAATGAGGGAAGATTCAAGCTATGGATACAGTGCCTTGCAAATGTATTCATATCCCTTAAGAATGTTATAAACGCAAACTTCAGTGGACTTTTATTATATATATATATATATGTTTCTGATATCTGCCTATCAGAAACATATGCATGCTGCACTTAAAAAACAGATCTGTAAAAGTGCAGCATACATGTTTCTGAAAGGCAGATATGAATAAAAATCCATGCCATGTGTTTAGCTTCTTAAAAATGGCTGAAAACAAGCTATCACTTTCCTTACTTATTCAGCACTTTGTCCTGATCTATCAAATTCTCACCAAAATCTGTTTGCGGTTGCAAAATTACAAAATGGGAAAAAGATTGCGATGTATGAATACTTTTGCAATGCACCAGAAGTATGGCACTCTATGATCTTTAGTTATCTTAATATCACTCCTCAAAAAAGCATGAAAGAAAACAGAAACACAAGAACAATGCCAAACACTACACCACAAATGAAAAAAAAAGGACAGCTGGGATAAGTCTAATGCACTAGTTTGCTTACTTTTACAAATTTCAGTGCATACACAAGAGACGTTTTCAGGTGTGAATGTCTGAAGATCTGAAAACCTAACTGCGGTGAAATGCCTACACTAAATCCCCTCCTTCCTCGCAGTAATTACAGACTCCCTGGTGACAAACTACAGGTCTGTTATGTTTGTTTTCGCCTTCTTGGATAAAACAGGTGAAGAAAGGCCTGTTTGTGCTGGGCTGAATGCCAGTCTTTTACTGGTTCTGCTAGCTACCCAATTTTTATCTTGATGCAACAAAAACTCTGAGGGAAATGCCCCAAAAGAATTGTCCCAATTTTAAAAGAATTGCAGGCCGGATATAATTTCATAATCTTTGTATCCCTGAGTATTTGTAACCCTGCAAAGTACAACATCCCACACAAGAGGGATTTTCAAATCTAGAGGGTCAAAGTTTGCAACTGTACACTTGGTTAGGATGATTTATTTAGAGAAGTGCCAAAGATTTGATGTATTGGAAATTGGGTTGACTTTGGGTTGAAAGAGGAGGCAGGGTGTGAGGGATGAGAATGTGATGCAAGGAGGACTGGATCAATCTTTTATCACTGCAGTGTGCTTTCATCCCTAATGGATCCGGCATGAGCAGAGCACAGCGCTGCTTTCCATCACATTGCACAGGCAGGGGAAGGACACGGGGAAAGTAGGAAAGCAAGAAGGTACAGGAGAAAAGCGGTGCAAGGCACCTTCCAAAAAATTATCGCAAACTTCTTCTTCTGCAGTCTGGCTATACTGTCCTCGATTATACTCGCACCAGAGATCGTCTGCAGGAGGAGGGAAACACGGCTGATAAGAACGGCAAAAATTAAGCCACTTCTCAGCTTCAAGAGTAATTCAGAAAGTTTCTATCAAGACTCCCAAAAGATAGCTTGCTGAGCTCAGGCAGACCTGCTTTCTCTGCCATCCGAGCTGAGTGACAGACAGAGCCGCTGACAGAGATAGAGACTGCTTTGGACAAGGAGGGAGTCCATCTGTGTATTCAAGCATTAAAAATAACACAGCAAAGAACAAGGTACGAGCTCTGTCAGAGGACATTCTGCTCTCTCCATGCTAAACAGCCTCATTCATGCGATGGGAAATAACAAGTATCAAACCAGTGAGGGGGACATAAAGGGAGGGAAGCAGAGAGAAAAGACATGCAAACTAAACAAGACTTGGGGGTAAAAAAAGAATTTAAAAGTTTTATGATGTATTCCAGCCACTGACAACTTCACAGTTATCACCCTGCTGGTTTACCGCTTTAGGTGAAGTGTTCGTGTTGATGCTAAAAAAGGAGAGGGTGATACATAATAATGTTTCTGCTTTTTTAAAGAAGCAGGAACACATAATGAGGATATTGCTGCCTAATAAAATGAATTTGTGTGGTACTCCGTGGCAGTCTAGATACTTTTAGTGATCAATGGCCAGGAATAGTACATTTGGACAAGTGACTAAAAAAAACAAACAATGCCCCGAAAAAGCTACCTGGTAATGGAATCCGGTTGGTTTTACCTTGATCAGTCCTGAATAAAAAAAGAAGAAAAACTAAACTAACTCCAAAACTAAAGTCATAGGAGATTATTTCTACAGGCTATTCAGGCTACGACAGCAAGACTTACAGTAGATAACAGGAAGGCTGAACACATGACAAAAAAGTTGCTGTTTAATCTTTTTGAGCTTTCAGCCTCTCTCTTGGAACATGTTGGATGTGGAAATGTTGGAAGACTTTTTGAAATCGCTAATGCTAACTGATGTAATTACACCAATAACTGATAAAAGCTGCAAGCTGCATGAAAGGTTAACATGTCCACTCTATTATAATGTGGCTTTTGCTTTTAAAGTAATTGTAAAACTTGTCCTACAGTGACTTACCCAAGGGGAGTAACATCACTTTGACTCCTAATATACATTAATATTCAATAAATTAGAATATATGTTTTGATGAGACTCATTTGTTAGATTAACCATTATTTTTTAAAAAGCTTTAAGAAGGTTTTAAACTTGTCATTAAGCCCAAATTTCTGTGCAAAATTGTTTTTGTTGCTCTAATATAGTATTATAATCTTAAATCTCTGTTTGTAATTAGTCTATATAGTGATTAACATAGTGACCCGAGTTACTAACATGAAAGAAACATTTCAATATTACAGTTAATTCAATATGACTTACTAACGAATTACATCTTACAGCAGGAAAACAAAAAATTAATAATAATAAATTGTTCAAAATTTAGCATAAAATTTATAATTAATAATAATAATAATAATGTGTTTAAACATAATCGCTTATGTGTTTTTTAAATGCCCATGAAGTTCTACAGGAAAAATCAAAATGCCCAGACATAAATGGGTTTTTTTTTAAAATAATTATTTTTAAAAGATTTTGGAAATTTGGTTCTTTGAGGTTCTTATTGGTGCGTCTCTGCTGTAGAAGAAAAAAGGCTCAAACTTAGACTTGTTTTGTATTAAAAAAAATCTGGAACAATTTATTCTATTTTGTAAATTGAAAATTGAAATATACTTATTAAAATTAAATGAGTAAAATAAAACTGAACTGAAGTAACACTTTAGTTATTTCATGTTTTAGTTATTTCACTTCATACTATCATTAATAATCTCTTTGAAAACAAGTTAATTGCAAGAACCACACTGTGATAGCATGAGGTACATTTATTAAGTTCCTACTGTTGGTCAGGGAAAAAATAATCACCCCCTTGTGGGGGGGGGGGGTAGCACTCGGTGGGGTTTCAATCGATGGCCTTGATTGGATAACAAGTGCAGCCTGCTAATGAGCTCCACTGACTGACACATAGCATGCTAGGAATTTATAAACAAGATCTTAAGCCATGCATAAAGACAAGCCAATGTTTAAACAGGCTGTATTGAAGTGATTTGGTGCATTGGATTAGCATGTTGTTGGCATTTAGGATGTGTTGCCTAAAACAGCACAAACCTGCCAGTGCACTCTCTCCATCTCTTCAATAAATTAATCTTTAAGCCCTTATCTCTTTTTGTGTACTGTAGTTCTAGCTTAGTTTTTGTTAGTAGAAAATAGACTTACGAACAGTCCTTGTACACAGAGTAAATTCAAAAATGAGCAAAAATAATAATAAAATAAGATTTACAAAGAGTGAATATTCAACCCAAACAGGTTTGAGTTCTTTTGTTGCACAGAGGAGTACTTGGGTGGCGGGTCTAGCTTCAACAGGTGCGTACATGCAAAGACATGGTTCGACTCAGCGAACATACGACACAAACCCAATTTTGTCTCTCTGCTCATCACAAAAATACTAAGTTAGATTTATGAATCTTAGTAACACCTCTGCCTCTGCATTTTATATGCTGAGTTCAGAGAAAGTTCTTGACATAAAGATTCAAACAGCTCACGCCAAGAAACGGTCAAATAATCTCTTGAGAAACCCTTACACTCACCTTCTTGTTCTTGCTTCTTGGTGTTTTAAACTTCCAGTCTTCTTTTATTTTCTCCTTCCTTCCAGCTCTGTCGGGGAAATCCTAACCTTCTCACCAGCCAGTGGTGCCGGCTGTTCAGCTAGTGTGCGAGGAAGCCTGCGAGTGAGTCTGCGAGGAAGCATGCGAGTCCAGCAGAGGTCAGTTAGATGTGAATTTAAAGAGTGTCACCACTTTTCCGCTCTGTCCTCCTTGCCTTTTTATTGCTGTCTGCCTCAGGAATGCACTTCTGCTGGATGTCCTCACCACAGGCGAGATCTGAGTGTGTGCTCCAGTTCTCTCTCTGTCTGCACTGCTCCTCCTCCCTCTGTCTCTCTCACCCACACAGAAACACACCCTCCCCGTCACTCTTCTCTTTCTCTCCACCCTCTTTCTATGTGCTCTGACAGATCAGATACTTCCACTTCTTCCAGGTATCTGAAAGAACAGTTTCTTCCTCACCAAAACCAATTACCATATCTATCCATTTTTTTAAATTATTCAACATTTTCCATTCAGATGGAAATCTGCTCATAGAAAAATACCCACAGAAACTAGAAACTCCTTGCATATATTTACATATCTGCCTCTAATGTTTGTACGGTCAATAACCTTGAGGCATCTGACATCGAAGTTCTGCCCTCCAGTTACACAATCAGCTGATAATACAAATGAGTCTGTCAGGTGATTCTCTCTTCCTTTTCCTGGAATGAGGTCATAGTACGACAGACCAGGTGGAACAGGAGAGAGAGTGTGCAACTATTAGCATTTGAACTGGACAACGCCCTGAGAACAAAAAGGACAGTTTAGCTGCTGCACTTAAACCTGACCACTCGAGTGCAGGGAGCAGAACATTAAAATATTGCTAGTGCAAAAAAAAAAAAAAAACAAGTACAAAGTGTTCAACAATAAATTCAAAGAAATTCCTGAACTGTGACCCTGTGATGGCTGCCCCATCACATACGCGAACACACATGCAGAGCTGAGAAATGCGTGACCAATGTTCCAGGTAGCTTGTGCAGGAAGCCCCGCATGGAGAGACAGACCCTGCTATTTATTAACAACTTTCATTTTCCAGGGCAAGTTTAACTGCATTAACTGTGCAGCTTTATTCACAGTTAATGTAATTCACTTTACTTTATAAGAGATTTTTTTTTTTTAAAACCCACAAAGTTTCTTCCAATCTTACAATCAAAGGTGCACTCTTAGTCACTTTAGTTAAATGACTCCAAAACTTGTTACTAAAACTATTTTACATGGGAACTGGCAAAGGAGTGAGAACCTTCAAATAAAATCTTCAAAAACTTTTATTTATTATTGCTACAAATTGAGCTGATTTTAGCCAACACCAGCTATTGTTGTTGAAACAAACCGTAAGAGACAGGTTTAATAGCTATTACATGCTTTATTAAACAGTTCCAGCTCAACAAATAGAGATTTTTCAAAAGCAACCCTGATGAATAAATTATTTCAGTATAGTTAATAAATAATAAGCAGTTAGATAACAAGTAAAGCGATGTATGTATTCTACCTTAACAAAAGCTTGTGATAAAGGAATAACACTTTGTTCATGCTAGTCATTTTGGTCCTTCACAATTTTGCACTTTTGGAGCTTTGGTCTTTTCAAATCCATCTTTTATATATAGGTAAAGAGCTGTCAATCTATAAGATGTTTTTTAACAATCATGCATCAGTTGACTGCCTTGTGATGTTTTGGACAAGCTTTGAAACCCATAATTTAAAGGACAAGTCTATAATCTACTTATCATCTAACTTGATGCATGAATATATTTAAATCATGGTGGCATTAATGTTTTGGACAACTCTTAGGGATATGGTTTTGTACATGATAAACAAAAAGTTAGATTCTTTATGCAGAAAAGAGTGATGCCATTTACCCTTTAAGGCAAGAGCTTGGTGTCTGCTTTATTAATGTCTTAAATATTATGAGGTCTTCATTTCTGTTCCGTCAAAGGCAACTTTATTTTCTTCTCCAGAAATGTATTTCTTTGTAAAATTACACATAACTATTGGACCTGAGTTTATTTTTGCATCAATAAAGATGTGACTTATGACCAAAAATAAACAAATGGAGAATCTTCTACGAGATCTGTAACATCAGTTGGATTAAGACAAATGAATTTGCTCTGAGAGATCCTTTTAGGTTAACATCAAACTGGTTCTTTTATTTATTTACTCTGTTTCTATGGTGAAGTCAAACAAATAAGAGAAGACAAAATTAACAGCCTGTCACATATTAACATATGAGTAACAAGTACTTGGAAAATTTATACCAAAGAAATTATTATTTATTATTGTTATTTTCGAATTATACTGTAAAACTATACACTGTGTTTCTGGATTCAAAATACAATAATTAAGCACCAGAGGGCCATTAAGACTAATTAGTCATTCTCCCTTTTCTTCACCTCTATCAGATGTCAGATTTTATTTTCAGCAAACTAATGAGCCCAAGCAGTCACAGCACCTGATAACCAGTGTGCACATTGCACAAAGCAGAAGTTTTCCAAAAATAGATGGCTGGCATTAATTGCATTAATTAGACGAGCTAAATCATCCAAACAAAAGTCCACACCAAAGACTGCAGCAGCTTTTAGCAAGGCTGAGTCAGAGGCCCATTGAGAGCCAGTTCACAGTTACGTGAACTGCTTCACTGTTCTGTCTATAAAGCAAAGCTTTTGGCACGTATAAGAGCTGTGTTGTCAGACAAATCCCTTAAACAACTCTCTCAAATCGTATGGGAAGGAAGAACCTCCTGAGACAGGGTTTAAGTACCAAAGGCCATTGTGAGAAAACTCTAAGGTGCCAAGCAGAAGTGACATTTTAACAGCAGGTATTGGGGAAGTAACTACACTTCACAGGCCCTGACAGGCTTATATGATTGTCCTACATCACATTCAGTTCATTTAAAGTTGAGGGAGGGGTATTATGATCCAGTGGATTATCAGTCCAAAGCCTCCCAGATTTTGCTGACACCTTCCAGGCATTCCTCAGGGCACCTCCCACTGCTGTGCCCCCCACTCACCAAACCCTCCCTTGTAAAACTCCACATATCTTCTCTCTTTTCTGTGGGACTGAAACACAAACCCTTTTCTTCCCCTCCTCCAACTCTCCCTCTGCATTCAGGATAGAAGCTAAAGAGAACAATGAAAATAATTTAAGCCTAAACTTCTTTATAATATATTCAATTTCACAAAAACGAAATCTACAATCTGTTTTTACCAAAACAGCTTAAAGTTCTGTTTTAATTCAAATATAAAGTAAATATGTCAGAAGTGCCTAAATGTCGTGAGCCAAGGTTAACTGAGTCCAAATTGATGAAATAGATGGCTCTGAGGCAGAGAAATAGTCTCCTTGAGAATGGGAGTGCTGAGTGGAACAAAGATGACTCAATTTCTAATTGTTCAAGGCTTTCACTAAGAACAATCTTCAGCAGGTGGGTAACAGGGACTAAAAGGCTAGAACAAGAGACTATAAGGCTAGAACAGTGGACAAAATATACATTTGAAACAGCAGCACTATTCAGAAAAGCATTTCAAAATCGTAAACTTTTGTTGACACTGGTTTTCAAGCGGCAAAAGGTCGTGCCAAACAAGCCTAAATAAAGCACTGATGTCTCATTATGGTCAGACCAGGGTTGTTGCTTCAGACGTTTAGCTGTGTTGTATATCATGATGATGATAGGATGGTGTTTGCCAGCTAAGGTAATTGCCGTGTTAGGATGTAATTATAGCAAAACATAAATTAAGACCTGACTGAGTTCTGTTTTCCTCTCAGAAACCTGGCTCAAGAGAAAATTCATGGTTTGACAGCAAACCACCATTATTTTAGTGGAAATGGTAGAGTGACTATGCATAGTTCTAAGAAATTCTGGATATTTCTTGAACTTTTTTACATTTTGAACATTAGAAAACATGTCTTACATCACTCTTTCCATTTCTTTATCTAAACCCATGCTTTTTCCATCCACCTTGTGGATGTTAAAGTCACTTTCTGTGAGAATTCACGGTCTCTTGAGATAACGTGGCACCATTAGTGTCACACTGTGCTGTTGCTATCTGTAAATGGAAATAGGATAAAAAGAGCTTAAGCAGAAAGCTGGGACTATGAGAGAGACCTAAACTTTTCGGTCAATGATGGGATGCTGATGGCAGGTCAAAGAGTCTCGTTCACTTCTTCATCTCCTCTTTTTTGTGAAAGAGGTGCCCTTTCTCCAAGAACAAAACTGAAGTAGAGTCATTAAGACTGTCCTGAGCATCTTGGGACATGTCCCGTGTCCAAAACAGGCTTTCTTAGAAAGATGGAGGAGGATAAATATACAATCTTTGTCTGAACAAACTAGTGTATGTCCACTGAGAGACAAATGAAACAAAGAGAAAAAAATGACTTAGGACCTGCCAGATGGGTAAGAACCAATAAATAAATGACGATCTCAAGAACAAAAACTAGAGAAGTAGGGCTCTGCATGGAAAGAAAACCTTGCTTTATTAAGAGAAGAGCAATCATGAGGGTGGGGGTCAAAGGTGAGAAGTGAAAAAAAGATCTATACAAGCCCACCCTGGACACACAGTCACTGACACCCTGCCGATCCAAAATTAACCAGTTCTGCTTTGTTGCTCAACATATTTCCGTAGAGACTTCCAAGTATCCTCAATGTTTACTGTTGTCCTTCCGCTTTCTAATGCAGTTTACCGTACTAATCTGTTCCTTGTCTGTGCTGAATGTCTATGGGACAGAACAATCCATCCAATGTAAACACCTGCAGGAACTACAACCTTTAAAAGCTTTCACTGTAGCAGGCCTGTCATCTCTTTCCTTCAGTGGCTTTACTGGATCAAAGCAAAGCTGTCTTTTGTACTTACAATCATGCACTCTAAGCACACACACAAAAACAGGAGAAATGAGGGCTTGCACACACAAACGCATGGTGATGCTGGCACATAATAGAGATGGATCTCTTTAATCATGGCATTCTAATAACAGGCATTTTAGTTGAAAGTGCTGGATGAATGCATAACCGATTTGCCAAAGTTTCAAGTAAAGGCACTAGAAGATGGGTTGAATTTTAACTAGGCCGGTGAGACTGCCATTACCGTCTCTATTCAGGTTCAAGTGTGCTTGAGTGTGTGCTTGAGGGGGTATGCGCATGAGACTGAATTAATGACGTGTGTGTTTGTCGACGGATATGCCGGATTATTAATCAGCGCTTAGACAAAGGCCATATGTGTGCAAGTCAGAGAATCTCTCCCACATGTCTCTTGCATATTCTGCTCCACGCTGGTATAAAACACAACCAGCAAGAATGTTAGGATTGTCGGGTCAGCAGCACTGACATCATGGCAGTCAGTCAGAGGCAAGGCCCCAGCGCCAGTTCCACCTGGTTGAATCAGTAATACAATACTAAGCTGTAGATCAATGACACAAGCTCCAACCCAACTTCCTGCTCACCCTGACTCTTTAAGCATTTAATATAAACTTAACGCAAACTGAAAATTCATATAATTAAATCATAAGCTTTGTTCTCTCCAAACCCTACATCTTAACTGAAACTATCTTAAAATATAAAACCAAAGCTGCACTTCATTTTCAATAATTTCTTGTACAATTATTATATAAAGTAGGGAAGGCTCAAAAATTACATTTTAAAGCAGAACTTCACTAAAATGCAAAGCCTTAAAATGTGCACAAAATATACCCCAACCTTTCTGTATGGTAAATATCCAAGCCACCCAATGGTAAAATAGGTTGTAAGGGTAGACAGTATGGCCAGTATTTCAACAAATAACGAGAGCTGACAATATCTGAGTTTTAGAGTCATTTACTGACATAGTCAATACTACCCTGGATTAGCAAGATTCTGGTATGGATTCTGAAAAATATTAATCAATTCAGACAGGCTTCTAGCTTGAAGAATACAATGCCAACAGAGGAAGAGTTCTTGCTAAGAGCAGTCCAGCATGAGTCTGAATCATCAGAGTCATAAGCCAATATGGATGGTAGAGTAAAGCTGCAGCTGAATCAATTGGTGATAAGGCTAATGATTATCTCCACAACATGAAACTATTTAAGGTTTTCAGTTTGAGGCTTTTCATTTGATTGTTTTCCATGCATGTTCGTCAATGTACATGTCGTATTCTTCTGGTGTCTCCTCAGTTATTGTGACACAGGAGAACAACAGTCATACAGCTGACATACAAATCCATGGTGGAGCACAATAGTCATACAAAGAAGTACTACTTTGTCTCCAAGTCCCCTGTGTGGTTACATAGATACAGAAAAGTAGCATAGACTTTCTGTCCAAATATGAAATTAGTGCTGTAAAGTAAAAGGTAAAAAACAAATTACTTATGGTCTTCCATTGATCTCTCAACGTTATTGCAGGTTGTTATATTTGATCAAATCAACTAACTATTCCTGACTTTTATCAGTGGAGAATTGCCTGGCTATTTACTTGTCAGTCTTGTCGGTGGAGTAAAGCGCCAAGAGACTGATGATAGCTTGTGTCCAGCTTTTAAGTTCAAAGAAGTCTGCAGGTCATCTGATAAAGTGCACCTGAAGGTGGTGTAGGGAGTCAGTTTCTATAGTTGCCAAGGTAACCAAACATAGTAACAGCCACCTGGTTTTTTGGAACAAGACTGGGAGCTCAAAGATACCACTTCAGGAGGGTAACTGTGCCAGAAAATCCTCTTAAAGCAACACAGTTCCAAAACAGAAGCCTCATTGTGTCCATGTCATGATGAGTGGAGCAGGGATCATGGCCAGCTGTTGAATCTTTCATAAATAAATAAATGAATACACTGTTCAGATCTCATTTAAGACAAAATTACTTCAGCCAATTTCATTTCTGGATTTCTTAGTGTAGATTTAGTGATTGGTTGAACATTTTTTTAACAAGTGCTGAAAGCTAACCAAACTCATTTGCTGGAAACTTTATGTTTGCAACAGACTGAAAATTTTATGAAAAGCGTCAATATATCTGTAAAAAAAATTCAAGTGAATCAATTGTAGAGTCAAATTTATTACATTTAGTCAAGAAATTATGGAAATATGTGTCAATAAATTTGAGGGATTGGCTGCTGCTCTTTCCAGCATTTGAATTCAACTTGTCACAGATAACTTGTTTAAAAATAACATTGATTTCTTCTAGACAAGAAACTTAGTTAATGACATAAAATGATAAAACCTTGACAAGATGTTGACTAAGATTTATTTTGTTCCATTTGTACAAAGAGGACAAATGTAACAAAACATCTATTTATTGTCTGTACCCACTTTTTCCTTGTTAGTTTCGCTGAGGAGCTGTTTCCTATCTCCAGAAATTACTGGGCGAGAGGCAAGTATACACCCTGGACCAGTCACCGGTACAACAGAGGACATCTCAGAAACTCAAAGGAAAAACAACCATGCACGAACCTGTTCACTCCCAAGAGCAATTTAGAAACCATTTCAGTTAGCACGCATGATTTCAGACTGTGGGAGAAAAGCCAGAGCACACATAGAAAACCTATGAGTGCATTGAGAGAAAAACGTCTTGGTCAGAACTTGAACCCACGAACTTCTTGCTGCAAGGCCACAGTCCTAACACCATGCATCCTCTTTCAGAGTTTCAAGTTGGAAAGATTACTTGTAAGCCAGTTTGAGGACAGGAATTCCAAATAGGAAATTTGTAGCTCAACCCCAGGTCAAATTCAATATGGATGCTGCACATAACAAACACTGAACGTTGCAAAGGTTCACTATTTATTTGCACCTCTGCCCACATATTCTTACAGTCCTAATCTGTAAAAATGATTCCTAACTCTTTAAATGAAAACTGTATGTTGTTTTTGGCTTTCATTGCTATCCTGATCATAATAGCAAATCCCACCAGTGAGTGCAACAGGGTTAGGGTTAATATAAATATGTAATATTTACATTAATCCAAGCAGTTCCATGCAATATTGATATTGAGATAACACCAACTATGCTATAAATGGTCCAGCCCTAAGGCCCATTATAAAAATATATATTAGGTTGGATATGCTCACTGTTGCTCATTGTGTTGTGCACATATTAAATCCCATTTCACAATTTCCCCAGTATGATAGTCCTATCTGTATTTAGCACTCATGCAAGGAAATTAACATTTCTCAGTCTTTCTATATTCAAAGGGAATAGTGAATAATCCTGATTTTTTTTTTTTGTCTACATATTTTAAAAGAAAGGCTTGAGATTAGGGTATTTTCTACAAAAGAAGGGCTTTGACTTTGCCTGTAATAACTCCTTTGACATAATTTGATGTTTCAAATTTGAAATCACTACTGGTTACCCTTAACCAGCACTTGAATAGTAAAATCAGCATTGTATTGCAGTATGCCAACAGGTGCAACAGGTGCGTAAATGGAAAGTTTTATGTAATGTGCAATTTTCTTTTGGTGTTTGTCAACTTCCCATTTACAAAATACATTGAAAGGTGTGCCCTATGAAAATGTTTTGTTTGCAACAACACTTTGTTTTGTGTATTTTAATCTATTACATTTGGTGGAATCGCTTTAAATAAAAACAAATATCAACAACAGCGAGGATGTTTAAGCTTCTTGAAATGGTGTCTTTGACATTTTGTCTACTCTCTGTCACTTTGAATCCATGCCACTAGGTATCTAGTGTCTACTAATGACACCACCGTGGAAGAACAATGAGACAAACAAAACTCAGAAAACACATTAAAAGACAATTTGACTATTTTCTAAATTAAATTGTAGCTCTATTAAAAATAAATAACTATATTACTTTATCGGTATATGCTTGTTCTAATTAAACCGCTTGATGGTAAATTAGCGGCTTTTTTTATCTAGAGAGGCTTATGGGAAATAACAAAGCAGGAATGTTTCAGAACAACAAAACAACAATAACACACAAAACTGACTCCACAACAATTATAATGTATCAATACTTTCTAAATTATCTTCTCATGTGTCAAACTATAGAATATCTCCATATGCTCTGCCACGAGAAAACAATCTACGTTTCCACAAAACAAGGTCCGCGTCATGACAATTAAATGATGTGGTAACAATGACTACAGAAGGAAAGACGGTTTAACTATAAAAGGCTGAAATTGCTGTTCTGTTTAAAAGCACTAACTCTAATTTGTTGTAGTTTTGACACTGAAAACAACTTCAGCCACATGTTCAGTAAGAGAAGTACAAAAAAAAAAAAAAGAAAGAAAAAGTTCAAAAATAACTGCAGCAAAACACATTTGTTTAACTCACCTCCTGCAGTCTAATAGTCTTTACAAGCGCCTGTCCGATGAGAATACGGGAAGAGTAAGAGGAGGAAGAGCGAGCCAGGCTGTCTGTGTTGTTCTCACATGCTACCTGATCCACCACCACAGGCTGCAGTGTCAGGGCGACTGGCTCAGAGCAATGCAGAGGGGAGGGGGGCAGCTGCAGAGAAAAGCAAAGCGGTGCCGCCATTCCCTCCCGTCACCCTGGAAACCAACGCTCTTTCAAAGAAAACCGGCCAATGGCGAACACCGGCAATTGTGTTTTGGGACAAAAAGTCACATGACTGCCCGAATACCATTCTCTTCGTGCTTTTGAAGAGAAAGAAAGATAAAAATGAAAAATAAAAAAATAAGTGAGGGCTTGGTGCGCTTCAAAAGGGAAAGATAAAAATGGAAGGGAAACCATTTTAATTTTATCATTCCGTTTTCGCATATTAATGTAAAACTTTAGTGTTTTTACTATTTTGTGATAAATCCCCGCCCTTATTTGAATCAGAAGGCTTGGTATTTCTAGAGATTGCCAGATTTAAATATATCAATTCTTTAATTTTTCAAAATAATACCGTTCCAATATATATTTAAAAGACAATAACATTTGAAATTCATTGTTAGCTTTCCTGTGTCAAAGAATAAACAGAACGTGGGGCTACATTACTATTTCAACAATGATACTGAATAAACACGAGTGTGTGTGTTTCCTAATAAAATGCAATCTTCATCTGGCCGGTAGACATGTGATAAGAATCTTATTATATGACAATCTCGTGAGAAAATACTAAAAAGTCATTATTCAATAATAATTTTATCTACTTGATCTACTTTCTGTACTTTAAGCAAAGGTAAAACTGTTTTTCTTCACCATAAAATGAATGGATAACTACACAAAATTAAACCTTTTGTTATTCTCTGTAGGTTAAAATAGCCAAAATGAGCTGATGTCAACTCACTGAGCAGTTCGGCAATCTGCTCATGAAAGCAGCTCTCTATTTAAAAAAACATTTATTTGTGAAATAAGCAAACTACCTTTTTGAATAAAGCTCAGGTGGCTTTGAACTACCTTTCAATATTACCATTGTTAGAAAAAACAATGCTTTCAGAGTGAGTCAGGTTGTGTTTTCTGTGACTGTCAATTATATATAATCACTTGGAACAGCACCCTGAGATCCAGTGTGAACAAATGAGGGGTAGAAAAAGGTACATTCTTTGCTGGAAAGCTGATGCTGAAGCTGACCTTAGACCAAAAAGCTTCATATTTGATAAACCTAAAGCAAAGCAGGGTCAAAAAAGGCCAATGGACACAAATCACCCAGTGATGCAGAAATACAATCTCAGCAGAAAACTAAAGGCAGAGAATACAATCATTTCTGATCTTCTTTTCTCTTTAAGTTTCACCTTCTAAGATGTTTGTTTTTAGCTTGGTATTAAATCTTATCTTCAAAGTTAACATATTTGGTTTTACTTGCATTCCGACAAAAATGAATGTTGGGGGGGAAAAAAAATTAAGTTGCACAAAACGTTTCCACCACACTGGAGAAGGAGTTCTCTGCTGCTACTATTTTAATTTCTTTTTAAGTTTGTTGAATAGACAGATATATAAACATATACTGGACAATGAAATCCTTACAAAGTACAGTTACTTGAGCTTTACAGTTGAGTCTGACATGTGCCTGGGGTACTTATATAGTATAAACTTTCTCATGTAAATTCCCGTCATAACTAAGAGACAGTGCAGTCTTCAAGCTTTAGGGGCTGGTTTCATTGCTCAGGCTGAAATCACACGTCTCACTTTCTTGGCAATATACTCAGCACTTGAACACAATGATTTTTCTTGTAATACATTGCCTCAGAGCTAGTAAATTACCCTTCCTCACCAGTGGTGGCCAGGTCTGCTTTTCAGAAAAAGCAATTAGAAGAAAGAGGGGATCCGTATTTCAGTAAATGTGACAAGAACAGTACATAACGTGTTACCAGTAGATGAAGCTCCAATCTCTGCCACTTTCCTTTTTCTTTTTTAAAGGTGATTCAGAAAAAACACCTAAGGATCAACAATCCTACATACGCCTGCCACTGGATAATAGGTATGTTTTGGCTCCAGGCTTACAGATAATTCTTGGGATACCCTTCAACCTGGAGATTGGGTCTGCTTCCAAGACGAGACCAAACAAAGTTTCATAACTAACTATATGCCTGTTCACAAAACATGGGCTGCCAATTTATTTCTCTTAAAACAGCAAAGCACTAATAAACGAAAAAGGAAACTCAAGGGTGATTGTGTGGTATACTTGCACTTCAATGAAGCCAAGTCAAAACACAGCATTTAAATTTAATCACTAGGCTAGATGCTGCATAAGTATAGTTCCCTTTTATGACAGTCTAGCACATTTGCGAGACGCAAAGAAACCAGGTATTTACTAACACTGTGTAAGAAACATATAATCAGTTTTCTTTTTCACTTTCTAATTTTGTTGTTGGTTTAGGCTGATAAAGAATACTGAAATCATTTCTTTTTCTTAAGTGCCAAAATTTAAAATTTATTTTATTGAAATTAAGAAGTTTATAGCATATGCACCTTCGAAAAGTTTGTGATATGATCTACTATGATGATGCATCACACTCCATTCACTTCCACAGACTTTTTTCAAAATTTAATACGTATAATTTCAACCACTATTTACTGCATCTGGCTTCTTCTTGTGCAGAATTATGATGCATGTCTCACGGCAATGGTGTAAAAGTCAGATGAAATGTGAGGAGACTCTGAGAAACATCAGCTACGTATCTGATTTAGTGCCACATATGGAAATGACACAAAATTGGATTTTTATTTGAGCGAAAAAAAATTGGAACTGGGCCATTCAGACAGCCACAAAAAAGACAGTGATGGGTTATAGGTAAAATAATTCAGATTTGGAGCACATGTCCCTGATGTATGAAGGTAGCAAAAAAGGGAACAACCAAATCAATGTTTTCAAGTCGCAAAGTTGATATTTGAAAGACCATGTGCAAGCAAGGATGTTTTCTAACTTAACACAGTTTGGAGTCAACCTGACATTGACTTAGTTCTGTCTGGATGAATGGGACAAATTCCTGTAAACTATTATAAGGATTCATAGATGTTTGACTCAAGTCACAAGGTTTGGCATTTCTACCAAATACCAATGAAATGCATGTAAACATCTGAATTTGAAAAGAAAAAAAAAATCATTGTTACATTTAGCAAATATGTTTGGTAATCCTGACAGAAGAAACATAAATTTAGTCAGACTTACCGTAATCTAATATCAATAAATGTGTCTTTTTATACAGTATATGTAATATCTGGTTTCAACTTTATGTGTACTCATGAAAGTCAATACGTCAGGGGCAGTGATGGGCTAGGAAAGTAAGAGATATTTAACATATACCAAATAAAGAATTTGTTTTCTAACTGATATAATAAAAATCTTCTTTATTTTCAAGTGGCTGAATTACGGAAGAGGATTAGGGCCACCGAAAAAAAAAAAAAAGAATTCTAAGTTTAAACTCAGAATTCTAACTTTCTGACTTTAATCTCAGAATTCTGAATTTAATCTCATAGTTCTGACTTTAAAGTCAGAATTCTTTTTTTTGATTGTTTGTTTTTTTCGGTGGCCCTAATCCTCTTTCGTACTGAATAAATAGGTCAAAGCAAAAGGTATTTGTTCTGTGGATGGTACAATGATGCAGTAAAACTCTTTATGGCTTTTCTCTTTTGATTCCAGTCTTATGACAAAAGCTGTGCTGCTTTCTGAGAGGACACATTGTAGTTTTCATGCTGTGCAAGTACTAAATCTATCTCAAACTTCAGTGTCACTTATCCAGTCAAATTATTTTTTTCCAGTCATGTTAGACCTCATTGCCTAAGAACAATCCTGCCATGACCTTTTAAAAAATGTTAACATTTTTAACTTAAGATGTATAAATGCAAAATAAATAAATACATAAATAGCTAAAGTTACGGAGGAGAACAACAATAATTTGTTATGGTGTCAAGAAAAATAAAAAAGGAACCCATAGGGTGAAATTAAGGAAGTTGGACAGAAAAGGTAAAAATCGACAGAAGAAGTTCAGTAAAACATGAATAGGAGGAAACAAATAAGTTCCCCCAACAGATAAGACATGCTATAAAGCTCTTTTGTTAGTGTTTACAGTAACAATTAAAAAGAGATATAAAGGGTAAAGTATATATTCTAGCATTATTTTCACAGTAAAAGTAACTATTTTATGTTTTGAACACATTCTTAGGGGAATGCACCTATTTATTTATTTACAAAACCTTGCTTTTTGTTCAATAAATAGTGACGGGGTGGCATCAGTGATGATAAAACATGCCAACTTGTGTGTTTATCTCAAAATTTCTTTTACAGGACTTGCCCTGGGAGCACCCTGTTTCCATGGCAAACAGCAAATACTCTACTGCCTTTGTATTGACAATGTTTTGATCTACTTAATGATAAAATGCTTGTCCAGTGCATTACCGGTACGTGATGTAAGTAGCTGACAGATGTTATGGCGTTCTGACATAATCTCATTCTAAAATATGAAAACAATCAACCTGGCTGGAAGGTTGTGTGAGATGACAGTAGATTGCACTGCAGTTTGCGTTCCACTTGGATCGCTTTTGAAATTCCCCTGTCCTGACTAAATTCGATTTTATCTGAGGTTGTGCCAGCTGACATTTCTCCCACAGGCCATGAGGTGGCAAATATTGCACGTGTTTAAAGCACATGAGTAGTAAAGTTACATTTACCTGAATAACTCAAAAAATACTTTTAGGAGTTTTATTGCGTTGAACTTTACTTTAACTTGTGTTATATTTTTATGAAGTATCATGCTTGCTTGAGTACAACTTTACTCTATTTTCTTGTGCTTACTTTCATTCTGTCTGGGTTATTAAAACGTGTACAGGCTGATGTGGGTTTATAAACATGTGCAATGTAAATAACATTATTTGGGTTCAGATATCCAATTTCTGCCCCACTCCAAAGGATTTTGCCTCACTCGCTTGAAAAGAAGATAACTCCTTGTTCTCCTTGCCACTCTCTTCAACTGAGACAAATAACCCTGAAAGAAAATCATACTTCATTTTTTCCAGTATCTTGATTAAGTATAGTCAAAGAATCATTCAAATTTGTTTCACACATTGTTTCTGATCTGTTGGTATCCAGCATGAGATTTACATCTTCAACTCATATTTTACTGCTTTGAAATGTTGCATGATTGCATGATTGCATGAAAACGTTGGCATTTGACCTTAAATATAACTGTACTCTGAGTTGGTGGTAGATAATTAACATCACCACAAGAGTTGTTCCTTAAAACTTGTGCAGCAAAAGCTGTACAAATGTTGGTTTAGCATGGAGATGGATGATGTGATCAGACAGGAAGAAGAATTCAAGTGAGTGTACAGCAGTAAATTACACTGTATTTATACCTTTCATTTGCTATTAAGTACTCCATGTCGCCACTTGATTGTAAAGATGTCAACAGAAAATGAGTTACAAGGCTTAAATTCCTCACGGAGAATGGAATTTTTCTTCCGGCAGAATCTTGCAGTAATGCACAAACACCTTTTCCTGGGCCTGTCTGAACTCACACTAAAAGTATTTTCAGTTGTAACGCTCGAGTGAAAAAAGAAGGAATTATTGCAAGTCAAAACAAAATAATGATAATATAATTGGACTAGGATGAGTTCGTCTCTCCTAATTGTTCACACCCATCCCCTTGGCTGCAGTTACAAGAATGTGTAGCATTATTATTGTTTTGAGGAATACAACTAGACCTTCACTAAACATGAAGATTATTGATTCCGCTTAATGTCATTTGGTAATTACATTTGGTAATCAGTACATGCTGACATATTGTCTTTCTTTGAAAATAATAGTTGCCATAAGGGGAGCTTTGTTCCTGTTGTACAAAACATTATCTATCCATTCCTCCATCTTTTTCCACTTGTCCGAGATTAGGTTGTGGGGCAAAAAGGTCAAGGAAGGAATCCCAAAGATTCCTCTCCACAGTGACACTCTGTAACTCATCCTCAGAGATTCCAGTCCAAAACACATATAAAGTCCCTCCAACGGGTTCTGGGTCTTCCCCTTCATCTCTTATAGTATGACCAGACCATCTAAACTTATGCCTTTTGATGCAGTTGTCTTTAAGTTCCCTTAAGATGATGGAGCTCCTTGCCCTGTTTCTTAAAGCTGAGTCCTGTCACTCTTCTGTGGAATCCAATTTCAGCCACTTGTACCCAAGATCTTGTTCTTTTAATCATGATCTGAAATGTATGACCATAACTGCAGGTGGGTCAGACTGAGAGCAATTCTACAGTCTCACTGATGGTAGACCTTTCCCCAAAGACCTAACTCCGTGGATTGGAGTTTTGCCTTAGGGGAGCAAATTGAGATTCCAACATGCTGAGCCTTGGCTGCTGGGGATCTGTCCAAAGAAGCTTAGGGAGACTCAATCAATGTGGACCCACCACCTGCAGAAACATTGAGCTTCGGGTGTACAAGCTCCCACTAGTGTAACCTCCCAGGCCCACTGAAAGTGGGGAAAAGTGCATGCTGTTAAGTTTTATCTGTCACAGTTACCAAATAAAATTAGCCACTCACTTCAGTGCCACCTTTGTTTTTCTTTGTATCAGATGAATGAGGAAATCAATTTTTTCAATCACCTTTTATTCAGCCAGAAAACAGCCATTTCTGGTTTGTCTCATTATCTCTAATAACTGGAGTTTTGCAAAGCTTCTCTAGGATCAGACGTGTGAATAATACCTGTCAGAGAAATTAGAAGATTATTTGAACTGGGTAAGGTGAAGAGCACTGCTAGTTTCATTCCATTCTTCTCTATCTATGTGTTGAGATGTGATCCCAAGACTTAAAACACCTGAAAGGATCTAAGGGAGTTCAGTAATCCTCATTATGAAGAAACTGGATGACCCAATCATAGGAGATGGTACAATTATTGAAATTCTTCGAAGATAGAAAAACAGATTACATAACCACCGTGTACCAGTTCTGTACCCATGGGCATGTTTGCACAGTTAATGCATTCCTATAAGCATGCCATTATCTCTTAATCCGACATGAAAACTTATGCATGAAAGACCATAATATGCTGAGTGCTTATGATGTCTGTGTCTTGGTTTGCAAATGCTCATTTCACATACTCTGGGCAAGCTTAGTAATATCAACTTTCCGGTTAAAGCAGTTCCCCTGAAATGAAACTAGACATAATGATGTTTGTGACATCTTCGAAACAAACTTGTCTCAACATTATATACCCTCGGGTAAAGCAAAGATATTGAATGTGTCTTGTCCTCATCTAGCTGGTGGTTTTCAGTGAGTTCTTGCGACACATTAGTCTCGGATTGTCCTTCATAGTTGAGCAGAGAGGTGATTTCCAATTACTATAGGAAAACAGTGTGCAATAAGTCACAATAACAAGATCTGAACTTCAACTGAATTTCATTTGTTCCACTCCATTGCTTATCATGATTCAGTACACTTTCTTTTTCCCTTTAAATTTCATTAGTGTGTGTTTAAAATAAGTTCTTGCAAACGTTTATGATACATTAGACTCATTTTGACTAATCTGATGGGGTGAAAAGATAGAAAAAAAGGACTTGAGTTTTACAGTTTATTTCATGGCTTTTCAAAAGGTTGTGAAAGCAATGTTGTTTTTAAAAAAGTGTACAGCTTGTGCCCTCTAGAGGCTGTATCAGATTCTTACATCAGTTAGATTTGCCACAATCGCTCCTATAATTCGAAATGACATATTTGGGGAAAAAATTTCTTCAAGTTTTGCTTTATAGTTACACTTTCATGTGTAACTGAATAGATTCATTTACTACTTTAACTGAGTAAAATATGATGGTTTTGAGGAAAAAAAACAGTTCTTAAAGTTGAAGTTTATAACAAACCTTTAATTGTGCTTATTTTCCAACAACAATAGCTTCCCTCAACATGGGTATCCTGAAAGCACTCAAAATCGTTTGATAAATAAATTATTTCGAACACATCAAGGGTACAGATCTTAAAACATAAAGATTCCCTGCTTTCTCAAAACATGATCTAAAAAATTATAATCAATGGATCAAATAGAGGGATGTGTCCCATTCTGGGATATTTCACATGAGGGTTACCTTTTTTGGGGGGGTCTGTGTGTGTTTCTTTAGGTCCTCTTTCCCCAGTTCCTCTGGCTGTGACCCAAAAACCAGGGTCAACACCACCTCCAAACTTATGTCTGAATTCCTACAATACTTCCCAAAGGAAGAGTGGAAAAAAGAGAGAACTGCTGGATAAGTATGAAGGTCTATTGATGAGATTTATGCCTGTATTTAGTGTGAAACTACAATTAAATATCCATAACAGCCCTGAATGTGGTTTTATGGAGATACCAAATACAATATAGAAACAACTGTAAAACATTGGGCATCTGTATAAGTGATTCTCCGACATTGGTTTACACTTAGATGCAAGATTGTGCCATATTTTTTGGTCTGTTTCCTCAGCGCCTCTAACCTGTGGTTTTGTGCACTGCGAGCAACTAGAAATTAACCAGAGCTGAATAAAGAATGTACAAACTGAACAGAAATGACAAGGCCTAATGCCTAGAAGGCAGGCCGGCCTGGTGTCAGTCCAGGTCTGAGCTCCCTCTGGACGGTTGGAGTAGATGGTGCTGGGGATGTTTCTGCAGAACTGCTCTAGCAGTGTGAGGGCGGGATATCACTGGTCTCTGGAGGATTTTTGACATCTTTTGCTTGGAGGTCAAAGGTAGACTGGGACCTGTCCATAACCGCACTGAAAGATAATACAAGTAAAAGTTCTAATCATAAGAAAAAAAAATTCTGGTCTAAAAAAAAATATATATATGTAAAATTGAAACATTTATGATTCACAAATCTTTTTGTCTTGTTAACTATATTGACAATTAATTTGCTAAAGACACATATTTTAAAAATATGCTTTTTAACTGGCACTTGTTGTAATTACACCTCCTCAACTGAAGACCTAAAAGATGTGATTTTGTATTTGACAAGTTG
Organism: Xiphophorus hellerii; assembly: GCF_003331165.1. Lineage (NCBI taxonomy): Eukaryota > Metazoa > Chordata > Actinopteri > Cyprinodontiformes > Poeciliidae > Xiphophorus > Xiphophorus hellerii. The sequence goes on from NC_045673.1 coordinate 16,056,854, forward strand.
CAAAATCTCATTTCTGGACAAAGAAATGAAAGATGATCAAATATTCACTGGTGTTAAATAAGCACAGCATCAGTACAAAAACACATATCTGCGCATTATTTATTTGAAAGACAGCTTGTATTTTATTTTTGGAACAAAAGTCAACTTTGACATTTTTTTAATATATAAGTAAAACACACTTAAAATCTAATATGATTAAGATTAATTTTAAATAAATGGAATACCTAAAACGGAAGAAACATTTAAAGCACAAAACTATGAAAAAATAAACTAAGGAAAACTAAGGAAAAAATAAAAGATATAGACAGATTTTTTGGAATCTGAATAGTAATTTCAAAGAAATCTGAGCTGATGACCAATGGTAGGGATTCATGTAATGATTTTGAACACCTAATAAAGTTGATGCCAATTGAAAAACAATTCTCCATTTGCAATAGTGTCTGGATGTTCACAGTTAATAAAGTTTTCAACAGATGCAAATTAAATAAATGGTATCCTTGTTTAAATTGGAGTTTAACAATTTAAACAAAACAATATAAAAATCAGCCTAAAAAATAACTGTTATTATTGTCATACCTTGAAATCACTGGTCCTTCACATGGATAACTTTTCAGAGGTGGATGGGGTGAGTAAGTGGCCCTTGCCAAATGTCTCTTGGACGTCAGTTCTGTTTCTGTTGCAGCTGACGTTGTTTGAGGGGCCAAGTCTTTTCTGCCGAGCTGCTCTGGATGGGGACAGGGAGAGACGAAGCTTACGGGCACGAATGCCTGGCAGCTTCGTGTTCATGGGAGCTGCAGTGACATGAACAGGAGGAGAAGGACAAGGTGTGGTGACTGTAGACAGGGATAGTGGGACCATGTTGGGGAAAGATGTTTCTTGTTGATTCAGGTCTGACAACAATAAGAAAGAAAAATCCTTTTTAACTGTTACAGTTTGAGTAATCACGTACAGAAATGTAAAAAGTAGTTACTTTAGTTGCTTTATGGATTCAATATTTCACCTGGGGAGAGAGACTGAAATGATGAGTCTGGTGAGCCGGTAGCTAAGCCGTCACAGAGTTTGTCTTCTTCTTGATCTTCGTCACTGCTGTCGCTCTTCATACCACCAAAGTCTTCTTCTTCCTCCTCCTCCTCACTTTTGTGCTCTTTTTCATCAGAATGGTGAATAACCAGGACCCGTGGCAATCGCTCTTTCTCTATAATTGCTAGATGTCTGGAAAACAAGTTAGAAAAAATACAGCAGTAGTTCCCAAATGTTTCATGATCTCTTCCACAAAATAACATGATCAGTGAGCACAGCTACAATTAGTTGAGGTATGCAATGGGGATGCATGATATAATAAGAAATAATGTAATTGTAATATGATATAATATTTCAATGACAAATAAATCCACATTTAACACCCCTTTCTTTTTCATGTCAACTTGCCTTTTACAGAAACCATTTACAGACACAGATAGTGTTCATTTTAACGTGTATAACCTCAACAGATTCACATTGATGAGCCCAATTGTTTTGTTCTATGATATTTACAGAAAAAGATCCATTTTATGAGGAATGTCTTGAAAAGGATTTTGTGTCTCCAGATCTCATAATAATACAAATCTCATTCCTTTTTTTTAAAAGTATCTTGCAATAAACGGGCTCCCAGATTAAGAAAAATAATTTACCGTTCAGACATTTATTCCAGATTTCATACTGATAAATGGTAAATGGGTTTTACTTGTACAGCACTTTATCAAGTCCAGAGGAGCCCAAAGTGCTTCACATTACATTCAGCCATTCACACAGTGACTACACTGTAGTCACAGTTGTTCTGGGGCAGTCTGACAGAAGTAAAGCTGCCATGCACTGGTATCACCGGACCTTCTGACCGCCACCAGCAGGCAAGGCAGGTGAAATTGCAGGATGAAATCCTATCACAATCACTCCATAAGATAAGATAACTAATATATTTTGAGCCAAGTGAGAAAATATTTACATCTCAGTGTATTTATAAGCACAGGTAGTTCCTACCCCTGGGTTTCCAAGTGTGCCCTGAAAGATCTCTGTTTTCTTCTTCTTTAGCGCTTTCTCTACCTCATGGATAAAACACCCTCCCCTTGTAAAGATATGGTTAAAGGCTAAAAATGTGATTCAACCACATCTGAAATGAGACGTGAGCCAAAGACTAACACAAAAAGGCTTTTACAATATTAAGCTAAGAGCATAAATAAAAGTGAGGTTTGCAATCAATTTTTACTTGCTGTGTTGTTCCCTCCAGGCCCGCAGCTCTGCAAACACATTGACACGCTCTTCAGGATCAGGCTCCTTTAGGTCATACGTGTGTTCTGGCACATAGATGGGAAGGTTCGCAAGGGATCAAAGAGGATCTGGTTGGTGCCGTCTAAGAGACAGTAGAGAGAGATAACAGGTTGTTTTTTTTTTTACTGTGAGCTTACTTTTTGTACTGTATCAGACCAGTAGCAATTTTCATCTCTATTGTTTTGATCAGTGATTGAGTGTATTGATTTGGGGAGTCAGATAGATGCATTGTTTCTCACGTTCAGCTTTTCTCTCCTTGCTCGAACAGCCTGCACAGGATTCCCACAAAACAGGATCTTGCCAGCTCCTCCACCAACCAGCAGATGAGAGAGAGACAGCAGGAAATTACAAATGCATCTTGCAAGGTGATACAACGAGAGCCTCTTGGTGGCACTGTTAGGCCAGGGTGGCTGCTGTTTGGATTGTTTACTGTTCATGCGTTTCAGAACAGAACATTGAATGCTACCCTATCAACGCAGCTGCATTAAAGCTTTTACACTCCGACATTCAGTTCAAGTTGAGCTGCTCTGGTTTTAAGTACCTGGGCGTCAGTATAACCAGGTCATTAAGCTCTCTTTTTGCTGCTAACTTTTTGCCTTTAATTGCTAAAATTAAATTGGACCTCCGAAGATGGAATAGTTTACCTCTTTCACTTATAGGTAGAATCAATGCAATTAAAATGAATGTTTTACCTAAATTTTTTTTTTTTTTTTTTTTTTTTTTTTTTTTTTATTCATTTCATTCAATACAAATAAAAAAAAATTTTTAATACAAGGAAAAAAATAAATAAAATAATTTAAAAAAATGAAATGAAAGGTAGCAGAAAGAAGAAAATAATCTTATAATATCTGCCCCTTTTTCTCAACTATGGATCAAAACAACAAAAAACAAACAAACAAGAGAAAAAAAAAAAACTAAAAAATTTTTTTTGATTTGTCTTACGTGACAAAAAAGAAAACAAAGGAAGACCAAAAAAACAAGGTCAATCATCAATCTCAACTGAACAATACTATACTTTGACTTTAAATTCTTATTTTTGTTCAATAGTCTTCCACTGTTTCTGCCGAAACATTTCTTTAAAATGTTGGATTAAGTTATTTCTGGCTTCCTATGGTGTGGTAAATCACCCAGAATCCGCAAATCCACTCTTCATAGATGCAAATTCAACGGTGGTTTGTCACTTCCAAACTTCCTGCTGTATTATTGGGCGGCCCATATCCACAAAATTTCATTTTGGTTTGGATCCTTGAACTTCCCATGGTGCAAGTTGGAAGCACAATCATGCTCTCGATCCTCACTAATTGCTCTTCTCACTTCTCCCATTACATCCAACCCCTCTGGCTTTACTGAACAACCCAGTAGTTCGCTCTGTCTTAAAAATTTGGTGCCAGTTTAGGAGGCATTTCAAACTTAACTCAGCATCTACACTTGCTCCTTTAATGAGGAACCACTTGTTTCAACCAGCACTCACAGATCCCGCCTTTTTGTCATGGGATAATAAAGGGCTGTCTTGTTTCAAGGATTTTTACAAAGAAGGTATTTTTCGCAGCTTTACAGACCTTGCATCAGAATTTAATCTCCCCCCTTCCCATCTATTCCGGTACTTTCAAATCAGACACTGCTGCCAGGGCTCTGTTTCCCGGTTTTCCCTCTAGGCCACCAAACCTGTACTGGGAGCTGTTCCTGAGTTGGGATCCTCTTCAAAGGTCATATATCTCTAAAGTTTATAATGAAATTCTGTCTTTTAATTCTTCACCCATTACTAAGATTAAGGCTGCTTGGGAACTCGAACTTGGTCTAAATTTGGGAGAGGATTGGTGGAATAATGCCCTTAAAAAAATTCATTCAAGCTCAATCTGTGCTCGACTTTCTCTTATCCAGTTTAAAGTTCTCTTCAGGGTTCATCTCTCTAAAAATCGATTGTCGCAATTTTTCTCCGTTTCTGACATTTGTGAGAAATGTCGTGCGCCTACCTGTAATCTAACTCACATGTTTTATTCCTGTTCATCACTTCATAGTTTTTAGGCAGACCTACTTTGTTACTATGTCAAAGATACTCTCATTGGATATTAAACCTTCTCCCCATGTTGCCATATTTGGGCTTCCAGTTAACTACAAACAGTTCACTTCCAATCAATTGGACGTCTTAGCATTTACTTCCTTATTGGCAAGACGCCGTCTTCTTTTCCACTGGAAATTAACTAAACCACCCTCTAGCAATCAGTGGCTAAAAGACACCATGTCCTTTCTAAAACTGGAGAGAATTAGATATTCAGTGAAAGGCAACTCAGCCAGATTTTATAACTTATGGTGCCCTTTCATGACATTCTTTCACTCTCTTCAGTCTCTTCCCCCGGATTGAATGCTACACCCCATCCCACCCCTTTTTTTTTTTTTTTTTTTTTTTTTTACTAGGTTTGTTCTTGTGTCTTGTTCTCGTATGAAAAAGAAAAATACTCATAGGAGGTAAATTGTATGCCTTTTGTCAGTTAGGTACTTTCTACCTCTTCTATTTCTGTAACCTGTTCGTTTCTATCGATGCCATAAAGAAGATGTATATCACGGCATACTTTGTTAAGAGTAAAGATTTTGCCTGTAATGTCTCTTTCCCTTCTAATAAAAATATTAAATAAAAAAAAAAGAACAGAACATATCACTAAAACTAAATGCATGTCAGGATTAACCAATGCTGAGCCACACCGTGCGTAAGGGCGCTGGTTTCTGCTTCTACTGATGCTACATCAGAGTCTGAAGACGTTGGTCTTGATCCTGGAGAGGAAAGAACTTTGTGCCCGGTCGCCACTATGGGCCTCATGTTTGCAGACGACGTAGGTCTGACACCCGAAGGACCAGTAATGTGTGCACAATAACGTAGATGGCTTGCTATCTTTTCTACAAATTGAGAAGTTAGATGTCAATTAAACAGAGACATTTGCAATCAAATATATTGCATAAAGATGTGCATTCAAACATTTATTTTATTTTATTTTTACCAGCAGTCTTGAAAGAGTTGGACTCTTGAAAAGACATTCCTAGAATGTCCCAGTCTTCCTGCATGGTGCTGCAGCAGGTCAACTTGTCCTCCTCCACCTTCACATCATCTAGGTAACGCAACTGAGGGACCAACTCCCTCACTGCTGCTCTGTAATTATACTCTTCAGCCTAAGCAAAGGAGAGAAAACAATGACGAGGAGAGACGATGTAAATGTAGGGGACACATCTGTGTTTCACCTCAAAATTTATTAAGAGGAAAATATTTAAAGATCGACACATAATTATGTCTCCCAAGGGTCCAGTCAAAGTTTAAATCTATGTCCAGTATCATTTCCTTTCTGGCTCACAATTTTTCAATGACATTGTGTTGGTCTGACACATAAAATCCCCAAATAGACAGATCAGTGGCTATTATTTATGTGCAGTCATAGTTAATTAATTAGTATATAAGTTCCAATGAGGCTCTTTTGTCAGACTAAAAGTACCTGTTGCAAATAAGAAGCTTTAAGCAGGTATCAAATATAGTTTTAACTAGGCCCACTTTTCTCCATTAAAACGGTTTCTGTTTTTTGGTCTGATGAATATTTTTGAACATTTCCTGCGTTTAGTCTAAAAGTATCTGAATCTAATGTCTGGAACAGGTTATTACTAGATGGAAATGATGTACTGCACTCAATGTTGATTTGCAAAGGCACACCCTTGCAAATTCATTGCACAGTGAATTTCTTAGCTACCGAGAAATCAAACTGGGGCTCGTCACTCCTGGCTTTCACTAAATCCCACAGATGCTGTGAATAAAAAAAGAAAGAGAGACCGGCAAGGATAAAACCAAAAAGAAAGAGGGAAGAGAAAGATCATCTAACAGAGAGGAAGTGAGCGGATGTGTGCATTTGTGTGTGTTGGAAAGAGAGACAGAGAGAGAAGTGTTGATTTGGGGGGAGAGAGAGCAAACCCAAGAATCCCACAATTACTACAAAGCACATGCCTAATGCATATTCAGCTCAGCATCTCCACTCATTGCCCTAGTTTCCTAATTAATGCTCCACTGGTGGGTGTAAATAAACACATTCACAAAGGTCCAAAAAACTCACAGCTAAATGCGGCTTGGTATCATGCATCCAGGAAAATAACAGAGGCATAGAGAGTTGATTTATCTACTTGACATTTAGAGTGTATTGCCCTGTTTACAGTGAGATTTTGTTCTGCAACATCACAACAAACCTGTTGTTTGCTATGATGCATCTCTGTAAAACGCTGTCAGCTATTCAACTGTTAAGTTTTGGGTTTTGATATATTTTGTGTGGCCAGAAGCAGATCGCCACAAATACTTTCATGTGCCAGCACACCGACAGCCTGCGAGCACAGGAGACACTGGTGGATGATCACAGGCACGAGCTGCATTTGCAAGCAGGCTTTTACAACACCAACTGAATACAACACTTCCTGTTTAGGAGCTCTGCCCAGCTCCTTGCACAAGACTTATTCAACTCCAACCGTTCACAGGCTTCTTTTAGATTTTGCCAGACTACTGCCACTTTGATAACTTCACCCTCTTGGGGGAAATTTAACTTGAGAAATCCTAAAATACAGTAAACATACTGCAGAGTACATTTTCAAATGTACATCGTCAAGTGGTTGATGCACAAAACAAAGCATTTGGACTTTTGGTCCTTTACATGTTACTGATTCTAGCGAAAAGCAACAAACAATATTACAATGTAGATGATAAGCCAGGACAATTCTTGTCATATGGAAAAATGCAAAGTTAAATATATACAGACTGATTTAGTTGCATGCTAAAAAATACCAAAAGAAATTCCCTACCTGAGGGGAAGCAGGGTTAGGGCGTTTGCTCACAGGGTTCCCCTCCAGGGTGAGAGTTTGGAGATTGGGACACAAACCCAAATACTGAATCTGGATAAGGTCGTCCACACAGTTCCCTTCCAAATCTAAAAGCTGCAGGTTCTCCAGCATGGGAACCTGACTTAGGTCGGACACATTGTTATAGGGTAGGTAGAGCTCCTGAAGCAGGAACAAGGATCACAGAAAGTGAACACACAGAAACACACAGAAAGAAACACATTGAGCAAGTTTAAATATAGAACCTTGGAAATATGTAAAAAAATATATATATTCACATCTCATGAAAGTTTTTACATTTGTGTCACATTACAACAATTTCAATGTATTTTATTAGAATTTTATGTGATAGACCAACACAAAGTAGAGCAAAATCCTGAAGTTAAGCAAAAAAGGTTGAATAGTAGTTAATATTTTCTGCAAATTCTAATTTGAAAACTGTGCCATTTATTCAACCCTCCGGAGTTAACACTTTGTAAAACCACCATTCACGGCAATTCAATGCAACTACAAATGAAGGTCTTTTGGGCGGTCTCTCTCCACCAGTTCTGCATATCTAGAGATTTTCCTCATTCTTCTCTTCAAAACAGCTGAAGCTCAGTCAGAGTTGATGGAGAGCATCTGGGAACTTCTGTCTTCAAGTCTTCTCAGAGGATCCTCAACTGGATTTAGACCAGGAATCCTCAAATCCAGGCCTCGAGGGCCGGTGTCCTGCAGGATTTAGATGTGTCCCTGCCTCATCATACCTGAGTCACATACAGTTTGTTATCTCTCACAAACCTCTGCTGTTTTCTGCAAATTTTACTTTGAGTTGTTCTATCACATTGAAGGTTTTTTTTGTTGTTGTGGTTGTAACTGAAGAGAAGTTCCTGCGGTACAGATACTTTTGCAAGGATCTTTACTAACAACGATAAATGCTGATCACAGTATTAGTTTTTAAGCAATCTCCTATGACTGTTATAATCTACCTTAAGAGAATCAAAAGTAGAAATGCCGCTTAAGTCTTGAAGGCAACAGTGAGACATCCACAGCACCTGCAGGTGGGACAGGGTGGTTCCCAGGTCTCTAGAGAGACAGAGCAGCACAAAGTAGAGGGACAGGCAGCGTAAGGAGATGATACTGCTGTCAATAATGAGAAAGGCCAGCTAAGTTTCATTTTAGAAATTGAAACAATTTTTTTTCCATTGGAAATTCTATTTTGCTTTTCTTCTACGAATCTACCCCTATTGTACATTTTAAAAGAAGTCAGCTTTAAAATATATCTAACCCTGGATCATGCTCTCTGCTACAGCTCCCTTAGCCGTGAGCAGGAAGCGCTATCAGAGGCAGCACGTGTCCAACTGGCTCTGCTCCACTGGTCTCAGGGTGGAGCAGACAAATCTTTAACTTTTTGTTTGCTCTTTTTTAATCTTCCAGACATTTCTCAAATTATAACCAGAGATTTCAATGGCCCAGATGTGGCCTTCTGATGTGGCAGGACAATCTAAAAAAAAAAAAAGTGGACGATATTTTCCGTCCTTTTCTTTGAGTGTGAAATGAATACATTTGAAATGTGATACGAAACAAAACCCCCTCTATTGTGTCATTGTGAAACAGGTGGTGAAGCTTAAACACGTGTATCGGTAGTATCTCCAAGATTGCAGGAAACAGCACACCTCTGGTAGTCTGGTTTACAAGCTGCAAACTGCACATCCTGTATTGTGGGAGAAATGGTGGAAATGTCGGAGTAAAGCACAACAGATTATAACAGCTGCACAACAGCGCAGCATTCCAGTGAACACCAATCTTCTAGATGCATTGTCTAACTCAGAGGACCATTTCTCATAGCTCAATAAGTGAAGCTTAGCAGTGAATCCCCAATCATTTCCCCCTTCTCTTGATTAAGTCATAGATGTTTTAAGAGAAATATATAAATGTGAAAAAGTCAAGCAGCGGGTTTTACTTTTGGCTAAAGGGTGAAATCCTTCTTGAATAGTATGGAAGCTGTAATGATGATTTACTGTAATTAATTTCCCTCACATACTAAGCAAAGAAAGAAGATAACATCAGTGTTTTAGTACCTACCTCAATGACATGATGAAGCTGTTGTTCATTTTCAGCTGCTCTAATCTGGGCAAGTAAGCACCTGCAAGAAAAACTGATAAGCAAAGCCATATTTCTATCACTTTTAATGACAGATGTATGTTGTATTTCAATACAGAAATTTCCCTCATTTTCAGTTCATATCTTCAAAAGTTTAGTCCTCCCCAATCCCTATGTTAAAGGAAACATGACTAAAATATGAACCTTGTGAACTGTACATACAGTTTCCATCAATCATGAACTCATGATGAAATCTAGGATTTTTGAGAGAACAAAGATGAATCGCAGTAAACATTCTCCTTTTCAGTTATCACTGTAGACATCTAAATCTGCCTGATGGTAACTGTCTTTTTCTAAAGCAAACAGCTAGAACAAGTAAGAGGCGCTGTTGTTTCCAAAAAGGTTTGATTGAAAGGCCTATAATACGGCTTGAACTGTAAGTTATTTCTCACCAAAGTCACCCAGTGTATTTTCTTGGGTGTCTACGCAGATCTCCAGATGGTTCACAAGAGAGAGGTCATGAGTACCGCACAACAGTTTCTGTAGAGGGACAAAAATAGTAGACATGCCATACCATAACAATGCAGCTAAATTATATGTCTCCAAAATCTTAATTCTCTAAATGGTACCATAAATGTGGTGTGAAGGTTTTTTTGTCTGGCCACATCAACTTTAAACACCACCAACAGTTCTCTCATAATAGTGCCTTGCAATAAGTATTCACACCCCTTGAACTTTCTCACATTTGTCAGATTAAAGCCACAAACTGAACTGTACTGTGGGAAGATTTTATGTGATAAACCAGCACAAAATATTGTATAAAAGTGAAGTTCCAGAAAATGATGCATGGTTTTTAAAAACATTTTTAACAAAAAATAAAAAAAGAAATGTGCATTTCAGCAACTTGTCAGAGATTCAATTTCAGAATTGTACTTTGCATTGGTCTATGACATGAAATCCTTGTAATGTATGTGACAAAATAGGGACAAGTTCAAAGGGTATCAATATCTTTGCAAGGCACTGTAATTCTATGCAGCAAATCCTTAAAAGAAGATGTGTTTTATAGACTGCACACGAGTAACATGAATGTTTGTCCATTAAGATGTAAAATGATTGATTTTAAGGTGTTTTTGACAGACAGCGTACCAATCTTTTTGGAGAAAGGTATGGTTCCACTGCTTTGTCTGGGTCTTGATTCGGTTTACAGGCAGGAGTTGGGTTGATGCTCCCTGGACCGCTCAGCTCAGTCACTTGAACCCGTGCTGTAACAGGCCGGACCTCCAGGACCACAGAGTCATGACACACACTCATTTCTCACGACAATCTGAAGAAGAAAGAAGCCATGAACAATAATTATGAAGCTAACGTTTATGAAAGACTTTTCTAACAGTTAGCTGTAAACAAAGTAACAGTGCACTGTACGTAAATTATATCAAGTTAGATATTTTTACCTGACGCAAGGAGTAGTCTTGTCAATACAGTTTACAGATCATCTAAACAGACAAAAGTTTACTTGGCAACCGGGGTCAACTTCCTGGATACGAACCCGTGGCTCATTGGGATATGTAGTTCCCGATCGCCATATGAAATGTTCAGGCTACCAGTCGGGGAAACAGAAAAGTGCTCACTATTAAGTTAAATATTTATTAAAATGTATTGTATTTTAAAATGTGAGCATAGCAAACGTTATGCATCCTGAAAATGTGACAGTTTTAGATTACCATAAATATTTGACTGTATGCTTTCTAGTTACAACTGTATATGTTTGCGAGTTCGGTTACAGGCCATTCTATGGTTGCTTTGAGAGGACAAAAATGGAACCTTCATCGCTCATTTTGGATCAAAATAGGCATTCGTTGCCTTTAAAACTCAAATACCTATTTGTAAACTTGAATTTATTTTTGTAGTACTTGGGCGTTTTCATGGAGTGGCCATATTTCTTACAGCCCCTGAACGCATCTGTAACAGACCAGTAACCGGGGCGGTTCTATGTTTGATAGAGCTGGGCGTGGGCTCTGTGCTCCTCATCTCCTTTGCTCCGCTCTCACTGTGGAAGCACATTGTTCTACGCGGGCTCATCATACTGAGAACCAGTGATTCTTTTTTCCTGCGTATTAACCTACCGAAAGATAAGTCAACTGCCACATTGGCAAATAGAGGATATTGATAAGGCGAAGAGACGCTTGGACAGATCTCAGGAACATTTTGTTTTTTTCATCTAACTGTGGCAACGGAATTGAAAGATTTCTTTCTTCCTCTGCGACTGACGAAACATCGCTTTTGTCGGTAATTAGACCTCTGCTCGTTGTGAGTATATACTTCACATTCCTAGGTTAGAAAAATGGCTCGAGAGGGGATTTTTTCCCCCCTTGTATGTGTCGTCTTTTTTACACGCTTTCGGTGTTTTGCACACCGCATAAGATTGTGGTCACAGTTAAAACGTGTTAGCTAGCTATCATACAATTTTTTTTTATTTTTTTTTTTACGATCCTAAGCCTTTTCTACACAGCTCATAACTGATATTTTTCTTTTATTTGTGCCTGAATGATTAGACGCCGGGTTGTGTCGAGTTTTGCTAAACAGTCACAAAATAGTTGTGGTGTTAGAACTTGGAAATGAAGTGATATGATGGTCACTGGGTCTCCCCTTTTATCCGACGCTGAAGGAGAAAGTGGAGGCTATTTACATCTAGAAAAAAAAGTGAACGTTCTTTTTTTGTAAATGTTCAGTAATGTTGAGAGAATCTTTAGTGTTTGCTGATATTGGCAACACAGACAAATAGGGTGACGCCCCATCTCACTCCGTAAGAATTGAACGTATCACTGCGGAAGTCAAATGTTTCTACAAGGAATTCATAGAAACGGCATGCAACAATCTATTTTCTGAAAATGTGTTAGAACCAAAGTTGGGGAAAAAAATGCAAATGGATCGATCAGTAATGTCTTTTCAGCAGTCGTAATAAGTATGGTTTTGAAATGCAGTTGAACTCTTTTTTTTTCTTCCAAATCACACGAAGATAGGTGGGTAAAATAAAAATGTAAACTTAGTGTTTTTAAAAGATTGAATTTGGGATTAATCTATATATTTTAATATCTATTCTATCCTGTCAAAAGATATGAGTCAAAAATTGCTTAATTAATTAAAAAAAAAAAGGTTTTTAGATGTCATTCTGAAACATTCAACTCCTTATGAATGATCTACATAATAATTTGAATAAATGTCATCTAACTGACTTGAAACAGTGTCTTTATTCAGTTTGAAGGTCATATTGCATAATGTAGAATACAATTTCACCATTTAAAAAGCAGTGATAGAGTATTCTGAGTATGGCAGACAAACACATTCAGTTTCTGGACCAGACTTATGGGGACAGTCTGTTGCCCTAGGAAAGCTTATTAGTCCATGTAGACGAAGTATAATTGTGTGGATAATCAATGTACAACTATTTAGGGGGGAAATATAGACTGACCTTTGCTACATTTGGAGTGATTTACTGTTGAAAGCAAACATGCAAATAATTTTTTTTTTTGAAGAGGGGAGAAAAGCTATTTTTATGTGAACAAGATTTTAAAACCTTGAAGCTGATGTGTACTTAACTACTGATCTCTTACAATTTGCTTGCTTTCAATATTATTTTGCCCAGCTTGTGTAATCATGTATCAAATTGGTTGACTTTTAGTATAAAGGTACTTGAATATATAAATTAACAATATGGGTGTGTTTTTTTTTCAGTACTTTTTTTTTTTCATTTGACTTGTCTCAAGGCAAATCAAACTTTGATATTCAGCAACAAGTCACTGCAGAAAATGTAGAAAATACAAATTAGGGACAGAATTGTACATCAGAAAAATAGCATCACCACAAGGAAACATGATGATGGCAGCATCCTGATCAATTTTTCTTTTCTTTTATCTATTCTGCCTGGAAACAAAAACCAATTCAGTTGACATACTTCTTCAGATAAAACAACATGGATATTTGAAATTACGATATTGATTGGTTCAAAAAATTGCGAGTGATTTGCGAATGTTCTCACCCATAAATCAGTTATCATAGAAATTTCTCAAAACTGCAAACACAAAGGTTTTTTCAGGGTCTCAGCCAGTAGTTGAATCTCTACTCAAGTGACTAGAGCAAAATCCACAAACTTTCCAGAAGTAAAATATCCAATACAGTACTATTGAAAACTACTTTTAGCTGCAACAATAAAAACGAAGCTGAAATACAAAATGTATCCAATCACAGTAATTATGGCAGTATCAGCATGAACACTACAGCCGTTGCAATGGACTATTTGGGTGCATTGTTTGTTATGGTATTATATTTCAAGTGTTATGCATCCAAGCTCTGTAATCAAGTAATATATTTGGATAGCTGGAGTGACTTTCTCTGCCCTTGATGCACCTGACTAATATAGATTTTTGCATCTGAGACGCTAAAGCTTTTGGTTGACAAAATCCCAAAAGAGTGATGAAGAGAAGATGTGGTTTACTCCAAACCATTGCCCTCATTGCCACATTCAGCAACAATAACACAATTATGAGGGTTTTTTATATATTATATATAGTTTTTTATATTGTATATTGTGTTATATATTGTACTGCCTTAATGTGAACATAAGGTAGTCATAAAGTCGTTTATATTGGGTTGCTTCTAAATTTCTACAGTTTTCCTTGAAAGCCAAGGAAGGAGCCAGCTGGAAAAAGTCCAGGGATAAAGGTGTGAATATAATTTGCTGTCCTGTGCTGGGCACAGATGTGGCCTTGATATTACCAAACTGCGTTCCAAAAGAAGTGAGAGTTTTCCGAGTTATAATTTTTTAACAAAAAAACCCAAAACCTTGTCAAACAATCAATGTAAGCTTACTTCCTTTTTCAAATGTGCAGATTTGAAGCTCTGGAGTTATTTTAAGCCCAGTCATACCACAGATGTTATATATATTGTCTGCCTTCTGCTGTAGATTAGTAATTCTGAAAAAGTGCAATTCTTCTGAAATATGACTGATAATTAGTGAAACCCTGTGTAGGTTTCTGTTTCTCTAAAACATCTGGGTTCAGGATTCACCAAGTCCTCCAGCTGCAAGAAGAAGAAGAAAAAAAGAAAACAGCAAAACATCCCAAAACCTCAAAGTTTTGGGATGTTTGGGGTATGATAAGCCTCGAACTGGCTGGGTTTTGTGTCTGTGTGTGATATGAGGAGGGGGTCAGCTAGCCTTTTCATCTCTAGCCTGCCGCCTGTGTTGTCCCACCCTGCCTGACAAGCTGAAAGGATGACCCAGTAGGGAAAAGGTCACTTGGACTTGAGGGCCTTTCAAGAGCAGAGGGTTTTGGCCTGTACACACTCACACATGTAGGTGTGATCTTGAATAAGAAAATGAAAATTCAGCTTCTCTGCTCATCTCTTTAAATGAGCCGATAAGAGTTCTGCTTTCTCGTTCTAACATGCTCCTGAAACTCATACTGTATCTTCGTATGCTTTTATTATGTTTTGCTCAGAAAGGCGACTTGTCATTTCTTATTTGCTGGTCAGCACTTGTTTCAGTCCTGTTAAGGATGATGATGATGATGATGTCATTGGAGAACAGCGGGAGGGTGTGGCGTACTGTCGAGGTTTTAGTCCGGCTCTTGGAGTCTCACTATCTGACTGATACTTCCCAGGAGAGAGGTCTCCTTACCATCATTGCGCCATTAAAAATCTATTATCTCTGCAGTGGTTCTGCTTGTATGGATTCTATAACCAATTAAGCACTTTAATGGAGGGAATGTATGTTTATAGAGGATATAACGGATTCAGTTGTCTTGCTTCTTGTGCATTGAATAGATCGTGGTGATGTTGAGGTTTGTGTAAACTAAAATTTTTTTATTTTTTTTTCTTTCTGACCTATTGGTTGATATTTACACTTTTTCATTCTGCCAGTGGTATCTTACACATTTTCTCTTTCCCATGTTGACCCTTCATGTGTGTGGTAGTTGTGCTCTTGGCATGCAGTGAGTACCCTCCCACCGACCCGTTGCTTCTCCGTGCTTGCACCCTCCGTAAGCTGTCATGTAAGGTTATCCTCTTAGTCCAGGCGATGCTCTAAGGTTTCAAAACGAAATGTTAATTTCCCATGCTGGAGGTGGTGTGCTATAAATACCTTTAAACTCATAGATGCTGGGGTAGTGTTCCCTCATCAGATGGGGAGCGTCTCGGCAAAGGTTTTTTGGGACTTTAGAACAGAAATGGACGCCACTTGGCATGTTTGGTAGCTGCAGCGACGGAGTTACTCTTTCTCAGTGTACTATTGCTTCTTTAGTGTTGCACCTGAGCTGCACGGTTGTGTCAACTACATCACTTTATCTTTTCGTAGTCTTGTAGGGTGTAACTAATGATTATTTTAGTTAATGATTATTCTGATATTTGATTAGTTGGATAGAAAATTGGCACATTCTGTCAGATTTTTTTTATTTAACCACTTAAAACGCTTTTTTTAGTATAATATTATAAATGCATTAAAAGGTGCACATACCACATAATTCAATTTGTTTTTTTAAATAAGACAACACACATTTTGTTTAAAATGCAATAACAGCATTCCTTTAGCGTACACTTTATCATTTGTAGCAAAATATGCATCTGCAACAAAAAAACAACTACTCTACGTATAGATATAGAAGAGGTCAAATATCACTAAAAAGGTTAATACTTCACACTATGCATATCACATTTATTGCTTCATGAAGGAAAGAAAAACAGTAGAGATGTTGGACTGCAACTTTATCAATCTGTGTTCACATCAAAGACTGCAACTACTGTGCTAATGATGCTGAAATTAGCAAAGACAATGATGAAATTAAAGGTTTGTAAACTTCAAAATTTCCAGCATCTCTAACAAAGAGCTCAACTGCTTTCTCCTTCTGTGTGGACGAGGTTTCTGCAAACACAGACGACTGTGCTTTCATGCCTCCTTTCCATCTGCACGAAGACCAGCTCGGTTTAAGCCCCCAGTGACAACAAGTGGCTTCAGGAACCAGACAGCATCCATCAATGATTCATTTTGCTCTTCATCTCCATATGTATGTGTGGATTATTAATCAGATGCTCCCATGGCCTAGTTTGTGGGAAGATGGCATGAGTGTCTGCTTTGCTTCCTCTAGTCTCTGAGAAGCAGACGCAGGCAGGTTGAATTAGCATCTTAAGGCTCTAGATTTTGATCATTTGTTGAGTTCTAGCTAATGCCACAAACTAGTATTGCTGTGTGAAATTTTAGCTTTCTCTGTACTCTGTTCTCTTTTTAAAATAGAAAATAAAAATATTTTTAATTTTATATTCTATTATAAGCATGAACAATAGAGGGGAAAAATGTACGTTTTAATCCATGAGATGGGGAAAAAAAACCCATTTTGGTCACAATAGTGGTCTGTGTTTGTTAAACCAGATGCCCTTCCCTATTGGTCAGATTTTTGGTGAATTGGGTTTGGTCATAACTGGACAAGGCCACAGGATTGCACATTTTAGAGCTTCGGAAATATTCCAACACTTAAACGCTTAGTTCGACATTTAGCACATATGAGCAGCAGCATAGCAACAAAATACAAATATATTTGATTCTCTCAATTCAGAGAGTACACATACTGTAGCTTATTAGTAGCTTATTAGTTTAAGATACAGATTTAATTAATTTAATTTATTTAATTGTAGAGATGTGTTGGGTCTTGATAACCCAGAAAACCTCCATCTAAACTCAAATTGTTGTATTTCTACGGATATGTAAAAATGGACTTGCACAAATATGACCCTTATGGAAAATTGATGGGCTCTGATGGGCTAATGCTGAAATTACAAATATCTGAGCACAATGAACAAATATGTGTCTCAAGGAAAGGAGTGGAATATTTTGTTAAAAAATTCAGGCTTATATAACAGGAGTGCATCTACAGTACCTTGCAATGGGCTTGAAGAGGGAAGAGTGTATTAAATAAAATACAACCAAACCTAAGGAAACAAGTGAAACTCTGCTTAAATGAAAAAGGTAAAAAATATATCCAATATCTTCTATTCTTGTACACATCTCAATTTCCACTTAAATCAGTTGATGATGCAAGCTGAAGATTTGTCAGTGGTGTTGCCCTCAAACCAGTTAGTGAAAAATCATAACATACAACTTGCGTCTGATTTATTTTTATTCAATTAATTACATCATTGTCACATTTTAAATGTATGAAAATTGAAATCATACAGTTTAGTAATGTAGTTTTTGCTTAAAGGCACTTGGTCAATTGGCTGGACTTTCATCGTCCTTTATGCCCAATCTTGATCTTTGTGACTAAGATGCCAAAACTCAGGGAAAGTTGTGTGGTGATGATCAGAAAAAAATACCGAATGCCGGTCCATCTTTGAATATTAGGAATATTATTGAAAATGACATTGCTTGCAAGAATCCTATTCAAAAAGTAAAACTCAAATAGTTTAAGTACACGTTGATATATTTCAGCTGTTTATTAATTTGATGATTAGAAAACCCAAAATTCTGTTTTTCAGCTAGTTTAATTATTGCATGTGACCAGTAACATATGTATCCCATAACATAAAAGAAATGTTGGGTAACTGCTGACATAACAGTTGTCCAGTAGACGCTTTCCACACTGGAGGCGAAGCCGTTTAGGCCAAAGAAGCTGTCCTTTCATGTAGGGTTTTGTGTGCAGGCATTTTCGTGAAAAGTTTAGTGGAAGATAAAAGTATGGTATGAAAAGATGCATAAGCATAAATAACCACAGTGTTGAGAGCATTGTGAAGCCAAACTCGTTCAAAAGTTTGGGTGAGATTCACATAACTTAGGCTATGGCTTTAGTCTGTGCTTCAACAGCTCTTATACACAGATGTATGTAGGATAGGAGTGACAACTTGGCCATCACAATATATCACTAATTTATTGTTATAGTAGTATCACTCTAAACAGCATGTGTATTGTGAAGAAGTGCCTGAGCTGCAGTAAGTGTTGGCTAATTTTTTAAGTGCCATGCATTCAGGCTGTCTGTGTCTGCAATATATTTGGTGACAGCTTGTTATTTAATGCAGCATAAAAATGTAAGTGGACGAGTCATTAAGATGCTGCAACTCAGCTGTTTTATTGCCAAAACAGCAATGTCAGCCAGAAAAAACTTATTAAATAAAATGTGTTGAGATGGAAACATTTAATGTATTTTTTTTTTCTCAAGTAGCTGCATAGATACAGTGTCATATGTTTATGAACCCAAAGCAGGAACACATTAGTGCTGTTTATTTATTTGTTTATTTACCACAAATCATATCATTATCACACCACTTCATCAAATTTATCACATTTGCTAATATTGGGCAGCCTTAGCCACAGCTGTCACATTCATCGTTTTTTAGAATTTTATACTTCTTGTTGGTTTTTTATGTAGATTGTTTTTCAATTATTATTGACAATGCAGGATTTCGAGCTATGTTTTCCCTTTCTACTAAATTCTTTAATATCTGTAATTTTCATGCAACTTCTTGCACTTGCTTCTAACAATAAATTAATGTTTATTGAATAATTCTTTTTGCCTAGTAGGGGAAAACATTAATGATGGCATTATATGTAGTATTATGACTTTTGGACCTCACAAGGAAGTGGGGTTGTGGATATTTGCTCTGCCTTACACTGAAAGCCATGTTTCAAAATGGTATGTGGTCCAATTCAACAGATTCTGTCTGCCACTCAGTATTGCAAAACAAATCAAGTTACACGAACCTAAAAGTGACGGAGTATAAAAATCCACAGTGGAGTTTTCTGTTACTGTTCAACTTGTTTAGGTTTTCAGATGTTAAAGTTGTCATAAAAATGTGATTGTATCAAGCAGCCATCCCAAATTCTGGTGAGCTTGGTTTGCTCATCATACATACTGAGTAATTTAGTTCTCCACACACACAGAAAAACTGATTAATAGTTGACATATATAGTGCTTGTAAATAATCTACTAACAGGAGCTGAATCATTGATCATGCTGGTTAGGTGAAAATTACTGAAGTGGTCAGGTTATTTGATCAGATTAAGTCAAGTGTGGTCTGTTACAAACAGATTAAGTTGAAAAGACTAGGGACAATTGAAGTTGAATGTGTAATACAACTGGCTATGTACTGTATGTAACCGTATTTATCAATTACCTTTTCTTTTGCTAATAAGCTAGTAAGTAAATTTTTTTTCACTTTAAAAATGTGATTGTTTCAGCTGGTATTTTTTTAATATAAATAAAATAATTTTTAAAACTCAATAAATTGAAAACTATGTTAAAAGACTTTATTGTATATTATTAAAGTGCAAACTTGTGTCCTTTCAACTAGTTACATGCAGACATGGACCAGTGTGATATTCTCATGGATATCATACCGTAATTGCTTTTATTCAAAACAGAAAAGCATCAGTTATACCTTATGTTGCTCAAATAAAACACATTAATTAAAGAAGTTTGATACAGGTATTTTTTTTATACACATAAAGTAGAAGAACAAAATACTCTAAACACAGGAAAGTGTTTAGAGTTCGTATTCCTGTTCGAGTGCTGTTCGTATTCCTACGAACAGCAGTGCATAGCAGATGTGGTGAAGGAACATTACTCAACAAATAACATAATAGAAAATTGTAGCTTATTTTATTGTTTTTTTTTTTTTTTTTAAACCTTGATGACAACATTGTACTTTTGATACTTGCTACTGTAGTTGATTTTACAGTCCACAATGAAGTTAAAAGGTTTCTAGGTGTTTTTACAGAAGGAGCATTACGTGCTACATGTTCCACCCAGGTTTGTATATTGGGGATGTTATGCTGGAACATAAAGTGTATCATTGTGATTAAATGAGAGCAGTTAATGCCCATTTTCAGTATGGAGCCCTGCTTTCCTGTCAATCATTAACATCATTCTGGTCGTTCTGTTGGCTAATATTAGTCTGCCCACATAGCACAGTGGCACAGTTTATATGCAAATAACTACAGCCTTTTTGCTCTGAGGTTCTAATAATACAACACCACACCCAAAGACAACACCAAATGTGACAAGCTGTCAGTTGTTTTTTGTTTTCCACTTGATTTGCCACATGAAGGCAGTTTTTGTAATTATTCGCTTTCTTTTTATTTCTCCGACATGTTGCTCTGTTTCAGAGAATTGCTGCGCTTCTTTCTGAAAACTACACTCCAGGGACGACGTTGGTGTATTTCTGCTCTTACTAAGGAACTGAATTTTAGCTAAAGTCATTGGTGAGCAAAGAGTTTGTCTAATGGACAGAACAGTGAAGTTTCAAATGGCAGAAGACTTTTCTTTGCCCACGCAAGGTTCAATGGCATATGTGACCCTTGCCTGTAATAGTACCTTAATGCACTGGATACACACTGTAACAGGTGGTGTGGGTTAATGATTTTCTTTTTCAAACCTTTCACAAAACATTAGGCAAGGAAACCTTATATGCATATTAGTCCCAGCTAGCTTTTTCATTTTTATTTCTTTGAGTGTTTCATCAAAACAGCAAGAAATGAGAGAAACATACCACTTAGGATGAAGGATTAAGGTGCGACGTAGATATTGATATTTTTTTTAAAATATGCATTGAAAAGACATTTACAAATGTCACACATTTAAAACTATGATTAAATATCAATCAGTCAAATTTGCCAAACAGGAAATCTGACACAAACACACAATTAATATACATATAACATGATTAACATAAGATTTGTGTTTTATTACAAAATTGAAGTTTGAAAGTGCACAAATATGTCCTGCCACATCGAAAATGAAAATATGAAGTTCTTCAGAACCATAACGTCTTGACGTCAATAGAAATCCCCGTATTTTCCTAATTGACGTAATGAGAGGTGACATCATGATGGCATCAGCCTGATGTTAATCGAGTGCCACAGGCATGAGTCATGAACCTGTTTCTGACAAAATCCTCATCTGAGGATTTAAATCTCTTTTTCTTTTTTTTTAATGGGCCCATGAATCAGTTAGGGTTTTTTTTTTCTTTTTTGTGGAGGGGGGTAAAGGTGAGGTTGAGATTGGGTCATTCTCAGGTTATAGGTTTAGAAACCTTTTTGTGATTTTTCCATAAACTGAGTCACACTCTGCTTCAGAACATTGTGTAAAACATCCATATGTCTACTCTTTCCACTTGCTGACACCTGGAATTTTACAGGTGAGCAGTGCAGCAGTTTGTTGACGTCATTGAATCTGTGTGACTATCTCTTCTTTCTATTAGCTTTTGTTTTCTATAAAGAGAAATACACCAATGGTATGATTTAAACTATAAATAAACAAACTCTAGGTTTGCTAATAAACATCTTTCCTACTTTATGCCATTCAACCAGAAGCAAGGAAATTCTTAAACCCCTTTACTACAAGTCAATGAATCCATGAGAACACCGTTGTCCTTATGACAGTTAAGGGTTTTTTAAAGCTCTTGTCTTTTTAGATAAAACCAGGATTTTTCATGTATGTCAGTATTTGAGTTTTAAATTCTCCCAGTTATTGGAGAAGTGTTTCAATTTGATTTGGTTTTGAAGTCCATCCAGCTATTTTGGCTGCAAAGTGACAGTTTGTCAATGATTTTTTTTTTCTTTTTTCCTTTTTTATTGCACTGGGTAGACTTACAACTTTATTTAATTTTATTAAACTGAAGAATTTAGATGTGGTCCTTTTATATTTTTTGTATACGTCGGCCAATCTTAAATGTACCATCTAGCAGAGGAACAGACCCTCAGCTTGATCTGCCACCACCATTCCTGACAGTTGTTACAATGATCTTGTATCTGAAAGTCACACATTTACTCCTCCAAACATTCTTCTTGTAATTGTGGTCAAATACCTTGACCCTTGACTTCTAAAGTTTTCTCCAGAGGGCATTTGGCTTCTCTTTGTGGAGAGGAGCAAATTTCAGTCAAGATGGGTGGCATCCATTTTTAGAGCAGGTGCCTGTCTTGTCTGTTACCTCTGAGTCCATGGGTATGTTAAACTTATACCACTGCTAAAGGAACAATGGTGTTGAGGCTGTTTCTGGTTCTTCATGTCAAAGCCGACTTTGGAATTGGTAAAGTGGGCTAACTCTTAGCCTCTGGAATGTCCACTGACCTCAAGTCTTTAAAAATGTCTGAACTATGCATAAATGCCAGTTCTGTGCCAGAAAACCAATTAATCAAATAAACTTCACCTTTTCCGATGAGGGGGGGAAAAAAAGAAAAAGTGTTCAAAGATCGAGAATGGATTCTGTCCAAAGAATATTGTTTTTTGCAAAACTATTCAACTATGTATGGAACATTTAGCCAAATAGTGACAGGTGTGTGCTTATTTAAGAGTATGCATTATTTCAACCATTCATGGATTTAAGGGGAAAAAAATTTAAACCACACTCCCCCTTAACATCCCATAATTTGTATTTCTGCTGATGTTGAGCTATGGAGAAAATTTGAGGTAAAAACAAGTAAAGATTCTGTTTCATGGAATTTGTGTCTTGCTGGATCCTTGGTATTTGTCTGTGGCCTCTGTCTATCAAGGTTAAAAGGCAGATTTTAGTAATCTGAAGCCCGAGTGATGAGGATCCGTCTGCCAGTGTCATTGTGTTCTTCCTTCTTTTCTCTTTCCTTCGCTGCTCCCACTCTCATGCTCTCTCTTTACTGTGGTCAAGGATGGGAACACTGAGTACCGTCAGCACATTTTTCACATTCCCCTTTTGAGGGGTTCGACTTCAAGCCCCCACTGAAAACCTACTCAAACACATGCAAAATGCCACTTTTTCTCGCTAATGGGCAGTAAGGCTGTCATCGGATGTTTTATCTGTACCTCATGTCATGAATGACCTAATGACTAGAAAACTTTTCACAGCTTGGTTCTTAATTTAAACATTCTTTTTTTAGTCTTTTCCTAGCATGTTCATTTTTAACGCCCTCTTTCTTCTCTCCGTCAGCGTCGTGTTGTGGACGGCAGCGGCAAACATGACGGAGTATAAGCTGGTGGTGGTGGGAGCTGGAGGTGTGGGCAAGAGTGCGCTCACCATCCAGCTCATCCAGAACCACTTTGTGGATGAATATGACCCTACTATAGAGGTATGGCTGCATGTTCTATTATTCCTGTGAATGTCACCCAGAGCTTGAAGTGGCACTGAGTAGATCATAATGCTAAAAAAATATTAATTATTCCCTCTTGAACTGTTGTGCTTTTGTATTAGTCCTGGATTTATTCAACATTGGATGATTTATCTCTAGTTTTAGAATCTACCTTTATACTTTGGATATTAGGCATAGAGGCTCGAATCAGATTTTCTTTGGTTCTTTGGTTCTTACTGCCTGAAAACCCTCAGGTCACTCAGGATCTTCGTCTGGTATGTTGTTAAATGCAGTCTAAGCTGTGGAAATGCTTTGACATGACATTTTAGCGGCTTAGATGGCAGAAGCATAGAGTATACTGTGAACCTCGCTGACATGAAGGCTTGATCTGAGCCATGTTTCTCTCACTAAATGCATTGGATCTTCTGTCGATTCTCCAAAATGTTCAGACTTTGAAGAAGTTTGCTTGACCCTTATATTTTACATCATCATGGATCTCATATAGAGAAAAAGGTTGCAATGCTTGTATCAAGAAGGCAGCCAGGGAGAATATTTTCCTCCTCTCTTTTCTCTTTTTCTATCAGTCTCCCCTCTCTCCCTCACTTTCTCACCACGCCTGCCTCTGGCCAGACAATGTCCTTTTTGTGTATTTGCATTCCTGGCCCCTATGCTCGAACAAACAAAGGGAGAGCACTCCATGTTTTTTTGTGTGACTGCATGTTGGAAGGCTAAACATTGGCTCTGATACTCTGCTCCTCTGATCCCCTCATTTTTCATGTGATCTGAAAATGGGCCAAGATTTAATGGGAAGTAGAGATTGATTCCCGATGACCGAAATCTAACCATGTTCATCGTTCTACTGGACATCCTTCCTCACCCTCAGTGACCCAACAGCAAGACATGTCAGCTGGAATATGCAGCAGCCTACATCAGATCCCCCTTTAACTATTTGTTTGTAATTCACATATTTAGACAATGTTTCTATTTATTATCATTTAATTTTCTTCCAGTTGCGATACAGTGTATTATAAGTGGACTGAACTTATATAGCGCTTTACACTAGAGTCACATTCACCCAGTTGCACTCACAAACACACACACATTTATACACCGCAATTTGGGGTTAAGTGCCTTGCCCAGAGGCACATCGACATGTGGCTGGAATCGAACCTACAACCTTCCGATCGCAAGACGACTACTCTACCATAGAGCCACAGTCGCCCTATTATTATAGATAAGTATTTTTTTTTAAATCACTAAATAACTTTAATATGGACTTCTTGAAAAAATGCTAACTAGGCTTTGGCATTTTTTCTATGAGCTTGTGGGAAAAATAATGTACATTCATGAAGGTCTTGGAAGCTAACAGGTTAGTCAGGTGTATGCTGTATAAATCTCCCTCATCAGCTGATTTGGTGAATCAGCTAAACATGATTCCTTAGGGTTCATTTTCAGCAACAACTAGAAGCCCTTGGAGGCAGAGAGGATCAGAAAACATGGTCTTTGATGTTGTAGCACAGCAGACAGAATCTAAAGGTTTACTCTGTTTTTTGAAAACACTAAAGCACACTGGAATATTACAGCCTATGTAGTGGATTGATAACACTGCCAGGCACAGTTTATGTAACTGTTTATGGCCGTTGTTTGGCTGGAAAAAGAGGTACCAAGTGTCTGTTGTGAAATTGTAGCCCTTTGACACAAACACTTTCATTTTGAGTTGACTTAAGTTGCTAAAGTCATCAAATGTCTGAATAGCTTACTAGCCATTCACTGCCACACATATCTATTTTTGAAAAATCTCACAAAATTATGAGTTTAGTAATTTCTCAGAAGTCAAAAGGAAAAGGATTTCATGGTCTAAGATGATGAATAAACTTCACCAACACTAGATAGAAGCTTTAGTAAAACACGGAACGCCTTCCTCGAGGTCCGACTGATTACTTTTTAAACTTGGACTGAGTCTCTGGTGATCCAGTTCCAGCATCCATCTCTCTGGTTGGATGAGTCCAATGTCAACACAACAGGTGATTAATCTCTCTGTGGAAACTCCCAAGGCTGGCTGGTGGTTCTGTTCCTTCCAGCATAGACACTGGATGTTTGGATAGTCACAATGTTGTGTTACGACAGAACTGGTTTGCTAATAGAAGGAATAAACAGAAACCTGTAATCTTACAACATTTTCAGTCTAACTTCACACAGGTTAATTACTAAGTCTATGTACAAAATGGACAAACAACATTTGACACAGCCATACTAAAGGAACAGGTGATCAGCTAATTTCCTGATTTTTGTGGTGGTGGAACTTTTTTTTTTATTGACAAAATAAAATTAACCTTTATGAATCTCTTTGTTCAATGTCTTCAAAGATTAACTTTCACATTCTGTTAGGCACTCTGATAACAATACTCAATCATCCTCATATTTTGAACATACCAGTCTGCCACCTGAGTTATTAAATTTGACTAAATCTGTAATGGTGATCTGAAAAAAGACGTTTCTGTTTAAATGCACACATTCGATGTGTGTCTTCTTAATCATAACAGCAGTTAAGCATTTTAATGTGTGTGTGTTGCAGAAAGCTAAAGGTAGCAGTGTGATGGTTCTGCTTTTGATGTTGCAGTTCCTAAACTCCAAAGACTCTCTAATGTTTGAGATGACTCCCCTCACTGTCCTCTTCAGGGCCCTCTTATCTGCCAAATTTCTGTTGGAGTACTATTCTGTTTTTTGTTTGTTATTTTGCATAAATTAAAACATTTGAGTGTCTCCTTTTCTGAAGGACTCCTACCGGAAGCAAGTGGTGATCGACGGGGAGACATGCTTGCTGGATATCCTGGACACTGCAGGTCAGGAGGAGTACAGCGCCATGAGGGATCAGTATATGAGAACAGGAGAGGGCTTCCTCTGCGTTTTTGCAATCAACAACACCAAGTCTTTTGAGGACATTCACCAGTACAGGTGTGTTGAAGACATCCGGATATATATATATGTATATATATATACATATATATACATTATATTGTTAGTATATCTGATACACCTACATGTGTCTAAATGTATATATGAATATGTTACAAGGGCTCCTATGGGGTCTGGATTCAGAGGGCTCTGTGTCAATGTGTGAGTGTGCCAGCTCTCTGCAGTAGTAGGGTGATGTCATGCTGTAGCGTTTAACACAAGCTAAAGAACGCTTAGCCCCCAACAGGAGGCTTACAGTGTGATGCCAATGAAATTGATCCTGACTCAATTAGAGGAGCAGGCAGAGGTAACGCTCCCAAGGACGGGGAAGGAGAAAGCCAGCGGGAAGTGGGGAATTTCTGCTGGAGATGACAGGGCTCTTTATCTTCGTCAAATTTAGTCTTTCTCATCACATTAGACTGTAATTTCAGAGCTCTGTTGAAAGTAGAGTGTGTTAGAGAACGCATAGAATCGGTTCTAGAATAGATTTAGGAAAAGTTTGAGCTTTTGAGCTATTAAAGTAGCCCTTGTCTGTTTTTATAGGCAACAGTCGAGTTTTTACTCGAGTCCTACTGGTAGCACATGACGGTGCATTAAAATAGCAGTGCTGACTGTTTGCTGGAGAGGATCATATATGTGAGGTTATAGTGTTAGGATGAAAATGGACTGAGCTGACAGTGGCAGAAGCTTCCTGCTGTACATGAGTTGATCTGATGTGACCCACTGCTCTCACTCAGTCGCCCCCCCAGCCCCCAGGCTGCACAACGTTTGGCACTTGCTGCTGTAGTGATGAGGTAATGCTGTTTGCCGCCTGCCTGTTGTCTATCCCTCCACCTCCCCCCTCCTCTGTTTCTCCCCACCGTCCTCCTTCGGCAGTGCAGCACAGCCCAGCATAGACCTGCCATGGCTCTACCTCTGGGTCCTAAAGTTCCCTGGGTGATAGGTTGCTTCTCCTGTGGAGGTGCCGGGCTGTGCTTGTTTATGGAATCAGGAGGATCCCATAGACGTAGACATGCTATTGTGGATTACTACTACAAGGACTGCACAATATGTCACAAGTGTATCATTAGCATTTATTGTGTGCAATATTAACATCACCACAGACTGTTTGGAATGTAATAATTGGTGGCATTTTGTATTCAAAATTTTAGGAATTCATGCTTTGCATATCAACAATGCTTTCGTTTTCACCATTAACAGATGCAACACTATGCAGGGTACAGAAAATATGGATTTTTTTTTTTTTTTTCACAGCTGATATTGTAATCACGTGATTTCCCAGCATTGTCTGTCCCTAATTAATCCTTAGATTACCAGTACAAAGGGATAGGGAGAGACAGTTTTTTTTGTAAAATGTAATCTCAAATTCTGCAATCTTTCAATTCCCAGAGAACAGATCAAGCGTGTGAAAGACTCTGATGATGTACCCATGGTGCTTGTGGGAAACAAATGTGACCTCCCAGCACGCACAGTGGACACAAGGCAAGCCCAGGAGCTTGCTCGCTCCTACGGCATCCCTTACATTGAGACCTCAGCGAAGACACGACAAGTAGGTGTTCAAAATGTGTTTTCTATTTTTCTGTTTTGCTAAAGTAATTCAAGCTTTCAATGATATGTATTTTTTTCCATCTCCGCAAAGCTTAAAGTCATAATTAGTATTATGTATTAATTGGGCAAATATCCATTTGCATTATGCATTAAAATCAAGTTCATTACAGCCTGCAGCTCTCTAATTTGGTCTCAGCATTTTACTTTTCACATATTCAAGCACACAAAGCAGGTGCACGGCCTGTGGTGTGATGTAATTTTTGTAGCCGAGAACATTTTTATTATGCCGCAGGCAGTGAGTCATGGCTAGCTTACCTTGGCCTAAAGTAGAGCTACATCATTTATAAAGCCTTTTTAGGTTCAGTTGCAGCAAAGCTCCCACTGTCTGTGACTCACTGTCACACATTATTTTCTAGGTACTTATACACTTCTACATTCCGACTAGAACCTGTTGATTCTTTGTCACTCACATTTTCTACCCAAAGATTTAGCATAGATCAAAGTTTTGCTATAAAGTGGTGAAGGGGTTGCCATGGTAGTTTTATCAGGTCATGTGCACACCTGCTGCTAGTTATAAAAGATACATAAGTGGTCCCTTGGTTTTCTCATGGTAGGAGCCTCCATTTTTCTGTAACCCTGTTTGTGTGTGCTTGCAGGGAGTGGAGGATGCGTTCTACACACTGGTGAGGGAAATAAGACAGCACAAGCTGAGGAAGCTGAACCCACCTGATGAAAGCGGCCAGGACTGTATGAGTTGCAGATGTGTGGTATCGTGATGCAGGTAAAACATTATGAACTCAGTAACTGTCCCTCCATTGGTCCGGTAAAAGGTTTGCATACACCATGGGCATGAATGTCATGGAAACTGTGTTTTTTCTTTCTGTTTTTTTTAATGATTCATATTAAAATATCCATCCCTTAATCTTGTGCAGAGTTGTGGGGGTTAGTGTCTATCTCCTGCAGTCAGCGAGCAAGAGCCAGAGTGCTCCCTGGGTAATTAACCCAATACTCAAACTCCATATAATCAAGGCCTCATTCAGGATTCAGCACATAATTGTGTCATTACAGTAATTCTCTAATAATACAACAAACATTGTTTTTAGAGCAGAGCTTAACTTCTCTAGTTTATCTGTGATTTTCCCTCTAATCCACATGTGGTCAGAATTACACACACCCAATTTGGTTCAGTGTCCCTCCACAAGTTTCAGAGGATCTATGCTAAATATGAAATCCAGCACAATATGCTAGGAAGGTAAATTGCTGTTCAAGAGTGAAAAGCAAAAAAGAAATTTTCAATTGCATCATTTAAATTCCAAAATGACCATAACATTCATACCCATGTTGTGTGTGTATATAAACCGTTCAGCGGCCCTGCATGTGACTGCTGGAAGTCATTTTAATACAGAATTCTGTTAGTTTTTCCAGAAATGCTAACATTTCAGTGCTGTCTTCTGTTGTTTTATGTTTCAGCTCTCCATTACATGTTGAGGAGAAATGCTGCAGCATAAAGTTTAAAAGTGATGGCTAAAACAACCTAAAGATGACACATGAACTTTAACTAAAGGATGATGACTGAAATGAAAGCTCATAAAGGAAACCAACACGGCTGACTGAACCATAGACTCTTATGAAAAAGAGGATTTTTTTGGACTGTTGCCTGAGTGGCTAGCTGAACTGGATCGGTCCCATCTCCTAATTTCTTATCCTTTTTTTTGTTTTGATCTGCATCGACCTGTGAGCAACACCACTAACGACTTGGAACAAGCTGTGTTGCTCCACGTTTCTCTTGCTAACTTATTATTTTCAGTCTCGACACTGGTTGTGAAGAGGGGGTGTTTCCTACTCCCTCCCTCTTGCCTTGAAACCTAATCCCCCTCTCCCTACAGAGCCTCTGGAAGTACTGACTGACTTTCATTTGGGAAAACAACTGGAAAGAACTTTTACTTTTTATTGTCACACTGCATAAATAATCAGCCTCCACGCACTCACTCTACCTGTGCTGGGTTTCCTTGGGCGGCTCCTGTTATTGGACTGTTCTACTGGAGAGAAAAAAACCAACTTTTTTTTGTACTAATTAGTGTAAACTGTAAAGGAAAAGTGTGGATTTTTGTTGTGATTGGTAGATTTGAAAGCCACTGGAACAGTGCTTATTTCACACGCCACCTGCTTTGATATTTTTATTGACCTCTCTTTGAAATGGTAGTAGGTTCTTTTGGGATAGATGTGTTGAAGGGAGATTACTGAAATGGGTTGATTTCAAGGATGCAGCTGCATTCACTAATTACAAATGTCTCTTTGTGAAATGTCTTTGCAAAATAATAATTGTGACGGCTAGCGTACGTACGTTCTGGTGCAATAGAACTCCACCCTCCCAACTGCAAGTGTTGGAAATACACCTCCATAGACTTCTTCTCTATTTCAGTTTGGTTTCACAAGGAAAGTTGCGGTGCGTGCAAAACGTGCAAGTTGATGTTTTGTTTTTTTTCCACATTTCATTTCAGTAACTAGTGTTTACAGCTCTTACTCATGAATGATTCCTATTCTCAGACTGCAAGATTTGCTTCTTTAAATCATAAAGGCTCAGGAACCAAGGTCCAGGAAGGGCTCATCTAACTTGTCCTGGCAGCCAAAGTAAGGTGTGTCAGAAGTTGGTGTTGCAGACTGTTGTAGCGCACAAGTCCTGCCTCAGAGTCCGTCAGTTTTTTGGGGGTTTTTTTTTTGCCACAAACACACACACCGTTTTATCCTCAAGTTCTTCTTTCTCTGCCACCTACAGCTCTTTTAAGAGAGCGACAGCAAGTCAGGTGCTTATTTTATGAAACCATATTTACTGTACATGTGGGACTAATGTGTGAAACAAATGATGGATGGTGGGTTACAGGAGTGTGCTGCTTGGACTTTTTTTTTAATGCTTTTAGGCTTGTGCTCTCTGTAACTAATTCGTTTTCTGCCTAAATGAGACTTATGTGTTAATTTTGCCTTATCTTTTATCTAGTCTTTACCTCATGCTTAGCAGCAAGCTCTACCAGAGGTGATGTTTGCTATTTTCTTTGTTGATTGATCTGAAAATATATGATTGTGTTAAACAAAATCACGGAAAAAAAAAAACACTACAGGTTATTATGTTTTGCTCTTCTGTAATAGCATCTTTCTGGATTGGATATGTACTTGTTAAAACCATGACATACAGTATATGTCAAATGAGAAATGAGCTGGTATTAAACCTGTTGCCAAAATGGAACTACTTTATAAAAAAAAAAATACATTCAAAGAAAATGTACCGGATTGATTTATCAAATGTGGAAATATCTTGACCACTAGCAGGTTTTGAAATTTGCTTCACTTGTGGATCTTGGGCATATTTTCAGCTTTCAGTGAATGATTTCAAATTTTACTTGGCTGCAATTTATATTATGTCTGGTCTTAGCTGATTGTTGTACAGTCAAAACCAGAAATATTGACCAGTCTGGTTATCACGTGGATTCTGGTGGCCAGTTTGTTTTTAATTACTTGTTCATTTCTCCTCCAGAGAAAAGACACAAACTGTGAAT
Organism: Xiphophorus hellerii; assembly: GCF_003331165.1. NCBI lineage: Eukaryota > Metazoa > Chordata > Actinopteri > Cyprinodontiformes > Poeciliidae > Xiphophorus > Xiphophorus hellerii. The sequence continues at coordinate 16,088,225 of NC_045673.1, forward strand.
GTGCTTGGGTCTTTTAGATTTGGTTTTGAAAGACACTTTGTGTTAAGATTATGGAAATGATGTAGGGGATTATCATTGACCCCACCTTGGGCCGTGTTGTTTAATTAGGGGGTGGAAAAACTGGAGTTTGTAACATGGAGTTACAGTTGTGGTGAACCCCCCTCACCTTTTATTTTTTACAACAGTTCACCTATAGTATAATCATAGTCTCACAAATCTATGCACACAACCCCTCCCACCCCCCATCGCATTAGAAAAAGCAGCAGCATGTTGTTGCAAAACTCGGCCACCAAATCACCTACATCATACTGACTTGTTTAAAATCTTGGCAAGCATGACAAAGACTGTATGGACCATTGAGATGGGGCAGGTGATGGTTTGCACAAATGTAATGAGCTCAAGGGCTCATTTTCTCCCCTTGCAAACCGTGGAATAGAGGCGTGAAAGAATTTTGTGAAAATGTCAGCTGTGTAGCTATTTAAAATGTATTTACTCTTTTAAAAAATGTGGCAAATGTATTGCAGGACAAGAATAAAGATGTCAAGATGAATCTTTCCCACTTTTCATTTTCTTTTTTCTGCTGCCATCTACGGGCCGATGCGTGTATTGCGTGAAATGAATAAATTAAAGGCTGTGGCCTATACTCATCCCACCAAACTATAAATGGCCTATATAGATATAGATTTGTTTACTGGTCATAGCATTGTGAAAAATGCATGTGAAGAACACTACAAATCCATTCAATAGATTAGAATATTATTGAAAGGTCCATTATTTTAAGAATTTTATCACTGTGAAACATACTCACATAGATGGCCTTTATTTCTGGCAATATTGAGGATTTTCTGCAGACAGTTAATGAAAGCATGACATTTAAAATTAGAATATTACATCAGACCAATTTTAAAAAGAAAGATTTGTTATAAAAAGTGTGCCCTTAATAACAAGCACATGTAATATCTGCTTAAATGTAAATTCTTAAAAGATACTTTTAAAAGAATGTCAGACAGACCAAACTCAAAGAGCTTTTCTAGTTCTGACTCAAGCGCTTTTCTCTAAATCCACATTCGTCTAGTTACACTTACAAACATGCACACATTCATTTATAGATACACAGATTGTTGGGCAACTTAGGTTAAGTTGCATTACTTGTTATTCACAACCTGATCTCTAAAGTTCCCGCATGATTATTTTATTTGCTTTGGGCTGCCTGTGGTTGAGACGAGACATGTTATTTAGCAATACTATCGTTTCACAATTCGGTTCTGTATTCTAAAGAGAGGATCCACAACAATGTCTGGACTACAGAATACTAAAGATCCAGCAGTGTCCCAGGCTCAGAGTGGTATTCTTGGGCAGACAGAATACCCGTAGGAGCCAAAACTAATGGAACCTAGTGACGAAACTGTTACAACCCCCCACAAGACCAATAAGGGTCAAGTCTGGCACTGGGTGTAACACAGAAAAAAAAGGCAACCTAAACAGTTGGTGTCAATACCAAAAATATAGTTTAATTTACAGTTTAAGTAAAATGTCACTCACAGTAGACAAACACAGGAAAGCTTTAAACTTCAGGGTCTCCAAGGCCAAAACAACAAACATAACATCCCACTCTTAATTGTAAAATAGAAACACCTTCTAGAAGAGAACTGAAAAAGAAAGTACAATACCTGAACTCCCTGACTAACCAAAAACAGGAGAAAACAGTTAAACAAAATGGCAGAGAACCCCTACCAGCTTCCACTGTGAAGAGAAATAAAACTTAAGTTATACACTTGCTGCTTCACAAGAATGCTCACAGCAAAACCATACAAAGTCTCCACAAACAATCAGTTCACTGACAAGATCACATCAGATCAAGGCCCAAGGAGAAAAGGGATCTGACATCTCCGGTTGAAGCTCTTTATGGGGTGGCTGACGAGCTCCAACACATTGCACCTGTGGCAGCCAGGTAAAGCTGAAACACAAAGAAAGAGCTCTCTCATGAAGAGAGCCCCTAGAGGTCAGTGACCGTAACAGAAACCCAACTGGGTTCAGAGAAAGCATAAATAGCTTTTCTGTGATCACATAGGTTCTGTGTAGAAATCAGACAGAAAGTTTGACAAGGGTCACATTGGGATACCCAGAAATCTAGGTCAGAGCATCTCTATAACTGCTGGTTTTGTTTTCATCAAACGTATCCAAGGACGGTGATCCAATGACAGGCCTGGCTGTGGGCTCTTTCAGCAATATAGAGCCCTGACAAAAGGCAAAAAAAAAAAGATTCAGGACCGGTTTGAGAACCAAAACAACAATGTCATATGTTGGATGCTAAACAAACACATCCAATCAATGAGGTGCCAACTTGCAACTCACAAACATGCATGACATTAGGGCAGCTTTCTGCTATCATTAAGCTATTCGCTACTTGTTTTTCAGATATATTGGTTAAACTAAAAAACCTGTGAATTTATTTGAAAATATATAAATCATGTGAGGTGACTTAAAACATGACTTAAAAAGGTTTGCTGCTAACATCATGGTAACAGATACTAAGGCACACCCTCAGAGTTCTATTAGTCTATTAACTGGCTAGGGCTGTTTTTGGAACAAGAAGAGAATCAGCACAGTATTAGGCAGGTCATCATACTATTATGCCTGATTATGACTGCAAAATGTGATAATATAGTGAAGCACAGTGGGTCAAGAGCATATAAATAGCTACAGTTAAAATAAAGAGTTTTAGTCACATGTACAATCTGCATAAATGTTCTTAAACTCACACATCATAGATGTTGTTTTTAATATAAACTTAAAACCTAAAGAGAGAGTTCATTTTAAGTGCATATTCCCTTATCAGCAAATCTTAAAGGAAGCTATAATGTTGACCTGAAAATAGGTCATCTTTGTTATTGTGTTTTATTTTATTGCTCAACCTCAACTGGAGACAATGTTTATACAACAATATTACTCTGGTAAGTTTTTTTGGGAAAGATCATCTTAGTTGTAAGTAAAATTTGTTGTAGGCTTATAATTGGAAAGGTTGTTCAGGTAGCAGCATTTTATTGCTATCTCTAGTTATAGCTGACTGTTATGTTGCAAACTTAACAATAGTGCTGAATTACTTACCTGAGATTATTTTCTTTAAAAAGTGTTGAAAAACAGGCAAAATCGTTCATGATTGCTGCGTTGCAAAATTGATCTAAAAAGAAAAACAGATTTTCTTGTTTTTCAAAGCCATGTGATACGTATCATTCTTTGTACGTACATCAAGTCATTTGCATGTTTGTGGGTCTGTTCACTTCCTGGTTGTCCAGGGTTATAAAAGACAGGAGATTGTCCTCACGGTAGTCGGGTTGAAAGTTGATTGCAAAGAGAGGGGCTTTCTCATTCCTTTGTTCTTTTTTAAGTGTTTTCGAAGAGAAATCTAATTTTATCATGTTATTCGATGAGGAAATGATAAGGAAAATGCTCCCTAGGGTAAGTTCTTTTTCAATTTAACTAATAGCCATGAGAATTTTTTTTTTTCAGTTTTAAAACCATATCTTGGCTCTGTTGTGTTTATTTTAAAGGCATATCTGCGAAAATATGTGGCCCATCAAATTTACGTCTCCATGTCTTACTTCAAAAACCTCGTGCCTGTGATGGATGAGTACGGTATGCGACAAAATAACGACTCAAATTTTTTGTCAGTCTTAACACTGTGAATCCATACAACAGAAGAAATTATTATTTCAGATATCTGATATTTGGTTTACTGTGTACAGTTTACAAAGACGGAGCCACAAAAAGCTTGATGAACCTAACAGGAACCATTCCGGTGGGGTTTTCAGGTAACTGAGTTTGTACTTTGAACCATGTATAACAGATAACCTCATTATTATTGCTTGACTAACAGTGAAAGACCATAAAGCAGTGCTCTTTTCTGTTGCCTGAGATATATGTATAACCTTTTCTCTGTTTTTATTAAAGGCAAGACCTACAACATCCCCATATGTGTTTGGATTGAGCCAAACTACCCCAATTCCCCACCGATGTGTTATGTGAAGCCTACACGTGAAATGATTATTGTCAAAGGAAAGTACATATCCAGTGATGGTGAGGTCACAATACCTTACTTGAAAGATTGGAAGAAGGTAAAAAAAAAAAAAAAAAGAAGCTATTTTTAATTGACTGAAACATGACTTTTATTAAACAAATCTATATTTTTAGGTTATTGTTTGTGGTTAGTGACATTCACACTTCACCAATATGTTTTTCTTTCCTCTACCAGGGTAAATGTGATTTACCTAGCCTACTGCAGGTGATGGCTATCATGTTTGGAGAGGTTCCTCCATTAGCAATGCGTTCCTATCCAGAACCTGAGCAAGCCTCATGTAAGTAAGACTCCAACAGGGTTCAAAACAATAGCTTTGAGTCAAATACCAGCTATCTCACCGATTCTGGCACTGGAAAACATTGATCTTTTCACTTTGAAATTATAACTGAGTGTTTGACTTGTTATTTATTGTAAACTGTTGTTTTATTTAGGTTGGCTGCAGTTCCACAAAGAAGCAGATGGGAGATATTGCATATCTATACCCAGAGGAGATGGCCAACCTTTCCAGCATGAAAATGAAACCAGTTGTTAGTCTTTTTGTATATATTTGTACAATTTGTGTAAAATTTTTTTTTAAAAATTAGGTTTTACTCTATGAAAAGATAGGCTTAAAACGCATGTGTCACCCACTAACTGAAAATCCAAACCAAAACAGCACAATGTACAATTTGTCTGCTAAAAGTTTACGTATAAACATTAAGACAGTCTTTAACTAGGTCTTGTGGAAATGACTTGTCTGTCGGTGTCCTAGTTTCTTCTATCCACCATTTTCACACTGCCTTGAATTACTTTACAACTAGCCTATAAAAAACCTTGTTTGCACTGACTGGGGATTTTACATGGACCTTTAAACAGAGAAGTCACATACAACCAAATACAGCTCATGTATGTAAATATTCTTATTTTAATTTCAAAAATGTTTTGAGAGAATAAAAAAAATAGAACTGCTCAAGCTGAGCAGGCACAAAGTCTTTGATGAAACGGTTGCTTTAAGTTTTTTTTTTTTTTTTTTCATCTTTAATAATCAAGTTACTTTGCTTGAACTGTTTGGAACTTTTAACCACAACTTTTCAAAGACATAATAAGGAATATTTCTTTTCTTGGTGTAAATAAAATGCTTTAATAAAGAAATCACTGTTGTTTTGGATATACATGTGTGTCAGATAAGAAGGGACGTGGTTCAATGAAGAATTGTTACTTGAGACAAAATATTAAAAACAGAAGAAAAAGGGAGATTTGTTAAAAAAAAAAACAGTCAGAGAATTTATGGAACAGTTTCATTTTCCATTATTTCAAAGATGAAATAATGGAAAACAATAACAACATTTATTGTGAAAATGCCTGATAAAACTCTGGTTCTGCTTTAACAACATGAAATACAAATACTTCATTTTCTGGTCTTTTAATTTTTGATCAGGTTGGTATATCAACAACAACAAAACACATCTAGAGGAGAAATATCCAAAGAAAGGTTGTGTTAGCTTTGTTGCCTAGGTAACCTCAAACTTGATTAATTTTGATTTTTAAACTTGAAAAACACTTTAAATGGAAAAGTGTATAAATATTGCCAAGTTAAAATATGGGTTCTACCAAGGAGGGTGGAATGAATAAATGATCATAAGGTGCATCGGAGGTGCTTCGGTTTAAGGGTGTTTACCCTTAACTCAGTTATCACAGTTTTCTTTTAGTTTCCAAGAATGAACTCAATATTTTTCACTGAATTCATGAAATGTAATCAGACTTGTAAAGCGCTTTTCAGGACCCTCAAACACACTTTACAATAAAATATGTTATTTCAATTCACTCACACATTCACACGCTGATGATGGCAAGCTAGTGGATTAGGATACATCATATTAACAGTGGAAGATATCCTGAAATTATCACCTTTTTAACAGGAATTTAGACTATGCTCATTTAATAATTCTGAAAACTATTTATTTTAGGTAGCATGGACAAAAACAAGGTATGGCATTTCTTATTATTTGTGCTTTTTTTTATATATGAAATGCACATTTTTATTTTTGTTATTTTTATTACTGCAAATATTTTCTTTGTGAGAAATGTTACCACTTACAACCCTATATTTTGACCAGCATGTTACTTGGATTTTGAAATTCAGATTTTTTTTTGCTTTTGCTGATCATTTATTTACAGTCAACTAAATTTCATTTCATTTTATGAATGAAAATCATTTTTATTTTATTTCATTTTCTTTTAATTCTAGCAACTTAATAGGTATTTTTACATAGTCATAATTTAGAGTGAAAATTTTGTATTGAAGTTGACCTACAGCATACAGCAAGCTAATTACTGGAAAAAAGACGTCACCATTAACGACAACACCTTACGTCATAGACCGGAAATAGTTGAGAAGACACCCGGACATTTCTTTTGTACACCGTCGGAATCTAGTTTTGTATAATTTTCTAGAACTCCCAATTTGCTGTTTTAGCTTTTTATTAGGTGGTCTATTATTAAGCTGTAACTCAGAGATATTGCTTAAACTTACCTGGAATATTTTTAAGGAAACGCGAGGGCTGTCTGTAGTCGTCTCTGGGCTAGGCTACTATTAGCCTAGCATTTAACTCTTGCTAGCTAATAACTTCAGTTTATGTTGCTTGTCAGAGCAGCTGGGATAAAATATCAACTGTTCAGACTCAAATTATTATTAAGAGCGATTTAAATACACGTTCAAGAAATATGGCGGTTGTCAACGAAAGCGCTCTGAAGAAAATGCTGAAGGTAGGCTTTGCTCTCAACGGCTATGGGTTACGTTAGCTAGATATGATCATGACTTAATGTAAATAGGCTAATATTCCGCAGAATTACGGTCCAGGAAACAGCCTTTTTGTTACAATGTAAGGTTTTGCTTTACATGTACAATGATGTGATCCATTTTGTCGAGATACCTCACGCTAATGCGAGTTGTACTTTTAAAAATATATTTAGCCGCACGTTATACGTCAACTGCAATTTTCATATTGTGACATGATCATATTCTTTATTTGTTAATATCCCACCTTACAGAATGAACTTTGGTACCTTTAATAATGAAAAAAAGTCACTAAGTAACGCTTGAGGAAAATCTGCAATGTTGAACTAATCCACCATAGTTCGCTTGATGTTTCATAGCTTTGATAAAGGTGTTAATAACTTTAATGCAGTGTATTGTTTTACCATCAGAAGATGTACAAATAATCTCTCATTTTGATCATTGCATAAATGTTTCAGCTTCGTCATGAGTGTCTTCTAGTTTTATGTAGAGGTAAAACAAAAATATGAATCACAATTTTAAATTGGTATGTATAAATCTTAATCTACAGTTTTTCTGTAGTTTTCACAATGAGTTGTATTTTATATGCTATTGAACAAAAGAAAAGATATGCAGATATTGTCTTTTATCAGCCATCAGCAAAGCAACATGATAATTCTTAGGCTCAATTTTGTCAATGGTCAAAAATTTTAACTGAACTAAGCTAAACTCGTATTCCTCACGTTCATTTCGCTGGCTTTCTTTTTGTTGTTCAGCAATATAAATACAGAGATCTGACTGTTCGGGAGATTACCAATGTCATCTCCCAATACAAGGACCTGAAGCCGGTTATGGATGCTTATGGTAAACTAATTTATACCTACTTCTCTATTTTTGTCATATTGGTCTATTTTTTTCCCTGCATGCTCATATGAGGATTTGCATCTTCTTGTGTTCTAGTGTTTAATGACGGTTCGTCGAGAGACCTAATGAGCTTGACTGGGACTGTCCCTGTGAGTTATAGAGGTAAAATAATTGTTCTCTCTTGATAATAATAAAAAACACTGCAAAAGAATATCTAGCATAATTGTACATTAAGTTTACATAACATTCCACCTGCAATTGATAAACAGCACAAAGTCACTGGTTATAGGGGAGAGGACAATATCCACTGAACTAACCCCATTAATTTAATGGTACACTTTGTTTTACTTTTCTTTAGGCAATGTCTACAACATCCCAGTGTGTTTGTGGCTGCTGGACACATATCCATATAACCCACCTATATGTTTTGTAAAACCAACCAGTACCATGATGATTAAGACGGGCAAACACATTGATGCCAATGGCAAAATTTACCTCCCTTATCTACATGAGTGGAAACATGTAAGTATGGTGTTAACGGTCAATATAATAAAACAATTAGAATTATATTTTTTAGATATCTGTAGTTCTGGCTCTGTTTGTGCCTGACCAGAAGAGGCGTGTGTGAAAGCTTTGAGAATATTTAGGGCTGAATGCCTCAAACCACATAACATATTAGTAGCTAGTAGGGCTGTGTGATATGACTTAAAAGTAAAATCTACTACATTTTTATGCCAAATGTGAATCCAGGGTCAATCAATTTTATTTTAAAAAGGAATAAGACATTATTGAAAATATTTTCAATATTTTATGTCAATAGTCTCCTCTGGGAGTTGGCCTGAATTCAAAGTCAAAATCATAAATTGTATTTATTATAAACATTACAAAACGTAAAACATGTTTACAAAACAATATGGATAGGCCCTGGATGGGCCGATATCACTGCACATGCTCTCCTGCCACACTGGAGACTGAAATTACAAGCACCACTTCTGCCACAGTTTGAAATCAGGAATTTCAAACTTGCCAGCCAGGCCCTGCAGTGCAAAAAGCCCCGTTCTGAACCACTTTATTGTAGTATTTTTTATTTTTTACCACCACCACAGCGAGATTAGAAAGAAAACTAAAATAAAATTCTAACTTGTTTTTGTCCTAGTTCGTAAAACAAATCTGTGTGCTTTACAGCCTCAGTCAGACCTGTATGGCCTGATTCAGGTGATGATTGTCGTGTTTGGAGAGGAGCCGCCTGTGTTTTCCCGTCCCACCACACAACCCCCCTTCCCAAGCTTTCAAGCAGCTGGACCCCCGAACTGTAAGTGAACTAACGTTTCATCTTAGTAACTATCAGTATAACTAAACGTTTTTCTAATATTTTTGACATATCAACTATGTCAATGACAGTATAATTTATTTTTGATACATTTTGTTATAAGAAGGAATACTTTTTGGGACCACATAGTAAATATTCCTTATGGTAACAAAGATGAAATAATATGCCCTATTTAGAGGATACATGCTATTAAATACATCACTTATTTAATTAAGTCTGTTTTAAGAAAGTTGTAAGAATATTGTTCAAGTACTATTCAAAGTCCAAAACGTTGTACATAGTTTTATAATTTACAGCTGGTAATAGGTTATTTTTAGCAGTGGCTCTAATTAAGTTAGCTTTGTATCAAAATTTCTAGTCATCTTTTTTCTTTCTCTTTTCTACCATCATATTTCACACAATGCATTTATTACCTTGAGCACCAGGGGGTGCTCACATACCATGGTAGCTCATCAGGACTCAAGCTAAATCTTCCCTGAAGTTACAGGGTTTTAACTATTTAATCCTCAAAAATATATTTTTTAATTACTCTGAAATACCTTTTGTCTTCCTCAGCTTCTTATATGCCTGGAATGCCTGCAGTCTCACCCTATGGGCCAAATCCCAATCCAGGGTAAGATATTTCTACATTGTCAAAACCTGCATAATGTGTTTTCTAACAAGCAAGTGCCATGCCACTTTGTGTTGTTTTTATTCATATGATTGTCAGACAGGTGTTTTTATTATTGATTACTTTTGTGCCTTTATATATAAATATCCACAACAAAGGCCTGCACTTCAGGAAATGTAAGATGTGAAGTCAATAGAAATTATAATTTGCTCTTTTTTTGTTTGTTTATTATTTGCCTCATACTGTAATGACATAGACACAGTTTTAACAATTAGGTAAAAACCTGGAAAAAATGTAGGATTTTTTAAATGAAAGTTACATACTGCAGCTTTAAGGCCCATCATATATTTGCATAGGATTTCTATCAAGTATCTCGAAATACTGGCTTGAATTTTAACTTGTAACCAATACATACTTCTAGATAAATACTCACATGAAGACCTAATAAGACGAGGGTTCAAGTTTACACAGGGACAGTGGAGCTCATCTTGGGTAAACGTGGTCCAACATCTCCCTGGTTACCCAGTCCTGAAGGAGCAGGACTCTGGTCCAAGTGACCCAGTGATCTGGTTTAACTTGGTCAAGGGTTCTTATGGTTACCAAGTTCTGGATCAAGAGAGTTCAGCCCAAGTGTACTTAGGGTTAATGGATTAATTATTTTGTTAACTTAGCCTATGCTCACCCTAATTACTCATTTCTGGTTCAGGGAGATTTTGATCCGAGTTGATCTTTTTCTGTTGACTTTATTCTTGGTAACCTAGATCAAAAGTTACTCTGGATCTCTGGTTCCTCAATAAGGGAGTTTGGAGCACTGTTAACTGATTAGTCATTATGTTAAACAGAAATTACCTTATTTTTATCTTAGAAGGACACAGTAGAGCATTATTCTGGCAAAATAGTTAAGAATAAAACATGTGAGATAAAATTAAAATAAAGCAAGGTAGAGTTTGCTTCTAGTGTTTTTATGTTTAAAGTTTTGTTTTTAAATGGAAATACATAAAGAACTGTCATTTTAATAATGCAACTCTTTTCAGAGGTTACCCGGCTTACCAATACCCTCCTGGGAACTCTTATCCAGCCACAGCTGGACCTGGACACTATCCAACTCAGACTCCAGTCTCCACAGTGGGTATGTTTTTGATGTAGCCTTTTTATGCTTCTGTTAGATGTCTTCTTATACGTGCATCTAGATAGCTTGAGCAGAGTTTTTCCGAAGTTTGTGCTAATATTGGGAAAAATATGCAGATTCACAGACCAGTAATCATTTGCACCTCATCTGGTTCTTCTTAATTTACTTTAAAACACAGCATCTCAAGTCCTGGAATATCTTAATTTTATCCATAAAGTTCCTTAAATCTCCATGTTCCTCATCCAACCCTAAATGAAGACCCTTGACCTTTTTACTTACACTCTTTCACCCTCCTGGTGACTTCAGTGGTATGCTTAGTTGCTTCTGAAAGGCCACAGCTGTAACTGGAGTGGAGTGTATTAAAGGCCAAAGTGCTGGATGGTCTCTCCCTGCCCCCCCACAAATCGTCTCACCACACACTGAGAATATCTTAAACAAAGACTGTTCTACAGTGGTGAATGCTGCTCCATCAGCAGCATGCAGGAAGAACTTTAGGCGGCTCCTTTAGTGATGGAAGAAGCTGGTTTTGCCTGCCATAAAAGTCAGCTGACATTAATGGTACTGACTTCAGACATAAGTGTCTCTTAGTTTTAGCGAAATCTGTTACATTTACAATGTATAGCCTGACATTGTTTATTTCTAAACTAGTCTGTCCAAGTATTGTTAATATAGTAATAGATAAGATACAAAATATATAAATATTATACTAATAATAGTGTTAAATATACATTCTTTTAGTCTTATTAAAACACTACAATAACTAACCAATTTCAAAGTGGAGAGGTCCAAGCTTAACATTCTGGTATGGTGCAGTTATGTTTTACCACATTGTTTAGCACAGCTCAGCACCACAATACATTAAAGATCTGCTGTTATTGTATCAACCTTCCAGACCTCTCAGGTCTTCTGGTTCTGGTTCTGCTCTGCATCCCCAGAACCAGAACCAAACGAGGAGAAGCAGCTTTCAGCATCTATGCACCACAAATTTGGAACAAACTTCCAGAAAACTGTAAAACAGCTGAAACACTGACTTCTTTTAAATCTCAACTAAAAACCCACCTGTTTAGAATTGTATTTGAAATGTAATCAATTACAAATTTATTGATGGAACTTGACTTAATGCTGTGTTTTGATTATTGATTCTATATTGCATTGTGTTTCTGTGTTTGTAATGATGTAAAGCACGTTGAAATGCCTTGCTGCTGAAATGTGCTATACAAATAAAATTTGATTGATTGATTGATTGTATCACAGAGCATTTTCAATCTGTGTTTCCTAAGGGCCAACCAGGGACGGCACCATTGGCGAAGACACCATTCGCGCATCTCTGATTTCAGCCGTAAGTGACAAACTTCGCTGGAGGATGAAGGAAGAGATGGACAGAGCTCAGGCAGAGCTGGATGCCCTGAAGCGAACAGAGGAAGATCTGAAGAAAGGGCATCAGAAGCTGGAGGAGATGATCTCCAGACTTGACCAGGAAGTGGTAAGATCCTTTATCTGTTGTAGTTCTTCTATTTTATTCCTTCTTTAATGTTTTATTGTCCTCCAATTTTGTTGCTTCCAACAGACTGATGTTGACAGGAACATTGAACTGCTGAAGAAAAAGGATGAGGAATTAACCGAAGCCTTGGAGAAAATGGAGAACCAATCAGAGAACAATGATATAGATGATGTCATTGTGCCCACAGCTCCTCTGTACAAGCAGATTCTGAATCTGTATGCAGAAGAAAATGCAATTGAAGATACAATCTTCTACCTGGGAGAGGCCCTGCGCAGAGGTGTCATAGATCTGGAGGTTTTCCTCAAGGTAGCTCAGTGAAGAACATCCCTGCTATCTGCTGACTTGAGTTCTCTGTAGTAGTTTCCACATTCACTCTTGTTTTCTTCTGTTGCAGCATGTACGCCTTCTGTCCAGGAAACAGTTCCAGCTTCGAGCTCTAATGCAGAAAGCTCGTAAGACTGCTGGACTAAGTGACCTGTACTGACCCACAATGACCGCTCGGAAACATGCGTATATTCACACTCCTACTCTTCTTCCTGCTGTTTATTTCCTTTCTACAGTCTTCTTGTATACCAACCAGCTGCCTCTTTTTAACAAAAAACGAGAAAAAGCATTTATGAAGAATTCTGTAATGTCTGAATGTGGCCTCTTTTATATTTGGCACCAGTGTTAGGTCACAAACTCAATCCAGATGATCAGCAATTACTTTGATTTCATAAAAAACTGGTACCGTTTGTGAATTTCATTGTGTGGTTGATTTAGGACGCTGTTTGACACACATGAGCGATTGGTGTAATATGAGTTCAAGCCTGTGTGTACAGTGCATGCAGCTTCTACGACAGTAATGTTGATGCTGCAGTTGACATTGGTTTCCACTAAGGCTGGTGATTTGTATACAGCATCCTGCACTCCATCCATTAATAAATTTTGTCATTTTGGTGAACTAGATATTTTGTCTGGTTAGCATCGATAATATTAGGGACAGATTGCTTGAACAGGTTTTGGAGTTCTGTTCCTTTCCTCACACGAATATGTTTTTAAACCAGAAACACCCACAGAGGGTCCCCTAAATGACATGGGTTAGGCCACAAGTTGTGGGTCATGTTTTGTAATCTTGGAATCATAGGGATAATTTTTACACAGTGAAAATCATAACCTACACGGACTTTCTGTCACATATGGGTCAGTTACTGAGCTTCAGTTTTAGCTACACACTGTCTGATCCTCTACATTTTCCCCTTCTGATAGTACAAAGGTTTTAGATTATGTCTCACAAATCCAGGCTTGCACATCAGTTTGAGTGCATTGAAAAGTCTTTTAAGTTAAGTAGTTGTTTCACTTTGTACAGCCTTAGCATTTGTAATATTAAGGTATTACTTCTCTCTTTATGTTTACTTTTTGGTTGCTATCCACTTACGCTCAGACCTGCTGAGAGCATTTGGTTTTCACTAAAAGGTTGTGAATAACATTGAGGGCTAAAGGGTACAAAAAGAACTATTAAACTAATCAATATATTATGTTATGTAAAGTTTTGTCTTTTAAATTAGCCTTTTACTAAATGCACTTTGAATTGTATCATAGAATCTTATTTTTCTTGTTTTCAATTCAACCATAGACCACCTGTTCTTTTATATCTGTAGATTTATGTAAAGCATTAAAAATTAAAGTTGATTTAATGAATTGTCTGAATTTATTATGCAGTAATATTTATAAACCCACAAGACTTTTGGAAGTCAGTACTTATTCATAAATAAAGAAGGAACATGAAAAGTACTGGAAAGCGGTAGTTATGGAAAACAAGCATAAGACATGCTTGTGGTCTTCCTTTAAACAGCCACAAAACCTTTTTACCCTAATAGGAAGGTCCAGTGCTTTGAGTTTGTGCTAGTTGGGTCTAGGTTTGGCATCACTGATTTTGTGACTTTAAATGACATGAATGGACAAAGGGAACCTAATCCCATTTATCAGCATCCTTTAACATTTACTAAATATGCCATGTAGTGATGCTCTACCAGCTGGAAATAAATAAAAGACAGACATCTGTTACTATTCTGGCAGGTTTACTTGATGTTACAGCAAATAAAAATATCCAGCTGCCATGACAGAAAGTTTCTCTTCAAGTGATACAGTATATCTGAATGCAGCAGCATTTAATCTATTTTTTTAATAATATAATCTATATTTAGAGTTGAATATAAAACCTCTGGGCATTTCTGTGGGCAAACTGTCTCAGAACTGTAGCTCTTTTTTTTTAAACCTAATCTAAAGGTAAATATGCTGGTTGACTAGTCTCCACTGGCTCTCTGGGTAAATTAGCTCTGTTCCACCAGTAATCTCACCTACATCTCAGTGCACTTGTGGTTAGGTTTGCTTCAGTGGACTGCAGTTTTTGAAATAATAAAGGTACTTTGGTATCACAGGATTTTGGCCCAGTGATAATATGTGGCAGTGTTGTCATGACTGTAAGTTGGTAATGGTCACTCCTTATAGAGAATGGAATGTCTCTGTTACACTTACAAAGCAGAGATTACCAAGTGGAAAAATTGACTAGTTACAACCACAGAATTAACAAATACAGTGCACAGAGAACGCAGCAAAAAACAGCAACCAACAGTACACAAATTACAGCCAACTAAAATGCAACGGTCTGAAGTTCTTTTAGTAGAGAGTAGTAAACAGATATCCACTCTACTCAAAACAGATTGACCTTAAATACAGGGGGTAAACGTTTCTTGGCCACAGATGGACGAGGACAGGTGGGGGGGGTTGGAAAAGCAAAATGATATCAGTGTACGAGCATATAAGTGTTACACCTATCTTTGAATGGCATAGCTTTAGACACTTTGACTTTTATTATACTCAGAAGTCTTGTTGCTCTGGGAAAGATATGAGAGGTAAGATAGGAGGGGATCAACCGCAGCGTATTTGCTGGGATTTTTCAGGAGTGTTTAAGGTTTTAAAGGAGAGCTCTTCACAGAGTGAGCTCCTTCTGCACGCCCCAAAGGGTCTCGGCGCTCTTCACCAGCTGCGTCTCCTCCTCAGGTTTCAGCGTCATGTGAATGACATCGGTCAGGCCACTGTTACCCAGAACACACGGGATGCTCAGGAAAACCTCATCCTTCACACCATGTATTCCCTATCCAAGGGAAAGTAGAAGGAATCAGCTGTTAGGAGAACAATTCCATTTTACTGACAATTGAAAGGAACTTCTTGGTTTCGTTCATACCTGGACAAGTGTGGACACAGGGTGAACTTTGTGCAGGTTCTTCATAATGCTCTCCACTAAATCAGCCACAGACATGCCAATAGCCCAGGAGGTGTAGCCCTTCAGCTTGATGACCTCATAGGCTCTGCAATGTTCAGATACGAAGATCATTATGACACAACTTCAAACATCCTGAACTGATCGAGATTCAGGTACTCTGTCATCTTCTACCTTTTTCTCATGGAAAATAAATCCCTGCAGAAACCCAGTTTTGAAAATTCAGGATTACTAGTACCACATGCTGGCTGGTCTTTCCCAATTGGTACCTCTTGTTGAGAAACATTGGGAAAATTGACCCTTCTTTGTTCCAAGACTCGAGTCTTTTAATACATCTGATACCTTGACATTTATGATAAGGTAACCTATTGTGTTCTACATGGCTACTCCAAGATAAGTCACATTCGGTGTTTGACAAAATAATGGCACAATGTCAAATGGAGCAATAGAGTAAACGTCTGCATCATGGACCAGCCAGAAAAGTGGCACTGCAAAGTCATGAAACACAATATAGATTGTTGGGCCTTCATAGTTTGGTTAAATTGATTTATTAACTACTTTTAATTTAAAAGTTTAAGCTGGCACCAATCTTTACCATTACGTTATTTAAAAGCTCTAAAAACAATTTAAATCCAATCAATAACAGTCTGTGAGTAGGACTGCATCACACTTACCCATCAACCACCTTCTTATGCACGTCCTTCCAGTTCTCGCTGTCACCATCTGCACCCATCTTTGGGTTGAGACTTTGCAGAGAAACTCCAGCAATATTCACACCACTCCACACAGCCACTGTGGAAGCAACATTTAGACTGTTATATTCTGGCAGATATGTCCTAAAACACAAGTAAAATATATAAAGACAAAAGGGTCAGTGCTCCTTAAACTGTCTCACACAGTCTAAAACTACAATTACAAGCTTGAATGTAACTTATTGTGGCCTTTTCAGAAAGGATAATATTTTTTGTGCAAATGAAAACATGAGTGCGTGTTACATCTTTGTTCACATCCCTCTCCTCCCATTTCTGATATCCCAATTAAATCCAGTGCCTTTGCCTTCACAAGTCACCCTAATTCGTAATCAGGTCTACTGGAGGGTAATTTAAGATTGATCTAACTACAGCTGTTCTTCAAAGGCCTCGTGATTCTCATGGACAGAGTTGATGGAAAAATGGATGAAGGTAAATACAGAGGAATTCTGGAAGAAAGGCTCAGTCAAAGTACAAACCTAAATGCAATTGAGTAATAAGACTTGAAAAATTGCACATACACTCTTCATTCAATATGACTGATCTTGAGTTGTTTTCTTGAAAAATCTCAGTCTTAACCTGGAAATCTGGTAGAGATACTCCAAAATACATGAAGCTGTAATGCACAGTTTTCAAATTTGCATTTCTTCTAAACTGTGAAAACCATGTGTCCCTTTCCTTCCACTTTACAATTATGTGCACAGTTTTGTTTCGACAACACAAGATCCCATCACACTGATTGTTGATGTCATAAGCTGTTAAAATGTAAAATAGTTAAATGGGTGCTGTTGTTAGTGTGTATGTCAATGTCTGAACTCAAGATAGATATATAAAAAAAATAAAAACTACAGAGGAAACTTAGAAGATGATTTATTTTTAGAAAGACTTCCATACCACTGGAATCTCCATGCTCTCCAATAATCCAGCCGTGGCAGCTTGCAGGGTGGAGGTGGAACTTCTCTCCCATGAGGTGGCGGAATCGGGCGCTGTCCAGGTTAGTGCCAGAGCCAATGACGCGGTGACGTGGGAAACCACTCAGCTTCCATGCCACGTAGGTCAGGATGTCGACTGCAAAAGTACAAAATACATGATGAGCACATAAGCCAGTATTTTTCCAGAGAGGATACACCTAATCTCACTGATCATCTGACTAACCTGGGTTTGAGACCACCAGCAGGATGCAGTTGGGACTGTATTTCACAATGTTGGGGATGATGAATTTAAAAATGTTAACGTTACGCTGCACCAGATTAAGGCGGCTCTCGCCCTCCTGCTGGCGGGCCCCGGCAGTCACCACCACCACCTTGGAGTTGGCGGTCACACTGTAGTCTGGCAAAATGACAGAAAGAGCATTATGTGGTTTGTTGTTTAGAGCTCTCCTGGCAGACTTAATATATTTCTCACCTTTGTCGGCCACAATCTTGTGCGTCTTGAGGAAGAGGGCTCCGTGCTGGAGGTCCATGGCTTCACCCTTCAACTTGTCCTCCATTACGTCAACCAGGGCCAGCTCATCACACAGATCCTGAGTTTACACATGCGGGTCAAACTTTTGTTCTGTCACAGCTGCAAAAAGCTTGCTCAAATTGACCAATTTGTGATAGTATCATTGTTTGTGTGTTGTTCATAAACTTCAGACATTTTTCCACTATCTAGATACGTTACAGTCTCAATCCTCACTGTAATCTAATTTTAGCTTTCTTCTTGTACACTCTACCAGCTTCAAAGACCATGCAATCAATAGTTCTCCTGTCGACTGTTTCCTCTACCTAAGCTGTGGATGTCTGCAGCTTTACAGTACTTAAAATACACATGTATTTACTATTATCAAAACAAAGGGGACTAAATAAAAATGCACACCACACTTTTCAGATTTTCAAATTACATTGAATAGACAATGGATGACTAATGACAGGCTTTTTCTGTCGTCCACTTAATTATTCTCCTCATTGTATGCTCTGTTGCAAAAAATACAGATGAAATGAAATACCTCTGCAGCTGCAATGTCACAAAATGTACCACACTGGTTCTAGTTTTCAGCCTGCACCAATTTATGACAGTAGTATTTTCTTTACAGTGCAAGCTGCTACTTTCTTGGTGCGTTTTCACGCTCTGTGTTTGCAAAACTCCTATAAAACGTCATCTGGAGCTGCTCATACACACCTTGAGCAGTATGCTGATGGCGGATGCCATGCCCACCATGCCGACTCCGACCACTGTCACCTTGTTCCTGCAGCCAATAGGCTCCTCCTTCATCACATGGCTGATGAGCTTTTCCTGAGTGGACATCTGTGGAAATAAATTACACATAGGGAAGGAAGTTGGCAGATGAAAGGCAGCTGAAGCAGAGTATGAGGCTTTTACCCGTGGAGTTACACCACAGAATACGTGACTTATTTCACATCCCCCTCCCCAGCAGGCTGAGTGAAACCAGGATTTCACTATTAGGTCATCACTACCAAAAGTGTGCCATTTCTGTAAGCACAAACCCTCTCGTGTCTCATCCCCATACTATGATACAGGTGGGGCTCTTCAGAACCTCTGTTCTCCTCAGTGATAGCCAATGCCCAGGGAATTCACTGCAGCAGGGACCATCCCCTCCCCACGTCACACACGGCTTCTTGCTTCCTGGTTGGGCAGGCATGGCTGAGTGTTCCCGCTAGCAGATGTTTACGTCACTGCCATGACAAGGCTGGTTTTCCGCTGTAGTGTGGAGGCAAGCACGTAGTGGGGGGTCCTGGCAGGCTCACCCCCTGCTAAGGGTTTTTAGTTTCTAGGTGTTGTGATTCTTCACATTATTGGACACTGCAATAAGCATCATGGATGTATTTTAATTATTATTCTATCACTGTATCCTCAAATGAGAGGTCTTGCCCCTCATGAGGAGACTCTTTGGGGTTACAGGATTACTCTGCATGTGCTATACAGGGTGGAGGTCAGAATGGCTCAAATTTCCTCTGCAGCGGGCAGCATTTAAATGAAAATTAGTTAGAATGTAAAAAATTAGGAGAAAATGACAACAAATGTTTTATCGTGAATAAATATTTTATATATGTTTCATCAAGTCCTTTTAAGCATCACAGTTACAGACATGTCTCTCTCCTCATGCTGCTTGATGATTAGCACATGTTGAACTCTTCAGGTTTTCATACAAATCGAAGCAACTGTGACGCTCCGTCTTCATTGTAATGGAGAAAATTCATATCCAGGAGCAATTTTAGTTCAGCTTTTCTTTTTAGAAGAATCAGTCTAGTATGACCAAGAATCATGTCAGGACGCTGGTCACCTCTATGTGAACATAGAGGTCGTACCCACTGCGTAAACCACAACAAATGGCTGCAGCCATTGAGACACCGCAAAACCACTATATCGTCTTATAGTGGTTTAATTTGAAGGCGAAGCACCGGGAAATAGTGGAGCTACGGCATCAGCAAAGTGACGCCCAAACCTTCTGATCATCAGGTTGTTTCAAAAATGCAACAAATGATACCCAAAGAGGCAGTGAATAATAAATAATATGTTTCTCTGCATCGTTGGTAAATGTTAAAACACAGATGCCTTACCTTTACGGTTTAAGTTAATCAGGTGAGAACACGAGGTGGAATGTCACGGCTCCTTCTCTCTTTCCGCACAAGTGCAGCTGCTCTTATGGAAAGGCTGTGAGTATTTAAAGGCAGCCACCGTTTGGGGGCGGTGGCATGCGCGCTGATGATGATGATTAAGAGGACGTCGGGTGGGATGATGATGCTGCGGCCGTCTGGCGTGTGGAGAGTCACGTTTGCTGCAGGATGAGCCACAGATCGGATCAATTATGGAAAGATGGTCGTTTTGAAAAGAAAGAAAAAAAAATCATTTACAATTTTATCATAATTTGATTCATGAAAAGGGTAAAATTGAAAAGAAAAAAGCAAAATACACCGTTCTCACGTAGCCTATGTATGTGGTGGAAACACTGAGCTGGTGAACACGACGCGAATTTCCTGCCACGAGTTTATGACTCATTCTGCTCAGCCGCTTGGGTATGGGTAAAATTTCTTAATAATAAATGGGTGTATTTTAGCTATACAGAAAAAAAAATACTGTTATAATGTCTTTAAATTGCATGTGAAGTAACATTTATTCAGAGTTGATATGAAACCAATTTAAGCATGTTTTGATTGCCTTTTTGGTAAGAACAGCATTCTTGCGCCATCTTGTGTCCACTCAGAATTAATGCAAGACAATGTTGCATTTTTCTGTAGCCTCTTCAGTGTACATACAACTTTACATCTCAAAAGAAAGTCAGCCAGAGTAATACCATATTTGATGTTGTATTTATTTATATATATATAACTTTAAAAATACGTGAAATTTGGAGCAGAGGATAGTGATTTCACATAATTCAGCTCAACACTGCTCCAAAAAACAAACAAAAAATAGAAAAAAATGTTGCCTGAACAAAATAGGCTGCTCCAAATTTCACATATTTTTAAAGTTGGGATGATAATACATGCAGCTACTATTTTTAACAGCAAATTATAAAACATCCACGTTCTGGATTCAATGATTTTCCTCCTTCAATAAAACAAATGAACAGTCTCCAAAGACTGACCTTACATGTCATGAACTCTGGGACTTTGGTCTTGGGTTTTGCATTACTTTGTGATTTGTCAGTCTTTTCATATTCAGTTCAGGTTTAAGATTCCTTGCAGTTTTTTTTCTCAAATACATAAATATGTGTTTTCTTCTGTTTGTTCTTTGTTAGCTCTTGGTTCACATTCTATAACATTCAAGTCTGTGTATTGTTTGCTTGTGTCAGCGTCTGTGTTCCAGATCTATTTCATAGCTGCCCTCAGTGTCTCAGCTGCCTGCACTCCCAAGCTGTTCTCCCATCTGTCTGGCATTCCAGTAATCAAGCTGCCCAGTCTAAGTACTACTTGGTTTTCCCATTCTGTTAGTTTTCTCCTTTAATGCCACAAGCCTGTGTCCTTGTGGTTCTGTCATACTGCATTAGTTTGGATTTGCCACTAGAATTTAGTTTTTGTACATTTTTTTGTTATTATTTTACAGTAAACTGTTTTATTTTTCACCTGTTTGGCTCCTCCCTGCTGTGTTTTATTGTTTTATGGCACAATATATTTCTTGTACTGTAGTTAGGGTTGTGTAATATTATTCCCTTTTATGTGTGTTGGGAATAGTTTTATGTATGTTAGTTATAAATTATGTTGATACTGCTTAAATTTTCTGAATATTTAATTTATTAATTGATTAGTCATGTCAGGTAGGCTTGTACTGTATTGATTTGTATTATACTGAAGAATATAGTATCCCCATGTGTATTTGGTGTAATTTTGATGCAACAAAAAAACATTCTAGCAACATTATAATTTACTACAGTGTTCTGTTGTCTTGAGTTATCGTTAATTTTTTTCTAATAGGATTCCCAAAAGTTGGATTTTTTAAATTTATTCTTTTTAACAAAATGTTTTTTTAGTATTTTGATTCTGATTTGAATGTGACTTGAGGTTATTTTTCATTCTGTTATGTTCTAAAGATAACATAGCAAACTGATTAATTGGCAGGTCTTTGATGTATGCGTGGATTTTAGATATTACCAAATTGTTGTCTGGAGTGGAATTGTTTTTCAAAGTGTTTTTTAATATTTTTGAAAAAATTCAGTCTTTATATATAAAGTAAACAAACTGGACAAGTCAAAGAGCTGCAGATAAAGGCCACTTCAAATGATTACATGAAAGTCTGGCTATATGAAAGCAAAACTGTTCATTATTTGAAATTTAATGTGAAAAAAGCATGTTCAGTAGTAAATGTTCTTTCTTGAAAATGCAACATATCCTATGACATTTCAATATATGATCAGTATTTTTTCAGTTTGCCCTGAAATGTGAATATAAGATTTATCTATTAGTCATTTTTCCCTATAAAAACACTTGCCTGTAGAATAATTGATGGAACCTGGTTCCGTCAATTAATCTATTAAATGATGGAACCAATTAATAATAGCTTGCTTCCATCTTCACATAGAAGAAATACGTCTTCACATATGTAAAGGTACATGTGAAGACAAATATGTCTTCACATGTGAAGATATACTGTATTTCTGAAAGATAATAAAAAATGCTCAGTCCAAATGAAAAGTTAATGACTGATGCATTCATGATGTTAAGTTCTTTATCTGTTTCAATTTCAAACCAATTTCTTACAGGTTTCGCCACATTTGCTATTTCCATAACAAAAAAGCCGCCTTTTAGAAGTCCTTGTTTTTAGTTATCATCAGCCGCTGTCTCAGTACAAGTTCTCCAGCAGGGGGTGCTGTTATACAGGAAACTGTATGGCTTCCAGTAACCATGAAACATGAGGTCTCCAGTATTGTGGAAACAGACAGTGTAGGATAACGGCATCCTTTTTTACAATTCAAGATAAAATTACAAAAGCAGATTTTGTAATTGCCAAAATCATGTGGCAAACACATGGACTATACTTTATTTTTTAAAATGTGTTTACGGTTTCAATAAAATGGCTAATTACCCCCTTCAAGATGTATTTTTACAGATTAGGTAGTACTTAAAGTTCTCAGGAAAAATGTTCTGATTCTGCAGTTGAAAGAATATCTCTAGGGCATGCTCTTAGATTAAACCTCATCTGGTTTCTTTCGGCAAGATCTAAAAGTCTCCTCAGCAATAAAGAAAGACTTAGGTGCTGTGGTGTCAGCATAAGGTGCAGCAGAAGATAGATGAAGTTTCATTAGACCTGTTTGGGATCAAACTCTGTGTCCTGCTGTTTAATGTTCTCATTTAGTCCACTGAGATTCACCCAAACAGCTTCTTGTTGCCCTTACTGTTGTTTGGCTTGTCTTTGTCTCCAGTTTGCTTCCAGTGTAGTCTCTGGAGTGTGTGCCAACACAATCACTGCGAACAGCCCAGTGGAATAAAGAAACATCAGTTTGCCATGTTAGCTCACCTTCTTACACCACAGGGGTCAGTTTCCAACATGTTGTTATTGCACAGGGCATTGGGACCGAGGGGTTTCCTGCTTTGAGTGATACCTGTTTCAAGCTGCCATGGTAATAGAGAGCAATCTAATCACCTTGTTGCAGCCACCTCTTCCTCTCGCAGCCCGTGTTTAGAAATAGAACTGTGGCAGAGGAACAAGGCCTCATCAATCACCAAGGGATTCTCCTGGGATGAAAATCATGCTCGCAACTCTGACAGAACACCATCCAGCTCGCTGAACTGTCCTCATTTTCCTGCTCAAACAGAAACAACCTGAACACGAGTAACTTAACTGGCATCATGCCAGATTTTTGTCGTGTCTTATGCTCTGATCTGTGTTTTTATTTTAGCACTTCACAAACATTTTCCTTCTTTTCCTATCTTAAAAAAATCACTTGAAGCTCATGTTTTTCCCCTTTTCTCCTCTCTTTTCTTGGAACATCGTTCCGTGGACACCTTCTGTTGAAGACTGATAACATCCCTGATGGAGTTCCTTTATTAGCCACCCACAAGCAGATTAACCAGAGCAATAATACACCAATCAACAGCAATTACACACTGTTAAGCCCAGGGAGATCTCTACAGGATCCTGTATTTGTATGATGATTGGAAGCATTTTAGTACAGCAAAAAATGATGTGTGTCTGTGTATGCGTTTACATGTGTCACACAAGTACATTCAATTAGGACTACTTAGGTTTGTGCCAAAGTCTTAATCTTCTCATAATACAGACTATCATGCTCTGAAGTGAGATGAGTTGAGATATTCAAAAGGAAAACTTCGAGTTGAGTGTAAACATGATTGCGACGGCTGTGAGCCAGATTAACAAAATCTGGTATAAAACCCATTTCCCGTCATTACAGCACATTAAAAAACTTGCATGAAGTGTTGGCATTTGCTACATTTTTGCACATCAAATCTAAAACAGCCAACTGGCATTCCTACTGAGCAGCTACATGATAATGAAAACGAGGGGAATCATAGTTTTCCCGCCTGCAGGCATTCATACACCAGCCAAGTGTGATTTCAAGAACAGCTGTATGAATTTACCCTCTCCCCTCCCATATTGCTTTTGCATCCACAAATCCTTGTGTACATGGATGAATACACAAATGAGCGTAGATAATACAAAAAAACAAAACACCGGACCAACAGCTTCTTCTGAGATACATGCTGGAGCAGCAAGAGGGTTCACGAACTGATTGGGTTGCTTTTATTTTTGTCATTTTCCCAGTGAACTAGTATAACTTCATTTTGATTAAATCATTTGGCTCTTTAAAGAGTGTTGTTGAGTGGAGGACAAAATATATTATATTTTTCGGAATCAAAACTTTTCAATAAATCATAAAAAATGAGAACGGTATTAATAGCCATAATGACCAGATGTGAATTTCTGACCATCTATCCCTGCCTGGAGATACAGTATATCATCCCATGTCGTCCAAACATTAATCCTGCAGTAGAAAATAAAACTCAAATTCAGCATTTCAATTGGCCACAAAATTAAATACCTTTTCTTTTTCGTTCCCAGCTCTAATTACTTTAGAGGATTTATGTCCCTAACATGGTTATTTGTTTAAGGGCAGTGCATGCTCATGTATATTGCATTGCTGTATGTAGCCTCGCCATTTTTTTCCATGTCAGTAGAGGAGCAACCAGAGGCTTCTGTCTCCCAGCCCAGTGACCTTAACGCCAGTGATTGATATGGGAGGAGTGTTGTGCCCAGTGAACGCATCGTCTGCACATTGCACATGTGCGTGTCGGTGTGCCGACCTGTGCCCACGGATGTGTGTGTATGAAAGGGTAAGGTTAATTGAAGTTGTTAGAGTGAAAATTATTCCCTCAGGGGACGTAGCAGGTGGAGACAGTGTGTGGGGTGCAGCAATGGGTGTAGGAAAAGAGAGAGTGAGATCAGGGAAGACCGAGGACAGCGAAGCGTACAGCGAAGGGTGGAAGGTTGATCTACGGGATTGTTTCTGCCGTCCTGTGCTTAGAGGTAGTGATACACGAGGGCAAAAAGATGAAATGGTTCATGTAAAGGTCACGTATGTCTGTCTAACCCTCTATGTGAATCCTAAGATCTTCCATCTTTTGTCTTTAATCTCCTTGTCTCTTTTTCTTCCTGTTAAATATGAACAAACTGGGTTTTTCTTAAAAAGTTTACACAGCAAAACTAAACTAAATCCACACATTCCCTCCTCTTACTGTCTACCTCATCACCTTCCTATCTCTCGTTCTGTCTATCCCATAGCCTGCTGTGGTCTCTCTTCTCTGCTCCCGTGCTGGCCTTCATTTCACAGATGACAGGTTGGCTGACTGTAATCCAACAGATGCCGGGGCGGGGAGGCCTGACCAACTGTTTTAACTCCAATCAGCTTTTATTGCTCTCCAGAGGAACCTCATATAACCCCCTGCCAGCCTGACATTTCAGAGAGAAGCGGAGGCTACAGAAGGAGAAAAGAACCTAGAGTGTATACATACATATATGTAACTCTATGAATGTGTGTGTGTGTGTGTGTGTGTGGTTTAAGGTAGGGGGGTGATGGAGAAAAAGGGTGACAGTCAATTCTTGCTGTGCCTGGTGTGGAGCCGAGCCGCTGGCTTCAATCAACTGAGACACATGTTTTTGTGTGTGTGTGTGTGTGTGTGAGGCAGAGAGAGTCCGTTGTCAGCAGGGATGGAGATGTCGCCGGTAATTCATCTGCCAGTGCTGCCCGCTCCCAACAGCTTGAGCCACCCCTGCACGGTCCACGTCTGTCGCCTCCCTCCTCTTCTCCATCCATCTCACTTGCTGCTCCCCACATCCATCCACGACCCTCAACCTCACGCCATCCCTCCCACTGAGACAGAGACAAAGAGCACTAAGAGTGACCATACACAAGCGCAATTTTGAAGCTGTTGTCATTACTGTAAACTTTCTCCAAATGGTCTCCAGTCTTTTGTTATGTTTAGGCCTTTTTATGTTGGAGTTTTTCCCTAAAAGTTAAACTGTGAAGGCAGGTTTCGCTTTTACAAAGTTAATTTATTTCAGTCAATCAAATCAAAAAGTGAAACATATATTCACATCGAGTGGTATTTTTTAAGTTTTATTTACATTAATTTTGATAGCTACGAATTTCAACTATATGTCAACTGAAAATCATTCGTTTTTTAAAGAGCCAAGCAATGATGGGAAAGATTGCTGACTTGACAGATGTTCTGCTGACTATCTTTGAAACTGTTCAAAACAAGTGTAAACCACAAAGGTAACCTCCAAACATGCTGGATGTTCACCGGATGCTGTACGCAAGCATAGTAATTGAAAGTTGAGTGGAAGAAAAAAGGGCACACAAGAACAATGTCAGCCTTGAGAGTATTGTAGCAAAGCTCATTAAAGACTCTGGGAGAGATTCACCAGTTAGTGTTTCCAGGACCTCCACACAGAGACATTCTCTGGGCAAAGACAACAACTGTTGCATTTCTTGTGATTAGCTACTCTTCAACCTTTTTGTAAAATGCTAATTCTCTTTTAAAAAATCCACTACTACGCAAAATTCACATTTTGCATGTTTCAGTATTAGCATATAGATATCTCCTGCTTCTAGAAACAGTGAAAAAAAATTGAGGGAATAAGTAAATGCTCTGCTGGTGTCTACAAAATGACCTGTTTCCAAATTGTTGAGTCACAATTTATTTATTTGGTTATTTATTTATTTTACCTAGTAATCCCAGGCCAAGCCCAGCCCCTCACCTGGCCACCCAAGTTGAGCTCCACCCACCTCATTACAGGAGACGCCAAGTTTATTCTGCTGGATATGCAGTGTAATGACTGCTGGAAATTGAAAATATTTTGCTGTCGGCTGCAATATAGAGCATTTGTCCATTCATTCTCTCCCAGTCACATAGAACAGAGCTGCGTGGCTTCATTTTATTTTTGTTTGTGATGTCCTTGACGCCAAAGAAAGTTTTTGCACAAGCCATTTTAGGAAAACTAGCAACACATTCGGCAGGATTTACCAAAAGACTTGGACTGAAGGAAGGTTCTGTCACTGTTCATCACAAATCTGCAGATGATGGCGATGTAAGTACATAATTATATCTTGTGTGTTTTTCTGCATGCCCATGATTTGTTTGTCAGTTAGCATATGCTAAGGCTGAACGATAGCCTCTGCTAGTCCTGTGTCTGACGTCACATTACTCACAATATTTACTGTCGGAACTGAAAATAGTCTGCATTGAGAAGATGGGCTGTTTGTGAAAACACGACCGACACTCGCACAGCACCGACATTGTCAGATTTTTTTCTTTCTTTTTTGCTTGTTCAAAGAAAAAAAAAGCAAGCATCCACAATATATATTAAGCTCATTTGCATAATCGTGACGTAGCCCTTAAACAGTGCATTCCTTAATAAGATCAAAACTGGCAGAACTGATGGGGTGAAATCTCAATATCTGAAAATAATTTTGTGTATTAAATGTAATGACCATATTTTGTGTAGCCCACAGACCTATCCTATAGCTTGTTCAAGGAAGCATAATAGTACAATTTTAAATTCAAAACTTTTATTAAAAAAAATTAATGGATTCAACCTGCTACTGAGGAAAAGCAAAAACTCATCCTTTACAAGAACGACTGCAACTATGATTGTTTTTAGATATTTACTTTCCATGTGAAGTTCATTGCTGTTTGGGGCTCACCACTGGCCTGGTGGGCCTTAGCAGTGGCTTACTTTGCCTTGCCTTTGCCTTAGGCTAGCTATGGAAGATGACTAAACAGTGTGCTGCCCTGTTGGTAAAGGAGGTGTGCAAACTATTAATAGCTGCTATATTAATAACTGTGCCACTTGTTAACTATTTTTTTCGTAACTTGTAATCAACATGTATATAAATTAAAGACAGGATTTTAAAGCCATTTTACAGTGTGAGATTTTGCTGCTGCTGCAACATCAAATAAATCTATTGAAAGGTTTTTTTTAGCAGATCGTTACTAAAGAATGCCAATAAATGTGACTAGAAATGTAGGCATTTTATGAAAAACGGATCTAGTGACAAATAAAAAAAATACAGATGTTTTGATGCAGTGATTCTATCAGTTTTATTGGCTAAGTCTCATGTAAATCCTCCAAGAAACTGTGAGTTGTTTGATAAATTCTACTTCTTATTCCTTGATGCCCTGCTGATGGAGTTGGTGTGGTGATGAGCACAGTTTTTCACAATGGGAAGTTTTCTGGAAAGAATCTTGGCTAAGTTTATGGATGGGTTTCCTAATCTCATTAGATGCATTTATCTAGGTGCTCTGATTCTATCCCATTGTCAGCAAACTTGTACGTTTGATTAATTGGAGACCCCAAAATAACCCTAGGTATGAATGTACAGTAAATGTTTGTGTGTCATAACCTTGAAGATGAGCTGGAACCTTGTCAAGGGTGCAACTCGCCTCTCGTGACATATAGGAAATTCTCCTTCTCTGCTGCATGTACACACAGACAGCAGATGGATGAATTTCTTAAGTCTGTGTAGAATGGGACATCTTCAACTCGGCAGGCAATTAAGATCAATATTAATAATAAATTTTTTTACTGGCGCTGCCATAAAAAAAGCAATATGACTTTGGCCATGAACAGGATGTTTATTCAGCCCTTACTAACAACTACCTTGCAAATTTTAAAAAATGTGCTTGTTTATACAAAGAGAAAATACATTTTACAGCCATTTTTGTTTTGTAATACTTATGCAACAAAACCTGCACAAAAAGGTAAGGAAGTTTACTGTTCCCTGATATATATTTCATGTTGCTTTTTTTTGTTTTGTTTTGTTTTTACAATGTTTGACCGTAACATTCAGATGTCATGGAAAATTTAAAGCCGATCACCTTATAATCGTTGTATTCTATCTTCAGCTAACATAATGCAACTTTCTATGTGAAAGTTTGAGGTTTAAAACAAATAGATTGGTGCTAAACCTGGCAGAGCAGAATGGAAATCGCTGCCAACATCATTACATTGTGACGCTGCTGGGGAATAAGTTGTAGCACCACTGTAGTCAGCAGGCTGCTCATCAGAAACCAGTACCAGCTGCCTTTTCCTGAAGCTGTTTTCCTAGATGGGTCCTGGGAAACATTTTGAATCAGCTCTCAAAATTCTTCTTCTCTACTTTCCTGTTCATTCTTTGGTTAATATTTTTATGATACTTGCAAATTCTACCATTTTTCTTTTAATATCTTTGAACTAATTCTTCTCCAATTATCTACTTAAAACTTATCTTAAATTATTGAATTTAAATGTAACCAAAAAAAAAGCAGTTCACTGTCTCATGCATCACCCCACTTCTTTGATATGTGCGTGCTGGTAATTATTCCTCAAAAATAGGACAGAAAACTCATGGGGGACCATGAAGGGAGTTGACTGTGGAAAGGTTAGTGGTTGCGCTTGGGGAGTGATGAATAATCAGGTGTCACGCCACCACAATGTACATGATACATGATGTAGTTTATGTGTTCGCTTTAAATAAGCCCATTAGATCATGTAGCTGGCACATATGCTGTAATCAGGTTTTAAAGGCAGTGGTGACATTGCCAGGAGCAGATTCCAAATTGGCAGGAGACGAAAGCTTGTTCCAGTGTGTAACTGAGTCCTTTTCAAGGGTACAATGGCAATGTACAACAGGGAAAAGGTTACCTGTGCAACCAATTCTAAAACAAATGCTCTTAATAGCACAAAATGAAGTTAATTCTGCATAACAAGTGAAAAGTATTCATACCCATTTCACTTTTCACTTTTTGTTTCATTACAACCACACACCTCATGTATATTTTGTTGGGATTTTATGTGATAAACCAACACAAAATGGTTGATAGTTGTGAATTTTAAGAACAACGAGGCATAGTTCTTTAGAATTATTAGAATTAAAAATCCCAAAAGTTATGTTCTTAACACTTCCTGAAAGTGTTAGCTTTTGGTGCGATTGCATCTGCAACACTTTTGAGTTGTGTCTATACCTACTACACAATAATAAACTGACATTTTGTCCAGTCTTCTTTCCAAAAGATGCTAGGCTCATTAAATGTAAGGCATCCATTTCAAATCTTACCACTGATTCTTAATCAGATTTAGTTTCTGAACATTGACTGGGTCATCCTAGCACATTAATCTGCTTGAAACCCCCATTGAATCCCTGGTTGTGTATTTAGGGTTGATGTCTAACTGGAACCTTTATCTAAAGCAGGGGTCCTCCAACTCCAGTTCTAGAGAGCCACTGCCCTTCAACTTTTAAGAACATCCTGACTCCAACACAGGTGATTCAGTTGGCTGAATCCCCAGCATGCCATCGAGTTTGGCAGATGCCTGGTAACGAGCCAGGTATGTTGGAGCAGGGAGAGTCTAAATGCCCCAGGTCAGAAGGTCTCGAGGACTGGAACTGGAGTCCCTAGTCTAAAGGGTTTTGCAGGCATCAAACAGGCTGATCAGGAACATCAAATTAACGGGAGAAGGACACAAATGCACAACATATTTTTTTTCCCATATGTTCATTCACATCAAATCTTGATTTAATACATTGAAGACTGTGGTTGAAAACTATATGCCGTAAATGTCAAGGGGTCTGAACAATCTGTAAATACTCTTATTCTTTCAAATGAAGAAATGGCACATTTGTGGAAGCCTAAGCAGAAACATGTAATGAACACCTGGTGATTATTGCTAATCACAGCAGCCTTTATCGCTGATTTCTCCTAATAAACCCTGGCGCGCTTCACAGCGAGGGGATTGTTATATTCCCGATGTCCATATGTGTTGTGTTTCTCTAAGCTCAAACTTGATAATGAGTGAACAGGCCAATAGGGACCATGCATGCTGACTGAGTGATCAGTGAATTTATCACAGCTAAATGCAGTTGTTTTAGTCCTTCGCTCTACGCTCCCATTAAATGTCCATGTGATTAGTGAGGCGCACACAGCAAACCTAATTATCCAGTGCCACAGCCAAACCCTTTACATGATTACCAACAGTGTGCTCCTTATACTGCAATTAAGGTTCTTCGTAATTGCAAAAAGGCTATGATTAAAGAGGAACTGCTTGATTTGAATGAGTGTGTATGTGGGTATTGTGGATGTAGAAGAATCTTGGTGGATGCGTCTGTGGATATTAAGTAATAAACATGTTTTGTGTTTTTATCAGCACTAATTCATAGCACCTTTGTGAATCCTCTTCTAGCATTAACCGTAATAGAATCCAAGTTATTGGATTTCCACCGGTTTTCTTGAGCATGTTTTGCTGCATGGGGGATGAAGTGCCAGGGTTTTTCAGCACTTAAAAGCTTCAGCGCGCAGAGGAGAAACAGAAGCAAACTGGGTCAAATGACTGTGGTTGGGATTTCACAATGAGGAGTTGTGTGATGCAAGAAATTCTGAAGCTAGATTTTTTTTTCCTGGCATTGCCCGATGTTCTGTCTGACAAGACTGAATGATAGTTCACGCCGTCTTAAATATGAGAGAGAATTTATTGTTTTATGAATGTTGTGAAGCGGTGAAAGAAGTCCCTGTTGGCAGTTTTTAGGAGTGTGAGAATGTGGTTTTCACCAGTCAGCAGGGGGCAGTGCAGCTGCAGAGGAGTGTCCCTGCAGCTGCGTGTGCAAGTGTGCACTCCCTGTGCATGGGAGGGGGAAAGAGAGGCTTACTCCCTGCAGTGAATTTTTCCTCTACAGCCTCACTTATGGGCATGTCAGTATACAGCTACCATTCAGTAGTGACATTTAAAATGAACACCAGCTGGCCACTGATCATGCTACATGAACATGGGGGATGAAGTCCACTTCTGTGTCTTGATGATAGTTTGTTCCAGCACTTACACATTAACATGCATGTGGACATGAGAGAGTAAATGTCTCATTTTTCAAAATTCTCTAAAACATATATGAGTTCATAAGCATCTTTGTAAATGGTTCAATTAAAGTTTTCATGTGTTGCTCCTTTTAGTTTTACCTTTGGAGCGGTATCTGTTGACACTATGTAGGTTTGGTTACCCTTCACCTTTTATCCTGCCTGAACCTCAGCAGGAAAACCTGTATTTACTCCTGCATTATCCTGCACATCACGGATGAACATGATAGCATATACATATGTGTTATGGCCTGAGGGAAAGGATTTTGTGAGAAAACAAAAATCCTGAAATATTATCTACCCTGCATTCTTACCTTGTGGCCCCCTTAAGATGTTTTGGTTTATAATGAAAGGACCTCTTATCTGTGTAACAACGGCATGCTGTGATTGGGTAGGTCATGTTGCTCTGCTATATTTTCTGTTACATTTTAGAGTGAAAGCACATCTTTTGTTTTGTTTTAGTTTCTCAACATCTTTGCTTTCTGATATTGTAAATCTGAAAAGCCAACAAGTAATAATATTACTGATTTGCAGTTTTTTGTTATATGAATACAACAAACCAAAATATAGCATATGACATATAACATATGAACTAACTGATTTAAGTTAAAAAGGAAATGGCATGGCAACAGTATTACCTACTTTTGCAGAAATGATAAAATATACCAGCAAAAAAACTGTTTGGACATAGAGTGACACTGGTATCTGAAAAAGTTGAGTAGTTACTCAGGCTATCTGCTGCTATAGCCAGTCTGTTGTTGGATTTCTTACCTCTCACAGAATTTCCACTTTAGCTTCATAGTAAACTATAGCGCTTGTGATGTTCACGAACAAACTGAATCTATTGTCCTGCTCTTTAGCACACATCATTGGAAGCCGAATTACAGTTACAAGCTGTTTCTTTTCTTTGCAGTTTTACAGAAATGTGCATGCTAGCTCTTCCTTCACAATTCCACTGAGTGAGATGGAGAACAGGCGCAAGGGGAGGTGCGCAGCAGAATACACATACTCCTTGGATATGCCAATATTGCAGGATATCATCCAAGTTGTCAACACTGCCTTCAAGAAACTGGTTAAGTTACTTTATGACACAAAGTTTGTAGGTAATAGGTTACATTTGTGTTACCTGAGGATGATTTCTTAAAAATAAGTAAGTGTAAAAGGATACAGTTTTTGAATGACTGTTCATATAAATTAATCTACAATACCTGTACAAGCCTTCTTCAGAAGCAGTGGTGCTTATTTGTTCAACTGAAAATATTTCCAACCATTTGCAGCTCTCTTCTTTGTAATAGGATGAAAAGTATAGCAGCCTGCGTCCAGTCAGCTGACAAGTCATCTAATGTAGTGCAAAGGGTAGGAGCTGCAAAAAAAGAGTAGAAAAATAATTTCACTCTAACATTTTTTCTCTAGCATCTAAATAAAGGGAGATGATTAAGTCACAGGTATGGCAGAATGTTTTTGCATATTTGAAACTGCAAATCCCCCTGAAACAAACGCTCGTTCCCATTTCATTCCTTCTCCCTTATGCTGTTCTCTTGTATTTGTAAATATTTGCAGACGAACACTGGTAGTCTCCTCTGTATATTGATGACAAGCTACTTTGTCAAACACTAGGGCTGCCCAGTTCAGCCAGTAGCTTCCAGCAAACTGCTTGCCAGCAATAACCCATTTGTACAACTCTGAAGGGCTTTGAGTTCACCTGTGGTGAATGTTGCTGTATGTGTAACAATTGCTGCAGCTCAGGAAAAAAAAATGCAGCACTACAAGATGAATGGTTTATGTGCAGAAATTTAATGTAATAATGTGTTTGTGACTCTTTGTTGAACTGGTTAGACTCTGAAATAAACCTCTACATCCCATGGCAGTGGTTAAGCTCATAATTTTGTGCCACTCACCAGATACAAGGCAGTGAAAAAGTATTTGCTCTCTTATGGGTTGTCCGTGTTTTAGCCTTTTTGTCCAGATCAGAATGTCTTATATTGAAAATGCATTTTCAATATAAGATAAAAAAAACCCAACTAAACACACACATAAAAAAAAACTCAGAGTAAATACAGTTTTCAAATTGTGATTTTATTATTAAGAGTAAAGAGAAAATTCCTTATAGAGAGCCTGTCTGACAACAGCATGTAGGATAACAATTCTCAAAAACCTGAACATCATGCCCCAATCTAAAGAAATGTAAGAACAGGAGAAACTTTGGGTCCATTGCAATCAGAGGTATAATTGACAAATGGGGGGAAACTTGGAATAGCCTTTCAAAGCATTATTCCATATCAATAACTCGTCCAGGAGCTCACAGAAGAACGTAGAACAATATCTAAAGCACTGCTGGCCTCGGTTGCCTCTGTGGAAGTCAATATTCATGATTCAACTGGACAAACGTAATCGATGAGAGAGTTTCTTGGTAAAAACCATTGCTGACCAAACAGAACACAAAGCCACAACTTACATATGTCGAAAGCATCTCGATGATCCAGAAATTCTCTGTAGGCTGACTAGACAAAAGTGGAACGTTTTGGAAAGTGTCGATCCTGTCATATTATGATGTAAAGCTAGCACAGCATTTCAGCAAAGGAACACCGTACAGACAGTGAAAAACGATGATGCTGGTGTGATGGGCTGCGCCGACTATGCTGCTACTGGATCTGGATGAATTCTCATAAATTTTGTTCTACAGCTGAAAATCTTGATGAAAAATCTCTCTTTTTGAGAGCTTAGGCCGACATTATAGTCACAGGTCCTCAGAGCAGCTCATAAAAACAAAATTAAGGCTTAGCTGTGGCCTTATCAAAGTCAGGATAAAACCTTAACTGGGCCCTTTATGCTGAAGTCCTTCCAGTGCGGTTGAATTGAAACAATTTTGGAAAAATGACTGTGGTAAAATTCCTTTACCAATGGTGGTAAAACTTTACTTATATTTTGGTGAAAATATTTTCTCTCATGGGGCCAGGTGAGTTTGTACAGTTTGTCTTCTTAATAAATAAAACCATCATTTACAAACTGGACTTTGTTTACTTTGTTATTGCCTGATATTTAACGTTGACTAATGATCTGAAATATTTATGACAGGAAAAAGGACGTATGAAATGTGAAAACATTTTTTTTACAGCAGTGCTTGCTGATGTAAACCTCACTGTGTCAACATCTTCCTCTGTTTTTTTCCTTCTGGTGAGTCTCTTTTTCATTTCTTTGTTTCAAGCAAACACAGAAAGGTGAAATGATCTGAAATGCAAACAATTATTCATTGTATAGACCGCTCACAGATTAAATCCCTTTTCAATATTTACACAATGTTTTTATTGCAAAATTGTTGAATCTGATCATTGGTAGAAAAATATGACATATGTATTAATTTACCTTCCACTGTAGCTGACACTGTACTGCTTACTACAAACAACTGCTTGGTAATTTCTACCCTGCTTAATATTTAATAAACGTCCAGAAGACAAAAGGCATTTTTGTATTTTACTCTTGTTTAAATTTAGCAGTTTTATGTCCACATTGGTAAACAAGCATAAATACATATTTAAAAGCAAATCCGCACACACAGTTTAGTCTTCCCATTCATTTGCTTAGGAGGCAGCCTTAGGATGTAGGAGGCCACGAAGCAGAGGAGACGGATTGATAAGAAGCGTTGGGGTAACAGAGAAGGTGATTAAAAGCTCAGGCTGCAGATGTTTCTGGAACACTTCAAAGTGTAACACCTGCCAGCGCCAGTGCTGAGCGTGATGCATTATTGAGATGGTGCCCACCTGGCACCTGGCTCTGACATCACACGCCCTGTCCACCTGGCTCGGCGGCATGCACAGGAGTGGCATTTTGGGTCACACTTACAGAAAGCTGGCTCTCGGTGCGATGAAGGGCATCTGGGGGATACAGCGCACATTCCTAGGGCAGACCTCAAAGGCACTAAACTGGGGCATGTAAACTTAGTGTCACGCAAGAAAGTGAAGAGTGTGGGGAAAAGCTTTTCTAGTTGGGAACATGTTCTTGCTTGAATGCATTATTTATAAAACAAATGGAGTTTTAATTTTTTATTTGAGTTGTGTCTGCTTGTTTCAGCTAAATATAGAGAGATTATATGTAGGGGAAGAATCAGGAAGATTAAGTGTAATGAGCAAAGCAAACTGGGAAAGTTTGGAGTTCATATCTCATTTCTTTATTTAAATTCTGAAATCTTCAAAATTATGCAGGAAAATATTTCTTTAGATTATGTATTCTATTGTTTTGTCTTTTTAGCCTAGCATCAAAAAGAAATTAGGACTTTTAAAAATCTTTATGCGTCATATTTTATGCGTGAAGAGGTCAGCAAATAGTTATTTACATGACATACAAACAGGATGCAATGTAAAATATGACAAAGGAAAACAGAAAAGAAAACTAAATATGGGCTAAACCTGGGAAACAAAGAGATGCATAAGAACAAAGGAAAAGCTAAATGCTAATTCACCACAGCAAAAAAAAAAAAAAAAAAAAATTACCAGTACATGTAAATGGTAAAATAATCCAAAATCTGTATTAATTCTAACTGAAAATGCAATAAAACTACAAATAAAATTCTGTTAACGTTAAATTAAGAATTGATATTGTTATTTACTAAAAATGAATTAAAGGCAAACAAAAGAGATAAGTCCTATGTTTGCTTTTTAAAATTTCAATAGTCCTCAAGGTCTTCGGGAAGTTGTTCCACATGCAAGAGCTGAGATAGGAAAAGTTAGTCTTTTTGTGATTCTTTCTTTATTTGAGCATTATACAAAGACTTTACGAAAGACTGATTCAGATCTGACCTGGATTCCTTGTACAACAAAAGTAAATCTGATAAGTATGTGGAACTGTTAGGAAAATTGTATTAGTAATTATCAAATATTTGTTGTAGCATGTAGCTTTGTAGTTACATTTTAGATAATGTTTCTGTGTGTTAAATAACTTTGATTCTATCCTGAGACTTCCCTGGGAAATAGAGGTGACAGCTACTCTTAGCAGCTGTTGCCTTGCAGGACTTCCTACAAGACAGAGGTGTTAATTGCTCCCAGCAGAGTTTTACATGCCTGACAATAAACTCTGCTCTGTGCTTCTTTGTGATACAAAGCCGTTGCTTTGAAGCTATGCAACGTGTCTGGAGAAAGAAAGATTTAGAGTATAGATAACATGTGTCTAGATTAGTGAATGTTATTTAGCGCTGCAACCATGTTTTGACTCCACCCTTTTAGAGTTGCAGCGCCCCGTGTGGCAGGGTTTCCTAAAGATCAATAAAAGAGAGGAACAGACAGATGTGTTGCAGAGTGGTTGGAGATTTGTGACTAAAAGCACCGCGGATCATGGCAGATTTTGAAAGTCATTTGAGGCACTCTTCAAATGACTTTTAAAAATCAATTCAGTTCTAAAATGAACAGACTTCAAAAGTAGAGCGAACTCTCATATGCTCTTTGTCAGTATTTGACTTTTGTGGAGGTTCTTTCTTTTTAGGAAAAGAAAGTGTTGGTGTTAAAATGTTCTGCATGTGTTAAAAGTGCATGTTAAAGTCTCTCCATTGTACTGAGAAAGAAACAGTCAAACTTTAGGATTGTGTTTCAGTTGATAAAATATACTCTTTGTAATAATTTTAATGTGAGATCAGAAAGTCAGAATAAACCACAACACAATAAATACAACGCAGATTTCTAATTTGATCTGAAAAGTTAATTCTCTGAATTTTATTTTTACTGTCATTTTATTTTTCTGAAGGTCATTTCACATTATTAAACTTTTAAATCAACTGAATGAAAACAATTCCCAAACTCCAAGGATATTTTATTAAGTTTTTCTTAAAGATCTTATTTTTACACACGTAGGAAGTTTATTTAATCTGGCACATATCTGACTCTTAAATTATTGACATTCTGTCTCCTTTTAAACACATGTAGCAAAATATGCACTTTTTTGTTAAAGGTGCAGTTTGTAACTTTTATAAAGAATATATATTTTTTACATATTTGTTAAAACTGACAGAATGTTATGAGAAAGGTAATCTGTGAAAAAGAGTAATCTCCCCCACCTCCTCCATGAGCTAACTACTGCTGTCTGAAGAAACGTGCCGCTGCTGACCAAAAACAACAGACCAGAACCAGGAGGAAGGTCTTAGCGCTGTCAATCAATGTTGCTCAATGTGCTAATGGTGGAGAAACAATGTACTGTTACAGAAAAACTGTTTATCCGCCGTCATTGGCGGTCATGCTAGCTAGTCTGAACATTTTTTTTCACGGATTATCTGTCTCATACCATACAGCCACAACATAGCAAGTATATGTAAAAGTATATTTTTCATAAAAGTTGCATACTGCAGCTTTAAGTACAAGAACATAGAGAAAGTTTAGAAGCAGCAAAATTCTAAAGAGAAATGTAAACACAAAACCATTGATCAAGATCAAAGCTTAAAAAAGACTGACTCCGAAATGAAAGAATACACACACACACACACACCCCCACAGAGTGTGGGTGTATATATATATATATATATATATATATATATATATATATATATATAATATAAACTATTTTGTTTCTGCATATTTCTCTGTTTAATATTTCAGCAGCCCCCTTCAATACAAATATTTTAGAGGTCACTTAGTGTGCTTTTGTGTGTGTGTGTGCTTCTCCTGCACGTGTCCCCTGACACCTGTACTCTCGCAGGGTGTGAGGAACAGACAGAGGCCAGAGCTGCAGTCACAGGTCTCAGACCAGTGGGGTGTGAAATGAATCGCAGAGCCAACATACTCTGCCCCTGCTGCACACACTTGAAATAACCGCAAGGCCGTGTTTGTGGGCCCTGCGAGAGTGAGGGGAATAAAGGATAGCGCAGAGGAAGGACACAGGAAAGAGGAGGGATGAGAAACTGTCATGCACTGTGGTTTTTCAGCAGCATTAAAACCACCCTCAGTAAATGGAGCTTGTGTAAATATTCATGAAGGCTGGAACACTTTCTTGTGCACAGTGCTGTTTGGAGTAATTGTCGTTTTGTTTCAGTGATGCACTTTAGTTCAAGACCTTAAAGCTACATAGCTGTAGAACACTGCCCACAGCAAACATAGCCCTAAGAGTTCCAGGCTTGCTGTGCTTCAGTTACTGTTGGCACTATTTATTCATCCAGACATTTTCACCTCCAAACATTTGTCTAAATCACCTCCCACGCTAAAGTATCTAATTATGCATATTCATCATCAACTTTAAATGATCCCTAACATTAATTCCTAACATATTCCATGATTTGCTCCAACCCAAATTCACATTGCGCTAAGATGCTTAAAACAAAAGCTAAGGAATGTGATAATCAGTTCTCTCCTTAAACCTGATTTTAATTTGAGCATTAAAAACGCCTCATTTTGTAGCCCTTTTAAAGCCCTGGATTATGTACCTTAAAATGCAGATGTGATGTGAACTGTAGAAATTTAATATGAAAAGACTAATGATAAACTTGATCTATCCAGTAAACAAAATTGGCTAAACACATAAGCACCGAGTCAAGAGCACTTTGGGGCAGAACTACAAAGAGAAAACAGAGTAAATGGCAGCAAGAGCTCGTTTAAAGGGTTTGTCAAGGAAATACTTTTAAAGATAGAAGTAGTAGTTTCAATGTCAAATAAAAGTAAAAAGAGAGATACAAAAAATAATGGCGAAAAATGCATTAATGAGTGGCTCAATTCTGGAATGAGATACATTTAAACAATGCAGCTGGGGCAGGTGTACCTTTTATAGAAAAACAAAAGAAGTACAGAAAGTCAGTGGTGGCCAAAGCTGTATCAACGACTCTGTTCTGAAACAACACAGAACTGAAATTATTCTTATTAAATATTAACACAAGTGGTAACAAGAATCCCTTTCACTTATTAGGGATTCGCTTCTCCTAAGATAAACAGCATGTTAGTGTCAGATTACCGAGTCGTGCCTAAAAGATAATATTAAAAAGGAGATAATTGTTTGAAACTTAAAAATATTATGAACTATTTTCTATAATAATTTCGATAAAGTTAAAACCTGTTTTTGTAGCATTCAAGTCTTGTGCTGCTCCTCTTCAGCATGCCATCAAGTTCTACAGATAATGCAAGTATGATTTGATTCAGGTGCATTGGACCAAAAAGAGCGAACGGTCTTTGGACAATGTTTTTATAGAAGTATTATCGGATGTATATTGACATTAATTATATTAAACTTTCACAATCACAAGTTGCAGCTGTTATGTGAAAAGAAACAACTGTTCTGAGGCAAAGGAACTGGTCAGCGGAGACGGTTTCTGCTCTTCGATTGGCTGAACCCACTGCTGATCCATTCACGGCCGCTCGGCAGCACCTCCCACAGACGCACAGCGGCAGCGCTGCTTTTCTTTTTTCTACTTTTTTTTTTTTTTTTTTTTTTAAACCCCCACAATGATATTCAAGGCACTTGCGACTCGCCTGCGACTGTAGAGAGGGGGAAAGCACCCAGAAAAAGAGAGAACCTCACCTCCTCAAACAACGAATGAGGTAGGTAGGGAGCAGGAGGCAGAAGAAGCGAGAGGAAGAGAAGAGAAGAGGCTGTGGAGTTAAAAGAGAGGCAGCAGCGGCGGCGGCTCAAGAGCTCCAGCGAGGAGTGTCTAATTGCGTGCTCTTTATTAGAAAGTGTCTAATTTGAAGAGATTCGACATGTCATCGTCCGGGAAAGACAACAGCGTTGCCCAGCACGCCAATTACGTGGGACCTTATCGTTTGGA
Organism: Xiphophorus hellerii; assembly: GCF_003331165.1. Lineage (NCBI taxonomy): Eukaryota > Metazoa > Chordata > Actinopteri > Cyprinodontiformes > Poeciliidae > Xiphophorus > Xiphophorus hellerii. The sequence goes on from NC_045673.1 coordinate 16,129,070, forward strand.
GAAGACGCTCGGGAAAGGACAGACAGGTTAGTTGGGACAGCTTGCTGTCCGCATCCTCCTCATCCCCCTCCGGTCCCCCTCTTTAATTGCACAATTTGTTTTCATCGCGCTCTGCAGCCGAGTTGAAATTTGGTGTGCACAGGTGAAAGGTAACTAAATGCTTTAGTTACGAAACACCTGCCCGAGTCCTCGTGTGACACTGGTGCGTTTTGTCATTTCCAGCAGTGATCTGACATAATCATTGTTCACATAGTAGGATGAGGAAGGACTTGTGTCTGATGTTGCTTTACATGGGTTTTCCTTGTTTGTGCGTTGGCGTTGGATCGAATCTGCGTGTGGAACAGCGTCAAACAACAGACATGATGACAGTGCGATGAGCAGTGAAAATCAACTTTTTTTTTTAATGTGTGTGTGTTTGTTATCTGGGACGGCTCCTCCTGCTTGTTTGCGCACCCTTTGAGTCTTCTGTGATTGGAGCACAACGCCGTTAATCCCGATTTGCCTGATACATTGATCTATTCTTAGTCCGCAGGCACACAAGGAGAGCGAGAAAGAGAGGCAGGCGTTTCTCCTACAGGCAGCGACTGCAATTCGGAGCAGAACATCCCACCTTGACACAACATGAGCTGCTTGCAGAGCCACACTAATCTATATTCATACATCCCTCATGGGGATGTAAGTGTGGGCTTCCCGAATGAGAAGCGCATGCTTTCTGTCAAACCTGGACAGCAGTGACGGTGCATTTTTCTGAAGTTGCATATAGCACATGTGCTGTGCAGTCAGAGGATGCCCTGGGAACAGGAGCCAGTGATGTTCCATGCTCTCCTGAGGAGATGCTTGTGTGTTTCAGTGCAGCCCCGGCGCTTGCGACTGGACAGCCAGGATGCCTTGAGCTCAAATAGATGCAGCAGAGCCATGTGAAAGGAGAGGCAGGTACAGTCCCGCAGTCCTGCCTGTGTGTGTGTAGTCAGAAAATAGCAGGACTGATTGCAGCTCCCTCTCTCAAAGCTCTCCAGCCTTTAAAATGAGGGGAGAGAGTTGGACTTTTCCTCTCTTCTGCGTCTATCTATGGGTACATTTTCCTCCCATCTGTTGTCTAAAATGGCTACAATAGGCGTTACTTTCCCCAGCTCAGTCCAGCTGGTCACGCTGAGTTGCCATGTGTGTAAATGTTTTTTTTTTTTTTGTGCACTCCTAAGCAGTATGCTTTCTTCCAAATATTCTCCTGGTCTCTTAATTCACCTGGCCACCAACTTGCTGTTTAGCAATGGGTAATTATCTACACTGTGGCCCTGTGGTCTTGTGTATGTTTGCCATTATAAATAATGCCATAGACATGCTTTCTTTCCAACATGACAATGAAATCACTGTATTCTAATAGCCTTCACAGTCACCATATCTCAGTTCAGTGGAGCAAGTTTGATATGCAAACCTGCTCTACTGATATGCAGTGGAATCAGAGATATGTAACATTAATCAAATTCTCTAGGGAATATTCTTTGTGCCTTTTTTTGAACCAATGCCATCAAAAAAACGAGCTACTTTTAAATGCAAAGGAGGACTGAGCTAATATGACATTTAGTTTTATTTCTATGTTTTGTTTTACTTGTTTGTATTAATATCAAGTAATAGTAAAAATAGCTTTATAGGCAGTAGAAATAATAGTTTCTGTTTGTTTTATAATTAAATTATTTTAGATCTGGTTATACTTTTTCAAATAAAAAAGTTAATAAAGCAAGAAACACTGGTTATGATACGTTTCAGTACTGTATTGAAGTTGCTTTTTGTTTTTTGTTTCCATAAATGCATCCCCCTCAATTTTATTTTGCTTGCAGGAGGAGCTTTTACTCAGACTCGTCTCGCTTTCTCATTGCCCACTGCAGCCTCCCTAATGGGTGTTTGTGCTAGTATCGAGCTGGTATCGTCTGCTTGGTACAGACGTTTAATTATGTGGTGTCACTGAGATCATCGTTTCTGTTCACGGGAGAGCCGGGGCCAACTCTGATGGATTTTTCATGCTCACTTCAGACGTCAGTTCCATGTGGGTGTAAGAATGCAAGCTACAGGTCAGCCAGACATGATTGACTTCAACATATCAGCGTTTCAGGACACACTGGTAAAATTCACTTTCACGTGGAACACATTTGACCGAGTTTTCAGTATCATTTTACTTTTCTCCTTTGAACCAACTGAAAACACAGCATTATCTAAGTCTGCTTGTGCTATGTTGGAAAAAATGATTTGGCCAATGGCATCTGAGTTTTTCTTTTTTCTTGCTGCTGTGGTTTTACCCATGCCAAATGTATTCAGATTAATGCCGGTGTGTAACATCCATTTGCCTGTTAACCATTTGTTAATCTGTCAGATCTTTTTCCCAGGCCTCCAGTGAAAAGGGTTGGCCTGGCAACTATGAGTGCCCAATGGGCCTGGCTCGGTTGTGACTGGCAGCAGGGACTGTCCAGTGAGCTAAATCCCTTGTGAGGGTTCCCAGGCCAGGGTTGGCTTGCGTTGACACAGGAAGGAAAGCGGAAAGCGGTCGTCTTGATCTGGATCTTCAACTCAGGAGTTGTGTAGGTCCTTTTTTCATTAAGTGATTAGAGCATGTCCTGAGTCACACACACTGCCACCATGGCGGTTCTGATTTGGATCCTCATCTAATCCCCCTACACAGCTAAAATCCGCACAGCTCTCTCTCACAACGTTCACGTGGCACAAAGGTTGCATAGACTGTCCTCTCATAGCTTAGCACATTAGCAGTTCTTTGTCACGGCATACAACAGCAGATATTTACCATTGTTTCATTGCTAATAAATGGATGGTATGAATTCCAGGCATCTTCTCCCAAATGCTTGTCCTGCTAGTTTGAGCAAGTATTTTTAAAGGGGAGACCACCATTACCCTTTAGTTTCTGCAGAGTGTTTGTATGACTCCTCCTTTGTCAGGTGTGCATTCAGCCCTGAAAAGGTCTGCAGATATGGAGTGTCTGCATGGCTGCCTGCTGATTGGCGCTTAAGCTATAGAAGAATAAGGCCTGTGTTTCTGTGGTTGATTGGTAGAACCTGATCAATACTGCCTTTCCATTTGATGGACGTTATGCAGGTTTTCTATTGTATATGGCAAACATCAAAACATATTGCCTACTGACATTCAAAGTGAACAGGGATGTTATCTTGACATGTGCTGCCAACCTAAACATTTTATTGACCTATCTGACCCAGTTCATTTAAGCTTTAATTGTACTCTGTGGTGCTCGCCTCAAATTTAGAAGACATTTGGTAGTCCATAAAATAATCTGTGTAATTGTTTTGATAAATACATCTAAAACCCAGCATTTAATAATTGCTTAGTGTTGCGTCCAAAAAGGGCACAACATATTTGAGGACAGGTAGGCAAAAATAAGGGTACAAAAATTATTTTATTTTAAAACTCTCTTGACCTTTTCTTTTGGTTCAGCTGTTTGATTTTCTGTGGAGGAAAAAAAAGAGAGAGTTAAATACCCTTAGTTCCCCGTGTTCCAAAAAAAAGAGAGGAATAAACAAAACCCCAAAAGTATTAACAGAAAGTTGGACCTGGTGAGCCGATCAAAAACAACAAAATTGTAAAGCAGGGGTCCAACCCTATGCAGGGCCGTACCATCACACTGCCACTACTACAGGGCCGTCTATTTATTATGTAACTTTGACCTGTTTTTATATTGCTAATTTTTTTCTTATTAATTTATAAAAAATAGAGAAATTTTTATTTGAGAAAATAAAAAGAAATCTCAAAATTTGCAACATGCTGATGGCGGAGTGTCAGAGCAGGAACGTCCTAAAAAGATGGAGGTCAATTTCAAGGCATCAACTTGTGAAGTCAAATTTCTTAAGTTATTTTTGAAAAGTACAGTATTTTTTATAATGACTGAAGGTAACATTGTTACTTGATTGTGCTTTGAAAGGGCACCTTGTGCCTGGAAAATACTTAATAGCGTTAAGACTGGCTGAATAACTGCTTTGTTCAGTGTTAAACACTACCCTGAGTTGCCATTACTTTGTTCCTGAGGGTTGTTTTACAGTGGAACAGGAGGCCTGTTATTTTAAAAAAAACATTAAATGTTAATCCTTCGTGAATCCCTTTTTTAAAAATTGTTCTAAACACAAATGTTGACTGGCTGAGAAGTGGGGTTGGATTAGGGGGATCTTTTTATACTTTTCATGAAGGTTTTGATAGTAAAATCATTTCTGCTTCAGGGACTTTCAAATTTACCGTTTGACAAAAAGCTGTTTGTGACATTGTTTTGATCTTTTTGTCTCTTAAGCACTCCCTGTTGGGGTCTGAGGACTTTTTGTTTGGGGTTCTCTGGTACAAGGCTCTGGTACACCTGCCCCCGCCCATCCTCAAGACGTTCTACAGAAGCACCATAGAGAGCATTCTGACCAACTGCCTCTCTGTGTGGTGTGGAGGCTGCAGCGCCTCCGACTGGAAGAACGTGAGGAGAGTGGTGCGGACAGCAGAAAGGATCATCGGGGCCCCCCTTCCCTCCATCCAGGACATTTCATCCCAGCGCTGCGTGTCCCGAGGCCGAAACATCATCAGTGACCCCTCACACCCCCACCATGGACTGTTCTCCCTGCTGCCCTCTGGAAAGAGGTTCCGCAGCGTCCGGTGCAGGTCCACCAGGTTCCGAAACAGCTTTTTCCCACTTGCCATCAGACTGCTGAACTCTTAACTGGTCTGCACTTAAAAACTGGTCTCCACTTTATACCTTGCACATGTACAGAGCTAAATAACTTATATTTTACTGTCATTACTGCACTTTATATTCTATATTTATATTTATATTCATATTTTATACTGTATTTTATTTTATTCTGGAGTAACCTCACAACATTGAAAGCTCAAAACATTGTCCTGAGCCGTATGCAACGAAATTTCGTTCTGTATACACCCTGTGCATGCAAAATGACAATAAAGTCAGTCTAAGTCTAAGTCTAAGTCTAAGTCTACAAGGCACTTAAACCAGTATCCTGCTGTTCTTGCTGTCTTCATGTCAGAAGAAAGACTTGCCAAGTTGTAACTCTTTCTGTGGACTTCACTGGACTTAACTCTTTGCAGCTTTGGGGTCTGCTCGTGCATTTTCTTGTATATTGGTGTAGAAAAACCTCTGACGTAACCTTACTTGGCCTGTTTCATTAATGCAAACAGGTGGATACATTCATTTGAGTCTTGATATCTGGTAAATTGTGCAGCATTTGTAAAACTGTTACAGCAGTATAGCAGGTTTAGATCAATTGCTGTTCTCAACGATTTTATCTCTGTTGCAAGAAATTCACACTCGGCACAGGGTATTCCTCATAATGACAAGGGAGAAGGAAATGTTTAGTTTATGCTGTCAATAAAAAGTTACTTGGCAAATCTACAGTGAGGTATTGCATTTCAGTCTACATGCTTGTGTGTTGCCAATGAGTTGTGGCTGTGCTCATGTTCTCGTTGACCCGAAGCTTTTGTGCTGTTTAAGATAATTGTGAAACAGGTGAAAAGTTGCTATTCTAACTTGGGGGAGGAGGAGTGGAGAACTAAGATCTGCAATGATGGGCCTGTGTTGTTCATGGGCTTGTTCAAACATTCAGGTCAGAGAAGCCCTGACCCAAAGGCTGTTCCATGTTACTCCCAGCTGGGTTGCTCACTGTGTTAGCAGTCTGGATCAGAGCTGCAGAGCAGGAAGCCAAGCCAGCATGGTCTCAGCTGTTACACTGTCTGGTTAGAGCCAGAGCTCGACTCCCTCAGCCCTGAAATGCATCCTAAATGGTGGGATGCTGGTGTGCCTGTGTGTTAGCTACATATGCTGTCTATTTCTTCTGTCTTTTGAACTCTGTATAGCAGGATTTACAACATTAAACTCCCCTTTTGGGACCAATTAGGTATTTTTGAACTGAATTTTTTGAACTTTTATAAACAACTGCTGTGTATGAAGCATAGATGCTGTGCACACAATTATTGTCATTTTCAGGGGTGGCTGGTCATGGCCAAACTATACTTATAATCTGGATCCTCATGTCAAATTTTGTTGTTTGGGACTTCTGCTGAAGGTTATGTAAGTAGGCTCGTCTCCCTCGTCCTCCATGCTCCATCTCTCTTTCTCAGTCCCGTTTCCTCTGGCCAGTCCAGATTCATACAGGAATTCAGTCATGTGGTAAATCAGACAAGACCTCGGTGGAATTGCATCGATTGGAGGAATGTATGTAGCCAATGATTTTCAGAGATTAATGATGAGGAAAGAGGTGAAGAATGGGGGAGGAGCGAGGCGGGGGCAAAGGGAGGAAAATGGAGTGGGAATAGAGGCGAGAAAAACCTTGAAGTCCGAGAGGATGAAGTGGTCCTGAGCATTTTGACTCTGGAAGTTATTAATTAAGGAAACGTATTGATCATCATCCTCATGACTCTCTGCTTCTCCTTGATTTTTCATCTTTATATTGGGTGGGGGGTAAAGAGCACAATCTTTAGATGGGAGGTCAGTGAATAGAAACATCTCAGTGGGTGATCGTGGATGTGTGCTTAGGGGTTTTTGTGTGTATTTTTATTTTTTTGGACAGACTCCATCACTTTCTATTTGACTCTTAGCCTAGCCCAGCACACCCAGTGTCTTTTCTGCAATGTTATGTAGCATGGAGAACGAGGTTAGGACATCAGAGTGCTATGGTCTATTTCCCCCATGTCATAGTGAAACACGCCACACTCGGCACTCCACTTCGTCCATTTTGCCATCTGTCAAGGTTCCCACTTCTGTTTGACTCCTGATTTCTGTAATTTGATTTATTTTTCTTGCGTTACTTAGAATTTCACACAACTTGTTTTCTAGAGTGTAAAGAAGGGAATGCAAGCAGAAAAACACAATCTTGTTTTTCATGCTGCTGCAAATTCTCATCATGGTTAAGTGAATGTATTTTAGCTGTTGCTTCACAGTTTGTTTTTTTTCTTGTTTATTGCTGACAGCTATTCAGCCAGTCAAGCTAGATGTGTTTGGCATTTAAGACCTATAGCATAGCGTATTAAATGTCTGTTGCATGTACACAGCAGTAGGCTTAATCAGACTGTCTCTCCTCTTTCACCCAGTTGAGATTAACCCTTGCTTAGCCACTTGTCTGGCTCAGACTGTGAGAATGCTGGGTTGGTTGCCAAGGTTGGTTGCCTGGTTGTCATGGTTTCCCTGCTTCTTGATGGTTCCCAGTCTTCCCTCCTGAAGGAAGAAAGGAGGTACTCCCTCCTGCTCTCACTACTGTCAAATCACTGCAGTCTCTATCTGTGGCTCAATTTTTGTCCACCCTTCAGATTTTTGTCTGAAGGGTGGACATTCAAGGTTGAATCATAGCAATTTTGGGTGCCTAAAGCTTTGCATTTATTCAAATTGCAGGACTTATGTACTTGATGTATTATAATAATAGATGATCATATGGCCAAATGGGCGTAATTGTTTTCACATGCACGCTGCATGTGTACACATGCCTATGGCGGCTGTGTGTACTCAGACATACGGTGGTGGATCAGACCGGCTTGCCCTGCTCTGTGCTCTGTGTTGTGTTCCCATTTAAATCTGGGAGATTAGCACATGTGGAGAGCCTCAGAGTTAGTTGCCATCAGCTCAGCTAGCCTTGGCAGGCTTTCCTCGGAAATGGGGAAGCATGAGGGGTGGGGGTTCTTTATGAGTCTCCCCACCACTCCAGCGCTGCCTGTGCCTCTGAACTGTACCTTATCCTTCATCAGATATGTGAGTGGGCCGGTGACCTTGACTTTGGTGCAGTTTTCTGCCATTTCTTATTCATGTAAGTCACATGGGTGTCTTTGTCATTTGCTGGGAATTAATTAAAAAAAAATAGGTCCAATATTGTAAGGCTCAACCTCTAATTTGAAATATTTTTATAATTATAATCTTTTTTTAAAAATTACTAAGATAACTTCTTTCTAACTGTAGGTGGTAAGACTGTGTAAAGAGTATCTCATGGACAGAGTCTATTTGTATATTGTCAGTGTATTGCTACACACCTAAGTAAAAATAACATGGTCACAAGGCATTCAGTATACACATACAACTGTAAAACAAAAATGATCTAGCTGCTTTTATTTAAAACAAAAAGACAGCAATTATTCCTGCCACTGCTAAAATTCAAGTTAATAACTATGGATGTTATATTTTCACATTTGATTATTTTTCCTTTTTTTAGGTTTCTGAAACATTAAATATTTTTTCTTCTTAGAACCAACTATAAGAAGCAGGGTTTCTCTGCTTCTTAATTTAAAAACCCCGGTTGTTAAAAACATTAGTCTACCTTGATGCCAAAAATTGGCCCCATGACCATACACAATACTGGGTTTGAGGATGAGTTTTTTCCAAAAAACTAAGAACCTCTTTAAATTTAAACTGATAAGACTCTATCAGTGTATCATAATTCAGTCAAGATTTGATCTGTGTTTTTCTAAATATGGTGGTCTTAATGCCACCATGTGACAAGATTTCTTTTCACAATAGAAAACCTCAAAATGTTGTTAAATCTTTATTTACTACAGTTGTCCAGTTTCACTTTGACCCTGTTAAGTAACTTTTGACCAGATGACCAAATGTGGCCCAGATTTTTGAAACAACAGTGACTGTTTTTTTAACTTACTAATGGTAGAAAGGTTTAAATCAGTTGCAACTTGAGAGCTACTTCATTTCTAACTTCAAAATAAGCATTTCAAACATTGATACTGAATGGTGTCAAATCTAAAGTATTCCATTTATATCTGGTAAAAAATAAATACACAGCTGATTTTATTTAGTATTTTTTGAAATCCCATTATAAATCCTCAGCATGAAATCATGCTGGTGTGGCAAGAAATAATGTGAAATTTTCATATCACCCTGAGTTGGTTGTGTTGTTGCTAATCACTTTCCAGCTCATTGACGTTAAGATGTTTGGATGCATAGCTATTAATACAAGCTTATTAGCTTAGCCTATTACCTTCTGGCGGCACAATACATTATTTCCCCACTATATATCTATGGGGAGTTCAGCTCTCTATAAACAAGGTTCAAGAGTGAGAGATCCTTCAAAGTGGCGGTGTTTGTAAGCTCGACGTGCTGTGTGTATAAGCTGTAATTAGCTAAGGCGCTACTATTATTAAATCTTTTTGAACTGGGTTACACCTGATGCCTTCATGCATAATTTATTCGTTATTTTTAACATTCTGCAGGCTAAACTGGATGCTTTTGTGCTTTACAGGTTATTAATTCAATTAAAAACTTTTTAGGTCATGTTGTTATGTCAGACCATACTTCTGAATGTTAAGTCAGGTGAGTTATGACGCCTGTATATATATGGGTGAATACGCATATGGAATAACTTTTAAATTGCATGAACCAGTGAACCAGCAACTCCCTTTGGGTTGTTTTTCCCGGAAAACATACATTAATGAAATTGTGAGCTCATTTAATGAGTACCGCGCATGACAGATGGCTGGGACTAGGTAATTGTGATGCTTTCAAAGTTTTCAATGGCAACGACTTGTCTTGGCTCTTCTTGTGGATTAAAAAATAAACATTGCCCTTTGCTTGAAACACCTCGGAAATTGGGCATGTGTACCTTTCAGAGAATTTGCTATCACTTCTTCGCAAACCAGATACATGAACTGGATGATTCTCTCTGACTGATAAACTTGTCTATAATAAAGCCAGTGTTCAACATGTTCAGCTGGTCTTATTATGCTGCACATTTGAAAATTGGGGAATATTTTGGTTTTTGTAGAGTAACAGTGAAAGGTTTATTTTTCAGTTTTTATAAGTAGTTGGGAGCTTATATTGAAAGACCACCACAGACAACCTAGATAATAGTTGATGAAGCAGCAGAGGGGCAAATAAAAATAAATGTCTTCTGCCACTTGATCAGAAAAAGGGTAAGTGCTGTGTTCATGCTGCCAAGTTCCATCTGCTGTCATGTCCATGTATTGTAATAACTGGAAATGACATTTTGATTCTGCGAGTACAGAGTGCTTTTTTTTATTTATTTATTTTTTAAATGCATCAAGCACAATCTCCTATTTGGATTTTTATTCGACTTTGGCTGAGTCCACCAACCGGCGCTTAATTTTCTTGCTGCACTCTGATGTCACATCAGCTACCGGGAGACAAGCTAAAATATAAATCCTTTGCAATGGAAAATTAACAGTTTTCTGCTAAAAAGCCCAAGAAATTTGGACTTACTAAATACAGTATTTGACTATTGGATATCAGAGTCTGTAATGAAGGCTTTAGAGAAGTGGGAGTAATTTATTAGTTCAATAACTCTGTGGCCTTTACCAATACAGAAACATGATTTTTTTTGTTTAATTTTGTAAAGCATCAGAAATTGCTGAAGTAAAGGATGCTCAAAATTGTTTTTCCCTCACAGAATAATTTTTTTTCAAAATTCTTTTTTGGGTGCTTTGCTCTGTGCGTGTGGCTGAGTGTCAGTGTTTAAGTCTGTCCTGCATGTTGTTAAACAGGCTCTCTGTAGAAACAAAAGGTTGTATGTGAGAGCGGCACCTCTTGAGACACAGGCAAACAGAGAAAAAAGAAACTGAGTGAGAGGGGACAACCGCACCTAAGAAGTGTTTCTGAGGGAAGACAAATAAGTCACAGAAGTAAGGCATCTCTCAGGGTCATTGCCTCCTATTACTATTAATCAAAGCCAGCATACTCAGCTATGTTGATTCACAGAAGCACATTATGCACATACTGACACACACACACACACACCCCTGAATGTGCTGTCTGTGTCTGACTGCTGTGGAGCTCATACATTGCTACTGGAGGAGATTCAGCAATGGCAGGAAGAATTGCTCCGGGCAGCTCTGCAAGCTTGACACACACTCATACACACACTGACACATAATTCCTCCTGCTTTGCGGGACATTTGGAAAGATTGGCAAACCTTTCCTCACTTACCTGTCATTAACGGTACATTGTGAGTTTTTTTTGTTTTCATTACCTTTAATTCTGTATAAGTTACATGCATTGGTAAACTTGTCTTGTCAGTGCTTCCATATGAGTGGCAATATCAGCACAATGACCTGCTTTTATGAGTAATGGATTGTACTGTGGCCCGTTTCTGAACATGTTATTTTGGTTGGTCAGCTGTCTGCTCCCACTGCTGTTTTGACGCATTATAATTCTCGTGAGCTTAAATTAGCACTCGTCCATTTGGCTATGCATCTACGCAGATCTGTTGAGCACTGCCTGAGTCATGCATTACAGTGATCATTATGGCTTTTAGTCTGTGTGACATGTTTGACTGTCTGCTTTGCTGGAGTTACAGTAGCAGGTTCGCTGCTTTATCAACGGGTCTAATGAAACGGGTTTACCAGTACTTTCAACTCATGAGAGAAGATGATAGATGCTTGCCCTGGATCTTCATCAGAGCAAACAGTTTTTGCATATTGTTGCATGAGTTCTAGTAATATTTGGTCATTGCTTTATTACATTCAGTGTGTATAGTGAGTTAGAGTTGGGGTGCTCATGCTGCTCACATTTTTTTTACATGTCCAAAAATCCATGTTTTTTAGATTATCTAGTTATCAAATTGTGTAGTTTAGTGTTAAAGACGTGAAAGGGCTAAGCTTGTATGATACCATATATTCCACCATAATTGAAATGCAAAGCATGTACGTAGTAGTAGTGTGATGGGACTGTATTTTAGATATTGAACTTGAAATCATGCATGTTTCAAGTTCATTTCCATGGCTCATAACTTAGAATTGCTTGACCAGATGTTGCAGTTAGCGCTACCTGATGGAGAAAATCTGAACGAAAATATTGTCATTTCAATCTCTTTAGATCTCATATCGCATGTTATAAAAACTTTTTTGTGCCCTTTTTAATTGTTTGTTTTTTTTTACTTATCCTGTCCTCTAATATATTTAAGTTGTGCCACTTTGCAAAACACCCATATTGAAACATGAATGCGACAGCATTTAATTAATATTTTTTTCAGTGAATGAATGAAATTGATTAAATAACTTCCTTTCTATAAACAATTTAAACTGATTACTGTAGGTCTTAATGGAAAATTATAGCTTACATCTCGTGCCAAATTAACTTAGATTGAAGTCGAACCATTTCTTTCAAATTTCCATTAAGCTCTTCTCTCTCACGCCTTGCCTCTGCCTTCATTCTTGACCCTTTTCTCCCTCTCCTCTATCGTTTCCTCTCTTTGTCCCTAATAGAGGTATTCCCCTGCAGCCCCCAGACCTCGTACTGCTATTCTGCTCAGGTAAGGCTCATTTCATGCAGCATGATTAGATCTCACTGGAAGCAATTCAGGGCTGGATAAGCCACAGTGCTGTGGGCTGCCGTCCTAGCTGAAGGAATTCAATTAAATCTTTACATATACTCCTGCTGCAGTATATTCCTGTCATTCTGCACATACACACAAAATGCACATAAATGTCATCACACTCACTACTAATAAGTAGTGAGTATGACTAAGTGTGGAAAAATGTATGCACTAAAATAGATATTAATTTGACCTCTTTATCTATAGCCAATCATGTTTTCATGTAAAATCACTGAATAGTGAACAATTTTCATTATTGCCTCCTCCTCTTTTGTTATCTTAATATCTCATTTTATATTTTAATACGACAAACATAGCACATCTAATGAAAGAGCTATACTTTGTGTTGCTTCATGGGCTAACACTGGTAATTGGTTGGAAAGATTGCTTTGAGCAGAACATATCATCATATTTTAACAAACTACAAGGGAGTACAGTAATTGTAATTGGACAATGATTTAAATGTGTGCATAATTTCACTGTCTAACATTTTGTTATCAGTAATTAAGGTTCTCTGGGGTTTTTTAAGACTCAGAACATATGCTAAGAGTTTATGGTGCCATAAGCAGTTTGTCATATTAATGGAGGAGTGAGGCAATGGATAGGAAATGTCATGCCTTATTTATGTGCATAAATAAGTTAAATGAGAAATATAGACATTACTAAAATAATTTATTGAATAGTTTTTTGTGATTTTTGTTGATAGTTTAATTTAGGACTTGTGCACAGTATGGAAGTAAAAATCTGCCATAACACAAATGAAAGAGAGGAAAAACATTTAGCTATTTTTAAAGTATGTAGATTTTGGTATTGATAGTGACAGGACTAACAGAGTGTGACAAAGTTCTCATAGAGTGTCATATTGTATGGCATGACTAAGTAGATATTTTGTTTCTATTTTAGGTATCAGGAAATATGAACAGTAAAATTAAAGGTTTACACAGATTTAATGAATGTCTTGTGTGCTATAAGTAGGAACACATTAGGTGTTATTATGAAGAGTGTTTGATGCCCATAAGCTTACAACTGTTTCTGTAAATCTGGCATGTGACCTGAATTTATTACCAAGACACTTCCAGTGAAAAATCTCAACCTCTTATTTTCATGCCTTAATGAGGCTTTATGAAATATTCAGATCTTTACCTGGGGGAGCTCATTGTACCTGTGAATTTGTCTTCCTACACGTGCCCTGCTCTTTATTCTGTATTCACACCCCTGAGCAGGTATTTGCATTTTTTTTGATCGCTCATTTAGCATAGACAGATGCAACAAGACAAAAGACAGATGCTGCCAGACATTACCGAGCGTCTGCAGAGAGGTGAAATTCATGTCTGTATACATGATTTGGTTTTCCAAAATTTACTGCTTTAGCTGAAGGGGTCCAGTCTTGATCACGCCTATTAAGACCCTCAAGACACGTGATTGTTGCCTAGGAGCATGTTGGCTTTATTCTGAGTTTTTCTCTTTTAGGTTCCTGCTTTCGCTGTCTCTGTCTTTGACTGTCTTTCCTTGCACAATCCTGGCAGTCTGGCAGACCTCTTAATTGAAAGGCACATCACTTGACTTTAAACATACTATAAAAAGGGAGCTGCATGTGGATATCTCATCTGCTGAAGAGAGGGTCGAAGGTATCAACTGACCGTTACCTGGTGGTGAGTGGCTCTGATGGTGGAGGAGAATGGTAGGGAGGCCCACATGTATTGTGAGGGCCTGCTGGAAACATCTGGTAGAATCTCCTGTCAGACTGAACTTCAACTTCCACCTCTGGCATAGCTTTTAACAAATCCTGTAAAAGGCAGGGGACATTGAGTCTGAGTGGGCCATGTTCCCTGGCTCCATTGTGGAGGTGGCTTGCCGGAGCTCTGGCCACAAGGTTGTTGGGAATACCAACACTGTTTATGCTGAGAATGTGTGTTGCTGACCTCAATTTGGGTGTAGTGGGTCAATGGGCAGAATACTACAGTGACCTCCTCATTTTCATCAGCATGTCTTCCAGTGAGGAAGCAAAGCCTAGGAACCTCTCCAATATCTGGTGCTGATGTTGCTAAGGTGCTTAAAAAACGTTTCTGGGTGGCAAGACCCTGGGGGTGGATGCGATTTTTCCAGGGTTCTAAAGGCTCTGGATTTTGTGGGAATGTGTTAGTTGAATTGACTCTGCAATATTATGTGGACATTGGGAGCAGTTCCCATGAATTAGCAGACCAGGGTGGTGAACCCGATATTTAAAAAGGGGCACCACGGAGTGTGTTCCTACTGCAGCGGGATTATGCCTCAGCCTCCTTGGTTAGATCTATTCAGGGTTTTTATAGAGGAAGGTCTGCCGGATAGTCAAATGTCAGATTCAGGAAGATCAGTGTGGTTTTCTTCCAGGTTGTGAACCACCGGTCTGGCTCTACACTCTCAGCAGGATCCTGGAGTATGCATGGGAGTTCAACCAACCACTCTACATATGTTCTGTGGACTTGAGGAAGGTGATTGACCTTATTCCTCAAGTAGTCCTGTGGGGGGGGGGGGGGTTACTTTGGGCGTATGGGTACTAGGCCCATTGATACCGACTCCTGTATGACCACTGAAAGAACTTGGTCTGCATCGCTGGCAGGAAGTCAGGCTCATTTCCAGTTAGAGTTGGACTCCGCCAAGAAAGAATTTGTGACCAATTCTTTCTGAACAGAATTTCTAGGCGCTGTCAAGATGTTGAGGATATGTGGTGGTGTTGGAATCATGTCTAAGCTTGTTGCATTTGATGTGGTCCTACTGGCTTCATCAGCTCATAATCTCCAGCCTTGGCTGCACCAACTTGCAGCTTAGTGTGAAGCGAACATCATCAGAATCAATGTCTCCAAATTTGAGACCATAGACTTGAGCCGGAATAAGGTAGAGTACCTTTTCTGCATCGGGAAGGGGTTCTGTCCCAAATTAAGTTTTAGTATCTCAGGGTTTTGTTCACAAGTGAGGGGAAAATGGAGCACTGTACCGATCTTTTATAGTGAAGAGAGAGCTAAGCCAAAAGCAGAGGCTCTTGATCTATGCCAATTGATCTATGTTCCTACCCTCTTCTGTGGTCACGAGCTTTGAGTAGTGACCCAAAGAAGGAGATTCCAGATACAAGTGGGCAAAAAGAGTTTTCTCATTTGAACGTCTTGAGATTCTCCTGGAGGAGCTGGCCCAAGTGGCTGGGGAAAGGGATGTCTCAGCCTTTCTGCTTGGGCTGCTGACCCTGCAACACAACCTCAGATAAGTGGAAGAAAATAGATGGATGCATTACGAGACCAACACATTCACAAAGTTCTCCTCTGCCTTCTCTTTAAAGCACATATAATAGATTGCTAGTGGTATCTCAAATCAGTACTGTAAAAAGGTTTTACCAAACAAAACCTCACCCCACATATTTTTTCTTTTGTCTTAAGGACATAGATGGCATCTCACTCTAGTCTCTGGACTTTTGGAGAAGACCCTCTCTACTGCCCTCTTCCTCTTTGAAGATCACTTTAACGAGGTTCTCTTGTTGAATTATATTGTTGCAGTTTGTGAGCCTTGTATGAGAAGTGCTTTCTATAAGGCCACGGAGGTGAAAGACAAGCACAAAGAGCTCACTGGAACCCTCTCTAGAGGCTTAGAAATGTGTCCAGACTTCAGAGAGCTTCATTAAGTAAGTCCCAGGACTCACTTCGAGCTTATTCCAGTTCACACAGAGTCTCTTCGCTTGATATGACCCCTTACGCACATGCTGATCCCTCAAGAATTTAAGATTGATTGGTAGAAGAGAGTTTAGAGAGCCCTCTTTATTTGTTCAAACATAGGCAAGTCTGAACACGCTTGTTGTTAGTGTTCTCTCTGTGGGGGGCTTCTTAATGTTTATTGGCCAATGCAAATGAATGGTGCTCCTTCCAAAATAGCTTCTGGCATGTTACATTTTTAATGTTTCTTAAATGGGTTTTAAGTGCATTTTATCAATTGAAAAGGTGGCTTGTATTCGCAGTTTTTCAGTCATTGTTGTGTGTAGTTTCCCATTAAGAAGTCAAATTAAACACAATTGACTTCTGGAGGGTTTTTTTTTTTTTTGCTTCTCTTTGAGGAAAAGTGCAATATGTACAGACTTGCATACATACAAGACAACATGTGGCACAATGTGAACTTGGCCAGAAGAGCAATATAACAAAGATAAAATTGAAACAATGGAAATGGAATGGAAACAATATCAATTAAGGACATATATTAAATCACATTACATGTCCTAGTATTGTATCTAAAAACTGTGTAAATGTTTGCTGAAAACAACTACAAACTGATGATGGAGAGCTTTAGTGAGTGCTTGGTCACGTGTCATTTTTGTCTTGAGTTTTAATCCGAGGCTTTGATAGATTAAAGCCTCTTTTGTGTTGTGCAAACTAAAGCTTTGTACTCAGGCTAAACCCTGCATGAAAGCATGACTCGGCAATGACATATATCAGACATTAAAGTTCAAACATCTTTAGGCAGGTGTTTTACAAACAATAATTTTTTTTCCTCCCCAAGTTAAAGTAATATACTTGGTTAAATTAACTGAGCAGTTGATGGGTTAAAATTTATTTTTAAACAATAGATGGGGAGAAGATGTGGAGAGGGGAAAGACATGCAGGAAATGGCCAGAGACTAGGAATCGAACCCAGGACAACTGTGTCGAGGACTATTGCCTCTGCATATGGTGTGTGCACTCATACCAACTGAGCCATCCAGGACCTTAATGAAATTCTTTTCAGGACAGTTTTACTTGAATCTGACATTTGGCAGTGGTTTAAAACGTACATTGCCTCAATGTTTACAGCTTCAATTAGTGGAACAGGTAATTACCAAAAAGAGGGCAAACATTTTATTAAGTTGACATTGTGTTATTTTTAGAAACCTATACAACACCAACATTTCCTTTTGAATGCAGTAAAATAAAATCAGACCTTTTAAGCCTGCTTTTGTTCTCTGTGCAGATGTCTGCTGCCAAATCGACCTAATACAGTTTTGGAAGCCTTGCAAAATGAAAACAGGATGATTGATTTAAAATTTGGCTGTTCAACACGCAACCACACAGCTTAGGGCCTTGTTCGACTAAATCAGGCAGACCAACAGGTATTGTGGAGTTTCAGCTGCGGTTTAATGCCCATCATTAACAAAGCTTTAATCGAGTTCATATTAAATGATATTTGGACTTTGTTAAAATCTACAAATTATTAGAGAAAGCTGTGGAAAGTGACAGCTTAAGAAATACATGAATGCAATTTAACACAGGACCTGAGAAATTGGCTGAGAAGGTGTTTAATCGCTCCCAGATCAGCCAAGCAAATAATGGATAACTCAGTGTCACTTCAGACTGTACATTGCATAAAAATACACTCATACCAGATGGTTTCTTGTGAGTGGGTGCCTTTGCACGTGTACAGCAGCAATGGATTGTGAGTGTGATTAATCTCTTTGGGCCTGAGGTGCTGGGGTCAAAGTGGAGGTGCCTGTGGAGCTAATGACAGTGATTAAGATAGGGGTTGGTGGGGGCTTAACCTTCATCAGGTTCTTCTCCTCAACACGCTGTCATCTAACCAGACCAGTAACCTTAGCAGAGATGATGAGTGCAGAACAATACTGAGAAGAACCAATTTAAGTCTTTCATTTGGGAAAGGTGTCAGAATAACTAAGATCAAGAATGGTTTGTTATGACTGCACTGCTAAGTAAACTATTGCTTAGTTGCTCATGTAACCACGTTAAACCCAAAATGAAAGGTGTGTGCTCGTGTGCGTGCGTGTGTGTGTGCACACATTAGGGTTTTGAAGGTTTGGTAGGACTCTGTAATGGAATCCTGCAGCACTATTGAAGGATAGCGCTCATTATTTTTAAACTTGGACATCAGTTATTCAAAGAGTTGAATCCTTTGCTATTAGCAGAAGTATTATGTGACTGATTGTCTCATTTAGCTCAACTGTACTTTGTGGGAAGCTCTGGATTGGCCTTAGTCTTTTTCATCCTTATTTAAATAAATCTTGGGTAAATTGAAAGCCTTTTTTCATTTTTTATGTATATAGGGTTTTAAATGTCAGAATCCCTGAAAACCTAACAGAAGACAGTGTTCAGTAATGGGAAAGGCTTGTCTTTGTTTTGTTTGACAAAAGAAATTTTTTGAAGAATTTTGAACATTAGTCTTATGGATGAGTGATTAATCCAATTTTAATAGCACAAATAATGGTCCACATTTATATTGGTACAGGCACTTAGTGAAACAAGTTAATTAAGTCAAGCCACATTACTCTATGATTATGTTATTTGGACATGTAATAGCCTGAAAAATGCCTGACTGCACACAGATTTCCAATCAAACTTGCTACAAATGACACCCAACATATAAAAACCACTTGCAGCTTTGCGTTCATTTGATCTCCTTCAAATTTCCATAAGCTTTGCGGTATTAGTTAAAGCTATATCATTCTGAGCCTCAATAACAAGTAACTGAGTGAAAACTCTTTTTAAAATTTTTTTTTTAATCAGGGAGCTTTTATCTGCTCCCCTTGGCTTTACTTTTTCTGTCAACTTCTTTCTAACACCCCTCCCCCTCCTTTCGTTTTCCCTCAGCTTTCAATCTTTACTGCCTTTCAAATTTTCCCTTCCTGTCCTCAAACTCCCTCACCATTTTCCCCGTGGCATTCAGCGTCACCCTGCCATTTCTTTCCTCCTCCGTCTCTCTGTATTACCCTTTTTCAGCCTAATGGGATCATCGGTGAGCATGTTTCCTTTTCTAGCTTTGGCCTCTAGTATATCCTCGCTTATTGCACTGAAGTTAATGAAATAGGGAGGAAGAATGACCCTCTTCATCTTTTCTTGAGCAGTTTCCTCTTTATCCTCTCCAGCCAGTCTCCTCCATTTCTAAAATATGGTTCTTGAAAACTTTTTCTTCTGACCTTGTGTCTTTAGTATGTGCCATAGATCCCTCCAAATATTATCTGTATATGGCTGTAACCTCTCTCAGACATCTAAAACTATTCTTTACATACAGTGAACAAGATTCTAAATGCGTTTCCTCCCTTTTGCTACCTTTGTCTACTTAAATACTTCCTAGATATGTTTTCAACTACATGCATGCAATGTGTGCTCTGTAAGATTGCACACCGCCAGCCTGCCCAGTCTTCTGACTGTCTTGATGCTTTATTTGCTCTTTTTGTTTCCTCTCTCAGGCAATATTAAGCTTTTTACTGGTGCCTATTCTTTATACATAGGTTGTAAGGAACAGAGTGCAGAGGTCTATATTTCTGTGCGTGAATATGGCTGTCGTCTGAGACCTGTCAGAAAAACCCCTGCATACGTTACCAACACAGGAAGCTTTGTTGGTGGGTTTTGCATTGTGTGTGTGGGCGTGGGTGGGCGTGGGGGGTGTGTGTGTGCGTGTGTGGGGGTGAGTCGGAGCATTTACTGTGTGGCTGCTGGTTTCTCATTATAATATGCAAATGTTGCTTGCAGCTTTGCTTATGTGTCAAAAAGTAAAACTCATTCGTGCATAAAACATGATGTCATGAAGACACTTTAATGCTGAATAGACACACAACACACTCTCCCCCCCACCCACACACACACACACACCCCAACTCCAAAGCCGGGAACCTGGAATGGTGCACCTGGTGAGTTCAGACAGCATGTCAATGCAACTGGTTATGATCGAGTCTGTAGATATAAAGTCAGACCCCCAGCTGCTTGTGTGCAGTCACTCTACTGTGACCGAACCCATCTTCAGATTATCTGGATTTCTATAGAGCAATGATCGTTTTTGATAATTAAAACACTTCATGCTACTGAGATTGGAAGTTGAGTCTCTTTATGCATCTACTTCTCATATCTCTTATGTATTAAATGCACATATTTTTTTCTTTGATACCTGGCTACCCTCATTGGTGGACACAGTTGTTCTGATTTTCACCATGGTAACTGATGAGAATATTTATATGTATATGACCACACAGATGAAAAAAGTGGCACACATTGTTTTACTCCAAACACTTTATTTCCATGCCCCTGTTTCCTTTTTAGTAAAAAAGCTTGTTTTAAAAAATATATATGTATTTCTGATGTAGTGATTAATGTAAATGAGATGTAATTACAGTGCTTTTTTCCGCTCACATTTATTTCACCTATCACTATAATGCTTTTTCAAAAGTATTTGTTTTTCTTAACTTTTTTTCTGGTTTTGTCAAACTTCATTGTTTAGCATCATCAAAAAATCATAAATAAATGGAAAATACAGTTTTTAAATGAGGATAAAACCTAAATCTAGGCCCTAAATCTAATAGGTTGTGCCGCCCTTGGGGTAACAACTGCCATCAAGTGTTAGTGATAACTAGTAGTGAGCCTCTTACATTTGTGTGACTAAAATGTGCCCCAGTCTTCCTGACAAAATTAGCTTTTAATTTGGCTACATGGAAAGTTATTTTTACTATGAACAAGATGCTTAAAGAGATGCCACAGCAATTGAGCGAAAGTCCAGACTTTGACCCGTCCATTCGTAGCCTGGTAAAGACCAGCCCCTTGTCCTATGCTATTTGGTCCATACAGAATGTCTGGACTCTCATCTATTGAGAAAACATTACTTCCTGGAGGAGTGGGTCTGTTGAGGTTTTAAATTTTACCCAATTGATAACTCTTGGCCGTGACCTATGTAATACACCAGTTCAACGCGATGAAACTTACCGGAAATTTACTGTGCTGCCTGTATAACCTTTGTGTGCTTGACTGTCCCCAGAAATCAACACAAACATGTTTTACAGGTATGGTCGTCTTTTTCTGACAAATCATCAGTTTTACCCCAGATGTAAAGGAGTGCACACCACCAAAATTCACTTTTTGGTGGTGAAAGGACACAGAATACTTTCCTTAAACTCATCAAGATATGGTTTTAGAGAATGCTTGATATGGACCATTGTTCTCATTTTTTATTTTGCTAGTTTGGTGATAATAGGACCTGGATGTACTTAGTGAAATTGTAGTTGGCTTTCCAGAAGCACTTAATTGTAGTTAAATCATGTTTTTAATGAGGAAATGATGCATTTTTCCTCATACTGACAAGTTCGTTTGGATAGGACTTTTCACCCAAAGAAATGAAATCATTTTAAAACTCCTGTTTTATGTTTACTCGAGTTATTTTTTGCTGATTAAAAATGTTTTAAGCTATCCATCCATCCATTATCCAACACACTCTCTGTGAGGTTGCGAGGGTTTCTGATGCTTATCTCCAGTTGTTTTAAGCTAAACCATTAAAATGTTTTAGTATAACAAAAAAGTAAAACAGAAGAACTCTCTAGGGGGTAAAGATTTCACAATTCAGTGTTTTTCAAAAAGCTGTAGCCAGAATGTTCGAGATTTAGCAAGTCCCAGTATTGCTCAAATGCTTTTGACTGGAGAAAACCAGTCAGAATTCTCCCTCTTTTTTGTTTTGTCTTCTCACCAGAGCTGTGCCATTCCAAGTGGTTCAAGCCTCTTTAATATTTCTGCAGTTTCAATTGTTTCCTGCCTGCCTGACAAGAAGTCTCAACACAAAAAGGAAACTCCATAACTAAAACTTGCTAAAACTTTGATGACTAATGATTTCTAGATTGACGAGGAAAATTGAAGCTCTGAAAAAAGGCTCTGCAGCCTGTAGAAGGATAGATTTCCTATAGGAAAGATATTAGATATCCTATCATGCAGCCAGGTATCAGAAACTGCCTATTGATCTGGTTTGATCCGTACCAAGCAGAATTTTTCTTCCATTAAATGGATAAAAACAAATATCATTCACTATTTTTGGTCTATGAGCACATTATTCAGCAAAATGTGCTTTGATACACTTTTTCAGTTGAATAAAAATACATTAAAGATGAGGGACATGTGCTTAGTTGCATATATAAGGATAATCTTGTAATTCCTTAATTTCCTGTAGGATTTGAAAGTGTGTCTCACAACATACACTGCATTTCAAGTTTTTCCCCCTTTTTTTTTTTTTTTTTTTGCAGTTAAGGAAAATGAATCTCAATTGGTCAATTTCTGAGTTTGTTGATCAGACCTTTAAAATTAAACTGGAAATTGATATAAGCCAGAGAAATCCAGATTGGTGCATTTCTAAAGGAGATGGAGTCATGCTGCAAGGATTAAATCGCTCTCTGGCCAAGTGAGATTATCAACTTCCCCTCTTGATTGCTATGAAAACACAAGCAGATTAGGCACACAGAGATACACACATTTGCTCATGCACACCACCTACACCTCGTGCATGCTCATAAATATGCTGTGTAATGGATTAGGTCTTGTTGCTAGCCCATGGACCGAGGTGGAGCAGATGGCTTGTCTTTGTGCTATTATGTAAGTTGATTGAGAAACACTATGCACACAAACAGAGTGTATGTTACGATCCCATACATAGTGCTGACACAACCTTCTATGACATCCTGTTAAATGCAATATTTTCTGCAAAGTATCACCATCAAAACTGCAAGGAATTCTTAAAAAAATTCAGATTTAGACCAAAAGAAGAATATAGAAGGAGCAAGACAGATGGAGCATCAGGTAGAAACGGGTTACTGGCAGAGCGCCAAGAGGTTTGGTGTAGTGCCAGTTACATAGGCTCACATACACATGCAAATTTGATGCACACAAAACACAGGATGCTTGGTATAACCTGCCTATGTGTGATAGGAGGGTCGATAGGAGGGTCAAAGTGCCAACGGGGGCCTGACTGATGTGACCGTAGCAATCAGTGTCAAAGGGCGCTGGACTAGCGGGACAAGTCTGAAAGGCCTGAGGCTTTTGTGTGTGTTTGTGCTGCTGGTTATGGCACGACTTGAGTGTGTTGGAAAGTCAGATGGAGTCTGTCCCTCAGAGTATTCGCTGACAAGCTGACATTGAGAAAGTCTGTATGGTACAATATGGGGTGGTTGTAGGGCAAGAAACTCATTAACTGTGCCTTCTCTGAAACAGACGTACAAGGACATCTGATGGCTCTTACAGAGAATACACAAAGGTTTTAGGAGGTCAGTGAATCTTGAATTAATGCAGTGCAAGTTGTAATCTTAAAAATGCAGTCTTGGTTCCTCTGGTTGCTTCTAAATAAAAAAAAATGTAACTGACAATTTATCAGGTATTTACTTGAGATGCCAAAAACATAGCTGATTATGCAAATACAATTCTTGAAGGTTCTACATCATAGGCTAATCTGATTTCATCACTGTAGTATTTTAACAAGTTCATTATATTAGATTTTACTATTGATGCAGGCTACTGTTTCACACAGTTTGTCTGTCATTGTGTATGTGTCCAATAAACTTATTAAATAAGTATAAAAATACATTATTTATATAATAATGCACATTTCATTCAGGTGAATACACAGTAAAATCTTAATTCATTTTACTAGTTGGAGTGAATCTTCTAGAATTCATGTTTGCATCATTAATACAGTCACTGCAGGGAGTGTTTTGTCAATTTATAGAGTCTGAAAGGATTATGTCCAAAAATTTAGCAACTACAATACTATTTTTTTTTTTGCAACTTGAAATTTTATTTAGTAGATTTACATGTAAATTTTTAATCATAGGTGTTAATTACAGGCTTTAAGAATACTTTAAATCAGGGCTGGACAATATATCTGAAATTATCAAACTATAAGGATTTCCTATCGGCCAGTATTGAAAAATATTGATGATTTTATTTGTTTGTAGGTGTTTGAAATATTGGGTACGTGCCCTTCTGTTTTATCCACAGTTTTCCCTCCATGCCGTTTTTGTTTTTAAGCAATTATGAGGCTCAGTGGCAAAACCTGAAACTGCCGCTGGGCAAGTCACTCAACAGGTTGTTGCTAGGCAACCAAGTGAGTGAGTGAGTTGATGTCATCCATGGTTGAGCATTGTCACCATGGAAACTTTTCAGATGACTTTATAAAACATGCTTCTACCAGTGTTTAATTGGTCTACATTGTGGGGTGGATGTTAAATCTATCAGCTCAGCACAAGAAGGTCTGGACTGTGACTGAGCAGCCCTATCTGTGTGCTCTTTCCATATTCTGTTCATTGGCATGTTTTATTTGTTTATTTTTTCCTGAGCATTATTGCTTCCTGGATTAAATGTGAGCATACATTGTTTAACTCATGTATTTATATTTTGGCCCTATGAACTGACTGGCAGCCTGTCCAGACAGTGTCCCACCTGTTGCCCGTTGACTGACCGAAATATGCAAATCAGGTTGTAAAACAAGTCTCTTTTATTTAAATATAGGCACTCTATTTTTCTGTGACACTGACCATAAAAAAAGATTAGGTTTGTCCTAGTAATTTGTAGAAATAATTTTTTACCTTAGCTCAACTTAATGCATCTTTAAACAGGCTTTCAAAACAGTGTGGTGGTTTAATTTGACATTTCATTGGCCATTAGGTGAGAACCTACCCTTCAGCATCTTTTTACCTACATAGTAAAATGAGGTACAACTGTTTAATTTTTTTTTCATGAATGAGTCAAGCAAGAGATGCGAGTAGAAGATTGTAATGCCTACCTGAGATGTAAATATTCCAGTTTGATAACTGAAAGATTTTTCAAGGGTAAAGAGAAGTCTAGAAGTCTATTTCACATCATCATCAGCCCTAATAGTCTTATTGGTGGCACCGCAATCTCTTTTTCCATATTTGCAAGTTTGAAGCATCCTTGACTGAATCTCCAGCTGTCCTGAAATATTTTATGACATATATTCTGTACTACATCCAAAATAGTCCTTTCCTGTTTTGAATGTACTACTTAAATATATCTTTATAAGGACTTATTCCATTGTAAAATTCTTAGTTGAATCCCCTTGCTTTCCCTTTGTCTTGCTGTCACTTTTTCTTTTGTGTGTGTGTGTGTGTGTCATTATAAGCAGCAAGTAAGTTAAGTGTCTAATAAACACTGCCTCCTTGTATTTTTCAGTCCGTCTGTTGCCGCAATAAAACTGCAGACAGCATATGAATCTAATTAGGCCGCAATAATTTAATGGATTTCATTATACATTAAATACATTATGGATGCAAACGGTTGGGAATTATTTAACTACACCCACTTGGTCTGGATGACTTCATACTCATTTAAATATTTTCACAAACATAACACAAAGGAACTAAAGTCACTCTCCAGTCATTGGGACACAAAAAACACTTAGAACTCCTTATTTTAATAATTCACACAACAAAAATATACCCTAATATACATTAATATATGGTGGAACACATAAATACTGAACCATCAGTAGATGAGGGTCATCTGTATTCAGCTACCATTACGTGAAATGTATTTGGAGGGTTATTAGTATTTTCAAATCAAAAACATTTTTCCAGATCAAGTATGGTGGTGGAAGTGACACGCTAAAGTTTATTTGGATAGTGCAGCACTTACTTTGGTAAATAAAGTGGCTTTCATAAGCCAGCTGATTGAAACTTTGGTGGCAATTGGATGCGCCAACAGGACAATATTCATTTCAAATTGAGGCTTTAATCGGTGCTTGTGTTGGTTGTTGTGGAAAGATGGAGAGAAGTGGGGGTGTTGTCAAACCTCAGCTGTGAGTTTGAGTGAGACCAGTCATTGTCCTTTATACACCTGTCTTCCACAAATACTTGCATACTACAGACACAAGCACATCAGAGCTTCCTCTGTGACACAGAGATAATGGTAGCATCCCCTCGTTTTCTCTGAGAGCAGTCATTACTGTCATCACTGTTCCTCTGAATCACATACTGTCAGAGCATACACTCTCTCATACACATTTTTTATGTTCTCTACCATCACAACCTGTGCTCCTATATTTCTTTTTTTCCTGTGCACTTCTCCTGATGTTAGCGAGTCCCTGACACATCCCCCACTTTCCCTCATTTGGCCCCCCATGGTGCTCTGTCAGTCTGGAGGCGACAAGGACCTGGATACATTTGCCTTTCTAAGAAGGCATCCTTTCACTTCTTCCCCTTCACCTACATGTGGGGGTGTCTTTTTGGGTGTGTTACAGTAGAAAGCTGTTCAGGTATGGAAGTTCTGTTTAAAAGCTGACTGTATTGATCAGCAGTACTGTAAACAGATTTTACATTCCATAATAATTCCACAAATTGACAAAAAAATTAAGGCAGACGAATAATCTTATTACACCTACAAAAATTGCTCCTTCGTAACGTATCAAAAATGACAAGAGAAAACACAAACATTGAGTTACCAAAATATACAATAAACAAGTCATGTCTCGCAGACAGTTTTGTTTGCCACACATTTTTTGTACATCTTTAAAAATGAATTTTGTCTTAAAATTAACCTTTTTATTTTCTTTTTATACTTGTTTAATGTATAACTACCTTTGAATGCAGTTCAGTTAACTCTAATTGAAAATATTTAGTTCTATTAAATGGTAGAATTTTAATGCATACTATTTAATGATTATTTTTATTTGGATCATAGGTATCTGATCCATTTATTGAATATTGTATATATTGTAATACATGAGTAACTTTATGTTTTAATAATTTAACCCAAAAACATAAATTGTAGAAGGAAAAAAAAAAAACAAAGCAGAAAAAAAACTTTGGTTTGTCAGTGTAACGTTTCATCTTGAATAAGTGGGTTAAACAAAAAGATTAAAGTACAAAAAGACAGAGCACCCAGATTCATCGCCTCCCCCCACTTCGAGAAGGATTTATGTTTAATACATCACTGACAGAGCAAGGTTCAGCTAGAGTTAAATGCTTTGATCAGCATGCTGATTGCACCGTAGGCATGACCTCAGTGTGTGCGTAAACCAGGGCTTCTGAATTGGTGGATTGCTGCAGAAGATTTCAGTCATGCAGACTGTGCTGCTTGCCTCTTAAGGTTGGCCGGCAAGCGCGCCTTGGGCACTTCGTCCTGAGTGGTCCCTCAGTGCTGCTCAAACTGACATAATGCTCGTGCACACACACACACTTAAGCAGTTGTACAAGCCCACCTAGGGATTGACATATGCATACACATGCGGTACACACACACATGTATGTGTGTGTATCTGTGAGGCTTCAACATGGACAAAAATACACATGCATGTACACGCCCATGGACACAACAGACAGACTTGCACAGTTTGGCCCCAGGCGGTAAGGATCAGTGTGGTGCTTAGGAAGGCTGAGATAAGGGTGAAGGCTCGGTGAATACAACTCAGAGCTGCAGAATATCAGTTTAGGTCATGGCTGCAAAAGCTCTGAACTTGCCACAGCGGATTACTGATGACACGTACTGATCAGTGATCTGAGAATTGCAATAATCACAGTAATCAAAGCAGTTTTTTTGAAGCGTGACAAGTTCCGATTCTTATCATATGAATAATATTTTTCGGACATGCGAGTTGTTTTATTACTACATCTGTTAAATGGCATACAGTAGATGTTCTTTTGTTTTTCTATGCAGTTTTTGTCTTTTAATTTAGCCTTAATTTGTGCTTACTCGATGCCCTGTGTAAGGGAGGGGGGATGGTAGGAGTTAAAGGTGGTGTTAGTGGTGTTTGTGTGTGCTGCCAAAGTATGGAGCTCCAGTGAAGTTGATTCCTGTCAGGCCTATAGCACCATACTCAAGACAGGGTTTGACCAAGCGTTTAAACGCTGCTCCAGGATTTCCCGCTGGTACGGGCTGAGTGGAAGTGTCACTCGGTGAGATGTGTTTGTGTGTTTGTGATGGAGTGAGTGAGTCGATGCAGAACTGGAAAATTGAGAGAGAGGTTGCCAGTGCAGAGGTCAAAAGTCTTTGGAAGTCTAGGATTACTGACATTAAAGACAAGGGTTTGTTTGAAAAGAAGTGGTTGATTTTTACAGAGTGGAGCATGAGGGGTCTTGGAAATGCATTAAAGTAATAAGTGGAAATCTTTCTTTCACACTTTCACATCTTCAAATTGTTTTAGGAGTAAACTGTTTATTTATTGGTCATTGTTCAGCACAATCTATACACCCAGTTAATGTAGATTTTAGTGTTGAGAAGGACTCAGTAATATGGGGTTTCTTGCAGTATAACAACAATGTCATATTAGCTTTGATTTAACTCAGAAAATTTGATTCTTACTACAGATGAAAACAAAAATTATTATAGGTTTGTTAATTTTATTTAACATGCATTTTTTATTTTGATACATGGACATTAACAAATATAGAATACTTGAGAATATCTGTTGTTCACATGCTTATTTCATAGACTTATACATTTTCATTATTCTGCTGCATTACTCTTTGCTGCACTCAGCTGAAATAATAAAAAAAAAAACCTCTCACTGGGGCACTTTTTCTTGCACTTTATTAAAATAGTTTATTCTTTTGGAACAATATTACTGCAAATTTTAGTGGTTTGGAAATCGTAACTTTTAAAAATCTTGGTAAGCCTTTAAGCTCTTAAGTGGTTCATACCTAGTGTCAAGAGGTTGCACTACAGTTTTAATATGAGCTAAATGTAAGCCCATAAATGTTTAAAGTTGAATCCTCAAGAATATGTTAATTAGATTAATTTCTAGCCCTTCACAGTAAGCCTCTTATCTAATCTAGTTGAACATTTTTGCTGGCATATTGAATTTTAGTTGAATTCACTCCAATTTTACTTTCCTCAATGCTTCATGTTGCCATTTCCCTACAGCAACACCCCAGAAAATGCTGTCCACTGGTGGTGATGGATAGGCTCTGAAGAGTAGTGACAGTTGTGGAGGAATGAGTGTGACTGTGTGTGTGATGGGAGGGTCAGTTTGAGCTCCATGGTCTGTCAATCTGTCCATGTTGGGAAACGTGAGGATGAATGAGTCTTTTGGACCTTTCCATGAATGACTGATCTTTTATGCAGTGCATTTTGAGACAGAAGTAGAAATACAACTTTGTCACACTTTTTCGTTCTCTTACAGCCGCAACGCATATATGGCTATAAGTGGACAACTAAAAACACTCTTGTTTTTTTTTTTTTTAGAAAATGCATTCAATAGTAACTTGAAGATATTTTACTCTATCAAGAAAATAGTCTACAATCATCAGAAGTCTGATATCAATCACGAGTAGGCGTGGGCTGACGTGATTCTCATGTTTACTTCAGGGTGAAATATCACAACTTCAAACTATTGATGCAGATAATTTAAATACGACTGTAGAAAATTAGCTCATGATTGGTGGGACATTTTGCCCTGTCACCTTTTTGTCACATTTGACATTTTACAACCATTCTTTTTGGGTACACCACAAGACATTCCTACTGACCAAGCGTCTATTTATTCCATTCAGGTGGATGTTTCACCATTTTGACAACAACTTACAGCAACTTTCTGTAATCGACTCAGTGTAGAGACTGGGCTGACCCGGAGGTGTAGCATTGCAAAGGGTGATGGACAGGCCTGAAGAGTTGTGACAGTAGTGGAGGGATGAGTTTGAGTGTGTGGGCGATGAGAGGTCAGTTTCAGCTCCATGGCTAGTCAATCTGTCAATGCTGGGTACTGAGATTTCCAGGAAACATGAGTGTGAGTGTCTGAGTCTTTTGTATGGCTGTGCCCTTGAAGTCCCAGTAAAGCAGAAGAAGGATGGGGGTGGTCTGACTTGCTGCTTCATAGGGGCAGCTGTTTTGCAGAGTGGGGTGAGGGGCATTTTGGGGAGCTGATGATTTGAATTAGCTTTAAGGGTATCCAAATGTTGAGAACATTAGTTGGTGGCTGCAACAAAAGAACACTTGTGTGTGTGAAAGAGCGATTTATAAAAGTCTTCAACAAACATGTGTGGACTTTCTTTGTGAGTTTTTGTTTGTAAAAACTGTCAATTTTAAAATTAGAACTCTTCAGCCAGATTTGAATGATAATGGACTCATTGACCCTGAGAAAAATGCTGTATTTGCAAGAGTTCAGTCGTGATTGTGGTGGGATGGACGGCAGTCTGTTTTGTGTGCAGACCTTTCTGTGCTGACCTGCTTTGTCCCGATCTACCAGCTGAAATGGACTGAATAGGATGAAGGTAGTCATGGTATCTTTTTTTTTTTTGTTGTTGTTGTTGCTGTTTTGGGGGAGGGAGGGTTCTATTAGGTTCAGATTTGTGTTTATGTTGTTAGAATGTGTTTTCCTCTTTAAATTGTGTGCAGGCTTTGGAACTGCAAAAGGCACTCAAACACAATCGCTTGGCTTTTATTAGAACAGACAAAGCGCACAGTAAAGCAGCTGGCAGTGCAACAGCAACAATA
This sequence comes from Xiphophorus hellerii, assembly GCF_003331165.1. Classification (NCBI taxonomy): domain Eukaryota; kingdom Metazoa; phylum Chordata; class Actinopteri; order Cyprinodontiformes; family Poeciliidae; genus Xiphophorus; species Xiphophorus hellerii. The sequence goes on from NC_045673.1 coordinate 16,159,578, forward strand.
ACATTAATAAAACCTCCATCCAAACACATTAGCAGGCTTTGGGAAAATGGGGTTTTTGACCGTTTCTTCTTGTTGTCAGGGTTTAACAGTTTTAGAATCTAGATTTACAAAAGTAGGAGCTCAACGTTGCTTTTTCTTTTTAGAAAAAAAATCTTAAGCTGTTTTTTGTTTTTGAATTCTTTTTATTACAGCCATCTCCATTTTGAGCCCTTATTATCCCAGTCTATTGTTATTGTTAATCTGTTCTCTGGCTTTGCCCTTCAAATTATGCATTTATCCAGGTTCTCCCAGCTGATAATATTGTAAACCACTCGCATGTTGCACCTTAAAATTTTGCCTCTTTATTGTCACACCAGTTACATTCAACACATGGCAAACAATAGCATGGTGTTTCTGGTGACAGTCGAACTCAATCATAGATCCCCAAACACTAAGTGTCCCTGTTGATAACTGAAGCCATCGCTTCAGTTCACAGCTTAACTGCGTTCCTTTGATAAATTCACACATTGGATTTATGGGATTTATCACTCTGGACATTTATGCAGTTGACCTGCAACCTGTTTTATGCTCTGTGCGTACATCTGAGTGTTATCATGCTGAAATATTCAGTGTCTCCAGGCCGATTGTGTTTACGCTGGTTGCATCACGTGATCACTTTCTATGGAAATTAGTGCTAGTTTTTCATCATATTGTTTGAGTTAGGCTGCAAATGCCTTGTTTGATAAACCTCGAAAAAGGTTAGCTGGATCTAGGCTTTCCTGTTTGATCAATCATAAATGCCAGCTCCTCTAATTTCATTATAAAGTCCCAAGGGTATTTAGGAATGTATTTAACCTGAATTATTTGTAATGGTGATTAAGTTCCCTAAGAGGAAGATCAGCAGCAGTGGTGCTGGTAAACTGTCCTTGAACTCTGTGTATTCTGCAGCTAGCGATTCACATGCACATGTCTGCACATAGCACTGCACTGACATACACACTCATTAACTAAGTCACCATCTCCAACCCATCACAATTTTTCCATTATTGTTCTTGCTAGTTTTATCAACTTGACAAATAATCAAGAACACATTAGGTGTGAGGTTATTTTTAACCTTTCACTGTTGTGAAAGGTTAAAAGGTTAAACCCACCTTTCACTGTTGTGAAAGGTGGGTTTAAATACTGCAATCTTTAAACCCACCCCCATTTTGATCATGTTAAATCAAAGTTTGAACAACTTAAGACTCAACAGAAAAAAACAAAGCAAAAACAACAATCTGCATGGTGTAAAACCCAAGGTAACACCAGGCACAAGGTTTTTAACCTTTCACTGTTGTGAAAGGTTAAAAACCCCTTTTTTAAAGCACTGAGAGGCAGATATGTTTATAGTTGAAGCTGCAATAACACTCTTTAGGAAAAGACATGTATTGCAGGTTTTAGGAATATTTTATTCTGTCAAGTCAGTCTGGAAACATCAGTGTTGTCTTTAGTTGTGAGTAGGCACGGGCTGGTTTGAGATCACAGCATTATAACCTTAAGGAATGCATCATTCCTTAAGGTTATAATGCTGACACTAATATTTATAAATTGCTCTAGTTGCTTTTATGTATATGAAGTGTGGGAGAGTGTGACAGCTACTTTCTTTTAGGCAGAGACATTTAGAAGATTTTTAATAAATCAGTGGCAAATGATGAAATTAAATGTAATGTTGGTCGGTTAGATGTAAGAGTCAAGTAAGGATGCTTATTGCAGAAAGTTATCCTTTTCTATCATGCTTCTCTTTAAAGTAACACGAGTATGGCAAGGCAATATTAGATGGCTAATTGGTTGACTTAATTTCTCAGGTAGTTAAACTCAATTTGGCTGCTTTATATGAATGCCCCTAACTGTACACTCAATATAGCGTTACCTTAATATGGGTGGTGCTTGTTCAGTTTTTACAGTTTCCAAAGAGCAGATTTTGTTTTTTTTTAGGCAAGGGCATTAAGTGGTATTATGTCATTTATTGCATGAATATAAGTCAGCTATGAGTAGTGTTTTCAAACATGATTTTATCTTTTTTTTCACATTAAACTTTCAAATGACTTGCATGCATAGTTCACAAAGTGGCCATTTCAATCTTCACTATTGATACAAATGGTTATGGGGATGTGCCAGTTATTCATCTGCTGACTGGAAGTAGCAAGTTTTTTTGTTATATTTTTTATCTGGTCAATGAAACATTATTAGGTAATTGGCTAATTGGCATTTAGAAATCAGGGGTTACCTTTTCAACACATTATTCAACTGTTTACAAAAACAAAATCTCTTCCTTGTGATTTAAAAACTCTTTTGTTTTGTTTTTTAAGCTAATGGATTAGGAGCATATTTTGGATAAATATAACCTTTTGATTTTACAGAGAAATTGGTAGATTTAAAGAAACTGATACAAATCCACAGTTGGTGCATCACTGAAAAGTAAGAAGTCATTTGTTCTTTAATGGTTGTTTCATCATTTTGGCTTCTTTCAGTTTTCTCACTTTTCTTGACTTAGATTCTTATATATTGAAGGAAAGAAGGAAGCCTGAGGCTTGAGAAATCCAGTTTTCATTCAGTGTCTCTTGCTTTTCCTTTCGCAATCGCTTACTCGCATACGTATTAGCACAGAGGGACACATTCTCTCACGCTTCCTTCAGGCCCCCTTACTTTTTAGCTGCAGGTCAATCCTTATGTAATGATGTGAAATCATTTCTTAACCTTATCGTCTTTCACCGTCAGTTTGTAGATTAATGATGTGCAGTGTAACCTGAAAACTTTGGAAAGTTTTAGAAAATGGAGAAACTTTCTAAACCTGCATATATTTTGCAATCATACACTTCTCTGCCTTTTTGTCTTTGTTTTTGATATTTCTAGCTGACATGAAAGCTATTATGAATGCGATGAGACTCTAAGACATATTTTCAACACATGCTGCTCCAAATAGCACCTGGCACTTCAGAACACTATGTCCAATCATTTAATGTTACTGTGTTCTAACAGTTTTTGCATGCCTCAATGGATCTTTTGTTCCTTTTCCTTCTCGCAAGCATAAGGTGTCTCCACGATTCTATTTCGCAAGCAAATCATGTAATTGCTGTCACTACAAGTTCGACTTTCTGCTTGAGCATGATATTCAAAACTCTTTCACTACATTCATTTGTGAGTTATTGTCTAATCTGTTTGATGTCAGTCTGTGTTCCAGTCACCTTCACTTCAGTTTTCTCCCCAGATTCTGCCATACTCTCATGACACCTTTTCTTCACTTGTGCTATTGTCTTCTCATCTCTGTATACTCGAACTTCGTTACTCATTATTCTTTTACATGGCATTGAACATCCCTTTTTATTTGTACTGCAAAGGAAGCATAAACCCAAGCAATCAAAGGATAGGCAAAGGGTTCACTTCCTTCTCTGAGAAAAGAATTTAATGAGTCTTTGTTTAGATTGCAGCAGTTACTTTTTAAGGACTGCCAGGTCCTTGCTATAAACAAAGCAAGAGTACTCTGCATTCCTGTCCAGAAGTTGGTATTTTTCCCAGTGTGAGTTCTCATGTTGATGGAAAAGCTATGAAGGTATTGTTGCAGTGGGAACGGTGTCTGGTTTGGGAGACTTTGGTCTCATCTGTGCAGCTTGTGGATGATGTGGTGCTGTTATCATTTAACCATGGCCTTCAGCATGCACTGGAGGGATTTGAAGTCAAGTGTTGAGCAGCAGGGATGTCTCATTTTCTTTGTCTCAACCAAAAAATAAACTACTCTTTCTAATGGTTTGAATTTCTTCTAAGGGTGCTCTGTTTTCTACGTTCAAAGAAAGAGCTGCTTCTGAATGCTTTACACCAAGAGGTGCTTTTTCTCCATGTAAGTTTGACTTTCGTTCTTTTTCCACTGATCTGGTTTTTGGTGTTTATGAACAGAATCTCTTGACTTATTCATAGAGAAGAGGAATCTGGATCTTATCTCTGCTTTATGTTGTTCATGTATTTCTGTTGGTGACTTCAAGCCAATACCTTCAGCATGCGCTGGAGTGATGTGCAGCCAAATGGCGGAGGTGAAAACGGTTAATTTAGGTATGAGGCCATGACTTTCAACTCAAAAAAGGTTGGCTGCTCCCTCCAGGTTGGGGTCAATCTTTCCTTCAAGAGGAGGAGTAAGATTCTCTGCCTTATTCACAAGTGTTTGTAGCATGGAGAGGAAGATGGAAAACATGGATTGGAATCTTATGTTTGCACTGTTCTTGACTGCTGTAGTAAAGAAGCATCAGGACTAGATGCTTCTTTACTAGAAGCATCTAGTAAAGGTCTCTATTCTGCGGTCCATTTACGTTTCATCTTCCACATCTGGTTATCAGGAATCAATCATGACCAAAAGAATAACTTTCCAGATACAAGCTCTCGTATTTAAGAGCAACATTATACAAGGAGAGCTTAGAACTGCTTTTCCTAACTGAAAGGAGTTCACCAACATGGTTTTGGTATCTGACTAGGGTTCCTCCCCCCTTTCCTTCGGATGTTCCTCTGATCAGAGGGGCAAACACAGATCTTGTCTTAGGAACAATGAGCTTAAAAGTGTTACTAATAAAACATGTATCTGGATTCCCACCTGGATGCTCTATCTTTGTGACTTGGTCATGAATGAGCAGAACACAATGAATGGATGAATAGGGGTTTATCTTTCACAATCTTAATGAGACTCTTGTATTGCTTACTAATAGCTGGGACTTTGGGAAAGCAGTTTTTGATTTTAGGTTTTCATATGTTTTCTCTGCAGTGTAGTACATTAGCTTACTCATGGTCTCTTAGCTCGATGGGTTTTACTGTCTCTTTAAAAAAAACTGGTGCAGACTATCAACTGAAATCTTGATAGAGTTGGACATGTCTATCTCTGACTTGGCTCCCCCTCCCAACACTCTACACTGCCAAAAAAAAAAATCTGTGGAAAATATTCCTGAAAAAGTTCCCCAGTGAGTAGCTCTCCGAACCTTGTACACTACACCCAAAGCTATTCTTATCTGCCTCTTCCAGATGAACCTGCAAGTGTAGAGTGCTGCAATGCTTTTGGGTGTGTTTACTCAGTAGAGGTGTATGTGCAGACATTTCTGTTTTTATGGAGCATGTTTATCTATGTGTGCTACTTCACTTTATGTGAGGTCATAAACATGTCCCTCGGTTTTAGATATTGGAGGTGCGATAATTTACCCCAGCTACTTGTGAGGCAGCTGTCAAATTCACACACGACCTGTTTCTGGACCATCATGCATCAAGTTTGAACTACATAGTCTTTGACAGCTCAGGAAGAGGGATGGAAAAGTGCAATTTGTCACAGAAAAATATAGTATTTTTGCCAGAGCATAGCGGATGTTGTGGAGTGTCTCCTTCTTTTTCTCTAACCTCTGGCTTTCCTTCTAGCTACCTCCCAAATGAAATGGCTTTGTTTCCTGCCAGCAAAGTGGGGTTTCAAATGGCGCTCCAAGAAAATTGACTAAAATAGAAAATTCCACAGGGAAATGTTAAACCCCCAGCAGGATATACATCACAGGGACAATTATGAAAAAAAGAAGAGGCAAGGAGTTTTGCTCAGGGTTTGACTAAGTAGGTCTTCAAGTGGTAAATGGCTCTGGTTACACTGGAGTTTCGAGAAACGGCTCAGCTGGTTCATGTGAGGATGAAGAACTCCTTTGACTACTACTTAAGAGGTACAATGACCTTCACTTACTTTTAATTTCTGTGCCTATTTACTGGGGCTGTAAATTTCTTTAAAGGAGAAGTGAGATGAAAAAAGAAATGGCATCAAAAAGGACTTCAAAGTTGTGGGCACCAATATTTTATTGTATACTTTTTAATTAAAATTAAAGAATTTATAAAACTGGTGCTTTTTTTTTCACTTCACAAATGGCATCTCAGTTACCAAGGATGGATTTCTCAAGGATCATTATCAAAAGAATAAGATCTCATTTGTGATTGAGCTTCTTCCATAGAATGGCTCAAAGATGAGGTGAAGAGCTTCTTCATCCAGGAGAAACTTGAAATGGATCAGGGGTTTTGAAAGTCAGTCCTCGAGGGCAGATATCCTTCATGTTGTTCTCTCCCTGTTTCAACACCCTGAGAGTAACTACCTCCTCAGCATAGCAATGTTCTTCAGAGGCCTGCTAATGAACCGTCATTTGATTCAGCTGTGTTGAACCAGATAGAGAAGTAAAACATCCAGGATACCGACCTTTGAGGACTGACTTTTGACAACACAAAGAAAGTGGACTCAAACAGTTGAAAGCTAAGGAGAGCCTCTGACTACTGTTGGCATTCATATGTCTCAGGATATGTTGCAAGATGGTAATTTTTGTAGCATAAAATGGTATCTGGGTCGATGTTGGAAAGGTGAGATTGTATGAAAAACATAAAAAATAAGAAGACTTATGACTGACCTTTCATCTACTACTGAACAATATTTATTTTTTTGTAGTCAAAATAACAGGGTTCATTCTCCTCCCAGAGTGGCATTTCTGTTGTGAATATAGATTGGTACTAAGATGAATGCATACATAGGTGACAGGTGTAAGAAAGCGGTGCACAGGTGGTACATAGGGGGGCCTTATTCTTTAGTGGGGTGATAGACTTTCTTCTGTGGGCAGCATACAGGGTGTTAGAATTACCATGTCTCAGGCTTCAAGGCAAAACCTATTTCCACCTTAATATAGGTTATCATTTCAAAAGGGCCGACTTTTGTGAGTGCTGAATATTTCATACGAAACGAAGGCCAAGTAGGCTTAACATATTTTGTACGTAAAGTTCAACAGAATATTGTGCTTTTTTGGTTTTTGTTTGGAAGACTAAGATGCTAGGAAACAGCCTTGAAAATTAGAATTTTTGCATTTTTCCAGGCTAGCTTTGATTCTAAACTAGACTGAAAGACATGGATCTCATCTCAATATGAGGTGCATCATTCAAAACTGCCTGAAAGCACAAAATATACAGATTTTAACTTAAACATCTCTTAAAATCCTACAATCTGAGAAGTTTCAGATTGTAGGATTTTGAAAATCCATCTGAAAATGTTTTGAAACTACTTTGTTGGAAATAAAAAATGGTATGTTCACCTTTTGCTAGCTGCTGACAGCATTAGTAGTTTTAATTCAGAAATGTAAACATAAAACTGTCCTTATACCGGCATCAGGACACCACTTTAAGACTATAAAGATCAGGAAATGTCACACCAACTTTTGCATGTTGTGGCCTTTCTCTATGTGAAGTCCCAGTCATTGGGAGTCTAGCACAAACCCTGACTGTGCTTCATCTTTTAATCTGCATAGTTCCGAAATAATAGTTGATCCATTACTGTGCATAATGCTGGGCTGGTCAGATATAGCATCCTCTGGATTTTCTTTCATTCATTAACACTGCCACTTTCACTGTGACCCTAAAACACACAAGCAGTTATCACATTGTATTACACACACTGGCAGTAGAGTCATCCTCAAGGTCATGGTCCTCCGGTCCTTTCTGCCTGCCACCATTCATGCCTGTATAATGGAAAGTGCTGACTGGTTTAGGATAAGCATTTTACCCCTGCAGCCCCAATTCCGCCACCCTGCCAGCAGAGGGATTTGGAAATGTGTAAAACTGTCATTAACAGCTTTCGTGTGAACTGCAGTGTCTCAAATGTATTCATACCCCTTAAAGCTTTTAAGGAGTATTGCCATGCTACAACCAAAAACTTCAATGGTTTTTTTTTAAAATTACATTTCTTTGTAACAGACAGACTTTTGAAGTCGGAGGGAAAAGCACAGATAGGTTACAAAATTTATTTACAAGTAAAAATCTGACGTCACGTCATAATATTCAGCTTCCTGAATCAATATTTTGTAGAACCACCTTTTGCTGCAGCTGCAGCTTGACATCTTTTGATGCACATCTATACCACTTTGCGTGTGAACTGAAATTATATTTTTACCTATAGGTCTTTGCAAATTAGCTCCAGATTAGTAGGAGTGTGGCTTTATCTTGCCAGAGATTCGCAACCAAATTTATGACTGGACATTGCACTTGGCCACTTTATCATATACATAAAAGAATGTAAAGAACATGATACCTTAAATAATCACACATTTCTGGAGAGAAATAGTCTTACTTTTACATTTGGATGTGTATGTTTAGTAAACGTAGGGTTAACCTCTCCTAGTTTCTCCATCTATAGCTTCTGTAACCTTGTCAGTTAGCAAGACCAGGTAATTACCTTTGAATGACAGATCCAGAGGGCAGGTGGTGTACGCGCGTGTGTGTGGGTTTGAGTAGGGGAAGTCTTCAGAGATGTGTGCAGTCTTGTGCTTTTTCACGTTTCACATGCTTATAGTGTGTGCACAAAAACCACCGTGTTTTATTCAAGAAGGTTTACAGAGATTTCAGATGATGAGCGGCAGCATTTCTTATTCTATTAAATTCAGTCAGACGGGGCATATTGATGTGTGGCAAGGACCACTTGCTCATATATTCAGAGCACGCAGCAAGAGGCCTCCGTTTAATGCTTCACCTGAATACAGACCTCCCCTAAGATCAACTCTTAGTTTGATGGTACAGTAAAATCTGCACTATTTTCCTTTTCTCTTTGTACTTTTTTCTCTCTCAAACTGAATAATCTAATTGGAGGTGAAAACTAAGGAATAGTTAAAGATATAATGGTTTTCAGGTGTTCTTCAAGTTTATACTATGTATTTTCAGTTGTTTTGTGCAGTTTGAATAGGTTTTGTTTATAATGCATGAAGTTATCACAAATATTTCAAAATAAGTTAATAAATTAGCAAACGACTGTTGCCTTAAAAAGCAGAACCTCCTGGTTTCAAATCCCAGATAGATTCTATTTTAGGTTTACTTGGGTTTTCTTCAGGCACACAGTTGCTTCCCACAGAACAAAATATGCATTTTAGTTTATTTATTCTCTAACCTTAAGTAACAGTGTACGGCTGTTTGTCTTGTGGGTGTGTGTGTGTTGACCTCTGAATTTGCAGCATGTCCAAAGTTTATACCATGCCTTTCACAAAATTAAACGGGGACAAGTTGCCAGTGCATCTGCGATCATGCAATAATTATTAACTTAATATAGTAATAATATATATATATATATATATAAACTTAAAATATTACCTATTGCAAACTCACTGATGTATGCAGCTTATGAGACGAGATGATGTATGGTATTGAGTTCATAAAAATCACGCGATATTTCACCAATGTTTTTGGGAAAACTGGGATTTTTTTTCCACTCTGTTATTCACAAGTGGAGGAAAGGTTTTACAGATTACAAAATGTATTATAAGGTGGATCGAATTGTTTAAAAAAAAAAAAAATCCTGATTGTGTCCTTGTAAATATAATAAAGGTTCACGAATAAACAGCTACTTTGACAACAATATTTCAGGCTGATTGGCGTGTTCCGACTTTCCTAGTCAGAATTCTGATTCATTGAGCAATCTTGTATCGCCTAACTGGGTTCAACTTCCGAATGTGTAGAGAAAACACCATAAAACAGCAATTAAATAGCCTTTTGTAATATGTGTTTCAACTACGGTGGTCTTTTTTAATATTGGAAGATTTAATATCATGACCTGTTGGCCATGATAAGTCCAAAATACTATTGTGCATGTTACTTGGGCATTTCACTATTTTGCTGCTTCATTGTCTTTACAATGAAGTAGGATCATATTCTAGCTGATCTTGACGCAAGGCATCAAATTCCCCTACCAGATGGGAGAAGATTAAACGGCTCATGAGATCACTAACAATACCGAGAGCTTTCTACTGGCATTGTTCCTTTAAAATTATGTTGAAAGAGGACAGTGAGACCCTGATGACTCCCTCAGCCAAGCTCTCTGATTTGCACAGATATGATGAAAGTCATCAGGCTGCATTATATTCTTAGGAGTCCAAACAAGGAGTTTTGTAGTGGTTGTAAATGTTCAGTAGCACTTTCTGGTAAACTCGTCATTTATCTCTCTATAGGCCATTAACGTCTTAGCTAGCTTCTCTCCCTGGCCTTGTCCATTTAAGTAGGAATGGATTCTTTTTGTACACTCATATGGAGACAGAGACTGATCTCGTACAGATTTAAGCTACACCCAGGCCTCCCCAAATGGCTCCTCCGTAGCAGAAAAGGCTTTGTCGAAGTATCTGTATATAACAATGCCTTCTGTGCAGCATATTTCAGCACCTTAATCCACTGTGGGTTATTGAGTGGAGGGGAAGAAGGAACAGAGAGGGCAAGAATAGAGGTGGAGGGAAAAGCAGCATGCATGAGGGGGTAAAGAGGTGAAGGAAAGCTTAGATTCAGAAAGAATTATAGAGTGGAACTGGTTTCATGCAGAGTGAAAATGGGGTACTCATCGATTCTTAATACATGCCGTTTGAGGTAATACAGTTCTACTCCTTTGCATGAAATTTCCTAGAATTATTTTCAGTGGCAAATGTTTCCATTGAAACATTGAGGGGAGGAAATAGTGTTTCTATATGGTGGCAACCACAACTTTACAGCTATGCACTAATTTCCTTTTTATTTGACACATCTAGCCTAAGTAGAAGACTTCTTACAAAAAATATTTTTGAACATTAAATGTCAAGTTTTCCCCCCCAAAGCTATGTCGTCAATATGCATGTATGGTACTGAATAAACTGTGTGCTCCAAAATCTCCCAGTACAGGAATCTTAAGTGAAGCTTCAGTTCCCCTTAATCCTTCTTTCCCCTCCTGCTGCCCCATCCCCCAATCTTCTCCCCACTTCATCTGATCCTCTTTTCTGCCCGTTGACTTCTGAAGAAAGATATCTCCCCTGACCACACATCGTTCCTTAATCTCATTTATGCTGCTTCCATATTTTCTTAGCAGCTTCCGAGTTGGCACTAAGTGGCCTGAGCATTTTCAGTACTTTTGCAATTCCCTCAGGAGTTGACTTTTGTCGAGCTCTTACTCTGTTTGTGCACTGGCCTTAGTCCCATGATCACAATAATGAAACTAATTTAAAGGGCTTCCAGGAGTAATCTTTTAAGCTACACCTCCACACCATAATACCTCTCTTGTGACTGCCATTGAGAGGGTATATAAGACGTTTGTTTCTACAACTTAAGGCCTTTCATAATGACTTGAGGATCTTGTTTTGCCTGTGGGCTTCTTTAATTTACAGGAGTCAGGGAAGTTCCTTTTGCAGCTTTAATCTTTGTCATTAAACAATCAATGCATATCATTCAGCAAGTTCCATAAAATATGTTTGACATGCATTTGCATTTGACAAGTCTGTGTCCTAAAGACCTAAATAAATTATTTTATTCATGGACAAGTAGAGGGATTTTGGACAGAAATTTGTGCATTGTGCCAGATTTGTGGTGCTCATGCTTGTAAAACACAGACTTAATAAAAATATTCTGCAAATTATGCTTAGAATTTCTCTCACTAAATGAACACAGAAACAAAACTGATCAGTTTATTCATCCTGATTTAGTTGTCCAATTATTCATTATACACAAAAGATTTTAAATTTCACAAATTAGAAAATATCCAAGCAACTGATTATACCTAACTGTTATTCCCTCATGTATATTGACAACACTGGAAACTAATAGGATTGTTTTTTATTTTAATGGGAGAACAGGAGGAGATTCTCTGCAGTTCCGTGTGACAATGTCTGGAAGAACTTGAATTTCCTAATGTTTCCAAAAAATGCAGTCAAATGTGTTTCTTTAACCAGGGTTAACTTTACAATTTTCAGGCTTCATAGACAAAATCTTTCATCTTGAAAAAATCTCAAGAAATTTGTTGCCTATGCAATTGAATTGGAGGTTTGTGGCGGTTCAGTGTGAAACTGTTAATTGAGGTAAAATTTTAACTATGTAGATATTTTACTTGTGGAATCGTTTTCTTCGCCCTCACTTGTGAATAAGGCTAAATGCAAACCCACTTCCTGAGTAAGTGTAAACCCAGAACTGAAGAAAAAGAGAAAATGATAACAAGGTTTCTTTTTGGGAGAAAAGAGAAGAAAATCTAATCCGAAGCTATTCTCACTCATTGCAGCTTTCCCCAGACAGCTTTACTGGCCTTTGAAGGCTCCTTCTGTAGAGGCGGATCCTCAAAATGGGGGCCACTGGGTGAAATGAGGAGGTGGGCTGGGGTAGAAGGTCTGGAGCTAGACAGCCAGATTAGTATTGCTGCTGCAGCTGTGTGTGTACCTTCAGTTTTATATATGTGTTTGTACACTGCATGTTTTCACATACTGGTATTGATTCAAAGGGATGAGAGAGAAAGAGGGAGAGGTGTGACGACCAAATGCATACATCCACGCACACACACGCAAACACACACACTATCCATATACATATTCATACATAAAATATTGTTGCTGTAGAGCAACTAGTCAATCTGTTTGTTTTTTTCTCCAGAGAATTACCAGCACTTATGTCTGATGTTGTTTTGTTTTTTGTGGCAGCCATTATGTGAATCTGGTGTTTGTCTTTTGTTTGCTTCTTCCTTTGTGCAACATATTAAATTGTCATAATAATGCTACTGCCTGCCACACTTGTATGATAACCAGTCTAAGAATGTTTCATATGCAGATTAAGTATTTTCTTAAATTCTACTTAAAACTACTAAAATACCATACAGCTAATTAGCTTTAAGGTGAGAAACACCATGTTCATTAGATTATATTGAACATATAATCTATGTGGATTTTAAAAAATTAGTTCTGACCATTCAACTCCTGCACCATCTACAGATATGTCTAGCATAAAATTAGATGGCAGAACAATGCGTATTGGGAGTTGTTTGGCCACGTATGTAATTTAAAAATACCTTAACTGGTACCATAATTGATACTTGAATAACATAGGACTCCAATCAAGACACATATAAATTACATTGTGACTTTCCACACACAACAGTGAACATTTCTGTTCACTATTACCATTTACTGTATTCTAAAATCTTTGTGGTGGCTTGCATGGTTTTTTTAAGCTATCCTCAAACTTGAAAATGTTGACATAGTTATATTTCGGAGTTAAAAAGTTTAGTATGATAGATTTTGGTGCAGTAAAATTAATTTGGTATTTGTGCCAAATTGAAATAAAAATCAAACCCTTTCTTGAACATGCACATTGTACCCAGGATTATATGTCAACTGAAGTGCACCTGATTATGTCTCAAATTATTTTTCCGTGGTTTGTTAAAACAAAATGATTGTCGATGCTGAAAAACAGAACTACAAAGCATAAGACTGAGAATTTACAGATATTGTGGTGTTTCTTAAGTTCTGATTTAATAATGTATGGATTAATTCTTTTCATAAACGATGGGTAATTTTCAGGGTTATCATTGATTCTTTGGAGGAAAAATTTTGAGCTTTACATATTTTAATATGTCAGGATGGATCTTTCCTACCTGTACTGAACTAATGCTTCACACTGTAAATAAAAACCTTTAAACGTTTTCAGTCAGTTTCTGGCTCATGTTTATCAAATTCAATGTAAGACCAAAATATTACATATTGTGCAAAAACTGGGCTGATGTTTGTCTTGTTGCAGATATTTTTGTGCATCTCTGCATGAGCTGTAGTTACCAATGAATGGATTAGTTCCAAGCCTCATTTTCCATTCCTGTCATCCTTTGTTCAGTTCATGTTGGTTTTTCAATTTAGAGTTGCTGAATAAAACCTAAACTCATACCTCCCAGGCATGAAAGTACCCACAATGCAGTGCTCTGCATTGCTAATCCTATTGGCTCCTGACGAATCACCGGCGTCCTGCCGTGTGCGTCACTGTCGAGCAGAGAGCCAGAACAAGGCAAAGCTAAATGCTTAACTGCATTTTAAGCTCGTCAGATATGAACAAGCTGGAGGTCGGAGAATCGAGCAGAGCTGGGATTAGTGACGTTTTTTTTTTCTCTTTTTTTTGGGGTGTGCAGAAGCCTGAACGATGCTCTGCAGGAAAAAGTTTATGCAGCTGCAGTAAGTTGGGAAGAGGAGCAGCTGATATTTGATAGGTGAACATGCCTTATCCTCCAGTGAAGTTGAATTAGCATGGTTTTAAAAAACAATTTCACATTAATACTGCCAAATTCAGTTTCTTAATCCGCTGTGATTCCCTGCACAGCATGGTGTTACTCTATAAGAATTTCCTGATTACTCTTCTATCGCGTATATTAACGTGTATTAAACACCAAATGGTCTCAGGTGTGATTTTAATGCGTTGGAGCACACAAACTAATTTTATTAACATATGAATTAAACAGTAACATCTCTGATTTAAACTCAATACTGCAACAGTTGTTGCTCACAAAGCAATGAAAAATCCCTTTAAAGAATTATCAAATTAAGAACAAACAAAGCAATAATGCTACATGCTCAACCGTCTCCCCTGCTCACATCCTCCTAATCACTTGAGGAAGAGGGGTGAGAAAGAGGTGGGGTGCTGAGCAAGAACATGAGGGGCAGAGGCAGCGGAGGGGGTTCAGGGCTCGGGATTTAATTTCCGCTTTGCACTGTGAGATAAGTCGAGCTTAATGAGCTGACAGAGAAAGATGGAGGGAGCAGAGACGTTATGAGAGCTGGGGCAAGGCAGTGCATGGGAATAAAGGGAAGGAAGAGAAGAAAGGTTGGAGAGAAGGAAGGATGAATTGTTGCAGAGAGAGGGGGGTATCCCACTGATCCTGTCAGGGTATGGCATACAAGATGAGAGGGAGAGGTGCTGACACCGTGAGGGGTAAAAGTCAGCTGTGGTGGCTAGTAAGTGCTTCTGTGTGTGAACATATTTTTATAGTGGAAACATAAATCTGCTTTGGAAGTCATGTTGTTCAGAGAGTGAATGTTCTCAAAGGCAAAAAGCAGTTCCCTGCTACCCAAAGTCATGCTTTTACAAAGGAGGAGATTTAGACTCCGTGAAAATAAAAAAAATGATTCCGTCATTTGGGTGGTTTGTCTGCGACTTTATGAGTTTAAACTGAGAATTATTGAGTCATTTTTGTAAACATGTTATTACACATGTTAAAGCATGCCATAAATGTTGCAATGTGGGTTCTACACCAAACAGATGTAGCATTATGACCAGTGGGGGGCACTACGAGTGATCTGTCGCTGTGCAGCCTCATTCTCAAGAAACTGCTTGTGGGCTGGATCAGACCCAACAGGCCAGCTCTCTCTCCCCATGTACATCAGTGAACACAGAAACAAGACTGATCAGTTTATTCACCCTGATTTAGTTTTCCAATTATTCATTATACACAAAAGATTTTAAATTTTACAAATTAGAAAATATTCAAGCAACTAATTATACCTAACTGTTATTCCCTCATGTATATTGACAACACTGGAAACTAATAGGATTGTTTTTTATTTTAATGGGAGAACAGGAGGAGATTCTCTGCAATTCCGTGTGACAATGTCTGGAAGAATTTGAATTTCCTAATGTTTCCAAAAAATGCAGTCAAATGTGTTTCTTTAACCAGGGTTAACTTTACAATTTTCAGGCTTCATAGACAAAATCTTTCATCTTGAAAAAATCTCAAGAAATTTGTTGCCTATGCAATTGAATTGGAGGTTTGTGGCGGTTCAGTGTGAAACTGTTAATTGAGGTAAAATTTTAACTATGTAGATGTTTTACTTGTGGAATCGTTTTCTTCGCCCTCACTTGTGAATGAGGCTAAATGCAAACCCACTTCCTGAGTAAGTGTAAACCCAGAACTGAAGAAAAAGAGAAAATGATAACAAGGTTTCTTTTTGGGAGAAAAGAGAAGAAAATCTAATCCCAAGCTATTCTCACTCATTGCAGCTTGACCCCGACACTGGTATGCTACTATGTGTAAAAAAAAATTATTTATTTATTTTTTAAGATACTAATCACTCCAGATCAGGAACATCCTACAAGAGATGCAGTTTTGGAGATGCTCTTAGCCAGTAGTCTAACCATTACAATTTGTCCCTTGACAAACTTCTCCAAATCCTTATACAAGCAAATTTCTCTCTAAAGATTTTTGCGCAATAAATAAAGCTGGCACTAAATGTGAGACCAAGACCATCATAAAAGATTTAAAAGCCACTATCTACACTTTCAACAGGAACGTACAGAATGTTACCAACAGGGACGAGCTGAAATTCAAAGAAGGGATGGAGAGTACATTTTTCAAGAGTGGTTTATTATTAATCCATCAATAGACAGTTTGAGAAAACCACCTATATTAACACCAGTATACTTCATGATTTTTTTTCACATTGTATTTCTCAGAAGCTAATATTTTTTTTGCCGCCTTTATTTTTACTTTGTGTTTTAATTCAGTTAACTGATCCATTTGGCCTGGCCTATTAATATTTCCTCCTCTGCCTCTTTCTGGATAGAAACAGTCTGGATTGCAGTCATTGGATGCAGTGTTTGTTACAAGTCATGGCATACACTTGAGGCAAGCATTTAAACTTGTACAGCAGAGAAAAATGTTTGGAGGCTCACAGATGGAGCTTTGGCAGAACTGTCAGAATGCCGGTGGTGCAGATCTGAAGCTTGGAGCTATCCTCGGTGCTGAATAAACTTTTCCCTTTTCCTTTGACTAGACTTGGGTTTCCTCCACTCTTAGACAATTCCTAAGCTTTATTGACATGGCTTAAGTTTATTGCAAGGTGCCAATAAATCCTCCTTTTATTAGACCTCCTGTATTGATTCATGTTTGTTTTTTTTATTATTATTTTTTTTTTTATCTCACATCTCTAACATTGTCTACCCATTGCAGTTTAATCCTCTCTGGGTTTCTTCTGTTTTTTTAAATTATTATTTAGCAGAAAATGTCAAGCTCTCTCTCCATTTGGGAGTCCTGAGTTTTCTGCAGAGGTGGATAGAAAGAGGTTGTGCAAGGGAGGAGGAAGTGACTTGTCATGAACCCTTTCTCTTGAGCTTAAGATGAAGATTTGCCTAAATGCCAGCAGTGCTTTGATTGGGAATGATATTTACATTTTCACTCTTCTGGCATCATTATGGTAAAGCAAAAATGCAGCTGATTATTGGTGGACCAACAGTTACAAGAGTTTGCATATTGCTGTTCTTTGTCTCTTTTCAAAGCAAGATAATGTTCCTTTGTTTTGCCTCGTGCTGATCCGATTTCTCATGCACATAGGCACAAACCTGAGGCATCCTAACAGGTGTGCGTCAAGCTTGAATGATTTCTTGTGTGCATAAATGTGTTAACACCTGTGATGATGGTCCCCTGAGATGTGACTTCTGATGTATGACGACTTGTGGATCGGTGCATGTGTTTGTGTGAAGTGGTGTGAGTGTGATGTTAATCAGCCTGTCACACGAAGACAGAAGACCTGCAGGGAAAAAGCCTGTTGTCTGGAGTTCTCCACAGGACAGCCCAACCACCATTACCACCCTCCTCGCACAGAGAAGACACAAATGCATCTTGTCTCACTGTTTTCTGCTGGAGAGTATAGTGAGCTGATGTTTGTAGTACAGGAAATTTTAATAAATTACACACAGGTTCTTAAATGTATTAGAAGGGTTCCCACCCGATTTAGTAAAGGCGCCTTTTCAAACAAATTCATCATTTACTTACATTGACTATCTTTGCTTTTTTTATACTAACCTTTTTTCTCTCCATTGTTGTTACATTGTGGAAATGATCAGATTAAAATAGTTGATAAATTCTTTAATATCTTAATCATAAATGTAACCAAACTTTTTATATAAAAAGACTTCTGTAAGTCTCACCAGGGCTGATTGATTGTGTAAGAGTAATCCCTTCTATATTTTAGTTAATATATTTTTTTTCTCCTTATAAAAGATTTTAAAAATCAGCTTAAGGAAAACAATATGCATTGTCACTGTTGCAATGACATTGGAAAATGGCTTCATATTGATCACAGCTACATTGTCATGATGCTTTGAATAATTGACCCAAAAGCAGCAAGTGAGAGACATGGTAGAAAATTTAATGAAAAGAACAAAGAATCAAACTTACAAAAATGTGAAAGTCCATGGAAACAAAATCCAAAAACAAAGCCAAACCAGAGATAAAGGGAGATAACAATAAGACCAGGGAGAAATGAGGAAAGTGATGAGACGGACCAGCAATTAGTGACTGAGAATGAGGAGCTTAAATACTAGAAGGTGGTGGTGAGAACAATGGAGCAGGGCTGATGAGATAATTGATAAACAGGTGTGAGTAGTTGAGCAGGAGTCAGCTGAGGGTCGAGGAGAAGGTGGCACAGTGAAGCGGATAAGATGCACAGAGGAACACAAGAGAATGAGGGAGGGAGAGCACA
The DNA here is from genome assembly GCF_003331165.1 of Xiphophorus hellerii. Taxonomy (NCBI): domain Eukaryota; kingdom Metazoa; phylum Chordata; class Actinopteri; order Cyprinodontiformes; family Poeciliidae; genus Xiphophorus; species Xiphophorus hellerii. Next base: position 16,177,841 of record NC_045673.1, read on the forward strand.
AGGGAGCTGGAAATGATTCTAACACTAAAGAAACATGGAGACTAAAGAAAACATGATAAAGTTGAAAGAGACAAAGACAAGAGGGGGAATTAAACAGAACTAAACAGAAACAAGGCTGTTCTAAAAAATAAGAACAACAACTAAGAAACACAGAAACTAGAATAACCAGAAGGACTAAACAAAGAAATAACCTAACTAGAATCACAAAGGAAGGCTAGACATAGACTCAGATATAAAACAACTAAACCTAGAATAACGAAATAAGACTAAAAACACTACGAAACACTACGAAGGGGGCTGATACAAAGAAAGGCAACAACTGAGAAAGATCAAACAAAAAACTAGTAACAATCAAGAAGAGTAAAACAAAAAGTGAACTAAAACATAACTGATAAATTAAAAAGATGAATGCCAACGCCACAGAAGTACACACAACCAAACTCAAACACCCAGAGTCTTGACATACATGTATTATTCAGTGCTCCTCTATTCATTTTGTTGAATTATAATGGTTTTTCTTATGATGATGTTGTGAGTCTTTGGAGTCAAAATCAAAATTAAGGTATTTAAGTGCACGTTTGCCTAAAATCATCACAGAAATAAATTGGAAAATAAAGTGGGAAAGAAAGGAGTAACGGTCTACCTTCCCCACCTAGTCTCAGGTGTTCCTCAGCTGAGTGGGATTTCATGCTGTGCACATCTACACAAACACAACCTCCTCTTCAGCCCTCTCCCTATACACACACACACACACACACGAAACCCAGAAGAAATTTTTTCAAATCGTCACCTCGACTTAACAATTCATATTCCAGCCGGTAAAGCCACTAGCATGCTCACAATTTTTTGCATGTCAAACATCCTCTTAATGCTGTCACAAACATGAGCTAGTGTGCAACACCATAAAAAAAACACACACAAATCCATGTGCACACATACTGGCCATAGGGGTTCTTTTTAACCATTATTGCTGAATGTGGCAAATGGGAGAAAAAGGAAATGGCAAACAAGGGCAAGGAATTTGTGAGGATCTAAAAAAATTTTTTTTCTTTGTTCAACTTCTGCGTAAGACACGGCTAGTAACAGACATCCTGCCTCTGTGCTGCAGAGGCCAATGAACCCTTGACATTAGCATTATTAGAAGTCCCTTTCTATCTTCTTTATGGTTGTGAAGGTTACATGGTGGCATTTCTGAATGTCCTGTTAAACTCAGTCTTACTGCACTCTTTCTTGTTCTATGATACTGCAGCCTTATATATCTGCATGTGTGCTCACACAGAGTGATCTGTATGGCATTAAGAAACCAAGAATCTCTACATTTCAGTGATTTTTAGCAAGAATGACTAAAATGAAAATCTAGCAAAAGTAGTTCTGTATACTGAACTACTTCAAATTGGATTTTTTGACCTTTAGTTTTCCATGGACTAAGTTTAGATTTAAAGGTATATGAGTGCTTAAATGATGAGTTTGTCTTGGCTTTAGCTGTTTATATTAAGCTTAAAACTCTGAAGTGTCTGGATCCATGGAACAAAATCCAGGATTCTGTCCGGTCTGAATAAAAACATTCCTTCCTTTCTCCAATCATCTCCTTTATTTTTTATTTTTTTCCCCTCATATGTCTAGATCTAGATAATACTTAATTTGGGTCTGAATCTGGACCCTGAGTCTGACATTTGCAAACATCAAATAGATCACTGAACTAAAATTATTTCTATTTTCCTTTTCCAGAGTGAAAATAAAATCAGTAAGAGCAGTGACATAGTTGTCTTTAAAGCAGCCACCCAAATGGATTCTCACTCCGGAGAGCAGTGCATGGTGGGATAAGGTCATCCTGCTCTGAGAATTGGCTGCTTCATTTCCTAGAGTGCTGCTTGAGTGACTGCTTCAGTGGCTGTGTATATCAGTGTGTTTATGTTAGAAGTAGAGTAACGGATGTCAGGGCCTTAAGAGGACAGCCTCTTTTCTGCTGTTGTTAATCACACTCAGTCTCAGAAACTGAACGTCAGGCCCTTTGCTGCACTTTTAGCTTCTACAGCGACTTTATTTTCTTCAAGAGTTAGTCAGTTTTTTCTTTAACTGCTTAATTTTGTAACCATGGTTTCCAAAACCCAAAATGTTTGGACATAAAATTATATTAGCTGTTGAACCAAAATTGCTATCTGAATCTTACTGCTCATCTCCTTCACATAGAATGATATTCAGAACACTGGGATATAGTATGAATCACCATGATGATAAAAAAAAAAAAAGAATATGCCATTTAAGCTATAAATGTATCTCTGCAGTGCAATAAACTGAAATATTGCTGTATAAAATTTACCAATGATCAAAAGTGTTACTTCACAACCATTTTATTTTTTTTTCTCCCCTCCAGGGGGTCTTTTGTGGGCTCTAGTGTCCCTTATATGAAAGTAGGCCGACAGGAAAGGGGGAAGGAGAGTATGGAAGACATGCGGCAAATATCGCCGGGTCCTGGAATCGAACCTGCGACGGCCGCATTGAGGACCCAAGCCTCTAAACGTGGGCCCTACTCCACCACAGCACGCCCTACAATCATTTTATTGAGAAGTTGAATTGAACTGATGAATAGAAGACAATAATTGCCTTAAATATTTTGAAACATAATAGCAGCATTCATTGAAACTCAGAGTGGATAGATGAAAGGATGAAAGGTTCTGGGCATGTCCCCGGTTCAATGGGACATGCCCAGATAACCTCCAAAGGGAGACTCCCAGGAGGCATCCTGATCAGAAGCCCGGGCCACCTCAGCCAATCTCCACCTGATTGATACTTTGAGCTTTCTTCATATGAGGGAGCTCTTCACCTTATTTCTGAGGCAGAGTCCAGCTGACCTCTGAAGGACGTTCATTTTGTCCACTTGTATCTGGAATGTTGTTTTTTTCCGTCATGAAAAAATCTGTCTCGTAACCAAAGGCGAGGGTTGGAATGTACTGTAGATGGACCAGAAAAATGAAAGTGAGAGTTATATTTCTTTCTAAAGAAACGCACCAGAATTGTGTGGCCATCTTCTGATCTGTGTTTTTATTTGTACAGCTTTGACTTGCTTATATGGTTTTAGACAATTATTTCTCTTTAACTCTTTAATACAGGAACAACTTCCAAAGTATTTTTGTAGCCCCACCATGTCGTTGACAGGAGCCTCTGTAAAAGAGAGTTCATACATTGGACAAAATGATTAGAGCTGATATTACACACTATCTTTAGGATATTATATTGACAAATATTGTATGTTAATGTTACTATCATTATTAAAATATTTTTTTCTCCAAAAATGCAAGATTTCCAATAAATGAATATTTTTGCAGTACATGAAAGACGGTAACTGAACAAATAAAGCTGAGCATCTTTGTTTTAATATTTTAAGCATTTATGTTAGTTTCCATAACATAAACCTTTAGTATTTTTAGCTTTTGGTACCTCTTTAAGCATCTTTTAAATACTTTTCTGATACTGAAAATAACCAACTTTGAGTCTAATTTACACAGTCGCAATTTCCACAACAAAAAGTTTTATGGTTACCACGACCCACCTGAAACTGGGTGTGGTGTTTTTTATGGAAGAATAAAAAGCTTCCATAAATTTTTTTTATGGAAGAACTGTTTTCTGCTCAGCCATCAGGGTCGATCAAGCTGAAAATGTACATTTGTTATTCTTGCTGACAAAAAATTCAGTCGCCAGGTTAGTATCAATGAATAAAAACTAAAGTGAACAAAAATACTTTAAAGCCACCGTGTAACTCATCCTAAAATCCTAGAAGTTAATTCAACATTTGGGGACAGCCATTCATCTATAATTTAACAATGTGACAAAAAGCAGCATAGTGAACAATATTCAGAGAATGTAGAAGCTTTTTTGGCATTTTGCAAAGGAGGAAATATGGCATGATCGTAAGTCTTAAGGTCTCATTCTAGTGGGCAGCGGCACAAGAATAGTTGATAAAATGTGATGTCTGACCTTCTCATTGCAGTTCAGATACACATTTATCTAATATGCTATTAATGCACCCACACAAGCTCCAAATAGCTACATGCCCAAATGGATTTTTTTTTTTATCAGATGCTCATTTGTTATGAGAAAGTGAACATTTGCTTCCACTGACATTTTTGAAAGGTCATAGCAGCATTTTGTCTTAAAATAGTTTTCAGATGTTTGCACCTCATGAGGAAAAAAAGGTTTTGCATCTTAGTTTAATGTCTAACAAGGAGCGCTATAAACTCTGCTGCAAACCCAACATTGCAGCTTTTCCTTAGTTCAGGAGGTACAGACTGTTAACTGGCAGAGTCGGGATTTGAAGAACGAAAGGATAGTGAAGGGGATCGCCGAGAAGGTAGTTCTTGCATTATTAATTTACAGAAATAGAGGCCTGTATAGCTGCATATATTATTGATTAAGATATCTCTAAGGGGTGTTTAAGCTAAAGTGGCAATTGGCTTAATTGATTGGGAAACAGGTAAAGTGAGAGCAAAGTTTTCACCTGTTTATGGCTTGAGGTGATGAAAGTAACTCTATTTTTAAAATCACTCGACGTTCACAAATCTGTGATGAAAGAAGCTAGAACGGTTTAGTATTGTAAGGGAGTGGGTATCGGCCCCACCATATGCTATTTTGATTTCATCTCTGCACAATAGTTGCAGAATACAATGACCAAAAAATGTTCTCTGCATGCCTCTGTGAGAATGGAAAACCTAGTATAATACTGCCATTCTTCCAGGATTGAGCTGTGTCACAATTGGACTCAAATCAAGTCTGTCACAAAATATCAACCTTCAGACTTTTAGAGTTCATTGTCCATACCTGTTCTCACAGTAACAGCCAAAATATTGTACCTGAAATTAGAACATTTGTGAAATAGAAAGGAAATCATTTAAGAGGTGAAATTTACTAGAATCAAACACACTAAAAAAGTCACAGATTTGGATTTAAGAAGGCAAATAGGTACTCACTTACTGGATTATCTTTCAACTGCAACAAGTTATTTAACCCCAAATAATGCAATGGGTAGCTTCTCATTTCTTAAATAACCATGTTGAAAAACACACCGTTTGTTTGTTGGTGTACAACAAACAAATGGAAAAGATGCTAAAGTCTGTTAAAGAAGAGTCCAATCATTGGCATTCATCAAGTAGAGAAAACATTGAAGACCATTGCAGAAAGTACTAAAATTGGGTTAAGAAATGTCCAATGCTGCATTAAAAACGGGAAAGAAAGTGATGAATCATCGTCTTTGAGGATGAAATGTGGTCGAGGAAGAAAGATCCTTCATGATCGTGAGCTGCCATCACTTATGTTAGAAATTACGTAGATTGAAGAACAACAAAAGAGGAACTTACAGCTATGTTTAAAAGTAAAAATAAGAGCACTTCCACACATACAAGGGAACACAAATATAGGATGGAACAGGTGTGTAACCATAAGAAAACCACTAAGCAAAAAAAAGGTTTTATGTGGTAAAAGAGCATAAACTGGAGAAGTGGAAAGTCGTGTGGTCTGAGTCCAGATTTACCCTGTTCCAGAGCGATGGGCCCATCAGGATAAGAAGAGAAGCAGATGAAGTGACGCACCAGTTATGCCTAGTGTCTGCTGTGTGAGCCGGTGGGGGCAGTGCCATGATCTGGGGTTGATACAGTTGGTCAGGTCTAGATTCTGCTTCATTAGATGACCAAAGCATGAGGTCAGCTGACTACCTGAATGTACTGAATGACCAGGTTTCTTCATGAATGAAATTTTTTTTTCTTCCCTGATGGTAATTGACATATTCCAAGATGACAGTGCCAGAATTCATTGGGTTCAAATTGTGAAAATGGTTAAGGGAGCATGAGACATCATTTTCACACATGGATTGATCCATTCCAGCCTACAGAGTCCAGACCTTAACCCCACTGAGAATCAGTGGGCTGTGCTAGAGAAGGCTTTGTTCAGTGGTTGGACTCTCCCATAATCATCTGGATGGAAATAAATCTTGTGACATTGCAGAAGCTTCATACCACAGCGAATGTGTTCTATAATTAAAGCTTTCTGAATTAAGGTTTTGTATTGATCGGAAGTAATATTCTAATCTTAAATGTTATATTCTGTATAATTAACAGAAGTAGAAGTTCTATATGTTTCACTTTGAGAACTGAGTTAAAGAAATTAATGCACTAATCTTTTATTGAATGGATCTGGATTTGTTGTAATATATGCCCAGGTTGGTTTGGGTAGCTTAAATAAATTTAAAACTGTATTTTGTATCACAGACTTTGCTTAATGTAAAACATTCAGGTGTGGCAATAAATTAAAAAAAAAATTTCTCCCAAATAGACATTATGTTTTACTATGCCGCTCAGCATAATTATCATTGTGCAGGACCACATCTGACACATTTGAAAATGTCTGACAAATTTTGAATTGACAGCTTTCCCCTTGTAAAAAAACAAAAACAAAGCAAACTACTCTTTGCTGTTTTTGCATATCTTATAAACTTCTTTATACATGTAAACATTACAATAAACACATAGAAAATGATAAAAGGTAACAATTACTGAAATACGTAGTTTCTCTATATTGCATTTAATGACAATGTGTTATGGCAGAAAAATTTTAATTTCGAAGTATTTCAGGAGTAACCTGAAAAGGGTAAAACCTGGTAGAAAATCCAAGTAAAAAGTTTAGGTTATTTTTTTCTGCCTGTGACACGTGGTTAATGTGCAGATTTTTGAATTACAAAAAATTTAAAAATACAAGTAACATTTTAAAAATTTCAGATTTGTCACAACTTGAATTTTACCCAAATAAACAGAATCCAAATTTTAAGTATTTGATTGAAATTTTAGCTTTAAGTTTAAAATGTTTTTTTTTTTCTTGTTTACAGCCCCTGATGAAGCTCTGATAGACTATTGGTAGTTCTGTATAAATCAGAGTTTTGCTTTTTGAGCACACATAAACATTTCAGATTTCAAATGTTAGTATTCATTGTCCACTGTGAGAAACTCTTAACCTTCTCATGAAACTGTAATAAGTGTCAAATTCAGAGTCTCACATAGTTTATCTTTTGTTTATTGTAAGTTGTTCCTAATATTGCAGCAGCTATCTGCCTTTTTCTCAACACAGAGATCTAATCTGATATTATTAGCTTTGTTTTCTGTTCTGCATTAGCATGCAGTGTTGGCTTTCCTCCTTCGTATTGTGTAGGTGTATATAAAAACATGACACTGATAAAGAGAATCCGAAATGAGAGCTGTTGATATGCCTAAGTAATCTCACACTTCATCTCTATTGAATGATTTTAGACATGCACTAGTACACAAACACACATGCAAAGGAGTGTAGTGGCTAGATTGTGCAGCTTGGCGAAGATTGCGTGTTGCTTTGAGTGGGAGGAGTGTGGAGTGATCCCCTCCGCTCTGTGGCAGGTCCTGTCATTGGAAAGAACAGTATCACTCTGCATTTACATTGATCCTTATTAGAGCTGGGGATTAAGTCCTTGCTGAGTGTGATTTAGCTGTAGCTGGAGCGCCTAGAAGTTTCACATAAAGCATATGACACGAGCATAACACACAAATGGTTCCTCAGAGCGCTTGTCATACTTGTGTTCGAGGAAAATAATCCCCAGGTGAAATTTCTCTCTCTCTCTCTCTTTATATATATACAGTATATATATATATGGCCTACATATTTTTTCCTCAAATTCATGTTCCAGCTCTAAGTCAATTCTCGTTGTGATTAAGTTCACTGTAACTGAAGCATTTGCTGTTTGAGTGATGAACTACAGCAGCAGAGTAGGCTGCTACAGGTTCCTACAATTTTCTGCTCTAATTAAGCTTCAGACTGGCTCCATCAGTTACCTGTTATTATTAGCCACATTAAACTCCAATGCCTGTACAACTAAACAGAAGATTAATGGAGAGGGGGTTCACCAGGTTGTTTCATTGCTTCACTGTTTAGTAGCCCACCGAGCTGTTGGATTACTAACCTTTTCCTGCGTTAATTCATATCGTGTTGCATGGTGCAAAACTGCGTACCTGGGAAGTGTATCTGGGCTGGGGAGCTCAGATCGACAGCACACAATCATTGGGCTGTTCTTGTCCATGCGGCTAATATTGAAACAGATAGCATAAGTGTACATCATCCAGGAAGCTTGCTAATCCTCTGATGCACATGCAGGAGCTTGACTGACCTTTTTAAGTTGCACTCAAACATCAAGTGTATTAACATTAGTGCACTTCATACTTAGTATCTTTCAGCATTTAATTTTTTTCCTGTCTGGCTTGTTGGGGGAGCACTTCCAAACCACGATTTGTGTTCTCCTTATCAGCTAAAGAGGGTCTTTTTTTTTTTTCTTTGCAAGGTGTACTCACCATGTTAGCACCATGTCATGAAAATAAATTGATTGGGATCTTCAGAAAACCCTGGAACCTACCAGGCCACAAGTCGATCATACGGTCCAATGTTACTGAAGTGAGTTTTACATAAACTGAAAAGGTGCTGACCAAGAAACTAACCCCTTCCTCAAAACTTCAAGCTCAACTGAAATTGACAGCTGGTCTCAAGAACAAGGCAAATATTTTCTGGAGAAAAGCTTTATGGCCAGATGAGAAAAAGATTTAGATGTTTTACTGCAATGACAGGAAGCTAGTTTGCAAAACTACGGTAGCTTTCAAAAGCAATTCACTATACAAACCTCTGAGTATGGTAGTGGTAGCATAAATCTGTAAATGATGGATACTCTTAATGTTGAAGAACTAACTCAAGCAATTCATAAGTGTCCTGAAATCAACATGGTTCAAATATGACAATTGGGCCAAATATTATTTGACATTTGTGGTAATAGTTGGTGTGTGAAACTCCAGTTTTTAAGTGTGCTAATATTTGTGTTTACATGGAAACATAAGCACTAGCACGAAGACAAAAATCGTAAAGTTAGAAAGGGGAAACAAACAAACCCATGAACACAGCCTGAAGCACATTCATTAAAAATTCTTGCACACTCTGAAATAGCAGCAAGGGGCAAAAAAGTAATGACTTTTATGTGACACATTTAAAGAAACCTGGGTTTGTGCGTGAACACTTTCTTGCAAATAGCAGGACACATCTTATTTGCTGTAATGTTTTAGAAAACAAGGATGGAGCTGTGTCATTTATGCATTTTTGTAGCACACGTGCTACAAAAATGCCCATAAATGTGTGTTTTGCACTGATAAAGAGAGGTTTATGCATTGCTTTTTCTGTATTCGGACCGGAAACTTAAATCATATGAATTCATACATACTTTAACTTGCATCACAGAAACATGGAGAGATAGAAAGGAGGCTGAAGAAAAGAGGGTGAATATCATTTGTTGGGCGTCTCACATTGTGTATTCTTCTGAGATTGGGGAGATACGAATCAGGGTGTGCTTCTGTTCTGACATGGACGAAAAGCCGCAGAGCACAGATAGGGAGGGGACCTGTGTAGGGACAGAAGAGGGGATGGAACAAGCCAAGAGAGAGTGTTGGAGAGATACAAATCAGGACCTGGAAGCAGCACTCCTGAGTCCTGTCATAGATGAGAGGCGAGGTGATAAGGAGAACGAGCAAAGGACAGAGCGAGGAGGCCATGGAAATGGAGAGGTGAAGAAAGGGCAACATGAGGCATTTTACTACTTGTACAAATGGAACGCTGGGTGAAAGTATCAGTCTGAGAGAAATGTCATAGTCACCACAGTTAGTTTATTATGGAGGCAACGCCAGATTAGCAAAAACACATTTAGTTTTTCCAATCTTCCTTTACATCATGAAAACCAATGAGGCTGTAGTTATCAGCCTTCCATGATTGTACGTTTTCTACACAAAATCATTTACAGTTAAGAAAGCCGGTCTGCGTCTTGTATGAGTAAAGAGAATTTGTCCTTAAAAATGAGTTTAAATGTGATTAATGTAAAATCATTCAACCCTGACAAATTCTGTCTAAGTCGCTATAAGGTTCTTATGGAAACATTTCAAATTACTGGAAATGATACACTAAATGTAAAAAGGAGCTGTGAAATTATCCTTTACGTTTTAGTACTTATTTAACCACACGAGATACATATACATTTCTCAGCTCACAATCTTTTTCCATTCTTTTTTGATAATCAATTAGACGTGATAGCTTCTTGTTCAGTATTTTAGCATTTAGTTCTCTATGAGGATGTTGATCAAAATGACAAGGCATCATTTACTCATAATGTGTAGTTTATATTTTATGCAGTGCTTTGCAAATGATTATACCAATGACTCTTATGTGCATTTTATGTAATTGAAAAAAAATTTACTAAAAAATCTTGTGTGTAATTGTACTAGGTTTAATAGTGTTGAATTGCCACAGATGCTTTACAGTATGTGGATAACGATTGAATTCTCTTTATAGGTTTTGTCACAAATATTTACTGTAGAATGCGCTTAATAATGGATTTAATTTTGAACCAACATTTCAATACAGGAACTATGTAAATATTGCTTTTATTTGCACAGATGCTCTCACAAAGAATCAGCTCTGTTGGGTATCACCCTTCACATCTCGTTGCTGTTATTCCCATCCTGTTGCCCAGGAGACCGGTGGCATGTAGCTACAGGTGGGTGTGGAGGTAGGTGTTGATGCCTTCCTGCTTCCCATCAAAGCCCAAAGTCTCAAGATCACATGCTGACTCCAAACAAAAGATCCATCCACAATTTTGTCACACAGATTTGTCATACAGAATATGACTGTAGCATTGTGTCTCTCTCTCGGTTCCTGTTAGTCAGTCACCCCTCTACTGTCGGTGCCTTCCTCTCCGTCTCTCCCCTGTGTGTTGAGCATGATTATGTTACTAAGCAGAAGTCTCCTATCAGAATGTTCATTGGTCGAGCTCATCTTCGAGAGGGTATTGCATAACCACTTCCCCCTCTAATCTCAGCACTGACTTGGTTTGATCATGAGATAAACACAAGTTAAGTTAAAGCAGAAAACTTTTCCCAGAGTTCACCACTCACACTTATTTTCCTGGCGTCTTCTGCTAGAATGTCGGCACGTTGCTTGAAATGGGGAGCAGATAGAAGCAGAAAATAAGATATGCAGATACGCTTACAAGCTTCAAAACATTGAGTGTGGAGTCAGAAGAATTTACTGAGTGACGAATGAACACTTGAGCATCGTCTTCGCTTGAATCAACATCTTTTTTTAAATGTTGGATAAACTTGTGTATGCTGCGGTGGTGTGTGAGAGTGAACTTTAGAACTTTGGAGTCAAAGTTCTAAAAATGTAAAGAAAGAATGTCTCCTTTTTATTATGGGACTTCTGGAGCCTCACCAGGTGGAAGCAGTAAGACACTAGGATGTGTGAATTTGTTGAGACCACTGATAAAGCTGCTTAAAATAAAATTGTGTTTTATTCCCACAGTCTAGAAACGGTTTTAGTTTTGCATGCTTATTCATTTGTGAGGTAGAAAACCCCATGTCAGGGGATGGTTTTAACGAAATTACTGATGCACTTGCTGGACACATTTTCCTTGACACCACATCCAGTGAGGTAAAAGAAAATAAATAAATATTTCACTTCTAAATCGATCTCTAATAACTTTAATCTCTAATGATTGGAGAGCATATATTCCTATTGAGATTTCTAAAGGGGTAAGTACAGATTTCAAAATATAAATCAGTGTTTAGCAGATTTTGGGATGGTGTGGATTGAGATGGTAGAGAGCATTCAGTTAGAAGACTTATCTAGATCGTTGAGAGCAGGGTTACCAAATTATTGTAGCAAGTGGTATTTTTCTTAACATTGGGGATTTTTCCCCTTTAATGTACTGTAGCTGAGTTTGTTTTTGTGAACTTTTGAAGATGAAATAATGCTACAATATTTGAGTAATGTTTAAACATCTTTTGATTGACGGCAATAACTGCGGTTGTACATGTAATCTGAACAATTGGTCCATTTGATTTTTCAATCATGGAAAAATAATTTTTTTTTACAGATTTTACAGAAGTTTTCTCAGCATTACAGTAAATGTTTTGTCATTGTGAATATGTGCATCAGGTGTTAGATATAAAAGGAGGAAGGTAATAATGTTTGAAGCTGCCAGTACTGAACATAAAAAGCTGGAGGTGTAAACCGCATCAAATAGACTGCTGCATCAAAGCAACCCCGTATAGTAGGTTATGCCTGGTATAACTCGGGGGCGAATGACTTCAAACATACACCAACCAAGAAACCAAAGCAGTTTCATCTGTAAAGAAATATTTGTCGTTAAATATGTGTTTTGTGTGTTGGGCTTGAATGTACGTTTCATAAACATTTTCCAGGAAATTGGTTGAAAAGCATACTCGTTTTCAGAACAATACCCCACAAATAAATTCCTTCATGTTTTCATGTTACCCCTTGTGTTACACACAATCTAGCTGCAAGTTTGGTGTATTTTCTCTGTACCAGATGTGATGCCTGATTTTTACTTTTATTGCTTTCTTGTTTTTTCTTTCTCTGTCCTTTGAATCATCTCTACTACAGGAACAAAAGAAACCAAAAAAAAACCAAAAAAAAACTAAGTAGTGCACACAGACAATCTGAATGCTATTGGGTATTATGTAATTTGGTACCTTGACATGCACATATCAAGTTGCAATGACTTTCTTTACCCTAAAGGCTACTGGGTGGAGTCTTCTATAAAACCAATCAAACTAGCTTAACATAGTTTTTTGCATAACAAAACATCACGCTCCCTCTCTGAGTTTAGTGGGCGTGTTTGTCAGTTGGAAATGCTTCTGACTGGCCAGATTTTTAATTGAAATTTGGTGACAGGCAGCATGGGACTTGGCATAATCAGAGAAAAGGAGGCGAGTAAAGATAAAAACAGAATAAGTATTTAAGGAAAAGTAAAGGCAAAATCAACAAACTTATCTTTTCCCTGTCTTCTTTTTATTATTTGTCCTCCCCACCTTCTCATCATCTTCCACTCTTTGAGTCTACATCATGTTCTTCTCCTGTTAGGTAAATTCCTGTGCTGGCTGTCATCGGATTTGAGCTGAAAATCCGGCCAAACACTAAAGGAGAGTGAGAGCAATTTTATGGCGTACGCATCGGTGCAGAGAGCATGTGTTACTCTCTCCTTGCCATGCTGCATTCATGGACCTACAAATAAAAGGAAATGTGGCCATGATCAGATCTATGCTTGCTCTCGATTAATACTGTATATGCACTGTTGTGATTTCTTATGCTCCTCTAGTGTTTGGCAGGGATGGGACACCGTAATTGTAACCATTTGTTCCAGGTTCTCCATTTGTGGCTTGGAATAGCATGGATTAGAGGCAGTCACAGTCACTCTGACTTGACCAAGTAAGATTGAACTTGTTGCACTCAAATGTCCTGTGAAGTCTTCAACCTCAATAATCACAATGCCCAATGTGAATTTTGTTTCTTTACTGTGGTTTTAAAAATATGTTTTGCAAATCCCTGTTGTATAAATCCATACTTAATTACCAAACTTTGTTTTATTGTCAATGTTTGAGTTAAAAAGAAAATGGTGAATAGTATCCGCCGTTCAGGGTTTGTCTTACTTAAGTTTGAGTGCTTCAAATATTCTTACATGCAAAAATAATTGTACAGTTTTTTTTTTTTGTTGTTGATTTGGTCAGAACTGCGGAAGATAAAGACATACTTGTTCAATCCACTGTTTTCTTTTTCTTATTCTCTCCTTTTCCCCCCTCCTTGTTGGAGCCTTTTGAAAAATAATAGGTTTGCTCAGGGAGTGCTATTGATCTGGTTGTACCAGGCTCAGGAAAAAAAAAAAAAAAGTAAGCTTCATCTTCTCCAAAATACAGACCAAAGAGAGAAAGATTGGCCATGTTTTAAAGGTCCTTTCACAAGCAGTTTATGGATGCTTTACTTTTTCTGCCCCTTTGTGCTCCTTGTAGTTGTTCACTTAGTTCTGGGCTTTTCTTATTAATGCCGTTTCTATTCCAGTACAAGGTCCTTGTGGTCACACCAAACAATTTCTCTCTGCTCTGTCTTATCATATCGCTCACTCAGTTCTGCAGCTGTTTACGATGAGTCTGGGTTGTAAGTCAGACACCGAGTACTTCCCAGTTTTCACCCACACACTTACATACTGCTCTGGCTGCCCTTATGACCCAGGTTTCAGAGAGTCTGGGTGTTGATGTGAAAAAAAGATAGGCACAGACAGAAATGTGGGTGGGGGTGCATATATGTTCACACACCTACAGGGTGGTGCTTGTGACTCTGAAGCAGTGGGTTGCCTTGGGCACTCCTCCTGGCTACTGATGTAAGTTTGAGCCAAGTGGTAGGCCTTTCATGTTGCTCAGAGTGTGACCATCCATGTCAAATGTTTGCAGGCATCCAGGTGGAAAGTGAAATGATAAACTTATTAACTCACCTTCAGGCATGTAAAGAAAAAAAAAACAGTTGCAAAAAATGAGTTTATTTTTGAGTACAACAGTGAAATTAACCAAACTGACGGTGTTTGTGCAGTTAATCCTTAAAGAGTAAAAGGCATGTCGGACCAGGACAAGTTCTCTCATGTTTGGTTACTAGAGATGTTGTTGTAGAGCTGATAGTTTGTTTAAAAATGTCCAAGCGGGAAAAACACATGCATGTGTAAAATCACATGTGATTAACACTTCACATTATTACAAGTGAGACATATTGAAGCTCTCTAAAACTCAAGATTTTCACATGGGAAATTTGGTTTTGGAAGAATTTCAATATTATGTATTGACATGAAAAACACTGATCTCTGGAAGAGTCAGAAAGTAAAATTAATTTCAATAGAACCATTAACAGATAATATTACAATATAATGGGGTTTATTATAAAAACAATAAACATAATTGAAATCTCTACTAGCATATGAAAAATGTATTTTACAGTAACTTAATTTTTTTTTTTATCTTCCACATTTGGAATGTTTCCCAAATTTGCTTCAATAATTGAAATTATATTGTGTAGTAATGTGAAACGACATACTTGCAAAAATTGTATATTCAGTAGCTTAAATAAATGTTTTTAAATGTGGAAATTATATTAAATGGTAACTTTTGAAATGGATAAGAAACCTTTAACATGTAAATTGTTTTCTCTCTTAATGAAATGACATTGTTTTGTAAAATGTGAGCAAACTTTCTTTTTACATAAACATTTTTAGTGTGTACTGTAAAACCTGATGATTTTTTTTTTTTTTCCTGATGTGGAAATTTTCCAACATGTGAACCACAGATTTTCACATGTAGTTTTTGGTGTTGTCATGAATATGTGGCTATATATTTCTCCTACTTAACTTTTCTCCCAATGGGGGGAAAAACATGAGCGTCATGCATTTTCACCATACATCATGATTTTGAATTAATGTTTGCTTGGGCTGTTTTGCAAAATCTACTAGGAATAAGGAAAACCTCTTGCTGTCTGAGAGAGGTAGCCCCCTTCTTCTGTAAGCAGCTGCCTGCGTCATCACTCTGATTAAATTGCATAAGAGGAAAAATTTGGCCTCATTTGCATCCCCTGGGAAAGAAAAAAACACTGAGCGGGCTGGTGGGAGAGAAGGGGGGGAGAACACACAACAAGGTGTCCTTGTGATCACATTGCAGTACTTTGAAGGTGTTTTTCTTTTGATTTTACTTTTCTTCAAGACATAAAAAAGCTTAGTCTGTGTAAAAGGAAGTGAAGGGCAGAGGAATAGAGGGTGCTAGAGAAACTGTGCTCTATAAATACACTGTTCCCTGCAGCCTCATTGTGGCAGGGTTGACTGCAGACTTAAGTTTGTGCACTGTTAACCTGCAGGGTTTTCCCAAGCTGTAAGCTGAGGTTGGTCTGTTTTTGCACGATAAACATGGTGATAATTGAAAGGTATCTGCGTTCATGGACAGCTACTCTAGAAAGTCATCAGCTCAGCTTTGCATCTATTCAGTTTTAACACCATCCAAAGTATAAAACTATGCACAAGTTTAACTTTCATGAAGTGCATATAGTGGCACCTGCGTGACTCCTCCTGGTGCTTTTTACTCCCCGCTATGCGGCTTCACCTGGAGATGTGTGGGGCTTGTTCTGTGTTCTTGAAGGAACCCGCATGTTTGCCATCTCTGGGGCTGCTTTCTTTCACGATGACTCAGTCGTTTATACTGAGGCTTGAAAAAGTACCAAGAAACAGGTTTTTGAGATTTAATCTGTTCACTTTTAACACATTTGTAATAGGTGGTTAACATGTTCATTCTTCTGTTTCTTATCAAACCATAAATGCAATGGGAAAACTCCCAAACTCCACTGAACGGCCCCAGATGAGATTTGAAAGTTATTGCAGCACAGAGGATTAGCGCAAAATGGTTCATGCAGTCAGAACTTTTGTATCATCTCCTGTTGTAGCCGTTTAGGGCTGTCTAAATATTTGCTTTCCCCAAGGTTCGCCTTTTCCACACAGCTCCTCCTTGAAGCTGCAGACTCCAAGCCGAGCTTCTGTGTAGCAGAGCCTTACACTGCCCTACTCAGCTCCTTCAAACTAGCAGCAGCAGAAATTAGCACACACCTGGTGGAACACATCTGCTGAGCTTAAAAAAAGCTTGAAACACTGGTAAAATCCTTGTTAAAGAATTAATGGTGAAATGTTGTCGCGATGGCGTGTTGGAGTGGGACAGAGGCCCAATTTTAAGGTGTTAAGTTTGCAGAGTCAAATTTTTTTAAGTTATGATTGATATATGCAGCATTTTTTATAACTGAAGTTAACATAGTTACTCAATTGTGCTGGAATATGGAACTATGGTCCTGAAAAATACATGATATGTCCCCTTTAGTGACATTTGTTTTCTGTTTTTAGCGGGTGGATGTATGTGGACATCTGAGCGCTGCTGGAAGAGCAGGTCACGTGATACAGACAGATGGGAAACCTCAGTAGCCTTTCCTTTTGATTTGATGAAGAAAATAATCACACGTCTACCTGAGGGTTTGGCTGACACAAACAATAGACAGGCAGAAATTGAGTTTCCTTCCTGGCGTGGAAAAAAAAGTCAAAAATTTGATTTAGAAATCCAACTGATACCTGGGATCAAAAGAAACCTGATAACTCATTGAGGATATTTCAGCTTGAATTTTGAGACCTCATCTTTAAGCCTGCTTTAGTTGTACATATAGTCGCTGGCGTTGGTCTTGGAGTACAGATTGACTTTCATTTCTTACAGATGTGTGATTTTGATGAAGTAGATGCAAACTGCTTGAAATTCACCTTCAACGAAAGGAAGGGCAAAACATGTGAGAGAGACAAATAATAGAGGAATTAATGTGGTATGTTAACGCGTGCCATGAATGGTAAACATCCTTTTTAAAAAAAACAAAACAAAAGCAAACATAAAGGATAAGGATACCTTTCCTTTCTTGAAATGCCTAATATTTGTGGACATCAGTCCTCTGAGGACTCGCATATACAGATTAAACACCATTAGGACAAAATGGAATTCGATAGTTAACTCAGTTTCTAACGAGCTGATAATGGAAGCGGGGATAGTGAATGTCTGCAGTGATCAAGAAATTGCTGCTGCAGTGAAATGTAGATGTTTAAAGTGTGTTACTGACTCTTTATACAATGCCAAACAACTTAATGTCACTGCTTTAATTGATGCTGATTAATCAATTAAAGCATTTCTCTTTTCTTTCCCCATTTTCAGACTTACCCATCCTATTCTCTCAGAACATAAATGTAAAATAAACAAAATGTAGGAGAAAATGTGAAACGATAAAGTGGGGTTGATGGAGTAACAGGTGAGAGAGGAGGCATGGAGGGGATAGGAAATTATAAAACTGCGCTGGTCCATTAAAAAAATGCTTATGTAAATGTTTGAATTTCAAAGGTGCTGCTGCTGATGTGCTGCACACTACACCCCCACCCAGCTCCTTCTCTTAGCCAATCATCATAGCACTCTGCTGTATTTGGGTCATGGCAACGTGTTGCTGCTGTCTCCACTGGCAGATACATTGTGCTGTAATCTCCCCAAAAAATAGGTTAGGGGGAAACGAATGTGGAAGAGAGAGACTCACAGAAATTTAAACCTGTTTTTTTTGTGATTTTATTTTTAAGAAGCAGTGGCTTTAAAGCAGTTTTGTTTCTATTTATCTATCAATCCACCCTTTCTCCTCTGTGAGCTGTTAAGGGCTTGCACGTAGAGTCCCACTTACCCACCAACCTCTGTCCCCTTCCCCACTCGTATTCATGAATTAATTCACACTGTGCCCATGTCATCAATAAAATCCTCTTAAAACTCGTACGCCTAAATTGGATCTGAAAATCACTGGTGTTTAAAGGGGAACGTCTGAGCCATTGATTTTTCTTACTGTTTGGCAACCCTGCTGATAGTTAATGGATGATCCTTGGGGAGAGGGAATGATGGAGGGAGACGTGGTGAGATAAAGATCAAGGAGAGGAGAAAGAGTCAGATGCATGGCAGCAGAGATGAAACAATTTTTGGGGGGATTTGGAGATGGAAATAAATTATTGAGACAGAAACAGACATCTAGTTTAACCTTCAAATAAAAGCCAAATTAAGTGGATGTAAATACAAGCAGGTGTGATAAAACCATAAATTATATAAATATACATATATATAAAAACGATATGTGCCTATGTTTAATTTTAAACTTATAAAAACCTGCACCATTTAGGGATAAGGCGCAATAATACACAGGGCTTGAACAATTTAAAATCAATTTTTCAGTGATTACATTTTTGTTTGTTTCAGGTGGTCCAGAAGTGCAATAATTAAAAAATTTATTTTACATTTTAGTTATTTTAAATGCGTTGTACAGTCATGTAAAAACTGAAATAATGAGGCAGTTTACCTATAGTAAAGGAAGTTGTCACTTTCCACTGTTAATTCTTGCGTTCTCAGGATACATTTCTACAGACTCAAGGACTCCATGCAAACAACTGTTGTGTAAGTTGACTTTAACACAGAAGTGAGCACAGACATTTTATAAACTCTTTTATAAACTAAAAGGAGTACAGCCACACTTTAATGAAAAACTATTTCGCATAATTGTTGATACTAGACTAACAGTTTAAAGATCTAGTCTTCTGTAACTCCAGTGTGGTTTTAGTTTTCTAAATTATCTACATAGTTTTTTAAATTAATTATAATGTACAAAACTGATATTGTGGACTTGAGTTTGTAATGAAGGTATTACTTTATGGTTAGATAAAGTTTTGCAGTAAGGCTTGGATTTAAAATAAAAGGTCTATCTCAAGTGAAACAGTTTCTGAAGATGCCACAAAACTTGTATTATTAATTAAAAAAACTACCCTTTTTAACTTTCATTTAAAATATGTTTCCAGCTACTTGCAATGACAATCTATTATGGTCTCAGATGAACTTTAAACATCAACTATATTGTCAAACTACCCTACATTTTCTCTGTTTGAAGTGGGAAAGCTGCTAAATCAGAATAACATGACATATTGTGGTGGTATTTCACATCACTAAATCCCAACTGTAATACTCCTCATGATCTCATATATAATTTAAATGCATTACACAACCTTGATGACTTGCTTTGATTTTGCCAAAGAAAGCCCAGAAAGATCTGCTGTATGTCACCTGCAATTTTGCCCCGTTGTGCAATTTAAGTAATTATTAATCGATCAGACTGACACAAAGGAAGACGGCAGACAGATTAAATTTTTTTAGTTCTCACTGCTGCTGTATGGATCCTCATAAATATGAATAGGGCTATGAGTCACACCCAGTTCAGAGTGGTATCTGTCTAACTTGTCTGCCTGGTCTTCATTTAGATACTATGTGTTGAGCCAAAAAATAACGTCGCCCCCCCCGAAGGCATCTTCATGCAGTTTATTATACATCAGTCTCATAACGACTTGGATCTCTCCATCTCTTTTCCTTTTCATTTGTGCCCCATCCCTCCACCCGCTTCTCCTCCCTGGTCTGTTCTGCTCCCACTCGCTCAGCGTTAACAGTCGGTCTGCCTATTGTTTTGTTGTTTTTTTTTGTTTTTTTTTTACCTCTTCTTTACAGCTCCCTCCCAGTCTGTCTGTCGTGCTATTTCTCTCTGGTAGCTGATGTGGGATGTTGAGACCACATCACATTTTTTCTTGCATCATTGGTATCTGGTGGCAGTGATAATGATGGCAAGGAGGAGGGATGGAGTGGGTAGGAAGAGGAAAGAGGCGGGATGGAGTAGAGTTCCACAGCGGGTGCCAATGACTGCATTAGGCAGCCCTTGTACATAAAACTGAAGCTCTGACGAGTCATATTGTCATCTGTAATATGTAAAGTGCTGCTTTGTGCTTTCTCCCACACACATTGGAATTTGAATCTGGGTTTTAGCGCAGTTTAATGGTTGCTAATTGTCTTTAGGTGTGTTCATAATGAGCTGCATTGCCTTGTAAATGTATTCACACCCATTTCTGTATTTTAAGCCTGATAACTTACCAAATCATGCCTAAGCATGCTGTCAGCACTTGGTAATTGTGATTTTGTGGAATTTACTCGATCATAACTTTGATGAGAAATGAAACACTTGAAACTAGTTCATTCTGTAAATGTTTCATAATCCCATTGCTAATATTATTTTCTACTTTTTTTCTCTTTCCAACCTTCCCTTGGTGGACTAAAACTGCTTGAACGTGAACACTTCCTGTTCTCAATGTACTGCTTTACTCAACTCCAGGTAAGGCAAAGCAAGATCTTTTACCTATAGCAGGAAAATGCACGAGCACATCCATATTTTCAAAATATTTCACCAACACAGATAACATTTGTTCAAAATACTAACTATGTTAATCAATGTACGGATATATTTGTATATATATGCAGTCAAAATTTATTATTTATGGCAATGCATGCACAAAAATGTGGATTTAATTCTCAAATCAAGTTACAAGTCCTCTCACTCAAGTTACAGTAGGAGGGTTGATCTAATGCTACAGTATTTTATATGACACCACTCATTCTTTTAATCACTGCCCTTATCATGCAAGCTCAAATTTCCCAGGCAAGCGTTTTTAAAGCCCTCCTGGGGTTCACAGCAGACACACATGGAGTATTGATTGATGACTCTTTCAAAAGTCATCTTGGTTGTAAAAAGCTTGCCTCTGTGTAATTCAGTTTCATCCAGAAAGGACAGGGTTAATTATAAAACAGTAATTTCTGGTCCATGCACATTGTGAAGGTCCATCAAGGCTCTGGCTGTGTGAGACTGGTCCTTTGCCCTTTCATATCTGTTGTAATAAACAGGAATTCAGTGTGCTAAACAAGAAATGGTTAGTCTGATGTAATGTCAGGATCAGGTGTATTTTTATGCAGTATATGCAAATATTATCTTCATCCTGTAGGCACACATTTCCTCTCAAATAAAACAAGCAGGGGGGGGGGGGTCTACTGAATGATTCTTCATCTCTTGTCATCATTTTCAGCTCTCTTTAGATCCTCACTTTGACTCTGTAACCTCCCTCCACCTAAACCAACCGAGTCAAAAGCTTCTACTGTCTACATCTTTTTTTGACAGCCAGTCCTCTTACTGGATGACCTGGCTTCAGCTCTTAGATCGCTGATGCATTTACAGACCTGAAGGTTTACTGCAGAGCTCTCATCTGTTGCTTGACTGGGCTTTAGGTTATTGCTTCCTTAGATTTTTGTGTGTACAGTATGTGTAGCCATGCATGTATTCTTCTTTGTGTATTTGTGTGTAGGAGGGAGAGGGTGTTTCTCTGCCCTGTTGCCTTTCCATTTGACTTAAACTGGTGAAGCTTTTTCCACCATGGGATAGCGGTCACAGCTGGCCAGAGTGTTTCCAGCCAGGACAGCAGGACTTAGCAGAGGTCTGGACTCTTTGAACAGTGCTCCCAAAAGGCTTCTTTCAAAAGTGTGCAACAGCTGAACAGGGAATTAAACCACAAGTTTCCAAAGTGAAATGGACTGTGCATCCAACAGAGCCTCTTTCATACCCTCTTATTCTCATTATGTCCACTCTTTCCACTTAGTGTTTTTTTGTTTTTTTTATCTCTATAACATCCCAACCCTTCCAGTCTCTCTGCTCAATTCTCTTGACTTTGGGGGCTGAATGATGCTCATTACTGAAGCCTTTAGACCAGTGTTGGTGGCAGTGTGGCACTCTGCAAGCTGTGAAGCAGATAGCTGTCTTGCTCTGACTGTCTTTATGTTTCTTTCTTGGAAGCAGTGAACACTCTTCTGCTATCCTTGGAGGCTAAAGCTCCCAGGCAGCTGCTTCAGAGTGTATGAATGATACAGCTGTACTGTACGAAAGATTGGAATGACAGACAAAATGACTGGAAATGTATGTTCTTGAGTGAGATTCTGCAGTCTTTTGCCTCAAGGATATACCCACGCAGGTTCTGGTGTACAACAACAGAATGTTTATGTTCTGTTGTTGTGCCACCAAATGTAAGTGGCATTGCAACATTAGGTAAAAATAGATTAAATTTACTACCGAGGGATATTGCCTTGTGAAAATATTAATTCCCATTTAACTTGACCAGATATTTAAGCAACACCTCATTTTATTGGGAGTTTGTGACAGTCATAACAGTACATTTTATTGTAAATTCATGGTTTTAGACATCTTTAAGAAATTTTAATTCAAAAAATGTTTTATGCCTTCAATTTCGCTGAGTCATCACTTTATGGAAGCACTTTTCACTTCAATCTGAGTTGCAGGTTTGATTTGGACACATTTGAAGATATAAAGACTGAGCTGTGTCCAATCTCTTGTGAAATGGTTCGGATTCAGTCAGATTGAGTGGAATCTCAAGTGTTTTTCACTTGTGCTCATTATAATTAATTTCTTGATGTAAATCATTACCTTGTAACTCTGACTGTAGGTTTAGAAAAATTTTTCTCCCACAGGTTGAACCTCTGCCTCATTCCAATCCAATGCAGCTTCTGAAAGGATCCAGTTATTGAGCTCTGTCTATCCTCCCACCAACTCTAATGAACTTCCATTTCCCCATAGCATAATGGCACCACCACCATGTTTCAAAGTTTAGATGTTATGTCAGAGGTTATATATTGTTAGTTTTCCCCACACAGCATTTTGCATGTCGGCCAAAACCGTGTCCTCGTCTGACGTGTGCGTTCTTGCATGTATTTTCTGTTCCTTCTATATTACTTGAGGAAGAAAGCAAACAACATTTTTTTCCTTCTCACATGAGCTGTGGGTCTTTACAGCTCTTCCAGAATTACCATAACATTCTTTGCTGCTTCTCTGATTAATAACCTCCTTGCTTGGTCTCTCAGTTTAAGTGAATGGTCATAGCTTTGTAGGCTTGGTGTTGTGACATGCTCTTTCCATTTTTGGATGATGAGAAGAAGAAAGCTTTAATATATTTAATAAACTAACCCTGATTCTGCACAACTGTAGTTTAGATCTTTCTGATTTGTTTGTTGGTCTACATGATACTGTTCATTAGTGTTTTAGAACCCCTTAGGTCTTCACAAAATGCTCATATTGAATTATACACAGATGGACTATGGTTACTAATTAGGTGAATTCTTAAGGAAATGTTCTGGATTTGATTTAACTCAAATTTTTCAAATAAATGCATACAATAGTTGTCAGATTTTTATCCAAGTACCACTATTAATTAAGCTTTCATGTGAAACTGCAAGAAAATATGTAGAATTTTGGGATTTTGATGACACAAGATGTAAAACAGTCAACAGTGCAAATGTATTTGCAAGGCACTATTGTCTTCTCTACAGAAAGAGTATTTTCTTAAAGATGAAAGATTTACATCACTTTCTATCATGCGGGGCTTTTGATGCCTCACAGTAAAAGGCAAAAGCAAATCATCCAGTCAAAAAATTATAAACTTGTCTGGCTGTAGCTGGGAGTGGGATTTGTTTTTAGTATTCTCTTGATTCTCATCTTTCTGATGCTATTAATGTTTGGCACATGCTTACAAATCACACTTAAGAGCTTATCTCCATAATTTAGCCTTATTAGCTGTCCTCCAGTGTTGCA
The DNA here is from genome assembly GCF_003331165.1 of Xiphophorus hellerii. Lineage (NCBI taxonomy): Eukaryota > Metazoa > Chordata > Actinopteri > Cyprinodontiformes > Poeciliidae > Xiphophorus > Xiphophorus hellerii. The sequence continues at coordinate 16,201,817 of NC_045673.1, forward strand.
ACTTCTTTCCCCATAGTAGGTGAACTGATATTGATTCCCAGAAACCTGGAACTTGTCACTTCTGAGATTATTAATTTCCTCCTGAAATGAACTCCGACCATTGTTTTCAGTCTGATTGACGATGGTGGCGTCATTGAGAATGCTTACAAAATGTCTCCTTTTATCTCTGTGGGCGATCATGTGTGCAAAGAGTCAACAGGGATGTCTAATCACCCAACAACCCTGAGGGACTCTGATACTGAGAATAATCTGAACTATCTATGGTCTGTTTGGGAGGAAGTAGTCCAATATCCAATTACAAGTAAGAGTTCTCAAGCCCTGAGAGAGGTGCTTGGCAACTGGAGCCCTGATGGTTTAAATATTAAATAAAATCCTTAGCATTCCCTTTTCATGTCCTTGTAAGGTTTATTTTTAAGGATTTTTCTTGAAACCATACATCAAGATGTGTGTCGGTACAAGCAAAGAAAAGTGTAAATCCCTGAAAGAGGAGGGAGAAACTCCTTTTGGAGACAATCGGTCTCTCTATGTGAGCCCGTGTACTTACAAAGATGTTTGACACTGGTATGTGTAGCAGTATTAGGTTGTAATCTAAGAATGATTGGCTGATTAGTCCCCCCTATAGAGATGTAGTAGGGTTCATGCTGCTTAATGAGCAGTGGGAACGACACACACACACACACAGCCACATACTTTCTTCATCCACCAAGAGAAAATGTTGTCTTTCTTCGCTCAGGTGTATTTTTCACTGGTAATCATTTAATTTTCTGCCTGAAAGTTCATTACTTTTTTTTCTGGGCAAAGCAGTGTTGGACTGTATCCCTCTGATTCCTGATTAACTTTCTTCTGTGGAAAGGAGCCACAGCATCACCAGAAGCCCATCAGACTGGAAGCTGCCAAATGCCAAACTAATACATTAGATGTTTACAGATATGGAGGGAAATATCAAGACTTTTCTATTTCAGCAAAATATTTTTACTCCTTTAAAAATGTAAATGAGTACATATTTTTATATTTTACATATTCTACATATTTTAAATTTATTCTCAATCAAATGATAGTTTTCATTGTCAATGGAAAACCATAAACTAAACTTTTTACATGAGACTGAAAAAGTAACTATTATTAATATGTTAAAATAATTAATGATGCTCATAGAAATGTAACTTTTGTATGTATACTGTTTAACTTGGTATAGAAAAATAATTACTAAATCTCTTAATCTGACAAGTGAGGTTGGTTTTTGCCCTCATTGAAGGCTCTTACAGTTCGGATAAACTGTATTTCAGTGAAAGGCTATTACTCCAAAATAGACAATATATCGAAACATACAAAGGTATCACACCAGCCTGAATAAAGGCAACAAAAGCAACATCATAATGTCATGTTATGTTCTACTTTTTGTATGTACATTTTGCCCTTCTGTCCTTATGGGAAGTAAATTTCTTCATCTTTGTGGTCAAGGATGGTTTTGACAAGATTCTTCTCCATAGAGAGTGTGGCCAATGCATTGAGATGATCCATTTAATGGCAACACAATGCAAATTCACACAGCACCTATAAAAAGTAGACTATTGTATTACATACAGGGCCTCTTCTAAGGTATGTTCCCCACTTTTTCACAATGCAGAACTGCTATGACTTAAAACATTGCAAGACCTACACAGCACATTTAGCTTCTATCTCACCTCAGGAGTCATACCTGTCTTTATCCATGGTGATCGGTACATGCAGTTAGGCAAGCCTTGTTGAGATGTTTGGCTGATCAGGTCCGAGGTCACCTCTAGCTTCTCCTGATATGTTCTTCTCTCTGAAGGTATTGTTTTAAGTGAAATCAATGAATTATTCAATTTCTCTTGCTTCATTTCGCATCTTTGTCCGATCGTCTCAACTCCCGTGGCTTGACTGTCAAGCGGCAACGTTGTGACAGACGGCTGTGACGTCACCCCCGACATCGGACCTCTGGTGGTGGGTGGTGCTATGCAAATCAGCTATGTGTGCAGGAGTGGTGCTCCCCAGAATGCTCCTATGTGTTGTATTGAAGAGAAGCTGCTGCACATGTACAACTTTTAATGAATCTATGGGCAAATATTTTTATCCCGGAGGCAGAAATACAGCACCAATCAGACAATACTGATGCACAAAACAATTTTACTCATCATTAATTATAAAATATTTATCTTACACAACAAAAAGAATATATACAAATTTTTCAAGATGTTTTCATTTTATTATTTCATTTTTACACATTTTTTTTAATATCTTATCCAAGGTAATGTGGTGAGTAGTGAGCGATGGAGTTCCCTTGGGCCTTCAATTAGCTAGCCGCCACTGTTAGGCATCCCAAAAGAAAAATAAAGAATTACAATTACCTTAATGCACAACAATATGTTGCACTATGTTAATTATCATGAGTTTTACTTCCAAGAATTTGTTATTTCGATAATCTTTCTCAAACCTCTGACAGCAAGAAGTCACACGGCTTTAAATATGTGTGTATTTTCAACCAACTTAACTAAGTCATTAGAAAGTCATAATTTTTCTGGTGTTTTTTTTTTATACCATATTTTCTGCAGATTAAAATGACAATAAAATCTGGAAACCAGATTACTTTCACCTGTAATTGATTGACTTTGCACTAATGTGCTAATTGTGTTACAGTACCTTAAGAATGATTGGCAGAATAGATTAAAAACATGTGTGGAAATAAGACACTTTGACAGTATTTGATATGAATGACTTTGATTTTACAGGGTGAGATCACAGCTGGCCACTAGCACACACTCACACTTTCTTTCTTTATACAAAAGCCTCCTGAGAGAGAAGTAATGGAATATTTGGTCTCCTGCAGTTATTGAATGCTTGATATTGCTATCTATGCAGCTTTAATTTGTTTTTTGTCTCAGTTTGATCTAGTTGTACCTCAGATTGTGAAGCAAATGACAGATTGCAAGGTTATACAATTTATCTATAATTCCCATCTAGATGTTTATATTACTTATTGTACAAACATACATTTTCTGGGATGCGTCATCTAGTTTGGATTGTGTTAAACTATATACACTTTTATGTATTTAGTTTGCAGTATGTAAACGATTCCAGCATATTTGCATTTCCTACTTTTCTGCCCTTCTTCCTTCCTTTTTGTTTACATAATTTTCCTCATTGGTTTCTAGCCGGACTATTTGTCACCCACTTACTCAAGTCAAATTAGAAAGCAATGTTCATTGAATTCACAGTTCAATCGATTACCTGGGGAACCACTCCCAAACTAAATGTAATGAATATAATGTTTACTGGGGGGATATGGGGGAGCCTTCAAGGATTGTGCATTTGTGTGGAATTAATCGTAAATTTCCAGCTTGACAAAGCATGAGTTATTCGGTATGCGTGTAGATGGAATGGAGCTGTGGTGCGGGGCTGGTAGGTGTAATTTATATTAGCACGAGTCACTGCCGCTGTGGCCCTACGCTGCACATGAGCCAATGACGTGCCCCCAGAGCCTCCTGGATATGAACTGTATTCAACACAAACCTAATTAATTTGGATGCTATATGTATAGGTGAAGTATTTTATTCCTTCCAGGTAATGCTTAATGAAAATTGGCTTTTTGGTTCAGAACTGAAAAGATTTTATAGTTTTCCAATACTCATTGACAAATAAAAGCTGAAAATACTTTTTTACTTTGTTTCTCATTTTGCTAAAACCTGGTTAAATGTTGCGAAAAATTGATTGTAGTACTTGATTAGAAACTATAAATGTGTACATATAAAGCATTATTGGCATAATTTTAGATGTGTACAAACGTTTTAAAGTTTCAGGAATAATTTTGTGTGCCAAAGATGCTACCCATTGCTAAAGTTCTTTATTAGTGAACCCAGCCTTACAATTCGCTTCATTAGCATGGTTGCTTCTTTTTCTAATATTATTGCCCCACAGAAACACTAATCATGAGTTTCAAAATAAAAGTTCTTAGACATGGAAAGCTAAAGTTGAACATAAATGAATAAAATGCATACCGTAAACTAAATATGTAAAAGTTCTTATTCATCTCCATCAAACTTATAGATGGAGAAAAAGTCCATTAATGACTTTTTCTGCAGTTCTTCTTTCTATCATGTCAAGTTATTATCTGACCATTTTGTTCAGGATTAGGACATTGTATATAAAAGCAGGGAAAGACTTTTCAGCTGATGATGGTAACTGTAAAACTGTTCAATATTGTTTCTTCATACACACAGAGACACAAATCTTTTTTATGGGGCACTGAAAAGTGGTGTTAATGAAGCCTTTTAACAGAGTGGTCTTTGCACAAGCTGCCAAACAAAATGGGTCCTGCTGCCCCCTTCAGTAGTCACCTCTCCCACTGCAACAACCCATTACTGTCAATTAGCCTAGCTCTCAGACATGTAATGATCCCTGTTACACTTGTGCACACTCAGTTTCACACATCTGTTTTACAGCCAGAAATGTAAGAGTCTAAAAATAGCTGAGCAGCTGCGAAGGTGAGACTCAATCACAAGTATTATGCTGTTCTGGAAAAATCAAACATATCAAACATTATTATTATTAGTAGTAGTATTTTTACTTTAAGAAATGTAGGTTAAAGTCAAACCTTTTTAATTCTGGCTAGAAATTTGATTTGAATTTCATGACTGATTTCCAAGTTGATTCCTCTGTCTGAGTCAGTTTCTTTCTAAAAAGTGTAACAGAAAAAGGTGCAATAACATAATTCAAATCTGGTCACAATGCTCATATTTTCTTCATTTGCATTTTGTGTTTTAGTCTTTTTTTAATGTAAATAATCTACATCTTTCTTTATGTTCTGACTTCAATGCAGTACCATTCTCTATTGAAATGCAAACAAACAGACTTGCAGAAGCTCAGAGCAGCATATCTGCTGGCAATTTTTTTGTTTCTTTTTAAGGTAAACTTCTGTTTAAAGATTCTGATTATTTTAAATGTATTTTTTCTAGTCCTGAATTGCGAGTGAATCTGATAAACCCTCTTCTGAGTGACTGAACTGGTGTGGCCTCAGTTAATATTCTCTGATCTTGTCAAAAACACAATCCATTTACAAAAGATTTGTTTCTGGGAGGGTATCTGGATGTCACGTCCCATAATCATGTTTGAGGAAAAACTTATCTACTCTAAAAAAAAAACAAAACAAAACAAAAAAAACAAGCAAAACTCATCTATGAGAAGAAAAGTGCAGAGCGTGAAGTCACAGTGAAGATAATGCTGCCTGTACCAATCAGTTCAGCGTTCGGGCCATCAAGCATTAACCCTGGTTCTTAGCAGGGGGAGCATTACACTGCCTGAATTTGACAAATCTAGTGGGTTAACAAATTTGGTTTCCAAGTTATCCATGAAATACAATCTTGCACAGTTTTTTAAATTTGGCAAGGCATGAAATAAAACATAAATGAGAGGCAGGCATAAACAGACAGGATGGGAGGTGGTTGGTTTGAATGTGATTTAGAATGAAGGGAGGTAGGAAATAGGAATAAAAGATGAAGTTAAAATAAAGAGTTTAATCCATATAAAAATGGGATGAACAATCTAAAACAAAACAAAAAACTAGGCACCAGAGGTACTAAGACTCTGTGGTCTCAAAGCACAGAGTCTATTTTCAGAAGTAGTTCCCATGGTGAAAGGAAATAGTCTTGGGTAAAAGAGAGTTGTACATTGTATTGTTTGTAGTTTAGACACAAATCTGAATTTTGTCTTCCTATGCTGTTGATTCTTTCCTATGCAAGAATTAGTTCATAAAATAAGTGAAGATCAAATGTAAGTGCATTAAGCTTTGTTTTTTTTTTTAAACTTTAGTCAAAAATGTTTGACTTTGTGTCAGTAATCTTAAAAACTCAAAGCCAATGAAAGATTTCTAAAGTGCAGTGACTGACTTGATGACTCTGACTAGCATCAGTCACTCACACTTACCAGTAGTCATCATAGATGTTTTTTCTGCATGAGATGTTGGTTCATATGAAATTGGGCATGTAGCCACATCAGTAGTTATACAAGGGGGGAAACTCAGAAGTATAGCTTCATCACAATATTTTAATAAAAAAAACTAAATATAAGATGTATAGCAATGCCACATTGCTTTAATTTTAGTCAGAAAAGCAAGAGTTACTGTTGCTGATAACATAAAATACTATTGATTCTTATTTTTTATATATTGTTATTTTTATTTTGATACACAGCAAAAACACAGAATAAAATGTTACTGAATGTATTAGTAGCTTTCAGGTTCATATTATGTAGAATATTTTACCGTTTAAACTTTCCTGTCTATAATAGATGTCAAACTCCAATCCTTCAGGGCTGGTGTCCTGCAACTTTAAATCCGTCTCCACTTAAACATATAAATCAAATAACTGGGTCATTAGTATCACTTCAAAGGACTGGACTCCATATGGAAGAAATTATTCAAGGGTTGGGCCAGTGATGCATCTAAAAGATGTGGACACATTAGAGAGAAAAGTATTTACCAGGCTTGTATTAATCGGTTAGTAAGGCTATCTGCACTGGTAGAGCCTGTAGTCAATTGTTTAATAGACCTGCCATATTATTAGCTCAGCAGTTGCTGTTTTAAAACTGTTACATTCATAAGAGGGAAAAGTGGCACTTCCTTAGTTTACATAAATGTTACCGAACTTTTGGTCTTTTTTACTTGCAAGCATTGGAAAAGAGTGGAAGCCTTTCTCAGCCAGCCATTTTAACTGTTGATATGGTAAGATGGAAAATTTTCAGCAGTTTTGAAATTCAGCAATGTATTAATCTTGCTATAGAATGATACTTGTACCCAATCCATAAATATTCATAAGATAAATGTTGCAGAATGCTGTCTTTTTCTAAACTATGTTGACTTTGAAAAAGAAAAAAAACAGTAATCAAAAGACACTGCACCCTGAGCTTAAAGGAGCAGTATTATGTACTTTGTAGAGACAGGGTCATTTCATAGTACAATCAAGTTACCTTCGGTTGTTAGAAAAATGCTGTGAAGGAAAAATTTTAGTAGCAAAGTTTAAATAAATTTGAATGTACACTTTATGATGTTTTTATTAAAGGTTTGCACTCAGTTGCAGCTCAACAGGATATATGCTCTTCTGAACCTCCTCAAATAAGTGAAGAACAGGGTGTTCAGCAGTTAGAAATGTGAGACATGGCTAAGGTGATAAGCCTAGGTTGTAGAAATTCAGTTTCTAGTATCTGTTTAGCCATCAGCAGAGAGGCCTTTTTGGAGAAACGCCTAAAGTTGAGCTGTGAATGTGTATGCAACCCTGCTCCACTGGAACTGACAGATAAGGAACGTATAGATTTTTACCTGACACTTGAGCCAGGGGGTGTGACTAAGTAATGTGTGATGTATCCTATGTAAATGAGGGGACGTTCAGCCCCAAGTCAGAACTCATCCGATTCTCACTGAGATGTGAGCTTTGTATGTTTTCTCCATTTGCAAATGTTAATTAAAGCTGTGTTTGTTCTCTTTTATAGCTGAAGTTTGGTCTCGAATTTTGTGCAACTTAACAATGCTCTATACATCAAATGTGACTTAAAAGAAATTTGATGCCTTAAATTTGGCCGGTGTCTTTTTAAGAAGCTCCTACTCTCTGACGCGCCAACATCAGCACATCCATAATGTGTGGCTTCAATCCTGCACCCTGCCACCATCAGGTTGTGAATGGGTGAATGACTGCTTTGTGAAGCGCTTTGAGGTCCTCTGGACTTGATAAGGCGGTATGGAAGTACAGGCCATTTACCATGTTGTGTAAAACACACATTGGTCTGAAGATGGACAGTCTGAAAGTATTATTGAGAAAATAAATGTTAGAAACCACCCTCAACTCCCCACCCAATAAGTACATGTATATCAACAGCAGTCAGCAATTTTACACATTTAGAAAAATAATTAGTCTGCTGAATATTCTAACATTTTTAAAGGTTTGCAGGTACAAAACTGTTGACTCTGCTTTTCTGCATGCTGTTTGGAAATGAAGGTTTCAGTCTTCACCTTTCCTACTTTTTGCTCTAGGTTATTTGGGCTGTTTTGATGTACCTTAGAGGTGAGATGTAGAAACTGATGTAAGAGTAAAGGAAAAAAAGAATAAATAAGGGAATTGCCAGCAGTGGGCTATATCTCTTCTGGGAAATACATTTCACTTTCTTCTTTGGGAGTTAAGGCATGACTGAGACTTGTTACATCACTGTGTTTTTTTTTCTTCTTTTCAGCAGTAATTTCCTTCTCAAGCCTTTACATGGAGACATTTAGTAACTCATTTATAGTTCCTTCTTGAAGCATATTAGTTTGTTCTAATTGTTGCTGTGACAATATTATGCAGTTCGTACATTAGCTTGGTAAACTTGCTTAATTTTTTTAGTCTTGTGGCAGAAGCTAAGGAATGTCTACAGTTTATGTACGTAATAAAATTTGTCAATGCATCATTGACAAAATACTGTATTGACAAATACAGTATTTGGCTTTTTGGAATAAATCTGTTAACGGAACTAATGTAGAATAGTTTTGCAGTACATCTAGTTTATGTTGTATATGTGTGTGTTCGTCTGTGCTACCTGGTGATACAGCTAAAGAAAGGTTGCACTGTGTAGCTTTGTGTTCTAGTGTGTATATATTGTCTGGAATTGATTTATACATAGCCATCGTCTGCTCCAGCTTTTCCCTTTCAGTCTCTAGTCTGAGGGCGTGTGCGGGGGCGTGCGTGCGTGTGTGTGTTTAGCTGAGCAGGGAATCCCAGATCCCAGTGGTGTTCTTCTCAGTTCAGTGAGATGCACCTGAGCCCCGCTCTCAAGCCAATCAGACACTCATGATTCAGATCAGGTGCTTCACCTCAGGTGTCCCAGCAGCAGTGCTGGACACACACACATGCTTGCACATACCCAAACACACAACTCCTTTTGGTACTTGACTATCAGTACACATCTGTTGAGACCATTCTTTGCACAGTTACTTTATTCTACTGTTTGCTGGGAGTAAAAGCAAATTTGAAAATTGTATTTATTGATCTTTTGCTGCCGTCTTCTTTGTTCAGCGTGTTACTGTGGCAGGATTAGGGATGGGCAATTATATCATTGATATTGTGATTAGTCTTGATAGTGATGTTGATGTTGTTTTCAACCTCAAAAACTGACTGTATTGCTGGGATAGTTACTTTTGCTATTCAAACTATTTTATTCTATTGTTGGTTTCATAAAAGCATCCCATCAATATCAAATCATTTCAAATTGGATGCTATGTAGCAGTGCAATTACTTTACTTAATGAGACTGGTTTATAGAAGGTTATTTAAATTTTATTTTCAGAGCAACATTTGTTTGTGTGGCTCTGATGGTATCGATTTTTAGCCACAAAAATAATTCATTCTTTATTCATTGTCGTTTTTGGAATAAATAATACAAGCTACTGTGATAATTCTATATTGCCCATCCCTATGAGAGAGAAATCCCACAAGTTAGGTTGAAAAGTTTCATTACACAATCTCCTTAAATGTCCATAAGCTTTATTGGGGACGAAATAAAATAATTTTGCGGTGTTTTTTCTTTTCTAGGTCATGATTTTTTTTTTGCTTCTTTTTGCAAGGGTACTTTGCCAGTTCTTCTACGAGGAGTTATGTACATGTGAGAAGGTCTGGTCAGGTCAGAGAGAACAGCATGTCTGATTGTATGGGCTCGACAAATGCCAGCCGCTGACCTCACCTCATGACAACACGGCGCAGCACGCAACACAGCTCGGGGGCAGCAGGGCGATGGGATGGTCGGAGCGAGGTGAGGTGGTTGAAGGTAATTGGAGGAGAGAGGACAAAGAACAACCGAAGACGCTGGTCAGGGGGAGATGGCCACGGAAAAGAAAAGGATGGGCAGAAAAAGGGTCAAATTTTAAAAGACTTGAAAAGGAATATTTAACTGTGGTTGAAAAAGATTGTTCAGAAAAAAAAGGATGATTATCAGAAATATATATAGAGAATTGATTTATAAACAGATTTATGATTTTAAATATTCAGATCTTATTTGGGATCTTTTTTCCAGACTATTGAACGCACCTGAATATAAGCCAACTTTGGCCCCCAAAAAATTACTCGTACAGGCTGCTCTGGTCTATAAACCACAGATGTCCACATTGTATGTACCTTGAGATTTTCCTTTGTTTTTTAAATTAATTAATACAATATTTGACATTTTATTTTTTTCCTGCTAAAATATTGGCTTTTGAGTCAAAACATCTCCTTCTGTGGATTGGGGACAATCATACATCCCAAACAAAAAATTAAGCGGTTTGTTTACTTTTGTTCATTTGGTACCTGGTGCTTTTTCTATAAGCTAAATGTGACTGTGTAGTGAAGCCAATTAAAACTGAGTAAACTGACTTTTTAAAGCAGTTAAATCTTATTGAAATATTTGTCAAAAAAAGTAGAAATGGAGAAAATATCTTAACTTCACCTGCTTCTCTGGATGTCATAGGACCTGACCCGGCAGAAGAGTTTATAGGTAGGCTTTGTTTTCCTCTATTATTATTCAGGGAAATTTGTAACAAATAGCCTGTGTAGGCATGAAAGTGTGTATGTATTGGGCCTTGTGTAGGTCAGACGGAGTGTTTTAGTATGCCATACATACCATATTTGTGTGGGTCAGGAACTTAACGTCAGGTGTGCAATGCAACATTTATGTTCCTGTGTGGTGTGTACAGTGTGCACATGTGGCTTGTATTTGTGTGGATCAGGTGCATTGGACTGGTTTTGTGTTCCACGCGCACTATTCACATTGGGGATATGGTTGTGTTCATGTGGGTCAGGTGCGATGATGGTTTTTTGTGCGTGCCCTCTGATAATATCCTGCAGGGCATCCCTGGCCTCACACACACTTTTTCATCCCCTCTTTCGTTGTTGCTCTCCATGTCTTTTTCACCTCGCTCTTGAGCTTGTGCTGTCCACTTCATCACGCAGCAGTCTTTTTGAGTGTAAATCTAAACATAAGACTAAAATCTGTGTGGTTAAAAGGATTATTTTATGTTAACAAGTCAGAGTTTTTAACAAACCAAACTGTGAATAATGACTGGTTTGTCTACGATTTGTAATATTACCAAGTCTATTCTCGCTGTGCATATGGTGTTTTTACAAATGGAGTTTGCAGTTGGCTGTGGTCAAGAGCCGGTTACAGAGAGCAGCTTGTTTTAACTCTGATGGATTAGAGAGTGACGTCTAAAGCTGGAGTTGGATTAATCTCTAAAGATACCAGACCTGTTTCAGATTACACGCACAGAGAAATATACCTTTTAAACATGGACACAGTTAACCCACTTCTGCACCAAGTGTGCGTGTCTTTTTAATTCCACAGCTTCCATCCCTTGTTTTCACATTTCTTTATTTTCTTTCAGTTTAAATGGCTTTTTTATATTCCTGCCCTCTTCTTATTGCCTGTAGCATTGCAGTTGACTTCTATAAGTTGTTTTTTAAAGCCACTTTCCTCTTAACAAGATAACTAGATTAATTTATTTATCAAATGTTTTATTAAAATCCTTACATGTATAAACATCAGTTTTGGGACCCGTTGATTTGTTGAAATGTGGCACGTTTGGCTTTTTAAACCTGCTGCACTCCAAATGGTTGGCATAGTGTTTTAGTTTACTGTTTAAGTGACATTTTTAGATTTGATCTTTTAAGTGCTTTGAGCTGAACTTTAGCAGCCATAGTTTCATTGCATTAACAGCCACGCACCTCCAGCCCAGATCTTGTCTACAACTGTGAGGAGGCATCTGGTAGTAACATTAGGTGAAAGTGGAGTGGAGAACGAACAGAAAGCAGGTTATACCTGTGCTTTGAATACCTGTGTATTCCTCAGGTGATAGTCAGAGTACAGTTTCTTCATATCTTGAGGGGGCCAGGCTATTTTCTTCTCTCTGCCTGTACTGCACAGAGCATTTTGTACAGCAGCCCAATAAACTCAGTCAGAAGTCGTCTGCACCCAAACTAATTCTGTGTTTGGGGAAAGAGATGTTCTTCCCCACTACTTAAACCCGTGCTTTTTAAAACAAACAAACAAACAAAAAATCATATATTCTTATTCAGGTTGTACAGCCAGTAAAAAAAGAAAAGTGTCGGTATGCAAGGCTTATGTTTATCAATAAAAATAAATATCAACACTAATCTGCCAGCCACACTTTACGTACAAGTGCAGTCTGGGACATGATGCAGTCTCTCTTCTTCAGAGATCTCTCATAGCCTTGGTCTGGACTGCCCTTGGGGACAGATAAGAAAAAAGGCAATAAAAGGCCGATTGAATTTAACGGTGTGACACCACACCGTTAACCTCAGAGTGCCCCGACGCCGCACTGCGTTCCAAAGCATGACAGCTCGAGAGGCTGATGGTTGGGCTGGTTGTAAACCTTCTGACACCATTGCTGTCACTACATTTAAGTCTGACTTGTAAAACCAACGTTGCTTGTGTGAAAAAATGTTTAATGGGATTGGCGAATGCATTTAATTAAATTGCTGCTTAACATGACCATGTAGAGAATTTTGCTTGAAGATTGGCCCTTACACATAGTGACATAATTTCTGTTGATTTTGATAATTAGGTGATTTAGATGTTATACTCTATGATATAAGACTAATTCTCTCAAAGCTGTGTTTTTTCTGTTTCTTGTGCACTTTTGTTTTTCACTTTACTTTCCAGTAATATTCCTGCATTCAGTGCTCTTTTCTGTCTTACCCTTTTTGTAGAGAATGGCATTAGCCATCTACTGGATAAGTGTGAAGTCAGTAAGGCTGTACTATGTACTCAGAAGCCATGAATTACTCACAAGCCTTTCTTTGCTGAAACAGGCAAGCACCTGTAGTGAAATTTTGATGTTTCACTATGTGAAAAAGGATTCATGATCCACAAGAGAACATTCAGTGGATGATTACTTCATTGAAAACTTAACACAAAGTTGCTCTGTCTCCTGGATGATGAGACCTCTACTCCACTTTCTACAAAAAAAAAAACTCAAAAAAAAAGTTTTGATTTGTTTGAAACTATGCTTTTTTGGATCAGTGTGTATTTCTTTGTCACCTGTCATTGCATGTTAAAAAGTTTAACTGTAAAACGTAGTCTCTGTGTGTATGTACACACATAGTCAGATATTCTGCTGCTAATGAAACATCTGTCTCTCAAGATCAACAGCTGATTCCCTCTGTTCCACGAGTCTGAGACTGCCACAACAAAACTTTTAAAAAGTTTTCTGTTCATCCAGATAAAACTTTATCCCTACGATCACCAGGATAGAGACGAAGGGCTGGCGGAAGGATGAGGGGGGTTGAAGTAAGTGTGTCACACTGTGCCTAGGCAAGGTGGCAAAAAACGCGAAGGGAAACTCTTACATTAAAAAAAAAACATAAATAAGAGGACAGCATCAACATCTGTGTGGGAACTTCAAACAACCTTTGAAAGGGAAAATGTGATTCCGTTCGGGATTCTCTAGGTTGGTAAACAATTTTTTTCCTCTCAGTTAGTGTGTGTGTGGGTGTGTGCTGGTGTGCATGTGTGTGTTTGTTGGGAAGGCTGATGCTTTGTAGAGAATGAAGGACTGTCAGAGCTAAGATCCAGCTGGATGACAAGAACATATTGAGAGGAGATGAGGGCTCCAGCTGCTTACAGCACCGTCTAATGATTGGCATGGATGTAATAAAGAGTAAATCCACTCTAGCCATCGCCCACATACTTTTTTAATCACGGTGTTGTCTGCAGTGATTCAGTGGAATCTGCTTGGTCATACATTAGAGGAAAAAAATGTCACTTGAACATCATTTATTCTGTATATTCTTCAGTATTTCCACATGCTGGTTTTCTTTTCTCTGACACTTTCCTGCTTGCCCTTTAAGAATGAAACCACAGCACTTCATATCATTTATTTACTGCTTTTATTCACCAACCAGGTGATCCACAGCCAGATGGTAAATGATTATTTAACTAAAGTAACTACTCATCCTTAAATTATGTTTCAATATTATAAATAAATAGAATAAACTGCACCTCTTGCATTCTTTGGACAGCTTGCTTAGAAAAAGACCATAAATGTTATGTTTTTTATTACTATTATTTTAATATACATGCCTTAGAGGCAGCTTGGGCTTGGTGGGGAGATTAGTCATCTTGTAATCTGAAAGTTGTTGTTTAGATTCCAACTTCCCACCAGGCAGAAAACCCCTATTCTGATAAAAGAAAAAAAATAATAGAATTAATGGAGATTCTTGTTTTCAGACCAATTTAAGTAATTATTGTTTTCCTTTATGATTAAATCTTTACATTACATAAACATATGCACACATAAATTTCAGAACAATAAACCTCCAATCAATTGTTTTTTTTTACCATTGATTGGTCTTTGTGGACTGAAAACATTTGCTTATTTACTGACCCAACAAAGTCCCCTAGCAACATCAAACTGTGTGCTTTCAGATGGCAAGCTGGTTGCTCTTTGTCTGCATCCACTGCAAGCTCAGAGATTCAACAGCAATGCCCCACTCTTATTTATTCAGTCATTACTCACAAAACAGCAAGCAGCAGGCACAAAAAAGACTGATTTAAGCAAAGTAGAGCAAAAGGCTTCCGTCTTCTGTCTCACAGAAATAGCATGGTATAATTGGAACAGTAACACGCTGCGTCAGTAATAAAAAGGAGAACTTTCAGTATGTTTTTAAATAATTACTTTTCTAAATGTGTTAAACATGTGCATGATGCTTTAACAAGTTTCTGTAATGACAAGGTGCTGTTCAGCAAACTGTCATCAGCTCCCAACAAGGCTTCCAATGAGCCTGCTATGATATTTGGATTTTTTTTATAGTCAGAAGAGAAAAACACAGTTAAACTGTAAAATCAGTTGTGTCATTTGTTCTAAATAAATGTGCATCTCCATTAGTTTTTTTCTTTCTTGTTCCTCCCTCCGTGTTGTTGAGAGCGGTAGTGGCCATTTGTATGTGTCGATGTGTGTACATGGTGTTTGTGCTCTGAAGTGGAGCACAGTTCTGCACTGAGGTGATGTTATGTGAAATCCCTGACATTACAAGAGCAGAGAGGTGTTGACTTTCCCGCAACAGTGTTGTCCTTTAAGCAACAGGAGCACCATCGCATGTAACTATCACCTCTGTCTCATGTGTCCTCCCTGTCCAACAATTTTCTTCATCCAAGCTTCATTTGACTTCTTTCGTCTGTGTCCTCCTTTTTCCTTGTCTACTTTCCCTGCTGCAGCCTTCTGCATCATCCAGCAGCAAGGATGCCATCTTCTCTTGAAGATTCCTGTCTCTTTGAATCGGATATTTTCTGAATAATCTGTTATCTAAATATTGCCTACTTCCTAACTATGTAAAAAAATCTGTTTTCTAAGTCCTGCTTTAGATTTTTGCTCATCCATGCCACTAGAGTGAGATTTCTGCTCTTTCTTGCTGTTTTTATTGGTGATATTTCTGTGCACATCTGCAGTAAAACTGTCTGGACAAGATTGCAGTGCCTGCAAAAAGAGAGAATCTCAGAGAAAGGAAGACAGACCGGTTGTGAACTTTACAGAAAGGGATCCAAATAAGAGAGAAGAGAAAGTAAAATTGAGAAGCAACAAATAGAAAAATGTACAAGACTCAAATATAGAATGCTCCTTGCAGATTTGAAAAGAATCAGAATAAAGTAAGAGGGGAAAAATTTTGAAGAATCTCAAGAGGCACTATGCATGTGATAAGGAGCCCCCATCTGGCTGGAGTAGGTATTAATACCATCACCCTATCTCACCCCATCTACTGATTTTTCCTGTCTGGTCTTGTCTGGTTGATTAAGACCGAACGCGTAGTTGCTATGCCCTGTAGGTCAGCTATAATCTCACATTTCCATACAGCCCATGCTGGTTTGTAGATATTTGAATGACAATTTTTATTGCACCTGTAGATGCAGCTGTTTCTTATGATAATTTACACCCTTTTCTTTTTAATCTGTTTGTGTTCCATCTTTTTTCCTCAATCTCCTATTGTCCCTGTCTGCACTGGAAAACCGCACCGACTCATTGTTATCAGTCTATTTTCGTCATCAGCTCTGGGCAGAGGTTTTTTTTTCTTCTGTGTCTGCATGTGTGGGTTTGACCTGAGCTCCACACATCAGGGTTAACATTTTTGGTTCCAGCATCTCTATCCCTTACTGTATTCCTGCAAAGGCCAGGGATTAACACAGAATAGGAAGCAGCAGAACTGATGTCATCTTAGCATTTATGTAAACTACAGGGCACGCTCTCAAGTAAACACTAGTGACCTTCTTACACATAAATGCTTTCTCCCCAAATACTTCTTCTCAGAGGTGCACCGCACTTCAGTGTCTCTACTACTACTCCTCTTTGCCATAGCAACCATCTCTCGGATCCATCAAGACGTATCAACCCTTCACTTGAACTCAAACATCCCAGACAACTCTTTGGTGGTGATTCAATCTCTGTATTGCTATTCTGTGGAGACCTCAGATGTCTATCATTATTGTTTGTTTATTATCATTATTCACAGACTGTTGCCTAAAGTGTGCTGAGAAAGTATAGAATTAATTAGAAAAACAACCAAGAGGACTATGGTAACTCTAGAGGAGCTGAAAGGATTCAAAGCTCAGGTGGAAGAAAAGCTCATTAGAAAAGCTCAGGTCTGTTGACAGGACAGCTGTTAGTCTTATTTTGTATCTAGTCTTTCTGTGAAAGTGGCAAATCACAGCAGACAAAAGTCCAATTTAGAATTTGCCACAAGTCATGCAGGGAAACATAGTAAAAATCTAGAAGAAATTTGATCAAATGTGATTATAACTGAAATTTGTTGAGTTTTTGGTGAGTAAACGTTGTAGGGACAGGCCTTAAAAGATTTGAAGAGTGTGTATTGGTTGTCACATAAAAAGCCGAAAAAAAAAAAAGAAAAAATTTTAAAGTCAGACAGTTCAAGGGGTATAAATGTTTTTGGTTGGTTTAGTGGTACCTTAATTTATCCACCAAGGAGAAAGCTTCAAGCAGAAAACATTTTGTCCTTGATGGATGAATATATTGTAAGTGTATTGAGTCGTATCCATTTCTCTCTGTGTGACTGTGTTTGGACACTTAACGTCGATGGTCTCTCATAGATGTCTACATTGAAGTTTAATGTGTCACAACAATATGTCATAGAAGCTATGGGAGGATTGTCATTTCTTTCCAGTGTTGTACAGCATGTACTTACTGTATATATCTCATGGATGCATCCCATGTGTTCATTGCTACTGTGACAGCTTCATGAGCGTTCGTGTTATATATAAGCATCAACATCTTCAGTACAAATGTGTTATTTTCTGCTCCTCTCAACTGAAAGTACAATGTTGGCTTTGTCTGAAATTTGATCACAAATTGCCCGCGCTTGAAGTAAGTGATAATTGCATCCCTTTGTGCAGCAGTAAAGAACTCTTGTATCGACTTCAGACACAGACACAGATCATGCTGTATGTAGAAAGCAGAGGCAGGCAAATGCAGCTATAGAGTCCTCCTCATTAGATGGCCGTATATCGGTGTGAGGCAGCAGGGATGTGAGAGGTGTTGGGCCTGATCAATATGTCTTCAGTCTCACTGACTGTATCATTATCATTTTAATGACTGCAGTATTTTACCCACAGATAGTCTTTGAGATGAGCAGCACCAGAGGTCTCCAAAGGTTCACAGCTGCTATTGTCTAACAGGGGCTGCATTCAGGTGTTAAGTGATGGCTGCTGACATTTTGAAAGCAGCAACCAGCTAATGATGAAAACAATGTTTAATGTTGTAGTTGCTTCAAAATTGCCAGTTTTATTTTGTGTATTATGTCATCAAACGTTTATTCTGAAATGAATTTGTTCAAAACAAATTTTGGTTTTGCACATTAAATGAAAGAAATTATTTTCTGGCTGACACGTTAGTATATTCTACACTCTAATAGCTAAGACGACCCTCTTTTGCTGAAATACTGTCTTGTGACCATTGACTGGTCTCTGTAACTTGTATGAGGAAAGTTTTGCACACTTCTCACTTTCGTCTGTGGGGTGTCTGATGGGTTACTTGTATGTCCAGCCCATTTCCATTCCCCTCACACCATCCCAAAGAGATCAAGATCTCTGCATTGTCTCTGCCCAGGATTTTCTATGTAAAGCTTTACAGGTTCTTGATGGTTTACTTGTGTTCTGTTGTCATCTTGCAGGGTCACGTTCAGCTCTAATATTTTTTGCAGAGGTTTTCACATTTCCCTCAACTCAGCCTCTAATAGACTGCAAAATTTATGGAGCATTCTCTTATGGTGAGCTGCCCAGTTCCTGCAGAGGCAAAACTTTTTCAAACCATTAAATACCAATTTGTGTTCATAACCATTGGTATGGGTTTATTTTCTTGGAAAATTAATTTTGGTTTATTCCAAATATTTCACCTGTTAATATCCAAATCATAAAGTTTTAGAATCAACTGTCCAGAAAATATCATTCAAATGGTGTGTGTATGGGTATATCTTTACTTTTAATGCAATATTTAACTTAGAATACTGGACCTTTCTGGTCTCCATGTAAATGGATTTCTTTCTTTTTTTTAATATTACAGTGTAGTTGTATTAATTTATTTTATCAGTCTAATTCCATAAACCTACAAATATCAAGGCAGCATTCATCCAAATGCAAAGTAATGATGATTATCATCTATTGAATTTTATCACTGGTTTAGGAGATTAATTCATCCAAACTACTGAAACTCACCTGCCTTTGTGGTTAACAGAATAAAAATAAGTTTATACAAACCCCTTCATTTAACTCCTCAAATTTAAAAAGATCAGAAAGGTTTAGAGATTAAATCATTTTTCTATTAGTGTCTTTGAAAACTTTTTTTAAAGAGAGAAGAAAATGTGATCATCTATAAAAGGGATGTTAATGCCTTGTGTTGCATTTGTGTGTTTGCACGTACCTCAGGGTCTCCACATGTTTCATCTCACAAGGCCCCTTATGTGGCTCAGGCTGCCTTCAGAGTAAAAGCTCCCTGAAGGTGTCGGACTAATGTGTCTGCATTTGCGTTGGAAATGCATAGACCTGATACTGTGATGTCTACTGTGCCTTTCTTCCCTTTTCTGTCTTCAATTCTGTGTTTTCAATTTACTTTTCTGCTCCGCCAACATACTTGTCCAGCTTCCTCCTTTTTTCCACTTCCAGTTTTATCTTGTTTCACTTGCCATCTTGGCAGAGTTTTCCCTTCGGCTTTGTGAAGACATCTCGCTCTCAGATCACTTTTTTTGTTCAGTGAAAGGCCAGGTGAAATGGACCCTCACTGAATGGCTCTGATATTCTGCTGCGTTTGCTTTCATTTGGCCATTCTCGGCGTGTGTGTGTGTCCTTTCTCTATGCAGCTACACGTTTTGTACAAGGCAATGTTCCAAGCTCCTGTGACGTAAACCCAGTCTCTGAGAAAGTAGGCAATTTTGACATTGGATTGTGGCCAGAATTGCTTTCATTTTTAGTCAGCAGTGAGTTGTTACACTCCACTACACATGTATGCACATTCTCCATGCGCGCTCACGTATGCATAAAACTATGCAGAATCATTGACAATTACATATGCTGTGGTTTTTTCCAACCAGGTCAATTTCCTGCTTTGGCTGCTTTACCAAGAATTATTTTAGTGGTTGATATTTTTTGCAATTATAACATTATAATGTTCTTTATTATGGTTCGTTATGTATTAAGAGGTCTTGGTAAAAAAAAAAAAAAAAAGGTCTCAAAGAATAAAAAAATTATAAAAAGGAGTGTGTTGGAGATATTAGTTTGATTATCCTAGTTTTAGTGATGTTTAACTTTAACTTTTAACTTTAGCAGATGTGGAAATATTAGAATGATCATGATTGTTTTGAGTAGGCCTCAATTTAGGTTAGATTTAGATTTATGATTTAATCAATATAGAATAGAATAGAATAGAATAGAATTCAACTTTATTGTCATTGCACTGTCACAAGTACAAGCAACGAGATGTAGTTTGCATTTATCCAGAAGTGCTCTACGAGATATAAATATTTATTTACAGATGTACAAGACTATGTATGTATGGACTATAAGGGGTTATAGCAAAGAGATATAGATATTGTGTATAAATATAAATATGGGAGCTATATGCACAGATTATACAGATACAGAATATACAAGAATGTTAGGGAATGGATTATATATGTATATAATATAATACAAGATAAATATAATCTGATCAGTAGAACATTTTTCTTAGACATAATGAGCATGATTTGATTAAAATTAGTGTAATCAGTAGTTTTCTATATTAAAATCACAGTCTTCATAAGTGTGTAAGTCATATATTAATCCGACAATGTTTTAGTACATTATAACATTATAATGTTGAGTGTAACAGATGTTTTGGTATTGAAACTACTCATGTCTGTTTTATAAGAGTTTGAAGATATTAGATAAAACCTGTGCCAATTTTTATAATCAAAATCTGCTGTTTGATGCACTGGGTCAGAGGAGAGGTCAGGAGAGCTCTGTGCGGTTCAGGAACCAGTTTGAGGCAAAATAACCAATTGACTTGTCCTGTAGTGAGTGCTAAGTGGACCAAGTTAAACATCACCTTAAAGTTGGAAAGGTTAAAATGGACAGAGGGATTCTGCCTTTGGAAGAGACTATATATTCCCCTGACATACAGCTGAGATGCAGACGTGGCTCTGAACAATGAGCTAGTTGCTGCTGAGGCATTGATTTAGCCAGAAGAGTGGCTCAATTTATCCTCCACCCTGACAGTGGTGTCAACAACATCACCGGTGGCTGCCGGGGTGATTACCAGTGCTTTACTCCCACCATCCACACTTTGTTGTATATTCAGCTCTTCTACACAGTGCACTCTCTCCACCCTTTTCATTGTCATATATCCCTCCTCCTGGGACCTGCATTGGTCTGATATACCAGACTCTTATGCACAACAAGGACTGCTGCTGGAAATCCTCTACAGTGGTTCCAGTTAGTTTTTTGTCTATCCTTGCTAGAATTAAACAACAACAACAAAAAAACAATGGTGCCAATTATCAACAAGCAGTATAAATAGCATCTAAGTCTGGATTGATTTTATGTCAAACTAAACCACACTTTCCTGATCTTTTATAATCAGAATCTGGTGAGCACATGAAAGCTGCAACTTCAATTACCGGTTTTGGTTAGACACAAGTGGCATCCTGTGCAGTCTTCTACATCTGTAGCTCATCTGGTTAGAGATAGTATTCTGAATATATTGGTTTTGTTGAGTGGTAATCTGAACTGACTGTTGTTTTTTTTTATTTGAAACCGATTTGCATATTGTCTTCTGGCCTCTGACATCAACGAGGCATTTTCATCCACACAATTGCTGCTAACTAGATTTTTTTTCCTACCCTTCAGACAATTTTTTGTAAACCCAAGGGCTAGTGGTACATGATAATCTCTGTAGATCAGCTCTTTCTGAAATATTTGGACCAACCCCGCTGGCATCAACAACAATACTACATTCAAAATCACTGAAATCCCTTCTCCACTTTGATGCTCGGTTTGAACTTCAGCAAGTAGCCTATGGCATCACATTTCTGCCAAAAACTCAAGGAGCTTATTAAGTAATCACAACAGAGCATATATTAACTGAGAGAGCATGGCTCTGATTGCATTTCTGTTTTGTCGTGGGCCCATAAAAGCAACCTAGTGCCTGCTGCAGTAGTAGCAGCAGTTTTTACGCTCTCACCAGAAAAATGCACTCCTCTCTGTATGTGGTGGGTGTATTTCTCTGTTAAGGGTGGCAACTCCTATGATTGATCTTATTGGCTAGATTTTCAGCTCAAAACTAATGACAGCCATAATGAAATTTGGTTTAATAGAAGAAGAGGAGGAGAAGGTGGAAAAGGATAAACACAAATGAGAAGGTATTGAAATGTAAAAAACTAATAAAAAATAATAAAAAAAACCTCCTTTTCTTAATCTTATGCTTTGAATTCCCATTATATTCTTCTCCTATTCTGCCTTACTGGCTATCACTTGTTTATAGCTGAAAATACAGCCAATCAGAAGAGTTACCAGCCCCAGCTGACAAACGCTCAATAAACAGGGTGGGTGTAATTTAAATGCTGTGGGCAGAGCATGTTTTACCGCTCTGTGTGCCCACAAATAAATGTGAATGCGGCTGCGATCAAAGCCAGGTGCTTTTTTGATTCATATACGTTCTGCTGTGAATGCTTAATAAGCTCTTCTGGTTTTTGGCAGGATTGTGACTCCTTACTCATCTTTACCTCATCTAGATACCCACATGTATTGTGCTGCTATTATGTAACTGCTTGATTTGCTATTTACATTAATAGGCAATTAAACAGGTGCACATATTAAAGTGGTCAGTAGGTATGAATAGTAAGTGATTCAGGATCATTAGCTGCTTTTTACATGTTGAAGGAATTAGAGAAATGTCTTTGCCAATCCTTTATCAAAGATTATTGTCAGATCTCATTACGATCTACTAACTTAACATTTGCAGCAATGAGTCTTTAACCCACTCTGCAATTTGAGTAAGCAGCTTTGAGGTAAACTGCACAATAATAGTAACTTGAACTTTTATTCTGAATGGTTTTTGTTCTATGCTTGTGGAGGACTTCAACTACACAACAAAGAGCTTTCAAAAGAGAATGAAGAGCACAGATGGAAGTTAAAGAATACTTCCTTGCAAGTATTCTTTAACCTGTTGACTTTTAGACGGCTAAAATATGTGTAATATTGCTGCACAGCAGGACGCTGCCCCAACAAACCCACTACAGTAATATTGCTTTGTCTACATTGGTACAAGAAATCATTTGTTAACTGGTTGGTGTGGTTTTTGTCCCCCCCCCCCCTTTTTTTTCTACTGTTATACCCAATGTTTTCCCTATACATCGAACAAAGGTCAATTTAACATCATTTTATACTGGAAGGAATTGAGTTTTTGTTTGATCTGGTCACTTTCCACTGTGGAAAATTTCTATGTGTGTGTGTGCCCAAACCTCCTTCTCTGCCCCCAAAGCGGGTAGACTGCTCCCTCTCTGGCAATTAAACTTCAATCAACAAATGAAGATGCAGTGACACGTTGAATTACAGCCAACATCCTCTTCCATACGCAAGCCTATCTCTGCCAGCCATGGATTAGCTTGCAAATTAAGGCGCTGAAGAAGAGAAAATTTGAGTTGCTTGATAAGAGCCAAATAACATCCTGGTATTGTCTTGATCCGCTGTTGCAACTTGGATCCAGCTTCCTGATTTCACTTGAAGTGGGCAAATAAATTTACTTGTGTATTTCCTGGTTGGACTTTGACCATCCATTTCAATCTGCTTTCTGATGAGTTACCAAGGCAGGCTGATTAAAACTCATCTCACTGAAGTCTTTTCCGGCTTGATCTGGGGCTTATAATGAAGATGTTGCACAGACAACCAAAAGCTGTTAATTAATGAAATAACTCCAGTCAAATCATAGATGAGGAAGGCTTGATTAATTGCATCTCTTCTTTTTTTTTTTTTTCTTTTCTGGCCCACACAGTTGGTCCGCTTGCAGAGCATTCCTGTGTTCTGTTCACTTGTGTCAGTGTGTAAAATAAAAAGAACCGAAAGTGCACATTTATCTGCACATTATGTGCTATTTATGCATTGCTTTCTGTGGTTAGAGCGTGAGTTTACAATATTACCCAGTCAGGTGTTTAATAATTTATATGCTGATGCTGTGGGTTACCTAACACATGATAGGCAGGCAGCATGCAGCTCTTTGAGGAGTGTCTAGGGCTCCTTTTAAAGCAAAGACTGTCAAAGTTCCCGCCAAGGCATTTCATTTGGCTTCTTTCTCCTAGGAGGAATGTGTCGCTTCGTGTTTAGCAAACACATACCATCAGAAAGTGCCATTGCCATAGAAACTTGTAATACATTGTTTTATAATAATAATAATAATAATAATAGTTGTGGTTAACTCGTCACATTCTGGCAAGTTCAAGTATGTGTTTACAGTTTTGTGCTGCACATTCAGTTCATGTGTTTGCGCACATGTTTGTCCCATCTTCAGCTTCTGCATTGGGGCTTGGTGTGGCTAATTAAAAGAATCCTACTTGCATTATTCATGTGTCTGTAATTATACATTCCTTTTGCTGATCCACAGCCAGAGACATTAAATATAGATCTGAGTCTCTGTGCCCCACCCTTCTAGGCCCCATTTTCTCTCTGTGTGTTTTGACTAGGCTCTCTCAGCATCTCTCTGTGTATCTGTCCTTATGAGTGTGTCTCCATCTCCCTGTCACCAGCCTCACTGTTGAAGCCCTCTTTTTGTTCTTTCCTTCGCTCCTCTCATCTCCTCCGCAGAGTCCTCGTTCTGATGTTCCTGTTTGGGATTCAGGCAGAACATTCGCCTGACAGCGTCTGTCCCTCTCGGATCTGTGGGCTGACCTCAAGTCACATCAGGCCAGATTGCAAACATGAGTATTAAAAATTGGCGATGACATGTCCACGGAGAGATTTAGCTGAGAAGACCTTTTGCCATCTCTGATCAATGTAGCGACAACAATTTCTCCTGAACAATAAATTCTCTACATAAAAAACCTCAAGTCCAAATTGGAAGGAGGGATGAAAGGCGTGTTGCACCTCAATATCTTTCTTGCAGAGAAAAGTAAATCATTCAAAACATTCAGTGCCATTTTAAATTCTTAGTTCAATGTTTACTTACCGGCCTTGTTGATGGCAGTGAATCTTTGAGGCTTCTGACTTCCATCATGCAGAGATTTTGTGAATATATCCTTGTACATATTTACATTTTGATGAGGATCATGAAGGAAAGTAGGATTTTCTTTTTTACAACTAAGTGCATCATTTAGAACTTGTCACCTAAGGGTGACGCTCACAGTTGTTTCAATATGTGTTCCAGAGTATGACAAATGAATAACTGCCTTGAAACCAGAACTTCATTACTTCAAATCACTTTTCACTTTTGTTAGTTGATGCTACAATCTGTGTATCATTGTCATGTGCACTGTGAATAAATTCCACATCCTTGTACGTACATTGACCCATGACATAGATGAGATATTTGAAAGCTGAGATGCTTGCAGACTCGAACATTACTAATTCCTTATGTTTCTGTATACAAAGAAGTAGCAGGTGGATGAGAATTGGTACCAATGTGGAAGCAGAAGCATGAATATGCTTAGATGCAGAAATCTTGTTTTATCTCTATTTTGATATATTGTGTGATTTATTTGCGGTTTCATTTGATTATTACAAGAAACAATAACTATGACTTCAATGTATTTGTTTACTTAAGGACAGATGTGTAATGGAGCACTCAGTTAATTGGGTAATATGAGTGATTTTACCACATCAGGCTTTTTATTTCTATTTTAGTAAGACTATTTTGAATTAATGGATTTCATACTTAAATACAATTTCTGGTTACTCTACCCACCTCAGCTCACTTTACTGGATGACAAATAGTGAAGTAAGCTGTTCATCATCCATGTGAGAACTTGGTTAAAAAGCATTTAACCAGCTTTTCACCAAACCTGGTTAAATTATATGATTCAGTTCTACTCAAAGCACCAGAACATGGACATGATGTAATATTTTGTCTGCATGATTACATCATTTCCCCAAATTGCACTAACCAAGTACTCAGTACTTAAGTAACCCTTTTTTCCAGAATCCCTTTTTACTCTTGAACAATTTTGTGGATACATTTTTGTCTACTTTAGTAAAAATGTATTGAAATAGTGCTACTCTTGAGTACTGCTTCAACCCCGTACTAATATAGCATTCATGTGTTCTCATTTAAATTCTCCTTTGTTTGGCTTTACATGTGTTCAGCTGGATCACTGCAGTTATGTTAAACAGCGGATGATGCCTGCAGGTACAATGTACCTACATTCAGCTGCTGGTAGAAGAAGAATCTATAGAGGAAGTGCATTCCTTATAAATCTCTAACCACAAAGGTCCGCCTCGAAAGGGTAACATTTTAGTCATTTTTACAAGTCTATCAAAGATTTAATGATAATTATTAACTTTGTGTTTTTATTCATATGTGCATATGCTGCTGTGCTTCCGGACTCTACGTCACTGCTCTTCCTGTTTGGCGATCGCTACTCTGGGACTGTCAAAGGAAATGGGGATGCGTGTGACTGGGCTAAAAGCCTAACCCAGGCCATGTTTCACAATACAGTCCGCATGAATGTACAGGTCGTTATGTGCGCTGAGAGAAAGGGCAACCATAAATCATGTCTGCCTTTGTCTTTTGGTTTAATCTCACATTTTTAAACACTAGGTGGCTTGACCTTTTAATCACCTGGGGTGCCCAATTAGGTTCCAAAGGTGACTAATGCTACGCTGGCCGGATATTTAGCTCTGCCCAGTTTTTGCCCTGTGTTTTGTCTTTTCTTCTTCTTTCTTGTGCTGCAGGCGTGTTTTATAAGAGTAGCCTCTTGTTTCTGACAGGAATTAGTACTGCTTAGACTTTGGCTCAGTTAATATTTGATTCATTATTCATAGCAGGGAGAAAACTTACTTTGTTCCATGGGAGCAAGTTGACTTTTTCTGTCTTCTTCTTTTTTTAACCTCAATGGAATCATTATCTGAAAACTGCTTTTTCTATAAACTATAGCTATCTTTCAATGATATCAAAATTTGTTGATTTGAAGTGTGACAAAAATACAAAATCAGAAGAAATCTGTAAGTTTTTATCCTATTTACCAAGAGTTTGGGTGAGATTCACATGGTGGTGACTTCAGCTGGAGCCAATAACAATTTCAATGACACTATGCAACTTGTTATATATATTTGAAATATCTAAACTGCTGAAGGTTTACGTTCCTGCGTTTTGATCAGGGAAATCTCTTATGAAGGAGCTGTGGGGGAAATATATTATTTTACACAAGCTAAATAAACTGTTTCTTTATGCATGCGTCAGTGCGCATCCCTTCTCGCTTCAGCACTCCAGGGCTAAACTGTTCTTCCTGCTTTTGAAGATGCTTGCTTTACTGACGTTGTTGCTGTTGCTTTGGCTCACAGCAGTTACTGGGGAATTCAATCTGGGAAGACTAACGTCATGACTGACTGAAAATGTTAAGTGTGGAGGAGCAGAGGAAACTGTATTCTGGGAAATGAGATGAGAAAAGCAGTTTGAGGGGTTGAATCTGCTGAGTAGCTGAGTTCACAGTGTTCTTATCCTACATGACTCTGCGCTAATTTCTTGTACTTATTAAAATGATGACACAAATAACGATGAAAGTCCCCAAAATACATTTTACATTAAAGAAGACAGGTTTGTGTTGTTGAACATACTTTGGAGAACAATTTTATTAAATCTGTGCAATAAAACCAGTAGCAGTAGCAGCATCTCAGTAGGTTAGAATTTTCACCACAACTAACTTATTTTGGTAATTTCATTTTAAAAAATGAAGCTCATGTTATATTACACAAACAGTGATATAATTCAAGCATACTTTTAGGTGATTGTGGCATTCAG
The DNA here is from genome assembly GCF_003331165.1 of Xiphophorus hellerii. NCBI lineage: Eukaryota > Metazoa > Chordata > Actinopteri > Cyprinodontiformes > Poeciliidae > Xiphophorus > Xiphophorus hellerii. The sequence goes on from NC_045673.1 coordinate 16,229,324, forward strand.
TCAGTTAAAGGGAAAATAAACAAACTATAAGGAATAAAAATACTGAGATCTTAGGCTATACCAAAAAGTTTATCCATGTACTTTTACACACATGTGCCCTTGGATTGCTTTTGCCCAAACTGCATTAATGCAGCATGTCATGGAGCCTCTGCTGAGATGTCGAGGAAACCCTGGTTGCTTTAATAGCAGCATTCAGAATATCTGTACAATAATTGTCGACTTACCCTTGTTTTCAGAATACTCCATAGATTATGTATATGGTATTGTGAAGCAAAGAGTGGTTGAGATCCAGGGATGCCATGGTCATTATAGCAGGTGTTGGTACTGTTGACATTGTGGACAAATAAAAATATGGTTTCAGGCTTTTTCCTTCCGAAGCATGAGGAAGCACAGCAAGCCCCATAGCTTAAAAGTAGGGCAGCACTGGTGTCAGAGTTTGAGTTCAGCTGACTGTTAAGGTTCAAAGTTGTTGCTTTTAGAAAAATATGGTCCGTGTTCTTTAAGGTTTCCGTGTTATTTTGTTTTATTACTTTTGCATGCGTCTTGTAAAGAGCTCAAATGGAATGGTGTTTACAGCAGTGTGTACAGGCAGATAGTTGCTCGGCGATCTGGCTCTGGTCTGCTCACTCGATCCCATACACTCACTCTTTCAGGCTGAATACAGAAGTGATTCCATGGAAATAACACAGGGACTGCTCCTTTATTTACCATCCATCTCCCCCGGTAGTTTTAGGCTGAAGAAGCTGATCCGGAGTGAAGTGAAGGCTGTAAACTTTGTTGTGCAGCGTTAGCTTTAATTTGTCACGACAAATTTTTACAAGCCACCGTCTTCTTAATTCAGGATCGTTTGGAAATCCATGAAAACCTAAAATCCCATTATATTTGAGAAAACAACAATGTTCATGTGGTTTTGCTTTATTTGCTTCTGAAATAAGACTTTGTCTTTTCTAGCTGTCATGGTAACTCAAAGCAGAAGCAAGAAAGCCGCATTTCGCTCATGCAGATGTGACGTCAGCGGTAGTATGTGCAAAGAGCCCATTGAGGTTAAAGTTGAAACAATGCTAAGTTAAATTCTGTATTTGAGTTATAAGTCTTGTAATTCTAATTTTTGATTGGTATTCAGTTAAAATACTGAATACCAATCAAAACATTTTGATGCTTATGCCAGTTAATATACAGCTAAAAGCAGTAGAGCTCTAAAACAGTTGATTTATCCAGTTTGACACACTATGCCTTGGTTGTCTACATCTAAGTGAAGGATGGAAATGTGAAAAAGGTAATGAGTGAAGTTAATTATTACTTGTGGGAAAAGTAAACAAGGCAATGGTAATGTTAAACATTAATACTGTACACTGTAAAAGGTTTGTTAACAAATAAAGAAAAAACGCAATCTGGATGCTAAAGGCAGCGCTTCGGTCGTCATTGCTGATTTCTATTTTATTATCCTTCAGATTGTGCTCATCACTGTTATAGCAGTCCTGACACTCAGGACTTGTAACAATCGCATGACTTCCCAAACTATGAATGACTGGGAAAACTTTCCTTCAAGAGTACTTTAATGCATCAGTTGTAGCCCATATTCTGGATGTGTGTGTGTGTGGGTGGGGGTGTGGAGACCCTTGAAGGCACTGAGTCAAGCTGTAGTCAACACTGTAAATTTTAACCCAAACTCTTGAATGGACTTTGCTTTACAATCCTTTCCAGGCTGTGGGTATCCTTTCTTTTATTCAACTCTACTGTATATGCTTAAATGCAACTCTGTGAACAGCTAGCATCAGTGGATGTTTGCTGGACAGCTGTGAAGTCAGCAGTCTTACCTGTGATTGTATAAGAGGGGATCACCCTTTCCTTTCTTGCAGCTCCACTGTCAAATCGGTTCTTTTATTTTCATGAGGTCTTGAGAGTCTTGACTCATTTATAAAGTAGCTCATTTTCACATGTACTTTTGCTCAAGTCTTGTTAAGTATTTTGTCTTTAATTATCTGTCTCGTTTAGTTTTTGCACTTTGTGTCATTAATCATATTTAAATTTTTATACTTTGTCTTACCTTTGAATGTGCCATGAAAAAGAACATTTCATAGCAAAATGTTATGGGACACAATCTTTGGGGAAACTGAATTCTGGGTTTTCATAATTATCAAAACAAAATTTAACAAAATAAATAGTTAAATAAAAAGTTTAAATGTTTTGGTTATACTATTGAAAGAAAATATCTTCAGTTATATTTTCCTTTATTGGTTACATCTGTACATAAATGAGACATGTTACACAGTCGGGATTCCTGATGGGATAGAATCCCTCTTCTTGCCGTGCTGCAGGGGATTCCCACATCCTGCTCCATGGGCTTTTCGTATGGTTGGAGAGAGCAGCAGGAATAAGCCCTGGCACCATACTGGATTTCCTGTCGAATGCTGAATCCAGTGCAGAGTGGTAGTCCTGACATAGAGCATTCAGGGTTAGAGAGCAGAAATGGAAAGCAGATCACAGATCTGCGCCTAAGGGCAATGAGCTTCTCAGAGCCACCGCCTCAGGGAGAGAACGCTAAGCCAACATAAGCTACTACCATCTGCCAGCAGTGGTTTAGCACCTTTGAAAGTTGGAGAGGTGTGAAAGTGAGAGCATTTCTTTCTGATCCTTTGCTCTCCTGATGTTGGTTTGGTTTCCATATAGAAATTAATCTAGTAAGGATCCTTTAAAACGCAATCATGCTGGACCATGTGTGTTTTTGTGGTCAGCAGTTGGAGACTACAAAAGTTTTGCAACTTGCTCCTGCTCGGAAAATGAAAATCATGAGATGGCTTAATCTATCTTCTGAGGTGATCTTCATTCTTCCTTTTTGTGGTCTGACGAATTACAGCTGCAGTAGGTAACTTTTTGTTTCCCAAAAATATATTTTTTACATTTGTTAAAACTGTGTTCATCACATGACAAAAGAATATGAAACGGGCAATATGTGGCTAAAAAAAAATAAAAAGTAAAAATCAAGCACCATTGGATTATCTCAGTGGTCCTATTGCCATATGCAGAAATGCGCTACTTCCGGGCAGAAACAACTAATCAGTCAGGAAGAATGTCTTAGCACTGTCAATCATGCTGCTCATATCCTGCTTCTGCACAGAACACACTGTCATTCAGGCGCAAGGTTGAAATTGTGCTGCAGCTGTGCTAATGGCGGAGAGATAACCTAATGTTACAGGAAAACTAACAATTTGAGTTCAGTACAAACTCTGCTGCGGTGGAGGAGATATGGAGGGAAGACTTTAGTGTAGCGCAGAACAAAGAGGGAAGGACCTATAAGCTGTGCTTGTTAAACTTTTCAGTCAGTCCATGGTTTTCTCAGAACTTGCTACTGCAGCTTTAAGAAGTAGGCAAATAAAAACACAACAATGAAGGCATATTAGTAGTGCGTACGAGTAGGCAATCAGTTAGGAAAAAGAAATCTTAGCATTTGACCACATGTTAAGTATTTCTCAAAAATACTATTATGTAAAATAATAGGATGGGGTTGTTTTATGGAGATTATTTATACTGTTGACCTATTGCACCATACACATCCAAAAAACAGGGAAGTTATGCTCAGTTAAGTCAATTAGATAGTATCATTGTTCAAGAAGTTACGAGTAGATGCTGTTGCCACAAATAAACTGTAGGACCCTCTTGGGATACTTTTCAGGACAGCATGTTCAGCAGGGATGCTCTTCCATGAATCAAAATAACTTATGAAGACACAGCAAAGTGGGCCGAGAAGCCCATTAAAAAATCACTGCTGGCACATGGCACTGTGGTGTAGAGGAAGAGATCCACTGGAATAATGTGTTTTACTTTATGACTTCTTCAGTACAATGTTTGAACTTTATGCATGTTTTAGTACCAATTTCGCTCTGCAACTTATGAGAAAAGTAAAAAAACAAACAAAAAAAAAACTTTATTATTGTAATAAATTTTAAAGTTCTTTAGTCTTTGAATGTGCTGAGCTCAGCGTTTGATAAAGCATTTTCAGTCGCCCCTAACATGTCAAAAGCTGCAGAGGGGTGATTGAAACCAGGACTTTGCAGCAATGAAGCACCACTTTTACAACTTTGATGCTATGAGCCATAGAGCAATGTTCTCCCTGTCTCTTCCACCAGCATTCCTTCACATTACATCATTAATCACAGGGAGATAAAAAATTGCAGAGCTGGGACAACAGCTGGTGGTAAGTCAGTGGCAACCTTTTGGTGTTATTGATTTTGGAGAGGGCCAAAGAGTGAAAGACATCAATATACACTGGCACGCGCCATAAACTTCATAGTATAGCAGCCTGCTGTTTTCCATACACTTGCTGCTTCTCCATTATGTAACCATACTAGTTCATAATTTACCTATCGTTAGTCCTGGACTTGTTTTAATTTGGACATTTCCCATTTTGGCTAAATTTATTCATGTTTTATAACTCTTGGATCTTAATCAGATGTTATTACCGTAGTTGGAATATGAGGAACCCTGTGTTTCAGTGGTTGAAATAAAATTGGAGCATTACATCGAAGCTGCCTCACTAACGGTTTTCTCAGTGAGCAAATTTTATACATTATACAACTGATTGTACACATAATACAGGTCAGCAAAAAAATAAAAAATAAAATAGTTTTAACTTGATGGACAACCAGTAGAGCTCCAAACCATACAGTAGAGATTGGATATTTCTCAAAATAATTTTAAACAGTAATAAGAGATTGATGTTATAATGTTTCATGGAAGTACAATGGCCCTAAAAAATACTGTGAAGCAATTTAGAAGTAAAATATTCTGTAGTTGCTATTTTGATTTGATAGTGAGCTAAAATGGCAATTACCTGCACCTAATAATTTCTAAAATGGAGACTGAAAAACAAAAAAGACATCTTTAAGCTTTAAAACATGCTACTCACTTGCATATAGACATTGAGATTACAGACAACTTTGATAAGATTCTGTTCCCTTATGTATCAGCCAAAGTTTTGCATTTAAACCTACAAGGTCAGACATTTTACCTGTTGATTCCAAAAAGATCCAGATGAAACCCGAGTGTTACCGAGAGCTTTCCATATACGTATATAGTCTTTGTAGCAACCACTCCCATGTCTGCTTACCAATTTGTCATCCAGAGCTGCAGTATTCCAGTGAGATTAGCTCTCAATCCCACGTCCCCATCTCAAAAGGGAAAACACTTCCATCAATTATTCTTTTTATAAAGTGCCAGATTTGTCATGCAAATTCCTAGTTTGAACGTTGTTAAGCTATTTTATTGTATCCATTTAATTTTTAAGGCATACTGTTTATGTATTTTCTGTCTCAAAGCAACCTTAGATCTTCCATTATTGTGCTCCAAACTTCCTAGTAGCTCACAAAGTGATTGTAAAATCATAATGTGCTGTGTTCCCTGTGCACGTTTTTGTCTTCCTAATGTGCCCTCAGCTCAAGAAAAGCCTGGCTCTGTCAAAAGATGGATAGTGAGGCAAACAATTCTGTTAACTTTTCAGGCATTTGCAGATATATTTTCTCTTTTAATGTGTTTATCATGACTCATGAGCTTCTCTATAGCAGCCATTAACATATGATTATCGTCTCAAAGCTAATAGCTTTGTCTGTTGTTCTCTTCTTCCTAAATCTTGTCTTTTTCCCCATCTTTAATGTTCCTTTCTTTACTGTTTCCTTCCTTTTTTCTGTCGTTTTCTCTCGTGCTTTCACTCTTCTGTGTGACTCCACATTCTGCCCTGCAGCTCTTCAACATCCCAGATTGAAGCCTTACTCCCACACAATGCTCTCCATTATTGCTTAATTATCTGTGGCCTGCCATTTGAATAATGTGCAATCTCTTAATCTCTTTAACATTTGCTTTTGCTTGCTGTTATTTTTATTTCCTTCTAACTTTCTCTTGTTTTGTGATGTCTAAGAATCATCAGAAAACTTCTTTACACCACTCCATGTTTCACTTCCTTAGAGCCAATTGACTCACTAGTTAGTTCATAAGACTGTAAAAAAGGCACAACTTAAAGTGTAAATAACCCCCCTCAGAAAGCATAACTCCACCCCTGGCAAATTTTGAAAAATTCCAGCAAAGTCAGCGGAGTCGAGAGACCCAGCTGAGTGTGGGGATGAGCGAAGGGGTGAGTCAGGGTGTGATCAGGACGAAAGAAACACTTTTATCAACTTATCCACTTTGTCGCTATATTTAACAATTTTAAGACTCTTCTAGTGACTTTTTCCAAAGCAACTGGTGATAAATCTAGCATCTCTTTTTCTGTGTTGTTGGAGACTTTTATGGCAAAAACTTTCTGCAGCTCAGCTGCAGGCAGCATGTCAGTCCTGAGTGAGCAGCCATTAGCCGCTATCAGCTTATTTTGCTTCCTATTTTGCTTTTTTTAAGTAAAGTGTATTGCAGTTACATTGTAGATCTGTTCAACACTATACCTTTGCTAATAGTCAGAGCAGAGGAGACCTATTCTACTACATATCTACGTTGAAAATAAATCACACATTTGTAAAGCTAAGTAACGCTATCGATCAATGCTCGCCAGTCACCATGGCAATACTCAGAACAACTCCTGACTCACCACCTGGCGGGGACAAAGAAGTGGGGAGGGAGCGCTGTGCTTTAATACCCAAATTGATGAAGTTATAACAAACCGCGAGGACAATTGAACTGCGTAAGAACCGTTTGACAGGAAAGGCCAGGACAAATAATGGCGACTCAAAAGAATTGCACAGAAATGCCAAAATTCGCACAAAACATAAAGATAAACTATTTAGATAGTTTATCTGTAAAAACGTTGATTTGGGGGCGAGTTTCACTTTGAGAGTTTGGTAGTTGCAGCTTTGGTTGGTAAGATGTAGCAAAGTGTCATTTTTGACTAAAGCCAAAGACATAAAATAAACAATAACCACGGCACAAGCTCATTGCAGCCATTTCTCTCTCTCTCTCTCTCTCTCCGAATATATATGTGCCTGTTTAATAAACTGTAGCTTACCTTTCAACTTAAAAATGAATAGATAAATCTATTAAAGAAAAAAATCTCAAACAAACAGAGCTAGATATACAATTAAATAAATATAGTATAGTATAGCAGTTTAAAAATATTAAGGCCTTTAGAAATAATTATTTTTCAGAATTAATTTAATTCTGTTTTTTTCTTCTTTAAATTCGTTGTGAGATATATCAAATTATTACCTTTATAGTCTTCTGTTCTCTGAAGCACCGTGGCACCATAGGATAATCTATTAAAAGCATGAGCTGACATGTGTTTATATGGGTGCATTTGTTTCAGTTTGTTAAAAGTTATCTGATTGAATTTTTTGAAATGTGTATGTGTCTGCATGGTCCCTGCAGAAAATCAATTGGAGCTTTTCTCATGGCTCCTCCCGTATCAAATGCACACGCTGCTTTATTCCAGTGAAAATGTGCTCATTGCAGTCTCCCTGTCTGTTGTCTTCACTGTTTGTGACTGATCATTTACCTGAAGCAACAGTACCTAGGGACATTAAGTAAAATAGAGTAGTAAAAGTGCTTTTGTGTTCAGTAGAAAACCACAAGATTTGTTTGAGATATGGGGATTATTTATAAATGTATTCCTAGTAGAACACCAAACACGCAAATGTATTTTCTTGTGTTTTTTTTTTTTTTTAAGTAAAGTATTATTATTTCAGCTACGTTGTAGAAATATGCCATCGTAATCCACTTCCCTCGGCTTTATGCAATTTTGTTTTAGTGTAATAGTTAATAATGAGTCCATGGCCATTGCTTTTTAAAGCTGTTTGTACTCAATTTAAATTACAATTGTTTTCCATTGGTTTGGTACATTACAGAAATCAATAGCAGACAATAAACACTCACTCACTGCTTTTATGAGTCAAATAAAACTTAGAAGAGCAGTTCAAGTAACTGTGTTCACTCCAGAAGTCATTATGGTCATTTTGAACAAGAGTTTACAAGCCATTTTACATGTTTCTGATCAATACACTTATTAGTCTTAGCAAAAATATAACAATAATTTTCATCACAATACTATTTAATCTGCATGTTTGTAGATCCAATCACTCTTTTGTTTGCCGAGTAACTTTCTACATGCGTTTTACACAACCAGCTTGTTCATTGTTGCCATGTTTTTGCCTCAAATTAGAGAATAGACATCGTATTATTCGGAATTTCACATTAATGACCTTATTGTCTTTACTCTTTTCACAGGGTTGGTAAAGCTTGGAATTCACTGTGTGACATGCCAGAAGGTTGCCATAAAGATCGTCAACCGCGAGAAGCTCAGCGAGTCGGTACTAATGAAGGTAAAGTTCCAAACTTAAGATTTATGGTTTTAAAATCTTAACCCAGTCGAATATTTTGCATTTTTATTCTGCATTAGGTTTTGTGTTACATTAAAGAAGCAGTTTTCAAAAGGCCTCATTGTTTTTTGTTGTTTTTAAACAAATTATTTTGTATCACAGATCAACTTTTAATCCTTTCTCCCATGGTATGTCTTGTTCTTTTTATAAATATTTTTTTTTCTTCTGTTGTCACAAATCTTAAACTGCTGCATAATAATGACATGTTTTAAGTCTAGTGTACAGGAAAGTCAAGCTGATACACACTTTGATATGTATTTCTAGTATATGAGTGGGGTGTGTTGAAATGACATGCAGCACTGAACAAAAGTATTTTAAATGAGATCTTGTATCGATTCCTGAGTGACAATGTAGTTTTCTGAACTGTGCTTTCTGTCACTTTTAGATTTACTCACCGCTTTGCAAGTTCAGTTTACCTCTGTTCATAAAAAAAAACAAGAATTTAAGATTGATTCATCCTCAGCAGCTCGTCATATGCGAAGCAGTCTTGATAAAGTTGTTTTCAAATTCTACAGTCACTCGTGTGTTCAATTTTGTTAGAAAAGGGTCAAGCAAACTAAACCTCCACTCCCACTCATAAAAATCCCATTTTATTAAAGGATTTATAGTGAGCTACTTGAAATGTAACTGCTATTAAAGTCTCAGTGCACATCACCTGCGCAGTGCCTTGGTAAGCTCAGATTTCATTTCACTGTAAAAATACTTTTTTTTTTTCTTGCCAATCTTTGCTAGATACTCAACCTTACTTTATGAGTGAACAGCCAGATTTAGTTGCAAGTTGGTCACTGAATTGCTGTTTCTAAAAATGACTGTAGCACTTCTTGCAGCAGATACACTGAATGACTCCTATGTGTGTTGTGCACACACATAGTGTGCACACAGACTGAAAAAAAGTCTGAGGCATCTCCAGCCTTCACCTGAATAGCATATCAGGCAATTTGTTATCTTGTTCATTGTGAAAGAGATTCACTGCTATACAACACTTAAAAACAAAATAAAGTTGGGCTCTTTGCAATTCCTCTCCATAGACATATACAGGCAGATGTAAAAAGTTAGAATATTATAAAGGTTATATGGTATATTGATTTCTTACACATTAAATCAAATATTTCAAGTCTTTTTTTTCTTGTCATTTTGATTATTTTAGCTCACATATAGTGAAATACAGGTAAATATTGGTGCTAAAATGTGAATAATATTTTTTTGTCTTTATTTAAATAAGGTAACTTTTTTAGATAGTCAAATATAGATGATATGATTTTAAGATGATGTACATATTTCAGTAATTTACACCATGTATTTATGTGGTCTTTTGAGTCTGTTACAGGATGCCACACCCTTCTCTATAAATGACACGGCGTCATAAAACACTCCAATCTCTGTTCTGGCTTTGCATCAATGTGTGCCACCCTAAAATTCTCACTCACTCCATCAGGCCAACCTGGCAAATTTTCCCAAAAAGACTTAACCTTGATCACTGCTAACGTTTGAAAGCCCGGGTAAACATAAACCCTTGAAAAATATCCTTTTTTTGTAAAACATTTCTTATTTATGCTGTTTGAAAATAAAGCACGTAAGGAAAAGAACTACATGAGGCTTAACTGAAAAATGGCTATTGAAAGCTTTGAAGCTGCAACTTTAAACATATTTTTGCTTAATCTTAAAGAGATTAAGCAAAAATCTCAACATTACTTTACTAAATAAGTATCTGTACATTCCTCATTAGATGTCATGATAATTTAGTGTCAGAAACTTTGATTGGCCACTTACAAAGAGAGAGCCACGAAAAAGAGAGAGTTTCTCTCTCTCTCTCTCTTTTTTTTTTAATCAAGTTGCTTTTTGCTCTTTCTCAAAACATCCCAGGACTCCTGCTGGGCAGCTTCATTCTATCTCAGCTCAAAATAGTCATTATATGAACTTGTTTCTTGAGTTGATGGGATGGTTATAAAAAAAAAACAAAAAACTGGAGGTAACCAGGAAACAAAGGACTATTTCACAAGATGCTCCAACTTGGAAATTTTCTTTCACTGGATCCAAGCAGAGAGAAGTACTTACTGTAATTGGAAAGCAGGAAGTGAATGGGTTTGCGGTCAGAAATTTGAAATTCCCTCAGTTTTCATCATTTCATGCAGTAACACCATTAGACTTCAGATGAAATGCTCTTTGTGCTTGGATGTTGCTATTTGATAAACATTCTGTATAAATCACCTCCTTGCTTTGTGGAAATCTCCCACAGTCTTGTTTTTTTTTTGCACTCACTCCACTGCTTGACTCTAGAAATAACTCTTTGTCTGTGTCTTACTCCACTCAACATGCAGTCAACTATTTCCATGAAGGAAAAGACTGGCCATTTCTGTCGCCTTTGCTCTGACAGAAGTATTATTAGGTGTAGCAGAAGTGGTTGGTGGAACAGCTGCAATATGTGACAGCAGTAAGGTGCGGCAAAAACTGACAGGTCTCCGACAGGACACACACTTGCTGAAGCTGCAGTTCAGAGCCAATTACCGAGCTCTGACATTGTCATTCTTCGCCTAACTGCTGGTCCTCTGTTGGTGCGTGTGTAGCAAGCAGATGTGTACTCATGTGAAATATCTGCATTGAAAGACAGAACTATTAGAGAGATTATTTTAAAGATATTAATGTAATTTTTCATCAAACTTCTTCAGAGAATTGTTAGAGAACCTTAGGGGACAAACAGTATCATAAAGACAGAAGCTCAATAGAGTTTCGGAAAAGTTTAAAACAGGATTTGGTTATTAAGAAGTATTTCAATCTTTGAGAATCTTAGACAGCTCTATGTAAACCAGTCACTGGAAATTGAAAGATTACACTTCACACTTCTACATGGTCACAACATGCAGTAGTGGATAAGATTGTGGATCTTATTTTGCAAATAAGATCCACAATCAAATCTCCAGTTCTTAGGTTTCTGCTGCTCCTGGACAGATGTTGACTGCATCCTCCAGCCTCTTTTTCACAATATTCCAATTGTTTTGCACTGCAGTCTCTGGTGCTTCTTTTTGTCCTGTCTGCTTGTTTGCCTGTCAAACTGTCAAAGTCACCGGGCAGCACTCTCCTGCTAGGCTCCGGCTGTGAAATGTCACCTTTTAATATGATAATGTCTTTGGTCCCCGTGGTGCCATTAGGGAGAAAATCTGACTCCCCTGGACAGGTCTGTGTGTGCAGCTCTGCTGAAGATACACTCGCGAACAGCTACAGATAATAGACAGAACTGCTCAATAAGAAAATTTATCTGGTACATATACCACACAGGGAGAGACACATTACTATGTCTGTGCGTGTATGTGTCCTTTATGACCTGTGTCATCCCTCTCCGTCTGTCCTTCTGCTGACTGGCCTTAAGAGTCAAAGGTCTACGGAGATGAGTAGACAGGTTGAATTAATTGTCTTAGAGATTTTTGGCGGAGACCTCTCAGCTCGATTCACTGTGTTGAACTTCATATAACTAATCTCGAACATTTTAATCCATGGCCCTACAGGCTGTGACCTAATAGAGCAGAGAGAGCACTGAACTTTCTTGGATAACATATTCATCTGTGAACTTCCTGTCAGTTTTCTAACAAGGGAATAAGCCTTGACTGTTTTAAAGAACAAGCAGAAGCCAGTGTTTTTATTTTAAATATAAAATGTAGCAATGCAGCTACTTGAATAATAAGTGTCTCTGTCTGTGGGAAAAGCCGCCTGTCATATTTTGAAGGATGAGATAGAAACAGACACATAGAGAATAAATTTTATGCACATATGACAGTATGTCAGCAGTATTCGGCACTGAGGGTAAACAGAACAGGGGACGGCAGCCTGATCTAAGGACTGTTGAAAATCAACCATTATTCTGTGGGGGTGTGTTTGTGTGTGTTTTGAGTCCATATCTCAAGACCCGGGTCCATGTTTCTGAAAGTCAGCCAGCTTCTCTGTCTATATCTGCCACAACTGTTCCGTGGGCCTCGGAGGATGAGACTCAGTGGAGGCAGGGTGAAAGAGAACCAGGCAAAATAGAGAGAGATGGAGATGCTGTGTGGACCCCCCACTGGGACATGATAACACAGATGCCTGTGTAGGGACATCGCATCTCTACTTACATTTCCTCCCTAAAGTGGGAGTGTTTTCTATTGATCTGTTAACATGACATTCACACAAACAGAGCAGGCAAGTTGTCATGGTTATTACTGGGGTTGCATGCAAATAAAATAATGTCACTAATATGACAATAAAGTCTGACATTTTGCTAAGCTGAGAACGCATGTCAGACAAAGCTAGTGAACACATATAAGAGATGTGCGATTTTAAGATCAAGTAAAGTATAAAGTATAGATAAGCCAACAGAGATTCAGCTTTACAGCTTTAACTGTATAGGTATTAACCAGTTTGAGATTATCACAGCATAACCTTACATTAAAATGTCATGGTTTGACTATATTGTGCAAAAATTTGTGGAGTACAATATTACCACCAACATTTTATTTATTTAAAATAAAATGTAAGAACTGTTGTCACTGCTTGTAAAATATTGATTGTATAATAAAATAACATTTATTGATTTTGATGGGGGAAAAAAAATTGCTCAAGTAACTTTTAAAGCCTAGTCACCAAAAAATGTGGACTAAATGTACTTATCAACTGCTTATTGTACAAAATGTTACACATTTTTTCATTCTTTGACATTGTATTGAGCAACAATAGGAACCTAACAAGCCAGTATTAGCTGGCTCATCTGTCAAGCTATCAGTTGCGGTAGCAAGCCTACAGTCAGCTGCTGAATAGACATGCCATTCATAGCTTGCCAACGATAGCTGTAAAGCTTTATTACCTTTTTGAGAGTGACGGATGTAGTATCTTTAGTTTCAGGATCATCACTATCCATGTTTTTTTGCAGCTGGATATAGTTCCAAAAACTCAAATGTGTTTGAATTTCAGCTTGGGAGGCTTTAAGGAGGGTACTAGGAGTGTACTAGCTTTCTTTCAGCCAGATGACTGTTTTCAGCAACAGGTTGTTATTCTATAGCCCATTTCAGATCATAGTGGCACAAAAAACACTGAACAGTGAACCCTATATTTCAGATCATTTTGTCCTTAAACAAGATACAAGCCAATCTTCTGAAATCAAAGGTCTTTCAGAGATTGCAGTTTAGAGTCCTGAAATAAAGGGAAGTTTACAACTTCGGGGAAATGTTTATCTCTGCACAAACAATTTCGAAGTGGTGTGATGGAAAACATTAACAGTTTTTTAAAATTCGTATACATTTAATATCTTTATACTGTATCTTGAAATGTCCTTAACTCTTTAAGGTGTCCAAGGTTTTTATATAATTAGAAATATAAAGAAGTTGTTGTTTTTTCTCCAATTGCAGCAGGGGTTTGCACAAATAACATAAAGCAAAAAATTGTGTTGAATTATGGTGTATATTGCACCTTAAGATTGAAAGTGAAACTTTGTGGTGTCCCTTTAATTTAAAGTAAGTTGTTTATACATATTGTTATTGTTTTGACTTGAAGAAATTTTTTTGTGGTTCCAAGTTGATTATACTTTATGATGTTGGTAGACATACAGTACAGACCAAAAGTTTGGACACAAAGTTGTGTCCAAACTTTTGGTCTGTACTGTATGTATTTGTGTTTTAACAGCTTTGACTTTGTTAGTGTGAGAAATTAAACATCAGTGAAGTAGGTACTGCAGCACTTGTGTTTTTGGCAGATTGATACTTTCATTAAGTTGACATATCATTTTCTTAATTTCATTTTGGCTTGGCAATATTGAAATACTATCTTTTCAATTGAATGTTTGTCATGACACAATGGTATTTCTGTCTGAGATGGGTTGCATATAAAAAACTATAAAGGGGTCCAAGGACCCTCACAGACTGGTAGAAATGATAACATTGACATCAAAGAGACCCTTTGGTCAGACAGAAAAGGAAGCGATATTTGAATTTTGCTTAAGTTGAGCAGAACCTTAACAACTCAAGATAATGGGATGCAAGTACAAGGGGCACCTTCTTCTCTTTTAACACTCAATGCATAGAGATGCATAGCAGCAGGAAGTGAAAATGACAGAAACCCCGGAAAATAAATTATGGTGTCAAAATAATTAAAGAGCATGCAGACTGTCGCAGCATTTAGATCAATTTCTGTCTAATTTAGTTACTATGTTCTAGTTAGCAATATTTATTTCTTATTTTGAATTGGGCCTTTAGAAACAGGAAGACATGAATTACTATCTGAATGTATGCTTCCCTCTGATCAACTTAAAAATATACTTATAATACAAAAAAATGCAACTTTTTACTTTGTCAGTCATAATAAATCTACATTGTACATTCTCATCTCTTCCTCATGTATCATTGCAATTCCTAAAACCTTTAGCATTTTGGCCACCATTATCTGTATAAGGTGTTGGTCTTTAACCTAGTAAAAGTTGGTCCAACCTACTAATTAAATTAATTCAAGAAACAAATCCAGTGACCTTCTAGTTAGGTACTTAGGATTATGTCCTAGATGACTGAAAATCTACACCAGTGTAAATTAATGGCAGAGTGTGAAGTCATGACATTTGGAAAATAATAGCCATCATTTCAGCTCACAAAATGCAATGATACCTTCTTAGAAAATGTTTGAGGGCTCTCTAGGTTAAGTTGTGCGTCAGGAGATTCAATTAAAACTGTAAGATGGAAATATTTTACCACATGAGAATATTGTGCATTTTAGTTAAACTTTGAGAAAGCCTAATTCTGTTGATTATGGGTGTTAGACATACCTGCTGAAGACACTGATATAGGGGAGAACGTGGATGAAAACGAAACATTTACTGGAGCATAATATTAGCTTTACCATGTCTTATACAACACAACCTATCTTTCTAGAGAAAGGGAAAACTTTATTAAGGCTCAGCGTAGTCTAGGGCTGAGTTAAATCATTACAAGCTTGCAGCACTAACAACTGGCACAGGGAGTGGGGGTATCTTTGGCATGCAGCAGTTGGTAGTTGCTGTTGTTGCCTGCTCTGTTTCTCCCTCTGAGCCAGCGAGCTGGTGGCGGCTGCTGCTGTCGGGATAAGGACAACTAATTAGCCGGAGTGACTTTCTCTCCTCCTAAAGCTGCATGACATCAAAGTCACTCTGCTGTCCCCAAGCCCAGAGAGAGAACGAAAGAGAGGGAGAGGAGGGATGAAGAAAGGGAAAGGTGCATGTGGGGGGAGGGTTGGGATAGTGGATGAACTTAAAGTTTCAATATTTTCTGAAGATGATTTGGAATATCAATGCTTTACTTATTTTTTTAATTATGTATATTGTTTTAATTAAACAGAGGTTTGTTTTGTGTCTGTCTTGCCCTTGATTTACAAAATTCTTTAACCACACTTCCTTAATTGTATTTTGCTTCATATTAGTCGAAGTTTGAATGTCATCATTTAGATTTTACACTACCAGATTATAGTTAATAAATATAATGAACTATAAGGCAACAATATAAAAGTGATCTCTAACTCAAAAGTTGATGTGTTGAGTCTATACATGCCAAACAACGAGAACATAGAGCTACTAAAGATGTGTTTTGCTACAACAATCAGGCTGAATGGAAGATGAATTTCTATCAGACTTCGGTTGCTATGTTTTTTGTTGGCAGGGCTGTGACTTTTCTATTCTACTAACAAATACACACTGATCTGAACTCCTCCATTGTAGCTTCAGCTGCATGTTTCGGGTCATGGTTCTGCTGGTATGAAAATAGCCTTAGTGTCACGTTTTATTGCCTCCTCTAACATTAACACTGATCTGAACTCCTCCATTGTAGCTTCAGCTGCATGTTTCGGGTCATGGTTCTGCTGGTATGAAAATAGCCTTAGTGTCACGTTTTATTGCCTCCTCTAACATTCATGTAGTTTTAAAAAAAGACATATTTCTGTAGTTGGCTTCACCCATCTTCCCAACAAAAATTACTATTAGGAAAAAGTATCTACACATGATTTCCAAATGAGGATGTTTTATTTAGGGTGACTGTATGAAGTTTTTTTTCTTTTTTTCTTCTTGCTCCACAAATCTCTTTTTATGTAAGAAAAAGAAAAATCCTTTTGTCCTCATCCAGTCAGAGCACATTCTTTCACATATATGTGCTGTACTCTACATATGGTAGATATGTATGTAATATGGTATTATGGTAAACTGCAAACAGGTTGTTTTTGTGTCTTTCTTTCAACAATTGCCATTTTTTGTCATTTTTCCATTTTGACCAAGTTGATGGAGTGTACAAGTAACGGTTTTCCTGATAACAAATATTTCCACCTATGAGCTATGAGGCTCTGCTGCTTCTCTGACCTTGCCACAAGTATCTTGTGCATTTCTGACTTACTCTACTCACTTCATACCCTTTTAATATGCCAATGATGCATTTGAACAATGCATGTTCATGATGCTGTTTGGTCACTAATGTTCTATAATAAACATTGAAGACTTTCTTAGATCATTTGCATTTATACTGAGATTACATTATAAACAAGTGGACTCTATTTAATAATTAGGTAACTTCTGAAAGCAAAAGGTTGCAACGTGTTTTTTAGGCCTATCAAAGTAAAACGATGTGAAACATGTGTGCAACCTTTTATTTGTTTTAAAAAAATGCAATTATGGGCTAATTTGTGTCGATTCACTTAAAAATCCCAATAAAGTAAAACAAGATTGTTGTGTGAAACACTGTAGAGAGGAAGGGGTATGAATACTTTTTACAAGGCTTTGTATACCAGCCAACATAAACTGTTGAGTGAGTGAGGAGCGTAATGCTTTGACCACATGAATCAGTTTTAATCATGTTATCCTGACACCTCAGTGACTGCGACACAGCTTTTCTCTCTGCCATCTTTTCTCTTTCCCTCCTAATGATTAGATTGGCCATTTTGTATTGCTGCCAGTGGGTTGGGTAAAGAGATGCCTGTGTGTGGATTGTGCACATCCATGCCTCGGAGCGTGCACAAACACTGCTTGAAATAAATGGCTTTCATATGTTCTGCCCCTGCGAGCTGATCTATCAGCTTTGTATGGTTCTCAAGCAGAAGTTGGGGCTTAACTCACAGTTAGATCTTGATAGCTTCACTGCACACCAAGCCTTCTGAGGTGGTTTAGCTGCTCCCTTCACTCTTTGTTTGTTTAGTGCATTCAAAGGTTATTTTTTACCCTACAATTTATAGAGATAAAACACAAAATAGTAATCCAAAATCAGCTTCTTCTTGTTTTTTTTTTTAGAAAGTCTATTTTACATCTTTTTGTGAGCTCATTCGTTCCTCACAGCAATGTGAATGAATGAATCTGATGTCATTAATATTTCCTAACAGGTAAATCCTTTAAACAAGCTCTTTTCTACATATGAGCCTACAGTATATGAAGGCCACACAGCATTCTACTTCCTAATCTGGTCTCAAGTCACTGTTCATAAATCAATGTTTATTATGTTTATTTATTATTATTGTTTGTGTTTTTCACCAGCTTTGTTGAGGAAACTGTTGAAATTGGAAATGTGCAATCAATTTAGTCCACAGGGTGTCAGATATTTGTAGTTTGTAGGGCATAATATTAATGTTAGCTTCACCAATGTTCCCTTTTTATTTTGGTTGTCGTTAATTGAAAATGCAAAACATTAAAACGCTATAAACTGATCTCTTGAGGGAGTCTTATTTTGTGCCGCTTTAAACAGCTCCTTTTGCTGTTGCTTCATGCGATGGCAAAGCTTATCAAGCACACAGTGTTGTTTGATTTTTACCTTTCATATATCTTATCAAGATAAAACAGAGATGAGTGTAGACAGAATAATGAAATGGAGGTGAGCAGAACAGAAGATGTAGCGGGATCCCCCATCGAGCGCGACAGGCGACAGACGGACGTCCAAATCGATGGTGTTTGTTTCTCCTTTCAAAGGCATCAGCCTCTATGTTGCCAGATAGATGAGATATTTATTTGCTTTCTTTTTGCTATGCTTATTTATGTCGTACTTATCATATCTACTTCTTTCATAAAGAATAATGTTGTGTAATGATAACTTTTTGCTCTGTTTTCAAGAGCTTGTTTATTTCTTGGTTTTATCTTGAGATTTGTTAATCTTTTAATATAACATTTGATCTAGTGTGTTTTCATGTGTGTTTCTGTGTGAATACGCCATAATCTCTTACCTATCACAATTTGGACTCGTACATTTGGTCTTCATATTGCAAATTTTTCTTTTTCTTACAGTGCCTAGCATTTTTTTGTCATAGGCATCTCAAGTAAATGAAGGCACCCGGCACTTTTAGCATTACCTGCTGCTTTTTCTTTACATCTCTGAGCATTGATTGTTAATGACCTCAGTGTGCTGACATCTCTCCACTCACTAACAAATGAGCACTGAGTTCATTTGACATGAACTCTGTAAATCCTAATTAATGAATGTGGAAGCTGAAGGGGATGTCAATTTTTAAAGTTTTTAGTTAACTCGTTGTCCATCCGATATAGACCGAGCTGTTTGTAGCTTATTGGGCAAAAAGTAAAGCATGTAAAGTAAGTCTTTGTTCTACTTTGTGGTACTTGTAATTGCTCATTCATTCTACTATCTCCCTCATACTCATAAATTTGGCAGATATGTTGTCATATTTCTCAAAACAATTGTACACTTTAAATGAACTTTTTCCCCCATAATTTGGCGAGCTCATTGCTGCAATTCCACGGTAAGGTGTGGAGATTTTCCATTTAATTCCCATCATTTTCTCTTCATTGTGCGTAGTTGCACAATATACTTGTTTTAAAGTTTTGCAATTTTCTGACCCTGGTATCTCAATACATCTGCGTCTTACTTAAATGATTATATTTTCTTTCACCGTTTTAAGATTTGCTAATAGAAATGGCCATCGACTTGCATCAGATGCACAGGGAAAGATGCATTCTTGAATATAAAAAGAGGTCTACTTTAGGTTAATAAACATAAGAGTACAGAAGATGATCCTCGATAATGTGTTAAATGTTAATTGGTTTATGAACTAAAATTATAATCAGAGAAATATTCTCAATTGTGATCTCCTCTTCTGTTTGTTTCCAACAAATTTGGCACAATACACATTCATACCAGAAAGCTGAAGCAATATATGAAAATGTTGTGAAAAAGTTCCATATTTTTTGTTTCCCATTTCAGAAAGTGGAACTGTTGTATTAAACAACAAAATATATAGCAAAATATTTTATCTTGAAACTTGAAATGTAGTATTACAGAGAATTAGAAAATTATATAAGAAAAGTTATATAAAACAAAGGCTTGAAATATTAAATATTTTTAATATATTATTAATGTCCTATATGTAATGAATGTATATAATGAGTTCACAGACTAGGGATACAAAACTATTACTACTGACTGCCTGAAAGATCAGTTTTCTTGTAAATCGCCTTTGCATCATCATGTAGTGCCACGGAAGTACTCAAACACTAACATGGTCTTTACAACATGGCCGTCTCTACTTTTACACCTACATAGAAGTTCATTATTACACCCATTTGTGGAAGACCTCTGCCATCAAAGTCAATTAGGACCAAGGTTATCCACGGACATGTCTGTTAGTATGAAATGATGTGGCTTGCCATGAGTTTAAATGTCTTCCTGATGGATCCGTCAACAGAACAGAAACATGATTACAGAGACTGAATGAGCGAAACCAAGAGTAAATGAGGGGCAGGACAGAAAGATGAAGGAGGGGGAGGAATACTAAAATTGGGTTTGGGTGGGTAGCAGTAATGAGAGCCATTTCAAAGCATGGTAGATGGATAAAGGATACGGATTAGCAAGCCAGCACAGACTGTGTCCTGATTGATTTACATGTCTCTGACATTGATCAGACTCCCCAGTGTAGGGACTTTACCTGCTATGTTCAAAGGATGACTGATAAAGTGATTATCAAAAAACCCTGCTGTGTTTTCTGACTGTGTATCTGTGTTTATATGTGTGAAGATGTGCAGTTGTATTTCAGGAGGTTCCCAAGGTGGAGAGAAAACCAATAAGGAAAGAGAGATGAAAGTAAGGGGAAGAATCTTTTTTTCCCTTCAGTTTAGCAGCTTTGACAGGAATAGAACTGTACAGATATGGTTTTATTTCATATTTGTCCTGCTCTCTGTGGGCCCAACTCAGTTGTGGAAGATAACAAAGTTACCTGTATGGACTTGTTACCTCAACAAATGCAGTTAAATCTGTGACCCTGAACTTGTCTTTGTAGATTCCTTATCCAATTTGGAAGAAACAGGTTTTTCCAAAAACAGATTTTGTCAGCATAAAGTTGAAAATGTTGTAATGAACAACAAGAGTTACGCCTTGACTCCCTGTTACGAAGGTCTTTAAACACAGCTGTGAAGTATATATTTGAATTGTGGACACAGAGTGTCAAATTCTTCTCTATCGGCAATAAAGAGAAAACACACAGACACAAATCCATGTACACACCAGTTTGGTCACCCTCTGCAACTGGGAGAAAACACAATTTGTGTCCCACTGGCTCACTGACCAACATATGGATGGAAGTCGCTCATGGCTTGCAGTGATCAGTGATGTGTGAGTACACTGTCTGTTTCATCATCATGTGTCCACATGTCACAAGTATGAATGGATGACTTACTGACTGGTGTTGTTTGTGAGCCAGTAGCCAAGCTGTGCCATGGTCTTCCCATCTGCTCATTTACAGTTGGCTAACTGTCTTCTTCCGTCGCTACATCATTAATGCTCCTTCATCCACCTGTCAAGTTTACATTTATTTGATATATGCACACAAAATTGATCTGTTTAAAGACCGTATTAAAATGTCTCAGATTTTAAGAAAGGAGACGAGACAAAATCTTGTCTTCTGGTCATCTTATTCTTTTGGGAGAAGGTAAACTTGAGTCCAACTTTATTCCTACACTTGGACTAGATTTAAAGTAACAAGAATCTTTTAAGAAATAATAAAACAAATTAAAAAGAGTGAGTTTTGAATACCATATTTTTTTCCCTTGCTTACATTTTCTTAATCTATGAGGACATCTTTCTAATTGCTGATCAATCTTTTGCATGTTTCCACTGGTAATTTGATCATTTCTATTTTGGGACAAGCTCACAGACTTTGACACTGAAAGGCCTTGTTGTCGTTAACATAATCTTAAGCACAGATTCACAGATTCTCTTTAGTGTACAATTATTTTGGAGAAAAAAATTGTAGCATGCTGAAAAGTAACTATACCCTTTCATAATGGGCAATAAGAAATCAGTTATTGGAATTCTAGCAATTAAATGCTTCTGGTATTTGTAGACAGAAAGTAAGCTTTTTGAGCGTCTCAACTGGTAATTTTGACCATTCATCTGTTGTTGAGGTTGAAACGTCTCCTGGCTCTCTCAGATTCAAGTTGGGACTCTGGCTGCACCACTTCAGACCATTTATATTACAGCCACTCACCCAACATATTGGTAAAATGAAATGATTAATTTGCCTCTAAATCTGCCAGGAGAAAAACTCATTTTGGGCTTGACTGTAGATGACTTGTCTGGTGAAATCCAAGTGAGACAACAAATAGATTGCCTACTGACATCCAAATTTGTGGCAGAGTGCATTAATCAGCAGCCATGTTGAAGTTCAAATTCAACATGGCTGCTGGGTCTTAAACTAGAGAAAGTTTCAGAAATACATAATTTATTTTCTTCTAAGACTTTGGGTCTTGTGAAACCAGTCACACACAGTACTGTAAGTGTGAAACATCAATTTGTAAATATGTCCCTTTGTGTTTGATAAAAAAAATAAAATAAAATTAATAGACATTTTTATCTTAAGTGGCTAAGTCTGCTACAGCAATTAGCAAGTTGTCATGAAGTGCGGGTGGTGAGAGTGGTGAGGCAGACGCAGCGGACCCAGGTATGATGAAAATGAGGATTTAATGAAGAAAACCAGTCCAAACAACGAGTAGCAGGCACACGGAAACACTGAGGACGACTAGACTGGACATAGACGAAAAATTGACGAGGACAATGACGAGGACCCGACGAGGAACAAGGAACACAGGTGGAGTTAAATACACGGGAGGGTAATCACAGAGACGAGACACACCTGGGAACAATCAAGGGGAGGACAGGACAACGAAGAGACGCAAGGACACAAAAAACTCTAAATGAACACAGAAAACACAGATCCTGACAGTACCCCCCCCTCAAGGGCGGCTACCAGACGCCCAAAAAAAAAAAAAAAAACCACAACAAGGGTGGGCGGAGGGGCGCCGGATGGGGGGCCAGAGTCCAGAAAAAACAAAAACACAACAAGGGTGGGCGGAGGGGCGCTGGACGGGGGGCCAGAGTCCAGAAAAACAAAAAACTACCCACCATCGTGGGCGGAAACACAAGAAGGGCCAAGAGTCCATAAACAAACAAAAAACTACCCACAGGGTGGGCGGAGGCAAAGGAGGCAGGAACCACGGAGGTGGTCCGGCGGTCCGGCGGGAACCACGGAGGCGGTCCGGCGGCCGTCCGCGGCGCTGGAGGCGGGAACCACGGAGGCGGTCCGGCGGCCGTCCGCGGCGCTGGAGGCGGGAACCACGGAGGCGGTCCGGCGGCCGTCCGCGGCGCTGGAGGCGGGAACCACGGAGGCGGTCCGGCGGCCGTCCGCGGCGCTGGAGGCGGGAACCACGGAGGCCGTCCGGCGGCCGTCCGCGGCGCTGGAGGTGGCGATGAGTCCCGGGGGCCGCCCACAGACGGCGACGACGAGCCCCCCGAGGCAGGGTCTCTGGTGGAGCACAGGGGGTCTCGGTCGGAACGCTGGGGGTCTCGGTCTCGGGAGGAACGCAGGGAGTCTCGGTCTCGGGTGGAACGCAGGGGGTCTCGGTCTCGGGTGGAACGCAGGGGGTCTCGGTCTCGGGTGGAACGCAGGGGGTCTCGGTCTCGGGTGGAACGCAGGGAGTCTCGGTCTCGGGTGGAACGCTGGAGGTCAGGGTCTCAGGAGGAACGCAGGAGGTCAGGGTCTCAGGAGGAACGCAGAAGGTCAGGGTCTCAGGAGGAACGCAGAGGGTCTCGGGAGTCGGGGTCTCGGAGGGAACGTAGAGGGTCTCGGGAGTCGGGGTCTCGGAAGGAACGTAGAGGGTCTGGGTCTCGGTAGGAACACAGGGAGTCTCTGGAGGAACACAGGGAGTCTGAGTCGGAGCGCTGGGGGTCTGGGTCTCGGAAGGAACACTGGGAGTCTCGGAAGGAACACTGGGAGTCTCGGAAGGAACGCCGGCTGGAACGCCGGCTGATTCGGCCTCAGGTGCGCCGGCAGGAACGCCGGCTGATTCGGCCTCGGGTGCGCCGGCTGGAACGCCGGCTGATTCGGCCTCGGGTGCGCCGGCTGGAACGCCGGCTGATTCGGCCTCGGGTGCGCCGGCTGGAACGCCGGCTGATTCGGCCTCGGGTGCGCCGGCTGGAACGCCGGCTGACTCGGCCTCGGGTGCGCCGGAGCGAAGCCTTGGAACCGGCCGCGTAGGCGAGCCGCAGCGAAGCCTTGGAACCGGCCGCGGAGGCGAGCCGCAGCGAAGCCTTGGAACCGGCCGCGGGGGCGAGCCGCAGCGAAGCCTTGGAACCGGCCGCGGGGGCGAGCCGCAGCGAAGCCTTGGAACCGGCCGCGGGGGCGAGCCGCAGCGAAGCCTTGGAACCGGCCGCGGGGGCGAGCCGCAGCGAAGCCTTGGAACCGGCCGCTGGGGTGACAGCTCCGGAAGGCGACGAGGGGCCGGGTCCACCGGCGGCTCACGTCGCTGTCTCCGGGCTGACCATGGAGGTGGCGGCTCCGGAAAGCGACGAGGGGCCGGGTCTGCCGGCGGCTCACGTCGCTGTCTCCGGGCAGACAGCGGAGGTAGCGGCTCCGGAAAGCGACGAGGGGCCGGGTCTGCCGGCGGCTCACGTCGCTGTCTCCGGGCAGACATCGGAGGAAGTGGCTCCGGAAAGCGACGAGGGGCCGGGTCCACCGGCGGCTCACGTCGCTGACTTCCCGGACGGAGGAATCGACGGGGGCCGTATCCGGGGGGTGCTAACACCAGCCTTGTTCCCCGGAAAAGCTCCCGCTGCAGGTCGGCGAGAGCTTCAGCTAGCTCCCTGTCCTCCCTGCCGGACCTCCGCCTCGGGCCGCTCTGCCCTTTAGGAGGTAACCTCCCTCCAGCTGGATCCATCATTGCAGCCTCACCGATCGGTCTGGTCGGGTCCTTCTGTCATGAAGTGCGGGTGGTGAGAGTGGTGAGGCAGACGCAGCGGACCCAGGTATGATGAAAATGAGGATTTAATGAAGAAAACCAGTCCAAACAACGAGTAGCAGGCACACGGAAACACTGAGGACGACTAGACTGGACATAGACGAAAAATTGACGAGGACAATGACGAGGACCCGACGAGGAACAAGGAACACAGGTGGAGTTAAATACACGGGAGGGTAATCACAGAGACGAGACACACCTGGGAACAATCAAGGGGAGGACAGGACAACGAAGAGACGCAAGGACACAAAAAACTCTAAATGAACACAGAAAACACAGATCCTGACACAAGTCCTACAACCCCACCTGAATTCAAAGGTCCGAGACATATTCACTGCAAGGTTAAAATTAAGAAAATTACAAATTAAATTAGTCCAAAAAAAGCAGATTCATGAATGTAGCAATATTTAAAAACCATACTGTAGGATATTTTTAAATTTTAAATTGTTAGTTACACCTACATGTTGTATGTGTTGACCTGATCTCTATAAATACTGTATGTATTCAGCGTTTGTATTCAGAAGCTGAATTAAAACTGCACTGCACTTTTCAGATTTATAGGTTATAACATGTCAAACCTAAACCAAATAAAATGGAGTATAAATTTTTTTCTCAAGGCACTCTTGTTGAATTAATCCCTTGTTTCCTTTAAGTTCACAAGCTTAGCACTTTTGATTGTTTGCTCATCACCTTGTTATCGCATGTTTGTTTTGCATTATGATGCTGCTGAAAAGGCGTCCGTTCACCATGTTGTATTAATTAATTACATAAGAGCCTGCAGGACCTGAGGGGTTTTTGAGGCAGGTTGATAGAGATGGCACTGCCTCTCTTTACTCCCAATCCTTAACATTTATTACTCATCAATGCAGAGAATTACATATTTTTCTCTTTAGAAGCCTTCCAGATTCACTGCTTCTCCCTTTGTTTATCCTATTGTTTTTTTTTTTCTGTCTACCCAGTTATTCCTGCATTTACTTTGGTCTCCATGTTGGGAAGCCACCCGCATGTTTTCTTTTTTCTTTTTTTTTTTCTGACACACATGGCTGCCCTGTTGACTTTGATCCTCAGATCTCGGTATCAAGGGACCTTTCACTGGCATGCCTGGGGGAGGTGACAGAAATATCTGTGTTTTCCTTCTGCGTGCAAGAGAGCGAATGAGGTAAAGGACTGAGACAGTGTGAGGTGCAATAATGGCTGAGTGAGAGATGACAGAGCCTGTGATCCAATATTTTCCCCTTTGAGATTTTGGGCTGGTCCCTCTGTGTGGTCGTTCTTTGACATATGCAGCATCAATCTAATCACCTCGCATCTTTTTGCCTGTCTCTGTCTTTCTTTAATCCCCTGTCGTCTCTTGCTAACCACTATGATCTAACCAGTAATTTGTTTGTGCATCCATTCAGTCATTCAGGTGCAGGGCTGTAATTTAGAGAATCAATTGCCAGCTGATGGAGCTTTGCTAAAGTTGTTCTCGTACTCTGAATGTGGAGCGTCATTTTTTCATTGCCTCATTTGTCCTGATAGCCGCCACACATTCCAGTTTTCTCGCCTGTGCCTTTTATACACGACTTTATGAAAATAATACATTATCCATACCTAAAATTCAGTTTTAGGTAGGCTTTTGTCATACCAAAAGCTAAAGGCCAAGATGAAGAAAATAGTCATTTTTCTAAAGGATCTGATGAAGCAAATTAATGCAGTGTCATTGTAAATGTCTCTCTGGGGTTATTATGTTCACTGGCTACCAAAAAGACCTCTGATTCTATAACTGAGCAGCTATAACATAGATATAAAGTTTAATTTTGAGACATGTTCATCATATAAAATCTGCGCCCAACCATTATACTAAAACTTTGGTTTACTCTACAACAAGACTCGCCAACTGATCCACTTTTGTATGGAGTTATGCGACTAAAATTGGAAACCCTGTGCAAGTTAGAGTAGGCGGTCCCAATCTTCACATTCTCTAACAAGCTCCTCTTCTACTCATAATCACTAAAATAATAGCAATCCAAATCCACTGGATTTTGATTGTGTTTTTCCCCCTCAGTTTCGTCTTGGAGGATTGATTAAATCGGTTTTTGAAATTGTGGCAAATCACAAGAAGAAGACAGAAGGCAAGAGTGATAAAAAGCTAAGGTGTGTTCAGCCGACCACCTGTCCGCCTGTGCATGTGTGTGTATGTGAGTGATCGGTGCTCAAGAGTCTGCTAATGAAGTGCTTTGGAGAAATGGCAGCTGAATAGAAGTGCCTACACTCACAGATGTGAAACTTAATGAGAAAGAGTGTGCTATATTCAGGATACAGGCCAAGACAGAATATGGCCACCTGGAATTTAAAACTTTTGGAGCAGGTGAATGTGTGCATTTGGCGGTCTGATAAAAAGTGAGAAAGCAATTACTCACTGTCTTATGCATGAAGTAGATGAGCAATAATTTATTCAGCAGCACAACACATTTTTTCTCTCCTTTCGCAATTAATAGAAAGCGAGTTGTCACTGTATTTTCAAATCGTTGTGGGATGATCACTGTTGTTTAATTCAACAGTTTTGTTTATAACATGAAAGAGCAAAACCTGGTTCACAGATTTACATTAGTGCATTAATCAGCAGCTAATCTAATAAGAAGGCGGTTTTAGTGGTAAGCCTTTACACTGAGCCTCATTTCTCTTATTTTAATTAACAAAAAACTGGAGAGGGGAATCTTAGGAAGCCAGCTGCCTGATTTGAGGCATTTCGGCAGCTCATCCCTGCCTGAGACCTGCTTAGCATTAGACTCTTTGCAGGGAACCCCACTGCTAACCAGGCACCATGGACTTGTTCTTAATAACACACCTCAGCCTAAGGTGAGAAAGTGGCATAGTTTAGGGCTGCTGATAGAACTCATTAGTTTCTGGATTAGTCTAAGTGCTTTCATTACATGGTACTTCATGGTACTGTTAATTATGCATTTGCCACTTTACCCCATTTATATGAGCTTTTGTTCTTAGATTTAACACCATTCCCACCTGTGACTTTTTAGGCTTTACTTCGCTTGTCCTGTGCTAGGCTTTTCCTCAAGAGAGATTAAATATGATCGCTCAGCAGGGGAGAGGTGTCTGTCAACGAGCTGTAAGATGGGAGCTTGACTTAAAGGAAGAATACCTTAAAAAGGTTGTATCTTGTGAAGTGAAATCACACAGAACTACGTAGGAGGTAAAAAAAAAGTGTTGGAAACAAGATAACGGATTAGAGCATGTGCAGTGCATTGGAAAAGTATCCATAACTCTTAACTGTTTTAGTTTGTCATATTACAACAATGCCTTCAATATACTGTTTTAGGATGTTATGCTATTTATGTGACCAATTAAAATTAGAATGTTAACCTCTAAAACAGTATTTTTTTCAGGCTTTTTTTTTGTTGCTAGGACTGCACTTTATTTAGTTCCATTAGTATTCTCTAAAACTTTAAACGGCTTCCCTGTGCATGCTAAAGAAACACATGTTTTATAATAAAAATGCCATTGGGTTGATGTGTCGTTTTCTATTCATGATTAGATTTTCTTTTTTTTGTGGTCAGAGAACAAAATTTTGGCCTCTTTAGATTCGTCAACCTTCTTCCTTAAATGTTGCTTCCATGTCTTGTGGCTGACTCAAACAGGAACTCTGGCTTTCTTTCAACATGGGTTGTCTTGTTGCTACTCTTCTACAAAGGCCATACTTGTGGAGTTTATAAGTAGTAACTGTCTCCCACCTGAGATGTGAATCTCTGCAACTCCTTCATAGTTCCTACAATATACTCTGCTCGCTGTTTCTCCCTTGAGTTGAGATAATTTTAATATTTTTTAGTGTTTGTATCTAACATTTAACAAGTCACAGTATTTTCAATTTGCTTATACGTTATTAGCTTATACATTTTTTAATCTATGATGTAAATAAAATGCTGACAAACATTTAGTCATTCTTGAAACCTTTTTCAATGCCTAAGCTGTATGTTGTCAGTCAGCACAAGAAGAGGTGTATTTATCAACTAGCAGGTCAAATCAAGAACTACTTCCTTTCTTGGTTCAAAATAAATGGTAAAATGGTAAATGGACTGAACTTATACAGCGCTTTTCCTTTACACTACTGTAGAGTCACATTCACCCAGTCGCACTCACAAACACACACACATTTATACACCGATACGCAGATCGGTAGGCAATTTGGGGTTAAGTGCCTTGCCCAGAGGCACATCGACATGTGGCAGGAGGAAGCTGGAAACGAACCTACAACCTTCCGATCGCAAGACGACTACTCTACCAAAGAGCCACAGTCGCCCAAAAATAAGAGACTCGAGCAGGGACTCATTTATTTGGCGATCACAGTAATAGCTTAAACTTACTTAACAAGATGAAATCAAATGCTGACATCAACTGGTTAACTATTTGAGGACTAAAAATAATATAATTACATGCTGAAGACCTCATCAGACCATGACGATTTAGAGTAAATTGTTAATCTTAGTTGTATTAGTACTAGTAAGAAGGCTACTCTAAAAGGCTTTTAAAGTAGCCTTTTTACTGTAGGCCACTATAAAAGCTTCACATTTATTTATTGGAAAATGAGTAAGTTTAATTAGGCTGCATTTTCTTTTTATCATGTTTTATGACTTGTGACCTTTTCAAGTGTGATGATGAGCGTTGTTATCTTTGAGACAATAATTATGAATTATGTACCTAGATGGATTACAGGTAGAGCTGACAGGAGCAATTATTGTCTCGCACAATTATAAATGACATTGTTAAAAAAAATAATTATTTTTCAGGGGCTTTATTTTACGCCCAGCTGAGCAAACAATTTTATAGAAATTTAACAGAAACATGGTGAGCCGACAAATCAAAGTGTGCCTTCGTTCCACAGAAATGCTCACAAAACTCAAACACTGTGAGGAAGACATAAAAGCAACGTGAAGGCTGTCACAGGCATGGTAAAACTGACTTTGATGAAATCAAGTTAAGACAGAGAAGCCTTTAATTCACACGGTTCTTTGATCTCCATCTTTGTCAGGAAAAGTTAGAATCCATTTGAAATGTGAAAGAGTAGGGTGAGTAGATAACATGGAGGAGAGCAGGGTTGCAGAGGATTAGCTGTGGCTTCTGTCAGAGTAGTTTCCCATGCTGATTTTCAGTGTCAGCTGAACATGCTGACAACTATCTCTAGAGATGCTGACACAAGTCCAAACTGATCAGCTCTATTATGGTGAATTTCGACTCTGACTGCTCTCAATAGTGAACTGAAAATATCTCTCAGAAGCTCAGAAGTTATAAAGTCTAGAGTCGACTCCTCGCTTGTTCTGACTTGTTCTGTCTTTATATGAACAATCAATATGTCAGACACTTGTGGAATAAAGGAGCTACTGAAGCAGCTGTCTGGACATTTTACACTCCTTTGTACCCAGAGGCTGCAGGCTTGGTGGACAGAAATACCCGATTATGACAGGTTGCTCTCTGCGCTGCTGTCTAAACCAGCGGTCCTTATACAGCAAAAGAACACCACTGGAATATCAAATAAAATTCAGCATATACAGTGTATTGGAAAGTATTATTGTCTTTTATTTTTTTAATATTACAACTACAGTTTTACTTGGGTTTTCTCATGAAAATAAAATGTGAATGTATGTCGAGCCCTGTCTACTCTTTTAACAAAGCTAGCTGAAGCTCAGGTTGAGTAGATAACCAGTACAGTTTTTATTAGATAAAAAATGTACAAAAATGCAGTTTTGTGTGTTTTTGGTTTGTGTACTAAAAACTGGGCAAAATATCATATGTAGGAACCTGATAGATACATCCTCCTAAAAGAGTTACATCTGTAATTGCATCAAAAATTTTTGTAAAACATGTAATATGTATAATTTTACCTTTCCACATCACAATTATTCACTACTTTGTGTTGATACCAACTCCCTGGCATAAAACACATAAAATGTTGATCTTGTGGTGTAATTCGAAAAGGAGGTATAAATACTTTTGCAAGCCATTGTAGTTTCTACCCTTTTTTTAAGCAGCCCACATTTCTACTTATGCTTGGAAGATAAATGGTAGAAATAAGTTTTTGACTTACATGTTCTATCTCCTGATTTTCCTAATCTACCTCACAAATGACTCCCAGCTAACCTCAACATTAACCCACTGGCTAGATCTCATCTTAGAAAAATAAAGAAGAAGGATTGAGGGTTTATTAATATTTGTATTGTAATTTAACTGTGAATTTTTCAGTAATCAAATCCTCTTTTGCTCTTTTCCCTCTGAATTTTTCCCTTTCTCTCTTACAGGTGGAGCGAGAAATAGCTATTTTGAAGCTCATAGAACACCCACATGTTTTAAAGCTTCATGATGTCTATGAAAATAAAAAATACTTGTAAGTATGAGCTATTTATTTCACCAGTCAAAACTTTCAATAAATGTAGTATTATTTTCATAAATTACAATAATTATGCTGTCACAAATTTTTGTTCAGTTGGTTCCTACAAAGTCTGGAGAAAACTAGACAAAATATGAAGTTTAAAGTGTCTCTCGGGTCTGGATACATAGAAAAAAAAAGTTTAGTAAAGATATTGTACGTTCAGACTTTATCTAAATGTTGCATCTATCCAACATTGTCCATTTATAAATCATTTTGTCTGTCAGTGGAGCCATCCATCCATTTGTCTTTTCTTTATTTCTAATTTTCCTTTATTGCAGTCCCAGGTTACATAAAGTATTTAAATTGTAACATCTGTAGAAATGTTCATTTGTCCACCCTTTCATTAGTTTGTCTATCCATTCATTCAGCTGCCCATTCATCTGTTTGTGCCTTTTTCAACGGTCTTGCTGACTGCTGCAGGTTGCAACTAAATGCAGAAATGTTCGCAGTATTTAAGTTAAGTACGTGTCCTTTGAACATTGGCTAAAAAGGCCTGACTGTTCCTGAAATTTAGTCTGGGAAAGTATGGAACTTTTACATAAAAAAAAAATTCAAAGGAACTTTATGCATTATATTCACTGTTAATGATATAATTTCTCTCAGGTGGTCTCTTAGGAGTAGCGATTTTAATGCAGCAGATCATCTTATGATTGCAGGGCAACTGTGACTGCCTTCAAGGGCTTGGATGCTCCATTAGTACTAGCACTGAGCATTTATTTGGTCACGCACACCAGGGGACTGCTAATAGCAAGGGGGAAGTCTCTGTAATAAAAACGCCATGATGCGCTTATCAGCATCAACACCACCGTATTAAGAAACATTTTCCATGGAGAGGCCGCTGCAGCAGCTGTGTTTACACACAGATGCTAAATCTATTAACTAAGTTTAACAGCACTGAGTGACAACCCCATCAGTTAGTAGACCCCCTGATCTACAGAGGATTGCTTGTCAACTAAATTCAGTTACCTCTTATCTTCAGCTTATGGGTCATGTACAGTATTGAGCATGCTGAATACTGAATAAAAACTGTACAAAGGTTTTTACAGTGCATGCCATCCTTTTTAGAGGCTATGGCATGCAGAAAATTTGAATTCAAGTCAGTAATTGGATTTTGAAAATCTCATTTTTTGCTCATTGCTTCATCACTTTTGACAGTCGGTCACCAGTAGCATCACAGAAGACAAATTGCTTTACATTTGTGTAAAGCGTCAGACCCCAACACATATACTCGTATCACTAATGTGATTTTGCTCTTCACATGGTTCAGATTCCTGCTTGGATATCACCACTTGAAAGCCATCAATTGATAGGCATGCGGCGTGTTTGGTTTTAGCCCTCCCAGGGCTTTAAAGATTTATTATTTTTGCTGGCACAAATCCTGCAACAAGCTGTTAAAACTAATGTGGTGTTTATGTATATGGGAGGTGGCGAGAATTTGATACCTAACCCAACAATAATTTATTTATAGGTTGAATGAATAAACATATTATGATACTGAGATGAATTATGCCTTTAAGAATGAAAAATGCTCACGTCTGAGACTGCAGTGCATGTTAGAACCCTTGATTTGTGCGTGCGTTGTTTTCAGTTTATTTATTTGCGTTTTGATGATGTAGAGCTCAGGTAACAAAATGGTAGCCTCAAATTCATTTTACATTACGAATTAAAACATTTTATTTATATATATATATGTATATATATATATATATATATATATATATATATTGCAAATCCTGTAGTTTGCCATAGATTTTGTAAGCCATTTTCTTTCTTTGTACAATTGGAAAAAAATTTATGAAGAAACCCTTAAAGAAATAACTAGTTATAACTGGTAAGCTATATTCTTGTAGGTATGGTGGCTCCTACTGGAACAGATATCTCTTCAAAAAATTACGTTTAGTTTGTCTTTGATTAGTTTTTATGTTTACTGACCCAAGATATTTATAATAGAAAATATTTAGAACATATTGCATAACTGAAACAATAATTTAAATACCAACTCATTAAACTTAGCTTAAAGAAGTTGTGGCAAATTATGGACCACCAGGGCTGTGTGTTCTGCAGAATTTAGATGTCACTGTTCCAAACACACCTCTTCTACATCATTGGCTCGTTAATAGGCCTCTGCAGAAGTTGTTGACATACTGAGGTGGTAATAATCCATTTGAATTGAACAAAGTTCCAAATTAATGCTGTTTTTTCCTTATATTGTTTCCTGTGTCTTAACTAGCTTATGCAACATCAGTAGCTATATAAGGCCAGGGTTTCAGAAAGCTTTCTTCTAACAAAATGTGTCTCAGAGTAAGTGGTGCCTTGAAAATGTGTATTTGGCCTTGTTCAAGAACATTTCATAGAGATTTTAAAAAAAAAAATGTTGTCTATATGTACTGGTTATAGGAATGAACAAAAACAGTTATATAGAGATCTACTTTGCACCAGAAGTCAGGGAAAACATTAGAGGAATCTTTTTCTTTGTTTTGTCTTACTTTGTTCTATTTTTCCATTATACTTGAAATACCCTTGTTAAATTCCCATGTTAAATTTATAGCTGCATAGTGCAATATGTAATGCGAGTATTTATTTATCTAAATCGCAAAGACTGCTAATAGTCTTTGAGTTCTGATGAAATAGAAACAGTTTCTATTTTAGTTTTCTTTTCTTAATACTGATTTAAAAACCACTTAATCTAACAAAAATAATAAAACAAAACTTGTGCAGATGACCCATATATAGAGTCCAAGAACTGCAATCATACAAAGTAACTTAGGCCTACTGAACCCCTGTTAAATGCGAACATCTTTTAAACCTCTGTTCCACTGGTTTTCTGTATAAACAAAACAATCGCTTCACTGTTGTTGTAAAAGAGAAACGTTTTGATATTTTTATTTTTTCAGGAAACCTGCCTTTTCTTTAACCATAATCTTGAATGTGCGTGTTATGCACCTCTTGAGTTTCTTTTGACTTAGAAATAAACTTAACATTTACACCCAAGACAATCTCACTGGTATAAAAGTAAATTAACGTGCCTCGACTACAGGGTTCTAAAACAATTGTTGGATCGGAAAAAATACTGTAGTGCTTTATTCAATTTTAAACCCCGTAAAGATAAACATCCTTGTCAATTCTCCCCGCTTCTTAGGTTAGTCTATATTTCATGTTTACGTGTATCCTATTTCACTTATTTAGAAGTAAATGGCATATGTGCTGTAGTTCCTGAGGATTTACTGCAAGCCAGACTTTTGGCTAAAGGGAGACCATGCTTGGTGGCCAGTACAGTTTGCAGCACCATATGGTAATCAGTGAAACTGAAATGATGGATGTGCACCTCATATTTTTTCCAAGTAAATAGTTAAAAAAAAAAAAAAAATCCTTTTTGTATTTCAACTTGTGCTTGTTATGAATAAAGTACTTTTTGTGCGAGACATATGAGCAGAGCAGGTACTAGGGGCCAGTTGGATTTCAACCCGGAGATGAAGCTTTGTTCTTGGGTCAGTGGAGATTTATCTTCATCCTGTCCCCTCAGAGCTGCAGACCATGGCCAAGCTATATATTCAGGATGACAGACTGGCTCTGTAAATGTCTGACCACACAGACTCGAAGGCTACCTCAGCAACAACTCTTTGAAAAAATATGACACGGATATGTTGGCTTTCTTTTCTAAATTCATATGATTGCACCAGTGTTTGTGTAACACAGAATGTCAAAGAATCAGAATTCCCCACATATTTAGAATATTAGGCTGCAAAAAACTCATGTTACATCAGTTCTGACAGTAACGTGAGGTCTTTGGGTTTATTTTCTTCTTGGCTCTATCAGGGGACTTTATTATGAGATATAAGATACTTGTAACTGAGTTTCTCTTTCAGTTCTTCTGAAGCTTTTTTATCTTTGGATGTCTCCCTCAATTCTCTGTGCCCTTCTGTCTTTCTCAGGTACCTTGTGCTAGAACATGTGTCTGGAGGTGAACTGTTTGACTACTTGGTGAAAAAAGGCCGGTTAACACCAAAAGAGGCCAGAAAATTCTTCAGACAAATTATGTCAGCCCTGGATTTCTGCCACAGTCATTCAATATGGTAAGTTTTTCAATCTTTCTATCAAACAGCATACTCCATCTGTTTATGATCGCTAAATGCTGTTAGTTGTGTAAGAGAAATTTTGACGTCACTGAATTTTACCTTTACTAACGCTATAACAACAAACTTCAATGAATTTAATTAGAATTTTATGAGACATTCCAGCACACTACTATCCACATTTGTGAAGTGCTACTTTGTAGGAGCTGCAGAGATCTACCACATTGGCGGAATCTCCCAATCGGACAACTAGAAATTGTGCACTCCACAAATTTTAATGGAAAATTGGCAAGGAAAAAATGAACGTTGAAAACAAACTGTGCAAAAAATTCTTCCACGTTTGGGAAGGTGGTCTGTTTGCGTGAGACCAATATTTTATGGCCTGCATGAACAGTGTGTCAAAATAGAAACAGCTATGTATTAGAATGGCATTATCAAAGTCGAGACCAAGTGAGAATATGTGGGGAGGTTAGAAAATGTATGTTTTCGGATTCTGATTGGGTGCAGATCTTGAAAATAATGTTTCCTTTCCCTTCCTCAGTTCTACCCTGCTTTGTGTTCTATTACACGAAATTCTAATGATAATTGAGATTTATTGTTGTGATGTGAAAAAAAATAGGATTATGTGAGTGTGAATGTATTCAGCAAAACACTGCAAATAAGCAGTGTCTTACATTTATTTTTTTCTTTAAAGGGATGAGAACTTTTAATTGATTTCTTCTTTAAAAAATGTCCAAAAGTACTTAATGTGTTTAGGCTTCAATATGAGTCCAAGTAATGAGATATTTGTGGCTTTAAAAGTCACATTTCTCACCTCCAATCCATAAAAATATCACTTACACTCTTACTCAGGGGGGTAGCACAGTCAATTTAGTTATCATACACCACTGAACAAATAATGAGCTCTACAGTGATGAATCCTGCAATGAAACCATTTCCTCCTGAAGCGAGCCTGCGATCCAGTCTTCAGGATCTTTGGGAATACTGTTCAGCTATAAATCACATGATTTAATATAGAAATTAAGCATAGAGAAAGCTGGATGTCGCATGTTTATGTGTTTAGTATTTATAAACATCTCTTTAAAAGATTTATACATTAAACTCATGAATGTCTGGTGTGCTAAAATACAAATACAATATAATGTAAATACAAATGTATTACTTATTATAAAGCAGTTTAGTTAACAGGATTGGCTAAAAATGAACTCTTAATTAAAGATTTGTTTAGATTTGTTTTCTGTTGATCCAATGCAGCTGACACAAATTATCTGATACATTTTGTTGTCGTTCTGATCTGATACCCTGTGTGGAGCCTCAGGGGGTAATTTAAATGTTTACCAACTCATAGACTAGAGGCAATCATATACTTCAAAAGTCAAACAAGTCAGCAGGGACTAAATTAGAGGGTTGTGTTTTGTGTTTTTTTTTCTGTTTGAATAAATGTGTGTATAATTCACAGAAGCTTTTGTGATCCCAAAGCTTGCAAAGACTGTGTGCTTCTCTGGAGATTTAGTTTATAACTTTTTATAACATATGACTGTTATAACTTTGTAAAGAACATGTGAGGGAAAAAAAAACTGAGGAATGACAAAGAACGTATATTAATTCTTCAACTGAATTAAGGTAAAACTATTTATTTTTTAATTAAGTAAAGCCTGGTGCAATATCTGTTATGTAAAAAAATGTCACACTGCAGATAAAAAACTGCAAACCCAAGGATATTTAATAATGCAAGCAATGACAGATTGAGAGTTAAGACTGGGGAATGGAATGCATCTTTTACTTTATCTCAAACTTCTAACTTGTTTTGGTTAAACTGAGAGTGGCAGTGTTTTTACACATTAAAGTTGAACCTCTGCTACAGGGATGAGCCTCTTTTTAGTTTTTTTCTAAGTTGAAAGTAAAAGGTTGGGGTGAAGTCTGAAGGTACGTCATGGAGTCAATGATGGATCTACACAAGCAGGTTCTGGTGATGAAGTTCTGTTTTTAAAACTATCTTCCGACAGACCTGACCAGAACAGGCTAAATTAGCAAAAAAATATTCAAAAAATAAAGGAGGATAATTTGACAATAACATATTTAAAATTTGAGACTGTTTACAAAACATGAAGCATGCACTAAATGTGATCTCAGATTAAATATTGCAGAACTGCCAGCACACACATGGCCAAATATGGCAACTGACCTTTACTGTCTTGTAATCAGCTCTTCTTTCCTATTTTTTTGCCTGAACTTTTGTCAGAGAGAACCAGGTATTTTGTCATCTTCATGCTCAGTCTTAACATTATATATTTGTCAACATTTCATCCTCAGAAATTAATTTTATTCATGTTTCATAAATGTTTGCATAATGCTTAGATAACATGGACACAGTTTTAGCAGTTAAACATGTCAAACTATCCCTCTTTGAGAATATTACATCATTCTTTAATTCTAGAGTGATGCGTTTTAGTTTGTTTAAAATTGAAAATGCATAACTGATGGATTCTGTATTGAACTCTGAGACCAAAAATAAGATGAATTTTCTTTCACAGCAGGGAATAGAGGAGAATTGTCCTACCTAAAGGAATTAGGTCTTTTATCAGCCTGTGTAAATAATGCCTGATAATAACTGAGAAGAACAGATTAGGCCAATTAGAGGAAAACATCTGGGACTGACAATGAGTGCATGCACGCACATAAATGATCACAGCCCTTTTATAGCCAGACTCACCAGCATATTTATCTTTCTTGTTTTACCTTGGTGCCTTTGCTCTTCAAATCCCTTCACTAACACTCTAAGAAAATGATGCCTTGTGAATTTATCATGAAAAGGATTATTTAGGGGAGTTGGATCACCCGCTCAACCTTCTACCTTCCTCAATTAAGAGCAGACAGACAGAATCAGCCCTCCTCTCCTTTCTTCCATCCCTTCCTAATGAGATCCCAGCACCCCTCTCAACAACTTAAAAAAAGACTTTCAGTAATCATTTCTTCTGTTTCTGAGCGTTTGCACAGGGGACCTAGGTAGGCCATTAGAACTGCTCTGCTTTCTCTGTGACTCAGTATCAGGGTAAGGGCATGTGAGGGAAAGTGGGTGGGTGGGGATTTGGGGGAGAGGGTTGTCACACATGCCTCTCAGCAATCCTTTTGTGCACGCCTCCCACTTTTTTTTTTTTTTTACTTCATGTTGCTGTTCTCCACCCCCGTTTGATCCCCAAATATCTCTCTTGGGCCAGATTGTTTCAGATCTGTATATAACTGAAAAAGAATACATAAAGAAAGCCCTGTTATGACTCAGAGTTTTGCTTTCCTGACTCAGACTACACTTTTGTTCAGAAAGATTATCTTTTTCATATGGAGGGAGAGAAAGGGAAAGCATGTAAGAAATAATCTATAGCTAGAACAAATGCATAATAAATCCTGGGGCTGTGGAAATGATCACTGTGTTCTCTGTTCCTCTTTTTAAAAAGTTTCTTGTAAAGCTGCACAGATCAGAATTTTGAGTAATTTGTAATATCCGTTATTTGTATAACGTATTGCTGAGTTTAAAATGCATTTACACTTATTTGGATTTCCATTGTATTATTATCTTAAAGAACTAATGTATAAGACCATACAGCTGAAACTAGATATCTTACATAAATTGTTTTATGCATTTTTTCCCCTTTGTTTCTGAAATTAAATCAGAACAAATGTTTATTTTTTAGGTTTGTTAGGATCACAGAACCTATTAATATTTGCTTAACTCAGTGTTTGTTTTATTTTTTACACAGTTAAATGTTTACATAAATTAAGATTACTGTAACTTTCAACAGTTTGGTGAAACCCCAGTAATATTCTACGCTAATTAGCTTCTGACAAGTTAATACTCAAAATTAATTTAAATGAAGTCTGGGGACTACATCAATAACAATACATATTGCAATAGACCCATAGTCAATATTTTATAGAATATACATTCAATAGAATCTTCGAGTCCAGAACCACACAGCATTCTGGGGGATGTAGGCAGAGGAAAGGCCTTAGCCTCTCAACTTCTCACAACCAGCTTAGCAACATGGGTGGGGTCAACTCACTCGCACACTCTTTGGTTACCTAGCAACAACCTGTTGTGCTGTAGGAGTTTCAGGTTTTGTCACCGTGCCTCATAACTGTTAAAGAAAAAAAAAACAAGGTGCTGAGTGAAATTTGGCAGTATTTCAAATATTTAAATATTGAAGATTAATCTAACTTTAATACAAAATGGTGCCAATAATTAAAAAAATACTGAGCAAAACCTAAATGGAAAGTGAAATCAAAATATACATTGTTCAGACACCGGTCATTTTATGCTTCTATGCCTATGCATCTTAAAAGTTTGTAAAATCATTACATGTAATGATCATTTAAGCCAATGTCAAATTGTATACTATGGGCCAACTGGTCAACAAATGGTACCAATAAAACAATTTTGACTGTTCCACTAACTAGGTCACAGATTCAAATTACATGCAACGACCCAGCTTCTAAAATATGCACTGTCATGCATACTTGTGCACGCTTCTTGAAATGCTGTATTTGCATGGTGCTGCTGCCTCTATATGAGCATGATGAGAAGGACCTCATCCAGCAATCCCATTGAACCCACACAGTGGCATAATGATGGGTCACAGAGGCTCTACTGAAAAGATTAAAATGAGAGCTACTATAACTGTGTAACTCCAGGACTGGGGGGAAAGAAAAAGTCAAAAAGGAAACTGCCTAAGGTCAACTTTGAGGGTGGTTGCACAAGCAAATTAGTTTCCATCCTTACTTTAGTTGTCACAGAAAATACAGTTGTTTGCAGTGCTGTTGAGAGACATTTCGCTGAGTTGCATCAGCCAAAATATCTTTATGTCCTTGGTTGCATAATGCAGTTACTACAAATTTGCTGGCTGCACATTCAATGATCTCTGTTGGCTTTAAATTTGGTGATGATGGAGTAGAGTAAATTAGTCTGTGACATTTAAATGTTCAACTGGTGCTAAATTAAGTATGCCAAAAAATACTCCCATGCCATTGCATCACCACCAGTGGCAGTTCTCCACCTTAAATAATTATTATAATTATTATAACTATTTGTATTTGCGTGGATTTTTTGTATTCCTTCAAGGATTTGCTAAAGGATAATTTTTTTCCAAAGCACCACCAAAACATGAATTTCACAGCTAGCAACAGATATGTTAGTCTTGTTCCCTATTCCCATTTACTTCTACATTTCATTCTCTCTGTGGCAGCTTTCATGCCTTGATCCAAATCGCTTAAATCTACTTTGTACTTTTGATATTAGAACTTGAGCAAGTCATATTTACCAAATCTAGGTACTTAAATGTGTTGAGTCCCTGTCATTAGCTGATTTGCTATTGCTGTTGGGAAGCTGTTCAGCTGTACCTAATAATAAAGTGGCTCGTCAGTTTAAACCTGAATGAAAACCTGAACACCTCCATTATTATGGATGAAAAGTATTCAGTTTGTGGCATGTTGTCGCAGTGACTTTGATACATACATGGTCACTCTTGACAGATTCATCTCTTGAATATTTAATAATACATTTTCTTGAAAGATGCCGGTCAGAACATTCAATGTCGCCTTAGAAAAGTGAAACATTTCTTGGATTTAAAATCACATCTTTATTTCTAGTGGAGTTGTCACTTTTCAGCCATTCCACCAGAGAAACAAAATGCTGGAATTATCCAATGCAGATGTATTTATTTATTTATTTACTTATTTATTGATAATAGCAGATGTTTTGGAATCTGAATAATATATCTGACAAATTTAAAATAAACTGTGATTAAACTTCCCATCATCTGTCATCTTTTAAATGAAAATGAATAGTTCAGCAAATTAATGTTGACTGATTTGTCATTTATCATTCAAATAATGTCCAAATAATGACAATTTTAACTGTTGAAGAAAAGTCATTTAAGATCAGGCATTTAGTGATATTTTTTACATTTCCTGTGAGCAAAACATATTAGTAAAGCTATAGTCATCTAAAGTTTACAGCTTCAGCCAGCCTGCGTTATGCCACATGCACCAGAGCTGACTTAATCCTTTTGACAAAAGTGTTCTTTCATGTGAAAACATCAAGTTTGGTAAGATTTCAGTCCACTGATGATAATTTCTTTAACGGTGCCAGTTAAACCGTTTGGGTGTAACTTTAAATTAGAGAAGTTTGTTAGACTGAAATAAAATGAACAAAACAAATTGGGGTCGTAGTATGGTTCATAGTTTCTGAATAAGGGAAAAAAATGACTATAGTATGGGATAGATATAGCAGTAAAAGACTGAGAAGGAGAAAGGTAACGGAAAATTTTAAAAATGTAAAATAAGAAGCTGGAAATATTGCCAAGTGTGTGTGAAAATAACAGATTACATCTCAAAATGTATTATGATTGTCAAGTTTTCTCATCACACTTATTTAGTACAAAATATGGATAACTGCTTTAAGGAGCAACTTGCTCCAATGGTTACTGTTATTAAAGATCTTAAGGTGCTTCAGATTTTTATTATCTGTGGCAATCCTTCTGTGCTCTTCTGGCAGCTTGTTTGTTTGTTCTGCCTTGAAGGTCTGTTGCTCATCCCATCATCCCCTGTCAAACTCCTCCGGATTAAGAGAAAACGCAATGTTGCACACAAAGATTTGGCACAAATAGGACATGTTTTTTATATGTGTTTTACAGATCTGGCTGTTATTGTAATCCCACTTCTTGGTCACTGCATTACATGCAACAATACAGGACTGGTTTAGTGTTACTCAAAATTTGAAAAGAATAAAGTGAAATCCACCAAAATAAACATCAAAAGCTTAAGGAAATATAAGTTTCACTTTTTCTGGTTAGAAATCCATTGTAATTGCTGACTCTTTATGAGGTAGCTAGTAAAACTGGAACGGTCTTATTGGAAGGAAATAAAAATGTGACTGAATAAAATGTACTCTAAGTTTGCATCAACTTTAGACTTCCTCTGATGAGTTTAACCAAAATATTTGAAAGATTTATTTCAGTTTTTTCTAGACTGAACAGACACCCATCAAAAATATACATATACTCGTATTTTTGATTTAACAAAACTACACAACAATACTGTTGGCAATTGTCATATGTCTTTGAATATATCTGTTTGCTTCAGGAACATTTTTATTATAGTTATGAATTTCTGAAGTCAGTCCTGCTATTAACTAAGGTGTACATATTTAAAGGATGTTGTTTTATGATTAAGTCATGTGTTAAAATGCAACAAAATATTTGACATTTCATTGGGAAATGAGTTAATAAACTTAACAGGCAACCAGGGGAACATAATTTTAAGCAAAACAGCTTATTACATTTGACGTTTTTCAAAATATTTCAAATAGTTAAATATCTAAAAATAAGAAAAAAAATCTTCAATAATATTAAATTATAGCGTATCTAACACAAGTTTCATGATGTATGTTATACTGTGGAGTGTAATAGCTAGCCAACCAAAAATAAAACATACACACATAGTCCTGCACTTATCAGACCTTCATACTGCAGAACAATTAGTGTATGAGTTTTTCCTGTTCATTTCTGTAACCTTCAAAGGGGGGTTATGTGCATCACATATGCTCAGATCATAAACACACTGTCGGTGTGGATTTGAGGTGCAACAGAGAAAACAAAGCTGTCACAGTTCTGCACAGTTCTATGATGGGACAGATAGGATTAATTTGATGCACTGCAGAGGAACAAGACATTCTGATTGGCTATGTGACTTAAACTTTTTATATTTTTAAAGAATACTCCATATATCAGAAAATCTTTAATAAAGTAAGAGTTAATGCATTATGAAAATAAAGAAATAATTTGTGTACATTTAGTATGTTTGTGGAGGAGCAGATTTGCACAACACATATGCTATTCCAGGCAGTATGAGAATCAGTGTTAAAAAATGGTTTGTGTCAAATGTACCAACATTGGAGAGCTGTGAACTAAAGGGCAGTGGTGATTTGTATCTGAAAAAACTGCAGGCATCCGTTCAAAGATGTGGCGTCCTTTTATTGTCGCTCAACTTACAATTCTTGATGCAACAAAACAAAAATAATCAGTAAATATCACACATAACTCCCTTTTGATAATACAGTTGCTAAACTATTGAACTACTGCAAGCTACTACAAAAAACACCTGTTCTGCCACACTCTAAGTTCCAACACATCAAGGCTCTGATAGGTTGTCGTTGATCATGATTGACAGGCAGACCAGCCAATCACAGTCCAGACAAGTCTGCAAGGCGAAGTCCAGCAAACTTGTGGTATTTTCCACAGCTGTCTTTTCTCTATTAAGCAATTTCATGACCATGTTGATTGTATAATGAAGGATGTAAACTTAAGGACTTTGTCATAACTTCTCTTATTTGCAGTCATTGAATGCAAACAAGTTGTCATGTCTGACAATTCCATGCAGTAAGAATTGCTAAATTAAATTTGAGGAATTATAAAACATGCATGGGTTCTATGCTGTCAAAGAAAAAAAGTTGAATGCAATCCAGTTCAGTTCCTTTCCTTCAAATGCTGTCCAGTAGGAGACAAATACACAGTGACAAGATAAATGTATTCATTAGATCTTTATGTTGAATTTAAATCATATCTAGAATTGATTCTGTGTAATGAGTTTGAATGACCAGCACTGGTTAGATCAGAGAGGATGTTGTTTAAAACATGAGCATAAGTTTATCTCAATAAATTACAACATCAAGGCACTCAGTGATTCAGTTCTAGATGTGAAACTCATGTAGGAGACAGATCCATTACACACATTCAGTGCATTACAAGTGTTATTTCTATTAATCATTGTGACTTACAGTCAAAGAATCCAAAATGCAGTTGATAGGTTAAGTAAAATATTACATTTTAATTTATGGAATGTCAACCTACGAGAAAGTATGTCCATGTGCTGCACAGTTTATGCCAAAAATACCTGGTCAAGACTCCTTTAAAATAAAAAAATAATACACAATGACTTTTCTGTATTGTCGGTTCTAAGACTCATCTTCCTTTTTGTATCTTTTGTGGTTTATTTTCTTAGCCAGGTAAGATCCTCCTGGTGATGTCTCTGGTTCATGAGTCGTTTAACATATAGAACCAACAGCTGCAGCGTGTGATTTGGATACATAAGTGCGTGGTGGTTCAATTAAGCACCATGTCTTAGGAATCTCATTGAAATTTGAAAGGGCTCTGCTTCACAATTCTCAGTTCTGCTCTTGTTGCCTGAGTACCATGGACACATTACATAAAACATTGTGACAGCCAAACTCTCTAGGAATTTATTTACAAGTAACTGAATTTTAATTTTTTTGTATTTTTCTTCTTACTGTTCATAAATGCTATGCAATGATTCTTAATTTCACTTTTTGAATTGAATTGACTTTAATATATTTACTTTTATGTTAACACCATCACTAGTGAAAA
The DNA here is from genome assembly GCF_003331165.1 of Xiphophorus hellerii. Classification (NCBI taxonomy): domain Eukaryota; kingdom Metazoa; phylum Chordata; class Actinopteri; order Cyprinodontiformes; family Poeciliidae; genus Xiphophorus; species Xiphophorus hellerii. Next base: position 16,273,843 of record NC_045673.1, read on the forward strand.
AATATTTTGACCTTAATAGTGTCCTTGGTGGTTTTTCTATGTTTTTTTTTTTTTTTTTCCTGTTGTGTCTCATGCCTTTTTTCCAGGTGTTTTGAAAATAGGATTCTTGCAGACCTATTTACCTTGAAGACAATCAGTGTTGCTGCTTAACATGCCAATAGCTATAACAGTAAATGTTTACTTCTGCCTCATTTGCTTTGACATTATTAACTAAAACTCTGACTGACACCACCTTCAACTGATTCCAGTACGAACTAAAAGAGGTTATAGCCTAGGGACAACTGTTTTAAATGCTATCTGTATCTTATTTCAATTATAGCTTGGATCACAGAAACTGCCAGCATGATAACGAACCTGCTGACAGCTTCTCCCCGAGGGCAGGAAATGAGTTGTACAACAATTGATGTCATCTGAGGTTAAATGTCCATTCTGATGAAGCATTGTTCAAAGGCTGACGTATTCAACTGTGGTGCCATCTCCCCTTTCCCAACATTGGCTTTAAGAGAAGATGAAAGTAAAGCTTATGACGTTTAGACAGCTCTGTGGCTTTTCAACCCCATTTGGGAATGTATTGTGAGAAGTTAAGAGAGTCTAACATTGATTAAGTTTGAAAGCACGCAGCTAAATATGACACAACATTGAGCTTATTTAGTATATATGCTTAGTACAATTTGAGAGTTTTAAAAAACAGGGAATGGAGAATTAAAGAAAGAGAAGACTGCAGAATTAATAAAAAGGAATATCAAAGAATTCAGCTTGACTGTAGAACATTTTTGAGGGTGGGGCAGACTCTAGAGAAGTTCTGCACAGCTCCACTGTCCAGCTCATGTCCTAATGTAAAATTCATTGATGAAACCTCTGAAGAAATCTTTTCCTCTGCCTTTGTCAAAGGCAGAGTTTTGTCAGTGCTTTACAATGCTTTACAAACTTCAAAGGTTTGCCAACTGAACATCAAAAATAGTGATTAGATATTCATAAAATCTGGTAGACTAATAAGAGAGCTTTTTAACAAGAACAAGGGAAGTCATTTTGGAGGGTAAAAAGTTTTTTTGTTTTTTTTTCACAAACTCAGTGCTTCTATGACTGTACCATAGCTGGTATAGCTGGTTCTTACCTGGTTTTTTAGAAGCTTGCTTGGTTTTTCACATCAACACACAGTCATGTCACAATAACATGTAAAGTGCATCTTCCGTTGCATTGCTCTTTTGCAATCTGAATTTCTTTAGATTCACATAGAAGGAACACAGTTTACAAACCAAATCACAGTATTTGTCTCATTATCAATCATATCTTAATGTTAGCACTCCAATTTATAAATTGTTTAAATACGCAACAGTGGGTTTATCTAAATTCTATACAATGTCAAAAAGCATTTTCAGAGTTGTGCTGCATATTGTACTGTGCTTTGCAATATGCAGGTAAAATATTATGGAATATTTTACATTACAATGACATTATAACTAGGATTTTATAAGATAGACAAACTCGAAATAATGCTCTACTGTGATTTGGATATACAATAAGCATATATGTTTTCGGTTATCTTGAGTCAATTCAAAGTATTTACTGAGGAACAATATTAAGTTGATACTTTTGTTTTAATATGGCTGCAAGTCTTATAAAGTCTCAATCAACTTTGCTGTTAAAGTTCTTTGCAAAATACCTGAAATCCACTTAGATTTGTAGGAGAGGGTTTGTTAAAATCTCATTTTAAGTTTAGCTACAGCCTCTCACTTCATTCAGGTCTTGGACTTTGACTGAGCCATTCTTGCACATTACAGTGCTTTGATTATTTTGGCTTCTATGACTCCTCCAGAGTTATCTTTAACTTCTTGGTTGCTTCTCTGATTCACAATAGTGTTCCCTGGCTTTTTTATTATAGATGGACAGCCATGTCTTAGGAGATTGCAGTTGTGCTACCCTCTGTATTCAGGGATTGAACTGCTCTAAATAAATAGGCACGCAGGATTCCAGATCATTTGCTTCAAACCCTAGTGCCTTATTGTGGTAATTTTGCACAATTGGAAAATAACTTTGTCATCATGCTTGAAGTGCTAAGCAAATATTTTACATTCATTTTAAGACCTTTTGGAAATGTTTTGCTTGTCCACAGAAATGAGATGCTTGACTGAAACAGTGTTTAAACATTTATGTACAGCTTTTTGGATAGTGCTGACAAAACAGATGGATTAATATCAGTGCTTGCACACAGTGTTTTGCACACACTTCTAAAGTAGTTCTCAGTCTTTGCAAACATTTCCTAGAGTGGAAGAGTCTGATGTAACATAACCCCAATCCCTGAAAGGGATGCTAAATGCACAATAAAATGGTATCCCAGCTCCTCTTACGGCTGTTACTCATCGAAATTGAGACTTTAACCTCAGACACAGCCTCAGCATCCACGACATGAGAAGGTTATTCCTCTCAGTGGTCCATTTTAAGTCGGAAGTTGATGTCCACTGGATATTATCCCCCCTGCTGTGTTTAGTGGTAATGAATGGCAGTTAATGAACACCACCGCTGAGGCAGGCTTCCTCTGAATCCCCAATTTCGCCACCCATTTGCTGGTGGCTGTCTGGGAGATGAGAGGGAAGAAGATGGGGGAAAGGACACAGCAGGAGGTCTGTCACACCTTGTACTATCCCAACACTGAGGCGGGAGCTGTGTGGCTTCAACATGACAGATCAAAGAGAGATGTTGCACACAGAAAAGGGGCAGGTTAAGATGCTTTGTTCTTTCCAGGCACAAAAATGTTTATGGTGTTTGATAGACCTTTCAATAAGACCTTTTGTTTCTCCTCAGTTTCCTTTATTAGATCAGATAATCTTGTCTTTTTCATGTTTCATTAACTGGTTTCTGTTCCTGTTTTACAGCCACAGGGATCTAAAGCCTGAGAACCTTTTGCTAGATGAAAAGAACAACATCAGGATAGCAGACTTTGGTATGGCCTCTCTTCAGGTTGGAGACAGCCTATTGGAAACCAGCTGCGGGTAAGTGCAATCAAAAGCATTTACCACTATAACTGCATTAAGTCATATCATACAGTGTAGAAATCTAGCAAGCTAGAAACTGCTATATATGTAAATATTACTTACAGTTTTAGTAGAGGAATAAAAAAAAGCAGAGAATGGATTAGTGGAGTGAACAGGTCAGCCGCTTTCCTAAACCTCCCAGTGTAAATCTTCGGAGTAGAGACTTTTGCCATCTACTGTCTCGGAGCACGGCCAGGGCCTTGGCCAAACATTACTGATCTCCTTCTCCTTCGCTCTCACAGAGGAGTTTATGATCTAACATTTACCATTTCACTAGTCTCATCAATCCTACAACTACAATGAATTTGCTTGTAGGTGAAGTCACTTTCAGAGTTGGATGGCTGTTATCAAGTAGAAGCCTGAAGTCCCCGTGTTATGAGTGCTCCTTTTTTAAACCTGAACTGTCTGGATTAAATAACTTTTTCACAGTTTGCTTTAAAAACACCAATCACCGGCTCCTTTTGTAATCTCTTAAATGGCAAACATTACATTGTTTTTGCAAATATAGCATATCGCTTGACAGAGGTTGAAAGTTTCAAAAAGATAAAACAGCAGTATTTCTGTAGCCATTCAGACTTCTTGTTACTGACGTTAGGTTTCTCACACTCTTGCTGCCTTGACCATAAATAAAATAAATGAAAAGAGCCAGATCAGAATTAGGATAATTCTGTGTGTTTTAATGTGAATGTTGTCAGGAGTATTTTTGCTTTGTCATATAACTGCTTTCAGATTTGGGTGATTTGAAGGCCCTGTGACATCTGCGCCCTGCACAGATTGTCTCTGTCCAGATTAAACTGAAATTTCACATCTGTGCAATTTAGAAAGTACATATGTTCACGGGGAAGAGATGAAGTTCTCAGTTTATCCCTCCCTCTTTCTCTGTCCTTCTCATCCTCCCATCATATGCATGGCCACTTCAGCATGATTATGCAGATGCATTCATCCAGCTGAAACTGTTGCATAATTTTTTTCCATCAGTAGCACTAATGCCTAAACTCTTGTGACTCATTGATAGAGAACAGTCCAACTGTATGTGCATATATTTTCATGCCTATAGAATATGTGAATCAGAAAAAAAGTCACCTTTTAACAGTGATTACTGTGAAATAAGACATTTTTAGCACTACTTACTCAACAGTATCTATTAACTAAGTCCATCTGTTGTTTAATGTACTTTACCTTGCATTTTTTTGGTTGAATTTCTAATGTCATCCAGGTGCATTGCATTTGCTGAGTTTAATGTTTGAGGTATGCATATTCCAAAGTAGGTCTAGAAGTTTTTTTTTCTTCTTCTTTTTGCCTTCAGATCCATCATCACTCTGTGAGCGTGTCTCAGAAATGTGTGGGCAGTGTGTCTACATGTTTATCTGCTGGAGTCCAATACATGTGCCGTAAACTGTAATTGTGGTTATTGATTATTCATGCTCTTCTGGTTGCCCCATCCCTAAGTGCAGATATGACACTTTTTAATTAAACAGATTTATCTGGGTCCCCTCTCACCATGCGGCAGTCTGACACAAATGTATTCCATTTGCTTTGGGTAATGGAGCCGAGTGGAGATGAGACTTGCCTCAGGTAGGGGGGGAAGGGTGGCAGGGACCTCAGAGAACATCCGACATATAAATACACGGAGACCCACAGATGCGTTAAAGGAGCAGAGGAACTAGCAAGTGCTTACAAACATGGAGCAAGGGAATCACATGTCTAAACAAACTCAACTGTGGGTTTATCCATGTTTCATAATTATATTTGTAACATGTTTAAAGTGGTGGAGCTATAAATATGGCTCCAAAGATTTACATTGTGCATTATACCAGCACACCCATGTTTGATATGGCAAAGTATATTGTATGCATTATAGTAAAAACTAATTCAGCTGTGAGAAAAGAAAAGCAAGAGAGAAGAAGAAGAAGAAGTGAAACTTAACACATACAGTACAATTCTCCTTTTATATCTTATCAGTCACGTACACGGTGCCTTCCACCCATCTCTCTCCTGTAGGGAGTTTCTCTAAGTTTCTCCCATCTCTGGTTAATTGGTACCTCTGTCCCTAAATCAAACCTGGTTCAAAGGAGTTTCGGTTGGATTAAGAAGAAAAAACATCTTCACTGAAAACTCCGTTATCAGTTCCATAAGTATAACACCTGGTCTGAAACATTCATTATCAGTTCATTCTTCCCAGTAAATAAGCCAAAGTTTTATTTTCCAAGACAACACATAGCTGTTATCAGCAGGTCAGTGTTTATCGAGAAGAGTTGCCAGAGTGTGAAATATTAGACTTATAAACATGTTTGCACATCTGTTGTTTTCAGCTGAATATCTACTGAATATTTCTCTAAATCTTAAGTTTGTTTTTTTTTATCCAAAGCACACATAGGCAGTGAAATAAGTCGACCAACACTACCTCATTGTTTACTCTGAGATTGAAAAATAAGTATTTGTTCCATTTCACCTTGCTGCTTAAAAAAAAGTTGCAGGTCTCAGTCAGTAGAGCTGATTCTGGGAAAGAAGCATCTCATTGATATTTTTGACCACTTAAATGGAAGGAAAGATATTCCATACTTTTTTTAATTGAATGCAAAATTTCAGCTGGAAGGGAAGGGAAAACATTTATTACTGGCATGTTCTAGTTTCAGATTTTTTATCAATAGAAGAGTGCAAGTGAGAAGATGGACTGGAGAAGTAATGATACTTTTTCAAGTCTTAGATACATCTACTTCTATTGAAGTTATCAATGAAGTTATCCACTTTACATTTTTGTAAATGTAAAGTGAAATTGCCAGATGACGAGATAATGAGCCACAAATGTATCCCCAATTTGGAAGACAAGTGGCAAATCCGGCAGCGCTTATTATGATGGACTGAACACCATGGATTTTAATCTTGACTAAAATATTTGTATTGAGCAAACCATGAATTACTTTGAAATTTTTGAACCTCATTTTTAGTAGTTATTTATTTGATATGTAAATGTATTGAAGGTCTATTTTTTTTCATGTTAAATCTCTTAAGACTATTGTAAAACCTTAGAGGCTCCCTTTTCTTCCTAGATTACTTTTTGAATCAGGAACTGTAAAATTGTCAGCATGTTTTTGTTGCTGTTGCGTCTGTAAGCCTCTTTTTGAGATTAAATTTCACACATTGTAACAGTGTTTCCCCATACACAGATTCTGCCTTAATAGATCATATAAGCAAACAATGTGTTTGCCAGAACGTATCAGGGAGAAGACAATCTGCACATGTGCTGTGGATATATCTTTGTGACTTTTTTTTTCTAATACTAATAAAGGATTAATCTAAGACATATTTTATTTGTTTTCTCCTCTGCACTGTGATCAACCTTTAAGACCTTTAAATACCAAGTATATGTCTAGGCAGATTCCAGTTGTGGTTTGTATGCCGTGATGCTCATGACACATTGATACTACAAATGTCTTTTTTTCCCTTCCTACTTAAATGCATTGTGCACTGTGACACTTCAAATCAGGAAGGACATATTTGCATAGGCTCATATGTGAACTTACCCCATTGAAGTGCTGGTGGTGTGATTGGCCAGTATTGTGACAGCTCAAGGAGTCGGGTCATCAAGGCTAGTATTTATGAGTTTACAAGAAAACAGCCCTGGATGGGCCTTCATTAACGTCAGATACCCTGGCACTAGACAGAAGGAGACGGAGCTGTGGAGGACACATCTCAAAGGGTTCAGAGGTTTAAGCAGACAAGTGAATAGTTTGTAACAGGCTGTTTAATGAAGCTAATTACAGGGTGATGCAGAGATCTTATTTTTACTCCAAGTTAATTAATTTTGAAACACGAGAATGTCATAGTTCTGCAGAAATTTATAGAAGGAATAACAAGTTTACTCCTCAGCTGCAGCTGGAGGATTACAGAGGAGTTTTAGTGGGCTCGCTCCATAAATCTTCATATGATATTGATGTGTCAATCTAGTCATTGGCTTTACTGTCAGGCCATCCAGAGGCTGTAAAGATTAGTGGGTCTGGTTACCGTCTGCTGTCGGAAGATGCCCTTGACTGAAAAACCAAGAGGACGACATCCGAACACCCTCAGGATGTCTAAACCATGGAAGCACCTTGATCTATGTACAAGTGGATATGTTTACTATCTAATGTGTTTTAGAGAGCTGTTTGTTTATCAGACTACAGTGACTGCATTACTGACTTACTTTAGAGTCTGTTGACTTTTCTCCTCTTGCTTGTTTAGTTTGTTTTTTAAGCTGTTCTTCTGTTTCCCAGATCGCCACACTATGCATGCCCAGAAGTCATAAGGGTAAGAGATTTTTTTCACTTCTCACAATATTTTTTCAGCATTAATGTATTCAGTTTTTATTAAAAATGTTGGTAATATCAACAACCCTGTCTGAACTTGATAAACAAATCCTCTTTCCTTCAGGGAGAGAAGTACGATGGGAGGAAAGCAGATGTCTGGAGCTGTGGGGTCATTCTTTTTGCTCTTTTAGTGGTGAGTCCCAACTCTTTCTTTGCTGAGAGGTTGAAACCGGACTGAAAAGCAGGTTAAAGTCTGCAGGGCTACTGGCCAGCATGATTTCCTTCAGGGTTTCTGCTGGCAACTTGAATGAATAGACTTTTAGATGTTACCCGTACTGGAAATTAAACTTTCATCCCTGTCTCGCATTGTTTAGAGCCTCTGACAGGTTTTCTTTCGGAAGTGTCCTGTGTTTAACTGTATCATCCCCACCAGTTTCTCTGAGTTTGGTGTGTTCAGAATGATTCGTGGTGTTGGTTTCCCACCACACAGTGTTTTGCATGTGGTCTAACAAGTTAAATTCTGGTCTCTCAGGACCAGAGCGCCTTCTGGGACTTTTTATAGATTTCTTTGAATAATATCTTTGATCAGTGCACAACTAATGGCCACTACCAAGAGACTTTTGGCTTCGAGTCTTATTATTGCTCTACTTGCCTGAAATTACATGTCTCAGCCTTTCTGAAGTTGTGGAATATTTTATATTTTTGACATAATGTTGGCAGTGGCATATTGTTTCATGATGTAAGCTGTTCAATGTCACTTTATTCCCAACCTGTCTGGCGTGTTCCTTGGTCTTCACAATGCAACGTCCTCTTAACAAATATCTCCTGCCTTCACAGCCCCACAAAGATAAAACTATTTACAGCCAGCCTTTCTTTTACTGATTTGGTGACTTTTTGAAAGCAATTAGTTGAACTTATATCATTTGGGGTTCTAGGAGTAAAAATCAGTAATAGAAAAATGGTTTCCAATTTTTTTTACATTTTTTTCTTTGCATAAAACATAAATAGAAAATGTGTTTTCTTTCCTTTGCCTCTCAATTGTGCAATATGTTGTGTTGGTCAATCACATAAAATCCAGATAAAATACATTGAAGTTTATGGTTACAACTTCTTCCAAGCTCTTCTCCCAAAATGTCAAACACATTACTTTTACTCAATTGCAATCCAAATCGTCTTTTCAGTGCTTATCTTGCATTAAACACTCTGCGGTATCTAAAATAAGATCTATTCTCCAGCTACATTATGTCTATGGGTCCCCCAGCCATACACCCCTTTAAGCTTTGTTACATTAACTGCTGTAGTGGAGTTCCTGCACACTTCTGCCTAATAAATAATTCATGTAGCCAAGCTGAAAGAAGGGAGCCCAAAATAAATATCAACACTGACATGGCAACTTTTTGCTGCAGGCTTTGTGTATTTCTCTCTTCTTTTGCTTCTTCCACTCCGTATTACTGTCTCAGACAAACTTTTGGGATGTAAACCTGGGAATGTTTACTGTTTTCTGATCTTGACCCTTCTTTCACACCAAAAAAAGTTATATATTTTTTTTTGGCCACTGTTTGCCTGTAGAAACACTAGAATTGTTCTTCTGTTTCCTCCTGCTGTCTGGCTGGGAGATAACCATTTGTCTGATTGTGAGAGACAGGGATACTCCCCAGCAGTTACACTGCACTCAGATAATCTGTTACAGAAGTCTACCCTTTCCTTTTCTCCCCCCACTTACTCTTCATTTGTCAGCCAATCTGTCTGTCTTTCCTGCCGGTTTCCTCTCCTCCATCTTGTCCTCTGATGGAGGCTGCCATTCATCACACAGCCACATCTGTGAGGTGTCAGTACTCTTTGATAAATGACTCTGATGAAAGAATGCCAAATGAGTGAGGTAAACGAAAAATCAGGGTAATTATTAGAAAAGACCCATTTTCGGCTCCCTGCTGTTTTTGTTTTGTTTGTGTTGCTTTGGACTTAACAGAATGCTCTACTGTGAAAATTAAATAATTGGGGTTGGGGAAACTATCCTGGAAGACTTATAGGATTTTTGTTTATTTGTTTGCTTAGTAGCATTGTAGATCAGTTATCTTTTTCCTCTTTCAAATTACACTTTGTTGAAGGTTATTTATCTATTTCAGCATCTATGAGTGTCTTGAGAAGCGATTTATAAATGAAATGTATTATTACATGTTACAAACTGATTTTTTTCCCCTTTTTGCTGACTGCCTCAACTGATTCTCTGCTTCCTTGCTTCCTCAGGGCGCCCTGCCGTTCGATGATGACAACCTAAGGAATCTTCTGGAGAAAGTGAAGTTGGGAGTGTTTCACATGCCACATTTTATTCCTCCAGACTGTCAGAACCTTCTGCGTGGCATGATTGAAGTAGACGCATCCAAAAGACTAACGGTCAGTTCATTTCAGAGGCTCAAAGGCAGAGCAGTGGTTATTTTTGTGTTTTTGTATTTTTTTTATTAGCCAGTTTCAGTTTGGGAAATTTGTGTTAATCCATGGAAGTTACCAGTTTGTGGAAGGACTATTCCTTTAACATTACATTAGTTGCTAGATTATAACTACAATTTTCAATGTGTTTTAAGATTTTGTGATATACTGACACAAATTAGTGCATAATCTAGAAGTTAAAAGAAAAGGTTGCATTGTTTACCAAATGGCTCTACATATTCAGTTCAGAAAATTGTAGTGTTCATTTGTATTTAACAAACTGAGTCTGTGTGGAACCACCTTTTACTGCAGCGGCCTGTAACGTATTGCTTAAAAACAATATGTTATGATCTAAATATGATCTAAAAACACAGCGGTGGCTGTGGTCTTCCTGGTAGGTGAACAGTTTCCCTAGTTTTTTTTTTGATGATTAACAATTCCTTCCACTTTTCCTGTCCATGTTTGAGCAAAGCATCTCTAAAGATTACAATGTTTCAAAGTGAGAAATGTGTATTTGGTGCTTTTTTGCCATCTCTAGCATTTTGTGTCCCAAAAAGTAACGTATGTGTTTAATCTGACCAGAACGCCTTTTTGCACATTGCCACTCTGGCTGCACACCGTAAAATGAAGCACCGGCTTTTATACACATTCTGCATGCACACACCCTCTCGAGGCGCTCTGATATCTTTATGAATCAGTGCAACAGTTTTCATCCTCGTGCCTGTGAGGAAATGTGGTGACACCGCAGTTGGTAAATGTTGCTGCTTCATTTCCTTTTGCCGTAGCTTATCTTTCACAATGTCAGAATAACTTCAAGCACGATGACAGCATTTTACAGCAAATAAAAAATTAAATTCTGTATTTTAAAAAAGGTATATTCTATTTGCAAGTATTTTAGCTACATGAGGTAAAAAAAAAAAAAGCACACCTCTTTATTATGCTGTATACACACTGTTTTGCTTATTCTCATCTCCCCTCTCTCAGATGAGGGCAGGTCACCCTGAGATCCCTGGATATGCCCACCAGAAAACAGCAGTGTCCTCGATAAAGGGTTACACTAAGACCAAACTGCTGGGAGAGAATATGGTATCTGTCTGCTCCCCGCTCCTAGCTCGAAACGGAGCTCAGAGGATGTGTTGTAACCTCACAGAATGTCAAATAGCTTTTCAGAGTGAGAATCCTTAAAGATAAGTGGTGAGCACCAAGTCACACAAGAGGCAAGAACACCCAAGGGCAGACAGCGAAACAAGAGGGGGTCTGAGGTTATTTGGCGAGGGCTTGTTTATTCTTGATTTTCTTCCTGAAAGTTTGATGGATCCACTTACAGGATAATTATACAACTGTCTGTTTGCTTTTGTTAATTAGATTTTGCTTGTTGATGCATGAAAGATCACATCTCACAAACCAAAGGTTCCACAACAATAAAAACTTTCTCAACTTTCTCTCTGTGGTTAGTCATCCAGAGACCAGTGGATATTACGATTATCTTGTGCTCTCTAGTCGAAGTACACAGTATGTCATTAAAACAGCTAATCATCCCAGACAGAAAATGGCCCCATGTGGAAGACACACTTTAAAGGTTGCAAGAACTAGAGTAAATGAAGTCATCGTTTTGTGTGTCAGGTCAGATAACTTAAACTCGAATCACATGATTTGGTGTTCAGACATTAATAGGACCATTTAAAAATGTCTAAGAGCCGAATTGTTACAGAATCTCTTCCTGAAATAGAGTAATACTGCTCTTCATGTTCTGTCATTAAAGTTATCTGATGGAAAAAAAAAGAAGTTTGAATAATGACCTAATATTGATCTTTGCAACATGAGGGGGGGAAATTAATTTAGATTTGAAGCTTTTTGGCGGGGGCTGAAATGCAGCTTGTGTACAAGGAAAAGCCTAATTTATCACACACATTCCCTTTTCTCTGTTTGGACAACAACTAGAGAACTTTTGTCACAGTGGTGCTGGTGTCCATATTGCTTTCTGTAGCCATTAAAATATCAGTATGAATATTTGTTATTATCCTATTGTCTTGTTCAATAGATAAGTTCTTCTTAAAGCATGAGAAAGACACAATAGAAATTTGACAGAAACGTGAGCATTCAGCTGAACTCATTGAACGCTGATGTTTAGACCACTTTAGTCTCGTCTACCTATTTTTCCTGAAGGCAGACAAGTATTTCTTCACAGAGAGAAAACTGCTAAGGTTTGACAACACCTCACCTAAAACATAGCTTTATCATTTTGTTCTAAAGATATATTTGTCAGTTTTGAATAGTTTTATGTTTTGAGTCAACTAAAACTACTGTAAACCCTTTTGGGACGAATATCATCCTAAAAGATTGAAAGCACTGAAACACTGAACAACTGCTCTGAAAATGAGACACAACAAGTCTCTTTTTTTAGCTGAAGTAACCACTTTTACTCCAGTTTTCTTTTAGAACCTCATGCCTAATTTCCTATCCAAGCCAACCAAGCAAAAAAAATAAAATAATCAAATTTCTAAAACGGCAAAAACTAAAGAATTCTTATACTTTTTCACAGCACTGTACACAACCATATAGGCTTTGCCTCAGTATGTAATGATCATGTGCAGTTAATGGTAGTTTTTACTTCAAACCACATTAGTGCGCATCATATCACCGTCCTGCCTCCAGGCCCCCAATAAAATTCAGCGAGAGTAGGTCACCCACTGGCCTGTATCTGATAGCCAGGATATCTCTGTCGATACCATGACCTCTGCGGAGGCAGACACCAGTCACTGAAACTCACTAACCAGCCTGAAAGCCTCTCTGAATTGCTCTAATATCTCACACAGTCATTTATCAGTACTGCCACACAGAGGTAGGTACTGTGGGATGTGGGGACGATCAAGACATTGATGGAGACATATACACATGAACTCTGAATGAGTGACAATAATTAGACTTGCTCTGTGCATCTCCTGTGGTTCTACAACAGCAGCATGAGGAAATTAAAAAGTCCCAGCAGTGACATTGATCTTGTTTCTGTCCGTAGCTTGTTGAAGAAAGGAGGAGTCATTGAGGCAGACATCTTCCTTTGTTGCCCTTTGGTTTGCTGTTTCTCTCTTTGCTTTTGGCTCTTTAGCAATCTACATCAGTAGCGCGATTAAGAGGGGAAGCAAATCTCGTAAAACTTAAGAGAAATGGAAAAAGAATGACGATGGAAGATTCTTCTCCAGACTGGAACATTGTCAGGATCAGCAGTGTGTGTGTTTTAAGCTCAGTTGTGTCCTCTCTTCCTCATTCATGGCTCAACCTCTCTTCATCTCTCTTTAAATCAGTATGATTTTTTTCCCTTGTGCCTACTTTTTAAAAGTACATTAACTATGAAATTTTGTTTCCCTGCAATATTAGGGTTAAGGGGACATAACTAACACTGTGTAACCTCTCCTTCTTCTCAATTCTGACCGCACACCTGATTATTTTTATCATGAGACAATGTCACAAGAATTTAATTGTACACTAATGTCTTTTTTTCTTTTCTTTTTTTTACAGTTAGAAAAAATCCAGAAGCACTCATGGTACATGTAAGTTCTCATCCTTTAACCAGGTTTTTACGCCCCCAATTTCATCCTTCGTTAGACTATTCTGCACCTGAAGGGAGCTTCCGTATGAAAAATGACCGAGCTTCAGCTATGTACACAAGAGTACATTTATGCAGGGCATGACTTCACTCTCGGGGACATGGGGGTAAATTGGTAGCGCATGAAAGGAAATTTGAAGCATATGGTCAAGTGAACAAGGAGAAAGCCTGAGGGAACATGCTGGGATGTGGAAACTAACCAGTCTAACCTAAGTTTGCCCTATTGTTTGATATTAAAAGTACAATATATCCACTGTAATAGTATAAATCATAAAATAACATTTAGAGAACTCTTGTTCATAAATGAATGCATATTTCATTTCTGAAAATATGATTTACACTAATAAAAAAAGAAACTTGCATAATGAGAATTTCTGCAGCTACCTAATTGAACTGAATGATTTAGTTTTAGGACAAACTTTTATTAGTTGAAATGAAGAATCACTGAACAAAAGTAAAAGTCCTCTGAGCTCCTTATCTTTGATTGCTGGATTTTATGCAAACAACTAGAATGTTAAAAAAAGAAACAAGAAGAGCCAAGCGTTGACAGGAAATTGCCCTAGTAAGAGTTTTGTCAGTGCAGAAGTTCACTTTCTTTCTGTCTGCTCATTCTAGTACATTTCAGGTGACTAGTCTGAATAAAATAAATCGTACAATTATATGAACCATGAATCATTTATCACGACAGTTTCAGTCGAAATATATGATTAAATTGCTGTGAACAATCCATATGTCTCTTTGAGTAAAGACTGTTGCTTTTTATGCAGGTTTTCCATTTGAAAAATGATTAATTAATTTGCCTTAGTTTATTTGGACTGAAATAATTGAAGTTCCACTCAGGATTTTTGATTCCCATAATGACACAAGTAACTTAAGATTAAGCACTTGTTGATGCTAGCTCCTTCCTTAGTTTATGAAACTACTGTGTAGTCTATAATGTAGTCTTGTAACCTGTACATTAAACAATAGGCAGTAAGAATAATGTGCTGCATGACCACATGACTCTCATGAAAGAGTGAATATCTCTCCATTTTGGCCCTTATTAGGACACCAATGCCAACTTTTATTAAAATATTACATCTACTAAGCAAGTTGTAACACCTTTTCCTTCTTAATCTTAAATTAAACGTTAATAAGATTCAGAATGTATATTTCTTAATTAACCTTAAGGACAAATAGGATAAAACAGTGTTTTCTTACCTACAGCGACAGGGTAGACTAAATGAGAATATTTATTTCAGCCACTGAGACTTGTGATTTGGCTTGGACTTGTCCCCTCGATGACTTAAGACTTTTCTTTGACTTGAGAAACATTACATGTAAACATGGTTTGGTGAAAAAAAGAGTGACTGTCTCATTATGCAAGTACATTTTATATAAACACTGTGAAATGGTAGAAAGGGAAGTTAGTTAAGGCATTAATTTAGATCTACTTCACAAGTTCACTGCATAGAGATAACAGAGGACGTGTTATTTTAATAGCTGCCGATGGGGTTTCTGCTTCAGTGAACTCACCAGATGAAAAATAATAGATTCAGGAAAGAAGTAATGAGGAGCATATTGAGTCAAATCTGTCTAAATGTCTGTGTATTGGCATGTTTGTAGAAAAGAAGACAGTATTTCTCATTGTGTTTTGTCGGAATTGAGAACTAAAACGAAAATCTTCTGGAAAATGGTGTCGGCATAATTTCGCCTTTCTTGTTAAGGCCTGCCTGCATTCTCCCTCGAGACAGGCAGAGAAAAGATGGGGAAAAGTGACATATCTGGGTGTTTTAGGGGAATTGCATAATAATGTGGAAGCTAAGTTTGTAAAGTGAGCATCACCGAGAAAGGCAGCCTCCATATCTCGACAGAATGAGTCGCATACTTGTCAAATGAGCAGGATTACCCATGTACTTATGTGGAAAAACTGCAAATTTTGGAGAAATATCTTAATTAGCAAAATGATCAGCTGTGCAAGAAATGGATATGAAAATCTTAACATATTGCATTTTTATTTGTACAATCGTAAAGGAATATCATAAATGCTTTTATAAGTGAAAATTGACTCACACACACACAAGAAACTGACCATAAGCTTATTTGTTGTTTTGTTTGTTTCTTTGTTTTTTGCATTATTAGTGGTGGCAAAAATGAACCCGAGCCAGAGCAGCCTGTGCCCAGAAAGGTAACAATCCGCAGCCTGCCTTCTGCAGACGACATCGACCCAGACGTACTGGACAGCATGCACTCCCTGGGCTGCTTCAGAGACAAAAACAAGCTCCTGAAAGACCTGCTCTCAGATGAGTGAGTGGATGGAGGTTCATAAGGGAGGGATCTATAGTTGATGAGTGTGGTCTTGGGTCCTGCTTGCACACTCAGCTTCAGTTTTTTCCTGGCTCTTACAAAATCTTGTGAAGCTGTCGCTTCATATGTCAGAGACCATGGATCACTTAACAGTTATCACACGGTGCTTACGTTACTTGCTGCTGGATACTTCTTTTCCAAACTTGTCATGGTTTGCACTACAGACTCGTTTTTGAGATGTCCTGCTACTGCCAGCCTGTTTTTTAAAAAATATTTTTCTTTTGTGAAAATGCATTTCGATTCATGTCTGCTGTAAATATGAGCCCACGACTCTTTCAGTTCTTTATTTGGGCCATCCCTCCTCTTTTAATGCTAAACTGTAACTGCTCTCTCACTATGCTTTTGCTCCAACTCCTCAATTTGCTTCCTTTCTCCTGGGAAAATTTTGTAATTGTGCTGCATGGGAGGAAAATCTGTGGTCTCCATTTCCCTTCCCCTGCTTCATTTTAGCTGAAGTTGCAGGTCCTTGTCTCTTTGCCTCCCACCGCTTTCCAATCTGTCTTTATTATAGAGGCCTATTCCCTGGGTATTTTGCATAGAGAGTGCAGCACAGAGGCTAAAGACATTAGGTTTTCTGATTTGCAAAGAAAGTAAAGGTCGAACTTGTGATCTTTTCATACTTTCATTGGACTCGATGGCTACCAGCACACACTGTATGTTGAAATATGGCTGAGCATGCTAAAGAAAATATATGTATACTATGATATGAATGCTTAATCATCTGTTAAACTAAACTTTTATTTTAAAGATGAAAACAATTTATCATCTATTTTACTGTGCACACAAAAAAGATTAAAGGACATTAATCATAGTGATGGGATTTGTACTTTAATCTCACATTTATTTATTTAAATTGCTAACATTTCAGTCAGATAATGGGAACGATTGAAGACACTTTCAAGGCAATTTTGTTTTACATCTGTTAACAAAGTTTAGTAGTTGGCTTTCTTTTTACTTGAATTGTTACCCCTGTGCAGTGAAAACCAAGAGAAGATGATTTACTTCTTGTTACTTGACCGTAAGGAGAGGTACCCCAGTCAAGAGGATCAGAACCTTCCTCCTCGCAACGAGATTGGTGAGCAAAGATTTGTTTTGTTACAGCCTTGTGAAAGTGAAACTAACCCCCCTGTGAAAGCATAACTTTGCTCCAGACAACTTTTGGAAAAAAATCCTCTAAAGTGGGCGTAGAGACAGAGAGACGCAACACAGCTATATGTGGGAATAAGAGGAGGGTTAGGGTTGTAGTCAGGACAAAAGAAGCACTGTTGCTAACTTTGTCATTATATTTATCATCTTTCTAGACATATCTAGTGACAAATTCTGAAAAAATAAATAAATAAAAACAAGAGACAAATCTAGTGACTGTTCTTTTCCGTGTTGTTAAGGAGACCCATTCCACTCGCTACTTAAACTCTTGGCTCACCATCAGATGCCATGTGTCAAAATGAGATGGTTTTATACCCCAAAAAAGTGCTGCATGACATGAAGCTGCACCATGTGGTGTAAAGTTGTAGACAATAGGGGAATTCAACTGCTTTGGTCTAAAGATGCCACCATTGAGACAGTTTTTATGCCAACTAATGCATAAATAAATTTAAACAAAAATGTTAAAATTCACTCTGAAACATAAAGATAGAAAAACATAAGTAATCTACTGTATTTAAAAAGCTTTTCTGCAAAAGAAAGGTAATTTAGGGATTAGCTAAACTTTAAAGAAAACAGTACAAAGTTTTGGATTTATTTTTCTAATGAAAATGTTGTATGGCAAATGAACTGCCATGCAACATTTCACAGTGGGTGAACCCTAACCCATAGCAAATACTCAAGTACTTCCAAGTGCTCTGAATGACTTAAGGTGGGCCTGCCTGCTCTAGAAAAACTGACCAAAATCTGACTAGTTAAATTACAGAGAAAATGTTCAGACAATGCTGTGCCCATCAGGAAAAAACTGTTTTACATGCAGGTTTCTTTGGAAGCACAATTATTTTTAGCTTACGATAACTGTCAGAATTTGGAACCTATAAATAAGTCCATGTTATTTTTATGTGTTTATGCAATACCAATTTTGAAACAGAGGGTTTTTTTTCAAACAGATCAAACTAATTTACATAATTTAAAAAAAAAAAATCTTACTCATGAATGCTTTTTGTGGCTCAACCAACCTGCCGCGTTTTCCTCCACCAGGAGAAATTGGTTCAGCTCCGGCTCACGCAGCGTTAGATTGGCTCTTCGATAAACAGATGAAAAGAGCTTTTTGTTTATTGAAAATGAATTACTCTCTCAATGAAAAACACTGGCTTTAAATAGAACGGATCAACAGGGTTTTCAAAAAGCTGTCATCTGATTTAGGTCAAACATTATCTGATAAAATAAAATTGGTGCATCACATCAAGGGGTTGATTTTTAGGCATTGAAGTCTGAGCAGGGATGGTGATGCTCTCCTTAAATTCCCTCTTTGGTTAGTTTCTGACAACAGTGTGTTCGTATCTGCTGCGATACGCTGACATTTTGATAAATGGACTCCTCCTTCAGTGAATATGATACAGTCGATACAGTGGCCATTAGTTCAAGGGCTGGAAGGAAACCATTACTTATTCTCTATTAGTTAGAATGTCAATGTGTGAACAGCACTAAAAATCAGTCAAACGCTTCCATTTACACAAACCATATGCAAAACTGCACATTACTTGCACTGATAATGTCAGGTATTTTGTGCTTTTTTAGCATTTTTTTATTCTGCTTGACACAGATCCTCCAAAGAAGCGGGTTGACTCTCCAATGTTGAACCGTCATGGGAAGAGGAGGCCAGAGAGGAAGTCCATGGAGGTTCTGAGTGTCACTGATGGCGGTTCACCAGTACCAGCCAGAAGAGCCATCGACATGACACAACATGGACAGAGGTATGCATGCTGTAATCGCTGTGTTTTGAAATGAAGGTGCCTCTCAGTAAAGTCAATATATTTCAGTAATTCAAAAAGTGAAACTCATTCATCACAAATTATTTCTTATCTTTTTGATGATCATGGCTTACAGCTAATGAAAATCCCGTCTTTTGTTTCTCAGAAAATTAAAATATTACATAAAACCTAGCAAAAAAGATTTTTTTATTTTAAAAATATTGTCATATATTATGAACAAAATCATGGTGAGGACTGGTTATTTGAAATTCAAAAAGTTATGGCAAAATCCCAACTACTTTCAAAGTGCATGAAGACAAACAAAAATCTAATTAGATGAGGAGTCCAACAACACTTTCAGCACAGAGAAACAAGGTCCTTAAAGGACAGCTGTTAATAAGACTACTGGTCACAAAAAGGGCTAACCACAAACTGTAATTGTTCAAAGTGCCTGACCCAGTTATATTAATGGAAAGTTAAGTGAAGGGAAACAGTGTGATAGAGAAAGCTGCACCATCAACAGAAAAAACTAAACAAGCCCCATTAGAAACATTTGGAAAATATGGAGTCTGAGCTTGTATTCAGGATGTGTTACAACTAACACATTCCTTTTCAGACCACTCCTGAGCCAAAGACAACATCAGAAATATTGTCTTTGGCTCAGAACTAAGAAGAAAATGGACTGGACTACTTCTCAGTGGTGGTCCACTCTTTCAGATGAAAGTAAATTTAGCTTTTTATTTGGAAGTCAAGGCCATCATGCTACACTGCTTTTATGCAGCAAGTTATGCCAAAGAAGCACTGACAGAATATTAAGTTGACATCGTTTTCGAATGTCAGCTTCTTTTCCGTAAGCTGACATCTCTTTAAAAAAAAACAAACAAAATTTTATATTGGTTTTATTTAACATTCTAGGTGAATTTTGGGTTTTCATTCACTTGTAAGTCCTAATTAACATTCATAAAAATAAAAGTTTGAGAATGTAATTTGTAATGAACCCATATATCATATAAATTTCACTTTTTGAATGGCTTTATAGAAATAAATTACCTTTTTGATTTATTTGGTGAGTTACACCAAATACACACGCTTTGTCTGGGGATTCCCGCTGCCCAGTTTATGTTTAAGCTGCTCTGACAGTGAGTTTGCAGCCGTGTCAACAAACTGCACTGCAAACTTAAACATAAACAGAGACTGACTCTCTGCTCACTTTTTCTTCTGTCTCATCATAGTAACTCAGTGTACAGTAAAAGCTTGGATATTCCTGACGCCAGAACAAAATGCAGCAAAGAAGAAAGGTACTCACTTGCCTTCACTTCCACATGCTCCCCCGCCCCCGCACTCGCTCCATGCCCCCGCCACGCAAGGGCAGGAAAAAAGATGCAGAGATCCTGTGTGTTGAAGGGACAGGTTTTAAAGTTCTGTTTTAATTGGTGGCTGCTTATCGAAAACAATGAGGATGTAATTTTTTTATAAAGTTCAGCTCCTAATTAATTTAGTTTTAAAAACTGAAGATCGGTGCACATTTAGAATTCAGAGGCACAGTATCAACAGCCCCACTTGTTCAGGCATTAACTCAATTATCTCTTCTCCTGATAATCAGTTCTACCATAATGTGTCCTACTTTCTCTCGATGCAGAACATTTCTCCATTTTGCTATTTTGGAAATGCTGAAGTCATGCCAGGAGCGCACTCCCACGAGGCTGAGCGCTCTGATTTAAAAATTCGTTTCCACGTCTTATTTCAACAGCGAATGTATCATCACATCACACATTTGTGCTCACAGGCAGTGACATTTGTAACAGCAGGGAAGATTGCATCAGAGTGAGAGATAACATAAAACTGGTGAATGTTAGTGGGACCAGTAGAGCACTGGGAAAGGCTGATGTGGTGACATCATTGCAAAACAGGCACATTTAATTCATAAGTCTGTTGTTCGTTCACCAAATGTGAGATGTGTTGGACTCATTTTGGAGGTTTTAAATCCATTTTAATAACTTTCATTTTTATGGGGGAAAAAAAGTCTTTCCTTTGGTGGTTTTGAATTTAAGTTTAAGATTCTTCTTCTTCTGTTATATCAACTCCTCCTTCCCATTCCTTTCCTTCAGGCGTTTCCAGAAATATCTGGTTTTCATTTGAATTAGTTAGGGAACTGCTTTATTCGGCTTTTAGCCCTGACTCGACTGTTTCAATGCGCACCTAGATTGCTGGAATATTGCCCTGATTTATTTAAGCGTTAATGATTCCTGTACCACAACCTCGCAAAAGCATTTTTTTTTCCTTAAAATTGTTCACACTGAGTCACAACACAGTGACAATTATATTTCATTTCGATTATGTGGGGCAGAAAAACACAGTCCGGAGCATAACTTTGAAGTGGAAGAACATCTTAAACAAAAACTTTAATTTAGTGTCTTAGATTTTAACCTAAGCAAAATGTAGTGAATAAATAATATAATGAAAACAATGGAACACTGCTGATAGGTCAGGTTTAAAGTTATAGAGTAGTCTAAAGCAGAATTATCTGAAATGTACATTCAAAGTGCAGAATGTGTCAAAACTTGAGAACTAGATGTTGTCAGAAGTTTTCCATCTAATCTGACTATGCTTTACCTATTTTACAAAGAATAAGCAACATTTTCAGTTCCCAGAAAACCTGGAGATATGTACACCATGTTCCAAATTATTATGCAAATTAGATTTAAGTGTCTTAAAGATTACATTTTTTGTTGTGCTATTAAATTTATAGATGGTATTGTGTGTCAGGGCTCTTTGAATCACTATAATTAATTTCAGACAGCTGGGTTGATTAGTTTGTCTGGTAAACTCAATTAAAGGAAATCTACTTAAGAAGGATGTTCCATATTATTAAGCAGGCCACAGGTTTCAAGCAATATGGGAAAGAGAAAGGATCTCTCTGCTGACGAAAATCATCAGATAGTGTAGTGCCGTATGACAAGGTATGAAAACATTAGATATTTAATGAAAACTGAAGCGTTATCGTACTGTGAAGAGATTTGTGGCTGATTCAGAACAAAGATGGGTTTGTCCAGATAAAGGCATAATGTGGAAGGTTTCTGTTAGACAAATTCATAGGATTAAGAGAACAGCTGTTAAAATGCCCTTAAAAAACAGCAAACAGTTATTTGAAGCTGCTAGTGCCTCTAGAACCTCAAGGTGGAGGATCCTCCAGAGGCTTGCGGTGCATGAACCTACTATTGAGAAAAAAAGACTACTAGGATTATAGCAAAAATCCTTCTAACTCCTGACCAGCTTTTTTGCATGTTTTCACTTGTTTTGTGAACATTTTTATTTAATTATGAGATCCAATTCTTTAAGGTTAAAAGGCCTTCTTGCCATCATATTAACTTCTTCATATGTCTCTAACACAGTCTAATTGTAACTCAGGTGGAGAAAGCACACATTAATATTAATTCTAGTCAGAAGAAACTTGTTGGTAAAGTTTGAAAAATATATTAAAGCAAAATCAACTGAAACGTGAGAAATGTTGTGCTTTATATTTATGTAAATCTTGAGGAAAAATCCTGCCTTCACCCCACGGGGCAGCGTATCAAATAGATCTGAATCAGAATCCCGTATTTTACAAAAACAGCTTGTCTGCATCTTTCTTCTATGCTTCTATTTATTTGGGTGTAAGTTGTACTCTTCCATCTAGTTTTCCTCCAGGAACTCCTCCTCTCCCCTCTTTTAAAACACCTTTTTCTCTCTTTCCAGTTGTCCCTCGTGTACTTCTGACCTTCATTCCCAAACGCTCCTGCTGCTAGTGCGGAATTGCTATGCTAATGTGGAAATGCTGCTAGTTTTGCTCTGCCTGGCCTCCTATCAGTTGATATAAATTGGAGGAGGAGGGAGGTTGCGATATCGTAGCCCCTCTGCCTCCAAATCAAATCAAATCTCTTCTTTTTTTTCTTCCTTAACAACAAACTTTTCCATCTTTTATCTTGTGTTCGTCTTTGCTTTGTTTGATCATGCTGATGTTTGTGTGTGTGTGTGTGTGTACGAGGTCCTGGTGCTGGGAAGAACATACAGAGCAGCGAAATGTCCAAAGATTTAACTGACTTTCTCTGAACCTAACCTTATCTTGCCCCAACAGCAAACTTTTGTCGACAGCTCAGAAGATTCGTAGAACTTGAGATCAGAGGCTGTCAGAGAGAGGGCTGACTTTGAAACATGTGTTTTGACATGATACATTTCCGCCAGCAAAAAGGAGTGAAAGAGAGAGGAAACTGCTTTATTTTAAATTACACAACCTAAATGTTGGAAGCTCATACTGAGATATATCTAGTATTTTGCTCAACACTTAAAATCTGATATTTTCTGTGAAGTGTAATTGAATAGATTTGCGATAAATGTAGTTGTGGCAGTGTGGCATATTAATAGAAATGACAACATCCTCATCTGAATGTCTACTTTATTCATTTTATGCTGAAGCTTGGCTTAAAATTTATATAAAGCATGATAAATCCTGATTGATTTAACTTTGAATCCTAATAACATGCAAGAAGAAATGAAGGAAGGTTAATGAGATGGAAATGAAAATGGAAAAGTGCTGTGCTGCGAAGAAGAGAATATCCATGATTTTTTTTTTTCCTACAGATGTGCTCTAGTTGTTTCGTACAGTCCAAACGTAGTAGTTTAAATGGTGGTAATAAGTTAGACTCCCCTGGTCATTACAGACTCAGATTTACTTAAGAGGCTAAAATGAGTAAAAATAAAACACCTTTTACTCTGATATCTGCTGTAGAAACTGCAGGGGTTATTCTGTGTTGCAAAGCTGTGAATATTAATGCACAAGTCCTCAGGGGGTTTTCAGGGCTCAGAGGAGGAAATGAATTTAAACCATATGTTGATTTACATGAATATTTACTCATGTTGAGAATCTCCATTGGTGGGACAATCTGTGACAAAGGAAGAGAGAAAGTAAAAGACTGAACTTTTCCCATTTACTTTTAGCCATGGAAACTTTGAAAGTCTTTTATTATTTTAGGTGTCAATCTAGAAAACAGAACTTTGTAAGGTATTGATAAGCTCACACCTTAGTTATGAGCTTATTCCCCATTTTTAAACCATTGTCAATTTTTTAATCTTGACAGAATGTTTTGTGTTTTAATTTGTGGTATTGCGATACTCAAAGACAAATTCTTTACCTTTGGTTGAGACATACCACATTTAATTTTGGTACTTTAAGTAAATTCCCCATATGCAAAATTAGGTCAAAAAATAAACCTGAGAGGGGTCCAACAGCAGATGAAACAAAAAGAAATTAATATTTTAGCATGTGCCTTTTATAGTTTAATAAGTGGTCGTGCCTCAGATTTACAATTCATGTTAAGATTGGTGTTCTTTGCTTATTCTCATAAATGAAAAGTCTTAAGTGTAAACTTGGGGTCAAATTAATGTAACCATTTTTCCAGTTCCAATGTAACCAGTAATTTCAGTTTGGTGACATTTTACGTCTATGTTACATATATTGGATATATTTTAGAAATAAATTCCTAATAATTCAGTGTGCTCCTATCTGCAAAATGGCAGCGTATGTTTCTTTTTCTCACAGTGTCAGGTCATTTTTTCATTTACCTTTTTTAGTGATGAGCTGACTGGCTTAAATTAAAAATTTAATATAAGAGATGTGATGCCTCCAAATTGTTAGCTGAATTAACCTGAAAATTGGGCAAACTCACCATTGACAAGCTAAGTACCTTTAAACGCTAAGAAAAACTAACATTGTAGCTGCTTTTGCTTTGCACCGATTCATATCAACATATAAAATGCTACACTAAGAGATGTACAGAAAACAATTGTATGAAATGTTTTTTGGGTGCGTCTTGGCATCTCTATATGCCAAAGGCAAGTCAGATGCACAACAGTTTAAGGAGGAATACATCCTTGGCAACAATTCCTCAATTGTGTTCACAGTATTGTTATTTAAAACAATGTCTTTTTCAAGTAATGTTTAAGATATACTTATCTGTTTCCATAACCTGTAAAATAAAACAGGTTTGAAGCTCTGAATGTCATTCATCTGCATCTCAGTTTATACACATTTTCAAAAAGTAGGATATATTATTCAGATTTAAATGCACCACATGACATACTTTGAAACTCCTTTTTCTTGTCCAAACCAGTATCGGTACATACTGCATATACCAATGTGCATGGACGCAGCTTTAAAGCAAGCACGAAGCCATATACACAGACATGCAACATGCAACTGTTGATCACACAGCTCGTCATGTATGACTCAATGATGTAGCGTCTGGGTTTTCTAATATATGATGAATGGTTCGCAAATTGTGTGTGCTGTTCATTGTAAATTAATCCCTCAACAACAATAATTCATCTTTACTGTGAAGCAGTGGTGAGCCTCTGACAGCCCATTACTGTACAGCATAACCATCTGTAACACAAGCTTTATAGGCCTGCTGGTCCAACACTAACGGATGCAAAGCGCCTCAGAACAATATGCTCAAAATGGCCGGAAGTTCTGGCCATGTTCAGATTAAGTTTAGAAGCATTGTAGGGGTAAGCAACCGTGGCTATGTCTCAGTGGACTGTTGGACCTCAATGTAAATGATAGCAACTGTCTGGTCTGCTCCACACAGTGAAACAAGAAATCCCTGCCAATATGATCTCACCATCGCCTACTCATGCCCATGTGTGACTGAATGCGTGCAAAATATTCTCTCTGAAAATGGAGAGTGGAAGATTGACAAATATAACTCGGCAGTGGGTGTTTCTAAATTTGGCTATCTCACATGGTAGCTTTTAAGGGACCTTTTGTTATGTTTGTCTGTCTTGCTGAAGACTAAAACTGCTGTTAAATTTTTTTTTTACCAAAAGGAAACAACAATTCATGTACATCCACATGTTTACAACTGCATCAGCACCGAGATGCAGAGAGAAAGAAAGCGACCGAGCAAAAGAGGAGGAGGGGGGTATTATTAGACCGAATGACAAAAAGGGACAGTGTTGTGACAGTGAGCAGCTGGTGTTTCCAAGTGTTGACAGGCGCCTGTTTCTGTGTGTTTGTGTGTGTACATGTGTGTGCTTGATGGAGACAGATTGGGCTGTGATTGTTCATTTCTGAGCAAGACTCTTCTCATTGGGGGTTATTGACGGCATCTGTGAGGAAAATGACAAACATGACAAATGGCACTGAACCAAATGTTCCTCTTTATTCTGCTTCTCAAGATACTTAGCATGCCCGAAGGCATAGAAAAACCCCAATTTGTTTGTTTTATTATTAATGTGCCGAAAGGAGGAAAACTAGTTTCAATGATAGTCTGTAGAACATTGGCCATGGATTTATCGCATCAATATAGTTGAATCCAAAGGATAAGTGGTGTGCAACTAATTGCTTGGAGTCGATGTTAGTAATGCAGATTGTCAAGTTGGTGCTGGTGTTTTTTTGTTGTAGAGCAGTTACCCTCCTAGTGAGATCAGCTGTTGTTTGAAGCACTTAAAAGCAAAATATGGTTGTATCCAGATATTTATATACACTGTATACAAAGTCACATACTATTTTTGTTTTTCTTTTACTGTCGGACAATAAATTAGAAAAAAAACGTTTCTTGTTATTTCTGTTGGGATTGAATTTTATGTCCAACAGTATGAAAGAAAGGCTATGTCTTTGAGATAGTCTTAGCACACAGCATGTGCAGACATCTGGTTTCAGCTGTATCTGTGAACTTCAATGTGCCGTTGTGCCTTCTAAACAATACGTAGAATGTAAACCAGCCTCACACCTCCCTATATGTTTACTGAAACACGTTACAGGCCACAGGCTGATCCTTTAAATTACCTCTGCTCCTTTGTGTGTTGTCGCTTGTTTTTGCCACAGGTCGAGGTCTATTAGTGGAGCCTCTTCTGGCCTCTCCACCAGCCCCCTCAGCAGCCCACGGGTAAGTCATAAAGCTCAGACACAATCACTCACACACTCTGTAACACACTCATACTGGTAAACGACCATCCAGCTACTGCTGAAACCACCTTATTGGTGTTGTGTTATTGTTCAATTTGTCTGCAAATAAAGTAAAGTAGTCTTTTCTATTGTATACACTGTATACCATATTCATACCCTTCAAACTTTTTAATACTTTTTTACATCACAACAACAAAGATTCCTTTTAATAGGTGGTATACAAATACGTTTTGCAATGCTATGTATATTTTTTGGGGGACAACTGGTCACTGCATTATTGTTAAAATGCACCCACCTTGACACTTTAATGTTAAATATTCTAAAGATACACTGTTTAAAAAAATCGTTATTAATCCAATATTGCATTTTAATTAATTTACCTTAGGCTTTGAATTAAATTATTAGATGTCCAACAAAGTAAGGATTCCCAATATAAGTGAAAGTATAACTCCCAGAGTGGATAGCACAACAAACTTTCACCAACCCTGAAGCCTCTTATCCATCCTCTCAATCCTATATACTTACATTATCCCAGCTTCTGTTTTCTCTATTCCATTCTCTTCAGAAATCCACATATAAGAATGCTTTAGAAAATCCAACTGTCCTTGCTCAGAGCTGGGGAGCATGTGGTAAACTTTTCCAGTTGGCTAACCTTACAAGACTCGAGATTATCCAGGATCCAAAGACAACCCCCTTTACACAGACACACACACCACACGGGTTCTTTGAGGTTGATCTGAAAGGGAAATTGATTTCTCAGATGTACCGAACACCAGGATTGTGCTCGCCACAGGAGACTCTATTTGGAGTTATTTCTGGAAAAAGGGGTTGGTGTCCAAGGCAAATACTGGAGTTTTGTCTCTTTGGTCTCTGCATTAAAAGTCAAATGGATCAATAAAGCTATTAGGAACCTA
Organism: Xiphophorus hellerii; assembly: GCF_003331165.1. Taxonomy (NCBI): domain Eukaryota; kingdom Metazoa; phylum Chordata; class Actinopteri; order Cyprinodontiformes; family Poeciliidae; genus Xiphophorus; species Xiphophorus hellerii. Next base: position 16,301,291 of record NC_045673.1, read on the forward strand.
GAGATCCTGCAGTACAGACTCTACCTTCCATTTATTGTTGAGTCAGTCCACACTGTGTTCACAGCTGGTCTTATGTCTTTTGCATCTATCTGTGTTTGCTTGTTTTTTTTCTGCTGTCAGATCCTCTTTTGTTTTCCACAAGAGAAGCCAGTCTTATGTCTTGTTTGGACTGTACTTCACATTAGTTGTATTTTTCCCATGTCAGTTTAATTCTGTCTTTCACTGTCACTGTTTCATGTCATGATTATTTTTTGTTTTGTCTTGTAAATTTTCTATTTTTCCTCCTACTATTCCCTCCTCACCTTTGTGTGGTTGGTGGTTATGTGTGTTTCCATGCATCCCCATGAGTTTTTTTTTTTTCATCCACCTGTTCTTCCTCTTGGCTGTGTTGTGCTTTGTGTCCTCACATTGCTTGTTCTGACTCCAGCCAATCAGAAAGTTCTGCGTACCACCTCAGTCCCCTGACTTGTCTGAGTCCCCTAACACCAGCCCGTGTCCTTCCCCTGAACCCTGTCCAAATCGCACAGGCCCACGCATCTCCACACCTAACACCCTGGCTCCAAACAGTGAACCACTGCCTGGAGCCCTCAACAAGACACAGACACTCCCAGCTAAGCCCAAAGTTGCCCCAAAGCCTCTGCAAGCCACTCGATCAAATCCCCTTCCAGAAACCTCCCCTGATCCAGCACCTGCTGCCAAATCAGAACCCTCAACTCCCTGCCAGTTGCCATCACAGCCCCCCTCTGCCTCCGTGCCTCCCACTCCTACTTCTCCATCCTTACCTACTCCTTTTGCCTCTTCCATCTCTAGTACTCCCATCCCAAGCAGCCCCCAGGTACGCCGCTCTCATTATGCTGCCAACCCCCAACTCTCTGTGCCCTTCAGTCCGGTCACACCCATGTCACCCATCCGGCTACACCACTTTCACCCTGTGGTGCCTGTTCCTTCTCCATTTACTGACCACCCACCCAAATCTATCCCCCTCATACAGGTTACCCCTCACCCTTCCCCTCGAGGCAGCCCCCTCCCAACCCCAAAAGGCACTCCAGTGCACACTCCCAAGGACAGTCCTGCAGGAACTCCAACTCCCACACCGCCCCCAAGCCCATCCATTGGAGGTATGCCTTGGAGGACGCGCCTTAACTCTATCAAAAACAGCTTCCTCGGCTCACCACGCTTCCATCGCAGGAAACTCCAAGGTACTTGCATTCCAGTTGAATTAATATTTCCTGCAAACACTGAACTAGAACCGCATCAGTCAGCATTTTGCTTCTGATTTCTGATCTCTGGTTTGTGTACACTTTGACCTGCCTATTTCAACTGATTGTGGCTTCTGTGTAAGGTTTACAGTTTAAGAAGATAAAAGGATCACTGTAAAGCCGTGTTTTATTATTTTAGAATGAAGACAAAATGGTGTGAAGTTGACATCTCAGTATCTTTAATTGGCTATAAGTGTGGCTAGCTGAAACAGTGATTCCTACACAGCAGTGTGGATTCTTTTGAGAAGATACATTCTTACCTAACTCTGAGATTTAAAAAGGCTGTCAACATGTCCTAATGAAAAGCATTGCATAACACAAACTGAAAATTTAAAAGTACAAACCAGGGAACCTTTCTTGGTATGTTTAGCCTTCCCATCATCTCTTAAAAGTCTTTCTTTTTTTCACTCTCTTGCATCCTGATTAAACTGCAGACCTGTGTTGTGTCATTTTAAAATGTATCTTAGATCTGTGTGTGTTGGATGTAGTGTTGCTTATGAAAATATCAAAATTTGGATTTTTCCAACTGGCCAATAACTAGTCGAGACTGATTCGGCTGAAAATTGTACTTCCAACCAATGTCATAGTTAAATGTCTGAAAGGCTCACATTAATTTGATTAACTCTGATTACTCTGTCTCCATTGCTTCCGTAGTTCCTACGCAAGAGGAGATGTCCAGCCTCACACCAGAGTCTTCCCCAGAGTAAGTGGAAACTTGCTGACATAACTATGCATGATCTGCAATCATTCTGATGCTTGGAATCATTCTGCAATCATTCTAAGCATCAAACCTATGCTTAGGTTTGATAGCATAGTCATTTGAAAATGTAGCATCTACAAATATTTCATGTCTGCCTGCATTTTTTTATGCTTGCTTAGATTGGTGTGATGACCTCAGGTCCTTGTTAGGTTAGACATGTTTCACGGTAGCAGGAGTTAGTGGGTTTAAGGATGCGTGGTGGAAATGGTTGGGGTGTAAGCTCATGTGAAGTTCCAAACTCCTGTGACCATGATTACTAGTTATGGCTGCTGTATAGTTTCCTCACGTGCACCTGCCTAGAAAGAAAATATTAACTGTACATATGAGTAGGAAAGACTCAGCTGTCTTTCATGCCAAATATCTTGGCATAATTTTATGGTAGCTGTCCTTTTTGCTTATTTTGTTTTTAAACTCCATTGTAGACCAAGGCGGGTATCATTTTTTCTGGATGAACAACACATTTGAGGTTACTAAGGTGACTAAACACACACACCAAGTGTTGTTTTCAGACAGGGTAAGAAAATTACTCTGTCGTAATGAAAGTGTTCTAAAACATCAAAGTTCTGAAACTCACCTAATGAGACAGTGAAAAGTATTCCTGCAGACATGAATGCCTCAACACATATACAGTAGGTAGTTATGGGGTGTTTTCTTTTTACCAGTGTCTTTCTAGAGGATGTTGTCATTTCCAAAGGACAGGTGAAGATGAACTCTTATGTCTTGCTGCTTACTTAAGGCGGTACAATGGATTTGTACAACATGTGAATCCATACTGTGGAGAAAGTTTGTGTTTTTACCAGTGTGGAGAATTCTTTTTTTTCTCTCTTCATTTGCATCCTGATTGAACTGCAGATATGTGTCATTATGCCATTTTAAAATGTGTTTTAGATATGTGTGTGTTTAGTTGTAGTGTCCATTATGACTCACTACAATATGGACTTTTTGATTTTCCAAATGGCCAAATACCAGTCAGGCTGATCCAGCTAAAAATTGGACCAGTCCTTAACATTAAGGCATAGAGAAGACAAATGCTCTCTTAGCATTTGCAGATAACTTGTAAATGCACATAGCTGCATTTACAAGTTATTTACAGTTACAAGTTTGTCCCAGAGCACTTGCTTTAGGTGAGCATTTGGCCTGGACCAATGCTCCAGGCCAAATGGAGCATTGGATCTGGGATGGAGTCTCTTTTTTTCAGTGGATCATTACAGGTTTGGGTTACGGTGATGGGGATGTTTAATAGCCATGTGTTCCTTTTAGACTTTAATTGTGTTAGCCAAAACGAGTAACAAAAGTGTGTGAATAGCCAATAAAGCCCCAAGTCTGCCAGCTTGGAGTTTCTCCCACACGATGAAACAGCTCAGGCTTTCTCTGAAGATGAGCTGAATTCAAACACAGTTTGCCATTTTAAAACTTGAAACTGCTATTTAAAACATGAAGTGTTTTCTTAATGGCTTCTACTACCACATATTGAAAAAAGAAAAACTAAAATGACTAAAATGTTTTCTTCAGGAATTGCATATTTTTATTTTTGCCTCTGTTACTTATCGACTTATGTGACTTATTCCAAATTTTCTCATGGCTCATCACATGACATGGCAACTTAGAGATCTTTGAACTGCAATTGGTCTTAGAAAAAAAAGTATTCAATATTGGGAATTCACATTTTTTTTAATTAATTGGAAAAGAAGGCCTGAGGAATACTACAGGTAGGTATTGTACTTAAATCAACGCACACCAGATGCCCACAGATAACTTTCATGTCCGCCAGGCTCCTTCGCAGCTCAGTTGAAAGGAGTTGACAGGGAGGAAAATGGCATAGTGTGCAGTTTCTGCTTATATGAAACACATTTGATAGTAGAAGTAGCAATGGAAAAATGAAATATGAAAGGGAACAATATTCATTAATTTTGAATCCGAGAATTGTACAATGCTGTTTGTCAGATGATGAGCTGTAATCACTTAATTTTCTTCCTTTTAGACTTGCCAAAAAATCCTGGTTTGGTAACTTCATCAACCTGGAAAAAGAAGAGCAGATCTTTATTGTCATCAAAGACAAGCCTCTCAGCTCCATTAAGGCAGACATTGTTCAAGCCTTCCTTTCGGTAAGATCAGTCTTTGACTCTGCTTCCTACATCTATATGTGCATATGGTGAGGTCTTGATGTTTGTTTTCTAACATGGCTTCTTTTTATGTGTTCATTCAGTGGACTGTTTGTATTTTACTATGGACTCTGTTGAGGTCAATAGAAATAACACACATTGATCATTAACATATAGATGCCTTTGCCTCTACATTGTCAGCAGTGGGCTTACGAGCAAATTGTAAAGATAAGGTTGTAGATTGCATCTGGGTTTTAGTTTTATAATGCTGTGGATGTACATTTTGGGACCAACATCAATGAGTTCAGAACCAGTTTGACCAAACACGCAACTGCGGTAGTTGATATTCAGTCAACATAATTGAACAGAACCCATCCTCACCCCAGTTAAATTTAACAAAGTCTAAGTAAATGCAGCTATGCCGCTGCAGGTCAATGTCAGATCTGTTTCCCCTTCCCTGAAGGCAGTTATTTTCTCCTCTGGGTTACGCAAGCTGGTGTTCCAGACAGGAGATTGGCACCTGAATCAGTGGAATTATACCTCAGAGCACACTCACATTAATGGAATGTCAAAGCCTCCTCAGCACTGTGGCAAAACGTGACAATTTCAGAGCTCACCTGTTCGTTGGGCATAGAAATTCATTTTGGTAGGGAGAGGGCCATGTTTTGGATGACTCCAGATTATATTAGCTTAAGTCTCTCTGGCACACATGGCTACTCCCTGAGGCATTAATCTTCTTAGAGTTTCAACTGGGGCTCATGGTATGTGGAGGGTATTTTAATGAGGGCTCATTCACCCTGTCATTTGTATGGTTGGGCAGCAGAAGATGATATCACTCCTTTTCTATTTATTATCACATTACCTGCAATTGTTAGCTACCTATTTTTAATCTCAACTGTACATCTTTGTCGTTTTTTGGGGGTTTTTTTTTTTGTCTTTTTCTCCCAGATTCCCAGCCTGAGCCACAGCGTCATCTCTCAAACAAGTTTCCGGGCAGAGTACAAGTCCACCGCCGGCCCCACAGTCTTCCAGAAGCCGGTCAAGTTTCAGGTGGACATCACCTACACAGAGAGCACAGCTGCCACAAAAGAGAACGGCATCTATTCAGTTACTTTTACCCTGCTCTCAGGTGAGGACTTTTCTGCACCCATAAAATGTATCTCCTATGAATAGAAACTGATCTAATCTCAAATCACAGTGCTATGTAGGCACTGTTTGCATTTCCAACATAAGTTTGCACAATTCTAGCAGATGCAAACTTTTAACCCTTTTATTGCTTTTCCAAGTTAATCATGGTCAACAAAATTTGACAACAGTTTCTGGAAACTCCATTCACTGGCTAATCGATATTCCTGTCTGCCTGCTGCAGCTTGAAGGCCAAAAAAGGTAATTCAAAAGTTCAAGTTGGGAGATGGATATGAAAAAGTCTTTAAGGCATCCCCTATAGGTCAGTTAAATCCATCCGAAAAAAATGGAAGGAATTTGGCACATGTGCAGATCTTTTAGATCAGGCTAACTGAGTGAGCATCCAAGATGTGACTACAGAGAGAGACTACCAGGTCCTTCAGTGTAAGCTACCTGTTGTGTGTTGTCACACTTGTGACTGAACTGAAGGAGTTACAAGCTTCAGGAGCTGAAATGGGAAAGACTCTTTACACAACTTTTCCCCAGGATCTTCATCAGTACAAAGTTTTATGAGAGAATGGCAATGAGAAAAAAATCACCGGTACATGAAATTCATATTAAGGCTCGACTAGAGCCTGTGGAGTCATACATACTAGTAGGGTATTCTTAAATAACCTATTTTCTCCCACATCTTTAGGCTTCTAAAAATCTAGGTTTCCAAATCAAAATTTGTGAAATTTGTAACTCTGCCACTTACACTTCAAGTAGAATGCTTTCATGCTATAAACTAATGGCATAAAATTTGACTTTTTTAAAGTACCAAATACATAAAACTAAAATGTATTCTTTTTTTGGAGGGGGCTGTTTTCAAACTTTCTGCCAAAATGAGCAACTGCCTGAGAGTTTCTTGGAGTTTCTGCCGCCCCGAGTGCTCGATAAGATTTTCTTCTTACCTCCCTAAGCGTAACGAAACGAGGTCTGGCAATGCAAGATTACATACGGAGCAGCCATGTGTGAATGCTTAGTTGTGCAGAAACGGATGTACGCTTCCTTTCACTCCCTTTAGTCTCTTTCACTCAATCAAGTACAACTACAGTAGTTTGATTCTCAGAGCTGTGGCTCAGCAAAGGAGATGGAATCTTTCACCTTGATGAGTAGGGGTTCATTTACCAGCCATGCCATGTGTGATTGCAATCTTATGAAAAACACAGAAACTAGAAAAAACTAAAGATGTATTTGGATAGTTTAATGGTGGGAATACATTTTAATTGCAAAGGAAGAATTGGATGGATAGGTTTGCATTACAATGAATTTCTGTTAATCAAAAAGATATAATCGATATATAGGCTCAAATATTTCCCTTTCAAGGTAGAATAAATGCCTCTTTAGCAGATCAGTCTAAACATGTTTTGTATCAAACATGATGAATCAAACATATTTAAATTGGTTGATTTTCTGGTTACAGGCTCTACTTTTAGCCATAATTCATACATTTTCAGTAGTTTTAAGGTCTTTACCCTCCCAGTAGTTTATTATTAGTCTTCAGTTTCTTTCTTTTAAACTTCCTACTCCATATGAGCAGGTAGCCTGTTGCAGCAGCTTCCACTCATTCCTGGTGAATCTTTTAAGATTTAATTTTTCAACAAGTTACGTGTATTTGTCCTAACTTCCCCCACTGTGGGACAATAAAAGTTTTTTTTACTATATCTATCCAATCAATGTGAGTTTTGATGTGTGTTTGACACTGTGACACAACTCCATTTATAGCTTATGCACCCAATTCTTGCTATAAAAACTCACTGAAATTGTGTTATCATTCCACCCTATTAAAATAAGCTTTCAAAACAATAATGAAAAGCCCAAATAATCCCCATAAAGCATCTAATCTCTGACTGCTCCTGTTCGCTAAATATATGGGCTAACTTCCATCAAGTACAACTGAATGTCACTCTTAATTAGCTATTGTCTTCTAGCCTAAAACTGTCCCTTACAATGCCAGTTAAGCTAGTGGAGTACTCATGGCACTATCAGTCCTGATAAACATAATTAAATCATAGGTTTCAGATCATCACAACATACAAGTCCAACTGCATGGATATTTATAAGAGAGAGGAGCAGACTGTAGCAGTAGTTTCTTTGTACTGGAACAAAGCAAGTCGATTTCATTCCAACTTGCTCTATACAATGGGATTTTGCAACTCCATATATTCCTCGTTTTGTCATTCTACATCTATGTCTTGTGGCTCAAACAATTGACATGCTGTTAATATTGAATCCTAACTCAAATGAAAACACATTTTGACTCGTCATTGCTTGGAAACCACAGGTGTATTCATGATAGCTACATGTCACTCAGAAAGGTGCTTCTTTTATGCTTTTCTGTTCACTATGATTTCCTACTGTAGTGAGTGACGGAGCTGAACCAGAGTTTATTTATGAACTCCAGTTGTACTTCCACCTTTGCAAATACTTTCAGGTTGATTAAGCTAATATTTTCCGTTTTTGTGTGCAGGTCCAAGCCGACGTTTTAAGCGAGTAGTTGAGACGATTCAGAGCCAGTTGTTAAGCACACATGATCAGCCTGGGGTCCAACAACTCTCTGGTGAGTGAAAATGTTCATTTCAGATGAAGAAATACCTTTTTTCCCAAACCTCCTTCCCAAATTCCCCCCCTACCACCTCATCATTCTATGCCACCCCTTAACAAACCACTCATATCTGAAGCCAAGATAGATCTTGCCCTTCTTTTTGCTCTTGTAGTCTGCTTCTTCAAACGGCTTCCTTGGCTATGCCTGTGCCTCACTGACTTTAAGGGGGATGGGGTTGCTCTCAAGCGCTGACTGCAGGCCAAAGTATTTTTACGTTGTATGGAAGATTAAAGATTTAAACAGAGGTAGATTAAGTTGATTGGCATTGGGTTACTCCTGGTTATTCCTATTTTATAGACTCATCATCCATGCCTGCTGCCATGGCAACACTGCTGTGCCTCAACACACTTCCAGAATTCACAGAGCAGCATGCCTGATAAGTGCCTCTGTCTTTTATGATGTTTTAGTGCATTCAAATAAGACACCCTGCCGGTCTCTTTCATATTGGCCTCTTTTGGTGTCTTAAGGCTTTAAATAACCTGGTGACAATCTGTTTATTACCTCCTTTGTGTCAATAGTTTCAAGGCTGCTACAGTCTGTTGTTTCTCAACAGTGTCTATATTAAGTTCTTCTAATGCATGGAGTGAAAGATGAAGAGAACAGAAAAAAAGTCACAGGAATCTTATTTTTCTTCTACTCTATGTATGTTTTGTCTTGTGAGTCACATCTGTTTGTGTTATTTATTTTGCAATACCCCCATCTTCTGGTCAGCAGTGAAACTACAGATAAACTGGCGTTAATCAGCTAGAAAGTACCTTTTTTTCTCTCAAATAACAGTTTCATCTCGTGTAAAATATAAAAATGTTGGACACATCCTACTCCACTTTGATACTTAGTAGATATTTGCTCTATAACCCACTACATTTGTCAGAAGTGAACTCTTTTTTGCATTGAGCCTTTTATTCATTTTTAGTGATTCCAGTTCTCATAAGTAATGGAGAATATTTAACAATTTGCTGTCAGTGCTATACTACAATATATATAAAAAAACAAAAACTTAAGCTTACCAGTTGCTGACCTTTAGAATTGTTTAGCTCATTACCAGACTGAGTTGTTAGAAGGGTCGCATTAGGTTACATTACATTGGACTAGGTTATGATGACTGTAGGTTGCCACACAATGAATAGAAATGAAAGCAGTTTTTGTTCCACAGTAATAACATCCACAATCATGCACGTTGTGGTCAGACTGTCCTGATAGCACTAAGGTACAGGGAGTTCACTCAGTTTTCAAACTAAGCTTTACTCAGGGCCTGTCAAAATATGACAGATTTAAGCCAAATCTGGCACATTCTCAAGTCAACATGCAGAGGCATTCTGGCAAAAACACAGAGCAAATGATAATCCTTGTTAATTATATTTATTTGACTTACAGACAGTTTTCAAACAACAGGTTCCCCTTTTGCAGAATAGTTTGTTAAATACATGTGCAAATACATTAAATATGTTGCCAGCATATGATCTCTTGTTTCTTACAAATAGCAGCTCAATGGCTGCTCACAAAATGTGTGTTTTTACTGAAACATTCCAAAGATATGACACAGTAATTAAAGACCATGACTATGCTTCCTTCATTTCTAATGTTTGGGGTTCCTATGGCAGTTGCTGAAATAGTCTTTCTATAGAAAAAAAATCCTACATACACTTTTTTCCTACTTAGTATGTAGCCCTAAGTGTGTTGACTCATTTACATATTAAAAAATTGCACAGACATCAAAGTTTTAATACATCATTGAATAGAGCTTATCAGAATATTGACAATTATAAGTTGCGTTACTTCGAAGAGCTGTTGGTTGTGATGTTGATTTAGTTGGTCAAGTATTGCAAATACGTGTCTAACTTTGAAATCAAGTGATCAAAGCTTTTGGGAAAAAAAAATACTAAAATGATTGCACTACATGTGGTTCACTTGAGCCTGGAAGCCCCTGTAGACAACATGTGTCATCTTTCTCAGTATACTTAGATTGACTCTGGAAATTGGTTCTTGATTGAGTAAACTCTCAACAGTTTGGGTGAGCAAATGGGATGAAGACACTGAACTGTTTTTGTCATTTGTTGTTGACTTTTTATTGAACCTTTTTGGTAATTTATCCTAATGGTTCTGTTTGAATAAAACAGCTGACCAGACTATTGATAGGATTTAGGCCTATGGTTTATACAGTTCACAGTTCTTAAAAACCATTTAGACTTCTATACGAACATTAATCTTGGATACAACAAATGCAATATATTTTAATTTACTGTACTATAACATACAGTGCCTGTCAGAAGTGTACTCTCATTTGTCATTGGCATAAGTGGTCTAACAACTTTTCCGTGGAATGATTGTCTTTGGTCACAGAATACTCCTTTGCTCTCTCCATCTAGCATTGGTCCCCATTGTCCTCCAGTGAACCCTGTTCTTCCTATATTTTCCCGCATTTGTGTGCCTACTGTATATTGGACACTGAATAACTTATTTGACATAATCAACCAACTTTTTTCAGATGAGAAGAATGGCCAGGTGCCCCACCCTTTCGGCATGCCCTCCAAGCACTGCCCCTCTCCCATGCACGTCCGGAGACACGAATCAGAAAACAATGATACCAAATTTCCAACTGCAGGCCGAGACAGAGCCAAGCTGTCAGTGGCATCTGTGGGGACACAGGAAGAGACCTTAGCCTGAGACATTTTATAGATGAACCGATGCAAATCCGAACCAAGCGCAAAGACAACATCTAGTTTGCAGACATTATTAGAGTAAACTTTCTTTATGCAAAAAAATACACCACAGCTCCAGAACACATAAATAAAATGCTGCCACTCTCAGATTTTTCATTTCTCTACAGTTTCCATCATCATTAACACTTCCTCTCCCCGACCCACCTATCAAACCCCCCTATGTCCCATGCTTATTTGTGTCCCTTTCTGCTGCTAACTTCTGTAATGTCCTGACTTGTTTTTGACACCAGGAATTATCCAGAAAACCTATTAAAGTCCCTCCTCCTGCTCCATGTTCCACTTGCCCTCCAACAACTACCCCAATCCACCCCCTTCAAATGTGCCAAGAGTGGAGGACTCCTCTTCAAGGGGTGCCGAAAAAAGACTTTCTCCTTCGACTTCACCCCAACTCCACCTTTGGCATCCATCAGTAGAAAGTAGATGAAAGTCCTTTTAGTATTTCTTCCATAATCTTTCAAGCACACACCTGCAATCATACTCTCCAATCATCAAATGGCTCATCTTCTTTTTTTTAAGGGATTATTTTTATCCTATTGAAAATAAAGCACCAGTCAAAACACTCAAGGTACAGTATACAAAAAAAATATGGACAAAACACTCTGGGATGTACCTATGTTGATGAAAAACATAAAATAAACCTACAAAAGACTTACAGAAATGTGAGGAGGAGCAAAGAGAGAGCGTTGTTGCTGAAGTCCAAACAGCCAACACAGGCGCTTGCCGGATTGTATCCGTTTGCTTTGTATTGTACTTTCTTTGTGATGAACTGGGTTTGAATTTTAATTTTTATTAGACTTGATACAACTGCTGCAAAATGGACTGAAATCGTGATTTCAGAGAGGACGTGGGTGTCAGCAAAACAGGCAACGGGGAAATGGGGGAGATAAAATGAAAGTATTGGGGGGAGGGTACAGGGAGGGTTATGTGGGTATTTAAAATGAATGATCTATTCTCTTGTACAGACTGAAAGCATTTTTAATGTAAAAAAAATGAAATGTCTAGTTGTGACACTGTTAGATATCATAGAAACAGGCTGTTGAAGCTACGCCTGCATCATTCTGTCATTTTAAATTCTGTGTATTTTTGTTACATGATTATCGCTGTCCTTGTTTGATCGACCTGGAAATTATCCAAACATTCCCTGTTCTCTGCAGCACTTTCTTTGATTTTCCATTTGTACCTCTCTCTTAGTCTCAAATACCAGCAGTAGGAGTAGAGGAACAAAAAAAAAATGTGATAAATGCAATTGTGAATATTTTTGTATTGTTGTCCTTATTTATTCATATTTGTTCATCTCACTGTTTAATTCCTAATTTATTATAACTTGGCTATTTATATGGACGAAGCTGTTAGGTCAGTTGAATGTTATTTACTACCCTCTTGTGTGTTGGTAAATGGGACATTTAAAGAAAAAAAAAGCTGAACTTTATTTTATTTTATTTGTTTTTGTTTCACTTTAAACAGAAATATGTGAACTTTGACAAATTTCTTTATTTCCAGACCTCATTGAAGAGGAAACAAGAACTTGTTGGAGCTCTGGAAAAAGAATGGTTTTACCAGTAATTTAAGAATGTAGACTTAGCCTCTTTTGGAAGAGGGAACATGCTCTTCTATTGATATTTGTCAGTTTCATAATATTGTGCATTGTATGCCAGGCCTGAGGAGGAGAATTTGTCAGATCGTGATCTGCTTCTTCTCTTTGTAAATAGACAGACAAGCTGTGGGGGTTGATTGTCTTCTCAACCATGCTGGGGATTCCTGCTCTATGCTTTTAGCTTGTATTGCTGTGTGCATGTCAAACATGAGCTTTTCTTTGCATGGCTTTAGTGTTTAATGTTCCACGCCAAACTCACCCCTTCTATCAGCCTTCATTAATTTTTCCCTCAACAGTACTGTGTTTAAAAGTTGAAATTCCCTTCTCTCTGCTTTTAATTCTGGCCTTTTATTTTCTTACTCTCCTTTCAGTCCTGCTGACTTTATTTTCCTTCCTCCAGCTTGTGCACAAAGTTTTTAAATGATGCTTCCTTTACTATGTACCTCTCTGCGGAAAGCTCAGAGGTTTGGGCGTTCTGTGCCTGTCTGTTGAAGAGGCACAGGGAGGGAATACCAGTACTACAAAATCAAAGCAATACCTTTTATTCACCCTCCTCTTTGTTTACTACAATGGGAAGCTGACAGCACTGAGGACAAATTTTGGCCTGGATGGGTCTTTTCTTCTTTTTATTTATTTATTTATTTTTATTTTTCCTTTTTTTGTTGGACAGAGCAGGAACAAAACTTACTGATGTATTCCCCATTCTAAATAACTGTGAGCATTTTCAGTGCTGAAACAAATAAACTCATTCAGTTGGGGTGTGTGTGTTCTCCTTTCTCATATTGGTAAAGACAGGTCCATTCCTTTAAGAAAAAAAAACATATATATATACAGTATATATATATATATATATATATATATATGTATAAAAAATTTGGAATCAAGAATTAAGGGTACACTTAAACAACTCAATATAACTCCAAGTCAATCACACTTCTGTCAAACCAACCTCACCTGTTAGGAAACAGCACTGTGAATCTATTTCACCTGCCGCTTTGCAAATACAACAGGCAACAGGTGGTCATGAGAGGCAATTAGCCAGATGACCCTTTTAAAGGACGAATTTTGTAGATGGTGACTGCAGACCACTTGTCTGTTCTCATCCTTTCTGGCTGACATCTTGGTCACTTTTGTATGTTGTCAGTGTCCACATGCCAAGCGGTGTCATGGGACGGGAGTGTACAACTCGCTGCCAGATCCCTGCAAAATAACCTCCAGTAGGCCATTGTGTGTACGTTTCTGCTCAAATTGTCTGAATGTACTCCATGAGGGTGGTATGACGGTCCGACATCCATGAGTGGGGCCTGTTCTTACACCCCAACTCTCTGCAGAGTGGTTTGCATTTGTCAGAGAACACCCAGATTGGCGGTGTGTTCTCTTCACGGATGAGAGCAGGTACAGATGTGACAGTCTGGACACGCCATGGAGAATGCTGTGCTGTCCGCAACATGACCGGTTTGGCGGTGGGTCAGTAATGGTGTGGAGAGGTACAGTATGTCTTTGGAAGGACGCAATAACATCTGAGGTTGAGACCTTCAGACCCATTGTGAGACCACCTCTTGGTGCAGTGGGATCTGGGTTCCCGCGTGTTCCTCAGACCTGAATCCAATAAAGCACATTTGGGACAACATGTTTTGTTCCAACCACAAGCACCATTTTGCACTGCGGACTGTGCAGCAGTTGATTGATGCTTTAATCCAAATCTGGAAAGAGATCCCTCAGGAGAACACACACTACTAAGCCTCATTTGGACTTTTCTTGAGGAATTTCCACGGAAGTTGAATAAGCTTGCAATAGGATTTTCCACTTTCTTTTGAGTGTAATTTTAAATGCATACTACTGTGGGATAATATAGATGTACATTGATCATTTTTGCTATTTTGTTCTCGATGCTTTCAATTGAAATATTTGATTCATTGGGATCTAGAATGTTATTTTAGTGTTCCCTTTATTTAATTTTGACCTGTGTATCTCTTTTTCATAACCTTTCCTTTCTGGCTTTTTTATAGGGTATTTTTTATTTGTATTCTTAAAGGTTGGTGCATTTAAGAGACCACTGTTTTCAGGTAAGCCCACAAAGCCACGTATAAGTTGACAAAGTGAAGCAGGAGTTAAACCTTGATATGCCTCTTCAGATCATTATGGGTAACATAGTTTTTGTACCTTCCTGCATATTCAGGATATGCCCAAGGTATTATTTCAGTAGATTATACCCATGAGGAACCTGATCAGAAATCCGGACTTTATCAGACTTCTTTAATAGTGGATTCTTCTGCAAGCCCCCCTTGGATATGGAGTGTCACACTCTGTTTCCAGACTTATGTCCCCCCACTCCTCCCAATCTTATGATTCATATCTGATAAAAAGTGACATTCTGAATGTAAACAGACTGGTAAATCAACAAACTTCAACCATTTGTTTCTATTCATGTTGATATTTATGGTTTACAGTTAAGGACAATCCAGAATTTTGGGTGCTAAGGAGGTGTTGCATTTGCTCAGCTTGGTTTAATTATGCCCTTTCTGCATAGTTTTTATGTTCTCCTCGTTCATGTGTGGGTTCTCCGTTACTATGGCTTTCTCCCACAATACAAAAACATGACTTAGGTTAATTGGTCTGTAAACTGCCCTGTAGGGGTGAATGTGTGTGTGTTTCTTGATGACGGATGGGGGTCGGGGGTACCTGATGTATGAATATCAAGTTTAACTTTTAGATGTGCTGGTTTACCTTAACACAGCCTTGTAGAAATAAGAGCTCATTGATTCAAAATTAAGATTTTGTGGATTTTTTTTCCTTGCTGCTTTTCTTGTGAGAAAGCATTTGTTTGAATATGCATTTGCATTCCTCTTACAGGCTGTTGCAGCTGCTGCTTTCAGGTGAGTCCATACAACTACCATACTAAAAAAAGTTCCAGTCAAAGTCACAAGGTTTATTTCAGACAAAACATATTTTTCAAATCCTTCTGTTGTGGCTGTGTAAATATGGTAAACATCAAGATAAGCGTAATTACCCATTAGTATGCCTGCATAAACAGCTGAAGCATTTTTAAAATATTAATTAGCTTGGATTAAAATTGAAATAAAAGGGCATGCCTCATTAAATACTTTCACATCTTTTGTTCTCATTAAATAGAAAATGTCCATCCCACTTAGAAGTAAATGTCATTCTGGTCATACTTTAGTTAAAAAAAAAAAACAAAAAAAAACAATATAAAAGAGAACTTGCTTTTTAATATAAACATTTCCTTCACTACAGACTGGACTGAGCTTTCCTCCCACTCTGTATCTTCAGTCTATGGTTACTGTACATAGCTTCAGTCAAAACCCAGGAGTTGCTGCAAATTCCAGTCCTTTCATGATTTCCACTAGATGGCAGCAGTATTTTATTTTTGAAAGTTGCCTCTCCATTTAGGCTTCCTGAGCCTTAGAGAAAAAACAAAGCACAAACCACCCTTTTTGAAAAACTTACTGTTCGTCACAGTAACCGCCATCATGTAGTGCTTGGCACAAAATAACACTGTTCAGAGTCAACAACTGCCAAATCAGTCACTGTGCCCCACTGTACACAGTATTGCAGCATTTTCTCTGAAATGTGGTTCCTACAGAACCAAGCCACCTGTATTTACACAAAGCCTTCTTCTGCAACTTTCACACACTTGTTGCTTTTTGTCTTGTCTCATTGCAGCCGCTCACATCTTCAGACTTGAGATGAAATGTAAAGCGAGCGTAGACGCTGAGCCAGGATGGCCTCCAGCTCTTCCAGAGGTGAGTCACTGCGGCTGTGAGCCAGAGAAGAAGTGCAGTTACTCCCCTGTCGAGTGCAGTTGGTTCCTAGTAACAGGGTTCTGAAGCCGTCTTTTTCCAGCAGTGCCGGCATCTGCTGCAGGAAGAAACTTTCGCAACATGAACTCAGGTCCACCGAACCATTTGCCTGTTCAAGAAAAAAATAAAATAAATCATGTCTTAGCTGCTTACAAAATGTAGACTAGATTACAAAAGAGTAGCATAGCCTTCTCAAAACAGACATTACCTTGGCTGTCTTGTAGATGCTGACTGCATTGTCAAGGTTTATGTGCTTGGAGCAGATGAGCTCACAATGTCTTTGTAATGCCCCCAGCTGGAACTGATTAGCAGCCGACAAAAGCTGTAGGAAAAAATAAACAAACATAATTGTATACACTTTTCATAATCTTTTAGTTCATAAAACCACCTGGTTGTATCTGTAGTCGTAGTCTAGGCTTAAATTTATTTATTTTTGGCCAGTGGCATCCAGTTATAGAACAAAAAATTATAAGGAGCTAGATCAGTTTCACAAAGCTGCATGTGTTTGCATGTCCCCAGAAGCAGGAATACACAGAGCTGTTACTGCCTCCGGCTGATGAATATATCTCAGCAGTACCCAGAGATTTAAATCGCACTCATTAAAAACTTGCAAATATTTTTGAATTTTCCTGTACTTCAGAATACATATCTAATTTCAGTTCCTATAAGTATAACCTACATAAGTGAATGCTTTTTGATGATCTGCCATGACTAGATCAGGTTTAGGAGATATCAATTCTGGATCTAAGTTCGGTTCCTCCCAACAAGGTGGCATTTTGATAGTTGTTGATGGAATAAACAAGTCTATTTAGAATACAGATTGATTTGGTGCTTCGTTCTCCTCTTTTAGCAAGATAATACTGAATGAAAACATTTAGTCAATGAGTGTACAAATGAATTAACTTTCAAGTAAAACTGAATGTCCAACTTAATTTGAACTAAACTAAGGTTGAATGGTGAAAGAACACAGGCCATGAATTCACATTTCTTGTATTTATTTTGGCAAATGAGCCCAATTTCATGGAGTGAACTGGCATAAACTGGAGGAGCAAAAACATAAGTTTGATCATGTGCCTTTAGAAAATAGATTCATATGATCCACGTGTTCTAATGACCAGGTGTCTGTTCACCTAATATACCATAACATACTGTTCTGTGATCTCACAATGACTGTGTAGTAAAAATGTGGTTTTACATGAACATCTTTATCTCTCTGTGCAATTCAAGTCAATCTAATTAATATGATCTGAACCTTCAGTGCTGTTCTCACCTCCAGTAAGTCCTTCACATTTGTTTTCAGTGATTCTGTTCCTCCACAGTACAGGTAAGACATCATCATCTGTAGAGAGGTCAAATGTCTAGTTTAGCAACATTTCAGCATCACTATATCTAATTGTTTTGGCATGCGCAGGGAAAAGAGAGACTACACAGTAGAAAATAATTTCTTTCAAATGAAATTGTCAGATTAATGTTTTCTTTTGACTAAAGGAAACATTAGGACAGGAAGGCTGAAGGAATGTCAATAAGACACTTCTTGAAGCCATTGGACGTCAGTCTGGGGTTTATTTCATGTATAGCTCTTGTAGAGTCACGTCAAAGCGCCTGAATTACATCTAGGTCTGGTCTTTAACTGGATCTAGGAATTTATTTCTCATGGGATTTTCTTAGGCTCATTATTGTGCTCCAGGTTACAAATAGTGTTATTTCCCTTCAACATCCTCTGGTTTATGGTAGAATTAATGAATCTATGATAATCAGCTGGCCAGAGCAATGAATCTCCAAGCCCCATCATTTCCAGCTCTTCTTAAAAGTTGGTATGTGATTATTTTCTATTTCTGATTCAATTAAAAAGGATAGCAAGAAAATCAAACTGTGAATGTCTGTTCACCCAATAAATCATCAAAAACATTCTGGACAATGATCCTCCAATTACTTCCTGTTGTCTCCTTCATGGTTTGCACCAGTGGAAACATCCAGGTGTTGATTGTGTGATTCATGTAAAGCATAAAGTGTTTACTTTTTTTTTCCCAAAATTGCCATGTTTCCATTATTTTGTCAAATAATTTGCCAACTTTGGCAATTAAATGGAAATTCAGCTAATATTATGTACCACTGATGTGATTTTCAGAGATGATTATGAAAAATAATAAAAATAATCTCTGACTTTCCAGTATGATGAAAATCACATCAGTGGCTATGGACATATGGGAATTAACATAGGGACTGTATATTTTTTACAATTTTTTTTTGTTTTCAGTGCTAGAAATTAAAAGTCATAGGGTACCCTAATCTATATTTCAGGTTATTGTATCCTAGATATTTTTCATACCTGGAAAATATGGTACTTGACATCGCTGATCTCAATTTCTTTGCTGGGGCTTCCATCTGATCCAGAGGATGCCAGCAGAGATTTGAATCTAAAAGGAAAAAAAAAGTAGTTTTATCCATGTCCAATTAGGTTTTTCTCTAAAACCCTCAAGTAAATTAAATGCACTGAGAAATTGGTTGCTTTTAGCTTGATTGGCCCTCACAAGTACCAACTGGTCAGAAACCTAAAACATAAGCTCAACCAGGTAATATTGTTGACATCTCTTTGGTGTAGATGCTGTAACAGAGTTAAGCAACAATAAATGGAGCACAGCTATAAAAACAAATTCAAAAGAAAATAATTTTGACATGTTGGGATATGTCTGCAGTTCTTTCAAGTTACAACAGAGACTGTCAACGTATAATAGAGCTGAACAGTGTAGAGAAAAGTCAGAAATTCTCCGTTACTGGAATATGTCCAATTTGGAAATCTCAGTTAGGGGAAGTCTTTAACCACTAAAGCGTAGGTTCCCATTTGTGGTTTTCAGTGAACTGTCCTGCATATTTTATTTGTTTCCCTGCTGCTACACACATGGCTTAAATGAAGGGGTGATAAAACTGAGTTCTGATCTTTTAAAAAGCCTGACCTGCTGATTCAGATTTTGGCCGATACCATTTTTTCTTGTCTGAAATGTTGCTAAATAGAAAGTTGTTGAGATGGCAACAGTGGGGTAACTATAGTTAACTGTAAATGTGCAGACACGACCTGGTGGGCCAGTCTGTTGGTCAAACCTCTCTCACTGGAGAACAGAAGAGGGCCGTGGATGATTTTTAAGACTTTGCTAACCTTAACCCTTTGATAATTTCACTAAAACATGCAGGACATTAGGTCCCAAGGGCTACGGTTGGGAATCTCTACTCTAGGGAAGACAAACAGAGGCTACAGTTTTAGAAAAGTACTAAAAGGTTATTTTAAGGGCAGTTTCAAACTGAGCTCTTCGATCATTTTGTTCTTCCTTAAAAATAACTTTTACAGTGACTCCTTTCACAAATGTATTACATGTCAGTCAAGAAGGCAACAATAAAAGAAATTTGAATACATTTTGGCAGATGAAAACTCAAACAAAATTCTGCTAAAATTAATGTATATCTGCAAAATGAAGAGTGGTTGCACTTACTTGTCAGAAGCAGTTATCAGAAGGACTTTGTGTCCATAAAATGGTTTTCCCTCCACCAAAAATGTCACATCTGACATGTCTGGGTTGTTCAGAAAGAGTGGATCTGTAAAGATCAGATTAACAATATGTAAATGACTCAGATTTAAGCCCATCATATCTTAGTTTCAATGTAATAATAGTTTATTATATTTTTTGGCAGCATTGTTTAAAATTCATATTTTAGGACGGTGAACTACATTGATTCATACAGTCATTAATCAAAGCTTTCTCACCCAACTGAGCTGAAAGAGACGCCTTCATCTCAGGGATGGCTGGAAGTGGTGCTGAGCCAAAACAGTGACTAAAAATAGCTGCCAGCTGCTGTATAAGGGCATCGTTCTGAAAGAAAGAACAGAAGATCAGGATTATTTCTTATTCTGAAGACTGAAAAGTAGTAAACATGACAGGCTTCATGTTTGACAATACCTTGGTGGTTCGCAGGATAGTGAACATAAGGGGCAGGCCCGTGGTGACAAGTTCATCACAGTAGTCCTCTTCTCGGACTGTGGTAAACTCTCTGAGAAGAGAGAGGATGGCCCCCGTCTTGGACTGCTGATGGGCACAACGAAGAGATTCCAGCCACACATGTAGTTTCCATGGCACACCTAATTAAAGATAAGTTTTGTTTTAGAAGCATAAATAAACAAAAGTCCTGTTGTCTTATGGCTATCTGAAAGGTACCCATTGCATGAAGCTCCATTGTGACATCAAGATATCCGTGCTCAGCACTGTAGTAGCTAGCTTCTTGAAGAGCCTTCATCCTGGCCTTGCAGAGCTTGGGTATGTCTGCCTCCTGCAGTGCTGGACTGCCATTGGAAGGTGTTGGAAGATAAGGACACATCCCTGGAATTTCATTCTCCACTCCTTCTGCTAAGATCTCCTCCAGAGACAGGACATCCTCTTTGATCTGCTGGGGTTGAGTCAGTAGCTTTCTCAGCACGTTTCTGTTGGAGGAAGGAAACAACAAGCACTAAATCAGTTATCAGTGCTAAATGGTAAAACATACTTAAATTTCTGTGACCCTGTGATCTATGCGATTAGATAATCCATCACTCTTAGTGTGGAATGTGAAGTGTTGAGTCTACACAGAGTTCACATGAACACACAGCAAACAGGTGGAGAGGATCACTCTACCAGTTGGTTTTTAAAAACAAATTGACAACACAACCCCCTGCTCACTATGCACAATAGATACAATGCATCTTCACTCATAGTGAACTTAAAAATAAAGTTTCAGTTAAACAATATTACATATAAAATTAAAAAAAGACAGTTATTACAAAAATGTTATGACTTATGGCCTTCAGAAGGAGTCTAAGCCACAATAACTCATTACTAAAGACATTAGCTGATCAGAGAGCATTGTAAGTTGAGTGGACGGAAAAAAGTGTGGTAGGATAAAATATGAAAATACAAACAATTTTTAGTTTCTGTTTTGAATTGAAGTACTGAAAAAAAGTACTGTCTCAAAATGAAATGCGACAAACCTGTGTCCATGTGCAGCAGCATGACTGAAGCAGTTCATGTCTTCATAAAGAGATGAAGTAAGAGCATTTCCATCGTGGCTCCTTGATAAGGGGTCAGCGCCACGTCCCAGGAGCAAAGTCACCATCTCATAGTTACCTAAGAAACACATAAGCACCTATCAACTTCTAAACACATTTCATTAAAATCAACTAAAAACTTAGTGTTGAAATTTTAGTTTTTCTCCAATTACGTTATTTTTTCTTATATACTCAATGTTTACTTTCCTGAGATCAGTGTATCGCAGTTTACATTAGATTCATAAACCAGCAGCACATTCACATTAAGGCGTTTGCTCACTGTCACTGCAGCTATGTGTGGACCATGTGTCTTTTACTACACTGTATGGCTTTCAGATGATCCTGTGGAGGAATGTGGGCCAGAAGGGACTAAACTACTGCAGGCAGCATTTCTTTTTTCACCACACTTTCATTTTACACTCTAATTCCACTAATCCCTCCTTTCCCCTCCCACTACCCCTACACATTCACAACTTAGTGGTCTATGGGAAACGTACGTAGTACTGTGTGATATTGGATACCAATGAGTTATTAGATGTTTCACAAAAAGACAACAACCTTTCTCATTAATTTACCTTCTTACAGCTGTTTTGCATGTAGTGTATGAAAAAAATACTGGCAATGAATCAAATGAGAACACAAACATGTCCATGTTTTTGTTCTCATTTGTCATGCACATAGGCAGCACTCCAACATGAGCTATGCTTTGAGCTGAAGTGTCTGCGTTTACCCACCTGCTGCAGACGCCAGCTGCAACGGAGTGTCTGCTGTGGTCTCCTGACCATTTCGGACTGCTGCCCCCTCCACATTGGCTCCCGCATCCAACAGAAGCTGCAGACAAACGTCACATCCATTTGTTAAGCATGTCTTGAAAGTAGATTAAAAGGACACTAGTTTATAAACGAGGTATAGCAAAGTGGTTAATTGTGCTGATAACAGCACATGTGAGAAGATGTTTTTGTTCACCAAAAGCATAAATTTTTTGAAAATGTTTGTTTTTTTAAAAAAAATAGAGGTTGAATTTACAGCTCATAAAAGTTTGTTTTTTTATAGTACGAGGGAACACATTAACAGGTATTTTAACACTGTTTTGTCAGATCTATGGTTAGATAGACAGGTCTACAGCAAATGGTAAAAGTGGAAATTAGAATAGACTAAGAAAACACCATTCAGTGGAATTTTAATATAACACTAAGGATGCTAATATGTGTATATGTTGTACCTGCACTACAGGGATGTGTCCATGCAACACTGCGAAGGTGAGCGCTGTCCAGTGTCGACTGTCAGGATGTACAGAAGGATACTTTGGGGAGTACAATGGAACCTGCATATACAGAACAGATTAGAAAAGGATAAATTCTTTCAAGGCAAAGACTGGAAATGTTTACACGCATAATCAGAGTGGACTTTGGATGCTGTTTTTGCAAATACGTCTGTTGACAAATTGTTTGCAAATACATCATAAAGGTTGAGGACATCTGTTCTTTATTTACCGCCACATCAAGGTTGGCTCCAGCATCAATCAGCATCTGGACAAGGGCCTCATCTCCAGCTGCACAGGCATACATCAGAGGGGTCATACCCTGAATGACGAAAAGGAAAACTGCAAGATTAGGCAAAAAAGAAAGCCATTTTTTTTTATGCATGCAAGCTTTCCTGCCTTCAGGTGAAATTACTTTGAATTTGATGAAAACTGGTGTACTTTTATAAAGAAGCCCTGATCCACAGCTGATTTGTTCTTAACTTATCCACAAAAAGATAACATTTAAATCAGTGCATCTACATGCACTTGTATATGAATCCTAATTACTAAGTAATTAAGTGCTCATACCTGGTCATCCATGCTGTTGACCCCATCTGGCCTGAGCAGGTCAATAGCTTGACCAATGAGATCAGTGCGTCCACAATTGAGCATTCGAAAACCCAAGTCCAGGTTGAATTTATCTATGGCAGCTTTGGAGTCCAGACGCTTGAAGGAGCTAAAGCAACACTCCGGCCTTAAAAGGAATCAAGATTTATGCACCTTATTAAAGGAATCAAGATTTATACACCCTATTAAAAACCTTTTATAACCACCAAGTGGCTCATGCTGACCATATGTTAACATGAAATGTTTTTCTACAGAAATAAACTGTACGATAACACTATGCAGCCAGTGTGTAGTTACTGGTCTGCTTCTCACAGCCTCTGCTTTTTAAACATAAAGCTGAATCAGTTTACAAGTGCAAAGGTAAAAGACAATACATCCGGAGACATAGCTTTAAGGTTTTTATCTTCTGCTTTTTTTTTTTTTTTAGGTCAGACAAATTGAAGTATATATGAAATATTAATTGACTCAACAATAATTCAATTCATAAAAGGACAGCAGTTATCTGTTGATTTACTTCAGTTGTCTTGGTTCACAGTCAAGTCCAGGAAGGAGGAGCCTGGCGGTCTGTCTGACATCATCACTGTCCACCAACAGACTCTTGCGATGCTCGGCATGAACTATGGCCACTCTCATCCACTCCATCAAAGGCGGCAGCAGCATAAATGGCCTAAAAGAAAAGATCATTCATCTTTGTTGATCTTGAAATAATAATTAGTAGTCTTTAAAGCTGTGTTTGATTTCAAAGTCAAAAGCTTAGATGTGTACCAACCAGGCGTTCCGATAAAAAACTTTGAGTTTGAAGATTTTGTAGAAGATTACACAGATTTTGCAGAAATAAGGATGATTGTATTGTTGTAGCTATGTCTGTGACGTTCTTAAATGCATCTGGATTAAACACACCCTTTTGCTTTGTCTGTTTGTCTTCATCCTCCTCCGTCTGATTGAGCAAGAGATGATGTGGTCCTTAGTAATCCAATATCCAGCCAGTTATCTAGTGTTAAGCCTTTTTGTCTCCACCTTGCTTTGACCATATGTGCATAGAGTATGCTTGTGAACAATAGCGTTTTACCTGTGAATGGGATTGTTTGCTTTTGGTCCTTGAAGCCTCAGTGACATTTTGTTAATGGTTGCATGAACACTGCCATTGTGCTATCTTAAGTTACTGGCAACTGTCTTACTCCTGCTGTGATGTTTATTCTAAGTGAGCTTACATCTGTTCTGGTGTGATCCAGGGTTCAATGCAATTCATGAATACGCCTCCATTTGTATTCATGAACTGCATCGAACCCTGCATTGTGCAGCTGTAGCTAACAAGGACTGAAAGTCTTGCAGTATTATTAATTTTGAATATGACTGCTTAGATGACATCAAAATCTCTAAGCAAAGTGTAATATTTTGGTTTTAACTGACCTTTGGCAGATTTTTTCCTAAAATATCCAACAGATCAAAATGCATTTAAATACCTGCAGTTAGTCTGACATGAGCACTGAAGTCTTTTTTTAGATTTTCTGTCAAATGCTGTTTTGTCAGTAGCAGATCAGTCAGGAGGGGTCTCACCATCAGCCAGGCCTGACTGTGAACAAGCAGACTGGGAACTGATGAGCTCAAGAAGGAGGGAGGGGGTGTTAAGTGTAGCTGCTGGGTGCATATAATTAAGGTTTAAGTGTTTGGGAAACCGCTAGGAAGCAGGTGGGATATGTCAACGTGAGGCAAGGGGGTTGGGAGGCAGTCTGCCACTTTTTGGATAGTGCTGCAGGCATAGAGTGATAAGAATGCCATGTTTCTGAGGAGAGAAGGCCCTATAGGTTTGGGAATCAATGTTTATAGCTCTCTTAATGGGCTCCACTTAACACAAATTGGATTTTGCAGGTGGATGTATTTATTCATTTCTACATTTATTTTTTTCTTTTAAAAACAGCACTTGGAGTGCAAATTCTTTATTGTGTGGCTCTTTCCAGGCAAATTCTAAGCAAGTCAACTAAAACAAAACTGAACCATCTCCAATTTAACATACTTAGCTATTTGCACTTTGCACCCACTGCTCCAGAGATTTGACATTAAGATCTTTTACCAGTAAAAGATCTTAATGTATCTATTTAGAAATGCATGTTCAGCAGATGCAGCTCGTCTTCTCTTATAAGTACCCCCCATCTTTCTTTCCTCTTCCTCTCATTAAACTCTTCACATGACCGCTGCGCTAGGTTGTGCCCTTAAACCTGAAACAAAAACTGCAGCTTTGTCAGAGATTAGATTAACATCAAAGCCTTGATGGCAGTTAACACTGAAACTAGATAGCACCCACAGCTAGCCTTGTGACCCGACATGCTGAGAGCCAAGCTCTGATAGATGCAGATGATGGATTTACACAGACTAACATGTACAAACTTTCCCACACCTGCAAATATAAACATTGGCTTTGAATTATTGCACTTCGTCAATCATAAAAGAATGATTAGCTGAAATAATACGCAGGTGTTTTTACTTTTCATGCAGGACAGATTGGAGTTCAAACATTTGTTGATATATCCAGTAGGGACTAAAACCTAAAGCTTATTAATTTAAATATTTACATGCCATCTTCTCTTAATCAAATTAGTAGCAATATGACAGACAAGTTTAATCACTCATCTAAAAGCTACATACGATCTTCTTTTAATCTATATTTGAAAACAAGAATCATAAAATATATCTTATCAATTATATTTTATTAGTGCTCTAATCTACCCTTTAATAGTAAAGGAGTGTCTTTAGTCATTTGAACACAGGATGATTAATAATTTCTATTCAAACATTGTGCAAAATCAAGCATATGCTCAGACCAAAGTGTTTGCCCTTCTACGTTTCATGTAGTTTAATAGTTATCACATACAGCCATGCAGCAGCTTTATATGGGACCAAAACGAGTCAGCTCTTGTAGTAAAAGAGAATCTGCTGTTAGTCTCTCACCAGGCTCCCTATAACATTTGATGATGCGGCCCACACAGATTCTGGCAGTTTTGAGTTCCTGCCAAAGATTTTATAAAGTTTCCAATAGAGGGTGGGTCAAAGAGATCAAGAGGCCCTCTGTAGCAGAGAACTCTGCAGCATGAACAGACTTTACCATTGTAATCACTACCAGGTTTGCACTGCCATAGCCTACCACCTGAGTTGGCTTTGTAACATTTGCAGACTGTGTGCAGTGAAGAAGGGCAAGTTTCCCTCTAGCAGATGCTTTTAAAGAAAAACAGAATGTTCAAATGTTTAGAAAGAGGGCTATGGTTTTATTCTGCTCACATAAACCAGTGTGATATACATTCAACATTAAAAACATCTAAGGATTTTGAAGAAACGGCCAGGATAGGAAAAGAGAGGGGAAGTTTTACTGGTCTGTTTTCTTTGATGCTAATGAGAAGTCCACCTTAGCACACTTATACTGTGTATGTTCACTATTAAATGTATCAGAACCAGATGGTCTCATCTCTTTCCCCTTAAACACATGCATATGGTCTAAACACTACTAAGAGAAGATGATGCATCATAACTTTCTAATACTAAAATACCTCAATAATGTGGACAAAACTTACAAATAGAAATTATTTGCTAAATGTACACTAATTAACATTCTATTTTAATATGTGGGTGCTTTGGAAAAGTACCCACGCCTTAGATTTAAAGTCAATTAGTTAACCTTAACACAGAAAGAAAAACAGTACATCTTTTCCCAGACTCGAGGACAAATGCAGACATGGTGCAGGTCCTTATCGTTTACATTTATTAACCTTCTGAGAGATTTACACCGTGGCAAAATGAATCTGTTCATTCCAATTAGTATTTTAACACATTTTAAAACAGATGACTTTTTGGCAAGTTTATACTCCCTGTTGCCTGTTGAAATCAAACAGCAGAAAATATAATTTCTTTGACATTAAAGCTATAGTTTAAATATGAAAGTCATTTGCAAATAAAAGAGGCTTAAAATCCAATTGCAAAAATTATGTGCAAATATCCAGAGAGTGCAAATATTTTCCAACTGCCTTTCTAGATACTCTGTACTTAGAAATGTTTAACTAAACCTAACTTAGAGTGGAATTAAGGAGACAGAATTACAGAGCACACATGCTTCTTTAAATGCCTTAAATCACCACTGATCTGCCTAATTTACACCTCAGGGTGCTTTTAAGTCATCCTTCAACCCAACTTAACACCTGGGAGCATTTTCTCCTAGTAATTAACTTAAAAAATAACACTTAAATGACCAGAGGGCAATATGATTAGACATAGATTAAAAAATACGAGTTTCCAGTGGAAAAGCTACTGATTTAATTTTAGAACTAAAGCAGTAATTTCAGAGGTTTAAGGGTTTTTCTATTTGCTGTGGATAAAACTGTGGCTTTAGTTAGATCTCCGTTAAACTCATTACAAAACCTCTAATCTCTAATTCCACTAAGTAAATGTATGAAAAGAAAAATCTTGAAATAACATTTAAACCTCTTAAACCTTTTTTCACATTGTGGCACTTTACGTACAAACCTCAATGTATTTTTGTAGATTATTCTTTGTAAAATACCCAAGTGTAGTCAGATTGAATGGAGAGAAGGCAGATGGAAATTAAGAGCCAAGGTCTGGTATCAAGCATCATTGTTTTTTCCATTGATACTCTTATTTATGGCTTCTGTCAAATAATCTCAAGTTTTTTGCAAACCATAAACCAAAGATTATGGTTGTCTTCCGTAATTGGTCTGTAATTCTATCCATCTGCCCACTAGTTCTTCCCAGCTTTCCTTTCCTTGCTGAATAAAAGCATCCCATAGCATTACGCTACCACCATCATGTTTCACATATCAGACAGTGTACTCAGCGCAGCATTCGGTTTTCTCTACACACAGTGCTTTGATGTAGGCCAACAAGCTTAGCTTCAGAAGCATCTGATCAGGACTTCATCTCACATGTTTGCCAAGTTTTCTAAATATTTATTTTGAAACTGTTCTTAGTCTTTCACATAAAATAAAAATAAAAAATACATAGCATGATAAAATGTTGCAATACTCAAGGGTTCTTAGTGCTTTGGAAAGGAAATGTATGTGTGTAAAACTTAAATTTCAATCAAACCCCAAGTTTAATTTTGATATTTAATAGCATGTTACATCCTGGCAGAGTTCAGTCAGCCATGACTCCTACCTCTCTTTGCTAAGAGCCATGCGTGGGGGATCCAGGTTGGGATTCTCCATAGACTCCATTTGTGGGCAACGCAGGAAGTAGTAAAGGGTGTGGAGGGCGTCAGGCGACCAGGACACAGGCTGCTGGGCTCGGGCGTGACGGGCAGGGCTCTGTCCTGGACGCATTGAGCTGAGACGCTGCATGTGGTGCATGGCACGGGATACCAAGTCACCTGGAACAGAGCAAATACAACAACACTGAACATCAGATAAAACATTTGATCTAATTTCTCAATTCCTGGGAGATGTGCAAAATGCTGAGTAGTAGATAAAAAAGTATAATTGGAGTTAAGTGTTTAGACTCTGTGGTCTTCCAGTCAGACCGGATTTCCTCCTTTCCTGAACAACTTTCCTCCATGTCTTAAATGAACTCTGCCATTAGTAGCGTCATTATCAGTAAGCAAAGCCAGACAGCCAGTCTAAAACAGTCATTCATCTTTAATCACTGAGGGGGTTAATGGGAGTATAGACAGCTGATCACTGGCTCTAATGAACTGTTCAACTGTTTATTGCCAGAACAATTAGATCACTGGAGTCAGCATATAGATCTCAGTTTCAGTCATAAAAAAACAGATTTGTTATATAAAATCTACAATTTTATCTAAACTAGTCTTTATAAAAACATTTAAGAAAAAAAGCTCCATTATATAAACTTAGTGGGGAACGGTCAGCATTTAGGAAAGGCTTGCTTAGATAACAGGAGGGAGAAAAAAAAACAATCAGAAAAAAAGAACAGGAAAATGTGATAAACCTTCTACATACTGTTGGGAGACCACAGCCACTGTAAGAAAAGGACTAATCACACATCAGCATTACACAGGTTAAACTTGGGACAGAGTTACATTCATTTAAAATTATTATCCTCAGGTTAATGTTTAGGCACATGTTCGAAGGCACAACGAAGTTCTGTGTCCAAAGATGTAGAGTTCAGTTGTATGAGTGTGTGTTAGTCTATGCTAAGAAGTTCTTCTGGGTTCCACCATGGGGGTAAGGCTGGGTTATACTGACCAAAACAGACCTCATGTAAAGCTGAAGGGCCTCCTTTGTGCTAACCAGGACCAAATATCCCTCCAGGAGGGCTCACTGGAATTCCTGCACTACATGGAGAGCTTCTCTCTTAGATTCCAGTCTACATTTTCCCCCTCAACTTAAACTTAGCTCCAGACAGACATGAAATGCCAATTCTTGAATTATAGATTTCACCCAAAGTCTTGTAATAGCCACAAAGTCTTTTTTTTTTATGCACATTGATATACGTCATCTCTAGAATATTTTTGATGTATGCAGAATGTTTGTGTCTATGACAATATCAAGTGCAGAAATCTATCTCTACAGACGTTTCTCTGATTGGAACCAAAGATTTCAGACAGGCAAAGTGCCAAACCTGCCGTATTTCTGTTGTATGTATGTGAAGGGACATACACGTGTGTGTATGTTTTTTAGTGAATGTGTGTAGATGCCAGCCCTATCCAGATTTACCCCGTTTCACCCCACCAGAGAGAAGTGGCACAAAGAGGCCACTGAGTAGAAGTGAGAGAAAGAGCGTGTCTGTACTTTCTTAATGCCTCACTATAACGGCGGCAACGTATGAACGTGGCCTTGTGCTGCAGGAACAAATGACAGAGTGTTAGTTCATTTGGAGTAGGAAACTTATCCCTCACCAAAACTATCCTCCATCTCTTTTCCTCTCTCCCACCCCTAACAACATCAGTTTTCACCTTTCTACCTTTCAATCATTTTCCCGTAGAACCTTTACCCTCCATATAACTAAACCCTCTCCTATAAATCTATTTTGCTGCCTCAAGCTACACCCCCAAACAATATAATTTCCTCTCAATTATTAATAAGTCATATTTCTGCTCTTTATCACAACCAAATCCTTTGCAACCTACAGCTTACCCCCCTCCACCATCACTATGAATGCTTAATTTGCTTAGGCCTTCATAGTCCTTACTCACATGGAACTGTGCTACAAAGATTTTGTTTAAGATAGGTCAGATAAATAAAAAATTTATCTGAGACAAAGGTATCTCACTGTATTGCTCTTTTTGAGTAAAAGTGCTTAAATCGGGGTTTATAAAATCTCTATATGGTGTCCAAACTAAACCATGACCCAAGAAGGATCAAATATGGGGACAGTTTATTTGGCAAGTTAGTCTCAGAGGAGAAACACGAGCTGGATTCAAAATATTTATGTAATACATTATACCATAGCAACAGTATTTATAATGTTCTGGTTTTTTACTTTTGATTTGCTTAGATCAGTGCATTCTGAAAGTCAATTATGAACACAGTAGTACAATAATTTAGGATTGAGAATTTGTAAAGGGTTTTAAAATGTATGTTTTTATTCAAGGAAATTTGTCGTTTTGTGTGTCATTACCTAAACAACTTCCAGAATTTTTTTTAAACTTACATGCTAACTGCAAACAAAAAAAAAAAATATGTAGAAAGTCTGACAGGTGTAAAAGTGATTATTTTTACTCACTGAGCTCTGAGATGCTTCCCACACAAGTGGCCAGAAGAGATTGTTCCAGTGTTCTCAGCTCCAGCTGGGCGTAAGCATCCTCTCTACTGTCCACAGTCTGCTGGTTCTCTGTGTACGGACTGAAATGGGCTGGGAGTGACAAAACACCTACAGATGCAAAGACAAAAACTTTCATGTAATTTCATGTGATGGACCTCACAAAGAAGCAGACTATGTTCAAGAGGAAGGACAAACATTTTCAAAATTTAAACTGAATTCTGAAATTTATATTTAAGCAATTTTACTTTGGTACAACTAAATGTTCCTTAAAAGTCACAATAAGTAAAATATATAGATAAATAGTGTCCGCCTTTAATGTCAGTAACATGACAAAATGCTGAATTTGTAATCTTGCCAAAATGTAATTCACATTCCAAAGACAAGATAAAAAAAAACTCAGTGAAACTGAGGACATGCTTTCTTTCATGTTCATGGGGCAAATAGAAAATATGCATAGTAGCATTGAGCACAGAATGAAACAAATAGTTCTCTGAAAAGAATCCAATGCCAATATATTTCACATTGTAGAGATAACACTTTACACTGCATGTTTTTTTAACCTACTCTTGTACTTTCAAGACAAAATGGATGTGTTGCCAAACAAGCATGTCCAGCAGGTTAAATAAACCAAGAAAACATAATAAGCTTTATCCTGGTCAGTTGTGGCATTTCCTATTTGAATTGAACCCCTGAGGGCTCAGGAGCCCAACCCATCTTTCAACTTACTTTTTTAAGTAAACATTTCTACAGTAAACACCAGAACTATATTTAAAAGAACTCTTTCTTAAAAGGAATCTGTTGCAATCAGTCAGATCAGATTTGCCCTACGTGACCTCCTACTGTGAGTCTACACTCAGGCAAAGAGATAAGATCCTCTTTACATAACTTGAAGATGGCATCTTGTTCTTTCACTGCTGTAATTGTCTTCCTGATACAAGATAAAAGTAGCAACCAATGACGAGAAGACAGACTTCTATTTTTTTTGCCTCTTTGTATTCCTCTACCTCCTTTTTGTTTGCTTTTCTGCACAGTGCGTGTATAAACCAGGCTGTGTTGTAATCTGATGTAGATCAAACCGTTTAGTGTGCTTGGTGAGCTGCCTGAAGGACAACTTTTTTTTTTTTTTGGCTCCAGAAAGAAGCACATACTTTATGCCATGCAGGACAAAATGAGTGGGGTAGAGCTGGGGATAATAAAGAGAAGAAGAAAAAAGGTTTCTGATAGTATTTATGATGCACAAAAAACAGCTGCTTCATTTTTAACTTCCACCTCTGGATATTGTCCCTAAAATTATATTCTCATGCGTTTCTGGTCCATGGTATGATGTTACTCTCCATAAAGGAGACATTGTTTCAAAACGCTGATGAGAAAGGAAACAAGAAAACGATGTACCGCATACCTTTATAAAGACAACAGCAGTGGATTAGATGAGAAACTTCAAAAATGAAAATCAAAGTAACTCAATTACAATATTCTCAGTAGCATTGGTCTGCTGTCAAAGACTGTTCAGTCTCATTCAAAGTAACACTGCATCTATTTTTGCATACTTGTATTTTCATTGCAAGTATGCAATTTATACAATGTGTATCTGATTTATACAATGTGCTAGAAACACACAATAGATACATAGTTTTTAAAAATAAAGTAGAAATCTCAAATTGGCTAAAGTTCATTCAGATTGGATTTATAGCATTTAACTGCATTTTTTAAGCTTTCCCACCAATCCTCAATTGCATTTAGCCTTTGACTGGGCCATATTCAGGGCCATATTCAATTTGTTTTGATTCTACAGCATTCCATTGTTGCTTTGGCTGCATGTTTAAGGTCACTTCAAGTGAAGCAGCTGAGAATACCGACATGCAGTCAGCAGTGAACGCACACATATCCTCTACTGGCATTCAGAACAAAAGAACTAAGAAATTTGAGGAAAATACTTAATATAAATCATCATATATGCGGTACCAAAGCAAAACCTGTGATAATGTAAATACAACTCCAATTGATTCTTTTAAAACCTACGGGTAAATGTCAGTTTTTCCCACAGTACCAATCCTCTAGTTTCTTCACCACTGAACCCCAGTCTGCGTCATTTGGACCTTATTTTGGTCTGCAAGCCAACCAGGGCCTGTCCCCACCACCACTAATACTAGCAGCTCCTCCAATCTGCACATCATTTTTTGGCACTTCTGAGCATACAAGGAAGCGAAGGGAGGTGGTGACCATGTCGAGCTTTTTGGAAATGGAATGAGTCATCCAACTAAGGGGGAACTTGGAGAAAAGTAGTTGGACTGAGTTGTGTAAGGCAGAGGTTCGAGACAAGTGACACGAGGGATTCATTCCTCTGAGGCTATTATGATTCCATTTCTGAGGTTGACCCTGCACATGTCATGTGGGAATCTCAGCTGCAAATCACAGCTGAAACTTACCACAAAGCCTGTGGCAGTTTTACACACCCATCCAAACTTCTCTCCCTCAAGCCATTTCATCTTAACTTAGCCCAACAGGGTTATTACCAAGGTTAGTATACATTTCCAATGTATTTGTTTTCACACAATTTTTCTATGCAACAAATACATATCTAGCAACAACATAAATGGGAAATGATTACTTCTTCAATTGAGTTACTGGACATGAGCACAGGAAAGCTTTTTTTTGTAAAATTGTTAAACAGATCAAGTTCCTTACTCACTAAAACTAGAATAAATTGTAGCTTACAAGTTTGTCCTAAAAATGCAACTTTCTTTATCATTTTTTTAAAAGACAGAAAAAAACATTTTAAAAAGTAAATTCTTCATGAGGCGATGTTCCACTGCTTTTTCACCACATCACTATGCTGTATCACTTTGTTGCTAGTGAATTATCTTATGTTATCTCTCAAGTCACCTTTTGTCTAACCCGACTCATGCGTGGGAGTGTTGTTAGATTAGATAGCTAGACTATCGGGAATGTTTACACTTCTCATATCAGTTATTTGGGTTGTTATCACCATTTATTTTTCCAGAGAACCACACACTTGTCTCATTTTGAAAAGGACATTAATCGATACACAAAGTTTTCTTTAATGTGTGCTGGAATAGCACAAACTAAATCATGATCCTCATCTCAGCATCAGTGTGGGAATACTGCTAGGATAAAGTATTTGTTAGGCTATTGTATCCCAGGAGCCATTCAGTAGCACTGCTCGTCAATAAAATACCTTTTACTCACACCTTAAGTATATACTAGTATGGTAATTAAGGATTTAAAAAGCTCTGGGAGAACGCTGGGAATACTTAAGGTGAAAAATGTGAAACAGTAGAAGAAAGTAAAGAGCAAGTGGTATATTTTTCTAGACTGTGTAGGTACCCTGTTGCTACTTTTCAACAACATGTCTCAAGTTTTATGTTATGTTTGTCGTTTTTGTTGCCAAATTCTTTTCCCACCCACAAGCCATACTTACTTTGTTTTGTCTACCAACGAGTAAGTGTGTCTAGGGCAGAATGATGCAGTCATGCTAGCTTGCTTAGTGAACTCAAGGAAAACTGTCACTCAATTCAAAGTGAGACAGAGGAACAATATAAAAGCAAAAAACGCATCAACACATTGCCATTTCTTCTTTAACAGCCACCTCATTCATTACAGAGTGGACAGATCAAAGCATTCAGGAAGAGAGGGCTTCAAAGTCACTTCCCCTGCCGAAAAAAGTAGTTCTGATTCTGGTCCAGGGAGTTGTAAGCTTCTTCCACTGCACACAACAGTACAGTGTTTGACAAGGGTGCAATGGGGTGTGTGTGTGTCACTCCCACCACCTTCTGATCCCCCGTCTTTCAGTGAGCGTGTCTTTTTCCACACAAGAAATGAAACAGTTGTGCTTCATTTCTCCTCTGTGGAATCCATACGCCAGATGTGATCCCTCACTCAAAGGACCAACCTCTTGTTTTCCACATGTAAATGCTCCAAAACACCTGTTTTTCACACATCACCACATTCCTTCTCCCTGCTTTTACATTATGTGCAATACATAGGTCTTTTGTCAGAAGCAATGAGCATGAGGTTCCCAGCAAAAAACGCTGACTGAAGACTAATACTATAAAGGCACATGTATGTCTCCTAAAGTCTAAGAAGGACAGTCTTTATTCAGTTACACTAACTGCAGTGTTTGAGTATGTGAGGTAAAAATGTGCTTGCTTGTTCTGCTAACCCTCCTTCTGATACTTATTTAAACAAACTCTTAGCAAGACAGAGGGGCATTTAGAAACTTAGTGTGGTGTATTACTAATTGGGTTAAAAAAATCATCATCTGACATGTTGACCTACAAGTGTGTCTTTAAAAATAGAAACTACATGAATAGGCGACAGACATATTCATAATCCAGAACGGCTTATGTTTAATCTCAGATTTGACTGAAGTGCCCATTCACTGGAATACTTGACCTCAAATAGATATGGTACTGATTTAAATAAGAAGTGGGAGTGATCTACTATATACAGAGTGACACATTTGTGTCAGTTTGATAAATCACAGGTAGTGACAGACAAGCAAAATGGGGTCTGGTCAGCATCCTCCTGACACCTCTGTCGACCCTGGCTTCAAGGAGTCAGAGGTGGAGCACATCTGGGGTCTAGAGTGGAAGTAACCTTATCAGGTGTATGAAGGACTTCAAGTCAGTGTCTGAATAAGCACATACATCATTAATCACTGAAATGGAACATTTTGACTAAACCAAGAGGAAACATTTGAGAGAAAACCTGCTGCTAGACAAATAAGTAGCAAAGAGAAACAAAAAAACAGTAACGCTTTCTGATTAACTTAATTACGACTGACCATGAAGAAGTAAGTTTTAAGACTCAAGTCCAATATTTTCCTCCTCATCAGTTAGCACACCATATCTAATGCTGCAGTAACAACATTTATTTGATTTGGAAGTTTTTACAGTGTGAAAAACGCTGTTATTCTAGAATAAATAAGGTCTTTTAAAAAGAAATCAGATTCTTAAACCTTGTGTTTCCTATGGAGAGATTTTGGGAGTTTATTCAAGCTAATATTTAAAGAAACCAAAACTTCAACAGGTAATAGGAAGGCTGGATGTCTTACAATAAAGTTTATATTTCTACTTTATGAGCTTTTAGCTTTTTCAACAAATAAGATGTTAGTTTTTAAATGTATGCACGGTTTTAGAAAAGTTCAGCATTCTCCAGAGAAAGTAAGATACTGGTGTTTGCAATTAAAGTCAACTTACTATAAACTAGTTGTTCATATAGGATAGTAGCTTAAATTATGTAATTAGTCGTTGTTATAGTCATTTCTTATAACACTGACTGCAATGACATGCAGTTTGACATTGCTCCTAATGTAAATAATTATTTATAAATTTGAATAACTGGCAGGATGCCAAATTAAATAATACTGGCATATAACAGTTCTTAAAATCCAAATCTGTTCAAACATGTAGCAGCTGGTCAAAGCTTTAGAAGAACTAGGAATCAAAAACAAATTTGATGTGTGTCTACTGTAATGTCAATTTTTCATGTAATCTGCCACAGGGGATGCCATTTTGGTGGTTTAAAATTCTCCCTAGATTTGTTGAAGGATTTGTAATGAAATGAGCCGACTGCTACATGAAGTAGCATTAAGCAAAGTCCAACTTAAACAACACAGCTGAGATACAAAGAAGAAAGCTACTGAAACTGTTGAGTGAAACTTCTCCACTGTTGAGTTAAACCGACTTCAGGTACCTCATCGACCCTTTCTTTAGAACCTAGCTAATATTTACCTTGTGAGGATTACCTGTGGTAAGTAAAGGTAAGTTGAGCATTTCTAACACCACTTTTACACACTGCAATAAAAGTAAAAATCTATATGGCTGTACTAACAAAGGACTGGGTTTCCATTAAATGAATGTGTTGTAATTAGACAGTGTTGTCATCAGTATATTATGATTCCAGACTTGATTATTCTATGCAACAATGTCAATGACATTTTATTGCAGTAAATGATGATGCACTGGCACATTAACTTACAACCAGAAAACAGCAAGTATAACTACTACTACAGTTACAAACAGGCAACTGTAGCCTGTTTGTAACTGGCTACAGTTACAAACAGGCTGAAGTAGTTTTTCCACAATCCTAGATAAAGTCTAGATACAAATCTGCAATAACAGGCTAAGTGTAAAAGCACCCACCCTGCTCATCATAAACCTTATTGTGAATGACGTGAACAACCATTTTCTGATCACGATTTTACAGTAAAAACATCAAGATGAATAAATGTACAAGTTGAGTAAAGTAAAAAAAAATCTCAATGTAGTGAAAATAAACCACTTAAGTACCAACCTTGCAAAGACATGACTTTGAGGTTGTAAATGTGGTATGCAGCAACATACCTAGCAACCACCCTCAAACAAATCGTACAAATTAGGAGAGGTAGGATTCAGAACGATGAGTTTTAGATTCCCACAGACCACAGAAAAATATCCCCACAAAATCTACAAAACTAACCCTAATCCTCAACATGACTTGAGCTTTTTTTCTCCTTATTCTCTCCCTCCTTTACTCCCTGATCTTCCAGTCTTGTTTTACGTTTTACATTCCAGGCTGTGAAAGTGGAGCCTGTGGCAATCCAGTCACATTCAAGAATCTCAATTTCCATATGTGCCACCACATCACATACTTTTCAGCAAAGGGACAATATTACTGAATGACCAGTTTTTATTGGTCCATGGTTCCCCATACTGTATGGGATTGGAAATATGCTATACAGTAAATGGAGGTTGGTGCTATACAGTAAATGGAGGTTGGGTCTGTCCCTCTAATGACACAGAATGACTGTTATTACAGACACACATACACAGCAATAACAGATTCACATAAACATCTAACCTCAAACCCGCTTACTCCTAATGCAATCAACTTTTACAACGATGAAGTCACCATCAGTCTCAGGAGAAGAGCTTGACAAGAGCAAAATGAAAAACTCTGTCACAGATCTATAAGCTATATATGATTATGTTTAAATGAATATAACAGATCAAGGCTGGATGTTTTATTTGCCCATTTCAAAAAGGAACAGTTAACCCCTATAAAGAACAAGCAAACCTCTATTTAGCTCTGAGTTAATACTACTATGGCATTTGGACCAGAGCTAAAAAAGTGTGCATGTGCATTTATAAGAGTGTGTGTTCACATTAATTGCCCTCTTTCTGTACATGTGTGATCAGCCAGTTTGCCCTCAGCAGGATCCTGGGAGTGAAAACAGGGAACTAGTCAGTTTAGATGGCAGACAACATGCCCATTGAGCAAAAGGTCTGAAGTTGAACCCAAGACTGACTCACTTTGTAGTAACACACACAAACACAAGTAACTCACTGAATAGTGTTCAAGGGTCAATTCATATAAATCGAGTAAAATACCTTTACATAAAAACTAAATGCCTTTTTTTTCTTTGAATGAACTAGTTGTCCCAAAATGTTTGATTTTAGAACAATTCTGTTAGTCTAATAACCTTGTAGTAGCACTACACTACTTCTCTTAATATTCTCAAGTTTTTTAATGGGTTCCTAAACAGAGAAACACAAGAGCACCTTTGCTGAGCAAACCTGAATTTATCAAATATGGCTGCCCTACATATAAAATATAATGAAGGTACTATCAACACTTCCCTCAGGTTGCATCTCAGTAAAGTAAAGTAAAGTAAAGTAAGTAAAGTAGTAGTACAACTAGTACTTAATGTATATTTTCTTCACATGTCTTGTTTCTGTATTAATTTTGGATTGCAGAGCTAATGGTAATTAGCACCACTATAAACCCTACTGTTTTCTGAGGAGAATTTTCAAAACTTGCAATATTCTTTATCTGCAGATGTGCACATGGCACACTTCTCTAAGAGCGGGCTGTAAAATATATCAAACTCCAAGGTAAAGAACAGTTGTGAACATGTTTGCAATGTCCTCAGTCACTCCTGAGAAACAATGCATTTTTGAGTCCATGTGCTTCTTATTTTCATGTTTTTTTCCCTAATGGAGATAAGAATGACTTATGATAAATGGTGGTTCTTTAACAGCTTGTTATGGAGAAAGGAGACAGCCTGGTATGAAGAATTTAATCTCACACTAAAAAATTCTAACACCTTAATATAAGATAGAAACTCTCAACTGGTGCTTGGTTCTCACAGAGCAATGGGCAAGTTTGACAGAGGGACTTAGAAGTCTGACGTTTCAAAGAACTGGATACAAAATTCCCCCTTGTAAATCTAAAGCTGCTTTCTGCTGACTAACATTCTGGGTTGGGCTAGGAAACGAGTAAACAGTGAGTCAAACTGTAAGGAAAAAAATAAGGGTGGTGGCAAAGGGATGATTATCAGGATTAGTGAAGCATTTGTACTTAATTCCTTTTATCCTGATGTGCATCTACCCTCCTTTTTAAAGTCACCCAATCTAAATATTTCAATTTAGTTTCACATAAAAGTGCCATTAGGCAACATGTGATTTAGTATACATATTTTAGTACACATTTAAACTTCCAAAAGCAAGGCTGTTTAAAAAGGTTTTAGTGAAATAATGCAAACTTAATTGACATAGAGGACTGAAAATTAACTAAATTTATTGTTCAAGTAAAGCAGACGCCATGAATAAATTCACTTTTCATCCCACCTACATCCTTAGGTAATCCAAATCTGCACAGTCAGCTCCCTGCACACTGGAGCCCATTCTGTCTTTTTAAAGATAGAAACCTACTTGTACAGGAGTGCTGCATTAACCTTTCTACTACTATAAAATTCCAATCAAACTCGCATTAAGAGAGAATACCCTGAACATTCATTCCATCCCATTAAAACTTGATGGGGGTAAGATAAATATCATTGGACATTATTGCAACTCAACATCATTTTGCTCCAGTAAAGTGAAGTGAGCAGGGCTTGGTTCTGAAGGCCTGCAGCACTCTAAAAGCAGTAATGAGAAGGGTTGCTTGACTCACATCTGCCTGACTCTAAAGCTAGGAGGCATTGTTGAGAAGAATCACCCTCTAAGCAGAAGACTAAAAGAGTTCAATACTGGGAGGAGATGCATTATGGTCATAATGCTAGATGTTGGGAGATGGGAAGATCACCTTGTGTAATTAGTCAGGAAATCAATGCCATGGATGGAACTTGTTTTAAAGCAGCATAATAAAAACTAAATCAATGGACCACCCAACTTCTGATCAACAAAGGTTTTCTGATAAGTTATGTGTGTTAAGTTTGGACACACACAAACCCACACTAGAACAACCTTAAATAATACGACATGCCAAGTGTTCAGATATCATCCAAAGCAACAATCATTGGGCCATGTGTCAGGCTTACAGACGACTGCAGGAGAGCACATCAGGACGATGATGACCTGGGTGTGTCAGGAACCGCAAGGGTCACCTCTTTAGCAGGAGGTCGTAAAATACCTTTAACTACACTAGTCAGCTTATTCAAGAGGCTTTAGGACCCATCTGACACCCAAGTAGGTTTACAGCTAACCCCTGACTCTTGTGGTCCACCCCCACACTCACACTGAACAGAGAGGGAGTGCCTTTATCTCAATAGATCCTGCTAAAAATGACCTTCCTGTTATGTAGTTATGGCATCTCTTGACCCCAAAGTCAGACTTCAACACACAAAGACACACATTCAGGGCATCCTCTTTAGCGTGTCAATGAGCCTACAAGTGTCCATGTGGTGGTCCGCTCTATAGAAGACCCTGAAATGTTAGACAAAAGTTTATTGTGGTCATTTTACCAATACAAAATCACTGATATTTATGGCTAATTTTTTTCTTAAAGTGTGGTTTGACAAATTGGGATTGCAAATAAAATAATTGAAACATGTGTAAATTTAATAATTTGATTAGTCTTTTTCTCCTTACGTTATGCATTTATTTTAGTCTATTTGTAGGAAATGATGAGGTGCTGCAACTTATCATTTTTGATAATAGGAAGATGCTGTTATCTGTATCACATATTTAACACATATTTAGCTACAATAGCCCATCACACAGTCAATATAGTTTTAGGTCTTTATGGGTTTTCAGAAGAAGTTCAAGAATGACAATAGTCCTCCCCCACCTATTGCTTGGAAATTTTATATAGCCAACTGAAAGTAGGCTCCTAAATTTTCCCCTTGCTTAAGATAGAAAAAAATGAATAAATAAAAATACTACAATTCCAGCCGTAAATGCAGTAGGTAACCCGTTACTCTTCTTAAAAACACTTAAAACTGAAGTTGGATAGCTACAAGTAATCATGTCTGTTGACAGCCTGCTGACTGCAGGCTGGATACCAGAACAGCCAGCCTGATTAAATTATTCGCACTCCTGGAGTCAAGGAGAAATACATGAAAAATATATAATCTAAATTTAGAGTGCTTATTCAACACTTATCACTCATATTAATCTATCAAACCAAGGATGTATTAACCAATATTTCAGATAACAATCGAAGTCTCAGTGTTTGAGAACTTCAAATGCTTCAAAGTTATCTATGACACTAAGTCCAAAGTATGCAGGTCCCCGCCCCAAAATCTGTTAAACAAAAGCAATTTCAGACTCAGACACAATAAACCTGAGTTGCTCAAAGTACTCTTTCTGCAATCAAGTGTGACCCTCAGTCTGAGGAGAATTTGCTGTTTAGTTGCTACAGTGGTCACTTGCTCACACATTTCTTAGCCACTAGCTCGGCAGCAACTCAAACAAAGCTACAGGAGGTGAGAATGTGTGCACATATGTAGATGAGGTTGTATTATGATGCATTCCCAGCTGTTACTATTTGAGGTCTCAGAGACAAGCTTGACTTTGTCCCAATTATACCTTTTAAACAGACATCTGAGCACCACTTAAAATGCCTAATCCCAGTAAACTGTTTTAATGAAACTGTCTTCATAAATGTATTGCTGTGTGTACATAGATGTACTAAAAATGTAAGAAAATTTTGTTCCATTGTTCTCCATGGACCACCCACTAAAAGCTCAGACAAAAGGAAACAGGAGAAGGAAAGTAAAGAAAAAAGGAGAAAAATACAGATTTTGTTGAAGAAAGATAACCATTTTCAAATCCTTGTGTATTTCTTAACTTGTCACATTTATTTATACCACAAAACCAGAGCACACATAATGTTTTAAGACAGAACAAACAATATAAAAGCCAGGGTCAATTTGCCTTTTGTGAGTTTAGGAAGCTGGGTAATTCTCACAAGAGTCTGTGTGTATATGAGCATATGTGTGCCAATACAATTCTTCCCAAGTAGAAAAAGAAGATTCATCTTAAATTCCTGTGGTGCAAATCAAACAGACTGAATAATGGCCGACAGATTTTTACTGAATTCTAATGAACCCAAGCATTGAAACTTAGATGTTG
The DNA here is from genome assembly GCF_003331165.1 of Xiphophorus hellerii. Lineage (NCBI taxonomy): Eukaryota > Metazoa > Chordata > Actinopteri > Cyprinodontiformes > Poeciliidae > Xiphophorus > Xiphophorus hellerii. The sequence goes on from NC_045673.1 coordinate 16,343,336, forward strand.
GCAAAAAAAGTTTTGTTTTGTTTTGGTAAATCCCTCAAACAAAAAGATAAATCAGTATGAATGACATGTAGACTGATTAAATCTTGCTTATAATGTGAACAAAAAGAATGAATAGTTTCCAAGCACCTTTCACAGTAAACCACAGTAAACCAACTCCGAGTTGTGATATGTGCTGAGTATCTGAGTCTAACCACCATGGTATTGTTAGTAAATCATGACGAGTGAGAGGTGCAAGCCACATCCTGACCACACACACACTAAAAACACACATACCCCTCTATCCTTCCCAGACAGAGAACATTGCCCAGCAGCTAAAGACGTTTTAAAGGAGGTGGCGTGTGTGTGAACATTTTAGGGGTAATGTTTGTGTGCAACCTACTGGGAGATGAGAGCTATTCTTGTGCACACACCTGACAAAGTTCTTACACAAACAAACAGCATCAACCTTGTTTTCCTTCCATTTTCCCCCCCACAGTCCTTTTTGAAGGCCATGATAACAGCTGAAAATTCCCACAAGACCCTCGTGTCTTAATTTTGTATATGAATGTTGTCCGTCAGATTTTATATAAGATGCATCTTTAACTTTTGCATTACGTGTTAATCCATTTTTAAAGCCACCATTACATCCTTGAACTTCCTGCCCTGTTCTAAGCCAATAACCACAAATAGGCAGACAGACAGAGGAGGAGGCTGTTGGCACATTTCGTCCAGCTGCTCGCCAACCGTTCAGGGTTGGGGTTTGGACGACGCAAAGCAATAAGCAGGAAAAATGCATGCATTGGTTTCCCCACACTTGACAACTCCCATTCTCCAATTTCAGTCCCTGATGTCTCAAATGGGCTTTCAGAAACAGAAGGGTGATAATTACTTACATTTTACCTTTTGCCACTAGAGACACCACAACATGATAAGAACAAGCTTGGGATATGATAAGATATTCTTAATGGTGTTTGAAATAGAAATACAGAAAAAAAAATCCTTTGCCTAAAGTGAGGTCACGCCTAGGTGATAAAAAACCCCACTTTGTAATAAAATGAATAAGAACATTTAAGACTAGGTGCTCTATATGTAGAATGGCTTTCTAAAAGAGTCCTCTCTCAGCAGCAGGCTCCCAGGAGTCTAAAGGCAACAGAAGGTCTGTGAAGGAAATCACTGGCTCACCTTCAGCCAGGAGGGAGCTGGCAAAACCAGACTGCAGCTGGGAGCCAAAAAGTAGGAGAAGTAGGAGAACCAGAATAAGGAGTGAAATAGTTACAAAATAAGTGGCCAAAGAAGCTTGAATATTTCTTTGATTCATTTCTCAGACAGCAGATAATGGTAAGCAAAGGCCACGAAGAAAAGAGAGAAAATGTTCAAAAGTATCAAATTAAAATGCAAAACATATATTTGGCCATCCTGTGCTTTTCAGTTAGCAGTAAACCTCATTTCGCTACCAATACCTAAACATTTTGTTTCACAGAAAATTCAGGTCCATAGACTGATATAGAAGTGAATAGAAGCAAAAAATCTCCCTTGTAGCTTGACTGCAGCTCCTCTGTGCTTAACTACAAACTTAGAGTGACCTTTGGTGGTACTCTGAATATTTGGCACAAGCAACTGCAAAGTAAATACATTTTAACTGTGATACACAGCTATGAAGCACTCACGGCAAAAAAAAGATCTAAGAATTCAAACCTGATTTTTCCTTCCCCAAACATCTAAAAAAAGAAGTTCAGTGGAGGAAATGGGGAAGAGACGAGTGAAAAACCAGTGGGGATATCTAACAGATATACTCAGTGACCACACCAACTGGTATTACCAACAAAAGCTAATGTGTTTCAAACTTTGTTCCAACATGCTCACCACAGGATGGTGGATAAACCTTTTTGAGAGATTTGATGAGAATGGAAAACCTAATGACTGCAGAAATGACCAACGTTTTGCATCCTGGACAAAGCTGGAAGCAAAAAGTCACTCAGCCGATTTCCCCGGTGGAACTGGCCCAAAAGTCTAAGGCTCTCTGCTTAGGCTTTTGCAGCTGCGACCGGACCCCGGATAAGTGGAAGATAATGGATGGGTGGATGGATGGATACAAGATAAGCTGCTAACCTAGATTTTGAGGTCAGGCTTGTTAGGAAACTAAATCTTTCCACTTGAAGTCCGGACAACACAGGGATGTGTCGGCTAATTTTCTCTATTTGAAATCTGGAAATGTTAGCATCTGAATAAAAATTTTATCCATTGTTAAATGGCATTTTTCAATCACATGGTACCAATAAATACAGTAGTTTTTCTTTTCTGGTTTTATGACATTACACAACAAACTGTCAAAGCACAAGTCCCTATTTGTAAAATCTATCCATATAGTAGTACTTTGAAAAATAATAAAACAATGGAGTCTCACTGCTTTAATGCATTTAATGCATACTTGAATTGCCATTGTGAACCACCTCAAAATCCCACATTTGACACTTTTTTACTTGTGCACCTTTGTAAAAGTTCATAATGCTTTTCACTTAAAGGCACATTAAAACCAAAGCCACACTGAATGCACTGTCTGTTACTAGTTTTCTATTACTTCCCTTTCACAAAATATAATAATTGCATTTCAAGACTCCACTGCAGAACACAGGGATCAGCAGCTGCATGTGGAGTAAAAACCAACAGAGGAAGATCAAAGGAGTAGAAAAACTGAGAGACGAGGAGCTTTGGGGAAACTTACAGCCTTCCACTGGGTCAAGGCAGGACTCAGCCAAGGTTTTTCTTTCCCTGCATAGAGCTAAAGGCCACAGTAATCCATTCAAACGTGTAAGTAGTAGTAAGAAAAAAAACAAATGAAAAAGTAATTCCACTTATATTAAAATGTTTTTTCTAAGTTTGTGTTTAACTAAGAAATTTGGGAGTACTTTACAGATTTATTTCTAAAAAACAAAACACAGTGCAGTATGTTGTGCTGTCGGGGTTCTTCACATTTGGGATTAATGTTAGAAAGCAAAGATGATACCAAAAAGATCAGACCCTTCAGTCCCACCTCCTCTTTCCTAAAAATAAGCTAGATATCAAATAAAGTCTACAAATTCCATATAAAAAACAACAAAAAACACTTTCACCATCTGTTTGTGTCTTCATCTAAACTATTTAAGTTTAGCTGAGTGAGTATGCAGTTGTATTCATTTTATCTATGTCTATTCAGGCAGCAGGACAGAGTCACAATGTTATCAGAGTAACAAAGAATCTCCAACACATCTCCTCCCACTTTAAGTACACACATACTGTATGTGTTTGTCTTCCAGTCAGATGTCATGAGTTTTAAATCCATCATTTCCTTAAAGTCAGATCATTGCCTGTAGTTGGGAATTACTCTGTGCTTCTCATGTGAAAACAGAAACCTTTAAACATAGGAAAATAAAACCACTTTGTTTAAATGTTAGCATGACAGAACTTGGATTAGTCCGTGCTGCTCAACTGGTCAGCTGTATCTCTCTGGGATACAGCTGACCAACTGGGTGTGTGTTGCTAGTTTTATGACGCACTGCTCCTAAGACTTAATACCTCCCCATTGAAACTCTAAACCACTAACACATCTGCCTCCTACACCTCCATTGTCAAGCTATACAATCCCTTTATTCGTGCAAGACTGAACTTTCCAAAAGGGGTCCTTATTTAGGGGACAGAAAGCTTCGAAAGGGAGGAGACAATTATTGAACAAAGCATCTAATTATTGGTGAAGTTGCCTAATAGAACACTGCTCCACTTATCCTCGTTAACAACTTCCTCTTGACCCCTGTTAGTGAATTTATGGCACACTACATTATAATTGCTGTCAGTGTGCCTTTACGATACTTTTATTACACCATTTAACAGCTGTATAAGGAAACATGGAGTGTTGATGTATGTATACAGCATATGTATTGTTACTTAAAACTTAACCAAAAAAAAGATAAAAATAAACAGTACAGAAATGTATGCTTGCGACTACAGATCAGGTAGATGGAGTTGGTGCATGCAATTTTTTAATGTAGCATCTAGTCGAAATTAATAAAATACACAATGTTTTCTGAACTATTATTTTGGTTAGAAGTGGAGTCATTTGAAAAGCATGTGTTTAAAACCTGAAGTTAAAAGCCCTTTAATGAGGTTAGAGAACAAGCTGGAGTGAAAGGAGTTTTTCCAGGTGTTAAGAACAATACAGCTTTACCCCTGAAAGCTGGTTATTTCTTGCTCATAAGACAGACAAATTTGGACTTAGAAATATGTTTGACTGCAAACAAAACAGAAAAATCACATATTGAAAGTAGTTTTAAAACAAGTTACTTAAATAAGTTACTATCAGCAAGGTTTTACTGGAGGTTGTTAGACCATGTGAATGTCATACCCAACACCTCAATTCTAAAGCGGCTAAAAAGCAGAAATGCTCTCAGACCAAAGTTGTGGTCTGTTAAGTTTCTGTCTGACTGACTTCCTCTGCAGCCTCCATGTGCAAAGTTTGAAAAAAGAATGGGGGGAAAAAAAAGAAGAAAAGCCTGTGCCAAATCGTGACACAGCAACGGTACTCTGGAAATGGTCGCTTGGGTGGAATGTGCTTTGGAGAAACTGGTGCAAAAGTAAACAAATGATGGAAATGGATAAATTCAAGATTTGAAGAATCCAGTCACCCTGCTTCGTCACAAAACCCAAATCACGTGTCACAAAGTATGACATTGAGGAAGAATAGAACATAGAGGAATCATAAGAAGGTATCCTTTTGGTGAGAAATTCCAGCTCACATCACATGACCGATCTTCCACCTCCAACCATTTACATCCTCTATAAGCCGATCATACGGCCACTGAGGGGAAAACTTGGCCACCACTGCTGGGGTGTATTTTGTCCAGCACTGTCTGTGACCTGCGGTGACACACAGATGGCAAACACTGCAGAGTAACAGCCTGGCCAACAGAAAGCGACGGAACAGATGTCACTGAATAGACAGAGACCACTAATTCACGCAGCCCATCCAAACACAAACTAACTCTGACAAGAGTCACTCATTACAGATGTTCCCAAATTAGTTGGATGACATCCCAAGAGACCTATCATATAAGGACCACCATCGCCCTAAAATGCAAAAGTAAGTATCTGATTGGAGTGTTATTGCAAAAAGAATAAACAGGCAGTCAGGGATTGACTACCTGTCACTTAAAACCCAAATCAGATTATTATGATTATGATGATTATGTATATTAAAAAAATGGGTTTTAGGTCTACAATAAAAATAAATGAACAGTTCCACCAAAAGATTTGTATTTCACTCCTCAGCAAATTGTGACATGTTTTGTAACTGACTGCACTGAAAAGCAGACGTTTTCTTTTAGTTCCCTCTGGGAACTGAACTGTTTATTTTACTTCCTGAAAGGAGGTCCACACATGGTGGACACAAGATGCAGATATACTGTCGAAAGAAAGGCAACTGAATACTGTAGAAGAGTGTGTCCTACTTGATGGCGTCTGCTTTTCCTGTGCCCACATGTGCTCTCCAAATGGCCCGCTAAATGTGCTCCTTCCCTTCACCAACCACAAGAGAATTCCAGGAAGCCTTACTCTGAAGTTTGCTCCAAATATGCAGTGTGTGTGCACCACCGTGGCTCTGTTAATCGTACCATATGCTCTCCAAGATGACCTTGACCCAGCAGGTGATGTATTTTAGATGACACTATGAACAGGGGTTCATGTGTAAAATGAGTTTAGTATACTGTGTACTCCTAAGAGGGAACTACAAACAAATGAGAAGTGCAATGCAAAAGTAAGAAACAGAATAAAAAGATTGGGGAAAAAATGATTGCAATCTATATGAATTGAGTGTAACAATGATTTTAAAAATCCAAAAATTGGATGCTGGGTGAGGTCTTAGTGAAGATCAAACAATGTATGACAGCACACAGACAGAAAACCGTTTTGAGATCACAAGTTTAAATTAGTTCAAAACCACACTGGTGTAGTTATCATCATAAGTTTGGGAGGGAGGGGAATGCACTGTGATGTGGACAGAAAGTGGTTCAAGCAAGTTATGTTTACATGTGTGTTGTTGCTGATGAAGCTCAAAGCTTGGTGATCCAACAAACACATTCCACAGTGAACAGATACAGGATTACAGAAAGAGCAGTGGGTGGTGCAAAGAACAAAAATATATATAGAGAGAGGAATTAACACTGCATTCATGCAATTATCAATGGAATTTTCAATGAAAAGAAAAGCTAAACTCTTTCAATTTGGGTTTTTCTTTCACAATGATCTGCATTTTCTTGGCTTGAGTCAAACAGGTTCAGACATAACCAGTCGCTAATTGTCACACAGACTGTATGCCTATGTTAGTCAGCATTCAAAAACTCTAAAGCAACTCATGCAAACACAAAGCAGTCCCCTTATGAAGTGCAGACACCATCACAATAAGATTACAGAATGGAAATCAAAGCAAAAACCTTGGAGGAAAAATATCAAACACAGCAATGACCTACTTATGACAGGAGCATAATTTAGCCAAACCCATTCATTATGGGCTAGTCGCTGACAGAACTTGGCACAGTGGCCAATGGACAACGACACGCATGTTTTAATTCTAGCAACAGTTTTTCATGAGCTTTCTTGCACATTTTTCTTTGTAACAAATTTACCTCTCAACCATCCCTCCATCTGAAGAATAAAATGGCTGAGTTTTTTTAAAAACTCTCCTTGAAAAGTAAATGAGATATAAATTACTGCTCAATACATGAAGTGAACTGTGTTTTTTAGGCCATTTTATCATACCTGCCAACAATATTAAAAGACAGCAGTTAGTCACAATTATCACTTTAAGTCCTAATTCATAAGTCCCAGTTAGCTCAGCTGTTTACCTGACCACAAGGCCGTGTGACGTTAATGCCATTTGTACCTGCACATTAGGGTTCACTGGGACTCTGTGTGCACATTAAAATCCCAGATTATTGAGACTACTCAGACCTGTGCTTGCCTTCAGCAAAACATTGCTGCCACCCTTTCACTGGTAAAACACACAGCAGATATAGAAAACAAAAGATAAACTAAGAGATCTTTGTACAAGCAGAAGAAGAAACAACAAAAAAAGCTTGTTTTTAAGAAATGTGGTGAAAAGAGATCTGCAGATTTCCACAGAGTGGATACTTCTTTCAAACAAAACAATACAATTTTTAACTGATATTTGACAAGAAAACACTATTTTCTTTATATTTATTTATTTATTTCCTCTAATAATACATAATCCAAAGTATTGTAGCATCTTGTCAAGCTTCTGTGAAAACCATCTCCAATTAGAACACCGTCATTCAGGTAAGATAAATATAGTCTGAAGAGACATGTATTTGTGTCCATAAGGTACCAGCAGATTTGCATTTAGACACGCAAAGGCATTTTAAAGTCGTAATTTAGAATGTGTAAACAAAACAAAAATAAACTGAATAAATTTGCTGCTTTGCATTTAACAACATAATGTTATTTAACGAGCTAAAAGCCATCAAATCTTAAATTCCTGAGCATAGTAAAATAAAAAGCATATAACAGTCAAAACAGTTTGTCTTTCAGTGAGTGAGACTAACAGAAAGTCACAGAAAACCCAAACTTTTTAGCTCGACCAAATACTCCACATCAACTTTAGCAAAGCTCAGTTAGTTGTGTACATTAAATGTGTGAGCTTATAACATTTCTGCCTTTTAAAAAAAGAGGGAGTAAATATACTTTTCTAATTTGACTAAAACATTCAGAAGGTACATTTGTTTTTCTTCTGATGGATACCAAAGCATTTGGAGCTTTAGTATGAATGTACATATGCATTTACTCCAGCAATTCTCCATCGAGAGGCTCCTCTTCAGCAAAGATTTGGCTCAGTACTGACCTGAGTCAGACTCAAACAAATTTCTCCAATGAGCACAGCAAGGGGTTATTATGTCCAATCCTTAGTTACGCAAATCTGGTTCCACACAGTCCCCAACACTCATATGAGCTTTCTCTCCTTATCACAAACATCCAGCAGCACCTCAGTTTTCTGAAATTATCAGTAATTCAATTTTACCTCCAAATCACCAAGAAAATGCTTCAAAACTAACAAAAACAAGTTTCTTGAGTTAGGCTAGCACAAAACACAGTGAAAGCAGTGTAAGTATATGTATAATTCTTTAAATATCCTGAACAGTGATGATTGGTATATTTTATCCTCAGGAAAACACACCAGGAAACAAATTTATTTTGGTGGGTTATGAAGACCACATTACAAAGACCTCAGTTTACCATTCATGAGATCAGTGAGCGCTTTAGAAAAAAAAGACTAAATGCAGCATTGTTTGTTTCTCCTTTTTGTCAAATCACGTAACTTTATCTAACCATCTCTAAACAAACTTTGAGAGGGTCGAGGCTGTTGCCAGATGTTTTCGTACAAAAACTGCAGCCATTGTAGAGCATGTTGAGAACATTTATTGTTTTCTGTAGCACATGCTGCCCCCAATATGGTAATTAGGGGGGTAGATGTTAAAAGTGATGAATGCACAGTCCAAATGTATAACCAGGGTCTTTGTTAAACTAAGTGAAAGGAAAAAGTAAGGCTCAATCACCTTTTAATAAACACCTGTTAAGCAATTCTAGGTTCTAAAAGACAAAGTCTTGCTTGTTAAATATAAAACCAGGTCATAGCTAGCCATGATGCTCCCCTATTTTTCCTTTATATTTTAAATATTAACATACAAAGTAAGGTGTGTAAATTGTAGCAACCAAAGACATAGTCAAAAGCACCAAGATGTTAATAAAGGTGTGTTTGGTTCATTCTAAAGTAAAAATGTTTTCTCAGTTTTGGCTCTGCAAATCAGTAATTACATTATTTCAGTTTATTGTGCCATCATAAATGTTTTCACAACTTCCTCAGGATAACATCTTTGTTTTACAGCTCATGATGTTTCAAGCATTGAAATAGGACAGCAATTAGCTGTAGTCTGTTACAGCCATTACACTGCAGATTTAAAACTGCAACTAAGAACACGGGGTCTGTTGACAGAAAGTAGAAATAAATTAAAATAATTAACTAATCAGAAAAAAAATACTGTTAATGAGATAAAGGCTTACATGGTGAAAAAAAGAATTGCTACATTTGAAGGGTTTTGTTTGGATATCTAAAAGATCTTGGAGAATGTAAGTTAACAATACTTCTTTAGTTTAGGTGCAGAGATTTTCTGAATGACACATTTAAGACTCTCAGAATATAATGACTATGCTTTGACTCATAGATACTCAGGGTTGCCTTTATTCATCCAGTGTGGGTTTTCAAATTTTGTTTAACAAGAGCAACTTCTGCAAAAACCCTAAAACCTGATTTACATTTGACTTATCCATTTGTACATACTTGTTTGAGCAAATAATATTTTTTTGTTGTTATTAAGTTTGGATGTCCAAGTTTCAAGTTGGAAAAATTATGTATGAATGTCATATGAGAAACAGACTTTTAAAAAAAAATCTTTTAATAATTAAAAGAAAAATGCATGTGCATAGATGACTCATTTTTTGCAGCTGTTCATGTTTACCAACTCTCCAGTTAATGTACTCAAATTTGCTTCTTTATATAATGAATACTAAAATGTTTACCTCTAATGGTACTTCTTTTACAACTTATGATCTATAGCTTTGAAGAAAATATACCTAGTTTAGACAACATTTTCCATCTCTAACATCAACAACTATTCTGATTTCACCTTTTCCATTTTAAATTGGAACTATCCAAAAATACTTGCATGATGGTCATCTCAATTATGTGTACAAGTAAGTAAATAATATTTATCACATGCAACAAAATGCTAATTCTATAACTATACAATACAAATTAATATAACCCTTTCTATAGAGAGTAGTAAGTTAGTCCGATAGCTAGAGTGTCAATCATTGATCTATAGCATATGACATCTGATAATAATAGACAGTTTGGTCTGTAAACCAGATTACATCCTGGGATGGTAGGATTTACTGTGACCCCTTTAAATTACTGCAATCATTAAAGCAATGCACTCAGCCATTGCAAGATTCCAGCCATCCTTCAGTCAGGGATTTTGCTTCCCACATTAGCTAATTGGACCGCAACCCACCATGTCAATCAGATTTCCTTAAACAAACAACAATTGCGGCTCTGTGGTAATCAATGCGCCACACCTAAGAAACATTTTCCAGGGAAAACAAGCAGGGAAGTTTGAAGTCAATCAAGCTTCTTCAGTTTTCTGTGGGCACAGACTTCGTGTCCACCGGACAGTGACTTTAAATGTACATATATATGGTTTACTTCATGTCCTGATCTCTGTTCAATACGTTTTCTTCTTGAACTTTTGCTCCTCTCAGCTCTGTTCCTCCACATCAGTGGATTATTCTTAAGCAGCATGACTCATGGTGGTGTGATGATACAAACGGCTTTGCTGAAAGTTAAACTATATCTTATATATCAAAACTGAATCAAATATTAAAACAGCTACAGATGGGAAAGTTAAAAATCTGTTAAAATGAATATGGGTTTGGTATTTTTAAACATCACAGACTTTGCAACCTGTATTAGGGGGTAAAAACCAGACAAATACCTTGTGGTGTCATATCTGTGAAACCATTACTCATGGTTTTACAAGAACGGCTGGTGCCCACAAAAACAAACCTAAGCTCACAAAGATGAGTGCATTTAGACACATGTGCACACCACTGACCTAATGGGGCAGTGTTTTTACAGCTGGCACCAGACAAGAACCCAGTGAAAACAGTGACATGGACCATCTCTATGAATGAGAATAGCCTGGGGTGAACCATGCACCCTAGCATAAAGCTGACACATGTTCAACCACAAACAAATTGTACTGTCTAGCGAAGGATTATCCTTTATTATTCACTAAAGCCAGACATGTTTTTGGCTTTGAACACTGTCCCGTACAGGGGGTTTACCCTGTGTCATTATAATCAGGCAAAATGCTGAGTTGGTAAAATCTCTGAAAATTTACAGGGTGTATATTCTCAAGATTTCTTCATTAAAAGTAATGTCCACATGCATTACCCCCAAATCTAAATTTGATCAGCCTCCAGGTTTGTGAAACATTGAGTGTATTTTCAGAGTGCTGCTTTCCCCATCTGTGTGACCACAGTTCTGGGCTGTTTTCACTGCATCCTTCTGCCCACGGTTCCCACGCCCCTTTCTGGACTAACTACATATTTAGGGAAATACTGAGCAGCAAATCACATGTTTTTCCCCTTTGTCAGTGCACTCTAAGCCACCTTTAAAAAGCAGCTGAAAATTGCATTTTGGAGCCCAAAACTCAAGTTCTTACAAAATGTACTTATGTTTTAAGCTTGATCTAAATGAATCTGTAATGAACTATGTAGTTGCATAATTACATTTAAAGAACACAATTATTTTAATAACATTCTATTTTCAATTGTATCAAGTCTAGTAGCTTACAACTGTATTACTTTCCAATCTACCACAGATATGCATAAAAAAAGCTTTATAGGAAAGAGAAGTACAAGCTGAGAACATAGCTAAATTCAGCTAGGGAGCACTCTTCTGGAATGCTAAACTCAAGCATATCACCACGGTCATCCGTGACAAAAAAAAAAAGAGAGCAAAGAGCAAAAGTTGGATAAATGCAAGTTAAAAGTAGCTGTTGGTGGCCAGTGAGCTCATATGTGATAGTTTGCATATCAAAATGCTTTCCAATTACTTTACTAGTCTCAAAAGAAAGATGGAAAACGGTCTGAGTGAATTTTAATAAAAGCTGACAAGTACTCAAACAAGACTACAACTGGAAAATTGTTGTAACATCCAGACCAAAGCTTGAAAGACATCTGCATGCCATTCATAAAGAATGAATGATTGAATAACTACTTCCACTGTCCATTAGCAAAGCTTCTACTCTGCACTTAAATGTATTCCACGGTACAAACTGAACAAACTGTACAGGGAAAAGTTTACTCTCTTTCTTGTGTGAATAAGTGAGTGATGGAACAGATTTTCTTTATAGTGGTATTGTGTAGAGGGTCCAACCGGAGCTATTTGAACACATGCAAAACAAGGCTAAATTGGTTTCAGGAGCATGTACATGCATGTGAAAGCTTATGGGCAGATGAGTATGTGCACGAGTAATGAATGAGATCCTGGCACATCGCAACAGAGTTCTTCTAATGCACTCTCAGTAGACCAGTAGAAGCAAACAGATAAAGATAAAGCAGATGTAAATTCAATGGTAAAGGGGAAAAAAAAGAGTGGGGGGATGGTGCCAGAGGTGAGAGAAATAAGTGGAACTTAGTCTGAGAGGGCAAGACAAGGGGAGGGGAGGAAGGAACGGAGAAAGTTTTGTTTTTGGAGCCGTTGAAGTCATTTCTGACTTAAACAGTTCCAGATGTAGAACCAGCATTAAATTTAAAAAAAAAAAAAAAAAAGACAGACAAAAAGAAATTAAGTGAAATTGAGGAGATTTAATAGATGGAGCTGTATTCTATTTCTTCTAATCTGCATTGAATGGGTCTTTACTTTTTGGTGGTGGTAGTTGTGGGGAGGTGAGTAGGGTCACCAACTGTATATACTTTCAGTTGTGTGGAGTTACAGGTGGTAAGGTGGTAGAGTGGTATGTGGCTTTCACGGTCAGTATTGATTCTATAAATAGCCAGGTGGTCAGAAGAATAGTGTGTTGTTATTACTCACACATGCACACAGATGTTCTTTTCCCCCCTCAAAAACCTGAACTCACCAAAATAGTTCACTTAGAAAACTCAAGCAAAAGACATCTGTTTCAATAATGAACCCATTTTTCAATGATGTAGCGCCAACTTGAGCATGTGGCAGCCGTCAAGTCCAGTACATTGCAGCTGACTACCTAATGGGGTAGTTAAAGTCTCTGGAAGCTGAAGAGAATCGGAAATTTAAGAAACCAGTTTAGAACTGTGCAAGCATGTATATTTAGTTAAATACTGGCTGAATTTAGCTGGAAGTAAATGCAAGTCTTTGCTTCATATGTGCACTATATTTGCATTAAATGATGGTACTTCATAATAAAAAATTTTCCTCAATGCAGGACTTTTGACTTCTATATGTACCCCTCAGTTTCTCTCTCTCATTTGTCTATAATGCACACTGGGGCATGCGCCTCCCCAGCATTTGTTTTCAATCCCTCTGTATTGGGTTAAGCTGCATGATCACACAACAAAAAAACCATTGTACCACAATAAAGAGCTCTGCTCCAGGGAGCTGGTAGTAGGCCACAAACAAAGGGTTGTTACATTGTCCCAGCGCCAGCTCGTGAATCAACTCATCGCTGGACTACCAACCCAGTCATGGAAATTGTGCTATGTGGATTCTTGAATTGGAAAATTTGGATTTTTAAGCAAAGGATTTCGATAGGAGGGTGCAGGAAATTGATGACCAGAAAGCAGGATGCACAGCTGGAGCTGGAATAAAGAGGTATAAGAAAGATATAAGATCTGTGAGGGTGGACATCAATTAAAGCAAGTGAAGGAAAGGTGCACAGGATAAAACTTAAACTTTGAAACAGTGATGTGAACACTGTCAGTTAAGGACAGAGAAGAAAACACGAGGCTGTGGCAACAAACCAGTATCTTGCCTGGGTTTTAGATGACTTGTGACTTCTACATTTCTGAAATTAATTAGGGGCAAATTTGGCTGCCTAAAGCAGAATACAGTTGTCTTTTCTCTGTGGGAAGCTGCTTAGAGGGAAAATACTTTCTTTGTTCTTCATATATGCCTGAACTGTTGTTTTCCTATTCTGACAAATCAAATTAGGAACAAATCCATCAGGCGTTCATTCACAAAGAGCAACTATTGTATGCAGCAGGAGGTTACACTTCACCTTTTCCATACAAGGGCTGTGCCAGAGTGGGAAGCTGTAACCAGCACACAGGAGGGAGACTTTATTTCAGAGCAAAAACTTTCTGATGAAGTTTTCTCATACATGAACACACAGCAAAACAAGTCAGAGGAATATGTAAACATAGTGAGTGTTGTACAAGAAACTAAGCAGAGTTCATTTTGGGCTCAATTCCAGACAAGCCCATTACAAGTATAACAGACTTTTTGGTGTTAAGAAAGTGTTAAAGTTAAATAGTATTGTTCGTAACCACATGGTGTAAAAGTTAACACTTGTTTACTTAAAAACTGTGAAAATGTATCCCCACTTCAGACAGAAGCAGAATCAAAATGACCTGAATTTATAACCCTATTGATAAGTTTTAAATAATTAAGTGCATCTGTAGATCTGTGCTAGATAAATCCAAGGTCTCTCTGGTGCATTAAGCTGAGGTACCTAATAAGCTTTAAAGTCCAAACAATTTTCTCCTCAGTTAGTATTGAACTGCAGTTTTCTACAGTTCAATACTAGCTTAACACAAAAGTTTAACAGTTGTCGTCCATGCCCTGAAAACATGTGTGTGGTGACTCTTTAACTACTGTACATCTACCTCCACAGTCCACAGACCTCAGGAGTCTGCCCCAAATTCAAGAATGTGCTTTTCCTTCCAATGTTATTGTGCCTACCCTTCTTCTTGGTGCTTGTGCACATTTTGAACAAAACTTTTTCCTTCCACTCAACATTCCATTCATAAGCTTGCATCCAACCTCTTTGGCCAGTCAGTTTCTTTACCTTTTGTAGCCTTATCCTTTCCCATTGAGAGTGCCAATGGTCCTGCTCTGGATGTAAAACACAAACAATGTAGTTTAAAATTTACTTACCATTGGCGTTCTTTCCGCAGATGAGGTGCTCATAATGTTGCAGGACTCCCCACAGCTCGGCATCATTGTTCACAACCGCCTCCAAGGCCTCTGCAGTCACTGGGGCACATCCTGACCCCGAATCCGGGCCCCAATGACCTCTTTCGGCCATCAGCACCCGGAGCCCTATCTCCTCCACCAGAGCCTCCATGCACGCAGTCAGGCTGATTGCCGCGTACTCGTGGATGCGGACGGAGATGCGAGTGTCCACCATCCAGCGGAAGAACCGCCCCACGGAGAAGGAGAGGCCGCAGCGGGCAGACTTGCCCTTCCTCAGCAGTTCACCTGCGCTCATGCAGTACATGGAGATGGCCTTGACGGTGGCGGAGACGCAATGATCCGCCAGGGCCCAGCTGAGAATCAGCCTCATGGCGCTTTGCACCTCGAAACGCGTACACCGGACAGTGCATGACGCTGAGCCGCTGGGCCTCTCTGGAGATGCGGATGAGAGCCCTACGGAGGAGAGCGCACAGACGTCGCACCGCTTCCTGGGAGAAAACAGAGGCAGACCCCGACTTAGCACTCCCACCACTCTCGGCCACTTTGCGCAGTATCCTGGCCACCTCCTCCTCGGTCCAAGGGAACTCCTCCAGCTCAGGTAAGCGGTGGCACTTGGAGAAGATGTCCTCCGGGTCTTCGGGGAGGACAGTATTAACAGTGTCCCAGCTGTTGTTCCTGCTGTTCATAGAGCCAGAGTAATACCACCAGTTCCCCCGGTGAGGGGTCGTCATAAAGGCCTGGGAATTTGACTTGGAGGAGGACAGGCTGAGGGACTTGCAGGAGTCCCCCGCCCCATATCCCGAGTCTAGCGTCAGGTCCTCCAGGGTTTTCATGTGGACCTTGCTCAGACCTGCCATTGTCGGGAATCGAATGTCACTTCGTAGGAGTGAAGAAACCTCTGAAGTTAATCACAGCGGCCGTCGAAACTTCCCGCAAAGCTGGTTAAACTGGTTTACACAACGCAATACATCCCTGACATGCTGACTGTTAGGAGCAGAAGAGAAAATGTGTTACTACGAACTCTATCAAACAGTCACAATTACAATCAGCTGGGAAATTTAGAAGAGAACCCCTCTTACCTTTCCGCCGAACTCTGTCTGGAGGGGGCTTTTAAACTTTCCCCAAACTAGAACAGTCTTTTGAAACTCGACAGACCGTGCTACCGCTGTTAATATTGCCAGACTCGGTTTCATAGATTTAAAAAAGTCCGGTATAGCTGCTCGGAAGTCTGAAAATTATTGTAAAAGACCATTTAACGAGCCGGTTAACTGATCCTCTCTCCTTCCACAGCGGCGTTTCACATACAATCATCAGCAGGAGGCTCAACAACTAACTACAGATGTGTCAGAGGGCGGGGCTGCAGCTGAATGACAACACAGTATGAGATTATCTACGAATCAGGACATGGCTAAGATTTCTATCAGCCAATCAAACAACTCCAAATTTGAGTGTAGCAGTAACTGAACGTACCTGTACTGCCATGTTTGCAATGTTGCATGTTGTCACTAACATAGACCTAATAAGACAATGACAAATTAAAATAAGCCTTGCATTATGTGTTTCATTTCAAATTATCTGTCAAATATTATTTACATTTCCTGCTGTTTCCTCATTTAAATAATACATAAATTCAAATAATTTGGGGAAACTAGTTGTCCACACAACTATGGTGAAGCAGAAGTATAAAAAAGTGCACAAAGGTGGAAAAATAACTTATGACAGTTTAATTTCTGGTTGTCAATCTCATTAACAACAACTTATTTTTCTATTGCATTTCAATCTGTAGTATATTGCACTGTCTGTTAGAAATTATAACAAAAGTGACAAGCATGTGCTCAAGATATTAACCAGAAATCCAAACCAAGTTTGAAAGACATGGAGAAAAAAAGTGCTGTCTCTCACTGGTTTATGTACAAAGAGTTATGATGTCTAAAATGTCTTCCAACCTCAGAGATCAACTCAACTATTTAAATGAGCTTAACATTGTGTCTCTATTAATATAAATTTCATATGTTAATAAATGTGTTGATGTTTTCCATAACGTTTACAACTTGTATGTATCAACATGTCTGCTACAAATTTAACTTTTCTTAGGGATGCCAGGCTAATGATTTAGAGTTGTGGAGTCATTTGTAAAAAAAAAAAAAAAAATCTTTATTTTTCTCATATATTTGTCTTATGAATAAATAAATTTGCTTGAGCTCTAAACATTTATGTTGGTATCAATAAATCAGTGGTTTGTACTTGTACCATATTGTGTGTCTGGGGGAATTCTGCTGTTTAGTCACTTGAAACTGATACATCTAACATCTGTCCACACTGTGGTAGAAACTGTCTATGTAAAGCCTGGGGATATAAAAAGTTGGTTATTTGTTTACTTTGATTTATAGAGGCTTAGGATTTTTCACTGAAAGAGCATTTAAAAGCTTATACTCAATGGGAAGGGGTTTTAATAGCTTAAACATACATAGGTAAATACTTCTCTTTCTGTTTCCCCTAACAAAGTCTGCATTGATTCTTGACGTAGTACTTCTTCTTTATCAGCTCGTCAGAAGTAATACCCAATTTTTGTTTTTTAGCAACAAAAATTGTGAAAATCTCTTATGTAAATTCATCTAGAATTGGTTAAGCAGCTTGAAATACTTAAAGTGAAATGAAGAAAACATGCCGATGAACTGTTTCTAATCACAGTGCACCCAGTCACACAGCAAAGTAGGGTGTGTCACAACCGGGACAAGGTCCAACTGTATTACATAATGGGTTTATGCCAGAGATGTCTAAATCAGGGGTTGTATTTCTTATAAATATACAAGCTTAAATATACTAGGAAATAGCATCCCTGTACAGTGCCACAGGGAAATATTTATACCACTTGCTTCTTCTGTTATCTTGTCATGTTAAAACTATAAACTTTAATATATGTTGGGGAATTTTATTAGAAACATCAACACAACATAGTGCATAAATGTGAAGTGGAAGGAAAAGTTTAACCTCACGTTATATCCTGCTTCCTTTACTCTGACACCCTCAAATAAAATGCAACTAACTACTTTCAGGAATCTCCCCATATAAACAGATTTTCTATGAAGACCTCGGAGATGTATTAGAGAACGTTAGTGCACAAACTGCATCATGGAGATCAAGGAACACACCAAGCGTTGGATTGAGTTACTCTGAGGTTTAAAGCGAAACTAGGTTATGAAACAATATTTCTTATTGGTCTATGACTGAAGCAACTCACAGAACACTGGTCACTACAGCAGTAACTAACACTCCACATCAATCAGAAAACACCATCCCACCACAGTGAAACATGTTGCTGGTAGCATCTTGCTGTTGGGATGCTTTTCTTCAGCAAAGACAGAAAAAAATGCCAAGAGTTGATGGAAAAATTGGTTAGACCTTAATATAAAGAAATTCTGAAAGAAAACCCATTAGAGCACAGGTGTCAAACTCCAGTCCTCAAGGGCCGGTGTCCTGCAGTTTTTAGATGTGCCACAGGTACAAAACACTGGAATGAAATGGCTTAATTACCTCCTCCTTGTGTAGATCAGTTCTCCAGAGCCTTGCTAATGACCTAATTATTCTATTCAGGTGTGGTGCAGCAGAGGCACATCTAAAAGTTGCAGGGCAGTGGCCCTTGAGGACTGGAGTTTGACACCCCTGCATTAGAGGCTGCAAAAGACTTGAGATTGAGGCACGGGTTCACTTTCTGCCAGGAGGAAGCTTGTTATAACATGTGAAAAGTTTCCAGAGGTATGAACACCGTATTTAAAATGGAAAGATTTACACGCATTACATATCTACAGTACGTACTGCAGTCTGTGAGTCATTCAGTCAGGGGAACTGGGAGGTGTAAGCTATTCAGTCATAATAACACCAGCCTGTACTGTGCTGTCGATGAAAGCCTCTCATGAGTTGATCAGAAGAGGTTAACTCTTGTCTCATCCAGACTGCATGCACAATGACTAATAAGTCTTACCTCATGGTCTCTCCACGTCACACAAAACAAATCTGCAAACTCAGGGAGTGCGAGCCAATCCACAAACATTAAATGAAGTCCAAAAGCATGTCAACTCTGAATAAACACACAAAATGTTTATTTTCCATTGCACTGGTCTTATGATAAATTGATTTAATATTCATCTGACTGGTATTCTGAAAACATAGTTGCTGTATGGTGAGTGTAGGGTTTTGTACTTTTTTCTCTGGAGTAGCCTACGTACATCTGTAGTTAGTGGATTGTAATTAATTTGATCATCTTTTTCCTCACAACTAAATAACCCCACCCTTTAAAAAACTTTCACGGACGTTTTGCTTGTTTATGCATTCCAAACTCCCTTGTGAGTTAGTGTACGTAGTTTGAGCACCACCATGTGGCGAGATGAGGCACAACGTGTATGTCACTTTATCTTCATTTCAGATTGTCAAACATTACCTGAAATAACCAATCCACTCCCCAAAGACCAAACAAATGTAAAATATTTTCCAGACATAGGCATAAAATTTTATTTGCAAAAGATGACAAATCAAAATAAAGATACAATACATTCTTAAAACCTCTTCTCTACAAAACAATTTCACAGAAATTACCTCAGAATGTATTTTCCTACTTAAAGTTTTATTATATATACTGTCTTGTACTTTGTTTCTTTTATTTTTAAATAGTCACATGTCACTGTTAAATAATGTACAGCATAGGCCTTTTTTTCCTGTAGCAGATAAAAAGGTTCTTAGAGGAAATTCTGACAATCAAAAAGTCAATATCAGATCGTTAGCTCTTATACTGTATATGTCCAATCTCAAACTCCCCAGATGATGCCATTTAATATAACACCATTGAAAGGACAGCCTCCAGACAAAATAATGGGAGCCGATGGGATCCTGTTAAGACTGCAGCTGCTCCCCAATTTCAATCACCCCGTCTGCTCCTACTTAGTTGTTTTCAGTGTTGACGTCTACCCTTTTTCATTTAGCATGACACACGAAAAATACACCGACATGTCAATAAGCCATCAAATAAAACATAGAAAATCCTCATTTTACAGTGTAACCGAGCTTACAGTGACAATACAGTTTGTTGATAAATAACTTTGTATTTGAGTCTGTCCCTGCCTTCTACGGAGTTTAGAGTAATAGTAAAAAATGAAACTGCCTGCAGCCAAACCCTGATAAAGGCACACATTTGTGAAACAGCCGAGCATCAACACATAAGCACATAAGCTGGTCTCTTCAACTTAAAGACAGTTGATGTTTTTCGTAGCCGTTTCTGTGACATTCTCGTAAAAGTAGTTTTAATCTCTCCAAATCACAATTCTTGGTAGTCCGTGTAAAGATGCATTAAAATCTTTAAAATAAATTCATCTCATAATTCAGTTGCATTAGCTCACTTTGAAAAATATATAACAAAAAAAACCCTTTAACTGCTAATTTCATATTGAGAGTTTTGAACACACAATGGCCCTCTTTAAAACACTGAGCATAAACAGGGGGGTAATATATACCCCCCTCATATACCCCTGTTTGCCAGGGGTATATGAGCATACCCCTGGCAAACAACAGGTAGTGTCGAAGGTCCTAAAGTCTCTGTTGAACTTAAACACATAATAAATAAATTAAAGACTATTTCAGGTTCATTAATTTTAAAGTTGTTAAAACTTTAAAGAAAACATTTGTTTTTACACATAATTTTTTTTTTTTTGCCATAGAGTAAATGTACTCAAATTAAGGCAGATTTTTTTCTAGGAAAAAAAATAAAATTAGATTAAATAGATTAAAAGACAAATTTATTTTAAGGCTTTATTCGCATCTTTATCAGGGTTGCTAAATATTTAGCAAACACTGTAATGCCAAAGATGCTCAGCTGTCAGTACATTAGCTCAAACACTGCAAAAGATTTTTTTTTTACGCTGCATTTACTGCTCCTTTCTCCAGATCAGAAAGAGGTTAGGGATAGGGAGGGCATAAAGTTTCCTGTTTGTAGAGGTTAAAGATGACAACTTCAAGTGTATTCAAACAAACCAAAAAGGAGCACCCACGCATGTTACTGCATCGTCACTAAATCAGGATAAATTAACCTTGTATTTAAATAACAGCAGCATAAACGCAAGTAAACTTAAACCGAGTTCTCACTGATAGCCATTTGTATCTTATTCTGACATTAGAAAGCAATGTTTAGGAGCATTTAAAAATACCTTGACATCAAAAAAAATGAGAGAGAATGAAAGTAACGGAGAATGAAGAGATTCATTAGGTAAGAAAGAGATATAAAGATCATGTATCTCAATATTTTTTGGAAAAAATATTTTTCCCCCTTTTTGTTATGTTTACCATTGTAAGAAGAATTTCAGCACCTCCGTCACCCAGCAAATAGTAGTTAATGCATTTAGAAATACTGCGTAACCAAGCACAGCTCCTCTACTCAAGCTACCGTACGTGAATCATACTGAGATAACATTTTGATGCACATTCTATTTAGCTCTAATGTAAGAGCGAGTTAGAAAAAGGTCTTAGGTTGTTTTTTTTTACATCTTGTTAGAAAAAAAAAGGTGCTTCCTGTAATTACAGCACATAACCAGCACTCACTCAGTCACTTACTCACACACACGCATACAAAGCTCCACATACACACACATGCTTGCACGCACATGTGCACACAAAACAGCTGCTTTCCATTCTGTTTGAAAAAAAAAAAATTGCACCAATTAGGACAGAGAAAGAAGACAAAAATAACTTTTCTCTGTACAGTAGTTCAGTCAGTGAGGCGAAGTGATGACTCAGGTCTGTCTGCGGAGAGAGACAGACCTGTCTCCAAATTTCCCATTTGGACTCAGTTTCCTCACCCAGACAAATTTGCAACAGAACCCGGTGGCGAAACAGACGAGTCTCTCATTGGAGCCAGTTCTAAGAAAAAACGGGCAGAGTTCAGGCAGTGAGTGAGCTCTTACTGGTCTCTCTGTAACACACAGTGGGTCTGCAGGTCGGGTTTAGGATGCTCTGGCCAAAATAAAGAGCTATCCTTTTGAAGTTTTCTTGTTCTGAGAATTCCACATGCCTCTTTTAGAGTGGTAGTAGTGAAAGAAGTTCCTTAAACGTAGTCTTTCAACTTCCAAACCGTTCTGCAGCACTCTGGAGGAAGAGATGAGGAAACATTACATATATAACATTATATAAACTTGCATTCAATAAGTTGCCTTACATAGTTAAGGCCAGAATTATCTAAAAAATCTGACAAACTAAAATGTAAAATAGTTTTCATTGGATCCAATTTGGGCTTAGTGTTTAATTATTACAAAATACTGAAACACTTAAAAATAAATTAATGCTTGTTTTTGCTGAGATTTTAGTTTTTCACTGCGGTTTATTTAATTAGACTGATTAAGCATTCTGATAATATTCTAAGGCTGAAGGGAAGAACTAAAAAAAATATATTTGCATATATTGATGTGACAGAGGAGCCGTCACGAGCTGGGATTTAATTATAGAGTCTGTGTCAGCATGCGAGCACGCCCGCACACACATACACGATCGCCAACTTACTTTTTGTTGCAGCTTAAACTGACGCGGTTCATCGTGGGTGCACACGGGGTGTTTCTGCTTCAGTTAACATTCATCCTAACCTGTTATTTTCAGCTTCAAACATTTTCCCGGTTCTAATTTCAAGCAGGGTTGTTTCTGGATTGTGGCGTGCCGGGAGGGAGTCACATGATGACGTAGTGATGTCATCAGAACGTACTGAGTGTTTTCTATTAAATTGAGTATTGTATTTTTGTTTACAAGTTTTATATATTTATTTATTATTATTATTATTATTATTATTATTATTATTATTATTATTATTATGATGTATACTTTAAGAGGTTATTTGAGTTAGAAGTAATTGCTTAGTTTTTTTGTTTTGTTTGGACTTTCTGTGGGCGGAGCCTGTGGCTTTAAAAGCAGGGCTCTGCTCCACAGGGAGGCACTCTGTGGCTAGACTCTTGAGAAGTCACACTGAAGGTGATGGACTCTTACAATGAAGGTACTGCTGTTTGTCTGATTTTAACCTGCCTTGGACATCCTTTGTATATATTCTGCACCTGCCATCTTTGTTCACCTGAAGAAAAGCTTAATAAAGTTCACTAAAGTGATCTCCGGCCTTGGCCAGTCATTTATGTTTGACCAAGTCATAATAGAACCCTGTCACACTTGAAAACAACTAAATAATGATGTAAAGGTAAAGACAAGTTTGCTTTCAAAACTGCTTTTGCACATTTATTTATCTTTTCCGAATGTGTTGTAGGGAAAATATTGTGACATTATAAAATCTTTACAAGAACAAGGGGAAAATGCAATATCAAGAAGCAAACAAGTCGGGATAAAAAATAATAAAAACTATTATCTATGACTGGTGACTGTATTTTTATGCACAGATTTGCTTTGTGATTTTTTGGGGGAAACTAAGTCACATTTTATGGAGTCTACATAAAATCACTGTATGACTGTAAATAAGGTGATGAGTCCAACAGGTTCATCTAGTTGAGGCCCTCGCTGGTCGATTAGTCCAAGAACAGTCATATTTAAGGTTTACAAAGTCTAATGTAGCACACATAGAAAGGGAAAACATTATAAATTGAAAGTGTGTTTACAGAGTTTCAATAATGTATGCTGCGGTCTCATGCACACTAATTTTAAATAGATAAATTTCCCTGTTTCTACTATTTAAAGTTAGCATTTTTTCCAATTACTAGTGAACAAAATATTAAATCTACAATCCTACTTCCCAACCCTATGGAATCTGTCATAATGGTGGAACACACAGATGTTGGATTTTCTGAGCAGCCGGTTTGTAAAACAATAAGAACATAAATTTAGAATGACAGGGAAAGTCAGATGTCACCAAGTAGCCTTGAGCTTAAAAGGTAGCAAAGACGGCAACTATTTATCTGCACTTCCCATTGTTTGTACCACATTAAGCCAGTCACACACATAATTCTGTGGATCTTATGTTTTTAAACATATTCCTCTTGAAATGTGTTATCAGCTTGTATTACTGGTGGTACTTAACGCCAAATAGCAGAATCCACCGAGAATTCTGGATCTGAGCTCCCATTACAGACAAATCAAAAGCTGTGTTTTGCACTTAGCTGGAAGTGGGCCCCCAAATAAAATTCTGCTAAAGACTTCATGCCACCTCGTGGCATAATCTGACCCTGTTCAGACTGACTCAGAGAGAGAAAAACTGTTTAAGGAGGAACGATGCCAAAAAATGTTTAAAGGACAAGCTATTGTGTGTAAGTTTCAAACTATTCTTTCATTTACTATTACGTCCATGTTGGCCAGTTCAGAGTCACAGTGAAAGATATGCGAAAAATGTAGATGCATTATTTTTTTAAGACCTAAAAATATTTGGAGCTATACATGATCATGTTCATGCACATGGGATTATGAGGATCCACATGAGCTTGATGCTGTGGTGTGCTTTTTAGGGTCTCCGAAAAAAGGTTAGATAGGATTGCACAATAAAAAAAATCATGCAGTGGCAACATTATTATGACATTGGCTGCAATAAATACACTACTCCTTTTTCTCATCTTTCATAACAGTGCTTCCTCTCTACATGACATTTAATATCTCGGAAACTACCATTTATGATATGTAGGAGAATCTAACACAGTGAAACTAAACAGAATATTTTATTGACATGTAAAGATTGAAGTCTTTTCATTAGGAATATAAAGAGGAAAAGAAATGAAAAAAAGAAAGCAAGATACAAGTAATATGAGCAGGGAATGACAAAAACAAGGAAGAAAAAAGGAAGGACACATGGAAAGAAAGAAAAAAGGTCACAAGAAAGGGACATAATTTTCAAAGGGAATTATTTATGTATAATTTCATTTAATTAATATACCTATCGAGAAGTTCCCAGTCCTCTCCACCCCAGCGGTCTTTGAACTCCTCGGTGTTCATTCCTCCAATCTTGTCAAAATCTGACTTGTATATTCCAAACAGCCCAAAGCCATTAACCTCCCAATAACCTGTGAAACAAAAGCAGCAAGGCTCCCACTGAATAGCGGTCCAAATTGGTGAAAGAATCAAGACTGCTATATGAAGAAGAGATTAGTCAAATGAAGAATTCTTAAAAAATCTTTCAGATGAGCAAAGATTTTTTTATTTTTTGCAGTTGTGTCTTACCATCAGGCTCCAGCGGTGAACTACCACAGCTCAGCCTCATGACGATGGGAGCAAACGCCGAGGCGCCCTTCCACACAGTGCTTCCTGATGCTTTCCAATATGTTCAGAGGGAAAGTGAATGTGCAGATCACATAGAAACACTATACTGTGACTGTCCTGCAGTAGAAAAATAAAATATTCCATTAACATAAACATCATTAGGTTTAATTATTTGCATTTTTCCCCATAGGATATCACTGCTCTAAGGAAGTAATGGAAGGATGTAAATGTGAGTGATTGGTCACTTGTGTCTAATTTGGCCTTTTAAGATTGAAACAGGGGAGAAGTGTGAGCTTGGCATCAGTAGCTTGTCTTAACGTAAATATCCCAGAGGTCATTTAGACATGAGTGACAACTCTGTCATCTCATGCTGACGGACCTGACACCCAAATGGCGGATCAACGTCTATCCAGATTTTGGGCAGCTCTCAGCCCTGTCTGGATCGGTGTGCACGGATGTGTGATCGAGAAACCAACGGAGAATGCAGCAGGGCCGTATGCACACAAATAAGCCATAAAAAGAAATGGATGTGACAGCTTTGACATACACAAAACAGAGGGGATGACGCTTCCTGTCTAAGCAATTCCCTGCCATCCCAAGCTTGGCTCAGTGGGAGATGGTTAAAGGAAGCAGGAGGAGGCTCAGAGACGTGGGCGATCCCCAAAGCATGACAGACCGGCCCCGCAGTGATAGATTCATTATGCATGAGTGTTCCTTTCATCTGCCTATCAGCCATAAAAGGTCGAGTGGTCACTGTCTGACCTTGGGCAAGAGGTTTTATCCTGCCAGCTCACACAGCGTGTCTTCCCTCAGTGTGTTTGTTTCTCTAACCTTAATGGTGTCCACGCCGATCTGCAGCCCTGCCGAGCGCTCAAAGTTTCCCTCTCTTCTGAGGTACTCATATCTGCCAAAACAAATCCATATAAAACATCAAATAAACCCGCCTGAAGGGCGCCTTAAGGCAGTGGTCCTCTAACATTTATAACAAGTACCACCTCAGTAAATACCATTCTTTCTAAGCACCCCCACCTTGATATATTTTTAAAAAGCAGAACAAACAGATATGGAGTTTTTCTGTTTCTTGTGTTAATCTTAAAAAGCTAAAAAAGAAGGAACAAAAAGGTTTTCTATTGACATTGGTTGGTTGTGATATAATTCCAATTTGCTAAAAATTGAAATTTCCAAGTTAGAAGTTGAAAGAGAAGGTTTCTTCAGATGATTTTTACTAGCCGTGATATGAAAAACCAGAATGACTGCCTTATATAGAAAAACTATGTGAAAATTACAACAGCCAGCCCATTACTATACCATAACCTTCAGAAAGCATGTTAATACAGTATTAAATTGTAAAAAAAAAGAAAAAAATCACAAAAATACAAACATTCCAAAAGCTCTGTAACCATTATGGAACTTTTAAAACTTTTAAGCAGCTGCTCTAAGAGTTTTCTTTTTTTTTTTGTCATGCTACAAAACTTCCTCCAACACTCACTTTGGCACACTGCTCTCTCTGAGAGCCTGCTCCACGTCCATGTCCTCACTCTCAAAGTCGACAATAATGATGCTGAAGTTGTCGTCCTTTGTTTGCTGGTGAAGATTTTCCATGTCAGAAATAAACTGCTGCACCCAGCGAGCCTGGTTTTTCACTACAGGGCAATAATGGATACAAAAAATGTGTCCTTTAGATATAAAAGCATATTTTAAGCAGTCTCTTTCATGATGCACTTAACATTTCTTGAGCAAGAAAAGCTTTTGACTGACCTGGCACCACAAAGTGCACCATGACATCTTGCCTCCATTGCAGCATGACAGGCTGGCAGAGAAGAGGCTTAGCGTAAGCAGTGCTCCACGGTGTCGCGCCAGGCCGCACCGAGGACCTGGTGGAAGGAGACGGATGCTGGGTGGTGAAGCTGGTTGCAGACGCAGAGGGAAGCGGGGTCGGTGCAGAGGCTGGAGCTGAGTCTGTGTTCTCCACACTTTCCTCTCCTTGCCTTCCATGGTGCAGCAGCAGGTAAATGTACTCTGAAAGTCGTACCACGCTGCGTCCTCTCTCCATTAACTCCAGCTCTACCAGGTATCGGTTCCCTCTTGCTGAATCGCGGCGCTTCTCAACATTGATGATTCTTAGCAGGGTGTAGATTCTGGAGAACACACGAAGAAACCCTTAAGAAAAACTGAGGATGGTTGTTGCAAATACAATCTGTCTGAAATAGAATCTGGAACAAAAGTGGTTTGTTTATACTTGTAAATTTTCTGAAATAAGATAAAGCTCCAAGAGGATTCAAATTTTCTGTTGTATTTTAAAACATGGCTGATAAAGAAAAGCAAAGGCATCTTATAATCAGTGTAATCTGAAAATTGAGTATTAATAATACATTTTGCTTTTGCAGTCATTCATTACAGCACACATACTGTACATCACACCACAGTCTCATTGCATGGCTTTATTATCTAAGCCAGCAGTGCCCAACTCCAGTCCTTGACTTCTGTCTTCTAACATTTGAAAGCAGCCCTGCTCCAACACACTAAAATATAATGGTTGAATTATCTCATTAATATACCATTCATTCAGTCATTCAAGTGTGTGGTATGGTAGTATGGTAGTAACATTTGAGAAAAGTTGGGAAGTCATGATCTCGACCTTTATCCTTACCCTCCATTGTGTTCATTGAGTTTTTCCATGTACTGTGCCAGCACATCCACCACTTCGCTTTCCGCCAGCTGGAGGTTGCCAGACACATTGCAGCGCAGGTCATTCCAGTCTGATCGCAGCAGCTCGAAGTCCATCGCATTAACAGAGAACGTCCTCTGCCAATTGATGCTCTCCTCTGCCCAACCTGGCCGGATTTCGACCTCCTCATAGCTGTAATCTGACATTTCTCCCTCCTCTGGTTCCAGCTCTTGCTCTGGATCAGGGTTGGGATCAGGATTAGAGTGATTTGTATCTTGATCAATGTCTGTGAGGTGGGAGACTGGGTTAAGCTGATGCTGAGATTCGGTAATCTCTGAGGTCCTAAGGTAAGAAGTGACCCGTAACTGACTGTGGATTGTGTTTTCTGTATAGCTTAACCTTGTTTCAGAGGCTGGAGTCGGACCAGGCTCTTGGTGGTAGGACAAAGGGATCTGGATATCTCTTTTACTGGGCAGGTCAGCTGTGACAGTAGTCCTTAAATCTCGGGATTCCCCTTTCCTCTTGATTTTCTCTAGCTGTTTTGTCATTGCTACTTTGTTAAAAGACCTTTCAGCAGTTTCACTCTGAATGTTAACACTTTTATTATGTGCTGATGTCTTGCTGTCCTTAGTAGGAGGGCTGTGCCAAAGTTGAGGGGCACCGATAAGGTGCCTAACCACTGACCCACCCCTTCCACCATGTCTTCTTTGACCCAGGTTTACCAGCCTTGTGGTCTTCCCAGTTTGGTACAAAAAGACTCCAGGGAAAACTTCTCTAGGATGTCGAGATGCCCTCTCTTCCCTCCTCTCCCGTCGCTGTTCCCTTTCTTTTTCTCTCTCCTTTGCAGGACGAGGCCTGGTAATGTAGATCTTGCTCTCCTCTCTCTTCTCCTTCTTGCTCCCAACAGGCTTGTTACTGTTAGTATGGGGGTAGTTGTTATGGGCAGAGTTGCTGAGGATCTGCTTCGCTCTGCTGGTGAGTGCAGATAGGGAGGTTTTTTGGGGAAAAAGGAGTGAAGACTTGCTAATTTTAGGAGGTACCTCAAGATCACCTCTCCCACCTTGTGCTTTGGCTTTCTTATTTAGGTCTTGGTCTGAAGGACCAGTATAGACCCAGGACAAAGTGCGACCCCTGACCACACTGTCCACATCTGGTAACAGAGCTATGGGTTGGTCTTCCTCAAGTCCTTTCCTTGTATGTTGTCTCATATTTCCACGAGTATGATCCCTTCCCCAGTCTCTGTCCAGAATCCTCTCATTCTGTCTATCCCTGTGAAAAGACTGTTTTCTTTTTCTGTGACGTATTATACTGTTGACCTCTCCCACCTCCTCCTCTTCTTCTTCTTTTGGATCTTCTTTACCTTCCTCTTCCTCTCTGCCTGCTGGTGTGGCCCCAGTTTTTGAGTGCTGATGGGAAGAATTATGCATATGACTGGACTGGCTTGGATGAGAGGGTTTTCTGGGCGAATGCGTGCCAACAATCTCTGCCTCGTCCTCTGCATCCACGACCTCCTCTTCTTCAAGAAAGTCTGTTGTCAAATGAAGGAGATTCAAAGTTGCTACAATGTGAACATTTGTTCAAATACAAGCTGCAGATTTCTGTGGGGTTTTTTTGTGTGTGCAGGGATTATTGTAAGGAGTATGTGTTTGCTCATTATAACTTACCATCTGGGTTGGGGAAAAAGAACGGTCTGTCATCTTCCTCCTCATCCATCTTCATATATTTATAGAAACCAAATCTGGCAGACAAAGGAAGAAGAAGCACCCACATATGACCACATAGATTAACCGAAGTGCACATTTTTAAGGTTACTCATAGATTTATAAGTGGACACCTTAAGTAAGAGAGTTTGTATAAGCTTGTACCATGAAGGTCACTAGGACACTTTTCTGCATGAGCAGCGTAGCTGTTTGTTTATACAAGACATAGACAAATGTTTGTTTGTCTCTCAAACAGATAAAGCTAAATGTGCTTACTTCTCCAAGTAGATAGGAGACTCTCTGTAGAAACATTTGTTTTCCCGTTCCATATGGGTGAGACGTGTGAAGTCGTTAGGGTAGACAAAAGATAGGTAGACCTGAAAAAGAGTCACATCTCAGTCCAGACTGTCATACACAACTTTATTATTGAATAAATGCTTGTTCAAGAAGATCTTTTGAAATGTTATCTGTTTCACGTTTAATTCAAAAAGAAGTCTAATTGATTAATTATTAACCGTTTTGGCATTGCATCTAATCTACAAGTAACCAACCACTGATTCAAAGTTGCAGCCACATAACATTCATGAAGAATTTTAGTGAATTTAAGACAAAGGCCTTAAATTCATTAATATTACTGACTTTGTATCCTTCAATCATCTTTTTTTAAAATCTCACCAGAGATTTTGAATATGTTTCAAGTCACTCAACTGTAATGAATACTCTTGTGTCTTTCAGGATTTCTTCTGAAATCAAGCATTGGTGGAATTTGAAATATGACTGAAATCCACTGTCCTACTTGATGGTATAAGCTTCACCTTCCTCACAGATGGCATGGGATTTTCTCATAGGATTTCCTGATACTTTACTGAATCCTCACCATGTAGGTTTTTCAGCACTAATGGAAACAAAGCAGCCCCAGAGCTTCTCTAAGCCACTGCAAAGCATCTCTGTAGGCATGGTGTTCTTTCTGGGGGACGCTTCTTTCTTCCTCCTGCGGGCTTACCACTGATCCACTGAATCGAAACATTCCAGTTTTAATTTATGCGTACCCAGAACAGAATCCCAAAAGCCCCTTGACTTATTTAATAAGCAGCGGACAGAGTGGAGATGACTTTTTGTGCCAGGACACAGTGGTGATCTGAAGTCCTTTAAGGATTTTAAACCACTTGTCTCCTCAGATATTTGATGGGGGAAGTTGATATCTTCCTCTTTCTAACATGCCCAAGCAGGGAAGTCACTGTTCTTTTCACTTTAAATCTTCAAACTTCAAATTAGTTGTGACTTTGTCAAAAAAGAGAGAGATTAAAACAATTAGTTTTCTTGCAAATACCCAGTCATTTATTCATTTCACCAGTAAATTTAATGTAGAGTGACGAGAATAATAATTTTAGGTGCAATTGTATTTCGGTTGAACATCCCATGTTTACATCTGTTGCAGTAACATCTGTACTCCCACAGAGGGGAGTAGAGCCCAACAATTGCCACGTTTTACATCTTGACACAAAGAGTTTGCTGATTCTGTGTTTATTTTCACTCCTACATAATTTTTGTGCTCCCATTTATTTCTGTTTTGTGCCCTTGGTTTGAATTTAATTTCAGAACTCCTAAATAAAGGTGTACTTAGAATGCTGAAACAGTGGCTAGGTCCTTCCCAGATGTAGTTGGACTTTTATATAAGACCAGCATTATTTAAAAAAAATAACAATATTGATTACATTTTAATAAAATTTAATTTAAGACCACTTTACAAGACTAACAGGTTTAATTCATATATGGAAATATATAACTAATTTGACTTAAATTAACTAATTTATATAACTAATCCAATCATAAAGACAAATTAAAACACAATTACATTTTTGATTTGGTCTTATTTAATATAATGTGCAATCAAATTCAGTTCATAAAGGAAGTTGGTGAAAATGTATCAATCAAATGAAGTCCAGCCAACTGTATCAAGATGAAAAACAATACTGAAACTGAGGGCTGCTAAAATTCCTGACAGTAAAACTGAAGGAGCTGCAGAAATGTCTCCCTGCCTAGTTACTGCATATGACAATATGACCATAAGCATTTCCTTCTATATAAAACATTCAGACCTGTCCAAAATCTCCTCAGATCCCATGAGAAAATGCTTTGGCATCTGATTAAATCAAACTTTAACTTTGGCCACATTTATCTGCAATAAAGTCCACAATCTCATCTATAAATACCAGTTATATTAAAACAAAAACACATAACACTTCTTTTTGACTTACAAACTGAAGGCCTTGGTATCGGGCGATGGGAAAATCTTTGACTACATAGGTTGGAGAGTAGAGACATGCTGGAAGAACATTTTGCAGCCGAGTGTGGTCAATCATTGGGGCTGAAGAGAGAGACAGAAATGACTCAACAGTTTGCAAAACAATTATGTGACTTGAAATTTACATAAAGACATTAACAGTCAAGAGGGTCAAAAGTGGAAAATATGAAAAGCAGGAAATATAAAATGAAATGCCAGCAGTTTGATTGAATTACAGCAATGCTGAATACAGTAAGAAGGAGTACGCTGGGAACCATGCAGTTAATTAGACAGGAAGAGGAAACAAGAAGCCAAAAATTCAGGATGAAAAGATATGGAAAAGATAAACAGGGCAGACATACTGCTGTAGAAAGTATCCCTGGGGTCTGGCCTCAGCATATCAGCTCCATGTGGTGTGATAATGTCTCCTTCCAGACCCTGTGGGCGAAACTCTGCTGGGAGATGGATGTGACTGGCCAAAGTCTGAGGGATGTGATCCACACTGTTCATCTTCAGACTGGACTCATCTGGGAAAAAGAAACCATTACTCTGTTGGTTTTGTTACCAATGTGATTTTGTCTGTTACAAAGTTTCCTTCTAATCAATAAATCCTGTCAATGTCACAGTTATTGACTGGGTGCATAAGGTCAAAAAGCTAGCAGGAGGAAGATGAGAAGAAAAAAAGGAATCTGATGAATAAAGAACAGTAGCAAAAACAAAAGAAAAACATTGAAAAATAACCTGGAGGTCAAAAGAAATCCAGAACAGAGCAGTCATAATAACAGCAATAGATAGCAGGGAAGGAGGAGAGAGAATGTGTGATTAATGGCAAGTCGGGAGCAAGGGCCGATGGAAGACATGATTTGTAATTAACAGGGTAATCAGCACCATTTTCATCCTCTAAAGGGTCAACTGTGCAATACCCTGAGTCTATATGTGCATATGGTACACAAAGTAAGCCTTTGTAAGCTTCTTTTTGTTTGACAATAAGACTTTTTAGTCACTTCACTGCCTTATGTCTTGAAGTAGGAAACTTCAGATTTTGTTGTGGATTTCTTTTTTTCATTGGAGCAACAACAACAACAACAAAAAACACCAGCTCCAAATTTGGCACTTTTTAAGGTTTGGAGAAGTCAATGTGAGGGAGAACTTTGTAAACTGTCATGCATGGTAGATGTAGCATCATGCTGTGGGCTTCCACGTGGTACTCTTAGATTCCACAAACTGGGTGAAACAATGACATCCTTCAGTTTCACCTCAAACTGACAACTAGATGGTTAAAACTTGGACATTTTTGAATGTTACAACAAGATAATAATCCCAAACACAGATCAAAAGTTTGGATTAGCTAACGCAAAGTTTATGAAATGGCAATCTGAATGACAATTTAGAGAATATGCATATTATCTGCATGCTGCGAAAGCATCCAGCTCTACTATTTCTGGCAAGATCAGAAAAGATAATTACAGGAAATTATAGAATTTTCTTATTTAGACTGCTCTTCAAGTTCACGGAAATCTATCTACTGTTTTCCACTTTTAGGTTTAATTTTCAAGATAAAACGAGAAAAATCATTTTTTATATTGAAAGGAAACCAATTTGACTTACATTCATGAGACGTAATGTGGATCTTTAATAGGCTGTCCTTCTAAAAAGGATATTTCTTAAGGTTTAATTTTATTATAAATGAAAATCTAATAGAATTAGTTTGATATAACTTCCCGCTCTTGTTCTTAAATTGTGCCAAGCATACATATGAACCCACACACGGTGGCATAATTTCACAAACATGAATGAATCTCAAACACTTTCTGGTCTGTGTACATAACGTAAGCAAGTGAGGAGAGAGGGTGTGACACAGGAGGACAGGATGGATGGCTGCTGGAAGATGATGAGAAGGTAATGCCTGAATCCAGTGAGTGACCTCTTACGATGTATGAGGCCTCATTCTTCTCTGTCACAGCTCGTCATAAACAAGGCTGCGGGGTTTGGCTCACAGCCAAGCAACACTGCGGTTTTGCTCAAGTTGACAACTCTGCGCATCATTTCTGGAGCAGCAGGCATTTTCCGCTTTCAGTGTAACTGATGCCTTGTGACACATTACTATTCTTGGTGCTGCAGAGGTTAAGCACCAACTCAGAGTGCGGAATTCTTAACTTTGCTGCAAATACCAAGACACAGGAAGAGCAGTGTGCGGTGTCGGCCACATCAAATGACACCTCTGGATTATGTATTGCATGTGAAAAACCCTGCTGTAGATGTTTTTATAGCCACAGTATAATCCTATATTTATAGCTTTTAAGATATATATTTTTTTACCATCTGCTGAAAGCTGCCAGAAAACTGAAATTGAGTCTTTAAGTATTCAACAGAATAATGATCCAAAATATATGATCAAATCAACATTTAATGGAAGACAGACAATAAATCCACCTAGTTCTGTTGAAATTTCAATGCATAGGCCTAAATTTCAAATTGTTTCTGTGTGATAATATTAAGTGCAAGCAAAACAAAGACAAAGTATAACAAAGAACAAAGAAAGAAATATAATAATGGTAAGCAAGCCCATTGTTGTCTAAAAGTCAAACAAAAAGAACTGAACCAAATTGTAATTTTGTTTTATAAAAATTGGTCATAAATAAACTGAGATGAAAGGTTTTTGTATTAGTAGAAATAAAAGGTTCTTACCTGTGTAGAGGGAGATGTAAGCTGAGTCTATCACTTCATACTTAAGACCTGGGAGGAACGGCCGCCACTGAATGAGACACAAAAGAAAGGCAACTGTGTAAGAACACAACCCGAACATGTAGAGCATGAAACTGAACAGGAATCACTCATGGCGGATTGTCAGCTGAGTGACATTCTTTCTGTTACTGAGTATCGAAAAATCACAGGATTCGGCTGATGCCGAGTTTTTTTCTACAAACTCACTTATTCTGCGAGAGCAGAGACAGCAGAGTAACATTTTCCAGCAAGAATATGAAATCTGGCGCTGTAAAGAGCTAGGGAAGGGAGCAAACAAGAGAAAAATGAAAACAGACTGTGAACAAAACAAGAACACGAAAAAAGATGACAAAGAGTGGAGAGGAGAGGAAAAAATAGGCGGGAATCAACTAATGACCTGAACCAGAGAAGCATCGAGAGGAAGGAAGAGAGACAGGCAACAATTCTCCTAAATAGATTTCACAATTACCTCGTCACTTCTACTTACCAAGGATGTAATCATGGGAGACAGGTCATTTTCCAACCTTTCCTTAGAGAATATAAATATAAACGCCCTATGCAAATACTCCCACAATAGTGTTTGCACACAACACCCTCCTACTTAGATTAAGGGGCATTTCATAAGCAACAAGTTATGTTCTCCCATACAACATCTAAAGCTCATATCAGCAGCTCACAGCCATGTTGATGGGGTGACACTGAGGCACCCATACGGTGCCCACAGAAGGACACAAACATAGGAACATCAAACAAGGGCACAGCGGCAACATCATGCTGAGTCGCAGCAGGGCGCGGCTCAACCGGCCGCAAAAGGCTTCACCATTTTGTCATTGTTTCTGTCTTGAAAAGTGAGCCGGTAAAGTCAAAAGAGGACAAAAAAGTTAAAGCAATATATGATTTTTGGAAAGGTTTGCTTTTGCCCAACTGACACGACAACACAACAAAAGTGCAGAGCGCTGTACTGTTTTTAATACAACCTCGAGGGCTGTGGCACACAGGCAGAAACAGCTACTTCAGTCGTCAATCATTAAGGAGAAACTGGACAAAACATGAATCTCTCAATGCATGTTATTCAAACTCTATCTTGAGTACAATAGTTTGAACACGTGGCAGTTTTAACAAAGCCTTTTAACAGCAAGTATTCAATAAGAAGAATTAAGCAAACATAAAAAAGATGGCTAGATCATCTTATTTGACAAATTTATCTAAGTCCAGACAGGTGAATGTATTATTAATTATTATTAGTAGTAGTAGTATTAATATTATTATTATTTTGAGGTGATCAACTTCAGGTAGATTGAAACAATCTCCACAATCCAGTCCAAAAGAACAGTTCAATAGCTAGAACAGCTATAAGAGTCTTTGGGGAAAGGCATTTGTTTGTTTGCTGATTTGGACGCACAAAGAAGGAAACTGCAAGTCGACTCGGTCCTGAGGATGCTCCCAACGAGCTTCTACTGTGTGCTAGACATTGCAGGGTTTCCCAATTCTCAGCTGTGGCCATACAAAGCTTTAGAAAAGCTGGATGCATGGACAGCAATTCTTAATAGTTCTTCAGGTTACACTACGAAGGTTTCAAAAGTCCTTCCTCCATCCAAGAGAATGATAAAGAACAGTTCACGCATGTGTGCCTCCGTCAGAGGTTACACTCCAAAGACAAATCTTATCTTTCCAGCGCAGAGTTTTACTGCGGGGGTGATATCAGCCAATGATGGCCTCCAAAGCAATGAATGCAGGGAGATACGGAGCGATCAGCTTGAGTAAGTGGAGGACTAGCACTGTGTAATGGAAATACCTTGTCAATTACAGAGTTATCTCAGATGTGTACAGTGCAGTAAAAACATATTTGCCTCCTTACAGATTTTTTTGTTTTTGCTTTTTTGTTACCCATTTTTCAGATTGTCAAACAACTATCACATAAAGATAATCAAAGAAAATACAAAAATCAAATCAGAATTTAGATTATCAGAGGAAAAAAAAAATATCCTAACCAATATATCCATGTTTTAAATTTTTCTCTTTTCCTCAACAGAAATATCTTGTCACACTGTAAGGTGAAATAACTCCCATCAAGTATTTGGAATAACTGGGAATGAATCAAAAAGCTTGGGGTTTATTCACATTGAAATTTTGTAGGAAGAGCTGAAAAGGGGTGGACAAGCAAAATGACCTACAAACTGACTCACTTAAACCAATTCTGTCAGTAAGAATTGGACTACTACTGGGAATGGAAAACAATTTGAAATGCTTGTGGAAGAACACCCAGAACGTTTGACCCAAGTTGCACAGTCTCAAATGTATTCGTACTTCATACTAAGAGAATACATGTAGAATCCAGAATTTGCTAGTGAAAACAAATTCAAATCTTTTCTGCTTTAATGTCAAACAACGAGAAACAAATATATGCTTTTTTATATAATGTATGTATGTTACTTGTTTTTGTATATATTTTCTTGTTAAGCCGCGTTTGAGAGGAAGCAGCAAGAGGAAGAAGTCTAAGTGCTTCTTAAAGTTCAACAGAGAGAAAAGAGAACCGTTATCAATGGGGAAATATTAAAGAGCACCAAATGTTGAAAGAAATGGCACAATTTAGCCTCAGGGTTGTCTCACTTAGCCAAGACACTGCGCTGACATGAAGGTTTGCTATTACTAGAAAAGTCGGCCAAAGAGCTTATGCTGATCCTCATCACAGAGTGGTGAAAGAAACCAGGGTATTCCTCCTTCTCCTCATCTTATTTAAATCCAATTAAATTAAAAAATAGTTTAAATATCCAAAAGGAAAATAAGTACACTATATATATAATTGACTTTTCTTCTTTTTTATGGACACACTCAGATGGGTTATTTACATTTTAATAATCAGAACTTTTAATCTCTGACAGAACTGACTGAAGTTCACTGAAGTATATGTTTCCTATGATTAAACTCCTCACAAGCCTGAGGAGCTGAAGTTGATTTCCTAATATAGCACATGGAAAATAATTGCTTAAGCAAATCTTGATCTTACATGTTTGGTTAAGATTCACTTGAGATCAAAATTAACAGAAAGTAAAGATGTCTGACAGATTTGAAAAGCCAAATGTTTGCTAGGAACATCTGATGTCTAGAACAACTTTAATAATAACTGTTTAATTCTTGGTAATATCTGCATGCTCCATGAAGGGCAGAGAGGTATACCGTGACGTATACCAATCATCGCCTAAACTCTTCCAGACAGCTGGCATTAGGCCCGAAGCAATAGAGCGTAAACACAAAACTGAAATAAAATAAAATAACTGGGAGTGAGAAGAGTAAGACGTTAACAAACCTGATGGCACTGGCCCAGGAGAAAGTATAAAAGTGAACCAGAAAGATATCCATCTATTTTTTAAATCTTTATTTATAATAGAAATTTTGACTATAAACATAAGACATTATATCTAACAATAAATCTAGTTAACCTATTATTAAAATGTCATGACAAAGATTTATTTTAAAGTAGTAAAAGCAAAGCAGATAAGTCACTTAACTAGCACAGTAGTTTCCATTTCTGTGTTTACTACTGTCTTATTCTTACTAGGTCATTACAATAAAAATCATTAGGGGCTAATCTATGAAAAAATGGTTGATAGATAGAAAGCTGTAAAGTATTTAGAGATTTATTTATTTCCTTTTGAATAAGTTTTGTTGTAAAAAAGATACATCATACCTCAGTCTTAGAACATTTGGAATCCATCTGATACATTTTTAAGCAGGTAGAGATGCAGTTAACTGATAATCTTTGAGAAAAGAATAGAGGACTGCTAAACAATAATCATATTTTTTTTAAAGTAATCTGTTTTCATATAACTTATGGGGGGTTGGGCAAAAGAAAGAGGACCACATGTGAGCGTCCATCATGTTTCAGACAAAGAACTGAATAACAGTTCTTGGCTGGGAATGACATGCTGCTAACAAGCCAAGAATTACATCTTGCAGCTGTGGTGCAAAGAAAGCAAAGTGACAATTAACACGCTAATGAAAGAACAATTAGTATAGCAGAGCATTTATCTCACTCCCTGTTTACTTCAGTTGTTTGGAGTCAAGCTTCATTTTAACTACTGTCAAGTAATCAGGAGAATACAGCTTCTTTTATGCCAGTCAGAAGATTTTTTTTATACTTGTATTTTACTGCCTCTTTATTAAACAACAAAACTACTGTAATAAACAAACAGGACAAGAAAAGTGTTCATAACCACTTGAACTCTGACTAGCTTCCCTCATCTTGCTAAAGAGAGTGACACAGATAAAATCTATATGTAGACCAAAAAAAATGTGTATTCCTTCTCACTAGTGTGGAAAGAATAGCTTGTTTTTTAGCTTTAATTACCTTTTATATTTTTTATGATAATTGTGTAAGAGTTTCCTTGTTTTGTATTTGTTGCTTGTAGTGAATTGAAGTTTTTTTCTTTATTGAAAACAAAAAACCTTTTGTTTTTTTGTGTGTAGTTAAATTATTTTAACCTTGTTTGCATAGCTTTGTCTTTAGCAGGACGAATTGAGTGTTTTCCAGGAACAACAGATGGAAAATAGTCTTTTGGTTAATTCTGGAGCAAAAATGTCTTTCTCTGGAAAAGGTTTTTGTTCATTCGGCACCAACAAGAGAAACACATAAACACCACTAGATTGAAACTCTATCCAAGTCTGTCCAAGGAGTGAACATACTGTACAAGGTCTGTTTGGTATGCAGGACGAGGACATGCACGCTGTAAAAGCAGTTGAGAGTAAAATGGAAATAGAAATGGAGGTAAAATCTGTTATGACCCTCCCAGTGGAGGTCATTGTTGAAATACACTGAAAACGTAAAATTGAATTATTGGTTACTGAATGAAATAAGGCAAACAAGTTCAATGTCCTGGACAATAACAAAACTAAGCCCTAACAATAATTGTGGTTTCAAAATGAATGCTCTATATTTTAGAAAGGAGCTGCTCATGACAGGAACCTGAGTAATGCTAAAGATATGTTTTGAGGGAGGATTTCTTTATATGAGCCAATACTAGTGTGAGGAAAAGTGAATTCTAGATTTAAATGGCTGTATGACTGGAATCAAGGCTCATAAACACCTTTCAGCGTTAAAAGGACGGCACTTACAAATTCATTTCTACTCTTACTGCCCCCTTAATATACTTTAGCACCATATTTACCTATTTCAACACACAAATACACCCAAATCAGTAAACAGATGCTGTGAATTGGCAAAAAGCCTGGGGTTAAGTGCCCTGGCTAAGAACACTTACGCATGTGTGGGATATAGGATTCCACTGTTAGGACTTGCTCACTGCACCTGTTTGATGAAACATCGCCTTGGTGCTATGAAATAAATGAGCCAGGAATGGAGCCCTGCAGTGCATGGCTATTGTTGTGGCAGACCACCTGCCTCCTTTTGGTGGAGTGTGGAAGTGTATGCTTTTTGTGACAGCACATCTGCTTTTAATATTTTTTTGGCACATTTAGCAAATGCAAACGTTTATAGCAAGTCTAATGTGGTTCACATCTCAAAAATAGTCAATAGTAAGTTTTAGTTTTATAAATCTGCACTTATACCAGAATGTAGGGAATTATTGAAAGAGATGAATGTACACATGACTGAAGTGGATGGACGCACAGATGGATGGATGGATAGTAGAATGGATGGATGGCAAGAATAGCACACAGACAAAAAGAATGAACCAAAGCAATGCAAAATTTTGTTCATGGACATCTACTGTAGATCTTTTATTTATAAATATATGCATACATATTTTTTAATCCAGAAATATATTAAGGCAGGAAATAATATCTAAAATATTTGCCCACAATTATCTAGAGCTGGAAAAATGCCTGGAAAATCAAATTCCACAAATGTTTAGAGTTTAAGAATCTGTTAATGCAGTTTTGGAGTACATACAACCTACAGCAACTGTAGTCACCATAGGATCAATGTTGTACATGTAGACTGTGCTGAAAACAAATAATAGCTGGAAATTCATATGTAGGGTAAATAAATGTAAAGCCATCTCATTATCATGAGGTGGCTTAAATAGAAAGATCAGTAATTTAGCAACAAAAAGCAAAAGTTTTCTTTTGGTGGAGTATTGAAATGTGTTATGCATTAATGAAAACATTTGCATAAAAAGGTGATGTAAACTGCATTTGAACAAATTTCAGATCTGAAAACCTTGATCCAACCAAAGGAAACAATTACTTAAATTACAAGGAAGGAAAATGGTAATGACATAATTAGCCTGGGATATATCACAGAGATATAAAAAAGTAAAGTAAATTCCTGTTAAAAGAACGAGACGCTCATTGTATTTAAACACCTGGCTGCAGATCACTTTTAGTGCTGCTGATTTATACTGAGGGAGATTTCATAGTAGATACTGAAAGGTCTTTGTGGCCATGACTTGTGCAGCTGAGCCTGTGTAAGTGCAACGGTGGAAGGAGAGTAATATTTGGTCCATCAGTCTGGGATTTGGCCCAGTAGGAGTCCTAAAACAGGGCCATTAAAATCCTGCATCTAAACCTCACACCACTGCCCGTCCATAAAGTTGCCATTGCTAATTAAAGTGTTGCTTTCTTCTCCTCTGTCATCCCCTCAATCATTCTGTTTAATGGGCAACACTTTCCGTTGTCCTGTCAGGCTGCGATCAGTAGATGTTTTCCATTAGGCTGGTGGAAAAGGTCCTGTGTTTCACTGACAAAAATCCAGATGGTAATTAAGAAAGTTAATGAAACCGCAGCTCATGGAATAATTTATCATGTTAAGCAGCCACCTATAACTCTAACAAAAAATACTACTTTATTTGAAGTTAATTGGGGAAAGGGTTGAGGCAGGTGACTGCACTGGATAGATACAGCCAAAGCGCAGAATCCCTGCTGCTCCTACAAAATATACATTTGAGTCCAAGTAATTTGGGCATTTTAAAATGGTCCCTTTTTGATTCATTATTTATGTTCCACCTTTCAGCAGCTAGCCTTCTTAAATACTAAATGCAACAAAACAGAAAGAAGCCCATCATAACATGAATGTTTCCTTCTTATTTTCAAGCCAAAACTCTCAGAATATATTTTAGTACAGCCTGTTTCAAGTGTTCAAAGGAAGAGCTGTTTAACAAATACATTCCTTGATTATAAGCCCACCTTTGACTGTATAATCACAGCTTTATGGAGAACATGTTGTATAGAGGGCAAAAAGAAGCAATGAATTCTCACTATCTGCTCTTTAACAAATGAAGGCCTGGGTATCTGCAGATTTATGTGAGCCCTGGGCTTATGCTGTTGTGGGCTGGTCACAGTAAATCTGCTATTTTTGTCGAGGTATAAAATGTATTCCACTGTTAAATCACATACGAAAGCCTTACTCAGACGGCGCATTTATACATACACACAACCAAGCATATAATTTTCAACTTGCTGACTT
The DNA here is from genome assembly GCF_003331165.1 of Xiphophorus hellerii. NCBI lineage: Eukaryota > Metazoa > Chordata > Actinopteri > Cyprinodontiformes > Poeciliidae > Xiphophorus > Xiphophorus hellerii. The sequence goes on from NC_045673.1 coordinate 16,385,099, forward strand.
TTATATTCATTGCACTTTACCTACTTGGACCAATCTATTTTGAAAACACGATGAGCGTTTTGCTTAAGAAATTAAAAGCAAAAAACTGAATGTTGTGCATTTCTACTTGAAAATGATTACTTCTCAATATTTATTCTTGCTATTAGCTACATTTTCTTGGCTCCATTTGCTCTTTAATTTTATATGAAGCCATTAAAATGTTAGGAAAAAGCAAATCCTTTAGTTTTTTAAAGCCAAAAATTGAAATATTTGAGACTGGTTTACAGGTGCTACAAATCTGTAACCTAGCACACATATTTTGTTAAAATTATTCTTTATACGTTTTTTTAAAAGAAGCCCTGTACCAGCGATATTTGTACCTTTTAAAGATTCCTACAATAAAGTGCCTGTTGCTGAGACATAACCTCAAGAATAACTGGTATTTTAAAAAGCTGTAAATGATAGATCAGCTTTTGCAGAAAAATATGACCCTGAAATGATGGTATGGACTGAATTGTGAATTTTATTTCATACGATACAATATTCAGTCCAGATATTTTGCTTACCATGTATTAGTTGACCTGGACCATTAATGTTAAGCTGACCAAGCTGAGATGAATTGTCTTATTTTTATTTTTTTTATTATTAGTATTATTCTGATGCACCCTCCCCCAAAAGATAGAATCTGCCTCAAAATGGATCAGACATATACTCTAGATCAGTGATTCCCAACCCATTTCTTAAACTCTGCTGAATTGTACCTACAAAATACAACTGATTTGTTACATACACCATTCATCTGTTCTCTTGTTCACCACATTAAACAACATGTGCTGCTGTCAATGTGGTCCGCCAGACTGTTTTGCTGACAGCACCACAAAGATGCAATGTGAGTCAAACTTATCTTGGGACAATGCTGTGAAATGTAGATGAAGCAGAGCAAGATACAGTGATGAAACACCTTTGTAAAGAAGAATGTACTAGTCGCTGTGGGGAAACGACAGAAAGACTGTTGTTATTTGATATCCTGCTGCAATACGGAGGAATATTTACCATTTACCAAAGGCTGTAACTTTTTTATTTTGCAGTACCGACATGCACAACGACATACTTCTCTGTCCTCTTGACAGTAAATGTACTTGCCAGTGGTGGAGGGAGGCTTGTACTTTTTAGATGATATTAAGAGTTGAAATGTGACCTCAAATCATAAGTTTGTTACAAGCATCCGAATGTGGTGATTTTCCCTATCATGAATGCTTAGACACAGAGTAACAAAAAGTACTTGCAAAAATATTGTTACTGCCCAAACGTTTAACTGTCTGTATAACCTGACCAGCGATCAAGTCAGAAGGCAGGCAGCAGACAAATGCTGTTCAGTTTAATTAACAATTTGATGCTACTTTGAATGACCAGAGGTGAGTAGTAACTTTATGGGGAAAAAAAATGGGAGTAGTTTTATTACAACACACTTTTTACTTTTAGTTAAGTAACATGATTATGAAGAATTGATATTTGAATCAGAGCAACATTTCTGGATACTCCCTCCGCTGCAAAAAATTTCATTCAATGAAGGTGAAGTATTGTTAACAGTTTAAAATATTGTGTTGGGTTTACTTCAGGCTCTGAGCTCTAACTAGAGTTAATTAGTCGTGCTGGCTCCAGATCAGACAGAATGTGGACGGGATCTGTCCGGGTCAGGTTGGATTTTTAAGCCCAATCTAAACTATATTTCACAGAATACACAAAAAAAATCCCAAAGAGTTTACAAACAACTAAGCAACTTTCTATTCTCCTTTGGCTGTTGTATCATCTTATTACAAACCAGTTTCCTGTATGATCCGTCTGTCATCACAGAGCTTTGCATCATCCCAATCAATATGAGAAAAGAAGTACAGAGAGCATCACAGAACAAAAAAGAACTTTCTGAATCTTAGCCTTTACAAACAAAACGGAAACAAGTATATGGCTGAAAAATGTCACAAAAGGAGTGTAAGCAGTAAAATACATACAAATCCAAATAGGGAAAATATGACTAATTTTCAGGATGACAAAACATGAAAGAACTACAGTGGGAGAAGATCTATCACACTGACACCGTTGGTGTTATGCCAACTGCTGACAAGGATTATAATAACTCAAAGCTAGTTAAAAGATATATCCTACATCCATACCTAAGTGATCTCTCCTTGCCACCTGCCTGCATGCTCAGAACAAAAGGTTATATAAGGGATGTGGGCTTTTGTTTGACACTTCATCTTGAAGTTAAGTTCCAGTTGGAGCCTTGCCTAAGGTGGAGACACCACTCTGCGGAGAAAATGGTGCATTGGAGAGTTGCCACAAATAGAAGACAGGACAAAATGTTAAGGTCTTGTGGAAGACTGACAACAAAAATAAAGGAAAAAGAAAGAAGTGTGTTAAAAATGCTGTGCTTTCCATTCTTTGGTAGGACAAAGCAATAGGTGAGTATTTGAATAGCTGTGATCAAACGATCTAATGAGTAAAATGATCCAGCTCTCACCAGCTCAGTCTTTACTTTTGCATAAACGGGTTGATTTCTATTTGCTCGCCTCTCCCTGCTGGTGCAGTAGGGTCTCCTCCAACGATACAGCACAGGTTTTATTTACCAAACTACTGAATTTGACTTCTATTTTTAAACTATCATCTGAAGCCTCTGTTGGACTATTCCACAGATGGAATAGTCCAAAACTATTCCACAGTTTTAATGTTTGTAATTAATGAAAAGTTTAATCATGCATCTGTGCCACAAATGCCTGATTTTCTACAAAGTTAAAAGGCAGCAGTTTGCTTATTTTTCATATAAGTAAACTGCATCAAAATGACCAACTTCAATATGTGTTAATATCAATATGTGTTTCAAATCAGCGCTGTTCTTTAAAAATGTGGCACTGTTTTAAGGAACTACCTACCTGTAGTTAAAAACATAACTAATCAAGGAAAAATCTACCTGTAGATCTACCAGGTCTTATTTTGAATGCATGCAAGTTTCATCACCACAGACAGATCAGTATGTTCCGTCTAGTTCGCACACATTTTGCCACAAGAAAATACATACAGTAGTTACATGGATTTAAACCATAGAGTACAAAGTTGAAATTAAACGGAAACTTTTAGATGAACTTCTAGATTAACATAAGTGTGTATCTACACTGAAAGCCATGAACTCTGATTAACAGCTGTGAGGAATAATAGTTCTAATAAAAAAATAGAAGAAATTTTGCGATAACTTACCCCAACCTCCACGTGGTCTGATCCCTTGTCATCTTGCTTGTGAAGAATCTCAAAGTAGTATCGCCTGGATGATATCAGGCTACAGGGAAAACAGAAAAAGATACAGTTAGATTATATTAGAATACACTCGTAAAGTAAAATCTGATTTTAAAAGCAAGAAAATGTGATGAGTACAAGAACAAGTTTAGTGAAGATTGGTTCTCCACAATTTCCTCAATGATTACAGAGATTTCCTTTAGATTTACTAAAATCTTTCACAACAAAACTTTGTTTTCTTGTGATTTTGATTATTTTTAAATAGTAGCACATAAACTTATCTGTACTTATAATCAATAGACACTTCCTAAGGGATCCCGATGACCCCTGTTCCTATTACCTCATTAGATTGTTTTTTTTCTCTCAAGCATAAGGAATATTCTAATAATTTAAAATGTCATGGTCATCACATTCTGCTTTTATTGAATTTTGCTTTTAATGTAACCTGCTGTTTAAGGATAATTATAAGCCTTTTATGATTTCTTCAGCTATGATTTTTATTGACACACTAGTGAGTTATTAGTGAGTGTTTATTTTGATATTATACAACTTGTAACTTTCGGCATCTGAAAGCCCCCCAAAGAAGTTTTATCAGGCTTTAAAATCCTTTAACCGAATAATTTAACTGTAAAACCACAACAAAAATTATGCTTCTGTGGAATGGAGGAAGATGTGCTTAGGAAATAATTTTATGCCAGGGGCAAAACGGTAAAAGATGACTGTGAGCAGCAGCTTTATTGAATCCTGAATAATAAAAAAAAACACTCCTTTAGAGCCTGATGAAGAAAATCAATGTTCCAAATAAATCATAATTTTCCACTCATCCAGTTCACAGCTGTTTCTGTGAAAATAATTTGAAGGTTCTCCACGTATGCCATTTTCCCAAATCAATTTAATATGCACATAAAACAAACAATGGTTTATTCATATAAAACAATTTTTGATACAATTGGCGAGACTTTGGCTGTGGAATGACGGACAGAGCATTTCTTCACACAACATTAACTCCCAAAACAGACGTAAACACAGTTATCACCGACTGCTTGACTTCTATGCGTAAATCTATGACCACATCAAATGCTCCAGCAAACAACATTTGGTAGAGTGTTTGGCTTTTATACACAGACTATCTTCTGAACAATAAAACAGCACTTTAACTGGAGAAATGAGAAAATATGTCCTACAAACATTTTGTTTGCTTCAGTCTAGCAACTTAAGAATTTTTAGCAATGAAAATCTGTCTTTCCGTTCGGATTTGAGGCAGTACATTCACCCGTCTTCTTCTAGCTTTGCTGAAGATAAAAAAGCACAATATAATAAACAAATTTTGATGTGTGTGTTTTCTTTTCTACTTTTTGATGTTGTTGGCTGAGTTGAAACTGAAGGACACAGGCCTGAGGGGTTGGGGGGGGCAGTCATGTGCTGCACCAGGTATAAGCTCTGCTGTATCATCCTACTGACAAGCTTCCTGTATAGCCAATAAATCATTGCAGGTGCAGGAGAGCAGTGACAGTATGCTATAAAGGTCACTCTATCATAAATAGGGGATGTCTGTGTAGCTGTTGAAATTGCACCCAGCAAACCTAAGTGCCACTTGAAGTTCCTAGCTGCCCCACTTGCCCTTCCCAGAAATGATACAAACAAAGCAATTCCTACAACCATGACTTTTAGATGATTCATCACTAAAGGAGTAAAAACAACAAAATAACAAAAAAACTGATGAACAAGGCATTATACATTCTCCAAAGGCAAAGCACAAACAAATCTGTTAAAGCAAGACATTTTATTACGTCTTTCTTTCTAATAATCTAAAATTGAGTAATGTTTGTTTTATAGTTTGACTTTGTGGAGCTTTCACCCCTGACCAGACCACATTAATGCTTTTAGGAAACATCATTAAATTTCCTGACCCTTCATTACACTTTGGATGTCTGACCATAATTTGACTTGATCAGGGGGATAATCTAATGATAGAGTTGAGAGGCTTCTGTCTGCCGCCACACTGTCTCAGAGTTACACCAAAGACAGACATAAAGCAGTTGACGCTTCATCTACACAAAACTCTCAACATTCATCCTCAGATTTAAAAACATGTAATAATTCCCTTCAAGTCACTCCCAGAATGGGCAGAATACCTGGAGTCTATGCACAAGATTAGATACTTTGTGAAAAATATAATAAGACTTAAATGTTCAATGTAATAAACCTATTATGGGTTTCCAAAGCCATGATATAATCATGTTGGCTGTGCCTCATTAACAATTAAAAAAAGTTACAAAGAATCTCTAAAAATGTTCTTGCTAAATTGTCTGTCATGTAACAAATAGAAATAATTTTGGTCATTCTAACTGACCGAAAACAAGAAAAGTTTAGTCTGATTCAACTTCAGACACTTAGAAAAAAACATGTGTAGGCTATGTCACATTTTAGTTGTTAGACTCAAATAAAAATAAATAATTAACTTTTAAATATGGCAATCAATCACTGAAGTTTGTTATTAGTCTCCATAAATCCTTCTTTCTAGTTTATGCTACGAAGGAAACAATTTACAGCTGCCACAGCTTGTCGTGGAGGAAATGTAGAGAAATGTCAGTGTTGGAGGCTTGGTGGATTCATTTTATTTTATTTTTTTTTTACAAATGACACACCAAAAATGTTAAGAATTAAAGCAAAATCACCACACGTTATATTGTGGGATTGGACATAGGTGTTTCATCCTTCATAATTCAGTGAGACTAAATGAGTTTGTTTGTGTGTGTTGGATGGTTAGATAGATGAAAGAGATAGACAGATAAAGAATGGCCAAAACAACGATGGAGTGGTAAATAGTAAATGAACTGCTTTCTTAGGAAAATGAAGATGGGATTACAGCAAATAAGCTTAAAAAGCTATTTTTTATAGACTTTCCTTCATGAAAAGAGGCAGAAAAGATGAAAGGGCAAGTGAAGGGCAAATGAGCCATGAAAGAGAAGAAGGCAGCTATTGGTATGTGATTCAAAGGATGAAGGAAGGACACAAAACAAGAGTCTAATTGCTTGACTAATTAGAGTCTTTGTTTCCCGTCTCCTCTCACTGTGTGCTGAACAGATAGAGATGGACAAAGGAATCGGAATAGGATGGATAACATAAGAAGGCTCTGTGGGAACCGACCAATATACCAGAGAATATCATCACAGCCTGAAGTCTGCTTTGGCTAAGGCATTAAATTTTTATTTTGAATTAAAAATGGAGGAAGGAACCTTCCTCTCGTTGATATACACACTCTTTGACAAACATCTAGGAAAAAAACCCCACTGAAGCAAAGCGAGGCCGTTTGTCCAAAAACTTATTGACCCACAATGCCTATTTCTTGGCCCTCTCTCTTTTATCTTAAAAACCTGGAAGTGAAGTAAAGAGTGTAAACTCCCTGTCTTTGCTATTATCTTCTTATGCTATTGCACTCTCTCAGCCCACTGATGGCTTTAAGAGTCCACAGTCCAATTTTGAAGTCTGTCCTTTATCCCGAGTGTCACCCTGTCCCCGTCTCCGTCCCTTTTTTTCTCTTGACTGATTTCTTTATCTGCAATGCCCACAGGTGTCCTTTAAGTAAAAGCTTGTTCTCAGCAAAAACGTTTCTCTCAACTACATTAATGATACTAGAGTCTGGAGCTGCCCGGAGGAGGACAAAAAGCTTTTTTCCCTTCACACTCTCTCCTCCCTTTTTTCCTCCATTTCCCATGCATTTCTCTAATCCATCAGAGCGCGATCCCAACGCTCTTCCCTGCAGCCTCAATAAATCCTCTTTCTTCCATTTTCTCCATCCGGCTCTGTCATCCCCTGCTCTCTCCCACTTTTCTTCTGTGTCAAGTCGGCCATTTCTTTCCTGCACTTCTCACACAGTCTACCTTTTTTGAATTGACCGCATCCAATTCCTTCACATTTAAGCATCTCATGTAAATGTTGAAGAATACTAAGCTCAGTTTTTTTTCTTTGCTTTTATTTCTATCCTTTTCCCCGCATCACTCTTATTTTCTGCCCAAAAATTGTGAATTGGGGAGAACAGTTTGTGTTCACTTTTCTGTGCTTGTCCGGTATTACTAGATTTTAAAAAGTTCTTGCTTTTCTCAATGCAACACCAGGGAGTCAAGCTTCAGACAGTTTGTTTTCAGCCCCCTCTGCCCTAACACCCCTGGATAAAATCCAGTTCAAGCAGTTGTCTTCAGAAGTCCCCTAATTACTACAAAGAGTACATCGGTATTCAATTTAACCTCCCTCGAATAGCTGTCTTTAGAAGATCTCAAAGGGGTATTAGAAAAGATTAGTCAACAAGCAGCATCATAAAGACCAATAAACACTTCAAGCATAACAGAAATAAACAACAAAAATACATAGGAGAAACAGCCAAATGGCCCACCATAACTCTGTAGAGATCCACCTATTGTCTACAATAGGTGGATTGTAGACTCAAGATTCAAGGCAAGTGGAAAGCCGTTGTTGGAAGCCATAAAAAGTCTGGTTTGCAGATTGACACAAGCCATGATAGGGACAAACAACATGTGAGAAAATGCTCTGTTAAGATGTGACCAAACTGTACTTTTTGGTCTCTCTCCAAAAGGCCATGTGAGGTGGAAAACTAACACTGCATTTAGATTTGACCACGTCATCCGCATGGTGGTGGAAGAATCATGTTGTAGAGATGATTTTTCTTTTCAAAGATTTTTCAAAGATGGGACGATGGATGGATGGATGGATGGATGGATGGATGGATGGATGGATGGATGGGTGCACAATTAAGCAATACTTTGTGTTGGTTATATAAAAGTGGTTCTACAATACATTATAATTTGTAATTGTAAAGTGACAAAATGTGAAGGATTAATGTGTTTTGAAAGGCACTTTAGTTGTATTTTCGGGATAAGCAAGAAACATTTTTTTTGTATGTTTGTTTTTGCATTTATTTATGTGTTTTGCAAAAGAAGAGTGTCCATACTGTTGGTCTTACACATCTCTGCTTTGTTTTCATACTTAACTTCTTAGATGTTTGGCTGAGCATATCATATAATCTACTTTTCAGTCGATCGCTCCTAAGAATAGATATAAATGGCATCATGGAGGAGCATTGTTGTGATGATGTGCTGAAAGTGGAGTGTTGGAAAGATAGGAGCTTCTTAAAGAGACAGAGGACATTTTCAAGGCATCAAATTGCCATGATACATTTAACATATACAGCATTTTAATAACAACTGAAGGTAACATAGTTACTTGACTGTGCTACAAAACGGCACTATGTGCCTGGAAAATGCAGATTACCTCTCCCCCTCCTTTTTAAACAAGCTGTTTATATGTCACAATCTGAAAAAAACAACATTTTTTTCCTAAATGTTGTAATCCAAACACATAATCCTAATTTTTAGTCCCTGTCAGAGCTTCTCATCTCTTTAAACCCACTCACATTGCCATCATAATACTGACTGTTCACAGAACTGAATGGTTCAAATGGGTTTAAGCTCCTGAAAATAATTTATAGTGCTGTACTTATAGTTTCAGACAGAAACAGTGTGGGAGAAGATAGCAACCTGATTACTGTCTGACCTGTGCGTGCCCGTCCGATTGTAACAGAGTTATAAATGTCAGACTGTCACTTTTAGAAAATGACAATCTGACATTTACAGAGACAATGACTGTGATTTTTGCATGATTTTTGCCCCCACACTGCTGATGCTAGAAAGCTGTGCTGGTTCAGCTCGGAGCATCTGACAAGTGCAATTTGCCTTGTTGCTGTGATAAGATTCCCAAAGAAATTATATTACATAAAAGTTGAGATTCAAATGCTTAGCAAAAGGAAATCCACTGCTGTGTACGTGTGGTCTTTTAAAGCAACCATTATTTGTCTGCAAGAGTCTCTAGCTGTTAATCTTGTCTTACTGCAGACCAATAAGAATATCCTGGATATTTACTTGATCCCCTTCAAAAAGGCTTATGTATCCATTCCCAAGCCACTCACAACATCATTTCTGCTCTGCGTCAGACTAACCTGACCCCCTGTCATCATTACTGTCTCTAATCACGTTTGGCTGCAACCGGCACTGTGTTGCAGTTTGGTTACAGTCAGGCATTACTGCCAATCAGATGTCTGCTGTGAAATCACGGTTTTCCACAGCTCCAAAGATGTGCATTTAAACCCCAAAGGCTTTCCGATTAGACATAAGTCACACTCCAACACAGATGCGCACACACACACACACAGTCAAAGATATGTATACTTGCAGGCTCCCATCACTCAAACAAACAGATGGTGGACTGAAAGCCTTAGGGAAGAAAAAAAAAAGGACATAGGAGTCATTGCAGCTTGCTGGCAAAAAAAAAAGCTTTATTCTAAGATCTTCTAAGTATCTTGTGTGGAAAGAAGTTAACACTCAGAGTGGTACTCGTACTCAAATGCAATCAAGGAACTGTATGCACACACAGACAAACACACCCATACACACAAAAGTGAATCCAATCAGATAGTGCAGGTGCTGAGAGCAGGTGTAGTGTTCGGCTCGTCTCCATGCTAAATATGGATGCCTATGATGTCAGCTGGAAAAACACTATCCTTTCCTTTTGCTCCTCACCACCTATAATGGCCAGGAGTGTTAAAGTGATTCAATTATAGATACGGAGATCCCACAGTGAAATAACTGGACATTCTCCACAAGGCTTCCCTCACTGTTGCCTGGAAAGGAGCAACAGTAATAACTAGGAAAAGGAAAAATAACCCCACATATTCCCTATAAGTCTGTACATAAAATGAAGAGCTTGCATCACATTTAAAAAGCTGTAAAGGATTGGAAGTGAACATCATCCTCTTCACTCTGTGAGATGAAATACCGAAAGACATTTTAAGTAGCTTATATAATAAATCTTCTTGCTAATTGGTGGATAACATAAAGTGATGTTTGAGTGTGGACACAGAGCCAATGGGAAGTTTACTCACATTCAGTCTGTGTGTAGATATATTCATTTAGGGCTTTTAAAGACAATTTGAACTGATGTTTTTTTTAGGGCAGACTGATCAAGCAACACACCATTTAACTGATTTCTGAATTGGGTGCACAAGTCTAAATTTATTGTAAAGTATGCAAGCTCTGATATAAACACAGAGCCTTAAAACATTTTAAATGTCCTTCAGCAATCTGCAAAGAAGGCACACTTATGGATGGGTGTTGTCCACTTCTCTTAGTGGAAACTGGTTGCTTGACTTGGGTGATAGCCGCACAATATGTTGAATAGAAGTCAACGTCATGATTTCAATGTAGCAATATTGCAATCCACAAGAGACTGTTTGGATGCAGTATTTGGTACAATGTTATATGAGTCTATGCTGTGTATTTTGATACAGTAAATTGCCCTCTAAATAGACTCTTTCCCAAACCTTAATGTTCACCCTTGATGTTTATCTTTTAAGTTAAAAGGTCTACTATATCATATAAATAAGGTCTACCCGATTCTAACAATGCATGTCCAAGGTGAGAGTGTGTACATTTCTCATCAGTTGGCATTTGTACTCCTTAAATTTACATTTTTAGGAGCACAATCACTTGTTCTCCTAAATAAACTTTTAACTCTGAACTATTTTTGAACCATGACTCCTGTTACCATGTTATGAAGCATGTCATGAAGGATGTACTGCTCATTAGTTTTTCATATTGTTCAAACAATTTTACTTTCACAGTAATCTTCCACTTCTTGTCAATCAAATCACAGCTTAAGCTGTTCTGGAACTTCTATGACATGTCACATCAAGCGCAGCTCCGGACCAGCTCAGTATGCAGCTCTGAGCGTTTGAGTTTGTAGAACCTAAGCAAATGTCAATCTCCCAGTGTTGTCTACACAGCCAGAGGCGCTGTTAGCTGTTTCAGAAAGAGGAGATACGGTTGATGGGGGTTATCTGGGTTCCTCACCTGACAACATTACTGTCACTCATCAGGTTGTTGTGACAGCACCTAGCAGGCACTGCCAACCTATCACGTCACAGATATGAGCACAGGTGGTGACAAAACGGTGCAGTTTGAAAGTGATGCATTTATAAAAGTCATCACCGGAGAATTTAGTGGCTTCAAAAACAAACAGCTTTTTAATGTTGTTTTTTTTTCGATTCAGGTCAGTATAATTCTCTCGAAACTCGTATGCCAAGGAATGGAGAGTTATAAGCTTCAGAATGAGTGTCATTAACATTTCATTATCCAATGAAATTACTTTTCTATTAAAAAATCTATTAATAATTTCAATGATAATTTGAAAAATATGAATAATTTAAAATTTTAGCTGTTACAAGAAGTCGGCTGCAGTGATTGAAGCATCTGATTAGAATAACAGCTTGTCTCCTTGTGGAGGAATTTTAAGTCCAGCTGGAATGGGACACCAGGAAAAACCAAGAACTTCCTGCAGGAATCCCTCTGGTATGGGAAGCCTGCAGGGTCTCCCAGGAGGAGCCTGGAAACAGAGAAATATCTTTCTCCAGTCTAATGTGTGAACAGTGACATAAAAATAAAGGAATCGCTTCAAATATTTAGTGAATTTTTATCTAACTGCAGATTTGAATTGTGATTAATACATGAAAATGAAGTAAGACTTGTCCCTACCTATTGTTGCCTATAATTTAATACGTTTATCAGATTATTATTATTCTCAAAAATCAAGGAAATGTTTTCTCATAAATCTTCACATACATTCAATTTCTTTAACATAAAGAACTCAAGTAATGGATATATACCTTTATGGAAACAAGATAACCTAATGGAGATTGACTGATTGGAGAAATACTGTATGTGCAAGTACCTTCTATCCATCAAGTGTAATGACGAAAATTTAGATTCAGTGCAGAGACAGCACCATTACCCCCTTCACAGACACACAGACTCTAATAGTGTGAGTCATTACCTCCAGGTGGTGACAGCCAGGTGGTGTGGACGGCCACCAGATCTCACTAACATGTGTATCGAACTGAATCTCCTGTGCCTTTCCATCTATTAAAACAGCCACATAGAAAAAAAACTTCACGCTCCACAAGGATGAGACAACTAACATGATAAAAGTAGACTACAGCTCCTGGTCATTAATGAACATCACGTGTAGAGGATGTATAGCAGCACAATCACACAGGAAGATTTACCACCCCCACTTTTCCTCTCATTCTTTCCAAGTCTTTTGGTTATGGGTGGGAATCAAAAGTTCAGATTCCATTTTTTTAAATAATCCTAAATCTAGTTAGTAGAAAAAGAAGGAGGTGGATACAGTAGGTGAAAATACAGTATATGCTTTAGATATTAGTGAACGCAGGTGGAAAAATCTCTGAATTCGGGTACAGCAGCTTATTTAGATTGTCTGTATGTGTTTGGACAATTTAGACCGAAGAAACAATGTGCAGGTCTTTCAGCAGCCATTGTTTGTTCTTTAGAAGGTGTCTGTGTGAGAAGTTGTGTCATTATTCATAGCTTTATATTTCTTGTTTTTAGTGTTTTTGATTTTACTTGTCTGTGTGCTGTCTTTGTTTCATTGTTGCCTTCGGTTTTGGACAGGATAAATTGTAGATGGGAGTTTGTAAAGTATTTTATCTCAATGCCCCCCAAAACTGGGATGCGAATGGTGCATCCCTGGACTTATTTTAAATTCATGGTAAGTTATTGATTCAATTCATTCAGTTGCTCATCTACAACACACACCTGCTTTCCAGTAAGTAGTCACTCTCCCAGGTATATACAAACAGTATACTTCTAAGCTTCTTCAGTTTATTGCCAGATCCTTATTGTTTGTCAATGTTGTAACCATTTATTCAGTGGAACTTGTGCTATATAAATTATATTTTCATTTGTTTGATAGACTGTTGCCACTCTTTGCAACCAAGCACATGTTTATTGTGAGCCTGTGGTTGTTTGGGATTTATGCCATCAACCAGCACCCTGCATTTTTCTTTGGTTTTCTTGGGTTTTAGATCCTTTTTAAACGTATTAATTTGCTGTACATAATTCCTTCCTACATTTGGGTACATCCATATTTTTGTTCATTTATATCTTTGAAGACCGTGCCTGTATTGCATTTTATCCAGATAGGGCTCAGTATGGTAATAACTATGCACAGTGTCAGTACTGTTTTAAATTGTAGATTTGATTAAGGCTTTGTGCAGAACAGAACTGGGGAGTCTGTAAATAGCCTCAAATAGCCCTAAACCTATTCTCTAGTAGCAAATTACACCAAAGCCTCATGTTGATAAGGGCTACCTGCACCCTTGTGACTACTAATTTTCACAATGATTTCCAACCACAAAATAGCTTGTCATAATCTAGGAAGACCAACATCATTACAGGTTGGGTAATTGCTTCTTTATATATTTGATTTACAAATTTCTGAGATTACCAGGTAATAAAATGTGAGTAATCACTTATTATTTTGGCTGCGAACAACCTGACATGCATTATTATCTGATCACATCTTCCTTTGTTCTGCTGTCCTAAGTTGCTGATTTTAATTATATCCCATCTAGATTAAAGCAGAGCTTTTTCTTTAGCAATTAACCCAAACATTTGTCATTTTAGGTACATTCCTTTACAAAACAAAGCAAAGCTAAAGGATGCTGCACAGTTCAGCACAACTTACAGTACATGTGCGCAATGACTTGGAAACTCATTAGAAAAAAAAAAAAAATGGCTTTGTACTTAACATCTTCACAATAATCTGAAGAGACATGCACTTAGTTGTGTTTAAAATTATAAATGCATCCTTTCCCACATGCCCGCACACAGTAACATCAAATCAGTCTTTTCCAATTATTCTTTCATGTTACATTCCACAAAGCAAAGTGATAGCAAGATATAATAACTCAACCCATAATAAGGAATAACTTTGTAACTGAAGCTAAGGTAAAATAGAAAATTACAATATCTGCTCAGTATATAATTTTGTGTTTAATTTAATCCGCAGCACAACGTACTTAGTTTGTAAATCAAATTATGTGGTTTTCTAGATTTAAATTTCCAGAATCCAAAATCAAATTTTGCCTGGTTTATAATGTATAGCTTTTTTTTTTTTTTCTTTTACATTTTGTTGGACAGACACCAGGTGTGATGACATCACATATAGCACTGGTGGCAAAGCCAAACAGTCTTTTTTCCATCTGGTATATTTTCATAGTTTATTTTTGTGTTCACCTATTTCCTATTATGACCAAGGACAAAGGACAAAAGACATTGAGATTCGGAAAACAAGAAGCACGGAGAAGATTCAAAAGAACAAGAAGACAAAATGGCCCAGAACTCAAACAAGGTGTCAATGTGGAACATGTGAATAGTCACAAAATGTGAAAACATATTTTCATATGTTTTCCTATGAAAACTTACACTGAAAGTATGTTTTGTGCAGAGCCCTATAAAAGTGTCATTAACCAGAGATTGGGGGGACTTCTGTATAATCGGGCCAAGACTTCCTCGTAATTCGGTTGTGCTGACTTAGGCTGCAGCTGTAATACAATCATTGCTGTTGCAACCAAAGTCCAGCCTGCAGAGCCTTATTCCTGAAGCATCACCGCACGAGCATTTTGACAACACTGACAGAATACACCACACTCGTATTTCCTGGCAGCTGTCATAAAACGGGGGACAGCTGTGTGTTCAAAGTTTTTAGCCAGTCTCTTTTATTCTCTATTTGTAGTCCAGTCTTTGGTCCTCTCTGTGGCTGGGCCTGACAATAGTCAGTTTATTGCTGACTTGACAATCTAAAACAGGCATCTGCCTAATTGTTTCTGGCAGACTTGTTTTATTATTTTGGCTGTCCTGTCAGCTATTAGCAGAAGCTTGGCTAATATGCTAATAGTTCAAGCCGGTAAACAGTTAAACTGAAAATAGAGGCAATTCTGTATGTTGAGCTCAGGGAAGGCAGACTTTGGTTTCTGCTTGTGGTCACAGAAGGTCAGAAGACCGGTTCCCAAAGTTTCCAAAGCAGGCATCAGCATGGCACAGTGGTCTGTGTCAAAATTGTTGAAAGAAACCGCCGATATCTTGGAAGAGTAAGACGAAAGTGAGTTTTGTGAACGTATAAATCTCACGTCCTGCAGTTGATATCAGAGTTAGCACACAGAGCTCAGATCTTGATGTTGACTGATAAGAATGAAGCTGATTCTGAATCTTCACACATTCCCTTTTCTCTCTTTCCCCTTTTTCAATTTACAGTGTCACAAAGAGTCAGAAGGAAAAAGAAACTAAGAACACAAGGGAAATAAAACAGATATTTGCAAATAAACGGAATAAAGGAAAATAACAAGGAGGTTGAAAAATCAAAGAGATGAAATATTAGGAGAAGGAACATAAATCATAAATGTATGATAAAAAGGGACAGAATTTTTTTTTTATAACTTCCGAATATGGAAAATATATATATATAATGTGGTGGTACAATAAAAAATATTAAATATATGAAATGACTATAAAAACTGAAAAAAGAAACTGGAAAGAAAAATAAAATGAAAAGTTAAATAATAGTGATAATGTTAAATTTATACTTAAAGAGCTCTCCTTACCCCCTTCTTTCAATTGTCTTCTTTAAGGATAAACACAGTAGACTATTAATTATCCTGACTGGAGATGTTCTGCCTGTTCCTGAACTTTCTGTGTTTTTACTAAAACTGGCCCACACTGGGCCGTTTTCTTTGTCAGCCTAATTAGACGCATTACCTGTGAAGGTACAATTTGACAACCTCTGCTGGCTCTATTTCAGGATTTGCATGCCTGAAATAGCATGCCTGAAACATCAGGGTATGTGAATTTGATTGTCAAATATAGCTGGATTTATTGGCAATAAAATTCTGGAATGTATTTGATGGATTCAAATTTTTGAAAAACAGGTTTTTTCATCTGTCCAGTGGTTAAAGCACATGTTTGTCCCTTAGAATAGGTTTTAATTAGAGTTAAAACTAGCTAGAATCCCCCTGTGCTGAAGAATAGCTCCTTCAATAATATTCTAAGTATTATTTTAAAATTTATGCTGTTCTAAACATTTCTAAAGGATCACTTTCTGGATGGTTCTGAATAACACCCCATCTGGTGCATCAGATTACATGTGCACAGAAGAGGCCTGATTTCAGGCGTTTAGTGGACACTTGAGCCATCCATTTACTCATGTATGTGGGCAGTAAAAGCCTTCACAGGCAACAAACTTGACTTGTCTAAAAGAAAAAGCAGACTGAATGAAAACAGATTATCTTTGGTACAGAGTGCTAGAGAGACTCTACAAAGCTCTTCTAGGAGATGCACCAGTGCAGAACTGTATTCATATCCACTTTTGGTCTCTGTACTGGAGAGAAATAAATGTGCTATTAGGATATGTGGGAGTTGTCACAGGTACTTACTGCACAGATTTGGAGGATTGGGACCTGAACTTGGTGAACTCGCCTGGAGCAGTCCACTCTGTACCCAGCTGCAACAAACAAGAGAGAGAACAGAGGTCAGAGTGTGAGGGAAAAAGAAGGAGGGAGGGAGAAAGCAGGGTTTTAAAACAGCATTAAAATGTTAGAGAGCAGTTTGCAAAGGTGTTAAAGAACCTCTAAGGATAAAAAAAATAGCACTGATGCTCTTTTGAGTAGATATTTTGATGTTTAAAGTTGCTAACTCTGACAGGGTTAGAGTGAGGCAAATTATTAGGAACATCAGTGATTGAAAATATTTTGCCAAGTAATACTTCCAGATTTCCATTGGAGTGGTAAGTCACTGACCAAACTCCGAGTCTTCCTGTCTTCATTTTTAACCAAAGTGATCTTGAAGTTTTCCATTCATTGTACCTGGAAAGTTCAAAGTCGGAAGTGTTTGTGTTTTTCTTATTCATTTAGAAAGTTCTAAGCAACTGCATAATTAATTCAAGAAGGAAATTAACAGATTTTCCATTCATTTTTACATTCTGACACTCTGTTTAACATCATAAATTCTACATAGAAATGTTGACTCTTTTGCCAGCACCATGTAGACCCCCCTTTTCTCTATGTCAACTGGAGGGTTTTTTCCATTTTGCCTGGTTAAATAAAGGTATAATAATATGTTTTGTCTTAAACTTCAACCTGAAGGACAAATCTCCAAAAAAGATATTACATGATATAATTGCAATGCCAATGTTGAAGCCTTTTTAGGTTCACAACAGAATTGAAAACAAGACTGTAAGAGCCAGATTGCTTCCTTTACTTTTGACATCGTGCAAAACTCAGGAATATCATATGTCTTATCATGTGAAAACATGGTAAGACCCAAAATATCAAGAGGAGTTAATTAGGAGGAAAGTTCTGAAACAAGCTTGTGTATAAAAACTAATGGCTATAAAGAATGAGAAGATGAGGAAGAGGGATTCCCTGCCAATACTGACTCTTAAGAAGCGAGCTCATCAGAGTAGCTGGGAATTCCTTCATGGCCCTGGAGTCAAATCAGTGCCCATTCGTTTCCTCTGCAAGCCAACACAACTAATTAGGGCCCTTGCTACTGCTGATGCATAATGGAAGAATACAGCTAAGATCACAGCGGGCATGTTTTCAATTGTTTGAGCTGGACACACTTCTATGTCTAAAACTGGCCAAAAGGACAGTGTGGCTGGCAGTGGGGACAGATCACAGAAGTCTCTCAGACTGTAAATAGCTGCTTATCCTCGAGCTGAGCTCCACTGAGAATTAACAGAGAGAAGCACACACAGTGAGTTACACCTACAACTCGCTGGCGTTAACACAGCAGCATATTTCAATGTGTTTTGCTGGCATGAGAATAGAGTCACCATGGAAAGAAAAAAAAAAACAGACATCAGCGCCTGTCCAGAACTAACCAGGCCCCTTGCGGTTTTTAAAGCCACTGAGACTGTCTCTGAGGCAGCTGGCTGGAGAGAAGGCAGATACAATACACCAGTGTGCTTTCAGTCAAAACCCTGCACCATGCTGCTGCTACTGCTGCTGCTTTGGCACATTTCAGTACCAATGGTGGCAAAAAATATTCCAGTCTGAACACAAAGGCAGAAAAAATGGCAGGACATTAAAGTCCACTATGAGACCACTTGAAATATAAAATTTAGAAAATGTTCAATTATAATGTTTGTGTCAGTGATGGAAAAATCTTTTTTTCAAACACATTTTCAAATTTATATTGCCAGTAAGAGTTGCAAAAGTATCTTGAAGTAGATCTTCTTGATTTTTTTCCCCACTTATTTAAGCATAGAAGGTTGAAGAAGAAAACAATGAGAGGTATTGTGATGGTTTGGCTAAAATATCTCAAAAAACAGTTCATAATCCCACAGTCTAACAATTTCAAGAACAGACGGGAAAAAAAGTCACTGATATCTGTTAGTCTGGGAAGAGTTACAAAGTAATTCCCAAGGTTTTGATACTACAAGAACCAAAGTGAGTGAGGTCTGCGATCAACAGCAAAGAGACTGAGCAAAACTGGTATCAATGGAAGAGTCCCAAACAAAGCCACTCATGAGCAAGTAAGCACAAAGAAAAATGAAATTAAAAAAAGCACAAAGGCTTGTCTCACATGTGCCAAAAACCTCTTGAGATCAAAAACAGATTTAAAAATATATTCTGTGGGGAGACAAGACATGGACATTTGTGTGTAACAATAAAGCATGTATATGTATATCTTTATTTTGTACATGACAGTTATTCTAGGTTGACCATTTTTGCAGTCAATACATTTAACTTAGTTTGTCTCACTCAAACTTTAAAAATATAGTTCTTGTTTGGCGTAAGTGAGCAGAATATATTAAGTCCAAGTTTTTTTATTTTTTTTATTTTGTGATTCTTCCTCAGTCTGGGGTTTCGAAGGTTTAGCCATGATGACATTCCCGTTATGCACGCTCTGAACAAAACTGTCTTTTTGCACACATACTACATAAAGGTCAAGTCAGTTTGTGGTGGTGACTGCCTAATGAAAGCATCGCTTCAGCACTCACATCTGTAGGGATGAAAGCAAAAGGGCGCAGTTTAATTTTAGTACTTTTAGAAACAGTCGTGAAGCTGACAAAACTTCCAAAAATGTTAATGCACTTCTTTGGATAAGGTGTTTTTTTTTGTTTTTTTGACCAAATGTAAAAAGAAAATAATAATATTAAGCTAAAGTTTGGCATGCGTGTCAAATTTGAACTACTTTTAGAGACAGCTTAATAAACTAGTTTCACATATTAAATAAAAGATTAACGGCATAGCTTTTATCTGCAATACTCAACTTTGCAAAAGGCAATCTTTCCATTAGGACAACACTTCTTCTCATAAATATTTCACAAGTGAATCTTTGAAAAAACCTCTTAAAACAATCTCTCTTTAATTATCCATAGTTTTGGGTCATATGTTATGTGATGCTCTACTCTGTTTGCCTCACAATACAAGTTTTCCAGAAGATTTAGGTCTAGAGAACAAAACTGACACTGATGGCCGATTTAATCTCTGGCTAACTGTGTCTTTGCTGATTTGGTCTGATTTGGTCCCCTGCCGAGAGACCCGATACAGTTTTGTGGCAGATGTCATATTTTTTGGGATCAAAATGCTCTGATAATGGAAAGTATTAATCTTAATAGGAACTCTATAGGATTCTTACACATTTCTTGCTAACTTAGCAGTGCACATTATATGTTTTGCCCCATATTCCTCCTTTGCCTTACTTACTTATTTATTCATAAAAGCTCAATGTTAGTTTCATCTAACTCAAGCTAAATTAAGCTACATTGATTTCCCAGTAGTTTTAAAGTTCATCATTCATCTTTGTGATTTCAGGACAGAAGAGACATTGTACAGGCAGGCTTCCCAAAGCATAGTTTGTTGTGCTATTTTTTGTTTATAATCCCCCTGCAGTGGGCTTTGGAGATTTTGGTACCTTTTTTAATGTCATGCATGCTGTGGGTGGTCAAAAATCCTTACAAGTCTGCTAAAGACACAAAACTTGCTCTACTTGTTATATTGCTTTGATGTAAGACCATGAAGTGTGAAGTTTAGACTATTTTGCGACCCCCTCCATTAAGCTAACATTTTCATTTATTTAAGATTTTCAAGAAATCATCCAGCAGACACCTTAAACAGAATGCAGGCCGGTAATCCATCACAACTGTCTTCTTGTCTGTTTTTATTGTAGTCAAAGTTACATTTCCAATAGGTGGTCATATTTTTCTAATTCAAATGGAATGTGGTGGCCACAGTAATTCAGGAAGAATACAAGCAGAAACAGAAAAAAACTCACTGTGATGGATTGTTCATTTTATGGATGTTAAAAGTTATTAATCTTTTGAGCATCTACTGTTTTCCCCAACAATGTTTTTCCTGTAGGGATAAAAAGATAATGTGGGAGCTTAGACATTTCTAATGCAGATTTCCTTAAAGACACGAAAGAAACCTCTGAGCAATGACGATAAGCATAAAACTAAAATAGTGGATCTGAGGTGAAAGAGTTAGAGAAACTATTGTTTTCAAGAACAATTTGCCCTATGAAAGCATATCATTCAGCTATGAAACTCTGTAATTGTAAACAAACACAGTTTGGAGAGAGTGTCTTCTTATTTTGCCTTAATATGCAGCCCTAAGCTAAGACTGAAACATGCTTTAAATGTCACTGTGAATATTCTGAGAGCGACTTTTTATATTTGCTCTTTTATTCTGTTTTGATTAAGTGAAGACTCCAACAACACTTGAAGTACTGGGAAACAACTTCATCGGGGTCAATGCAAATCATCAGTGTGTGTTAAAAAAATTTTTAAAAAGCATAATACAGAAAAAATTAAAAGGAGCCAATCCCATATTCACAAATAGCAACTTAATGCACCTTGGGAGTCAAAGTTGCGCCTGAAACTTTTATAACTATACTATTTTGATCACATCTTACTGACCCAGTTTACTGTGTCGTTTTCTGACAGAATTTAGCAAGACAGATAATATTTCACTGTATTAAATGCACAGAAACTGGTCCACATAAGCATAAGCACATAAACAAAAATGTTTTTTCAACACCATCCAACCACTGTAATGCAGTCCCTGTGGTGAGTGGCAAATGGAAATCAATCAATCACACCCTAGTCATTGATAAACCAAGAGACAGGAGCCAGATCACATAACTGGCCTCATGAAGAAAATCCTGTCTCAAATGTGTAACTGGCCTCATGAAGAAAATCCTGTCTCAAATATGTAACTGGCCTCATGAAGAAAATCCTGGATTTTGATACTGGCAGCATAGCGGCAGTGCAATAGATTTCAGATTTAACACCAGCAAGTAACACGGTGTCATACAAGGCAGTTTTCAGAACCATTCGCACAGATCTAAAGATTGGAACCTCTTGCCTGAAGCACCGAAAGAAGATAGAGCAAGATTGTGCTGTAGGAAGAGTTTGCTGAAATGGTAACACTGACAGACTGGACAGACCGCAATGTGAGATTATCAAATACAAAGCTGGACAATAAAGCTGCCACAAATTTCCGTGTAATGGCCTGAGCTCAGACTGTCCTTTTCGACTGACTCAATTGATTTCTATTTCCTTTCAAGAAACAACAGAAATGTACTTTCACTTATCCCCTCAATAATTTGTGCAGCCAACTGCTAAGCACAAATAAAACATTGTGAAGGTTTTAGTGATAAATGTCTTGCTTTCAACTGGAAGTGGAGTTGTTTCATCACTGAAAGGTGATGAACAAACATCCTTTCATCCTTTGCTTACAATGCAGGTGGAAATAAATTCTAAGGTATACGTTGCATTGCAAACAAAGGCAGAACATGCACAGAAAAGCCTATTCAGCCACTGAATCACTGTGACAGCCTTTTCACATGTAGTAAAAATCTTTTCATTTCACTTGTGCCTGGATCTTAATCTGTGTAAAGCTCTGTAGTATCTGGGTACACATTATGACTAATGTAAAGCTTTATTACATCTCCGTTCATTTGAGTGTGAACAGGTAACATCTGAAATTGGTAACATAGAGTGTCCTAATATGCAGAACTCAGTTCAATAGATGTGGCCATGGTACACTTACAGATAGTCTTAATAAAAAATAAAAAATAAGAATAACATTCCTTTCAGTGCCCATGCACAGTCTCTTTTATTTCTGTGTTTAAAAACAAATCCATTGTAACCATGAGTTAAATTCAGCTTTTCCTGCTTGTGTTTAGGGGCCCCACTGGGAGATCAGTCATCTTCGCCAGACGATACGTAAGCTCAATACAAAATGCTGACAGAGATCTCCATGGAAACGTCACGGAAACGCTTCAAGCTCCCCATCTTTTTGCCCTGTCATAGATAAATATCTCATAGCAGCACATTCCATTTATAGCAAGTTCAGCATCGAGAATGGCACTGCTGTGACAACTGAAATAGAGGACACTACGGTTGCAATAAATCATATAAATCATGTATATATGTAAATATATATATATATATACTGTATATACGCATGTGTGTGTGTATCTATTGATCGGTTTAAAGATAGATGCACAAACGCAGAGTTATGTGCATACGTTTACATACCTGAGCAGAATGTTTTATTTTTTTAATTAGGTTGGCACTAAACTTGTCTTTTAGATAAGTGAATCTCTTCTTTCCAAGTGTATTAATGTCCAAAGACACAACTTAATAATGTGAATGAAGCTATTGCTTCAACCAAACATTTCATCAAGTCAAGTTTATTTGTGTAGCACATTACAGGAACGAGGCAGTTCAAAGTGTTTTATATCATAAAAAGACACACTCATCAATTGTGAAGGATTATGTTTTGTCAAATGACATCATCAAAATCATCAGTAACTACTAATCAAAGGCCACTCTAAATAGGTGAGGTTTAGGCCTGATTAAAAGGAACTTAAAGGAAATGCTTCTCCAGGTTTGGTTCAGGTCCTCGGGATTCAGCACGGCCTAGAACCAGAAGACCCGAGTGGTCTGGAAGGTTGATACAACAATAACAACAAGTCTTTAATGTATTTTGGTGCTAAGCCGTTGAGCGATTTGTAAACTAGCAGAAGGATTTAAAGTCTATTCTGTGACGATATCCTCCAACCTTGGTAGAAAGCCTTTTTCTTCCAAGAGCTCAAACATTCATTCCTCTCACATATCGAGGGAAGGAGTGGACATTTAGATTTTCACCCGTGAAATGCAGTATGTCTCCAAAGACAGTGACGGTGCTGACGTCTGTCAGTCAGCCAGCGGGCAAAATGAATGATTCCTGGCCACACCACTGCTCATCTGCCACCAGATAGATGATTTCTCCGCTGCTAAATGTCACATCAATATTCACTGCCAGCTAATTAATCTCAGCTCCCATGGAACTCACTGACATCTTGCATCCTGTTGGAATACAGATGGCACTATAGCAGGATCTCTGCTCTTAAAACACACACGCATGTTATGTAGCTTGAACTTTGTGCAACCTCATGCATCCTCGCCTTCTTAAATCTTTCTGGGGCATTCAATAAAAAAAATAATAATAATTAGAGAAGGCAGAGGCAGAACAGTTTGGCATTCATTCAGTTGCACTCACAGCACAATTTAAGGACAGATGAAAAAGGAAAACACGATTTAGGCCTCTTGTGTTCTGAGCAGCATGTTGGTGGTAAGTAATAGCCACAGTTTTGATGAAGTGGGTGTAAAATTACTAAAAAGGTCACGCCTCTCGTTATATATCAGTTCCTGAATGATATAGGATCATGACTGGTCAGGATTAAGCACTGAAACTACAACTGATGAACACTTGTTTAAGTCTGAGCTGCTATTTTCTATAAAGCAGAATCAATTACACACAATTGAAAAGCATGAGTCACTCTCTACCTGAATAATAGATCTGATAATAATGACTCTTATCATATCTTATCACTCTTATCAAGATCACAAACTCTTATTAGGAGCTGATTCACTCGTTATTAAGTTTGACAGGCAAATCTGCTTTTACATAGGACCAGGTTGGCCTGGTTTCTTCCCTTAAATAAACAAAGTCATCATTTGTGATTTTCCTTTATATATCAAGTCATGCTATCTTTGTCTCAAATCCAATTTTATTTGAGAATCTGAAATGTTTAGGTAAGACAAAACAGTATTTTCCCAGTCTCTGCATACATTTATTGTCGGTTAATGTGTGTGTTGTGTAGAGGATGGACAGGAAGGGGGAGGGCTGTGTGGGTGGGGTAAGGGGTGGGAAGATATTGTACAACATTGCAGCACAATTGTATGCTTACCTGTCCTACATAAACTAGCAGTCTGGCATTGAGAGGACACTCATCGGGGCTCAACCAGAACTCTGAGTTATCATCAGACGATACGGAGAACTGGAAATCACCTGCAGGGCAAAAGACATGATCAAAGAGGTTCACAGTGGAAAAAGATCTGGATGGCCCTCGATTAGAACATAACAGAATCAGACAAATGCAGCAATTTTAAATAGCTTCAGGTGTAAGAATACATCAAAAGTATGGTGCTTCACTGCCTGTTGCCTTCGACAGAGATGTCACATTCGAATAAAATTATGCATAAAGTTTTTACTGAAGCTGGACTTGAAGTTTAATATCAGTACTGTAGTGTTCTTGCAGAGAAGACTTATCAATATTTTGTAAACACAAAGTTATTAATTTTATGTTTAATGTGTCGATATTACAAATTGAATTTACACAAAGTTCTCTACGGCAATATTATACATATCATTTAAGCATTAAGAATTCTAAAAATATATCTAGGTTAAAGTTCACAGCAAATGTTGCCTGTTTAAATCTACTTAGTTTGCACGTGTCTCAGGCAAGATGTAAATGACGAAGGTGACTGGGCCTTAGTTAGAGCTCAAACTTTGCTGCTGAAAACAGCATGACCTACACAGCATCAGTTCAATAGAGCCATACTACTAGTGAAAGCAGTATGAGAGTCTAAAATGAATTGGTAATCTAATTAATAGCTTCAGTTCGGCAATTTGTGTAAGGGCACTTGGACATTTGGGGTTTTCAGTTCCCATAGCAACTGGGTTTCAGGGCAGAACCATGAGGGAACCGCAACGAGATTTAGCAGTGAGATTTCGGCATTGAGCCAAGATGAAAATGTGAATATCCACTACATTAGTGGCTTGGAGGCGTTTGGATTAAGAGGGCTGAGGAAATTGCCTGCTCTGATAAAGGACACAAGCTCCAAGGCTCTCAGCCTCATATCAGGGATTGAGAAAAAAGAGCTAGTTACCATCTTTGTATGGGTGAAGGAAACCAAATATTCTCAAGCCGTAGTTTTTCCACTTTGGAGCCACGGCTAGCTTCTTTACTGTGGTTCTTGTCTGCAAGAAAAAGAGACATTTCATAAAACTAATGCAGATATTCAGAACTGTGTACTGAACAATAATCTGAAAGCTTTAACTCTTGCTTCTAAGTAGTTGCTGTTGTCTTAAGAGAAAATACCACATACAGAATACACACAATGCTTTACTTTGATCGTTTTTCTCCCTTTTTGAGTCTATGGAGATGAGAGCCTGTGTTAGAAGGAAACCAAAACTAATGATGCAACAAATAAAGAAAGAACAGACGGGATATAGGACTGTAGAAAAAACTTTAATGGACACAAGGGAGGAACAGAGGAAGTACACAAAGGAAGGGTGGATAATGGAGATAGGAGAGGAGGGAAAGATAAAACGAAGAAAGGAAAGACAAGCAGAAGGACACAATATTCAGTCAATGGGAGCGGAATTAAAGCCTGGAAAGAAAAGTATTTCCCCATACTCTTACTCAGTATCTAAGAACCAGAAATCCAGTTTAAAAGTAGTAAAAAGCAATGAGGCCCATAAGCTATTACTGTTTTTTATTTATTTATTTTTTTGAATGCACAGTTTTGGCTTTTGCGAAAGCTTTTTCTTCAGAGGGACTGAAGAAGAGTCCGGCTGTCCAATTCTGACACTGAAGAAGATGACTTTGGTGGTATAAGTGCACAGAAGGAAGATGTGATTAATGACTTTTTCTGATAAGCTACTTTTTTCCTTTTTTTTATAAGTAGTCGTGTTCGAAGGCACTGTTCGAAAAAGCATTCATAACACATATTTCTGTTTTCAGTATTATTATTGTAAATAATAAAAAAAGACTTTACGTGTAAATAGGTCATGTTACAATATGGATGCCTGTAACCTATCGACAAGTGTGGTCTTTATATCTACACTTTTTTTCTTTTCAAAGTTAGTGAGTGTGGCTTAGAATCAGGTGTTCTCAAAAGTTCAGAAATTACGGTACTTAAGTCATCCAATAAATCAAGAAAAATCCCTCTACTTTTCAGAAATTCCAAAATTTATCTTTCAAGTAATGCATATACAAATAAATTCTGAAAACTAAGATCAACCCTGTTCAGTTCTAGCGAGTAGGGTACAGTAATGCTGTAAACTACATCCGTCCCTCTTGAAACTGACACATCCTTTGATTTTACAGGCCCAAATATTAATACTTACATGAGGGTAAAGAGGGAAGTGCAGGTTCTTTCTGAGCTGGGCTATAGAGGAGCCGCACCAGTCCTCAAACACATGTAGGTTGGCCTGGCCCTTATACTGCAAACACACAAAGAAAAAAACAGATTAGTACATGCAGCAGCGACAGCATCGCATCATATAAAACAAGAGATTTGTTTTGGTTTATCAGCTTTGTGATAGCTTTGTGATAGCTTTGCTTATGTTGTTGCGTTTTGCCCAGTATAGCTCAGCACCTTGCAAAATTATCCAAAACGCTCAAACTAGTTCACATTTTGTTCGTAGACCAGCTCTAAGTACTGTAAAATGACTAAATTAAATTAAGTGTAACAAATAGCCATCAGAATTTACATAATTAGTAAACTGAGTTCATTTTTGAAATTCATTCCCAGGATAAACAGCTCATCTGCAAAAGGCCTCAGAGGATTTCAATGTGAACAAATAGCATCACCATAATCAAAAGACTCAGTATGGCAGAGCTGCAAACCAATAATGACATCAGCGTATACCTAAACTGACAGGCAAGGAAAGCATTGATCAACAAAAGAGCCAAAAAGCTTCTAGCAATACAGGAAGAGCTACAACTAAGGTGGTCAAATCTTTCAGCTACTGTAGATAAATACCAGGTAACTCATTAGAGACTGAGCAAGGAGAAGTGTGCCACAGACCCTGCAGGTTGCATGTGGAAGAAAATGCTCCGATCATACATTACCAAAACTGAACTTCATAACCTAGACTCAAAATGCAATGTGTGGATGAAAATTAACTGTGCATTATCTTTATTATGACATCACAGCAGCATCATGCTGGGAGGTAATTTTCTTTAGGTGGGATAGGGAAGTTGATCAGAGTTGATAGGAAGAGGGCTAAAGTTAAAGTAGGGCAATCCTTGAAGAAAACCTGGTCGGCACTGAAAGAGACTTGAAAAGGGGCAAAGTTTCCCCTTTCAGCAAGACAACGATACTAAAAAACCGAGAGCCAGAACATCATAGTAACAATCATAAACCTGTTCATGCAGTAAAGAATCTGTGCCAGGATTTGTTAGCTGTTGTTCAAAGACTCTGTCCAATCTGACAGTTTGAGGTATTGAGAATGACCAAAAATAGGAATAAATTGCACTTACAGCTGTAACTGCAGTAGAAAGAGGTTCTGCACTGCATTGAGTGATTGGAGTCAAGTACTAATGTACACCACAGTTTTCAGAATTGATTGTAAAAGAAAACACTGTTCATAATCTTCCATCAATTTCATGATTACGGGCTATTTTGTGCTGCTCTCTCAAATAAAATATGAGATAAAACACACTGCGGTTTGTGGCTATAATGCCAGAAAAAATAAGATAAGAAAATTCAAGGAGTATGAATACACTTGAAATTAATATATACATTAATTTTATAGCATTTATAGCATTTATAGCATTAATTTTTTTACAGCATTTTATATTTTTACTCAGCATTTTATATTTTTACAATTCATAGCATTTTATATTTTATTTTTATTTTTCATTTTATCTACAACTACTAACCAGTGGTAGTTGTTATTGTGTCTTGTCTCTATGCTGTAACTGCGAAGTAATTTCCCTGCTGGGATGAATAAAGTACTTCTATTCTATTCTATTCTATTCTATTCTATATCTTAGAAAAATGTAATGTTTAAGTTCCAGTGTAAGTTAAGTGCTGTCCTGAATAACAAAAAGGGCTCATAAAGCGCAACAGGAGGGAATGTGATCTGAGAGAGTCTGGAGCAGTTTGTCAAAGGTCATCTCCAGCCTGCAGTCTGACATTTGTCTGAATTATGGAGGGAAATCAGAAGACACGGCAAGGACAGATGGTGAAAACAGTCTGCTTTGGGGTACAATTTCCTCCAGCGCGCACAAAGGTCTGGTCATCCTCAAAACAAAATGATTTGGAAATAATGTACTTTTTACACCTTTTTACACTTTAGCAACATGCTTAGTTCAACCAATGTGTGGTTTTATGTAACATTGTAAGACGTGACGGATATGATTTAACAAATGACATTTTGTATTTTATTTTTTTACTTGACGATCAAAACACACTTCTGCACATATGGCATCATGTTAATGTGGGACAACAGGCTCAGTGGGCTGCCTCTATAATGCTGCCACAGACATTTAGAACATCACACAGAGCTTGAACAGAAAGCTGGCTCTCACCAAAACGACAATAGAACGGAACAGAGAGGTGCTCTGGCGGATCAAAGCTAAAGCTGGCTTCCCTAGTTTGGCACCATTTCAATTGCTGAAAGTAGTCTTTTTGTGTGTGCCGATAGCAAGAGTGTCAACAAGTGTGAGGCTGTCAAATCAATCAGTCTGGAGAAGGGAAAACATAACCCAGCACAAAGAAAAAATACAATAAACATACATACACTGGGCTTCCATGTGTGAAATCATATTATGGTTTATCTCCTTAATGCTTAAAGGCACAACATTTATCTGTTCAAACTATTATAGGGCATTACAAACAACATGGAACTGAATAGCCACCTGATTGTTCAGAGAGGATTCTGTGCCCAAAAATAAACATGTCTAGATTTAAATGTTTTGCAGTCTCAACTGCAAAACAAATGCAAAAAAAAACAAACAAAAAAACTTGTGTAGATCCTCCCTGCATCTACACAAGTAGCAATGGGTCATAAATCATTTTAAAACAATTCATCACTCAAAGAGGAAGAGGCCATTTCTCTAAAAGCAATCCAAAAAACCCAGACCTGTGAACTGAAGAACTGAACTTTGACCAATGTGTGAATAAATGTATACTGATTTCTGAACTCTTCCTGAGTTGATACATTAGTACTGTTTCTAAATGAATATGAACTTGTTTTCTTTGCATTATTTGAGGTCTGAAAGCAGAACATTTTGACCATTTCTCATTTCTGCAAATATATACTAAATTTTTGCTTGGAATTCATAGAATAAAAGAACAATGTTCATTTTATTAAAAAATAAACCTACAAAAAGTAAAATCAGAGAACTGATAATTTTGCAGTGGTCTCTTAATTTTTTCCAGAGCTGCATATATATTTGCTTGCATTTATATACGTGTATGTGCATGTGTGAAGATTTGGCTTGCAATCCTTCTGTAAGCATGGCTTATGTAAATGTTTTAATAGACCTCCTGTGGGTTTTAAAATCAAACCTTGTTATGCAGAGGCCCCTTCTTGATACTCCTGTTGCCAAACAGTAATAGGCGGGCAGCTTGAAAGTCTCCAAGACTCATTTAAACATACATCAGTGTAGTCCTGGAGCTACTGGCTGTAAATTGAGCTTCCTGCTGGGGGGCACTTGTGTATAATGGACTCATTTTTACAGGAACAGCAGGGTAAGAGTGATGTCTGTTTGTGAACTAAATCAGTGAGAGTTATACTGAAATATTTCTTTCCTCAACCATTGTTATAGTAACTTAACAATCTTTTTTGACTGTTTAATTGTCTTTGCTTCACCGTAAGAATAATATTTGATATTTTTTTCTGTCTTTATTGTTTTTGTGGTGTATCTCTTAAGGCCTTTAGTCCCACTATCCCCAATCTTGTCTTGTACCGTCTTGTATTTCCCCTGGCTTCTATTTTTCTGTTTTAATCCCTCCATTCGTAAGCTGCCAAATGCTGTCAGTTTTTTCTGTCTCAAGTCTTCCTCTGCTCAGCTGTCAGTATTCCACATCTGCTTTTATGAAGTCCTTCTCCCAATTCCTTTTATTGGACAGGGGCATAAGCATATTCTTGCAACAAATACTGAGTCTACATTTGATTGAATTTTTTGAGTAGCTTTTAAGAGTGAGACATTCATTAAGAAATTTTATGGTGATCTCAATAGGTAGATTTTTACATGATCAGTTAGCAATACAACATTCTTTACTCTGATCAGTGAACATACCATAAAACTACCAGAACACCCTGCTGCCAACACTCTGACCTGTGGATACTATCACCAAGAGAAGAAGAACCAAAAGCAGAATTGTAGTCTGAGAAAGACTGGAGATGTAAGGAGCTATAAAAAAGACAGATGTATTTTCTGCAAAATGTCCAGATTCATTCATGCTCCTGTCAGGCTGTGAGAGAGTAAGAGAGAGCGAGACTTTCACCAGACCACTTAAGTGACGAACAACAAGGTTGCTCTGGTTTATTCTCTTGAGCTTTCAGCTTGTCTGACGAATTTGAAAATGTGGGGAAAGTGTTAGGGGACCAATCTATATGGAAGACACAAAGTAGATTTTTGAAATCTACATCTAAACTGTCTTTCTGAAATAATTGTATCTCTTGTCTTGTGACCACTACACAGTATTACAAAAATCAATATATTGGACAAGTAGGAGACAAAAGAAACCCCAGGGTTTTAAAAAAAGGAAAGTTTGTGTGTCAGCCTCACGAACTGTTTGGGTCTATGATCTTCCTTCTCACTTCCAAATTTGTGTGAGCTCATCTCAGCACATCGTCTCCACAGCTCTCCAGTATCTGCTCTCTCTCTCCATCTGGTCTCACCGTTAACCAGCACGCAAACAGAACATTTATTTTTCTTATTTTCTCCTTCTCTTTCCTCCAGGAGCCTGTCTTTCTTTCTCAAAATCTGGCACAGCCTGCTACACTCCTGCTGGCTCCGAGGTACAGACAAATGGCGGCACGGTGCATCCACAGATGAGCTATCACACAAGCTGACACTGTTATTCCCAGTAGGAAAGGAAACATAAAAGATGGCATTCCAGGCAATAGCTACCAGGGTATGACACATCTTTAGTTGTTTAAAGAAAGAAAATTTGTACAGCTGACTCAAAATGTTTACATTTTAGTAAACTTTTCATTATTAAAAATGAACTAAATCTAATTTCTTAAATGAAGGAATGTGTAAAATCTTGAAAGGACAAAATACTTCACCAAAATTTCATGTAATCTTGTAAATGAGGTGAGAACAATGTTTTCTCCTGGCTTTCACAATGTTCTGTTAAGGTTTTGGTTGAATTTTCACTTATTTGCAGTTCATCAATTGAGCAATTTTTGTTTACTTATTGATTTTATGTTGAGTTGACTGAAACCATGCAAATCACTCCTGAATCAAAACTTGCCAGCTGTTAAAGATGCAAATGTCAACCAGATTAAGCCACGCAATGAAGCTAAAGAAACTAATGTTCCCTGCAAACAGCAGATAAAATGTTTCTGATGTAATTGGGATACAATTGGCAATCATCTGAAAAATTATTATTTTCCAAAAAAGAAGACTTGCAGATGCTGTCCTGAATCCATTAGCATTGTCTGCCTTCTATCTCTTTGCACATTTGCTGTCATGGTAGCGAGGGCTGCATCACACTGAGAATGAGCAGGAAAGCATCCAAAATTCAAGGGAAAAAAAATCAAGGCTATACAATACCAAAATGTTTTAACAGAGCCAGGCTTCTTTGAAAAAAAAAAAGAAGCAAATATTTAGGCTTGGTAAAAATGGTTGCACCAAACTGTGCATTTGAATAGAGAGCATTCACACTCTGTAAGAAAATAAAATGAAAAGTTCACAGACAAGAGGAAACCTTTTTTAAACAAGTTTAAGATGTTTTCTGGAATAAAATAGACTGACTATTCACACTCTTACAGGAACAGGAAAACAAATTCCACCGTTATCAATTTGTCTCATGACCACTTTGATTCTGTATTGCCAAGGATGTCGCATAAAGGAAGCGATGATGGTTGCACTAGATTCCTCTCACTGGGAAACATGAGGCACATTCTTGTATTTTCTGGAGAAGAAAAGGGAAATGAATCATTACATTTCTTGGACGTGTAGTCTTTTTGTTGGACAGGCAGAACAGTTGAGATATAAAAATATCAGACCTCCTCACACCTTGCATTAAGTTAGCATGAGAAGAGAATCAGAGACAAAAACATCAGATTCCACCTCCAGTCTTGTCACAAGTTGCATTATTGAGGAGACAAAAGAGACTGTTGCTTCCATATGAGTCATGTGTCTGTGTTGAGCTTCAAAATCCTCCTCACTTCCCTCCTAACGGGAAAAAACTGGTTGTTCAAATCATCACCAGGAAAAATGATTAAATAAAGTTATTTCTTTTTCAGTAGGTCTTACGGGACAGAAACGTTTGCCCTGGTATGTCTGTCAACGTATTTATTGATCTCTCCTTGTGCTCCCTTCAGTTTTATTAAATATGTACAGTACTTCATACTTGCATTACTCTTATAATGAAATCTATTTATTTTTTTCTTTTAGTATCACTTTTTCTCTGCTTCTTGCTAAATGAATTGGTTGAATTGTTTATGTTGCCAAACTGTTTGACCGTTTAAAAAGCCAGCCAGCAGCTTCCACTCTAGTCTTCATCTCATCTCAGTGCTCATGATATGTTGGTGTCCTTGATCGACGACACAAAGCAGAGTATCAGCACTAATCCTTTGTCCTCTCTGAGCGAGTCTGACTGGTTGCGGTGGAGCATTCTAATGAAGTCATCAAACAAAGGAAAGACAAAATTTCATTCTGACTTCAAGTAAACTAAAACTAAATAGCATTTTGACTTTTATTTTCCTTTTGCAATAACAGAGTTTCACCCAGAATGTCGGATGTCAGTGTAACCTCTCCTAGGCGTTGACAGCTGGCATACAGCTCTGTTCTACTGCAGCCAGGCAGAGTGTTTGTCTTTGACAGTGCCAGCTTAGTGATCCATCAGCCCTCTACCATCCTAACTGTGCACCAAAGCATGTGGATTACGGGTAAGCAGGACAGATAGGTCGTTAAAGCAGAAGAAGTCCCAAAGTATTTTTTCCCCTAACTTGGCCTTGGTTTAGTATTGTATGAGTGTGAACTAGAAGAAAGTTTGAGATCATCATTCCTCTACACCTGACAGTTTGAGGCAAGCTGAAATACTGAACTTCATTTTCCATAAACACTAAGCCTCATCCTTATGGTTGAAAATTTTGGCCAGTGGACTTTGCTAGAAGTCTTGTGGTTGGTTTAGATGGAACAAAAGAAAACTACACTCTGCTATCTTTTTCTCAATTAAAAAAAAGGCAGATATAGACCCTGTGGTCTAAATATGCAGGGTACCATGATTGTTTTCTCGGGTTATTCTTAGCTACCCCATCTGTTTCCACAATATGCAATAGTAAAAATAATTTTATTCC
This sequence comes from Xiphophorus hellerii, assembly GCF_003331165.1. Taxonomy (NCBI): domain Eukaryota; kingdom Metazoa; phylum Chordata; class Actinopteri; order Cyprinodontiformes; family Poeciliidae; genus Xiphophorus; species Xiphophorus hellerii. Next base: position 16,418,901 of record NC_045673.1, read on the forward strand.
AGAAAACAGTTCTGTTTGGGAGTTTTCAATCAAGCCAAAACAATTGGGGTGAAGCTTTGAAGGGGAAAAGTGATAGACACTTCCGATTGGAGAACATTTCTTAGGATTATTTTTTACCCATCTCAATTTAATCTCTGCTATATTTAATATTTTGTGTTCCTGTTAAATATGTGAAAAATTTTAATTCATAGATTTCTGCCCTTAGCTACTTGTAAAATCAAAGAAAGAAAATTTGTCAAAGAAAGGAGGCACTCGGTGCAACCTAACTGATTAAACATTTGTTAATTTTACACATTTTCTTTGAATTTGGAAACATTTTGAAACCGCTTCAGAATGCAGATATTGTGAGAAAAGTTAAAAGTTATTGTTTGCGGCTGAGGAACATTGGGATGCCAATGAATGTCTGTTCCTTTGCCACAACAAGAGAGATGTGAATTTACAACTATAAAAAAATATTGGAAATAAAAATGCTAGAGGGAAGGTAATTATGGTAATGGTTTTGATGCTGAAAGGGCAGTTTATTAAAATAAATTGTTACCACTAAGAATAGAGCTTGATTCATTGTTTATTTGTTTGATTTTTTTTGCCTCTCAGTGCAAATTCCTCTTACCCGACTGAAGCTGTAGGACCCACTTTTAAATGTGATTTTTCCTAAATATTACACGTCCTGCCAATGTGCAATTGAAAGGTAACAGATCAATAGATGAGAAGTAACCTCTAGTTGTTAAATCAGATATCACATTCATGCTGGCAGGAGGAATAGAAGGGGTAAACATGTCTTAATCCGCAGTCAAAAGCTAAATATACATCACAGATTGAATGGCAGCAACGACTGCATCCTGATACTAACGGCTTAGTCCATCCTTGTGACTGTGTTAACACACAATAGAATACTTCAAACCTGAAAATAATTAAACTTTAACTTTCACAAAAGTAATGCAGCCAAGTTTAAAAAAAAAGCCTAAAGAACTGGTAATCAAGTTTTCTTTTAAAGCTTAATAGAAAGTGTGGCTCATTGCATATATAGTTCATAGACCTTAGAGGTGCTTTACCTTTGTACAGTATATGTTTAATTGTTCATTTATATTCCTGATACGTAAAACTATATACTGGCAATTATACTTTTTCATGACTGTAGACTTGGAACCATACAGAAAACTGCACTGCTGCTGATTCCAACAAAGAAAGCTGCGCTGCATTATATAAAATGTGATGGTTTATATGCTGCAGCATTTATTCCCCTTAGAAGACTACCTTGCTTTTACAATGCACACGATAAATAAGACAATATTGTTGGTCAGCGAAAGCATATGCTACTCTTTGTCTACAAGAATCTCCTGTGGTTTTCACAAACTAAATGGAAGAACAAAAAAGGAGAAGGGAAATAAGAGAGGCAAGCTGTGATTCAGCGTTAAAATCGAGTTTAATTTGCTCTGTTTTTATACTCAATATGCTCAACGCTTTAGAGAGATGTTTGACTTTCATCCTTCTCTGGCTGTTGTATTTCAAAGTGAATTCGCTTTTTGTAAGTAGGATGGAAATAAAGACAGGAAATAAAACAATGTGGAGCAATCTAAGCAATATGAACAAGGCTTTTGAATGTACTTCAGTGTTGTGAAGCAGAACAGTAATTTTGTGTCCGGCGTGTTGCATGAAATGTAAGCAACATAATGGTTAATCTCAGAAAACAGTGAGAAGTTCATCAGAGAGAATGAGTTACTGTTAAGTTATTGAGTTCATGCTGTTTCTGCCTATCCTTGTAATACAAGTTTCATAAAATAAAAAAGGGGGGGAAAAAAGAAAAGGTGGCTGTGGGTGGGGTTCAGAAAAAAAATACAATGTCTTAGAAGATAATGCTACACTGAGAAGAGAACAGGCAACAGAAAATCATTTGTTAAGCATTATTATATGAAGTGTGACTGCTGCTTTCCCAGAACCACACAGAAGTGTTTTGCACAGATTGTTGAGCTTCACATTACGTACAAAGAGATTCATAAATCAGATTTTACAGATCTGGTTTTGAGACACACAGAGTACGTGCCTCACGCCTTTAATTAACCTTGGCTGAGCATGTGACAAATCAAGATCTGGTTCTCTTCTTACTAATCTGTTGCTTAATTGGCCTGTCTCCTGTTCCCTTTGTTGCAGCAGGTGTGCAGACTACATTAGCAAGTGAGCCGAAAAAAATATGCACCAATCACATCAGACATTGAAATTTAGTTACTGCTTTTAAAAATAGCCTGTCTAAGGTTTAGATTAAATATTATCATTATCATGCAATCATTTATCAATTAAAACACAACAAATATATCTTGAATTTAGATTGCGGTCTCTACTCATACATCAACTGATTCATAAGGAGAAAAAAGCTGCAAAATTATTGTAGTGATAATAATTTGAAACAATACCAGAACTTGCCTGATGATTATTAATAATTGAGAAAAGATTGCTGTCCCTGTGTTTGTAGTTATAAATGGCTTATTATCTATGAGACTGATGTATCATGAGGTGTTGCTTAAAAAATTGCTTTCACTCTGTGAACTTTCCTACATTTAGTTAAGATACATTTTAGTATTCCAAGTACTACATTAGATCAATCTGTAACACTTTATTTGATGGTGTGTGCATAAGACTGACAAACATGTCACGACAAACATGTATGACTTAGACATGACAAACGTGTCATGACCTAACACGTTTGTCATGAAGGTGAAAGAGACTTCATGAATGTTTATGACTGTTGTCATGAAGTATCATTTGGTAAATAATGACACTTTTAATGCAAAGTTGAGAATTTTAATAAACCTTTATTGTAAGCTTTAATATAACTTTGCATTAAAAGTAATATTAATTTTTTAACCATAAATATTACAAAAAATACCAAAAGCTAAATAAGAAGCTAAGTCTGGTGTTACCTCTGGTTTCCATAGTAACTTCTTTTGCTTCTGGCTGAGAAACTTTCGGATGTGGAGTTTGATCTCTGCTGTCAGCCCCTCCAATGATTGGCTCATCGTCCTTTATAGAAACAAGGAGAGAAACAACAACACATTATACTTTGTGTTAAAACATTATGCAAAGACTAAGGACAAACTGAATCATTCTGAGCGGTCTAAACTCAGGGCAGTCCAAGTCCATGCCTGCTTGCATAAATCACACAGATTCACGCAAACAGGCATGAATCTATCCAACCGCCACCTACGACCTCAACATACGCTACATAACTCATACATGAAAGATAATAACATCATTAAGTAAAGCCAAAGCATTTTCTAAGTCAATTCAAGCAACGTAAAGTGATGATGATGATGGAAGCATGTGAACACACACACGCTCATACATAAACAGACACGCAACAAAAAAGCAAGCCAAAAAAAAAACATGGGATTATATCCCCAGAAGGCAACCATTAACACCCTGCAGTTTTTTCCCTTTTCATCATTTACTCATAATCCGGCACTTGATTTGCCAGAGCTCTAATGTCCAACATTCTTCACCCATCCAGCCAAGACCCGCTCTCCAAGAAGCCTGCACTCTCCTCCTGATCCGGGATTTGGTCCGACTCTCCAGCCAGGGAGCTGCTGGGCTCCCTTCTCTGTGGTCTGCTAAGCAGCATGTCCGTGTTAATGCCGGGTTGATGCGACAGGCGAGTCGAAGTGTGGAGGAGGGCAAGTTCTTAGGCAGCTGCAAGAAGATAAAAGCCTGCCTGGCTCGCAGAGGAAGGAACAAAGTCACAGAGCTGTTAAGTGAGTGGCAGAGCATCCTCCATTTAGCAGAGACGTCAACAGAAGCAAGAGAACACCTCCACCGAGACCAGCAACTGAGCTTTTTAGCACCCCTGGAAAACAGGGGCTTTTGTACAGAAGGTGCCAGTGTTTGCAATAAATTCAGGAGAGGAAAAGGAAATTTTGACAGAGAGGAAGCAAAGGAGCTGTCGGATTCCGAGCCTTTGATTACTTTTTTAACTTCCAAGGGAGAAAGATGAAGGAGGGCAACGGAGGTAATGATGAAAAAATGTGACAAGAGGCTCCCTTCCTGTCTGCCACCAGAGGAGCACAAAGCACCTGATGTTTGTGAGCACCAAAAGGCACACAAACAGTCTAGCTTCACCACAAACACACACACACACACACCCACACACCAATACACGCCCGCACACACACCCACTCAATAAAGGCTAAAACTTTATATTGCATCAGTGGGTGTTTCGTATGACATCAAGAGAGGCAAAGAATAAAGACGGAAGAAAACAGGACTTAGTGGTCAGTAAAAAAACAAAGATGAGATGAATCACAAGGCGTTTGAACAGCGGGAGACTGCCTCTCGATGCCTGCAGCAAAATTCTATTTTTTGACACATTTGCAGAAAAACTGACATGATGTTGCATTAAATATTTTTGCATTTTCACATCCTTATATATCAGTTCTCTCTGCATCATCTTGAACAAATTGGCCAGTCACCTACAAAAAGTCTAAGCTCTAGTCTATCTTTTTGAGTAAAATAGGAGATTTAATTCCCAACTTTAAATATAATTTCTTTTTAGGTTGCTTCATGGTTTCCATTATTTATATTATTTTATTTGACCATTAAAATGTTGCTGGATGAGGGAGAAACAGGAGAACTTAGCTCCAGTTTTAAGGCTGGTGCTTCTACACTCTTACCTCTTGCCACATTTTTGTTTCATCTTTCCTAATCATACTACCACAATGCTACCATAATGGGTTTTCTCTTTTTGCAATTTGGCGAATTCCCTAATAAATGTCAAAAGTTTCTGCACAACTACGACCAGTTTTGATGGTGGAGAAACCTTGCTATGCGGGAACAAACACCGTCAGTATTGATATAAGCCTCATGGCAGAATGATCCCTATTCCATCCAGAGTAAAGGACTTGGTCATGCCATATTTCATTTTTTATTTCATTTGCTTGAAAAGATTGTACAGCAGGTGCAAAACTTGTCTTACTCAGTTTGTTATTGTCACTCCTCCTTCAAATTATCTGATGATCAATCTACTCTGATGCCCATGGCTCACATGTCAAGAATAGGCAACCATTGCTGTAGCCAAGCTCTGCCACAGCATTACTGCATATGCTGACACTGACATTAGGAACTACAACTACCTCACCTTATATTCTGTAACAATATTTACAAAAAATAAAAATTGCATTTTTAATTTCAAGCCAGGGCATATATATATATATATATATATATATATATATATATATATATATATATATATATATATATTTTTTTTTTTTTTTTTCACTAAAAGGAGTTGTAATTATGAGCCAAACTGTGTTCATTACTCAGTATATTGGAAAATATTACACAAGTGGGATTTCACTGTCATAAAATTAACAAGCTTTGGTGCTGCAATGCTTTGTGTCACTGAGCAAACTGGAAGCTGCAAACCTTCGGGTAGCAGAGCCCGGTTTTCAACTTTAACAATCAGAACACGTTCGTGACAGTTTGAATGATGGCTACACATTATCCACATAGATTTCTCAGTCTATGCAAACCGACTTCAGCTTAGGGAGAAAATCTTTTAGAAATAATAGGTTACCCAGAGAGAACAACCACTCGTTTATTAGGGCCAACGGCTTCGAAATGCTGCCTCAGCCTGATCCAACTCCAGTCTGCTTATCGATGCAATTCTAAAGGTACAGTTCGCTTATTGACCAAGGTTGCACTTCATCCCTTATCAGCTGCATCTCTTTCTCCGGTGTAATGTGCATTGACTTAAAACTTCGACTACATGTTGACATTGCACACTCCACACTTCAAATAGATTAGGCCTTATTTTTTTAAAAGAAGTCATTACTTTGGAGTTACAATCTCCTCTGTTTCAAAAGAAAATCTTAATTTATCTGGCACGAGGCCTAGAACTTTGCAATCATGTTTCACTGATAATGAAAGTTGATGCTAACTGGGGCCTGTCAGACTGAATAATAAATGGAACCCTGCACCGAGGCAAAGAGGGAATATCAGTCATACTGATAAGACTGCTTATTTATCACGTGTTTACAGTCCCATTTACCTTTTTGACTTTTACTCAAGTAGAATGACAAATTAGTTGCTGCACAGTAAACATTTATTTGTTAAGTGAGCAGTGCATCGTAGCCATAAAAGTGAAGGACTGGGACAATTAACTAAAATAAGCTGTTTCAGATGTGAGCACTCACAGGGAGCGTTGTTCAGCTGCAAAGAACTGAGCGATGGATCTTCTGTCCATTACGTGACATCGTGTCACAGGAATCCATCAATCCAAGCAGCCAAACACCTCACTGTAGCAGGAGCTGGCTGCTCATTAGTTACTTTCCACACTCCTCTTGTTTACAGTTCAAATTTATGACACTGCTGATCCTTGCCCCAAGAAACAACTAGAAGTTGCGTCTAAGAATACCAATGAGTCTAATTAATCTGTTCTATTAAGCATACACAGCCAACTTTACAAGCAGGGAGTGTCAGAGAGAGAAAAAAGGGTAAGAAAGAAGGCAGTGTTTAATTAATATGCGCTTTCTTCACTCAGCGTAGTGTGAAACACAGCCAAAAGGGGACAGGTGAGAATAAGACGCTGTCCTTTCAGCTGACTTACTCAACTTTTATTTTGTTGCTGTAAATGTAATGGAACCTTTCCCAAAACAGTAGGTTACACAGTGCACAAGGTGAATGGACTAGCTGATGTTTTGACCCGATACTTCAGTTTCTACATCAGAATTCAACACCTGCAATTTGCTCGTTTGGAAGTGAGAAGTGTGATTAAAGACTTATTTTGGAAAACATTTAAACAGTTCTGAGTCTGATGCAAATTCAACAAAGACTAAATAATAAATCAAAGAATATTTATTTAAAGAGGTTTGGGTTGTTTTACAAGGCAGAAAATAACTCTATATTGGCCATCTTAACTTTATCAGAATTTGTACTTAATTCTTTAAACTTATGTCAAGACATGTCAACTTTAGGAAAGACACTCAGTACTCTTGAGGTTTTTTTTTTTTTAGCAAAAAAGCAGTCCACATATAAATATTAGATTAAAAAAACAAAAAATGCATAATATTCAATCAATCAATCAATCAAATTTTATTTGTATAGCACATTTCAGCATCAAGGCATTTCAAAGTGCTTTACATCATTACAAACACAGAAACATGCAAGATAGAATCAACAATCAAAACATGACATTAAGTCAGGTTCCATCAATAAATTTGTAATTGATTACATTTCAAATACAATTCTAAACAGGTGGGTTTTTAGTCGAGATTTAAAAGAAGTCAGTGTTTCAGCTGTTTTACAGTTTTCTGGAAGTTTGTTCCAAAAATATTCCTTTAATGTAAAATGTTTTACCTAGTACTTTACAATAAATCTCATCCTTACCAAGCCATTTACACCCTCGTATTATGTTCACACTGCGACACTTAAACATACAGGCCATAATTTGCATCAGACAATTTTAATACTAAATTTAGCAGTACATTAACACCACATTAAACATCTTCAGTCTATGTGATACTGTAGAACAGGCTATAATACAGTTTTAGAGAACAATTTACAATCTACCTATATAGCAACTCAGCCACATGGGGAGACGGGTGAGATAATGAGATAAGATGGAAAGTGAAGGAGAAAATGAACACAAACGTAAGTACAGAAGATATATAGCACAAGACAAATGAGCAGTGACAAATTTAAAAGACCAGAAATATGCCCAGTGGTGCAGTAATGTAAAACATAAAGAGTGACAGTGATATTTTATAGCAGCACAAAAAATGTGCAAGAAATTCTGCTGGCTAAAATGACTGGAGAGTCAGTCTCTTTACAACTTCTCAGTCACACACACAACATAGTCTGCTTCAAGTCAGAGACCACAAAGCTGTCTGAAGTGTTACCAGCCCTGCAGCCCACCAGGTGGGATGAGAAATCACCTACAAAGATGAACTTCTAGTTTTCAAGATATGTTGTTAAACATTGAAATGTACCATTTCTGGGCGTGCCGTGGTGACGTAGGGGATAGCGCAACCCATGTTTGGAGGCCTTGAGTCCTCGACGTGGCCATCGCGACAATATTTGCCGCATGTCTTCCTCCCTCTCCTTCCCCCTTTCCTGTCAGCCTACTTTCATATAAGGGACACTAGAGCCCACAAAAGACCCCCTTCAGGGGTACCAAAAAAGAAATATACCATTTCTCTGAATGACAGCGGATAAACAAATATTTAAATCAAAAGTTAGAGTTCTTTTTATATGTGCATGCCTTTAGACTAACATTGTAAGAAGAATGGTATGTTCTTTAATTAACACTAGGCAAACTGTAGCCTCAAAGAATAATAAAATAATAAGAAAAAGTAATTTCAAAGTAGCGATCTTATGTTTATTCAGGACACCTGACATGATGGTATAATTTTTAAAATGTTTGAAATCAAGAGATTAAAATATGTATACTTTACTGAAAGCAATTCTATTTGTTGGTTTGTAAAAAAAAAACTGCAAAAAAATTGGAAATTATAAAGAAATGCTTGCGTAAAATGAAATGATGTGCAACAAATGAGCTCAGGAAATAAGAACATGCCTCAGGTCTTTGCCTGTTTGCTAGCAGGGATAGTCTGACTTTGCACTTGTGTTTTATGTAGACAGCAAAGGAGTTTTTCAAACATGCTCCCCCTGCAAGATGAATACCTTCTTTGTGACGGCAGACATACAAAACGTGACACCAGTTCCGAAGATTTCTTAAAGATTTTGTGGTGAAATCAGCTGTCCTGGGAGACTTTTCATGCGAAGCAGCTTCAATTTTATGCAGGAAACATCTTAAAGGTTTAACCATGATAATGTTCACTGCAGTGTTGCATCATCTTCTCTAACGTTGCAAAAAACCAGATTTCATCATTCTAAGTGTTAAACGCACCATTTTTACATAGAGCAAAATGTCTAGAACTGGTCTTGACCACCTTTTTATACAAAAACAAAACAAGCACATTTATTTTTGGTGTTAATACTCAAACGATTAATTCAAAAAGTTCATTTTCTGGGGTTAAAGTTTTTTTGTTTTTGTTTTTAATTAGTACATTCAAATTTGCTTGAATTTCTAATCAACTAATGAAATTGTTAATGAAAAAAGTCAGTTTAATCCTCTATAAAGTATATATTGTGTTGGTCGTGTTGAACGAATGGAAACAGCTCTAGCTGAAACACAAACTCAGATTAAAACATCTGGCAAAAAATTAGAAAATAGTTCAAACAGCAAATGTAACAGAGACACCAACAGTAATAAATATGTTGACAATCATAAAGTTGATCTTAAATTCATGTGTTTAGTTTTATCTAATAAGTAATTTTCAAGTCTTGAATTCGCAGCATATGCACAAGAGAAAATAATTAAACTAACAAACAATGCAATGATATAAATGTGGTATGCATCCACTTTCAAGTTTGAAGTAAATATAGATGTACATTTTTAAATGTATATCTATATTTCTGTTTTTCTTAAATATGCATTTGTGATTTTCTGTAATATGAAGGTTTTAAAAATTTGCTTGATTTAAAGATTTCTTTTTGTCTGAATTCTGTGCATTGCATTCATTTTGAAAAAAGGAAATAATTAGCTAATCAGAATATTCATCTTGCGATCAAATTTAGCCTATTCAGGGGTTATTCTGTATTATGGTGTGAATACATTCAGCCTTAAATACCTGAAAATATTCTAAACAACACTGTGTTCAGCCACTTTTAATCTCATCTTTACCATACTCCAATCATTAGTCTCGTGAGCAATATTAAAGTAGCTCAAACTGCTGTTCAAGAACATCAGTGGATGCAAAATCATTAAGGAATAACATATTTCCCATTTTTGAGATGAGTCAATCATAAATAGCTTTTTGTTGCTAAAGGGTTCATATATTGGTGTGCTGTGGTGGCGCAGGGGTTAAGCACAACCCACATATGGAGGCCTTAGTCCTCAACATGGCTGTCACAGGTTCGATTCCCAGCCTGGCGACCTTTGCCGCATGTCTTCCCCTTCTCTCATTACCCACTTTCCTGTCAATTCACTATCAAATAAAGGTCACTAGAGCTAATAAAACCTAAAGAAAAAAAAGGTTCATATATTAAGTTCTTTCAATCAACCATTAGTTTGGTCTGCAAGCAAAATACTCCTGGAAAACTGGTTGCCGTTAAGTCATTTTAGAGGGTAATGAGCCAAAACATGGGACTGACACTAAATCCCTCTGCTCTGATTGCCACCTGAGATTTTAGACCTAAATCTCACAGCAGACATTTGGAATCAGATTAAGACAAGAGAGCATGAAAGGTGACCCAGAACTCTGAACCATCTGAAGGAGTGGTGTCCAAACCTTCTGAGTAGAAGTTGCTGAATTTTTGTAGATCTACTCACCACAAAATTAGGATGAATGCAGAAACCTGGTTAATGAACAAGTAATTATTTGTGTTGTAGCTAATGTTTTTTAAAGATTTTATTTGTCTGTAAAAATGTCACCCAAAAAGATTAAATAAAATCTGCATCAGTCGCATGTGCTTGCAGGTTTTATTTGGTCTATTCTATATTAGCTACAGCCATTTTCAGGCTAGCAAATGGAAAAAATGAACCTGACTCTGATAAACAATTAGCTCGACACTCTGGTGGTGAGATGGGATTCAGGCTTAGTTGAAGGGAGCTGGATCTTGTAGATCTGTCCCTTTCAAAGATTCACCAAAAAGAATAGCCACTTATATTTGTTATGTCCTGAAATTGAAATTCACAGATTTTTGGGGGGCAAATTTACACTTTGCTTTACAATTTTTTGTCATCAGCAAGAAACTGCTAAGTCAGCTTTGGCTCACACGTGTCTTTTTTTTTTTTTTAACTCTTGAGTTCTTTGTCTCATTCAGAAGAACTGCTAAGGAGGACCTTATATGTACACCTGTGTAAAAAACAATCATAAAATAGTTGCTCAGAACAGTAATGACAATAACATGCATCTCCAATAGTCATTTTGTCATTTTAATTATCCACTGAACAGATTTGGTTTGCTCATGAATGGCACACCTTAACTCTGATAAAAAAACAATTCATATGCTGACACCTGATAACTTCTCAACCACATTTTGTCTGAAAAAAGTCAAAGTATCCCTTTGAACAGAGAGAAAGAAGCATTTACAAAAATTAACCCCCAACAATTGGGTAAAATTTGCATTTAGTCCTTTGTTTTTACATAAAATTGTGGGACAAAACCTAGCCACTGTAATTACAGCAAGTCTAGCAATGACACATCAGCAAACACTGCAGGAAACTGAAATGTAATTTTTGCCTACAGACTGCTGCCATATGTTGGAGCGGCTGCTCTGGGTGTTAGCTAATGAAACGGATTGTCCTGGGAACCACCTTTGAGATCCTGAACATGAACACAGAGAGGTTGAATGAACTGGCACCCTGATCTCACTATCAGCTGCTCTGCCCTATTTCAGTAAGCACGACCAAATTCTTATTCCCTTTAACTAGATAATCGGGTCTACTAAATAGAAAGCAGCACCAATGCATTCAGTTGAGTTACCACAGAACAATCTCAGGAGGGAGAAAGAAGGGGGTGGAACTATTTTTGTTCCCGCGTTTGCATTATTCATGTAAGAAATAACATGCTGGTCAATAAAATAACAGGGAAAAGGCTGAGTGAGGAAGAGGGAACAAAATGGAACATAAATAAGAGACGGCTGCAGTCGATAATAGGAGTGATAGAGTCAGGAGCTTCAATTCATTGGTTGGAAGATTAATGGTGCAGGAATGACTATAGCAGAGAGACAATAAGGGACAAAGGAGAAAAGGGAGGAGAGGCAAAGGAAGAGATGGACAGATGGGGAGAAGAAAAACTGCCTGCAACTTTTCCTGAGGTATTTTTTTAATCTAAAAGGGACATTTATAGACTGCTGGTCTAAAAAGCGGTAGTGATGAATATGTTTGTGCATGTGTGAATGTTGTTTTCTAGTACTGAAGAAAATAGGACAGCATGGATCTTCACTCTCATTTCTGTTAATATTATCAAAGGTCATATTTTTTTAATTACATTTCCCTAAAAAAAGAGGCTAAACATTGTCTAGTGCCTTAACAAACTAAGGCACTGGAGGTTTTGGAACAGCTCCAGTCATCGAGGGTGAATCTGCTGCAGATCTTAGTTGTGCCCTTGTTCCAAAAAATCTAATTCAAATGTCTGCATGACCTTTTCTGCCTGCATGGTTCTGTAGAGGTCTGCTAATGCTATATACATTTGGTTCATGGCAAAATCTACAACATACAGGGCAAAATCCACAAAAGGACACCAGCTGTTGAGGACTTATTTGCACCTTTTAATTGGGGTTCTGTCTCTTTAAAAACTCCTGCTCTTTTAAAACTCCACCTTCAGGAAGTCATCAAATCATTGCTCCTCTATTAACCCTTTAACAATGTTTTTACCAGAGTTCCATTAAGAAGTACTGTAGCTCATATGATCTCAGCAGATGCACAATTCCTCCAGTGCTTGCTAATTGCTGCCGACTAGTCTGAAGGAGCAGAGTGGGGGATCAAGGGCGAGGAGAGTTCTGTGAGGCAGAAGTGTGGAAGCTTTGAAACTGCAGCTCCAATGAGGAGCTGTGTCTCGAAGGTGGGGCTAGGTCCACCCAGGCGTTTTGCACAGCTAAATGGTTGCCATGGGAGATTAAAGGATTTCTCAAACAAGCAGGAAATAATCATGGCAACACTCCAACTATGTTCTTGAGGAGGAAATAATATTATAACATGATGGAAAGCTAAAAAAAAGTCGATTTTATGTAATACTGCCCCTTTAAATCTGTTTTAAACTTCTGTTTTAAAAACATGTCTCTGGTGTCTTCTTCCATGCAGGTGCATTAAATAATTACGTGCTTACAAATGCTAGGTGTTCAGTGACATTTTACTTGTCACTGAAACATCAATGTCAAAGTGTAAAAGAAAGAAATATTTGGAACTGAACAGATGTAGCTTCTTAATTTATGTGCTGGTTTCTATACACATAGGCCATGTCACATCACATAGGTTGTAATGTGAAAAGTTTGGTGAAGAAATGAATTCACAATAGGCCTGACTTTTCCACCTAGGCTGATTACATCTGATTAGGTGTGACATGGGGCAGCTGGCAAATGGAAGAGGCAAACAGTGAAGTGCCAATCATCCCTGACCTGGTGGTGCTCAGTCTGACCTAATCATCCACAGAGACAGCTGCAGAGAAAACAAGGCAGTGTCAGCCAGGCATGGACACAGACTTAGACACCTTCAGACACAAAGGACATATCAACGCTCACAGTGCATTTGTTGAAAATAAGCACTTTTCCTCAAACTGATAAACTGTTCCTTATATTTTTAGTAAGAGTACTTCCACCGGCTTTAAAAAGCTGGAGTTTCACACAAAATAATGCAGCAAGCAATAGTGGTTTAATACATTGGGTAGATTCATGGAAAACGTTGACAAAATAGAAAACATGGACTCGTATTTCAGGTGAATATGAGACAAACTTCTTCTGACTATTGGTGAAAAGTATAAGGAGTGCTAATACATCAATTGTCTGAGCAGCACAGTATAAAAGTGGGCACAGGTATAGAAAAATCCATAAAGGAATTCAGCTGCTAAGTTATGAATATGTTTAGCTTGCAGGTGAATAGAAAAGAGTGACATTTATGGTCTAAATTCTACAGTATATTTGCAATGAAAGCCTCAACTAAATTATAGTAAAAGGCAGCAAAAAAGTATAATTATGTCTTTGTTGCATTTGAATCTAAAAAAAACCTGAAGACAAAATTTTGAAAGAAATTTATTAGAGTGAGTAAATGTGTTCATTTGTTAAAAGAGAATAAAACACAGGAAAAGGAAAGCCAAAGGAAGAACGCGTCATTGTGATCATTTGATTTTACTGCTGCAGACGTGTCAACAAAGAACTATTCAATTAATGTTATTTAATACTTTTGTACTGCTCTAAACAACATAACAAAATGCATAAAAACAAACAAGGCAGACAAAAAGTAGGATCTATTGAACCCAAGTTAACGTTGTCTTCTGGGTTTCAGTTCTTAGAATGATTTGTACTCAGTAATTCTGCTAATCCATTATGAATGCTTTCTTTTATGTCATGGACTGATTTGAAAATAAAGATATTTGGTGTTTTAGTGTCTTGGGTGTGCAGTACTTGTTGGGCAGACTTTGTGTAACTTCCTGGAAAACAAGAATTCTTCTAAATTCTCTTTCTTCTTGGACTTCGGGCTGGTTTGGATCCTTTATAGCGAGCTAAGTACAGAATTTTAATCTTCCAACAGTTTTCAGTCTGCGTTGTGTGAGATTGGTGTGTCTTCTCCACCAGGCCTCATCTCCAAACTCCTTCTCGCTTCCCCCCAGCGATCACCGTCTGCTCTACTCAGTAAGACTCCTTATTTCTACCTACAAATCTTCACCACCAATATTTCCGTCCACATCCCTCCTTCTTCCCCAGCACTATTCAATACTGCCAGGAACCCAGATTCCAGCCATTATTACATTCATTGTCATTGTTCTGTAATAAAGCTTCTAAAACTTTCTTCTGAGAGTGATCGTCCATGTCGGTATCTGCATTGAAATAAAACCTAACAAATTATCTATGTAGGCAATACGAGTAGATACGTATGAGGTAGAAAAAACATTAATAAAACATGGAATTCAGAAAGCTATAAATAGAATTAGGAAAATAAATGTTTAAGTGAAATAATAAAATCTGTTTTTAATCTCTACAAGTCATGACGATAAATCATTTTGGTCTAATTAGCCATTTTCTTTTGCACATGTACATTATCTGGAGCAATATACTGACTGCATGTCCATAAATTCTACAATGCCTCCCCATGACAAGGTAAGATCCATAGTGACGTGCTTTTATTACGAAGAGCAAGGGGCAATAGGCATAGAGCTGCTCTGACAGCCGTTAAACAGGGCAACTTCCTATAGAGCCTAGAATCAAAAAATATATTGACTAAACTCATGCTCACATTCCCATTTCCTTTGCTTCCTCTCCCCATGTCTGTGCATGCTGAGAATTCAAGAATTTATTTAGCCTCGTGCTAGCAGGACATCAAAGAATAAAGATACTAAAATACTCTCTAATCCCACTTCACACTGAGCCATTCTCCTGACCTAAAACCCAGGATGTAACAAGTGGTAAGTCTCCATCCATACTAAACATAGAGGTCAATCCAGGACAGCCAGCTAGTTAAAATGAAGCACATCATAATGCTTTAATGAATTATGAAAAATAGAAGCCATGAGAAGATTAAAGACAGACGAGTAATCGCTGATCTGGATGATACCCTTCATAACCTCAGGAACAATTAAAAATTAATAGGTATTCATGAACACCTTACCCCATAACTAATGAAACAGATTTTGACATATATCAAACAGTAAAGGGGTAACTATGTGACGTGGAAATTGTTGTGTTCTTATAAACGTTTGGGGGAAAACATAGATGTTTAATGGGCACCTAAACCAGAATAAAACTGCATCAAAAGGAAAACAGTACAGTCACTTCAAGATCTCAATGGAAAATTGACTTAGGGGCACTGCTCACAACTGAGCATAGTGTTCTCTTTGGAATTAAAGAAACATGAAGATGTGCAAAAAGGGTTGTGTGTGTGGTTGTGTACTTAATATCTATGAGACCAGCTAAAAGTTTCACAAGAAGGCTAAAACTGAAGCTGCAGATCAAAAAGCTCCAAGTATGAAGGTAGATTCCAGAGATTGGGCAAAAACATTCTAGTTCACATCTCATAGCTACCCATGGCAGGATGGCCATTGAAGTAGAAAGTAAAAGCTATTAGTTGAGTGAGGCATGGTATCACATTGAAATTTCCAAATTTGTTGCAATTCATCAATGTTTGTAAATTCTTCAAGATCCTGGAGACCATAAGGTACCTTTATCTTAACTTTAGTTATTGTGAATGGGGTGAAAATAAAACACCACATCAATACATTGCTTTTGATAAACAGAGATATTTCTTTTCTCTACAACAATCCATCATTCACACCTGTGTAAAGCTAACTGGGTATGACGAATAAATCTAACCCAGCTACTTTAATCGAGGGTGTTTTGTCATCACAAATACAGATATGACCAATACAACTAATAATAGCTAAGAGTCTGTGTACAAATGTCCCAAAAAACAGGCAAGCAAAAAAAAACCTGAGCATGCACGGTAACTAGATCACAACACTGGACATCAAACGTCTCAATAAATTGGTGCAATCTACATAAAGTACAAATACAACAACTTCAGTCATCCCACATTTGTCTGTATTTTATTTGCAAGGCCTATAACTTTTTGAAGTGTTCATAATCAACTCTCTGGCAGAAAAAAACATTCAAAGTGCTGAGTAAATACCTGAACGGTCTTCAGAAAGCCTGTAGAACTACTAATAGAAACCACGAGACAAAAAGAAAGTCTGGTTCCGTAAAAGTGTAGTCTCAGAAAATGCCGTGTGGTTGAAAACAACAAGAAAAGCAAAGATCAGGCAATCCCTGAATACTGATTTTCAAATTTCTCTGAGGGCTTACCTGGTGACTCAGATTTATATTTTTATATTTTACAGAACTCTGCTATATACAAGGAAGATGCTAGTTATTTGAAGGAGTTATAAACCCAACAGAAAATAAAGGAATTACAATAATATATCAATTCATGAGTTCAGACACGTCCTCTACATTATTAAGTTTGAAGAAAAGCAAGGTTGAGGTGCTCATGAACCTAAAATTCTTATATTGAAGCATTTGTTTTTATTATTGGTAATGCTAAATTGTTGGTATATGATGGTATATGATCATCCTCGGTCATATTCAACCAAAAATAAAAAACAGCAACTGTTGAATCTTTAGTTCAAAACCTTTCAAAATATAGTAAATCTATCTGTTTTAAACCAGTCAAAATTTGTTCAATAATTAGCTGTGCCACTGATAAAGTTGTACTCCACGGTAACAAGCTAAAACTTGTTTGTATCAGTCATAGCTAACTGGTTTTCTAACATTCTTCAGTTACTTTAAACATAATGAAATACAGTTTATTATTAAAATTACAAGAAAGAAAAAGTTCAAGTGACTGTTGGACTGTGTGGCAGCCTGAATTAAACATATCTATGTAAATAAGTATTAACTCACAGCTACTAGTAATGCAAATGCCTGGAACACTTTTTAGTATCACTAAAGAAAAGATTAAAACAATGCAGTATTTTCATAGGCAAAGACTAAGAAAATTTGGAAATGTTTTGCCACTACTTTATTCGAGTAATTTTAATTTGCCAGTGGGGACGATGAAACAGAAAATGCTGACAAATAAAGGAGTCACACAGTGTTCCATTTTTTAATACACCAAAGCATAAATGTGTCTGCATAACCCACGGTAACTCTGCTCTGCAGCTCCAAGCAAGAGAAATATTCAGACTGATTGCTTCACTTTCAGAAAAGCTGGACCCATTTTAGCTGCACCACATCCGTTTAACATATTGTTTGATTATCTCCTAGACTTGTGTTGATTTGTAGGACAGTTATCTTAAACAGTTACCTTTCAGCATTATAAATTTGAACATTTAAGAGCACAAGCCTGGAATGCTTGTACCCTTTTCCCTGTTCTAGTCTCTCCCTTTAGTCCTCCCTGTTCTGCCTCTGCTGAAGAACAGCCAAGAGCAATATGGAGAAAGACCACCTTTTATTAAACAACATCAAAACCAATGTCTACTTAACCCGTTTTTTCGCTGCACAAGTTTGGAGATCTTAGGTCCACCTGCTGATCTGGTCTCAATGTTTCAGATGAAAACAAAAACAAGCAGAGAGCAGAGACGCTGGTTTCTATTCTTGTGAATTCATCCTCAAATATCCCCTATGCCACACTGTCACCAAGATGGCAAAAATGAAAAAAAGGGTAATTAAAATTGCCCCCACTGTTTCATGTTTAATCTCACAGTAGCCCTACAGTCACTTCACAGTAATCGGGTGCCACTGCTTGGCCCCCACAGCACTTTCACATCGAGTCACACTGTCAGCTCCTGCAAATGAAGCCACATTTATTTAGAAAGTTTAAGTAGAAATGTATCCAAATTACAAAGGTTTATTATCTGACTTTGCATAGTTCATGCTGAATAACTGTCTCCATTAGCTGCCGGGATTTGGATCAACCAAAGTCAAGCGTTTGTACAGCCCTTATACAAATGATCCAGTTGCTGTCTTATTCATTTGCTTTCACAGACACCGTGCACTGTGTGAACTGGGCATTTTCCACCTACGTCTAAAATGCTACACAGGCAATTATCACAAATGTTTTCTTGGATTACCGGTTTTCTTTTTTTTATGCTTCAGTTTGGCTTTCCATCATTGATCTTCCTTGACATCTGCACCCACACAAAAAAAACTCATAACCAACTTGGTGGCACAGGTATTCAGTGATGTCTGCACATTTTAGTAGAGATGGATAGCAGCAAGAGAAGAGCAATGAATCTTAATCATTGGCCGCCACTGCTTCTCTCTCACCATACACACCCACGGTCCCAAGCTGCTCATTTGTCTTCAGGCTTTTGTTTGTACGTCTCAAATGTCATGCTTGCTTGGTGCTTTCTCCATTCTCCTTTATGCCTTACATCCATTTATCTAGCCATCAGCACGCTGACCAATTGACCAAATCATGGACACCTGCAGGGAGGCGAGAAGGTAATTTACAGCTCATTCCAAGACACTGCATCTGCCTCTTTTTGTTGTTACAGCGCGCCCACGTTGCTCTGGAGCTCCCATCAATGTGAACCAGGTGTGTGGGTTGTAATTTCATCGACCTGCAAGCATGTTGTCAGATCATGGATGTAGATTTTGTTTTTTTGCCAACAGAATTCAACCCCTTATTATACTGTGCAGAGAAACCCAGACACTGTAGGATTTTGCTCTTACACATCTTACCACACACACGCATACTCAATATGTTTTCTATCTTCACAGGGACTTTGCATCGACTTCAATTAATTTTTTATTCATTTCTATTGCCTGACACTGATGCCTAACCTAAACACAATTCATATCCTAGACCAAAACCTAACCTCTAACCCAAAAACAGCACCTCTCCTTATAAGGCCTGGCCTATGGGCCCCATAAGGAGCAGTCAGTCCTCATGTCATAGTAATTGGAAAAATTATCTCTATGCTGTATCAAATACACACACATTTAACAGTTTTTTTCATATTTCATTTAATATTTCCTGTGTTCAAGATGTTGTTTTTTTTTTTGGTTGAAGAGGTAATTAAATTATTGCATCTCGAATTTTTATTGATTTATTGCAGACTTGTCCATTTCTGAGAACAATAATAATTGGCTAGGGCAAAGTGATTGCTCTGGGTCAGCTCTTTTAATCTCTCTCTGAGTGTCTGTCACATCAACTTTCTGTCTAATCTCATGCCCATCAAGGTAATCTTTTTCATCTTTTTTTGTGTCAATCAAGTTCTTTCTCAAGCTGGAGATTCTTGGCGTCGTAGCAATATATATATGTTTTTAATATGCACAGTAACTAGCAAACATGATTTTTACCCCTTGATTTTTTTCATATTCTGTCCAGTTACAACTACACTAAGTAAGGCATGCCTATTAAGCTGAATTAAGAAATGATACAAGATGTCACTTTTTGTTTTTCAATTTGAAATGTGTAATAATCTGAACTAAAAATGTGCCAGTTGGCTTATTTGTAATTTAATCTCATATAAACACAGATGTTGTAGGAAGGCCTGAAGGGTTTGTTAAGGAATGTTCGAGAACAAACAGATTTTGAACATTCCATGGAGTAATGTGCAATCCATGAACAGATAATGGATTAAACATCTGCAAACCTGTCAAGACATGATTGTCCATCTACAGTAAATTGACATTATGGCAAAGGAGAGATCAGAAAAGCACAGCAGCAGCCAAGAGGAGCATGGTGTCTTTGGAGGTGCTGCAGAGACAAAGTAAGTGTTAAGGATAGCAGGTACAATTTTAACCTTTGATCTTGTTTCATCTTATCTTTAACATTTTTGCTTGTTACTTTTTATAAGCGAGGCTTTTTTTTTTCAGTGTCCTATTTTTGTTTTTGTCATAGCAACTGCAACATTCAGATTGCCCTCTTAAGCTTATCTATGGTTACTTTACTTGCAAATATATGCAATTTTATGATGAATCATTGATTCTGTGAGCCGCCTTCCACACCACCGCCTTAGGCACCAAGACACAGGGAGGCAAAAGAACTAACAGATAGAGAAGTTAGGAAAAACTGTCGGATGACAGTGTGTGTGACACCTGTGTGTTTCTATACATCTAAAATATGAATGACTTTTCCTAAATAAGCAATGGAGAGAATAGGATTACGTGGAAACATGAAAGAAATAGGAAAAAGGGGAGATCATCAGGTGAAAGCCATCTGATGTGTGAATGGTATTGTCTCTGTGGATAAACTTAACAGGTTTTCAAGAAGAAAAAGGTTGTCCTTTAGATCTATCGTCATGATAAATAAGTTTACACATTTCTTTAAGAATGCATATTTGCATTGTGAAGTGACAAAGGTTGACATGTTAATTATATGTTCAAACAAAATATTGATTGAAGACATCACCATAAAATATTGTTTACCACATTAATAAAAAAGTAAAAGAAAATATTTCCCTCCTCCCTAGCGGGATCTAGGTGTTAGCTTTTATATACAGGTGGATAAACATCTTCTGGGGGAACCTTTAGGGCATAACAACAAACTGCAACTCAGTTTGAATTGTGACAGCTTGTGGAAAAGTCTTCTCGTGTACAAAATATGTCTGTGAGGTTATTTAATGTATCTTTACATAAATAATTGGCTACTGCTTGTGGACAGAGTTAATTAGTTTTGTCATGCATATTAATTTTATTTCGTTTGTTCATCCCAAAACAAAAGGTCATCTGAAAATCTTTGGTTGAAACTGTAAATGCTGTTTGAACAGTCTATGTGGCCACTACCATATCAGTATTTGGTAGTCTTAGGTGAGATAATTTTCATCAGCACAGACAGAGACCTTGCCTAGAGTAGCATAAAATTAATCAGTGTAATTGTCAGATTATTACTGCAAAATTTTCACTTATCACAACTCCTATGTAACTGAATACAGAATATTTTGAACTCATCTATCTCGCATCTAGACGCTTGAATGTATTTGCTGTCAAATAATTGGCTGATTTGTTAATGGTACAAAAAATATCTGAATATTGCATAAAATTTTTCTTACCTGTCATCTCAAAGTGAA
Source organism: Xiphophorus hellerii (assembly GCF_003331165.1). Taxonomy (NCBI): domain Eukaryota; kingdom Metazoa; phylum Chordata; class Actinopteri; order Cyprinodontiformes; family Poeciliidae; genus Xiphophorus; species Xiphophorus hellerii. Next base: position 16,440,173 of record NC_045673.1, read on the forward strand.
ACAGTCATTTAATAGAGATTCATTACACAAAGTGATATATTTCAAGATTTCAAGATTATTTTTTGCAATTTAATGATTATACCCTACAGGTAAAGAAACCCAAAAATTCAGTGACTCCGAAGACCTCTTGCGTGAATTACGGCATCAATGCACCAGGACATCAACATGTGGCACTGCATAAGTGTAATGGAAGCCCACATTGCTTTTAGAGCTGCATTCAGGTCATCTGCCTTGTTGGGTCTGATGTCTCTCATCTTCCTCTTGACAAGAGCCTATTGACTGTCTATGGGGTTCATGTAGCTCATATCTAGTATTCATCTGTGTGTGGTGGCTCTTCAGAAATTAATTTTGCTCAACAATCCTCTTAAGGCTGTGTTTCTCACTGTTCTTGGTGTGGCAAGACATTTATTCCTGCCACTCGGTTTCCTGTTAATATGCTTGGCTACAGAACTCGATGGACAACCAGCTTCTTCAGCAACAATGTTTTATCGTTTACCCTTCTTGTAAAGGGTGTTGATGACTGTCTCCTAGACATGTGTCAGGTCAGCAGTCTTCCCCATGATTGTGTAGCCTACCGACCCAGAGTGAGAGAGCGTTTAAACACTCAGGAAATATTTGCAGGTGTTTTGAGTTAATTAGCGAAGTAGTGTGTGAGACCATGAGTTTTCACTGATGACCTTTTTCACAGTAATTTTCTGAGACACTGAATTTGGGGTTTTCATCATCAAAGTTATAAGAAACAAAAGCTTAGAATATATCAATCTATGTATGATGAGTCTATATGACATACGAGTTTCACTTTCTGAGATGATTGAAAAGAAATATTGCACTTTTACACAGTATTTTTTTTAATCTTTTGTACTTGTCAACTGAAATGAGTAAAAATCAGGGTTATTAAAATGGATTAATTCAGAATTTCTCTGAGAAAGCCTGAATTCTCAGAAAATTTCAGAGAATTTCTCAGAGAATACAGTTCAGTTTGAGATACAAAACTTTTCATCTTCTGCAATACCTGAAAAATGAATCAGCTTTTTCAGTATCAACAAGTGAAAAATGGAGACAAGGTTGGAACCTACTGAAGCAAGACAATTGATTTAGTAGTTGCAATTAACACTGTGTTGTTGCTCTTAGAGTTGGAGCAAATTTAAAAACCCAATGAGAATTGGTTTTCTGCTGCCCGGTGCCATCTCGCAGAAGTTTAAAATAGCCCTTTTGGCCGCAACCAGGCCTCCCAGCCAGAAGCATCGACTCGCTTGTCAATATACCTGTAAACCTCTACTTGCCTAAGTGAGAAAAATCCAAGCAGTAGGTTGTTTAATGACAGAATAAATCCAGAGGGACATTCAGAGAAGCTGATATCCTGACAATAACAGAGCAAAACTGTCCACCAGAGTCAGCAGATTTATAGACTGCTTGGTTGGCCAATTTAGGCCATTAACCCAAGACGAGAAGAATAATTACCTTCTTTTCTTTATCTCAGCTTCTTCACAGTCCTTATTTAATGGCAATGTAGCTTATCATTGCAGCACAAAAGGTGCAATATATTATCCAGTGTGTGACATGCCTAAAAAAGCTCTTAAATGGGTTGAAATCATTAAATATCTTGCAATAACTTGTAAAGGTCAAGCTCAGACTGAGATTTTGCGTAATCTGAGTTTTGTGATCTGTAACTTAACTGGTTATAATTAGAAAGACATTAAAGTCTTATGATTTAATTTATAGGCTTTTAAAAATGATGACAGGTCAATATAATGAGAAATTCAAAACCTTTCAGCTTACGAAGAGATTATGCAGATTAAAGGATAGTTAGAAAATAAAACTTTTGCAGGGACAAAAATAGAGATGCAGCAGTTTAATGTAACCCAGATCAAACTGCTGCATATAAGCTACTTTTTTTATTCAACATAAAGTAAAATAAAGGATTTGCAGAGTCACATAAACATATAGACTTTTACCTTCTGGGGCTACAGAGGGATAATTATCTTTTTAGCTGTAGTATTTGAAAAAAGGTCTGCTGCAAAATCTTTTTTCAATAGTTTTATTCCCATTTCTTACTGATTTAAACAAGAATTTCTTGTAAGAATGACTAGAACCCTTTTTTATAACCTCTAACTTGGAAAATAGGGTGCAGAATATGCAGTGTTAAGTGGATAATAATCCTAAATTGGCTAGAAGTTTAAATGTGAACATGCTTTTCCTTCTATTGTTGTAGCTGTGTGACAAAATGAGGACCTTTTTACGGACCACTTCTTGGCAAACGTCAGTTGGGATTGTTCCCAAATGCTCAGCATTTCTAAACAGGAGGAAGCGGATATAGAGAGTGGACATTTGGAAACAAGCCTGATGAGGAGACTGTGGCTCCCTGCATGGTCATGAAGTCTGGGCAGGAATCAGTTATATCGTCTCTGGATGATTTTTTACATACAGCAATTTTACATATAAAACTCACGGTTTATGATCCATTATACTTTTAGTCATAGAATTCCCCAAAACGTCCAATTGCAATGCTGAACTGAAAATAGTTCAAGAACAATAAGTCCAGTTTGGTCTAGAGCAATAAATGCAGGAAAAAATAACTTTTTGAAAAATTTGAAAGGTATTTATTTGGTAGTGACGTAAAAAAAAATACATATATACATTTCTGAAGTTTAGATTATGTTTAGGATGATGTAAAAAGATCTGAAATCAGGGGGGAAAAAATTCTACTTAATTTTCAATTTCATATCCAAACTTTCTAATTTCACATTCCACCAGAGAGTGTAGGAACCCTACAAAATCCACTTTCATATCGGCATATTTAACACAAAATGTTCAAGAACCTATTTAAATTAATCTATATTTTTACCTATCAGCCACGACTGCAGATAAGTCAAAGTATGGCTTACTCAGCTCTTCATTAAGCGTAATCATGCTGTGAATTCCATACAATTTCTGCATCAGCCAGATGAGTTTACAGCACTTAATTCAAGAAGCTATTATGATTGTTCAAATGACTTTCATTTTTAAACATCTGACTTAGGATAGAGTTAACTCAGCTTTGATTTGGTTGCGGGTTTAGCACACGAGTGATAACCCAAATATGCAACCCCTGATTATTAGAAAAGGATATGACAAAGCAGTGCTGATGGTGGATTTAAAATCATTGCTGTGAAGAGGTCACCAAGATGACTGGTGTTGCTGGATCAATCAAATATCCCAAGAAATCAATCAACTGGTGCCAAGTGCTTGGCTCCTGTCTCATAAGTGTGAGAGCAACAAGAATCGATTAGAAGCAAGACCCACAGGCCGCTTTACAGGGACAGACAAGACAATGTAACACATACTCTATGAGTATAAGTAAGCAATATTAATAAAACAAAATGTTCTTTGTTTTCTGTGCCTCTGTGACTCATCGTGAATGAAGTGAGTAAGTGAACTCCCTTTACACTTCTTAATTTTTGAGGCCATTCTCATTAAACTAAAATGGAGTAATACTTAAAAGCTGGCACCCATGACAAACTGTAAGAAAACATTGAAAAATTAAGCAAGACACAAAAACGACTCCAATTCTTCAGAGATATGGCACTTGCACAAACTCTGGCAAACGGCGCAGTGATGAAAGCAAGAAATGTTCCCGCAGGAACGCAGAAGAAGCGCCTCCAACTCTCCCCGAGACCCGTGGAAACAACATGCCCACATTGTGATTTTTTATTTCACTTACTCTCATCAATCCATCTATCCATTTATCCATTCAAGGTTCTGCTTCCTTATCTGTCGCACGTCAACCAAGGTTCCTAAGCAAAAGGAGATTTGGCATGAAAAACGAGGAGAGCTGGAGGAGGCTTCGGTATTTCTGTCAAGTGATTTCCAGTATCCCCTCCTCTCTGTTGTTAATCAGGCCATTGTGTATAAATGGAGCAGGAGAAAAAAGGAGGTGTGCATGATTTTCATTTCCCATTGTCAAACAGAAATAGGCGCGACATTGCTCGTTTCATCTGGCAAACACACACGTATTGTTGGATTACACACCTCTATCATGCTGACTCTCACCACATTTTTGTCCTAAAAAGCTGTCCTCTAAACATACTCTGAAAATCAAACACCTAAAAAAAAAAAGTTTCCTCTTAAAGTTCATTCACACAACACCTAACACATTTAGACTAACCATCTCATGACTCTGGTGTTTAGAACTTCCATAATTAAGAAAGAGAGGAAGACTAGATGGTAGTAATTCAGAATAGCAGGAGGATTTGTAAAGAGATCTAACAGAAACAGATGGGGAGAAAATTAACACAGTTGCCAGGATACAGGAAGGGATTCAGCCATGACATGTACAGGAAGATGACCCTGCTACCAACCTGACAATAGATGCAGAGACATTTTTGGCAAACTTGACAAATTTAATCTAAATTTCAATTTCAATTTATTTTAATAAATCACAGACAATTTTTTTAGGAGAAATTTTAGGAGTCAAAAAACACACCCTTAAAATAGATCTTTCAAATTAACTATCTTCATAAACTCAGAAATTGGCCGAGACTCAAATCCGGGATGAAGGGTTTCAGTCTGTGGTAAACCAGTTGAGCTAAGCATGTCAGCCTGTGTGTTCTTACAGCACAGGCACAACATGCTGTTGATCTTAAGTAACAGCCTTCCACTTTGCTGGTATCTCATTGTGAACAGCACAATACACAGCAGCTGGAACCCTGGAAGCCTGCCTTAGAGTTTATTTGGTGGCTCGTGGCTTTGCTCCGCTGCCTGTAAAGACCAACATAAAGCTGGAAAACATGCCTGAGAGGTGATGGTGACAAAGAGTGAAAGCCCTGTAACACCCCGAGGAAATATAATTCTGGACTGAATCCTTAAATAGCCCATTATAACTGAGCTGTCAACACCCATGAGGTTATAAAACAACAGGCAAGGATTCACTATGGGTCGAGCTGTAGCCACTTACAAACTACTTTGGGCTGAAAAAATTTATTCAAAGTCAAGTGATCTACATTTTCGGGAATACATCCATTATCAAAAGAAAGGGCATAGCTGCTTTAAATGGATCACTCCTGCATTAGGACTTAAATCAGATATTCATCACAGCATCACAATTTCAGTTTTGTAGGGAACCCATGACACTACATTCTGTTATCTGGACAGAAGATTGATAGCTGCCAGCCCACTACTGCCTGCAACTGGATTCAGAAAGACATTCTGAAGCAGTATGTAAAAAAGCATAATCAAGAAATTTATTTTTCAATGTAAAATTGTCACCTTCACATTGGCAGAATCTTGAGTACCTTGTTTCATCATGCTTTTAGTAAATCAATTTGGATTTTTCTTCACTCGCATGCTTTTGTCAAGTCTCCTTCAAAAAAAAGAGAAACTCCTTGAATCTCCTTTTATTAAGAAGGCTATGTATAAAGGATATCAGGATGCATTTTGAGAAGTTACTCTTAGTACTCTTGTGGATAGAAATGCTTGTGTGCCAAACATATAATATTTCTGAACAAATAGTTGTTCCACTGCATGCCACATGCTTTCTTACACATTTATTGTTAAATGTGTAAGGAATTTTGCTTTTGGATTTTTTCATGTCCATTATGTTTAAATGTGAAATATTATGTATGGTCGCTTTATATTTAAAGTGCCAAGCTGTTGGCAAAAACGTACTTGCAGATTTAAAAAAATGTAAACCTTTACTTTAGCCAGATAGTCATCTCTCTTTGTCCAGTTATAGAAGGCATGTAATAACCTTCTAATAGCTAATAACGAGTCTCTTTGCTATTTTATTTTTTCTTTTTTTGTAAGAGGGGTTGACACGTCCTTTGGACAACAAGCCAAAAACAAGTGCACCGACATTCAGGCGAAGGACACTCAATCCTATGTATCTCTTACGTCGTAGGAGATCCATTTCCACCTGACTAGCTTCAGATCCAATCAGCTTGCAGGACAAAACTTGATCAAATGTCAGAGTTAAAGCCACTGAGTCACCATTAACTAGCCATCAAGTGTCATTTTCAGCTGCTAAAAACATCTGAAAGGCAAAATGTAATGGCTATCTGGAAACATTTGTGACATGTCACAGCTCAGATCTAAATGTGAATGTGAATTATGCTGTGACACTAATATATCAGTGGCTCCATTTACAGATTAAGTGAGGAAGTTTAATAGTCTGGTAGGACAGAAAGCTCTCAATCATCACGCCGCAGAGTATGCATTGCCATTTAGTGTGCTTGACGAGCAAACATATGTCTGTTTACTAGTCACTTCATGCTCCATGCTCCTCATTATTTCCAGGGGAAGTCTCCCGCTGCCATCAACACATTTAGTGCATCCTCCCATAAACTATCAGCAAGGCCACAGCGATGCGAGGCAGCCATATTTACAGCCCTGAAAGAAATTGGAGGTTAACAATGAGGCCTGGCTGCTGCAGTTTATAGGGTGTTGTAAAATTGCCACTATGATTAAAATTCTGTCAGGTGAAAGACAATCGGCAGCCCTTTCTCTTGGAATGCTATCCAAGAGAAACACACTCTCATCCTAGCCCTCTCACCCTGTTATGTCAGTGACATTATTTGAAGACCCCCTGGAGGGGTTACAAAAAAAAAAAAAAAAAAAAAAAAAAAAAAAAAAGCCTAAATGACGAAAATACGTTTAGGGACATATTGCGTCCTGTCTCTGTGTGGGTGGGGCCTTACTGAGCTCCTTAGAGCAATTACAAAATGTTTGCAGAAGCAGTACGCATGCCTAAGTGCTTGATTTTGAACAGGTGTGGCTATGGAAGTGATTGTAAATCCTCAATAAAATAATTTTAAAGGGGAATATTTTATTTCAGATTTTTTTCTCTTTTTTTGTGAATTTTCGTTTTTGCTGAAGGATCTTTATTACTATTTTGGGTAATGTGACAGTAGTGCACACTGGAGCAAATCTGCATTTAAAATATTTAAAAGAAATTCTTAAATTATCAAAACTCTTAGATAAACAAACAGAATACGGAATACAATAAAATTACTAATACCAATACAAATTGTCCTAAGCCTAATTAGGTCAGTATTCTGTAATAGTTTTTGTTTGTAATATAATGTAACTATCGTTAATGCAAAAACTTCACAACCTTATCTGCAATTTATTCTGTTTTCTGGTGTACATACAGTATATTATCTTTACATAAACTTGAGTAGACAGTTAAATTGTTACCCTTTTATAACTTGAGACTCCAAATTGGACTTAAGCTGCAATCACATTTAGACTACATGGATATATATCTAAAAATCTGGAGCCATCATAAAATTCAACATCATTGGATTTTCTTTTTGGCATTATTCAGTGAAAAGTAAAAAATGCTTCCACAAGTTAAATGTCAATATTCCTTTTTCTTTAATGAAACGTATTGAGTCTGAGTTGCTTTTAGGTGTGCTTCTTCCCACTTGAATTTTTTTCTAAAGCCTTTTTCATCCTCAGCTTTTCTCTTCTGTCTCCATTGTTTCTCCCTGTCATCAGGGTTAGACCTATAGAAGCAACCTGAGCAACACACAGCTGTCAAGTGAAGAGCAGAATGCAGAGCAAAGAATAAATCTAATCCATAATTAACAACAGCTCCACACACACAAACATACTCTCTCATATCACCATAAACATATGAATATGTATGCACCAAATGGCGTAAGGACAAAATACACACCTTGCATTAAATAGCCCAAATGCCAAACTGTCAGCCTGTCAGAAAATAACTGGAAACCACCTGGAGAGTTTGATGGGGATGGTACACACACAAACAACTACAGCACACATACACACACTCAAAGCAGCTTCCGTAATTGCCAAGCATGACACACACACTGTCAACTACTTAAGCTGCAATTTTAGCCATCTGCAGGCAAAGAAAGGAACAAACATTTGCCGTCTTTTCACAGAAGCAGAGCGGAGCACAATTACGTCCTCTGGAAAAAGGACGAACCCTTCATCTTCTTACCTGTCATTAACTTAGATTTTTTCTTGTTCCTACTACCGAATCATGTCCTTCCTTTTGTCTGCCTTCTCCATGTACTCTCACCAATCTTTATTTACTTCTTGCTAAACATTATCAGTGTCTCTTCAATAGAGCCACAACTTTTTCTGTACCTCCAACAACAAACAACCGAAAGAATTGCAGCATGCACGTTCCAACGCTTTTATCTGAAATTCGCAGCCTTTCTCACACTGAGGTGTTGCAGGTCTTCCCATGTGTGTTTAATTAATTTTTAACAGAGCTGGGTACAGCAATATCTTTCTCCCAAGCACAAGAGGGCATTTGTACAGAGTGTCCCCGCTGTCTGAGCCCGACTGCCCCATGCTGTGCAACTGCAATGAGGTTGTTTCAGTTTTTCCGGGACTATTATCTTCACTGAGAACCACCTTGAGGGATTTTCTGTTTGTTTTTCTCTAAGGCATTTTACTTTCATTGTCACTGATTTCTAAAAACGGGAGCTAGCGTACGTTTTTTGGCGGAGCACAATAGATTTGTTTAACAAAAGGAGTAAACAAGAGAAAGGAAACTCCATGCCCCACAATCCATCATAAAGCGTACAAACCCTTCTGGTTTTTTCTGCGACATACATTTACACTGAAGATACATAACTTCTTTACTGTCAAATATCTGAGATTTGTCAAAGATCTTCAAAAACATTCAGAATATTTTTCACAAGAAAAGAGATGTCGAAGGTGAGAGCGACAAAAGCATACTGAAAAGGTAAAGTTCATACAGCAAATATATATTTGATGCAAGTAAAAGTATACAATCTGCACCAAAATTACAGATTTTAGTCCAATACAAACTTTATAAATCCCCATCCACTTGTTTGCTGAACATTTTCTCTTCACGTGTCAATACCTTCTTGGATCAGTAGACCAGAAACATGGATATCAAACGTGGAAAGCCAGCACTTCAAGCATGAATTGATGGTACTTTCTATACGTAGAATTTGACCTTTCACTTTAGACTGACTCCGGTCCTGCTGTTATGAGTTCAAACTGTGGTCAAAGTGAGCAATTTAAGCAAATTGCAACTCAATGTGTCCATGAAACACATTGAACTTAACAAGGCTGCTATCGAAGGTCAGTAAAGCTGCTTTTGCTGTTTCCTTTTTTGCATCGTATGGTATATTGAAAGTCCATGCTATGTGGGTCTAATCATGAGGAAATGATGTAGCTATTGTCTAGTCAAGTCAGAGTTTTTTAAAATAATGCACCAGTCCAGGTTCTTAAAGACAGTGAAAGCATCAATAAACTTTGTAATTAGCGTTACTTTTGCAATGTTGGATGAAAGCTTTGACGTTGCTTGCTCAAACGTTGTCTGAGAGTGACAGGGGACTATCGGCTCAAACAGTGCAATGTTCTTAGGTTTGTCAAATTTCAGAATTAATTCATAACCTAATTTTTCAAAATTAGGTCATAATTAATATTAAGCTAATCAGTTATTGATGTTTAATTGATTCACAATCACTTAAGTGATCAATCACTTTATTATAATTTCTGTATAGGAACTTTACAACCCTAATGTTAACTTTAACTGGTATTCATCATCATTACGTCTAGTGTTACATGCTTTTCCAGCTATGAGACATAAAAACATGAGCTAAAGTCCTTTGACCTTTGAAAAATATAATATAATTACATAATTAAGTTTCCACAGAAGCAGCTTCAAGACAGAATGAAACATCATCTTTAGCATCAAATGAGAAGCAATGATGTGGAGAAAAGATTAAAAAAACAACAACTTGGGCAAACACACACAGATGCATGCACACAGTGACTAAGAGGTCAAGAACTGCAGGAACAAAGAGCCTCTAAATGGGCACATTAATTATAGATGAAGAGAGATGCTTTTATAGAGCTGAACACAAAAATCTTAAGGGTATGCCTTGTTAACATGCATGCACACAGACACATGCACTCATCAAATGAAAGAACAATGCTTGCACAAAATGCTTCCAAATGAAACACTCTTATCCATATTCATAGTGTCCAAGAGAATTCTGCATAGACCGTAAATTGAAATAAGCACCTTCTGCCATGCATCGCTTCTACTGCTTCTAGTAAAACTATGATGCTGTCTTCGTGTGTGTTTACTGCAGAATGATGAGTACAAAACATTTGAGCTGTCATCATTCTAAGCAGGCTAAATCTATCAATTGCATTTTAGCGAACACATGACAAATAAAATGCAAATCAATTTCATAAAGATTCCGCTACAAACTTTCTGACACATTTTAGCGACTTTAGCAAAGTGCTTACAGAGCAGCCGAATATTTGAGCCTCAGGGCACAAGCTTGATTCATTTACAGCGCAGATTTCATTTGAGTTCTACAGAGAAGCTTTAACACCATCAAGCAGGTTTAAAGTTTGGAGGCAGGTTATTGAAAAGAAAAAAAACTGCCAGCTTTCCTTCACGACTCTTATCTTGCCAAGCACATTTCCTAAAGCTCTTGCTTAAATCAATTCTGAAGACGACTGCATTTTATGAAATAAGATATATCGCTGCCTTCCTCTCTCAGCTGGTGGCCACTGCAAGTCAACAACTGCGTCGCAAAATCGTAACTATTTGGAATTGATGTAGAACCTTCTTGCGATCTTTAAATCCTGCAGCTACTGCCTGTATGTTCTGTGAGTTATAGCTGATGATTTTTAAAAAAAAATTTTTTTTACAATGTCGGGTCAAGGAGCGACAGTGGTAAGATCATGTAAAATAACTTTTGGAATCACCCAATTTTCTTTTCTGATCTGGTTATAATACACAAACAATTATAAACTAAAATCAGCTAATTTAAAATGCAGACAGGTTATAACAGCTATACTGACCACCTTTCTTGTGTAAAATTATCAAGGAGAGGATTGGTTGCCAAGGCCATTTCTTCATGCTTCATTTAGTTGCATGTGCTCATTTTTGTCTGTCGATCAAATCAGTGCAGAGACTCTGAGCGAACCTGCGGCAAGCAGCCAACCGTGTCCATGCAGAAGCTTGCACAACAGTGGAAAATGCTCCATGACAGGAACCAAAGGAAATCAGCCTGGGAAAGTAGCATTATTGTTCTGTTTATTTCGTTTAAAAGGAATCAAATGTGAATCACTTTGATTAATATGTTATTCTTATGGTATTCTTTTCATTTCCTTTGTTTGCAATGAGCCCAACAGCCTCAGTGAGATTTCGCATCTCAGCCACTAAACTTTATATCAGCTCCAGCCGACTAAATTCAGTCTTTTGAATTTGTGATATTGGATGTTATGATGATAGTGATACATTGTTACCTGTTTACTATAATTTGCGTCATTTTTACTATCTTCACACCTGCTTAACTGATATAGACATTAAAGACAAAATACAACTTGATGTTTAGAATACAGATTCGTCTGATACTGATTAAGTCAGAATTCATTTTGTCTAAAAAAAAAAAAAACCACACAATTGAGGTATTTCCAGGTCAACTTTTATTTTATGGTATGTATTGATGAATGAAAAACTACTACTTCGTTAAAATGTTCCCCTTCAAGACATTTGGAATGGATTTTTTTTTCATTTCTAAATACCAGAACTTTAAGATTACACATCCAACTCATCCCTCCACAGCTGCCTAATACGGGCTTTTATTTATACTGACTAAATATGGAGTGAATGTTAAATAAATACAAACTATCTTCCTTCACATCCTAATTCTTTCACACTTCAAGGTGTTTTGATGATACCCGAGGCAAGACGAAACTTTCAGGTAGACTGCCTGTCAACACGAGTGGCAAGAGATCTGATCAATTGAGGGTTGAAGAAGAAGATATCAATAATAAATTGCCCTTCTGAGCCTGAGATGATGAATGAGTGTAAAATGTTTGGCTTTTTTTCTTTACTATAGAGAAAAGTTAAACTCCAGAGCAAAGATTTAAGATGAACCAAAACATGTTTGCCTGTTTTGAATACAAACATGTTCAAATCTACTTTGAAAGACACATACAGTACTTTTATTGGTGTCAGGGGAGAGAAATAAGTATTTGTATTTATTGCCAAGCTAAGATGAGTATTGGCTTTTACAAGCAAACTATTCCTCTGTAATGTTACTTTCAGTAGTATATACCTCTACAGTTTTAACAGCTAAATATCTTTAATAGCAGTAGGATAGCACACATTGTGCTTCTTCTTTAAATAAATTAAAAATCATAATTTTAATTTTAATTCATTTCCAATTGGAAAAAAATCAATGATGGGAAATAATTGTCTCTCCCAGTCATAATTGCCACAACCATGGCACCTCTAGCCTTTACCTCTCCTTCATAATAAGCAGATGGGTCATTCACAAAAAACAAAAAAATAATTTTTAATTTCTTATTGGTTAACACTAGTCTGCTTATCTTGTAAAACATACTTTAATTCAACAGCGGGGGGAACAACTTACTATAGCAATACTGGGAATGCTACATGGTGAGATTCCCTTTTTAAAATCTAATACTTTCCTCTGATTAGCATATGTGCTAATCACACATATGCTAGTCCGTACCTTCAAGATGTCACATAGCAGCACCAGAATCGCATGCAATGACCTTGATGATGACGTTCCTTTTTATGCAGTTGTATAGACAATTGCATTTCCTTGAATAATAAAATGTGAATCATAATATTGTAAAAGCAGGTTTGTAGAATTGTAGTTGCTCAGCAGGGAGTCAAGTCTCAAAATTGTTATCGAAGATGAACCAATCAGGTTTTTCAAGCCCAGTGCTTATTTCCATTGTCTTAGATGTTGGCCCTGCATAACCAGATTTATTTTTCCCCAAAGGGTTGTGATGCATAAGAAAACAAATATGTGGCTGCTTTTCATAAAGAGGTAGAAATTTTGAATCTCAAAGCAATGTGGGGAACACACAATCTTTTCCATTGCATGCTATTAGTTGATGCACTCATACAAAAAATGGAAAAAGTTCTCAGATTTGATTCAATTAATGAACTGAAATATAAAATCTGGTTCTTCTCCTGTTAATCACTGACCACAAATCAGTGGTTGACAGGAGAATAAGGGAAAATTTGCCAATTAATTTATGCATCTCTAATAACATGCAATGCGTCTATGCCCCGTGTTTTAAATGCCTTATTGTGTTCACGCCAACAGCTTTGCACCAATCTAAAATCAGAATTTCAAACTCTTGATTTAAAAATATAACAGAAGTGAAAGCTAGGAGGTTTGACTGCACAGCACACTCAAAATGTAATTTAAGCTGTGGCCTCCCCGAGCAGGAAATGTCATTAAAATTCACAGCAGCTGGTTAGAACAAAATGAAAAGGCTAAACTGCAAGATTTGCTTCAGGTAAAATACAAAATGCCTAAAACAAAACAATCTCACAAATGATTTGCTTTATTATCTTTTATTTTCATGTGCCATAATATAATAGCTTTAAATCCAATTGAAAGAAGGTGTAATTTGAGACACTGTTAAGGTAATGCAAAAGTTTCTGGACGAACCGGGTCACAGGTCTTCTTGCAGGGTGATTATTAAAGAGCACAAATATGATTCCTTCTGCCATGAGGTGCTTCTCTACACACAGAAGGTTAAAACCTTGCTGCTGCCGGTTAGTCAGAGAGATGTGGGTGGAGTGGTGAATATGCATTAAGACAGGGACATCTCTCTGATAGCTTTCAGCGTGAGGAAACAAAACAAAATGTTGCAAGAGAGAGACTCACTGCCGCCTCGTCCTCCCTACTGTCACTGGTGTCCTCGCTCTTGTGGTGTCCGGCTGAGGAGCGAGTGTCCCTCTTTCGGCTGGCATCCGTCCCGTCCGTCTGTCTCTCTCCATCTGGACAGGAAAAAACAAACATTAAACTGTTCAGTCAGCCAACTATCATCATTATCTTGACAAATGTCACTTGCCTTTGTTATCCTCATTATTAAAATCAACATCTTCATTTTAATCATTGGCATTAATGGGGACATTTCCCTCCTAATCTCAGTCACGTTTATTAACATCAGTACATTTAAAATGACAAACAGTATCGTTTCCATCTATACCGTAGTCAAAAATAAATTTGTGCAAATACCATTTCTTCCCAGTTATCAGACAGAAATCGATAATTTCAAACAAAATAATAATAAGGTGGATCGGTGTGTGTGATTACAATTAGAGAACAAAGCAACAGAGGAAAGTAAAAATAATAGTCCAGAGAGAAAATGTGAAGGTAATATAAAAAGGAAGTTTTCAACAAATAGCTTCCATGCAATAAAACTAGAGTGTTGTTCTGACACAGATGGAATATGAGGGTTTTGATGCATAATGGTGACAATTGCCTTGGCTGAAAGTAAACAAACAATACTTATTATGTGTCTAGGCATGCTCTTGAAAGTGCGTTTTTTTGTCAGAGCATCGGTTAAGAAAAAAAGCAAATGATCTCTCTGTGCTGCCAGCAAACACAGACACACACAGTTATGGATGGTCAAACTGAAGCACAAATCAATACAGGATTTTCAGCAACTTATGAGGGTCTGGTTTTACAGAGCAACAAGAACCAAATATGTCCCCATAAGAGTTGCTATAAACATGTGCAGCGCATATAAAAAAGGGAGAGTCTATTCTCCATTCAGTCCAACCTCTTTTTATTTGTATTTGACTTCATTTGATCCCATTTGGCTGACATGGCTCAGGAATGCACAACACTGTCGCTGCGAGGAAGGGATTCAATAAAAGATGGCGCCTGTGCTGTTGACTATCTCATAAAAAGTGATGGTGACTGAGTGTGTGAGGGGTGAGGGTGACTTTGTGCTCTCCTAAAGCTGAATGCATTACAGTACAATTGGTTCATTACTGTCTGCCTGATGGTGGTGGCTGTAGTTTACACACACAAACACACCCACAGGCACGCTTTAAAGAAGAGTGGCTTAGCAGAATCTCACACACACACACCCACCACACAAACACGCACACCCAGGAAGCGAATGTGATTAAAAGACAAAATGGGGAGAATGGCTAGCTATAAAGCATAATGAGCACTAATAGTTTTCCAATATGTTCCCTTAACAACAAGTTGAGTGGGTTGAATTGGATGCAATGATTGAAGAAGGGGTGGAGCTGCGGGGAGATTGTTGGAGATTGAAGGACAACCACAGTGTTGTTGATTTTTCTTCCTCACTCAGACACAAAAACAATGAAGCACAGCAGAGACGGTCTAACCAAAGATGCAAAAAAATAATAGTTTGCTGATGACTTCAAGCTACTATTTGAAAGTTTCCAGCAAATGCAATCTGTACTAATGATTTCCTTTCCACATTTGCTTGGAGATCATCTTCCCTGTCCTGCTCTGTTTCCAGACAGCTGTAATCAGATATGCTTTGATCTGAGGAAGAACATTTAGAGCTCACAATAAATTACCTATCCATTTTTCCCCATCTCTTTCTTTAGAAAAGACATGTGATACTATCAAAAAGAAATTAGTAATAAAAAAATAAATACACTGAGCAAGTTTAGATTACAAACATGGTAACTATAAGAGGTTGTACTCTGAAAGCTGCCCTAATTAACTTTGGCTCATGAAAATGTTGACTTATGAGGAACCGAAGCAGGTCATGAGTTTTAGCTTTACATTTAAATACTCTTTGCCCAAAATTATTTTTAGACCAAGCTGATGTGTGAACAGTTTCCAGCTTTCACATCATTGCTTTATGTAAATGATGTGGTACCAATAACTTTAAAGTGCAGACATCAAGGCAGTTTTCAAGTAAATCTAAAGAATTTGTGAGGAGAATTATCCGTAGTAGATTCAATTAAAAAGGCCATGGTCTCAAGGTGAAAAGGATGCACTGCTAACTCCCATGCAGCTTGAGTTGTTGTATTGGTTTGTAACATTTCAAGAAAAAATAGGAGTTCAAAGATGGTATTAAAGATTTACTGAGCCTAACATTTACATTATATTTTATCCTGACACTAAACTTCCTATGAAGGGTGAATGGATCCTCCTCAAGGTGAGAATCTCCAAGTAAAGTCACATTTAAGAAGACAACTGAATTGTTTTAGGCACTTGGTGAAGTGGATTAGGCAGAGGGATACGAAGGTTGCATTATGCTAACAGAAGTAGTCATCAGAAGGCAGGTATGCAGTTAGCATCAACTAGGACGGACATAGTCAGCAACAAACAAAAAAAAATGGTGTGACCTTAATGATGCTCAATTCATAGTATGTGGTTAAAGTTATATCTAGCAAATATTCTCCTTATTGCACTCCCACACCAGCCTTTTGGTCATCTGGAACCTCTTTCACTACTTTTATCCACATAACTGTCGCTAACTGGTAGTCTTCTCATGTCTAACTATTCTCTGCAAAGCCTGGGGAGTCAGTACTTTAAGACTCAGCCCATCCGATACAAAAAACTATCTCCCATTCAAAGTCACTTCAATTTCTTTTCTTCCACATTATGGTGTGCAGTCCATCAACCTCAATGCTTTGCTACTATGTGATTGGTGAATAGCTATTTATGTTGACAAGAACCTGCCATCTCCATTAGGTAAATAACGTGTACCTAATGAAGTGGCCAGTGAGGGCATCCCTTATATTCTTTTAGGTGAGGACTACATTAAACAAAACCCAAAATCTTCATTTCAAGCACACTTGAGAATAACATACAGCCTTTCTAAAGCTCTTAAAATCTCTAAAAATCACTACCTGAAACAGCAGCCAGGCGTCAAAGAGTGAAGGATCAATAAAAGAAGGATGCATTAAAATGATAATTCAGACATGACATATTCTTCAAATATGAAGCAAATATTTATGAATTCTCCCATTGTGTTAGAATATTTTGTTAAACACAATCTTGAGTCTCTGCACTTATCCAGGGTCGTGGAAAACTAAACTTAATTCACTGTAACAGAAAATGTTCTCAGATTTGTTCACTCACTTGCCGATTTTGTTGTTTATGCATTTGTGTACGTTAATGTGAGCATCCTGGAACACGCATCAAGACTCTCGATTTGTTTATGTGTTTATGTTCACACACATAAAAATGGGAATTAAGTTTGGATTTGCTCTTGTGTAGCTTTTCAGACGTCTTTGTTGCTACAGCCACATATTTCTTATATTCCTTGTTCAGTACGTTTGCCTTCAGCGAAGCTGCAATGCATGACTTTCATTCGTAGTTTATTGAAACCAAGTTTCAAAGAAAAGGACAAACGCAAGGACATCTCACATGCTCTCTGGAGCAAGCTAAAAGTCAGTGCCTGCTCTGTGACAAGACTTCCTCAAGCCTCTATACTACCTTTAATGAAGTAATGAAGAGCGGACTGGCAGGTTAATGGAAGCCAATTGACTACAAGCTCTGCCACCAGCGGGAAACCACGCAGCATACTAATGATTAAAGAGTCACCTGTCTTTTGCTCTGCTTAATCAGTTCATGGCCTCCAGTTCTAAACCAGCAGAAATATTTAATGTGCAGATGAAGTGATTGAGTGCAACTTCTTCAACTTTGAGAGGACACAGGCGAGCTCACTGTTTGAAGCTTTTTGTAGATTGCATCACAAAGGCCACAACTCAGGGGAGGTTTATACAAAAGTTTACGTGGAGGAGGCATCTTGGCACACAAAGATTTGGGAAAAACTTTCTCTCAGGTTCAGCTGTTTTTAAGAAGCAAGTAATGAGTTTGCCTTGCCTGGGATGCCTTTAAAACTACTGGTATTCTAAACTTTAAAGAGTTCACCCGACCGCAGCTGTCAGAGCTCACATCAGAGTTGAGGAGGTGTCAGGTTATATGTATATATGTGTGTAGATCAATGTGCTTGGGTGGATATGCGCACAGCATATGGAAATGCTTGTGCATGTGTGTCTGCAAGAATGACAAGAACACAGAGTTTACTGTGAGGTGGTTTTTCTCTGTATGCTAAGTGATGAGCAGCAAGGTGATACAGCAGTATGCTAATCACAGAATCAGAGAAAATGCTGCGGCAGAAGCTAAAACTATGGCAAAGAAATAGAAGAAAAGCAGGCAGGATGTTGTTGTGAAGCATAGGTACATATTTCATTATTTTAAAGCGGAGAAAGTAACATCTTATAGCACAATCAAGTAACTACATTATGTGTAGTTCTTATAAAAATGCTGTATATATCAAACATGACAGCATTTGGTTTTTATGCTCCACTAACCAGGAACTTCCAGAAAACAGTGAGAACACTGGAGTTCCTTAAAATCAAGGCTAAAAACCAACTGGTACACAGTTGCCTTTAATTAATAATAACTGGAACATTGATCATTATATTTGATGTATATTTCTATATATGACTTTGATGATGGCATTTGACAAAGTTAAATGTCTTTTGCTTATTAAATAAGTGGTTACTGTATTGTCTTTTTATGGTGTAAAGAGCTTTAAACTGCCTTGTTGCTAACATGTGCTACACAAATCAATTTGACTTTAGAAGTGTAATGTTGCAATAAAAAAAGGAATGGTTCATGGCAGGCAGCCATACAGACATTTTTTGTGCATCAAAACTAAAAGGCATTCAGACAAACCACTTTTTCTGTTATAAGTGTTGAGATTTTGGAATAAGAGATGTGGCATGGAATAAGAGGTGTTAAATGCTGTTAAAGGACCATCTGGGGACATGCATTGTAACTAGCCAAGACCATAAATGTTATAGTGTTTAATATTTGTTTATACTTAACATTTGTCCCCATGCAAATTGACAATAAAAGGAAGGTTTACTGCACCTTCTGCATTTAAAAAAATCAAACGCAGTGTCTCTGAGCGCACTGCAATTGATTCATGCAGAGATACATAAATGAGCATCAATGGGTTTAGTTTGAACACATATGATGAACCCAAGTCAATAAAAAATTGATAAATAATAACCGGTTGTCCGGAAGCCATCAGGATTTGTTCTTTGCAATAATCCCAGTAAGAGTGATATAACAGCAAAAAAAAATCAATCATACTAGCTCACAACATTTAGAGCACAATGCCAGTTCCTCTTCCTGCAATTGATTTACAAGTGTTGTCTCAAGAGGGTCAACTTGTGAAACAGAGAACAGAAGAAGCGCATATTAAAGTATGTTATTGTTAGTTGTCTAAAAAGGCTTTCAAAAATCTATTTGAAACAAATATTTAATGCTGCCAGGCATCTGTGTTCCTCCATTTGAAATATTACGAGAATGTCTTTTTTCACACCAGTGATTTTACTTTTATTGTAGAAATGAGTGTGAATGGCTGTGTGTGTTTTTGAAATAAAATAGGTCTGGAATATATATTTTGTAGCAACAGAAACACAATTTAATATTTAAATTACAAGTGTTTTTTATTAGTAAATCCATTCAATAAAAGAGTGATTGTGTCTTTAAATATTAGTAGAAAATTAACCCTAGTTAAAAATGTACATATGTTACCACTCATATATGCACATACCAAAAGAAAGTATCTTAGATTAGTTACCAAGTTATCTGTTCAATTACTGGCAGTGGGCAACCACAAACAATGCTAAAGTTAGAGTTAGCATATGCTTAATAGCTTCCTATTGGCACTTAACCCTAATTTTGAGTTGGGACCATATGTGATCGTCTCCATCTCTGATACTTAAACTGGTCAAACCTGAGCTGACCCCATGACACTGAATAGATATTTTTTTAATACACACTAGCTTTATGAAACCTTTATTTTGTTTCTAGGACGACAAAAATCTTTTTGCATAAACAGAGGAGCAACGGTAAATGTCAGATCTAGGTCATCAATGAAGGAGCAAACAAGTTTGTAAATCAGTTACACAATCAGCCAGTGAAGGTTTGTTGTTGTCCTCAGCAAACATGAGGTGTGCTGAATGACTGAGACAATTGCTTTATGACAAAACTTTTCTCTTGCTATAGTTTCATGCAGGCCGCCTTCCTGCACACAAAGTGTAAAACCATGCACAAGGTTGTCAGAGCTTCAGTCACAAACTCTCAAAGGGTTTAGCATCAGTACCCATGTCCTCTGTCTAAGTCCAGTGCCATTTGTTCATTGTGTCTTTATTAATATCTTCCCCTGGCTCCATATGCTCGTGGTACATGCTCAGTGCCCATTCCCAGTATGGAAAGCACCGACCCTGAATGGAATGGAGTACCGCTGGATCTGAATCAAAGTTTTGATTCAGAAAGACCCATCCTATTTTTGATTGGCTAGTAAGCTTGTCTCATGTGGTTGGGAGTGAATGCTATGTCTCTGTTGGATTCAGAGAAATGTCTGATAAACCTCTACGTAAGCAAGGTTAAATTTTTTTTGCTGGTACACCGGAGATTCAGCATAGCCCCACAGTGGTATTGGTCCTATATGTATGTGATAATATTCTGGTAGCTAAAAAGTTGGACAGTAACAATATTTCACCAGCTAGTGACAAATGAAACACAAAATGTGTTTCCAAGGTGGTTAGTTTGTGCAATATTACTCATGGTTGCCACAACCTCGCTTCTCCTAACCTTAAGCAGAATGGTACAGAGTTTACCTTAATTTACTCTTCCATTTTCACAGCCAGCTCTGAAAGTCAAATGAGAAAGGATAAAGTATGCAAACTTTTGCCATGACACAACTACTGTGCTGGCTTGTATGTCCGTATGGACTTCTGATGTTGCGAACTCAAAGCTTAGTAAGGTGAATTTCCTTCTGCAAATTACTGTTGTACTCAGCTGCTCACAGGCGTACCGACCTGTCTGTAAAGTTCCTCCATAAGCCCCTGACCTTCCTTATTGCCAAGGTGGGTTTGTGTGCTTAACTGCAGCTGACAGCATGTTTTGCTTTTTTCATTGCACTAAAAACTCTAGAGACCTACTGTTTCTCAGTTGCTGACACAACAACATCTGTATGTGAAACCACCGTATTTCACTCATTGTTAGCATGTCTATGTGTTTTGCCTATACTCTTGAGAAATGTGCTTACCAAGAACCCTCGTGGCTCTTCTTACAGGTAGCATTCAATAATGTCCAGATATAAATACATAATTGATGTCTTTTTTGGGAAGGCTTCTCCACAAATGAGCTTGGCTGATTGTGGATCTAATTGTTTAGTGAAGGACATTAGAAGGAAATTGAAGAAAAATGTAAATATAGAAATATGGAAAGAAAGGCAGAAAAAAGAACAAACAAAAGGTTTATAGAGAGAGAAGACTGCAGATGTGTGTACCACACCACAACGCACTCTGTAAATAATAGACAGGTTGGTCTTGTCTGCTCAGTGAATACTGTATGACTTCATCTTTGTGATGCAGACTGTTCTCCCTTTGTGTTTGGAGCATCCTCATGTGGGAACTGTACAGATCCCTCTGCTACCCATCCTCTATTTGGAAAGAGATTAAAATTGCATAAGACAAAACAAGAGGATGCAGCTTTTAAAGCTGCAAGAGTGGGAAATAAAAAAAAAAGGTTAAGTGGGAAAAGGATGGTTGTAAATGGAGGAAACACGTGGGTATTAGGGATGAGATGAAATTAAAAGTCAAGGGGGAGATTTTCTTTTTTTTTTTACCAAACATTGGGTCAAGAAATATTACCCAGTTTGTTCTAAGTATGTTCATAGAGTGTAATTTTAACAAAACAACAGCCTGATATTGCTTTACTATTTTAATAAAAGTCTTATTAGACATTATGGAGTTTTAGTCATTATTGTTTAATCTGATCATTTCAAGATCAGACTAAAGATAATGAACAAAACATTAAGTCCAAATATCACTTGGTAATTAAGCAGTTCTTCATATTACTTCACTCTTTGAAAAAACATGGAAAACATGTCACTTAAACCCCTTTTTGAAGAACTGAAAACCAAAACCACTAGTTCTGCATACAGCTGAAACCAGATATTGGCACACTAGTACAGAAAGCCAATAATCATTTTTGCCCCTCAGTGTCTTAAATCTGCCTAAACATTTCCTGATTTAAAAAACAAAATCAGTTCAGTTAAGATAACTTAAAATATTAATATTTGCTAAATGTCAGAATTAGTGTGACACAGAATGTTTTAGAGATTTTTCCCATAAGTATTTCCTTTATATTTGGTATTATTACCCTTACTCTAATGGAATATATTGAGATTTCAAGGCGTCCTTCCACAAGTTTGTCATCAAAGGTTTTGCGCCAGTCTCTCCAGCAGCAAAACACTCCCACAATATGGTGCATCACTTTGGACGGTGTTCTCTAGTTTCCAAGTTTCACTCTATTCTATCCAAATGTAAGAATGTACATGATGGTCAAACACCAACATTTTATTTTCATCACTAATTTCCAAAAAGTGCAGTATTTGAGTCTGAGTGTATTTTCAAACAGTAATCTGTTTCTTTATGTTGCTTTTGGAGTAACCTCTTCTTCCTCTCTGAGTGGCCTTTCAGACAATATCTGTCAGACTCATTTTGTCCGACTGTGACATTTTTTTTTTTTTTTTTACCAGCTTCAGGGGAAATCTTCACAAGGTCTGTTTTTCTTTGCTCTGGATGTGATGTGCACATTTCTGCATCAAAACACTCCGGGGCACATAACCAGCGTCCTTGCTGAACATTATGATGGCAGGACGTTGTGTTTTGTATTTGCATATAACTGTCTGAACAGACAAATGTAAACCCTCAGGCTTTAAATGGTATCCTAGGATGAACCAGACTTCTGGAGCGCCACAGTTCTCTTCTTTATATCATCCCTGATATCTGAATTTCTTTCATGATGCCACACAACAAAGCAGTTTGATTTGAGGCGTGCTTGAGAATACATCCACAGGTGATTATTGCTTGGTTTAATTCTAACATTGTGAGTTAACCTGTCTAAGGCCTACAAAGCCATTACATCACCATCAATACTTTGTTAAACACTTTAAAAGACATCTATTGTTCTTTTCTGACTGAAAAGAACAATAGAAACATGACACAGTTGGATTTTGTTCATTCTAATGTACGTACGTAAAACAGTTAACAGCTAATATGATTTGATGTGACAGAGAAAACAAATGTCTTTTTATACACTGTATGTAAAAATTTGATTTCAACAGCATGTAACCCAATGCTGGGTCATGAAAATAACTCAAACTTGATTATTTTTAATGCAGTAGTGTTCACAGTGGGCCCACATTGCTCACATCCATTACTTGACTGGCTATTCAAAGACTTTATTCAATGACACTTTTTTTGTATAAGAATTTGAGTTTGAGTATATGCTTTTAACTGTTGGAGAGCTTACACAGTTTTACAAGGCGTTTTACTCTGCAATCACGCATGACAATATGAGATATGGTTGAGAAAAGGCAGTGGAGGATATAAAGCTTCTAATTGACTCGCTTAACACAGAATGACCAGGCATCCATGCATGCACACAGGCAGGGTGGCATGGCAGGGGGCAGCATAAGTGTTGCAGGGCTTGCTTGCGCTGTACTGGCCAAATGGAGCCAGCTAATTATAGCAAATAAACTGCACTGATCTGTGCCATTAGCCAGTCAGTAACGAAGCTGAGTGGAGGGCTGCTGTGACACTGATGAATAGGTCCGGCTTTGAGTGCTGGACTCTCTGGCCTTTAGCTTAGCTCTAACAACAAGGCCTTCTGAGAAAAGAGAGAGCACATTAAGACAAGAGGCGTAACAAGGCTTCAGACACGAGAGAAGATGAGATAAATAGAGACAAAGAGGCTGTGATCATGAGGAGCAGGAAACGGCAAAAGGAGAGATGAAAAACTTGAAAGAGAACATGCAGAGTGAAGAGGGGAAGTTGAAGGCCTTTGGGTGTGTTGGAGAAAAAAAGAAGCAACATTGCATAAAAATGCATAATGTGATATAATATGGGTCAGGGGCAATGAAGTCCCACAATCTCTTCTTTTCACTCCTAGATTGCTTTAGACTTTACTAAAGTGCTGCTAAAGTGATTTAGGATCATTTAAATAACATAAAACAAAATGCCTGGATGGGAACAAACATAAAATCAGAGCTTCACTACCGGGGCACACATTTAATAGACAGCCTGAAAGAAAATGGTATGATCTTGTGGCAGATAAGGGCAAATAACACGCACACGCATGGCACATGCACACACACAAGCAAATGAAATGCAAACACACCTTCAGTAAAAATAAAATAATATACTGTGAGTATAGGATTAATTTTGCATTCTTATTTTAAGGAATATTCAGGAAATTTCTAACAGTGGCATTCAGAGTGAGATTATGAAAGGATGTTATTTACATCCAGTTAGCACAATTTCTATATCTGGTGAGCGATATTAATAGGTCTTGGTGTAGAAAAACTTTCACCCTCTAACTTTGCTCCTGGGAAATGTCGCAACAATCTGCTAAACTATGGGGTGCCATCAATGAATCTTCAAAATAGGAATGTTTTTATGCCCCGAAATTGTTATAATTAAATACAATGTAATAACTGTCAAATGTGTTATTTTATCTGAATTTTCTTATTTTGCTCACTTAGAAACACAGAAACCTTTAAAAGAATTCCTAAATGCCAATATTTTTACAAACTAGTCAATGTCCTGACCTCCGTATGTGATGTATTTTCATTCTGCAGGAAGGAAAAAAAAAAGTTTTTCATCATTTACTTTACCATAATGTATAAGCACTCCTCTTAGTGCAATGGAAAAAGCTGTACTGGTTTATTCCCTAGAAAACAAATGTTTTCGCTGAGGAAACACACATTTCTCTTGCGGTTTTCAAGTTCTATACATTTTCAATTGATTTTTGTCGGTCTACAAGTGAGTAAGCGATGCCAAAAATACTATACATGTGGTGTATGATAAATGCTCTGATGTTCCCTCATACTACATGCTTTCTATCTCCCTTATTGATCTGTCTTGCTTTTTATTCTTTACTGAATGTGGGACGGATTCAGAAAGCTGGAAACTCAGGGTCACAATGGGCAAACAGTAAAAAAGAAAATCATGTAATTCTATCAAGCTCCCATGTGGTTGGAGTTTGGCCACAAGCTGTGTACCAAATCAGTCTGATTCCTCCACAAACTGCCAGAAAACATTCACAGTTCGTTTCTAAATGGCTTTCTGCTTCTGCCCATCTCCTCCTGCTGCTTAATGCCCAGGGCCTTTGTGAACTCCACGGGCTCACTGGAGGTCTTGAAGGTCAGCGTTGGCCCTTTTGATGGATTACCATGGTGATAGGATAGAAAAATTGGAAACATTACCTTCATGATTTTTTGACAAAAAAATGTAAAAACTGAGTTTGATGGATACGAAGGTTAAAGAAAGTTATAATAACCTCTCAGATAGATTCACAAATATTTTTAAAGATGTTTTCAAGTATAAATAAAGTCAGATTAAAAGAACCATTGTGGCCAGCATTTTATTATGAGGATTATAAGTTAAAGGAACAGTAAAATGGAGAACATTGATGGAGTAGATTCAGTTTCTAGTTTTGAGGTGTACAAATGTTTGAAAAAAGACTCAACAGCCTTTAATCCTTAGAGTTGCTAGAGACACACAGCATAACATCTTCAATCAAAGTCAAGGTATGGACAAGGCATTAAAGTCCTGTGCAGATGTCATGCCTTGCACATCACTAGGGAACCGAATTAGAAGAAACAGACAAAGGTTGCATGCATCCTCCTCCCGCTCACCCATTAGCAAGCATTTGTAAACAAAGACATGGCACCTATAGGGCCTCAGCATTGGCCTACGCAGTGTTGCATTGTTAGCAAGAGTCAGAGACAGACCGAGCAACTAAATGAGGTGAGAAGTTTGTAGGAGACCTTTCTATGATCCTTCATCCATCTTCTGCGCCCCTGACAGCTGAGCTGCTACATTACGAGACAGTGAGTGAGGAGCCTGGGGTGTACTGCACCCAGTCTGCATCCAAAAAAGAAACGTACAAAAGATAAACCTGACACTCGAGGCCAAAGCTTCATCTCTTGTGGCACCAAGCAATGCGAGTCAGAAATAAATTTCAAAAGGGATGCGATTCTTATGGGAGCAGCAGAAAAGGACGATTCAACAGCGTCAGACAAGGAGAGCGGGGGAAAAAGGAGTAGTTCATCCCCCTTCCTTATGTTACAACTGTTCTACCTTCTCAATCACTTTCTTCAACCATCTGATAAGTTAGCAGCAATTATTACTTGAATGTGGTTTCCATGTAGAACTCCAATGTGGTCATTATCCTCCACCGAGTACCGTATTATCATTATTGGAAGGAGTCATTACTTTCCTGATAATATCACCATTATGCAGCGTGGAACGGAGGTAGAGAGAGAGGGCTGGTGAAGGTAAGAGAACAGATATAACAGACTTAACAGGTGCCTAGAAAAATGAAGGTGTTACAGAAGGAGAAGGATTCTGACAGGATAGGAAAAGATGGAGGAAGACAGGAGAAGGTGAAAGTGGGTAGAGCAAGGATGAAAGAAGACAGACGAGAAAACTCAAGAGAAAAGGAGCAGGTGATGTGTTACATACAAGAAGAAGAGGGGGTAGAAGGGTATGAAGAAGGAGGAGGACCGAAACAATAATAGCCTTGTCTTATCACTGTACAGTGATAAATTCCCCCTCTCGTCAGGGAGTCCAGGCCCAAGCTGGGACCGAGCCAGATGACAAACCACTTCCACCCTGCACCGCAGTCCTGGCTATTTACGAGCAGGCAGCTCATGGAAACCAGCTGGGCCTCGATTCATCTCGCTTTGGTGGTGTCACACTTTGGCCCTGGTGACAACCTTAAATGAGGCTACTCGGCTGCACCCTGCCAGCTCTAAAACTGCCCTCAACAGTGACAGACACTTCAGGTGATCCTCTCCTCGTTATTAGTGAATGACTCTGCTCTGGACAATTTTCGGCTCCGGGAAGTCAAAGAGGCAGATGCAACAGACTGGCTCAAATTGCAAAACTAAACAGGATTGGAGAAGCACCAATAAGACTTTCCCTGCTTGTTACCGATTTCAGGTTTTCTTCATGTCTGATCTTCCGATTCTGTTTTTCCTTAACACTATAACAGAGGACAAAGAAAAAGATATGTTAGTTTCCTTGAAGAGGTTGTAGATTTTAGTCTCTTTAGTCCAGTAGAGATTGAGAAAATTACATGACTGGCCCGTTTATGCCTTAATGCAGTTTCCTTAACCATCAATTTAATGATTGTTTTCAGCTTGTCTGTCTTCTCGGATTACAAGAGTAACAGAGTAACAACCCCAAACATCACTGTCTCCGTAGCAACACACTCCAACGCATTTCAGGTCAGAAGGGATACGTATTCCCTTCAGCTGTGTTCTGGATGCGTCCTGGGTTTTTTACCAGTGAGCATGGCCAGAAAACTACCAAAACGATATGTTCAGGAGCCAACATGGTCAGATGCCAGAACTACCTCCACTGATTCCTTCTGATGCAGAGGAGCAGCAGCTGTACTTTCGAGTCCCACTGGATGAGCTAGTTTACTCTGTAAGACAGTCCAGTGGTAGGGATTTTTATCCAACTGTATCCAGGCATCCCTTGGTTTTTGTCCTTAACTGTATTTCATGACCTTAGGTGAATCTGGGTCAGTAAATTGAAAACTAAATTTACAAATGGTCCATCACCTTTACCTGATTTTTGATTAACTCTGGAAAATATCCCAGAGTACAGGCTGTTAGCTGATGCATTTATAGGCTGAATATGATGGCAAGTTTGATGCTTAATGATCACAGATGTAAAACAACAAATCAGATTTTCAGTATCAAGGGGAAATTGTTCAAATCCAATCCGATCCCATAGATTGGTGCAAACTGAGGATGTTTTATATATGCACTTAAATGAGACAAGTATTGTAAATAACCCTTAGTAAATTATATAAAAACCTGAATAAACTCCTGCATGAAATTCTATTCTTATTCTCACTTAAGCAAAGTGTATTTACTCTCCAAGCACAAAACAAAATTCTCTCTTTAACCCTGAGTCAGTCACCAAGGACAGAGTGCTCTAATAAGCCGGACACTCCGCCAAGCAATTAATTCATGCAAGCTGCTGCAATTTTTTGTGCTTTGTTTCTTCTGTCTGTTTACCCATTCACATATTCTAGCAATGAGTAAATTATTCATGGGTGTTCCTTTTTGGATCTTCCAGTGACAGCAAAATCTGGTTTCACTGCAAATATTAAGGCAAGGAACTTCAATCCAGCTTCAGCGATGATGGTTATGTTATTTATATTTACATCAGTCACACTGGTTTTACTCCAATGAATGCAAAAACCACCACATATTGTCTGTATGAAACCTCAGGATTCATTTATTTTTGCAGCTTTCACCTTTGTTTAATGTGCTTAAATTATGTACTTCCACCATCTGTTTGTTTACTAGAAGGTCTAATGTACAAACCAGGGTCACATATTAGAAGCATAGATTTTCAAGACAAAGTGAGAAGATCTGAATCTATATTTTCTTCCTCAGTTACTGTTCACAGAGACTTATGTGTGGGAGTTTTGTGTTGATGATGTGCTCCATCAAGTGGAAGTAGAAGGGATGAGATATAAAGGAAAAGTCTGTCTGAGGAGACACGTGGAAACCTCGGTTTTCCTTAAAACACCAAGAATAGTGTGTGATGCTCACTGGTGAATGGCGTTATACTGATAATTACTGCTCGTGGATAACGTATCAGCAAAGAATAAAGTTGCCTCTGTTATCAGTGCACACCTTTGGTCACTCACTCTCTTCTCTTCTAGGAAGAGTGGACAGTGCAACACTATCATTTCTGTGTCCTTAATTGAACAGATGTTCAACTCATTCAGTGCAGGAACAAAGACAGGGCTTTAATCAATGCATTTTTCCACTGATTTGCAAAACCACAATGTGTCCATGCCTGGTGTGAGATTACCTCAGGCTCCTGCGTCACTCTGCTTGGCTCAAAAATAGAAAGATGTATGTATTTTAAAGGCTGACACTAATTAAAATGTGCTCAAAGTAGGATACTGAATCCAATTCAATTTTTATATTTTGTGCAACAGGTGGTTTAACAGAATAAAAACAACATTGCTGTGAACATTATTCAGTTGAGAAAGAGTCCAAAATAGATCATTTCAAATGTTTTTTAAGTTAGAGCAAAAAGGACTTTTTGCTCTAACTTTTTGCTGATCCATAAAATTTTGCAGTGCAGTTAATGAAGTAAAAGGTAACTTTCATGCACAAACTTTAGTTAGATTAAATTACATGCATTTTGTGAGATAGATTTTACTTAGTGTAAAGAAAAAAAACATCTACAGTGTCTGTAATGTTCCAATAAAACATGCTGTAAGACTTTTACTCAAGCAGGTATGCCAACATTAATGCATTGAAATTCAAAAACAAAACATAATGAAACTGGCTAAAGAAGTGATGGGTTAAAAATTTTATTTATATATCTTATTTCCTTGACACCTTATTTACCCTCTCTTTTCTTTCATTTAGTGTTTCAGGATGCATATGCAGTACTTTATGCATCAGTAAGATAACACTCCAGTACTTCCTTCAGTTTCTTTCACATCTCATTAAAAAGCACCTTAGGAACAGCATGACAGAAAATGCTAGTGTTTTGTAATGTTCTAAAAAACTTTGATGAACTTTAAGCCTTAATATCAGGTAACTGACCCATGCCAAAGAGTGACCAGTTTCCTAACTATAAAATAAACCTTCACATTATGGATGATGCAAAGAAAAGCTGCAACTGTTTATTCATCTGTGATCAATATACAATTTGTTCTGACCTGCATTTGAACTCTTGCCACCACACAGGTCCATGTAATAGATATTTAGATTAGACCTCTGTAAACACAGAAACTATACAGCACTAGACCACAGAACCTTTCTAATGATCTTTATTATACAGAAAAAATATGAAAGAATGGAAACGGACAGCTTATATTTGACAAAATCATCAGACACCCTGCATTTCCTTGTGGTGCAGCACAATCTGTGTAGACCATTGCACTCATCTCCCTGGGCAACCAGTAATGCACCCTGTAGGAGGATTTAATGCTAAAGCCCATAGCCTTGAGCAAACACACTGACCCGAGCATAAGCTGGAGGCAGAGAAGCATATTTTGATGTGTTACTCTTAGCAACACTAACTGCACCATCCTGTTTTCTTTTTCTGTGTACACAGAAAACAACTTGTTCTTTTTAGACTTTGTACAAACGTTGCATGTCAAAAGTCTAAACTATTCCAGACATAATTCATAATTCCCCAGAAGTGGTAGTCCATTTTAAGCACATTGTCAAAATATACAGTACAGACCAAAAGTTTGGACACACCTTCTAATTAAATGGGTTTTCTTTACTTTCATGACTATTTATAAGGCAATAAATCCCACTTATTAACCTGACAGGGAACACCTATGAAGTGAAAACCATTTCAGGTGACTACCTTCTTGAAGCTCATCAAGAAAATGCAGAGTGTGTGCAAAGTAGTAATCACAGCAAAAGGTTGCTACTTTGAAGAAACTAGAATATAAGGGGTATTTTCAGTTGTTCTACACTTTTTTGTTTAGTGCATATTTCCACATGTGTTATTCATAGTTTTGATGCCTTCAGTGTGATTCTACAATGTCAATAGTCATGAAAATAAAGGAAACTCATTGAATTAAAAGGTGTGTCCAAACTTTTGGTCTGTACTGTATATACAAAACTGTGAAACATGGACAGATGGAAATCACACCTTGTAGACATTGGAATAAGGAATAAATGGGAATACAAATATTTTTTCCAGTCTCTTTTTGTATTTTTCCATAATTATCCAGACATGGAAAATGCTTAGATTAAATTTCAGACTTATCCAGACGGTGGAGGAACCCTGGGCATCCTTATTTGGTAACACAAATTCTTATCCTTTGTTGCAATCGAACAAAAAAAAAAAAAAGTAACAAAAAAAAAAAACTGGATGACCTTTTGTCACATTTTGGTGAGCATAAAGTGGGACTTTATGCCCACTTTAAACTGCGGGCATAAAGTCAAAAGGGGGCACAATCTATAAAGACTACAATAATTCAATTGTCTGGTCTGGCTTGATAGCCATAACGCTAAGCTCTTTGCCTCATCTTATGAAGGCTCTCAAAAGAGACATCACGTTTGCCAAGGAAGCAGAAAAGTTTAAGATGTTAATTTGATTGTGGAGTACTGTTAGAGAAAGGACGTCATTGCTGGAGACAAAAACCCACTTTGCTTCAGTGTAGACTTTCTAAGAAAGTGCTCTTTGAAAAAGGTTATGCAAAGGCAGAGGGCATTCAAATGCCCGACAACACAGCAGCGTAGGAAACAAGAGGTTGCCCAGATTGACACTCTGCTATTGTTGCTAAACACATATCTATGCATGAGGAACAGAGGGGGAAGGTCGGCACAGGCCCACGCTGCAGGGTCACTGAAATGGCAGCGATTGAAACTACACAAGCATACTGTGCTCATGTGACATGCATTTGCTTTCCACAATTGGCGGTGGAAGAACAGTGGGCTCTTGATTAAGCAAATGTAAAGGTGTTTTTAGAGGGTGAAGGGAAAGAACAAGAAAAACACTGACAAAATAAAGGAGCAAAGCAAACACTATAAGAGGGACCAACCAGGAAGAGGCATCACAAAAAGGCAGCAAGAGACATGAGAGGACAATGGCAAAAAAATAATGAGATGAGAAAGAGGGTGACCTTAATCAGCCACTTGCCGGGGTGTACACGTATGTGCATACACACACTTACACACCTACACAAAAAAATCCTTTAAATCTATTGAGTGTGCATGTGTGTTTGCACAGCCGTGGTCTTCGTTTCATTACAAGCCCATTTCCACCAACTAATACCCAGACAGGAGCTGGCGATAAGGAATGTACACACTTCTCTTTCGTACACAACATCTCATTTTGGGAGAGGAAATTGGAAAGAAGAGGAGAAAGGAGTAGAGCGCACAGAGGTGAGAGGGACGGTAAAAGCACCGAGAGGAGCAGAGGAGGACAGCAATGGCGAATGAATGTTTGCAAGAAGACAGATAAGACTGGTTCACTTCTGGAAAAGTGCACATCTGAGAAAGGGAATATGAGCAGAGGAAAGCGAGGTTCCATGTTTTTCATTTTGGAATGTTATGGACAATGTTTAAAATATGAAAGAAAAAACTCCACAATGAAGCTATGGCAAATATATAGGAATTTTAAAAAACACACATATGCATGCATGGATCAGATTGTGTATTAGTCCTAAAACAGGAGGACTACAAATGAAAATAAAGAAAATGAACATTCAAAACTTGAAAACAGTAAGTGGTGATGTTTGGAGAGAAATACTATTAATTCCACAACTTCTAATGTATTTTTAAGACAATAAAACTAAAGTAAGATCATTTTTTTTATTCTCTGAGATGACGCTTAATATCTGATGCAAATTCAAATCAAACAATTTTCACTGAACCAACATAAATCAATTTACAATCAAGTCTAAGCGTCCTTATTCATTAGACAAACCAGTAAGGGTAGTACGGGAAGAGAAGCAGCATGTACCAACTGACAGGGATGCGACACCAGCTCTGCTAAAACAACTTAAGGCCGAACTAAGGGGTCAAAGGCAACAAAAACAAGTAGGACGGAGGCAAACAGAGCAGCAAAAATTTTCATGACGATCATTGCTTGGGACAACACGCCTGCAGCAGTTACACTTCTGCCTGCATTGGGGGTCACAAGAAAACACGGGAGAGTGGTGTGACAATATTACTTTTAACACGAAATGAAATCACTATTGGCTCCGTCAGGGGAAATGAGTAATGCCAAAATCCTGCCGGGAGCAGACCAATGTCTGACTTAGAAGATCACAGAAATTACTCACTACAGAATATCTAGCCATAAGGAACTCAGTTTGTATTCATATCTGTAAACAAG
The DNA here is from genome assembly GCF_003331165.1 of Xiphophorus hellerii. Taxonomy (NCBI): domain Eukaryota; kingdom Metazoa; phylum Chordata; class Actinopteri; order Cyprinodontiformes; family Poeciliidae; genus Xiphophorus; species Xiphophorus hellerii. Next base: position 16,472,904 of record NC_045673.1, read on the forward strand.
GCCAAACAAGCAAGAAAGATAGCAATCACACACACATACACACACTCTTCAGGGTCCTTGCTGTGGGCACTAAAATACACATCATGATACATAAGGACAGAGGAAAACAAGAGTACCAACACAAGCAGAAGTAAAGTCTTTTTCTTAGTCCAGAGATGACAGAACATAGTTAAAACCACATATTTACGTATACTTTTTTTTTTCTCACTGTCATTCACTCACATCACTAAACTTGTTCTGCTTTTTCTCAGTTAGGATGATTAAAATTACTTACATTTGCCAAATGCCAGAACGAGAGAGAATTTTTTTACACTTCAAAACACACTGCTTTCTTGTGCGACATGGGAAAAGTCTCATTTTAAAAAGTTAGGCAAGATATTAGAAAGAAAAATTTGAACCTCAACAAGTCTGGTTCCTCTTTGTTTAATTAGATAAACATTGCACCTTCAAACGTCTTGAAGTTTCATTCAATTATACGCAATTATTTTATCGTTTGAATGAGTGGCTGACAGGGAAGAGGTGGGTGCTGTGTTCCAGAGATGAAAATGTCTTGATGCGAAATGTGCTTATCAGCCAGACAATAAAGGCAAAAGAGTCTGTGAACATGGTGACTAATGCTTGGAAGAAGGTTTCCTTACCCACTTTAGGAGGAAGGTATTCCTCCAAAAGCAACATAAAATCAATTGCAGTTTAATTATTCCCTTGATGACAAAGAGCTCCTTTTTTTGCCCGATTTTAATTGGCGTGTTGAAACTAAGCTTAAAATGTTTACCTATAACTGATAGTAGATTTGGAGAAAGAAGTAGAAAACTTGTAAGCCTAAAAGCCTTTCCAACTATGAAGTACATATAAAGGTAGAATGATGTGAGGATGTTTTGATGTATGACACACTGGTGAACTTTACAAAATACACAGCGTTATGAGTAAAGAACATTAGGTGAAAATACTGAATTGATTGAATAATTGAACTTAGGGTATCAAACAAAAACAAAGTGGCTTAAGAACAAGAAAGATTTGGAGTCGTCATGACAAAACTGCTGCTATCAGTACATCAAACAGTTTGTGGGCAGGTTTGAAAAGGTGTGATTGAGCAAAGCGGCCGACATTTAATCTGAATTAATTACATCAGTTCCATGAAAAGGAAAGGGCAATCATTCCAGTTATTGATAAAAGACAGAATTCTCACTCCTTTTTTCTGGCATTTAGCCGATAATATTATTATTTTTTTAAAATCAAAAATCTAAATTATAGTAAAAGGGCAAAAGTTTAGTATTATTTCATATTAGTAAAAAAGTATTTCAGAAACAGTTCTGGTTTCAACTGTACCTGGCTTATGCATTTTTACAGTTTGAAAGTCTATTCAGCAATGTTCACAAAACATAATGGTGGGTAATGCAAAAAAGATGGCAGTGGAAAATCTACGTTGTTATGAAATCATATGAAATGGGTGAATGAATTCCTGCTGAAAAGAACTCCATTTCCATCCAGCGGCCCTCGCCCATCTGCTCGCCGTGTATAAAGCATCCATCTCAGGGCCTAATGGTGGTTCGATACTGTCAAACCCCCACCTCTGAGGATGAATAGCGCACACACTTACCATCTCTGACCGCGCAGGTGCTTGACTTTAGAAACCAGGTCAACTTCTCAGAAGATGAAGAGGCCCTCTGATCACACACACACACAACCACCCCCACCCCCACAACGGCAACACATGAAAACAAAATGACATTCATGCAATTGCACACACAAACACACACATGCAGTTTACTTGGCTAGTCATTTATAACTTGGTTCTTGCCTGAGGTGTGTAGCGTGAACAAAGTGCTAAATCTGAAATCAAATGTGGGGAGAAAGGGATTTCTCCTGGTAATTTTCTGTTCATGCACAGGGGAGCCTCCGGTAAAGTCCCCACCCAGCTACGCATTTTTTCACGGTTAAAATAAGACAGAAGAAAAGATGACATCTTACTGAGAAGCCTTCAGAGAGTCAGACAAAGGAGATCCACCATTATTATCATCATATGGCTTTAGGACGTGATTACAGCCTGTGCCAGCCAATTACATGGAAGCCACAATTGTAGAGAGTTGCTGATTTGCTGTGTAATTCCTCAGAGAAATGTGAAGAAAACAACCGGTCAGAACCTCCTGGGGTACTTGAAGGGTTGATTAAAAAGGCAAAAAGGAAGACGATGAGGAAGGTATGGGAAAAAAAGATCAGCTCATTTGCTTAGCTCCAAAAAGTAAAGAGGAAGTGAGAAGAAGAAAAATCTCCTGGGTAACTTTCTGGGACACCACTGGTCCTCAGGATAAATTTGAAAACAATAGAGGGTCCAACTCAGGCATCTTGCTGTCATATCTCTGATTTTCTTATATTCAGATGGCTGACAGGAAAACACACAACCTCAGGAAGCCATTTATAAACATGCTCAAAAGGTGCTTCGGCTCTGGCAAGGACCCTCAGAGATTTGGTCTAATCCTGCTCTAACTCTCCAAATGGCAAAGCTTTTGTTCAGGCATGGATGAACACATCTTACATAAACTGGTGTGGAAATGTACAAGGATTAGCTGTGTATATTTCTGTGTGGATGTAAGTGGGATCCAGGAATACCGTTGGCTGTGGCTCTTTTAACTTACTTTTAACTTACATAGTTTAATCCAGTTCAAGTTTGTTTTAATATCTTACAACATTCCAGTGTATTGGCTTGCAGACACAGAAATGTGCTTCTATAAAAAGGTTCTAAAATAATAACTCCACCAGCAAATAAGAATATTTTTTACTGTGAAATGTCTAACTGCCAAACAGACAATCAGTGAATTTCAGGACTAATTCGAATGTTTAGTTGAATTGAAGTAATTGAGAAAATATGTGACTTCGCCTAGGTTTTTTATAAATAGCATACGTTTCTGTAATGTATGTTTTTTGAATTGAATAATGTTTTTAAGCTCTTAAATTGCAAAACTGCTATGTTTCGCATTTTATATTGAAAATGTATGTTATTTCCTAAATTTTGTCTCAATCACATTTTTCTTTTAAAGGAACGGGCCGCTATGAGTGTGATGAAGCATTCATGAGGCCAACTCCACATGGATGCCTCACACCATTCTGACACATTTGTAAAATAATTTGAAACCTTTGGCTCAGTTTCCTTACATTTCGCATAAATACGCCACTTTGTGTTGATCTACCGCAGACAATACCAGTAAAAGTCTTTGATGTTTGCAGCTGTGATAAGAAAAAAAACATGAAAAAGTTGCAAAGTTCAATAACTTTACAATAATATGTTTTTAATACCTTAGACCAAACTGTTCCTTATCAGGCACAGAAAATAGAAACTTTGTAAAAAAAAAACTGTCAATATTTAAATGTAAGAGACTCAAGGATGAATAATAAAAGGCTGGCGTTGATGAAAATGTTTACATCAAACAGGGCTTTGGAAAAGCAGATGATATGCTAGATTTAATCAGGTTGTACTGTGAGGGATTAAAGTGTTAGAACTACAGTACATGATAACAGGCTGTGCTTTAGTTTCTTGACTGAAGCTTCCTCGTTTTATTAGGCCCAGCATGGAGCCAAGTTTATCTCCAAATCCTGTATCAGAGCTTTAACAACTCTCAGGAAAAAGAAAAAGATTACAGACTGCCACTAATTCCCAACCCACCTTGTCTCTGCCTCATTGGGTCAAAGTTAAGTAATTAGCTTGGCAAAGAGTGCTCACCTATAAAGACCTGTAGGGCAATACTCAACAGAAAACACTTAGACATACTCTAATGCCACAACAAATCTCTGCCACTAAGCATGTATGAAACTAATGTACTTATAGGATCTCTGGGGGAGAGAAGACATGTACACAGTGCTAGACACGGTCATTGCCATCTATGGTCAACATTTTATGGTATTTCAGTAACTTCAAGAGAGTAATTTACAGGTTTCTATACCCAGAAAAACGAGTACAACGGATGTTGAGAGCTAAACAGTGGAAAAGAGTCGTTCTTTTCCACATGTTAATTCTTTGTTTCACTCCAAACCCACCTAGAGTGTTTGTTGCTGAAATGTGATAAAATCCCTCATCATCCAGCCTCTTCAAACCAAAGGACAGAGTTTCACATAGGTTTATGAAAACTCTACGCATTTCTGTTTGGGATGGTAGGTCAGGAAAGGCCACAATTCTTCATCCAGAAAACAGTTGGTGGTTGCCGTGGAAACTTGATAACTCAAAGATACCACTATTCCATGCAGCTTTCTCAGTGGCTAACAGAAATGTAACGCCATATGTATACATCAGGCAAAGAGGAACTACAGGTCATTTGTAATTATTTTTACTTGTTACTTGTATTTATTGTAAAGGAATAGGTAGCAAGAATAACAATGAATCCATCAGAGATATTGCAAAAAGATCTTAAGATAATTTTTTCTTCACTGAAAGAAAAATGTAGAAGAATCCAACCTATATTTCAGTAAATTCTGGTTAATGTTACTGCAATAAGAAACTAAATTATATTGAGGCTACTTAAGCGTCTTTATCAGAAGTGCCACTAAATGTTGCAAGCACTGTATGATTGCATTGCACATTTCTGTGCTTCAGACAAACTGGTCAAGTCAGGAAGCATTTAATTAAACGCTTTTACTCCCTCCTGAATTGCTGTTCTTCTGAGTGAAAAAGCACTGATTTCCACATTGCCTCCACAAAAAAAAAAAAGAATGAATAAGTGTCTCCACCAAAACTAAGTTTCCATTGATCCCCGGGTGGTGTGAAAGAATCCGGTCTGATCCGACAGAGGGTCAGTGAGCTTCAACCAGTCATTCTGAGGGTTACTAATAAAGTAGGCAAGCTGCAAGCTACAAGCTGCACACATGGTGAGTCCTCGCAGAACACTGACACTGCTCTGTCATTGGAACTCTGCAGGCTTTACCTCTTCTTTTATCTGGCTGTGGTAAAAGCAGATTAAGATTTAATTTTTAGGAGTGATCCTGAAGGGCACCAGCACAGCTGTGGCAACACAAAAAGCTGGACTTTGAAAAAAAAAAAAAAGTATAACAGAATCTAATAAATGGGGGATGGTCATACATGTCGCAGCTGCTGAATTAATTTTCAGATTCATAATCTGAGTTCTAATCTCCAGATATAGACTTTTACTTTTATGGTGCTGGAAAACAAGCAAATATTTTGTTTCCATGTCATACATAGGTGAACCAAATCATATATCAAGGAAAATCTTAGTTTTCCCGCACATTTTTATATAACATCTCAAAAGAGAAGCAGCAGAAGTGAAGATTTTAAGAGTTCCTTGTTAAAATACTAACAATGCAAACCTAGTTTCTAAATAACTATGTTAAAGTGGATTTACTGAAAGGTTGGTTCGATAGAATAAAACTGAGTTTATAACAAGCACATTTTGTTTTGCAACAGAAACATACAGTTATCAAAACAATCCTGAGTCAGTTTCAAATTCCCAAAAAAATTATATTTATGTCAATGTGCAAGCTAATGAAAAAAATACTAAGGCGATATATGTATTGTGAGATATTTAAATAGAATTTTTTTTAAGGTTTTAATGTCCAACTGGAATTAGAATTGATTTTACACAGCGTATTTTGTAATGGTAGGCTTTTCTAGGTCTATTGCGAATAATTGATTAAATCACTGGTAGGTTAAAAAAAAAGATCAAAAGTCTAAGCATAGCATGAAAGCATGATGAGACAAATTAGTAGAAAAACTTGAATGAAAACTGTTGGAAGATTAGTCACTCACTTTATTTTGTAAATATATATATAAAAAAAACAATGCTCGTCACTTTTTTACAGTATCCATTCTTTGTAAATTAAAGTATTAAAATTAAAGTTATGGAATTGCTTAATATTAAAGACAAACAAGGAATCCTCATTTAAATTGCATTTTCAAGAATAATACCTACACCAGTCTCCTTGGTGAATGAGAGTCTGCAGTTTAAAACAATAGTGGGTTTGCAGATTGTGGCTCCTGACTGATTGACAGGAACCACGGCCCCATCAAGAAAGCTTGAAAAGGTTTAAAGATCTGTCAAAGAGGACACAGTGAGATGGAGTACAGAGGTTCCCAGTCTGCTGGGTCTAAAATATGGACTAACTACAACCTAGCTGTGATTTCTTAATGATGAGAATATTGTTTTTCATTAGTGAAATCCATGAGGAAAGCTAAGAAGGTATTAATTGTGGTTCGGTTATTGGTTGACCATTCCATAATTTCTTTTCTCAGTGAGAAAAGAATATTTTTAACTAAGATGATTGGTTTTCCTTCCTCTGAAAAACATGAAGCATTAGTTCCTGTGATCTAATATTTGTGAGTTTACAAAGGCAGAATGTGCAGTTGTGAAATAAAACACGCTGTCATATCTGTGTGGTGGAATCTTTTTACAAAGTAAAACAACTGATTGAACATCCTCCAAGTGTAGAGCTTTCATGTTTTTTGCCAGGGGTTGTGTAAGGGACCTGTCATTGTCTCATTGTGCTTCCCGTGGCTCCCAGTTATATCATCAGTTTCCTTCCTTTGGCGCACATTGAATCTCTGTGCCACAGAGGGGAGGGGTGGCAGCAAGGGGCCAGAGAGGGCAAAACCCAGCAGTGAAATCAGAGCTCTTTCTCTCCTTTTGTGTGATTCAATATCACGCTTGTGTGCCCATGAATGGATGCAAAGACATTTGAGGTTAGAGCCAAGGAACTAGCCGCTGCCATGCATGGCCCTAACACAAACCAGCCTAACTGGGAGGGTCTTGGCAGGTTGGCGTGCAGATGTTCATAAGTATACAGCAAATACACTGCTGAGAAAGAAATATAGAAAGAAATTTAAAGTAGAGGGAAAAACTCTTACTGCGAGACAGAGTCAGTGAGGTTAGCATTTAGAAATAATTGAAACGGCACAAAGAAAGTAAACACAACCCTGAATGTGGCAGGTGCACAGAGAATTAAAAGGCCCATCTTTGCTGCTGACAGTACAGAAGAAAGCCTGGTTTACATTTAAAAGCCTGAAGACCTTGAGTCAGTCACTTCAGAACTCCGTGGGTAGATAAAGAACTTGTTACTGCCAGAACTTCTCAAGAAGATATTTTTTTTAAATCTTTCTTTGCATTCAGAGCAGCCGGCTGCATAAAACCCTCCGGTCTTTCTGGTAACTCTCAGTCCACACGCAAGCGTGAATATCCCCAAGTGCTCCTGCTGCTTCCAGCCTGGCAAGCGAATAAGAGAGGGGGAATAGTGTATTGTGAAATTGGATTATGAGTTCGGGAATTCACTGAGCCCCATATTGTCTGTCAGATACTCCAGAGAATAGTGAAAAAGGAGAATGTATTCAGAAAAAAGGACAGAGCTTCTCTACCGGCACACTGGAGAGCAAAAAAAAACATGTGAACACTTGAATGCTTATTATAAGACTTTGTGTGAGTAACATGCCCTGATGTCAAAAAAAATAAATGCCAGTTTAGAGACAACTCCAAGCGTGAATGTGTGCAGCATCTGCACATCGCTGAGGGCCAGAAGAGCCTAACGCCTGCAGCCCTTCTAACATCCCAATCAGATGAAGTTTTATTTAACAAATAAAGGAGATAAAAGAAGAACACTAGAAGGAACGCTGCAAAGGAAAAAAATAGCAAAGGCAAGAAATTATAAATGGAAAGCACCAGAAGAGCAGAGAGAGAAAGATATTCAAAGCCGCATCTGAGAGGAAATTTGCATGGGAGACAGTGGATGCATTTACCAACATATTAAAAGCTGCACACTACTTACCCAAAATCTCACTGCATTAAATAACACATGTACCTAAGTATGCTAAGAAAATCCGTCCTGCTGAACATTTTTAGATTCCAATCCCACTTGTTAGCCTGTCAATGCAAGTCAGACAACTGGGGATAGAAACGCCCACATGCTTACCTATTTTGTTTTGTGTGCTTATCAGAGTTTCGACACATTTTCTAGACTCAAATTTAGATTTTTGCTCATTTCTTGAATATAAATGCACAGTTTTATACCTTAGAACGGTATAATCAAACATTTTAACTGTTCATCTATAGAGGTCAGGGGCTAAAAAAATAGCATAAAACAAATATCAGAGAAGGAACTATCCAGCAGGACATGGATTTTATCCAGTGTCACCACAGCTGCCTTCATGATTCAAAGTCAATATGACCAGAAATATCTGATTAGGTGTTCTATCAGTTACACCTGATGCAAGAAAACCATGAAAATATATAATACTGTAGCTTCACTAGGATGATAGAGCCTCCACAGGGAGGAGAGCACAAACAAGATAAGTAAAACCTTTCCAGAGTACGGGATGCTTTGACAGGCATCTAAGGTTTACGTCCAGATTTATGCTTCCCACCCTCTGGAGGTGAAATTGTACATCAAGCCTGAATACTCACTGTCACTCCAAAGCTTTTGTTGCCTGTGGAGAGCAAAAGGCAAAGACTGCTCTGGTTTCTCGAGGGTTGCTCAGAATTCAGTGAGAATAACCTACGGCTCTACTGGTAATCGATCAAACACAGGTCCAAGTCCAGGTTTTATGGCAACAAAAAAAAATCTTTGCTTCTCTGGACTAAGCAGTTACATCAATTCAGTCCTCCATTACCTGGATTCAACACATTTGTGGAAGTAAAAAAGCCACAGTGCCTAGCAAAAGTATTCCTCTCCTTTGAAGAGGTGCGCCAGCCCAGAACTAATATCTACAATTTCTCTCCATTTCTTGGTTTTGGCTAAAAAACAGAATGTCTGAAGTTTTCTATTGGATAAATGTCCAGGGATTTATGTATTTCTCTGCCACACCTATAAAAAGTTTTTTGCCATGTAGAAATATAATTTTACCAAAAGTCGGTAATGGATTTGGAAGGTGATGTTTGACTGCATTCATTTTTGACACATGTGCATGACATTGATTCAATTAACTTAAATGTAGTATCAAATTTGAAATTAGTTTGCGCAAATGCTTGATCTTATATCGCTCAGTTGAAGGAGTGTCCCAATGAGGATTCTTATTATTATTCGGCTGACCTATAAGGTCGGCTAAAAATGGCAGAAGGAAACATTCGTTCTCTGCTCTGAACAACATAAAGCACTGAAAAGATGCAGACTCGACCAAACGGACAGGATAAAGGTCACGAGCCAAGACGTTTTAGATCAGGGGTGTCAAAGTCAAATGGACGGAGGGCCAAATAAAAAATTTAGCTACAAGCCGAGGGCCGGACTGATCGAATGTTCATTGAAATTTTTTTAAATGACGCATATAGTCTAGTGAACCTAATTGAACCTACTGAAAACCTAACAAATATATTCCAATATGATCAGATAAATAAAGCAATATTTTCTTATGGCTCTGTCAGTAATCTTTAATTTTCAACAAACACAACTGAAATATTTTTAAAATATAATTGGATTGAAATACAATAAAATAAAGTGCAAAAATCTATTAATCAAAAACAACACTTTCATCAAGGAGAAGTAACATGCAGTGAAAACAAATATTAAACTTTAACTTTTAAACTTGAACTGAGTAAAAACTCTAAATATGTGATTGCACAGTAATGTTCACTTGTTTGAGGTTGAGGGTGATACTTGGTGGTGTCCCATCTTTTCCACAAGTTCATCAATGTTCGGGGTAAGGCTCTGAGCTGAGGAAATCCTCAGAATTGAGTGAAGGTGTTCAGCAGTAAGTCGACTTCTGTGTGATGTTTTGTTCAGGTTCATCAAAGAAAACAGTTGTTCACACAGGTATGTGCTGCCAAACATAGACAACGTTTGAGCAGCCTGGATGCGCAGCTGGGGCATTGTGTCGGGGAGGAAACGGGCAAACTCCGCAGCACCCACTGCCGCATATTTTGCCCTCAGTGCATCATTGCATTGGAGGTCAATCAACTCCATTTGGAGGTTTGGTGGTGAGCTTTCCACGTCAACAGCAAATGGATTACCGAGCAGTTCAAACCTGTTTTTTTGTGCTTCAAAGTCAGCAAATCGGCGTCGAAAGTCAGCGGAAAGCATACCTATTTTATCAGCAAACTGTGCGCTCGGGAACGCACTGGTAGAGAGCTTCTCTTTCATGGTCTGGCAGCTGGGAAAGTGGCTCAAATTTTCTTTCCGCATCTGCGTCTCCCACAGAGTCAGTTTGGTTTTAAATGCCTTCACTGTACTGTACATATCAGAGATGACACGATCCCGACCCTGCAGCTGCAAGTTCATTGTATTCAGATGACTTGTAATGTCACACAGAAAAGCCATTTCACACAGAAACATCTCGTCTCGGAGTTGTGTTGTGTCTTTCCCTTTGCTGTCCAAAAACAGACAAATCTCCTCACGAACACATCTAAATTTGCAGTACCGTAATTCCGCCACACGTAGCGCTAAGTGGAAAAATTCCAACGGTTTCTGAAAGGGGAGACGTTGCACTTTCCAGCAAGTATCGGGTTAACCCTCCTGTTATGTTCGTTTCTAGGTACAGCAAAAATGTTCGTGGGTCAATTTGACCCAGGGAGTGTTTAATCATGCAATAGTGTCAGAAACCAAAAAATTCCTCCAAAACATTTTTGTATCTGATTATTAACTCCAATACCAACCATTTCAATCAATATTTGTGCAATGATGTTTTATTATTTCTCAGAAATTAAGGATCAATGATGACAACCTGCTCATTTACTCATTTGGACATAAAAATGGAATTTAGATTTTTAATGTCCACTGAAAAAAACCTAGACACAAAAAAACAATAATTTCCTTGAAGTTGACCTTTGGTAAATTATTTTATATTATACTTTTTTTTTTTTACCAAAGGGTGATCTTTATAATTGAACTTGAGACACACATACTGTTCTGGGTCAAATTGACCCGCTGATTAAAATCAAGATAAATGAGTCATGCAGAGAGTATTTATGTTTTTCTCCACTTCTGCTGAGTGTCACTCAGAGTGGGTGGAGTTTGTCCACAGGAACAGAAAAGATTCCCGTCAAAGGTTGTGTGAACACCTGCTTTCTCGCAGTTTCCTAGTGAAGTAAAGAGAATAGTGAGAAAGTGGGCTTGTGTGTGTGTGGTTGCGTGTGTTGGTGTGTGAGTGTGTGTGTGGTGAAATATGGTTCATAACTGCAAGGAAACATATAGAATTGGACATTTTAAAATCTTTTTTTGCACTTTAACCTGACTGCCGGGTCAAATTGACCCGAACAGTATCGATGTAAAAAGTAGACCTAGGGTTTGGTACAAATGTGTAAAATGAATAAATTTTCAACTTATGTCTAGAGTGCACCTATTAAGACAAATAGAAAACGTTTCATGCAAAAATAATGCTTCTATTTTTTTTTTTAATTTGTAAATTTTAAAACGGGTCAATTTGACCCGGAACATAACAGGAGGGTTAATACTGTAACTTCGCAGCTGCAGCTGCAGAGAGTGTAATTAATCCGGGGGGCACTCCTTTAATAGATGGTATATTTCGGCAATAACTTGGTGGATATTGAAAGTTCCGGTTGTTATGGATACATGGGTAAGTACATCATCTCACAGAACATTTAAAGAACTACTTACAGTTCAAATAAGGAAGGTATTTTTTTTTCAGACGGGGTGCCGGCTTACTGCGGTCTGCGGGCCGGTTCTAATAATAAATCAAGATCATTCCAGGGGCCGTAAAAAACCTTCTCGCGGGCCGGATGTGGCCCGCGGGCCTTGACTCTGACATATGTGTTTTAGATTCTCAAGTACAAACAAGCATATCGTACATGGTGAATGGTGAGGAGGAAGCGAGGTCACATTCAGCTTGACTTTTAATCTAATGTCAACTTTCTTCATCTCCTGACTGCTGCTGTTCTTCTGAATCTATTGCGTTTCTTATAAGCCACTGTGTTTGTGATTTTCTCCCTTCACGGGCGTCAAACTCGACTGACTCATGCACCTGTGTGAGTCAACCTCCTGACAGGAAAATGTAGCAGATGAGAGGAGATATACCCTTCAGGTGCTTTCGCTGCCATTTATATAAAGCCTGCAGCAGAGACACTTATGCACTACATGCACACAGAGTACTGCTATGTGGCCCCATAACACTTGATTTTCATCCTACATCCTGAGACCAATATCTGATATCTACAGCTGTCCAGCAGGTTTTTAGAGTTTTCTATTCCAACATTTTGCATATAATAAAATAAACCGGAGCTGTTGTTTTTTTTTTATGTAGGGAAAACAATTGTAGTCTCTTTGAAATCCAATAAAGCCTCAATGCAATGCCCAGTAGACCAGTGGGTTTTTAAAATATGCAGTCTACTTCAAACTTCAATAAAAGCAAGTCTCGCTTGGCAAATGGAGCCTGATAATACTGTCTTTCCCCAATTTGTCATGGTGCCTCCACAGCTCCTGCACCTATTTTCCTCGCAGCTGGAACTGAGAGGGCAAATGTGAATGCCTCAAGAGTTTGGTTCCCCGCTGCCAAAATAGAAGGGTACGCAAGTATATTCAGCCAATGAATGTGGGCGTGCATGTGTGTGTGTGTGTGTGTGTGTTGTTCCCCACAGGTGCAGACTCCCCCAAAACCCCGGAAGGAAAAGAACCAAGGCAGCAAAATAAAAATCCTGAGTTGCATATGAATGAGCCGTGTGCGCTTAAATGAGAGAAATAGATAGAGCAGTGGACCAAAGTGCTGCAGGACCAGCACAGATATTATCCAAAGCAGCGGAACAGCAGCCTATAGCAGAATCGCGGCCGAAACAGGCTCACATACGGGCTGATTTTTTTAATATAGCACAGACAGAGAAAGTGAAGCGTGAGGGGGTGAGAGTGTCAGATGGTGAGCTGCCTGTCGAAGCACATTGGAATATCGGACGGTCAACACAGGCAGTGAAAGGAAACCAAAATCCAACTCCATGAACAAGAAGAAAAACACACAATAATAAAAAGAAGCTGAAGAACCAGAATTATCTCCAAATGTCCATTAAGAAGGAATGCTTGATTAATCATCTAATGATGCAAGTCTAAAATGTTTGCTGTAGTGACAACTGTTACACAAGGTAAGGTTCAGTATAATATAGATTATTTAAACATCATTCATTCCTAATATTGCTAAAATATGACACTCATTGTTACAGCTGCAATAGTCTTATAACATTTGGCCGTGCTTTTGAACATAAATATTGCATTAAAGAAACATATGGAATAAAATTTGGGTAAATTTGTTAGCCTGAATTGTACTTTGGCTCCTTCGTTCTTGTAGTTTTGTTCCTCTATACTTTCCACCGGTAAAACAAGCAACACAGAGATAAAATTGTGGGTATCTCTCTGTTAATGAACAAAAAGACCACAATGGCTACTGTGTGACAAAGTGGTTAAGTTTGTTTATACCACTTGTCCTTTAAATATATTTCGGATTAATTTTAAATTTCTATAGTTGACCATAATGCTTTAATTTAAACACTGCTATTGTCACTTTGCTTTGACTAGCCCAGGTTTGTTTGTGGTAGCATTATGTTGCAGTTTACATTTATGTATTTTTTAGTTAAAGCTGACACTTTTGGACCATTGGATGAATATGAATATTTCTTTTGTTTCAAGGTACATTTCTTAAATAGTTTTTTTACTCACCATTGTTAGTTCCTTTTAGATGCTACAGCCTGAGCAGCTATATGGGAGGGGCCGGCCCAGCATTTCCTGCTTAAATGGCCGATGATGTCACTGATTGCATCACTGGATTCTACCAACTGGAGGATTTTGTTTTTATATTATTTTTTTTGTTTGTTCTTTTTTTTTTTTAAAGTAACCTTTTGAGTTGCCTTGTATTAAATGTTTTATTCTGCAGATTTAGATAAGTTTGTAAATTAGATTAAAAATCTTATTCCTGTTTCTTTGTTTAGTTGGGGGTTTTTTTGTTCTGCTTGATTTGTACTATTATGGTATAGTCTAATGAAGTACAGACCAGTAAGATTCCAGATGGATGCCAGAGCCCAATAAAAAGCTAAACAATAAAATTCACCAGGAGAACCTGGTGCATAAGTGTTTTTTGTTCGCCTGTTTTGACCATTTGACTACATTACCTCACTGAAATAACTTTAACCCCTTAACTGTCACCCCTAAACTCAAACATGTACACCGATGGGTCCCTGAGGACACCAGTGTTCTCATGACAGATGAGGGGTTTTCAACTGACACAGGGCATAATAAATAAAAATTTACTGGCAATCAACCAATGAAAATCAGACTTTGCTTTGAACTTTGGTTCAACAGACTCATTAAAAAAAAACAAAAAAAAAACTAGTGCATATTAGCTGAGTCCGGTCACTAGTATCACAGATATTGTGTTCTTAGCTTGCCAGCTGTAGTTTTAAATAAGCACTGCCTTAAGTAGAGGGATGAAAGGGGCTCACTAAGTTTTCTGAAGTGTAGCAGCCTTGTTTTAGGTGGCTGGCCAGCAGTGCACAGCAGCATTTATGGCATTTATTTCTATTGACACAAATGGAAATGTGTATTTATACTGTATAAATTTCAGTAATGCAAAATTTCACACCTATGTTTTTATTTTGTTTGGCTGCTTTGCTTACATTAATTACAAATTATTTACAAGATAATCCTAAGGAATGCCTCTCATATTTACATAATTTCTTAAAGGGAAAAGTCCAGAACTTAACTAAGCAAGACAGCTACAGTTTCAGAACTATAGCCTGGCAAGACCGAGTCCCAAGAGAATCACTCTTGCCAAGTTACAAGCTACCCCATCTGACCACAGCACTATCATTTAGGCAAATCAGGATCCCGTACTGGTTGCTGTGGTCTAGTTTTTGATATCAACAATTAGCAAAAATGTCGCCTTTTTACTCTGCATCCACGTTTTCAGTTTCTTTCATTTAACAGGTCTAAACACACCCAAATATTTCCGTGTATGAATAATTGGCATTTATATACAGTAGTGCCAGTTCTTAACAAATGTCATCTTAAGGCTTTAGAAAAAAACATTTCCTTTGTACACAGAGATACAGTACATAGTCAATTCAGTCTAATTATAGACAGATGCAAAGTCATTTCACATACATTCCAATTCAGTCCTAGTTATTAAACAATGAAGTGAAGTTCAGGTTTTCTCAAATTGATTAAGAGTTTTTCATATCAGGAAATCCAGGCAATTTCATCAAGTCACTGACTTTTTAACAATCACTCCTGAAAGAACATATAGAGGCAGTGGATTGTTGATTGCATTGAGTCATTAATATGTTACAGAATTGTTTCGGCGCCAGAGTGATCAGTATTGACTCCTACTTCTCCTTTTCTGTATTATCTTTACTTAAGGTTGTTTTTTTTTAACATGATGAAAAAAATCCAGGTTAATCAATATTGGAAAAACTGCACAAGACATGAAAAGAGCAGATTCAACATTTAAAATAATTGCCAGTACTGTTAGATTAATACATGTTAGATCAATAAAAAAAAAAAAAATGCCCTAAGTGAGCTGAACAGAGCTAATACGAGCAGACTGGATGTTTCAGCCTGATCAAAGTGATGAGCAGAATCCACTTTAGTCTGTGATGACTTCATTTGTAAGGCAAAGACTTAGATTTACCAGCAAACACGCTTTGATGACTGAATGATTCTTTCATACGGAGCAGCAGCAAAGTGTTAAGGGCGCTCATAAAAAATAAATTGATGAATCTACTTTTTGCATGTGAATGAAGAGTGTGCATTTCATCCTGCAGATGTGTGGGCTGAAAGGAGATTTGTATAAAAGAGGCACTCTAATCAGGATTCCTTTAAAGCTGGGTAAAAAAGAAAAAAAAGTGTGTTAAAAAAAAAAACAAAATCAGAGAACACCAGGTCCACACTGTGTTATTATACCGCACTATACACGTTTATAGAGAAGCCATGTTACACTATTCATTGCTTCATCACAGGAATGGTGTTTTTAAATGAACAAGCGGAAAAGGCTACATTTGTCAAGCCTTGAGCACACACAAAAGTAGGTGTCTGTATTGACTTCCATTCATTTTAGAAGCTGCATTTGTGCATAACACAAATACTTACCTTTATCCTAACCATTACCAGCATATTTCTAACCCTAACTTTTACCAAAACTTAAGTGACATCATCTCTAAGCTTAACCCCTAACTGTAAAAAATAGGGTCCACCGTGCTTTGGCCCACATAAGGCCCATCGGTCTGCAGAAGCCAGAGAAGGTCCTCAATAAAATAGCTGTACACACACACATAAAATGTCAATGGAGCTTAGGTACTACAAACTTTTAAGCTTGATAAGTACTTGCCACTGTGTGCCAAAAAATCAGTTTTCTCACTTTTAAAACATCTTCGCTGCTGCTGTTATGGATGCCTTACCCACAGAACACAGTCAGCAGGAAGCTTAAACTGATAAACAATCAGATGAAGGCATTTGTGTAGTTTTGACAAGGTGCTACAATCTTGAACATCCACTTGCTAGAGTTATAATGTGAAATGCCTAATTAAGTGGGAGATGAAATAGTAGAATATGTGCATGAGCCCAATTTGTTTTCTCTCTAATTAGCACTGATTCTAAGTGAATGAAGCAGCGATGTTTTGAAGCAGCAGTGGTCGAGACCTGTTAAAGAAGCTTCAGCACCAACGTGACTCATTACAAAACAGGAATGTCAGCTAACGCAGAAAGCTGCATTCCACAATGTGGCGTGAAGAATAAATGAATTAGTCATGCTTTGCTTCTAAGTGCACAAACACTTTAAAAAGGATACAAAAAAGAGCTGACTATCACTGAAACAAGTGTGCAGATTTATGGAAATTATTTCTTCTGTTCGGTGCACAGTCAGTGTTCAGTGTAATAAACATTATACAACTACAGTTAAATCTGTTTCAAATAAAAAATAAGAAGAATAACTGTTCTTTTTCTAGCTTTTATGGACAGAGAAATGTAAATATAATAAAGACTAAAGACCCTCCACATTTGATAGAAGTCCTTATGGATCGAGATCAGGCTTTGTGATCGTCACTAATTTGGTGTATGCTTATTGTCACTCTCTACTTGGAAGACCCACTTGTACCCAGGCTTTAACCTGCTAGTTGATGCTGTGAAATTCTGATTCAGTATTTCCAGCATAATATTTCTGATGATGATACTGAGAGATACCACCGGTCTGTGAAATGCCCAAGCCCTTTGGCAGCAAAACAAAGCCACAACATAAAGTCACCACCTCTGTACTTCATAGTGTAGATTGGATTATCAAGCTGACAACATTTCTCCTTTCCCCCCTCTAATTGCAGCAATGGTCATTATTATAATGGTCATTATTGAGTTTCCTTTCCTTCTGTTGGTCTTTCTGCCATCTTCCCTGCTTAAGACACTGACTAAAACTCCTCCGCACTGCTCCTAACATTCTGTTGCTTTGGGAGCTTTAAGACCTAAGGTGCTTTGTGAAATTCTAAGAAAACCCTTAGAATTCAAGACATTAAGATTTTTCCTAAAATTACATCAGTAGAAACTACTTTTAGTCTTAGGATTCTTTGAGAATATGTGCCCTGGTTTCTAGTTTCTAAACTTTTGAAGCTGTCAAATCATAGCAGCAGGAAAGTTTATGGGAAGTATGTATATACAGACCCATTCAATAATTTGGAATATTATTCTATATTCTAAATGAAATAAAACCCTTGTGTAGCAACAAGGATTTTATTTGAATTATGAGATCAATTAATGTATTTCCATTTGTTTTTTGATTTTATTTTTCAATAATTCACGTGAAAGAATGTTGCACAAAAGTATGAGAACAGATTGGTACAGCCACTCAATGCGCTCAGCTTGAATCCTGCATTCTGGTAAATAAACACTTGGCCTTAGTTGTTTTCTCTCACAGCCAAACAGTGTGATTACGTGTCCAGAGAAAGAGGTAGACCTGGGTATTATAGCCTGCAGCTCATGGCTAGTCCTCCTGTCCTCTCTAGCAAAGTGAAAAAACGCACCTCATTTCCACCAGCAGCGCAGGTAGTGGCAGCATTCAGAATTTGACAGAAAGGTAATAGAGTTGAATCGCTGTGAGGGGCAAGAAACTCCAAGCAAAAAGCTTGTGTTTGCCCCTTGTTGCATTTGTAGATGTAAAATTGGATCTAAAACTAGAGAGTGGTTAAGATGTGAAACAGTATTTTACTGTAGAAAAAAGGAATAGAAATAAACCTGAAAAAACAGCAGGAACAGAAGCAATAAGAGGACAGTGAAGGAGAAAGGAAGGAATCTTTGTAATGTTAGGTGTATAGTACTCCTCTAAAATGTCCTCTATGTGCCACTGTGCAAAACAAAGCAACAGAAAACAAGACGTGAATTTGCAAATGCTAAATGAAAGTCAAGAGTGCTGCAAGTACAGTTCTACTATATTATAGAGAAGCAGCTATTTGCTTTAGGTTGTATACAGTGATGGATTTAGAATGAAAAATATAGCCAAGGCATTTGTAATACTTTTCTCGCCGTTGCAAAAATTATTGCAATAACATTGCTCATCCCTAGTTATATGTAGGCAAATTATTGAGGAGTAAAGAGGTAAAAGTCATGATTTAAGTCCTAAGACCAGGGAAGAAACAGTTCTTCCCTAGTTTGCATTTTGTGCAAATAGATCAAAACCAGGTTCTAAGTATAACTGCGAAATGCAGGGGGAAAAAAGAGAGCATGGTAATTACTAAAAACTGCTGTTAAACTCAAACAGGCTGTTCACTGATCAAACGTTTTGGCACAAGAAGTAGTTTTTGAAATTGGTCTCATGATCCCATTTGATCACTTTGCATTTTGAAGCTCAACTTCCAACTTGGTTATTATCGCATGCCATGAAATATTCATCCGTTTTCACATATCTTCTGTCTTAAGATTTTGATACAAGCTTAGTTTATTTGTTCGTTTTTTACATCAGTGGGCTTGCTCTGAACACACTATCAGAAGGTAATTTGACACAATACTGCTGCAGACTGTGTATTTAGAGTGAAAAAGGATTTATAAATCAGTGGGGTTTATAGATCCCTCTGAATAAATTCGGACAGAAACAAAAAAAAAT
Source organism: Xiphophorus hellerii (assembly GCF_003331165.1). Lineage (NCBI taxonomy): Eukaryota > Metazoa > Chordata > Actinopteri > Cyprinodontiformes > Poeciliidae > Xiphophorus > Xiphophorus hellerii. The sequence goes on from NC_045673.1 coordinate 16,491,892, forward strand.
CAAGTTCATTTAATGAAAAGTGCATGCCTTAAAGGAGCTTCAGTAGTTTAGAAATAGGTTGTTTAATGTGCATAAGAACTGATTGATTAACCTTGAGCTCAGTTTTCCGTTTGATGACTAGCAATAGAGAACAAATGTCTGGAGTGTTTGCTTTCAATTCATGCTGCCGTGATTTGTTTAGTCCTCTAAAGAATGCACTAGAAAATCTGAATATACAACCATAAAAACTTGATTGAGGGTATGAACTCTTAAAGAAAAACATATTAATGGCCAATTAAGACTAGAAAAGACTGCCATAGAAAAACATCAAGAACAATTTCACAATTCCATATATGAACAAATTTACATTTGGACTTCAGCTGCTACCATTTTTAAGCAGAAACCAATTGTTTTGTTTTCATCTTCCAGCTCTCCTCAGAACAAGTCCTTTTTAAATGAGTGAATATATGTTAAAATTAAACCAGCTATCATGGCAATGATGTCTTCTAAAGCCAGCATGTGCAGTTAAACCTTCAAAAACTGTGCTCCAGAATAAACTGAACTTTCCTTGCGTCTTGAATACCATTCATCGTGAGCGACCAGGAGAGGAAAATGGGAGCAGTGTTTGACGGCCTCTCAGAGTGCGAAGCCGCACTCCTCACAAAGCAGCTCACATGATAATCAAGTCAACGGGTGGGCCTTGAAGACACAAGAGAATCACAAAGTGCTGCCCTTGTCCTTTTTCCCCTTTCACTTTCAAAGGCTTTTGTCTACAACAATTCCCCAATGCTTCTTAGAAAACTAGATAAATATGGAAACAGTCAGAAGGAAAAAAAAAAACAACCAAACACGTGGGATTTGATAAACATGTGTTGAGATAAAAAGAAGCCAAGTTGAGAGTATAAGATTTTTATTATTCAGCTCTGTTAGAAAAAAGTGAGATTTTTACATTTGTATCCAACCAGCTTTGAAGCAGTGGGGAGCCTAATCAGCACAACCATTAATTCTTTGGTTTTCCATCATTCAAGATTTATTATTAAAAAAAATTCAAATGGGACTTTATGTCAATCTAAATGGCAGCCAAACATGTCAGCAAAAAGCCCTTAAATGTCAGTTTTAGAGAGAAAAATCTTTTAAACATTTCCCATTAGGAAAAAAGTATTCATATAGTTTTATATGCTGTTTAAAAAAAACTTTTTTTTCCCTCACCAGCATCAAATCAGACTGAAATTTTCCTGGTTCAGGTTAGTTAGGACAGAACAATACCTCAGATTATTTGTAGCTTTAAAGCCAGTTTTAAAGAATGAGGAAATGAATGTAAACCTTTTTCATCTCCCAGTTTTTCTCAGAACAAGTCCTTTTTAAATTAAATTAAAAACTAATACAATTGAATTACAAATCTCTATTGTTCTTTCATTTAGTAAACAGGATCACCTAAATAATTCCTAGCCATCCAGAAAGAGGAAAAGTTTAGTTTGATTTAATGTCAGAGAGAATAAAGAGAAAATGTGTTTTTTGGGGGGTGTTTTGCAGTGTATGTAAATAATTGCTTTTGTCACAGCTTGACAAATGTGTAAATATTCATAAGTGTATAATGAAGAGTCAGAATGAAAATTAAAGTGATTTCATAATAAGCTTACAGGAAACACAACAAAGACAGAAGCACACAGGGAGGGGCAGGTTCTGGTCACATTTACAATCTTATATCAAGTGTTTCATCTTAGTAGTTTTTCAGCAGGGCAGTAAAAAAAAAATTTTTTTAAAAACCTACAGAGCTGATTTCAATGCAGCCAACACCTCTGTCTGCCAAAGAGTCAGTCTTTTCCGTCTCTGTGGTTAAGCCATCGCTATCCTCTGATCTTCCCTTTCTTTGTTTCAAGCCACTATAGCCTCAGAGAGAGGTGACCTATTCCCATTTACTACCACTACAGAATAGCTCATTCTGGGCAGCAGGGAGCGCACAGACACTCACTCTTTGATGATTGATTGAAATCCCGCAAGGTCCGGATCACTTACTGTAAGGCAATACCAGAGCTGATACAGGGCAGTGCTGCAAAGAAACCCTATGAAAGAAAATCCCTCTGCAGAGGTGGGGAGTAGAGAGCAGAACCAAGGCAGAGTTTGGGGAAACTGACAAATCCCATCATGACATGGATCACGATCGCCTGGTGTCGATATTCAGGCCAGTCTCCTGTCTCTGTTTTCCAGCTCATAAAACTGCCAAGCTCATTCCCTCTGCTTTCTGACTGGCGCTCCCCTTCTTTGTGTCTCCCAGCTGTGTCTTAATAAATTGTCCAAACTGAGAGGCTTTTAATGGGTCTCTGCTGAGAAAATTGACCTTAATTAAGTCTTAATGGCATTGTTTAACAAAGTAAATCCTGCATTCTAAGACAGTCCGCTGAAGCTACACCTGAACAGATTTACACAGTTACAGTACCTATAGAAACACATTCAAATCCCTTGAACTTCTCCAGATTTTGTCCTGTAGCAACTATAGGCTTCAGTAAAACTTATTGAAATTTGAATTTACAGACCAACATAAATCAGCTATTCATATTTATGTATATTTCTTTTTTAACAGCAAAAAATCTGAAAGGTGTGGCACAGATATGTGTTTAGAATATTTTGCACAGCTATGACTTTCGTACAACATAAAAGCTTTAAACATGTACAATGAACAGACTGGCATTTTCACTCCATTCCTTTCAAAATAGCTTCAAGTTCAGTCAGACTACATAACTATTTCCTATTGCCACAAATTCTGCAATGGATTTAGTTCTATTTAATCCATGTAGCTTTCAGTTTGGAGCCGTTTTACTGCTGGAAGGTGAAACTACTGTCCACTTTCAAGTTTTTTGTAGCTTCTTCTAATTTTTCCTGAGGAAAAGTATCCCCACATCATGATGTTGCAATGCCATACTTCATAAAGACCAAATTTATGAAATGCATGACAATTAGTTTTTCTAATTCTCCACAGCTTTATCCCTCACCTGTATAGTGGATCACCTGGTTTTCCTGATGATACTTGTTCACCAATGCATGTGACACAACATGCAAAAGGAAATGTGAAGAAAAAAAAAATCATGGACTTTTAAATGCTTTTGCAAGGCAATATCTCCAACGTAATGTGTGCACGGTTCCATGAGCTAAGCGAACAGATGACGCCAACTGCGCACCACACCCATTGGAGGCCTGAAGTTATCACGAATCATGGTTACATCTTCTCCTGCTGCGTGTCCCACCTGTTGCGTGAGAAAGGTGTCCTTCCTTCTTCTGCCTAAACACTATCTACCCCCCATCTCCATCCACCAAAAATGTTCGGTGCCAGGGGGGCAGACAGTGCCATCATTCAGCTGCTTCCTCTTCCGCTTGGCTAAGCACTGGGCCTAAAGTGCAGGCAGCAGCGAGAGTGGGAAGGTGTGCAATAACAAAACCACAAAACTACATGTGCCCTCTTTCACACAAAATCTCTCCGTTTCACCGGCTCACCCTCACACGTGCACAAACAAATCTCCTGCGGCAAAGCATGTGGCGCCAGGCCAGAGCGTTCATCTGAATGGGCAAGAGTTGGTACCTTGATGCTGACTTGTTAGGCAGGAAGGTGGAAACTTCATTAACCCAGGGTTAGCACTCTGGAGCAAGCCAGTTCCTGTGTTTTTAACCGACCCTTCATCCCAGCTTCTCTCTATCTTTCAAACCTTAATAAATACAGCACCTACAAGTGCTGAAATAAATTCTGAGTGTGGAACGTTTAAGAGCTCAAATTTTTCATGCAGCAAAGAACAGAAGTTTTCTTACCAGAAGGCACAAAACTCAGCACAATCAGAGGAAGGAGTTGACGCACTCAATGAAACCTGACAACATGCACATAAGAAGAGAGGGAGGTATCATTTTCGAGTGTTAATCCATCTGTTGTCTGCACCTCCGCCATGTGCTCTTGGCAACATCCTGTGCGCACTCGGGATACTGCGAGAGTTGCCGTGGGGACATTGTTCATCCTCGCCATGGAATTACCAGAAAGATTTACTGTGTCGGTCAGATAAGCTGCAGGGCTAAAATGATGGCCGAGGCTGTGATGGAGCCCAAAGCAGACCCAAAGATCCAAGCTAACAGCAACACACTGCTGGACACATCAATATAGTTCTTTAAATGATATACAATTCCATATATATTCAAATAATATAATTCAAAAAAGTGGAAATTGTTTTTTTTTTTAGTAATTTACTGAGAAAAGAGCAATCTCCAGATTTCTGTAGAAATCTGTTAAATTAGAGAATCCATTTTAGATTACGACCATCAATGTTCTTCAGTATGGCACTAAAAATATATAAAGGGCATTACACAAACAGTTTGTATTTCAAAGTTTCTGGTAACAAGGTAATAATAAATTTCACCGTCATCTGATATCCAACTTCCTTCCACTTAGATAAAAAAATTCTGAATACCGAAAAACCTGTGGGGAGGTAATGCTTAAAAATAAACACCACTCAGCTGGGTTCACACAGAATCCCTGAATTAATGTCCCAAAATCTCTGTGTTGATGCTGGACTACAAGTCCTCTGTTGAGCTCTGCTATAACTCACTCTGACATGATGTATATGATATGTGATGGGGTAAGAAGTGAAGAGGTTAAAACCTTGGGACACAAGTAACAGGCCAGTTACAAATATGACAAGTTAATTGATCATCTTCACTGATGCATGATTAAATAATATTCAAAAGGTTGTGAATATTTTCCTCTGGGTGGGTTTATGTCTCACTACAACCCTAATTTTAAGTGACATAGCAAAATCATGAGAATTTGTACCTGAAAATCTGAAAAGTTGCAGGTACAGAAAACCCTCTGAAGGGTGTTCCAGCTGAAAGCTTAACAAGAACCCAAATCCAACCTACAGGCAAACAACCTACAAACGCAAAGGGATTTCTATCTGACTGGTGTTACTCTTCTTGAAGTAGAAATCAAAGTAAAAAAAAAAAAGGATTTAAAAAAAAAATAAATCATCATCCACAAGTTTTGCTTGATTTTTGACTAGTATAGAAATGCATGCTTCAATAGAACCTACTGATGTTCCAGTGTAGATAAAATAAGCTACACACACTACAAGCTCCTCTCCCATATGTTGTCTCCATGGGCAACCGAGGCACCAATCTGTCGAGGCCCCTGAGACATCCCTTCCTTCCCAGATCTCCTCCTCCTCCTCCTTTAAAGTGCTGACGATAGGGACGCGTTATGAGTTTTTTTTTTTATATATATAATAAAAGGCAACAGATTTATGTTTGTCTGAGGGATGGCTAAGTGTATGCGCCGACATGTGTGCCCCCCTTCGTGTGTGTAATCATACTTAATCAATAGAGGCCTGTGTGTGGAGGCCAGCCTTTTTCCTCCTCAGAGGACCTGTTGATGCTGGAAAACAGGGGGACCGCTGTACAACTGGGTGGCCACAGAAATGTGGCACTCATCTAAAATGCAGCAGAACACCGCCTGCCAACACACTTCCTCATTGAAATTCTGATTAAATAAGGCCAGGCTGGCCAGCCAGCACTCGGAAAACTGTTTAATTACATCTTCCTGGCTCTTCTTCCCGTCATAGGTGCAACAGCAACTGGGCATTTAAATAAAGCATCTATAAATGGTCACTGATATCTTTAATGAAAGTCTCTTAAATTATGTAATCTAAAGAGGTTTAACAAATATTTAAAGCTGTAGAGCCTTTTTTAGTACCAAGTGTGCTTTAGTAAAAGTATAAAGAATCAGTAAGTCCCTCTCTGTGCCGCAAAAATCACGTTTTTCCTTCCTAACTTTACTGTTCTTGTGTCACCATTTAAAAATAAATATTTCCCACAACTCTCCAGCTACCTGTTTGAACTGCCTATCACTATTCTGTCACCGTTTCATCACAGAGCTCCATCGTGTACTAAATTATTTACCTGCAGAAAATGATGGCTCTTTACAACGCAGGTGAGGCCAGCTTAAGCCTCCAAACGATGACAAATCTGAACCAAAACGCCCCGATGTGAATTATTTGCGACCAGTTTCTTTGCATTAAACCATGGTATAAAATATTAACACTCATAGCTCTTTAACCTTGAGTAAGGTCGATCACATGCTAACCTCATTTCGTTTTGAAGTATAGCTAAACAAGAAAGAAAAATAAACACTTTTTGAAATGTTGCAACTATAAACTGTTATGGTTTATGTGGGACATTATAGATATGGCTTCACAAGAATAGAAAACACTTTATTTCCAAATTAAACTCTGACAAGCATGGCATTTAATTATGTAATTTGACCTAAGTACAAATTCAGCATTTCTGTGAAGGCATCAAATTTTAAGAGAATCTTATTGAACAAAAACCATCAAGAAGACCAAAGCAAACACCCAATAGGTCAGAAATAAAGTTGTGAAGAAGTTAAAAGCAAGGTTCGGTCATAAAACCAGATCCTAAGCTTTAAATTTATAATGAGACATACAGTAGGATGGAGGTTCAGCTTCCAGTAGGATTAAGATCACAAACCTAACACGATAGACATTACAGAGTGTTTAAGAAAGCATAACCAAGTTTTATAACAAACATTAATTCCTACAACCTATATCTACACTTAATAATTAATGTTAACAGATCCAATTTTACTTGGCTTAAGTTGTTTTCCAAAGAAAAACAGGCAAAGATTTCACTTTCAAAATGTGCAAAGTTGGTTCTACTATTGAATCCCACACTTGTTTGATTTTTGTTTGAAAAAGAACTTTGAAAACCATCTGCAATTTGTTACAAAGAACATAAGATAGTCGTTGTTGTTGTTGCTGTTGTTTATTTTTATTGCCGAGTGCTTTTACACAGGACGTGCCGTCCGGTTAAACTGTAAATAAAGTAAGAAAAAACAAAACATCAATACTTACTATTGCAGAATTCAATCAACACAAACTTAAACATAGATTTATTAGCTAGGCTTGACTAACCAGTTATAAGGCAGTTTATTCTTAGAACACTTCGTCATTTAATAAACATCGGCATTCATCAGTGCAGCAAACACAGCTAGCATCGGGCTAATTAGCACTAGCAAATTCAGCAAGCTCACGCTTAGAACAGATAACAAAAAAACTCATCTCCCCACAGCTTACAGCATTAATAACTCACCACGTTGGGCAACACTCATGAACGCCAGAAGAATATGATTTTATTGTAGCTTCAGCTTGTTAGCTTCAGCTAACGGCAGACTCGGTGTATTACTGGCCTGCCGTAAGTTTCTTCTCTTGTTTCACCTCCCCTCCACTACCAATGCAAAACAACTACAGAGCCCCCTAGCGGAATGGGAGGAGTGAATCCAACACCATTATTCTGCCACTTCATAATCATGCACTACATTGTATTGCTCTGTCAAATTAAATCACCATAAAACACATAAGTTTATAGCTGTAATGTGATTAAAGTGAAAAAGTTGAAGTGGTATGAATGCTCTGCAAGCTTTTGACTGGCTGAATTCAGATAATCCGTATCTCCACATGAAATTTTATATTACAGTGTAATGACTGTCTATGATGATAAACATTTCATAGATCATTATTTGCTGTTAGACAAAGCCCGAGGGCAGTTTATGCCAACATGTCTATATTTTTATATAGACATTTGTATGAAGGTCAAGGATCAGAAAATCGTCTCCCAAACAGGTACAAATCAAAAGCCAATTGGACAATCATTCAAATAATCCACCAAAAGACAAACTAGGTTACTCTAGCCACTCTCATGATGGCACTGTTATATACTTGTTTGGTAGCAAAGAAAACAAACCTTCTAGCCTGATGAGAATATTAACACACTTGACGCAGGCGCCCACTTTCAACAGTGGCTACATCTCACTTAGAAGCCCCTTCTTCCAAGAGACGACAGGGTTATTCATGAGAGGTTAAGTGATTTGACCTGCTCAGATGCCTGCTAAACGGAAGACAGTCAATTAAGAAAGGGAAGGAAAAAAAAAGACAAGAAAACAGGCCAGTGCGGCCCAACATAACAACTCCCTTCCCTCGGCTGACGGCCACAGCAGATGAGTCACAAAGACTGGCTATTAGGGGAAGCCCTAAAATGTGGAAAGCGGTGCTGTCAAAAATCATCATTGTGCGTTTGTGTCTCTGCTTTCAGGAAATGCAAAGGCAGTGTCACGCTATTGTGCATGTTAGCAGGAGTTTTCTAGCAATGATGGCAAAATTACAACAAACTGATGGTGTGACGTTTGCAAACAATTTTCATGCACAAGAATGCTATTTTGCTAATTCTGAAGTACCTCTAAAACAGGATAACAGTTATGAAGAAGATTTATTCATTTTTAGAACCTGAATTAGATCTACAAGTTTGAATTATACTCCACAGTATTTGCTTTCATCCTCACAAATCCACAATTATGCACATAAACTCAAATGATATTTGGATAAATGCTGATGACCAAGCTGCAGAGAAACCACATCATCAAGCTTCTGACATAACGTTGGCTGTGTTTTCGACCCACTCCACTCATCAGAAGTGGTAGAGTTTATTAAGTAGTTGGACTCCTGACAAAGAGCTGGCTTTTACGTATTGGCCATAAATTTTCAAATGGACTGAGGTCAAGGCCATTGTAGAAATTTAGTGTTAGTCTGATTTATTCGCTATAAAATCAGTTTTCTCGTGTGCACTTGTGATTATACTCCCTTTAGAGCACTGTATTGTATCCTGATACTTTGAGACCCAAATTGTCACCATCAGATGAAAGGCAACCAGCTAGAATGACCTGAAACAACCCAGGAATAACCCACGTACAGACATGTATCTTTGTCCGCAAAATGCATCTGGACAGATTATTTAAGATCGAACATGACTTTGACTGTTTGGGCAAAATGACAAGAAGAACATTAGGGCCAAAATCAAGCTGTTAACAGACAGAACTCCATACCAACTGTGAATCACGTAAAGGGATGCTTTTGAGAGAAAAAGATTTATTCATATAAATATGCGTTTATTCTGTCCTTCATAATCCCTAATTTCTTTTAATTACTGGTGGCCCGTCCTCAAATCATACCATGATCATATATTAACATCAAAACTGGAAGAGGTGCAGTATTTTAAAATCATGGATACAAGATTTATTGAGGGGCTAAAAAAGCATTTTCTAAAATTGGAAATTAGCTGTTTTTTTGATATTGGCACTTAAAAACAACTTGGCATTTTGCAAAAGGATAACTCTGCTATAGAAAACCGATAATGTTCATTAAGAAAAGTTTGCCACATGCAACTATAGTAATTACTCATAAATACTGACGCAGCCTCCAAGCTGCCCTCAGCATGATTCAGGGGACCAGTCATCAGAAAACTATATCCAGTCTGTTGCTAGGAAAACCCCAGACATTAAAATGATCTGTGTGTCAGTCAGCTGTGTGTATGAGAGTGCCGCGAACACTCTTCAAGGACATCACAATCATTAGCTATCACCTTACATCGACAGCTGCGGCAGATACGAGAAGCCCATCAGCGTCAGGAATGCAGGGAGCCATGCTTCCAATCAGGTTCACCACTTCAGATCCAGGCATTGCTGTCATTTTCTGCGTCATCTTACAACGACCACTGCAATTAAGCTCTGGTAATACGAAGCAGGTAAATAAATAGAATTAAAACATCTGCCCACGATGTGATATATGCCTCCAAGCAGCCCAAGACCTCTGAGGCCACCTTCATGAAAAGCCCTTTGATTATTAATGTGGAAAACAACGGCCCGACATGGCCCCGGACGGCATTGCTCTTTACTTAGCCTCCGGGAGGAAGCTATTGTTAATTTATCAGACCTGCACCCTTCTCTTTGTTACTTCTTCACGCACTATAGGGTCATCTGCACCTGCAGAGCTAGAGTTTCTTGGAAGGATTTTTATTGAGCCTATGAAACTTATAGATATTTATATTTCCGTAAAGACAACACTGACCTCATCACAACTTATGTGATGTCTAATGACCTGCGATTGTTCCTTCCCTGATCCACAGCTGCAGCTATTTACCGTAGCTGCTGCTCTGCTGACTGTGGCAGCTTTACAGGAGTTTTATCCTTCCTTCTGGAATGGTTTGTCATTTTATTACACCACCACACCATAAAAAAACAACTTATGTAGGGTATTAAAAATATGTTAATCAGGCATTTTATATTGTAAATGTAATGTTCTATAACGAAGCTCGAACAAAGGTTGAGGAGGCTAATGATTATCTTCAGAACTTTAACTGGCACAAGTCTGTTTACATGTCTATTTGTATTTTCTATCTGTTTGGTATCCATGTTTGTTGACCGCTCCTAAAATGATTGAATATATTTGTCTCTAATCCCTGGGAGGACAGCATTAGTAGCAGCGAATACCAAAACATGCAATAACACAGATGAATTTCAGTAAATCAGAATATCATGGAAGAGATCATTTATTTTAGTAATTTGATCAAGTAAAACTTATTTTATTGAGCTTTACTGCACATAAAGTGATACAATTTGAGTCTTTAGTTCTGTTTGTTTTTATTTTTACTGCTTATAACTAATGATGCCCAAACACATGCTTTCTTAGACATGCAGAACATTACTTAAATCCAACAAGAAAGAAAACAATAAAATAAAATACAGAAACATGTCCCCATACTTTATGCAGTTAATACTTGGTTGGGGTTCAGTTTGGGTTGACTGATTATTTCACTGTGGTCAGGAATGGAAGCGATCAGTCTAAAGTGCTCTAATGTTTCCTGATTAAAAGCTGCACTGTGGACTTAAAAAAACCTATGAATAAAAAGCAGAAAACTTCACACAGTCCTTCAGATAACGTGGATTCTGTTTCTCAATTCTTCTGCCAGACTCTAAGACCATAAATCTAAACTGAGAAAAGAAAAAAAAAACATTTGCATCTTTCTTCCTTACTTTAATCTGATAGATGATTCTTGGACCACTGAGTGACAGTTCATTGACTTTTCTGCTGGGTTTTACTCAAATTCTTGGCCGTATTTTGCTTCACAATCCTCTCGAGGTTGTGGTTATTGCAACTGTTGTGCACGTTTTTTTTTTCTGCTACACTTTTTCCTTCCACTCAACTTTCCATTATATGCATGGACATAGAGCATTCTCTGAAAAACCAGCTTCTTTCGCAGTGACCGTTTTGGCTTACCGCTCTATGTGGAGGTTGTCAATGACTGGACAACTGTCAAGTCTGTCCCATTACATGTAATTCTGGAGTTTTATGAATAGCATAATATAAAATAAAAACAAATGCAGGGTGTAACAAATCTATATAACTTTTACTTTTAAGGTAGAAATTATTAATTAAATTACCTTTTAGATGAAAAAGAATCAATTTACATACACCATCTACTTAATTTGATTGATTTCACAGTAAGGTATAGTAACGTTAAAGCAAAATGAGCTCAAGTCACTACTTAAAGCTCCAGATTTTTTTGTTTGTTTGTTTGTTTGCTTTGTTTTTTGTGAATGGATTCTACCTTTTCCGTAGTTGAAGTGCAGCTTGATGGTCTTGCTCTGGTTGATGTGCAGGTAGGTGAACCATACGGCCGAGGTGAGCAGCACCAGCAGCAGCAGGAGCTTGAACTGCTTCCGGATCTTCTTCACGGGGAAGCGCAGCATCCTCGCTGAAACATCCTCCGGTGGATAGGAGACAAAACGGGTCCGGGGAAAGTGGTCCTTGAAGGCGCTGCTGTTTGACTCTTCGCTGGGCTCTCGCTGCTTGGCGGACCACCCTCTCCTGAAGTCACGGCGAAGGCATCCCGCGGAACGGACTGCTGACTACAACCCCGAGGCGCGTCTCATCCCCCCACATCCGCGGGGTGACGGCACGTTGGTAGTGTCCTCTGATCTGGATCCAAACACCTCTGTGCAAGGCATTGCTTGCACATTCACCCCTGTTTCTCTCTCTCTCTCTTCCTCTCTGCTCCCTCTCTGTAGCTTTAGAGTTTACACGCGCTTGGGCGAAAGCAGTGAAAAGGCTGCAGCTCCAAAGCCGCTAAATTCTGTTGAGAGTGTGACCGGGTGAGCAAAATAGCACTCTAGCGATAATCTATCCAAATCCCCTGGGGCTCAAGCCCTTTGCTGACACCGCGACGCTGATTATTTCATCGGCCACTCAAGGATCATCCCCGCCGATCATGGGTTTAGCGCAAAGCATCAAAGAGGAGCAAGAGGAGGAATGGAAGTTTCCTTCCATGTGGAGAGGTGAGCCCGTTAATGGAGGGTCTGATCTTTGTACATGAGAAACGAATCAGTGATGCAGTCTGATGGCGTTTGTGTGAAATCTTTGACCGAACGTGAGGAGTGAAGAACCCGACGAGGAGGAAGCCAAACGTTACAGCCCCGTGCGCTCCATCTATTGTCACACACACAGCGGAGAAGAAGGCGGCTCACTCAGTTGGAGCGCCTTTTTATCCCGGTCCGGGGAGAGGAGGGGCGATCAGCTGTCATCCTCGCACTCGGATGGGTTCGCGAAGCCCCCGCGACGAGTAAAAAATAAATAAATAAATAACAATTAAAACTGTTGACGCTCCATGGCGGCGCGACAAGGGCGCAGGTTACTCAGGTCTGACAGTCCGACTTGAGGGTCCAGGGAGCAGATCCGTCCATGTGCTTCGGTTCCGTTCCCTCTCACGGCAGGTGCAATTCCCCCAAAGTGTCCGAGTCCGCCATGAGTGCGTAGAAAGACCCCAATCAAACAAGCTCACCTGAATTAAAGTGATGCACGCTGGTGTGCTGCTGCTAGCCGCGATGCGCTGCCCTGTGTTGTTGTTCCTGTCATGAGCTTTCTTTTACCCCCCTTTAAAACGGCCGCAACAACAGAGCCAGAGCCGCTTGCCAAGCAGTGCGGGGGGAGAGAAAACAGCGGATCTCCGGGAGACTTTTGCCGCAGAGAAAGCAAACGCAGACAGACACGAACATGGTTTTTGTTGTGCCGTACAATGGGAAAACGTAAGGGTATCCTCCTTCTATACGCCCATCAATTGAGCAGCATCACAAAGGTACGGAGCAACCGAACCTGGGTGGACTGGGAGTGGCAAGCCAGCCGACCAATTGCAAGTCTGCAAACGGAGTAGAGTAGGCGGGATGACGACGTTCAACCTGATCAGGTTTTTTTAATTATTTTATTTTATTTTGGTAGCGTGCTTGTATGATCCATCATTTAATAACTGAATTCATAACCTGAAACATATCCAGCTCTTCCACAGGAAACAGATGTATAGTGTTGGTCTTCTGTTTATGGTAAACTGAACTGGAAAAAGACAGTTAGGTCTGTCTCAATAAGTAACTAATGGCATGACAAATTGAAATATGCTCAATTATTTCCGTTTGCATGATTTGTCGTTCGTCTTTTTTTTCTCACTCTTTCTACCTAAAACTGGATGACGTCTTCAGTCTGGTGCTTCGTCTTTGTGGAAGGACAATACACAGACTTCATAATTCCTTTTATGAATTTTTATTTATTTTGGATATTTAAAATGTCTTCCAGTTCCATTGTTAAATGTTCATTGGAATTGAGAGTTTATTGATCTTAACTGCAACAATGTTTTCTTGCATTATTATCCATCCATTCATCCATTTTCTAACACCCTTGTCCCTAGTTTGGTCGGGAGGTGCTGGTGCCTATCTTCCAGCTAACCTTCCGGGCGAGAGGGGGGATACACCCTGTACAGGACGCCAGTCTGTCACAGGGCAACACAGAGACAGACAGGACAAACAACTATGCATACACACACACACTCTCACCTAAGGAGAATTTAGAGAGACCAATTAACCTGACAGTCATGTTTTTGGACTGTGGGAGGAAAGCGGAGTACCCAGAGAGAACCTGCCCAACGTGTTAGCTGAAAACATAGGACGTTTTAGCGGCTATGCAGACATTTACTTGTGTTTCAATAGAAACAATTTGTGCATCGACATCACAGATTGTTGTCAATCTAGAACACTTCCTGTTCATGTTCGATTCACTCTTTAGTTGCTTTAGAGCTAACAATGTTTTTATACATAGTTCTTATGTGACAACATACAGTACTTGAAGGGTTTATCTGAATTTTGACACTTTTATGTAAGAAATATGTGTGTTTTCCATTTGGTGCTCCACGTTAGCACCATCAGGCCCTCCGACTACCACCAGTAGGTGTGGCACCTACTCCGTCTTGCCACCGTCTCACACACACACACGCACTCCCACGCCTGCACACACACGCACACACGTATAATATTCAACAATCAGTATCTGCAAGTAAAGGCAATGAACTGAATAGCAGTCATGATATTTAGATGCACCCTTTCTCCAACACACCTGAATTAAGTGGAGTGTCTATTGATTGACTATTTAACGTTGACACACGACCACTCTGGTTACAGGATGTGGTGAGGATGCAATTTAAGCAGATTTTTAAACTGTCCATTTGAGACGGTGCTGAGCCGGTCTTAGGGTGGATGCCCTTCTAGTTTTACTGAAATGGATTGATTGTTCAAGTGGGTCAATCAATTGTGTTTATTTATAGCACATTTCAGCAACAAGGCAGTTCAAAGGCCATTACCTAATGCAAACATAATACAGTAACAAACAATAAATGTTGTCAAACGCTATCATCAAAATCATCAATACACGTCAAATATGTTGGTCAGTGTTGCAGTGATTAATGTTAAGATCCCTGATTGTTTAAACATTTTAGAGTTTTGATTTATTTATACTAGCTTGAGTATACTGTGTTCCTATTCTTTGATAAGATCAGTGTTGTTTTTGTTTTATTTTAGTTCAGTTATACTTAGTGCTCCTAGTTATGTTTATTTTTTCTGTCTAGTTATATAGTTTTATTATATGTTTCATTATTGATAGATTTTTTTACTAACCCCCTGTGTACTCTCCCTCACCCTCTGTGCCTCTTACTTTCTCTCTCTCTCTTCATCCTGTTTTCTACTCTCCCCTCACACTTGCAACCAGTTTCTAATCTGTTTCTTGTTCAGTAATCAACCTCCCTAGTACATATACATCTCATTCTTGCTGTTTCTTTCCTCTATCCTGCGTTCTCCTCGAGTCTCCTTGCTGATTTTTTTCTTCTTTTCCCCCTGGCTTCCTGTGTTCCCTGCGGGGGGGTTGTAAGCTTTTTATCATTTTTTTCATTAAACATTCAGCATGCTCCCAGCTCCAGTCTGCATCTTGGTTCAACCAACAACTCACATTTTATGACAATTATAGGTTGAAAGCAACTTTATGCAGATGGCCTTTTAGCCTTGATTTAAAGGACCTCTGTTTCAGCTGTTCTGTAGATTTCTGGAAGCTTGTTCCAAATTTGTGGTGCACAGAAGCTGAATGCTGCTTTTACATGTTCTGACTCTGAGAATACAGAGCAAACCAGAACCAGAAGACCCGAGTGGCCTGGAGGGTTGATAAAACAGTTAATGAATTTCGGTGCTAAGCCTATTCAGTGATTTATAAACTGCTTTTATTATGATATTCTTTTAAACTCTCTTTGAATTACAGGGAGCCAGTGTAAGGACTTTAAAACTGGGGTGATGTTCTCTATCCTCCTGGTTTTAGCGAGAAGGTGAGCAGAAGTGTTCTGGATCAACTGCATATGTCTGTTGCAGTAATCAATGTGATTTAAGATAAGCGCACATTAGATTTTCGGTCCTGAAAATATTCTTCAGGTGATAAAAGGCTGACTTTGTAACTGTCTTGATGTGTCTTTTGAAGGTTCAAGTCTGAGTCTATCACTACACCCAGATTTTGGGCCTGATCACTAATTTATAGCAGTAATAACTGACTCTAGATCCTTATTCTTTGAGCCCTGTACAAAAATCTATGAGTCCAGGCACACCTTACCAGCCAGCCTGACGAAAATGAACAGGAATGGTGGGTTTGGTTGCTTCTCAGCATCAGATCAGATTTTTTCAGCAAAAGTTGGAAAGTGAGATGTTGCTGACTGGATGGAGTAACTTAATTGACTTAATAGCACATCAAATCCGAATCTGATTCAGGCAACTGGACAGTGCACAGCAAATATAAGGAAGAAAGTAAAAAATAATAGAAAAATAAGATTTAAAAAAGAAAAATAATTAGATTTAATTCCCTAAAAACTTGATATTGTAAACAAAATGAGAATAAAACAATCTAAAAAAGAGGTCTAGATGTAATGTTGAAACTAAAAAAGGCTCGTATTTATTTATTTCGTGAATAAAGTGTATACCTCACGTCTTTCAGCTTTCCTGACATCTAACATGTAATTTCTACTCATATTTGTGTGACAGACCATTCTATGTGAGCGCAAGACTGCCGCCTGGTGGTAGAATACAAATTATAGGCAAGCCATGTTTGCATGTTTTAAGTAGGGCAACAGTCTGCAGTAACTGTACTGCTGATGTAAGGTGTTTGAAATTATTGGAAAATTTAAAATAAATTAGAAGTTTGCGTAGTCTTCTACATTATTTCTTTGTGGGGAGTTTGTTTCTTTCATAGAGTGCATTGATTTATTTTCATTTAAGTTTCATTTTACCAGAAAAAATGTGTGGGAACCAGTTCTGGAATAAACATGACTGAATTTGATCATATTGGACACCATGTTAAAGTTGATCTCACTCTTTATGTTACATTATCGGGTCTATCAGTTGTTAGATTTCCAGTTTGGAGTCATGTCACACTGTAAGAATTTGCTAAAGAAGCAAGTTGGTTCTTTGTTGTATCATGCTATTACTAATATAACAACTTTTAATATGGTTGATAAAAATATATTTCCAGCCCAACTTAAAAATATGACATTGACATTAAATTTCCCAATAACTAAAACAAAAACAATTCTGTCATGTAAAATTAGTCCTATTAGGGAACAGTTACTTAAAAACTTTAAAAAACTGAAAAGTTGAAGTCCAGGGTTTCAAGCCTGACTTACTGTTATATTTATATACCTTCATAATTTCAGCCCTTGACATCCTGACTATAAGATGGACTATTATCTTTAATCTATTCTGCATTTTAATCACAGTGGGAATAAAACATGTCTTGTTAATTAGGGTTTGAAATACTGTTGTAGATTCTGACATCTGCAAAAATAAGCATCTCACTAAAATAGAATGAAGTCTCTTTCTCCATCCTTCTTCAAAACAGCCTCATCTGTCGTCTATATGCACAAATTTTTTATTCATTTCACTATCCTGCTGTAAAAGCATCAATTATTCATGTTCTGTTTTTGTATATTGGGAACTTTTTTGTTGGTTTCTTCAGTTATTCTAATTTGGTTTTGGTGTCTTGCTCTCTTCATAAGATGTTTTTTGGTTATTAAAGACTAATTTCCACTACGGTTAGTTTCTGCATTTGGGTCCAGCATTTTACTACAAACTATGACACTTTCTTTAATTGCCTTCACAATTACGTTATCTCTTATCTCTTATATTCTACGTCATGCTATTTGACCTCAGATTTTACAACAATATCATAATTCTTTTATGAAAATACTAATCAAAAACAATGATGTTGTCTGTGAAATACTGAAGCTCAGAAACAAACAATCTCAGCAATAGGAGAGAAGAAAACATGTCAGTTTCAAAATTAATTCTCAGTTTTCAAAGGCATTGAATGTTGCAAGGTAAGGTGATGCAACACTGTGGTAAACCTTCAGCTCTTCCTGCTTTCCTGCATTGATGGGAGTCTGTACACACACACCACACACAGCCTCCTACACACACATATATACTGTATGTATAATAAATACTCTAATAATATTATCTTTTGAGCAAAAATAATTCTTCGCTTTCTACTGTTGACTTACTTCAGTTTACAGTGTGACCTCAGATTTAAAGTAAAACTAACTTTATCATAGGCTTTAAAGTTACGTCCTGTTGTGTGAAATCTGTAGCTGTTTATCACATTCACTGGTTTCGATTAAGAAGAATAATAATAATTTAAAATTTGATTGCATAACTTATTTTCACCAGACTGGAAAGAGAAACTAATTAAATGTCTTTCTTTTGTTTTTGAGTTTATTTCAACTTAACACAGCAGGGGAGGTGCAGACTTTTACCTTGCATTAACAATGGACCCATTAAAACTTCAAAGACCACATGTGGCTCAATTTACTGGCAATTAGCGGTGTGAAATATAGAAAAAAAAGACTTTATAGTGTATTTATGCAGGCAAACATGCCTTCCCCCATCAAAGAAGCATTTGGTACCTTTCAATCTCCCTTCGAGGATCTCTATGCTTGGGTGAAGAAAGAAGGAGCAGGTGTGCATCAGAATAATACAGACAGACAAGGTTGGAGGCTGATGGAGGTGGGTGAGTTGCTGTTTCATTGTGTATTCCAGCAACTGTGCCCACACATGAGTCTCTGTCCAGTTGGTTGTGACAGGTGTCCGAGAGTGAGGCTGAAGTTGTGATATGATCTGCCACTGAGGATCGCCAATGGGGGATTGCAGCACTGTCTCAAAGTATGGTGATGTTCAGATGTTTAACTTTGAGAGAGATGACACTGTTCATCTTCAGTTTTCCTTTAAGCTTTTTAAAATCGTCACATCACACGCATCCAACATCTGCCTGAATGCTTTTGTCTGCTTTCCTGTCCTTCAGCTTTCGCCTTCTTTTCATCTCTCTCTCACAAATGCCCCGCCTCACTGTTTTCCTGGGCAGCACAGCAGCTCACACGCTTTGATGAGAGGTCTGAGCTGAAATGTCAGAGGCATTAAGACGTTTTGACCACTGCATCCCTTTCGGATCAACTCTGGCTGCCCCGTGCGTTTGAGTTTCTTCCTCCACTGAACAAGTGCAGAGTGACATTTCCTCCTGCTGTATTGTGTCATACTGAAGCTGCTTTCTGTGGTAGCATGTCAGTGAAACAGCAATAGAAAAGAAATACTAAAAGGAAAAAATAGTAAGCTCACTGCATCTTTCTAAATGTGACTAAAATAATCGTTAGTGTGGATGCTGTAGGCATTCCTCCACTTTGTCCCATTGTAAGGATTTGGTTTTCTCTGTGTTGATTTGAGTTTTTCTGTGTGTTTATTTTGGCTTTCTGTGTCTTTTGAGTCTCGTGTTGTCCTGTCTACCCCTTGATTGTTCCCAGGTGTGTCTCGTTCCTGTGATTACCCTCTTTGTATTTAATGCCACCTGTGTTTCTGTGTCTTTGTCGGGTCCTTGTCATACCAGGCTGTTTAATCTGGGTTGCTGTTTAGCTGTCCTATCTAGTCTGTTGCTAGATGTCTATGCTACCAGTGTCGAGCCTTAGCCTTTCCGCTTAGCTGTGCTGCCTGGACTTTGGATTGTTTGTGCTTATTTTTATTATTAAACCTCCATCATTCATTTCAACGTGGGTCCGCTTGCATTCTGCCTCACCGCCTCTACCACATATGACACCCATACACGTTTTTGCCACTGAACAACTTCTGCTTTTTTTGCCACTTCAACCATTCAACTTGTACCATATTCTGCTCATTTAGAACATTACACCTATTTCTTTTGGTATTGACATATTCTATGGTTTATGAAATACTCTGCTTTTTGTGATCATTGTGGGCCCCATTGAAATGAATGGAATGCATTGTCTGAAAAATTTTGTCAAAAGCTTTATGCTCTTTCACAGCTAACCACTTCTGAGTACTTTTAACTAAAAACCTATTTCAAAATTTAAAATGTAGTCATATCCTTCAACTATTTTTGTTTATTTTAGCTTTTTCACATCTTTTAGAGATTTCACAAAATCTCCCTTCAAGCTTTTGCATTATGCTCCATCTTGAGAAAACAACACTGGCCACTGAGGGTTCCTGATCTAATCCTAATCCCAACCCTAATCCCTCCATCTAGCCTTTCAATCAATCAATACTTTCTTTATGAATGTTAAGTTTAGTATTAGCTGTTTAGCTCATTTTAGGTAATAAACTGCTGTTATCCTATAGTTAAATTTTATAAACTGTGTTCTGCACAAATTTCTGATATTCTTTGGGTGGGATTTTTGCATTCACTGAACGCTTTCACTCTTCTTGAGTTTTTCTGTTTACATTTTGCAGGCTTTTGCTTTATTCTGCTGCTTCTGCCTATTTCTTACATATCTGTGAGTCTTCTGCAGTTGATTTCAAGCAGGAATTATCAAAGGACACCATCAGTTTGACTTGTCAAGTCTATATCTGAGAGCACAACTGCATTCATTATAAATCTTCTAAAAGATACAAAACCAAAGCGACTAGTGGTCTCACAAACTTTATCTGCTTCACTGATGAAAGAATCAGTCTAAAATAAAACTCAACCAACTCATTCATTGTGATTTGGCCTGTAAAGAGGCATGTCTGCTTCGACAGAAATCTAGGTCATTCCCCTATCATTAATATGCCAACCAGGTGAAGCACAAAGAGGATTAGAGAGAAGTAATGCCGCCAGGGCTCCCGGATATCTATCTTCCCTATTATGTATCTTTTTCTCTTTTTAACCAAACAATAACATGTAAGTGTTCCCCTGTGTCAGCTTGAAAAGAATATGATTACTGGCAGAATAGAACTGTAATAAAATATCCTGACAGATTTTTTTCAAATCTGGGATAAGGATTTTGCCTGTAGATTGTATTGAATGTTAGGTTTTTTAGGCATAGTTACAGTTACTCTCTTTAATGGAGCACATGAATGTGACAATTGTTTGTATAAATATGCATGAGTATCAATACTACAGTTTTACTTGTTTGCATATTTGATACTACTACAGGTATGATCTGATCTCTCAAATATTTATACATATAAACATTTTTTAAAACCCAGTATATTAAAAAAAAAACCTTAGACGTCTAAGTAAATAGCTGTCAAATAAAACATTTTAGGCATTCATATGATATACTTGAAACTTGAGTCATATTAACAGCATAGCTCTACTTACGTCTGGGGGCCAATTTGTCTACCAGGCAGCTTGAAAACAAATCTGTTTCATCAAAGTAAAGATGTCAGTAAAGTAATTTCATGTAAGTAAGACATTTATTTCTCATGATCGCTTCACAAAACCCCTGCGAAAAACTGAAAATTGATCAATTATATAAAATTCCATCAAGTTTAATAACCAAAACAAAGAAACACTGACGCTCTTGTTCTCTGAAAAACAGACAATGATATGATATAATAATGTTTGATGTGTTTTGAAATACTTGTATTGTCCTATTTAATGACAGAGAAGAAAATCTGCCTCGAAGGACATGACTGCTCGACATATCAGCAACTCACCTGTGTAACATATCGCCTCAATGTATGTTTTCAGCTCAGAGCAAACTGTGTGCAGATCAAAGAGTTATTTGTCTGGAGACGTAACTCAGCAGGTGCTCAAGCTGAGTGTTTCATCTTGGCTCATCCGACCAAAAAGGAACCAATAAAGAAGTGCTGGACCCTACTGAGAGGGAAGCAGTTAGTGGAGTGAAAACATCTGAGGAGGAGAAATGTGGGCTGGGAGCAGCTGAACTGAAAACCTGGGGCACCAGCTAAATCTGTTAGAAAGTAAAAGCTTTGCTGTATGGCTTGTTTTTTTTCTGAAATATTAGAACCAGGAGTGAAGTAAAATAAAAAAAGGAAAAAAAAGTCACTTTACAATTTCCCATGCTGAGACTTGTGTGAGAGGAAGATCAAGGACTCAGAAACAAAGAAGCAGAAAAGTAGGCAGGGGGGGGAAAGGATGCTGTAATGTGGCACTCACAGTGAGGTATCAACCTGTTTGGTGCTTTGTAGCTTCCAGTTACTTTCAACTCGTTCATACTGCTGAGTTATACCATCAAAGGCTTTTCTGTGGCTGCTCAAAACAACTTCCCCTGGTAGATATCGAAGCTCACCAAACTAATTAGCTTCCTTGCCTCAACATTCTCCTCGAGGAGCCATAACACACATAAAACACTGTGGATTTACACTTTTTGTCTTGTGGTTAATTTTTCTCTACACTGACTTGTGAAGGCACAGTTAATAGTAAATGTTGGGTGGAAAAGTGATTATATATTTCTGAGGATTAATTCTGAAATTTTGATAGTATTTAAAGTCTAGGATATCTCCCGTCTAGCCCGATGTAAAATATTTTTTGATGTTAGAGAAGATTTAGGGACAATTTTAGAGAACTTCTAAAAAAACTGAAGGAAACATATTATGGAGAAAACAGCCACCTACAATTTTAAAAAAAAGAATTTTTAGAGGTATTTAACTTCATTGGCAGCACCTTGGCACGTGTGGTAAAACTGTTACCTTGCAGCAAGAAGGTTGTGAGTTCAGATTCCCTGAGGTCTTTCTGCATGGGATTCACATGTTCTCCATGCTCTGTCTTTCTATGCCGTGAACTGGCAACCTGTTCGGGGTGTACCCACTTCCTGCCCAAAGAATAGAAAATAGTCTGGAGCTAATCCATTAGAAGGTTAATATCTAACTTGAGCTAATATTAAAAATATGTATATATTTAGACCTGATGGTTGAGAAAAATAAGGATGGAATCCCAACAGTGCAGGTCAAAGTAGAAGACAAAAATGCCCCAAATCTCTGTGATTTCTCTGAGTTGTTAAATTACTATTACAGAAACTGATAAATTGTTTCAACTGAAAATAATCACAAAACCTTTTGTAAACTTGTATAAGAAGTTTAATTAAACAAGTGACAGTAAGAAGGTTATCTGGTTTAAACCCCAGCTTTGTACTGCAAAAATAACAATAAAAAAACAACTGAAACTCAGAAATAAAAAATGCTTAGATGTTTAGAAATCTAGGCTTTTAATTAAATCGTTGTAATACATAAAAATTGGGTCATTTCTGAGCTTGGTGTTTCACAAGAACAATATGATCTACAATTCAGAATGTCGGTGTGTACACAAGTAAAAATGCAGATAGAAATGAATATAGATCCTCCACATAACAAGGGCATAGCTCACCAAGAGGTAGCTCACAAAGTAATCTGCACAACTGCTGTGTGAGTAAAAGCATCCTCACACAGCAGTTGTGCGGATTATTGTTTTAATCGTATTTGTCTGAGATAGCAGAAGGCAAAGGTCTTCAATGAAGGATGATAAAGCACAGGACAACAGGGATTTTGCAATTATTTCCTAAAGAAACTCACAGAAACTGAATAATAGAATACCTACATTCAAGTACAGGAACATAATGTGCTCTAATTGTTCTTTTCTTCAATTATCCCTTACAGCAATTTATAGAAATTCAAAAAGTTCTGTAGCCATGGTTCTCAATCTGCTCTCTGCAGATCAGCCCCGTCCATAAACACAGGAGGTCGAGTGTTTATATTAGGATGGAGCAGGAGATGGACACATGGATCGTGGCATCAGCTGACTTTCCGAAGGTCAAGTCAATTATTAACCTCAAATACCACAGGATGTGTCCAGGATGTGCATCAGATCATTCTCAATTCAATTCTTTGTCCTCATCTGTGGTGAAGTCCTTCAGCCAGGTGCAGAATCCCTGAAGATTTCAGATGGAGAGCTTGCTCCACTTTTTGAGGACCCTTCCCCCGGTACTGACCAACAGAGAGAACCACTTTTTTCCTCTAAGCGCAACTTGAGATTTCTCTTTATATCCTACATTCATAATACATTATAAACATCTGTAAACCCTTGAGAATGCTTTGTCTAATCTAATTTTAGATACTCGTCTGTAGTTTGCCCAGAAACTCAGACTTCTGTTTCCCTAGAAGGAAAAAGAAGTCAGCCATAGTTCAAACAAAGAAAAAAACTTTTTCTCAATAGGAGAAAATGAAGACCCCACAACGCACTCAAAGTGCTTTAACAGAAAATTCCTGCCGCCTAAGAAAGACTTTGTCGTTTTTAATGAATACGCGTGTCTGCTCTGCTTGAACTGTAGGCTTTTGAACTCGATTCACTCTGCTGCTACCTGTGAATTATATATTGAGAAAATTGTAGAAGATAGCCTGTCAAAGCGCATACAAAACTGATAAGCAGCCAGAGTGCTAGCATTTCTTTCTTATTGTCAAAGGAAAACAGAAAAAAAAGAAAAAAAGGGTCATTATTAATCAGTGCTTTTCTTTATTTGAGTTAAAATTAAAATTATGCTCTAATGTATGTATTTTACTATAAAGAAAAAAACACAATAGCTACATGATTGCTAATTAGTCTTGATTATTGTTATTATCTGTTGTTTCTCTTATAAGACAATTTCAAAGCAGTGAAAGGGATTTCTCAGGTCAGCGTCAGATTAAGATGATTGCAGTCTAATAACTGATGAATCAAAATTATCTTATCAATAATAAAGCGTGTATGCTTTGGTATTTGGGTTGAAGCAACCTCATATCTGTTGCTTCCCGCAGATATTATGTATTTGTATCTGTGTTAGTCTTATTGAGAGACCTTTCTGTTTAACCAAAAACATTTCATTTGCTTGGCTTGATCCTCGGTCCTTTTTTATGAAATGCAACAAGGCAATAACTCTTCATGCCTTTCTAAAATTGGTTTTCATATATTTTTCATATTACAAATGGTGCTCCAAATCTATCTCAGAGTAATAAAATACACTCCAGTTCTTCAGGAATCATGAGCAATATTAAGCCCTATAAGGATGATTTGATCATAAAAAGTAGCTTGTTTGTTTGCTTGTTGCATAATCTAATTCAACGATGACTCTTGTTAGAGCCATGTTCCGTTGTCTGAGTGTAATAAATAGTATGCATGTTACATTACACTCTGCTGTTTATGTTTTTAAACAGAGCTAAAACCTAATCTATGCATGATGATAAAGAGATGTGAACATGATTGTGACATTAGAAGGGCTTTACTTGAATATGAGAAAGTGTCAAATGCATTTCTGTAAAGGTTCAGTAGAGATTGCACGAATAAATCAATGTGAAAAGTAGGAATAAAAATGTCCTTTTATCCTTTTTTTATCTGTAATCAGCCTGGAGAGGATTTTCTCACTACCAGCAGGGGAGCTTAAGCGAAGCTTAAATAGCTATTATAAAGCAATTAACTTGTGGGTGCTGACATAATATGCATCTCCTTTTGCCATCTGTTTTTCCTGGTAAGGGTGACTGGTAAATTTCAGTATTTAATGTAAACAGGGGTTCTCAGCACGCCACCGCCTCCTACTGCCGGGATTAAGAATTGCTGAAGGAAATTCAAAAATAACTTGACCGTAATGACAGCCGGAGTTAAAGTGTCACAGGAAGATTAAGTGAGCAGTTTTTATTTCTTTACTCAATTTGTAATTTTTCCACTTCCTACTTCCTATCAAACTAAACTAGATTTGAAAAATATATTTTCTTGCAAAGACACCACTTTATCTGCCACTGATTTGTCTGTATTGCAGATACAGTGGATCTTCATAGTGTGCTCACATCTCCAGGTTTTCTTGTGAAAGAAATTACTCCAAGATAAATCCTTTATAAGCTTTACGCATTTAATGTAGCACTGAAGCACAAACAAATTGGGTTTCAAACTATGTGGAAACACATTTTGTTCCATTTTCGGCATTCAAACAATCTTGTCAGAAGCTTGATTGACTGTGGCCTGAAGGTTTGAGGTAAAACTTCCTGGTATTGACTGTTCACAATTTCCTCCACTTCAACAAAAACCCAGAACATGATGCTACCACCACCATGTTTCACTGAGTGTGGCATCTTTTGGTTCATACACGAGGTTATTTTCCATAAGGTTTCAGACCATAACATTCACTAAAAACAATGTGGGAGTTTTTAACCAGACTTTAATGTTTTCTTTGGAAGAAAAGGCTTCTATGGAAGCCCACAGCTTGTGAAAATTTTTTGTGAAAACAGGAGTTTGTTGTCACATATAGAGCACAACAAATGTTTAAAATTCAACAAAACACTGAGAAGTATTAAGAAGCTTTTTGCTCAGTGTGAGTTTTGTGTTCATAGAGTGCATCAAAGAGATGTTTCTTCTTGTTACCAAATTTAGAAAGAAACCGGGAAAAAAAAGATGCTACAAAAACCATAGGAACACAAGTTTGTTGACTCATACCAGCAATGAGACTCCCAGAACCTGTCAAAAGTGTGATGAGACTCATGATAATCCAGTCCATGTCCCTGTTTTCTTTCATGCATCCAGAAACATCAATGGGACAGCATCCATAGAGCTGCACCCTATGCCAATGTTCCCACTGGGACAGAAGATGCTACAGAAGTTGCTTCGTCATATACGTGCACCTTCAGTCATACATATATGCCTATAAACACACACAGACATCTCTTCTCCCATCTAAGGCTTAGCTCTGTTTGCAACAGTTTGGAAAAGAAAGAAGAGAATAAACCTCCTACGGTGAAAGAGATGTTAAAGATCCTGGTTGGAGCTGTCAACAAGGACAATGAGAGGATCCATGCTGAGTTTCTGCTGCACCGGCTTCAGACGCCTTGTCAAAAAGCTAAAAGAGATGAAAAATAAAGTTAAAATAAAACTGGGCCTGCCACGTATGGTTTGTTTACATGTCACAGGATCACACAGTGAAGAGAAAGTTTGTGATGTGATAAAGAACAACAGCTCAAAATAGATAAGAAAAATAAGGAGCGAGACAGAAAAGTTAAACAGGATGGTAAGAGAGTAAAGGTGATGTCAGGCTACATAAAGATGAAAATATCCCTGTTTTATGGACTATTTAAAACCTGCATTTTCTGAACTTTTGATCTTTTACTGAATGGTGCATATTCTGAAACCTACTGAAAGCATTACAGCAAAAACAATGTCATCTTGAGCACATCTTGAAACCAAAAAAATCTCTGGATGAGGATACAACTGTATGGTAAAAATTACTTGACTGCGCTCTGTCCATTTTTAATAATGTAAATCACGCTGGATTTTCCCATTATCGGTTTTTCATTCACAAATCAGATTGCACTGCTATGTGCATGTAGTATCCTCATATAAAACAGTCATACAGATCAGAAACACATTTCATATTTCAAATGTAACCCTATACACTATTTTCACTGATATTCTGAAATGACAGAATAATGGGACCTCATGTTCTAGAAATAATTTCAGATAATTTAGAGTCATTCTACCGCTTGCCTTTTCTTTTGCAGTCACAATTGCCACTACTGCTATGTCTGGTTTTCTCCCTGTGGTGATTTGTTAGAATATAATAGATTTCTTTCTTTCTTGTTGTATAAAGCAACAAGAAAGACTTAAAAACTTAAAAACTTAAAAACAACAACAACAATAATAATAATAATAATAATACAGACCTTGCCATGTAAAATGATAATTTAAGAGAAATTTTATGCCATTTTCTTTTCTATGTCAACCAGGTCAACATGGCCGAGTTCCCTTGAGACTAACTTTGGTTGCTTTAAGTTCAATTATGTTTATTTGCCCCAAGATGACTTCTGAGTTTTTAATTTGTGATTAATTGTAGGTCACTTTACACAGGGCAACATATGTCTATGCTTCAGGGACTTTGGCCAGGTCATCCCACAATGAGGTCAACACAGTGACAGTAAGGTGCTCAGGTCCTACGGCTCTAAGAGAAAATCATTTCATCACCCCTCTGTCATCACACTTGGCAGGTGGTGTGAGGTGTAGATATATCAGATTGGTGTAAATGCGAATTGTGATGTTGTGTATTTCTGTTCTTGAACTCTTGTGATTGATTCAGATGCAGCCTTGCAAAGATACCAGATAGTGCGCCAATATTCTTTGTAGCAAAAAGAGCTTTTCTCCGAGCAACTCTTCCCAGCCAATGTTACTCATTAATTTTCTAAGTGTACGGTTATGAACTTTGACATTTAACTGTGGCCTGTAGAGACTAAGATGGAGACTTTGCACAGTCTGACCTTTTAGCTAGGAAAGTCACTCCTGGGAAGGCTGGTAACTAGGCTACTTGGAGTAATGGGTTTTAAACAGACTTAAATCCTTACCAGATTAATGAGCAGTGGTAAGTGCTTAGCTTAGATCATGGCTGACTTCACCAACATGCTCAAGATCGGCAAACTGATTCTTTTTAGAGGTGGTCACATTTTTTGGTAATCAGACAGGTGTATTTAATCAGCGACTACTGATTCTTTCCCTCTTAGAAGCAGCAAAGGTTTACAAGATTTTTTTTATGAACAGCTTTTCCATTTTGGCATCATCAAAGTTTATAACTACAACATGGAACAGATTATATTTTCATATCAGGTCCTGATGTATAAAACTGGAATCAGTAAAGGGTGTAGTTTTGTTACTGTAACTTGAGCGCTTGCTATTCTTCACATTATTGTGCTGCTTTACATAAAGTATGGACAAAAAAAGTTTTACAGAATTTTTTTACCATTATAAAAACTTTTGGAATTTTTGTTTACGTTGTCATTTTATTAAAAAGGCTATTTTGGTAAGCTCGTACTTCTGCCTCCTCCCTAGAGACTAAGAAGCTCTGTTCCCCCTCAGCAACATTAAACACATTACCCATCATCGTCCCTCTCACCCAAATTACATTTGCATGATGATTTTCCCCTCCTGGTGCCGAGTTGAAAGTAATCCCAGCAAATCCCTCTTCACAACAAACTCATTTATTGCAGCTCTGTCTAACAAGATGTTTGGTTGCCCAAGGTGCAACTTTAAGGCTTGTAAATATTATCACAACGGCATGTGCTCTCTGGGTTCCAGAAACAGAGGAGGCATATTAATTCAGATTGTGTTAATTATAGATGTTCTCAAGAAAACTTTCTTTCAAGCATAAACTCAAATCAATCATCTTCTTCATATGTAGGAACTCAAATAAGAACAATTTGTTTTTAAAGATGTATATAATTTTTTTATAAGTCATATTCCCTTGAAGAACAAATTGTTGTTTGAATTTATTTATGATTCTAATATGCAGAGTACACACAGGGCCTGAGCTAATTTTGCTCAATTGCATAAAACACAAAAATTAATCAACTCTTACCTGTCGTAACAACAACAGTTTCATGTGATCTCGCAAGTAATTGGTTTACATTTTTGAAGGAAGATTGAAAATGTTAGATTTAATGTTTATTCTCTAATTGTGTGCATTTAATGCAAAAAATGGTATCTGTAAAGGGATCAGTGTTTTTCAGAACACTGTACACACACAGGAAAAGAAAGGTGTTTTGCTCCTTTCAGGTTCCCTCACCTACATATGGGCATTCCCCAAAGAACTGGTGAATTTGACGGACATCCCTGAATAAAATTAGACATGTATTGTAAATATCTCCCGATTTAAAAATTCCCAGGCACATTTTTCGAAATCAAAACCGCATAAACTGGTTGTTAATTAAAATATCCAAACACCTTCTTAGGTGTTGAAAGAAAAATGCCGTATATTCTGCCTTTCAGTGGTTGAAACTGTTTCTCCAGCATTTTACAAAAAATGTGTGAAGAGGTTTTGGTTGGAGCTGATTTCTTCCCATGATGTGTGTTGAACAAATCTATGCTGTGCAGCAGCAGACTCCTAATAACCTCGACTTTCTTCTGACCTTTCTTCAAATGCCACGGTAAGGTTGGCATTTGTAGTTTGAAAGAAAGTCTCATTAACTCTTTAAGGGATTATGATGAAATGTTATTCACACCTTTAAGTTGACCTCAATATGTCTCTTAAACCTGCTTTAATGTTCATTCAGCGTCATGATCACTGAATGTTTTTATTTCACTCAAGATAGCATCTGGGATCACCCCCACGGCTAAGTGTTCTTTAGTAAATGTAAATTTAATACACTTTAATCATTTACTTTATAGAAGAAATTAGAAAAAAAAATACTTCTTGTTTTGTTTTACACATGGACAGATGAAAAACAAGAATATTTTGCTAAGAAATAGAAAACTGCAAAGTTTTACAATGCTATGCTTGGTGAATTGGTAAAAATTGTTGAGTTTTCTAGGGAACTTTGAGATGAAGAGGGATGAGAAAAATAAGGATAAGGAGTAAAGGAGGTAAGGATATAGGATGAAGGTAAAAGAAATAAAGGGGATAAGAATGAGGAAAAATATCTCAGTGATAAAGGAGGCAGAGCTGAGCAATAAATGGGGTAGGGCTGTGGGATGATTGATGAAGAAAGAAGGGATGAATGAAGTAGGGATTATATCCTTCATTTTATTAACTTCATTTTATGAAGGGTATAAATGACAAACATAAAAATGAGTGATGAAGGAGGTAGAAAAAAAGGAATGAAGGAGGCAGGGATGAAAGATAAAGGCAGTACAAAGGAATGTGGGAGAGCGACTCATCTTGCAAAAGTATCCCATTAAGATAAGATATGTCATTCTATTACAGTAACAATTTAGGCCTTATATAGAGTCATTACAAAGTCCAGTACTATGAAAAAATTTAAACACTTAGTTATCTCTCCACAGCATTTCTTCTAAATGTTCCTGGTAAACAAGAAAGTACTTGCTCCATAACAAGAAATTTTTTTGTGGTCAATTTGTGTTCTGGTCATTTTCTAAGTCCATTAAATCTAGTTGAAATGTAACAATGGCCCAGAAAACTACCAAGGTTTCAGCCACTGTCAATATTTCTTTGAGCTTATTTATGATAGAGTAAGGTATTATTATAATTCTGATTATTATTGTGATAATTTTTATTATTGTCATGATTACAATTATTATTATTAATTTATTTTATTGGTCCTTGATAATTAATTAAATGGACACTAGATGTCAGTGTTCCATTTCTGTCTTCAGTTGCTGATTAATGCTGCATATTGAGGGCTGTTGCCTTTCCAGTTCTTGTCTAACAGCATTTTCTCTGTCAGATTAGATACAAGACTAATAAAGTAGAAAAATGTAAGTCTGCATAGAAAACCAATGCAGTAATCACTAAGTATGACAAGGCTTTGTTCACTCTGCCATTAAAGTCAGAAAGACCGTTTTACGTGTTTTTTTATTCTGGTTTCTGCAAGAACTGCACTTAATAGTTCAGACTAGACTAGTTTCTATTTCTATAGGAAATAGTCTTGTGTCATCAAGTGACCAAACAGCTGAGTTGAATTCAGCACGTTTATTCCTACAACTTCAGAGTTCAGGACTGATGTTCTTCTGATCTGCTGTGTTCTAGGTGTACGTATAAATTGATGGATTCTGTTGTGCTTGTTGGCGTCTCTAAAAGCCATTACTTTGAAAAGAGGCCTTCTGCTCCCTAAGAGTGAGTTTGTTCTGGTATTTAGCTGTCAATCTGGGAGAGCAAAGTTACTCCTTACATCATTGGTCCTGGTTCCCACTGCACCAATTCTAAGGACCCACCAGAGACTGGTCAAGTAAGCTTGCCAGTTCAAATCAATTAAGCCCCAAAGGGCGTCTCTGGTACCTTCCGGCTCTTCGGTGGTGAAGAATAAAGTGGAAGTGAAGTGAAACCTTGAATACAGAACCTGGAGACTGCTGCCCAGGGGGAACAACATACAGGAGTGTTGTGTCAGAGCTTAAGATGAAAACCTTTTAGTTTACTTGAGAATGAGATTGTTGCATTAAACACACATGTTCATTATGTGTTTTAATGAATTCACAAGATGATAGTGTGTTTCACAAAGAGGTCCTTACAAAGAAACATCTGTGAACCACTAAGACTGGAGTTCTTTGATTACATGACTTAATCTGCACCTGAAAGGCAGACATTGAAAAGAGTGAAAGGGGACGGGACAGGAGTAGCTTAGATGTTGGAAAAACCTATTTGCTACCTTTACAGGTTGTGCAGACACACAAAGACAACCTAGATAAATACAAAACTTAGTTTTTGAACAATGGTTTCATTGAATAAAGACAAAAAGTTAGCCAAGCGAACCAGATCCTATTTGAAAAACTAATTACCTCCGATCCTAATAACTGGGTGCACCATTCATGGTGGGAACTGCTGTGGTCAAGATTTTGAGATTATTGCCAATAACTCTTAATAATAGTATTTTTGGCCCACTGTTCACTGCAGAATTGTTTAATTTAAACCCCATTAAAGGGGTTTTGAAAATAAACAGCTTCAGGTAACAACACAGTTTTGCAATGTTTTTTTTTGTTAATGTTTCTGTTCTTAAACATCTTTTACTCTGGGCACAATATGTTGTTTTTAGGGATCTTTTAGTTTCATGAATTTCAGTTTAAGTGATATGTTTTTACAATCTAGTTTATGTGGTTAACTAAAACTGGATTTTGTATTTATTCAATTAATCTCTGTCTCAATTTTAGTTAGATGACATGAAACATTTATGTGCGTCAGATATTGGAAAAACAGAACAAATATGTAAGTGGCTAAATAGTTTTTCACATCGCTGTAAATAGAAAATGAGGCCATAGAGCAAGAGTGAGGGAGTCCCAGGTTTCAAGGGTTAAAGAGTGCTGAAAACAAATTTTCCACCTCAGTGGGACAACAGAGCGCAGCAGTTACCAGAACAGAGCTTTCTGTTGTCCTAAAGCCCTTTCTGCCATCATGGCACTTTAGCAGCTGAGGACCAGCAGCTTCAAACAAAACACAAAACACTGCAGTTATAAATATCAGCTGACATTTTCAACGCAGAACCTCTTGTTTCCAGGAAAGAACAAAGCCCAAATGACATTATGCTGAAGTTGCATTGCAATTGCATTTATTTCTCCAACAGATATTCACATTCATTGCAGAGTTTCACAACAGCAAACAAATTATAGAATCTCCACAGTCATGGGAAAAAAAAAAAAATCAATCTCAAAGTGAAAATCCAGGACAATAAGTAAACTGTAAGAAATGATGCATGTTTATTGGCTTTAATAACTATTTTTGTTTGTTTGTGGAAATAAACATTGACGAAATTTATATTTTAGGTTCTCACTTTCTGGAACTGAAAGGATAATACTTTAAAGGAAGTTGTACACATTAGGGTTGATAACACTTCAAAGGAAAAGAATCTTCTTTTAAACTTACTTTTCTTTTTTTAGCTGTTTTCCAGCAAAAGAAAAAAAATATGTAGATTGTACTTTAAATTGATAAGGTACACAAAAAAATGTCTGTTTTAAGATCAAGTTTTAAAGACTGACTGGCCTGGATATAAAAAAGTGCAGCACACAGCAGCTTGAATACAAAGAGAAGGTGGCATTTTACATACTTCTCATAAACTGGTGCTGGAGAACTATCATCATAAAACCTCTGGGTGTTTAGTGCTTCAATCACATGGAGAACATATTGAATCTGTCATGCAGGAGTAAAGACAAAAAACTTTCCAGCTCATTATATTGTCTGTCACCTGCTGATGGTCATGAGCACAGTGAATTAACAGCAAATGTTTCAAAGTAAAAATGACAAGAAAATTGATTAAAAACACAGACGAAAGAGAAATAGAAACTCAAAGGATAGCATTTTTCAGAACACACATATTTTTACAATGCAACAGCAATTGGTTCCAGCTTAACTCAGGCCAAAAGCATTCAGACTCTCCCAGGTCTCCGTCTGTCTGTGCATGAAAAGCTGAGAACAACAGTGTTGTTGACAGAGCGGGGTAAAGTGATGCGCCTGCTGGTCTGCCACCTGTGGGGGAACAGGATGGGAGCTAACCTGATGGATGGGAGGGAGACTCTTCCCGCTGTGTGTCATATTTCAGCAGCTCACCTTATTCCAAGTGAAATGCCGCTCAACAATAACATCCCTGGGGCAAAGGATGGCCATATGCAACGCTGAGCTGAAGACAAAAGGGTGTTTGATATGTGAGATCCAGTACTATGAACAGTTTCTTGTTACTTCTGCCTCAATCAAATATACAGTGCCTTGCAAAAGATTTATTACCTCGATAAAAATGTTCACGTTTCATGTTGCAACAAGAAACCAGAGTATTTTATTCAGATTATATGTTATAGACCAAAACAAAGTAGGTTATGATTCTGTGAAGGTGAATCATAAATTTATTTTCTAAATTTTGATCCCACAAAAAATATGAAAAGTGTGGTAAGCATATGCATTTGGCCCCTGTGACCCTAATATAAAATCCTTTCCTATTAGCTGCCTTCAAAGGTCATGTTATTAGAAAAGTGATCTTGCATCTGAAGGTCTCGGAGGTTTGCCAGAAAACATTAGAAAAAATCTTGGCAATCAAGGAGCAGACTGGACAGGTCAGGGATAAAAATGTGGAGAAATCTAAAACAGGCTTTAAATTATATGAGTATCTCCAAACTTGCAAAATGTGGCAGCCAAGAGCAAGAAAAGCATGAATTAGAGTGATTTGCTTCATTCAAGAGGTCTCTGATACCTCCAGATGAGCTGCAGAGATTCACAGGTCAGTGTTCAAAATGCTAACACTCTGGACCCATCATGAAAAATGTTGGTGGTAGCATTATGCTGTGG
This sequence comes from Xiphophorus hellerii, assembly GCF_003331165.1. NCBI lineage: Eukaryota > Metazoa > Chordata > Actinopteri > Cyprinodontiformes > Poeciliidae > Xiphophorus > Xiphophorus hellerii. Next base: position 16,526,068 of record NC_045673.1, read on the forward strand.
GGATGGTTTGCTGCAGAGAATCTGAATGGACAGGAAGATGATGGGAAGAAAATAGAAATCTCCGAGGCAAATTGGAGGGCCTGCAGGAGGTTCATTCTCTCTTCATAAGTCAAATAACCTGCAGCAAAGTATTGACCCGATGGGGCTGAATAGATGTTGATGGCACAATTTTCTGATTATTTGTAATCACTTCCTGTTTCAACTAAATCACAACAACACAGCTTCCTGTTTGTCAAACACGTCAAAAACCTCATCAAAACATACTGAGTTTTGTGGCTGTTATGACAAATGTCAAAAGGTTCAAGAGGTTTTAATACTTTTCGAAGCATTTGATGACTCAATGAAGATTTAAAAGGACAAGTTAAACATGACCACTCTTTAAAAATACTTGTTTCAAAAGACATATGCTTCCTCAAGAATATTTTAGAAATACTTCAGTGAATCGTGCCTCTAGCGTGGGACCATTCCAGAAGAAGGAACAAAAGTCAGACGGCTTTTTCTGGCTCCGTACAAAGAAGCAGTGCTTACATAAATTGCCCACACACTGAGGATAAATAAGACTGCCTGGCTTAATATTACCAGCCCCCTCTTCGTTCAACTCGAGGCTGTATGCTAGAATCATCCGTGTTATCCATCTTCTCTACTTCACTTCTTTATTCACTCCACTTACTCTGTCTTATTAGGACGGAGCAGGCGGACTAATGCATGTCTTCTAGTAGACCTCTGATAGCTTCTAAGCGCAAAGGTTTATTTTTATCAGAGTGGAAAACTCTGTGCAAGAACTCTGCAATGCCGGGAGGATTAATTAAAACATGGAACACAAGACTAGCACTCATATGTGCAGAGCAGTGAAAGAGATTGGCAGACAAAGCAGAATGATAGTGCTGACGAACGCACTGACACGGCGGAAGGAGATTGAGGAACTGTCTGATAAAGCAGTGATCAAAAATGGCTGCTGGGAACTGGTGTTTTTCTTGGTCAGGCATCTGTCTGCAGATCTCGTTACGGTGGCTCATGTGATGCAAACATATTTTGATGTGTGTTTTTGATGATACTGGCAGCTCAGTGGGTCATTAACCCAGAATGAGGAGCAATCATTTTCCATGCCTGTTTATAGTGTAAACAGTCTTCACACAGGTTATTCCATGTCAGCCTTTGTAATCCTCTCGGTTCCTAAAGCATATTCTTACAGGACAAAATGTGATCTCTCATTAGTTCAGTCAAAAGTTTTTTCAGAACTTCTGAAATGATGACAGCTCAGGTGGGAGAATCTGCTCACAGGGCAACTATTGGTTGAGCTCCCAAAAAATGAAATTCAGTTAAATCAAAAATACTTTGTTTCTCAAGGAAATTAACTTAAATTAAATTGCTGGTGGACGGGGTGATGGATGGAGTAAAATTCAAGATAATTCTGGAAGCAAATCTCTTAGATCGGTTGTAAGAAAATGGACGTTCCGAACGTGGGAGAGAAAGCTGGTAGAGAAATACACTAGAAGACTTTTATGACATAGATATGTCCTTCTTAGTGTTAGTCTGTCACATAAAATCTATCCAAGATTCGTGGTTGCAAATATGGAAAATTTCAAGATAGTAATACCAAGGCGCTGCATCGTAAAGCAAAGTACGTCCAGAAACAGAAACAGTAAAGTCCAGAGTTTGGATCTGTTCAGCCAAAACTAATCAAAACTGACAGTTTCTGTGACCTATATAATATAGCTACAGTTAGAAATAGGAGTGAGTAAAGAAAGAGAGTTAAGAGTCTTTATACGAATACTTGAACATACCCAGTGTGTCTGTTTCATCTGTCGTGTCACAGTATTTGAGCTGAGTCTGACTTCCACTCAACAGTTAAGACAAATACACTCACACTCTAAAAGGCGTGCAAAAAGGTAGAGTTAGTTCAGTAAGACACTTCAAAATAAAATAAGTTAAAAGAAACAACAGTGGGGATGAAGGCGGAAAAAACTACAATTAGTCTTGTCGAGGATAAGCTGTAGTGGATTTTTCAGAGATTTCCTGTGCGAAGGAAGAATCTGGAATAATGGGATAACTGTTCCTTTGCACGACAAGACGCTTTCTCTTGTCTCCCTGTTTCTGCCAAGCCGACCCGCACTTTTTTGTTTACGCCTTGCATAAATCTGTGTGCATGTCGTTACGAATGAGTGAATGCCTCCATAGTTGCAGACTCTGCCGGCAGAGTTTATCAACAAAATGAGTCCAGCCAGCGACAAAGCCCTTTCTTTTTCTGTTTTCATAACACGGCCATTAACAGCACGGGTCAGCTGATTGAGTCAGACAACAAGACCCCCAAGGAACCTCCCTAATAACTAAGTCAACATGATGTGCTAAGTGTCAGGTGTGGTGCTGTTGAAGGTGTAACTTCTATATAGGTGATGCATATACGATGAAACATGTTGCACCTGCAGGACCTTACCAGCAGGGCCAATTAGATCCTAAAACAGAAGGATTGAGCTTCCAAAAACAACATGTACTACTCATCTTATTTTCATCTAGTCATTCAATGGGGTTTTAAAGGAAGAAAAAAATATTCTATTCATTTAAGCAGAGTCAGTCGGAGTGTAAAGAGCATATTTAACCAAAAGAAGAGAGGTTGTTACGAATGAAATGAAAGGGACAGCAGATAATTAATTAAATAGGTATGTACATGCCCTTAGCTCCAAGATTAGCACCCTTAATGAAGAGGGACCTAGAGCCACAGATAAGGGCAATGGTTTGTATAAAAAATATCCCTTTTGGAAGAATTGACATGACTAAAGCAAAAACAAGAAATGCATTGGTAAATTATCTTAATGGACCACTCAATGTGTGGCGTTATATCTGTATGGAGACTGTGCGTCAAAGCACTGTATGGACAGTGAGGTAACAGTGTAGATCAATCACAAAACTGCAAACACACACTCACAGAAAACCACTCTCTCACACACACTACTTGTAGGTGCCCAGGAACTTGCTCCCCTTAAATCAACCTAGTTGCAAGTAAATTAATGCGTTCTATAGAAGGATATTAATTCTACACTTGCCTTCTTAATAACTTGGTTGAGACACAGCATTTTTTAAGGTTTGATTGCACTCGAGAGAGGCTAGAGTAATACTACAGTATCTTCCTTATAAAGAGATACATATGAAACTACCATACTAGTGGGATCGCAGGAAGATCATCGTGTAGCGGATCAGTCGCCATGATAACAATTGTGTGGGAGCGCCACACCAAGATGAAGGCTGGGGGTTTGAGATCTGGCGGTGAGGTGCGTCCATGATCACTCAAGGCCGGAGTTGGAGCCATCTCCCCAGCCTCGTGTTTTCTGGAGACCGCGTCACCTCATGTTCTCTTCCGGGAAACCTCCGCATCCTGGCACTCGACGGCGGACAGAGCTATTAGCATCTGGGCGGCATAGTAGGTGGCCATGATGATGGCTCGGGAGTGGGGCACGGGGAAGCAGAACTTGTTGACGGCGATGGTGAGATCAGAGACCATGAAGAGCACGGCACCCAGGCAGGCCGACAGCTTGGTCCAGGTCCAGAGGTCGTTGGTCAGCTGCAGGCCCGCGATGGCTCTCCAACCCATAAAGCCAATCAGAGCGATGTAGACGGCCACCAGGTAGGTGAATGGTCCAGACAGGTAGGGGTACAGCAGGAGGTAGCACAGGGCGGACACCGCAGTGATCACCAGGCCAGCGCGCACAGTTTATTGGCTTCATCCCAAAGGCGGATGAATAAAGAATGTGGGTGATGGCGAACATGAGAAGACCTGCAAGGCATAGAAGAAGCAGAAGAATCAGCACTTTCAACAGAATAGAAAATTGCAGTTTTGATTGACTCAAAAACACTCCAAACAGAAATGGCTGGGGGTGGGGGGTTGTGTGCTTTTTACAAACACTATATTTTATAAAATGTTGCTGTTGAAATCCATATGTGATCGCCCAGTTTTGACTTCATTGCCAGTGTATATTTGCTACAAAAAAATCACAGCTGGATTGCATCTTCTAATCATGCAATTGAATGAGTTACTTTACTGGGTACACAGGAAAATGTAGTAAATAAACCCAGATGTAGTGAGTTTTTGCAAAGCAACCAATAGTTGGTAATCAAAATGAAAATTTTAACTTCGCCTGTCTGCAGCTTCTGAAATGTAAGGATACTTCAATTTTTTTCACTTTTCCATTAATGTTGAGTTGCTTATTTGTGGGCTGGAAATAAAGTGGACCACCATCACTCAGCACCCAACACTGTTAGAGCTTGATAGAAATATTTTGCTGTTCATCACATGGGGCTTATTTTTCCTTGTAGCAATCCGTAAAGCAGTGTTCTTGACTTGTACTGTCAAACTGAGATTTTAATCTTCAAAATAAAAATGTGGCAAACCAGTAAAACCAGTCACAAATACAGTCGTTGGTATCACTCATGTTAATATTTCAGACAATCTTCATTTTCAGTGTCACGTGTCTGGGTCTTCTTATATGTACTCTTTATCTCGCTTAGCTGGTTTCTACTGGACTTAGGTCTGATGATTGTGATCTGTATCTCAACTGGTCAAAGCACATATTTCCAATAAAGGTTCCAGTAGAGTTTAACCAAATCTAAACATCTTAATGTTTGTGATGATGGGCTAACTTTTTTTTATCTGAAATCCCTCTTAAACAACTGGTTTGTTTACAGAGCAGTAGTTCAAACGTTTTACAGAGCAGTAGTTAGCTGTCCGGCAAGGAATCATGTTTGCTTTGCCACCGTATCATCTCTGTTAAAAATATATTACAGCTATTCTTCTCACCGTGGACGAAGTATCCCTGCTCCTGCCAGATGAGAAAGGCATCACCCAGAGCAGAAAAGATGAGGCCAGCCAGAATCTTGCGGGCGCTGGAGTGAGCACCGAGGAAGCTGAATCCATGAGCCAGCAGAAACACCCACAGGCAGAAGATGGGCAGACATTTGATGAGGGCACTGAACCAGGAAGGGCTGGAGGTGGGCAGCCACAGAACGAAGTAAACACAGGTTGCCTTGAAGAACGGCACCAGTTTGGGACCTTCGCTCTTCACCTGGAAGGAGATTTAGCATTTAATTATAACAGAAGTGGCTAAAACACTTTTTTTGAGTGTGACGTACAGAAATTGAACATTTTTTGTCAAAAAAAAAACATTTTTAAAGTATCATGGGTTGGGTTGAAAGTGCTTAAGTCATGTTTGGTTTTCATAAAATTCATATTAGACATGCCCGTGTCTTGTTGCTTAGCCTAAGAGCTAAAGGGGAAATGTGCAAACCTAAAAAGGAAATGCAAAAGTCTACAGCCACATGCCATTGACTCTAAGTAACCTTTTCTCTTTTTATTTTTTGCCATACAAGTTTTTCTATCTTCTCCTTTTATCACTGAAGTTCTTAAGAAATATATTCAGTCTCATGTTCCAGTTCCATTATCAGTCAGATTGTTTTTCCTGTTAAAAGAAAAAAGGCCCAGCAGGATTAAAAAGCATAGACCATAGAATGTTCTGGGAATTATTCTCAAGCCAGAGCAGCGGACAAACACGAAGTGGAAAAGTCGTGTTGAGAGGAAAAGGAATTAAGTGAGGGTTCACTGAAGCAGAAGTAAAGAGGATAAAAGTGGGACAAAAAAGACAGATAGGAAAGAAGGGAGAACAGTGCTTGTGAAAAATGAATGACAAGACAGGGCAAAAGATGTTGATTTGTAAAAGGAAAACTGCAAGAGTTCAAATAAAGGTGAAGAAAAAGAATGATAAAAGAAGGACCAGGAGGTCTTTCAGGGTAGGAGTACAATATCAGCTTTTAAATGGCAGCTGGGGGAAATAGGAGGTGAAGACGGGAACAGAAGGTGAGAGAGAATGAGGGGTTACTGTCGGTCATACAGCCTATTCTCCCAGAGGAAAGAGAGGACATAGATTGCACAACACCTCAATACAAAAGTGAACTAAATTACACTACAGGATGGGGTACAATACATGAGATTGCCCTGGTGTGTTTGACATATCTAGCAGCCAGCAGGAAAACAACAGGAAACAGACACACACCTTAACATATGTCCACAAACATGCTAGAGCAAAATTACAGAAACCAGCATGAAGCTGACACTTTAATTAAGAATAACAAGGAAGCATATATGTTGTACAGAAATTTCTACAAAAAAAAAAAAAAAAACACACAACTTTTCAGAGTTTTAGATCAAAACTAAAAGCCGACTTATTACTTCAGCTTCTTTGAAGCAAAAGAAGGATGAGGAAGCTTAAAGGTCCTAAAAGCAGGACCTTTTATGAAGCTTATTACTTCAGCTAAAAGGGCACCAGCCTTTCTATATGCTTAAACTCAGGTTGTAAAATATGCTGCCAGGTCTGCAACCTGTGGCTCCAGCAAATAAATTATACAGTCATGTCAATATGGAACAAACACTCAAAGGGAGGTTGGTGATAGCTAATTAAATCCATGCCATGAAGAATCAGGGCAGTTCTTAAGACAAAAAGAGGTCCAACCTGATAGAGTAAGATGTACATAACAAAGTGGCAATAGGTTTTTTATTTCTCTGGACTTTAAAGGGTGAATGATCATATCTAGGATTTCTTATTCTTATTTTAAATAAGTACAATTCTGTGCTGAAACCAGTTATTTAATTATGCTGAAATGCACATTAAATAGTTTCTATTATGAACAATGATATTTGAAAAAGAATGATCAATCTAGGTTAAATATCTAAATTATAGTCTTTCCTGTCAGTTTTTCAAATTAATTTTTTGAACTTCAAATTTACAGAATCAATCAAGTTGCAATTTTCCAGACAGAAGAACCCTGGAACTTAATTTGTGTATTTATTTGAGATATTATCAGATTCCTGGAAAAGCAGGTGTAGCAAGTCACGGGAGCTAAGTCACATCTCAGCATTACGAACTTTGCCGTACTGTGCGTGAGAGTCCATGTTGTGGCTATCAAGGCCAAAAGGGAGACGAACGGAGACATAAACAGAGTCAGTAGTATCAGACTAGCCAACATCACCGCCATGTTTATCATGTGTCTGTACAGCAAAACCACAACATATTCATGTTGCACTGTTTGTCATTCATTAATAAGCAATAAGTAATAGTGTTTTGCTTGAGATAAAATACAATTGTATGTGTTTGGTGTTAAAAGGGTGAAAATATAGTTAAGAGAGGTAAGATATATATTAAAAAAAAAAAATTCAATAAAATTAATGAATCTGAATATCCGAGAAGAACGGAAAAATTACTGCTTGCTAAAAATACAAGCAGTATTTTATATATTTATATTATTTCTCTCGGGACTGATCTCGCTTTTCTGTTCCGAGATTTCGGTTAATACTGTTGATATTGTTGATGCCGTCTCAACGTGTATAAATTAAAGTTCATCGAGATACAAAGTTTGTCTATCTACAGTTTTACTTTCCATGAGACATAAGTTTGTCTGTGCGAACCCTGCAGACAGAGAGGTGTTAATGACAACAGTTAGTACTGTGAGACAGTCGTCTGTCATCTGTCTTAATTTAGACGCGAGCAAAATGTATATTTTTACTACTATGTAGACGTTTGATTAATGACACAATAAAATAAAGTTTGTTGCTGTACAGAGGTTGCTTTGACACTTACAGCTCCATCCACATTACTAGAACCAGTGGAAAATATGTTTTAAAAAATCTTAAAATAATTTAAATCAAAGTTATCTAATAGTGTGATTAATTTTAAACAATTAAAAATGCTTCTGTTACATTTATTTAATAGGAATTTTAAGATGTGCAGCACTGATGCACCTATTAAAATGTACATGCATAGTGATTGTGTTAAAAGTTATATATTTTTACATGACAAGATTATATTAAATACATGAAAAGCTTAATTTATTTTAAAGCCTGTTATACATATTTACCAGGGATGTCAATAAATATTAATCTACATGGCAAACACCTGTCTCCCTGTTGACTGTTGATCCATAACACTGTTAATGATTGGCTTGACAGTTACATGAAAGTCATGGGATATTTTGGTGGAGTGATAAACCAGGTGGAACGTCCACACAAAGTAAAAATGTCCAATAACTGAGATCCATATTTCTTTTTTCTTTCTATATTTTCCAGACGTGTGCAGGTTGTATTTCTAAGGCTACGTGAAACAACAAACGATGCAGGTTACAGGTTAAAAAACAAACACTAAACAGAAAACCTAAGGACACAAATGAAAGTTATTGACAAACCATTATGTCCATGAGTAACTTCTCTGAGGTCTGATTTAGCCTGGAAGATTTAGCCCAGGAACAAACAAGCAACTATCATAGCAGCCAACACAAACTAGACGCTCTGAAGTGCCAAATAAGATCCATCCAGGATGGCATCTACCCAACCACTGTGGGTGTGTAACATGATACACAGAAATATTTAAAGACACTCAGATACTCAATCTGGAAGAGAGCAAGTGTAATACAAGTAAGAACCCAGCAGACACAGCTGGCATTTTAATCATATGACAATGCTCATTTTCAGAAAGACCATTTTAATGCAACAAACACTTATTACTTTTATGTTAAGGATGTCTAGAAAATCACCTAATTAGATCAAATGGATAATGATGGTCCTACAAAAAAAATTCTTGGTGACAGGGGTGGAAATATTTTTCCATGAAACTGTGTTTGATTTGATGCAATCTGCAGAAGGACAAAAACTTGATGACTTCCCTTATGAGCACACAACAGTTGGTTTGGCAGATGGTGCCGAGCATGGCAGTGTTTATCAAAACCTAGTTTAGAGACAGAAATAAAAACAAGGGCAAAAATGTAGGTTCCTTTGCACACAAATGATACAAATGATGACATTTATGGGATAATAAACACCTTTATATGTTTCATTTGACTTTGATACTTTTCATTTTAAGAGATTAACAGATGCAAAGTTTTGCAAAAGAACCAGTTCCCCTTGATGTTTTTCCCCAATTTGCTGAAACCACAAACTTGAATATATACTGTAAGTAACAAGTAAGTTAAAGATGATTACTTGTACCTACTGTATGTATGTCTGTGATTTAGATCAAATAAAGCAACATATACGTATGAAGTGAAAGGAAGATGACTCAGTTTTTTTGGCAGTTTTTTTTAGAAATAAAAATATAGACTCTGACATCTCTAAATAAAAACTAGAACACGTAACGGCCCACAGAGGTCAGTTAGCACATAATTCTGTTGTATTGTGAAAACCTCGGATGATTTTGGGGGAACACTGAGTGAAGAAATGATCATGAAGACAAAAGAACACAATGTAATAAAAAGTTGCGGAGAAGTTTAAAGGTAAACTGAAGGCATTGTGGTCAAAGGGAACAAAATTAAAATTTAAAAAAATAAATATTAATAGGGGCAGGAAATGTTAGACATGGGAAGATGGATGGAGCTACAGTACAGTTTAATCCTAAAAGAAAACCTGGTTTAAGCTGCATATGACTTGGGACTGTGGCGGAAGTTCACCATACAGCACAATGACTATAAATATACAGCCAGCATTGAAACAGGATGGTTTACATCAAAGCGTATTGTGTTTTAATAGTGCATTCCCAGGCCTGACCTTCATCCAGTGTGGAGATTTGAAAATGATTTTCAGAGGCACTCTTGAACAGTTCTGGAAAAATTTGTCTCTAGATGTTCGATGCTTCCCCAGAGTACTGAATGCCAGGCATTCAGTTGTTTTTTTTTTTTTTTGTAAACAAGAAAACAACAAAAAAAACATTTATCATTATCCTTCCACATCAAAATGATGCACTACTTAGAGTATGTGAAATTAATACAAGGTTAAAAGAATAAAAACTGATTACTCTTAAGTCATGTAAAGTTTTTACTAGTAGTTTCCCTTTAAAGGCTTTGAAAACAGTTTCAAGGGATTTTCATGGAACTGCAGCTGCTAGTTTTTATAGGTAAAACTGCCGACCTGCACAGCATCCTTATCACTCGTAGGCAACTCGTCTGTATGGCAGACATTCCTCAACACAGGCTTCCCCTCACACATCGGGGTTTACCACAGGCCAAGACACCCCATACCATTCTTCAAGGCCCCTCCACACGGGGTAACATTTCATAGTGGCTCTTTCAAAGTAAGGAGAGGCTGGGTTCGCGTACATTATTCATGGGCGTCTTGTTGTTTTTTTTGTCAAAATAAAACGATTTCCCGGGTTATGTCGCCACGGAGGAGTCGGCGTACAGCTGTGTTAAAGCAAAGGCGATGGAAGGAAAGCCATATGCGGTACTGCTTGGCGCATGCGTTTACTGAGGGATACAGGAAAGAAAATAAGGCAAAGAAAGGCTCGACGGAGTCACATGATGAGGCGCTTTCTTTCTTTTTTAGTCGGGGGGTGCATTCTGAAATATGAGCAATCTGCTCAAAACTGACAGAACCGCTGCAACGCCAAAATGACACATGAAACAGATACGAGGAAAAACACAAAGTTTCCGTCTTGTGTTTCCAGAACACATGCAGGAACTACATTTCTATTATTATTATTAGCGATTAAATAATCATGCAGAAAGCATGCGCCGACTTTCCTAATCTACAACATGCGCTGAATGTGCCTGAAACAGAGGATGTTACGCTGTGGAAAATAAACTGACGCTGCTTTTTTTTTATCCATACGTGACTGTTTAAAACGCCGGTTTTGACGCTGATACTCACCACTGTTACCGGAGACACCATTTCTCCCCTGAAGCTGTCGTGTCGATTGAGAGACAAAAGCAGTTTAAATATATCTAACCGCTTTTTAATTCGCTTGGATCTCCTTGTTTGCGCAGCTCTGTCAGAGGGATGCCGATTGTTTTTGTCCTCGATCCTGTGGGCGGCCCAACATCCCGGAAGGAGGGAACAGAAGCACGTTAACGGTGGGCAGGCCTACAAATTTGACCAATGGGAGCAGAGAGTGGTCCTAAAATGGGCGGGTCCAGTCGTTAGAGACGTCCTGATTGGAGGAGTCAGAGTGGTGTTTACATATTGAAGCAGATGGCCTTTATTTACATTTTCAGAAATTGAGCTTTTCGGCATCAGAGGCTGAGCTTATAGTCGATTTTGTAACGCAATCCTTAGCTATGCTGGGCTAAATCGGATCAAGGAAAGATGTCAGATGGACAAACCCATCATAGTGCCATCCCTATGTTTCACAGAGAGGATGGTATACACTACACATAACGCTTTGGCTTTAGGCCAGAAAGTACTTTTTTTGTTTTATGTACATGAACCACCTTCTTTCACAATGCTTTTCCACGTGACTTATGGCGTGATAAAAGCTCCATTTTGAATGGGATCCTTTCAACAGTTTAACATTTTTGTTAATCTTCCATAAAGGCCAGATTTACGTACTGCATAACTAAAGATCTCGCAACAGGTCCTTCCACCTAAGTTGTGGATCTCTGCAGCTCCTCCAGAGTGAACATGTACCTCTTGGCTGCGTCTCTGGCTTATGCTCTTCCTCAGACTGTCACTCATAATAAGGCTGCACCCAAAACTAACTTCTACATGTATTTCATTATGCACTGTTTAACAAGAATATACAACCAAAGGAGGCACAGATCCTGTTCTTCCAAGCATTTTCTTCCTCAACATTTAGTTTCAGCACAAAATTTCAAACATATACAAGAAAACTAATTAGAAACAACTCCCTTTCAGATCAGTAGCTCTCTCCTAAACAATTACCCTTATGATACCCATGCAGCTGACTGTAAGTCACCCCCCACCACAACAGAGCTTTAAACTTTCCCACAGCTAAATCCATGATCTGTCTATTGTTTCCTTCTGTCTTCATGATGCTGTTTCCATACTAATGTCCTCTAACTAACTTAAGAAATACTTACAGAACAACTGTATTTAGACCAAGAAAAAAGAATGTGAGTGGAGGGAGTGTCAGGTTTATTTTATGGCATCCTGACAGTGATATGATATTATTAATATTAAATATACACTTTATTTACCTCTTCTTTTGAAAAGTTACAAAGTGTTCCACAAAAAGATTAATGGAGAAAAGATTATCAGCAAAGAGACTGTATCTGACTTCAGGGGTCAGAGGTTAAGATAAAATGGGCCCTGTAATGGAACTAAATCCACGCTCCCTTTGTCTCAAACTGTTACCTAAATACTAACAGGATGCTACATGCTTAGGAGAAGTCGATAAGTCTGAAATTTATTTAGGCTGTTGCTGAGCTGAAACAAGTGAAGACTACAGCGAATGAGCTCAATCTAGAGGATTTCAGAGGTCAGCGGCAAAAATGGACTTAACTTTGTGTTACCAGTTACAAAAGTGAAGCTTAAGTGTGTGCATAAATGTAAGTGTTCTAGTCAATGCCTTGAGCTGCTTACAGGTTTATAAACAGATTAATCTGAAATGTGATTATTGGAAGAGTAAAGAAGCAAAAACTCATTTCAGACCCACAAATCGGCTTATTATTTATTTATTTATTTATTTATTTATTTATCCATTCCCTTAATCTTTGATTTATTTATTACTTATTTTTGACAGACAGCCCGTGGGCTTGGCATCCATTGACATAGAAATGGAAACAATTTCATAAAGTTAGGCCATATAAGGAGATTAAAGAGGCAAAAGGTATTTGGAAGTTAAAACCTACACTGCGGAGTAGAGGAAAAATTGCATCTTTTCCATCAGAAAATAGGTTTTATGGCAAACTCTGCCCCCTGAAGTCAGATACACATTACTGCTCGGGAAAAGCTTCAGAAACCTTCAGAAACAAAAGACAAATAAAAATAATCTGACCTTTCTTTTTTCTTCACATTTTGTCACATTACAAGTGAATAAATAAATAAAAGGCCACACATTTTAATGTTCTTTAATGTCATTTTGTGTAATAAAGAGGTAGAAATGTAAACTACTTAAAACTTTAAACTGATATATAAATACCGTTACATATATTCCATTGTAGCTTGCCTCGCAAGAGTATTGATGTTCTGTGAACTTTTCTTTTTGTTGATTTACAATCACAAACTTCAGTCCAAATACACAAATAGAGTGTATTGCCTAAATAATAGGCAATGTGCTGTTGGCTACATAACAGTAAAGCTTTTCCAAAACAAAGCAGTTTGTGAAAGTATTCATACTCTTTGAATATTTTATTTGCCACTTTACAATTACAAATGTCCATCTATTCTAATGGGATTTTCTGTCATGCACTAACTCAAAATGGTGTAGCACATAGTGAAAAATAAACTTGTTTTTATTTATTTTTACAAATAAAAATTGAATGGACATGTGAAATTTATTTGTATTTAGCCCCCTTGAATGTGGGGACTAAATACCCCACATAAGCATTAGTACATGACTAATGCTGATTATTTCAAGTATTTTTTATTTGCAATTTTGTATGCCCTGTAATATAATATTATTTGTAAATTATTTATTATAAAGCTTAAAACAATTAAAAACATATTCCAAATTACATCTAACAAAAAATATTTTGCAAAATACATTGCCCTAGAAAACTATTAATTCTCCTAACCTCTTGTCATACTACAACCACAAGCTTCAATCTACTTTATCAGTATTTTGACAGAAAAATACAACACAATTTTAAGTGTTTCTTGTTTGTAATGTTATAAGACTTGTAATATTCCATAATTTAAAGACAATATTTATTTTAAAATGTTAAAACATCAAAAACAAATGGGTAATGTGGAGGAGAAAAAAGAATATAAACTGCTGCCTTAAAAATCGATTTTCTACACTCCAGAACTACCTCTTGGATATCGTTTAGGAAAAACTACATTCTGCTGCGTTTTGGAATAGGAGTGACTTTTATAATTGCTATATAAATGTAGAGATTAGTGGAGAGTAATTACTTTTTTGTTCTTTCATAAGGCTACACAAGTTACACCTAGTAGACGAAGTAAAAGCTTTATCTGTGCAATGAAATTTCCAGAGCTTTAGAGACTGTCCAAGAAGTGGCGACATCAAGTGGTTCTTTACTGTAAAAAAATGTTTTCGGAAGGATATTGCGTATGGCGAATAGGAGAAGTTTTGTCAAACGTAAAATACGGAGGGAGCACTTCAAATGGATTGGATTCACTTTGAAGCCGTACGCAAAAGCACTACCGATATTACTATATTATATATACTATCAACAAACTAAATTAAAATAAATTCCACAGCTTTTCAATTAATTTAAAGAAATCCTCGTTTTGTACCTATTATTCATCCAAGAACGGTCGATTATGGTACATGTGCGCACTTACAGTCAAGATAGATCCCCCCTGCCTCCGTCCATTGATTTACATCGAGACGATATGATTCCACACACACTCTCTGCTCATAAGCAAAAGCGGAAGTATGTAGTGTGAACTATGTCACTTCTGCACCTATCCGGTTTAGCCGTTTAATTTTGTCGTTCTTAGTCACTGCTTGGCTTTAAATCGTCTCCGAATTAAAAATTATAGATTTTTTTCAGCTATGTGATTTTAGTGTAATTTGGTCAGACGCGTATGTTGATGGATGTTGTGTTGTTTTCGTTCGTACAAAGAGGAAGTTGGTCCTCCTGGAATCTCAGTTAGCTGACGTTAACAGCTGTGGAGACACGGTTAGCTAACTGCGCTAGCGTATTCTATCTTAAAAAGTGATAAAGTAAATGTAGTCTGCTCCGTTAAGATAAGGGTTTGGGTCCCCGTAGCGTTGGTTCAACAACGTACGGTCCTCTTTGTGTAGCTGTCAAGATAAACGTGGTTTGATAGTGTGACTGTCTTAAATCCTAAACGTGAACCACGATTCTGGTGGCTGTGGGTTGCTTGATTCCCTTCAGGCAGACGTATGTCATCATCTACTGCCAAAATGATGGACTTTGATAATATATTGGACATCGCTTCGCAAAACCAGGGTCTCAGCAGTGTACAAGTAAGTTAAAGATGATTACTTGTAAATATGTTCGTAAGTGGGAAGCATTGTTACAATTCAGTGTGTTCCATCTGTAAGTGTCAGTGAAGGTCCTATAGTACAGCTGGTTGCTAAACTTACAATATAGTAAGCTTCTGCCTCAAATACGTTATTCCATTTGGTTTTATATATATATATATATATGTATATATATATATAGTCATAAAAATAAAGAAAACCCATTGAATTAGAAGGTGTGTCCAAACTTTTGGTCTGTACTATATATATATATGTATATATATATATATATATCTTTAGTTTTATGGTTTTAAACACACATCTAGAACTTTGAAATTAGTTTATTTAAAAATAGCATATTTACTTTTAACAGTTCAATGAAGTTTTACGTTCAGCAGTTGATCTTATGTCTCATCCTCGTCTTTCTTTGTGCAGAAGAGATACAGTCTTCAGACGGGACCACCCAAAAAGGATCCAAGGTCTAAAGGTGTAAACCCTGCTGCTGTGCAAGCGCTTCTAAAAAAGCGACAGAGTGACACAAAACAGAAAGGTATCTATGACATTAAGTCAGTTTACACAGTAATACTCAAATTAGAGGTGCACAGCTCTGTCTACTGGAGATTGACTTGTGCCAGTTTTCTCTAGTTTTGCCTCTGATCTGCAGGTCAGATTCCAAACTTTCACAATTTTGCTATTTAGTACATGTGTTGATGTAGTTTTGACTTTGATAAAGATCTGATAAAGTTTAGCCAATATGCATGATGCATTTGAAGGTAAACTTTTAATTTTCCTATTTTCTGTTGGATTTCAAGGATACCATCGCTATCAAAGAACTTGGAACAGATTTCTTATCTCATTTCTAACTCATAGTCTTTCAGAAGAAAAGATCAGACCTCTAAAATTGGATATTTGTCTCAGTCAGGACAAGCCCTATTGGTACAATTTTGACTGAAATCTGTACAGATACAGGTAATCTCTTTTCTTTTTCTTTTCAGAAATGGAAAGTAAGAAACAAAAAGAGCAGCTATTGGCAAAGAGGGTTGAGTTGAAGTCGGATCGTAAAGCACGAGCCATGGCATCCAGAACCAAGGACAATTTCAAAGGCTACAACGGCATTCCAGTGGTAGAGATGCCGAAAAAGAGGGGCTCAAAAGGAGATAAGCAGGAAGATGATCCAAATGACTCTGAAAGATTTAGGAATAATGCAATCGATCCATTAGACGATGAAGATAATTATGAGTATGAGCAGACAGATTCAGAGGGAGAGCCAGAGCCAGAGATGATGAGGCCACAGAAGACTATGGGTGTCAGTGGGCCCAGTAAATCTGTTTCTAAAAAAATGTCTGGCCCACCCAAACCTTCTCCTGCTGCCATGAACTTTGCTGATTTACTCAGACTGGCAGAAAAGAAGCAATTTGAGCCAGTTGAGCTAAAACCTAAGGTGAAAAAGGAAGAAAGGCTCCGCACAGCCGAAGAGATACGTGAACTGGAGATGGAGCGCAAGGCTAAGAGACCTGACAAAAGCAGGGACTCAAAGGTAGATGGTGGAAGAGAGGGACGGTCTTTGTCCACTTCTAGTTCAGTTAGAAAAAACACTACAGAAAAAGAACAAAAACACAATAAACTGCAAAGGAACTCTACAGAAAAGCCAAGTCTGCCCAGTAGATCAGGGAATAAGGTTCAATCAGCTGGAACAAGTGACAAAGGCCTCTCCTTTTCCAAACCCAAGATGGGCATTTCTGCTTCACCAGTTGCTACACTTAGTAAAAACCCTTCAAAAGCTCCCTCATCTCAGGCCTCAGCCAAACATGTAAACTCCAGGATGGCGCTTACCCAAAAACCCAGCACCTCAAGTGACCTTAGCTCAAGAAAAGACAGTTTGTCATTGCATCAAAAAGGAGCTTCAGGTATTCAAGGGAACAAGCATTCTACTGGAGTTGGAGCTGGCCAGAGGTCTCAACATGCAACCTCACAGCAGACGAGACCCATTCAAGGCAGTTCATTAAAGCAGGGATCTATAGCTGGAGAGATGAAATCTAACAGAGGAGACCCACAAAGCTCTGGAAATAATCCTCTGGTGAGATCAAATGGTAATTCACTGAGGCCGTCTTTGGGTGGTCCTTCTAAGGCAGGGAAGCAGTGTCAGGGGAGGCCTATGGGCATACCCCAAAATAAACCTGGTGGTGGGCCACAGATTAGGCCAGGTGGCAGCGGTCCTGAAAGAGGTGGATCCCGACCTCCAGGACCTCTTAGACCTGGTAATGGAGGACAGGTACCAGGGCGGCCAAACAGTAACCTTGGGTCAGGGCCGGGCAGACCTAAGTGCACTGTTGTGTCAGAGACCATCTCATCCAAGAATGTGGGTGGACCTAGGCCAGGGGTTTCCCCTCGGCCAGGCATGCAACAGAGACCTGGGATGATGACAGGGATGAGACCTGGGATGATGCCGGGTATCAGACCTGGGATGATGCCGGGAATCAGACCTGGGATGATGCCGGGAATCAGACCCGGAATTCCACCCAGACCTATGATGAACAGACCACCAGGTGAGAACCTGGAAATGCATGATGTTATTAGTGAAGATTTGTAAATGGTTTATTCAATTTTTAAAAGCTTTAATGAAAAGGCAAAATCATCACTGGTAAATGTATTACCTGAAGCTGGTTAAAGTTCGGTTTGGTTCTTGCTAAGGGACATTTGCTTTCAGCAGTCCATAAATACGAACTTACCAATTTCTTATTTTATTAAATTCACTGTTTTCTAAATGATCTTCAAATTTAAGCCAGACTGTGATAAGTTTGTTATTAACACATCCACAATGATGTTTAAAATGTTTCAATGTCAGCAGTCTTTGAATAGAGTTTAATCTTTTCTTTTGACCATCAAAATAATCAAATCACATCTCAAGTCTCTAAGAACAAGATCTGTTGCCAACAATTTTAGTACTTTCTTTCCAGGAACCATGTTACCACCCATCACAATTGCATACAAGAGGAAGTATGAGGATGAGGAGGAAGAGTATGACCCTGAAATGGACGACTTCATTGATGATGGAGGTGAAGAACAAGACTGAAATCTCCA
Source organism: Xiphophorus hellerii (assembly GCF_003331165.1). Lineage (NCBI taxonomy): Eukaryota > Metazoa > Chordata > Actinopteri > Cyprinodontiformes > Poeciliidae > Xiphophorus > Xiphophorus hellerii. The sequence goes on from NC_045673.1 coordinate 16,544,028, forward strand.
GGCACATTAAGGAGATCTTTGGCTATGACCGAAACAGGTGAGTGTTCTCTTCATGGTGTCTGGTGTTAATGGGGTATTGTGACAAATGGGTTTGCACTTGGTATTCACACACATAGAGTAAAGATTTAGATCTCTGAAAAAAGTCCAGATACAGTAATAATACAAATAACTTGCTGTTACACCTGGCCACCACACTTGGAGGTTGTTATTCTACCTTGTGCACTGGTTTTGCACAAGGTAGTATTGTGATATGAGTGTCCAGAAAGATATGATTATTGTTTATTTCTGACTCGAGGGGCATCGCAATTAATTTGATTATAATTGAAAAGTTAATGACAGTACTTCAGGCATTTCAGTGAATCTCACAGATTCATTAAACACAATATTTCACATCTTGAATTCTTAGTTTTGATAAATATGACCTGTGGTTGATCTGAAAATGTCAATATTTCATTGGACTAATTAAAAAGTAGTTGCCTAGAAAAGCTGGTAGTGGCTCACTCACTCACTCACTCTGATACGCACCTTTCCATGGACTGGCAGAAAAATGGCTCATTAAAATATTGAGCAGATATGGAAGATCTGCCTGAAAAGAAAATAAAATCCTGAAACATCTTTTTTTTTTTTTTAGTTAATTGATTTTTTTATTTACACAGTTTTCCATCTACAAATACATATTCAGTATAGATTTTTCTTTTATGTTAAAGCAATTGATTTGTCAAAATATCAATTTACTACTACTTTGTCTTTTTCTTCTCCCAGATACAAAGATGAAAGTGACTATGCTCTTAAATTTATGGAGAGCAGCTGGAAAGACCTGCAGAAAGAAGAAGCCAGGAGGTATCAAAATAGACATTTTGGCAATTTTTGTCTCCTCATTAAAAGTATTTGTAAGCGGTAACATACATTTCCATACTCTTGCCTTTGTCTTACTTTAGTCTGAGAATGGCTGTGCAAGAGGACCTGGAGGAAGAGAAGCGAGAGGAAGAAGAGCTGAGAAGAAAAAAGACCAAGAGGAAAAAAATCAACTGAAGCTCCATTCCTGTTTTGATAAATAAAAGAATCCTTTGTCCTCTGAACTTTGGCACAGTGGCTTGGCGATCCTAAAGCATCGAGCCCACATTTGACCATGATGTTGTGAAAGATTATCTATCAAAAGACGATATGCAAAACCCATTGAAAGCATTTAGAAAATAATGAGAAATTCTCAAGTCCATATTTATTTCCTCTACAAAGTTCTGGATTTGCAATCTGGACAGAATTGAACTTTTAACAAACATGAATCTGTTTTTCTCATGTTACCAATAACCGTGACAGTTTTCAACATATTTTCTGTTACTTTTTTCAATCACTTATTAGAACATATTGTTAGTTATTGTGCAGAAAACATTACCAATTCATATGTTGTGTAAAATATTTTGACAGTAATAATTGCATAAATGCTTTTATTTATCAGTAGTGTATGACGTCAATTTTTCTCAGATTAAGACTATTTGGTAAATTTATATATGCAGAAATTTGGTTCCATTTTTCTTTTTGATTGATTAAAACTAGTGGTTTTGTCTGTCTTAAAATGAGCAAAATATTTGACTATTTTCATACTGCTTTTTAAGGTAGTACTTGTTGTGTAGTGGATGCAATTTTAGTGCTGACCAAATTCTTTCAAATCATTTTTTCATCTCCCTAGAATATTATCAGTTCTACCCACAATCAGCATCTTGTATAATCCGATGACACTTCTCCAAGGACAAACTACTTTGAAATATTAGATATCATCATGTGCTGCTTTCTTGATTGGATCCAGTAAACATTACAGATAGGCGAAGAGGCATTCTTATCAAGAAACACTCGTATTTTAACTTAATTTTTAGTCCTAATTGTAAATGCCTAAAATATGAAGAAAAACTTTCATAACATGTTTTATGATCAAAGTATAAAGCACTCCCTTGAGAAAAATGGCTTAGCACTATCTGAAGCTGAAAGGATACTAGATGAAAAAACACAAAATGATGTGAACAGTCTTGAGCTTGAATAATGTTTATAGTGTGGAATGTTGGCCAGTATAGTTCTGTATGAAATTGTCTATTTGACAAATAATTTAGCCATTGTTAAATGACAAATATCCAATTTTACCATAAAATATGAAAATATAGGCATTTCCTTTTAGGGTTTTAATTTTTGCCTAAATGTCATTAATTAAAATCCTGATTTTAGCTATTAGGATTGGTGTTTCTACTCGTTATTTTATAGTAGGGATGTTATTACTATGGCTGCTTATTTTGACACCTGGTTATATGTGACAATGCCTTGCCATATCTTTGGTGTAGGGGATTTTTCAAAGAGGGAGGGGCTTGAGTCGGTAGTGACATCAGTGTCACCTAGCTACGCCTTTGGCTGATCCTCCAAGTTTGCGGAAGTTTATCAATAGAGCTGGAATTATACAACTGGTAGGAGCATCAAACCTAAAGGATAACTGGTATATTCATATTTCTTTTGGCTAATTTCCGGGTGAAGTAGATGGACCTCAAGTCAGAGAAAATACAGCGCATCCTTACAAAGGTTAGTTTGAACAAATGACAACTTGGAAATGTGTTCAGTCTAAACTTTCCTTTGTAAAAGCCGGCTAGCTTTGTAGGCTAGTTTCTATTAGCTTCTGCCAGCCTGGGAAAACTGGAAGAACCAGCTTTAGTTACTTAAATTCACGAAAGGAACTTAAATAAGATTACAAAGTGAGAGTGCCATTATTCTGTTTGGATGGATTTGCAGAATATTAAGCTGTTGAATTGAACAACTTAAATGTATTTACATGTACAGAAAACTATTCAAATAAAGTTTACGCTGTTTTTCCTTCTTACCTTTACTATGACAATGAGCAAAAAGAAATGTAAAATATGACAGTAAAATATTTAGAATTTGTGTAAAAAATTATAAATATTTAATTGGACAATTTTTTCAAGAAACTGACAGTTTCAGTAAAAAAAAAAAAAAAAAACCCTGCTCATTTGTAAAATGACTGAAATTTATTGCAGAAGTTTTAATAGTGTTTACTCTTTTGAGTTAATTGTACAGATGTGTTAATTATCAGAATTTTAATAATACCTAAACAAAAAAAGTTTTAACACAAGTTGGAAAGTGCTATAAAAGATTTAAAAAATAATCAAGTGGAGAAATAAAAAATTAAAAACAGCATCTAGTAAAAGTAACACAGGACAATATACAAGAATAATTATTCATAAGTTTAAAAAAAGGGTTTTTAAAAAGAGTGTAATCTAAAGTTAAATAAAATACCACACGAGTGCAAATCAATGTGGGGGCATCGAATATGGCTGCTCCCAAAAATAATAGGTTTTAAAAGATGAAAGTTAAATTTGTCAATTCTTTTTAATTAATATTTCCTTACAAATAAAGGTTAGAAAAATATTTTTTCTCCATAACAATCCTGCTCATGTCTGTATCTCCATCCAGATATTTAAATGTCTTGTGGTGCATCTTAATCTTTAATATATAATAGATTTTTTTTAAGCTGAATGTACTTCGTTGCCTTTCTCGCTCTAAATTATTAGCCCATTATTATTATGACATTGTGTTGATTTGAAATAACTATATTTCAAAAAACACTTACTTTTTTTGTCAGCTGTTAAAATCAAACTGATGTCGCATCAGATGTGCAACAGAACAGGACATATTACACCACGTCATGATTTATTTAGAATTACTTGTACATCCTTACTGCTGAATGACTTTTGAACGATGAAAGGTCGAGTCATGTATCTAATAATGGGCAATAATGTCTCCTAACCCTGAGTTAAGAATATTGAGTTTGGATGATTTTAGACCTCAGTAAGACTAAGGATCAGAAACTGAGGATCATTCTTAAAGAGAATCCAGACTTTTATTGTGTAAGTCATAACAGAAAATTGAGTGAACACTGAGCACAAAAAAAAAACTTGACTATGTTGAAAAACTTAAAATAAAAAAAAACTTATCATTTATAAATCTTATGCATTCTTTTACTAATCATTTCTTTTCCCCTCTACTAGTACAAATTTGGAGATGTCACAGTTGACGAACTTCAAAAAATTCATCGCATCTTCCCAGACATGAAACCATATACTGGCATGTACAGTAAGTTTTTGTGCTACCTTTACATTCCTTTGACAAAATACATTCTGGTGAAAATGTATTTGCTCCCTGACATATTTCTACTCATTAATCACATTTTAGTATCAGGAAGGTTACCTGAGTAAATACGAACAGCAAACGACAATTTCATTTAATAAGGGAAAACAAGCTATCAAATCCAACCATGGCCTATGTGAAAAAGTGATTGACCCCCAAACCTAATCAGTTACGCCAACTAACTTCCATCTACTGTTTTCTAATACTCACAGTGAGTCTTTTACCTCACTGTGGAAGAATTATAGCAACCTCTTCTTTCAGAAGGGGTTTTAATTCAGCCTTATTGGAAGGTTTTTGTCCTACTGCATCTCAATGTGACTCGGCGGGGTCCAAGGTTATAGTGGTGACAGCCAACTCATGGAACAACGACGAGTAATATGTAAAGTCATGATTTTGTTCATGATTTTGTTTCTTTTTAGCAGCTCGGTGGTGGTTTGCTGGTGTGTCTGAACTCAAGGTCACAAATCTTTGATCGAACGATCTTCAAGGCGATTTTTATGGTAGAGGACTGAATTGGTCAATTATTTGCGTCTAATTGACCAACTAACGAGTTGACCAGGTCCTGATGCAAGAAACTGGTCAGGATCATCACAGTATTACCACCATGTTTGCACGTCAGAATGATGTACCCTTCCTAAAATTCTCTGTTGTGTAACTAGAAGCAGATCTAAGGGGGCAAATACATTTTCACAATACTGTGTTAGCTAACAGGTGATATATTGTGCTTTTCAGCATCCTCTGATAACACCCAGATGGAGCTCCTGAAATTAACTGGCGTCATACCTGTAAAGTATGATGGTAAGAATTTTACAAACACTGTCTATGCAGTTTTATGTCAGAGGATGTTCTAATGGCAGCCTCTCTCTTTAAGGCCGCTCCTACAACTTCCCCATCGAGCTGTGGCTTCTGTACTCGTTCCCGTTCACGCCTCCGATATGCCTCTTGAGGCCCACCTCCAACATGGTGATCAGAGAGGGAAAACATGTCGACGCGAAGGGACGGATCCACCTCCCGGTACTTCACAACTGGGATCATGTAAGCTTTTGCATTTGCTATCTATATTTTAAAATTACTCTAGTGTCTAATTTGGCATAGGATCTTCACTGTCTCATAGGCCTGTCGCGATAAACGATAAATCGATTAATCGTACGATAAATTAAAACTATCGACGTCATTTCAATTATCGGCATTATCGTCTCTCCCGACCTTTTTCTCTTTCTGTTGATGACACCGAATGAAAAAAGGCTTAACTCCGGTGCTCTCCACTGATCCTCCCTTCCTCATTTCCTTAGTGTAAAGCCCAGCGCACACTACACGATCTTAGAGCTGTCGGCCGATTGTCGGCCCATTTTCAAAACCTGACAGATCACACATGAGCCGACAGAAATCCTAGGTATATCGGTTCGATCGGGTTCGTTCCTGCCGTGTGGTGTCCAACAATGGGCACAAAATAATGGCTACAAGTCCAGTGAACTAATTCAATGCTTTACTACAATCTACCTGCAATGCATGTGGCTAGTGTCAGCGTAAAGTCCTGACTGAATGAAAATCATTAGAACCTATTTACGTCACCTTAACGAAGAACAGCTGAAAAGTTACCGGGTTTATCAACTGCGGTAGCAATTTCGCTCCAACTCCTCCTCTTGTCATTTCTATATTCTTTGCATGTTGAATAAACATTAATGTTGTTTCCACGTCGGCTGGACTTCGGGTTGCGCCGTGTCAGCTGTTTGGGATTCCCCGACGTAATTTCCCCTCAGAAAACACGGAGGAGAATCCTCGCTTTCTGATTGGCTACCTGTCACTTTCAACAGGCTGCGTTAAGATCCCAGTCGGGGAAAACCCCTGATTTAGATCGGAGCGGCAACGAGGATCTACCGTAACACACCACACAATCTTAGAAAGACCAAAGGTCTAAGATTGTTGTATGGGGAAAAATAGGAGCAAAAAATCATGTAGTGTGAACTATTGCATCAGGTAGTCGATGTGCCCGTCTTCTCTATTTAAATCTAATTATTACTGAAGGGCAACATAGTATACACACTTCATAATCTGCACTCTTTGGGTTGAATGCAGTATTTATTTCCACTTTGGCTTTATGTTGTTTAGTTTTTATCAAGTACATTTTTTGTTAATGGAGACTGAGAATCCATTTTGTTTTTGGTTGTTTTGTTTATTTTGTTTATCAGCTCCAGTGTTAAATATTCTTTTGAAAATAAAGTGTATCTATCTTTGGCAGGAAATCACATGCATTATTACGTCATTTCCATTAAATCAGTGTAAAAAGGTCTTCAGACAATATTATCGTTTATCGCAATAATTTTTTGAGACAATTAATCGCTCAGCAAAATTTGCTATTGTGACAGGCCTACTGTCTCATAATCTTGAGTAAAAATACCATGATTTCACATGTCTGTTTATTGCAGAATCAAACCTTTTATTTTTCAGTGAAAAATTTAAAAGCATTTATTCCTACTGCTTCTAAAATTATATATTGTTACTGATATAATACTGCTATACTATTTGATTACTCTCATGTTAGTAAATAGACCAAAGCAAAAATATAAACACGGTGCTGAACTTACAAGTATTCTATGTTCTATGAACCAACACAAGTATGGGAAACCGGTAAATTAGTGAGTCTATCTACTGGATTAGCTAGCCTGTAGACTGCTGCTTATCTTACAGACTTGGGTTTTTGGGATCTTTTGAAACTATTGTAACAGTACATTTGAAACTGCATGTCTCATAACAATAACTATCACAAGCCTAGCTGTGATTTTCTCATCAGCCTTACTCTGTTACAGCCCAGGTCATCCGTCGTGGGTCTCCTGAATGAGATGATTTCCAAGTTTGAGGAAGACCCTCCGCTATCCTCCAGGACCACAGAAGACACCAAGGACCCCCATGAGCTCATGGCTTATGTCTCTAATCTGAAGATCAATGATGGTGCTGCTCTTTACATTCACTCTTAATTTTTACCTTCACAAATCAGACTTTAAAAAATATATATTTTATATGAACTTACTTCAGGTGGGATCAGGCATCAAGACGAGCAAAACATCAAAGTTTCAGTTGTTGGAGGAGGAGATTTGGGCATGGCGTGTGTGATGAGCATTTTATCTAAGGTAAGCTACCTTAGTTCTTGACAGTGTAACAGATAAACATTTTTTGGTTTTGTCAGATCAGTTAATGGTACTGAGTTAATGCTTATCTCTTTTTCACATGGTGTAGTGTAATGTGGACAAACTAGTTTTTATCGACGTTGCTGAAAGCTCCTCCAAAGGCGGCGCTACGGACCTGGAAATCTTCAACCTGCCGAAGGTGCAGGTTTCCAGAGGTACGTCACTTTCTGCTCTGTCATGTTATGACTCATCGGTCCTTTTTGGCCAACAATACTTTTGGTATTTGAAAGAACTCCCGGCGTTGTGCTGACAAGGTCTTTCCACGATGACTCACCACCTTGTTTGCTTAGTTTAACAACAAGTTTTTAAGATATGGTTGTGTTCCTATAAGGTTTTTAGGATTAAGTACTGACCATGTTAAATGTTTTATTTCGTAGATATTTCATCTTCGGCGGGGATCCAAGGTTATAGTGGTGACAGCCAACTCATGGAACAACGACGAGTCATATTTAAAGGTGGTCCAGACTAATGTTGATTTGTACCGAGGAATAATCCCCAATCTGGTTACATCTTAGCCCCAATGCCATCCTGCTTATTGCCTCACAACCAGGTCTGTAACAGACACTTCTTCAAAGTTTTATTGTTTTTATTGCTGTTGTATAACCTCAGTTCCTATCAATTCAGTGGACATCATGACACACGTTGCTTGGAGGCAAAGTGGTCTCCCTCCAACACGGGTGATTGGAGCGGGGTGTAACCTGGACTCTGAGCGTCTGAGCCATGTTCTGGATATTAATCTGAATACACACAAACCTGCCTGGGTCATAGGAGAGCTCTCAGACAATAAAGGTGAGTGGGGAGGAACTGAAGAATCTGTTAGATAGTTACATTAAGGTTTATGTTAATGCTGTTGTTACAAAGAACTGGTTTAACATTTACCCTGATAGATCTTTGAGTCGGAGTGTACAGGTGCATCTCAATATATGTTAATTTACTTTAATAATAAAAAAAATAAATTTAAAGTGAAGTTCATATATGGATTCATTACACTTTGTATAATACTTCAGATGTATTTGGTTCTGATGTTTCTCATCTTTCTATTCACAAAGCTACATAGATTGTCTACGGGGTTTATATGTTGCAATAATCCATGTTGCTTGTCACACTTTTTCCTTCCACACAGCTTTCTGTTAAAATGCTTGAATATAGTATTCTTTGAATGATCAGTTTCTTTAGCAGTATCTTTTGTGGGTAGCCCTTCTAGTGGAGGGTGGAGAATTGGACAACAATCTACTCAGCCATCTTCCTTATGAGTATTTAGACGACAGTATGACTATAACAGAATATTTTTGTGTTTTAAATCTGTTTTCCTTGCTCTTGCAAAAAATATTCTAGATTCCTGACTTTCAGGTTTTTGTTATATTAGATTAGAAAATCTGTTGAGATTTACCTGTAAATTTCACACGACTCCTTGAGAGCAAACAAAATTATTCCTCTTCATTTACTCAACTCTGACCAAAATATCAGAGAAAGTAAAATCTATTTGTTTAATCATAGTGTAAGATTTTCTGTGTATAATTACCTTCTAAGTTTTGCTTGTTAAAAAAAAACCTCAGAAGATTGGAAAATTTGGCCCAAAACATTTTACACACATGAGAAAAAACCTAATCACAGTTAGAAAATGTATCCAGTTATTTTAACTTTTTTGTATTCATCCCTTTTGCTCATCTGCACCATTATTAGGGTGACAAGTTATGTAGTTCTTCCAGCAGATCTTGCATGTGGTAAGCCAACTGTACATCATGCATACCATTAAGCTTACCAGTGTTTTTTTTGTGTGTGTTTTGATAGTTCCTGTAATAAGTAACGTTGGACTGAGTTCTAACGGAGCACTTGAGATCGCCCCAGGATCTAATTCTACAAAGCCGTTGCTAGACAGGTACTTTTGCTACAAACATGGAATTAAGGCATAGCTTTTATTAACGTCTTATCATTATTCATATTTTTATTTTTCCCATTCAGAGCATTTGATCTCATGAAAAATCGAGGCCAGCGGTCCTGGTCTGTAGGTCTTTCTGTTGCGGACATCACAAACACCATCGTGACAGATAACATGAAGATTCACTCCATCTCAACACTGGCTCAGGTAGCTCTTAAGTTATTAAAACAATAGGTCCACTATTACCAAGTCTCACACTACAGGTGTACTTCAGTGAATTACAATCTCACTGAAAAGGTAATTTTAGTAGTCAAATTTAAACAGTGCAGCTCTCTAGTAATTCATTACATCTCAGTTGTATGGCAGTCAGTTATTGTGTCAGTCAAGGAGGGTAAGCTAAAAAAGGACATTAGTAAGCCCCTAAATACTCATAGTGCCTGTATCCAAATGTAGGAACAATGGTGGTAGAAAAGGCGCACAACCAACCATACAGCCTTCAGAATCAAAATTTTAAAATTAGTTAAATAGATTTTGAGATATTCACAATGCATGGACTGAAGCTGAGAAAATAGTAATACGCAAAGGTATAAATGATGCAAATTCTCAAACAAAGTGGCATTGCACTATTCATCCAGGTGACTATATTTGAATTGATTTTTTATTATTTTTTCTAAATCCGCATTTTGCTTTCTTAGGGCTGGAGTGGTATAGGCGCAGAGGTGTTCCTCAGCTTGCCATGCATTATGGGAGCAAACGGATCCGCTCGGTTGGCTGGAGTGACACTGGGACCTGAAGAAGACACCAAGCTCAGGGAAAGCGTCAACTCGCTCTTTGTCCTCATGAGTCAGATCAGAATATGAATGTAATGAGAAATCTGGGAATACTTCCTGCCATATAGTCAGCGATGGACAGTGACTGCACTGGAGTTTAGAAAAAAAGCCATGTAATTTTCCATGCCTGTTTCTCCTTAAAATGTGGACATTGTGTACTAAATCATTGTAAAAAATATATATGATATGCACTTTTTATAGCTTGGAGGCAATTGGAAGCTTCTTTTGCACATATCATGTTGCATTGAGGTAATGTTAAATTTTCTTTTAAAGCCAAGGTATTTCATGCAGAACATCTGAAAGATGAGTGCAGTCTTGGGAAAGAACTCAATGTGGCAAATGCTGTTTGGGATCCTTTGTCTATTTATGCAAACTAATATAATTCTGAGTAAATCACAGTGTTGGATTATGAAGATGAACTATGCATATAGTAACCCAGAGAGCAATAGACCAGTAAACTGACTTAAATTAAGCTTTTGTATCTACTGTCATCCTGTTTCCCTTGCTCTTAATGTACTCTTTATGCAAAAATCTTCTTGCATAATATGAACAGAATCTATTTAAGACTTGTATATTTTGTAAGACTACATTATTTTGTTGGTATGCAATAAACATTTGAAAGCACACTTGATTGCTTGAAGAACACAACAAGACATGTATAGTTAATCTCTTTATAAAACTCAAGTAGTTGCCATAAATGCAGGTATGCTTTGGTCTTAGCCTCAGTTATTATAATGACAAAATTCCTTAAATGAGCAGTGATGTGTAATATGCGATGACATTCAACAACAAAGCTCCAATACTCTGTCATGCCAAACATATGAATGCCAAAAACAGTACTTTATAGTGAGGCAATGCAAACACAGACCAAAGTCTTAAGCAGAAGACTTTGATAGAAAAACAAAGCTGCAACAGCTGCTAAGTATAAAAAAAACCCGTGACGTTTGGACTCAAAATAGTATAACTTAATATTTGACTACGCTCAGCCTCCATGTCTAAATATTACTTTTTCTTTTTAAATAAATAAATGACACACACACACACACACAAACTACAGCTTTTTTCCTTTGAATTACACACTGAACTCTCCCATGTTACTTGTATTCAAACTCGCTTTCTAAAAATTAACATAACACTGACCGGCAATAAAAAAGCTTGACTTTGGGGTGTGTGTTTTGTTTTCTGACCACTAGATGGAGCCATCTTCAAATGTGTCAACTTCTACTGAAAAGCCAACGGCCTGTGCCAATGTATTACATTTGGTCCCCAACGTTAATATATACTGTACATAACATATACATAGTGTATCCTTGCTGTAAAAACATATATATATATAAGAGCTTTCTTCCCCAAGCCCCCAAAATGAGTTTTGTAACATGTTTTATTCATAATAGAGCCTCAGAGTACCCACTGCAACCTCCCAGAGAAAGAATCTGAAATGCCATCATGTCTAAAATACTTTGGTCTGTATTTACATTTGTCATTTATTGCACCATCCTTGCTGCTGATGATGTTTACAACTTTAAGGAAACTGTAGTTTTATTAGCACTCCATGAATACACTCTGGTTTAGTAGAAACCCCACGTTAAGCTACACTAGGCTAATGACATTTTCTCCTTTTGTTTGACCAATGGAAGATTTGTGAGCCTGCTCACACTTTACTATAAACTCCAGCTGAATACTTTGACTGATTGATGGTGTTAACTGGTAGCCCTTTTGTTAGAGTTGTTGTACTAAGTACTCCATGTTAAGACTAAGACACCTTTTTGGAACAAAATTAACCTAGCTAGAGGTGTAAGAATGGTGATGTGTACAGCTGTGATGAGATCACTACTCTTCTGTTCAAAAGGAAAATCAAATTTTTTCTTATGACTAACTGAGGGGCAGTCACACTTCTTGACATCAGTGTGACTGATGGAAGTTTCCATTAGAAACATGGTACAATTTTCACAGAAGTGGGTACAATAGCTGGACATGAAAAATGCAATATCACACATGCACGCAGAAATATTTGACAAACTACTGGTCCTTTTATCTTTACAACAGCTTTGAAAATCAATTAGATGAATTATCCACTGCCCAATCAAAAAGTCACTGATTTGGGAAGCTTTTGTCCAACAGGAGGCGTCCTACAGAAGTTTGGACTGGACTGTACCCCTGCCATACCCACCGGTGACTGTCCTGAGGACCTGGAGTGAGCTGGGGGAGATCCTGTGTATAGCAAAGGTGCAGGGAAGGCAGAATGGTCTCTGGGGGCTCTGGAGAAATTCTTAGAGTAAACAGGTGATGAGGACCTGTTTGGGTCTGAGCAGAGAGCAGAGGTGGACTGAAATGGGGTGAGTTTGTCTGCAAAGCTGGGTGGTGGAGGAGGGATGATGGAATCATCCACCCAGCTGGTGTCTCCTTTATATTCTGGCTCTTGAGGCAACTTAGGGAGGGCACACATCACAGGCGGAACAGGAGAGGGGGAAGGAGGAATGAAGAGAGGAGGTGGGGGAACGGGGAAGAAGGTAGGGTCATAGGCTCTGTCAGTAGCATGTTTGGAGTTGCTGTGAATGCAGGGGAATTCCTCAGGAGTAGAGGCAAGCAGTCTTTCCACAAAGCGATCATCGTCATCAGCTTCAGAGAGATTATCATACTGAGATGTATTGGAGGGCCTCCTGTCACCCATGGACCCAGGAACATAAAGGGAAACTGGGAACTTTGTTGGTTTTGAGGGTGGGACTCTGGGAGATGATGAGGAGGGTGACGTGTAAACAAAGTGAGAGGAAGATTTTGTAGAAGTAATTTTATTTGTGAAGTTGTGCGGGGAATGTTTTGGACTTGGTTTCGGTGATGGCTTCAGTGGAACGACCAGCGGTGATGCTGACCGAGGGGAAGGAGAGTGACGATGCAGGTCTGGATGAGTCCCAGGTCCCAGGCAGGGGGATTCCCGGCCCAGAGACCTTTGGTCAATCTGCTCAGGGTAAAACAAAGGTGGAGGTGGTAGGTCAGGAAGATCCATGAGTTCCTCCTCCATTTGCATAGTCACAGCATCCAAAGGAGAGGGTTCATAGGGGGGAGGCCAATCCATGGACTCCACCTGAGACTCTATGTCAGTTGTCTGGTTCTCATGTTTTCTATACTCTTGGCAAACCTCTGGGGATGAAGTCTTCATATCTCTACCCAAACCTATGGCAGTTGATGGTTTGTTTTCTTTTGGAGGTACTGGAGGTGATTTACAATGCCTCAGGGAAGAAGGTGTTCCCTGTGTGGGGACAGCTGCTGCAGACATTGAAAATGTGTTTGCTCCAGAGAGGCTCATTGAATTCTGGAGTTCAGAGGGAGAAGGAATCTGATGATTGGTGGTTGCATCTGTTTTCTGGGTCTCCATTATAGGCTTGCTGTTGGTCTGCAGGTTTATTTTGACCTCCGGATGCAAGTTAGGCTGCAGCGGCACAAGGACAACTGGTCTCTCCTGACCCAGAGGCTTCTTTGGGAGCTCATCTGACTTAGCTAAAAAGAAGAAAGAGACAACAGGCATGAGAAAGGAAACAGAAAAATACAGTGCTTCTTGAGAATCATATTTTGTCACATTATCCTCAGTGTACTTTTAATAGGTATTTTATTCGCTAGAGCAATACAAAATAATTGCAAAGTGGAAATAAAAATATATGTGGTTTTCAAAATGTTTACATATAAAAATACAAAAAATCAGTGATGCATTTTTATTAACCATATTTTATCTTGATACACCTAAATAAAATCCAGTGCAAGCAATTACCCTCAGAAGTCACAGAAGTCACATAGAGTTCACCTCTATGTTGGAAATAATTGTTGCAAATTATTGTCTGCATAAATACTGATGTTCTGTGAAGGCCTCACAGAACATCAGTAGAATATTTGGAGAACATTTATTGAACAACATATCAGAGCACTGTCCAGTCCATTTTTTGAAAATCAAGATTTTTGGGGAGACTATAAACCCATTATGACATGGCTGTCCAACTAACCTGACAGGCCAGGAAACCAGATCATTAAGCACAGAATCAGCCTAGAGGCTCATGGGAACTCTGGAGGAGATCCAGAGCTGAGGTGAAAGAATTAAGTTTCACGGCAATCCACAAGGTTGACAAACACTGAATAATTTTCTAGATAAATAAATCGGCAGGTGTAAGTAAGTAAAATTCTGTGGCAAGATTTTACTTATTTATTTATTTTACTTTGTGATACTAATTTAGAAATGTTTTATCTTTTCTGTTACTTCACAACAGCCAAAGCAGCACTGTTGCTTTGGCTGCATCACTTTGTTTATCAGACAAAGTGATGCATGAGACTTAAGAACATGAAGACAATAAAACACTGTTGCACCTGGAGGAGGTCGATCCAACTTTTTACCGCGCAGGTCTGACATCGCCGTCTGTAGCTGTTCTACCACCAGATCATCCAACAGGAGGAACGAATCCGCCAGCTGCTCCTGGAGAAACTCCCTTAAGTCCTCTAGCTGGAACTTCATGAGGCGTTCTGATTAAACACAAAATATTGATGTAAATATAGCTAAATTAATCTATCTAATAATGTTTTATTCCTAGTGTGGGGTAAATTAAAGATAAAAATACTTGTTGACAATTCAACCATCTATTTAAATGGAAGAAATCAACCAATATACTGCTCATCTGTGCATCCAATGAAAAGTCTGCTTTTGATTCTTCTCCACAGCAATGGGCCACTTGTGTTATGCAAGGAGGCTTGTCTTGTAATCCACACAATAACACTCAGAAATCAGACAAGATGCTGTTAAGCCCAGATACAGCAGTAACTCCCTCAGCACAGCACATAAAGACAAAGATAAAACATACATGAGCTTCTCACTCACTTTTGTGTAACTTGAGGATTGTATAAGCCATGGCGGTTAATATCTTATCTCCTTCCAATATGTAGATGTCCCATAAGCGGAGGGTGAGGGTGAATGGTGTCTGTTATGGAAATGGCAGAGTGGGAAAAATGGAATAAATAATTAAAAACAACAACAATTCAGACGGTTCATGTTTGAAAAGCTGAAAAAACCTCCAAATACTGACTCTGTCGATAAAGCACTGGAGAAACCATTTGGTGGAGTAAATCCCTGTCGTCATCTGCTCCTTGTCCTGTGGGGACACAAATCAACATGAAACTGAGTCTCAGAGTAAATGTTCCAACAGAACTTGTTATAAATCTCAGTTTTCAAACCAGCCGAACATCATGATGAAGCCACCGAGCTTAAACATCAGTCAGACACGCATGCAACTCACCAGGTGTTTCTTCAGCTTAGGCAGCATTGTGGAGAGGATGAGTTCATGATGAGTCTGGAAACGTTGCAACTTGGGAAATCCAGGAATGAAAAATCCTACAACATAGGAATAAAACTGACTGTAAGTGATAATACGGTGTGCAGTGATGACCGCAGCATTAACACTGCTGTGAAAAAGTATTTTCCACAAAACATTTCTTTAATTTTTGATTTTTTGTAACACTCAAATGCTTAAATCAAACACACTTTTCCACCAGACAAACATAACCCGAATAAAAACGTGCAGTTTTCACAAGAAGATTAATTCTTTAATCTGTAAATTAAAGAAATCTGCACTGAGGGTGATTTTGGCCACTGCCAAAGATAGTTAAAAGAGAGAAAAAAAACCATTGGCCAGCCTTTTATTTTTGTACATCTGTGTACAAATTATTGTACCGTGCATGGAGTGCTTGCTGTCAGTAAGGAGCTGGGATAAAGCCCAGAAGGCATCTTCCTCGTTTAGGTACATGAGTAGAATTGCAGCGATCTGACTCATCCCCTGGCAGTAGCTAACCTCCTGGAACAAAAACAGCAGAGCAAAGTGTTTAAGTCAAACAGAGTGGACAAATGAGAGGGACTCATCATTATTTAATAAAGCACATTTATATAGGTCAAAATATAACGGCTAGATAGCACCTGAAAGTCTGATGTAACTGTATAAACAAACTGAATAGCTCTACTTAATTTTTAAACAACAATTTACAGTGAAAATTTTCAAATATTTACAGTGATACACATGCATTTTCAGTATTATGTTTTCCTGTTGAATTACCACTAAGCTGACATCAGAATGATTCACTGATTTACATGGAACAAGCCCTTGGCATTGGCAAACACAGTCACGCACATGGTATCTGTCCATATTAAGGAGGATTTGCTTTGCAGATAGAAATAGAAGCCCAAAATGTATCCTTTCAAGGCCAAACGGTAAGTATAATTAGGGTTAAAGAGAGGTTAAACTGCACATTCCCTACATTTTTCTCTACCAGCACATATGTGAAAAAGTCAAACATCCTCCTCTCTATTTTGCCTTTTCTTTTTCTCTCTTAGCTCTCCCACTGACCCAATTTCTTTTGAGCGTTGTGTGAGAAGAGTGGGAAAGGGAGAAAAAAGGAGCAACGCATGCCCATTTCCTCTGGCTCATGCACCTCTACCACAGAGAAACTGATGAAAAAATCCTCTATCAGAAAAACAGTCCTTTGTGTGGGGTAGTATTTAGACTGCTAGGTAGACAACAGCCATCTTTGTCTAGACAAATGTTAACTCGACCCTCTTAAACACGGGAGTACATTTCTGAACATGTATTAGATGCAGAAATATGAGAGCCTTAAAGTGGATACAAGAAATGTTCAGTCTGGTAGACTTTAGAAATAGTAACACCTATTACATAATTTCCTGTGAAGCTAATAGTAGCTGAATTTACTGGAAGAATATTTCTTCTGTGTCATGAAAAGATACGGTGATCAGATCTTCTAGAATAATCTCTCATAATGGATGAGATAAAATACGCATTTAGCATTTACAGATGAGGATAAATTTGTAGCCCAAGGCTTGTTGCAGTACCATATTGTCACGCAGAGAATTGTAGAGAAGCAAAATCTTTAATTTGAATTATTTTATTCAGTTGGGGGGAGAGAAAAAGTTAAGAAAGAAGTGTTTTATCACTAAGAGGCGACCATGCGTCTTAGTGAAAACCATACATCTCTGAATGGAGCGGGATCGTTCAGCAGAGTTTGAAATAGTATAAACAAGGGGTGGTCACTTGTTTACAAGGTCCAAACAGTTCACGTTCACAGACAGGAAGAGATATGTTAAGACCTAAGTAGTGGGAACACAAATATGGATTTTTATCCAGTCCAGTGGGTAAAAGAAATTAGCCTCTGAATCAGGTCATATTTCTACACCAAAGGGAAATAGAAATCTATGGATTATTAATGAGTTTAAATCAAAGTATAACTATAAAAAAATACTTCAATTTCTTTGAAAGACATTGTAAAGGGAATTAATATTTGTGGCACCAGTAAATTTGTCAAAACCCATAAACATAGAATTAATTTTTCTCTATTTTTTGTTTTAGTTTGTGATCATGCTACTGCTGTAAAATTTTACTTATTTCAAGGCTTTATACATCTTAGAACAGGCATGGGAGAAAAGTTGTCAAAATCTATACCTGTCTAAAATAATCTCATTACCAGATATGGGTTTAACGTGGATTTAATAATAGAGCAAAGATAGAAAAGAAACCGATGTAAAATAGGTAAATGGTCTGTATTGTAGAATGTCAATACTGTAAACATACTAATTGAACAATTATCCTGTTTCTGGCTAAGCCCCACACACAAGAAAAACAAGCTCCAAGAATGTGTGACTGCAGAGTTATAATTACCAAATAGATATATTTACATGATAATATTACCTCTAAATCTAACTGATTGGATACTGAATCACTTTGTTCAACAAGACTTCCTTTTTCTTTTTAATATTGGTAATAGCAGGATATTTGATTTCATAGAAATACAGTAACTTGAGTTTACGATGACAAATTAGGATGGTGAACATTATTGGATCATTATTGGATTATTGGTTTGAAGCATAGATTATTTATTAAAGAATAGTTTTTCCTTGAAAATGAAAACAAGAGCAATGTCATTATTATCTCATTTCAGTTATATAAACCAAACTCTTTATAAGAGTTTGGTTTAATTAAGTACGTAGATGAATAGTTGCTGGTGGTCGGACTGATAAATTCTGATGGAGCAGATTCAGGTTAAACCACACTCATAAATAAATGCTCCAAATACAGAGCAAGAACAGATGGGTCTATAATGCTTAGCCAGCTCTACCGAAACTGAAAAGACACCAATGCCACTGATGGACTTGTGGTTGGTGCTCCACCGATGTGTTACTTTCAAATGCAAGGCTAGTGCACGCAAAAGAAAAACATAACAACTCTTGGTTTACACATTTAGATTGTCAGAAAACACTTACCGTGTTGTAGACAGAGTAAGCGGCCAGTACGTGAAACAGTGCCTGCTGCCTGGAGAGGGAACAGAAAAAAAAAACCTGTTTAAACAAGGATGTGGTTCCTGAGACATAATCATGAGAGCAGTGAAACTCACAGGAATATTGTCCAGAGGGATCATATAAAGACTGTTTTAAGTGCTCTCTATGTTAATGCTAGCAGGTCTTTTATGTTACATATATACAGTATGTATGTTAGTTCATATTACTACTACTACTGTTTGTGTGTTCTTATATTAACAAGTTCAGTTGCTTTTGGTGACGAGCAATTTTCAAGTCTTGCAACACATTCTCGTCTGAATTTGGGTCTGGACTTTGACCACTCAGCTCTGGCCCTGTGTGTTGGGTTGTTGTTCTGCTGGCTGTTGAGTTTCCCGCTAAAGTCATTTCATTTTCAGCCTCTCACTGATTTTTTTTCCCAGATAATTGCCCTGCACCTATTCATCTTCAAATCTACTCCCCCAGTTGGAGAAAAGCGTTTCTACAGCATGATGCTGCCACCACCACAACCATCTTATATGTGGGGATTTTACAGTATGTTCAGGTAATGTTACTTTTTTTTTCCCAGCCAGACACTACATTTTGAGTGTAGGGCAAAATGTTCTGTTTTGGTCTCCTCTAACCGGAGCAACTTCTTCCACATGTTTGTTATTTTTATTCATATAATTTCTCAGAAACTACAAACAGAACTTCTATGGTTTTCTGTCAATAGTACATTTCTTCTCACCACTTGTCCATCAAAGGCAGCTTTGTGGAAACCACAAGTACTAGTTCTTGTCCTGTCAACAGATTCTCCCACATGAGCTATGTATCTCTCCAACCATCCCTGAGCTAGCATGGGCCTCCTGTCTGCTTCTTTGATTAATCTTCCTGCCCTGCCCATCAGTATAGGTGGATAGGTCATGCCTTGGTAGGTTTGCAGTTGTGCCATCCTCTTTATTTACAGATAATGGATTGAATGGTTCTCAGTCACATGTTTAAAGATTGGGATTTTGTGTTTATAACCTCACAAAACGTCCCTACAACCTTATCACTGACCTGTATTGTGTGGCCTGTCTAATGAGACGTCTCAGGTCTCATTAGAAGAGCTGCAATTATACTGAAACTAAAAAAATATTGGGCTCTTTTTCATAATTAGGTGATAGTGCAGGAGGCAATTTTTTTTTTCCAGGGATACTTGAATAAAGGAAGTTGAACATGCCATTTCCTTTTACATTCCAATTATATTATACTTTTTTTCCTTAAAATCTTAATCAAACAAACTGAAGATTGTGATTGATGTTTAAAAATGAGGAAACAATAAGAGGGATAAACAATTTCGCAAAACTCTAGACTCTTGAATCTTCAATCAAGCCTTTCTGACTCAAGCATTTTGTGGTGTGCATCATGTCGGATTACATCTTGAGACTCAAAAGCTTTACAGTCGGCACAAAGCACCCATTGTTTGCACATGTGAATGTGTTTGTGAGTGAGGGCAGAGGGGGGCATTAAGAAAAACATAATGTAAATGTAAAGAGGATGTTTCCCCTGTAGGCCTCAATGACAAATACATGTCCAGTGTCAGAGACAGGAAAGGAGCTTTAAATAGCTGTCAGTGTCTCAGTGTCTGTGAGACAGCTGTTGACTCGCAGGGAAGGAGTGGGTAGTCAGGCAGGATGAAGCAGTGTTTTGGTCTGTTTAGGACTTAGCAGCTTTGAATTCAAGGGGAAGTACATTACAAAGGAAAAGATGAGAGCACTCTTCTACAATCAGAGATACAAAAAGTGGCTTCTGCAACTGCCTCTAATTAAAAAAATAAAATAATAATAATAACAGAAAAATATAAAGTTTTGAATAGGTCTCTGAATTGGTGTGAAATCTGTCACTGTTTGCTGCAGGAGTATTTTTGCACATGTGCCTTTGTACCGGTGCACATTCTGTGTGAGCGCCATTTCCTGTGGGGCTTTGTGCGCTGACAGGAAGGCTAATAAAATGCTGAGAGAAGGAAACCACCACTCTGTTTTTTTTGTAACTGCGTAGTGTGCTTTATACTTTAGGCCAGAGGTCACACCCTGCAGGAATCCCACTTGGGGCAAATCAAAAAACATGTGAGATGTCAGAAAACAACAATGCACAGCAGCTGACATGGAAACAAAAGGAAGTCCTGAAAGTTTTTCATCAATATTTACATAAAACACCCAAAACATTATGTCAAAAATAATATTGTCTACAAGTAGATGTTTGGATTGAGCCAAAGATAGGAAGGAAGTTAAAATTATTAAAATTATATTGAAAAATGCTGTAAACAATAAAGTGAATAATAACTAGAAAACTGAAATGCAAATGAAGAACTCACTTCACTCCAAAGCGGTCCATGAACATGATGTGGTTCCTGAATGTTCTGTTGACGTCCAGATCTATCTGCTTGATCTCTGTTGAGAAGTTTCGAGCCTGCTGCTTCATTTTCTGGACCACAGAAGATTTTTCCACAATACCATCCATCAGTTGTTAAAATCTAAACTTTCTTGAAAGTGTATTTAAACACTACCAACTATTGTCCTTGTAATAATAATTTTAAAAAAACAACACATACCTCATATTTTCCCGGATTGTCTTGTTTGACTCTTTCGATCTCCAAAAGCAAGGCCCACGCTTGGCCTCTCAGCTGCAGAGGAATGCCTTTATACACACGCTTCGCCAGCTGAAATACACAATATGTAACAATATGCAATCAATCTTCACCACAGCAATCACAGGAGAAAGGCACAGATTCATGTATATTCCACTTCCAAATCTCAAAGGTTAAGAACTTTTGCTTGTAGTCATTTTTCTTTTGTGGCTGACCACAGAAAACAGGGAAAAGATGGTGGCGGTGGGTGGGTGGTAAATAAGAAAATGAGCAACGCTATAAAAGGTAATGGAAAATAGATTATATAAAGGCATGGAAATTAAACATCCCATAGCAGAATGAAAAAAATATTGATGCTCAATTTTGCATCACAATGCTAAATTGAGATGGCATGCTGGTATCTCATGGGAGCCGCTCTTAACCTTTTCACTGTTCTTGTATTTGTCCCATTTCTTCACCATCTTCAGCCATTTCTCCACTCGCTCCAACTCCTGTTGCTTTTGCTGAAAAGGCAAAACATAGAACATCATAAGTGCTCAATGCATGAGTGAGAGGGCAAAAATGTATTACATGAGCAGTAAAGAAAGTCCCTACCTTCTCTTCAAGTGCAGTGGGTGTCGGCAGTTCTTCCTCACTGGAGCAGAAATACATGTGTATCAGTGATGTAATTATTCGCTTTAAATAGTTATGATGAAGTGAAAAATTCACAAAACAGAAAGTTGTAAAAAAGCAGATACACTCTTCATACACAGGAATTTTGTGATTATACTGATGCATTTGAATTACTGTTTTTTTTAGACAATAATGATATACGTGGTCTTTTTTTATTAATTGTTTAAATTTAGCACTAACTTTAATCTACAAACTGGACTAAATTAAACAAACAATGAAATAAAATTTCAAATATATTAATAGATCATTGATAATGTATGGTTAAAAGTCTCACATAGAAAATGTTACATTGCTTTTTGTACCAATCAACAAATAATAAAATTTTGATTGATAAAGTTATCACCATCTAGCTTTCCACTGCAAAACCAGCTTTGATTTTCATTTGGGATCAATATCCTGTTTATTGTCTGAGATTTCACTGTCTGGCTGTTTATGTGGGAGAAAGTTGAAGAAATTAAAGCTAGTCCCAGCATTTCATTCTACTTTGTGCAGGACACCAGAACCAGTTGCAGAAAGATATCCCTACAGTCTAATGCTACTACCACCATGACTGACACGTGGTGTTCCTAAGATCAACAGCTTCCTAAACATAATTTTTTACCTTCCGTCAAATATCGTGTTTGTTATTTTCTCTTCTGCCCAAGGTTCTATGTGGTTAACTACAAGTTTTAATCAATCTTGATGGCAGCAAAAATCCAGTCAGAATTTTGCTAAAAGTTTTTTGATGGTTACAAAATTCATGTGGTTTCACTGCAAAAAAAATGAAGAGACGTTTAACCAAATTCCTGGGCAGATATGTACATGTATGCATATTTCGTCTTGTGTGGGCATAATCTTAACCTTTTGATCATAGGAAATTCTGAATAAATTAAAACTTGAAAATTCTTGTTGTTCTTTTTTTTAACTCTTTAAAGTTGCTAGTTGCATAATCGTTCCCCAGGAAAAGCAACAATTCCAAGTCATTAAGAGCCGGAAAGCAGTTAAATTTATACTACTAATGAGTAGACAGAAACATCTCACTCATGGATTTCACATTATGAAATAAAATGACAACAACCCAGTTTTAAAGTTACTTACTGCAGGAAGCCGAAGCGGTCAGTGACTTTATAGATGCTAAAGTCAGCGTCCTCCCATGGGTTAATGCTGACGCCCTCTTGCCTGCCCTAAAAAAACAAAACACATGTAGTCCAGATTGAGAAGATTAGGACATGCTGCTTTGTCACTAAATGTTTACCTTTAACCCATTTTATTTCAGCTTACGGTTTATATACAAGGAAAGCAATCTGAAACAAATTCACCTTTTTTAATGGCACCAAAGTTTAGGGATTCATTGTAGATTATAATCCCAGTGAAGATAGTTGACATAAAGCCTGATATTTTTGAGATTCTAAAGAAAATCCAGCCATTAAATTTGAAGACTGACATCATATCATTCTGATTCAATACGAAGTGGTTGGTGATTTCACTGTCACTCTAAAAGAAACCTCATTTGTAATTTCCTAGTGAAATATTTTCCAATATTGATTTATAAACCACACATCCAAATGCATCATCTGTTGCATTTGTACAAAAGATACAATTGTAGGCCACCCTTATCATAAGACATCATAAGATGGACATCAACTTACCTTGTCATATTTACTGATAATTTCTGCCCGTTCTTCTGCTATCAATACATCTATATCCTTCTTCATGTCAAAATCTAGAAGCAGGCAGAAAAACAAGGTCTCAGTTAATGCAATTGACATCCAAATATGAAAAGAACAATTTTTCTTATAGAGCAAACTTAATTGTTTTCAGAAGTCGTTTTGATATTAAGGCAAGTAAATAGAATAATCCTACAAAAAGGTGTACAGCATGATGAATATAGCTGATAAAATTCATATATTATCATACTGTGCTCTTTATGCACTACTGATGGATAAGATCCTTTGGAGATATTGTCACTATTATATATCTATTTCATTATCAGGAAGCACTTGACGCCTACTGAATTAGCATCAGATCTTACGAATCACATTACTAACAAAGAAACTGCCTTTGGTTCCGCTTGAAAAAAAGAATATGGAACAAAAACCCACACTTAATTTTCAAGGAGGGCTAACAGAAACAACAATTAGAATGTATAATTAACTGGTATCTCCAGTTAATTGTAATTCATAAATTATGAATTCATAATTTTGAGTCAATTATGAATCAAAAATATTTCCAGAGAAACTCATCTAAATTTAAAAGCGTGCAAAGTACAGCATGTGTCCTTTGAAACAGTAACTTTGAACAGTAAAGGCTGAGCTACAGGACCACAAGATCTTCATTCAACAAGATCTTGGATGAACATTCAACTTTCCAGCTAGTACATTATCTTGTGCTTTGCAAAAGTATTATAATTCTTGAATTGTTCTTTGTCACAAGCTTCTGTGTATTATGTCAGCATTTCATATGGCAGGCCAACACAAAGTAATGAAGAATTGTAAAAACGATACATGAATATTTTTCTTTTAAAAGCATAACTTTTGAAAAACATGCATTTGCAATCAATTGCCTTGATTCTGAGACTCCCAAATAAAATGTAGTGTGTTTAGTGCATGTCAGACTTTGGCAGTTATGTTTTAATTTTTTATTTGTGATGTATATCTTAAAAACATTGTAGCCGTTCTCCTCTGCTTCCCATTTTCTGTAGTACTTTGTGTGAAATGACAGTGAAATAGTTTGTCATTTGTGACAAAATGTGAAAATGGTCAAGGTGTATGTGTGCTTGTGAATGGTACAGTGCATACGGTCTTTAAGTGTGAAGTGATAAACTCTGAACATCGGTTTGTTGATAGAACAGTTTATGATATCAAGGTATTTTTAGGAATGCACACTAGTCTTTCAAAAGAATGTCGATGTGTTTGGTCATGATAACAGACGTATAGGAATCATTATGTCTCCGTTTTGATATGGTTATAAAAGCAGAAGATAATGTCCTGTTTGAAAAGTTTTAAAACCAGTTCCTTTTGTAAACTGTTAAATGTTTCATCTTATTTATCTGACATGTGTATAAACTGAAACATTTAATCTGTTACAACACAGAGTAACTTGCGATGTGGAATATTTCTAAACAGGTTTTCAACTCTGTCTCCCCTCTTTGCAGAAGTATGGTGTAAAACTGCAAAAATAATCTTCCTAAGTTTCATCATACTGTTATGCGGTCAAGCAGTTTTCAGGAAGCAGTGCTTAAATTTACTTGATACAAATAGAGAAAGTATACCCATAGTAACCAATGACTTTACAGAGAATGTAAGGGTCTGATAGCAAGCTATTCACATAAGGTGTGAAACAGACTAACCTATCAATAGTTTGTATCATACACATATGTAGTTGTGTGCACACGCACACAGTAACACTAATATTAATTCACGCAGCCCATTGTATGCAACAAAAACTGGCATGATTATGAAGAAAGATGATGCCGTAGCACAAAGAGAAATATATATTCAAATATAAACAAAAGATCCTCCTTTATTTATTTATTTTTTTTAATCTGAAGTCTGGCCTCACTCTCTAGCTTTCAATGACTGTGTGCTTCAGTAAAGTGGTTTCAGAGTGAGAGTGGGCTTGTGGTTTATTTAGTCAATCAGCATTTAAAAGTCATGTTTGGATAAGAAAAACACAAATTCTTTCCATGCCTCCAAAACATATTGGAAGATAAAAGACTCTACACGAACATGTAGAGTCTTGGACATTCTTCCTCTTTTTAGTGCAACGACTATAGATGATTAAGAATCAGCTAAAGAACTTCCACCAACGCTGATACTCATTTTAGGCAAAAAAACAAAAGAAAAAACTAAACATATGTGCAGGAAACCTATTTTCTACATAGGCAGGAAAACACCAAAACCATGTAAGCAAAAATTACAGCTAATCAGATATACTTTAGAACTCCTCCTAACTTTGTGGGGGAGAATGGTGTTTGTTTTAAAGAATCATAAAGAGTCTAAAAATGAGTGCATGACAACAAATGGTATACCCTGAGGAACACCGTTGATGACGCTGGATCGAGGCAAACATCATGCAGTGTGCGCCATGCCAAAAGGCGGCAGATGGGAGAGCAGTTGTTTCCTCAAACAATAACCTTTTCTTTTTCCACTGACATAGTTCAAGGCCTTTTTGTTTCAATTTGAAAAAACTTAAAATGCGACAGAAATTAAAAAAACAAGACAAACACACTTTTGTCAAAAATAGGTTTATGTTTTCTTGTAATATGTTGTTTATATACAACTATAACATGCTATCAGTACTGTTAGTTTTCAGCTGTTGAGAGGAAGTGCTAAAATATAGCACCTAACTACTGTAAGCATTGTTTTTGGTTTTTCTTAAAGAGCACCTTTTTCAAAGCTGCAACTCTCTGCTGTTAAAACATCAGAGTCTTTTCTCTTCACAGGTGGTCACTGCATGCCAAGAATTTATCAGATGCACTCAGCTGCTTTATGTTTTTTTCTTTTCTTACAACTTCCCTTTTCATATTTATCTCAGCTCTGATTCTCACACTTTCAGTATACCTTCAGGGGTCTGTAAACCCTGAAAACAGTCTGAGGAGATACCACTGACCTGACAATAACCTCGTCTATTTTGAGAGATTCAGCTGAACAGTCCAATATGTTGGGTAAAGTGTTAATAAAAAAAAAATAATAAAAAAAAACATTTTCCTGGGTTTTAATATTCATTTGTTATGTTGCTACACATGAACAGCATATTTAAGCAAAGTTCCACCCTAACACATGATTCAGCTACTAATTAAGCTCCTTTTTATTGATGCAAACTAGATAAATTACCATAAAAGGTCTGCTGTTTTTTTTTTTTACTTAGGTAGTGGACGCGTACTTCCTGTGCTGAGTCTCCTGAACGCTGATACTATTGTGTTAGGAAGAAAGGAAACCAGTGGCTGCCACTCCTTCAATAACAGGTTTAGTAAGAACAATAATGGGACAACAAACTGGGTTATCCTACTGGTAAAGCCTTTTTCTGGCCAATGGCAGACTTTGCTTTTAAAACACAAGTCATGGTCACTTCACATGAAATTTACCACACATAGTCTAAATATTAGAAAAGATTAAACAAACAAATGAAAGCAAATGGTTGACAGGAAGCTGAGAAGTTCACAGACTTGGGGCTGAGGGGCAACAAATACCGAACCACCAGCAGGATGGGGTGTCTAAAGCAAAATTGTGTGGATAGAGGACAGAGTGTTTGAATGCTTATAGATAATAAACATACAATGAGAGAAAGGTTTTTTCACAGAGCAAACATTTTGCCAACTTGTTTGTTGATAGGACAAGCTGCCTTGAGCCTCATGCTGTTGTGACATCATTTCCTGTTATGACATAGAGCTCTAAACTGAGCTTGCGTATATAAGCTCTCAGTGCCTCGTTGCAACCACAAACAGCTTGCAAAGCATTCTGAATCACACTCAGCTAATCACAGGGTTGTAGAAAGAGGGGCGGCAGTCAAGACTTCCTTTACCGATTTATCAACAAAATTTCCTCTCCACGTTTTGCACACTGCGCGTTAAAAGCATCACGAAAGAAGTCAGAGGTAAAACAAACAAACAAAGAAACAAAAAAATCAGTTGGTAAAAACATGGGTGGGTAAAATAAATAAGATAAAAATGCAATTAAACTGTAAACGGATAACAAAATTGTAATTAATTATCTTGTCTAACATAAAACTTATTTTGTAAACCAACTTAAATGCAAAACACATCACTAGCTGTCCTGAAAAAAAAATTGATGTGCTTTTTCTGGTCATATTTTAACTTTTTTGTCATCTGTCTTTTGTTCTTTAATCAGTCTTGATCTGTATGGAATCCGATTTGAGGATGAGGATTATACAACAGCACGAGAAGAATGAAAGCCTGAGATTAGAAAGAGTCTGGAAACAGTCAGAAAACTGTGGGGCTATGGAAAAACTCAGGACAAGAGCTGTGCTGTACAGTAAGGTGTGTATATTCACATGTGCTCAGTGTGTGCTTTAGAGGGCGAAACCCAGTTTCCTGACGCCTTCACCACACCTCAGGGTGTGGTGAAGGCAGAAGGATGTTAATCTAACGTGACTCTTCTTTACCAAGTACGGTAGGTAGTTGTTGCATTAAAACCTCAAAAGATTAGTTTATGGATTACCGAATTCAGATTAAATCTTAATTCAGGCTGTTTGACTAGCACTCAAAAGCTAACCCCAAAATGTTGATTGCATGACTCGGAGGAGGGCAGACGCTTAGGACTTCTTACCACAGGATGAGTAGAAAATTGTACAGAAGCCAAAGAACACTGACTCAGACCAAACAAGCTGCGGATATGTAGTCAGGCAACACACAAACCCTTATTGGATGATTCTCTTATCTCTATAGTACAATCGGCATAATCTGTGACTAATGTTAACTCACTTGGGATTGACAACCTTAAGAACATGTGCAGTGAGGAGACTCTTAATGGCTTTTGATTTCATTACACGTAAAATGCTTCAGATCTACTAAAAATTACAGATAAACAGGGACAATAAAAAAACTGTTTTGATTTATTAAGAAAAAAAGCTACCCAGGTTTAAGGAGCAATTAATTTTCACAGGTCCAGTTTGGGTTGGAAAATGTTCGCTCCATAAGTGAAATGATCACTTTAAAGCTGCAATTTGTATTTTCCCAGATTATACTCATTTGATATTAAATTTTAAATCATTCAGCCTGTCAAAAAAGAGACATGTGAGTGAGTAAATACTTTTTTAGCATTTAAGTTACATAAACTATGTCAACTTATGACAAGTCACATGCATTCTGTCAGCTTGCATTTGTAGGACTAAGGTACTTTTTATGTTATAAAAACCCACCCACATCAAATCTGGGTTTATTGGACTTTTTACGCTGGTTAGTATAGAACCCTTTCATATTATTAAGAAATAAAAATGCCTTCCAATGCAGCATATGGTTTTATCCTCATCATGACATTAGCTTAATGCTGAGCTTCATGGTGGTAAACACCACTCAAATCATTCCATTTGAAAGAAGAAAGCTAACAAGCTGCCACATGACTTCAATTTCCACATGAAGAGGTTTCTGGTCCCAGATGGCTTCAGAGCTCTAGATTTGTAATGGGAGTCAGACGTACAAAGTGTCCATTAAAGTGAACTTGTGTTCAGCCCAAACCAAAAATAAAAGAGAAGAGAGCAGCAAGAGAGCGCTAGCATCACAGGGAGGTGATGTTTCTATTTTTAGCAAGTAGTAAAGAAATGTAAGTAATGGAGTTCCTATCCAAAGTCCATATAATTTCACACTTACTCTCACAATCAAGGCCACCCTCACCACATTTTTTGTTGAATTTTCTTTCACCACATTAACATGTTCTGGCATTTTATAAGATCCACGTAATTAAAAGGAAGCCCCTTCAAAAACCATGAATTACCAAGTCACCCCACAGCAAATCAAAGCAAGCTCTCACAGGATGTTCTTTAGAGGAAGGTTTTGGAATAAGATTCTCAGAAACTAGCACAGTCTCCAGTGTGCTGTTTCTGAGAATTTTCTTTAAGTTCAATATGCTTAAAGAACATATTGGTTCAAAGTATTTGTGCTCTTGAAAATTTTATGTCACAACCACAAACTAAGACGTATCATATTACATTCAAATTTTATGTGATAGACGAACACAAAGAGTTCCAAAACTACGTCCTAAGCTTTGAACATCTCACAGTGCATTGTTAAATTGTTCTCTGCAAACTGAAAAGAGGATGGCAGTCCATTTAAACTAACTGGTAAAAATCAAGAATGGGGCTTGTGGTAACTCTGGAGGAGCTTCAGAAATACAGAGATCTGGTAGAGGAATCTACTGACAGTGGTATGAGTGATGTACACCCCAGATCTTCCCTTTATGGATTACTGGCTAGTAGAAACCTGTAAGAAGCAAATTTTTCAGTTTGTAACAAGCAATGTAGAGTAAATATATAGAACCACGTGCTCTGAACAGGTATAAACTGTCCCCCACTGTGAAACATGGCAGTTGAGGAGTCATGCTATTGGGGTGTTTAATTGTTTGGAAGAAAAATGGTTATCCTAGAACAGGATTTTGAAAAAAAAAATCTTAAAATATTTAAAACTCACGCCAATATCTTATTTAACAAAACTAAAACCATTATATGTTGCATAAAAAGCGTTACAGTTTGCTCTTGTCTCTATTTTTATGATGCTTGAGGACTGCGCAATAAACATTTAGTGTAAAAGTGACACTACCATCAGCCTTCTTCAGACAAAACAATCGAAGCCTCTCCTGAGCAGACATGTTTCTTCTTAGTGACGGTGTGACAGTGAAGACCTGCTTGCCTTACCCCTGGGTTCCTCAAAGTACTTTCTCATACAGTCTGTTGACTCACAACAAAGCAGAACAAACTGTACATGAACTTAATCTTCTTTCTACAAAAACTGAAGCAAACTGTGCTACAATAGGAAATAGAAGTTGATATTTAAAAATGCAATTATAATACTCTGTTGGATCAATGACATAAAATACTACTTCTGGGAATTTTTAGAGACAAACACAGTACAGGGGAATGTGGAGTCTTCCTGTACTGTTTATGCATAGAAAATAGAAAGAACACATGAACTATGCAGACATCCAGAGCAAGGCAACTTGGGAATGGCACAGGACTCAGAATAACTGTGTTCCCAAGGGGGTTTCTGTCCAGCCTGATGCTCTATTCTTATTTTCCCAATGCTTTTTGACTTAAATAGCTAAAAAACAAAAATTCCCCAGTAATAATACCTACATTCAAGCACCAAAACCTTTTTTTTTTACATTAGCAAAAGGGAAAAAACATGCTGGAGGCAGAGGAAGTTGGGTTACCCCACCTTGCATCTGACCCAACCTTAAAGCAGTTTCCAGTTGAAGAAAATGAAGGTGGGGAAGTCTATTTATAATAACAGAAAGGTTAAGATGTTTGATTATAATGGGCCAATCAGGGAAAGCCTTGCCTTCTGGAGCAGCAGGACGCTTGGAAAGTGTGGTATGAAGAGGACAGAAATGTCAAGGGAACAGTAATCATAAACACACAAAACCACCGGACCCTGTTGGGAAAGCCACATTCTCATAACTGGATCTTCTCACTGGCATGAATGCAGTCATAACATAAGCATTGAGACCATAAGAAAAAACTTTTATCCAATTAATACAAGAAGTACACAATGTACTTTATTTGCAACATACATCACAGCTTGTTTTTTTATTTACAGACAAACTGTTCTCTTCAGACCTGATTTATCATTCAAATTTTCAGTAAATCACAAAATAAGAAATAAAGTTCATATTCTATGTGCATAAGATATCAAAGTGGAATAACAGTGCAACTTTTACACACGGGAAAAATAATTCAATAAATCCCAAAGCGAACAATGTAAGCTACCCAACTACAGTCTTTAACTACTTGAGTTAAAGGCCAATCATAAATGACAAACTGTTTTGTGAGTTTGGATAGAATTTATGTTTAAAAGAACAAAAGTAGACATCTGAAGTACTTGCAAAGGAAAAAGCCGTAAACGGGAGGGAATGTGTAGCTTCCTTAACAACAGAAGGAGATTGAGTGTTTGGAGCAAAAACTAAGTCAAAGTGGCATGTAAAAAAGAGACAAAGTGACCTGACATGATCATAACATGAATGGGAAATTCCAAGATAACCAAATATAGCCTTTACAGAAATGCCAAAGAATGCTTGGTCTACAACTATTATCCCATGGAGCTATCACTCATTTCTTAAGAGATGGTGACAACTCACATTCTAAAACAGTGTGACATCAACAACCCCAGTGATAAGTAGCTGGAAATAGCTATATGTAATGGAAACCAAAGAATCACAGGACAAATTTACTCCGTTCTGTACAACGCAGGCCAATTTATTGCAATGCAGAACAACCAGTAAGCATCGCTAGCTGAATTCTAAGTAGGGAACACAGCAGATATGTGAAAAAAGTTGCTCTGATCAGATAAGGTCAAAATGTGGTAGTTTTAGCATACATTCAAAACACTATGTGCAGCAGAAAATAAACACTACGTACCGCTTCAAACACATCATTCACACTCTGAAACTTGGTAGTGACATCCTGATCTGGAGCTGTTTATCTGAAATAGGGAGATGGAATCTAGTCAGAGTTGGTGGGAAAATGGATCATAGAACTAAATACAAAGAAATCCTGGAAGACTTGTTAGAGGCTGCAAAAATCAGCTTTCTGCAGGACAATGACCAGTAGCAAACAGGCAAAGCCACAGTTGGATGGTTCAGACCAAAGCACCTTCACATCTAAGAGGGGTCAAAAGACTGGTCAAAAGTGCACTGGTAAATCAAGTTGAGAATTTGGTGCAAAACTTGAAATTTGATGGTTGACTGGTGTTCTCCATCCAATCTCATTGGCACTGAACAAATTTGCAAAGAAGCATGTTTAAAGATTTGGGAACTGGTTAGAGACATCCCCAAAAGATCTGCACCAACTGCAATAAAAGCTGGTTTTGGAATCCAAATCCACAACATAATTTTCTGATTTCTCTGAGCAGAAAACAGCTTCATATTTTCTCTCATTTCACACTTATGCAAAACTTTGTATCAGAAAATACACTAAAGGTTGTGATTGCAATGTGACAAAATGTGAAAAATTCCAAGGGGTATAAAGGCTTTTGCAAAGCACCATGAATTTTGATGACTCTGAAAGACCTTTGCCTGCTTTGAGCTGGCATGTCTTCCTGTTGGCAACCACAAAGTCTGCTTTCAGCAAACTGACCCAATAAAGAAAAAGTGCAATTTCACAGCAGAGACTTTAATCAGCAGAAATCATGACAAAATTTAAGCCTGATATACTGTTCAACACTCCCAGTACAAATGTGTTGCTCAATTAATTTTTATGCTGACACTGGAAAAACATATTTTTAGTAAAATGATGAATAATGAAGATATTGCCTAGCAACAAGCAGTATTGACAGATCAGAGTTGGTAAAATGTTCATTTTTATCTGGAGTAACACACATGCAGATTTAACTTAGAGAATCTAAGTAGGTGTGAGTTTAACTGTTTGTCTCTAACAAGAAGTCGTGTAATAGCCCGTGTGGTCCAGCATATGCAAATAATTATTTTCCAGTGAGTAGAAAAGTCCCAAGTCCTTTTTAAAACATCTGAAGAGTCCAGACTAATATGCTAAAATTTTTGAGCCACAAAGCAAGAATAATGCCTGTTTTTATAGTTGGCTTAAAGCATCACCATTTGGTGCATTTTGGGAGACTGGTACATTTGTAGCCCTTTGACGTCCATCATAAAGCCTCCATTCAAGCAGAGAAAAAGGCTATTGTTGCCTTCCTTGTGAAATAATATTATCACATGTGAATACAATGTATGCTACTGACTGAAGGCTTTTGGCCGAACCAGAAAAGGAAGAAGAAAAAAAACTATCCATTCCTACTGACTCGTTATTAGTTAACAACTTATTTATAGCTTAATTAAAATGCACTTCTGGTTCTTGCTTCCACAGCAGCTCTCTGTGCTTAAATGCTTTTACACAAAGTCAGAGAGTAAAGCTGACTTTGACTAAGAGTAATGAAAATTCAATTATAGATTCTAGCTTGAAAAAAAAGTTTGATAAAGAGACTAATATTGCCAGAAGCTTATTCACAAGTAAATAATAAGATCACATGCTCTGCCTCGGATGTGACTTCAGCTGGTAAAAGAGCGGATTTGTCAGATCATTGTCTAACAACAAAGTTTTATACTTCTTGAAGTCACACAGCTCTATTCCAACTCAAAGCTAAAGGTTTTCAGTAGATTTTAAGAAGAAAGAAAACAAAACTTTGAATGCTTAACTGCTTTTTTGTTGTTGTTGTCCACGACTAAAGCTCACAAGCACTAGCACTTTTCTCCCTAAAGCAGTTCTGACCCAACGAGACATGGACTTCACCAGAGCCCTGTTGGTGTGCTGTAGAATCTGGCACCAAGATGTTAGCAGCAGATCTTTTAAGTCCTGCAAGTTGTGACGTGAGGCAGTCATGGATCGGATTTGTTCATCCAGCCCATCTCACATATACTTGACTGGATTAAGATTTGTGGAATCTGGAGGCCAAGTAAACGGCTAAAACTTCTAGTTTCTGAACCTTTTTAATTTTTTTTGCTTTGAGGCAGAATGCATTGATCTATTGATCTATCTATTGAAATAGACTACTGCGTATATGCCACTAGACATCAACAGTAGCTAGTTCATTCAAGGTGACACCTCAAAATATCCAAACTGATAAGGCATCTTATGGCAAATTTGTGCCGAAGTCCAACACATATTTCATCTGTGACACTCAGAAACAACCATTGCCAAGTTCCAATCCACACATCATGTGGATCCCTGATGCTGGCTTCATTTGTGAAAAATAACATCTGTACAGAACATGGCTGGCTTGAATGGTTGAGGAGTTTCTGTACGCTTGAAAATAACCATGTGGTATTGTGATGCCAGTAAGTCAAATTCATTTAGAATCTTAAAACAGTTTCACTTTATTAAGTTGGCAAATAAGTTCATAGCTAACAAACTGTATGACTGAATTTATGCTGAGAATGGTTAAAATCTGGGGGGGTTGAAATTTGATCAGAGTGTGACATTGTGTTACAAACAATCTTTGTCATTCTGTTTTTGCGGAAACATGACTGAGTGATCTCTCTAAGCAGCAAACTATCTTTGATCATTTATCTCCGGTAACCTTGTCAACAAGAATTTAGCCAGTTAGGAGAACGTAAACGGCTCATGAACACTGAATTTATACGCCTTGTACCTTGGAAAACGTTCATCCTTGTAAGTATTTATGTGTTTGGAATACACTTAGACTTGTTTTTTCTTTATTTGATTAAATGTAGAGCAGCAACTTCGTGTATAGCATTAAGATTGGCTAGCAATGTATTTTTCTTTCTGTTTTAGTTACAGAAACGTTTTGAGTGTTGCATTGAAGCTGCAGTATGTAACTTTAATTTTTTTTTAAATATGGTTTTTACACATTTGTTAAAACTGTCACAATGTCGTGTCAGTATGGGACAGATAATCTGTGAAAAATGAATTCTGCTCCCCTATCTTCTCCCAGTCAATGACAGTAATACACCACCAACCAATCAAAGCGAGGAGGAGGATCTTAGTACTGTCAATCAGGCTTGTGTACACACTGCTCATATCCTCCCACTTGGTCTCTGCTGCCATAGCTCCTTCCCAATAGCAGAGCCTGCCAGCATGGTCACCCGTGAAGGTGTATAAATGAAGGCGTATAAACAGTTTTCCTGGAATGGAAAGTTGTTTCTCTGCCATTAGTACATTGAGTAACATCTGCATGACCGTGACTCACAGAGCTAAGACCTTCTACCTGGCTCAGTGGCTCTGACTGGTTGTTTTTGACCAGGAACTGTGCATTTCTGCTGATGGCAACAGAAGCACTGGGA
Organism: Xiphophorus hellerii; assembly: GCF_003331165.1. NCBI lineage: Eukaryota > Metazoa > Chordata > Actinopteri > Cyprinodontiformes > Poeciliidae > Xiphophorus > Xiphophorus hellerii. Next base: position 16,579,167 of record NC_045673.1, read on the forward strand.
GGAAGTGTAAGAGCTTGAGATTTTATTTATTTATGTTACATAATATTGGTCTCATACTTTCCTGTCATCATAGTAGCAGGAAAGTACTTTAACAAATATGTAAAAGTCCATTTTTTTTAGTTGAAGTTACATACTGCAGCTTTAAGATGCATATTACTGGTTACTGATTATTTAAGAAAGTTGCTATCTAATGTGGCAAATTAGGGGAAAAAATTACATTTACTCCAAGATAAAACTCTGTCTTGATAAAAGCAATGTTTGGAACCTTCAGAGCCTTATAGATGAGAGGTGAAATGTCTTTAGAAACTAAAAATGGAAAGCGGAGTTGCCTTAAACACTTATAATTGACTGTAAAAGACAACAGGCATGTGATGGTAAAGGAAAGCTGCATCCTGGTGGAGACTCTTCACCCAGACTGTAGCCTCCCCCACCCCACATTTAACACTCTTGAGATGGCCTGCTTTACCCTTTCAAAGAAGACCACACATGGCATGTGACACACTCACCAGTCACTGGCCTACTTCTGATTGCTGGAGAATCTGTCTCTGTAATCCTTCTTATTCAAAGGCCTAAAAGCATGTTTACTTTTGGTATTTAATCCATGTGAAGATGTGAAGTTATGCTTCCTGATTTCACAATACTGAGAGCAGTGCGTATTGACTGAGTTTTGAGAATAACGTGCCAGCATACGGCCTACACATTTATCTTCTTTCCTCACCACAGTGAACTCGGTATTTTGACCCGCTGGAAAGCCCAAAGACAGTGTTGCAGAATCAGAAATTCCCCTGGAGAAGCCCTTATTCATAGCTCCCACCGCAGAGAGAAAATTACGATATCCGTCTACACTTAAATTCAATAGTAACAGTTTATAGAAAAAAAACATTTATAATAGATTACATTGGCAGGGGCTATACACGTGTGATCAGTCGCTGCATTCTCTCTAAACTGATTTATTTACTTGTTGGGAAATAACTGAGCAAACATGACAGGTCCATATTAGGAAATTAGTCTCTTGAGCTCTCAAACGGCGCTTCTAGCTCCAACAATTTCAAAACTCACAACGTGCAAACATCCACCGTCGCCACTGCTTACCTTTAGGAGTGACTTTTCCTCTGCTCGTCTGTACCTACAGGAAGAAACTAAATCCTCTATTCTCATTCTCTCCCCTCGCTGTCAAAGGGGAGCCGTCACACAGATGTTGTCGCAGAGATAAAAGCTTCTCCCCCGGCTCTGTGTGCGGACAAGCTTCGCTGAAAATCGATGCAGGTCAAAGGGACCGAGTCACCCTGCTCCCCTGCCAAACTCTGAACAAGCCGCGAGGCGAAGCGCGAGCTGGATGCAGCTGTCTGACAAAACGGCTGAACAGCGACAGCGGCGCGAGGGGCGTGTCTCGCGGACCCGAGAATGGAGCTCTGAGCGTGGGTTTCGTGTTTGCTTTGCAGGAACTGACCCGAGCCGCGGTAGGTTGTGACTTATGCGTTCGACTCAAAAAAGGAGAAAAAGAAAACAAAACAGAAAGAAGTTGAATTGAAATTGCATCAGTTTGCCTATTGTTTGTTTCTTCTCCAACCAATTTAATACGAGTGGCGGTGAAATATTTACATACTTGTTTTTGTGACATTTAAACATGTGCTGTTATGTTGAAATGCATAACTTACAACGTGCAATATGTTCTATGTCTACATATAACATAGAACGTTTTCAATGTTCTATGTTAAACACATATATGTTTTAAATTTTTACTGAAAAATAAATGAAATAATGAATTATCTTCCCTAGAGGAAGTTATTTGTCGCCATCTGCTGGTCAAACAGTAGTGATACATGTTGTGTTGACTTAACATTCACCAAAATTCAGGAATGAGAAATTGTGTTGATGTCAACATAATTTAAACAGTAATTCATTATACAACTGTTCCTTTTCTATTGGATGACCTGGATTCTTTGAATATTTAACAAATAATTTGTACTTGCTTCTTAAATCATCATTTTGCCAGTGCAGACTGGATTTGGGTTTTGGCATTTGTTTTGCAGTGGAAGTGACTTTTCTTTTTTTTTTTTTTTTACAGTGAAAATGCTTTATACTGAAAGGAACATGTTTTGTAAAAAAAAAAAAAGAAAGAAAGAAAGAACCACTTATGTGTTTGTTTTGTTTTCGACAATCCTGAAGCTATAAAAATTGAAATAAATCCATGTGGTAATATACAATTCTGGTGTTAAGAGGGTTTAAATGTGCTATGTTATCATGGCAATATTAAACAATATTCCAATAAGCCAAGAAAATATTTTACATTCATACATATCAATTTTATTTTTAAAAATATGCATTTCTTTAAAAATGTATCTTCTTTATTACAAAATGTTAAACCAATAATGGTATTTTACAAAATGTTCCCTGACCTGGGAAAGCTTTGGGAAGTCTGGCCCTCCGTACTTAGGCCACTAGCTCTGTGACCAACTCCCCAATGGATGGATGGCTGATAAAGTCGTTGGACCTTTGTGACTTACTGTAAAATCAGAATGAAAGTCAAACACAGTGTTGATTAAAAGACAAACCTTTTATGTTTTATCTGGCATTTTCCATCGTAATATTTTATTTTGTTAGCAAAAAGTTCATCCTAAAAAATTGCCACAAACTATGCTGGAGAGGAAACAGCTAATGTGGAAAAATGAACTTTGGTCAGAAGAAAACAGAACAGAACCTTTTGACCTGATGGGAAATCAACACTGCAGATCACCCTAAACACACTACCATGATTACACCGTGAAACATGGTGATGGCAGCATCATGCTGTGGGAATGCTTTTGTGTGGCAGGGTAAAGGACATTGTAGAAGTTGTTTGGAAGTAAAGTCCACTTCCAACAAAACAATGACCAAAAATAGGCATAGAGATATAATGGCGTGGTTTAGATTAAAGTATATTCGTAGGTGTAGTTTGGCCAGTGTGAAAAGTCTGAAGTTTGTTTATTTCGCCCAATCTTTATGTGTGCAAAACTAGTAGGAATATGCCACTCAAAAACTTGCAGCTGGTATGAAAACTGTTTTGACTCAGAGGGAATGTATACAAATGCCCCTTTGCATTATTTAACAAAAAGTAATTTTCTATAAGTAATTCTTTTGATTTGTGAAAATGCTGTCGATGGTGTATGGCAGCATGATAATCATATTTGCAGTTTAATATCTTATATTTACTATTAGTTATATTGTGGATTAAGCCACATTTTGAAAATAATATTTTTTTAAGGGTGTAACCAAGACAATAAATGATTATATTTACTGCATTTATCCAACGTCAGATACTTAACAGCCTGGGGGAACAGAATTAACATTATGTTCTTCAGGCAACCTACACTATCACGTCATTCCAGTTCTTACCTGTTCAAGATGAGCATGCAACGTTTTTTCCATAGGAGTGTAACCGCCAGGGGGCGCTGCTTCCTCCACTCTAAAAGAAGTCATATGTGACGCAACCAAAAGGGGGGAAGGCCTTGTGTACAAGTCTTCGCTCCCATTCATGTAGAGTGCTGAGCTGTAGCAGCCATCGCAGAGTCCAGACGCTCCACATCTTCGTTAAAGCAGAGAGCCTCGCCCTCCCAGACAGAAAGAAAGTGTAGGTGAGATCTTTATTTTGTTTTTAGGAGGACCGCGTGTCTAATGTTGTGGGTTTCTTTGCGTTTTCTCTTTTGTCGTAGTCGAGGTCCAGACGGTTGCTGCAGGTCTTTGAGAAAGGAGAAGCAATAGCTTAGATAAGTGAGAGGAAGCCGTGTGAAAAAAAACATTTCCTTACTCAACCCCACAGTCGGCATAAACGTCAGCTTGTTGTATTTCCTTATTGAGGTTGAATTGGGTTAAAGGTTGTTGCTAAAAGACTGTTTGCGTCGTCATGACCTGAGGGCTTGGGAGCTTGTTTGGCCTGCAGACTCCACAAGACAAAGTTTGCGCTTTTTAGTTGCTGAAATGCACAATTCAGTGCTACGCCTACTGTGACAGACGGCTTAATATTTTATCTTTGAAATTCCTCCACTAAAAAAAAAAAAAAATACATTAGGGAAATGGCTCGACTGTTATTTTATTGTACTTTGTTTTAGGATTCATTTAATAACCTGTATGTAAATATTGTCGCCATTTCTCAGAGCATGAATGTAGGCAAAAGTCCAAGTAGAGGTCATTCACTGGACAAATCACTTGTCAACTTCTTTACAGCACATAATGTATCCTGTTATTAAGTAATGTAATAATGTGAATTTTTTACAATTTTCTTCGCATCTAATTATCGCAGTTTTGCAACTTTTAGAAATGTTAAAATGTGTTAAAATGTCACCTGCCTGTTGAAGGTCAGTAATACCTGTCTGGTCACTGTGCCCTCAAGGTACGAGCATGATCAGATTTCAAACAAAAGTCATTGCTTTCCAACTTAAGGTTTGGGTTAGTATGGAAATTGATATACAAATGACCCTATTTTAAGTGCTTAACTGAAAATAGGCGTGGTTAACTTAAAATAGGTGATAGTGATGGAATACCGGACACGTTACCTATGTATTTTATGGTGAAATTGTTAATAAAAATGTTCCAGCTGATATTAGGTGCTGCAAAAGGGTTTTTAGCAGGTGGATGCTGACGTTTCTAGTAGCATAATTCAAATCGCCTCCACACAGCGTCTGGAAACAGGAGGGTGAACCACATATTTTATCAGCGTTTGCCTGATTGTTTTCGTATCTGCTTTTTCAAACAGAAAGAAAAAAAAAACCGTAATCTGTTTGTTTTTAAACCATAAAGCCAACAGTGCACTCCTGATTGCTGCATCGTCATCACAAATGACCGGGTTTGCTGGTTTACGAGGCGTTTTGCTCACTGTTGGCAGTTTTCTCCCTGTTTCTAAGCGGCGCAGCGCTGCGACCTTTCCCCTAGTTTCTGCAGCACAGGGTGGATCATGTGATGCTTCAGAGTGGCTGGGGGAAGGGACTGGCTGCTCAAACACTGCTGCTCTGTGGATGCTGCTCTGCTGCTTCCGACCACTGCTAGCGTAGACACGACGCGTCCTGATTTCAGAATGCACAAATCAAACCGCGAAATAGCAGCTGTGCAGGGACGTGCAGATGTATTCCTCTCTTCAAACATGGCTGAAACAGGGGAAATATAACTAAAGCGCTAGATTCTGAAATGAGTTTCTCGCCACAGAAGTTGACAAACTTGCAGTATTTAATATTTTTGATGCGCTGACCATGTGATATCTGGTCTTCTGTGAGGTCTGACCAATTTTAGTTCCAAAGGCTATATATAACATGTATGGAGGAAAAAAGGTGCCAGAATACAACAGAGTATTCCCCTGTTGTATATCAAAAATCATGTCTGCAACTATCTGATGTAAATCAAACTAAAAGAGCCAATTCAAGTACATGCTGTTGGTCTATCTATGTATTCATAGGACTGATAGTGTAGTGCAACTTATTGATGATACAATCCAAAATAATTATTAGATAATCTGCAATATAGCAAAATTTTCTGGCTGTGAGCAGTGATTGGCAGGTCAAATAGTGAAAGATCAGGCTTTTTATTTCTATTAGTTAAGGTTAGGGGTGCATAACATCTGGAAAACATTCAGTTGCTGAATATTACAATTATAGATTATATTTAACTCACATTTTCTTTACTTTCTTTTTTACCCACCTCTCTTTGTGAGCTGAAGTGTCTAAAACACTAAACATATACAGTGTGGGCATCAGGTGCATTGAAAGTCTACCCAATAGGCCAAAAATAAAACTTTTTGGGGTTGGTAGGCCTTTTTCAAAAGTGACAAGTGTCCAACAAAGGGCAAAAGAAACATACTGGACAAATGACTGCACAGATATAACAACTAATGTAATGTAATGTAAACAGGATGGTTTACCTAATAATAATTTGTTTGGACTGTGAGAGGAAGCCAGAGTACCTGGGGAAAACTCATGCATGTGGAGAACTGCTGCCAACTGTCCCATCATGCAACATGTCTGGATAGTTTTAGTTTATATATATATTCAGAACTTATGATAAATTTAAATCTGTGAAGATGTTGTCTTCAAAAAAGCAAACACAATCTTTAAAGCACAAGTATTAATTGGCAGTGTGATTATAGTGTTCTTTTCTCATGTAAATTAATCTTTTGAGTTTTAAGATTCCTTTAGTATCTTATTCAGTATTTTTTTTCTTGCAGAGAATCCAATGTGATTGAATTGGGTAATTCCCACTGTTATCACGGAATGTGGACCAGTGACTTTAAAGAACTGTTTCAGAAGCTGATCAATATGAGAGATTGTTCTCTTTTCTTTGGGGCTATTTCCAGCCTCATGCAGATATCGACATATTGAGACTGAATGTGTGCTATGATGCAACAGTTCTGCAAATCACCTAACCATGTTTAACTCTGATCTTGACACTGTGTAATTATTCCACCTACATAGTTATTAAACAGAAATGTTGCAGGAAAAGGAATAGGACTGCATGGCATTATTAAAATGTCAGATATCACATTTAAAATGGTTAAATTCCTCAATCACAATATGAGTTACAATAAAGTGATTAAATTTAAAGATGTTTTTATTCAATCAATAATTTTGTTTTTGTTACTTGAAATGACATAGGCATCAACCGAAAGATAAAACAATGTACAAAAACAATTCATTATTTTCATCTACAGCAATAAATTGCTGTAGGAATTTACAGCAATTTAAAAATATGACTGGAAAATATTTACATTTTGTCAAATTAAAAGGTTAATTTTAATCTGTGAGGGGTATAAATACGTTTGTGCCTAATTGTAAATGGCAACACGGGAAACAATTGCAATTTGCAATGTAAAAAAACTCAGTTGAGCTTTTAAGTGTAATACAGTTGCTAAGTGTATTGGCAAAACATCTAAATATATTTTAAAACCTTTGCTACTGTAAACAAAAGCTAATTGCATTTCACTCTTATAATTAACTAATGTCATTTGCTTTCTTTGTAGTATTGATACTAGGCAAAATGAAGCTGCTGAATGATGATGCACATTGTGACATATTTGTTTTGTTTGTTCTTTCAGTGACTTTACTTTAGAGCAGCCACCATGGCAGAAGCTCATCAGGCGGTGGCCTTTCAGTTCACTGTCAGCCCTGATGGCATCGACCTACATCTGTGCCACGAGGCTCTACGCCAGGTCTACCTCTCTGGCCTCCACTCCTGGAAGAAAAGGTTCGTTCGCTTCAAGGTAAGAGTTGCTGGATATGCTGAAGGGCAATGTCCAGATGGTTATCTGCAAAGAAAAAACAGTATTGACAAAGTAACTTCTTCATCTGGTTGATGTGTCCTGAACTCCCTTTTTCACTGCAGAGCCTGGCTTCAAAGCCGGGCTGAGCATTTTTGCATTAGCACTTCATGCTCTGTCCCACTCTACTCTCGAGCCTGCCAGACAGGTCTGGTTTGGAGTCAGCTGTTGATTGGTGCATTTCGCTGCGGGGCGGGACAGAGCCGAGTCTTCTTCCAGATCTCTGGGTCAGAGGAGCGCTCTTTCTCGATGTCTGTATTTTTAACATGCGACACCAAAAAATCCCATCATAATCTATTTTTACCTGTAAGTTTTTAAACGATAATGATGACATTTTCAATTGCATTTTATTTTTATTTCGGTTGAAATAATATTCAAAAAGCTGTACGGAGGATCCACATCATGTCATCACACATCAAGCAGATAAATGTATGTAGATTTTTTGGCAGTGAGAAAAAAAAGCATACATTGATGTTTGTCCAATGACTGCATACAGACAATAAAATTAAATGATTGCAAAAATTCTGAGGTAAATGTTTCCCTCAGCTTTCTTGCTGACAAGTGCGTACAGAAAGAGCTGGACGCGACAAACAAAAACGAAAATATTCCTCGATCTCTGGGGAAATCGCTTCGGCAGCTTTCGCTGAAATTTGATTGACATGACCATCCCTGGTCACCTTCGAAGCGACACTTTGCTCAATGCAAAACAGCCAGGTCAGGGCTGAAGGGGGGCAGGCTGCAGTGCAAAAAGGCCTCTTTTCCAGTTTCTGAGTTTCTTTGCCTTAGTTTACAGGCAACAGAAACTTTCGACTGTCCACAGCACTATTCTGCCATACTGTAAATCTCTTTACTGTGGTGTTACTGTAAACTGTTACACCAGAAGGTTACCCCTGTCTGACACGAACTGCAAACAGTGACAGTAACCTTCCTGAGTGTTCTTTGTGTCCTCACCTTTGGCCTAGTGGTTTGTTTACACACAGTCACACTGAATCATTCAAAGACTTGCCACCTTTTTTTTTTAATAGGCAATTAGTGTCTTTATCACCACGTGTGTTACAACATTTTACAGATTGTTAATCACATCTTCTGAGTTTATGTTTCATTTTTACAGAATGGGGTGATGACTGGTGTGTACCCGGGCAGCCCGGGTGGGTTCATGGTAGTGGTCGTGTCATACATGTCATACAACAAATACAAACAATTGGATCCTTCTATGGGATTGATTGCCAGACTTGGCCAACACATACCTATCAGGTGAGTATGGTGTTGTTCTCAGTAAATAAACAGAAACAGTAACAACACCAATAAAACAACAGGCCGCTGAAGATTGGCCAAGAACTGTCAGCGATACTTTTTTATCCACAACACTTCTTTATTAGTTTTTCTTCTGCGCCTTCTGTTTGATAACGACGTTAATCCCGTTTAGGGAACACGTTGTGCTCTCTTGAATCCCATAGTACACCCTTTATCAACACAGATGAGTGCTCTCCTCATTCAGGTTTTATTCTATAACATACAGCCAACTTGGGGACGCTAGAAATCCTTTGTAGTTTGGTTTTGTTGCATAATCTAAGAATATGTGATGATGAAAGTCCTGTGTTTTTTAATAACAACTACACAGCGTTTATGATTTAATGAGTTGTGTTGTGTGTCTGCATGTGCACTTGTCGGTTTGAATAATGCAACTGTTATCACTCATAATGCAAGCTGTCTTTGTTGACTTTAGACTAGGCCTTGTCCCACAGCTGCTGTGTGGCTCTTATTCTCCTGTGTTAATTGCGTGCTGCACAACACACTAGACTGGGATTTTTCTAAAAGTTCAGTTCTCCAAGGATCTTAGACACAATATTATGTCATATTTATTTTTGTCATATTTTACTTTCTAATGAACCTTTTTTTTTTATAACATTAAGATGTGCCACTGAAAGCTTTTTATTCTTTTCTTCTCCTCTACCTGCAGCCGATACATGTCCACAGATAGCCAGAGGATACTTGGAGGGGTTCTGGTGGGTACGGGCCTCTGGGTCACCATCATAATGATCATGAGGAATGTTCTGAAGAGCCTGCTGTCATGGCACGGCTGGATGGAGTCACGCCACGGCTCTCTGCCTTTTGGTACTCGTTTGTGGCTGGTGAGATGTTGACGTCCTTTTTCAGCCTTACAAGGATCAGCTTAAGGAAAAAATATGTGAATAATATCTGTCTATAACAAAAGTTACATTTGGTACTTTTTTTTCTTCTATTTTTTCATTAGACTTATTTGTTTTGTATAATTTTATGTAAATGCTCTATATGCTTTCTTTTTTATAAAGGTGGGGGAAAAGTATGCAATTTAATTTGAGTATTTTCCAGGTTTGGATGAATATGGGAGAAAATAAAAGTACTAAAACATTTCTTTATTTCCAGAATTTATTTTGTAACTCATTACATAAAAACTCCATCTATCCCTCCTTCTAAAATATTCGTTCTGTGGTTTTACACATTACATTTTTTTAAAGCCCTGACCAGTGTACAAACATGTCATAAGTTCATAGCAAACACTTGTGCTTGCATTATAAAAAGGATTAATATCTTGGAAAATTTAAGTTTAGGAAAGTACAGAGTTGGTAAATATCAAAGGGTTAGAAATGTAATGTCTGTTAATATTGTTGGTAATTTAAATCTTGTTTGGTCTTATCAAAATTACAAACTAGCTTGTTGTTTTTTAGCCCTTTTTAGCTTAAGGCTTTAAGTACATATTTACATTTTGTATTCTATTCTGCAAAGTACAGATAAAGCAGAACTCTAACTTTGTCCTTATCTTTTCTATGTGTTCAGATATTGGTGAAGGTGTTCTCTGGCAGAAAGCCATTGCTCTACAGTTTCCAGAACTCTCTCCCTCGGCTACCTCTTCCCACTGTCGAGGACACATGCAGAAGGGTAATCTTCCATTCCACTTGCTTTTGAGTTTGTACTTAGTTTGTGCCTATTTATTATATATAGTGCTTTTAGATTTAGAAGGGAGATTATATTTGTGTTTTTGAGGAGTAGTAGAAAAACACACTAATATGTTGAAAATCCTGCACAAAGATTTTTTATTTTTTTATTTTGAGCGACAGCAAAACGAGCTTTCCAGGTTTTGTGGTATTTTTAACCACTCTCTTTCTTAAAATAGCTAATTCCTTTGTATCTCCCCGTGGGACTCTTTCTGTTGACAGTACCTGGAGTCGGTGCGCCCACTGATGGATGACGAGCAGTTTGAAAGGATGAAGGCCTTGTCAAAAGACTTTGAGAAGAATCTGGGACCCAGGGTGCAGTGGTACCTCAAACTCAAGTCCTGGTGGGCATCCAACTATGTAAGCCAGAAGGAATTTTTTCTCCTTTATGCTTTTGTTATAATTTCGCACACTGTCCTTATTATTGAATAAGCTACATCATTAAAACCAGGTTGTCTGATTACCTTACACTATTGCTTTTTATCCTTTCTGCATTTCTTGCACAGGTTAGTGACTGGTGGGAAGAGTATATTTACCTGAGAGGCCGTGGACCCATCATGGTCAACAGCAACTATTATGCCATGGTGAGTCACCTGTCTTCAGGTTGCAAGAAGTGATCTGGTCTTCCTTTTTTTTTCTTTCTTTTTAATAATTTATTAAATTATTTTTGCCTCTTCTTTATTTTCAGAACTTGTTAAACTTTTTTTTCCAAATAAATGAAACACTTATTTCTCAAGGTGAGAGTTTCAAAAGGTTAACTGTCAGATTAACATTTTGAAACAAATCTCACATTTCTCATCGGCTTGTCATGCTTCTAACAGTGAGGCATAAATTACCATGTGTTAGCCCAAAGAAAGCTTCATTATTATAATACACTTTAATTTCTTGATTTTCTTTCATTTCTTGATGAGATGTCAAATATCCAGCAATAATTATGTCACGATCCTGTTGATGGCTACAAAAAAAATCTTGTGAAGGATACGCAACTTGCTTTTTCATTCTGGAAGAAGAACTGTTCACATGCATCATTAAAAGCTCAAATTTATTTTGACATTTATGCCCATCGTGAGTGCATGTAAACTTCTGGCCAAACTCAGTCATTATAGTGAATATTATACTGCCCTTATCTTTTTTGTAAACGTAACCTACTGAAATGCAACTGCTGATTGATTCAGTTAATAAGTTAATCTTTTTTGCAGGACTTTTTGTACGTGTTCCCCACGTCCAGCCAGGCTGCCCGGGCAGGTAATGCTGTTCATTCCATCATGCTCTACAGGAGAAAACTGGACAGAGCTCAGATCAAACCAGTGAGTACAAGAGCCAGTTGGTCTTTTGCCTCAATCAATTCCTTTACTAAGTTGTACTTTGTCTATGCCAATCAAGCTGTAAATGAATAATTAATAACATTATATAGGAATATGTTTGACCATACCTTAGTTTATAAATGTTTAACTTTCTTTAATACATTTTATCTCAGTGGGTTTGTCCTTTACGTTCACTTTAACAACTTATTTTTCACAACCTTTTTCTTTTTCCACTTTTAGGTAAGCTTGTTATCCACAATCCTACTAATTCTGTTAATATTAGGCATGGGCTGGTTTTTAAATCCTTAAAGTGTGAAAACCTGTTGTAAAAATACCAAAATATTTACATGAAAATCTAAAACATATTGCGACAGCTTTCTTTAAAAACAAAAAAGCAATAATAATTTCCACAACTTTAAAATTAAAACTTACAGATTATTATGAGAATAATAACGCAGTGGCCACTTTGTTTTTTCGTCATTCTCATTTAAATAAGCACTTCTCTAACCTTTATTATTCAGCTTTAAAGTCTTTCATCAAAGAGTAGAAAAACAATTAGATTTTTCTGTATTTGTCCTGCTGTTTAAATTTAATTCAGATCTCTGATCAATTGATTAGTTAATATCTGTGAAATGTATTTATTTTAAGCCAGACTTGTGTTAAAAATTGGAACAAAATTTTACTCCTATATATTTTTAAATGTTTACAGTTTGGATTGTAATTATTTTGTGTTTTACTTTTTATGAAGTGGCAATAATATAACTGGCTGGTTAATTGATCCTGTTTTCAACTATTTATCTGTAATGCTATTAGTTTGCCAATAGTAGTTTCAAAATAGTGTCACCTTATTAAAAATATGTTTTAGTTAAATCGATTGTTCATTGATTTAACAAAAAATGTTCAAACTGACAATTTTTTTTATTTTTTGTCAGTAAGGGGCGCAGGGTAGTAGTCTTCTTTCAACCAGCTGACTAGCAGTGCGCAGCAACAGTTGGAGGCAGGGAGTTTGGTCCTACTCTCAGCTTGAAAACGCCGGAGGAAAAGAAAAAAAGTCCAGAAATTCCTCAGGCATCTCATAAATAGAATTTAAAATATATAAATAGAATGACAGAAGACTTTAACGATTTTGAAACTGTAACATTTTCAAACCTTGATATACCTTGATGCTAGTAAGTAGCCCATACCTGATGCATATTAACCCATCTGACTGTCCTACTCTTAACGTTTAAAACCTCTGAGCTTTTTTGCTTTTCCTACTGGAAACACACAGTAGTGATAGCCGGCAATGCTTTGTTGTTTCCAGTTGCTAACACTAACTCACCATCATTGGTTTAATTTTTTGATTATGATCTTTTCAGCATGCCTATTAGAATTTTCATTCTTACCACAAAGTCGAAATGAATAGTTTGTTCTAAAATCAGTTGTTTGAATTTATATACAAACTCAAATGCATGAGCTCGCTATGTTACACGCTCACGTTTGGTTGTTTCTGTTCTACTGTTTTGTTCTTTCGTTTTGACGGACGCTGCGTTAGATATACTTGCTGGCCAACAAGGTACCTCTGTGTTCTGCTCAGTGGGAGCGAATGTTTAACACCTCCCGCATCCCTGGTGTGGAGACAGGTAAGAGGAGGGCACAGCCGCCTTGCCCTCAGATCCTCAGCCATGTGACCCTACAGCCCTTGGAAACAGTGACTCTATCACTCATTCCCATCAGCACAACCCTGAAACAGTCCCATAGATCTCATAGTACTATTTCAATTAGTTTTTAATTGTCAAAAGTCTATTTAATTGTAAATAAAACCTTCTCGTTGCATCAGGGTTTTGATGGTGGCACTGAGATGGCAGCCAACTGGTTTCTGGTCCTTGCCTCTTTTCCTCTGAGGTTCTCCTTCCTAAATCCATTTTAATTCCTACTCCACTACATCCATGCTCTCCTCCATTTAGTCGTCTGTCTGCCGCTTCGTCTCTGGGGTTTTTAGTGATTTACTTTTATCATCTCTGTGTTTTTTTTTTTTTTTTTTTCACTCTCCCCTTTTGCTTTTCAGCTCATGCTCCTACAAACTATTCCCATGTGCTCAGCCCAATTCGAGCGTATGTTCAACACGACTCGTGTCCCAGGTGTAGAGACAGGTAGAGTCTTTAGCAGTGTCACCTCCTCCACTCTTCTCCTGCTGTCCTTCACAACAGGGCGTTTCTGTGTTTGAATTGGAAATAATCAAACTTCCATGTATTAATAATGCATGCGTGCATAAAAATGCACATTCAAGTTTTAATTTGCATGAGACTCGAAGCCAGTTTCTCTGTTTTGAAAAAAAAAAATCATTGTATTCAGGTGTTCCAATCAGGTCCCAGTCAAACCTAGACGTGTAGACGTGAAAGAATAGGTTGCTCCCAGAAACAGCTGCCGAGGCCATAGTGAACTGAGGTAGCCAACTTTCTGCAGAGTCAAATCTGATTTAGTCTTCAGATTAGCTCAACAACAGCATGGAGTGGACTTTGATGGCCAATCTATTTGCATTCAAAGCTTATATCACTGACTACAATGCAAATTGTTGGACTTCACTCTAACGTGTTCAACTTTATATGTCTCAGAAATGTCTGAATCACATGATATTTCTGATATCACACTGCCCCATTTCAGAAGGTTAATGTGAATAACAAAAATCAGGACTACCGCCAAAGTGTAGTGGCGGTAGTCACTTATCTTAAAGATTAGTTAGGGTATAAGTAGATATTTCAACATGTATGTAAAAAAAACAAACAAAAAAAAAAGGAAACATTCACCGATGTTATTGCACATTGCATGATATCCTAATGCCACCATACTTAGGTTTATTTCTTGTGGTTTCCTCCTGGGTTTAAATACCATCTGTTTATATTCTTGTCTGCTACATAAGCAATGCTTGTTTGAACACTTAGTATCACCAGAAAATCATCATTGAACTCAAAACTCAAAAGTAATTCTCTAGTTGTGTTTGTCTAGTTATGCCCTGTGCTGCTCAAACAAGCATTGCTGTAGTTCAATGTATTCCAGTCCAGCCCTTTCCCTAAATGGCTTTCCCGTTTCATTTTACTTCCTTCACATCCCTTTTCAAGTTACTTTAGTTTTGTAATTAGATGTTTGTTAACCACAAACTGCACTTCTCCTGTAAATTTCACTCATTAAATGTTTATTTAATTAAAATTAAACTGTTTATGTCACATTGTTTTATTCATCAGTGTTGAATGGATTACTAACACAGTTAGTGTTTTTAGAAATGGAACAATGTGACATTCATAATCTGTACCCTCAGTGTCTTAAAAAAGCACAAAGACAAAAGTTTCTAAAATTCAAACATTATTAACTTCAAAATGTAGTGATTGGAAACATAGCGATAAGCATGAACTTAAAAAAATACAGTTTGACTGTCACCAAAACACATCTTTTCTCCAAACATGGTTCCAATTGTATTTGCATCTGTCTCTTCTTTTCCCCTCCCATGGGTACCTGTATCAGATACACTCCAGCACATGAACGAGAGCAAACACATTGCTGTGTACCATAAGGGCCGTTTCTTCAAAGTGTGGATGTTTTACGATGGACGGCTGCTGTTGCCACGGGAGATCGAGCAGCAGATGGAGAGGATCTTGGCAGATAAGTCTGAGCCGATGCCAGGAGAGGAGAAACTAGCTGCACTTACTGCAGGAGAAAGGTAGGTGGAGCAAGAGATGAAGAGACTGCAAGTTGGGGAAACATCCACAGCAATGTCTATTGACTACAATGGCTACAAAAAGAGCATTCAAAGATTTTCTTTCAGTTTAGAGCATAAGGTTTTTTTTTGCAGGATCATAAAGTTTTCAGGTTATTCATTTTAACACTAGGCTTCAAAAAGTCTTAAATATATCAAAGGATTTCTGTTCTGGATTCTAGATTTAAGTTAACTATCTTGGATTTGAACATTTGTTCATAATATTTTTCTTCAGTTACCAGGTTTTGATTATTTTGTTTTGTTTTTAGCTATGTGTTTACTGCCTTTCTTCATTCTGGGTTATTGTAGTTCCTCCTGAGGAATTCAGATGTTATGCTGAAGGAAAGCTACAATGATGCATAATTCAGAGCAGCTACCAGCACTGCCCAGAAGGAATTTCAAAACATTCAGCATTCGCCTCTGAAACTGGATTATTATAGATTTTTCAGGCCAGTCATGATCTAACAAAAGAAAGGGAGGGGTAGCACCTCTTTCTACAAAAATGAAACATCTTTGTAGAGAAACTGTGTGGCTCCTGTCAATTTATGCAGAGACCTAATTTATTTTTTGTTAGTAAATGCAAGACCTTGTTTCCAGCCTTCCTGCTCTCTGCATTTAATACAGCATCAACACTTCCTTTTTCTGCTCTTTTATTTCTTTAGGACCCCATGGGCAAAGGCCCGAGAGCAGTTCTTCAAAAGCGGTAAAAACAAGCAGTCCCTGGATGCCATCGAGAAGGCGGCCTTCTTTGTAAGCCTTGATGACACCGAGCAGCGTTACGATCTAAACAACCAAGTCAAGTCTCTGGACAGTTACGCCAAGTCCCTGCTCCATGGAAAGTGCTATGACAGGTGAAGAATAACAAATAAAGATATGTTATTGTATCATGAACCATATTCAAAATGCTTATTAGTGGGCCTTGAATGTTGATTGGTTATATTTTTCTTTCAGGTGGTTTGATAAGTCCTTCAATCTGATTGTCTACAAAAACGGCACCATGGGACTGAACTGCAGAGCACTCCTGGGCTGATGCTCCAATCGTTGGTCATCTGTGGGAGGTTCGACACATGCTTTCTATGTTTTTATTGTTTAAATCTGTGCCTTTAAAACAGCTTTCCTTCTTAGAACCTTTTTTACATTATAAACTCGAACCTCTATCTATATTGTTGCTAAGCTAATGGCATGTATGATGGAAAACTAACTCTTCCTTGTCCAGAGTTGATGGATGGAGCTTTACAGATGTACACCACACTTCTGGCTTTTTATGTGCCAAAGATTATGAAAACACTATTTTGGTCTATCGCATAAACCATGCGATGTTACATTACATTCAATGTAATGTAACACATTACATTGAATTTTGTGATCATCAGGTGATAAAAATGTGAAAATGTTCACATGCTAGGAACATTTTTCAAACCACTACAACAAGAAAACACATTCAGTAACTATTGATCATTAATACACAAAAAATAAACGAATGTGGAAAAAAAAAATGCTAAAACGTATAACGTAGTCTTTGCATCTTTTCTTTTAAACCAGCATGTTCTGTCCATGGATCCTAAGCTGGGCTATACTGAGGATGGTCACTGCCAAGGGAACCCTCACCCAAACCTTCCTGGTCCCCAGAGGCTGCAATGGGACATCTCCACAGAGGTAACATTGGAATACTTTACTTTTCCTGAGTAAAACAGTGCATATGTTTTATTTACGTTCACTATTGGCTCATATTTTACAAACCAAACACCCGACTTTGTCCGATCTCATAGTGTCAGGAGACCATCGAGAGCTCACTGACAGTAGCCAGGGCTCTGGCAGATGATGTGGACTGCCACATAATCCCTTTCGATGACTTTGGAAAGGGGCTGATTAAGAAGTGCCGCACCAGTCCAGACTGCCTTCATCCAGATTGCCTTGCAGCTGGCCCATTACAGAGTAAGTCCCAGTTGTATTTTCAGTTTCACTTTCCATGTACCAATTTACTGTACCAAAACACAAAACTCACCAGGGTGTGAAGCCAGTGTGTTTGGCAATTGATGCAATTTCAAATTATCAACGCTAGAGGGTGGTAACAACCAGGCCAAGACCCAAAGCAAATATTAAACCATTGCATGTTACTTGGATGTGCACTTTATGTATAAAAGAAAGCTTCTTAATGTTGTGGTTCAGTTATATTTTTTTGTGGTATCACTGTTGAAATTGACACTAGATAATGTTCTTTCTCAATAGGACAAAGGGAAGTTCTGCCTGACATATGAAGCCTCCATGACACGGCTCTTCCGTGAGGGTCGAACAGAAACCGTGCGTTCCTGCACCATAGAGACCTGTGACTTTGTTCGTTCCATGATCAGACAGGAGACAGTGAGTTTTACTGAACCCCTTAAACTTTTTTGCAGTGCTACAGAGGGAGAATTGTTACAATAAGAAAATCATCAGCTCATTGTGGTTTTCTTCTTAACTCCTGACTGTGCAGAGAGAAGAGCGCCTCAAGTTACTTAAAGTGGCAGCAGAGAAACACCAAAACATGTACCGCTTGGCAATGACAGGGCAGGGCATCGATCGGCACCTTTTCTGTCTCTATGTGGTTTCTAAATACCTTGGAGAGGAATCACCCTTCCTCAAGAAGGTCTGAGCTATGTCTAAATATTTTTTCTGTACGTTACTTGTAAAAAAATTGTTTTTTTCTTTACACTGGAGAACAATGTGTGTTTTTTCTGAACATGGGAATAAGTTGAATAACTTCATGTGCAGGTCTTGTCTGAGCCATGGAGGTTGTCCACCAGTCAGACCCCTCTACAGCAGGTTGAGTTGTTTGATCTGGCCAGACATCCAGAGTTGGTGTCCTCTGGAGGCGGATTCGGTCCAGTAAGTCCAATTTTCATCTGTCTGGAAAGTCACATTTAAAGTTTGAGGGAATGGTGGACTGTCGATCTAATGAGGCCAATTCTGTACTTTACAGTATCTTTAAAATGTTTCCATTCTCCTTAAAGGGGACATATCATGCAAAATCCTTTAACCATTAAATAATTTTTTTGTGTACTTTGAGTGTCTATGTGTGCAAAAAATTTAAATTTATTTTCTCCCAGTGCTGTAAGATAGCTCTGTATTCCGTTTGGGTCACATTTCTCTGCCTGTTCATTTTTCTCTATTCCCTATTACGCTTTCTTGTCTATTATGTCAGTGCATTTACTGTGGAACTGCTAAACAAAGTCATGGATTGCTGGCTAATTAGTTTTGTGAATCTGCCATTTTATTTTTTCTTGCAGTGATTTTGTAGTCGAAGTTCAGATATGTTGAAGTTGCAAGTAGACAAGTAAAAATGTTTGGTTTGGTTGAGTGGGGCGGATTGGAATGCTCTGCGACCTGGAGGGGTCAGTCGGGTGTCCATGCTTGTTATGTGGACTTTTGCAAGTTTTGAGGAGGGCCACTTGTGGCTTTCTCTGGATTTTTTCTCACATGTGGCAACTAATAGATGGATCTCTGTAGTTTCTCCATAGTTTCCATTGCTCTCCTTGCCTCAGTTTAGGTGAATGGCCTTATCTTCGCAGGCTTGGAGCTCTTCCGTGCGCTTTTAAATTTCTAATTATTGATAGAAAAACAAAGAGTTAGGTGTTGTTTGCATCCTTTGCCAGTTAGAATCTCCCAATGAAATTTGAGATAAAATATCAGATTTCATTTTCATTAGGTGGCTGATGATGGGTATGGTGTCTCCTACATCATCCTCGGTGAAGAGCTCATCAACTTTCACATCTCCAGCAAATACTCAAGTCCAGAAACTGTGAGTTTCCTAGTTTTAAGGCATATCGTGTGCTCTTCTTTCAGGTATTTTGTCTTTCTAATGTTTTTTCTCTCTCCTTTTGGTGTTTCAGGATTCACGTCGTTTTGGTGACAACATCAAACAGTCCATGCTGGACATACTGGATCTCTTCCAGCTAGGGAAGACGGTGCCCAAGTGATGATTTTCACCATGTTTTTTTTTTTTTCAGGTTTTCTGATTTATCAAATCTTCCTGTAGATTGTACAGAATCACTTTGTGGAATTGGGATTTCTATGTTAATTAATGTTACATAAATAAGGAAGGCATTAAAATGAGTCACTGTCAATATGTTGTGTAGAGATTTGCGTGTACAGATTGGTTTAGGCGAGCCTCCAGCACAGGTGGTGTGCAGATCAAAGTATGTACTTGCGAAACTGAACTTTAGCGGTGCCTTAGTGACCCACTAATGTAAAAGAAAAAAGGGGCGGACATTCTAGTTTGGGAACAAATCTGTGCTCTAACACTGAATAATATTCTGGTTGAAGATTTGTTCAGTAGCATCATCCAATTTTTAATGATGTTTTAAGTTGTAAGATGGTGCACTACTTTTATTAGTTTCCACCCTGTGCATGTGGGGATCATCTGCTTCCTGCTGTTGCAGCTCTTGACTCACCATTACTGACTCAAACGGCAAACGTGATGTTAAATATCAGCTCGTTTTTAGGTTACACAGTGTCCACCTATTTCACTTGGTCCAGCAGGTTAGATGAAAGTAGATTCTCCTGGTGGTGAAATTGTATATCTGTAATCACAAGAATCATAGATGGGAAGCTTTGATCTGATGTGTAACTCTGTGTCAGTGTGATTCTGAACAAAACGCAAGACAGGAAACGGGTGCCACTGTCTATTCTCCATGGCCTTTCTGTACAGTCTGTTCAGTTTTAGCTGCTATGATTTTTATGAGGTTGCCATGAAAGCTGTTCTGATGTGTGCGTTTCATTTTCATACTCAGGTTTTGCTAAGCTACCCTGTTATCATAAGGTGCTTTCGGCAGCGCTCATTCTGGTTTCTGCGGATGATGATCCTGTTAAGTTTGTCGTTGGTATAAAGTAAAGTTTGTTTGAGAGTGAGAACTGGAATAACATAAGAGGGGAGGAAACTCGACACCATATGCTTAACTGTAACTTTTTATTCTGATTATTTAAGAAAATAATCTTTGAGATGATTTGTGAACTTTCATGGGCGATGTGTTGATGTGTTGGTTGGTGGTAGTTGTACGGCTGTTGTTGCCTCGTCGAAGTGTTTCAGAACCATAGCAGCTTGTTGGTCTCCAGGACTGTAGGAAAACTGAAGTTTCTCTCGAATAAACTCTCAAAAATGTTAGATTAAAGTTGGGGTTTTTATTTATATGTTGTCAATCCATTATGGTTTTTAATTTGTTTTTGTTTTGTTTAAACCTTCCTATTTCACACAAACAGTGCATATTTACCAGCTGAATGTGGTGAATGATGAGCACTAAGTTAAAGCTTGTTTTGATCTATGAAGATAAGTCATTTTTTGAACATGACATTTTTGTTATCGTACTTTGCCAGTCTGTCGTAGTTTGACTTTTTATCTCAGTAGATCTCATGTTTACACTGCTGCATGTTATTTGAAGATGAAGCTGTACATGTTTGCCTTTTAATTTAAAGTTGTGTAAAAAGACAAGCAGCTGATATACCAAACAAAGTTTTAACAATAAAGTGAATGTCAGATAGCTGTATTGGTCTCATTTAGACTCTTATTTCCAGTGTGATTAACCTCATTTTTAAATGGACTTTATACTGAAAACCAGTAGTTGACATTTAGCTCAGCTATTGTAATTACAAACATTGTTTTAATCACTTAATCGACTTCAGGATCAATTTTATTTGATTACTTTTGAAGTAAATTTCTATTCTGCTCATTGTATTGTGTAGGTAAGTTTGCTCTCACCAACTTTGGTTCCCCAGAGAACATTATTAATTAAGTACTATTTGGGGAACGTGGCAAATTGGCCAGATGCTCTTTGCATCTCAAAATAAGTTCTGATTGATTTAATTGGTCTCTGTAGAGTTTGATTACTCTGTGTTTTACTCACAGTAGACAGAGTTCAGAAAAACCTTCAATTGGAGGAACAGATTAGTTCTCACCTGAACGTCGGGTTAGACTTGTCAGAGTGGGACCAATTCACTCTGACAAGAGTAAATTGGTCAATATCACAAACATTTTTGTGATATTGAAACAATTGGATTTGAATAAAATCTTAATTCATTCAAAATATTTGGGAGGCTTGTATATAACATCAAACAGACTAAAAGGTTAATTAAGACCATGCTTCTCAAAAATGTTCCATATGTGAAAGAAGTAATACAGTACTTCAGACTTGTTCAGTTTTGCTCAGAGTAAATATTTAAGGGGAAAAGTTTCAGTAGTAATGATGTTGCATCATGTGATCTGTACTGTCTTTGCAATTTTTTTTTTAATTGCAAAAAGGTGTTTTAGATTGAAGATTGCTGCAAACAGACCAAAGAGACTAGGTGTATAAAGGGGGGAACTCAGATACAGTATTTGGCTGCCGTCAGTAGTGGCGCCAGTAGGGCACTAGAGGGAACTATAGCTTCCCCTTGATAAGTCAGCATCTTCATAGCGCCTTCAAGAAAATATTTGTGGTCTGTGTGGTCCCTGGCAAAAACACAAAAATTAAAATTGTTAAATTCTGTTGTATTTGTCCAACTCATAGCGATAATTCCTCTGTTTATGTGAGATACAAACTAAAGTCGCAATGTATTTAACCATTTACACAGACAATTTCTATAGGTGCTGGGTGGCTCAGTTCATAGAGCACCCTCCCAATCTGCATTCTCAATGTGGGTATCCAGGGTTGGATTCTTTGCTATTTCCTGACAATTTACCGTTCAATAAAGGCCACCAGTGTCATAATATATTGCTGTATAAAAATGTGATCTTTCCATTCTCTTTAATCTCTATTTAAAGGGAAACTGGCTGGGGGCCTTACACTGACAAGTAGACAGGTGGCTTGGCTCATGTGGTTGTCGCCCAGGAACCAGTTCTGGCTCTAGGGTTATTAATAATTTATTTGTCTGAGCTCTAACAATATGTATTCAGATTAAATTTATAAAAAGGCTTTTTACAAGTGAAAATTGAGCAGAAAGAAACTGATCACATGTGAGATTTTCTATTTTACTTCCAACATACCTTGACAATGACACCTTCTTCCTCTTACTGTCGCCCCTCCCTCAGCTTCCGATGTGAGGCTGACATTTCCACCATGCATGCCTAAGGTCTTCCCAGGAGCTTACTGTGGGAATACACAAGGTCAAATCAGGAATAAAGGGTTATAACTCATCTTTCTTAGTTTATTGTGCTTCATGATTTTAACAAGATCTTGTAGTGTACATGTTTCAAGCAGATTAAGAAGTAATCTAGGAAAAGGTGGCAAACAGCTCTTTCTGAGAATAAAATTCAAAACATGAGTAAACAAACCCACAAAGAATTGATGGCTGATTGTGCACAAGCTTTTAAACCAAATCGTACATCTAATTGGCAAACTGGAAAAGCCATTTGTTCATGAGCAGACACTGAAACCTAAAACCTTGACTTGCACTTTCTAAAAGTAGACTTTGGAGAGATCCACGGCCTCTGCTTGTCACCAGTTTAATTCATGTGCCTCCTGCTCCACAACACACTCAAAGAAAAGTGTGGAGCCAGTGTGGCCCTATCTTGTTTTATGAGCTTTTCATGCACGCACCCAACGACTTTATTCCATTTTGTCACTCATAGTTGTTAACAGAAGAACAACATTGTTCAAATTGTTGCTACTGTATGTAGTTTATATGTGCCATTCTTGATTTGTTTCTTTGGCAGGACAGCTTGTTTTTCTCGGTCCGTTGGAGAGGTTACGTAATTCTCTCTTATTCTCAAAACTAATTGGGTTGAATGTTAGATGTTTGTTCAGTGAATATGCAGAACTTCGGTGTTCTGCAGCCAGCAGTCTACGGGTGGGCGCCTTGAACCACAGCTTTTCTCGAAAGAGATCGACTATTGTGGTGGGGATTAACTTTAAATTTTTCTTAAACTCTAGACAGAAGAATCAGTAATGAACACATTCCTTTTATTTCCATGAATAGCGCCAAAGAAAACTAAAGTTATGATGATTTATAAAAAGAAACTGCAAAATGAATGAAAATGAGAAAAACAAGATTGAGCGAACTTTGAAATAAGTTCGCTCAAGTCTCTCACACTGTGACTCCAGCACCTCACAAACCGCAGACCCACACCAACATATCAGGAGAACCTTATCCGACTGAGAACTGCACCAATTTTAAGAAGAGCCACATGAGTCTGTGATGAAGTAAAGGGTGTAAGCGGAGAGGGGGAGCTCGGTGGCGTGGAGGAACCCTGCAAGTCTGCCACCAGCTGCACCTGTCTAAGAAGCAGGGATTCACTAGGGCCTCAACAGGGAGCTTGGCCAAGCGGCTGTGGGAGAGAGGAAGGTAAAGAGGGGAAGCTGAGAGACGGCAAGGCTGAATATAAACCCACTGAGGATCTCTCCCACAGCCTCCACCAGACCTATAAATAACCTTCAGTAGATTCAAGTGGAATTAAGAGTGGAAATCCGTCTCTTGTGGAGTGCTGAACTGAAAAGAGAAATTAGGTTCAGTACCTTGCTGCTCCTCCTCTGTCTTATAAACACATGGACTTGGCTAATGAAACAAATAATTTTTTTTCTGACATGTTCTCACATTCTCATCCTAGTTGATTGATCATAGATACACGTAAAACATAAAATTCATGTCTCTTCTGACAAAAAAATATAACATTTATTAATGGTAGTTTGAAAATTGTAGTCATTGCCAGATACCTTTCCAATTTACACCTGGAAAGGTATCTAGTTGCTGTGGGGTTGCAACCAGGGCCGTTGCTTGTCACGTGGTGCTTACTCAGAAACAGGAATGACCAAAAACTAAGTATTTTTCAGTGCATGCTGCCACTGCCATGTTCCAACTTGGGGAGAGAGTATTTGGGGTAATGTGTAGTTTTACACACATTGTATTTTGCAAAGAGTTGGCCAATTTTATGGCCAACATTTTGGTCTCATCTGAGCAAAGCATCTTTTTCATCAAGGTTATTTTGTCCCCTGTATTGTTTTATGGCTAATTGCAAACAGGCAATTAGCAATATCAATAGATTGAGTCTTCAAACAAAGCGGCATTCAAAAAAATACTTGAGAATAAAAAGGTGCATAATGCCATAAAGACAATTTGGACACAGTTGGAATCTGCCATTCCTGCAAAGAAAAAGCTTGAGAATGCGAAAAGGAAGAAATGGCAAAAATGACCAAAGGACAAAAAGAGGTTTTGCTGCTAACAGAAATTTCTAGAAATATTTGTTGTGGAAGGTTCTGGAACCAAAATTTTTCCATTTCGTTTTGATAATATTTCTGCCATGTGAAAGTCATTCTATCTGTTGTTGTTTAATAAATGCTGCCAGTGCTGCCCCTCTGTGTCAGGAAACAAACATGAACTTAAAAAATTGGAGGACCTGAAATAAGAAAATGTAAACTTTATTGCATCATTCTACAATCCCAATTTACAGAAAAGAGAAAAGATAAACACATGTAATGGCACAGTTGCTAATACAGCAATAGTCCAGAAACACGTCTTAGTGTGAATTTTAAGTTTAGCACATTAATAAGGCATCTGGTTCGCTCCATCCGTACATTAAAGGACTGACACGCAAAAGCTCTTCCTGCAACATGTTTAAAAAGAGCAAAAACATTCTTTTAAGATTTCTCATCAGAACTAGAACTTCTCACCAGAAAGGCTTTGGAAAATCCTTGTGTGCACATTGTACATTCTGCTCTGTGACAGATTAAGACATCAGTGTGATCACAATATGCTAAGCCGCTATAAGACATTTGGTGAACTGATAAGATTCATTAGACCTGAGTGTATTAGCTGATTAGTACTGATATCTGCTCAGCTAATTTATATGGAGACACAAAGCCTGTAATATCACTGCTGGCCAGTTAAGATAGTTTTGCAAAGAGCAAATCAGTTAAGAAAAACTTTTCTAAACATCTACAACAACCATATAAAAATACAAAGTGATTAATTATTGAGTAAAAAATCTTTTCTTTTATCTGGGCAGATTTTGAATTTAAACACAAATCTTATAAGAGCATTGGTTCAGAATATTAATAAGCTATTAAACCGAAGAGGATGACATTGAATGAGGCCGTCTAAAGACACAGAGCCAACGAAGCCAACTAAGACACAGAGACTGTATTTGTGACAAGAATCCTATCAGAAAATTTCCAACGTTTTACCAATAAATGCTTAGTTCTTGCACTAACAAAGCATTCTAAATTCATTACCAGCTCTAATCAATTGTAAAAAAAAACCCCCAAAAAAACAATCAGATCTAAATGCAGAAATATGCACAGTTATAAAAAAACAGTGGCTTGGCCTCAAGTTCATGTGAATACAGTACTAAGAATGTCCAACAGAGCTGTACTAAATTAGTTAAACTAATCACTGAAAACATGCTAGTTGGTGATGAACTGTTGTAACAGCTTCACAAAGCAGTGAGCATCCAAAATCTGAGGTACATTCATAAAGCATCTGCCTCTCAGCTCTTTTGGTTCAAGTAAAAGCCTTTTTTCCAATGACTGAGCAAGTCCTTCAATACCACAGTGCTAATATCCCAATTTGTGACTTTTGGTGTGTGACCCAGTTTTCTTCTACTAAGCAGTTCCCTCAAAAATAGCTGTTTCAAAAGTCTTCCTCTATTTTTCCATTTCTTCATTTGGTCTTCTGGAGAGATTCTTTTAAGCCAACAATGCTTTGTTCCTCTTTATGAAGAGAACCAGCAGCAACAACAACAACAACAACAACAACAAAAATTAAAGACTGTTGAAAGGCAGTATGTAAACACACAGATCTTTCAGGAACTATACACAAGAAAGATGATTGAATAAAAAATAAAAGCCCAGAAAATCAGCCGGGAGGTAACACTGATTAACTTAAAAAAGGAAGAAAACATATCACAAAGAGAAAAGGGTAACAATTTCAAACTTTAAAGTGCAAGTATAAAAAAAAAGTCTTTCTACATGTCATCTCAAGTCAGACGTTGAGACAGTGTCAATGGTCTTTAGTGGAAAAGTGCAAGTTGAGATCAGAACACTTTCAGAAAAATATTTTTTTAAGAATTTGATTCAAAACAGTAACAGTTGGGCGACTAAAGAGATTAGTCAGGACTCAGCTTCTCCGTAAGAAAACAGCCACCTCCTCCAGAGGAACAGGGTAATCCTCCAGAAACGTCCCGCCATCAAACACCTGCTCACTCTGGCTGTCTTGCCACTGGAAGCCCCCATCTGGTAAATAAATATCCCTCTGGACTGCTCCCTTCTCCACTATTGGTGCCACCAGGACCTGAAAGCACAAGAGTTCAAACGTGTTCATTTTACTAAAACTGATCTAGTGGCCAATTGGAAGTTGGATGGGGAACAGAGGCTGAAAACGTAAGGTAGATCCTCTCCCATCAGAGAGGGATCAGGTCACTAGTCACCTCGTCTCCAATTAAAAACTGGTCATCGGTGGTGAAAGTCATGGGGTCACTGGGACTGAGCCACCACAAAGGACGGTAGATGGGGTTTCCGGTCAACTGCCACTCCTCTGCATACTTCTGTAGTAGTGGAACCACATCCGTCTGGTGCTTTGTGATATAAATCCGGGTCAGATTCAACACCTGGAGGGTTGACACAGATCATAAAGTTAATGCGTATGGGCTTGTTCTCTGACGCAACACCACACAGTGTAACTACCAGTCGGGTCAAGCAATGTAGTCTCTCTCTTTTACTTCTACGACTTCTTTTTTTGATTCACTGTCAAATGGTAAACCAAAGTAATGGCGCATTACTCCCCCCAGTTGGTGTTGATCTGCATGTAAACTCTATATAATCTCTGAACAGGCCAACTATTATTTGGCTGCTCTACAAATCTGGTTTATATGGCGAAACCACTGTTGAAAAATAAAACTTAAGAAGTTATATGGAAGAAGGTGCTCTGCTGAGATAAGACTAAAGCTGACATTTTAG
Source organism: Xiphophorus hellerii (assembly GCF_003331165.1). Taxonomy (NCBI): domain Eukaryota; kingdom Metazoa; phylum Chordata; class Actinopteri; order Cyprinodontiformes; family Poeciliidae; genus Xiphophorus; species Xiphophorus hellerii. The sequence goes on from NC_045673.1 coordinate 16,606,352, forward strand.
GCCAACAGATATGCAAACATGTTGTGAAAAACTATCATCTTAAGCACATCATTCCAATGGGAAGACACGGTAGTGGCAGCAACATGTTTTGTGGATGCTTTTTTTTCCAGCATGTATAAGGAAGCTGGTCAAAGTTGAAGGTTCATCTTCCAGCAAAGCATACTGAACATACAGCAGGAGCCGCAATGCAATAGTGCAGATCAAAGCATTATTCCTCTACTTGGATGACCTAGTCACATCCAGACCCAAGACTAACTGAGAATTACATCCACTTGCCAGTTGTGCACTACTTTGTGATGATCTATAATCATACCAATAAGATGCATTAAAGCCTGTGACTGCACTGTGAAAACTGTGAAATAATTTAAGGGGTTTAAATTCTTTATCAGCGTCCTGTGTTTAATAAAACAGTGCCTGCCAGTGCAGAGTGCTTCATTTTTCCTTACAGTGGCTCTACTGTCCAAGCACAGCTCTGGACTGCGTTTAGCCAAACGAATGTAGCATTCCTAAAAAGGTCACATCCTCCTCAGTGTCCCGTGACAAAAACCTAATTTGACCACATCTATTAAAAAGAAAATGTATTTTCATGAGCTGGGGATTGGGAACATTTGGAATGAGCTTGAACTGCTGCCCAGGTTTGAGTGAATCTTGCTCTAATTGAGAATCCAGGCGTGTGTGTGGCTTTGAGGTTTTCGCTGCTATTTGACTCCGCTGCAGTTGTTGCTGTGACCTGTCTGTGACTGCATAAAGTCTCACAGATTCTGAAAACAAGGTGCACCAAAGTGCAGTAAAAAATGCCATATTAAAGTTATTTCAGCAGACTGTTTTACAGTAAACGTCACCTTGGTCTTGCGTCATTCAACTTTACAAGTTGAATGCTGCACTACATACCAAAGTGGAAAACTTGCTGTTGTCTAATGTCTAGCAGAACTGTCCAAAAGCTCTATTTTTACCTTTGTCACGCAATACAAATTGCTACCAGTACGCTTCCCTGCTTCCGTCCTAATTGCTATTGGTACGGAAAAAGCAATTCATCATTTTAACTCTGTCACAGTTGTCTATCATTAATGGAAACCTTCATTGCGACAGTAAAATATTTTTGCCAGAATTTGCCTTGGAATCATTATTCCAGCTGAGGTGACTCTAGAGAGTGAGAGTGAGCCATAAATCCAGAACAGGGATAGTAATTCAGAACAGATGGACTCTCAACCACAGGTGACTGAGATGACGAAAGACTGGAAGGACAGGAGGGGTGAAACAGCTGTCATCCTCTAGAAATAAATACAAAAAATATTTTCAGAAATCTGAGCTCTTGCAAGTTGTTAGGAAAAGCATCATGATCCATCACTGGAGATTGGTCATCCTGTGTTCCTGCTGAGCTTGGTGAATTGCTAATTTCTTCTTTCCTGTGTAGAAAAATTTTACAGTGCTACAAAAGCATCAATGAGAACAACTGCCAGTATGCTACTTCTTTTCTTTAAAAGTAGCTGCTTCTGCCGCTTAATCTTTTTAAGACTTTAAATAAGCAGACATTCCACCTCTCTTTACACTTAATTTTATTCATTTTGAAGAAAATTGCTATCAAAATGTGAAACTTTAATTTTCTCACCTTAAAAAGAGGTGCAGCTCAGTAAACTGGAATATCTTTGAATTTTTTCATTCCAGTATTTCAAATCAGGGGAAGCCTATATATAATACAGATTCATTTTGTACAACCTGTGCAGTGAGGATTTATTTCTATTTTTTATGACCATGGATTACAGCCAAAGAACCCCCAAGATTCATTTTCTCAAAAAAATTAGAATATTACCAATTAAAATGAATTAAAGGATTTAAAAAAACTCCAGAATTGTCAGATTACTACAAGGTACAGTATGTCTGCAGAAACTTCACAGTGGACTTTATCACTGTGGTCCAAGTTTGGCCCTTTTTCTCCTTAGCCCAGGTAAGACACCACCAAGTAGTCTCCAGGTAGAAATGTTTTAGCAGAGGAAATGCAGCGGCTGTCATCTATGTCCTCTGCTTCTGCCAAACTGTTGGAGTATTTTACGTCACAATACTCACAAAGCAGTCGATGGGCAACTTTTCTACCATGTCTTCCTTCCGCTCAACTTTCCATTATTCTACAGCCAAGATTGTGGAGAGTATAAGTGACTGCCGCACAGCTCGCAAGCCAGCAGTTTTACCCAGAATCATTTGGGCCACAAAGTAACATTTTTGACAAAAAAAACAAAACACTTTTATTGTGATTATATATTTGAGAAGATACATTTTGGCATTTTCATTAGTTATAAGACATAAACACGTGAAATGTAATTACTGAGAACTTAGTAATTCTAAGTAAGATTAGTTATGCTTTAATTATGCATTATTAAAGCATAATTAATCCGCTTTAATTATGCAGATTAAAGCTGGAATGTATGGTCTGTGATTGGTTAAGAGTATTGTCGGATTACAGTTGCATATACCTGGTCCTCACCAAAGACCCAGGGTGGCGTATGGAAGCTGAGAACAGGAAGAAAAGCTGCTATCTCCAGCCACCGGATAAACAGCTCCTTATCGGTGACCAGGTCTCCAGACAGAGAGCCTCCTAAGAGAATAATAAGACACGACTCAGGGGCTAATAATAGTTCTAGAGCTGATACACTGAATACAAAAAGAAGAAGTTTTTGAAAAAGACAGAAATAGATATGTATTACATAGACTTTGACTTTATTTACAAAAGTAGGAGAGCAATATTGCTTTAAATATTTACACAAAGGCTTTAAAATCAACTACAATTTTGTATGAAAGGTTTACATTAGAGCAGTGAGTTTTGACCGTGCTCCTCAGTGCTGCCAGTTCTTCATGTTTCAGATGAGTCTCTGCTCCAGCACACCTGATTCAAATGATTTAATCAACTCCTCATGCTATAATTAAATGTTGCAGAAGCCCATTAATCACTGGTTAGTTTCAGTCAGGTGTGTGTCAGCAGGGAAACACCTAAACACACAGCACAGTCGGCCCTGAGGGCCTCAGAGAAATACTGAATTAGACTTAAGACAAATTAATGGATCACACTGTTTTTTTCAGAAAGTGCCTCTTTTCTCCACTTCAAAGAAAATAGTTTTCTCCCAGACATCATCTGTCTGCTTGGCTGCCAGCCACCATTGAAGGAATTTAGAAAAGGACTGGAGTATGCTTGATTTAGTTTTTTGCCAAAAGCCAAAGTTTGTATATTTCAAAAAAGCATCTTACTGAAACATTACATTGCAAAAAATGTAGTAAAGAGGCTGTTGTATTACCTACTGCATCGGGAATGAGGAAGTTGTATCCCACCAAGGCATGGTGCAACAAGGAGGGAATGACTGCCCTCAAACCCGTTGGACTCCAGTCAGATTGTAAGGGTGCCATCTTGATGAACAGAGGCATGTGGCTTGACCTGAGACACAAAATGTTTGTAATTAACAACCCTTGATATGAAAATATAAATGTCAAATACTTACTTGAACAGGAAGATGCATTACCTAGTTCCAGCTGTCATGATGGTGGAGTCTCCTATGCTGGTGGCCATGTCGGCCAGAAGTTCAATGTATTTATCTCCACTCAGAACCAGCGGTGTTCGCAGGGCCTGCTCCTCAAACAGATTCCCCTCTCCCCCCTCCAGTACAATGTACTCCATCCCTAAATGGGCCTGCAGGGACTCCACTCTGTCCAGGAACCAGCTCACAGCGGCTGGGTTAGTGAGGTTCAGCTTTACACAGAACTTTCCTCGCCACTGGGTCAGCACAGGGATCTGCAGAAACGGACCAGGAAAACAGTGTAAGTGAAATGCCACTGTAGCATTTCAGTTTTGTAAGATCTAAATAATACCTTGATAGATTTTATGAACTTGGTTATATTCAGTGTTCTTTTTTTGAGTGTGCATAGCTTAAAATATTTACTTTTAGAATATTTGGTATCTATTTCACAATTTGAATGCCATTTATTTTGAAAACCAGTGCAGGATCAAATGCTGTACAAGTAATCAAGTAAAAGTAATGACCCTGGGTCAACTTACCCCTTTGCCAATTCATAATTCACAAGCAAGCCCATAATCATTCATGGTTATGCATTTGATAGGCGCTTTTATTCAAAGCAATGAGGATATAACAATGCAGTTAATATTAAAACCATCATGGCAGATTTAGATAGTGGTGGCTTTAATTTGGCTGTGAACCCTCATTACATCAGCAAAAGAGGCAGGCATTTCTCAAAAAATAACCAAGTATTGTATAATGAGTGCCAATTTTGAAAATACTTGTTTCTGTTTATATCCACACATTTGTGTTTTGACAATTTGTCGTTGCTGAAGAGCGCCTGTTTTTCACCCTAATCTTTATTTCCCTTCACAGATTTTTGATAAAATTCCAATCCAGATTCTGGCTGTAACATCTGGCCGGAGGTGGCGTTGGACCCAAACGCAGACGTGAAAATGGTAACCTCATTTTCATGGTAAAGGAATTTATTTTAAAAAAGACTTACAAAAACCAAAGAACTGGCACAGAAGTACCAAGGAGTAAACTAGCTGGGATGAACAACTGAAGAACCAGCACGGGAGGAAACAAACGATGGAAAACTCAAGAATCCAGTGAAGTGGTGAGAAAACTGGCAATCTTTTAACTACGGGATGATGGGTAATTGGCATAAGAACCTGTTATGACTAAACAGATGAATGCAGTGCAGCCAGAGAAGACCCTAACCAGGGAAAATGAAGGGGAAGGAACAAATGAGCAGAAAATGAAGGCAGAAGCAATGACCACAAAATGGAATCTGAACCACAAACTAAGGATCAACACTTAGAGAAGAAACTACAGTAGTACACAACAAACAGAACACCAAAAAGAACTAAACAAGTCAACACAAAGTAATTAATCAAGTATTCAACACCCTTAATGTCAGGAATGAACTGCTCAAAATAATACAAAAAACACAATCTAGTGAAAACCAGAAACAGAAAATCCCCATTCATTATGACACTGGCTCGGCCGCCCTACAGCGTTACAACTACATCCAGTCAGAAGAAACATCTTTGTAAAATTAAAAGATTACTTTAAACCAAGGGTAAGAATACTTTTGGGCTTTACTTTCTGTGCCTTTTTGTTCAAGTTTAAAACTCACATCATCACCATTACATAAACCATTTTGTATCAGGTTATTTCTTATGATAATCAAGTATTTTTGATTAATTTTGATTTAAAAAAAACTACACAGTAAAAATCAAATATATAATTTTACTCAACTGTCCATTATCTTTACAGTTGATTCTTATGAAATTCGATAAATTATTAATTTAATAAATTATTAATCTTTGTCAAAGCAAAAATTACACTAAGTGACTCCCTGTTGTTAGATACTATTCATTTGAATCTTGAAGCAACATATTTTTACAGCAGGCTCTAAATGCAATGTGGAGAAGTCTTTTAAATTACTGGGTCAAAGAAGGTACATTAATGTCCCTGTGGCAGAGGGTCACTACAAAATAAATCGTTTGTCTAAAACTATGTTTTACCACAGAGTTTAACTATGTGGTAAAACTAGTCACCATATAGTTTTATGTGGTAACTAGTTTTACCACATAAAACTAGTTACTTTCTCAAAATCTGTGAGTGATATAGTTAACTTAAAAACCATGTCACTGAATATAATTTTTTAACATAGGAGGAAATAAGAAAAAAAATTTAATGATTCCCTTCAGACATTAGGTCCGACTTATGAGACAAATTTTTTGACTTTCACTTGAGGCATTATTTGCAAAAATAATAATAATACGGTAATATGTAGGGGAGTAAATACTTTTTCACATGGAATATGGAAAGTAATAAATCTAGTTTAGGTGAAATACTGTAAATTTTAAGTGGTGTGACTGGTGAACATGGTGAATGTTTTTGCTGCTTGGTTCTCACCAGTTTCCCCTGAGTGGCTGAGGGAAGACTGAGCCAGTAGTCCTCTGTGCCGTCAGTGAGGGAGGTGTGGAACTGCGTGGTGTCCACGCCCAGGAAAGGAGACAGGGTGATGGAAATGTTAAGAAGCTTGACAAGTGGGAGGTCCCTGGTCAGTCTCTTGGACATCCCTCTTTTCCTGCTGTTGAGGTAGTCATGGTCCTATAGAAAGAAACAGAGATGCCGAAGGATGCTTTTCAATAGGGCATGTAGGTCACTGTGGACAATAAAAACATTCAACATGAGTTCTCACAAATGGAGATTTCACATTACGTAAGTGTGCAACCAAAGCTCTTAAGAATATAAAGTTTTATCCCAGGATGTGAATGAACTGTGGAAACAAAAGATAGATTAACTTATATTGTGTAAGTTTCTGGGTTTGCTTTGTAAATTATATATGAAAGCATGATTAGTTTACATAAGAAGAAACAAGAAAAACAAAAGCTCAATTTTAACCTTGATCTTTGTTCAGAAAGATGACAAACAATGAAAAGAAATAAATGACTGGCGAGCCAGCATAGTTGATAAAAATCTTTGTAGGAACTGAAAAGGAAGGGCAAAGTCCAGCTAATGATCTACTTACTCCTCTACAATATTGGATTCCTTTCAACTATACTTGTAAAAGTTTTCCATAACAGCACCGTAGGACTGCTTGCATCTACCGTGTATCAAAATAGGGGATGAGGAGAGGAGAGGAGATTTTAGAAAAGTCTCATTCACCAACTACAGATATGTGTTATTACTCCCACGATCTACCTCCTCCCTTTGTCACTTCACACCTACTGATCTGTAAAAAAGGAACATACAGTTACCATTGTGTATTTACAGTACAAACACAGATCCATGAACTCCTCATCTTTCCGCTCCAGTGCGGACTCCCAGTCAGATCGCAGCATCTCACTGGTGTCAGGATCACCTGCTGGAGTTGATCTTGGCTGAGATCCCTTTGAACCTCAGCACACCCAGTTCTTCGCCATCCTGCAGTTACCACACTCTCAGCAACCTGAGATCCTTCTGAGTGGGAGGCTCTATTTATTTTCTCCAAACTATATTTGATTTGTAATGGAACATCACCAGGTATTGACATGGATCCACTTAACTGTGGTGTATGTTTCTGTGCAGTTTGGAATATCACTCAGAGGATGCTACTTGATGGACATGAAACCATCACATACAATTCATAATATGCTAGTTTCATCCCTAAATAATTACTTGTTAAATATAACAAAATCTTTGAGGAAGTTTTTTTCTTTGCTTTGCCATTTCAGTGAATCTGTTCCCCTTCTTTTGTTCCCTGTCTGTTTCAGTCACAGTGGAGGTCCACTTAAAAATATTCCTTCAGCTGTGTCAGTTTTATGCACATGACCTGTGAACCCTCACCAACCTCACTGCTCTAACTGTTAATTAGGAAGATCACGAGAGCCACACATTTTAGAAAAAGAACAAATGAATGAAAAAGCAAAACCCTAAAAAGAAAAAGTTGGACATCTTCAGTCAGTGGCTGACATTGGTGTCTACTTTTTTGTGAAGCATGAATACAAAATTACTGTGGCGATCAGACAGGGCTAAACTTGAATCACCTTGAAATCTTTTAAATCACTAAAGTGAAAGACATCATTGTACTTCATCCAGTAACACAGTTGTTCAAGAAAACTTGAGTTCATTACATTATAGCTTGAAGCTTCTATACTGCAAGCTGTAACATTTAAAAAACCTGACCTTGTGAGATGAACATTATGATGCCAGTGTGCTATCTGAGTTGTAAATGTGTCACATCAAAATAGACAATGTTTTAATGTTACACACACTCTCTGCTGCATTAGCCTGGCTTTCCTCTAAATGCCACATAAAAACTGCAGGACTGTAACTGTATTATTCAAATCAGAGGTTTATTTATTAATTGTTATATTTAAATTACCAAAGTGCATTTTAGGTGTCAAGATGTTACTGTAGCTTTCTCAACCTACTTGAACCCAGTTGGTCTAACTTGTCGAGGACAATATGCAGAATCTCCAGTTGGGATAAAACATTTGACAGGAGAGTCTGCAGGATCGGATGAGGAAGTGATTGTTCTTAAATGTGTCAAGTCAGTATCAGAGATAAAAAATCTCTGTCACACATATCTTGGTGAAGACCACTGAGAAATGTGGTGTAATTCCTGTTAATGGACTACTTATTGTCGAAGCATATACCTAAACGTGCCAAATCAGCTACTTTGGGTATCTAATGCCAAAATTATATTTTATTATATTGTTTTAAATACGTTCAGGCAGGAATGGGTGACAAAAAAGCTTCACTGGATCTGTATTTGTAGTTATGTTGTAATGTGATTGTATTTTTGCAGAAAAGCAGTTTTGCAATAATTATGGTCTTAACGTACTAAGGCTTTAAATCAAAACTTAAATCTGTCCCTTATTTGAATAGGCCTTTTCAGGGAAACTATTTAAAATCTAAACCTGAGAATCGATTTAGACATAAAAGTCTAAGTCAGTGCAGAAACGAGTGTACAGCATGTACCATTTCTGAAAGGAGGGTGGTGGAATGTTCATTGAGGCTAATGACTCCCTCCCCCAACTGGTGTCTCCTCAGACGATTGGAGAAGGTTCTCAGTTCCTTCTCCACTTTCGGCCCCGTGTCCACATTGGTGAGGAACTTCCAGAACGGCAGCCTGCCAGGAACACAGGGCTTGTTTATGACTCATGACAACTGAAGGGGAATAAGTTAAAATCTTTGTCTAGCCCGAACTCACCACAACGTTTTCATGTTTGGCAGCTCCCTGCTAAGCTCGGAAAGCTGTTGCACGGCTTCCAGGTGAGCGGCTTTAACGTTGCGGGCCACACACACAGTGTACTGGAGAGGGAGGCGCTCCATACTAGGCAGCGACTTCAAGCAGAACTGCTGTCTGCAGTCCAACCCGAGTTGCATGGGGATGTCAGGGGACACAAGCACTGTGACTCCTGCATAGTGGGAAAAAGACAAGGCAGGGGGTCATTAGTGTACTGCGTCATTGTTGTCAGAACCAAATAAATATTACATTTGGCAACCTTTCGCACAGATTTTATAAAACAGAGCCACACTGACACAGGGACTTAGTCACACACTTTGCATTTAGTTCTCTAGTTGGCTGCAAGTGAGATGAACCAGTTGCAGATTCCACTTCCATGACATAGTGTACGAGTGTTACTGAGACCTGGATGAGTGCGGCAGATTGTTGTGGGAGGCAGAGAGCGGTCTGTGTCAGCTGATATCAGATGTAAGAAAAACATTGCCTGAGATGAGCAGTGGAAGCAGCGCGCCGTTGAAGGAGGCCGTTGGCAGCAGGTTGCACCACACACCTAGGGTAGAAGAGTCAGTCGGGTAGTTGGGAAAATCCCTTTGCTAGTAAAAATTCACCAGCAGTGAAAATGCAGATGACTAATTCATGTTTTCGATTGACACAAGCGATGAAGTTTGGAAGAGAGACCATCTTTGCCTATACATACGCAATCACTATGAGTGGTAGAACACCATTGATGTTATGAGACATAATGCTGGCTGCATCATACTGTGGGAATAATTTTCCAGCAGGTCACAGGGAGGTCAGTCGCTATGGAAAGATGGCTGACAGTCCAGTGCAGGGCGATCACAGAAGAAAACCTGAAAAAACTGAAAGCCTGTAAGATTCATCTCTTATTGTTTGTTGTTGTAAAATGATAAAGTATGAAAAGGTCCATGGGGTATGAATACTGTTGTGAGGTGTAGTGACAGACGTGAAGATAGTTTGGCTTAGAAAATACAAAGAAGTGAGGAAGAAATCAAGACTTTTGTTGTGTAGTGGAAGTGTCCCATGAGCTCCAGTGTAGATAGTCCTTGCAAGCAGTGAAACGATAAAAAAATGCACGAGAAAATTTTGTCCCCAGATGTAACTGTTGCCCTGCAAGGAATGTCTTGTCCATCTCAGGTTACCCCTCCCCTCACCACTCTCCTGCTTTAAGCACCCGCTCTACCTCTCTGCTCTGTCCGGCTCCGGGCCATTCCCATCTAAGGCCAGCAAAATCTGCTATCGATCAGTGCCGTTAACCCAGACTCTGACCCCGGCCCCTGGCTCAGGTTTTTTTTTTTGTTTTCTTTTTGCCACAAGCTGCTTAAAGTGCCCAACCTGAGGATTTCAAGTTCTGCAGCTGGTCTATGAAGAGATTAAATAGTCTGAGAAGCTGGTGAGCGCTTGGCCTGCTTCCGCCACCCTCTCTGGTTTCAATGCTGTTACTGTTACCTACTGTTCTCATGCAGGCCACCACCAAAAGCGGGCAGGGTACACATGTACCAGTTTATAATCAGATTAATAGTTTCAGAGATCCTCATTTAAGTGCTGCATAAGGCCAGTGAAGAGCCTTTAACCAGAAGGTAATTCTCATGTGTTTGCAATGGATAATGTCAAAGAGATACTGGTAACACTTCAGCTGCTTCTCACAAGGTATTAGGTCACCACTTCTCTCCGTCATACAGATTTAAAGAGCTAAATGTTGATTTTTGCTGATAAAAAGTGTGAAATATATTTGTAATTTGCACAGCACAACCCATGATACCTGTACATGAATTGTACTGAATTTAATAGTAAATTACTACAAAAGAATATTGCTGAATTAGCCTGTACTAAAGCAAATGTGTAGAGTGTAGCTGAAAGTGGAGCAGTGTAGAAAATGTTATGGCTTCATAAAGGGATGAAAGTGAAACACAAGCAGTGAAAACAGATGAAGTGAGAGTAAACCAAACACCAAGTAGATGCACAGAATGATGAGCAGATACCTCAGGCTGCATGCTGTGTTTTACTAAAAGTGTGCACAGGACGGAACGTGTCACTTGAGTGTGACTTCCAAAGATGCTTACAGTTGAAACCAGATACTTGCATACAGCACACTGTATAGGAATATATGTGTAATCTTTTATTCACACTGTCTGACATTAATTCACACTAAACTATTTGCAGTTTATGACAGTAAGATTTAGCAAAATTACTGATATTTACAAAATGGTGGAATAACAACAACATTTATATCTCTAGATCTTTTACTTAAATTTAGATGTTTGCATAAATTTCTTTCCTAATTAGAATTTATTAACCACAATAGTTTGGTCTATCCCTCCTTGTAGAACTGATATAGCTTTACCTGGCTTCAAGACTGCCTTGCTCACATTCACCTTTTAAACCCTTTCCCAAAATCTTCTATAAAAGTGCGATCAGGTCTCAGTGCTGGCCACTCCAAAACACCAACTTTGTTGTACTTAAGGCATTTAGCAAATAATTTAATTCTATTCTTAGGGAACTCGGTCATTTGAAAGCTATAGATTGTCTCTAATCTATAGCTTCCTGGCTGATTTCTTGAGATGTTCTTCATAAAGCAATATATTTTATGCACTGGCCTTTCTTGTAGCAAAACATCCCCAAAACACTATGCCGTATATTTCATACAGTCTATGCAAATAACTAGTTTCAACTGTAATTCTTACTGGCAGTAAAACAGAAGTGAGTCAAGGAAATGGGACAGCATCATCCAAAACTGCAGCGAAATCTACAGATCCAAAGTTGTACTAAATCTTATTTTCTATTTTTATACAATCTAACTCCCTTTGCATACAGCATGATGCTTTTTGCTGTCTAAGCGGAGTATTACAAGCTCTTTACTTTGGTAAAAAACATCGCATAACTCCAAATTCACCACACGAGAGCAGGAAATGTAGAATTTGAAAGAAAATGACGCAAAATTGAGACCTTGGGTAACAGCCAAGGTGGGATAGTGAGGAGGAAGCAAAAGGGGCGACCCTATTTTTGGAACACTTATTTAAACGTTCCGAGCTTCCCATAAAAAGAAAAAAATATCCACCAGCTCTCAAAGGTGAAATTATTTGCCTTACTGGAAGTATCCTCTTACTTTCAAAGCAGCAGCACAATTTAATGGGCTCAAATGAGCGATTTGACACATGCATTCCTCAATTTTACAGTTTGTGAGCAAGCGCACAAATCAAGTAACTTTCACACACGTGGAGATGCATGTATTCACTCACACACTCATGTACACCTACCTTAGCGGAAAACTACAGACATCCAAGAAAAACAGGGTAGGTCTTATGGCACCATAAAGGCTCCATGCACTTCCTTTTTGGTGGGGCAGAGGTGAACACTTGGAGGTGGCATGTGGAGATAGATTGATACGCTTTCTCAGGGGTCAGAAAGATTTTAATGTGACATCTAGGGCCTCTAAAAGAGGGAAAAAAAACCCCACTGCTGCCTGAGTTCCTCCTGCTGCAGACCAGATGGGCTATTTGCCTTACTGTCATATTTATACTGTTATTTATGATGCCAGTGCACCCTGACAAACCAGACTTCAGTTTTAAAAATGTGCACAATGTTCAATGCGTGTGGGGGTGGGCGTGTGTGTGTGTGTCAAGGCATGAATTTCCTTAACAATGGAAATTTAGTTTCTGTGCCCAACCTCAAGTAATTGATAGCCACAAAACTGGGTTCCTGCCATGTTAGTAAATTTCCAATCCCCCCTTATTGAAACAATAATGACACAATGAGGAACCTTCATAGCTCGACTCCTCTCATCACTCCACTTCATTACTTTCATGATTTTGATGAAAATAGAAGGTGGTTGACTGGAAAATGTTTCAGATTAATGTTTGTCGAAAAGAGTAGAGTTTGAGTTTCACCATAAACTTTCTGGTGGCCTAATAAGGCAATTAAAACACATAACTGGTTCTAAACATCTCCACTCAAAAGTATAAAGAAGCAAAACAAAACATGACTGTTTTTACAAGCTTTATCAATTATTTCTTCTTACTTAGTTTAAATATAACTGTAACTAGATGGTTACATATGCTGTATAAAAATACCCAGCCTTGTTTGCCATAGTCTGAGATTAAATAAATCTGAACCTTTCCTGTTTTTGTCATAATTCACAGCTGTTTCTGTTTTGGTTGTCACTTGCATAATTTAGATATTAAGATCGTCTTAATGTAATTTTTTCTTCCAACCTAAAACCTAAAACATACAAGATATGTCAAACAACAAGAGGAAGGTATTCAGTATTCAGCTTTGTTACCTCTATTATATATTAACAGTTTTCTTGCTTCTTCTACTTTTCAAACTTATAAATTCTGTCACTTGTCCTGACTTTTATACATTCTGCTTCTGCTCTCCAGTTTTCCATTCATTGCTGCTATTTCAGTTGTTTGCTGTATGTTCTCTCTTAGTTTTTGAGATGCTACATTTCTGGCACTTTGTGGCTCCTTTCATAACAGGGGGAATTAGCTGAGCTACTGCTGCTAACAACTTAACATTGTCATTCTATAGATGAGAGTCTGGACCCGGTCTTTTAGTGTCTCTCTCCTAGACACTGACATTGGTTGAGCCTTTACTGCAGCTAACAGTCTGTGGTCTTACAATCTGAAACCAGCTCAAAGCTTATCAGGTTCACTATGTTTTTCTCTGCGATGAAGCCATTAAAGGAGCTATTACTGCCATTAACTTTTCTTTGTACTCCTAGATCAGTGCATCTGTTTCTTTTTTTGAGTGTGTAATGCTCTGTCTTCTCAAATCCTCAGTCGGTCATTGTGGCAGATGGCCGTTCACACTGAGCACTGAGTTTTCATTTCCTCCGTCGTTACATGCATGCTCAGTATGAGGGGAAGGAACCATCAGCGACACAAAAACAAGCAGCTGACCACGGTCGCTTTGTGCTCGTCCAGGAGGAGGGACTGCTGCAAGTCAGTGACATAATGCAATCTTTTTTTATGAAGTGCCTTGAGATTACATTTGTGCTAAATAAACCTGAATTCAAAGGAATTGAAAACAAAAAACACAGATATTTTAGTGTGATTTTATGTGATAAAGGAACACAAGCCACACCTTAATTTCTGCTGGTTCAAACACATGAAATTGCACTAAAGTCCATTAAAGTCTGTGGTTGTAATTAAACAAAGTTGAGCTATATATTGAAAGTAGCTTATCTGGTGAATTGTCAACAGATAATCTTTTACCTTCTGTTTTAGTGGTTTTATTACAATCTTGTGTTTGTGCTTTCAATAAAACTTTAAGAAAATACTTTCAAGTTTTTATCAGCTTTGCATATCATCAAAAAGCTCAGTTTGATTGCAAGTCGAGTCAATGCAAAACAGTCAAAATCACATGCATGACGGTTTTACAGCTCTTATCTCTGACTCAGTCATACTTGGCTGCTGCCTACTTGAACACACAAACCGTAAAGGAGCAGCAATCAACTATCATCCCACATGGAAAAACTGAGTCATAGAAGGAAACAAAGAAACATGGAAAAGAAATAATATTTCTAAGAGTTGTAGTTTAAAAAACGAGACAAGCTGAATTTCGATCTAATTTTTCCTCTGTGTCTACAGAAATGCAGACAACAGAAAAAAAAAGTACTGACTCAGCACAACTTTTCCACATTTTTTTAATGTTACAACCACAAACTTTGATGTTTTTTTACTGTGATTTTATGGGATAGATCAATTCATAAAATTTTAAGGTGGAAGAAATAGGATACAGATTTTTCAGTTGGATTTAGATCTGGACTTGGACAGAGGCATTAAAACAGATAAAAATGCTTGGATCTAAACAATTCTGTTGTGCCTCTGTTTACAGTCGTCCCGCTAAATGGTGAACCATCGCCCAAGCTTCAGGTACTTTGTAGCGTCTAACAGGGTTTCTTTCTGGACTACCTTGAATTTATCTTCACCGTTCCTCCAATGAGTCCTGACCAACTTCCCTGTCACTGACAAACAGCGTAATGCCTCCACCACCATGACTTATGGTGGTGTACGTAAGATGTCGTGTCAAGGTGCTGTGCTGAGGTGTTAGTTTGACTCCACATACAGCGCTGTTAGATTTTACAAGCAGATTTCGGTGTTGTGCCACAAACTGCACAAAACTCAATCACAAAGGGTAAATTGCCTGTAATTGTGTGACTCTTTATCAAATCCAGAGGATCCCAAAGCACTTCACTCTACATTCATTCCACCATTCACATGCTGATGGTGGCAAGCAACTGGATTGTAGCAACAGCTGCCCTGGAGCAGATTGACCAGTCCTCTGACCACCACAAGAATAAATAAAATCTTAAATTGACTGTTTCTATATTATTATTATTATTATTATTATTATTATTATTATTATTATTATTATTATTACTATTACCATGACTTGAGTAATATATTCTGTGACACTTGTTAAATGCAGCAAAAATATTTTGGAAGGTAAAGATGTAAAAATGTAGGCAGGTAATTATATTTTCCTGGCAGCTGGATTCACTTTTGTGTTTGTCTTTTGTAAGTCATTTCAAAATTGCAACAGTAATGTTATTTGATATTAGAGGTTTTCCTAATCATGTGAAACCCTATTACAAGTACACATTAGTGACTGTGGGTATTAACCTGATTGGCTCTGATACCATGTGTGAAAAGCAAGCTCACAACATACAACCCAAGCAATATGACATGTCCCAGGATAACTTCAGTTATTTTATGTCGATAGGCTGATAGCTTAGAGCGTCTATGGAAGGCGAGCAATATCTTTTTAATATGCAGCTGGTCATAATGGGAATGAACAAAACAGATTAATTATTATAAAGTTAGAGTTGGATAACATTCATAGTATTTATTTATTTATTTACCATGGAGTAACAACACTCCCCAATATTCCTGCACACTGCCTGTCAGCTACCTGAAAGAAGGCACTCCAACTTCTACTATTACATGAAAGACAAAAATTTGTTTGGAAAAATAAACTGCTGTTTGATCACAATAAACATGGACAGCCTCAGTGTGGACAACAAATGTGTGGCCATCACCATCTTTTTATAGAAGCATTGTACTAAAGGTGGCTCAACAGTGGCACAGATGTTAGCACTGTTGTTTTGTAGCAAGAAGGTTCCGGGTTCAATTCCTGGCCTTCACTCTCTGTCCTTCTTCCTGTTCTCCTACTAATGATTATCTGTCTGGATGATCTCAGTTTCCTTTTGAGGATATATGGCTGGAGCAGTTCTGTTAAATAAATGGGTGCCAAACAATTTAACACTTTAAAGCTAAGAATATTCTTGGAAAGTCTTTGAAGTTAGGAGACCTCATTATCATCACCCTAATCTTTCTCTCCCGTGACTGATTCTCAATGGTTGGTAAAACTAAATAACTTTGAAACTACATGCATTATTTTGGCCTTTGCTGTATGTTAATTATTTGCTAACATGTGTTGCATTAAATTAGATATGCAACTTTTCAAAATAGATGCATGTCCCGGCAGGGAAAACAACGTTTTTAGGTGTTCCTCAGAAACGTTATTGTTAGTTTACATGCCGGTTTGGTAAGCTTTTTGCATTTGAAACAGAGTAAAATCCTACCTCAACTTGAGCAAAATGTTGTAATATTGACTGATCTGCTCCTCACAGCTCAGTTATGTTTGTATGGATAAAGACAGGTGGAGCTGCGAGACGTTCCCCTAGCTGCCAGCATTCTCAAATGTCAGCCACTCCTATACTTCCATATATCCTCTATCTAATCTTTCTGCTTCTCTGCAAACACTTCTGCCCTCTTGGTTCTGCTCAATACATCTGTGCCAACAGCCGTCCGATATTTGTGTGTCAGCAACAAAATCTTCAGTTTCTTTGACTCCAGAGGTCCTATTAGGTTGCACATGTCACTCAGAGCCTACCACATTTATAATGTGCTCCACTGACTAACTAAAGTAAGTGAAGACAGGTCACATGCCCGGACCCCGTGTGTAATGGTCAAGGAGTTCAAGCAGCTGTCCTAATATTATATTAAAGCTGCAGTATATTTGTTCCCCTAAAGCAGAAATGGAAAGAAAGAAGCATCAGCCTGAAGCCGAGATGGAATTTCTTAATGACATTAAATAGTTATATCACTCAGCAGAATGTTGTGGAGCTGTGGTCGCTGTTTTACATTTGGTTATTTTTGGAGTATTTCTTGAATCTGTTAAAGGGAAACTGTTCAGACAGCGAGTCTCAGATAAAACCAAAACAAAGAAGGAAAAAAAAACAGCAACAACATTCTTTTGATTTTATTAATTAACAACTTAGTAACTCAGTTGGAACTTCTCAATACTGTGGTGGAGCCCATTGATTGTACCATTAAATAATGCAATTATTTTTAAATGTTAAACCTGTATGTTATCAGTATCAGGTATCGAACCATGCTGCTGGGATCTCTGAAGAAACCAAAGCATTTTTGAAGCTTGTTTGTTGATAGGGTGATGGTAAAACGTATAGCAGACACAGTATGACTTGGAGGCAATAGTGCAAAAATCAGCTATGCACTATATGCAACTGCTGTTGATCAGTAACAGAGTCACGGCACTGATTAGGGACCCCCTCCGTTCCTTGATCTCTCCTCCTGTCCCTTTGTTCCACACACACACTAAAGGTGATCCAGTGCGTGCCCTTTCGAGATCACGCTGTGGTGAGCCTGTTCTCAATTGAATCTTGTTGTCATCTGATGATATGGAGCTAAATATGGAGAGGCAGAAAAGAAAGTTCTTGGTGCAGAAAACAGAAGCGATATAAGAATAACGATGTCATAGGGATATAAAAAAAAAAGGGTTTCCAAAGAGGTTCAAAGACAGTAGATAAGTTATGCAGGTGTATGAAGAGGAGGCTTTTAAATATTTGGTCACTGTTGTCTTGCAACTACAGCAGATTATAACAAGAAGAAAGAAGGAACTTGTTTTGAGTTATTTTGTTGTTCAGGCAGTAATAATTTGTTTAAATGGTGAATCATAAAAGAGGTAAATTTATAGAACTTGGCAGTGATACACTTGAGTTTAAATGTCTTCACTCAGTATAAAACTACAGTACTGTTCTGATATGTCTGATAAGTCTGACCAGTTGCAGCAACCAGATAGTAACTGTTATCCAACAATTTAAAATTAAAAGTCCATTTAAAATAAAGTTCATAGTTTTTTTATGGTTTGAGAGCTGTATTCTTTAAACCTACTAAACACAAAGTTCATATCATTAATCTGTGAGGATAGAGAAAAAGAAAAAGGAAAGAGAAGAACCAGGACAGATAGCAACATGAATCAATTTGTGTTAACATGCTTCCACAGAGTCCAGGCTGGTGTTCAAACATCATAATTTAACATTTCCACTCCACAGGGTGCATGGAGCATTGGGTGCTGCTATTGTTACATTTTATTAAATTATCACACAATTTATTTTTTGTTTTCGTTGAGCTAATCACTTGCTGCAACAAAAAACTAAAAGTCTATGAGGGTTATGCACTTGAGCATTGGGGACCATATTGTGTCAACATACAACTCATGATGTACACAGTTGTCCCACTGTGTGCAGGTTTATAGACGTATGAAAATTCTAGTTTACATAAATAGCTTTATGATAACAAGCTTGTGTGTGCTGAAAAACCTAATCTGAAATGGAACAGAGTAAATCAATACAAATACATGTTGCTGCTTGGTTTGTTATTTGACTTTTCATTGAAGCTCTTGTTCAGTTCTTCTCCAAGCTCTTAAGAGTCTAAAGAGCGTCGTACAAAGTGAAGGATTGTGAGACTTAAAAAAAGAAAACTTCTGTTAAGATGTTGGTGTGTAGTTTGAATGGGAATTTATTATTTATTTGCAAAAGTTAAAATCAAATGTAGTGATCAAAAGGAGCCTATTGTTTTTTTTTTTTATTATCAGTTACTTAATTTCCATTTGGAATACAACAAATATTTTCTATTTGAATTAAATTGCTGTGGTTCAGAAACTAAAACTCATATTCAGCAGAATTATGGAGAGAGATTTTATTTCAAATGAAGTAACTTGTAGCTGCAATCCATGCGATGTGAATTTTCTCCAGACTCTTTACAGGGTTTTGAATCACAAATCTTTTAAGGCTGGAGTTATTCCTCTTGCGCATGCATCTTTTTGTACCACAATTTTTACGTCCAATAAACTTTCCATTAATATTCTTAAAGTCATCACTCTTGTGAACAGTTTGCCAGCTTTGAACTTTAATTTTGAGGTGACACCTCATGTTTTCAAATACATGTTCTTGTAACTTGTGCAATAAAGCATAACAATAATTCAAAAGTTAGGTAAAAAAAATAAAAATCTTAGATTAAATCCAGAACTAATTGAGAAATATTCATTTTGTAGGCAAACCTTACTCAGGAATGAAAACATCCTAAAACTTTTAAGATATCAGAGTTAGGTCATCTATAATGCCCAAACAAGCATACAGTATGTGTCTTTATTTGAATAACAGCTTGTCCTGTTTTAAGTCTATATACAGTACACAACATATCTGTCACACATTATCAGCCATATTTGAGATATTTTAAATTCCAAAGATAAACAAAGAACCAAAACATGACAAGGTTCTAATAAGTGCGCTCATGTCTTACAAGGTTAGAAGAAGGGATTTAGGTCATGCGACTTTCTTGTTAAGGCTGCATTGGTTATGTAACACACTGAAATGTGTGGATTTAGCTGCTGGAGTGTGTGTGGATTTATGCTATATGAACAGTAGTGATTGTGGTATAGAAGGAAAATTGTGCAGATTCTATTTTAGCAAATAATAATCTGAAAATTATAGCTTGCCTTTGTTTTCAGCCCTCAGAGTCTACTTTACATGTCTTCATTTTCAACAGATTTTCCGCTACGATTGTTCAGAACATGCAGTAGCTCCATCCATCACTTCATCAACTCTTTCCTACCTTCTGAAGGTGGCATGATGCTGCTGCCAGCACCAAATGTTATGTTTTACATGGGAACAAATTCATTTGGCCAGAGCACCTGCTTCTGGATGTTTGCTGTGTCCCCTCCATGACTTGCAGCAAACTGCAACAGGGATGTCTAAGAGTTATCTTTCAAAACTCATTTTCTCTTAGCACTTTTTCAAAAAGCTCAGGTTCATGGAGTTTAAATAGTTAATAGTTAGGTTTTTTGAGATCCGATCTACTAACAGTCGGTTTGTTACATGCTGATCTGCAAAAAAGATTTGGAAAGTTGTGCAAAACACCTTTGAGAAATCATGGCATGACACCACCTCAATTATCACTGCGTTGCATAATGAAATATAGTTATTCAGTTTTAAACCTTTGAGGAACAAGATTTAATTTGTCGGAGAAGCTGCTCAGAGGCCAAACACCAGATTAAGACAACTTCAGAGTATTAAGTTGCCAAGGTTAGTGCTGTACTTTACCACACAAGCACATGTACACATTCCCCATCAGTCACATTAACCATTTACATCCGCTGGCGGTTACTGGGTTCCCGCTTTGCCCCCTGGATAAAATCTAACACCTCCTAAAAATAACCCAGGGAGTTAAACAAGTCGGGAGGGCTCTCATCCAAAACTGTCCTTTTAATAGAGACAAAAGGCAATTACGCCTGGATCCCAAAGAGTTAATTTAAGATGCCAAAGGTGGCTTGTTTCCCTTTGTGGTTTAATCCTAAAATTAATATAGCAGGCTGCCACAGACAGGATTATGTTACCCTCTATTTGTGGGTCAGACATCATACCAAATCAGCATTGTGATTTTTAAGTGCTGCCTTGAGAGCTGTTTCTTTATTATTATTATTATTTAAACACAAACACGTGAGGAGTTTCAGATGCACTAAAACACAACAACACAACAGTCTCCGCTGGGCTTCCCTCATACTCTGCGATTGCAAATCTGCTAGTGCTGAGTCAGATTTCCACAATCCTTAATAGAAGTGTGCAGAAACAGCTGGCTCTGTGTCATGTTACACATTAGAAAATATATCTCTGTTTGTGTGTTTATTTTGTGTGTGTGTGTGTCTAACAATGGCACCTTACCCGATGAACCCAGGAAGTAGCGTTCCAGTGGAGAGCCATATCCAGAGGGACTGTCCTTCAGATTGCTGACGATGTAGGGCTGCATTGTGATGTTCTGATCATTAATGGGCCAAGTCTGACCCTGGACATTTGCGCCGCCGTACCAGGAGACGTTGGCCATGGAGAAGCAGTCCTGACAGGATACAAACATACAGTTAAGCAATGAACCACAACTTGCAAGCAAAAGTTATACAAATACAGTTAAAGATGCATAACAATAAGTTAAAATGTAGAAAGGATCAGCGGTGCTTTTCTTGATAGGGAGGCTCTGACTTTCTGCAAAGGGTGTCAGTCCGTTAGTGACTCTAAAAAAAACCTTTCTGTCACAATAATAAAGGGCGTAGATTCCTTTTCAGCGCTAAATTAAAAGCACTGCAGCTGATCATATCTACTTCTTAATCTAAACTACTAACTGACTTAGAGCTTAATGTGGTCATTTCCCAAAAAATAGTTCTTTAAAACTTGGTTTGATATTTAGAAATGCTTAATTCTACTTGTAAAAACAATTCATTCAAGAACCACCACTTTGGGTAACAAAGGAAGACTTGGAAAAACAACAGAAAGCAATAAAAAAGATACAATACATCTATTACTACCACACTTAAAGGTAGAATAGATGATTAGAATATTTATGCTGAAACACAAATGTGGGTCACATTAGGGCTGTAGTGTATTTAAATTAGGCCTCAAAGATAGTTAGAAATGCATCTTAAAAATAACCTATATCACCTTTAGTCTTTTTAGATGCATGCTTCGTGTTTTAACATATTAAAATGATGAAACCTGACTGCAGAACTGAAGAACCCAAAGTGCTGTGTGATGCAGGAACATGAAGCCATCTAAGAAAGTACAGCACGCAGCAGGGATTGAATGACCAAAGGTTTTCTAAAGGAAAGCCGTCATGCAAAATGTACAAACATCTCAGCAAATCTGGCCTCCGTTGCCAAACGGTCACCTGATAGGCTCTGCAGACGGCAGGGTTTGAAAAATTAGGACGACAAAGGCGACCTGGGCACAAAAGGATTTGCTGGGAACAGTCACGCCACAAGTTATATGGTGAGGAATGTTCCAGTGGGAACAGATTAACCTCCCTAAACATCATAAATGCTTCTGAAATTTAAGCTGGAGAGAGGGATGGGTGGATTACAGTGAGTAGACTATTGGATGTAAAGTTCTTAAAAGGTGCAATTCAACTGATTGCAGTGGAGGCTGTTATATATGAAAAAAGAAACTGAGCTGACTGCATTGTAATTTTTGCAAATGCCTAATTATGCTGATTTGACTTGCTTCATTTTAAAATAATGTAATAACTGAATTAATTTTTAAAATGGAAAAACAGATCACAAGAGCACACATTGGCATTTACCGAAGTTCAACTTGCTAGAAAGTTTGCCTGGAGCAAACAAGTTAAAGTTAAAAACAAACTTAAAGCTAATAGGTGTAAAATCATTTTCTTTTAGCAGCAACAAATTTTATGCCATACAAAAACAAACTTCCATATGCACATGTAATGACATCACAATAGGCATATATTGATCGTGCTTCTTTTGAGTAGAGCCATTCATATATTCTTGTGTCTTTCTTTATATTTGCATTTATATTTGTCACTGTCTTCTTTTGAGAGAACCACAGAAAAACATTTTAGAGTATTGCATGGAATTATTTTAAGCAAAACTGTATAAAGACAACATATAGCATGTTCAATGTGTTACATTAAGATGGTTTCCCAAGTCCTAATAAGGTCTTCAAGCCCCACTATCACTTCCAACACTTTGACTTAAGCATAGCAGAAACTTCTATAACTAAGACGAAGCTCAAATGCCTCAGAATCTGAGTCAAAATTTGCCAAAAGTTACATGCCTGACATAAAATTTACAAATGCAAACCAATTAGCTCAATTGTTGTGTCTCTGTGATGTCAGCATCATAATTTCTCCCTTGTAAAGCTTTATATTTAGTGGAAATCCTTACTTCATTACCCTATGGTATTTTTCATTGTGTGCATATATCTTTTAGTGACAAACACACACCACTGAAGTGTATCTTTAAATTCTTTCTTTAGCTTCTGATTAACAAGTCAACTCTTCTAGTATGATTTTTATTCATTAAATTAAATCCTAATAAACATATCAGTCTGACTCTCTCTGGGATGGAAATCCATCAAGTCGAACAATAATACAGGTTTCCTGCAACTACATCTTCAGCTACATTCTAATAATAGTTTTCAGGTAGGATTACTGATACTGAACATTGCACACTGTGCTTAATCAAAAAAAGTTGAATGTACTTTTTACGGTAATGTTTAATATCCGACACAGTCAAATTATTTAACCACATGGCTTGAGCTGTAATTGTTATTTTAACTATGTTGCAAACGTCTGAATGACACATTTCTCACAATTATTTTTTGGACAAAATTAACTGCATTCGCACATGAAGTCAGTAGCTGATAAAACAAATTCAATGCGCGCAAAATGAAGCTGGAAACGTTTTATTAGAGCTATGCATGTGCGGAGTGAGATTTTCCTCTGTGGACTGACTGAATCTTGACCGAACACCTACCTTCAGCTCCACATGACAGTTCACCGGCGTCCAGGCCATGCTGTAGCACTCCGTCTCTGCATCCTCGCTCGCCTCCAGCGAGATCTTCACCTCGGCCACCGAGTCCCAGGTGTAGCAGAACTCTGTTTTATTAAGCCAGCACAGGTTCCTCACAAAGGGAACCTCGATGTCGGGGTTCCCCACGTTCCCGACGTCTATCTCCACGTAGGTCCTGTCCTCCATCAGAGTCTGTATGACCAGCGAATGGGTTCTTCTCTCCCAGATCAGTCCGCTGAAAGTTCCCCTGAGGATCCAGTTCTTGTTGGGCTGGTCCACCACTTGCCAGTAAATAATCCCGATGGTCATTACAAAGAAGACAGCCACCCCCAGACAGGCTATTGCCCCTTTCCACGTCTCGTTCATCTCCTTCAGTCCCGTGTCCCATGTTACCTCCGGGATGGGACTGGGGTTCCTATTTCGAGCGTGGGGCATGTTTGTTTTTCAGATCAACAAAGAATCAAACTTCAAAAATGCAAAAACATCCGTGTGTCAAAAATCTCTGTTGCATCATCATATCATAGCTCTTTTTGTTCAAACCAGTAAACCAGTCTACTCCTTATCTGTACACCGTTTACTCTCCTGCTCTGTTTTGCGCGTAATTGTGCCAGCAACAGTGACCTGTCACGTGAAGAAAGCTGTGAGAAAAATAAATCCCAGCGAGGAGACGAACAAGCATGAATTAACAATTGACTTACCGCATACTGTCGCTGCTTTAAAAAGCTTGTGTTTTTATATTGCATTGGCTGCAGTGAGCTCGGGAGCAGCCCCGAGCCGGGTTTGGCAGCAACATCTACGTTTAGCTCCTCCGAGTCTGCCTGTCGTGCACTTTCTGACGTAACACCGGGTTTTTCGGGGGAACGGCGGAGGGGGAAGTGGGGGATCAAAAAGGGGTTGGCAGAGTCGTGGAGTTGCCCACTGCGGGTGAGAAAGGAGCGGGCAGCCCGGAGAGAAGGAACCCCTCTCCCCTCCCAGTTCAGGTGCGTGCGCAACTTCTCCTTGCGCTCTCCGTGCGTAAAAACAGTTGAGAGATGTCATATTGAGGGTGAGGGGTCTGATTTTTACGTGACATTGCTGGGAAACATGTAAATTAGTTTGTTAAAACTCGGATCTTGTGATGGTAAGCATCCATAAGTACATCTCAATAACTTAGAGTATGAACAAAAAGTTCATTTATTTTAAGAAAAAAGTCAAGTCATCCATAAGTACATCTCAATAACTTAGAGTATGAAGAAAAAGTTCATTTATTTTAAGAAAAAAGTCAATTACATATATTACACAGGTCCATTACTGTGTAATAGAGGAATATTACACAGTTTTGATATCAGCTTTGATGATTAAAAATTGTATTTTTATGATGAAAATGTCAAATTATGACCAAATTATGGTATAGCCTACACAATCATGGCGAAGTCTGTTGCTGTCCACGAGACCCTCCACAAGGGGGGTAAGCTGCCAATGGTCACTGTAGAGGTAGTGATCATTGGCAATGTATTGACATTGCTGTATGCTAGCATATTATTACAATGATATGTGGAAGAAAAGCATAAGGTTGAAAAATGCGCACACGCAACAGGGTACAGAAGAAGAATACGAGGCAAAACCCATTCAAAAGAGTGGAGGAGATTCACAACTTCAAGTCAGGACTTAAATGACTGCTTGCTGGATGATTTAAGGTGAAAACAGAGATTACCACTGAGGGCAACATGTTTAATGTACAATGTCTCAGTGCATCCGGACCAGTCACATTGGTTCACCAGGATGAAGCAGATCCTTGTACTTCAGTCAAGAATGGTTCTTATAAGTTATCCACAGAGCAAAACAAAAAAGGTGTCACTCACCTTTGACATATGTGTAATCTTTTATTAGTTGTCTGATACTTTTATATGTAATGTATTGACCTGAGTGATTTCTCTTTTGGCTTTTCAATGTTTACAATCTCGTGTTTGGGATATTACATGCATGATTTGTGATTTATGAATGATCTGAAAGCTCAACAGAGTTTTTGACAGACGTTTTGTGACAGTCAGAGTCTCCACAAGGAGGGTTGGTCACTAAAATCCATTTCTGAAGAAGCTGGTTGTTCACAGTTTTTGTATGAATTAAAGCGTCAGTCCAGTGTGAGATGAATGTGCTCAGTGTGGCATCACTGAGGCATTAAGGAAACTAAGAGGTGGTTGATGTTGTCTCTGGTTCAGGAGGGTCTTAACACAATGAATGTGAGAGTTGCATGTGATGTTCATGTATGCTGTGGCTCTCGAAGCTCTGACACCAGTTTTACCTTATGAATCTACCCCAAACACTTCACTGGGATTTGCCTCACAAGGCTGTGTCATCCCTGCTGCTTGTGCTTTTCTTGTCCAGGGTCTGCTTTTCTACAGCACTATTTTTTTCTTCAACTTGACTTTCCTTCAATCTAGTGTTTTGCAGACATCACTCTGCGAACAGTCCGATTTTTTTTGCAGTGGCTTACCTTCCGTGTGGATCATGTCACTGACTCTTTGTTGGACACGTGTTAATTCGGCAGTCTCTCCCATGATTGTAAAAGCGATAATTCAAGCGCTAAGTCATTTCTGTATATATTTTTCTTATATATTTTATTTTTATCCAAAGCTAAATTTTGGACTTTTATTAGAGAGCCCATAACCATAAAATGCTCTTCTTGTATTATAACAAGAATAATAATATGAGATTCGGTTTTCAACTTATTTACTGACATAAATGCATTTTCACTGATATTCTGATTTATTTTGATGCGTTTACATAATTTAGATAGATAGATAGATAGATAGATAGATAGATAGATAGATAGATAGATAGATAGATAGATAGATAGATAGATAGATAAATAGATAGATAGATAGATAGATAGATAGATAGATAGATAGATAGATAGATAGATAGATAGATAGATAGATAGATAGATAGATAGATAGATAGATAGATAGATAGATAGATAGATAGATTGACTGATATTCTAAATGTGATATTTTTGTCTGCCATTCAAAATGTGATATCTTTTCAAATCTGAGTGACACATGTTGCTTAACATGAGTAATCAGGGTTGTTTTATGTTGTCATGTTTTAAAATAAATCTTACTGACACAGAAGAAAGAAGAACATTATGTTACACTACAGTGACAAAATCAATTTGAACATTTCCTGAAAACTGATGTTGGCATGTTCATTAGTATGTAAGAAGTTTATTGTTCTTTTAGGTTCATGTTATCCAGAAGATATCTGAAGACAAGATATCTTCTAAAACCAGTTCTGCATTCTTTTGTGTCTCCTTTGTGTTCTCAAACCCCCAGTTACTCACAGCTGATGACTTCCCTTTTCATTGTCACAACATGCATGCCCAATATGACAGTTTGCTGTAAAATTTATGACACATTACAAACTTTCAACCATTGTCACATACTCCTTTCAGAGAAGAGTTACTGTAAATTCAATGATGTGATGCAAGTGTTTTGGTTTCTTTAAACAAAATCATTTTTACCATCTGTCAGAATAAACTCAACTTAACTGCATTGGAATATAAAAAGTAGCAAACTGGAATGTACATAACTAAATGAAATGTATTATTTACATCTAAAACTGTCTTTCAGGTGGGACTGGGTTGAATTGATTTTATATTTCTGTACATACATTTTTTGTTATGTAAAGTGCCTGTGAATTGGCACTATATAAATAGACTGAACTGAAATGGAAACTGAAGAATGATGTTTAAGAGTTCTCAAAGGTAGCGAGCGATTTGATTCTTCAAAAGTGGCATTTAGAGTCCGTTTTTATTGTTTCTGAAATTATAAGCTGAAGGAAACAAAACTATTTCATCATGATGAGTCAAAGTTCATGTAATAATGCACAGCTACTATGCATATCCATATACTTAACTCTAACTTGATGAAACCTGAACTATTTCATTCCATGTCAGTGTCATTATGTTTCTTTCAAGATTGTTCTTCATGTACTATTTTAATGACTACTAGCATGTCATCTGGTGCGAAGAAAAAGAGTAAGACAGGAGAAGCCATAACATTAACAATGTTGCCATAATTTCAGATTGAGGTCTTCAGTGGTACTGTCCACCAGATATCTTAAGAGTGTCGCCTGACATACCTTACAGGTCAGTTGCCCCGTCCCTGTTTATGCATTTCAACCCCCCGATCCATCACATAACTCTGGCAGCAAAGGAGACACTGGATAAGGCTGTGGGAATCCATGCAAGCACTTCTTCACTATCTATCTAAAAACAATCCTCAGGCTGTTGGTGATTTTTAAAAAGAATTCAAATTTGTGTCGTGCTTTGATTAATGTAGAGAAATTAAAAAAGAAAGATTTTTTTGCTTTTAACAAGAAACAAAAGTGATTTTATTTTCACTAAGTTCTTTCATCACGAGAGACAGAGACAGAAAAGCACCACAGTCAGTGGCCTCCTTTGTCATATGATGATGACTGGATCACAGAGAATGAATGTAGTTAGTGTTCAGTACCCTTTGTGTCTTATCTAAACTGCTTTTCGCCTCCAACAGCCTGTTGGATTTCAGCAGATCAAATCTTGCACATGCACAGTGCCTACATATGACTAAATCTTTGTAAGTCTGTGACCGCTCCTGTTGCATTTGTACTTCTAAACCTCAAGTTCACCAAAGGTCCTGTGGCAGCCATTGCTCCTGGGTCAGAGGTCGAGCTTATGACTTCAACGGAACATCCGCGGGGAAAGGTCTAAATTTAAACGCCATCCAGATTGCCCATGACCCTGGCAGCTATTATTAGTTGGAGTATTGCTGCGTGGCATGCAGACCCTCGCTTTGACTATATGAACACAGAGCATGAAAAAAAGAGAAGAATCTGACTTTAGCTGGCCACTACCGCTAACCGCCCATTTGGTGATGGCAAGGAGGCAAGAGTTTAATTAAGAGCGGTGTGAACAGACTAATGGTTTATGTTTTGTAGGTCAAAGTGGATTGACCCACTTATTTAGATTACAGCAAGCTGCAAGCTACTATAATACTGAAATGAAATTCTTGGAATTAATTTAATGGCAACAGTAATGGTAATCTTCAACTATGATTGCAGGAGCAATCCTGAAATGCTCTGTTAATTTAAAGACAGGGGGGAAAAAACAAGAGGCCTAAATTATTGCTCTACAGCTACAAAAAAAATGTATCTTAAGGAATCTGAATAATTTTAATTTATAGGCCAAACACCCTATTCTGGGTTTAAAAATACAGTTAAAAAGTGCTAAGCTTTAGCAAAGTAGTTTTGATAAATAAACTCGTGTATGGTAAAACTAGCATATTGACCCTTTACCCAATAAAACATAAGTCTTGATTTATGGAAATGATGTATTTTTTATAGTTTCAAAGTGATTGTTTTATATTGACATAAAATACAACTCTGCATGTAATTAAAGTTATACGTTATATAATTAAAGTATATTTGAATGTGAATTTGAATATACTTTTTAAAAAGGTATGATTTTTATTAACTGGTTAAATTCTCTGCTCAGTATTTAAAAAATGTATTGGTAGGGAACTGCTGAACTTTAATCACAATTACTAACAGTATTTTAAATGGTAAATTATGATTTTAAATATGAACCTTTGTGTATAGACATTTTGCTCCTTGTTTAATTCAACCACAAAAATGTTTTCTAAGTTTATGTTTTGTTTACAGTGTAAGCTTAATATTTGTATTACAACATCATGCTAAGAGATGATGTCTGTTATGTAGCCGACACACAACTTCATTATTGAGTCACCACATGACCATAGCAAATTACAGTCGCTGAGTCTGTCTCCGATATCGATTATTGGATGGGTTTCCTCACTACTGATGCAGAAGAAATGAATATGGCTCATTATTTTTGAGCAAAGGACACTCAGCTAGTGTTTATTATGTTTCTTGTTTTCAAAGTAATTTTTATGTGACTCTTTTCTCACAGACCACTTTGAATTACAATACATGAAAATAGCACACCACAAATATTATTGTCATGAGGTAGGTTGTGTAGATCTAATCAAAGAAAGAGACTAAAGAACACAGAATAATGAAACCTCAAAAACAACTCAAAACAACCCAGGCCATAACAATTATGAGGTTCCAGCCACAAGAAAAATAAATGTTGCACATTAAAAAAGTGTATAGTCTTGGCTATGTTCTGATTTTTAGTTATTAGCTACAATATACTTTACTATAAACAGAACATAAGTTTTGATAAAGAATAACCAATCTATTTTTTTTACTTACTTTTAATTCACAGTATCATTTCCAAATGCTTTAGTCTAGTCACAGCTCAACTTGTGCCATGCAAAACTATTTGCTTCGGCTGACGAACTTTTCCGTCTTCATGTCTGGATCTTCAATTTACTGCTACCATTTTTTTCCCTCTCTTGGATATTCAATACCGACAACATCTCCTCTGACTGCCTGAGCGTTAGAGGGGGAAAGTTTCCATGCTGCCTTCATGCTGGATGTTGGCGGGACAATCCCACTGTTCCCCCTGTTCACCTCTGCAGCTAGTGCGCTCACTTCTTTACCAGAACTTTTTCCCTCTCTGGGCTGTCGCTGAAACACTTTTCCTCTGCCCCAGACCTGAACCTTCAATATTTTCCCTTTCTACTTCTATCTCTTTTTTTTTTTTTTTTTGCACACATGCACAGCAAACTGTTTTGTGAGTTAAATGTAGTTGAAGTTTTAAAAAAAAGATTATTGCAATGCTCTCAATTAAGAGAAAACAAGTCCTTTTGTTACTGCTGCTCAGGGTTAATTTGATTATGTCAGAGGCTGCGTGCATATTTCAGAGTTAAGAGTATGTGTTGCAAATGAAGCATGTGTCAGTAAAAATACCAAGCACACACAAAGCCAAGACATTTATCAGAGTCTAACTACTGCAAAACTAATCTATGTTAACATACAAAAAGGAATGGGATCAGTTAAGTCACTCCACAGCAAGCTATCAACCAGTTTTTGAAGAAACCACAAAAATCTTCTGAATAAAGTTCTTAATCTCTTTGTACCCAAAAATTTAGAAAGTTAGATTACATAATTAATTTATTTGTTTGTTAAAGAATCCCCATTGGTCTCTTCCACAATAGGAACTACCGTATTCATCTGGAGTTCACACAATAAAATCATACTTTTACAAATATTACAACACGAGTAAACATGAAACTGTGGAAAACTCTTTCTAATGGAATTAAAGCTTTTTTTTTTTTTTTTAAACAAACTGCATTGATCATATTCTCATAATGGGACAGAATACCTGTGATATCAGTTAAATATTACACCCACCTAATAATAAAAACCTGACTTCACTCCAGCACCCTCATCTACCCACATACACTCACGCCACTCCATCTTAAGTGACCGAAGCTTCCCTCCAAAGCACAGTGTTGACTGTCACTGTGGCCCATTTCCATCTAGGTCTGAACCGTTTGAGCCTGAGACTCGAGTTCCAGGCATGAGGGTTTAAATCATTCCTCTACAGCATCAGCTGGGAGAGGCTGGAGCAGAGATAGGACAAGTTCTCCCTCTGCTGCTGTAGCCTTGAGAAAAAGAACACACCAACAATCTGGACAAAAAGGGATAGGGTATTCATTCCTCTGCGTACACCTAACACTTCCAAATACTTTTTTTATTTACAAAAATAACATGTCATGAGTTTTGCACATGCTCATTCTACTGAAAATTAAAGAATGAAGACTAACTCTTTGTTTTTTTTATTTAACAAAAAACCCTAGAAGGTGTAGAACTCAAATTGGGAAAGAAATCAAGAACATTGCTTCTGTTTTAGATTTGAACAATAATTCACTAATGTCCTAGTTGTCTTCAAATTTTACTTTGGTGTCTTTTAATATTATTAAAAACACTTCTCTGAGTTACATCTTCTTATCAGCAGTACTTTTAACTTTTCCAAAAGTGCAGTTTGTCTGTGTTACTCTTGAAAGAGCCATTTTGTTATGCCAACTCATTTGCTACATAAACAATTGAAGCTCCAGTCTAAAGAAAATAGTAAGCATTTACTTTGATGATATAAATTCATAATGTGCTGCAGAATGGGACAATGTAATTAATTGCACAGTAAAATATGTATTTTTGAAACAAAGAAAATATTTAATGATGTACTTCACTAGCAATATACTGAAAACAGGTTAAGTATGTATTCAGTAGTCTACGCATTTATGATTTTTTTAATTTATAGAATTAGGACAGTTTTGTTCTCTAGATATGGACAGTCAGTAGAGCTAATATTGCTGATTAGTCTCAAGTTTACTTACTGTTCAGTGTACCCAACAAGATTTGTTACTGATTTAGAAACATCAGTTTAAATTCTTTCATGGAACTATAAACACAGGAAGTTTTAAATATTTGAATTAATTTGTAATTAAAAAAAAAAATTATTTTAATTTTTTTTACATCATTGAAACATATAGTGAAGTAAAATGTTAAAGTATCATTTTATGTTATGTATTAGGTGAATTATTTACACATTTAAACCTATATTTCTTTCATATAATTAGCTCCATCTTAATAAGATTACTACATACCTACATATTGATTTAATTCTTTAATCACAAATGCCACTTTTGGCTCTCTCAGTTTAGGAACCAAAAGACACGGCTCTTTTTTTGAACGAAGCCATGTGACTCGGATCTCGGAGAAAAGCCGGAATTCCCATCACTGCAGCGCTCTGCTACCCCGGAAGCACATCTATTCACGTGTAGCATTTTTCAACCTTGAAAAACAACATAGTGGAGTTGTTAGCATTTTATCTGTCTGATTATATTGCTACAGTGATGTCAGTAACAAAAATGGTGTAAGTAATAAGTGTTTATTTCTACTGAATGATCTGAGACCTCGTTGCGTAATGGTAGTCACCATTTGTTTTAATTTTGCAATATATCAATTACCTACGGTTGGGACCTAACATTGTCCTAGCCCTTGTCTTATGTGTCCTCATGTTGATTTTGATTTTGATTAGTTTATGTAATACTCTATAAACGTGTTTTATTTTTTTTTTTACTTTTAACTGTAAATTGACAGCTTCTGCACGGCAAGAAAGTAGTTAGCATTAGCAAGCTAAGCTAAAAACAGTCAGCACGCAGCTCTAACTGCTCAAAGTTGTACTTTAGAAGAATTTATTTTCTCTCAATTATGCTAAGCATCGTTCCGAATTGGGTTCGGCTAACAGTGCATATTTAAGAAACTCTTGTAGGCATATTCTTTGAGAAGAGCGCTGTAATATTTGACATTATTTTTCGTAAATGTTAAAGAAATAGTGCTCATTACATCACGTGGCTTTAGATGGGATCATCTTTAATGTCCAAATGTAGTTCTGCAGGGAAATGTTTTACAGTTTTTATCAGAGCTGCTAGTGACTTCGCTGCGTTCCTGTCTTTGAACGAAAACACTCAGCTCTGCTGCTGATTTTTTATTTTAAAAAACGTCTGAAGATTTGTTTTAAAAAGCAAATATTAATAAAACTTCCAAAACCCAATAGCTTATATGTTTGCGGTAAATGAATTTGCCGCATATAAATTATTTTCATATTTTGACTATATAAAGAACCAATATGTTTTGTCATAGAGAGTTTGTGCCGTCCTGTCAGACATCATGAAACATGAAATAAGGTCATAGCACCTCCATGTTTTTTAATTAAGCATTTATACTCAGATTTAAGAATACTTTGTTAATCCCCTCATAGAAATTCCCACCTTACAAACCTTGCAAAACCATAATTAACAGTTAATGATGCATAATCAGTTTCACGTGAGCAATGATTTTTCTGAACACTGTGAAGAATAACATTACCATAGACACTGGCTATTATTTGGATTGTAGGAAACAATAAAAAATTATCACATTTAGTTTTTGTTTAATTTAGTTTAACAGTTTAACATTAAACATTTGTAAATAATTTATTCTCAGAATAAAAAATAAAAGAGGATTTTTTTTTTTTTTTTTTACACAATTTTATTTTTAACATTTGAAAATATTTCATCGTTTCATGTCTCGTCTCAGCTACCCTCTCTACCAGTTGGGAAACCCCCAGCTGAGGATCTTCAGACCCAACTGGCTTCTGACTCTGGTGAGGCCGGGAAAGGAGCAACCTCCTGATGCTGTCCAGTTTCGTATCCCAATGGAGTAAGTTTCTAGTACTAAAAATACTGTCTCATTGTATTATGAGGTTTTTGGACAATCATGCACTATTATATTGACTGTTGTATAGCTTAGTAAAAAGCTTTTTTAGTACAAATAGTTCATTTTTGAGGTGACAAAATGTTAAATTTTTACTGTACTCAGTTTTCAAAAAACAAGATCACAAGAAGGAATTACTCAAATCATCCCTTTGAATCTGTTCTTTGGAGATTATAAAAAAATCAAGTGAAAGGTTTCTTTGCATGGCTCTTGTTAGTCTAAGTTGCTCCCCTCTGTATGTTATATATATAGAGACTTGAATGTTATAATGTTAAACATTGTGATGAAGTTTTGGGTCTACATAGTATAGCCTCTTTAATGTGAAACATGAGAGATTATTGCCTTATTACTTACATGTATTGATTTATTTCACTGTCACTGGTGTCCATTTGGCTAACATGTAAGCATTTTGAGGTGGACAGTTAAGGTGTTAAATAAAATGTGAATTTAACTGTACTGGCCACCAGATGGCATGATCACTTCAAGAATAGAAAAAGTCAAGAGTGAACTGTATGTACTTAATACTGTACAAATCTTAAATATTTGAGCACAACAGTTTCAGTGATGTCATTTGAAACACTGTCAAGACGAGCAATATAGGTGATGATTTTCAAAGTGCTTTTCTTTAGCGAGATTGTGGAAGTTTAGAGGAAGTTGTTGACAGCAAGATGTCAAACATCAATCACCACCAGGAGCCAATATTTACACCTCTGGGCAAGAGAAAATGTTCTTGAACGTTCTCCAATTGTCATATCTAATGCAGTATGCTAAATGTTTTACCACAAGACTATTTCCAGGGATTGCATTATATTGCTCCTGTGATGAATTCGTGTAAAAGTCCAATATAAAGCAATAAATGCATGTAGAGATTTACTTTGATGGTTTTGGACAGCTCATATTCTGCGATAAAACTCTTACGCATGACTACTGCTCATCTGTAGTCATCCCAACTACAGATGAGCAGATTTTTGGGTACATCTGTGAGCCAAGGTTACTGAGGCTTGTAGTGTTCCTCAGGCGAAGAGAGGCCCAGAACCCATGCTAAGGAGAAAAATTGAAGTTTGCAGCAGATCGTCTATGTGTCTCTGGTGGGGTTTAGACCATAATCTGTTCATCCAGGTGCTTGGCCTCCCACTCTGATTTTTGCCTCCTCTCTGCCAAACTCCTAGGGTGCTTATGTAATTGTGTGTATGTGTGTGTGCACGTGCACTGTTGTCAGTGTGGGCGAGTCAGTTAGTGAGAATGGTGTGCGTCTCTGTGTACACATGCACAAAAGTGGGTAAGTGCAGGGTGCGTGTGTGTTTTTGAAAAGGGTGTGTAATGTTATTTTTCCTTCCAGTCTTTGATGCCTGCGAGAGGTACACATCTGATTGATACGCTGCTGGGGCCTCATTGTGTCCTCAAAATGTTGTTATTTTTCTGTATTTATTCGAACATGTAGTATGAGTTCCCACATTGAGAAACGATGACACAAACTAAATATCACTCCCACTCCCAGCTTATTGATGAGTGAGTCAGGAAGGCAGTGAAAGCTGTTGTAGGCGTGGAAGCGTGAGTACACTCTTGAACTGAGCAGCTGTTAATGAGGGCTAGTGATGATTGTATCATGAAGCCAGTTGGTACTATAAGACCATCTATTTTAATGACACCCAGGAGTTACAGACCATCAACGTATTCATAACCCCTTGAACTTCTGCACATTTTGCCACATTGCATTGGCAAACTTTGATATATTTTTATTTGGAGTTTATCTGGCAGTCCATCACAAAATAGTAATGGATTATGAAGTAGAATGGGAAGAATAATGGTTTACATCCTTAGTTACAAAAATTGTAAAAAATATAATGTGAATTAGTGTTACTCGTTATTCTAACACCGCTAAATAAAATCCAGTGTAACCAGTTGCCTTCAGAAGTAACCTAAATAGAAAATGTAGTTCTTCTTTTGAAGGACTTAGAGGTTTCTTAGAGAACATTAGTGAACAGAAAGACTCATGAAGACCAAGGAGCACGTCAGAACAGTCAAAAATAAAGTTAAAGCAATGTTTAAAGCAGAGTTAGATTATAAAGAAATGTCCTGGGATTTGAACATTTATCAGAGCACTGCTCAGTCAATCATCTGAAAATTGAAAGAGTATGGCACAACTTCAAACGTTTGAAGTTGGTACCAAGACGTGGTTGTCCAGCTAAACTGATTAGCCAGGCAGGGAGAGCATCAATGAATAGTCCATAATAACCCTGGAGTAGCTGTAGCAGGACTTGATCAGTGATCTGAATTACAGGCTGCTGAGATTGCAGAATGAAATCAGAATTTCGGTGACAGTCCTTTATCGGACGAGCTGTTAATTGGTTAAATAGAGAAACCAGGCCATATATGAAAATATTCTTACTATTAGCCGTTTGTAGCTTAGCCTGGTAAAAACCAGCCCCTTTTTCTATGGTTTGCTTCGTTCAAAGGGTCTAGACCTTTGGCTTTTGAGAAACGATTGCTTGCTGGAGGGGTGGACTGTGTTGAGGTTTTAAATTTTACCCAATCGCTAATGTTTGCCCGTGATGCATGCAATGTGCCACATTGATTGTGAAGAAAGGTACTCTATGAAACTGTACGCACTGTAAACAACCATCCCCAGCTCTTGCTCTAAATTTAATTGCTCAATATTTGAAAACGTGGCCAACAAGAACTGAATGGCTTTGTCTACTTCCTCCCCTGCCATTGCCAAACTACAACCATGATCACTTAATTTATTTATAAAGTTAATTTTATTTAAACTAACCATACTAATTTCAAAATTAAACCCCATATACATATGTTGTTTTTCTTTCTAAAGTTGAAGGAGCTTGACTTATAGACAATCTCATGATTTTTCTGCTTTGGCCGGTCAACAACATTTTATAATATTTCATGATCTAAATCTGTTATTTCTGACCCCTACTTTGTACTGTGTAGACCTCCTCAGCTTATTTTATTCTAATTTTTTCTCATCTAATTGTCAAGTGCTATTGTTAGTTTCTGCCCTTTTCTCTGTCTCACCCTGATCTTTACTTTTTTCTGCTTTCTTAAATACTACATATCTAAAACCAATCTCTCTTGTTTGAAACACCTGGGCAGTTTTTGTTTCCTTTCAATTCTGTTTTTGCCTGTGGGAGGGTAGCATTTGTTCATCTTTATGATTGTTCTCAAGCCTTTTGTGCACTGTAAGTATTTCCTCTCTGCTCTAGGACATCATCAGATTTCCAGGTTTACACCCACACATACACACACTCACACCCCTCTTGTATCTCACCTGGCAGTGGCCTTAGGCCATCGGAGTTGAACACAATACATCACACAATGGCAATCGCCCACCATAAATGTTCCACTTAAACTCATTGTTGAAACCAGGTCATTGTTTAGGCTAATGAATTTTGAATACTGATTGTCTAAATCCTCTACATTCCCTCTATATGAGTGTAACAAGCTTTACAGAACTGTCTTTATGTAAAACGTTCAGTCACTCCTGTATTTCATGTTTTGCTGAATGATTATAAGACCCAAATACTGAACAATAAATGTAATCCTTCACACGCTGCTCTTTTACTCTAATCTTCTCAACTGTCTCTTCTCTCACCGAAGTCTCAGGTTCCTCGATGGCTTTCCTCCAAACAATAGCTATTATGATCTTGATACTTAGTGTTGAGCAACTTCTGCACAACTATTGTTCTCCACTGATGGGAGGGTAAAAGTAGAGAGTGTGCATATCTCAACCCTGCCTGACAAAGGGTAAACCAACAACGAGGAGCGGCTTTCTTTTGCCTTTCATCTGCGCTGAACACAACTCCTGTTTCTTTTGCACCGCTAAGCCACTTTGATACTATGCACATCATAAGTGCACATGTGCTGTGTGTAGCTTTGTTTATAGAGTCACATTGAAAAATTAGGTCACTCCATGTGGTTGGAGAAATTTATTGTGAAAATTAGCAATACAAAATAAATTTATTATTGTAGCTAAGCAATTAAAGAAAAAGAGGGAAAGACAGCTTAAAATTTAAGTAATACGTAACTAAAAAAACACTGTGGAATATTTTTCAGAATAAGGTGTGCCCTATTTAAACCTCAGATACATAGTCTTTTGTGCTAACGACTGGGCAAGGTGAAAACCTTTGCACTCTAAAGCTGCTTCTCCATGGTCAAGTTTCACTCTAGCTGGTTAATTTCTGGTTCAGGGTGGTTTGGAGTGTGTTCATTGGAGAATATTCCCCTTTACTGTGGGTGTGAATATGGGTAGGAAAGTAGGAACATGGGCACGCTGTGAACGCACGGGAGCTCTGGTCATTGCTCGGATTATGTTTTTTTTTTTTTTTTTTTTTGCATTGAGACTCCCCAATGGAGAACCCCGAGGTTGTGTTTTTTATGGACTCCC
The DNA here is from genome assembly GCF_003331165.1 of Xiphophorus hellerii. Taxonomy (NCBI): domain Eukaryota; kingdom Metazoa; phylum Chordata; class Actinopteri; order Cyprinodontiformes; family Poeciliidae; genus Xiphophorus; species Xiphophorus hellerii. The sequence continues at coordinate 16,644,381 of NC_045673.1, forward strand.
ACAGCTATTTCCGTTTTTCTTACTGAAATTCATTATTGGCCCAAACATAATAAAAAGAAATTACAATCATTTAAATTAAGTATTTATTTATTTAATTTCCCTTTGGGAACAATAAAGTACTCGGATTAGTGACATAGTTTGCTCTCCGTACAAATCTATCTGTATTTTGACATTTTCCTTTTAAATAGGCAACCATTTTGGATTTAGGTAATGCAGTCAAAAGACATAAACCAATAGTCAAACATGAGAAGAAGATTCCAAACAAAGACTAAAATGCACATCACACCAAACTAATATTATGTAGATCCGGTGTTTCAAGCTGGCCGATGTAAAAAATGCAACTTCCACAGAATGTTGACCAAAGCTGCACCGTTTCTCTCTTCTTCATTGCGTATGCGTTCTTCAGAGAGAAATCACGGTCAATTGCTTGAGCGTTCTGTTTTGAGGTTCATTTCTAGGAAATGAACATACCAGCTGTGAAGTGTGGAGATGAAGGTGGACATATTTGACCTTGCTAGCTCACAATTATAAAATTAATCCAGAAAATAAAGTCTTTGGCTAACACAAGGTTAGTTTTTTTTTTTTTTCCTTGCCTGCACTTAAATCACATTCGCCAGAGATTAATTACAAACAGTAGACAGTGGACAGTCCCAGTTGAGTTTGTCCTGTGCTTGGCATGTATCATATATCATCATGGTATTTTCCACTAGTCTTATTACACAATTTTTCTGTATTAGTTCACCTAAGAGCAATTTAGTTTATGAATTCTGTCAACAACTTAATATCTGTGTCAACTTAAGCACTGTTTGGCTGTCACTTATTTGATAAACGTTTTTCTTGGGCAACATGAGCCTTTTGGTATAAGATTCTTCCAGAATGCAGTAAGTGCCTGTCGTCTGCAGCTTTGCAACACCTCCATTTGTTACAATGTCCTCCTCCCTGTCTTTCCCAGGGAATTCTTATATTTCATTCACCAACCAGTAAAGCACTATAAAAAGCCTCAAAGTAGATTTAACCAAACTTGTATCAAACAAGGAGCCACATAAAAAGCCTTCCAGTGGTTTGCCAAGTCAACTTGCTAAAACAGGCAGCCTTTCTTAAAAGGAATCGTGGTAGCCACAAGAGTCATGAGGGTTTCTGAATCATCCCAGTGCCAAGGAAAGTTCATGTGGAAGCAAGGAAAGGAAAACATGACTTGAGGAAACCTCCATTCTTTGTTTCATATTTTTTCTCAGTTAAAAAAAAAAAGTCATTATTCTTGAATAAAACAATCAACACAGAGCTCAAACCAGGGCACACAATGGTCCAGGCCACTGCAGGAGTTTAATATTGGTCCATGTGTTGTTTTGTCAGAACAGTACTTGGTGCCAGGAGTTTAGTTCCTCTGTTTTGAGTTTGTGTACCTCAAACAATGACAGCAGTGTCAAATTAGTTGATTTAATTGAGTTATTGCAATGCTCAAGAGAGAACATCCAAGGACATGGTGTGTAAATGTGTTTTTTGTGAGCTGTCAACTATTTAAATGAGAGCGTGATTGTACATGAATTTTGTTGGGTTATTGTGTGTAATAATTAAAATGAGCACAATTTCAGGCTGTTTCTCCTGGTTTTACAGAGGTATTTTCTTAATGAAAAACCAGGTTACACGATAAACTTGTTTAATTTGGGAAAGAGTTATGTATGCTTGTTGGACAGGGATCAACAAAATAAAATTTGAATAATTTGTCTTACCTAACATGCTCTTATTAAGAGTTTAGATTAATTTATTCCTCATGTTTGACTCTACTACCAACGAGGATTATCATAGCTGTTGCACATTGTGTCTATGGGGGTCAACACTGTCCCCTATTAGTGCAGCATCGTACTGTCTGCTTCACCCTATGTACATTACTGCTGATTTATGGCCGATCAAAGAGATTAAATATGTCGCTCAGAGTTATTAAATATTTTACGAAGACTGGAACATTAACATGTTGTACACGGTGTTATCAAACATGTACATTGCCGATATTAAGATAACCAGCAATGGGCATGGGCCAATTGTCTGAAAAGAAATATTGGCGTTGAAATAAATAATTGTAACCAAAAATATTAACACTGACTCTGAAATAAACACATTGAAAATTTTCCATTGACAATAAAGAAAAAAGAATTCCATAGTGAAAAAGATTAAACTCTAAATCAACAAGTTGTATTAAATTAAACTCTGAAACAACTGACTTACAACCAAGTTTTGACACAGAGTTTTATTTACGCTGTTTATCAGTTTCGATCTTGTGATTGTTTTGGCATCCTTGGGTGAGCTTGAGGAATGGTCTTCAGAGCCTCATAGTACGTACAAACGTATAGAGACCAACTCTAGTGCTGACCATGCTACCAATGATTCAGTGGTTTAGTCCAATGGGACAGCAGACAATGAGATTACTTATCTGCATTTTAGCGTTTTCAGCTTAAGTGGAAGTAACCATTGTATTTCTTTAGCTGGAGAAAGCGTATAGCTTACATGTGTGTGGACAGGATATGTAATTATCACAAACTACTTTTTTGTATGTGAGCAAAGTAGAAAAAGTGAGCTACTTTCCAAAAAGTTGCTTGCTTTTTATGATGCGTTTTGCAGACCTCTGTTAATATTCTTATTGTTTAGACCTAGAAATGCTTATGGTTCCAAATTGCCTACCAATCTGAGTATCGGTGTATAAATGTGTGTGTGTTTGTGGGTGTGAATGGGTGAATGTGACTCTAGTGTAAAGCGCTTTGAGTGGTCAAAATGACTGGAAAAGCGCCATATAAATTCAGTCCATTTACCATTTATTGCTAACAATTTTTTAAATTCTTCTGATTAAGCTTATTATGAGATGGGCTTTGACGTATACAGTGAACCCTCGCTATACCGCGGTTCACCTTTCACGGTCTCGCTGCTTCGCGGAGTTTTTTGTGCAGTTTGTTTTCACAGTGCATTGTGTTCTGCGTCCTGATTGGCTAAACAGTCTCTGCGCTTCTTCTCTACCTGTGTGCCAATAACGTTACGGTATTTAAATATACGTAATACAGCTTGGCAAATTTTGACAAATATTTTTGCCCAGAATAAAAAAGAGCGACAACAACTACTGATAACTATGTTCTTCTTTCGAAAAAACACACTTGCACCACAGGCTTCAGAAGAAAAAGACACTAGAGAGCGGAGTCAGGCCGCAGCGTCACAGTCAGAGGAACAGTGAAATACGCAAGTCACAATTTGTCCTACTGTACTTCTTATTGATGATTAAAATGATTATTTTACTGTAGTTATTTGTAAGAAAGCATTATATTTGTTAAAAAAAATGGTTGGGCTTGAAAACAGGTTTTGTTCTTTGGTTTCAATGTAGAGTATTTAATTATTCTGTATAATTGTAAAAAAAATAAAGGTAACTACTTCACGGATTTCGCCTATCACGGGTTCTTTTCGGAACGCAACCCCCGCAAAAAACGAGGGTTCACTGTATAGTATACAGTTTTTAGGACGCTGACAATAATTATCAGCTTTAAATGTTAACATGCTCAGTCAACTCAGGCTGCCATGCATGATGATCTTTAAAAGAAACATGAGATACAGCTTGCCACTGCTTGTAGGTTCATCAGATTTACATGCTGCTTCATATTTGTACTCTCATTTGACCAGTGTTGGGCGCTAAGTTGATCACACTAAAGGGGTCTGGCATTCACATAGTCACACCTCAGAGTGAGCTCATCGTTTTCAAAATATGAATCACCACGCTGACCAGTAATTCCACCCAAATGGAGGTAAACACTAGATTATCTTTGTTTCACACAGTATTTATTCGACTGCCCACTCACCATCTGCCAAACCAATTGTGTTGTTGCTAACTGTATGAAAGGGTTTACATCAGTTTGCCTCGTCTGTCTTAAAACGGGTTATTTTAGGTCAAACTTGCAGTTAAAAAGAGAATTCCTACTCAAACTTGAAATGTATGGACTTTTTTTTTTTACCATTATCAAAGTCTTCAAAAAAAAAAAAAAACACACTTCCTTGTTGCCTTTAGTTCTAGAGAAAGAATCATGCAGGTCTTACATTGATTAATATGCAGTTGATATACTTTAGCTTTGATAAGCCACTCCAAGCCTTGATTTGAACATTTTAGCCATCAATGATTTGACCTTTGACTTACTGACTGAATCTACACAAATTTATTAAAGATTAAAACCAAGTCTAAGGCTGCAATTCTTGGGGGTTCCAAGAACGATATCAAAAAAGGATCCAAAGTTCATAAATGGGTCTTTAAATGAGGTTCATTCATGATAGGATTCTCCAGACTTGATTTGGCGAGTTCAAAAGTGTGTTCAGGTCCTAATTAGCAGTAACATGGCCCTAGTACCACACTCTTTAAGTTTTAGCATTTTGCTTTTTTATTTACTTTGAAACTACTGAATATGGCAAACACTTTTACTCCGTTGTTCAGAATGTTATAAAAATGACTGGAAAAAATCTAGTAAGTGTAGTCTGAAAAAAAGTTTGGAATCTTGAACTGAAAAGTGTGCAGTTGTATTTTTGCTAATAACTGTTTAAGACAAGAAAAGCAAAAAAAAAAAAAAAGCATCTGTGTGTTTTTTTTGTACATTTTGTCCAAAAATATAATAGTGCAAAGGCACTTATGGCTAAAATTATTATTCAGTATTTATTGGCAATAGTGCATCACTGAATGTCATTTAAAATTAAATCAAAGCTACCCCTGCCCTCTGTTTCACTTCTGAGTTTCCAACTGTGGCCTTTCACCTACTTCTCTTGTGCTTTTGGAGCACAGGTGTAAATGAAACACATTAAACTGTTGTAAATGATACTCGTAATCCTCTCGGGTTAGCGTGAGTTAACACACATTTAAAAATAGGAAATATCCAAGAGCATGTAGATTAATGCTGATGAGAGGTTGCATTTAAAGCAGCTGATAGAGATGTATGGTCTAATCTGTAAATTGACGTATTGGCTGTGTTTAAGCAACTGTTTGAGTGAGGTAGAGTCCAAGTTGTTTTTCTTTTCCTCTGTGTACCCAGTCATAAATATCTCCCATTTGCACTTTTTCCTCAAATGACGGAACAAAATAAGTTTAAAAAAATTATTTTTGTCATCAAGTCCAGTGTTCTCAGCATAAGCTTGCTTGGCAACAACAGACCAAAATTGAACCTTAGCACTGGTTTGCGTCACTTGATTCCCTTCTAGGTTTTGTGCTTGGAGTTCTTTCAACGTCTCAGTCGAGGAATCTTTCTCACATTTGCGTTTGCTTATAAATATATACCAGTTGGTGTGGAACGATGCCTCCGGCCTCAGCAGTTGCCCGAGACTGGTTTTTATTCTTAAGAGGCAGAAGTGTGAAAGGTTAGCTTGTGGAGTCGGGTGGATGTTTATACTGGGATGATGATCAGATGTTGCCTGCATCACTTTTAGGGACACCACACCCTTTGTCTAAGTTTAGCCTTGTTTATGTACAGTTGCAACTTGACATTTTCTCCTCAACTTTCAGCCCAGGGCTTTTTCCAAACTATATTCCAGTTTGTAGCCAAGATGGGAGGCTTAAATTGATTGAGGTTTGTGAGAAAAAGGTTTTCTGATACAACATTGCCTGTTGTAATCATATACATGAATCAGAATACATAGTGACATTGAGCAATATAGACTTGAAGTTTTATCATGATACTTTGGGGTATTTCTTGCAATGAGGAAGAAGAGGAACATAAAGAGCTTTTAAACAACTCCATTAATAATTTGTCACTGCCAACAGCCAGTCTTGCAAACCAAATGTTGGTCAAAAATAAAGTCCAAAAATAGTTTACTTTTCTAATTTAGTTAGATTACATGTAAAGATACAACCTTGCAAGCCTGCAGATCAGAAGTTGAGCAACGGCTAGTTAACTGATGTTGAGGAAACGCACCCAGACTCTCATGTTATTGTTCTTGGGGATTTTTACAGTGCAAATCTTTCCAATGTACTTCCAAAATACAGAAAGCACATATTGTACCCCTACAGTGATTTAAAAACACACTGGACTACTGCAACATGGCTTTGAAAGATGCATATCAGGCTGTCATCAGGGCCACTTTGGGACTTTCTGATCATGGTCTGCTTCATCTCATTCCAACCTATAGGTAGAAACTAAAGACCTCTAATCTTGTCGTCAGGAAGTTGATGGAGCAGTCAAAGCAGATGATATAGGCTTGTTTTGACCGCATCTATTGAAGTGTTTCTGAAGCTTCAGCCACAGGCCTCAATAGAATTGCTGAAACTGTCCTCATCTGGCGAACGACCGTAACAGCCTCTACTGCAGGTTTGGAAGGCAGCCATTCATACCTCCTACCAACTCATCCACACTCATCACTCTGAGATAGGACCTCTCCTTACACCAAACACTCTACTCTCCTCAGACCCCCTTCCTGAACTTATGGTCTCTGACGAAGAAGTGAATAGGCTCTTTTAACATCAGAAGATTAAGAAAAGGACATGAGACATACTCAGGTATACTCTTTGTAGACTTCAGCATGGTTTTTGACTCCGTTAACCCAGGCATTTTTCTCCACGTCACCTAACTCACAATCCCGGCCTCCACCTGTCAATGGATCACCAGCTTCCTGACTGAGCGGCATCTTCTCCTTTACAAGTTTTACACTATATACAGATGGCTGCACTCAGTAGATTTGTCTGTGAAACTACTGAAGTTCACAGATAATACCACTGTTATAGGTCTAATCCAGGACAGTGATGAGTGTCCATACAGATAGGAAGTGGCTCATCTGGTCCACTAGTGCTGTCAGAACCACCTGTAACTCAACTCGTATAAGCCTGACCATTCAGGCGTAAACATGACCATTCATTTTCATTAAACTCTCTGTGCACTCCTTTCTCAAGAACACTACATCTACTGTGCCTCCCTTAAGGTTCATAGGAGCTATCCTTTCTTGGGTGCTGAGATATTTCTGAGACATAGACACTTTTTGGAAATAGGCCCAGCAGAGACTTCCACTTCCTGTAACAAAAAGTACAACCCGCCACAGGAGCTGCTAGTCTTTTACACTGCCGTTATTTAGTCTGTCCTGTGTTCATCCATCACTGTAGTTTGGCTCATCCACAAAATGGGACAGGTCCAAAATGCAATGCAAAAGTCAGTTCTGCAGAGAGGATCATTGAGGCTGATCTTTCCTCCATCCAGGAGTTGTAAAGGTCTAGAGTTAGGAAAAAGACAGCTAAAATCTCTGTACCAAAAGTCAATTTCCTTGTTTGTGTTCACAAACTTGGCGAACAAACTTGATTCTGATGACTTATTCTTATCATAGTAACTATTTTTGCCAGAACACAATGAACTATGTGCTACTGTTAATACCTAGGGAAATAACATTAATTTGTGCTTTCTAAGTGCATGTACACTGATTTAAAAAAAAGAGTTTTACTAAACAGTGGCAGGAACAACTTTATGTTTTATTTCAGCAGTCTTCATCAATATTTCTGAGTACTATAGAAGGTTTCTCAGCTAAAAGTGGCTTTAAATCGGTTCTTAACTAAATTGTCTATTAAGATAAATATGTTCATCTTGTTTATCCTTTGTTGCTACAAGGACAAATTTGGTGATGTAAATGGGGAAAAAAATGTTGCATCTTTTCTAACAAGATACTATGTAGACCTTTTCTTTGACCACAGCTATGATGTGCTGTTCTAAAATTCAACTTTTACTAAGTTTCCCTGACTATGTTGGGGCCTCTTAGTTTGTTTTTATAACTCCTTGGTCTTGTCATCACAGAAAATAATTGTTTAACTCTATGACTATATACCTGAATGTTTGGAGTAGTTGTCTTACTGTATATGGATTTAATGTAACCTTCTATATACATTAGGAGAGAGGGAACAGAATGCTTTGAAATCTACCTGGGAATCATCATCTGTTAACAGCTAGTTTTGATTTACATCTGGACATTTAATCCATTTCGAGGAAAACACAAATGTATGAGTTCCATGTATCCTTTTTCTCATGTCTGCTTTCATTTCAATTGATGCTTTTTCTTACATGGACTAACACTTTATATTTTACAGACAGTAAAGAAAGGCATTCCCAAAATGGAGGAAGTTTCTTGCTTGTAAAAAATATGTTGATGTCTGCAAATAGTTTTGTTTATATGTTAAGAATAAGTGCTTTTAGCCTTGCTCTCCAAGGGAGGAGGGAGGAAGGATCACATTTTCCCCTTCTTTCTTTGAGAGAAGATGCAAAGCTTTTTCCAAAAAAATCTTGTTAGCTGGCAGCTATTTAAGATGATGTTTTTTGATGTTTTCTTTTCAGTTCCTGAGCTATGTCAAGTACCTATTCATTAACTACAAGCATAGTAAAAGACATGACTGTGCCAAGACCTCATGTATACCATCTGTTGGTTTGTGGTGGCTGGATATCTGAAGTGTTAAAAGCACTGCCTATTTAGAAAACGTTCTTCTCATTAATCAGGATCAGTGTTCGTCCTACTAATGATCCACATGAGACTCAACAGACCTCAAGCTACTTCCCTCTCCTCCAGTTCCCCGACCCTGCTTTCTAGGAAAACCCACCTCTCTAAGCAATTACTCTTTCCAGCTCTCATGGACTCAAGTACCCCTGGTCACTCCGCTCTGCTTTGCTTCCCTCTGGCACACTCTCTGTGAGATGGTGGTTATTGGGAGAGGTGGGTGCAAATGGAGCAGAAAGGCTCATCTGCGTGTTACATCTTGGGATCCCTCGTTCTAAATTGGCATAGGAAAAAAAAAAGGTTCAATGGGTGCTCTCCTACAAGCGTCTACCCTAACCCTAAAAGATAAAACATAACCATCCACCTTCTATTTAGATGATTTTGTGAATTTGGGCACAGTAAAACTGACACTGACAATATATTCTGTTTATTTATAAGTTTTACAGGCTTCAGCTTTTATGATTGTATCTGTAAGCAGAGTATACTGATTTTAAGGCATCATATTTAAGGAAACCTTGAAAATGCTGAGATTACTGGAGTTGGTTATGAACAAAATCAAGCAGATCCAACTTAATTGTTTGAGGGGGAGAAAAACATTTGTGATGTTTATTACCAAATAAAGTTCAAGTTGTATCGTGCAAAGTCTCTTGTTCTGTCACCAGTGGATGACTGAGGCTCAGTTGGAATAGTATTTGTTTTGCTATCTAACAATTGTGGATTGGATTCCAGTTTCCTCCTGCCACATGTCAATATTCCCTTTTGCAAGGCACTCAACCTCAAGTTGTGTACCAATCTGTGTCAGTGTATGAATTTGTGCAATAGGTTAGATTTCAGAGTAAAATACTTTGAGTAGTTAATATGATTGATACTAGATATGTTTGTTATATAAATTTATAACATTTCTAATTTACAAGGCCTGGTATAAAATGTTTTGTTGTAGGGGATGATTAGAGCACTGAAACAGTGCTGATTAGCCACTTAGTACAAGAGCATCTATGCACCATAGCCAAAGAGTTGACCATTTTCAATATAGTTTATGGTGAATATATTTTGGTTTCAGATTGCCAAATGTTAAGGTGCATCTTTTTTGCTTCATATTGTTGACAGAACACTTGTAACTGACTTCCGAAGATGTAAACATTACTACCATTGATTTCTTCCTAAAAAAAAACAAAAAACTATTGAACCTGAAACAACTGCGCTTACTAACCTTGAACAAATTAGAAAAATTCTCTCAATAATCTAAAAGTAGACCTTTTTATTGAAGTCAAGCAGCAGATGAAGAATTAAAAGGACTGAGATGTTTTTGTGAAGAATGTCTTATGTTTCTTTTCTTTAAAGGTTTTATTTTTATGTTTTCACTTTCTATATATTTCTAGTTGAAATGTTGCTGTTTGCACAGATTTTCTAACTAAAAGGATAAAGAAAATCTAAGTGAGAGCTGGGAAGTTATTTTGTATCTTTCACCAAACACCCTCAGTTGTGTCAAATCATCGTTAACTCAGAGATCTTAATTAAAAACTCATTCTTTATTAAATGAAAGAAAACCCTTAGGAAGTAACGGAAATTATTGTGAATGTATGTAATCAAATATGGAAACATGTAATCATTTTAAAGTTGAGCCTACCTTTTTCCATACTCTCAAAATGCAAACATTGTCTTTCTACTTTACTGTGAGCTTTGCCAAAGTTTAACTTATTATGGAGGAACAGCAATTGTTAGTTACGGCATGGAAACAAATATTACATCACTCTTTGGTACAAAGAGTCTTTGTATTCACAGATGGGATTTTTCTCAGGCAGATCTTTGCTTCATCTTATATTGTTACTAAATACTCAAGGTGTCGAGCTGTTTACTTTACAAGCAGTGAAAATTACTGTGTCCTACACTGTCAAAGAAACATATGAGGTGATAGAAGACACCACATCCGAGGCTCTCTTGTCAGACCACAGCGTCGCTATTAAGCACTTTGTCTGACGCATTTGAGATGGGCTTTCTACTGGGCTAATTCAATTGACTAGATTGATTAGCAGTTAAAAGCCTTTCTTCCTCTGGGCAGAGGAATCTGTTCCCAGTGCTACCCAGTGGGCTACCTTGAGCTAGGCCAGCCCGCCAGATCAGTTGGTGCCAGGTCCACTTCCTGTGTAGAATTTCACTGGGCACGATCAATACTCCTAGACAGTTAATTGGATGAACACTGACACTCACATTTCTCCTCTCCCCACTTTATGGTCCATTCAGTAGGAGCTGAATGGGTTTTCACATGAGTGTCTTGTCCCTTTACAGCACATGATATAACTGCAGAGATTATTGTAATGCAGTTTGGAAATGGGCTACATTATTCCTATATTAAGGTCGATTAAGTGAATGTGGTGTTAGATGATGAAATGTCATACCTGAATGTGAAGTCGCAGCACACATGTATTGAGATGGCTCTTCATGGCACTTAAATTGTGATGCTGCTGACATCTTATGACCTTTGCTTTGATCTATTTTCTTTTTCCTGTTTGTTCTGAACAGCATGACCAAGTATGATGTGAAGAACTACTTGGAGAAGATCTATAACGTCCCAGTTGGAGTAATTCGCACCAGGATACAATTTGGTGAGGTTTCCTAGCTATTTGCACAAAAACTTATTGTCTACCAAATACTCCACTAATCTGTAAAGAAACTAATCATAAATAGAAAGAACAATTAATTTCTATATCTTGAAAACAATTTAGAATATTTAGAAATTGAATTGAGCCTGCTTTTTCTAGTAATTTGTCAGAAAACTGAATAAAGAATTTGAAAATCAGCTGTTGCATTCTGAGCCATCCCATTTTTCTTAAAAAATGTTTAATAGAGTTAAAATCATTTCTTTCATTTAGGGTTTGCAAAGTTTACAGAAAGAGTGTTTTGGGAAGCATAAAGTCAAATCGATTCTGTTTAAAAGACATTTAACAGTGATTAGCAGTTTCATCTTATGTGCACAATTTTCTATTGAAATGCAGCCGCAGGAGTGTTTTTCAGCGGCCAATTGTGGTATTGGTTCTCATGTCTAGTCCTCCTTTTTCTGTGCACACACACAGCTGCTTATCTGACAATCTGCTGTTGCAGCACTCTGGCCTCCAGCTGTTCCAGAACACACCATGCTTCCTCCAGACATGCACATACAGTTCACAGTCTACCTAACTTAAGGATCCTCTATTAGCAGCGTTGATTATCTCCTTGCCAAAAATGATTACGCAATCAAGATTAGTGCTATTTCACCAAATTAACAATGCTTTCTAACATCTTTTTTTTCTTTAAGGAAGAAAAATGTAGCCAAGTATTTTTTACAGACTAATTTGGTTGCTACATACAGAGAGCAAACAAATTAAAAAGCTGTTTGCTTTCTTTTTTTGTTCCTAAACTTCCACTGTCTACCTGTGAAGGAGGTAGAGATTGGTCAGTTAAGCCAGTCAGACCAAGAAGGTATCATGGGGAGAGAGGCGCCTAGCATATAGAGTGGAGAAGCAATTAACACTGTTTATTAGGATTGTGTCAGAGGGTACAGGAGGAAAGAATGCTCCTTGTTGTAGCGAGTTCAAGGAAAGCAGCGAGTCTTCAAGGGATGAAGTGGGATGGAGAACAAAGGGCAGCTGAAGGCCCCTGGTATTCCCGAGGTGCGTCAGAGAAGGTATCCCTGTCTGCGTCAGGGGTTCCACTCCATTGGCAGTGTAAAGACGGGACTGGACCAAGAAGCGTGAGGGGTGCAAGCAACTCTTTCTTCCCTCTTGTGCGGCAGGGGTATTTTGGAAGGTGTTACCATGGCTACCTCTCCAGTCTGGGATTTGTAACGTGATAGCTGGTTGCCAGACCGCAATCTCAATGTGGGAGAAGTTGTGCTTGCGTTTGCGAGTGTTCTGTGAAAGCTCTGTCTGTGTGTCTTTTTGTTAGGAAAAACCTTCAAGAGGCGAAAGACGTTGTTTGGTGTCTTTTCAAGGTGTGCAGTTATGTTTTTGATTTGTCATAATACTACCGTACGAGATTTGTAGTAGTTTCCTTTTGGTTTTCCTCAGCAACCTGAACACATACACAAATGTGCAAAAACACATTGGCACATACACTTGGTTACCTCTGTGTCCCACCCACACAGGGGCCTCCATTTAAGCATGGTGGTGTGGAGGGGGTGTTTTACAACCCTGCTTAGGGCTTTCCCTGAGCTGTGCGCTGCCTAGCTAGTGATTACTAGCTATATAGTGTGTGTGTTTTTGTGTGTGTGGCACGAAGCGCACACTTATGTACAAATGAGTCATTACAGGAGAATGTTTCCCTTGTTTTTCATGTCATAAACCGTTCCCATGGCAGTGGCAGTTACTCCATGGGCCTGTGGACTTGACCACCAGGGTCTTATTGAGATTTGCATCTCAAGGAGGGAGAATCTATTTGATAATTTGCCATTGTCCTTCACTGACAATACCATTTGTCAAATGCACACCTGTGTGAAATCCCTTGAAGATATAGGAATTAATTGATCTCAGTTTGACGAAATACTGCCCCACTCCCACAAGTGTACACATTTGCTACACTGAGCAGCTCAGCGTGTCCCCTGTTTTCTAGACTTGGAAGGTATGTGAAGGATGAGACAGAAGAGGTTGACACTATTATCTGAAGTTGATAAAGAGCATAATCTATGCCGCACTCTCAATGGGATGTAGCATTTTCAAGCATTTACACCAGGAGGGAAAATAATATTTTTATGTTATTCAATCACCCACAATGGCTGGGTAAAAGAAAAAAAAAATATTTTTACTGCGGTTGGTACTGACTCCCTTAACTTTGGGTTATCGACAGTCGGCCAATGGTTGCATATGAAAACGATTGTATCCAACAAGCTTATCTACCTTTACAAAGGTCTGAAAATCGGCCACTGTCCGTTTTTGCTCTGCAGTGAGAGAGGGCTGACTGACTGATCCGCCTACTGGACCAGGTCTGTGTGTGGGTAATGATAGTCAACTTTGTCACTTTATATATATATATATACACTTTAGCAAATTTTCCGACAGCTCTGACGGTGTCGATTATGAAAAAAAAAACAGTATCAACCACAATCCGAGCTGGCGGGTCAGGCTTTTTAATTATCGGGAGTGGCAAGAAAACTCCAGCCGGTGCACCTCCAGTTTTTACCAGCCATGCAAACATCCACTATCTTTTCAAGCACACTGTTGCGACCTGTCTAGGGGTGACCAGATCATAACATGAAGGATCCATCCTCTTCAGATCCCAAGCAGCCAACACACACGAAGTTGAACATTTTTAATGTTATTTATTTTAAAAAGATGTATTTTTGATTGAGATGTTACAACAAGTGGAGCATATGGTTTCAGAGAGAGCTAATGCCGAAAACAACAAACAAAAGGAAACTATCTGACTATTAACCAACTTACCTAATTGAAAGTAAATAAACCAAATGACAAAAACTTGCCTCCCTAACTAAGAAAAACATGAGAAAGTTAGGGAAACGGAAACGGCAGCTCACTCCTACAAACTCCAGAACTTTACATGGTGTTAACAAACAGTGTGACTAGTTGAGATGAGCTGAGGATGGATGGCAGGAAGTCCGCGTCTGCAGCTGTTATATCCATCACCTCTGGAAGGCCACGAATTGGACGTCTCCGTCGTTGTCTAGGAACCAATCAGAGACAGGCACCTGCACACTCATATTTACATAAGTTGACGACGCCAGTTGCAACACACATATTTATACAGTATTTGTCATGGATTCAATTTAATTGATTATTTTATTCACTTGTTCACCTCCATATGTTAAAAAAATTGTATACGATATTACGTGCCATATATTCTATAGAGCCTTCTTTAGATTTTTTTTTCTGATTTCCATGTTTTCCAAATTAAGCATATCCATTCTCCTCAAAACATTTCAAAGCATGCGATTTTAAACTGTTGAAGTGAAAAATACACTGAATATTTTTTTCTTTTTGTAAAGCTCCTCACAGTTATCAATAAGTAGTGTGGTAATAAGATTGGTATGCATTTTGCATTTAAAAACCATTTTGCTCTGTGTTTTTCAGGGTCCAACAAAAAGAGGAATCACCTCAACCAGAAGGTTAAGAAGCCAGATTATAAAGTGGCCTATGTTCAGCTGGTGAGAACTCATGTTAACTTTCAGAAGTATTCATTCCTGCAAGTGTTTCATTGCATGTCATCATATGGATGAAAATTAATACATGTTTCTTACAATTTTTTTCAACTAAAGATTTGACATGTGGGGTGCTTTTGTAGTAAGCCTCTTCTATTCTGATACCCTTAAATGTGATCCAGTGCAAACTACTGCCTTTTTATTTGAGAGTCTGAGAAATTTTGTTGATTAGATTGTTGATGTTAACTGACTATAATAGTCAATCTCACATTGACTAAATCTCTAATAGGCTTCCTTTATTTTATCTCAGTTAATTGGTACTATGAAAAAATACCAAACTGAATTGCATTTTCATTTGTCATCAGGTTAATAAAACCAAAGCTGCTTAGGGTGAATGGTACTAAACTTGCATTTTATCTGCTTTTTCTCTGGTTAGTGTTTTGCGTAAGCAGGATTATTTTACTAACTCTTGTGAAGTACACAGTGGGAGGCAGAGACCTCACCACATTAACAACCAGTACTCCCTCCTTTTTTGTTTTAGTTATAAATCATTTACACTGCTGTGAAAAAAGTATTTCAGAAATCTGCCAGGGGGGCACCGACATTTTTCTAATCACCAACAAGGAGGAAAGATGATCAAAATTCATTTTCTTATTTTAAAAACATTTCATTTATTAAAGAAAAAAAATCTAGCCTAACCAACTTGGCCATTAGTGAAAAAGTAAATGCTGCCTGTGCCACATTTGGTGCTAATAAATACCATCAAGCATTTGCAATAACTGGAGTCTTACACATTGATGTGGAGCAATTTGTCCCCCCTCTTCTCTGTTATGTGGGAAAAAGCCACACTGGAGTGTTTTTGACCATGAGTGGCCTGTTTAAGGTCATGCCACAGCATCTCTGTCAGTTGAACCGAGAGTTTGACTTTTGCCACGTCCAATTGTGCTTCAGCTAGCTTTTTAAGTCATTCAAAGCTCCACAGGAGCGCTTGCTGCTGAATTTTATCCTGCGAAAGCAAGGTCTTGCAGGATAAGGAAACCCCTTGTTCAGAGAGACTTGACGACTTCTGATCTCTTCAGTGGGAGAAATCGTCCCTGAACTTTGTTTGAAGTGAGGCTCGTAATTCCAGTCTCCATGGCAGATCAACATCAAAACACCCATGATAAGTTGCCTGTCCAAGGCAAAGGTCCGAAACCTTATGACGATAGCCTGCGCAGCAAGTGCCCCTTGAGACATTTTGTTACGCACAAGCGGGTAAGAAATTCAGGTTCATGAGAACCAGGAGGCAGTTGTGTGCGTTCAGACTACAGCAGGTAAATGGTTCATAAGTGTAATCCTTTAATTTCATTGTTTATATGTAGTTCCAGGGGCCACAGTCAGTGATTTTTATCACTGCAGAGAAAAAAGTTGCATGTATTTCTCTGCTTAATGTGGTGGCACAATTTGTATTCTTGGTTCAGCTTGTTAGAACTGAACATTAAATTCAGTGTGTCGTTACCATTTTTAAAATTGATGCACAACGATAATAACTCGATTGTTTTGACCCCATCTGTCAAAATGACGGGCATTAAAAAAGTCTACCACAACCTCTGCTTCTGGCTCTCACTGTGGTTCTCTGAAGTTCAAAAGCTTTAAAAATTTAAAACCATTTTTAGATTGATGAATGTTAATGACTTTGTTTCCCATCTGTCCTTTGATTTCTTTTTAATGGGGCGTGACATGTTTAAACTACTTTATGTTATCACATAGTTATTTCTTAAATTTACAGTTCTTGCATTAATCAGAAATGGAATGGCTAATAAAAATGACCCCAGACTTTAAAAATATCCATTATTTCATAAGAGAAATGATGTTGTTTTTGTGTGTTGTCAGTTTGCTTTAGATAGATATTTTCCTTAATGAACTCAACGTTTAGAATCTACGTTTTGTATTTAGTCTTGTTATCTTTGATATTAAAATTGATAACAGAAAAGGAAAAACAAAACTGTCAAATGCCATTAAAAGTTTTTGTGGGAAAAACCTGCTGGGGAAGGAGATGAGATGGTCAGTGGTGGTCAATTCTTACAGGCTTAATTGGGCAATTGTTGTTTAAGGTGAGTTTTGACTTGCTTTTCATTAAATACACTCATACAATTTGCACAAAAACATTTTTATTTTTGCATGTTTCTCTTTAGTGGCTTATGCACTCTATCTGCCCTTCTGAGTTCTCACAGAGCCTAAGGTGGTTTTCTTTGGTTACAGACTTTTACTGTTAATATGGAGATGGTATTATGTGGTGTACTTCTTCCGCTGAGGGTTGTTCATTGCGCCACACATTAATTGTACAAAAATGATACCATTTTAAAGCAGTATATCAGTTTTGATTAAATTCAGGGAGACCCATCCTTCCTAATTTTGGTTAAGTTTGAGGTTTGCCAATCTTTAAGACTGCTTTAACTCCAACCCCGCAAAATAATTTATCAACTGCTCCTGATGCTTACATGAAACACAAAGGGCCTTTGTTTTATGATAGATATTTTCGACTTGCTCAAATGAATCGGATGTGGTGTAGACATTTCTTTACCTCACATCATGAGGCACCTTCGAGCCATCAATCGTGAGAGGATGAATAATGAAAACTTTTTAAACAAGACGGTTTGAAAGGTGATACATAATTGATCTGATAATGAATCTTTTATAGAGATGACTTCCTCTTGTTTGACAATAAGGAAGTGGCTTGTGATTTTTTTTTGAGGGATAGGGGGGGTGACTGGTTTTTCCAGCTGGAAGAGACAATAACACGTAGGAGGCTGTTGAACACACACCTACATGTGCACATCTGAGACCTGCTCCATCATTCATTTACTGATGTTTTTCTTCAGTAACTTTCCTGACTCTCTGGATGAAATCCCGTTTAAGTTTCTCTGGACATGCTCATTTAGGGATGAACAGCATGCAGGCATGCTGAGATGCAAACTCTTTGTGCATAAAATGGCTTGATACAAAACCAAATATCCGGCCTATTTCTCTGGCAGGTTTTCAGAAAAACATGTTCCCTCAACTCCCTTTCCTACCACACACTTTTCTAGGTCCACTCACACAAGCTCACCCACGCACACCACACACACACACCACACACCCCAAGAAAAACCCTCCCTTCTTTTGCAGCGGTCGGGAGAAAACAAGATTGTTCCTAATTGACTCCACATGTCCAAGAGTGTTCTGTGGGTAGATGCTCACACCACAGTCCCCCCTGTTCAACAACCCTCATCCTTCCCGCTCCCCCTTTCTCTTCCCCTGTTCCCTCCATCAGCTAGTGTTGCAGCAGTAATAGATTTGTGCACTTTCTCTTGCTCCTTGCTCTTAGGTTTTGGTTGAGGGGAGGCCTCCCAATAGCGGGGTTCCGTGACGGCCATTTTCCTCAGGCTGAGAGGGGGACCCCAGTATTGGGGCAAGAGATAGCATCTGCATGTGTGAAATCTGCGCTGTGTGTGGGAAACTGTGTATATATGTGTGTGAGGGGCTGCGAGGGGTAACCGGGGGTGGTGACTAAGGCCATGATGGAGTTATGCCAGAACAGGGAGGTCCAGAGATGGGGCAAAGCTCTCGGGCAGAGGAGGAGGAAGCTGAATGTAAGAGAAGGAAGGGGTGGTGTTGGGGTGACAAAAACAGCAGCAGAAAATGAAAAAACCTGGAGCCTGACCCTGCAACTTTCAGGCCTTACTGCCTTGTAGTAGGACTGTTGGGTTTAAACTCAGACTGCTTTTATCCAACACTGTGCCCAGGGTAACACTTGGTTCGGATTTTCGCACCCAACTCATATTGTTCCGTCTGTTTGATGCTGTAATGGGTGGATGCTGGAAAATCTGATCCTGGATTGCACTTTTTGACCTCTGTGGTAGACATTACTTCATGTACAGTTGGTATAATTAGATTTGTCTGGTCCACAGTGCATTCGAATAACAAAATTGTTATGAGGCTTTAAATAACCTCTGAAATTTTAAAAATAGCAGTACGTTTATCAGAGAATCCTGGGTAGAATGTGTGCCGCAAAGCCTTTTTCAAAAAAATAATTCTGTTGCTCTAAAGCTTTTTTTGCTGTGATGTATTATTATTTCAAACCTTGTGGTTGGCCTTTATTAAATTACCTGGGTTAATCTCGTCCATCTAATATATGTTGCCCCTCTATTTTAAGTAATTGTTTTTCCTATTTAAAACCCTACAGTTTTTTTTTTTTTTTTTTTTTTTTTAGATAATATAATTTCCAAACATTTACAACTTAGTCCTCCATGCTTTGTTTGACAAAAATATTCTACACTTTTTAGGAGACTTTGTCATTTCATCTAGCTGAGCAGCAAAGCTCGCATCAGTTAGATGCAAGCTTCAACAACTGGGACAAGCAGCAGCACTTCAGTGGGTTGAGTGCTCGAAGTGCAAGTTGAAAGCTGTTGAAGAGCGATGCTGAGAGTATAGAACATGTGACCATACCCATCTTTTGAGTTTACTGTTACACTGCTGAAAATGTCATCTGAGCCAATTTCAAATCAAGCAATGATGCCTTTCGGAGAATGTGCAGAGATTTATGCTCATCTTTTCTCACCAGTTTTTGTTCATATATGCATTTTGCTGTGGGAAATCCTTCACTGTTGATCCGTTGACATGACAGTGCTTCCTTTTAGCAATTTGGTTACATTTACACTTGCACCCCTGCAGGACATTCACACACCTCACTAAGCAAATGGTACTTTTGTCTTATGATTCTTATATGTCTTAAACGTGTCGTATTACAATGACTCTGCAGAAATGACCCACAGAAGGTCTCAGAGAATACATTTTCTTCCACCGAAATAGTTCCAATGCTAGATCATAGCTTGTGTAAATATGCAAACCATTTATTTTTATTTTTACTATTAAATGAAAGAAATATTTGGCGCATCCAGCAAGTTCAACGGCAAAGATCTCTTTTAGTTTGGGGATATTGCTGTGGCCTCATTTAAAAAAATCAAACGAATTAGATTCATGATGAGAAGATAAAACTTGTGGAGGATATATAGAACAATAGTATTCTGATAACTGGGTTGCTGTTTTACATTATTAATTGTTATATAATTAATTTATAAATAAGTTTTTAAGGATTGAGCACCATTTAAAACAGCTACTATCCAATGTAGTAGAAATTGTAAATAATTTAATAATTATCATTTACTTACAATGCAGTCTATAATTTATAATTGTATCATTGCAGTCTACAACTGTTGTTTACAGTATATCATATTACAGTTAAGTGTTTTAAAGGGCTCTGAGTGACTTAGCTCTCACACCACGTCTTGACTTTGCACCTCTATGTCATGAGCAAATATTTCCTTTTTCTCCCAGTTCTGATATCTTCTACAAAAAGATGCAGTGTGCACAAAAAAAACTAGCCTGGTAAAATCCAGCCCCCTCTTCTACGATGACTTGAAACTTGTTTCACTTGTCTTTGTTTCCTCACAAAACACCAAAGGTTTAAAACATTACAAAACTGTAGCTATTTTTTGAGTATATCTGATGTTTTTACAGGCTGGTGGTTATAAATAAGGTATATACACGATCCGCTAGCTTAATCACCCATTACATATTATAAACATGTCCTTATTTATTAAAGAAACATTGAGCCAAAATAAAAAAGTTTAGAAAAATAAAGTACATCCCAAAAAAAACCTAAATATGTATAAACTATATAAAACCCTTAAATGTAATGAGGGTGTACAGTATATATTTTTTTTACCATAACTGTAACTAATGACCGTTCACAGCAGGGAAGGCTTGTTAAATTTCACAGTATGGTTACAATAAAATGAATGAATGATTTAACAATGTAGCAAGTCTAATAATAAATCTGAGTTTTTGCACAAACGTTGTGACTAAGCCAGAGTTTTAAATGCAAGGCTTTTGGGAAATAAAAATATTTGTGATATGGTGTACATTTATGTTTTGAGGTGTGCTTTAATGTTTTAACCTGTCACCCTGGTACCTTGTGGAAATCACTCATTTAAACACCATTGTGATATTTGTGGATTTATGGTCACCAAGAGAAAGAAAGCTCTTCAACATTGACTTAGAAGACTTAAAAAAAAAAAGTTTTATTATGAACAGTCGACTTTTAATACAACCACACATGAGAAGAAAGTACTTAAAAATCTAATGACAAAAAATACTTAAAAATTGATATTAGCAAGCTAGAGCTTTACAAGAATTCAAAACTGCTTTGGAAAAATGTACATCTCTATGCTCCTAGTTCTTTAAATTGTATTGACATAAAGTCCTACTCAGTTGTATTAGCCAATCCTACTGTGCTCCTCCCTGGACCTTCCGTCCTCAAGCAGAGCTCCCGCCCCACTGAGCAGCCCTTCCCCACACAGCTCCACCAGACTAGCAGCAGCAGCAGCAGCAATTGGCAAACACCTGGTGCAACTGAGCTAATCATGCAAACTGCAGTGCTCCAAATAACAGTAAATGGCACAATGGAGAAGCATCATTGTGATGATGTTCTGAAAGCGAGTGGGAACTTCTTAAAGAGACAGAAAAAATTACAAGGCATCAAATTGCAAAGTCAGATGTCTTAAGTTATGTTTCAAATTTACCACATTTTCATAGCAATGTTGTATTGCTGTTATTGTGAGGTGTAGCTGATCATACAGCGTATGTTTAGACAAGTGCTTTGTTGAAAGAGTTAGAAGTATGTTACGTATGGTTGTTTCTTAATTTTACAGAAAATGACCAGGCTTCTGATGACAACACAAGTCATTGTTCTCAGAATTGAAGAAATGTTAAGTTGTACTTTTACTTTGATGAAAATTCAGTGCATTCTCTTTATTCTCTTTTGGTTCCATAACTTGCTTCCCGTCAATGCCCAGGTAAGTTGAGAGTTGTATCAAATGAGAATATGCAGCTGTAAGAGGGGGAAAAAAAGACATTAGTAACTGGAAAGCAAGCATGGAGGAGTTAAGCAAAATGGGAGAAGTGGGGGGAGGAAACAGCTGTATTCAGAATGATGATGAGAGTAAGGCTAAGTCATGTTAGCCTAACACTAGATGGCAACGTTTTGCTGTATAGTGTCTTTACAGGACTTCATTTATCTCCTATCTGTTATTGACTCTGTGTTGCTTAATAATGGACAAGAGTTGTGTGACGGCATGTGTGTGTGTTTAGCTAGGCTGACTAAGGGTGATGACAGAGGGGTACACGTTGGGGGAGGAGGGTTTTTAAACCCCCAGAGACCCCGACCACCATGTCTCCCCTTCGTTCAGCTCTGAAGGAAAGTTTCTGCTTTTATGAAGCTGGAGGTGCTGAATCAGGGCTGAGTGGGAAATCTTGCTTATCTGTGAGGAATTTTATTATTTTCAAGTATTTGGATCGAAATCGCTTCTGCTCTCCCTCGTTCCTTTCCCTTTTCACCTTGTCACGCAAACGCAGGCTTTCCTCACACAGGCCTGCCTGTCTGCCGCTGAGCTTCCTTCCTTTTCCTGTGCTGCCTCACCCTTGCTTATCGCAGCAATTAACATTTTTAACGTTTGCCACTTTTCTTTCAGAGCTTTCTTCCCTTGGTGTGCCTCTCATTTTTCAGCTATGAAAATTTGGGATTTCATTTATACCTGAAGATGTATTTAGTTAAAATTCCTGGGTGACCAGCTGCTTTTCACTTGATGTCACATATTTTCTATGCTTCAATATTGTTTAAAAAAAAGTTAAATATATATTGTGTATTAAAATATTTGCTAAAATCTTAATATTCATCTTCAAAAAGGAAACAAATGATCTATTTACGTATCAGTCGTAATTTTTGTTTACGATCAATGACAATTATGATACCAACAGTTTTTTTTATTATTTTTAGATGACAATACTAATCCTGTGTATCTAAGTTTAAAATGATTTTTAGTTTAATGCATTATTACTTGATGTTATGAACTTAATAAGTATATGGGTACGTATAGATAGATAGAGGAAGGATAGATTTTTCATCAATTTTACCTTTCATGCTTTTATTTTCCTATTGTAGTGTTAGCTATAGCACAAAAATGTGCTTCTTGAAAAATATCAGGACTTGTTCAAATTGGAATTGGCAAATCAGATATCTAAGAAAACTGGAAATCGGTATTGGTTTGATCAGTGGATTTCTTATTTGCTTTTATTCAAGTGCCAAGTGCCTATCTTATTGGTTATTAGCTTGGCAGCCAGTACAAATATACTCAGTAGTAATGTGATGTGTATTTACTGCCCACCCTGTGTGTATTTGGTCATTTTTGTTAGAAATAACACATGCTGTCTTTTGAAGGTGAGGTGGGTTTTTGATTTTGTACATTTTTGTTGAAATAAGATCTGAAAAATATATATATATATTTTTAGCAAATTTTGACAAAACACCATTTGTTTTAAGGAAAATAATAAAAAATTTTAGCTATTATGCAGTTAAACCAATCAATTGGGCACTCGTGTGCCCAATTGATTGGTTTTCAGTTTCACCAACCAACAGATTGTATTTTTATGCACTGGTTTTCAAGTTTTATGAATAGGAATAAACATCATATTAATGTTTATTCTTTGATGCATTAATGAGGATAATCTTGTAAACCCTTAATTTACTGTTAGCTTTAAAACTAAAGCTTTGACCAAGGAAAGATTGATTGTTGCAGCTCTTCAAAACAAATAAAAACAACCTTTGTGTTTCTAACAAAGAAACTGTGATTTATGTAATTTCTTCTTCTGTTCAAGTTTAGTGAACAGAAAAGCGATGAAATTGGGAGCCTCAGGGCAAAACCACTTTTCTAAGTGTTTCATTCTGTGTTAGTAGATTACAATAATTTGACAGTTGTAGGCAATGATCAGTAGCCTGGATCTCACATGGCATAAAACATTAAGGACTAACTTTCTGATATATTTTGCTGCGATGATGGAAGAACAGCTGGTGGGGCCAGCAGCAGGGTTGTGAGGAGCTCTGAGGGACTACCAATGAGGCTGCTTCTGTATACTTAGACTGAGAAAAATTGGCCTCATTAAAAAGTTAACAAAAATATGATTGGATAATAAAGTCATTTATTATCCAGTTTTCATGTAATTCAGCTTTAGTTTCTCTTGAAAGTATTTGTTACTATTGTAGGTTTGGAGGCTAACAGAAGAATGGAATGATCTAGTGCACTAGATCATTGCATTTGTAGGTGGTGAGGCCAATCAAAAGAGAAGCTTTGGTGCTGCTGAAACTTTGCTGAATCCTTCTTTGATTTGGAGATTTCTCTCAAGTAAAACTTTGTGTTTATGTGGCTTGTTAGGAGTGTACGTATGTGTGCAGGTTTCATAAGAGCTTGGTGGGGAGAGAACATGAATTATGGAGAACAGAGCAGGATCTTGCACGCGGATCTTTTTTTTTTTTGGAGGTTGAAGCTTTTTGCAGTAAATTTGTTTCAACTCAACTCACCACCATATGAAATACTGATGCAGTAAAGAAATGATGATCAGTATAGAAATGCAGAGCAAATGAACCCCTCTTTTTTCTCTCTCAAATATTTTCAATATTTCTGCAATCTGTCTCAACTCTGTCTTCTGCATCTTTCTTTATCTTTTTTTTCTGTTATTTGATTCTCAATTTGAGTTAGCAGCATTTTCTATTGCTACCCACATCTCCTTCAGTTCCCCCTTATCTATATATCACTTATTCACACACCAATACACACACCTGCACGTAACTTTTTCTTGAATTGCGTGCATGCAACTCACCTCTCAACACAGCTTCGACTTTGATCAACCAGTCGTCCATGGCACCACCCATGTTCTCTGAAGGGGTGCCACCAGCCTGATAAAGCCCTCTGATAGGCCCCAGTGATGCATTTCCTGTTTTGGTGTTCTATGTTTTTTATTTTCTCAACCAGCTGGTCCCAGCATTCCTGTTAGTGTCAGGGAGGGGGCAGGGGTGTTGCTTGGATGTTTATGTTCAAGTGCAAAGTAGGAGTGAGTCTGTGAGGTTTTGTTTAAGGGTCTCGGCGTGTGTGTGCGTGTGTGTGTTTGGTAGCCTGGATGTTTGGGTCTGAAGATGAGAGGTGGGTGGGGTTGGTGGAGGGGTTCTTGAAATTGAGGGGGAGGGTAGGTAAGGGTTGTTTTTGTGAAAGAAATGGGGTACATTGTGGGGGTTGTAGGGGTGAATGACATACATGAAGGGGGATAATGGTGGTGAACAGATGTTTACGTATATGTTTATTTACAGCTACTTCTCTTCTGAGAAGTAGCTGCAAAAATAAGGTTGAGGTGTCATATGGCCTTAAGGTTTAATGACTAGGTAGGAATCACTGAAGTTGAAATGTTTTTTTGCCATCACTCATGTGTTGTTGATCATCACTGTTAATGTGGACAGATTTACTAATGTTATTATTGGCTACTGTTGTTGTTCTCCTAGAAGTGTCCAGTTCAAGACCAGATTGATGGGAATGTCTTTGTGGGTGGCTCGGTGTGTATTTAGATGGTGATGATCTTTTCCTGAGAGCTCTGTTACCAGGGTCCGATGTCTCCAGTAGCAGACTGGAAGCAGACATGCCCAGACATGAAAACTACCGTGCACACGCAAACGCACGCACGCACACACATTTGTTCACCCATTCCCACTGTTTGTCTCTGGGCAAAAGTGTGTGCTTGTGCACCACCATACGTCAAGGGGGTTTCTGCGATAGATCAAGTATTTTCGGCTGAACACCAGAGGCGGTGTTTACCCATCTTTCCAACTCCTGGTCTTTTTCCCAGTAATCTTGTACACATTAGCGCTGGAATCTTATCATCCCAGACAATTAGATAAAACTGAAACACATTTTTCTTCTGCATGACGTCATGATAAAAAGGCTTGTGCAATATGTAAAAAAAAAACAAAAAAAGAAGAAAAATATGCTTTTCACCACACATTTTACTGGAAATGGACAATTGTTTGGATTTTTTTAGAATGACCCTGTTTCTAGCAGAAAACTTGCAAATCTAATAATCTCTATAAACTGAACTGCATATGAAGTTTATTTTCATGTAAATTACCTAATTTCATTTGGTGTCATTGATAATAAGGTGCAAACTCTCAACTTTATATATATATATATATATATAAGAATACTTCTCACGTCACTGTTGCATAAAAAAGTATCCACCAACAAAATCTCTAATTCAGTGCAACTCTTACTTTTTTGTCACTCTTTCCACCAATTTAGCAAAGAACGCCTAGTCCTTAGGGGTGTAATAATGCCAAGCACTCGTGTAAAGAAACAAGACGTGATATTGAGTTTTAAAGAATAACAGGGATTGATATTTTTGAAGAAAACTTCAGAGACAAAAATGTAATCATCCAAAAAGCCTTTATTGCATATTTTTATGGATTTTGCCGCAAACTCAAGTAATTGATCTTCCTTTTTCTGATTTCTTTTTATCTCTTCAGACTTTTGACAGTGGTTTAACTATGCATGGTGTGCAGTACAACATTTCATAGTTGCTTTTGATAAGAGTGTACTGTGATTGTTATTCTGCTCAACGTACTCTTATTCGGTTGTTATTGAAACGTTTTCTGTCTCTTTCAGCATATGAACAACTTGGTCATGTTTACACATTTCTGGTGTCTTGTTTGTTCCTCTGTTGCACTTATATCCCCCACTGGAAACCCAAAGCCCTGCTTAACAAATGACTGAAGTGTTGTTGGGGCATCTTCTGTTCCAGCTTCATAAGGTGGAGCCATGCTGACCACAACTGGCTAGTGCTCATGAGTCCCCTTAGCGGGAAGCATTGTGGTGTTTTAATATCACAATGTCTGGGGTGCTGTAGTGGAACAGGGGTTAAGCACAACCCAATTATGGAGGCCTTAGTCCTTGATACGGCCGTCGCAGGTTCGATTCCTGGCTTGGTGACCTTTGCCGCATGTCTTCCCCCTTCTCTCATTACCCACTTTCCTGTCAATTTACTATCAAAATAAAGGCCACTAGAGCCAATAAAACCTTTAAAAAAAATAAAAATAGCAAAATCTTGCTACACATCTACTAGTCATCCAGTCCTAACAAACACTTATGTAATATTTTTATATTGATAAAACTCGGATTAATACATTCTTCCATGCTAAGTAGGCATAGGCCTGTATAATATTCTTGCATTATTATAACCTCGAGTGAATAATATAGTTTTATGGGCCATTTTCACAAAAATTGCTACCAATTTATTACTTTTGTTTGAAAATTGAAAAACAAGTATTTCTACTTCTTAGTTATTTCTAAGTGAATTAAAAAAGCAATATTTAAGTTAGAATAATGTTTATTACATTGTGCATGTTCAGATTATTCTAGAGTGACACAATCGTAATTATTTAGGATATCTCCTCCACTAGCCAGAATGCAGTCTCCTACTTAACAGATAAGCACTTTACAGCTTGAATTGAATTGAATTTGTTTGGTGATAGAGCAAATGAGTGCAACATTAGCACTTCATGACCACAATCAAGTATGTATCATGCAAACTCCACGGTCAGCTAATTCTCAAATGTATGAATTTAAACAACCAGTGTTCAGACAGCATCCATAACATTGTTATGTCATCATCATGTGAACCGTATGTCACCATTAATATGAATGACACAGAGGCATGCACAAACATACACTGCTGTGAGCCAAAGCCCACTAAGTTATTTGACCACTGGCGGGATGTGGACATTTCTCTGTAATTGGCAGGAGCGCCGGGTTCATGACCCTGCGTGAACTCGTAGCAGGATGCTCTTGGTTAGTGGTCTACTCTCACTGCCACATACTTTTACAGACTGATGGTTTTACTTTTCTCCCGCTCTCATGCTCAGCAGTTATTTTTCTCAAAGTCTTTTTCATACAAAGCGTTGGACATTTGACTCTTTAATGTCAGTTTAGGTTTTTGAAGGAAGTTTAAACACATTTTAAGTTGGAGAGAGTTTTTCTTTGACAGTCTGTCCCTACAAAGAAAGAAAGTTGTTCTGTTTGTTTTTTGATACTGACATTCTTTACCCCTGCAGTCTGTTTTTCATTCAGGTTTCTCAGTTTCCTTTTCCTTGTTTTTATCAGAGCACTAAAGGAGGCACCACTCTAATATTGTGTCTATGAGATAAAGGGAGACTGAATGTGTGGTCCACCCAGAAGCCTGGTTGCAGGAATTCTCTGTAATCATCAGACTGTCTGTGTTATCTTGCTCTTTGGTAGTCATTAGGTTTTTAAATATTTTGGGGAGTTTTAGACAATTCTATATGGATTTAAGAGGAGGAATTGATTATAGTTGTCATTGAAGAAAAATAATCATGTATAGTCAAAGTTTCCAAGGCATTTGAAAGAACTTAATTGATTTTAATGTATTCATTTAACATGGACAATACAAACACGAGTGTAAACCAGATGCATTGTATTTGAGCTTTCTCGCAAACATGCACATTTTCAACAATAGTCCATGTAAAACGGTTTTTCTATATAAAAAGAGAAAATTATATGAAACTTTCATATTTTGGGTCGGCTATATAATGAATGAAAGATGAGAAACAAGATTTTAATATGACTTTGTGTTGGACATGAGAAATGTTTTGGAAGCAGCACAGACAAATTCTTAATTTTTAAAAAAAATATACATATATTTTTCTTTCTCTTGCTAAGATTGTTCTGCTGAGTTTAATACTTGAGGAATTATCTAAAGCAGCTATTTATTTTATTTATTTTTTAAAATAAAACCGTACAATAATTTTATTGTTAATTCTTGTACTTTCACCTAATTTTGTTGGCCTAAAAAGTGTTTAAGATTATTTCCATCACCATCAAGAGATTTTTTCAAAACCCCTGGCTATATTTAGCCCAGTTAAATAATGAGTTCCCAAGACTGTTTTTGACTAAAAGTCACTGAATGTGATTCTACTTAAAACTCTACTGAAGCACAAAAACATGGCAAGCAGTTTTTTTTTTCTGTCTTATACTTTGTTCATTTGAGAAAAGCCATATTTGTTACTAAAGGTCTCATCCTAAACTCCAAAAGGTGTCCATCTGTATCAGCTCTAGTTACTGGAGGAACAAATTTTCACCATTCTTGAACTGCGGTCGGGGCCAGACAAAATTATTTCAAGGGCTACGAATGCCACCAAGCCGTACTTTGGACAGCCCTTGCGTAAAGATATTTCTTGATAAGTTAAGTTATAATAAAACAGATATTTTTTGTTGGATTGTATGTTTGATTCCAGCTTGGGTAAGACCCTGATTTCCAAGCTGTCCTCAGATCTGCATTTTAAACTGTAAACATCATTTGGAGTGGGTAATTGAGATGTGTAGTGTAAACACTGAAGGGAATCTAAAATACAGAAGATATAAAAAAAACTGCCATGGTGCACCAGAAAGTCCACAAACTATCACCGTTGCTTCTTCCCAGTCAGCCCAGTTTGTTTGCTCTGAATTCACGTTTGGTCTTGAGAGGTTTTGCGAGATTTCTCATCTGACATCTGAATGTTGGTGAGTGATTTTTTTTGTGTGTGTTTGTTTGTGTGTGTGTGGTGTGTTGCTCCCATCATGAAGCTCAACACCACACATTGTATGACCAAACCCGTTATTCCTTAGATACTTAATCGTCATGTGTGTGGTCTCTCGGGTTTTGAAAATTGGTCGCTAGCTGTAAAATCTTGCCTTGTGATCTAGGCAGTACCTGGTTTCTTACCTTTTCTTTAACTCTTTTCTTCTGAAGATCCCAGCATGATTACTCAAGCCATGCATATATGTCAGCTTTTGTATCATAGTGTGCCCAAATCAGACTAATAATCATGAAAACCGTTTCTTGTTATTTGGAAACATTTGTCTGAAGTAGCTCTGCCTCAGATGTTTGTCCTAACCACAAGCAAGTCAGTTGTAACGTCTGCTGAGTGTAACTGCTAAGAAAACAATGAGGCACCAATTGTTTACTCATTTTGGCAGCTGTTGTCAATTAACAGGTTAAAAGTGTTACTGTGGTCCCTAAATGTGACGCAGCGCAGAAAACACAATAAATTCTCACTTTCTGAGACAAAACAAGGCATGAAATTTGGGCTTACTAAAGACCTACAGTACAGACCAAAAGTTTGGACACAACTGTGTGTCCAAACTTTTGATCTGTACTCAGTTCAGACCAAAAGTTTGGACACACCTTCTCATTGAATTCAATGAGAAAGTGTGTCCAAACATTTGGTCTGTATTGAGTACAGACCAAAAGTTTGGACACACAGTTGTGTCCAAACTTTTGGTCTGTACTGTATGTATATATTCACAGAAATAAAGGACACACAAAGTATACATTATTCCTTTAATCCTTATTCCATTCCATTACTCTACACTACTGCTCCTCCTTTTCCCCTGTTGAGGGAAACTGTGGGTGTAATGGGTTGCTCATGTGCGTAAGAGGAGTATATTTATATAGCTAGCAGTCTGAGGCCTCTTCCCTGTGTTCCTGGATAGCGACTAGATTCCATTGGTGGCAATATAAAGATCATGGTAGAGTCAGTGAAAGTATCCCTTCCTCAATTTGTTGTGTAGGAAGTATAGGGAACAAAAATCAATCCCTTGGAGGCTCATAATGACTTAATTTCTTTCTCTGCTTTTGTCCTCCTTGGCCAGTCTTTGCAGGTCCCCGCCATAAATCAATCAACATACACACTGTATATGACATGCACATACACAGGAAGAGGTAGAGTCAGGAAAGATTGTTTTAAACATGAGCTCATGGAGGTGGAGAGGACATGGGATATTTGCTTCTGCTGTGGTGTGATGTACATATTTCAAAGAAAAATATGAATGCTCTCTGGCAGCACTTACACTGGCTGCGGAAATGTGTCCAGCAGACATTGGATATACACACACGCGGGCTGTAGCCTGCTGCCAATAATAAGACTTGTTTAATGAGTCTCATCGCTTTGTTGATTTCAGTCTCAGGGCTTTGTTGTTCTTGTGAATCGCACTCTCTGAGGCCGGTATTAATCTTCACTCAGTGTATACATAAGGCGTCCAAGGCAGCGTTGTTAACTGGGAGTTGTCATGCGACAATGTTTGGTTCAAGTTTGGAGAAGTCTTGTTTGGTTCAATGCTTCATTGGTCAACTTGTTTCCAGGTCTGGTGTTTATAGCACAGGGGTAGACCCTTTTTTATGTCACCTCTGCTTACTTCTTTTCCCAGCTTTCTCCTTTCATCCATCAAAATATTTCCCTCTGCTTCTTGGTGTCCTCCTTTTAACTCCTGCAGCAAACTTGCCTTTGCCTGATTCAGTGTTTGTACTCGGGATTCCTCAATGGCAGTGTGTGCAGAAAGACACAGAGGACCTTGGCCATGCCGCTGGTTTCCAGGTGCTGCTGTGGTGTTTGGCAGCTCTCAGCTTGTGCTTGACTAAGCTTTTTTTCTTACAACAGGGTTTGCAAATTTGGCTTTTTTCACGAGAAAACCTCCTGTAGCTTGAATTTCAAGTGTTGCTGCAAAACAGAAGCAGAAAGGGGTGGATTTTTATCAGAAGGTTGCTATTTTTTAAAGCTTTTGTTGTAGTAAAATAGATGATTAACTATAGAGAATGGAGGATGACACCTTTTGATACCATACACCTTTCTATAGTATTACTGGTATATCCATACTTAGTATCTGCCTAAATAAGGGTGCATCTCAATAAATAATATCATTGTAAAAAAAAAGTTTATTTCAGTAATTGGATTCAAAAAGCAAGACTCAAATAAGACTTCCCTCAAAAATAAGAACATTTGCTTTGGGGAAATTACAGCTTTTGAATAAAACTTCTAAAGTAGAAAAATATATTTGACACCAAAGGTGACGTATACAGATGATAAAAACCATAAATGGGTTATACAAATACCTCTTCTGCTGAAGGCTATAATTGCTATTGGAAAGAATGATTTTTTTTTTTATATATATGTGTGTGTATCTGTGTGTATGGGTGTATTGCCTTGCTGGCCAGTAGGACTTTGTATCTCTGACCCAATGGGAGGAGACTGTGTGACAGAAGGGATCATAGGGTTCCTCTGAGATTGGGATGCCTTTACTGATCACAGTGCGCTTTGACAGATGGGACACTGAAGTTTGTGGTGAAGCAGTTATTTGCTTTATTTGCTCTTTGTAAGAGTTTTGTTTTCTTTTTGAGTGATAAAATGTATAATTGAAGGCAAAAACGGATTCTATAGGTGAGTGGTAAACCATGATTGAAATCTTTTTGCTAACCTTAAAATCACGCAAAGATGGAGGGACTGGAGGACTTTATTATAACTTATTATTATTATTTGAAAGGACCTTCAGGTGTCCATCGTTTTTCCGAGATACCTAAAACATTGTACCTGGTTAATTTGCTTTCCATGAATAATCAGGTACCTTTGAAACAACTGTTTACATCCCATAAATGGGACTATTGCAAGGACCACTTACTGTACTTGTATGCTGAGCAGCAGAGTGAACAACATTTTTGCTACTGAGCCTTGTTTGCTGCTGTTTATTGGATTTCATGATCTTAGTTTTGAAGAAATTTGAGAGCATGACATTTTTGAGCTATTCATTTATCTTCCAGGGTCCTAAGTAGAAACCCTGCACACACCCATAACACCCTTATAACTCCTCCTCATTGTAACAGTCTGAGGTTGAAGTGGACTGATGTTGGACACCAGTTTGGTCCAAATATGCTGAGATGGGATTGTTGCAACTTAGCAAATGTAGTTGTGCTTTTCATTCTGGCACAAATGGCAAGTTGATACCACAGATTAAAATGATTATGTGATCTGAGATCTTATGAGACTTTTCCATTCTCTCCACTTCCAGATTCGGGAGGTAGTCTCTGCTAAACTCTTCCTCATGGAGGGGACTGTTAACATTTTGGAGGATATATAGTTCAATCCCAGACTGTGAAGGTATTGGATTGCCGAATCTTATCTCCCGGCATTGAGATTAACTAGTTTTCAAGTGGTTGATAGACCTCCCCGCATCATCACACAGCCTCTACCAAAAGCTGCTACCCTCTTGGTACCGTAATCTGTGTAGCTTTTTTTTTTTTTCATTTCATTAAAATGTGTAGACAAAATCTGGACAAAACATTGAAAACCATAATCCTTAAAAAAATAAACGAACAAAATAAAGTAAAGATTTTTTTAGTTGAAATTCTAAATGCAAAGTTTGCAGTTTTGGGGTCACAGATTTGGTTTTGGTTCACTTTTTTGTCAACATTTCATGAATGCCATAAATCAGCCTTAAATTATCCACCATTTATGGTTTACAAAATGCTTTATTCTCAAGGGCATGTCATGTTTCCTTGTAAAAACACAAGGAATGTGACAGTTTGGCATTAGGCACATTATTGTGACAGCCTGAGGTTAAAGCTGGCTGTGATTTTTATATGCTAAATGAGGAGATGTTGCTAATTTCAAAATGCTCTTAATTTCCTTGGCAAAAAGAGTTTGCAAATTTTTACATAAAATTTTTTTTTTGCTTTGAGCTTAACTAGATAAGCACTCTCTTAAACCCAACTATTAGTGGATCTGTAGAATACAGAGACAGAAACGACTCAGATTTACAGACTGCTTTTGGTCTGACAACTACTTAGAAAGAGAAATATAATTTGGTTATGGGACTGTGCAAAAACATATGTTGTAATTTCTTTTATTCCGCAATTTCCCAAATTCAAAAGAACAATTTCAAATTTGTTGTCAAAAATGACTGCACAAAATATCTAAAGATAAAACTTGGATGCCTCCCGACTAAACATATATAGATACATATGCAGTTCATATGTATCTATATATGAACTGTTCAGATACTGTGCAATTATCTGAACTGTACTCTACGACCTACAATACCCACGCCGTTGTCCAGGGGCATGTAGTGGGATCTGGGCTTTAAATATTTCTAGAGTAAACAAAAGCTTGTATCTCTGCGTCTCCCACGTTAGGATTTAAAACATGCTGCATGTAATTATATGCATGTTTCTTTTGGTATTTTGGGGGTTGGAGACAAAGTAACATTCACATTAGAGCCACACCATTCTTTGACGCCTACACACTGACCCCAAGCAAAAATATTTCATATATTCAAGTTGAACAGTTGATTGACAGATTTGTTCACTGAAGCAATTTATTTTTTTGGTGGTGGGCCACTTTAAAGTTGTTGAAAAGTTTATGACTCTCATCCAGACATTTGACTGTCACTATTAAGCTGAAGCTGCTGGTGTGAAATCTGTTGTTTGTGATCTTTAATCCCTTTGGTGTATTTTGTGAGCATTAACATTTTGCATGAAATACCAACACAGTATTGTTGACATGTTTATAGGACATAAAAATGTCATATAAAAGTGCTACAAAAGATTTAAGCAAACTTTATGGAGTTGTTCTCGAAAGTCTTAATAACCCCTGTTTTGTGACTGGTCAGACCGTAATGCATTATTTCAAGAACTTTCTTTACATATGTGCAGTTACACATCACAGAAAATAGGTGCAATAACCCAGCTGCATAAGTCTGCACAACTTTCTGTTTGTGCAGCTTATTCTCATCTCAGTTTTTGATATTTGCTTGAGATAGTTTTGGAGAAACATCAAGTTTTTATAAAGTCACTGTGGTATTGCATTTTCATAATCGGACATTTTTATACCCATCTGCTGACAGATACCATTGTATTATAATTATCAGTTTTATCTTTTATAACTTCTCGACCAACTATTACTTTAGCTAAAAGAGGAAAGCATGGATACCTCATGAAAATTGTACTAGGACATCTGAACATTATTCAAGATTCCATATAGCTGATGTCAGGTATGACCTCAAGAAGGAGGTGCTTCGTTAAGCACTAGTTTAATGGGTGCACACACTTTTGCAACCAGGCAATAGCACCTTTTTTAATTTTCTACATCTCCTTCCCAACAGTTTATTTCTCAGATGAATTGTACTTCGTAGATGTCACAATATGTGGAAAATGTTGTTTTTAACGATTATAATGTGGGCTTGTTTTTTTTTTTTGTTGTTGTTTTTGTCACAAAAACACATATGGGTGTGTGCACTTTTAGAGGTCCAGTGCGATTGATGAAGCTCTTGTGTAGTTTCTTGGTGTAGCTCTTGTTGCCAGGTATACTTGGAAGGAACTGAGAGTGATATAATAGGCGTGTGCATACCTGCACTGTATGACCTCTTATCTTTTATTTAGCATTGTGTGTGTGTGTGTACTGTACTCTATAGCACCCTGACACAGACTACAGTTGGGCCAGTAATGCATTAGCTATGGCCAGAGATGGGTTGGTATGGAATAAATAATGGATACCATCCTTTCCCTCTAAATAAATCAGGACCAGAGAAATGGAGAGAGATTAAATGTGGGAGAGAGTTGGAGACATTCAATGCCAGATATAAAGAGAGGATTTGTGTAACTGGAAGAAGGATATAGTGGCAGAAATAGTGTCCTGAGTTCCAGATGGGTATCTCATTTCTCTTGTTCGTGTTTTATTAATTGACATTCAGTAGAAAACTGAAGTGTAGCTGTTGTTATTAAGTTTAAAAAAAGCAGAACATTCACAGCTTATTTTATTCCCAGGCACAAGGCCAGACATTCACCTTCCCCGACATCTTCCCAGAAAAGGACCGGACGCCGAAGGAGGGCTCCATGGAAGAAATGCAGGAGAAGTTCATGGAGGACGAGAAGCAGAGGCAGAAACTCGACCCCAGGAGAGGAGGGGTCACCGAGTGGTTTGGACTCTGAACCAGGGGGCCCTTGGAGCAACATGTATTGATTTGAAATGCAACCTCTGTGATGTCACTTTTATTTCACTGCTGAAACATGAGCGTGTAGCGAAAAAGAGCAAGTGTGTGTGTGTGTGTTGTGGGTGTGTGGGTGTGTGTGGGGGTGTGTGTGTGTGTGTGGGATATGGCGGACGTGTTCAGTGTGTTTGTGAGGCTGGAGTCCAAGAACCAAAAGACAGGAGGAATTGGAGAAGGAGAGCAGCAAGACTTCATCTTTAATGAAACAAGCCCACCACACACATTGTCCATCACCTCAGATAACCTCTTCTTCTTTCTCATCCTGATGTTCTTCCCATACATATGCTGCATTTGTGTCTTTTTGTTTTTTGTTTTGTCAAAGTATCCTTCTCATCTGTCAACCCTGTTGTCTCTCTTGTCTCTATCTTTCTGCGAGATACTTGATC
Source organism: Xiphophorus hellerii (assembly GCF_003331165.1). NCBI lineage: Eukaryota > Metazoa > Chordata > Actinopteri > Cyprinodontiformes > Poeciliidae > Xiphophorus > Xiphophorus hellerii. Next base: position 16,680,122 of record NC_045673.1, read on the forward strand.
CTCGGTCCCAGCAGAAAGCAGCATATATGCAGTATATATATATATATATATATATATTCCCAGCTGGTTGGATCCATCTGCCTGGACAGTCACATCATTTCCTCTTCTATGAGTTTGTCTTGGATTAATTACCTGGATTTGGTAAACAAAGGATGGGATGCTGTTTCAGAAAGCAGATATGTGCAGTTTGCAGTGGCATCATTATATTTTGTGGTAACAACTATTGCCGTGACCATAAATAAAGCCTTTACCCGATGTTTGTGTATGTGTGTTTAAATGTTAAAGTTGTTTTCATAGGAACTATTAAACGGTCACCTTTTCAAAAGCACTCTGCCTGCTCTCTCACTGATGCCGTGCCGAGAAACTGGCACTTCGAGAATCTGTTTGCAGTGTATGCTGGCCTTCGCAAGTGCCAATGTGGTCTGGTAGCTGTTTTGACAAAGTAATGATCTGTGTTTTGAATCGGGCCAGTGAAGGACTGAGTTCTCTTACCGTAATAAAGCCCATAAAGCGGAGGGTGGGGAGACCTCTTCTGGGCTCACTCAGACCCTCCATTATGCTTAGAGGCCAAAGTTACAGTAAGTGTCCCCCAGCCATGACCGCTAATGTCGGCTGGCTAACAGAAAGGTCCGGTCCCTGACCTCATCCAGCCAACTCATCTATCACTAAGGAGAATGTCAATATTGATCCTGTTGGCCCATTGTCTGCTGCCTAGAACCACTGAACCCCACCATCCTCCACTGTTACTATAAAGCAATCAGATTTTGAACAAAACAAGCTTCTTGTTTCACCATTAGTATGTGCCTTTTCTCTCTGCCTTTTCTCTCTTCCTCCATCTCGTCTGTTGCCTAGTTTTGAACCTGAGAAATAGCTGAAAAACCAACTAAAGTGGGAGACCAAATTCATTTTGTATCACACCTCCTGGCCTGAACAGACCCCTTTATGATAGTTGGATAATCAAGTTCTGATGTTTGCCAAGCCATAATCTTTCCCTGTTGTCCCCTTGATCTTTGTGCTGGGGATACCCTGTTCCTCTTAAAACCAGCAACACATACCTACCACAATTGTTTCTCATTAAACTCCTGATTAAATCACTTCTTTTTTAAAGCCTGTTAGGAGTTTTGGTTGTGTAGCGTTTTGCGTAAATTATTTTACTGCTTTGCGATAAAAAAAAAAAAAAAAAAAAAGCAACTACAGTTTTTCTCAGACACACTTTGTTAATGATCTAATGTCTTGACTAAATGGGTACAACACAAGGAATGGGAAAACAATTTGATGTAGGAGTGAAACAACACAAAAACAGATGAGTCAAGTTTGCTTGAATTGTATGTGACAGACTAACACAAACATTAGTCTGGTGAGGCAGGAAAAGGATGCAGGATTCATATTTGTATTGCAAAGAAAACTCTAAAAAAAATTGTGAACATTTAATACAGATGAAACCAGAAATTTACATACGCAATTGTCTGAAGTGAAATCACAATGACGTTTACTGCTTTAGGTCAGTGAGAATATCAACATTTTTCCCATTTGGTAAATGCCAGAATAATGAGAAAGAGACTTTAAGGCAATTTGTATTACTTTCTTTAAAGTAAAAAGTTTAAGTACACTCAATTAGTATTTGGCACTGTTGCCCTTAAACTATATAACTCTTGGATATCCTTCCACAAGCTTCTCACGATAGTAGGCAGGAATTTTTCTTTTGCCCGTTTCTCCTCATAGAAGTGGTGGAACTGAGCCCCGTTTGTAGGCCGCCTTACTCGCACATGCCTTTTCAATTTAAAAGCTGAAGTGCCTTTTCAGCTTTAACATTTTTCGATAGGATTGAGATCAGGGCTTTGTGATGGTCACTCCAAAACATTGACCTTGTTATCCATATACCACGTTGTGACCAGTTTGGCAGTATGCTTCGAGTCATTGTTCATTTGGAAGACACATTTGTGCCCAAGCTTTTACTTCCTGGCTGTTGTCTTGAGAAAAGGTTTTGGTAAAATTAATTTACCACAACCTTATTCTGATTTCCTGTCAGTGTGGAAAAAAAATACTATTAGAGCTGAAACGATTCCTCGAATGATTCGAGTACCTCGATTATTAAAATTCCTCGAAAAAAATGTATCTGCCTCGAAGCTAATAAAAAGTTCTATTTTATTATTTAATGCACCGTGTTCGTTGCGCTGCGCTCTCGCTTCCGCCTGAATTGTTTGCGGAAGCTAAGTGTTAGCAGCATAAAGTCTAATTTTCAAGTTCGGCCTGGGAGGATGTTACAGCTTGATGATAATGTCCAGGTTTTTGTCGTTTTCGGGGGACCAATAAGCATCCTTAAAATGACGGGAGCGATGCTTGGAGTCCGGCAGCTTTTCTCCCCCTGGAGCTGCCGGTTCAGAGCGAACGGCGGGATTATTTATACAGGTGAGCGGATAGACTGAACACTGGGGGCGGCTGTGCTTTAAATGCGTAGCTTTACTGACTAACCGGAAAATAAATTTCATATCATCCCGTTCGCAACAAAGGGGTGGCGGAGCGCATCGTGACGGTACATAGCTGGTAGATGTTTCTATGTGTGACGAATGCAGGTGTCAAATCCCATCGCTATAGGCACAAGCGACAAGGTGAGAGTTTATCTATTAAATTGACTGAAGATGAATACATAAACCAAAAACTGGAGTATAGACATTTTTTAGAAGCATATTTGTGAGCCTGTCTCTTTATAATTAAATTGAATATAATTTCAGATTTTTGTACAACCTTTCTTCAGGTTAATTTAGAAAGTGAGCTATTATTTTGATTATTGTTAACTTTGTTATTGTTAACAATAACTTTGTTAATAAAGTTATTTCTAGGGAAGCTCAAATGTGAAAAATTGCACTGATGTTGATATCTGATAGTAACACTGCTGTTATGTTAGATTTACCAAAGTTTTATTTTATCTTTTTTTTTATCCGATTACTCAATTAATCATAAGAATAATCAATAGATTACCCGATTACTAGAATATTCCTTTACAACAGCCCTAAAATAAATATGTGTCTTAGTGTATGTGAACTTCTGGTTTGAGTATATTCATCCCACCTGGAGAAAAACAACTTGTAGAGCCACCTTTTGGGTGCAATAACAGGGGCAGGGCATTTGGTGTATGCCTTTTAGTAGCTTCTTCTTTTGAAATTAACTCCAGCTCTGATTGGATGGAAGCATCTGTGAATAGCAATTTTGAAATCTGGTTCTACAATTCATTACATTGCTCCTGACATCAGAGACTCCTCAAAGTTACATTTTATTTATTTTTTTCTTGGGAATGTACCCACATCAGCGGTGAAAGTTTGTTTGCACGGAGCACTTAAGGACAAGTGCTTCGGCAACCTCCTCCAATATCGAGAGGGATTTTCCGAAATACTTCATTTGATTGAGGGTCAGTTTCTGATCTCTTTGGAAACGAGGTACACAACAGAGCAGTAAGCTCCAAATAACACTAAAATAACAGGGAAGCTTATTTTAGACATGAATTTTGTGTGTTGATAAGATCCTGGTCATTGTGCCTTCTGTGTCTGTTAGCGCGGTGTGCTATATCTGCCTCGTTGATGATGTAATTAAACAGATTGTGAATATTGCAATAACACCATTGTGATGCATTAATTTGAATTCATGGTTCTGCAGGTTTATCGTCTTCATTCTCCTGCTCTGGGTCAGACGCTGGCTCCAACATGTAAGGTCGGATGGACAAGTCCGTTGTTGACATCTTTAATAAACTTGGTAGATAATTGTATTGCTGATGTGAAACAACAAAAATGGGCGAACAGGGCGGAGTCAAAAGCTCTGCGAACTGGAGGGGGGCGGGGCGTGAAATGTTTCATCAATATTTAAAATAGACGCAGCAAAGCGAGTTGCTCTAAAATGCAGGGATCTGTGGAGCTACAATAATAATGAATTTAGACCACATATACATGTACAGTTCTACTTTATGTAACCCATAAGTAAATGGTTTATATGTTAAGCATTAAAAGCATGTCCACCTTAGCTTCAGACAGTGAGAAAAAAACCCTGTCTTTTTTACTTTTAGTCTTTTTAGTTGCAGATGTGAAATATCACAATGTTCTGCAAGTCTGAGTTGTACACTGAATTTTTTTTTGACATTGTCAAAAGAGGTTTTTATGCCTCGTCATCCTCGCGTCTTTTCAAGCCACATGAAAAGCTGTTGACACCAAAACAGACCCGTTCTGTCCGTGTTTGTTTATGGAGCGTTCTTGTCTGTGAAAGACAAGTAGGCGTGCCGCGCACTTCCTATTTCAACCAAACTAAAAATAAGTGCACGCAGCTCTTGATTTATATTTGATCTCTGTTTGGAGAATACCACCATATTGTTATGCACCACACGTTGTGTAATTGCAGAGGAGAGGAAGAGCGAGCTTGTTTCGTGCAAGATGCGGAAAACTCTGGAAGGCCGCAGTGAGAAAGCAGGAGGTGAGGGAGTTAGATGACATCACTGAGAAAATGCTGAGCTGGATTTAAGGGCTACTGGATAAAACAGGTCTGATCCCACAGTGCTACCACTCCGCACCCTCCACACCTTCCTACCTCCATCTCCTCTCACTTTCTCTTGAGACGTACAGTGCGGGCAGTGTTCTCTTCCCTACATGATGAGTTAATGGAAGGGGGGTTGAATATTTTAAACTGTGCTTCACTCTCATCCTTCCTCTCCTTGCTCGTCTGTCTTTTTTTCCCCTCCTCCTTCAGCTGTGCATTAGTAGAGTGCAGACATGACCCTGTTTCTGTCACTGCAGTCCACTTTTGGAATCTGCATGACATCATTTTGTATTTTTGGGATGAGCAGCGGTACAGTGAGTGTCTGTTCTGCCTCTGCAGCTGAGGGAGGCTGCAGAGCTCTTCTTTTTTTTTTTGCTGGCTGTAATAACAGCCTTCTTTAAAGGTCTGCGCCAACGGCTGGTTGTCTGTATCAAATAGCTGTTAAAGACTTTACTATATGCAAAACGGACACAATGCACATTTTTTTTTAAGAAAAAAGAAAGGACAAACTGACAAACTTCAACACATTTATTTGCACTCTCTGTAAAGTTACAGTACATGTACACATACAGTAAGACCATTATTACTCCTACCAGTCCCTTGTGCAGATGCACACACTCTCACACACTCACTTCTGTTCTCTAAGACAACCGGGATTGCCTGCTGAGGATTCTGACGGCCTCTCTTGGACTATCGCCATACGCATTCCTCCTTCCCCAGGTTGCCGTTGGTTCATCTGAGCTCAGCCAGTGCACTCTGTCACCCCATAAGTGTGTGCATATATGCGCGTGTGTGGGGGGTGTGCGCGTGCATGTGTGTTCCAGTGTGGGTCCATGTTCTGCATGCATCTTTAACTTAATAGAAAGTTATCTTCAGCATTTGTGTACACACAAAGGCATGTTTGTATGATTTTATTCATTGCTTCTTGTGAACCACTCAGCCATGCAGAAAATTACCATGATATGGCCCTCTGTGCAGGGCCTGACTGCACTCACTACTGTGTGTGCGCTGGCTTGGAGCCAGGAGCAACAACTGAAGGACTGCGCAGCAGAAAACAGGTCAACTAGATGTATCGCTGTTTGGATGAAAATAAATCAATATGCAATTGAGTTTACCAATTGTTTTCTAATGTTGAGAAGGGAGAGAAGGCTAAATTTATGTAAACTACTCGTTTAGCTTGATGTGCAAACTAAAGTTGATTCTGCGTTTCTACTGTAGTTTTGCAATTATATGAGTACCAAGCAAAAGTATTCATGGCTCTTGAGCCTATTCACATTTTATCCAGTTACTACAACAAACAACAAGACTAAGAAGAAGGGGTGAACATACGAAAAGACAAAAAAATTTGCAAAAAAATTAAGAGTCCAGTTTCGTTCATTTACAATGTACATTTTAGCATGTGTGTTAATTGATATGCCAGATATCAGTTAACTCACAGTAGGATTATACTACCTGTTAGTCATGAATAAACGATAAAAAATAGCTAAAATGAAGTCAGTCATAATTTGGTAGAAAACACATTTAAAGAACCTCAGAAAGAGACAATCACAGAGGTATGGCTACTTTTCATTCATTAATTTATCAAATTGTGAAGAGAATAGGCTTTTTCAAAAATAAAAAAAATTGACAGCTGTGCAGCAAGTTTTTGTGCCAATTAAATAATGTAAAGCAGGAATAAAAAGCACAATTTTAGTCATCTTTAGCATTGCAATGCTAAAGAAAGATCCAACATTATGGTATCCAATAAAAAAACCAGAACAACAGCAGCATTTCAGATTTTAAACCTATTCATGTTCTTTTATTAAAAATGTCTGCATTCAATTATGTTGTCTTGATGTTTTATATTGTTCTTTAAATAAATTCAACCTTGAGATATTACTTGAGATTTGCGCATTCATAAAATATTGTATCTATGTGACAAAACCAACTCTATTCATGACATTACGTATCTCACCGCAAGGGCACTGTAAATTAAATGTTCTCAGCAACTGGTAGTTGGCGCTGAGAAAATTTGTTTGCAGCCATTAAAAGATTATAGGATGATCAGGCTTTTGTCTAAAAAGGAAGAATATATAGTTCGACTCTACGTTTCTACTGACAACCTAATTCTCTACAGTACTGGTGGCCCTGTTGCTGCCAGCTGTTGGAACATAATTTTTATTTTAAATAACTTGATAACAGTGATACATACACGAGAAGGAGCGAAGGAATCGAAGGCAGCTGGTTTAATCTGCAAAGTATGCGTGCATGTCAGAGAGAGAGGAAAATGAGTTCAGCTCAACAAAAATCAACTGGGACCTGGCCACCCATCTGGACTACAAAGCACTTAGCTCCGGTCTACACACATACACATATGTGCACTTGTCAGTGAACCCCTCGCCGGTGGAATCATACTGGCGGGAGTCGTTGCCAAGTCAATAACACAGACTGATCCCTGATGCTGAACTTCTTGGAAGTCCAGGCTAGTCTCAGTGCTTCATGTACCTGCACAGCGGTCCAGCTGCTGCCCGGCTAAAAGGTGAACAGAAGAGATCAGCAAGTCTATCACCCCCTCTGCTCCTGCCCGCAGGTCACCCTAACTGGAAACACACTTCAGAGAAGAGATCATGGGAACAATGAGCCTCTGAGATTGGTTGCATTCATTTCCTTGGATCAATGAGCTCTTCTGTACTTTTACCAAAGTTTTTTATTTTTTCCTGCTCTGCACAATGACATTGGAATAATCAACGTTTTTTATATGACCTGAGAATCACATCTTGCCTCATTTTGCTTTGTCTGACAGGTTTGTCAAAATAACAGGTTTTTGTAAGAAGTCTCAATTTATATGGCACTTTTCTCACCATACTGATCGTTGAAATCGCTTTACATTAAAGGTGCCATTGAAATGTGACAAGAGGGATCTGGAATCGAAGTTCCATTGCAGGAAATCTATATTATCCAGATGGCGCATTTTCTGAGATGTATGTGGCATAGACATTGCTATATCTAACTGAAAAACAAACAACTGCATTAGACCAAATGTAAAAAAAAAAAAGCAACATTCTAGTTTCATATGTATATCTTCATATAAATAAGTAAGTAAATTTTGTTTATATAGCACCTTTGAGAGATAAAAATCACTAAGTGCTTCACAGATAAAACATAATGACCCAAAGTAAAACAAGACAGCCATTCTTCTCAGGAAACCCAGCAGATTACATCGAGTCATTCATCAATATTGGAAGAAGATTTGGATCAACAGAGACATTTCTAAAACTGGACGTTTCTCTGTAACTGATACTGGAAACTTGTTAGAAAGCTGGAGGAGCAACAAGAAATTCTTATGAATAGTGATTGTGTTTAATATTGTATGAGACAAATCCCTTGTATTCACCATAAGTCTGTATTAGAGACTGACAGACAAAAAGACAGAAGCCTTTTCTTTCTAAAGAAAACATCAAGGCCTCACTGAAATCTCCCAATACCTTCTGGAAGGACATATTATAGTCTGAATAAAGCAAACTTGTATTTTTAGATACAATTCCAAAAATGTAATGTGGCACCAAAACGACACCATATCCTCTGGGGTTACCTTTCTTCAGATTGAACTAGACTTTTCATCAGAATAGGTGATATTCTAAACAGTTTTAAACACAAATAAGTGTTAAATCACTACTTTCTGGTGTGTCCTGCAAAGTTGAGATAATGAAAGGTTTCATTTTTTTAGACTCACAGTGAGCCCAGAAAACAAACAAAAAAAACAACAAAAGAATACCTTTCCTAAAAGAGCATTTAAGTTATGAAATTACTCAGGCAAATTTAAGTATTAATTTTGACACTAAATCAGCGGGCTTGGCTAAGGAGGGCTATGGATAAGAGCTTTTTTCACAATATAATTGGTCTTGAAAACATATGCAGACATAAGAAAATAACAGTAAGCCATCTCTTACCCAAAACAATGAAAAGCTATTTTGTAGTTATGCTGCTGTAGGCCAGGCTACTGGATGACAAACTGGCCATCTGCTCTTACTTTCTTCTTCTACGACTCTCCAATTTGCATTATGTTATTTCAAATGTTAGCTTTTTGTTTTCTTTTCATAGAAGCTACACCTGGTCTGGTAATCCATCTGGCTTTGGTACCTCCCTGGAGGAGGGCATCGGCTAAGATGATGCTCCCATCAACTATAATCATTCTCCCTCTCCTGACATTGACTTTTTAACTTTCATGAACATCCAACATAATCCAATATCAGTTCTTTCTTCTCATGCATTTTGCTCTGTCTTCTCAAATCCCCAGTCGGTCATGGCAGATGGTTACTTATACTGAGCCAGGATTTACTAAAGGTTTCTTCCTGTTAAGAGGAAGATTTTCCACTCCACTGTTGCTGCATGGATGTTCAGTTTGAGGGATTGCTGTAAAGTCAATGACACAACGCAAGCTATTGTCGCTACGTGCTTGTCCAGGAGAAGTGACTCGATGCAATCTGCATGGTTTCAATAGACAGAAACTTCTTTAAGTATTTTGAATAATCTATTGATCATGCTATACTGTTTGATAACTAGGATCAATTGGAATGTATGTGTGATTGAATGGAAATTATCATTTTTTTGTAGAGTACCGTGAGATTTGTTGTGAATTGACTATATAAAAAGTGAATTCAATTGAATTTAAAACTGCTTAGCCAGCCAACTTTTTTCTGGTTTGATCTCACCAACCACAAGGTTTAAATACTAATTTATTTAATTATTTTAGACCTGTTTTCATATTAAAGGGTTTGACTTGAAAGACCTTGTATGACCATCAGAGGATGTAACTGACTTGAGCTTGAAAGGTATGTCCTCTCAGGCGCGGGTCAGAGAATGGGTACTCAACTAGGATGACCTGAATTTGACTGTCTGGCTGCCACTGATCTGACACAGGTTCAGGAGACAGTGTTTGACTGGTATGGCCTGAGTTCATCAAACCGAGGCCAAGTTTTTGGCCCGGGCTTGTCAGACCGAGCTCAACTAGTGTGGGCTTTGCGGATGCAGGGATCTCTGTGTGATTGAGGATGTGTTTGCTTTCCAAGCTGTAAGAAAGACACAGGTGGCAGTATTACTCCTGCAGAAGAGAGGACCTAATATGGAGAATCAATAAAAAATGACTCTCCATATGCCCTTGTGACCTCACTGCTTCAGGTGGAAAGGAGAAAAGATGGTCTATAGATATGAGCAGGAAGGGAGGGGGAATCTTGTGGTTTAGGTTCAATCTGTAAAGGGCAGGCCTAAGAGAACTGTTGGTGGCAAGAGAATTGAGTGAAATCAAACAGGGTCGAATAATAAACTTTTGCCTGTTTTCTTCAGAACAGTTTGTTTGGTCTCCAATATAGTTCGATTCACAGAGCCTTTCCAAAGGTTTCCATGTTATAACCTAAACTTCATTGTAATTTGATGGGATTTTATGTGCTACATCATCAGCAAGTAGTTGTGAAGAAGGAAAATGAAATGTAGTTTAACATTTTTTTTACAAATAAAATTGGAACAGCTTAGAACACAGCAGTATTCAGATACATTTACTCTGATGCTACTAAATAAAAATCTATCTATCTATCTATCTATCTATCTATCTATCTATCTATCTATCTATCTATCTATCTATCTATCTATCTATCTATCTATCTAAAATGTGAAAAGAAAGTTGACAGGGTGATAGAAAGGGAGTCTTGTCGTCTGAGAGGTGGTGTGGTTCGGGTTAGATTGTGGTTGCAGTCTTGAGAGAGCAGGAGGGGAGGGAGTGGGGAGGCGCAGGGGGCAGGCAAGGCAGCGCATACCCGCAGCATTCAAATGGAGCTCCCATTGGGAGGTTTTACGCTTCAAAATGGTTTCCTGTGACGTGGATTGTGTGTTTGATTTGAGCTTTGAGGGGTTTGTGTTATTCTCGAGAGGGGAGAATCTAGCACGCTCTCATTTCCGCACTGCCAACAGCCAGCAGAAAGTTGGCAAGTCAAAACAGGGGGATTGTAAAGACAGATTTTTCTCCCCCTACTTGTATGAACCACATTTTTTTCCTGCTTTCACCTTTTTTTTGCCATGTTTTTCTGCTGAGCCTGCTCCAGGGCTTATACTGAATATTGATCGATAGTTCTTAATAATTACTCCTGGTAAGACCTTGGTCCTTGCATAGCTTTCTCAGACTGCCTGATTTTCTGCTGATCATCAAATACCCCAAATATGTTTGTATTCTGATGCGTACGCACATTCGCTGCCTGGACACACACATGAATAAAGTAAGAAAAGAAAAAGCAAGTTTGCACGTATACAAGTGCGCATGCTGTCAAACACATGCCTTAGAAGTAATTGCAAACAATGGATGCCAGCTGGGCAGTAGGTGAAGCAAGAAGCACAAATGGATCCAGGTTCATTGTTGTTGGGTGTTTTTTTTTTTTTTCATCTAATTTCGAGGAACGAAAAAGAGAATTGATGGCATATTACTGAATGAGGCAAAGTTCAGACGTGAGAGAAGGCAAAGGCGGCCACAGAAGTATGGAAAGGGCACATTCTGTGGCAGAAGGAAACCACCTCCAACACCAGACCAACCAGTTACACAAAACCTTCTGAGAACTTACTGTTCTACCAGCTACTGTACCTCACAGAGCCAGGAAAAAAAAAATAAAAAAAAATTAGCATTGGAGGTGTTTGTGTTAAGGGAATTGTCAAACCCCTCTCTTTCCTGATCAGCCCTTTTTTCCTTCCCTCCCTTCTCTGTCTCTCAACATGCCTCTCCTCTTTATTTTCTTACTGTAAATACTGCATAAGAGCGTTTGGTGACGTAAAAAAGCCAATTATTTAAACAGCGTTTTTACTGTGTGGTACAAATGGAAAAGCTAACCACTGTGAGCCAATTTTCTCCATTAAGTTATATAAATAATGCTGATGGAATGGATAGGCTTTCCCCAATATGTGGGGGGCATAACAGGGTCTGAGGGGTTCCGCTGACATTCTAGTTTTAAACCCTAACCCTCCCTCAATAAGAAATTCCTCAAACATATAAGCAGTTCTGCTATACGGTTATACAGAATTTTGTATTTTGCAGCCATCAATTATAAGATTGAGCGACTGCAGCAGTCTTCAAGAGGTGTGTTTCTGAGCTTTTTTCACGTTTGCTTTTATTGTATGTTAGTCAACATATAATATTTTTTGATTTAAAGATGTATATTTTTAAAGTATAAACAAACTGTTGCATTTTAGTCTAATTTGAATAGAGAATTTTCTCAGTACTTTGTTTTTGAAATTCAAATCCAAAACTTTCTTGATCCTCAAAATTATATTAGTACTGCTTACTAGGACAATGCTGAACTATATTTTTCCATGTTAGAAAACTAAAATTAAAATCATAATTTAAGCCAGAGAAAACATCAGCATTGAGCAATGTTTGGAAAATGTTTCTGTTTCAGAATTACTCTATTTCCAGACATGAGGTATGTTAAAAGAAAAGGTGTCCAAAAACTGTGAGGAAAATATTTACACTTTTAACAGAAAATAAACTAACGAGCCAAGTCAAAACCTGGTACAGAATGGTGGCATGAGCAAAGACTGTGCTCTTCCAGTTTGAAAAATGTTACTTGCATAAAATTTGTGAAGTCTACATTTACAAGACATTCAGTGCAAACATTTTTTTTAAACTGTGGATGCTTTTGTACAAGTGTACGCTATATAATATGCACTTATACAGTATTAAGTGTATATTAACAAGAGATATTAACAAGAGAAACAGTCACAGAGCATTATGGATCTTCCCTCATATAATCTTGGCCATTAGGTACTTTTCCATAATAATATGTTTCACACTAGATCAACCTAGATTATTTTTTATCGAAAAGCCTAAGCTTCGTCTCGTCTAGTCAGTTAACTACTGTTAGCAAACCCCATAAAGAGAAGGATTTGTCCTGCCATGCCTCCGAAACGATGCGACATGTAGATTAGTTCCTATTGGTTGTTTCTGAGACTTTGTGGTTGCAAGATGCCATCTTAAACAGCAACCATCAGTCGCATTTCCAAGTTGTTTAAAATGTTTTCAGTATTGCGCAGTCTGAAGTTATGTAGAAGTTGCTATCTTCCTGATTAATAAAACTAAACACATAAGTCTTGGTTGAATATTGGAATTTCCTGTTTTAGCCACTTTAAAGTGTTCATCATAGTAAGTAAATGATAAATTAATAAGGGTGTCAGTTGCATTTAATTTATATGAGTTGTTAGGCTTGCCACTAAGGTGGTGATTAATTGCCCTGTCACACCACTGCATTACTATCTTAAGTTTTAATGCAACTGGAGACACAATGTCATGGGAAAATAGTGTTTTTATGCCACCTTCTCATGGATTTGATGCTATTGCATTTGCATTTTGATCACCAGATAAGCCAGGCTGCTTCAGATTTTTTTTTTTTAACATAGTTATAAATTCTGCCACTTTAGTGCCACTGCTCTCGCACACCATGAAAACTATGAATATGTGCAACTGCTACAGAGTTAATGCAGTGATTAAATCTTAACATCGCTTAATCTAGTGCTACACTATCCAGATGGTTCACCAACTTGAAGAGGCTGGATGTTTTAAACTGAAAGTAAAACAACACCATTGTACCTGAAATATTTACAATTACATCAATTTTAAATGAGATTGTGATGTCACAGAAAGGCATTGTACCACATTATGACCCAACATTGCACTGTGAATTCCACCACACCGATATAAGTACACCATATGTACATTTCTTGGAACAGAATCATGTCAAAAGTGACACATGTACTGTACTTCAAAGATGTGACAGGGTTTGATGTTCGACAAAACAAAACATTATTTCACTATGTTTATACTCACATAACCTTTATTTCAATACTCAACACACATACGCGCGGTGAGTGCACGCCTCCGCACACACACACACCAATATATTACATATGATTAGTTACCCAACCAACTCAAATTAAAGGACAGATTGTAACAATCATATTTACTGTACTTGATATGTTTTATTAAAAAAATTTTATACTGTCTGTCCTTCCATAAAGGCTCAATTTATTTTAACCCTCCCGCAGTCTTAACGCGACTTACAGGAAGAACGTGACAGATGTCACGGTCGGACAACTGGGAAGCTCACGCAGGGTCCATTGGACCCCCTCTTAAGACCGCAGGAGGGTTAAGACTGTTTTTTGGTATTTATCAGGCATGCCAAAATGTGAGGTGTACCGTTAATATGCAGTATGTTTAAAAAAATCATTACCTATTCACATTCTTAACTGCAGCAAATAGTCTCAAACATCTCAGTGTGGATTCTTGTCGTAACTAGTGATGCACAAGAACAACAGAGGCTGATCCAACAATGACAGAGAACCATTGCCTGAATAAAAGAACACTCTCTGGCTGATCTCCCATCCCTTCCTTTTGCAAATTAGTCGCTGATTGTCCACAGACATTGCTGTTGGTGCTCCTCTGTACCAATAAAGCCCTGTGTAGAGCAGTGTTGGAGCCCTCCAGGTCTTGTTATTGTAACCAAAGTGTGTTTTGGCCAGGGTTCCTGTTCTCAGCACGAAAAACAACAATAACAACATCAGCAGCAGCAGCACACAAGCCTCCCAAGTCAGAGGCAGGCCAGAAGAGGGTGGGTGCCCCGTGAATGTTGCTCTCTGTTCTTCCAGTGGAACACAACACTTCAGGTTCTAAAGTGACTGGAACTTCGATTGACACCCTAGGTTTACAGAAAAACAAGCCAAACAATATGCACCAGTTCAAAATTCATGTGCATGCCTTCCCGGTATCCTCCTTCCCACATGTTTCCTTTTGCTGTATACAGATCACCAGAGCAAGAGAGATTCCTGGGTTTCCTTAAGACAAACAAAAGAGAAAGGAATCTACACAAGTCTCGAAAACAAAATAGGGGGAGTTTACACAAAGACCACACAACAACATCACAGTGGTCTAATCTATTTGTAATTAGAAAGTTTGTTCGGTAGTGTCCTCGCCCAGACAACAGATCCATCTTTCGTTGGCCTTGTTATGATCTTGGCCCCTTTTTTCCTCCTTTCCCCTTATGCTCTCTGTTGTTGTCCCTGTAACATAATACTTGTTTGTGCGTGTGTATAAAAGATCCCTCTGTTGTGTTGATGACATGACGAGAAGTCAGAATGTGACCCACTTAGAGGCTAAGGAAAAATTGAATATTAAAGTCATTTTGACCTTGCTCCAAATCAGAAGCTGTTTAAGCCATCTTATAAAAGTGCAATTCAGTAAATACGTATTTCTCATATACAGGCATTAAGATCACATTAGATGTTGATACCAAGAAATAAAAGCAAATTGAAATACAAATTTAGAAATTTCTGATTAAGTTGAACAATTTAAGAAATAAGTATTGGAAAATGTTGATCCCCGTTAGTGCAAGTTAATACCAACTTGTTTCTAACCTGCCCCCCAAAAAGGTTTTTATTATAACGGTTTAGCACAAGCAATATCTTATGACTGGTGTTCAGAGAAAGAAAAGAAAGCTGCTACAATGACACAGTAATTCACTTAAATTTAATAATAAAAAAGCAAATAACAAAAACAAGGATCATTGCGCTTATAAGTGACCCCTGAGCGGTAAGGATATTTAATTAATACATTTCAGTAACCCTGGCCAATTTTTTTTCCCTAAATAATTTTACTTTATCTCTCAATTTAAGGACTAATTTATTATTTATTTGTATTTATGGATAGAGTTGCTTCTGACATCTGGCAGGAATTTATTTCCAATAACCACATTACAAATTAATTTAATTTAAAAAATATTGATAATTTCAATACTTGTTTATCCCACTGTGGCTTTTCGTTTTCTTATGTTCAACTTCAAAGGCAGAATGATAAAATAAACAAAGAACGGCAAGAAATTGAATGAAAAGTTACTGTACATAGAGGGAGTTACAGAGCAAGAGGGCTGAAGTGACTCAGCTTTCCCCTGGCAAGAAGCAAAGGGAGCCGGGAGCTTGAGCCCCCCCAAAGTTTTACTAGAACAGTGGCTTTTTAACAGTAGGGAAAAACAATGTTATAACAGCTTCCTGCACCACTCGGTGTTCCCCACCAATAAATACAACAAGGATTGGGTCATAATAGTATGGTTTGGCATCAGGTGAATACTGTGTACTCCCCTCTGCCCCCCAACACCACCCACCAACCCATCAACTCCCTCACCCTTTCCATCATTTCCCCTTCAATCCGACTCTTGTGCTATTTTCCATTAGGAGTAATAGGCTGCAGTGTTAGAGAAATATCAGTCATTGGAGTCATTGCCTACTCACTTACTCCATCCTTCTGCAGTACCACTCCACAGACTCGTTGTGTTAAGAAACACTTTTGTAGTGCTTTCCTTTTCCATTTCTCTCACCTCTTATTCTTTCTGTTTGCTTTTGTGCTTTTTCTTTTAAATGCCACTAATTAATTTACCACCATGCCTTGAGCCATTTGCTGTTAAAATATGAGAATTTGCATTGTCATGAGTACATGTGGAAGTTTCCTTGTGTGTAAATAACTCAAGGTTATGGCACAAAGGTGCTCTGTAAGATTCAGTGCTATGGATCGGGTTTCCTAGCAGCTGACTCTGGGACAGTAGCTGTTAAAACAAACAGAAGTAAGAGTTTTTCTGGAAAAATGGCAGCTATGGCAATACCGGGAACTGATCCAGTTTCCATACTGTGTTGCATTTGGCAGAGGGGGAAAATGGCAAAGGGGTAGAATAACATAAAGGCATCTGTAATGGGATACTGTAAGAGGGTGATTTAGAAGCATGTGTTCTTATGAAGGGTTACATTGTATCTTGTTGATACAGCTTGTGATGCATAGTCAAAAATAGTTATTGTATCTATGAGTATGTGGCAGCTGTGGAACTATAGCTGAACCCTATTTCCCTAAAAGCCTCCTTCATCCCCTATCCTTACCATTTATCTCCAGATTTTAAATTTTATTTGTCTTAAATGAGATTTAGGTGGCTATTTAGTTGAAGTTAGAGAAGATAATGGATACAACAAACCAGCTCAAATTGGGACTCAGCTTCAGGAGTAATTCATCCATTTGCAATTGTTTCCATTATCCAAACATAAATGTTGTGATTTTTCCTTTCAATACAGTAGTATTACCTTATAATGGTGGTAGACAAGAACCTTAAAAATCTGTACACATTTAATTCTTTGGCACTGGGTAATCAGGTAGCAGAGGACTTATAAAAATACACAAATTGACCTACTACTTTAATTCATAGAATAAATTACATTAATATGTATCCTACTCAGGCTGCAGTACCTCTTCCAGTCACTACCCATTCCAGTACCTCGTAATTTCTTTAAAAATCTCAATAAACGTATCAGAACATTTATATGTAATAGTTAATCCCCAAGGGTCTCATTAGAAAAACTTACTTGAGATCATAAATTTGGTGGTCTTACGTTACCTAACTTGGAAAAGTATTACTTGGCTGCTGAAATGTGATTTGCCTCCTTTTAGTTAGAAAAATAAAATGTAACTTCCTGGAATTATTTGGGTTTGCATGACCTTACAGAACGTTTATCCCCAGACGTCATCTATAAATGGACACCTACAACTATTTCTAACAGAACGGACAACTCTGTTGAAATTCATTTGATCAAAATTTGACACAGAACTCAAACAGCTATTGAACTAGAGGACATTATTTCACCTCATACACCCTTGAAGAAAATTGACTCATACCTACTTTACCAAATAACAAGATTCTGGAACAATGGCATCAGAAAGCGGTTTGCTACATCAAGGACTGATATGGGAATGGATTCCTGATGTCCTATAAAAACCTGTGGAAAAAGTATGATCTGTAAAGTTGATTTTTTTCTTTTATGTCCAGCTGAGATCCTTTCTTAGTCCTTGTGTTGTCTTGTGGGTTAAAAGTGACCCATTACCATGTATACCTGTAGAAAAAATACCCTAAACAATCTTTTTCTGACTAGAAATGTTATGACTTTTCCTAAATTGACCCCATCATTAGAAAAAGCGATACTTTGTTTTTGTTTATATTTCCTTCTGGGCTGTACACCACTAGGGTACAAGGATTGCCTTATAGGTCATTTTGGACCCGTGAATTATAAAAGCATTTAAGCACCAGAAAAAGAGTTCAAAGGCCACACAAACTTTCCCTAATACATACACACACATCTACACCAGCCCCCCCCCCCCAACACACACACAAACCCCATACGCAAAGAAACTGCATTGATGTACAAATTGAACTTGCATTTGACCTGCACCTGCACTCTCAATCTGCAGCCAACCCCTCACATCACACAAGTTCCCAAACACAACAGAAAAAAATCTCAGACATAATAAAAACAAATTATGTATAAAGCATATGAAGGTATGCTGAATCTGAATACCCCTAGATGGTTCCTTGTTGACGCCATGAGTAGACGTTTCACTGCCCAACAGGTGCTACGTTGAATGTTTGCACATACTGTCCTACATGAGATCTTCAGCATAAGAAGTTGAACATCTTATGTTGAACAAATTCTTGTGGTGAAAATGTTCAACGTAGGAGCGTCTTCACCCTGTGAAGATTTTGTTGGACATCTTGTGTTCTTCATCTTAAGTTCAACACCTTATGTTGAACAGAAAATGTTCTTCATCTTGTGTTGAGGATGCTCAGGACAAGAACATCTTCATTTTATGTTCAACACCTCATGTTGAGCAGAAGATGTTCTTCATCTTGTGTTGAGCATCCCATATAGTTATGAGATGTTGATGTTGAACAATTCAACATCAACATAAGAACTGATGTTAAATTGTTCAGAAAAATCAAACATTTTGTTTTGTTGTGTTATGAGAGGTATTTTTATAATTCACTTGAACCGTTGACAAAAAAGTTCCAAATTGTTGACTTTTTTCCGTTTCAGTATAATTAATTCAAAAGTAATAACTTCACATTTATATAATTACAATAATAAACCTTTACTGTGTAAAAGAAGACTGCTACAATTGGTGGTAAAAAGTAAACAAGAATGTAATATTGTTGATCATCTTTTTGTATTGTGTAACAAAAATACATGATAAAAAATGTATTAAATTGAGTTGAATTGATAAATATCAGATTGTTTCATCTTGCAAAGTAGATTTTGGACTTAGAATTCAATTAATCTGCTTTATTTTGAGGTTTTTTGTTAGGGTGGGTCATTTTTGACCCATAAGGCAAGAGGAGTAAACAGAATGTTAGGATCGCACGAGGGTTAAAATTTCTTTTAGTCCAAAGATGACTCTACCTGCTCTGAGAGACCTAGAAAAACTGCTTCATGAGAGAAACTTGCCTTGTCTTGTCTCTCAAAAGTATATTTTGTTTCAACATGTTCTGTTTCAAAGTTGGGGTTACAGGAAGTCAAGGGAGAAATTGGATATCAACTACATGTTGCAATTAATGCGCAATAATAGTCTGAATTATGTCAAAAATGTTCAATTGTGACCATTGATTGTAGATACACTGTCAACCTATTGCAACATTCTTCATCAAAGCTACGATACATCACAAAAATTACATTGGTCCAGACAAGAGTTGTTTCATCCATGTTTTAGAAGTGGCATTGAAGAGGGTTCAATATTCAATTTTCCCAAAAAATTACAGAGCACCCTTATGCTCTGTAGAAATGTTTACAGGAAACTTTACAAATATGGGTAAACAATAAAAAATAATTCAACAGAAATTCTTGAATTTGGTGCTTTATACAGGAAATGTATATCTTTTATGTGGTTTAAAAATCAAGGATAAAAACTTTTTATTTGCTGTTTCCTACGCTTAACAAATATTTTATTTTTATTTTATTTGATTCTATTTAAAATAATTTAACCTAAATACTTTTTGACGTGTTTTATCTTAAAATATGCTGCTTTTAACTTCTGTGTATAAGCACTTTGACTCGTCTTTGGCCAAAAGGTGTAATAGAAATGAAGTTGCCTTGCCTATGTGGAAATCTGATTCCCAACTCCAGAGATGGTTTTCAGAGATTGTTGTGCTTCACTTCAAAAGATCACCTACACTCTCAGAAATTATTAGAAAACTTTTGTTAAGATCTGCAGCCTTACTTGACTTCGATGAGAGTGCTGTACATTGTATAACCAATGGTACGGCCAAATACATACAACATCTCATATTGAGTTGAAGGGCTTGGAGTAAAATTGTGTTTTCTACAATATCAGTCATGATAAAACTGGGCTATAGCATAAAACACATAGTTGAAGTTATCTGCATAAAACATGCTTTATGCCAAACATACATGTCTAGATAGGAACAGGTCTTGAGAGAGTGCTTTGCTTCCCCAACAGAGGATGATTTCTGTGCAATACCTTGATTTTGAGAGAGCACTACACCATCAGTTAGAACAAAACCAGTAGGCTAAATGTGAAAGCAACTATGTTCTCATAGATTCTTGGGAAGTAGCCTGACCATAAAACTCTCTTGCTAGATAGGATCTGAAAATCCACTGACATATAATTTTCCTGTTTTGGAATCTCTCTTGATCCAAACTTGGTAATGAATATTTTAAACATTAGACAATACTTGGCTGGACATAGATGTATTTATTGTTTTTCTGGCAGGTGATCAGATGAGTAACTTAATTCGTAAATGAATAGGAGCCATGTGCAAAAGTTCCTGTCCTTCGTATGTAATGGATCATCCCCTCACTGTTTCATGTAATTGTTTGAGATCAGACCGACCGTGCCGTGGAGCAAGCTGGGGGGTTGTTTTTGTGTCAGTGGTGTGCGTGGAGTGGGGTATGGGAAGGAACTCACCCCTGAGGGCTTGTTTTCCTTTGGTCAGAGTCAGACAAACAGTCATCATCGGATCTCCGTTATCTCATGTCTGAAGCGTCCAGATGAGAGCCAAGCTGCCAAGTGAACACATTTGAATGGCCTGAGTCATTCTGCACATGTGCGCATGCTTTTCTGTCTTTGTGAGGACTTAATAAGAAGTTTACAGATCTGTGGGAAGGACTGTATCAATGTTATTTTCGATTCAAGCTTATAGTCAATTCATAGATCTTGGAAATTAAGCTTGTCTGTGGCCATCTTTATAAAAGTTGTATAAGATTAATTTGGGTGTGCTTGTGTGTGTTTTAGTTAGTACAATAACCAGCATATCCCTGGCCTGAAACATGCTGAGTTCATCTGAGGGGGGGCGTAGGTGTGTGTGTGTGTGCTGGCGTGGGTGTGTGTGTGTGGTTGTGGTGTATGGGGGCAGGGGGGTTCTAATAAATTCACTGCAGGTGATGAATACATAGCTGCAATCTAAAACTGGAACACTTGAAAACAGCTTTGCGATTTGGTTTCATTGCCCAAGTATATTGTAAAGACCAGAGGATTATCCGGTTGACTTTCTTCATTAAACGACTGCCAAGAAGGGACCCTGTGCAGTTCAGACTCTAATCATTATTTAAACTGGAACATCCTGTGCTGTACAGTACGTGAACTGATTATTCATGGGGTGCATGATGCTCACTAGTCTGAGTTACATGTGTGAAATCTTCATAGGAGAACTGAAGAGCTTCATTCCATGGCCACGAAACATTGAGGAGCTTTTAAGGCAGCAGGCTTGTCTTGATGGGTAAATTCCACAGAGGAGCACAGCCTTCCCACAGCCTCCTCAGAAAGTGATCTCATCTCTGTTTGTCTCTCCTGCACAGTGCAGATTGTATTATTGACAAAAATTTGGCCAAGTCCTGCTATGTTACAAGAAGAGCAGTTCACCTAATAAGGTTGGAGCAGTGTAACAGGACACAGTTACTATAAGGACATCAAAACTACTATCACTTTTTGTTTCTCCCAAGGGATAGTCAGCATTTGATGATATCTGATTTTATCTAATGTCTTTTGGTGCCAATGAGATTTAAGGCCTAATGCTTCTTCTAAAATGCTTGAGAAGTTATAAAAAAAGGATTTTACAGAGCGCATGCATACCGTAGATTTACACTTTCTCCTACTGAAGCCTTCACAGTGCCCTCTCCAGAAGTCCCACCAGTTTTGTGAGTGAAACTACAGCCTGGTTTTGGACAACAACAAGGTGCACAATTCTTATTTAGTAGCAGTTCTGATGCTGACAGCTGACTAAGCTTCTAAAATCTTGAAATACTTCATTTCTTTCTTTCCTGTCAGACCGACATAGAGCCAGATGAACTCTTTAAAATGTTTGATGTTTAATGAAAGTCTTGTGAAATACATCTTCACTTGTCTGTTGTATTTGAAGTAGATATTGCTCAATGGATGGCAAAATAAATAATAATTTGGTAGATTTTCAGATTGATTTATTCATTGTAATTCAATTTTTGCAACTATTTACAAAATCGGCCTCTAGTAACAATAAATATGTGTCCATCAGACACAGTGGCTGAAATACCATTAACTCTCCACACATAGCCTTAAGGGCAACAGGAACAAAGCCATAACACGCAGCGCACGTACCATCACCCTGAACTCCAGTAGCGTCGTTTTCTAAATACTGCCTCCATCAGGCTGCAGATGTAGATTCATCTCCTTAACATAAGCAGCACTGTGGCAGGTATTTTACACACAGCATTTTGGAACCAATAATGGTCATGTATAAAGTTGTTTTTTTTTGTCATGCAGACATGTAGGAATCACATTTTTGGCATGCATGTGTTCACATGAGCCCATAAATTTATTTACGAGTTTTTTTACAGACAGATTTGTGCTTAGACTTCTAGAATGTCCAACCATAGAGAACACTGCATCCCTACTGAAAAAAAACAAGCTCAGACCAGTTTTAGCTGGTGTTAGTAGAGCCAGACTGGTTTTGCTGATTTCACTGAAGTAAGCCTTAAGCTATTGCTTGTCTCCGTTGAGGATGATTGGCCAGCTGGGTCTGTTGACTGTCCACCAAAGCTACTAAGTTGGTCACTGAACCTAAATCCCTGTTGGATGCATTAGTAGGGCTGAAGCGATTCCTCGAATGATTTGAGTACCTTGATTATTAAAATTCCTTGAGGAAAATTTACCTGCCTCAAAGCTTCGTTAATTTATGTTTTGTTATTTAGCGCACTGTGTTCCAGCTGGAACATTATTTGCGTTGCGTGGAGCTCTGACTTCCGCCTCTGAGTTGTTGACAAAAGCTAAGCGTTAGTGGCATAACGTCCAATTTTCAAGTTCGGCCCATGGGGCTTATATTGATTGATGATGATGCCTGGGTTTTCGTTGTTTTGGGGGGACCAATAAGCATCCTTAAAATGACTGGCGCGATGCCTGGAGTACGGCAGCCTTTTTCCTCCGGGAGCTGCTGGTTGAAAGCGAACAGCGGGAAGAGCGCTGAAAGAATATTTATACAGGTAAGCAGATAGACTGAACATGGCAGGTGGCTGAATTGCATAATAAATTTCATATCATCCCGGTCTCAACAAACGGGAGGCTGAAATCATTGTGGCGGTACATGGCTGGTAGATGAGTTTCTGAGTGTGACGAACGAAGGTGCTTCCTCCGCCCCTTCTTACTTTCGTCCCTGGTCTACCGGTCCCCGGACTTATGTTTGTCTGTCCCCTGGTCTATTTCCTCCACTCCACCCCCCCATCTTACGTTCGTTCACTCGCCTGCCCCTCACCTCCATCCCCACCCCCACTCCAGACGACATTTCCCATATTCTCGAACCCAAAGCTTGACAGGTATGGGTCAAGGTGAGAGTTCATCTATTAAACTGACTGAAGATGAATACATAAACTAAAAGCTGGATCATAGACATTTTTTATAAGCGTATTTGTGAGTCTGCCTCTTTATTATTAAATTGAATAGAATTTCAGATCCTTGTGTTACTTTTCTTCAGGTTAACTTAGAAAGTGAGCTGTTATTGTTACAGTTTAGTTTTCTAAACTACAGAAAAGTAACTGTTAGGGATGCTCAAAAATGAAAAACTGGACTGATATTGATATCCGATAGTAACACCGCTGTTATGCCAGATTTACCAATATCTTTATAATTTTTTTTTATCCGATTACTCGATTAATCATAAGAATAATCAATAGATTACGTGTTTACAAAAATCTTTGTTTACAACAGCCCTAATTAGTGCAGAACCATCCTTTCTAATTGATTGTACATTTTAAAGTCAAATAGTTTCAACAATTTATTGAGATGGATTTGTTCTTTTCTCTGCATCTACTGATCATCATCTTTAGATAGTAGAAATGAAAGCAAAATATTCTTCAGATAAATTAGGTATTTTACCAAAGTTACATCCAATGAAAAAAATGCCTCAAAATAAAGGAAAATGAATAGATTTAAGGAATTACAGAGACATGACTTCTACTTCTAGTTCAGAATTAGTACTCAGAAAAAAAGACTGTTGGATGATTTGTCATCCAATCATAATAAATCAGTGACCTGTGCCTCAAAGGTTGGGAGAAAGCATTGTGATGTCCCTGAATGCTGTGTAGGGCAGAACTGAAGCTTGATGTATGTGAGATACAGTCCTCCAGAATTTATCAAGTTCAAGACCATAACAACTGCAAAAATGTGTCTACCAAATATTCAACTAGAACTAAACTTCTACCATAACAAGAAGTGTACTCCAACGTAGTTAATGTGACGTGATGAATTTTTTACTTTGTACTGTAAGCGTAACTTCAAGATGATCCTATAATGACCACACATTTCAGTCCATTCCTGATTGTCTTATAGTGCTCCTTTTCCCAGGAAAGACTAACAGCTGACATTACTCCATCTCCCCCACATTCCATTAACATCTTATAATGTTTAGCTCTATCTTTTGAAAGCTCTCCAGTTTTTAACTGGGCTCAAAGCATGTGAAGTCAGTCTAGAGATCTTCTGTAAAACATGCCATATTAGGTGCTATCTCTTAAAGGGGCATTATTATGTATTTTTTCAGGCAAATAGTGCCATTTTATAGTACAATCAAGTAACAATGTTACCTTTAGTTAAAATAAAAATGGTCTATATATGAAACTTGACTTAGAAATTTGAAATAGTCAGGGCGTGCCGTGGTGGCGTAGTGGATAGCGCGACCCATATTTGGAGGCCTTGAGTCCTCGACGCGGCCGTCGCGGGTTCGACTCCCGGACCCGACGACATTTGCTGCATGTCTTCCCCCCTCTCCTTCCCCGTTTCCTGTCAGCCTACTATCATATAAGGGACACTAGAGCCCACAAAAAAAACCCCTGGAGGGGTAAAAAAAAATAAATAAAAAAGAAATAAATAAATTTAAAAAAAAAGAAATTTGAAATAGTCATTAATTTAAGGTATTGAAATTGGGTCTCTGTCTTTTTAAGAAGCTACTCCTCTTTCCGACACTCTGCCTGCTGGGTGTCATCTCAACAACATCTCTCTGTTAATCTGTTTACAAACGTTCTTCGAAGCATTGTACTGAGAAGTAGTTCCTGTGATGAACTCAGCAGATGTGCAGTTCCACCAGGTGTTTGCTAATTGCTGCTGTAGCTAGTCTGAGGAGCTAAATGGGAAAGGACAGGGGAGGACTGGTCTGTGAGCACGACTTGGAGACTGTAGCTCCAAGGAGGAGCTGTGTTTGGTGAGAGCAAGTGTTTAGGCAACCACGAATGATTGCCACGGGAGGTTCAATGATTTCTCAAATATGCATGAAAGAATCAAAGCCACACGACATACTGTATATGTCTCTGATGAAGGAATAACATAACAACATGGCATAAAGCTCAAAGTCGATTTTAGATGATACAGCAGTGACAGCAGTGAATACATGCACATTGTCTGTAATCTGTGGAACCTTTGCTTTATTGAGATTCTACAGTTTTCCTAAATATGGCTAAAATTTTCCTGTTTCTTTGAGCCGCATTTATTTTTTATATTTCTTAGTAAATTAGACCTGTTGTAAACGATTAATTTATTGAGTAATCTATGAATTATTTTGACAATTAATCAAGTATCCAATTAAAAACTCGTCCCGTTCTGTAGTAAGTACTTAAAGTGTCACTGACATGATAAAACCACTTACATGATTTAAGAAGCTGAACTATTGTGCTTTCAATTCTGTGTACACAAAAGCTTTTAATAATAAACATTTCTCATAGAATACTATAAATGCAGTGTCACTGATTTTGTGTGTAGTTAGCCTTATATTACCTGAAGAATATTTCCAGGATAAAGGACTAATGTCCCAGCAAGATCTAGAGAAACTCAGGATTTGTTCAAACAATCCTGCTACCAATCAAGGTTGGTTCACAGACTAAGTTACAGTAGGAAGCCAACTTGGGATAACAGCTATCTGGCTTTCTGTAACTGAAACCTCATAGTTACCCAAGAATTTACTCAGGATTTTCACTTATCCCAGATGTGTGGGGCCCAGATGTACAGCATGTTAGACTGGCAATACAGATAAAAGTTAGAGGCTTTTGCTAAGAGAACCATAACGTCACCTGCTTGCAGCCACAAACGATGTGAATACATAAGGTGAATGTTTCCTGTTGAGGTGTTTGAGGAACATTGATGATGTGCTATTGTGAAACCCAAATTCAGTTTATCAGCACACACGCCTGAAGTGTGTTATCGTTCCTATTTAGTTTCAGGTGATGCTTTGACACTTTTTGCCTCTTTTTGTTTGCAGTCTGCCTCCATAGCTACTCATAGCACTTGTCGACAACTCATTGGTGGAAGAAAGAGCGTTGCACAACACAAATAATAATCCAGCCGGAAAACATGGCACTGTATAGTTAAACATCATGCTACAAAGCCACAAGGCAGATAAGTTGTCTCGAGGAAATGAAAAAATTGAGGTCATTGAATCATTTGATGAAACGTTACAGCCCTAAAGTAAGAACTCTTGAGTTTATTTTATGATTTAATATTCTTTTTGTTTATTCAAGCAGTGGTGTTGAGTATTGTGAAATACATGTGCAACCCTGTGTGTCCTTCTCTTGAAAATCTCAACTTTTGTGTTTTTTTCTGCACAAGACAGCAAATTCATCTGAACTGAGAGTTGAAAATATTCCTATTGAAGCATAAGGTTGAAACTTTGAACGTAGCGCTGATAAATCTTCATGACATGCACATGTGCAGAGTCACACAGAACTCAGGTTTGTAAAGCGTAATTGCTTGCAGTGTTTTGGTTTCAGAATCTCTTTCCTCATCTAGACACAAGTACAGTGGATGTCCACTCAGTGGGGTTCCATTCATCAAGTAAAATACTAACAAGTCACACATTGAGCTTTTTTGATTTATGCTGTGAAGTACATCTGAGCCACAAGGTTGCATTACATTGTGTGGTAGACGAAAGCGTTTGGCACAAGCTCTGTAAAATACGTTTTGTGGACCAGCCTTTTCTCATGGCTTCATATTTTACAGGCAAACATAGAGCTTGCATAAATAATGTGGCTTATTATATAAGAATCATTATCATTAGCCTCTACATGTCTTGTAGTAAATTTGCGTGTAAAAATAAATGTTTGTGTGATGGAAAGTAAAGGGATACTTCTTGTTTTATCCTTGCATTTGTGCAACAGTTATTTTAGATTCTTCACTCTATTTATTTTACAGTGCGACTAATTTTCTGTGTAGAGGTTCTACACATTGCTTTTAACTACATACAGTTATGCTATTTGTTTGATGCCTAGAGTTATGCTGACAGTGTCACCCCGGATTTACACTGAATGCGTTTCTGCTCCTTTCCACCGGTGTTGTGTTGAACAGAACCCTTCCTGACTACCCTGACTTAGAAAATGGACATCGATAGAGACATACAAACCATGGTTGACAGATTCCAGGAGTTTGTTGAAAAGCAGGTATCCAAACATGTATTACTGGGTCATATCGTCAAAATGGACAAGGTACTGCTCACGTATGAAAATATCTAAATAAGTGTGACATGTTTTATCCTCATCTCAATGCATTTTTTGACTGATGCGACTTGTGCAGAAAATACGGTAATTGCACATGATTTTACTTAGGAATATAAGATAAAAATTCTACACTCGAAACATATTGAAAACCATCTGTCCTTTTCTTTCCAGTTTCATAGCACATTTGCTTTCCATTGCACTTCACTTTGTGAAGGTGCATCACGAATAATCCTAAGGAAGTACACTGGTGCTGTGGTTGATACATTTATAGAAGGCAAAAAGGTTTATGAAGAATTAATGTTTATGAAAGGTACTTTAATTAATTATTTATTTAATGTATTTATATAATGAATATCTTTATTGAGAGCAAAGCAGAAATAAGGTCAGTTTCCTTGTTTGTGTGCACATGCTTGACTAAATATAGCTGATTCTGTTTCTGATTATTGGAGTGCTCCTTTCCCTTTGTTTGATTTTGTCTTAGCTGGAGCACCTTGGCTAAACAATGCCCCACTGAAATAAATGAGCGGAGCAGTTGTTTTTAGCTTTTACCAGTATAGAAGTGTTTTAGAGAGGATTTCCTCTTTGGAGACATCTCTCTGGTATAGGGTGATCCAGGGGTCAGAGGACCGGCTTGAACCCAGCTGTGTCCGCTTCCCCCCTTTCCTTTTCCTGGGGACGCTCCCCAGGATGCCAACCTGACACAAAACCCTGCCTGTTAATCAAGATATTCTTTTGTCAGCTGTAGGGTCAGCGAGGTTTAAATTTGATAAAGGATGTGTTTTTAATCAAATGCTGTTTTTAGCCTGACGTGTTTTTCAGGAACTCTGTGTTTTTCCACAGTCTAGTATTTGGATTTCCTGGAGAGCCTTTTTTTTAATAGATATATACATCTATCGGGAGGACAGGTGTTGAGTTTTCCATGAAGATAAGTTTACCATTTCAAAGCTGTGGATTTGACATGTTTAAAGAGCACTGTAAACATTAAACACCATCTCCTGAACTATGTATGTAATTTATTTTTGTGACATTCTGGAACACTATGAACATAAAACTTGAACTCAAGTTGCTGCTTCTGAGCATTTTTTTTCTTTTGCAACATTTTGGTCACATTCCCCTAACCAAAGTAATTTTATGTCGATGCACAGGAACACAGTGTCCTGAATCATAAATTCAAATTTCACCTCTGCAGTGGTGCATTCCCACATGAGTCAATAAAATATTGCCTAAATATTGCATTACCCCTCATCAATTTACGCTTAGACAAGGGAAAATATGAGACTGAAATAAAATTAAATTTAACAGTCAAGGCTTTAAGAGAACATTCAGTCAATGTGAAAACTATTATGCATTGAGGAGTTTAATTTATTTAGAAAAAAAGGAACTAAAGCTCAACAGATTACTATATTTGGTGTAAAAAAATTATATTGTGAACAACAAATTTCACTGAGCGTTTCCAGTATTTTTTAACTGATTCTCTTACTCTAATACTTTCTAAATTTTGAAATTAATGTAAGAAACTAAAACGTTATTAAACTTTTAAAGTTGCAGTAGCTAACTTTCATAAAAATGTGTTTTTACATACTTGCTTAAATTGTCACTATGTCCTGACAGCATAATATGAGACAGATAATCCGCAAAAAAAAAAAAAAGAGCTTCTCCGCCTCCTCCCAGTGGTCCAACTGCCAACAGCAGATATATACCGCCTCTGGTCAGAAACAATGAATCACAGCCAGGAGGAATAACTTAGCAGTGTCAATCATGGCCTTTGCATGTTGCTCACACCCTTCGTCCGCACATAGCACACAAACTCAAGATTGCCTGTTTGCCACTAAAAAAAATCTGCTAAAACAGTGACAGGCTTTCTTAATGCCAAACACTTGTCCTTGTCAAAACTTAAGTTATAAATGGAAACTGGACGTTCAACATCCCTTTCACTTCATTCCATAGCTATCATAGAGCTACCCAGCCTGACTAAAATGGTTTCTCATCACCTGGCAGAGGATAGCTGAATTTTGAGCATTCTTATTTTTAAGGATGCCTCATGGTCAAATGGCTTTTTTGCATGCACATGTGTAGATTCACATACTCAAATTTCAAGCTGATGTTATAATTGACAAACATTGCCTTTCATTTATGTGATAATGCCCTCAATAGCAGTCGCGCCCCACGGGGGGGGCGTGCGAAGTGTCAAAAGCGGGTTTTATCTGTTAACTGATAACAAGCCCCGTCATAGTGGCAGCAGTGTTCAACTAATAACACCACTGCTGTTCAGTAGATAGCGAACACACGTTGTAACGGAGCAAGAAAAACGAAAAAACGTGACGTGTGGAAGCGAGACAAGTCCAGTTCATCGATTAGGTCTGGGAACGGGTGGCCAGTCCATGTCATGCCTTCATCTTGCAGGAACTGCTGAACATCAGACATGAAGCATTCTGCATAGGAGAACCCAGGCAACCGCACAGCTATGTCTCCAAGGGTGATCTCATTCGGTACCTATGGCAGTGGCTATGAGCCATGGAGGCTGTGGTCCTCCAAGAATGCACCCAACCATACTGACCCATGCCAAACGGTCTGCGAAGGATGTGCAGGCAGCAAGGGCGTCTCCCTCTGTCCTTCATCTGGGGGAGCAAGGCGCCAGTGGCGAATTGCCATCTGGTGTTCTCTGCAAAGCCAACTCTGGGGGGGGGGCACAACCCCCATCTGTGGAGTCGGGCCTATACATCCTCAGGAGTCGTTTCTAACCTTTGTAAGATGCACATTTTTGCTTGAGTCATTTTGCATGGTCTGGCAGGCTCTCCTGTTCCTTCTTCACAAATCAGGAGCGGTCCTGTGGGGTGTTGCCTCCGGTCCAGTTCTGGTGTAGGCCGTCTCCTGGTAGCGCCTCAGCTTGGCACTACTTGACAAACATCAATGCACAGCTCGCCTGATGTGCCATCCGGAGAGTGCACACCGAGGGGTTGTGGAGTCCGTCTCACTACGATGTGAAAGCACCCCAACTTCAAAGACCAAAACAACAGTATGTGAGAAGGGTCTGTGGTCCAACTGCAGAACCATCCTTTATGAGAGGTTTGCTAATGCCAAATGTCACTTTGTCATTCCATTTCACACGCAGGGAATTGATGTCAATCAGTGGAGTGACGTTGATTTCACAGAAGTGTTACTTGGAGTTATATTGGTTTTTAAGTGTCCTTATTTTGACATGTATATGTCATAGAGGAGAGATGGAGAAGTTTGACAGTGAGAAGAAAAACGGCAGCAGAGGTGGGCAAAAAATTGTGATCATAAGGGGGCCATGACAGAAAATAATTGAGAAACGCTGATAATGTAAGAAACGCCAAAAAAAAAACTAGGGATTCCAAAAATAGGCTGATTAGTGCACAATAATCAGTTGTGTGTTTATGAAGGTGCACTGCTGCTAACTCCTCCGTAAGAAACTTAGCTATTTGCTTTGCTAAAACTTTATGGAAGTTGTGAAATGACATCACCCCCTAATTTGCATAATCATCCCTGCTACGACAGACTATGCAAGAAAGGAGAATAATGTCGAGAGAGGTGAGAAAGTGACAAAATGTGAGTTAAAAGACATATCTATAGAACTTCTTTTGCAAATCTTGTTTCTTCAACGTCACAAAGATGGATTGCCGCCTGCAGGTTGGGGATCAGTCTTTTCTTCTAGCAGAAGAGTTAAAGTATTTGGTGTCTTGTTCACAAGTGATGGTAGGCTGGAGTGTTAGATGAATAGACAGATTGGGGCCTCATCCGAGGGATTACGGGCGTTGCTCTGGACTGTCGGAGTGAAGAGAGAGCTCAGCCAAAAGTGAAGCTCTTGATTTACCTTTCTGTTTACGTTCTAACTTTCCCCTATGGTCATGAGATATAGATCATGACAGAAAAAATGAGATCGCAGATGCAAAAATTAGTTTTCTCCATAGGGAGCTCAGCCTTATAGATAGGGTGAGGACCTCCTCTGGATTCAAAGGAGGTGTTTGGGGATATGATCAGGATGCCCCCTTTGCGCCTCATTTTGGAGGTTGTCTGGCTACATCCCATTGTGAGGAGAACCCAGGTAATGTACTGGAGAACAATGATAACCATCCAAACCTGTGGACACCTTGGGATCCCCTATAATGTGTTTGATATTGTTGTAGAGGAACAAGATCTGTAAGTTCCCTATAAGACCTGCTTATCCTGTGACCCTATTTGAGATAAGTGTAAGTCAGACAATAGATGAATGGAGGATTCAATGGATGTATAGACAAATCCCACTTTTTATGGACTGGGGAAGGCTTGCAACAGCACTTGAGAAGAGTCAGAACATGATCTACACCAAATATACAATACTTAATTTCATGACTCCAATACGTATTGCCTAAAATAAACCTCGATCGGGACTTTTCTTACCTTAAGCATTGGGGAAAATATTAGGTGTGCTCTGGCATCGTCATAACATTAAAAAAAACACCATGCTCTATATGTTAAAACTTGTCTGGAATATGATGTGTTCAGGGAAAATAATATGACTCTTGAATTTTATCTACGTAAAATTCAAAACAGTTTAAACCCATGTCCTAAAATGGTGTTTAATGATAGAAGATCTATCCTGCTACCATAAATCCTCTAACCAGAGGAAAGCTACAGCTTAGCTTTGCTCATCTTTGTTTCTGCCTCAATTGGCAGCTTGAGTTGCACAACCCCATCTCTACACTACCTCAATGCCTCCACCGAGCCCGCTGATAAATTCTGCACGTTACAATGAATGAGCCTCAATATTACGTTCACTCAGGTTCTGTTCGGTTCAAGAGAGAAGTATTAAACATTTGAGGGAAAGCTGTAGCCACTTTCTGTATGGTGGTGAAGAGTCACCACCATACCTGTTGAACAGTCAACCCTGAGAAAGCACACAGTCAATTATTAGTCTAGTCAACAGTCACTTTTCAGAGTGCCTCCTTGTTTTGTGTCACCAGACACAACTTGAAACCTTTATGAGTTAGAGCATGGAGAGAGGATGTCCACCAGTGAAACAAGTCACTTCCTGTTCTAACGGGGTGGAGCAAAAGTGATTTCAACAAATGAGCATGTGAATGGGTTGAACGTTCTGGGATAACACAGCATGTTAGGCACAGCTTTGACCTTCTGTGTGTGAAAGTTATTGCACCTTTACTTTTTATGGCGTGCATGCCCACATGCTTTGATGGAGCAGAAAAGCTTTTAGCAGCTTTTGATCCCCAATGCCCTAAGACTATAACGGCTCATTTTCAAGTCTGTAAGTCAAAAGCTCTAGGAGGAGTTCCTTCAGATACGTGTGTAAAAGGCACTTTCTGTGGGGTTTGGATGATGGGTCCCATGATGTCACAGATCGTATGAACTGTGAATTTTAAGAAAAATGGGTTTAGATCAATTTGGAAATTAGGTCAAATTAGAGTTTCAACTAAATCAGGTTAGTTTGCACCAGTGTAATCAGTGAATTATTCACACAGCAACACCAACATATTTAAGGATGTAGAGTATATCCTGGACCTGGTTGGTTCAGGATATACATGTCTTTTATCTTTGGATTTTGATCTACAAAGGCTTACAATTAAGGAGCTCTTATTACTGGCCTATATGCAATTAAAACCATTGCATGGCCAGTAAGTGTGCATGCTGCATGTAATATACAGAGATTGCCGATGCAGTTGATTACATGTGCAAAACCGCCCTCTTTTAATGAGGGCTTTGCGTGTGCTATTGGCTGCTTTGAGCTGCTGTCTGTCCTGAACTCTTTTCTGATTATCATAAATAAAATATAACTTTATATTAAAAATAACTCATTCACCAACATTAATATATGTCCACATTATATATATATTTTCAATTAGCTTTTAGTTATACTGAGCCATGTACATTGTCCTTAGTGACTGAAGTACTTAACGTGTTTGCTTCTGTCAAAAGTAATACAAAAGAGCAGCTTGTGGCATTGAAAGAAATTTTAGTCATGAAACGTTGGAAGGTGAAATAATCATGTTTTTATTGTTATTTAGATTAATTTAAAACATTTTCTATGATGAGGGTTGTTGCTTAATATGCATATGTTCCATTTGAAAAAGTGTGATATCCACACTGCTGAGCTTTTCCTTCAGGAGAACATTACTTGATGAGGTAAAAACCTGACATACACTAAGCAGTGGACCATTTACTTATGAATTAGAAAACATCTTACAGTTAGCAAACAAAACACCATCAGCTTGAAAAACTTACATAAGATGTTTCACAGATGAGCCAAAGAAACCAAAGTTCAGAGGAGGGATGACACACTTGCGAATTTCTGTCATCTTTAGCAACTGGAACTTCAAAAATGTCAAAGCTATATATAGCATTTCACACTATATTGTGCAGTTTTGCACATCTCTGACTGTCGTTTTCTAAACAGAGAACGCACTGACTGCAGTCTACGGTAGAAAAGAGTCTTACTATTTATAAGTGATTCACACAACCCATCTTGAAAGAGTCTGATCCATCCTGTTATTTTTCCTTTATGCCGTCTGAGTGAACTTACATCATTAGCAAGAGGTTTTCACATGTAGGAGGAAAAAAGCTCTTGATATATTTAAATTACCATGAGCTGCAGGTTTTCTTTTATTCAGTTAATATAAAGTATTTAATATTCAGTACCTTACAAAAGTCTGTTGAACTTCTAAACATTTTGTCATTTGATGTGATAGACCAACACTAGTGTATAGAAGGAAAGAGGTGTATCGTTTTCAATTGTTTTGCAAGCTAAAATCTGGAAGTGCAGTGTAAATTTGCATTCATATTTATTCATTACTCTGACACCCCTAAATGAAATCTGAACTTCAAGATAATAGTTGGGTTCTTAAATATTATTTCATCAGTCAAATCAAACAGTTTTTAGTTGCTTGATGAGGTAACTAAAAACCTCATCAAGCCAGATTCACACTGTGAAAAGATGCTGAATATCATTTGAGAAGTACTCATCAAATGCAAAGAAAGCTATAATATTATAATAATTTAATAAGTAGTTTTACCAATACATTCTGCCACAATCGGCCCTTTGAGGACATTGATGATCTTAACATGGCATGAAATGAAAATATGTTTTGACACCTCTGCTTTAAAAGAGCAAGCTGACATCATCAGCTCTCTTCAGTACTTCAAAGCTCTGGTTGGACAGTTTGGGAGAGGACAGACCTGTTGGAGACAAAGTGGTACTGGACCAGTCCACTGTGGGTGGCCTACTGGGAAGAGCTTCCACTAGGATGCTGAAAGTAGTTCAGACTGTGGTCCAGCTCAAACCTCACCTGTTAACCAGGGACATTTATCTTAATGATCCTTGAAGATCATAAAGCATCTCTATGTGAGAGCATTTCAGCCTGTCTCACTCATCTCTACTGCTCTGTGGCTCAGCTGAGTCATTGGGCTGCACAGGTGATGTGGGGCGTGTCCCAGAACAAGGAGGAGTCTTCAGCGAGTGTTACCACGGTGATCAGGGAGTGCTGAGTAGTGTCAGTGTGAGGACATGTATCTGAGGTGTCCCAGTTAAGATAGACAGTGGATTGAATCATTGATATACAGTATACTATTCATGTATATTGATGAACTGAACCTGTTTCTATGTCTTCTGTTACACTTTGTCCCACACTGTCTATTTGTCTGTCTGGACTTCTTCCTTGCTGTTGCTGAAGCTGCTGTCTGTCCTCTGTTTCTCCATGATGGGCATTTAGGCAGACGTCTTATCCACTCATGCTGC
Source organism: Xiphophorus hellerii (assembly GCF_003331165.1). Taxonomy (NCBI): domain Eukaryota; kingdom Metazoa; phylum Chordata; class Actinopteri; order Cyprinodontiformes; family Poeciliidae; genus Xiphophorus; species Xiphophorus hellerii. Next base: position 16,715,211 of record NC_045673.1, read on the forward strand.
TACTGTAGCCTTGTATTTTGACCTTCAGGAATTAGTTTGACTGGTAAAAGAGAAATGAAAAAGCTCCACTGCCTTGTCTCATCTTGAGTCACAATCAGAGGATTTCAATAAAAAGGAGACATCAGATGGGACATAAACCTGCAGTAGTCTTTCAGACAAGAACCTGGGGTGAAAACTGAATTCGACAGCGTCTCCAGACATATTTTGACATACTTCCTGTGTGACAAATGGTGCAAAACTACAGTGGGCATAGAAAGAAGATGTGGCTTGTAAAGCAGCATTTGTAACTTGCATCAGCAAAACCCCAATAAAACAGAATCAGCTTTGTGGTTGTAGTATGACAAAGTGGAACAAATTTCAATGGGTGTAAATATTTTTTCCAAGACACTATATATCAGTGGTTACCAAACCTGGTCCTGACCAAGTATCTCTGCCCTGCATGTTTTAGATGTGTGTCTGTCTGTGATTCAAATGATTGAATAGCCTTCTTTGCAGATACCTGGCCATTCATTTAAGCCAGGTGTTCAGAAGCAGAGACACCTAAAACATGCAGGGCAGGTGCACATGATGATCAGGGAGTGCTCTATGTGTACAACTCTCTTGGTTGAGCTACATTGCAGTTTTAACATGGCAGTTATAAAAGCAATCACACATTTGTCACTCTAGTTTTAAGCACTGGCAAGTTTGGTTATTGTACTGTGCCCCAGGGTTCTGAAAAGTTTAACAAAAGCAAACAGCACTATAGCCAACATATTTATATTCAAAACCAGCAGAGAGATATGTGATTAGGGGGAACGTTCCCTTTAAATAGTAATACATGAGGGGCACCAACCGGGGTTTATTGCTTGCAGTACTTTCAAGTGAAGCAAGCATTCTGTTTAAATCCCTGCTTTATTAGAGCATCGGCTAAAAGATGAAGATGAAAACCTTATTGAGTGATCATTGTGGGGAGTCTGTCCTCCATAAGATTCCTGTTCCAAAGCTCCGTTACATGCTCCCCTGCTCATTTCCAGACATCCTCTTTCTTTCCATAAGGGCTCCAGAACAGAAGGAAAATACCTGTTAAAATTAAAACCGTTAAGACTTTTCCATGTAACTGCTAAGTTTGACCAGACGGGTACTAACCCCTGTCTGAGAAAATGGGCTGCCGAGGTCTTATCTAAATCAGGACCAGTTGCAGTGCCACGGTGTTGACCTTGAGACTGAAATAATAAACAGCCCCTGTCTTACACATGCAAGCACACAAACGCACGTTCATGCATACATCATACCCACAAGGGACACCCTTAGGAAAAAACACATCTGCCTTTCACTGTCGAATGACTTGATAGTTCATGGTGCTAGGGGTTGCTGAGGTGGGGGGTGTTGTTTTTACAGGAACCACATGTTTCAGAGATGACTGTTGGCTGCTGAATATCTGTTAATGTAGCTGCCCTCTGACAGCAGCCTCCAGTTCCACATCAGAACCCGGTGACTTGTACTTTCCCTGATAAAGTCATGCTTGTTTTTCCCAGGAAGCTCAAAGAAACCAGGTCGTTTGTTCCCTCCAGCAAGTGGGCTGAGCTGTGAGAGCCAAGCTTTACCACTCACTCTCTTTCATATAAGTTCCCCAATAACTCTTAAATACTTTCATGGGACCCCATGAGCCACGCATTACTAGAAGCACATTTTACACAGTAATCTACACATGCAAAAGTGCAAAACCAATGTTTAAATGTAAAGAAAGACGCATCAATGTGAATATTAACCTATCCTTAGGAGACTTATTGTTGTTGTTGTTTTCAGGTAATAATGTTCATTTATTAGGGAAAAGGGAAAAAGTAGCCTTATAAAAACTAGCCCCTTTTTCTAGCGTATTGTTTTGTACAGAGGGTCTGGATATTTGGCTATTTAAAAGCGATTGTTTCCTGGAGGTGTGATCTCTATTGAAGCTTTACACTTTACCCAATCGCTAACCATAATGTATGTAATGTTCCAGTTTGATACTATGAAGCTTGCCAGAAAATTTGCGCACTGTAAACAACCATACTCCACTGGAAGAGAGAAGTGCTGAGTTAAATGATGTTCATTTTGATTCAATATTATGAATTGTGGCAATACACGAACTGATATACACTTTCTCCGCTGCCATTGATAAAACTACACGTAGATTACAGTTCTAACAGCACAGCTTAACGGCATCATTCACAACTTCTCCTTTTGAATATTAATTGGGCCTCTTGAAATTCCTACCAGAAAAATCCAGCTCAAAGGGAAAAAAAACCCCAGATGAGCTGAAGGGAGATGAAAATTGAACGGAATTGACATGACGCCGGCTCCAACCCCATGCGGAAGTAGAGCAGTCCTCCAACAACCACACTGTTATTAAGGCAGACTAACGGACCTAACTGCGTTACCTTAGACATTTTTTGAGTCATTTTTGCCTTATAAACCAACACTGAGGCAAAGACGGCAGGCAAGAAAATTCTGTAACTAGTCCTACATCAGGTCTGTAAGGTTACTAGGTGGGAAATAACAGAGAAATCAATGATAAAGCCCAAGAGGACAAATGAGGGACAAAAACGTCTGATTGAATGTAAGTGTGAACACTGCGGGACAAAATGGGTGAGTAATTACTTAAATAATACCGGCTTGTGAAAATCTGCCTTCAGGAAAATGCTTAGAAATAAACAGTAGTATGAGACTGTGTTTAAATGCCAATATAGCAGTTAGGACGGTCTGTTTTCATGCTGCCATAGAGCTACCGTTGGAATCTACACGCATAAAATCCAGCATAACTACCTTCACTTATTGATCTGGAAATGATTAGATGTTTAGCATTGTTATTTTAATTTAACTGAGCTGTGAGTTGTTAGCACGGAGCCCTGAGTCGTTAGCACGGAGCCAGAGCCATTAGCTGTGAGTTTTTAAGTCTTAGCACAGAGGAGCCCTGAGTCGATGGCACAGAGTTATCAGTAAGTATTGTTATGACAAAAACTGGGATGTTTACTACCAATTACCTTCGTGGTGCAGACTAACATGGTACTTCCCGTCCATCAGTTTCATCCAACTGGATGTGAGGTGGGCTGCAGTCCATGATCCATTTTTTGCCTTATTCCAGACTCCTTTTTGATTTTGGAAATGTAATAAATTGTATTCCACCCTCTGTATGTTCTGGGTGACGGCTGTCAGGATTTCATATTACCCACTGACAACTTGGACCGTGATTATCTATTATTTTCCTCAAAATCTCTCTGACTTCAGCGTGTTTTCTATGATAGATACTGTCAAATTTGTCGAGACTACTGTACTTGGAATGCTGATTGGTCAGTTGCTGACAAGTGCCCTGGAATGATTGGGGGAGGATTGCTCTACGTTAGCATGTGGGCGGAGCCGGCGTCATGTCAATTGGATAGGAAGACAATGGCCAGACAAGGGTAAAGGCATCCATAGCAGCCTTTTCCTGTAGGGTAAAAAGTAACTTCCCCCGAATATCTGTTTGTCTTATTTATGACAACTTGTCAATGTGTCTTTAACATCAATCTGGAGAAATTGTGGCTCACTCTTCTTTAAAAAAATTGGTTTAAATCAGACAGACTGAAGAATTGCTTAGCTTTAATGGCCTGTGCAGGGCCATACCAAAGCATTTTTATGAGATTTAAGTCCAAAAATGTAGTAGAGAACTCTCCAAAATATTTTTTTTAAGTAATCAGTGTTGGACTTCCTGGTGTCCTTCAAATAAACATTCTACTTCAGGATTTTCATAAATCCATTAATCAATCAGTGCAGCCCCAAATCATTTCATTGCTATGAGTATGATGTCCCTTTTTTTAATACTATGATAGTTTTCCACCAAACTTAAATTGATGAATACCTATCCAAAGGTTCCACTTAGTCTATTTTGTTTTTTCCAGTAGATGTTCTTTTGAATTATGTATATTTTTATCTTATATGTCTAAGAATAAGCAGGCCCATCTGGCAATAGTGAAACTCCATTTTACCAAAAAACTTATTTATATTTAGTCCTGAAATCATCATTGGAAATCTGCCTTTTGTTTTTACTTAAGTTACCCGTTACTGAAATGACGTTTAGTCTCATGATCCCAAACATTATATATAACAAATTAGCAGAAACAAAGGCAATATCTAAGCATGTGAATTTCTAAGCTCTTTAAACAGAGCACTATTTTAAAGCATCACATATTGAAAATTGAATTGTTTTATGAAAACTCCCCAAAATTGTCTGTATTGGATTTAAAATCCCCCAAAATATTATATGCTAACGATTCATTGTAAAATCTATTTATTTGCTCATTAATTGATGTTTAAACTGAATGCTTTTGTTTATTTTTTCTTAATGATATTAGGCAGATTAAAAGAAAAACTGACTTTGGGTTCTTGATCACAGAGCTCAAAACATTTTGGTTAGTTGTTGCTCTCCAACTTGCATAAGAACAAAATCTTGGCCAAAGGAGAGACTTTGTGACATTTCAGAACTTACCTCAATAATGTGATATATTTCCACAATCATGTTAAGAGGAAATAATTGAAATTGAAAATGACACCTAGCACTCCCAACTATTGTAATTTTGCTCCAGATGTTTTCAGTTTTCAGCTCATTTTATGTTGAACATTTTTTGAATGAAGATTCTGTATTTTTCAAAAAATGGTGGCAAACTCTGGGAAATAGTCCTGAGTTAGAAAGATGATTGGATTGGAAAAATAGGAAATTGAGAAAAACAAAGGCAAACACGGAAGCAAATAGATGAGAACAAAACAAATAAAAAAAATCACAAGATGGACAGAAAAACGGAGGCTCCTTCAGGGGAAGATAAAGTTTTATTTTTCCTATTTTTCTTCAGCGTTTTTTACAGGCCAGTTGATGTTTCTTTTTTCCTTTCCATTCCTTCTTTTTTAGACACAGGCAGTCAAAACTGGATCGCCCGAGTAAAACCACCTGGTGTGTCACCCTCCCTTTCCACAGCTTTAATCCCGTATATGCACTCAGTGACCATCATCATCCCTGGCTACATGCCAGGAATCCTTGGCAGCTTCACCCTATTACAGTCTCAATGGAAATATTTTTTCCTAATTTTTGTTATCTTTTTTCTTTCCAGCTAGCACAGTACCCTTTCATAAAGTATTTTTGTTGTTTTTCCTTTAGTTTAGTTTTTTTTTTAGTTTTCCTCTAACCCATATATACCAAGTATTTTCCTTCTCCGCAGAGCGCGGTAAAGAAAATGTGCAGCTTGCTTTAAACTTTAAGAGTTGCACAGCTTGCAGCTGGTCTTTATTACTTCCCATTTGGTTCATTGAAGCATAATTACATTCTGACTTCATCCCAACCTTAGCATGACCTCTGCTCTCCAGTCAGACATTCTGGCAACCCTAGACGCTCACCCACAAACAAACTCACATATATGCACAGCCACTGGTGCAAATGTAAACTCAGGATATTACTCGCACACTTTTTGCATGGTCCCACACACATGCTGAAGCACAAACACACTTGCAGACTGAGAAGACTCACATGCACGTATAGAAAATCCCACCTACAAACAGGCAGACACAAACATTTAGCTTCAGTCTGAGCTGAGATCATACTCAACCAATATAATAGTGTAAGTGAGCCCAAACACAAATTGAGCTCCTGCTGGAAAACTCTGCTCCATGCAACGTTTTGTTTGTGTGTGTGTTTGAGGATTGCCGGATGAGAATGAACCCCAGCGACCTTGTCTTTCCCTCCCTTTGGTTTTCCTGTCCTATACTGTTGTGAATGGAAATTGTTTATAATCAGTCGCAAATTATAACGTATACCTCCCTCGCTTTATGTACTTATTTACCTGTATATTTTTAATTTTTAATGAATGCAGTGATTTCTGTCCTTATACCCTCCCAATGCAATATCATATTTGTTGTGTCTTACCTGAATAACCATTGCATTTCTAAGCATTTCACAGGTATATATAATTAGATCATCAGGCTGTCACAGGTTCTTTTAGAATAGCCCATGAAATTCCTCATCATAAGTGCTGCTGTTCTAGAACGCCAGACTAAAAAGACGCGCCTCACCGATGCAGCATTTATTCAACTCCTACTGAAAAATCTCAGTAATGACCTAATTACAGCATTACTAAATCCAAACATTGTGTAAACATTCAATCTGGATAAAGATTCTCTCACATTAGAATACTGCACGCTCAAAACTGAAAGTGTAGCTTATGGCATGATTTGTCTGATTTGTCTGGTATTATTATCTGACAACTTGGAACCTCTCTTGAACCACTGAAGTATCTCTTCCAGAAGGTCAGTTCATCTCTAAATGTTGGAAAAGAAATAAGACTGGAACATTACAGCAATAGACAGACATTTCAGTCCCATCAAAATGGTACTCTGATCCGACTATGATCCAAGTAGAAAGCTGAAGAAGCAACTTTCTACTTCATTGATTGCTTATATGTTATACTTTTCTAGTTCAAGGGTGTAAAACCAAAGGAGATAAAATGGTAAAGAGAAGTTTTCATTATATCCTGTGAAGGTGAGCAAACTTTGCTACTAAACGTCAAACATCACTTTTTACACATTCTTATTGATACTCCGCCCTTCATCTTGTTATAAATTCGTCTGCCGTTTACAATTCTTACAATAAACACAATAGAAAGAAACTTTTTGGGCCAACATTATGGACCTAAAATGCAACCAGACGCTTCATTTTCTCACATTTAGCCACACAATTTTTTGATAGTCTAACATGGCAAGGTAGAAAACAGTCTGACATCAGCTGCTCTTTTTGGGTGACGGTGTTATGGGTTTTCCAGACTATAACATTTTTTTTCTAAGTCTTTCAGTAGGTCAACACTAAGTTGCCCCACATCTGTTGTGTGGTGAAAGTGCAAACACAAAAATGACTTAAGGAAGGTCTTTGCAGAGCCTCTTAATTGTCTTTTGTTAACCTAAAATAACATGGAGAACAGCCAGATTACTAGGGTGTTCTGCTCCTTTGTGCTCCAATAGAGTTGAACAGGGGACACAGGTTGTATCGGGGTTGTTTATGGGGTGATGCTGGACTGGCTAGGCTTGTTAAACATCATTAAGAGCCCCTGACGTCACCGGGCTAATGTTTGGGAAACACAAAATATCCCTCTGATGTGCCGATGCCATGCTACTCAACTCACAGCAAATATTTACCAGTGCGAAAGCCACACTGCTGGCAGGCCCGAGTCGGTGCAGAGCCAAGTAATCTGTTTGATTACTCTTGGTTTTTATTCCATGACAGTCATTATAAAGATTCCCGTTCAGCTTCTAGTTTGGATAAAAAAATCAGGACTCATCAGTACTGTGCTGTAAATTCAAAAGGACTTGTGTAATTGGATTGGAGCCCTACAATGAAATCATTTTTGCTTGGATCCATCAGTGTTAGGTGGACTCATTGGCATCGAAAAGGAAGCAACGGAGTCAAAGGCTTACGTCATGTGGCATCTCTCCTTGCCAGTCTTTGTAAAATCATGTCATTTGGTTATATGAGATTATTATCGTGCAGTGAAAGAGACATCAGGGTGCCGTCCGCACTGTACTATGATCCAAAGTCTCCATCAGGACTTTTCTTAATTTAGAAGTGAGATCATTTTCATATGACAACACAATTCTAACTTTAAACCTGGTTTGGTCCACTGTTTTCCCCACTCCACCCTTCAACCACACCAGGAATATCCGTCAGTGGTGTTGTCTGAGAACACAGTTCTGTATATGTGAGTATAGTTTGTGGGGGTGTGTGTGTGTGTGTGTGAATACGCATAATGGTAAAAAAAGAGTGAGGGTTCAACAGTGAAAGCAGAGTGTGAGACTATCACGTTCTCAGAATAAAACAGAGCTCTGTTTGTTATGTGGATACGCCTTGGTAAGTGATGTCAGATAGATTTTTATAAGTATTTAGCTGTAAGATTGCTTTGTATTTCTACCATTACTTTCGAAAAAAATAAACAAAAAAACATATTGGCTCTTCACCAGCTATGTCAGTGTTTTTGTCAGGATTATGATGATTAATATTCACAATGTTCCTTCCTTTCTTCTCTGCCTGTTGTCTGCACTTTTCACTTTGTAAGTGTCCAAATTTAGCTGCATGCCTATGGTTGGATGATCATTTTTTTGATGGTGCTTTGTTTAAGAAGGTGTGCTAGTGCAGCGGAGACCTTGGAATAACAAATTCATCTGTAACTATGTATTTTTAGTATTCTATTCATTTCATTCCTCCCCCTTTAATTTAATTTCTTCCTTTCTTCTATTTTAAGGATCCAACCATGGGTGTACATTTCTAAAAGACGAAACACCAAATGACTGTAAAGTTGCATTTATACGTCAGGGTATTGAAGAGTACACACATTGAGGGATCAAATGAGCTTATGCTTAGAGCTATGTAAATATCCACAATATTTTACTGACAACATCTTCATAATCTAAAAACAGCAACCACATGAACAACAACAACACAAAACTACGTCCTCTGTTTTTGCAAATGAGCTCATTCTGACTTCGTGAAACCATGACCTTCACTCTACGGTGGAGTTTTATTCTGATTAAGTGAGGCGTTATCTTTGGTTATCAGGTGCTCTTGTCTGAGGCACTAAAGAAGGAAACAGGAAACAAAAAACAAAACAGATCTCAATTCATCGGGTTCACCTGTGATCATGAGATTTGGATCATGACCAAGAAAAAAAACAAAAAACATCTGGATACAATCAGCTGAAAGGAGGTTCACTCTTTAAGATAACATGAGAAGTTCAGTCATCTGATCGGGACACCTCCTGACTCCCTCTGTTTGGAGGTTTGCCCACTATGTAATACGCTTGAAGACCTCTGGCCAAACTCTGAATTTGCTGAAGGGAATGCATATCCCTTCTGTCTTGAAAACATCTCAGGGTTACCCCTGGAGGAAATACAGAGTGTTACTCAGGAGGGGATGTCTGGGTTTTTACTACTGTTAATGCTGCAGAAGCTGAAAAAGAATGGGTACATTGTTGCACGTACACATATATTCATCTTAAATACGTTATTTGTGTTGATGTAAGTGGTAGATGGTTACCATTACAAAAATAACTGCTTTTTACATATTTACTTAAAATATGTAAATATGGGACTGAAATTTTGTGGGAAAAAAAATATTATACTCCTTCACTGCTCCTGGTCAGAAACAACCAATCAGAGCAAGGGCGAAGGTCTTAGTGCTGTCAATCAACTTTGTGTAGGTGCTACTCACTGTACTTGATGGTGTAGAAACACCGTTCCAGGAAAACTGTTTTTCTGTTGTCATGAGTGGCCATGCTAACTAGCCTGACCATTTGTGGCAGACTCTGCTCTGGGAAACTGGTCGTAGTGTAGATGAGAGCAAAGAAAGGGTGCGAGTAGCACGTACACGAGCATGACTGACAATGCCAAGACAATCATGTTGGCTCTTATTGGTTATTCTGAACACTCAATAACCTTCCACTAGCAATATTTACAAAGGAAAATGGAGGTAATTACCAGAATGTGTCCTGGTCAACAAAATTAAAACATCCATTTAAAGTGAAATTATAAAGCTGGACATTTCTCATTTGTACAAATAGGATAGAGGCCTATAGACTGCCTATATCCTTGGTGTGTTTATTTGAGATTTAAGGTTTTATCTTTGCCTCTGCTGTTTTTCCTTGCCACTCTATATCTAAAGACAGTGCATCCATGAGCTGAGGTAATGTGTTTTTCCACATTCTGAAACCACCAGAACCGACTTGTCAGCATTAAACTTAACTGCTGTCTGTACATTTTTAGCTGAACTAATTGTGAAAGGGCGGCACATTTCATAACACTGATAAAATATTGCTTTTGACCAGCGTGTGTCTCCTAACTTGCAAATAAAGCAAATTTGTAGGATTTCCTTTGGTCAGTTACACAATATTGACAAAAATAGGAACATTCTGTCTCAGAGGGATGCAGAACTACTACTTAAATTTCTTAGTTTCATAAGTGCATTGGTATGCTGTCACATCACAAATTCTCACACTGATTATTTCTTTTATAAATGAAGACACAGTTGATTCACTAACCTTTCCCCTTGACAAATTGCATGAGTTAGCTACAAAGAGTGCTAAAACAGCAATTCTTTTCTTAAATTTCCAAAAAGCACTAAGAACATCATATCTGTGTTTTCATAGAACAGCTATCTTAATTAGTATGTTTCAAAGTCTAATAGTAGTTGGTTTTTAACTCAGAAAGTGATGAGCAGTTTTGAAATATCAGGGTCAAAAACAAGAACTCTTCTCATTTTACGACCCTGCAAACATTTATTTTACTTTTTAAATTTATATGTACATATTCTTTATATTCGCTTTATTCTAGTTGGACAGATATTCCAAGGTTTGGGATCTGTGGTGTCAACTGTTGTTTCCAACAGATGCAACAGCTTTTCATTGACCCTGTATGTGAATTAGAAATATTAAAAACATAAACACCACTTTGGCTCCAAGATGCATCTCTAGTGCAGTTTTGCATTCTTGCTCACTGTGGATAATGGAAGGATAATTTCCAACACCCTGAACACACCATCCTCGAAGCAGCAGCATCACGCTGCGGTTGTGATACTCTTGAAAAGGAACAAGGAAGCTGGTCAGAGATGATGGAAAGAAGGATGGAGTCACAGACAGGGCAGAGTCCTGGAAGAGTGTGGCAGATGTTCATACTCCAACAATGAGACAAAAAAACCCTAACAAAATTAATACAGCAGTGGAATAGTTTAGAACAAATTTAGATTTATATGATATGGGGAAAGCCAAAGCCTTGACCTAAATTTAATCTGTGGCTTCACTTGAAAGCTGTTGGTCCATGGAGTCTGATCAAACTTGAGCTACATTACAAAGACAAATGAGACACATTTTCAGGATCAAGGTAGGCAAAGCTAGTACAGTAGAGACATGGCTTAGCTGTGATTGTAGCAAAGTGTGATTTTACAAAGTTTTGACTCATGGAGTTTAATACAAATTCACACCACACGTTTCAAATCTTTATGTGTAAAAAAATGTGGAAGTCTTTTATCAATCTCTTTTTATGTCTAAATCATGTCCTGCATTATGCTAGTATATGACTTAAAATGTAAACAAAATACACTTAAATGTGTGGTTGTAAAATGACAAAAAAGTGAAAAAGAATAGAGAAGCTTGTGAGGAACTGTGTTAGATGTTTGAATAATGTTTTCCAATAATAAATGGCACCTAGAAAGGGTTGCCAACATAGATTTAATGTGTTCCTTGTAACTATACCTACATTAAGTGAAAAGCTTGTCAACAATTATTTCGTTTTTAACTAAGAGACTATTTTAATATGAGGCAAGCTGCCATTTATTTTACTATGTTTTTCAGCCACATTTGTTCCTGCCGGGAGTACATGAGTACACGAAGAGGTCAAATGTGACCTGAGCTGCTAATTCAAAAAAGGGATGACATCATTCTTTGGGAGAACATGATCTAAACTATGCCCTCTCAGATGATTCCTCTGCTTCAGGAGTAGCCACAACAAAATCCTGTTCTGGCTGTTCGTTTGCCTAACATGTGTCTACAGCATGTCACATGATCCACAACATATGCTGGGTACATCTATAACTGTATATGAGATGAAATCAATTCTTACTATTTTCTCTGCTCTCTTTCCCCACATCCATTTTCTCAAGATAGCATTTCCCATCCTGATGTGTGGCAGAGGTAGGTTTCTGATAAACGGTGCGACCCAGCAGACGTTTGGGTGTGTGTCCGGTTGTTTGCAGGTCCAGGGGCCTTGAAGGGAGCTGCAGTTCAATCCAAATGAATGGGCCCATTATGTAAGTGCTTACAACATCAAGAAATTATGTAAATGGATCCGTTGCTACACAACAATGCTCCCCTTGTCAAAACATAAACAACATTGTACAAATGGCCAAATGCTAACAATGTTGAAATATGATGAAATATGCCCCAGACTTGGTACATGATTTTATGTGCTCACATCAGGGACTCAAAACTAATTTACAAAGACTCCTCTTAAATTATTGAATTATACAGAGTTCCATTGAAATGAACATTTTGATCAGCACCAAGTTAAAAGAAGTTTTAAGTGTCTGGGAAAGAACAACTTTGGGTATGTGGTCTGCTTAGTTCATCCTCATTGCTTTAGGTGACGTGGGGAGGTCCAGCTGTGAGCCATCATCGAACACAGTACTGTCCCTTCTATTACACCCTTTATGCGTCACTAGCTGTTTGAACTTTGCTGGATGTTTTTATTTGGTTATGCCTGTAAATCATAGAGGGTCAAGTAAACAGCTCCAGTGGAGGTAAACAGCCTGAGGGATAGGCTTCCCTCAGGGGCCTTCAACAGCTGAACTTCAGACACAATTACTCCTAAAAAATTAGGGTGCTGATTAACTTCTCATGCCTCTTTTGCACTTGCCATTGTGGGTTCAGCTCCAGGCTGTGAGTCACAACTTGCAGAGATCCTGTCCTTTAGTTTTCACAATGAACTTTGCTTTCCTTTGCACTCTTTCCTTCGTAAAAAAACAACTTTCGCGTTACCTAATCTGAGTATGAAACAGAGAAAGAGGAGCAGAGAGCTCGAGAGAGGATCAAAGCCAGCGAGCGGGATGGATTCTCCGAAATGAATAGTGCTCGAGGATGTTGCTTTAACCTTTGTCCAAAGCACCGTGCTCAGGGACCTCCCTGTTTGTTTTAACGGCTCAGAGTTGGGAAGGGTCCCTCCAGCACAGTGGAAGGAATCCAGACTAATGAGACATATTCAATGAAGTTGAGCGGGTGTTTCGTGTCAAAAGAAGTCAGTTGTCTATGAGCTGCTTCCTCCTCTTTCGTAAACATAATATATAATATTAATATGTTTTTGTGGTCGGCTGAATATTTTGGCATTCAGTCATCATCAGGCGGTTTGATCGTTCGCGCCGTCACATGCTCAGTGGTCTTTTATTCAAAGGGGAGATCAGAAGTCTGTTCATGCTGTGCCTAAACCACAACTACATTTGACTACGATTTATTTGTTTTGGGCCCATCTACTTCACAGGGAGTGGGAGGCAATCAATAACGGTTCCCTGCCACTCCTTGTTTTGATCAAAAGTCTCAAGATAAATGTGGACGCGCTTTAGGATGTTCGTGTTTGTTATACACTTATGACTCTGGGAGCTGCTCTGCTTTCATTTTGTTGTCAATAGATTGTGATGATATTGGGGGGCTTTGGTGGGACCCCACTGCTGTCATCACTGTCTGTGTCATTAGCCTTACCATAATTTAAAGAACAAACTGAAAGATGTTTCACACACAGCAGCAGCACGGTCTGTGGACCAATTGGAGTGCAGTTCCTCTTGTCATGTGGTTGACCAAATGCTTTGAAGCTGTGTGTGATACAAGCACACTGAATGTATATGTTTTTAATGACTCATTGAATGAGAGCTTGCAATATTTCAGCTGCCTTTGACTCAGTCAACACCATTAGCTTTGAAGGATTTTAGCTGTGCATGCTATGCTATTCATAATGTAACATTTCCCCAAATGTGTGGCTTTCACTGGAACTTCAACTTTTGTTCTCTTATTTTTCAAGAATACCTTTGAAGCTTTATGAAGGTAGGTAGCTTTTTGGAAAATATGTTTCTTATCAAACCTGTTACTGTCCTTACAATATAATATGCAATATTATATAATAAAAACCAAGCAGTGTGTACTAGGGCTTGATTGGCAGTGCAGCTGATATAAAATCTTAGAGATCAGGAGATGAGTGCAGTTAAAAACCCTATTAGTCAAAACTGCATTGATCAAGATGATATAATCCACATTTAAGATTTATCAGGAGCCTCTTAATGTAAAGGTATTACAGTTTTAGTCTTGAATTATCTACATAAATACAAATTAGCATTTTTATGTTTAACAGCTAACTGTCTTGACGATACCAACGTCCTCACATAACCTTTTGGAGGTGACAGTTAAAGCTGCGGAAGGTAACTTATAAAAATTTGTGTTTTACATATTTGTTAAAACGCTGTGAAAAAAAGAACTCCTCTGCCTCTTCTCAGTGGTCCTACTGACATCTGCAGAAATACACCACTACGTATCAAAACATAAATTCAGAGCCAGGAGGAGTGTCTTAATGTCCATCATGCTGGTGTGTGGGCTGCTCAGTGTAAGCTGTGGGTACAACCTCAAAATTGCTGGTTTGCTGCATCTGTGCTACTGGCAGAGGAACATCTTACTGCTATAGGAAAACTGTTTAGACGCTGCCATCGGTGGCAATGCTAACTAGACTGCGCATTCACGGCACACTGCGCTGTCGGGATCAAGCTGTAGTGCTGCATAGAGGAAGGGGCGGGGTGGGGGCAGCATATACATGAGCATGTCTGACAGCGCTAAGACCCTCCGCTGGCTCTGATTGGTTGGTCCTGGCCAGGAGCGCTGCTGCCTTTCTGCAGATAGCACTGGAAGCACTGAGAGAAGGCAGAGGAGTTCATTTTTTCACAGATTATCTGTCTTATGTACTTTCAGTGTCAGTTTTAACAAATATGTACAAAAAGAAAACATATGGTTTATACAAGTTATCTACTGAAGCCTTCAGTGTTTCAAGTTACCTACTGAAGCTTCAATGTTTCATGTCATATGACCTCCTTGGGACATAAGAAGTTAGGGGATGAGGTTTTAGGCAGCAAAGAGCAAAATGAGGGCTTAAAGATGGCAGAATAAACAGTTGGTTAGAATAACAGTTTGAAAATGCAAACACTCTTGTTGTGGCACACTAAATTGGCTTCTCTAACTCAGTTGTCTTTCTTTAAAATGCTGTGGGACATATTGAAACCCTTAGTTTGTTCTCTCTTTTAACTAATAATCAGCCCCTCTACACTGGGCCTCCTTGTATCCCTCCTCTCCTGCCATGACAGCCCCTGCTTACCCACAGCTGCAATGCAGCCCTCTGTGTGGGAATAACACACAGGGCTTTCTGAAGTCTGGAGAGTATGGGATTTGATTTAAGTTTTTTTTTTTCAGATCTACGGAAAATATGGAAAAATATTTTTATTTACATCTATCTAGAATAGATGGAATATATATTCAGGCATCTGCTGGTCCGTCTGTCCATCCGTCCGTCCATCCAAACTAATTGTACCGACCGTGCTGCCACTCCTTCTCTCTAATTTTTGCCATTTTTGCTCATGCTGACATTTAAAAACACGACTGCTTTAAAGATGAAGGATTAGTGCCTTTTCAGGATTCCAAAAGAGTGAAAGTATGCATCAGACAGGAGACATTACAATACTGCCAAAAGTTTTTGGTATTTTTGGCCAAATATAAAAATGCTGATAGATAAGAGGCTTGGCACTTTAGTCAATGTCTTTGCAGCATCCCCTTTTCCTGAAATAGGTTGCAGGAGTAAATAACTACTAACCTGTATTTTAGAAATCTCAGAAAGCCACACCCAATGATGGTATTGTACAGCAATACATTATTAGCTTGCATTGTTAATGATAGGAAGTTTAGTCAGTGAGTGGAACAATAGCTGTAGTTAAGTTGGATGTGATGTAATTCCCACATCCAAAATTTATTTACAGGAGTAAACAAGATTCAGCTTTTATGTACAAACCTACTAGAAGCGTTCTATTGGTCAAATCCGAAAATCCTGGACAAAATTTGATAAAATTCTGAATGATTTATGGCTTCCTCTTTGAGGTATACAGAAAGATGATTTGTCAACATTAATTTCACTGACTAGGCATTGATAATAAAAGGTTTGAAAATCATATGCAACATCGCTTTAATTTTTTGTCTCTTATTTCTGTCTCTTGAGGATACTCTTCATGCCTGTGGTCATGGCCCTGGAGACTCTGGATTCCTACTGCTAAACAATTCATTGACTTAGCCTTGTATAAATCTGCCTGGGTGGGAAACAATTTGTGGGTGATTACATGTTTCTTGCATTCATTCCAGTGGATCCAGCATACTCCCGTTGGATTTACATATTCACAAAGCTTCATGAAATCTCTAAACAGATAACTTTTTTTCTGTGCATAAAATAATCAAAGATGTATGACTTTCAGGTTTCTCACTTAAAGTTGAACATCATTTTATGTTCACTTAGTGAAGCTCAATTCCAACCAAGCCAGGTGATTTCATTTTGCCTACTGATCTCAGAGGTCAGAGAGGGTGTATGGTTAGGGGCCGGGGTAATAACTTACTGAGGTCACACACTCCTCTAAAACAGCAAAACAAGCCCCACATCAAGGGAGCTTTGAGAAGGAAATGAGCAACAAAAGAGAAGCACACAGCAGGAGTCAGTGAAGCCACATTTCCAATGTATTAATATATTTCAAAATAACGCACACTTATAGTGGATTATGAGAAAGTTTTGAGTGAAAGACAAGGTGGCTGGTAAATGGTTTATTTTCTTCAATTTTTAAAATGTGTACAAACATGACAAATAAAGGAGTGGTTTGAGTTATATAAAAGCTGAAATCTGAATGAGAACATTACCTTTTTAACAGCAAAAATGGAACTGGTGCTTTGGCTAAAAAAAACATCCTTAACTCAGAGGTTGTCGTTTTCATTCAGACTTTGGTTTTCTTTCATCTAAAAGCAAGCTCCGCTGACCAAAGAGCTATTTTAATACTGGACACACAGGCTGGAACTCCCAAGCTTGAAGCAAACTCTGCTCTAATGGACATAACATTACCCAGTGAGAAAATGAAAACGCTAAAACACAATGCAAGTAATGCAATGCAGAAAGAGAGCTTCATGTGGTTGTAAATAATAGTCTGGAGTTGTTTCAACAATAACAGCCCTCTGAAACCAGAGCCATATTAACAAACCTCTAGATTTCCCCTCACTGAAAGGATGTTTTTCTCTCCGCTCCGTTGGGAAACACTGTTGTAGTGATGGGATAAGTTGTCACATTTAGCTAGTTGTGTACAACGTGGAGGTCCATCTTGCTTCAATTAAAAGCTCCAACACGTCTGGTTTTGATTAGGGGTCCTGGCAAACCCAAGGTGATTCCTTTCTTAATGAAAACCACCATAGAGGTTGAGCAGTGCTAAAAAAACTGGTTAACAAAGAATAATAGTTGAGAAGAGAAGGTATCTTGCTCTCATCCTTCTTCCTAGGCCATTTCCTTCCTTCTGGCCTATATAGTTTACACGCCAGATGGACAGACATAACAATAATGTGGGTGACGGGGGAAGGTGCTGAATGGTTCATGAAATACATCCGTCTCCTTCTAACACTTCTTTATCCAGCTTCATTCCTGCAGATTTTGCCTCATTCCCCGCTTGTTCATTCACCTCGCTCTTCTCCATCCCTTTAAGCTTCGTGTGGGTTTTTATGAAGCCACTCTGTCTCACCAGAAGCAGACTTCTGCTTCTGGTTAGAGGGCCTGAAGATTTGCTCCAGAACGTTGGTCTGTTTTTTGAGATTTGAGACTGAACCATTGGTTTCCATCCTTGGCCACACAGTCACCTCATCCCTCATCAGGAGACCAATGGTATTTATTATTTCCAATACCACTACATCTTATCTTGCGACCTTGTCACACTGTAAGTTCAGATTCCAGGAGGACCACTACCACAGATGCTGAATCTAAACTGTTAGGCTCGTTGTACATGCTGAGACTGACAAAGCTCTTCAGTGAAGAGGATCTTCAGCAAGGAGGGAGGTAATGGGTAACTGACAGACAGTGACGGGATAATGTATGGCCCTCTAGTATCATATACGTCACAGTATGCTTCAGTAGCCACAAGACTTTCTCCAACACTGTGTTTTGGCCTCTGTAAAGGTCATGAAAATGTGTTGCGGAACAGGAGTGGAGAAATTTGTTTGGAGCCAAAGGCAGACGGAAAGTTTGGATGGGAAAAGATGCACACCGCAGTGTCGTCTCCTAACATTGGGCGTTTCTCAAAATGTGGTCTGTTCTGATCTAATGAGCAATTCAGTCAGTGACGCAGCGATCCTTGCTTTCATCTCGTCATCTCTTTTATTCTCTTTATCTTTGATTGTCTCTCTTCCCTTTATCTCTGTGATCAGGTCGTCCATAGGGCGGCACGTCTGTGTCTCACCGCCCTCCATCTCAGAGCTCAAAGGAGAGGAAGCCTGGAGAAGACAGGACAATAAAATATGACGATGACAAACCCACAGACGGACTCCATCTGATAGACTTAAAAAGTATTCAGGATGCATGATGCATTCTGGACGTTGACAAAGACCCATCCCATCATTGAAGAATACATTTCAAAAGCAAAAAGGAATAATTAAGGCTCAAAACTTTGTGATAAAGAAAAATTGAACAATGTGTGTAATGTGAGTAATGTCTGGGATCTTGCTTAGAAGTCCATGAAAATGTGTAATCATAAAGTGTTTGAAAGAAAAACTTAAACTGTGAACTTTATCTGTGACCATCAGTTTGCATGCTCTCATTGTTAATAAATCTGAACTCAGCTCATGAAGCAGCTGAAACTAGTCAAGGCAACATCTGAGCTAAAATAAGATCACAAGCATAAAACAACTACAAACAAAACTTAAGAAATAAGTACATCAACACAAGCAATAAACGAACTACAAGACATAATGTGACGGATAAATACGCAAAAGAAATAAAGATAGCTTGCTAGCATCAAAATCATTTTCTTTTAAATCATATCATGTCATCTTATTTTTGTAGAGCAGGATCGGTTTCAGGTTTTAGGCCACAAAGAAAGGCTTATTGATTAGAAGGATGAATGATCAAAAATCTATAGAATCCAACTTCCCACCTTCACCTTAGAGACCTGAGGTCGTTTTTTCCCCCTTTTAGTAATAAATTATTTTAATCTTCTTTTACACTAAGTATTGTGCCTCAAAACTATTTAGACCCCTTTAACGTCTTTGTACTTAGTCACTTTACAAAGACAAAATTACATCTCTGTCATAAACATCTAGCAGTATGTTTCTGAAAGCTTTGCACATTAAGAAACAGAAATATTTCCCATTGTTTTTAAAATAGCTCAAGCTCAGTCAGAATTGGATGGCGGGCATGGCTAATCACCGTGTTTCACCATGTGAATGTGTGTTGGGGTTATTTGTTGTTCACGTTGGCCAAGAAGTTTTGGTAAATTTTGGTATTTTCTCCCCACAGATCCTTCTTCCACATGTTTACCAAAACTAAATGGCTTTGAGGACAGTTTTAAGCATTTATGACTATCTTCAAAATTGCGTTTTTTCTTGCCTCTCTCCTTAAAAAAAAAAAAAACACATTTGTGTAGTGCTTGATTAACAGTCTTCATAGCAACAAAATGTCTCACCTGGTTGTTGTTCTATAGTCAAACATTGCTTCAAGGTTTTCCCCAACTTTCTCACTCACCCTTCTGCTGTGTTCCAAGTTAGTTTATTTGGATAGCACATTTCAGCAACAATGCAGTTCAAAGTTTCTTGGTCTCAGTGATGCTGTTTGTTCACCGATGTTCTCTAATAAACACACAAGGCCTTCACTGAGCAGCTATATTTATACTGGGATCAAATTACATACAAGTGGACTCTATTTACTATGTAAATAACCTGAAGGCACTGGCAGCAGTGGATTTTATTTAGAAATATCTGAGTAAAAGGGGTTGAATACAAATGCATGGTACATTTTTAAAGTTTGTAGTTTATAAAAAAACAAATTCTTTTCTGTCACCTTCACAATTATGCATTAAGTTGTGTTTTTATATCACACAAAATCCTTGTAAACCCATTGGAGTATGGGGTTGCAATAGAACAAAGTGTGAAAATGTGATTATCACCAGTCCTGACACTTATTTACATTGCACAGATGTTTAATTGACAAGTTAGTAGTTACAATGTGAGAAGCTTTGTTTGAGGCTGATCCCCAGCCCTCTAGTGGTCAGAATTCCCAACATACAAATTTAATTTAAATACATTACTGCAAGTCACCTTCTAAATCAAGCCACTGACACACTTTATCAAAAACTCAGCTCCTTTAAGAAAACAGATGGAGCTGTCAAAAGTGCAGACATAATTATGAATGGTTGTAAAATTCTTCTAAGTAATTAGACAGAGGCCAGAATAGTTTGTTTTTGAATCAAATGAAATATGCCTGCTGACACTTTATTGCGACCCAGCTATTATAAAGCTTTCTGAAATTGCTGTTTAGCCAAAACCAAACAGCAATTTCAAACTATTAAGTTTTATGACAATGAATATGTGATAAGTAACTTTCTTTTTGTCTAACAGAAGGGCTCAGTCAGTCCTTAGGGATTTTTCCAAAAACTACTTGATCCTTATTTTTAATTTTTTTTTCCCAGCAATATTTTAAGTGGACTTGTTGGAAGCAGTTAAGGTCTGGTCTGCCGTAGAGGTCAGCGTGACCAGCTTGACGCTCTCAGTTTGGAGAAGCAGGATAGTTTTGCGATGGGAGAGCAGAACTAATTACTGCTCAGAACTGGGCCTCAAGGGGTCAGCTAGACAGAGCATTGCCTCAGAGAGTGGGCACTCAACTGTTAAGAGAACCAGGCTGTCTTCCTGGGTGTCCACAGCTCCAGAGCCTTTTGGTGTCAACAAAACCCTGTCTGACGCCAGAGTTGTCTCCGAGAGCTGGAATAAATGCTGCTTTAGGACTTTGCCACCTCATTAGATGAACTAGGGAGCCTTAAAGTTGCTGTCTGGTGATCCTACCTCCAAATGGATGCATGATGGACGAAAACAAAGCATAGAAGTCAATGTTTCAACAATTAAAAATATAAAGGGCTGATATCGGAAAACAATTTCTGGCCAATTTATTTGATTATTTCATTTAAATGATGACTCATTTAAATGATCTCTGGCTTTAAATGAAGCCAGAGATGGTGAAGATGACTTGGTAAAATTCAAACTGAGCATCACAATAATTAAGAAGTGGTTGGGGGCATTGCCACAGAGTCAGCCGTGCTGCTGGACTGGAAGCTGTTTTATATGCACATAAAGTTAGCTAAATGATGACTAGCTAGCCTGGCCATTGCCTTCCTGTACAAAAAATTCACGCTTTCATCAAAGACTGGGCCTTCTCCCCTTGACTCATTTTGTTTCCTGTAGATTTTTTTTACAGGGTCAATCGGGGAACAGAAGAAGTTGTGAATGATGGTGGCACCAATTTTCTGCGCTGTTTTAAAATTGTAATCTGCCTGTAGCTTTAGCAATGGCCGCGGAGGAAGTGAACGAAGCTGTTCAGCCTGTGTTGGCTATGCTTCTGAATACTGAATGAACATTAACATCTGCCTCATTCAGATTGGCATTTCTCTCTTTGCAGTGGAGGCCTGTTGGCTACAGCGCAATCAATATCTTAGCTTACATAGAACCTTGTAGCAAATGTGCTACAGCAGGAGTCGACAATGGTGGTCAGTCCAGTCACTTATCAGTCCAATTTACTCAAAACTCACAAAACTTGGAGACTAACAGATTGGAGAGATGTCTCCTAGTCCAATGGATCTTGATTTTAAGAGTAACCTTCAGTCAGAATTTGTCATAAATTACTCTGCAGTCCACCTTCCATGAATGTTTCATTTTGGTGACCTGTCTTGGCTCTCTTAATTAAACATTGTTTCAGTGCCATAACCTACAGGAGAATTGTTACTCATTCAAATATTAAATTTTGTGTTCTCATTAATTAACTGTGAGCAGAAAATCACATCAGCAAAAATTCCTGAATACATCAGTCTGTGTTTAAATCATCTATCTAATGTGTTTCACTTTGCGAATTGAGTTAATTTATTAGATGGGTCTATAGTGACATTTTTGCTTAATATTACTTACTTTCAACTAATCATTGTTTTTATGTATGTATTGCTAAAATTATATTGACATTTTGGTTTTGTGGAGGCTTCATAGCCTGAACAAATTTAGCTTAAACAAAGAAACCAAAAGTCCTGCAGTTTTAGCCCGTTAGATTAATCGTACCAAAACCAACCGCACTTAGACATTAGTAGACGTCTTACTCAACATTTCACCTTTCACTTTTGAAACACTGCTGGCCTTTGTGAAGTCTTTTTAATTTGGTTCAAGACAGAATTAAATGTGTGATTTTATTTGTTAACCTCTAATTCAGTTAATTTGTTTTGGGTTTTTTCAGCTGTGCTGCCGTTCATGTTTATGTTTCATTTTTTTTACCATGGATGTGGTAATGCCAGACTTAATCCTAAGCACTTTATCAGACTAAGGAAAAGAGTCAAGCTTGCACAAGCCCCCAAAAATCAATGATCTGTGCAAATAGTTTAGTTTAAGTAGTAATGTAGGTTTTTGAGACTTCTTATATCTTCGTTTTGGAAAGTGAGCGACAATCATAGACTGTGGAGAAATAAAGAATTGATGCGGCCTGCTAGGCACTAAAGGACTGAAGTATGGTTTCTTATGAAATATTGATTAAGACTAGATAAGGCCAAAGTAAGTCATGTATCCTTTTCCTCAACTAACCCACAAGCCAAAATCTTACAAACTTAGGAAAACAGCTTAAGAGTTTTGTTGAATATATAGGCATCATAACTATGGAAAGCAAGAGGCTCATGAGAAACAGAAAGAAGTGAACAAAGAAGTAAAAAAGAAGTGAACATTTTGATATTATTATGTCATAGTCTAAAGCTGCACGACATTTCTGTTCTCTAAGGTTTAGTATGTTGGGTGTATACTGACCAAATTTCTGCTGAGTAAAATATATCCTTTATTTAGAATTTTTTTTAAATTATTCTCAGGAAATACTCTCTAAACCAAAGTTATTAGGAAAATTGTCCGCTTCTTTTGTTCCCTTTCTTATTTACATGCCTACGAGACCAATTGATTATAGTATGCATAAAGAAACTATAATTTAGAGATTTTAATATTCAACTTTATTGATGTGTAAGCCCTTTTTTCATATATCATCTAAATTTAGTGAAGCTAAAGTCTTGAAAGTCTGAGAAGGGCATTGTAATAAATCCCAGAGCTAGACCCAGATGGGCGGGCATTTATTGTAGAAATCTACCATTTCTGGCTCCGACCAACTGCATTAGGAGCTCTGCTGTGCACTGATAAAAAAGACGTTTAACTGTTAATTCACATAGTGATTTAAAAATAAAAAAATATGTGATTTTAATAAATTTATTCCTAACAATGTGCATAATCACAATGTAAAATAAGAAGGAATATTTGATAAGAAGGAATATGTTTAATATATGACAGACAAATTAAAACAGAGGAGAATCAGGTATGAAGTGAGCTACTTTCTCAATTTTCTCCAAATCCAACTTGCAATACAATACAATAAAAAAAATATATATTTGTAAAATATTTTGACCATAGTTTTTTGACTTTAACTTAATTTTGAAATGCATGCATACTGCTGAATTCAAATATGAGAAACCATTTTCTCCAAAGGGAACTGCATTTTCTTCATTAGCACAATTTTAGGATCAGATTTAAATTTAGAATTAAAGAGGGTAAACTCCTGTTTAAACATCAAACATCAACAGCTTTGTGAATTTACTTCCAATTTATTTATTATTTATATGTTACTGAAGGGAGATTTGCAGTACAAACCTTTCCCAAAAACCCATTTCCTTCCCTCGTTTCATAAAAATAAGCTAAGGTGATTTTGAGTAATCTCAGTGGAAACAAGATAAAACAAGCAAAAACAAACTATCAATAGCAACAGGAGTGTCTGTCATCCAATGGAAGAGGAGGGTGACAAACCATCCATAAGCTTTGACCTTTGGATGGTTGCATGCTCTTAATTTGAGTTCCTTTGACCATTATGTATGAGGGACACAATCAATCATCATGCAACACGAGCCCCATAAACTGTTATTTTCACAAATACATTAAAGAAAAAAAAGATAATGGGAACAGCAACTTCGACAACCATAATTGTTGTTAATTGCTCATAAACATCCCCCTATCAGCTGGCACATGCAATGGCACGAACTGGGAAAGACAGAATCAGCAGCAGAGGACCCATGCAGATGAAGTAAACAGGGATGGATTATGTATTTGTTTGGGTCATTAGGAGCTCATGGTGACACAGTGAGCCCCAGCATTAGAGCAGCAACAAGGCCAAGGCTCTTCCTTGCTTGGCTTGCTGTGCATGCATGTGAAGAGCCAATTGGCCCTCACTGATAACAATTCCTAGAAACCAATGCTTGATGACCCTCAAACAATATGGAAGAGGCAGAGAGAGGGAGATTGTTGGCTGTTTGCCTTTCAAAGTTCTGTTTGTGCCAGAATGGATGTAATGAGTGGCTATAGTATAAAATTGTATAGTAATCTCGAAAACTGGATTTAAATAATACAAAAATATATACTGTAGAAAATATAGCTTGATCAAATTGGTGTTAAGAAGAGAATGATTCTGAATTCATAAATAATGTAATATTATTTGGCCAATATACTTTAGGGCTAAAGTAAACTTTTTGTTTATTAGGGACTTTATGTGTTGTGGCATTATTCTTGTTTTCCACAGTCAGCTCTAATAGGTTCAGAACAGTACGTAATCCAACCTTATTTTTCAGTTTCCATGGTTTTGATCTTGCTGCTGCTAACAGAGAGGTGCAAAGAGAAACCTATTTCAGAAAGCAGGGTCAACAAGTCCTGAGTAGAAGGCAGATTCTCTGAATAAACCTACCCAGCTCTGTGATAGTCAGGGATTTCGGTTTCAGAACAGGAGATATGAACTAGGTGACTCAATTCTGAGTCAAGTTACTCCTGAGTTAAGCATGAGTGCTACACTAGAAGTCCTCATCAATAGAATACAGATAAAGCGATTCATCATGGCAACGGGAGAAGAAAAGAAGCCTGAAAATCTGTATTAGTCACAAATGGAATTATAAATTTTAATGAGGGCATAAGGAGAATATCAAAACATATTTCAAAGTGTAACTAATCTTCCTCTGAAAGTATAATGTAGAAAATTCCAGCAAAGTGGGCGGAGTCAAGAGACACGGCGAGTGTGGAGATGAACGGAGCGGGTGAGATCAAGACGAAAGAAGCTCTGTTTTCAACTTATCCACTTTGTTGCTATACTTATAGATTTTTTCAGACTCCTCTAGTGACTTTTTTCAAAACAACTAGTGATAAGTCTGGCACCTATTTTTCTGTGTTGCTGTTGGAAACTTTTATGGCAACAGCGTTCGTCAGCTCGGCTGCAGTCCTGAGTGAGCAACCATTAGCCGCCATTAGCTTCTCCTTCTTCACGCTGTTGTTTTATACCCAAAGTGTCGAAATTGTACCAAGCCTAAAGCTGCAACCAGAGGAAAACTCAACTGCCTAAGAACCATTTGATCAAAGAGGTGAGTGAGACGAACTGGAAGAATTGCACAAATATGTCAAAATCCGCACTGAAACATATAGATAGAACTCTAAATGGTATATGTGATCATAGTTTATCAGGAAAAAAGTTGATCTGGGGGTAAGTGTTCGCTTTAACAAAAAATACAAAACCAAAAAACAGCAATGCTTGTTGCTGCTACAAAATAGTGAGAGAGGCAGAGACTAAGTCAATGTGTGAAGCGTGATTTAGCAGAGAATTAGTAATATCCTTGACATTGCAGTAATTTAACAACCAAATTATATTAATAGTTTAAGTGCTACAGTAACATTCTCTCACAGTATCTTGTTGGTATTAACACAAAATGCAGCACAAAGAATGTAATTGTTGTCAAGTGAGTGATGTACAGGCTGAAATTTCATTGCGGCGAAAGATGGTAACGCTAGAAAATATATTAATCTGGGAATGATAACATCTGATTGTGGTGTGATCACCCTCTGCTGACGGGGGTTTCTACAGAGTATTCACTCTCCAACATCTGAAGGTTCCCCCAGAAAAGGATATGCCATTTCTGACACTTTCTTTATGGCAGGTCTCATCTGGAAAGTAGGATTAACTCAGGATTTGTTTCAAACAATCCTGCTACAGAGCAAGGTTGGTTCACAGAGTAAGTTGTAGTAGTAAGTTCAGTCAGGATAACGGCTATCTGGCTTTCTGACACCGAAAACCTAAGACATGCTCATAGTTACCCGAGATACCTGAGAACTTACTCAGGACTTTCACTTATCCTGCTTTCTGAAATGAGGTCCAGATGTGTTGAACAGTCAGTAACCTTAAAATGTGTGTTCTTGTTTGAGGTAAATAACGGCAGTTAATGTATTTCACAGCGAAGAGAATAATTTTATGACCTCAAAGGAATGACTTTTTATTCTGAACCATGTGCACAATTAATGTGAATGGGCTTTGCTGTTCTGCTGAGCAAACTTACGAAGCTTATCATTTTTAAATCAAGGGGCATGTTTGGTTAAGTCTTGAAGGTCCATTGGTTCTCTTGCAAAATCCTCGAAAGAGCAGAGAGATTAAACAGCCAAAGAGAAGTGGGCAGATGAAAAAGTAAACAGCGTTTTGCAACCCTTCTGCATGTTGTTAAACTGATACACCATCTCCCCACAGCTGCAAATCTATAAACATGTGCACTATTGTTTTTGCCATTTTTGTTATTGACTGGAAAGGGAGGTCTTTGTTGTACCATAAAGGCGGTGTGTTATTGTACAAGGTCTTAATTATGGCGTGAAAAATGAGTACATGCAAAGAACTGGGCTGACAGAAACCTAACACCTCCAACCAAGCAGCACTCTGACAAAGGAGGTCAGTACCAAGTCCGATAACGTTTATTTATGTATTTATAAAAATCCCTTCCATTGATGTCTGCAACACCCAGATAATATCCCCACTTTGCTTATTTACTCAGAGTCCAGCCACCGAACAGCTCTCATTCAGCACTTAATGTCCATAACGCCTTGGGTAATTGCTGTTTTCCTCTGCTTCTGAGATCTCACCACTTCACAAGACTAAGCTCCTCTGTCCTCTTGTTTATTTTCAAAGGCCTCAACCAGGACAAATACCCTCAGGTCAGCTTCAGCAGGCTCGCAGCCATGTGTGCACCTCAAAAGTGCCCTGGAAATCTGTTGAGCTGACATAAATTTGTTCCAGTTGCATGAAGGGGTAAGAAGAATGTGGATGGCTGGGAGAGGGAGAGAAGAGTCTTGGTGGTGGGGACTGACTCAGGTCTTGCCCAGAGTGGGGCTTACAGCAGGGATCGCAGAGCTTCGGTCAGCTCTTCCCTGCTTCAAAGGCTGGGAGGAGAGGTTTTGTAAAATCATACAATAACATTGAATATAACCACCCTTTCAAAACACAACTGGATTGAACTGGATAGCTTGGAATGAAACAGAAGGAAGGGATGGGGTTTCATTGCTGATACAAAGAAAGACAAGAACATTTGCTGCTGTCCTCTGAGCTGTGGGAACGTACAGGTGCGCCTCAAAAAATTTGAATCTCAGCTAAAAGTTAATACAGTCTTTCAAATCAAAAAGTAAAACTTATGTAACATAGATTCATTGCACACATAATGTATTACAAATGTTTTACTTCTGCCTTTTTTTGTATTGCATTATACCTAGTGATGGATTTTGTGGTGGGTGGCATGGCCCATGGGGTACCACATGTCAAAAAAATAAAGTTGTCATTTTCCCAGATAAAAGTAATTTATTCCTTATTTGCATTCCCAGTTAATGGATACTTCGGTAAATTACAGTTAAGGACTTATAGAGCTTTTATTCAAAATAAGAAAACAAAAAATAGCATATAATCCTCCTTTGGCATCATGAACACACTTGGTTGTTTGATGAATCTATGTTACATCAACAGTTTTTAGTCAGTGTTTCTGTTTAGTTAATAAAATCTTTTGGACATAGATGATCAGGGAATTGGGGAGGCTCAAGGAATGATTTTTTTTCAGGGTGCTATGAAAAAAGCACCCTGAAAAAAATCATCTCAAAAGCCATTTTTAATGGTTGGAGGAAGTTCCAGCAAGTTTTTGCTGGAACTTCCTCTGTTTACATCAAAAGAAAAATCCCAAGTTCTTTTACTTTTATTTAAGATATTACAAATGACAGTTTTGATACAAAAATATTGGCCGACCGAAATGTATGTCAGTGTACTGTAAAGTTTATGCAATGTGTTCTTTGGTCCCTGTGAATGAATTACTTCATCAATGCACTGTTGAATGAATCACCCTGTGGCTCTTCAGAGGTGTTACGGGAGCACAGGTTGTGAAATAGCAGCTTTCACCTTGTTTTCTAAAATTTCCTGCTTTACACAAAGTTTGGACTTGATAGACCACAGCGGACCAACATGGATGGACACTATTATTCTTTCTTCTTTACTGTGATGGGAAACGACAGATTTGGAATACTGAGTAATAGTCTAGTTGTTTTTTTGCCTTAACCAACATGAGGCAGTTTTGATGTTGTTTGGCTCATGAGTGGCTTAACACGAGTAATCTGACGGTCTTAAATGTGACGTGTGTGATGGCACTTGGAACACAGATTCCAGCTGCACTCCATGCCTTGTAAGTCTCCCCTGACTTCTTGAATGGACTTTGCTTTTCAATCCTCTCAAGGTAACAGTTATCCCAGTTGTTCGTCCAGCTATTTCACATTTTATCCTTCCCCTCAACTTTCCATTACTATGTTGGTTTACAACCCTAATGCTTGGTTGCCATGGCAAGATTTTAATATTATTGTCTGATTTTCAAAACTTGACAGACCACACACATAAAAATTATGTTACATGAAAAATTGTATGTATAATAGGTTTGGTCATGTCATGTGTGGTGTGAAACCTCATTGCAGGAGCAACACACCACTGATAAACTGATTTCACTCACAAACATTCAGATGTCAGACTGCGAAATCATGCAGAACCTCTCAAGACCAAATGTGACTCCAGAGTAAACAAACATGGCTGACTGGGAAGAAGCAATGGTTATAGCCAAGCCAACTTTATTATTTTTATTCAATTTTAAGACAGCAAAACTGACCAAAGTGCAGAGTGATAGCTTGTGTACTACGTTTAACAGAAAACAAACAATAGAAAATGACATCTCCAACATCCACCAGACTTTCTGGCGCACCAAGGCAGTATTTTATCTTCTGT
Organism: Xiphophorus hellerii; assembly: GCF_003331165.1. Taxonomy (NCBI): domain Eukaryota; kingdom Metazoa; phylum Chordata; class Actinopteri; order Cyprinodontiformes; family Poeciliidae; genus Xiphophorus; species Xiphophorus hellerii. The sequence continues at coordinate 16,744,176 of NC_045673.1, forward strand.
ATTTTGTTCCCATCACCTTGTTTTCTGGCTAAACGTCACATTCCACAGACTGCATTCTGGTTTGTCCTTGGGGTGCAATATTGGGCCAAGACAATCCAACATGTTGAATACTCCACATTTCAGATGGGAACGGTCCTGAAGTCCTTCAATTGAACCAGATCACTCTTAACACACCACACACAGCAGGATTCTTTCTTAAGCTTATCCTGAGAGTCATACTGATAATTGGGGTATCCTTAAGATTGTTTAAAAGGGAAATTGGTACAAAAATCAACATTAAAATATTGCCATGTCAAATAAGCAGTATGGAACACCATTCTGAACAACTGTTAAGTCAGTCTTCCTAAAGATTTTATACATAATTCTCATCTCATAAGCCATTTTTAATGATTGGATGTTATAGTCTAATTTTCAGAAACCCCCCCAACAATTTTTGTGTTTTTATTAGCTTTAAGACATAATCATGAAAAACACCAGGGATAAATGTTTCAAATATATCAGTAGCTAACTGAATAATAAGAAACTTTTTAATAATGCATCGAATTATTAGAATTCCTCTATGTATAGATGTTGCAAGTGTAGTCTGTCCTGCATGTTAAAAGAGTGAAAGAAAAAGTACCTGGATAATTGTGTGAAAGTGCTGATGCATGTATGTGGAGGGAACAAGCACAAGCATGTTCACACATGGATGATACTGTAAGTGCTGCAGCTGTACAATGATTCTGTAGTTCTTCGAGCTGTGTCCCAGTTCAAGAGGATGCATCCTTTGACGTGGCAGCCAGCAAATTCCAAACCATGCCTAGGTCTAGTGAGTACATCATGATGGCTCTCCGTATGTGTCACCAGATGCTCCTGCCATGCGATTTGTCTCACGAAGCCAGGCTTGGTTGACGCAAACATTTAGCAAATCTCAAAGAAACAGGACCAGCGTTTATTTATTTTACGTTTGTGCTTGTTTGTGCAGAATGTTTTTGGTTTGATGCAAGTTGGAAAATACAAAAGATTTCCCAGATCTGTGATCAAGCTAACGTCTCTCAAGTAGTGGTTGTTTTGATCTTCCTGGGTTTCTTCTACAAAACAATATGAAAGAAACATTGCATCTGTCATCCTAAGAATAGTCCTTCCTCTCTAATTTGTGATCGCATTTACTTTCTAATAAAATAGTGTAACCGTTACGTCACCATTTTTGTCCTGCTTCTGATCTATTTAGGTCAACATAACATAGTGTTTGTATTTTCCGGCTCCGCTGTGCAAACAAAATAGCTGCAGAATTGCGAAAAACGGTGAAGTCAGCCTGTTATTTATAGCAGCAAGAAAGTCTCAGACACAGTAGAGCTTTTTGGAAAGTCTTCTCTCAGGTGTTTAGGCTAATGTGTGCAGGGTTTGTGTGATTTTCTTTTGTGCTAGAAAATGTGAGAGACGCAATAGACCTCAGAAACAGGACTAAAATATTCCTCCTCTCCCTGGTGCGAGTCCAGGTTGTGGCGCCCTTGGCCCACCAGAGCATGATCTCATCTACATGAATGGTTTATAGTTTCTTTGTCAATGAGGGCTTTTCTAACAGGGGAGACATTTTTGGGGGATGCCACTGTGTCGGGTCGCCCTTCCTGTTGCACAGAAAAGGTAAATATCACTGCTGAGCTACCACACATGGAAGCCATCAGAATGGACTGGAAGCTTGTGGAGCAGAAGAAGGCGCCTCCAGATACATGTAAAGTGTATGAATATATCAGTTTACAAAAGATCCATAGCGCACATTTAACAGCATATTTCTGCAGAGAGTGGCTGTGAAATTTGTGTAGCTTGTATTTGGAGTACCTTTGACTTGTGCAAGCTCCTGTTTTTCCCCCCTCTCTGACAGCTAAATTGGGGGCCTCCTTCCTTCCATGTCCGTAACCTCTGAAGTTCATTTGTTCATATTTTCCCCTCAAACTGTGTGGGACTGGTTTCCGGTGACAAGGCTTCAGTGTGTTTTATAGATATACTACAAGTCACCCCATAAATGGGTCAGCTGTCTGAAGTGTAATGTGTCATGTGTGCCTTTCTAGCTCTAAAATGTCTTCTCTAATGAGCCCTTGTAATTTTGGAGAGGAAAACACCACATCCCTTTTTCCAATAAAGCTCCTCTCTGAGCCTCGCATGACAGAAACAAAAGCTGTTTGTCCTTTTGGGGATTTGTGGGGGTGTGTGTTGGGGTGTGTGTGTGGACTGTATATGCACGTGTCTGTCTCTACCATTCTTTGTTCTCTTTCTTGATGCTCAGCCTAACACTTTTATCAGTTAATGTATCAAATCTCCAACTATAATTAGGCTTTTATGAGATTGCTAGTCATTTGCTAGATAAATGAAGTGAAACCAAGAAAATATGTATCAAATCTTTAGATCTTCATTGTTTTCATTTATGTAGGTGGTGTAGTCGGTTTTACATGGTGTTAAAAGTGTAGGGAAATATACAGTATATATATAATAGATATAATATCAGTAATTATTGGTAAATACTGATAGCAATATATCAGTATTGGATATCGAAATCTGTCCAAATTTTCAATTAGTTCAATGAATTACTCTTCTGTAGCTTAGAAACCTAAACTCCAACAATAATAGCTCACCTTTTATATAAACATGGACAAAAATTAAATAGAAATCTGTTTAATGAAATAATAAAAATACAAAACAGCAGTCTCAAACAGGCACTGTTGTGTCATGTGCATGTACTCTAGTGTTTCTCACTTTGCAAAAACTTTGTATAGTTTTTGTGTTAATGTGATTTATGGTATCTTAGGAATTTTGGGCAAATTTGTCATTTAGAAGCACATAAGCTGCCAGCTAAGTGTACGGAGCACTCTGTGCCCATTTATTGTGACAAGGACAGTGTGAATAAGATTTATCTTCTGGGTTGTCTTTAGAGCAGAATCCCAATTGCTACAACTCCAAACCAGACAGGACAATAAGTTAACAAATTAAAAGACAAAGCAACTTTGTCAGGACAAAAGATTTAATCTGGTTGGGAAGAGAGAAAAGACGAGCAAATATTTCAGGAGGAGCATGGAGCACTCACAGCATCATAAGAACATTGTGCCTATTTCAGCTTATGAGCCAGGAAAACAAATTTCAGCATGAATGGGACTATAATGGGCGTAGAGCCAAATGAGCCGCCTAGTTGTCTTCTAAAGTTCTCTGAGTACAACCTAGGATGTCACCATGCAGCTTGTGGTGATCTGTTTATAACATGCCTGTGCTCACGTCTGCCCTTTTCTTTTCCATCTGTCCCCTGTTCCATCGGTTCACACGGCCCCCTTTCCTGTCGTTTCACCCAATACAACTTCAAAAACACAAAGGGGTCACAGTATCAGTCCTGCCTGTTGCTGTACCAAAAACAGCACTGTTCCCCTAATTTCTTTCTCTATGATACCTAGTATGGTTTGGGGTTAAGGGTTTGCTAACCCTTTACCACATATAAAAAACTAGTATCTATTAAATTGAAGTAAGCCGTGATTTATAGCCTAATTTGGTCAACTTTGTTCATATGCATGTTTTAAAAAAGCAAAAAACAGTATTGATCAAGGAAGAAATATAAAGCAAATATAACAAAATAAGTGAAAATTTAAAAAAATGCTAAATGTATAATAAATTATAGATGGATGGATGGTTGAATGGGGGAAAAAACAGCTACATAGGTGAATTCCTATATAGTTGGGGCAATTCTTATATAAAGGGATAGAGATTACTGGAAATACAAATATTTTTCAGTACTTTTCTAAACACAAGAACATACTCAAATTCCACAGTTTTCTTTCTCTTTCCACACCACGTGTGGGATTTTAAGAATTTTCAAACTTAAAAGTAAGGTAAGAAGACGCAAACTCTCTCAGGGCCCAATCAACAACCACAGATGTAAAAATTGAACATTTATTCTGCAAGATTTGTTCAACATGGGATAGTATGATAGCAAAAGGTATGCAGATGTTTACTTTGTAAATCTTTATTCGTATTATTAAAATAGCTCACATGAAACTTGGTTTAGGTGGAATTGCTGATTTTACATCATCATTCACTCAAAGCCTCTGCCTGCTGCATTTGGGACGTCCATCCCCACTAATAACACCATGATACAACTGACAAGAAGGATGTAATTTCACATTTATTCAGAAATAAACTAATCTACAGGAGAAAGGTACTGGTCCAAGAATCAGTCAAAGGATATGTGACCATTCACAAGTTAATGAATAATAGCACATAAAGTTCAGTGGTATAAAATTTCATGTGAGATGAGCAGAAATAAAGTCCAGAATGCAGGACATTTGACAGACTACGGACAAACAGACTGAAATGAAATGTAAAATATGAAGGAGTTTCAGAAACTTTAAGAGCTCTTGAAGCTTCTACATCTGAAATGCTGACGGTCGCTGCGCCATGAATACTAGCTTTAAAACAAGATTTTCTCCCCTTCCCAGAAATGCATATCATTGGCCCATGACAGAGGGCATGTTGATGGGAAATCTATGTTTTTCTTTTGATTCTTGGTGGTTTTTTTCCCCCTCTGCCTCACATTTCTTGGGAAAGCCTGCAGTATTAATCAGTGACAGACAAATGTGCATAACTCCCAGGAGCCTTTGATTCAACAGACTTAGCCAACAATTTCCAGATTCTATTCTGATTTGCATAGAAAATGTGAAGAAAACAATCTTTTACTGGTACCAGGGTTTATGTGATATCGGACCTTTGTGCAGACCTTATTGTACTGTAACACTTCCTGAATGGAAGAGTGGCCCTTTGGGGAAATCAGTGACATCAAGACAGACAAGCTTTCTTTGAGTATTAATGTTGATGATTTGGACCCAGTTTCCCTGAAGTAAAAGGCTCAAGTTGACATCACTAAAGTGAACTTTTACCATATTTTAAAAAATAACTTTGCATTTAGTGGTTGTGTACATTTGGATACAGTTGGCATTGACTATTTAAAATACAAATGAACATGTATGGTAGTGCACAATCAATGAACTTCCTGTGTAAAACTTGTATTGAAATATATGAAAAAATATTCCAGTCAAAATAACTGATTTTGTGGTGCACTTTAGAAATATTTGCAAGAAGTTTCTCAATATATTTCCTCATTAAATCCCTTGCAAAATCTCCGTGTAGAAGGAAAAGATTACAAATAATAATGCAGTCCGATTGGTCGCACAACTTTGTTCTTTAAAAAACTTAAATAGCTCAATTTTTGTTACGATATCAGTCACAGATTATAACATAAGGTTGATCCAGCAGTTTAGCAGAAATACTGCCACCTGCAGATGGGAGATAGTAGTCACTTAAACTAGATGTTTTTGACAGTTTCTGAGGAAAATTTGCAAGAAACTCTCAATCTCTCAATTTCATGCAATTGCTGTTCAGGATGGAGAGGTCACTCAGTTTGGAAGGCTGACGATTCTGGTTCAGTTTATTAAATATTCTAGTTATTTCCTTACTTCCCTCACTAAGCATGTCAGAGATGTGGAATAAAAACCAAATTAAACTCTGCAAAGACTTTGCACAAAAATTGTTCTAAAGAAACCAAATTTGAGACTTAAGCAAAAACATTTACCACAACCTAATCTGACAAGTTGATCAAGCCATCATGATTTTTTTGTTCGCTCTGTTACCTGCTCATACCACACCTATTGTTTCTGCTACAATCAGCTCATGATTTCTTCCACCTATGCAGTGTCTTATTTAGACCCAGCTAGACTCAGCTAGAATCATAACAAGGGCTTGATTAGTAAATCAGAAGCAAACTCTGGATAACACATGGCCACACAGTGGCAGTCAGTCAATAACAAAAATGGTTTCCTTATTTTTGTTTCTTCCACATTGTTTAAATCACTGTGCATGGTGATTTACAATGTTTATTTTCCCCATGTGACAACTAGAGAAAGGTACCAGCTATCATCTCCCACCCCCAAATGGCCACCTTATATTAATTTTATTGAGCATTTAGTCAAACTCATAACCAAAGTTTAACACAATAAGCACCATTGAGACTCAGCTAAACATAGACCAACTTTATAGTTGTTTGGGAAAATTTCTAAGTTGGCAAAACACAATAATTTCTGTGTGAGATACATATTCACACACATTCACAAACATTGACTTCAGCATAACATTTCACTCTTGATATTTTAAGGTCTCAGGATGCCATCAGTATACTATAAGAGGCTGCTGTGGATAACCTCTTATGATTAGTCGAGCAAGCACATTTTAAAGAGCCATGGGTAAAGCAGTTAGATTTATGCAAAACCGCGGGGTTTGTGTACTTTTCATATTCAAAACGAATATGAAAAGTGTCGTAATAACTTAAGATTGCTTTTGAATAGACTCTCTTAAATAATAATAATAATTGTTTTTGATTTTATTACTCTAACAAAGTTCCATAGTCAAAAAGCTAAACCATATGCTTAAGTTTTAACATGTCTTGATTCCCAGTAATCAACATAAAATTATGCTGACCTGGTGGCCTGCTACTAATCTGAACAATTGCTGCATCAAAGGAGCTTTTAGAGTGAACCTGAATAACACTCGGTTCTGCATAATCAGCCTGCCAATTCGGAGAAACGTGTCTGTCGGGCCATTATGACATGGAGGATAATGAGGATAGCTTCTGTCAAAATGACCTCTTGAACGTTTGGGCAAATAAAACTTTACTGGTCGGCAGAACATATTCACTCCAAGTCTGTGATTTGGAGCAGATGCCAAATAAGTCATACTGCACCCTGCTGATGGCCATCTTTGTTCTTCCAATGTAAAGAACAAAGATGACTGAAAGTGCTTGTACATTGTGTAGAGTTGCCTTAAGGTCACAAAGGCACTGAATGTGGGCCCCATTGGTCTGAGGGTATGGCTATGGTTCAGTAATCCTTTCATTTTGTCATTCTTTCAATCATGAATTCCGCTTTCTTTCATTTGATGAGAAACAAAAGCCTGGTTTTTGATTCCAATTCATCAAGACTCTGTGCATAAACCAAGTCTGGCGGCATGGCTTCCCAGATCTCACCTCACAGCACCGTGGAGTTTTGCACAAAAGTTCATTACCTGACTCATTAACCTCTAAATTGGCTCTGCAGTGGGGAGGAACTTAATCTGTCTTTGACCACACAGGCACTTTAATTCCCTCACACGTGCTCACAAACAAACACATGCGCACACACACAAATTGGGGTGTGCACGCACTAGCTTGTTTAAAGGCACCCAAAAGGTCAAGGGGCAGGATTTGACCATCAGTGCTGCCGACACTGAACTCATTTAACTCCCCACTGAATGATGTGCCCATTGTGGCTCTTTGATTGGATGTATGCGGAAGGGAGACAAGGACAACTGAGAAAAAGGAACCGATGAACAGAGGAGAGAAGGCACTTTCTCCTTGTTGGGAATTCACAAGGGGAATTCAGATGTATAAGGTTCTGGGAGCTTCCATAGTGTTTTAGTCAATGGAATTTTTGGTTAATCCTCATTGAAACTGGGAGCTCCTTTCATGTTAGGACGCTAAAGTGACCCACTGTGACCTTTTGTCCTCCCTCTTTGAGGCCTCACACTAACGATTAGCCCATGCTCACAATGCCGACGCATGGAGAGCCAGAGACCAGTGTTCCTAGGACTCCAATACCCCTTCAGGGTCCCGGGAGCTCCATCCTCACCAACTAAACTGGCACATCCTCAATCAAAACAGCCTTAGAAGAAGAAGAAAGAAAGTAAGAGAGAAGGAGGGGGGTGGGGAAAAGTGGAGAAAAACAAGTGAATAATGAAGGAAATCCTTAAGACTGGTGATGGAGGGAAAAGAGAAGGATGAGGGGAGAGGAAGAAAGAGTGGGAAACAGAAAAATACCAGAGCAGCAGTCAGCATGGCGGATAAAAGCCAGTCTAAAGATAAGGTTGGCACAAATATGCTCTTGATTGTTTTTGGGGTCCTCGGATAGCTTTTACAGGGACTGCCAAGTCACAATCACAGACAAGCACAGATGTTTGAGTTAATAATGCTCAGAAAACACACGTAGGCGATGGGCGAATTACCTTACATGGTTGTGTCTTTCACAGAAGACTTCAGCGATGTGGGAGAGAAAACCCACACACAGACATATCATGCACGTCCACAACTCCATTGGCACAAATTATGCAGATAGACAACATCAGAGTTCCAATTGTTCTATCACAAATCTCTGACCTTTCTGTTCAAAGATTACAAAATCAAGACAAATTGCTTTCAGTGTCTGTGTTTATTTAACGGGATTGCATGTGGCTAGGTATGTGTGAAACACAAAGAGGGTATTTACGTCTGTGAGTTCATGTAGACGCTAACACACATGCACGTATTTATCACAAATGTGTGTGAATGCTTGCCAAAAACATATCGTTCAAACAAAGGCCATTTTTTGGTGTGCGAGTGTCTGCGTGTGTGTACACTTCAAAAACACATACTCGCTGAACTCCTGTCATACCCTTCCAACATATGCTATGAGTTTGGCACACGTCCTGAGGAGCGCTGCCATATGAGTGAAAGCCCAGACAGCCCCAAACAATCAAACTGTACGAACGCCGAGCTGAACTCGGGCAGTGGAGGCATGCGTTCATGCAGTGTAGGATTCAGACATGTAGCCATTAGTCCCACTGAAATGATTGCTTTTCATCTTTGTGGCCTCAGAGCTGGAAGCATATTTCAGGTCTTGGTAAAAGAAAGCTCAGGTTCTCCCTGGTATCAGTTGAATTTTCTCTTGAGTTGTAAATCCTTCCAAGAGGCCTTGGGACATTTCCAAGTAGTAGTGCAGAGGGTTACACAGCACAGTTTTACCCACTCAGTTGAATAAACAGTGCTCAAACACTTTTTTTTGGTTACTGTGCAAATGAATTGGGGTTAAGATATTGGTCCGTACACAAAGGTCTCATTTTCAGTGTGATTTCCTTAGAAATTTCTCCACAAACGCAAATGAAATTTTTATGCTCTATTCCAGCACAAAGGTTTGCTTAATTACCTGGTGGATGGACAATGACGCATGATTATTTATATTGTTCTTTTTTTTTGTTTGATACAGTGAATGAATTCTCTGTATCATCACTTTTCACTGATTTTAGTAGCTCAAATGCACACATTTTGGATTGAGACTGTGAAAAACCATTTGTAATTTTGCCATGGATTCTGATGTGAATGGAGGGCTAAACCTTGACAGGACCATTGTAATTCATCAATATTCTGTGATCTAAACCAGGGGTCTTTAATTCACTGTCTGTGCTGTGTATCTCTGCAGCTCATCCAGAGTTATCGTAGGTCACTTTGCTGCTTCTCTGTTTAACTCTTGAGCTCAACATGCCTCAGTTAAAACTTAGAATGGTGAATTGACTCATTACAGTAAATATTCTTTTGCAGTGAGAGACCACGTTGGATTAAATTAACAAGCCAGGTTCCGGAGCATTGTCTCCTTGCTCTCCCGGCTGCGATATGTGATACTTGTTTTCAGCAGAAGAAACAATGAAAGTATTTAGTCCGATGTCATGCAGGGCGAGTTTGTCTCCTTTGCAATTCAAACCTTTGTTCATTCGAGGCTTTCTCGCACACATGCATATTTCACTTTCTCTTGGTAGCTTGGCTTTCTAAGTCAGTGCTCTTTTGTGTGTTTTCAATTATTCGCTCTCTGATCACCCTCTCCTCTGCAACAGATTCCTTCCAGTCTATAGCCTGCCCAGCACATATGCAGCTATATTATAAGTTGAGAGAGGAAGGGCAGTAATAGTGAGGGGTTGTATGGTAATAAGGCCTGCCAAAAAACACTCTCCCTGTCTCTCTCGCTCACATAAACACCCATGCACACAAAAGAGCTCTTGTTTCCTTGTAGTGCTTTGAAGCAGGTTGTGATAACGTGGCTGTCAGTACAGCTGTGTGTACTGCATATTATTCTGACATAACACTGAACAGCCACATAAATGCACACACAGACGTAATGAGATGAATGGGAATGCACCTCTTAGGTTCCTGTGGGTATCCAATGCATTTACCTCCCCATTCACCATTCATTCCTTTCTGTCTTTCTATTGTTACTATTTTTTCCTTTCTACAGCCCATGAATCAGTATGTTGCTGTCTCACTTGTGTTTGGATAATGTTTCAGAGCTTCATCAAAGACTTCAAAGAACTTTGCGCACCAAATCTCCTTTAATTGTCTGGAGCCATTGTGTTGATGGTATGATTATGACATTGTGCCTTTATCCTAAATCTCTGCAACGCCGAAGACAGTTAAGGGTGATCCAGTCAGCAAACATGCTGAGCAACACTACTTAACTCCCTCGGCAGCTTAACAAAGCACGGCCTGTCTCCTTACTTCTTCTAGCCTAAATGAAGGGTTATCAAGTAGCCCTTTCCCCTTCATGAGTGCTTGTTACCATACACACACTCGCATTGAGAAGCACGCGAACAATTTCTGATCTGTATTTCTGTGAATGAATCTGATAAATGTGCTTTGCTCATGTCTTGGATGTTAATCATCAGCTATTATCTGAGTCAGTCTGAGAAAGACTAAAAAAAATGTCTAAACGTTTACTGAGCCACTTAACACCGCTTGGGGGAAAGTAATCTTCCTAGCCAAGTAAAATATCTTTGTTCACTGTTCAGACAGCTATATCCAGCTTCAGCTTGGAGTTGCTTGAAACACATTGGCAGGAAAGCATGTTGTTTTCATCTTTCCCTCTGGTGATTCGGAGTATTTATCTGAACAGAACCCACCCTAGCTGACTCCCGCTGTACTCTCTTTAACCCTCAAAGACTAAGAAGAGGAGTTGTTATTTCGAGGAACACTTCATTCTGCCTCATTCACAGTGAGACACAATGAAATCCCTCTTTGATGAATAAATCGATCAAAAAACCTCAGTTTATGGCGAATTGGTTGGGGGGAAAGTACACCGTGTACTAGGTGTTTGATGGCCAAGTCTTCTCTTTCTCTAAGCTCCCCCTCTTTGCTTTTATGCTCTCATCTTTCCTTTTTCCCTATCAGTTTTTCAAAGGACCCGTCTTCCCTGACATCCTCGCCTGACTGCATTGCCACCAAAACTGATTTATGCAGTGGCCATCACAAGAAAGCAACCATTCTAGGCTGTGGCCGGAGAGAGATAAAACCACACCATAAAGACAGCATTGTTTCCAGTCCTGCAAACAGCCACAAGTGGGATAAATACTGGTGCCTTTTTTCAAGGCCTCCTCAAGGATTTGCATCAACATGGGCTCGATACTGATCTTCCCCAGATCTCATAGTGGAATATGGTAATGCGCTGATTACCAACCAGACCAAAAAGAAACTGAAGCTCTGAGAAATTACATTTATAGATTACTGCAAGATGATCAACTCAAATCTTTTGAAACTAGGTTACTGTAGGATGGTGTGAGTAGTCAATATCTTAGCTTGAGTGTATAGCTCAATATAGAAAAAACAGATTAGATGTCACGGAGGAGTCAAAATAATGGCTAGTCAGAAAGAAGCCAGTTGAAAAGCAACACTGCACATCATCCCAACTTTGTTGGAATTGAGATTGTTCAAAACACCTTTTACAGATAAAAATCACAGTGCTTCACAAATAAAATAAGCCAAGACACAATGATAGTCAGATAAAACATAACACAATAAAACATCAAGTTTATTAGTTAAAAGCTTTTCTGTATAAAAATGTCTTCAGCTGCATTTTAAAACTTTCTCTAACAAACGGACCCCAAACCAAGGTCGCAAAGGGGATAATTCCATAAAACCCTATTTAGGTCATTAGGGCATTGTCTGGAGTCGGCACCAAAATTATTATGGTTTAGTTTTTTTTTTTTACATATTTGTTAAAAGTGTCACTACGTCATGACAGTGTAATACAAGATAAATGATCTGTGAAAAGATTGCGCTCCTCCACCTCTTACCAGTGCTCATATTGTCGTCTAAAGAAATACACTGCTCCCAGTCAAAACAAAACAATCAGAGCCAGAAGGTGGATCTTAGCGCTGTCAATCATACTCATGTTTGTACAGCACACTGTGAAAATTGCAGAAAAACAACTTGGCGTTCCAGGAAAACAGTTTATTCGCCATCATTGGTTGCCATGCTTTCTAGACTGAGCATTTATGGCAGGCTTTTTTGTGGGGAACTAGCTGTAGCATAGCACAGAGGGAAGGGGAGAGTGTGAGCAGCACATACCGGCATGGATAATCATCTCAAATTCAGCTTTTAACACCAGCAGTCTAAGTTTTGAGATGCTCCTAAGGTTATAAAATGTGTTCCTAACCAACCAAAAATGATTTCAGTATGACCTCTGATTGATTAAGGAGATGACCTGTAAATGAGTGCTTTGGCCAAATGTCCTAAATTAATGTTTATCACTGCTTTGAGATTTTGAGAATTGCTCTTTTTTCTGCCTAGGTTCCCCTTTCAAATGAGGACTACATCACTATGGTTAAATAAAGGAACCTTTATTAACCTGGTTAAATAAAGGAAATGAAATGAACTGTTTGAAGTGATGCTCGAATGACATTGAACTATCAAAAAAGGTTACAAAATTTTTAAAATGTTATTAATCAGAAAAGCAAAAAAAAGCTCATGCATTTTTTATGTCTGGTGTTAGGTTGTGTGGAGCTATTACTGTAGTTTCAGTTTTCTTGTTTGACTGAAGAATGTTGCTTAAAGGAGACAGTTTATATAAAATTCACTTGCATGTTTTTGTACTTCTGTTTGGGACTCTACTGCCTCTAGAAACAATTCAAGTGCGAAAAGTTGTTTTCTGGCAAACATTTAATGTATGATGTCTGAAAAATAAGCCATTGAAGAAAACCTCCTGATACTGACGCTACAGTCAGTGGGCACTGCCCCTTATTTAGCAACCCCAGCCGAACTCACCCCTTCACCTAGCAACGGCCACTTCATTCATTCAGCTGACCATTATTGAAAAAACATTTTATGTAACTTGTTTTTGTAGTGAAATATACTGTTTCAATGTAAAAATACTTTTAATATGTACCTGCAGCAAGGTAGGTCTAGTTACCATTAGAAGTAACTACAACAGTCAAGCACACCCACTTTTAAATACTGCACACATATAAATATTGCAACAATGTTACATTCATTAGAAACTCTTGTTGTGTTTCCCTTTCTGGAAGTGACTCAGCAGGTATTTATATAAGTTAAACTCACTGAGACTGCTTCCTTTACCCATGTGCGACATAATAAGGCTAACATGAGCAATTACTTGGCATATCGCAATCTGAACAAAACCAAAACACTTTAGATTTATAAGCAGAAAAAACCACAACACAAGCTGGCAACCAGCGCTATGAAATTTTGGTATTTTCCTTGACATGCAAACACTGCAGGGAGTAAGGCCTTTGTTTTAAATTGAGGATACAATTGTTTTTGCTCTAAGCAGCGTCTGGAAGAAATGAGGCGAAGAAATTCCTCTGTTGCCCATGTTGTCTGATCTACCTCGCAATGGTGATCTCTCACGTTAATGTGTGAAAGAGGCTTGAACACAGCCAGAGGAAAAAGAAAAACAAAGTGCTTGCCAGAATGTTATTTGTCCTGTATGTAAAATATGAACTAGTTGTGAGGTTTTTTCAGTTTTTTTTTTTTTTTACTTTCTCATTCAGTTACGGTTGTAAAAGCATAAGAAGATAGACCAGTACCAACAGTATAACATTCTGATGATAGGAAATTCTCCAAGGTTCTGAATGCCCATTAAAAGTAAAATAAAAAAGAAAAGAAAAAATACAAAAAAAAACAAAACTGTTTGACTCAGCAACAATGAAAAACACTGACTTATAAAACATGAAACACAGTGAGGTGCATATACTGTAGGTGTGTCTTAATGGAGCGTAAAAAGTTTAAATAACTTATATTATAGGCCACGTAAAGGTTCAAAGAACTTTAAAATTGCCAATTTTCATGACATGTTATCCCACTATGTCTAAGGCAAAACGTTTTATGTCTGTTGTTAAAAGCTGCTCTCAAAGCCCACAGTCATAACCTCCTTCTGGTTGCCTTCCTGATCTGTCTCCAAGAAAAAGCAATAAATTTTACATATGCTAAAACGGCACTTACAAATACTCTCATATTTTTGCATTCAGTCATAATCTTTGTAAAGAGTTATTGAATGAAGAGGGTTTAAAACACAAGGAAGAAAATTTAACCTTACTACATGTAGTAATACAAAAACTGTTTGAGTTATGTAATGAACTAGAAAGAAGTTTCATTTTACTTGAGGAATGGAAAAGCAAATTTAGTAAAGTGTTTATTCAACAATAATCAGAAAACTTATTGCCCTCAGACCAAAGTCTGGGAGATATTTTAAGCAGTTAATTTATTGTTTTGATTCATTAGTAAAATTCAAAGTGCGTTTTCATTGAATCGCTGTACATTGTCATATATGTTTTTTACATTGAAGAGGCCAAGATGAAAATCAGCACCTCCAAACCCTAGACCACAGTGTTGAGCCGGAAAAGGGTAGAGTGCCTTCTCTCGGTCAGGGACGGGGATGTAGTTCTACCCCTAGTGGAGGAGTTCAAGATCAGTCTCATGGTCTTTTTTATGAATGAGGGAAAACTAGAGCAAGAGATCAATAGGTGTATTGGTGTAGCATTTGCAGTGATGGTTTGTCATGATGGAGAGATTTGAGCTAAAGAGGTGAAGCTCTCAATTTACTGGTTGATCTATATTCCTACCCTCATCTATAGTCGCAAGCTCTGTCTAATGACTTGAAAGAATGAGATTGTGGAGGAACAAGTTGAGGTGCCTCTGGTTGGGATGCTGCCTGAAAGCCATGGCATGTCCCACTGGGATGAGACCCGAGGCTAGTAATTGCTTGATATCTTAGGGACATCCATAGACTATATCTAAGATAACTTTCATCTCCCGACCAATAAGTGAGATATTGGTGTCACTGTTCAAGTTCAAGTAATATACCCCATCCTGGAAAAGGAGCTTCATGTCTTCATTTCTGTACTCACACTGAGACATATTCTTTGGTTTATTGGTTCAGTTAGTAAGAGGTACACATTATTTGTGTGAGAGGAGTGTTGATTGCTTCTTCCAGGTTTTTCTAAGTTGTCTCTGTTGTTTTTCTGAAGGCGTGGTCATGTCCAGTCAGTTCAGTATGGTAAGTTGCATGTTGTTGCTCAGACCTCTCCTAAGCCTGCAGAGGTAGTCAACAGATGCTGGTAGGAGTGAATCACACAGCAGTGAATATACCACATGTCTGGAATACAATGACCGCTCAGTCCAGACACAATACCCACACATAAACACTCCAAATGTGCCAACTCACTGGCAACTTGGCATAAGACACACTCTGCTTCCACGATCAAACACACAATATACACACTGAACACACAAACAACAGAAGGAAAAACAGAGGGGTTGCCCCATCTTTTCTCTGTTATTATGACATTTGCAGATGCCAGACATTTATTGGTTTGTCTGAATCATCTTTCCAATGCCAACTGTGTCATTTGCCCTCTTATTCTGTCACTTGTTTTCTAATGTTACTGGAAGCTTATTTGGACACGCAGCCAGACAGCAGTGATTCAGTTAGACATGAAGCTATGAGATAAACGACAACTTATGCGCTTCATTGGTTAGATGTTGCTCTGGCTGGAGGATGTGGGGATGCTGGGTGGTCAAGGGGTGGTCACTCTGACGTCTGCCAACCCGGAAAAGACCCTTTTTACCATCGCCCTGGGGGCTCTAAGTCATTTCCAGCCCTGAAAGGAACATTTCACACGTTGGTTAAGAAGGGCGTTTAGTCACCCGCACACTAATGCAGACACACAAACACAATTACAAACTTATTGGACTGCACACAAACAACCAGCAGTCAAACACACAAATGGACACGTGCACACACTCACAGACGACAGCCTAATTATACACAGAAGTTTCTAAGGCCGTCTCCAAGAGGATATTTACACTTGTATTTATTTGTCTTCTTTCAAATATTCGATTTATTTCTCAGGCTTACTGGAAGTGCATGCTTGCATCTGCCAGGGGAAGCATTTGGGTCCACTTTAGAAATGATATGAGGCCAGACAGACGGGGAGATGAAAGCAGTCACGGTGAAACAAACAAAACACAATGAAATACCATAAAACAGATCAGAATGTGGAGGGAGCAAAAAGGGAAGAGGAGATGAAAAAATGAAAAAAAAAGAAGGAGGGAGGAAGGAACAATTTGCTGTAAACGTCTTGGTAGTAAATCGCAACCAAATGGCCTGGAGAATGTGCGGTGCTAGGGAGAAAGTGCAGAGAGAGATCCTTTGCTGTGATGGCTGTACGGATGGATGAGAGGGGGCTGCGTGTGATAATAAACTGTAAAAGGTTTGCCCATCACTTTCCAGGAAGTACAGCATTCAGCAGTCGGCACTGTTAACATGATCTCTGCCAGCGGTGCCTTGCTGAGAACGGGCTGCAATTTGATATTCTTGAATTCAATGCAACATGTTGAAATTGAATGAGCGCAAGTTTTTGTTTCTGTGTGAGCATTATGGCCCCTGTCTTCTGCTCAAATTACCACTAACTGTTTCGCAGCAATGAGTCGGTCGAGTCCCGTGGCGAGGTCTCTCCCCCTGAGCTTGGCAACGCGCACGCACATGCTCACAGGGGAGGCTTCAACAGTGGCTAGAGGAGGGCAAAATCCAGCAGCATTTTCTTATTTATGACCTATAAAATGCGATGTAATGTGGTGGTTAACTTTAATGGGTAATGGGTGAAATCCCTCTTTGTCTTCCTCTTTAATCGCTTCCACAATTGGGGCGACAGTCAAATTAAGATGATGTCATTATGTTAAGTCACCACTTGTTGCCACCATCCAACAAGTGGATGGTGGCACTTGTTGGATGTGCCACCACATCCAACAAGTAAAGTCAAGTGACGTACAGTGTACAGAAAGTTCTTTCTTGTGTGTCTTAAGCAGGTAGCTACGAGGACATACTTTTTCTATACTCTAAGCTGAAGTTTCATAATAACTGTTAATTCAAGATTAATTTGGAGGCATTAACAAGATTTCAAAAGAAGCCCTTATTTTCCAGCTTTTGTAATTTTGCAACACAAATGTCTACAGATTTTGTTGACATACATAAGGTGTTTAATTATGAAGCAAAATGAAAATTATCCTTTATTTGACAAGCAAAAATCTGTAAGCTTCATTGCTGTAATTACATGTGCAACCCTGTTTTGCTTATTCGTCTTTGTGAAATAAATCAAGCCCAATCAAACTGGTTAAACAGCATATCTTGAAAGAAGCCTTTTTCAGATTTAGCTCTGCTTTTCACTGGGACCAGAGTAACACATAAATCTAGTTTGATCAATCATTCAGTTTTAGCTATGGCTCTGTGTTTGATGTAATTTTGCTGCTACAAGGTAAATATCCAACCCAGTCTTAAGTTTTTTTGGATGTCTGTTGGGTTAATCCATCTCCCCTGTATAACTTCCTTATCTCTTCAGAAAATAAGACTGTCCACGATGCTGCCACCAGTGTTTTGCTGTAGGGATAGAGTGGTCAGGATGATGTGTAGTGTTACTTTTTCCATGTAGGCCAAGAAATTCAAGTTTAATCTCATCTGACCAAAGGTCCTCCTTCCCCATGTTTCCTGTCTCTACAACACGGTTTGTGGTAACTGGAATTTTTTCAGGTTCCCACTCTTTCAAAAATGACCTCGATTTATGAAGTAAAGTTCTTATATTTGTCCCTTTAGCAGGTTTTAAACCTGAGCTCTGGACCTCTGCATCTCCTCCAAAGTTGCCATCAGCCTCTAAGCTGCCTTATAGAGCTGTTGGATAAGGGTGACAAGAGTAAAGAGGGCTCAATAGAAATGCATGGCAAAGTTAGATTATTATTTGAAAACTGTTTCAGTAATTTTCTTCTCACTTCACAAATGTGAGTTACATTGTGTGGTTCTAGCACTTACTATCCAAATGAAAAATTTTATGGTGGTAAGATGACAAAATATGGAAAAAATACTTTTGCTGGGAAAGTTAGAAATAAAGCCTAAGCTGAAAACACAATTTATTGTTTTCACCAGATTTTAAGTAACAAAATTTTATGTAGACATTGAAGCTTTCCTGTATTTGCTGTGGTTGTAAAGAAGTTCACCCAGAAGTACAAAACAATGAGGTAGTTTGGGGCCATGCTAAGTTGAGTCAGACCACCGAGAGAGAGAGAATGACTCTTAAATGGTTTTCTCAGTGGAAAATATATTTTCATTCTTCTACCAGTAAGCATCAGCCAGAGTTTGATCTCAGATCTGTTGATCTGAGCAGTTGAAGCTAGATCACAATATGTGGTGATGGACAGATGGATTCATCAAAAGAGCTGCCAAGTATTCTTTGAAAGCAATTTTCAAAACTGCATCAAACAAAAACTTCCCAGATGGCGATGTGACACAAACCATATGGCACATCAGGTTTAAAAGCTGCACACGAGCCCTCAAATATACTTTAAGCAAACATTTTGATGCTTAATCGTAACAGCTTCTTATTGCTCTACACTTGGCTCTCAGTTCCTCTCAGGTTTCTGTAATTGATTGATTTCTCTTTTAAAGACCACTGTGGTCAATGTGATAAATGTCCTTTTGCAAGCTGATTTCATTCTTGCTTTATACAAAAAGAAAATACCCGCATATCAATTGACAAGAAAAGCAAAAAATAAATAAAAATAAAATTAAAAGTATGCTTGACAGAGACCTACTTTTCCAAAATGTATAATAAAAAACTTAATTAAAATAAATTAAAACAATCAGATGCTACTAAAGCAGAGCAAAAGGTTTTTCTTAATCCAGAGGATAAAAGGCTGAAACAAACAAAGGGGAATTTTCACAAAGTAAACTTGGGTTCAGTGAGTAAGACTCAAAAAACCTCTTTCAAGTTGCAAGATATTTAAACTTAGAGGTGAGGCAATTTGTGTAAATTTGAGCTCCACACGTCAACCTTTTGTTTGAGAGAAACAAACCTTTACATGTGAACAGGCTTGAGTTTGTCAGCACGTACCGCATTCTTTCTCACCATAAGACCTACTTGCTGAACAGGCTTAACAGCTCATTTGATAAAATGAAAGGCACCAGCTGGAACAAACTAGCGCCAGTGTTTTTGAAGCTAAGAGAAGGTTTAATTAAGATGAGCTAGGAGCTTTAAAATTGTTTTCTAAGATACTTTCACCTTTTGTTTGCAGAGCCTACATGTAATAGATGGCCGTGTTGTTTGAGGAGTCTTAGGTTTTTGACTTTTGAGAGAGCATCACTAAATGATGGGGTCAAATGAGGCGATCCATCGTGCATGTGTAGGTAAAATCGCGCTGTAGGTAAAATCGCGTTATGCTATTTAACTGAGCAAGCTCAATTTAAATAGCATAACTTTTTGCATATTTAGCTTTAACTTTATAATATTTAACTTGTATCTTAACTTTTTGCAGTTAAATATTTTGCAGCTGTACTTCAGACAGTGCACTTTATTTTTCAAGGCCAACATGTAGGCCTTTTCCTTGTGTTTTGATTAACAAGATTATAGTCACGGGAGGATCAATCTTACCAAGGTTGAAGGTGTTTGTGTTCAAATCAAAAAAGTTTAGGTAAATTAGCATTTTATTGCAACAAGCAATACTGGGTGAGGAAGAAAATTGATGGTGACTTTAACATACTTCATCTAGTTTCCTGAAATACTTATTTATTTCATGAATATAAATAAATGCAGTTCACTGATTGTGTTGGTTTTTAAGTTATGTGGTGCATTTTTAGAAGAGTCTTTCGACAGATTTGTTTTAATGTAATGCATGTGGATTGGACATTCTTAGTGCTGCCAAATCACATATGGGGTCACAGCAGCTTCATTGAAGTTGTTGGCTTCTAACCTGGAGGAAGAATATGACCTTGTTCATGTTGAAAACCAAGACCTCAGTCTTAGAGGAGCTTTTCACATGGCTGTTGCAGACTCCAGTGCACGCTGAATGTCATGGCATGGAGAGAGAGCAGAACTACATCATCTGCAAAAATGAAAAACCCATTCATACATTTGTCTCCAGCTCATCACAGATTGATTAATCAATGACTCATCTTGGGGGATCTCAAGGCACTTTCAGGCTAGAATTAGCATACAGTCCCTCTGACGTAATCTTGATCGGCCCCTGCAGTGTCCACTTGATGGGATGTCTCCAGGAAATCTCTAAAGTTATATGTCAATGAAATGTCCAGAACAACTCAACTGACGTCTTTTTTTGATGCGGAGGAGTAGCCGCTCTACTCCAAACTGCGTACCTTCAGATGACAGAGCTCCTCATCCAGTCTCTAGGACTGAGACCAGATAACTTCATAATTTCCATGTTATGTAAGTTATGTACATGAATAATTCAGTGGCAGGCAATTATTATTGTTTTGTATTAAATATATTTGACAATTAATGGTTATTTTCTGCCTAATTTCAATGCACACCAAACTCTCTTAACCTTTTTGAAATAACTTGACTGCGCCTATTTTTTCCTGTCTCATTTACTCTCATGTTGACCTGTGTTATCTGGTTAAGGTCAATGTACAGATTAGATTTGGTTTGAACTTTTCTAAACCAGTTTAAACCTGTCCTTCTGTCAGTGCATACACTGTCCCCTTGGCCTTGGACATTTTTTGCCAGATATTTTAATTTGCATTTCAGCATTTTTTTGTCATGTGTGTGTATTATTATCAGCACAAATGACAAAACCTGGATAGAATTTTACGTGGACTAAAGTTTCTTCCAGTTTCTCAGATTTACTGTTGCTTTGTGTGGTTTCCAGGACTCTAATCTTACCTGACAAATCTGTAAAACACATAAGGGCAGAGTAACCGTGGTAACATTAACAAGGAGGTCTGTCCTCCTCCTTGGAGCGCAATTTTACCTACACATGACCTTTGTTGGAGCTATGACGAGGACTACGTGACCATTTCTGGGTGTTCTTGGAGCTGCTGTTCCAGCTCTTGTTCTTGTTTTTTTCCTCCAGTTTTTTCTTCTTCTACTGTGAGAGCACGTTCAAGTGTGCAGTTGAGAGGAAGAGTTACACCATAAAGAGACTTTAAGAAGATCTCAGTACATTCTGTTTGTTAAAGAGGCAGATGTCACTGTTTATCCATACATTGACCTGTGAAAGCAAACATCACACGCCTGCTCTCTGATCACCATTCACTATTCATTATGTGCCATGACGCTATGTAAGAGTTACAACCACTGAGGTTTCACAGATGTTACATTAATTTAACTGCTGTGATTTTTATTTCTTTTGTTTAAAATTGAAATATTTAGACAATAGTCTGATGTTAAATCCTCTTGAAATGTTGAGACCATACTCACCTTGAGGAATGAATACTTGTGTTTCCATACTACCTCAAAGAGTGTTTTAACAAGTAAAGGACTGAGTACAGTCTTTAAAGGTCAGCTAGGGAGATGACAATGCTGACAGGAAGAGGTTAAAAGACAACATGTCAGATCAATGGGAGGTTATTTTATTCACCACTGACAACTTAAACAAACAATAAAGGAATCTAAACTTCATAATCCTCTCAAGGCTAAAGTAATCCCTATTGTTTGCACACCTTTTTTGACCACATGTTTTCCTTCCACTGAACTTCTTTATAATATGCTTGAATACGGCACACTCAGCTCTTACTCTTCTTGTCGGAGGGTAATGATGATGTTATGCGGCAAAACTGTCAAGTCTTACGCATTCTCATATTATTGTGTAGACCAGGAATCCTCAAATCCAGGCCTTGGTGTCCTGCAACTTTCAGATGTGTCTCTGCTTCAACACATCTGAATCAAATAATTATGTCATTAGCTGGACTTTGGGGAACTTTACAGCGCCAAGGAGGTAATTCAGCCATTCGGTTTGGTGTGTTGGATCAAAGACACATGAAAATGTTGCAGGAGACTGGCCCTTGAGGCTGGGATTTGAAGATCTCTGGTGTAGCTCATAAAATGATTAGGTGACAAGATTTTTTTTCTATCTAATCCTTTTTAATAGTCTTATTCTCCATTTGAATTCTCTCTTAAACTAAATTATACACTTCATTGTAAGTTATAATCAACAAATTAAGAAAAAAAAAATCTTAAAATAAGGCATATCACACTTGCAACAAATTTACAGTACCAAATTACTGAAGAGAATATTTGTTGATATTCCAATTTATTGCTATACTTGACAATTACCCTTATATTTAATAAAGTAGAAAATGAGTTCAGACTAGACTCATTTGTCAGATTAAAAGTAGCTTTTGAAAGAAAAACAACTTTTAAGCAGATATTAAACTAAAACCACATTTCTGTAATAAATTTTTTTTTGTCTGATGTAATATTCTAGTCTTAAATGTTATGCTTTTATTCTGCTTTTCTTTAATATTTTAATCACCAAAAATAAATGTTTGACAACACCAAAATTCGTTTCACTTTGAAAATTAAGTGAAGTTATTAAAATAAATGAACTTTTAAATAATATTCTAATTTATTTAATTTATTCATGTTTGTTGAAGACATAAAAAAATTGGACCTCAGGCTTGTTACCTCAAAGTAGTACAGGTTCAGCAGGATAGTATGGGACAAGTTCTGCAAGCTGGACACTAACTTGGTCATTGTTTGGTCATTTTTTTAGATTTAGTAGATGTTGCTCTTTAGTTTGGAAGAGAGGTTAAAGGAAACAAAATCATTTACTGATTTTATTGCCAGCATAAAACTGGTGTCAGCGTTTGTAGGTGTACATTACAGTTACTGGATAAGTTGCCCCTACAGTCAAAGGCTAAGGAGTTTTATAGATTTTTTGTAGATTTTGATGGTGAGTAAGCGCTTCCTTTATTTAGGCTGTCCCACTAGTTTGCTTGAATTGGTACAATTTTCTGAACATACAGTACAGTACTGTATATGTAATCTGTTTGCAAGTGTATTTCAGAAATAACAACTATTAAACTTAAACACATTAACCAGGTTGATTTATTTTGTAACCTTTTTAGTGTTTCCGGCACTGATTTGCAATACATTGCAGCATGTTGTAACAAATAATGATGCAGATTGCCCTGTTTCTTGTATGCTTCTTGTTGTTGTGGGAACTGGAATTTAAAAAGTTGAATTTTGGCAAATAAGACCGCCATGAAAATGTATTATTGTATCATGTCATGACCTGATAAATCTTACATCTGACATTTACAACATGTAAAGTACGAAGAGAACGCTTTGTTCAAAATGCCTGGCTATTGAAATGTAACCTTGGCTCCATGCAGCATAGATCAACTCAACAGAGTAGACACATGACTTTTACAGTGGAGTAGTGGTTGTTTTAATCCAGGAGGACACTACCACACGCATGCACACGTTTACAAGGGACCCCACACTGTAAAAAGCAAAACAACTGCAGATGGCAGTGTTCCACTACAGCCTTTGAAACCTAGGAGGCAGTTCTCCAAAAGTGTCTAAGTACGCATCAGCAGAAGAAATGCCTTTGAGTTTCTGTTGCTCTGCGCTGACATAGATGGTCGTGTCAAATCAGTAAAGTTCAACCCCTGGACTCAGTGGCTGTTCTAAGTAGTCCCACTCCTCTTTTTACTGCTGTTACTGGGATAACTCCTAATACAGTTCGTGTCACTACGACCCAGGCAAAATCTCCAGTGGAAGCCAAGAAAGACGTCTGCCGTTTGGAAATCCTCCGGATGGCAGTGCGCGGACTTCAGAGGTGGTTGGAAATGTCAAATTTCACAGCTGGATGAAATCTACTCTCGCATTATTAAAGCTGAGTATGGTTGTAGTAAGATGATGATGACTGCCACAGACTTGACATGACCAGCCAGAGGACTGTCTGGTTATTGAGTAGGTGGCACTGATTATCTCATCTGATCTGTTTGAGGTCTTATCCTGGATGACATCATAGCACAATCTTTAGACTTAAAATATTTTAATAGAAAGAATGACTTCATTTTTAAATGTCACTGTAATCCACCCCCAACTAGAATAGGAAATTTGATGGCAAAGAAAAGATATATTTTAATTTAAAGTAGTTAAAAGAAATGTCATAACAGTTTTCATTTCCATTCTGGGAAAAGCATTTTGAACACCGACCTTTCATTTCTAAATCATCCCATTAAGAAATATTGATCAAATTTGTTGTCAACATATTAAAAGCAAGGAACCAGAAATACAGTATCTGGGTGTTCAAAAAGATATACAAATTTGTGAATTTTACTTTACAGATGAACACTTGCACTGTGTATGCTGAAAAGTAATACACAGGAAAGATTTAGATTTCCTGTGAACTAATATTTAGCTGTATGACCACTGTCTCTGAGAACTGCTTCTGTGTCGCACGAAGTTGACCAAACTGGATTAAGGTCGGTGGATTGGACTGGCCACAATAACATTAATCTTGTTGGTCTGGAACCAAGATGCTTTTCACTTACTGGTATGTTTGGGGTCACTGTCAAGTTGAAACATTTATTTTGAGTGCCTTTTCAGAAGGCAACACAATCTCCTCAAGTGATCCCTGGTATGTGATAAAGAGGCCCAACACTATAGCAGTAAGAAAAAAAGTCCCATTGCTTGATGCCATGGCCACCCTGTTTCACTGCATTGTGACTTGAATTTCACGTTTGGTGGGTCGTGACAAACAGTCTGCCCCCTGTTGCTTTATTTCTCTTCTGGCCAGTCATTGTTTATGGCCAAATTGCGACCTCTTCACGATGTCATTTGTTCAGTAATAGGACTGCAGGGGTTTCTTGTGGATGACTTGGCTTCATATAGGCATCTTTTATTTTCTGCAGAACTCACAGAACCTGGAGCTAATCCTGGCCTGAGCCGTTACCGTTTTGGCCTTTCTTCCACCCATCTTCTGCTATGCCTTTCTGGTTTTCGCCTATCTGCACTTTTTATACGGATTTCCCTTTGCAATCAGTTTTTTGAATTTAAGCACGCCTTTCTTCTTAATAATGTGCAGGACGATCCATTTTACTGAAATTTTCTGAGTAATTCAGTTCTGCTTACCTGTATAGTGGCATTTCACAACACGTTGTCCTAAGCCAGATCAGGAGAGCCTCTATAGCCAGCATGTGCTACATTTGCTGACTTCAGTCCTTAAATAGGGACCACCTGTTTTCCTCCTGTTTTGTTCACAGAATGAATGCCACTGTCACTGACTGAACTCCACTTTGATTCTGTTTTGAACATTTCTCTTTCAGTTAAGAATTCTCTGACAGAATCAGCATCAAATGATCTTACTGTGTAACTTTCTATTCAGTTCTGTGTATTCTTGCTCATTGTTTCATTTTGTATCAGATATTTCTACTTTTTGCTGATTTGATTCTCTATCCCCTAAGATTACTTTTATTTTATTTAATCTTGTTAAAAGCACATGACATTACGTAAAGTGACATCACAAAAAGATAACGCCAGTCTGTTGATCCACGTGATTCCTGTGCGTTTATTTCCCAGGAGATCTCTAAAGCTAAAGTCCAAAATCTGGCAAACCAAACAAACTTATCTGCTCAAGGGCAGCATTTGCTAAGCAAAGGTTTTTGCTCCCTGCTTGGAAACTTGATTCACTTGAAAGTGGCTACTGTCGAAATGTGAGCACATGAGTTTTGTGCTTGTGCATGAACATATGTAAGCATGTCATGTCCCCAAGTGCAGGAATGTAGATATTTCTGTGCACGTATGCACAGTACAAGCATCAGAGATCTTTAAAGTGTGTTGCATTGTTCACAACAAGACAGAAAGGAAAGGAATTTTGGAGGTTAAGGTTTCTTTTTGCAATAAAATTGTCCATTAGTCTCTTAAAACTCTTGTTTCTCTTCACCAGTATTGTTTCAGCTGTTGGTTAGTGTTTTGTTGCATCCGCACTTTACATATTATTCAATAAAGTGATTTATTTTCACAATATTTCATTTGACTTTAGATTTAGTAACAATTTATTGTTAATTTTGCTTTGTAAAGTTCTGTATAGCATTGTTCTTATTCAGCACAAGAACTGTGCCATTTCTGAAAGGATTTTTGCTGTCAATGAACTTTATTTTTTAAATAAAAGTTTTTAAGAATATGAGTCAGGGTCAAAGTCTATCTGACTGGGAGGGATGCTGAAGTGTGTGGGCAACTTGAGGTAGTTTATCAGCAGGATGTTAACAGAATGACTTCCTGGAGTTTATTATCGTGTAATCTGTTCAACTTTTCACTTTTCTGGTTGGTTGCCTGTTTTTCATAATCTGCACATGGATAGGAGCATGCAATGTGAGCCTGAAAATGTCCACTTTAAAGTAAAGAAAAATGTTTATGGTCTGTTCCAGAGGATTTTGCTTCAAAAACGTTAATGAAAACATTAAACTGGAAATATTCTTTTTAATGAAAATAATTATTCTCTACTATAAATAGACTGGAGGATGGTGTACCTGAAAATATTCTAATATATTAAGACAGGGATGCCCAAAGTCAGTCCTTGAGGGCCGGCATCCTGCATGTTTTAGTTCTTTCCCTGGTTTAACTGCACCTGGATCAAATGATGGCTTGTTTGAAGGCCTAAGAAGAACATTGACATGCTGAGAGGGTTGTTGGTACCACCAGGGAGAGAACTATATATATATATATATATATATATATATTTTTTTACAACTAATAAATTATGAAAAGTGTGGGTACCAGTGGAGAGGGAACTAAGTACAAATGCAACACTTTTTAGAATTTTATTTGTAAATACAAATTTCCTTCCAGTGCACAGTTGTACAATACTTCCTGTTGGTCTTGCACAAAAGGTCAATTACATTGACAAAAACAATATACAATCTAACTTGCGGTTATGAAATGATTAAACATGAAAAAGTGCAATAGATATAAATGCATGTACGAGGACTTCACACTTATGTTTAAATCAAATGTAAAACTTGAAATACAGCAAAAAAAAAAAAAAAAAACTGTTTCTTTGTGTCTTAAAATAATTTTAAATATCTTGCATGATCTTCTACAAGTTACGTTTCTCATTCAGTTAGTCAATGTGTGCAAAAAATTTAACTGAATGGAGTGTTTGCTTAATTTCCACACGGGTTGAGATGGGATTTGAATTGTGATTAAAGGTTAAGAGGTCAAAGGAAGAGAGCAATCACCAGAAAGAACATCTCAAATAGTCAGACAGAACAAAGTCAATCAATTAACCTCCCTGTTCTGTGAAAAGTCAGATTGTTGCAGAAGCATTGGTGTTTCATAATGCTGTGTTAGTGTCAATGATCTCCTCTTGTGTTTGACTTATCAGCTCAGCCAGAAGATCTTATCAAAATTCTGGTAAATCATTGAGCAACCACAGCAAGTTGGAGCTTATGATATTGGCAGGGTCAATGCTGGCAACTTTTATTCCCCAGTACCTTGTGGCTGGAGGCTCAAAGAAATCAGCGGATAGAATAGGGAACATTTTCTAGAAGAAAATCAAGCTGTTTTCCCTGAATTTCATGTGAATGTTCACTGTGGTTGCCTCAAACTGTATCGTGTCTCTTTTACGCTGAGTGTTATAGCGGACGTGGAACTGAAACAAGACTCTTAAAAGTACAATGTTATTGTATGAGAAAATTCTAGAGCAGGAGATAACTGGCCACACACAGACAACAGTCTTTCTCAGCATTGTGTTTACCATAACATAACATTTCAGTGGACATATGTAAGCATGTCATGTCCCCGAGTGCAGGAATGTAGATATTTCTGTGCAGGTATGCACGTACAAGCATCCGAGATCTTTAAAGTGTGTTGCATTGTTCACAACAAGACAGAAAGGAAAGGAATTTTGGAGGTTAAGGTTTCTTTTTGCAATAAGATTGTCCATTAGCTCTCTTAAAACTCTTGTTTCTCTTCACCAGTATTGTTTCAGCTGGTAAAAATACATCATTATTGGTCTTAACACCTTACTTTGTGGAGAAACTGCATGCTGAGTGTTAATTACTTGTGATTCCTAAGCGTAAAATTAACTATATTAACTGGTTTGTTAAGAAAGCTACACAATACATGAGCTTCACTTTCTTTTTTATTGGATTACTTAAAATGAAGTAACTTTTCAATGAAGTCCTATGTTGATGAGATCCACCTATTTTCTTAAATGCAGTGATGGTGGGAAATGTTTTAATCCCGCTGGCACACTCTAGGCCAGGGGAGTCCATCTCTGAGCTACCACACCTGGGTTGAGCGATTGATTTACCTCCTCAGCATGTCTTCGTGTTATATAGCAGCCTACTAATGAGCCTCTAACTTGTTTCAGATGTGAAACAAGTTAGAG
Organism: Xiphophorus hellerii; assembly: GCF_003331165.1. Lineage (NCBI taxonomy): Eukaryota > Metazoa > Chordata > Actinopteri > Cyprinodontiformes > Poeciliidae > Xiphophorus > Xiphophorus hellerii. Next base: position 16,772,437 of record NC_045673.1, read on the forward strand.
GCATGGTGTGGACATGTTGAATGTCCACACCATTCAACATTGGAATTGGAGACAATTCCACTCTCAAGTCTATTGAGTTGTGTCAATCAAACACAAGCTCAGTAGGCTACATATAAGTTTGAGTTTGTAACCAGACAAACTGTAAAACGTTGAGGCCATATTAAGTTGGACCTTGGATTTCTATCACAGCTGTTCTGTGCTTCCCTTTGCCGGTCACTTATACTAAAATATTCCCATACAGAGGGACAAAAAAGGAATATTCTGTGTATTTTGTTTTGCTACTTTGCAATGCATTGTAGTCTTATTCTTTGTTTTGCCTGCACATATTTCTGCTGCTACCACGACAGATAAAACGGCAGTTTTTGACATAAACACAAGTGTCATTCTGGGTTTGTATCATGATGGAAAGGCAATGGCAAAACAATTACTGCTATTTTTGACCAGGAATCATCACATGTGCCTGATATTTTAACAAAATATGTTTGACTTCTTTGTGAGTCCTGCCTGAAGCAAAGGTTAGGTGAAATTTAGACACTAAAACTAGTTGGTTACAATGAGAAAGGGCCTATGTTAACATTTAAAAAGGATTTATCCAGTGAATTGTAAAGGATATCTTGATAAATAATTGATAAGTGGTCACTGTGAGACTAAAGGCTTAAGACATCAAAGTCAAATTAGTAGCTTGTTAATGTAAATTCTGTAGGTTTTCAGAGGCAGCATTTATTGGAAACTCAAAATGTTCCGGGAAGTCTCGTAGTTTCAGGTAAGACATTTACACACATTAAAGCAACTCACAAAAGTCAATAGCCAAGACCTAATGCCAGTCCTATGCATATTCAACCAAGCCCTTTCAGTTGTTTCAGAACTCAATGATCCATAAATTCAGAAAAGATAAATACTTTATTTTCAATTCCTGAAAGCTTGGTTATAAAATTAGGAGCTGTGTTAGACCAATATATGTTTAAAAAAATGACTTACACTACCTCCTTCCAACTGCCTTTTGCAATAACTTAAGTTATTTTTGTCTGTTATTAAATATTTGAGGGTCAAAGATGTTTATATTAAAAAAATTTAAACATGAACACTAGACATTTATAAGGGGGCAAATGCTGTACTTGTTTCATAATACTGAAAATGTGCATCTTTCTTTCTTTCTTTCTTTCTTTCTTTCTTTCTTTTTTCACATATGTAAACCTAAAGTTAAAATTTCAGTTCAATTAACCAGATATTAGTTTTTCATATCTAGCTTATAAAACTCTGAATATTATTAATCTCAAGCTGTTGCGTATGAACTCTTTAATGAACTTTTCTATTTCTGCTTGTTTGCTTTTACATGACACTTGTGCTGTTTTCTTTGAAACACAGTTAAAGGCTTTTTATTAAAAAAAAATTCAAATGAATATAGATGTTTTTAGTGGTGATGGTAGCACAATATATTGGTGTTACATTTTCACTGAATAGTATGAACGCAAATTTATGCAATCTTACTAAGTAAGAGTGCTTGTATGGACTACAAAGTGAAAGTATTTTTGACAGATCATTTAGGTGGCAAAATAAAGCTAAATATCAAAATAAGCAATTTAAGGGTATACTACAAGACAGTATTCCTATAAATAAAATAAACTGTTTTGATCAAACAATAAGGCTACAATACAATTTAATCAGTAGACTTGACATTGTGTTCCTTCCATTGGAGAAAAAAATGTCATTTCACTTATTTTTGCTAATTAAACATTTACCTCACAATTTCAAAAACTTTTGTCAGACAGTTTTTTTTCTTACTTTTTCAATTTACGTTGCCCAACGTAATCTTTTGAACTGGTCTTTCCTGATATCTATAACAAAAATCTCAGAACTTAAAATGGATCTCCAAAAACATGCCAGTTTTTCACAGAGGCCATCAGCACCTGGCTATAGTTAGAGCCTAAACAAGATCAATGCTGAGTGACTGTTTATTCTTTCAAGCAGGCCCCCTAAGGTACTTCATCAACTGCTGGACAGATGAGCAAACATTTTTTGTAACCATAAAATGAGCTCACCCTGGACTTACACTGACTTAGGAAAAAGTTATTAGGGTTGAAGGTCAGGAGCTCACAGCAGGTTTATGGCCTGAGGCCTTAAGTGAGTAAGGATGTGTATGTGTCCACATCCGAAGCACATCACAGGTACCCTTTAAAAAATCGAAGAAAGTTGTCTGATTAACTGATGTAGTTAACATCTGTGCCGCCAGTTGCTTGCAACGCAGCTCGGTAGCTTGTATCTCTGTTAGTCACGCATGCAGAGAAAAAAAAAAAATCCAAGCTCACCAGGCAGCAAATTTACAGCATGTCATTTAACTTTCAGCAAGCAGGATGTTTCATAGATTCAAACACTTCCTGTTGCTGTGTTTACTGAGGATGTCTCCTCATGCATTATGTGAGTGGATGCCATTTGAGATGAGTGCTCTGTTCTTCCCGGCACACTTACTTTTCCTTTTTGCCATCTCAGGAGATGTGAGGAGAAGCTGAAAACAAAAGAAGACTGCGTGGTCTTTCAGAAGCAGAGGACAGAGAACTGACGGGATGCTGTGCACTAGATAGCTCAATCTGTTTACATTATACTTTTAACTTTTAAACTTTAAACAGATTTTAAATCTTTCATTAGATCTGAAGCGAATCTGTACTTGTTTATGCTGAAGGTTTCTCAAATTGTATCAGCTGTGAGGAAGCACTTCTTCAGGTAGTAGCATGTCTGTTTTGTAAAAGACAATAATAGAAAAAATGTTTAAAACTATCTATTTCAAGACTGATCTTTTTCAGACAACTGCCTGCATTCTTGGGTAAATTATTGGTAGATTCTTTGGTGTTGTGTGTTCTATTTGCTCCTGCTCTATGGGTGTAGATGAGTGGTTCAGCACCACGGACAGAGGCTCTGACACTCTGGTATTGAATGTTCTGCTGCTGCAGCCCCTCCTTCCTTTTTTTTTTCTTTTTTTTCCGCTAACGTTCAAAAGAGTATTTACTGCACGTTAAATAAATCGGGTTTTGCTTCAACATACACAAGGGAGGATTTCTTGGTTTCAATTTAAAGCCTTGATCATTGCCCAGGTTTTGTAGATTTTCAAAACAGGAGACGTGTGACATTGAAGAGCCAAACAAAGCCTGATGTCTGTTTGATGTGCTCCAATGTACAAGACTAAATCAATTCACAAGATATATTTATGTTTATTGTATGTCTTAAACTCGTATTTAACACAAATAACTTTGTGCCTTCATACGACACTTTATTTCTCCCGGAGTTTTGTTTTTTTCTCCAAAGACTCTGTGGTCATAACAGAAGCATAATGGGACTAGATGATTTCTTGCGTAATGTCTTCCACTCACATGACAAATCACTGGATGAATCATGCTTTCTTGCTCTTCCTCGCTTGCACTAAGGTGGCACCCATTTCCCAGCTCTTAGGGAAGTAAAAACACTTTTACATGTCACTCAGTGGTTTCTCAATAGTTCCTGCAACTTTGCTGATTTCACAGTTTAAATGTGCATCTGCAGGAAACAGTGGGTATCTTTGGAAAAGAAACAGATCAGGCTTAATTTGCTTTCAGAAAAGTTGAATGAAGCTTATCGCTGTAGTTACTTGTCAACCATTTAATTATAATCTCAATCTTGTCTTGTTTATCATCCACTCCATAGAGATTGTTAGTCAATCAAAACTGAAATTTTCACTTAAATATTTCTGAAATATAAGCATAGTAATGCTGAGCGAACTAGAGTTAAAAATTGTATTTAATATTACTTAAATGAATCCATCTACATTAGTACACTCTGTTTTGAGGTGACAGTGTTTTGCTGATGTGCATGACTGGATCAAATCAGACTGCAAAGAACATTTACAATGCCAAGCAAAAGTGTTCACATGTCTTGAACTTTTCTCCAATTTGTCACATTACAACCAACTATTGTAGTGTATATTTTATTGAACAGACCAATAAAGATTTGGCATGGAAGAAAAAAAAGATGCATGGTTTTGAAATATTTAGCAAAAAAAAGGGTGATGCATATAAATGCCCATAAATAAAATCTAATCAGAGCAACTTCTTTGAGAAATTATCGAAATATTAATTAAGTTCAGCTGTCGAGCTGTTCTGTGAAGGCCTCAAACGTTTGTTAGAGAATATTAGAAAGTAAACAGCAAGAAGTTTAAACAGGTTTAAGTCATTCAATAGTATAATAGTCCTCAAACATCTCACAGAGCTTTGTTCAATCCATCATAAGAACATTAAAATTAGATGATAAAACTTCAAACTACCATCCCTTTAAATTCACAGGCGTTCAGAGAACACAATCAGTAACTTTGGATGAGCTGGAAGAATCAGTCAACTGGAAGAATATCACAGGTGCACTCCACAACTCTGACCATTATGTTAAGCATGTCAAGAAGAAATCCATTGTTGAAAAAAATAAACCAGAAGCTCAGTTTGCAGTTTACTACAAGGTGATCTGTCAGATGAGACCAAAACTGAACTCTCTGACCTGTATGCACAAAGCCATGTGGTGGGATAAGCTAACATTGTAGTCATGACCTGGTCCAGCTCAACGTCCAACAGACATCCAACAACCAGGCAAAGCATAGTTCTTCAGTGTGTTGACTCTTTATCACACAGCACTTTTCAGATTTGTTTTTCTTTTTTCTAATGGATGGATGATTTTACTTCTATTTCACACTAATGCTCTAGTACACTAATTTGTATTTGTCTATCATTATTTCTATCATTAGAATTTTGTGGCTGTGACAACAAAACCTGAATGTTTTAGCAAGTGTTAAACAGACATGAAGAAAAGTACAAAAAAGACAAATTCACGTTGCAACTTTGAATAATTTTGCCCTAATCTTTTTCTTATCAAAACTAGCTTATCTCATTAGTTCTGTTTTTCTTCTCAAGCAGTTGCACCAGGACTTGCAGCAAAAGATATATTGTTGCAGGGCTCCAATTACTGTAATGAATCACAGTTGATTCTGAACAATACTTTCTGCACCTGTGAACCAACCTGAGACTCCTTCGGACTGTCTCATCTCCTCCATCTCAGGTCTTTTCATTTTCTCCGTCCATCTCCATCTGTCTTCCTCCACAGTAGAGCCCACTGTTCATTGCCACGCTTTCTGTGCCAGCGAGCGCGGCTGCTCATTACATTTCCACATCTGTACTCAATAACAAGCCACGCTCTGCATGAATAACAGCAGTGTTGAAGACATGAGCAAAATGTCAGAGGAAGACTTTATTACTCATAGTCAGAGGGCTGTGTGTTTTTCTGTGTCTTCAGGTCTCCGCTGGTATAGTGCAAAGATTATGGGTGAGGTGGTGGGCCAGAGGGGTAAGGGAGGTGTCAGCCTGGCTTAACCTCTGACCCTACTTTTCCCCCAGTGTAACCCTGCCCCTTGCCCCCTCCTGAACCCCTTTTAGCCCCTCTGCCCCCTCGGTTTCTGGCAGAGATGGATGAGAGGGAGTCCGACGAGAGATCACACGCATTCTGCACCCCTCCTCAGGAAAAACAAAGCGTGTGGCATTTAAAGGAAGAGCAAGAGAGCGGACCTTTAATCTGACAGAATGACAGGCTGGGGCGCCCTCAGACAGACCTTGGGAACAGCTGAAGAACACACACAGAGGGGAAAGACGAAGGTGGGGGGTAAGCGACCCCTGATAGAGACGTTCCTCCGCATTCCTCCTGTTGTCCGAGCAAGCAGTAAATATTTGTCAACGGCCCACAACATGTCTTTACCTTTCCCTGCTGTTTCTTCAGAACGAGCCACATATCAGAGATGCCTGTCTGAGCAGCGGGACATGCAGTGTTTCAGACAGACACAAGGGTCCCCTCTTTATGTCAGTGTTTGGTTTCCCCAAAAGCACCTCGGTCGGCTTGTTTGCCCTTCAAGTAAAGAAGTAAAACATGGCCTTTCACTTTTACAACACAAAATTGTGGGAATAATGGAGCAAAGGCGGAGAAGGATGTGGAGTGGTGACCCGCCTGTCAGGACGTCTAAACAAAGAGGGAGTGGAGGGTCAATCAGGCAGACCTGATAAGCCCGGTCCAGGCCTCTGCTAGCCACTGTTTATTCTGTGGACATACCACTGATCCACAGTCACTTCCTTCCAAGTGGTTTGTGGGCACGGAAAGTGATGAATGAGGAAAATATGTGAAGATATGGTGATATGTCCAGGTTGCCTTGTTAAAATGTCTAAAGAATTAAATAAGGAAAGTATCCTGAAAACAAGGTAGGAAGGTAAAGAATAATCACTGTTGCGGATAAAGTCCAAAGTGCTGGAAAATTTTATTTTATTTTCAAGGAATATTGATTTTATAAAGTGGATTTTATTTTCTTTGAGTTGAGACATATTACTTTTGTTTTCATTAGAAAATACTATACCTATAAGTGGATTTTTAAGAGCTTTACAAAAACCTTTTTTGGGGGGTGGGGGTATTCTTATTGGATTTTATACATCAAACACATGGTTAAATGCTTCTTTTAGGTTAAAGAATGTTTTTCTTTTGCATGACATGGGATTCAGAAAATTAAAGAATAAAAAAACACATGAATTTGAAAAAAGAAAGTAGAATGAAATGCACAATTAATAATAGTAATTTTATGAGGTCATAGTCCTTAAGCAGCTCAATAATCTACCTTCAATGAGCTGCTTAAGTACTATGACCTCATAAGTTTCTGTAACTTTTAACAGTAAAGCATAATAAGACACGTTAATATGAATTTAAATATCTGAATACTTTTTATGCTTCAGGAAAGCATATTCCTGACATTTTAAATTTAAATGAAATTTTAAATGAACTTAAATTTAAGTTAATTAACTTAAATTTAAGTTAATTTTAAACTTAACTTAAATTTAAGTTAATTTTAAACTTAACTTAAAATTAAGCTAAATTTTAAGTTAAAATTATAAAAAAAATATTTTTAAAAATGTGAGGCGCTATTGGCCTTTACTAGAATATAGGAAAGATACAGAGACAGAGGTTATGGGTGTAACTCTGATCAAAAACCCTTTTCGTGTAGCATTCTTACAACGTGTTTCTCATGATTATTGGTGGGACGCTACCTCCTATGTCTATTTCCTGTGTAATTAACCACTGACTTCTGTGTAAATAACCACTAAATGTAAACAGGACACTTTAGCAGCTCATAAAATAACACTTGTAAAAAACTGCTATTATGCTTTTTGAGATTGAAGATGTTTTAAGACCATAGTAGTCTTATACTTCTATGCCAACACCAGTCTAAAGGAGGTCTTGGCCTCAGTTAAATTAGCTCTTAGATGGAGCTGGAGCATCTAATTTGTGTGTATGCCAATAAAGATGCCAAGATAGCTAGTAATAGAATATCTAACTTAACCTTTCAACTAATTATCACCCCAAAAATCCTGAAAAGTCCTGCTTTAGGCATCTCCCGATCTGTGGCTTTGTGAGTCTTAATTTCTGCTACTGAATGAAAGAAGGAGAGAGAATAAAAGCAGGGAAAAGGAATGCAACAGCTGAGCCTTGATTTCACAATTGGGACCTGGAAAAGTGATGTAATTCTGAGAGAATGGTTGCGGTTGCCTTTACTGTGAGAGGTTTACTGGCCCCAGGCTAGCTGTCTAGAGGGTCCACACATCTATTTGCAGAGAGCGGGAAACACAGTGCTGTAAAACCAAAAGAGCTTATGTTCAGAGCACCTCATAAATTAGAGCCTAATAGCAATGAAATAATGCCCCAAAACATCCATAATAAAGAAAGATGTGTAAACATTCTGCATGGCATTCTGTGTCAGAACCTGTCAGTCTCTGAAATCCTATCGTCTCTGTGGATAATTATTTTCAGTGGTGTCCTGAGGAGACTGCTTGGCTTTTCTTTTCATCTTACTCTCTCGTGCTTTAGATTTTGACCCCACCAATGGGGTCTCCCTGGTCTGTTTTAACACACGCTGCCTTGAAAATTAGCCAGCTGAGATTTATCACTGCATAAGACATCTCACTTTGAAGGTATTTCCTGATATACATTTTCCATTCTCATCGTAGGTGGTGGGGTTTGGGGTCGAGGCTCCTCTCATCCCTGATAACATATTATCTATTGGCTTAAGAAGCTGACAGGAAACAAATTCCTCGGAATGACAAAAGCCTGGAATGTGCTACAAGGAGGTTGTCTCCCACACTCCCTCTGCGAACCCACCCCTCCCCTCCTTTCTGGTCGCCCCTCATCCCCTTCCATCTGAAGGATGTTTTTGTTGGGTAACTGATGCAAAGGTGCCATTGATAGGAAAGAATGAAACATTAAAAAAATCCGACCTCACAGAGCGGCAGGCACGTTGGGAAGGGTGGTGGCGGTGGAGGGCAGGGGGAGTTTGAATCAATTGTCTTGAGAACACCTGAAAAGGGAGGATTAATCAGTCTTTCTTCTCCATTTCTGTTCTCACATTTTCTGTTTTTCTTCACTCTCACCCCTCCTCCAGCTCTGTTTTTCTTTATTCAACTTTACTTGTCTGAGTGAGTGCGTGTGTTTTCACCATTAGGAACTCATAAAATTTCGGGAAATGAGCACAAAGCCTGAAATGCAAGTGTTACAGACGGTCTGTTTCCCCAACCGCAAATTAGACTGTGTGACAGCGTAGCTCCGACATCTTTAATTCATCACATTAATCGCCCTCTAATGTTTGAGATTTGTGTGAGACTCGGACAGCCAAAGGTGTGGTGAAGGTTAAGAAAGTGAAAACAGTTTGGCAGACGGTTAAGGTTTACGGCTGTGGTTTGTTTTTTGAGTGCCCGCCGTCTTGATTGAATTAGAGAAAAAGTCACCACAACAGCATTTTGGTGTTTACCTTCTGTCTGTTTCAGTTCTACCAGGTCACATCAGGTTTTTCTGCGTTGCCTGTGTTTTTTGTGCAGTTTCTCAAAGTTTAAGATGATCTTCTATAAATTAAACATAAAACACACAAAACAGTGCTTCGCAAAATTCCCCAAGGCCTTTTCCAGCTTTTTATGTTGCAACTGCTAATTTATTATTTTATTTTCCAAAGAGTTTATGTGACAGACTAATGGAAAACAAACAACAATATATACATACAGTATATATAAAGAAATTTGAAATTTTTTCAGAATAAAGTTTTAAAACCGTGGTGTCTATTGGTATTTGGCTCCTCTTTGTTGTGGCATCTTCAGAAAAACAGAAACCAAATAAAACAACCTGAAGTTTGCTGTTGTAATATGACAAAATATGGGATGTGAATACCTTTGCAAGCCAGTACAAATTACAATTATAATCCACCTCATCTGTACCAGGCCTACGCTGGACAGACTTTGGCTTCTTTGGTGTAGACTGATGTCATGGGTCGAATTCCTGTCCAGAAGTAGGCCAGAGCCCTGTATGATAGCAGATTGCTGACTAATCATAGGGAACAAGCCAGGGAGGAGACAATGCGCAAGCTCAAAGGAGCTTTGTACTGACAGCAATTCTGTGAGTGAATCAAGGCTGCCAGGGGCCTCAGCTGCGCTGTTTCCAGTTCAGAAAGTTTGTCACTGCTTGACAGAACCTGTAAACGGTTTCATCAACATCTTTTCTTGTTTGGACAAAAGAATGTGATTGTGTGCGTTTCTGCTGCACCTGTCTTGTGTCTTTTAGCTAAAAATCTTTTACTGTGCAAAGAAGAAGCCCAGTGTAGCTGGACTGTGTTTATTGCTTCGCTGCTGAGCAGATCTCTCGCTGTGGCCTCTTGGAACGTGGAGATGCCTTTCCATTGTGAGAGGGGGTAGAGGAGAAAAAAAACAACAACAAAAGGAAGGGGGCAGGGGACTGTCTGCTTGTTGTGCTGGTCTGGTGTGCGGGTGCATAGGCGTGTGTGTGTGTGTGTGTTGGAAACGTGTTGTGTAAGGGTGAAGTTGCCCAGAGGGGGGTTTGGGCTCGCCTGCTCCTAGGGCTAGGCATGTTCCTCGAATGCCGACCCTGCATTCCACACCCGAGGTCAAGATTTGTATTTCCAATCCCTCTTTAAGCCTTTCCTCAAAACACACACGTTCTTAAGTCCCTGATATTCTGCTGACCAGGGCAGTGAAATAGACTTTGTAAGAGAAGTATCCACTCATATGCTAAGGTGGGTCAAAAGGAATTTGCTTCGGGCAACATATTTTCCACTAATCATATTCACCAAAACAGGACTATCAGATAAAGCAGTTACAAGTTCTGTCATGCAAAGTGTTGTTCCAAGGTTCATTTTGGGTAAAAAAAGATTAAAACAATTGATACTGTAATTCTTAAAACAAAATTAGAGATGAATTCTATTAAAACTGATATAATGTTTCATGATCATGACCTATTGTACTGGCCATGATCCCCACTCTGTCTTTATTTTTAAATGACTTAGCAAAACATTGTAAAATGATATGTCATTTTTTTTTTCTGTGAAACTAAAGTTACTTACATTGTTTATTGTGATAGAAAAAGTATACATTTTGGCCTTTGTCCTATCAGAGGTGAGCCTCAAATTCCAAATGCATTCATATTAAACAATGTGTTTTTTCCTTCTTGTTGTTGTTTATGTTTTTTTAGTACTATAAAAGCAGTTTTTTCTGCTGTTTTTCAGAAAAAAAGACTGTAATTTATTTCCAGCTTAATTTACCATGTAAGCCTAATTTACTTGGGATTAAGTATAGTTCCAGTAAATTAAAGGATTGTATTTTTATTTAAATTCCCAATCGTCTAATATATTTTAAAATAATTCAATTTATTAGTTATTTTTGTTTAAGTTGCATCACTGCAATACTTTTTTGGAATATTCCATTTTTTGTGGTGGTAAAAGTATATAAATGTTTCTTCTAGCAAACTGGAATTCTCTTTTCCAGTTTGCTAGCCGTGTCAATCTTTATGTTACATTCTTCCCTCGTGCTTCAGGCGGTTTCTGTATCCACCTGCTCAGAAACATGCAGTTCGCGAGCAATGTCTCCGAGTTTGACATTCACTCCCACAGTCAAGTCATGTCAATGCACATCTTCAGCACGTACCCTGTGAGTTTGCAGCACGATGAAAGGTTTATGTAAAAAGTCAACTAGGGAGCGATCAGCTGTTCCAGTATCTGTGTTCAGGAGCTTTTTGGGAACGGCAGTAGAAGTGAAACTCTCAGCAAAATGTGTTGGAGGTCGGCCCAGCTCTATGAGCTATGCTGGGAAATGAACAGCCTTGCATGGAAAATGACCTCAATAACTTTAATATAATGGCTTATAATAAAAAGGACCATACATTTTGATTGGATGTTGTAAAAAGTGTTTATTGTCTGTCTTGTCACACAGTATATTTGATTTTAGGTAATTTACAGTGAGCCTAAACATATTCTCTATAAATATTGGGTATGTACTGTGGATAACCAAGCTTGTAAGCTCTCTTAGTCATTGTACTTTTATACAGAGAGCTTTTGCTTTCGACAAGTACTGCTACTTTAGTAAAGATGCAACTCTAATAACACCCTAAGTAAAAATCAAAGTAATGAAAAAAAATGTGAAGTGACATTGCCGTTAGTCAAAAAGTTTGAATATTATTGAAAAGTTAATGTATTTCAGTAACTCAAGTAAATTATATGAATTACACACAGACTGATGTTTTAAATCTTTTCTGTTGATTTTTGTTAATGATGATGATTTTTTGCATACTACTAATGAAAACATGACATTTAAGATTAGAATATTACAATATTATATTATATAACATTAATAATATAATATAATGTGATATAATATAATATTAGAATATTACATCAGGCTAATTAAAAACATTCTTAATGCAGAAGTGTGGATCTAATGAAAAACATATATAATATCTCCCTAAAAGTTCCTATTTCAAAAGGTACTTTTAATATGAACCTCATCAGAATCCATAACCTAATTTATTGAATATGACTATATGCTTATGCAAAGACTGCCATGTTTGTTGAAGCTCCTATTAAGATGTGTAAACAATAGATAATCTTTTATTTATTTCGGTAGCATAGCCTCGTATTTTCTAACTTTATGAGGAAGGGGATCTTCACCCATGTAATTTTGCATAATTTCTCTCAGTCTTCTGAATTATTTATGTATTGGATGACCTCATTGACCACATGAGTCCATCTGGACCATGTTAGCTGTTTGTGCACTAGATCATCCAGAGCCCAGGGCCCTTATTCTCTCTTCTCTTCAGCTCCCCTCACAAAAGTTTTATAGGATTTGAGTCAGGAGATCAAGATTGCTTTTGAGTCTGACTAACTATTTCTGTGTTAATTTGGCCATGTGTTTTGGGTTAGTATCCTACTGAAAAACACAATTATGACAAATTTTCAGTTTTCTGACTGATGGAACAGTCAGTTGGAATATATATACACTGCTCAAAAAAATAAAGGGAACACTCAAATAACACATCCTAGATCTGAATGAAAGAAATATTCTCATTGAATACTTTGTTCTGTACAAAGTTGAATGTGCTGACAACAAAATCACACAAAAATCATCAATGGAAATCAAATTTATTAACCAATGGAGGCCTGGATTTGGAGCCACACACAAAATTAAAGTGAAATAACATTACACGCTGATCCAACTTTAATGTAATGTCCTTAAAACAAGTCAAAATGAGGCTCAGTATTGTGTGTGGCTTCCACGTGCCTATATGACCTCCCTACAACGCCTGGGCATGCTCCTGATGAGGTGGCGGATGGTCTCCTGAGGGATCTCCTCCCAGACCTGGACTAAAGCATCCGCCAACTCCTGGACAGTCTGTGGTGGAACGTGACGTTGGTGGATGGAGCGAGACATGATGTCCCAGATGTGCTCAATCGGATTCAGGTCTGGGGAACGGGCTGGCCAGTCCATAGCTTCAATGCCTTCATCTTGCAGGAACTGCTGACACACTCCAGCCACATGAGGTCTCTAGCATTGTCCTGCATTAGGAGGAACCCAGGGCCAACCGCACCAGCATATGGTCTCACAAGGGGTCTGAGGATCTCATCTCGGTACCTAATGGCAGTCAGGCTACCTCTGGTGAGCACATGGAGGGCTGTGCGGCCCTCCAAAGAAATGCCATCCCACACCATTACTGACCCACTGCCAAACCGGTCATGCTGAAGGATGTTGCAGGCAGCAGACCGCTCTCCACGGCGTCTCCAGACTCTGTCACGTCTGTCACATGTGCTCAGTGTGAACCTACTTTCATCTGTGAAGAGCACAAGGCGCCAGTGGTGAATTTGCCAATCCTGGTGTTCTCTGGCAAATGCCAAGCGTCCTGCACGGTGTTGGGCTGTGAGCACAACCCCCATCTGTGGACGTCGGGCCCTCATACCATCCTCATGGAGTCGGTTTCTAACCGTTTGTGCAGACACATGCACATTTGTGGCCTGCTGGAGGTCATTTTGCAGGGCTCTGGCAGTGCTCCTCCTGTTCCTTCTTGCACAAAGGCAGAGGTAGCGGTCCTGCTGCTGGGTTGTTGCCCTCCTACGGCCTCCTCCACGTCTCCTGGTGTACTGGCCTGTCTCCTGGTAGCGCCTCCAGCCTCTGGACACTACGCTGACAGACACAGCAAACCTTCTTGCCACAGCTCGCATTGATGTGCCATCCTGGATGAGCTGCACTACCTGAGCCACTTGTGTGGGTTGTGGAGTCCGTCTCATGCTACCACGAGTGTGAAAGCACCACCAACATTCAAAACTGACCAAAACATCAGCCAGACAGCATAGGTACTGAGAAGTGGTCTGTGGTCCCAACTGCAGAACCACTCCTTTATTGAGTGTGTCTTGCTAATTGCCAATAATTTCCACCTGTTGTCTATTCCATTTGCACAAGAGCAGGTGAAATTGATTGTCAATCAGTGTTGCTTCCTAAGTGGACAGTTTGATTTCACAGAAGTTTGATTTACTTGGAGTTATATTGTGTTGTTTAAGTGTTCCCTTTATTTTTTTGAGCAGTGTATATATATACAGTACAGACCAAAAGTTTGGACACACCTTCTATTTAAAATGGGTTTTCTTTATTTTCATGACTATTTATAAGGCAATAAATCCCACTTATTAACCTGACAGGGCACATCTATGAAGTGAAAACCATTTCAGGTGACTACCTCTTGAAGCTCATCAAGAAAATGCAGTGTGTGCAAAGCAGTAATCACAGCAAAAGGTTGCTACTTTGAAGAAACTAGAATATAAGGGATATTTTCAGTTGTTTTACAATTTTTTGTTTAGTGCATATTTCCACATGTGTTATTCATAGTTTGATGCCTTCAGTGTGAATCTACAATGTCAATAGTCATGAAAATAAAGGAAACTCATTGAATAAAAAGGTGTGTCCAAACGTTTGGTCTGTACTGTATATATATATATATATATATATATATATATATATATATATATATATATATATATATAATGTCCAGAATTCATGATGCTGTGAGCTCCAACAAGGTTTCAGGTTCACGGCTTCACAGATTGTTTTCCATACATCACAGTGAGCATGAGGCACTTTCAAAAATATTTAGATTTGTATGATTATTTTTGATATTTTTTTGCTTTAGCAAACTCCACACGTTTGCTCTAAGCTCCAAAACTGTCTGTCCAATTATGTTTGTCACATTAGTTGTTGCAAATCTTTTAACCGCTGATCTCACTGTAGATTTTGATTCTCAGTCCAAGTGCCGCACAATAGTTTCTTTTCTGTTCCACTGTCTTTCCCATTCTGAACAGCTGCTAAGAGAAATTGACTGTGAAATGTGTCCCAGCATATTTAGACCCCAAATCCACAGGAAGTCATGAATTACTAACAACCATGGAAACAATCAACCATGGAGAACGTTTCAAAGAAGCCAGGTACATGTATGTTTTCACACTGAGGGGGGAGGCCATTTAACCCAGAAAGTATCTATGCATGCATAAGAGCTCCATGCAGAACAGCGTTGATCAGGACTTTAACGCAGGACCTTCTTGCTGCAAGGCGATGGTTTTGACAACTACAAAACAGTGCAGTGCATAAAAAAATTATTTTATTTCCTTGTGCCATTTTTTCTTTAGTGAACAAATTAACTAAATAAAGTTTGGGTTTAAAAACCGTTTGTATGATTATGCTACTACAACTCATTTATGTTTTGCAAATCTTTACAATGGGCGACGACAACTGTGTGATCTTTTTGAAACTGAAATGAAACTGAATTAAAGGTGCTTTCTGGAATTACCCAACCTTGTTCAAAACAAAGTTGCATTGTACATATTTAATGGACATTCAGGAAAAAATGTCCCATGGACACATCTGTGATGTGCCAGCAGTAGCAAAGGCAAGGACGATTTCAAGGAACAGGCTGGCTCTCACTCCCACTCGTACCGGGATCGAACGCTCCTCTCAACCTGAAACAGTTGAGAAATTGGAAAAATGTCAGCTGTTTGACGATAACCATTGTTTGCTTAGTAATCTGCTACAGTGTCAGCATCTGTCTCATGTGTTGCTGTCAGTGATGTTACACACACACTTACGAGCAAACACCGCTCCGCGAACCTTTTCCATGTCTCCTACTGTTTCCCAGGAATTTGTGTTGAAGCGCTGCGAACACACTCTAGCAGACAGACACACATGCACGTTGCGCACACACACACACATGCCGTCTGACATGCGTTTGGGCCTAATGAACATAACAGAGCAGCAAGCCATTACACATACCCCATTCATTTCCCTCCACTGTTTTGCTTTGTTACACATACAGACAGCTGCAGATGCTGCGTGTACTATACACGCACATGTGCATCCTCTTAGGCACGCTTCTATCAAACAACACACAGTATTGCACACAGTCACCATACCAGCGTGCTCGAAATTACACGCTGTCCCATTTTTTTTTTTATGTTTGTTTCTGCACAAGCAGGAAGTTTGACTGAGATAACTCCCTGCCTTTATGTCATGTTATATTTGGCACCTGTTTGAATAACCATCCGTACACACACACCCCCACAGCCCGTGCACGCCTACACACACACACCCACACACCCCGCCTTGTGAATCAAAGATATTGAAACTCTTTTTGCTGTTCTTCCAAGATGTCTGAGGTTTTCAAAACATGTGGCTCTGTTCTGCAAGTTTGAATTTTTACTGTCTTAAGATGTCAAAAATTGTTTTTCTTTATGGGACCTGATGTTAAAATTTTAGTTGGTCAAAAAGACTTGAGTAAAAACCCTGAAGAAGAACAACAACAAAAACCTGTGATGTACAGTGTTTTTTGCTTCCTTTATATTCACATATTTTCAGATGTACACGATAACAAAAAAAGTCCTTTAATCTCCCTGTTTTTCTCTTTTTGTTCCCCTCCCCCGTCATCCGTTATACAAAAAAAAAAACAAAAAAGCCCAATATTGTTGACTCAGGGGAGCCAAGCTGAGCTGACAGACGCATCATCCCTTATTATCAGACTGCTGGGAAGCCTGGGACAGAGAAACCTGCTGGACAGTCTCTGTGGGGTTCACAGCTGAGCTGGTGATACTGCTGGAATGTGGACCAGGACAGGTGGAGAGGAACATTCAGGGGAAAAGGGAGGGGAAAGGCCCTGTGGCGTCATCGCTTATCCCCTGCATCGCACGCTTCCCCTCAACAACGTCTGCTGGCGAACGTCTGACAACAGTCCTGGATCCGGTGTCGTGTTTAGTTTGGCCGGTGTGTTTATTTTCATAGAAAGGACATCTTTATTGATAAAACTTTGTCTGTTGTCTGGGGATGTTTTGCTCCATGTTTTTGTTTGCTTTGCCAGTCTGTCGCAAGAACTCTGTCTCTCCTCTGACCTGCGGGAGATCCATAGTAAGAAGGCTTTTTTTTCTTCTTATTTTGAGGAAAATTATACTTGTCCCCAAAAAACCTTTAGTAGAACCTAAAAAAAGGAAAATAATAAACAGTGTTACGCAAGGATTCATATCCCTTGAACTTTTTCAGAAATGGGGATTTTTTTTTTTTGTTCAACCTTAATTAGAATGGCCGGAGAGCATCTGTGAGGAATAGTTTTCTAATCTTGCCACAGATTCTCAATTGTATCTAGGGAAGATCTTGGACTAGGCCATTCTAAGTCATTAGCATGCTTTAATTTTAAACAGTCCATTGAGTTGTTGAAGGTCAACTTCCACGTAGGTCTCAATATTTGTGTAGCCTCTGGTAGGTTTCTCCGGGACATTGCTATCTTTATCCATTTTCCAACCAATTTTGAGCAACTTCTATACCCATTCTTGATTATCCCCACAGTATTCTCCTTCCACCCCTATGTTTCACCATGGGATGGTGTTATATGGGCTGATGTATAGTGTTAGTATCCTACCACAAACAGCAATTTGCAAAAAGTTGCATTTATGTCTCATTTCACTGCAACACCTTCCTTTCACCTTTTTGCTTCGCTCCCTGTATGGCACATTGCAAACTTTAAATTAGCCTTCTCATGGTTTTAAATGCAAAGTGGACTCTCTTTTCAGATCTTCCATGAAAGCCAGAGTTATGGAGTTTATGACTAATAGTTGTTCGGCTGACCATTTAATAATTTTCAGGTTTAACATGACAAGATATTAAAAAGTTATGGGGGCATCAATGTTTATGGTCACCAATGTACATGATGTTTTTGGTATTAATGTTACTTCTCACTTTTACAAGTATTATTGTCTTATCTTTTCTTCTTATTTGCTGTGTCTGGCATTTTTGAACTTGCAACATTGAAAAAGGTTGAAACAAAACAAACTGGGGGAATTTCAGGAATCAGCTCACTTCTCCCCATCTGTATAACGTCAATCCTTGTCAATACTGTGGGAGTAAAGCTGAGCACCTGTCTGTGCGGTTTCACATGTTAAAAGAGCCCAGAGCAGAAGGACAGGTACAGTTTGTTAAAGAAACTCGCAGCTGGATGTCGGGAACAGGAGCTGAGGAGGCCTCATTGTTTACAAGAGCGATGACTCCAGGTGGCCAAACCTGTGGGGCCAATAAAGTACAATTTTTCAACACACTGCCTCACTGTCCTAGAGAAGGAAAACCAGTAGTACAACCTTTTATTTTCAAATGTTCAATAATTTGTTTCAGCAGGCGCAGCTTAAATAAAGACAGATTGTTATTTGCAGGGATGACCTGGCAGTAATTGCTACTAGTGGGCACCTGATTCACCGAGCGACAGTTTGTCTGTTTAACCTGGTCTCAGACAGCTGGCTAACTCTCGCTCTAATGATAATAATAAGGTTAACTTGGTGTAGCCTCGCTCCCCGTTGAGCCCACAATTACTGCCCATGGTACACTGTGTACGCACGGTCTGTCTGGGGAGCAAGCCACCGGATAATTCCTGGTTACCTGTCAAAGAAACTTCTAATAAACACATTTTACACACAAACATCTGAGAAAAAAAACATTAAAAATTATGTAAAAAAAAAAAAGGAAAAAAAAATGAAAACACATGGGCAGGCATGCGTTCAGGAACATGTACTTTTACAACGATACGAATTAGCCAACATGCAGAAGGGGACAAACCAGGATTTTGTTGGCCAAAAATGTTTGTTGAGGTTAAAGTCATTATGGTTACATCATCTCTAGGTCATTCAAAACCTCATGGCGTGCTAGAGCTGCAGCAACAAGAGGAAGTAACTCATGATGTTCTCTGTTAATGATGTTAAAAGAAACAAGGATTAGTAAGGTTTCATAGCTTTGTTTTTCATTCACAAAAAAATGAAAAACAAAGCTATGAAGGCAAGTAGTAAAACCCCAGGGAACTTTTCATTTTTAAAGATTTTTTTCAGCCTTTAGTAAACAATAATTTCACAGGAAAGAGGGTAGAGAGAGAAGGGGAAGTCATCAAATGGCCCGAGACCGGGAAACAAACCCACGACAACCGCATTGGGGGCCATAGCCTCTCCACATGCTGCAGCTGATTTACTAATTCAGCTACAAAGAACCACAGACCCCCAGAAACCTTCAAATCTAAGAACTTAACCTACTAATGAGTTGTCATAATTTATTATAAACAAAGGAATCCACTTGTGTTTACTACAACAAATGTGTCAGAAGAACGGGGGCTGAATACAAGTGCATGCACCACTTTTTTGAAAGTCATGTATTCTCCTTCCACCCTACTATGATTCACTCTTGGTCTATCATATAAAATCCTGAGAAAGTGTACTGAAATTTCCAGTAATTGGAACAACATCTAAAAATGTTCAGGGGGTCTGGATGATTTTCGTAAGGTGGAAAAATCCACCGTGTGGACTAGAAATATTTCTTTCGTCTGGACAGAGTACATAATTGGCATGTCAATTCAAAGTTAACCCACAACCGCGATTAGCATAAAGTGGCCTTAGCAAAACAAAACAGCCTGTGAACATTGGTCATTTTCTCCTTTCTAGGTCTGTTTTTTATTTTGTACCTCATAACAACAGAGAAGTCCAAAAAGGTTTCACAATCATGTCTAAAACTGAAAGTGACCCATCTAAAAAGTCATTTTACTTTTCCTTGTCATTATGATAATAATCTATCAGTCCATTCATCCATCATCTATACCCGTTTATCCTTAAAGGGTCGAGGGGGCCTGGGGCCTATCTAATTACAGTCTTTGTAAAACAGTGATGATAGTAGTGGTTGATTTAATTTGCATTGAACAAAATAAGGTTTCCTGACCACATGCTCTGGTACCAGCTCCACATATACTCCCCACCTAAATCACTCATCTGAAGTGTCGCTCTCAGTCTCAATCACAACAGCCTGTGTACTCATTACCCCTACCAGGTCTATAAATCCGCATTATCGCTCATTCTCCAACTTTTATGACTCAGCCACATCCTCCCATTTAACATTATGTGGCTGAACATTAATCAAGCCCATCCATGCTGCACACTTGCCCTATTTATCTCAGATTATCTCTTTTCCCATAATGAGCAGTGATTTTTGTACCAGTTGGATAGACTATGGACCCTGTGACCTGTGAGGTTGCTGGCAACGCGCTGATGCAACATGGGCATGAGGGCAAACTGTTTTTACAACCACAATCCATAGGACATGTTTAAAAGACTCTCCAGTCTCTTAGTACATAAGATATATAAAGCAGATTTCAATTTTTTGTTCCAATGTATCTAAATTTTCAGATTACAAGTACCTTTTTGAAATAACAACCTGTACGGAGTTAAGCATGTTTTTCATTAAGCTCTGATTAATGTTTAAAATGTGTTAGATAGATAGGTTGATAGGCAGTTTGAAATTGAAGTAGTTTTGTCAGTTAAAGTAATAAATTTCATTTAACAACTGCAGAGGTTAACAAGTAGTTTCCATCCTTCTCTTCATATCTGCTTATCAACTTTGTTTAAGTGGTGCAATATAACAGCTGATAAAAGCTATTTAACAGGAGTTGTTTATGTTTGATTGCTGTTGTTTTACCACCTCGTGGCCATGAATAGCATGAGCTCTTTTCATCTGCTAGTACTACCTTCATGAACGCACCCTATCACCCAGCAGCAATTCTCCAACATCAAACCGATTGTTGATGGGACCAGCATTTTGAGGCAAATTGTCACTTCTGGCATCCTTTGTGAAAAGCAGTTGCCTCCCAGTCCTGTTTCATTTATTTATTTATTTTTTAAATCAATTTGAATGTCATAACACTGACCAGAATGGTCTGAACTTTTCTTCATATGTTAAAATGCCACCAGCCAGGATAAAAATCTGTTCCTCCAACATGTCTTCCATTGTTCTGCATACGTTCTCCGCAGTGGCATGGTTTTGCTGGTCTTGTAAGGCAAACCCTTAATTGCTTGGCGCCTCTCAAGAAAAAGAAAAGGAAAAAAATAAACAAACAAACAAAGAAACAGTTTTGTTAATAGCTTGCTGCTGTTGGCTGCTGATTTGGCCCAAGTAGTAATGCCAATTCTTTTGGAACACACACAAACATCAAACTGCCACACATCATTAGCGGGGCTCCATGAACACAAATAAGTGTGTTTCTGTGTGTATGAAGCGGCACTGACATGTTCATACTTGTCTGTTTTTAAACTGATCAACATAGTTGATCAGTTTAAAAACAGACAAGTATGTCTGTATGTCAGAAGTAGTTAGCAAAAACTGTTGCTTCTTGACTCCGCCCCCAGATTTACATCTTTCTGCCCTCTTTACTAAAGAATGAGATTAAATTGACAATCTCGGGCAGAAAGGTGGCACAGCAAAGATAGACAAGTGCAGCTTTAATGACAGGTCTCAAAGGAGTAATAGCTTGGTGCATCCAAATGACATAACTGTGATGTCCTCTTGGAGCAATTTCCCAACAAATATCTGCATCCTTTTGTCAGTGTTGCTTAGAATGAACATGCGACAGTTAATGCAAATATTTTTATGCCATTCTTCTTGTCATAATTGTCCCAAGGTGAAACTGTGTTGTTGTTGTATATTTGTGTTTTACCCCGTTTTATCTGAATGGTTTTGATTTGAAATGTAAGCCTTTCCCTTTTTACTTCACCCTGCTGATTTTCCACAAATATTGATCACCTGGTGACTTGAGTAATTAATAGGGAGTCAGCAGTCTGGCAAAAAACAATATGAAGTGGCAAGGAAGGGCAATTAAGAGGGAAAATGAGAAGCAAAAATGGGAAGACCTCTCCATCCTGGGGTAAATGGGTCAGAAGATCAACAGCAGCAGCAGCAGCAGCATGAACAACAATGGTACAGGGAAACAGAAGTCTAGCACTTTGCCCCTGAAAGTACCCAGAGTAATCCCCATCCTCCCATGCAAAAGATTTCTGCAGATTAATAATCGAAAGTTGGTGGCAATGTTGTTATGGACGATTTTTTTGTGCATCAAGACAGTTTCAGCAGAAGTCCTTGCAACACATAAAAACAGAAGTTACACAAAAAAGTAAAAGGTCAAAGAGAGGAAGAGAAAGACACAGAAGGAATGAACTTTATAACCCCTGAGAGCTGGTAAGGGTCAGTATAGAACTTCTTTCTCTTGGTTTGGGAAGATAACTGCAACATTCATCGGACTAGAGAGAGACAAACATCCATATTGTGCCTACAGTGTTAGCTGGAGGGTATAGAAGCCTGTTTGTGTGTCTGAAGGAATGACAGCTGGAAACACATGCTGGAACTCATTCAAGTAGTTGCACAAACATCCAACTAAACACTTGTCAATTGAAAGAACGTCCTGAGGGAACTGTTTGTGATTTTTTAATGTTAGGGGGAAAACAACTAAATACACTGCTGGCATAATTGGTTGATTTTAAAAAAAAAGTTTCACATATTTCCAAACCTGACCCCTGTTTGAAAATGTAAATATCTTCTTTTATGAGAAATCATATTTTAATCAATAAACATTTTTTTCTTTAAGATCTGAGTTCAGTTCATTAGTAAAAGCCAAACCCTTTTTGGTTTTTACCAAAAAGGGTTTTAAGTGATTTTCAAGAAAGCACTTTAAAAGAAAACATAAAGTAGCAGAAAAGATCACAAAAAGTAACATACCATACCCAGATCTACAGATTTTCAAGTCAAATGAAATCTTAGTAATAGTAGTTGAAGTCTTTACAGGGTCACAAAGCAATTTTTAAAGCTTTAAGACTGCAGCCTGTTCAAGAGTGGATAGACCATCAAAATTACTTAGAGAGCACATTGACAAATCATTCAGGTGGTAACAAAAGAATACAGAAAAATATTTAACTGTCCCATCGTCTTATTGCGACACTCAGAGGGAGTGCAGCAAATGTCACGGTTGGACAGCAGTGAAACCGGTGGATCGGCAGTTCCTGAAACCACACACACACAAAAAAACCTCATAAGAGCGCATGCAGGGTCAGTGTGACCCTGCCAGACTGCATACAGTGTAGGGTCTAATAGACCCATCTCTTAAGACTGAGGGAGGGTTAAAGATGTCACCGTTCATGATTTAGAAAAAATAAATAAATTGGGAGTTCAAAGATAAATAGAAATTCTTGCAGGCCAAAGAGAAATCAAAGGTTTTCCTTACATTGCTATTGCTATTCAACATCTGTATGCTCCCTCTAGCTCAGGTTATAACATAAACAAGATTACCTATGACACCTACGCTGATGATACACACCTCTACATTACAGGAACAATCTAGCGTCAACACACAACTTCAGCTATTACTACTAGAAACTAACAATCAGGCCCAAAACTGGAGTGTAAGTGATGGATTCAGACCTGAATCTTCAGAGCCACATAAAGACAGTCGTAAAGTCAGCCTTCTAGCAAACAAAGAACATTTCCAGGATTAAAATACTAATATCCCATGCAAGAGAAACTCACGTGTTTATCTGTAGTTGCAAATTAAATAATATGAAACATTTAAGCACAACAGAAGAAATATGCAAAGGGACACATTTACTTTACAGCACTGTAGATTTTAGTTTAACAGAAAATTTTAGGAACCAAAATTATTTATTTTATTATTTGGTGATTTGTGTGTTATTACACATGGCATTGTTGCCACCCTCTGAGCTCTTCACATCTACCTGAACAGAAACATTATTGCCAGCTAACCCAACTCACTCACTCAGCACAGGGTTTTGAAGTGAGGGAGAGGTATGGATCATAGTCTGCCTTGTAATTAACAGAGATTGCTATTTTCCCCTCAGAATGGGCTCTCCTGTCCTGATCTGTAATTATATGTTGTTCAAACATTGAGGGGAGTGTCCCTGGTGATTGTGAAGTCTGCTTTATTGTGTCTCCACTGGCACGACAAGTGCCAGCATCACTTATTGTCTGTCTTTGCTTTTAAAGATTAAATTCTTCACGCTTCATCGTTATTGTTATATCGAGTGAATTCGTTTTTCTGCTTCAGTTTTACTGTGGTTATGAGGATAATGGATCACTGCTCAGCATGTCTGTTCGGGCTTCAGGTAGTGCCTCAGTGACCTCTGCACGGCGACACTGGCATGAAGCAATGATAAATTCCCCGAAAGAGTGAAGTAAGGCCTCATCTAGGTAATGTTAATGTAAAGAACACTTAGATGTTACAAGACGCTGACCTTTAACTATGTTTAATTAAGAGCAATATTTAGCTTTTAATGAAATACAAACAGGTGGATTGACGTCAATCTGTGTGTAATGTAATCTTTCTATAAATGCAACTGTTCTGTGAAGGTTACACAAGTTTGTCAAAGAGCTATAGAGAACAAAAAGCATTGGTAAGGCCAGTAAAGCCACTGGACAGATCAGAATTGACATTGTGGAGATGTCCTAAAGAGGATTTGGCTACCAAAGCCACCATTCAATCCATAATCATAAAAGAAAAACATTATGGCATTAATGGCTGTTCAAACAAGCAGCCAGGATGCAATTTGTAGATCTAGAGGACCTACAGATATCCACAAATTTCAGTAATCAGACTTTATGGAAGTATGATTAAAAGTCAGCCATTTGCAAATGGAAACCACAATAATTTACATTCACAGTTTACCACAAGTTAAGTAGGGAATAAATCAAACAGCAGGTGCTCTAATCAGGTTGGTAAAAAGAAAATCCCTTTTTGATTTATGTTAAAACACCATGTGGGAGGAAAAACACTAACACAGCACATCTGACTGAAAACGATGTCTCCACTGGGAAACACAATGGTGGAAGTATTATGCTGTGGTAAAGCTCATCAGCAAGAGACATGAAATCTGGTCAAATTTGAGAGGAAATGGGGTGGGACTTAAGTCTTCAGAGAAAACGTGTTTGCAGCTGGAACAGGCTTGTGACTGAGTTGGAGGATCAACTTGCAGGATTTTGTGCCTAAACCTAAAGTCAGTCTGCTATAAGAGATTGATTTATGTCAGTCTAAAATCAGTCCTTAAGGGTTGGTGTCCTGCATGTTTTATGTGATATAGTCACTTGACACATTAGAACCAAATTTCTTGCTATCAGGCCTCTATAGAGAATGGCAATGTGGTAAAAAAAGTCAATTAGCAATTTGAATAAGCTGTGTTGAAGAAAAGGGACATCTAAAACCTATAGAGTTCTTGAGTTATAGAGCCTGACATGCCTGGTTTAGATTGATAAATTTCCCTTTGTTGAAATGGACAAGTCAATGTCCAGACCTAAATCCACCTGAGAATCTATGAAAAGATTTGAAAACTTTAGTTCTTAATCAGATTTTTTTTACAAGCTGACTGAACTTGAGAGGAAGAGACAAACATTTCAGCCTCTAGATATGCAAAGCTGGTCCATACTCCTAAAGGGTTGCAGCTGAAATTGCAGTGAAAAATACATTCAGGGAGTCAGAATGACAGTTTTTTTTTTTGTTATTGTCGTTGAAAACATTGAAACCCATGTAGGATTTCCCCTCCACTTAACATTTAAACGCTACTTTGTGTTTTCCTGAAACATGGATACATTGATGTTTGTGGTTATAATGTGACAAAAATGCTGAGTTCAAAAACTTTTATGTTTATACTGACATTTTGGACTTGTTAAATCACCAAATTGAGGTCACAGAAGGTAACTTTTGGATATTGAAAGTAATGTAAGTATCAACCAAACATAGATTGTACCATACAGAAATCACTTGAGCATGAAGTTAACCCCTAGTTTTTTAGCTGGAGGAAATTGTCCTGCAGTGACACAGTCACCACACCACTAGAAACCACTTCCCCGATTGTTATGATTTTGTTGTTGTTGCTGTTGTTTTACGGCAAAACCAGCCCATGTTCCATGTTTTGACCCTGCAGAACCACACGTTTTAGTCACATCCACATTGCTCTGCCATGTCTCTGACCTTTCAGTGTTTGTTGAAAAAAAAACACAGAAAGCCTCAGAATTGCAGAACTTTACAAATGCAGCATCTGAGGCTTTCTATGTTTAGTGCGTGAGTGGGATGTATGAATTCTTCTTATGCTTTTTTTGGAACTAAAAAATAAAACAAACACGGGCATTGTGCAGTTGTTTGGTTTCCCCAGGAATGTTTTTTTTCTTTTTGTTTCACCCATGAAACAATCACATCTGAACCCATGCAAACATAACATTTTTAATGTCAAGGTTTTTTGGGGTTTTTTTTACTTCAGAATTATCTTTGTAGCTGGATTACAGTATTAGAACCTTAATGAACAGGACAACAAGAATACTGAAAATCTCAAAGAGACCCCAAAGCCTCTTTCCATACCTTTTGGCATTTTTTCTCTTCTTTCCTTGCTGTTTCAATTTGCTTAAAATCCACTAAAAAATTTTTTAGTTATAAAAAACCCTGTTAATATGTCAGAACCTGAGGTTATGTAATTACAAAAGCCTTGTTGCAAATCCTGGCTGATTAGAAATTGACAATTAGATAGTTTTGTGGGGCACTGAAGAAACACAATTCGCTCTTTATGCTAAGTCTCTGCAGCAATCACCTCGGAGCCCATGCAAAGATGTCGACAGATTTATGTTTCACATTATAAACTCTTGGAGTTGAAAGCATCCATATGGTTGTGTTTCTGATTAATTACCTAAAACAGGGAACACTGAATGCTTACGCTTTTACACACCGTGAATGCACTTGACTATCACAGGGAGCCAGTACAGTTTGTTCTGGCAATTGAGGTGCTGTGGTATGACCCCTTTTTCTCCTAATTCTCTCTCTCACTGTCTCATTCTCTCAATCTCATTGCCTTCCCTCCATCCTCTTTTCAGTCCACAGCAATTAGAGAGGAAAAGTGGGCAAAGGAGGAATGTGCAACCATGCTTTGTGAGGACTGAGAGATTGAGAGAGGGAGCGCACAAGAGACAAAGTATTAGATAAAGAGAGGGAAGTGAGAGATAGAGAGACAGAGGGGGAGAGGAGAAGAAAGGAGCAGAGGAGGGCTATCTTAATTGGCCTGTGTAGCCACGCTGGGCTGCGATGGTCCGGACCTGCCAAACCCTGTGCCTCAATTGTTGGCCAGGCCTAACATGCATCCCGTGCATCCGGCCAACCACAACTAACTCCAGTGTGCTCTTTGGCAGTCTCCAATGTCAAGCCTGGAGGAGCAGTGCCACCCACATCTACACTCTGCTCTGAAGTTCTCAAAGCCTCTATGATAGGGATGGATGTAAAAGATCATGTTGTTTGACTCATTTAGCTCCAGCAGTTAAATTAAAGGTGGGGCATCATTGGTCAGGCAGTCCTAGATGCACAATATTTCTATGCATGAAATTTAGAGAGTAAAGGACAAGTTTTGATCATTTACTCATTTCTTTATTCTTTTTTTTCTTATTTATTCCTGTTTTCTTGTTTATCCTTCATAGCATCCCTGTTTTTGTCTTTCACTCTAGTCCTGGCCCACTTCTTAAATAATACCAGGATCACATCTCTAGGTAAAGGAAAATAAAAAATAGAAGGGCTATAAGGTTTTTAATTTCATGGGCATACAATTTTTCAGGTGTAACAAAGTAAATGTTTAGCACATTTTTATAAATTTGAATCTAACTCAAAGTCTTTTACATGAACACCACAAAGCTTGTTCAAATATAAAGTATAAAAATCCATTCAAAGTACAATGAACATTGCAAAATCCCAAAAAAACATTTGGTTGAATTTTATGATTGAATTAGAACACATAAAAACAACAATAATGCAACTAATAATGATCCCTAAAAGCTAAGGTAAAATGATCCTCTTGAGCCATAATTTTGTTTAATGAATTAGCTTCCAAAGCATAAATTATTTTACACCCATTTTTACATAGTGTATAGCTACTGTAGTGGGTATTTTGTAAATTGTACAAAATCACTATTATGTTCTGAAGTGTATGAACTATAATTACAATGAAAGTTCATAATGTAAATTGGCCCAAGTCCATAAAGAGCTTTCAATGTCATACTAAGGACCTTAAAATCAATTCTACAAGCAACAAGAAGCCTGTGTAAGGCAGCTTAGTTGTAACATGTCAAATCTAATTTGATAGTATATTTGTACTTCAAAACAGAATGTTAGGTTGTTTCAGAATTATGATGCAAGCTTTATTTATTTAGCTAAATTTGAACATCTGCCAATTAAAATTATATATCACTGTGGCTTTTCCCAGCCTTTTTAATGCCCCACGCCCCATCTAGCCACCTCACATAGAACGTTCTGGAGATGCCCCTTGGCATCTTCCTAATGTTTGCTCATTTCTGGTGACTTCACAATCCTGGCCTCAGATGTATCTTGACTTTGTCAAAAATGCACTTCTTTTATTTGCATGCATACCACACACCCAGTTCCTTTGGGATGTTTGCACATCTGCTAGATTCATAACTCCTCTATATTTTAATCACCTCTTTGAAGCTATGCCACCAAAACACGTCACCAGCTTCACCGGCGCTGACAGCTTGGCTTGTTTCAGGTTGATTTATGTCATGCCATTCCTGTCATGAAAGGAAATTGATCGTATCTTTACAATTTAGAGTCACTCTAGGCATCTGCAGGGAGCAGGTTTTCCAGAATACACACACAAGTGTTATATCTTTCTATCTTCACAAGGGCTCTATTGACTTCCATTCATTTTTCATTATTCTAGAGGATAAGACTGACCCTAACCCAAACCTAACCATTCCCAGTATATGCTTAATTCTAAAATAAAATCAGTTAAAATATTAGTCCTAACCTCCAACCCAAAAACAGCACTTCTTGATATGAGGCCCCATACGGAGTATTGGGTTCTCACTAGGTAGCATTTGTGGGGCAAAAGGGCCTTACAAAATGAGAGTGCTATAAGAGGCACACACACATTCACCTGAAAGAAAAAAACACCTATTGGTTTTACTTTTAAAGAATTATGTTTTCTCTGCATAGATAAATAAAATCAATACTTCCAGAACTCAATATATTTCAGCTGAGCAAACATATTTCTGTTTCTTGTTGATTCAACGTGTGCCTTTTTATTTTCCTCTAAAGCACACAGTCAATAAAATTTACTTATTAAACAGTCAGCGCCAATACTTCATTCATCAATCAAACCACATGAATGAAAAAAAAAAAACTGCATTCATTTGCTTAGAGAGTAAACTCATGGAAATTTTTATATGATCACATACAAATGCTTGGTATGTACCTGATGTGTGCGAACGTGCACCATCTGTCCTGTCTCAAAGGTGATTTAATAGAGCAATTTATGACCATAAAACACAGAACATGAGCTCCTGCAACGATAGCCAAACATGCCTCTCCACTTTGCCAGCGAGAACACGTGCATCTCATCACTACAAGACAAAAACCTTACTTTATGGCTAGAGGAAAGATAGATTCTTGCATTTCTGGGTGCTAAGTCCAAACTTTTTGAGCCAAGCTAAAACTTAGAATGAAAATCTCCCATGAACTGTGGCAAACTTCAGATTACCTCAGTCCCTCGAATGCGAAAGTCTGAAAATCTGCCTAGTAACAGATATCCCACGAGAGGGTGTGTGGCTCCATATTCACTAATGAAAAGATGTGCTGTTTTCAGAATGCATGTGATAATTTCAGAACTACTAGTTGCTAAACTAAGCTGCCTGGCACTGAAAGACACACAATAGAGGATGGACGGGCGTGTCAGACACTCCAAAAAACAATGGGTTCGATTTAGGGGATGCATGCAGAGAAGGAATAACAGAGGAGTTGTGGGCAATCCTACTTGAAATTTTGTGGGTGCTGATTTAAGGAATAAGTGACAGACAGACAGGAACAGACAAGCAGCTGCGCAGGCAGGCAGATGACTAAACGAAAACAGGGAGAGGAGGGAAAAAAGATGAGCTTAAAACAGCCGGAGATTCTTTGCGACATCTCAAAATGTAACAAATCATTTAAACGGTGCTCAAAGTCTTAAGTGATATAAAAATATCTCAGAAGTTTCCCTGAGGCTCACCACAAACTTAAAGCTGAAAACACACATCAAACATGAAAAAAAAAAACACAGAGTAAATTCTTTAGCCACAAGTATGTTTGATAAAATGTTTTTTTTATTGATATTAAAAATGAAAGTACATGAATTGTGCATTTCGGACGATCTAGCGTGCAGAGATTAAATCAATAAAATACACAGGCTTGAATGAGCTACTGACAGACAAATGTTGCCTTCGCTCTGTGAGTCATCTCTTCATATTCAGCGAAAAGAAGAAGTGGTTGTCTTTCACGCCATTCATAACAACACTAGAGTAGCCTGTTTGAACATTACAATAGTGAATGAATGCAGTCCTAGCAGGAAAAATATAAAATATAATAATAATATAACATTTATTATAATTGCACTGCCTGCTTTTGTTGCACAACTGAAGTAAAATATAATCAGACACTCAGATCTCTCAAACAGAAATAAGACGTAAAGTGTTCTCTCCACTCTACGCCACAGTACTTTATGGCGAGCATCCATTTAGTCTCAATTCCAAGGCGGGCCGTTTGACCCAGACGAGGAGAGGAGGTGAAAACTATCGTGGCACAAATATATGTTCGTTTACTTATTTTTGTTACTAACGTGGCCCCTGTCAGTGGTTTGTCAACAGAGGAAAACGGCATCATGACCAGATAAGGGTAGCAACAAGAAGGAGATTATTACTTTAACTCAGCAGCAACTCAACATCTTAGCCTGAATGCATCAGGAATGCTTCAGAGTGATAGCCCTTCATCGAATGCATAATGGATGCATTAGTGGGATTATGAGGAGTGAATGTAACCCAACACGTTCCAACGCCATGGAGAAAATGACATAGACAGACAGACAGACAGAGAATTTCTATTTGACAGACAGTGTCCTCTAGTTCACACTCGTTTGTTGCTTTCATTACCGTGACATCATCAGGGCATCAATACAATGACTTGTCTGAGTCACATGTAAGTTAAACCAAAAAGACGGTCCTCACAAGATCATTGGATGTCTTTCCCATTTAATTACATCTGGTCATCAATACTAAAGTGGCTTCAAAAACATAGTGGGTTTGATTTACAATCAACATTAACCAATAATCGGGGGGAAAAAGGAAGAAGTTCCCACACTGACGCTTCTGGAAATCCATGCCGACCGTCCTATTTAAGAGTATATGTGCCTATTTCTGTGAAACGTTACGCCTAAATCAATCCACGCTATATGCTGCTGTTAAAAAAAAAAAAATTAATTTATGGTAACTACTTCAAAATGAGGAAAAAAAAAAAAGAAAATGACATTATTTTTGGTACAAAGCATCTACAAAAAAGCCTTACAACTCCAATTGGAAAAACAGAGATCATACAAAATAAATCTGTCAGTTGAGCATCAGTGCTACGTATATTATTTGGACCAATTTTCTTCAAATATATTTTATAACAAAATAAATAATGCCTTTATACAGTGCCCTTATTTGTATTTCAACAAACAAAAAAAAGAAACACAAAAGCTTGGCGGCTCATTATGCAAGATACAGCTCAGACTAAAAGGAAAATAACATCCCTGGAAACTAATTATATTTCTATTTATATATCTATATATATCCTTATATGCATTTATACATACATAGATATATATACTGTATTTTCAAGTATTTGTTTTCAGGCAAAAGCAGGTGAATACTACTGATATAAAATAAAAATGTTAGTTGACAATATTGCTGTTTTTTTCCCTTTGAATTAACATTTTGTGCCTTTCTTTTAAACTGTAAAATGATATAATAACAATAACCATGAAAACAAACCAAAAAAATTTAAAATGCCTAACTTGGAAAAACAGGAATGTCACGGTACCAGAAACTGAACAGGGTTTTCCTTTTTTTTTTTCAATGAGACATTGATATGAAAAAAGACAAAATAAAATATAACCATTATTATTATCATCCCACTTTGTTCTTTGTCCATGCCGTGTCAGTTCCTGTGGAAGCAGTCTGCAAAAGCATGGCAAACAGGAAGTACTGTCTCACAGCTATAGTCCAGAGGGTCCAAGGTGTCCCACGTGTGTCCAAGGTTGTGCTCCATGTTGTCCAGCAGCGTCAGAGGGACAGGAGAACCAAGAACCGAGTCTGGGGCCACCTCTCCATGCTGCTAATGCTGGCGAACTAATAATGAGCAGCCACTAGAACTCGCCATGAGCCGAGATGCCAACACAGCCCGTTTTTTTTCCTCAGTGACTCTTCCCCCCTTTTTGACAGCGCCACTGCCAGGAGCTCCCCCATATCCTTTATTTTCCTTTCTTTATTTTAAAGTCACACTTTCCTTAAAACGGAAAGTTTAATATTCATTCAAAAAAAGGAAAACAAAAACATGCTTTCAACCTCTTCTTTGAGTCCATTCCCAAAGCTAGCACCATGACATTTATTTTTTAAGCTACACGTTCATTGTTCATAAAAAAATAGTGCCTTTTTTTTCTTTACTTTGACGTAATCCGTGGCAATGTGCAATTCTGCAGACACTTTTCTGCTTTTTGTTTGTGATCAAAAAAGGTGCTGGAACAGGAATCTAATTTTGCAAAATAATTCCTTACAGTGTGGAAGTCCCTTTATAGGTAGAGGTGCAAACTAATAGAGAAAAAAAGAACTAAGAGAGGTTTTCTTTTGCCTCAGGAAAAATAAAAAAATGATGTGGAATGGATTCTTTCATGCAAGTCGTTCTTCACTTTCAGTTGTCTTCCACCGGGATAAGAAAAGGAAAAAAACCCATTATGATAGGTGTCCTCTTGACACTTGCAAACAGAGATCTCTTTCATCTTCCTTCTCCCTCCCCTTGCTTTTTACTTCTCTTTTTGCTCGGGGATCCACCTGAATTGCATTCAGCTGAATTGTTAGAGTTCTGTTCAACTCTTGTGTTTGTTCCTTTTGTATCGGTGACTGAAAGAGGAGGGGAGCGAAGAGGGGGCAGGAAGATTGTGAAGGCATGTTCGTATGCCAGAGGAGGGTGGCTGAGGTTTAGGTGGAAGGGTGTTCGGGGGCATTAGGAAAGGGCCAGGGGTTCAAGACGTACTGGACAAGAGCAGTGGGGAGGGACTGGTGGGCCCGGACAGGGCAGGGGAGGTCAAAGAGGGACTGCCACAGAAATGACGTCAGAGACAAAGCTATAATCCCCTAGTCTTTTTTTGTCACCCTCATACTCTTGTCTGTGCAAAAGGGCTGGCAGCGGGCTCACTTGTGGTTGACAAAGTTGTCCGTGGTGTGCAACACCGGGGGCAGTTTGCTGGGAAGGCTGATCAAGGACCGGTGGAAGATGGCCTGCTCCTTGGCTTTAATCTTTTCTGCCTGCCTCCGAAACTTTTTGGCCCTCAGGATGGCAGGGACACCCCTCCGGAGTCGCCGGGCCGCGTTCTTATCCCACAACTCATAGTCCAGACTTGGGATACTTCATGCTCACATGCGGCTTCCTTGCAGCTTCCTATTGTGGCGTGCAGGAGGAAAAAGGGAGAGGAGGAAGTCAGTTCATTAGTGGAGATAAGATGACTGTTCAAGTGCTTGTTACAATGGAGGAAAGCCTTGTTTATTACCCGAAAACATTCGGTCATTGTTTGGACCGCTAAAATGGAAATCAAATGTCATTCTTATGGAGCTGAACGTCAAAACAACCTCTGCCTCGCCTCCAGCCTGCCCTTGTTTTGGCTTCCTCAAGTGAGAGAAACTGTCAATAAGTGCTTGGGCTTTTTAGCATATGGTAACAAAGGAAAGGCGGTCACTCTCCGTCATATACAGTACAGACCAAAAGTTTGGACACACCTTCTCATTGAATTCAATGAGAAAGTGTGTCCAAACTTTTGGCCTGTATTGAGTACAGACCAAAAGTTTGTACACACAGTTGTATCCAAACCTTTGGTCTGTACTGTACATGTGAGCTGCATGCTATCATTCAAACAAAGGAAGCTCATTTTAGAACATCTATGCAAATGCTGAGAAACAGTTGTAGGTGTTGTTGTGAGCACCAGAGATTGAGACAAGTGGGAGCCCTGGCAGCTGAGCTAGCTGGGATTTATGCGTGAGTAGCCAGCGCTCCATGTGAATAGCTTGTTTTGGTCCTGCCACTTGAAGAGTGTTTACCGCCCCTCCCCATTCACTACAGAGCTGCTCAATAGCCCCAAGAACAGCTGGCCCTCGGAGCAGGCTGTACCCATCAACTCTCCCCACTGAGACAAACTGGAGACATGTCCAAACTAATTCCCCAGCAGCCTGTTTTTGGTTCCCGTCAAAGAGAGAATTCGCATCTTAAAGCTGCATAATTTATGCTTTTTCTTCGCATATCTTAAGTACTAAGCATTTTAAGATAGCCTTGAAGATGCCTTCAGGAGTTGAGTCTTTAAGCTATTCCACATTTTAAGTATATTCCAATAAAGCTCTTTGAGCTGTAATAGGTGTTTTTGGATTGGAATATTTTTAGACAGCTTGCTGTTCTTTGAAAATCATAACACGCTGTTTTTGTTCCAGATCAGCACTCAGGCACTTAACCATGAGATTATTGACAATGTGATCTCTAGAATAAAATGTACTGTGACTGTGCTAATGTTTTCCACAATGGTCAGCACTTTGCAACTGCTTAGCAATGCAAACGTAACAAGATAAACCTGTTTTTGTGTAGATTTCAGTCTGCACTCTGTGTTTCAGGTGAGATGGAAGGGCAGATAAGAGACCTGGACAAGCCTTTGTGTTTTTGTTTTCGTTGTTGCTGCTTCTGGACCCACCTGCTTTAGTGTGGGCATGACGGGCATGACGGGCATGCTCTGCATAGAGGAGGACGACACGTCCCTCTCCGGACTTGGCTGGTTTGGCACAGTATTGCTCCAGCAGGTTGAGGTCACAGCTACGGAAACAACACTCCTCTACAATCCCACGGTTCTGGGGGCGCCGATGATTGCTATTCCTGCTGTTTGGCCTACCTGAGGAGAAACAAAGTAGGAATGTAAGAAAGGCGACGAAGGTTGAGGCCTGAAAAAAACACACATGGGCTCCGGTAACAAATTGGGGTTGTTTTTGCAGGATTACTTCAACAATTGCAGCAGACCTTGGAGAAAAGAGGATAAAAGGAAATCTGTGACGAACAGCAACAAATATTTTTGGTTGTAAGGGATAATCTGATTAAGCATATCTGGGCATCCCAAAATGAAAGTGTTTCAAGTAAACACCATGTTCAAAGGAACCAGAAATCAGAGATAGTGCTAGAAAATACTTCAGAATAATCCAATATTTTTGCTTCTGCTTTGTCAAATTGTCAATGAATGGGGATAAACAGAAAGTAAGAATGGCAAAACACAACAGAAGATGCAACACTTAGCTGGTAAAGGTGAGGGGGTTGCACAAAGTAACATTTCACATGATCAATAAAGGCCTTGTCTGAAGCCTGGCAGCCCTCACTAAGCTGGAGAGATCTCACAAGAAGGACAGCTAGATTTGATTACAGGAAGAGCTGGTCATCCAGGGAGAAAGAGGAATGACTGAGTAAAGTTTTGGGATAAACTCAAGATTCTGCTCATTTGTCCAAAGGCAAAATGAGAATCTGCACAGCTTAGCCTGGCTGGACTGTTTATCAATGTCAACATAAACTTCGGGTTTAATCTGAGCCAGGTTTAACACTACCAAAACTTTCTGTCAGAACACGGCTTACAGCTGCACACTGATGGTCAGCTTGCTTAAATCAACGTCAAATCGTGATGTTTGGAAATATGTACCGTTTCACACAGAGTGGATGCCATTTTGGAACTGCAGTGGGCATGTTAACCAGCAGACTGCAGACTGGATACCTAAGTAGACAGCCTGACTAAACAAACCAGCCTTTATGAGCTTGCTATACTTGTGTTCCTCCTCACAGGGCAAAATATGCACTTGAATACCATCATTGATTTATTGTATGCATTAAGCCCTTATAAGAATAATAAAGTTTTACATTTGACTGGTCCCAAAGCTTTCCAGCTTCTGACACACAAATAATCAGTAGAAGAGATTTGTGATCCCAAATATAAGATTTAGTATGCAGGGTTAAACAGTCAGCCAGTGAAACAGAAGTATAATGCAATGCAAATAACATTGACAACTAATGTATTATTTGTATCAATTTACAACATCCGCTTTTTGTGTTAGAGGTGCTTATAGGCTCTATTTTGCTGTTCACTTTGATTTCTAAAGATAATCTTAAGACCCTACAATCTGATTCACGCCCTGTGAAAAATCCCAGCCAAACTTTGGCAACGGCCAACAAATAGCTTTATTATAAATGCAATTATAAATATTTTATTTTATTTTAGCACGAGTAGGACTAAAAACCAGCCATGTGGCAAATGTTAACATTCCATGCCTAAATGAATCCAGTTTGTTTCAGTGGATCTTATGTACATCACATGCATTGGCGACAGAGCAAACAGAAGCTTATCCTAGTGAGGATTAACGGCAATGCTCCTCATAAAGCCATTCAGCCAGCCCCACCATCAATACAATGGAAGCAACAATCAGAAATGATAAAATCACGTTGACGATCTTTTCTCTACTCTGGCATTAGCAATCTCTCTCTCTCTCTCTCTCTTTCTCTATGGGTGTGTGTGTGGGTGGGTGTGTGTGTGTGTGTTCCATTTTTTCTCTCCTCGCAGCTCATCAGTGTGGTCTCCTGGCCTGGGAATAGTGGTGCTGAGGCGACTGGTAATGCCTCTTGGGGTGCTATTACTTTACTGATAAACAAGCAGCCCATTGTGTCGCCGGGGTCGTGTATGTTCCTCCGCAGCTCGCCCGCCCGGCCCTTTCATATGCAATGAGAGGTGCAGGCTGTACGAGCAGACTCAGCAGAGCAGACCTGGAGAGGCACAGCTGGCTGCAATCTCTCTCTTTCTCTCTCTCTCTGTCTCTCTTTCTTTCTGACGCTGTTTGCGCGCACGGGCTTGCGTGTGATTGTGTGTGTGTGTGTGTGTGTGTTGCATGGGCGTCAGTGCGTGAGAAAGAAAAATAGCAAACACGCATACCACGCAGCCACAGACAGTCTCAGCTATCCAAACAGATGTGAAACAACAGAGAGAGTAGGAAAGGGGCGAGAGAGGGGGGGAAATTAAATTAAAAAAACAAAACAAAAAAAAAAAGTCGGCAAACCAACATTTTCGCCGGCCGTTTTTGGAGGAACTTGCACAGCTCTGAAGAAAAGGAAAGAAAAAAGAAAAGAACCTACTGAAATAGAAGCCTCTGTCTTCGCAGACAAACTGCAGCGCATCCACCAGCTCTCCCCCACACAACGTCTCTGCCGAGGCCATTTCCACAACGTAGAGCGTGAGAGCCAGCGCAAAGAGCAACGCACGGCTGGTCGAGCACATCTTCTTGACCTGCAAGGGTGAAAAAAACACACACACACACACACACACACATTAAAGTATAAAGACATAAGATGTGGACAACTGCCAGATTTGTGATCCGTTATTATGATAATAAAAAAAAAAACAGTATATGAAAACTAAAATCATAGCCAGATGTTTTGTTTTGTAATGTAAGAGATTAAAGTCTTAAAAGCTGTTTTACGCACTGACCTAGTAACTCGTGGGGGGAAAAAAGTCTGCTCTGCGAGTCAAATGAAATCAAGTAAGCACACTCAAACACCAAGTACCCGATTTTTATCAGCTGCTGTCATGTGTTTGGCACCTGGAAGAAGTGCTTATTCTAAAGGAAAAAAAATATCGCCAGTATCTCTAAGCTTTCACTCTCTTACACAACCCCCCCCCCCCCCCCCCCCCCCCCCCCCCCCCCCCCCCCCCCCCCACCCCACCCCTCTCTCTCTCCCTCTACATCCCAGAAAGTTGCAAGGCCGGCTGCTCGATAGTTAACTATCCCAAAAAGACAGACTCAGCATATAATTTCCCCTTGCTCACCCCGGAGTGAGCTCAATGACCCTCAGACCTACCGCCCCCTGTCTGCTGGCAAGGCGACCAGCTGTTCTTTCGCCCGTGTCCGGCGAACGGCGCACCATCCAGGTCAGGGGAGATTAAAACCAAAGCTTTCGTTTCTTGGCTTTTTTGTCGTGGCATAAAAACCCGTGCTCTCTTTGTAGTTTGTGCATCCTGAACTTTCTCTTGCTGCATGCAAATCAAGAAATCCCGCTTGCTCAAAATGCAGAAAACTGGTGCCATCAAGCATCTATGTGCCCCCCACCCACTACCCCACCATCCGCAACAAATATCCACTCTTCCCACAGCCTGAGCCCTCTCAAGACTCAAACGGGGGGGATCTGAAACTATCTGTGCTCCAGTTACCTTCATCCTGCAGCTCTCCGTTCTCCGGCAGGTGTGGCAAAGTGAGTGGTGTCCGGATCTTTGCTGGGTTTCCATGTCAGATGGCATCAGAGTAGTCAAAGTCGCGGGGAGTTATTTTGGTAGGCGATATTGCAGGTGAGTTAGTTTCCCAGTTGGTTTGGCTATAATAGAGATGATGTGTGAGAGGCTGTCCCAAAGACCAGGCGACAGGCAAAACTTCTCCGGGAGAACTATTATATACTAAAACACGCCCCTTACACCCATCCTCGTCCTCGCTCCTCCTCTTGATAAAAAAAACGGCCCAGAGATGTTGGAAAAGTGCTTACAGGAAAGAAAAAAAAAACGCGCAAAAGAGGGAAGAACAAGAGGGAGAGAGCGAGAGTCGCCAAATTTGGAACTCTTCCACTGGCATTTTCTGCGTTTACGCTCTGTAACCTACAATCACACTGTTTACACAGGGCGCAGACTGAACGAGAATAGTTCGTAATTCCTGCGACTCCAAGAAAA
Source organism: Xiphophorus hellerii (assembly GCF_003331165.1). NCBI lineage: Eukaryota > Metazoa > Chordata > Actinopteri > Cyprinodontiformes > Poeciliidae > Xiphophorus > Xiphophorus hellerii. The sequence goes on from NC_045673.1 coordinate 16,810,997, forward strand.
ATGTCAATGTCTCCGCCCTGCTGTAATTAAGATTAAGATTGAGTGGAATCATTGTGCACAGAGTCTGCGGGCTGTCCTCTGACTCAGGTGTGCATATAAAAGTAAATAGGGGGGAGTCAAAGGTGGTCTGGCCGTGGAAAGTGGAAGATTGGACTGTGGTTTACCGTCCTGATGCTGATGCTCAGAGGCAGGATGCAGCAGTGACTCTAAAAGAATCATCAATTGGAGCCATCAGGGAGTCTAAATAAATAAGAATCCGAATTTGTGGCATTAAAGAGAGCAAACAAGTCAAGTTTTCTTTAAACAAGATCCCAGGATTTTAACTCATCAAGAGGAGCAGCTTTAGTGCAAAGAAAATATCTTAAACTTTATAGATAACAAGGGAGATCACATCATTTTGTAAAATGAGAATCTACAAGGGGGATGGGGGGGTCCGCTATGCAAGTGTCTTCTTCAGCAAAAAACAAAAAAAAAAGGTAGACATCTCCAAAGTCAGACTGACACCTACTGGTCCAGATCGCGAAGCTCCGTTTGTTTGTCTCGCGGCTTGAAATCAGCAACAAATGCTGCTGAACTGCTGATCCAGGATCTGATTTCGCTCTCGACCGGGCAGTAGGTGATGTGTCCGGACAAAATCCTGCAGAGTGCCGATGCATTTGAAATTCAATGTCGCATTGTCTTGTCACAGGATCAGACACAAAGAGCAGCCAACAAGAAAGCTCCATCTATCAATCCTTTGAGTGCACTAAAAAATACCTTTCGAGGGGAGTACATTTTTGGCAACAAATGTCTTTAAATTTTTATATTCGTAGCATAATAAATTACTTGATACTTAATTGATGTTTTCGCAACTTGCAACAGTTGTTTAGAATTGTGGAAGATGTTTCTCGCGTCGACCGTTATCTTTTGATAGTGTCCAACATAAAATTTAAGGCTGATATGATCATGAATTGTACAAAAGTATTATAAGAAGCTGAACTTATTTCAGTAATTCAGCTTAAAGAGATTCATTTCAGACAGCGAGATATATTTCAACCATTTATTTCTGGTCGTTCTGATGATGATTAAGGCTTACAGATGAAGAAAGCCTGAAGTTCAGGTTCTTAAAATATATATATATACACAACACCCTACATCACTTTTTCTTTCCATTTAATTGTTTGAATACGCCAGTCTGTGACCAGTCAACCTCATTAGGATGAGCTTTTTTTTGGCTTAACCATCCTTAAGATTCGATAAATAAATTTTCTGTTTCAACTTTTCATGTACTTTAATTTATTGAGCCATACCTGTATCACAAATTTGTTTAATAAAAATTAGGAATGGTAATTTATCCACTCTTCACTTCTTCAGTTACAATGTAATTAAATGAGTACTTAGAAAAAAATAATTAGAATGTAACTAATTAATTTGTCTTCAGCCATTACACTTATCTAGAGCACTTGGATATTGCTTAAAATCTCATGTAAAAGCAATTCAATTCTAACAGTTTGTTTTATGGTGTAGGTGCAGACATATAATTCGGTATAGAAAAGGAAACCATAGTACAAAGTATTAGTTTTGGAAAAACAGAATATTGTGGGTTTTGCCCGGATGAATGAACAAGGTTTTTGTTTCATCAGATAATCTCCATAGTAAAACCTTTAAACTTTACAATCAGACATTTTCAACCTGTAGGAGTGCTCCCTCTTGTGGCACGTAGATGAGAACGTCTTATTTTATTTATTTAAATTATTATTTTTTTGACAATTTACACAGTGCAAAACCCAAGTAAACTAACAGCAGTTAGTTAACAATGTTTATTTGCAATTGTTATTGGATGTACCTCTTTTCTTTTTTTTACTTTTTTTCATCATGCATGTAAAATCAAATGAGGCAAATACAGCACACATAATATGACAAATTAAAGTGAATACCCCTATTCATTGCAGAAAAATAAATCATTTAAGAAGCACTTACAATATTTAATATATATTTTTGGTAAAACAAAGGACTAAAATATACACTTTGGAATACAATCTCCACTAAGCTGCTACATTTCTTTGATTTTAAAATAATTTATATTATTTATTTCATTTTCTTTGAATACATTCAGAAATACAACTCTCATTGATTGTGGCTCCAGTGTTAGTACATGTGAACACTTTTACATATTAAAGCATGAATTTTTCCAGTCAAGTAGAACCACAGTACATTATTCCACAAATGCATTCACACTGGAGGAAGTGTGTGTGTTGGCCCTTTCCCTACACACACAAACTGCAACAACTGAACATCATACTGGATTTACAGCACATAAAGATACGCATGTTAGTCTCGTCACACTTTGGACACTGCAGAGCTCAGCGTAGAGAAAGCAAACAACCGGCAGAGGCCGTCATGACAAAACGGCGAGGGCATCAGTCAGCACCTTGATCTCATCTTTCACACCCTCCAGACCGCCTTGGATCTTCAGAGGATTGTCTAGGACCTCGACGCTGCATGTGTACGGATCGTACCTCACCGAGAAGGGACGCTTGATACCTGCTACGTATGTTCTGGTAAAAATTTGTGAGAGTATCAAGTGAGATATCAGTGCATGAAAGCACTTTATAAAAGAATAAGAAAACATTGCCATACAAAGTAGATAAAAAAAAAACATCCTTTGTCCTACTTTATTTGTTTTTCCAAACATCTCCATGCTGACTATCTTCTCATCTCGTCACCTTGTTCTTATGTCATTTGCTGTATCCCACTGGAGACTAAAGACTGTCAAAACACTCACTGAAGCTACTTGTTTTGCAGAGCAACATTATCTGTTTGCCAAATAAAACTGCAGAGTTTTGCCTTGGTAAGAAAGGCTATATTAGTAACAGCTGTCTTCTGGCTGCTATGGCTGACCTACAAAAGTTTGTGGCCTCGGGCTTGGCTGGCTGTTCTCTGACCTTGTCCTCACACAACCTCTTGTTCTTTTTCTTCCCTGTTTCTTTCTTCTCCTTTCATATGATCCTGTATATCTGTATAATTCAATAAAGAACTAAGTACCTGAACTTCTCCTTGGCATCTGGAAAGCTCTCTGAAACAAAGTAGACTGGCTGGTAGTTCTGGTCTTGATAGGGCTGCAACGCTGCAGCCTCTGGATCAAACTCCCGCACCTCTGGTTCATCAGAGAGAGAATGCTGAAAGGAGGTGATGAGGAAAATGAATTACATGAGAGCTCACTTGGCTGTGTTTTCTTGTTTTTAAAGAAAGACAAATATGCTGGAACGTACCACAAGCTCCCCATAGGAAGAAAGCAGCCCAGCCCCATAAGCCTTAACCTCACCGTTTTGCTTACAGAGACCATATTCAACTGTAAACCAGTACAGCTGGTGAGAGAAACAACAAAGAACAGTGTCAATATTAACAACATTAACTGTATATGTTTCATGTATTAGAACATTATAGCTTAAACACAGTCTTTTCAGTGATTTTGTAGTCAGAACAAGAGTCTTACTGTAGATAGTTTTTCTATGTCTTCATCTGATGCCCCTAGTGATGCCAGACCAAGGTTCTGCAGAACAAAACCAAAAAACGTCATGAAACATTAACGCTCCTCACTGTAGAAAATATTCTGAAATCCGTTGGACTCTAACCTGTGAAAACTGGGCAAAAGTGCGATCAGCCAACATGGGGACATGGCCCAGGAGTTCATGGACACAGTCCCTGAAAATAAAGACAAACTCAACTTTGAACATACAAAGAAAAATTCTGAGGAATCATACCTAGATTACTTTCACTGAATGCTGGTGATGCATGTAGTGGCAAAAACAATAGAGTTTGATCAGGTACTTTGATCAATAGAGTTAGACACAAAACAAAACAAAACAAAAATGTAATTTACTGTCAAACAAGTAGGAAAACTGTAGAAGCAAAAGGAAGTTTTCTCATTTATTCCTTGACAAATAATTTGCATGGAACTTTATTAAAAATGAACTCAGCTAAATAATTTTAACTGACTTATTTGATGCAAAAACGGCAGTTCTACACTTTGCTCTGCATTTTGTGTTTACTGTTGTATCATTTGCTGATCCAACATTCATTTCGTCAAGCACCGAAATTATAACATAATCTGCACCTCAATGAAAAATAAACACCTCAGACCGTATAAAAAGGCCCATAACCAATAGTTGTCTCTGACATTAAATCAGACCAAGCTTTATTGGTTTTAGATCAGGCAGGATTACCAAAATATGTTCTATTTGCTATATGCTAGAATAATGAACAATATATTTTTAGAGATGTTTTCAAATCTTATTTAATTTAGGAGAGATTTCGTAGAAGCTTCTTGTTGGGTATTTTAACCTGTACATATGAAGAACCACACAGAGAGTAGTATCACTTCAGCCTTTTCAAAGGGGGAAGAGTCTCAGTGGTGCCTCAGGACAACTCCAACTTGTCCCCCTGCAGCAGCCTGGTTTTATTCAAAGCAGGGTGGGGGTCAGTCATAAAACAGAAACTTAAAGATAAGGAATAGAAGGGTCTCTCTGAACTAGCTGAAACCGGTTTCTCCAAGAACAGGATGGTCCACGTCATCCTGTTTCCAGCTTAGAGTAGAGAGACAAACAACTTATTCATGAGATAAGTATTTACAAAACTCTGACACTTCTCACATTAGTTTGCTGGAATATTTAGACTATTCATCGGGAAAGAATGGAAAGAGTGGGTATACCTAAGTCGGGTTAACAAGATGCCTTTTAAGCACTCATCCTTTGAGCTTTGCCCACAAATCTTACAGTGGAGTTAAAATCAGAACAAAACATTGACTTTGTTCAGTCTATAAGCCAGTTTGTATCTAATTTGACCCATTTGTTGCGAGCTTTCACTTCCTGGCTGATGTCTGGAGACGCTGCTGCAATATTTCCCACATAATGTTCATTCTCCATGATGTCAACCCATTTGCAAAGGGCACAAGTTTCCCCTGCAGGAAAACACCTACACAATATGATGCTGCCTCCATCATACTTCACGTTTGTGGTTGGTGTTCTCAGTCATACAAGCTTCTCAGTTTTATTCCAAATATAGGCCACTCTGGTCAACCTTCAGTTTTAGTCTCATCCAACCATGGAACATGACTCCAAAGAAGTTTTTACCCAAATGTGCATTTGCAAGATGGATGTGGCTTTTTATGTTGCTTTTGGAGAATGGCTTTTTCCTTTCTGAGAGACTTTCCAGTCCATGTAGGAAGGACTTGTCATAAACATAATCAGCTGGGATTTCCTTTTCAGAGCATAGTTATTTTAGCATATACCAGCTTCGAAATTTAACCAAAGTAATACAGAATTGTCTGAAAGACAATTATAATTTTGGCATTTGGCAAATACCTTTGGTAATCCTAACCAACATAAAAAGGAAGTAATAGTCTTTAATATCAGACAGTAGGAAAATAAAGGTACTGTGTGAATTTTATATAGTATGTACAGCTAGTTTTAACTTTGTGCCCCAATAGAATCACATTAATACTCACGGTTCTGGGGAGTGGTTAGGGGAAGAAGCATGTCGGATGTACTGGGTGCACTGGAACACGCGATATGCCAGACTTGCCAGAAAGTCTCTGGCTGAGAGCAGGCCTGCCACCGGACGCAGCTGAAACCCTGTGTGTTCTGCGTCAGTTCAAAACATTTTATAAACACACCAAGACTGTGGAATCACACAACATCTGTGCTTAGGTTTCATTCCTTTCATAGATTACATTCAGATGATACCTTTAAGGAAGCGTGACACGTCTTCCAACTGGGGAATGTTGTCTGGACTGTAGCCGCAGTGCTTCTCCAGCAGACGAAAGGCCTCGAGGTGTTCTTTGCAGGCGTGGGTGATGTACAAGTCTCTAAGGGTCGAATAGACTTGACGCCTAAATGAAATAAAACAAAGTGAGACCTCAGTTTCCTAAAGCTTCTTTGCTTTAAAAGTGAGGATGCTAACTGAAGACTGAAAATGTGGTCAAACTGGTTAAAAAATTTACACTGAATTTACTTCTGACTCGATCAGACTTACGTTTCCTTCATATTTTTATTATCTTTAGCACTGTGTTAAATCCTTTTATGAACAGGAGTATCTACAGCTATTCAAGAACAAGTTTATTTCTCAAATAGCTTGGAGCTAAGTTTAGAATTAGTTGTTTCATTACATTCCACTGAGTCACTGCCACCTGCTGGTGTGAGTTCACAAAAATTCTCCAAACACAGCCTGTATCTTGCTGCCAGTCCCTCTTTAGTGTGAGACTCTTACTGTTGTGATCCTGTTCTGTGTGGCTGGTGTGAGTTTCCTTTAGAGGATCTCTGCCGGGGGGCTCAGAAGCCAGGTGCTGCTAGCACACCTGTAAAGAATCATCTTTTTCTGGTCTATCGTTGTTTATAAGGTACTGCCGGACAAACAACCATTCAGCGCCTGACGATCAACCTCAGTTTGATATTAACAAGCCTTCCACGTCTAATCGATGTTCTATGGTCCGAGTTCCTGAACTGAATTCACTTCGTCTCCTTCGTGTATATCGGTTACCCGTCCTCCGAGTTTTAATGATTTAAATGTTAAATGTTAAATGTTTCCTGTTTGAAGCTATCCAGACTCGCTCATTCCTGGTTGTCCTCCTGCAGCAGATCTGCCAAGACGCTCCTGCCTGCCCGCTCTCCTCCGAGCCGCTCTACCCCTGAATCCACCGCTGTTAACCCCACTCAGGATCACACCTCTTCCCCGAGCCTAATATCCACCAGAACTCCGTAAGAAATCTCCCCTTTCTCAGGTCTCCTTTCCGAAAACAAGAACTAACATATCTCATCATCAACTTTTCTGTTGCCAATCTTCCCCTCTTATCCTCAGGAGCCGTCCTGTTACGAACCTTTATCAGAACCTTTATCAAAACCTGTAAAATAAATCTTCTTAAACTATCTCAATTGTCCATGTCCGATTCTGCATGTGTGTTAAAGGGATTCCTCACAACACGACACTTGCATGTAGCAATCAGAACTTTTGCAAATATCACGAATTACTAAGAACATGATTTCTTAAGCATTGCTTTCACAATGAGGACGAATTAGTTGTCTATTTTTTAGTTACTAGAAATGCCATGCGTCACTAACTAAATCTGTAGCAATACTGGTACTATTCTGATCTTAAACATACTTTTACAGTATATCTATTTGTTACAAAAATGTTTCAGTATCTGGAGATGTCTAACAATAAAAAAAATAAAATATTGAATTTGTGCCTAAAATAGTTGGTTTAATAACTTTTTATACCCGTAAATCAATCAATCCACATAACATTATGAACACTAAAAGGTAAAATAAGGAACCCTACTCATTTTCTTCGGTTTAACATTCTGCATAAAAACCTGAATTCTGGCATTCATAGGCAGAACCACAGCAAGATATTAAGAAGCTTTGAAGAACTGATTACATTGTTTATTGTGAGACACACCCAGGCTACTGTAAACTGAATGCTCCTCTACTGCCCTCTGGCTGTGCATCATTTACTGGAGAATTCATAATATTTTGCACAAAAATCTGATTTTATTTTATTTATGATCACTAGCAATTCCATACCGTGGTGTAATCCTTCTGCTGCCCCAAATCCTACGACTCTCTTATCCAGATTAAGTCTGAAAAATGTTTAACTCTGTAACTTATCAGAAACATTAAAAACTGTTACTAACCTAATATTGAGACAGATAGGTAGTCTAGAGTACATAATGTGCTTTTGGTACCTTTCCAGTTCTAAGGTAATCCTAATCTAAAAAAAAACAAAACATATAAATGTCACATTTTCTCTTATAGTGGTTTTAAAAAATCTAAATTGTCTCAAAGAATGTTGTTCAGTGGAGAATCATCAATTTAAAAAATGTAACTTATTGAACTATAAAAGGCCAAACACGGTTCAGACTCCTGAATAAACACAGAAATATCTCTTTTTGTAGCACTAACCCATGAGCTGCAAATTACATCAACTGCAGTGTTATCAAATTTTTTTTAGTGCTTACTCTCTGCACACCACAGGGGACACCCACTCCCATTGACTTAACATTCAAATAAGCTATGCAAAAGTAGCTTGGGGTAAGTTTTTATTGTTTTGTTTTATTTGGTTGATTTTTCACCTCTTGGTGCCCCAAACGTTACGCATATCAACAACTGCCACAGTAAAAGATTTAACTTCTTAGAAGCAAGACTGAATTTACTCTGTGGAAGAATGAATGTGGAAAAAACACATGTTTATAATTTCAACCATATTTACTTTGTAAATTCTTACCATGTGCTAATCTCCTCTTCTGTGTACTCCACTCTGGGAATTGGTTGCCCACTGCAGACACAGGTATATACACATTTGTCAGAAAATCTCAAAGTATTTCTGCTCATCTCTGTCTGCGAGGTTAAACTGCTTTTTCTCACTGTTTGTATGTGAAAGCAATGTCCCCGATCAGCTTTCTTCTCTGTCTGTAGGCAGGGTCTCTGTATCCCTGGTCAAATCAAATATATCAAAAACACTGGTCAGACTGTCTGCGTTATGACATAATGGCACAAAATCATAACAGCCCCTGGTACTGTGATCTGTATTCCTGCTTCCTTGCTCATGGCAAATGCATTACTTACAGGATGATCTTCATCTAGGTCTGGATCAAATTTTGTGACCAGATGATGGCATCTATCCAGATCTGCTATTTTCTTTGGGAACCAGTGAACTGGTACGGAAGAAGTAGAAAGAAAACATAAAAATTTAATGATACTTTGTGGTTCTTATTTGAGCAAAACAGCTGATTTTTACACAGATGATCTCTGAAGTAAAAATATATGATTACATTTGACTTCTTTGGTGGTTTTGACATCCTCTGCATTTCTCCTGATAGAGCTGACCAGAGTACTGACATCTGAGAGGTGCAGCTCACAGCGCACAAAGTACTCCAGGCCCTGAAGGTTCTCCCTCAACTTTCTAGATGGTCGAGTTTCCAAGTGGTGAATTTTGGCTTCAAATGTCTGAAATACAGTCAGCACACTTATGAGGCATGGATGTACCATGATTCCTCCACAGTATTCACAACTCCATTGTACAATGGTGATTTTTTTGCATACATTTCTCCTCTTTATTAAACAAACTGGACTCATAAATGCAAATTATTCTGCATCCCGGTGCGTAGTGAAAGCTTTCAGACTCACCTCAATACCCTGTATAAATTGTAAAAATTTGGAGAGAAAAATACATGTTTGTTGTTCAAGATTTTTTTTAGGCAACATGGATTTCAAAGCTTATATGTATATATATATATATATATATATATATATATATATATATATATATATATATATATATATATATATATATATATATATATATATATATATATATATATATATATATATATATATACGGTTGTTGAGATTTTGCATATTTAACTTCCAAACTTTTATTTATAAAAAAAGTTATATAAAAATTGTAGATTTATTATATATAGTTGTGTAATATATATCTAAGATACATTTGTGGATAACGTATCATTCAAAAAGTCTTTATAAATTGCTCACACACAAGAACTGCCAGATTTGTTATTTCTGGTTGAATTTAAATTTGTTTTATTTTTTTTTCTTATTTAATTTATTTAAGTACAAAATTTTATTTTTAACTTGAGAAATCTTGATTTAAGTCTGATTGAAATAGCGTGGAAGGTTTTAACACACATCGCTCATATAAGAGCCCTGGCTAATATATGAATTACATTTGAACTTCTATACAACTCAAGCTAAAAAAAAAAAAGTCGCATTGAGTTCCATTTCTAAGTCTCAAATGAATCTGCCTCGTACCTCGAAGACTTTGAGTGTCTTAGACAGCGCAGGTGCTTTCGAGTTCCTCAAAGTGAAGAAGATGTTCAGCAGCGCTTTTCCGTCCTCCTCCTCAAACACGATCTGCTCCGTGGCCTCCGCTGCTTCCGCCGCTGCCGCGGCAGCTTCTCTCTCCTTCCGCGCATCCTCGATCAAACTCTGCCGTCTTCCGATGAATCTCTGAGACTGTGAGAGGAGCAACAATATCCCTCCTGCATTATGTGATTTCATCTCCCAGGCAGAACACACAAACACACAACATCAGATACAGGCAACTGTTTGTCTATTCTTACTTTTTGGACTTGTCTTTGGGTATTGGACGGGAGCGCTTTACATCTCCAAATGCGCATTGGGACAGCAATGCATTCGAGGTAAACCCTAAAACATAACTATACCACAGTATATATTTTAGCACTCTTTCGGGCAGGACTGAGGGGCGCTTTTGATTATTTAAACAAAACACCTTACGCGCTGTCAGCACCGCATGGCGTTGCGTAAATTCGGTTTTGCGCTTAATTCTAGAAGTATCCAAATTTAGTGGTCCGAATTTTGACGACTTGCTAAAAGCGTAAATACACCGAGACTTTTCTAAATGAGCAAACTTGATAATTATTCTAACTTTTTTTCATATTGTTTTCTTACCGTGATGGAATCCGATCTCTCCAGCTCGGACGCGGCTCTGCGGATGCTCTTGGTGGAGGACGTGGAGCTGCTAGAAAGAGGCATCTTCAGGCTTTAAGATAGACGGTCAGCTGTAGCAGAGGTGAAAGTGTGTTTGCGGCTCTCTGTGCTGGGAGGTCTTTCACATTTTTTTTAGCGGACAGGTTTACTCTTTTTATAGCATCATTTGTTTGCAGTTTCTGACGTCAAACGCGCTAATCTAACTCGAATCAATCTGCACTGAATCAGACTCAGTCTCGCTTGGATCTGTCCACATATATAACCGTTTTAACCCTATATAGGCGCAGTATTTAGGTTTGAAGTAGGACGTTTTTCAGTTGTTATTTGCTTTTATGTAAGCCATAGTCACAATTTTCAAACAATTCAGTGTTCATTCTACAAATAAATCACAAAATATATTCTCCACCCATTAATTGGGAACATTGTATTATCTTTAAACAAAAATCAAAGCTTTGACCTCAGGGCTTTATTTTAAAGGTTAGACGAAAGAAAAGTCAACTGTAGAAAATTAAGTCACTTTATCAACTCAATCCAATCTCCACAGCTCCTGACAAATTAGATTTGATGACGGATAGAAAAAAAAAGACCTCACACCTGCTCCAAACAGGCTAGAGAACAACATGTTGTTTTTTCCCCTTGCAGGTACTCTGCCAGTATCTTACCTCAGCAACAACCACATCAAGTGAATTTGCAGCGCTTTAGGCTGATGACTTTAGTGGTCTAACATGATTGCGAATGATGTACAATGCCCACAGGCAAAATTTGGTAAAGGGATTATCTGTGGACCTCTGGCCACATGCTGCAGTATCACGACCTTGTAAGGGTGCAGAGAACTCAAGCGAGATCCTGTGTGACTCTTACCTAAACCTGAACGCTCAGGCTGAAAATGCTAAAGAGCACCGGTGTAACCCTGAGAGGGTGAAAAAATGCGGCTTCATCTTATGTTGGAGGATAGGATTGATAACCTAAAGATTAAAGAAAATGCTAAACCAAATGACAGTCATCGAGCTACAGTGCTTTGGGAAAGTATTCAGACCTTTACACTTGTTTTGTTACAAACATAAACTTCTAAACATCTAAAAATTGTTTATTTTGTTGCCCACCGTCCTTTGCATAGTAGCTTAGGCTCAGTCAGATTACATAGTGAGAGAACATGAACAACATTTTTTAAGTCGTGCCTCAGACTCTCAACGCTATTTCAGTCTGAACTGCAACACATGGAAATGCTTAATCTAAACAATTTAACTTGGGCTTTATGCCTAAAAATCGTCTGTCAGGAAACTGAACCAGCAGCCCAGTCTCTAGTATTTTGGTACTTTAGCAGTTTGGAGAAGTTTTTTTTTCTTTTTGTAATGTCTCAATACTTAGCTTCAGCTCTGACCAGCTCCTCTGTTTCTGCTGAAAAACAATTTTCTGCAACTTTGTGATCTATTTATTGCTTTTTATCATCTTCTTAATGTTGTTTTTCGCTAATGTTTTATGAAAAATAACTTCCGAAATGCTTTCATTGAACATATGAAGGTTTTGTTGTTCTATTATTATTGTTGTTGTTCTATTAAATGTTACAAAAATATCATATGAATCATTGTAATATACAATCATATCAGGGGCTGCGTTGTGGAGAAATTGGCATCAATATTGACTTGCAGGAAGGAAGTCCTGGGTTTGAGTCCTGTCTATTGTTTTTCTGCATGGAGTTTGCATGTTCTCCTTCTGCATGCTTGGCTTCTCTCTGGGTACTCCAGCTTCCTGTCATGATCCAAAATCCTGATTGTTAGATTAATTGGTCTCTCTTAAATTATCCATAATTGTGCGTGCATGGTTGTTTTTCCTGTGTATCCTGTGAGGAACTGACCTTGCCTCTTCCCCAATGAATACTGGAAATAGGCACCAGCGACTCTGCATTGATAACCAAGTATAGGCGATGAATAAATAAATTATATTTATTAATACAAGTGATAGTATTCATTCTAAAATATAAAAATGATAGATGCTGTACTTTTTAAAAAAGTCAAGATTTTTCCTCCTCTTTACAATTATGTGCTAGTTTGTGTCGGTCTTTCACATAAAATCTCAAGAAAATACACTGAAGGTTGTGTTTGCTACCTGACAAAGTTAAGGGGGTGAGAAAATTTGCAAAGCAGAGTTTCTGTAAGTGCATCTTTATAAAGGGGCTTTTTAAAGGGTTTTTTGTTCTTAATATTGACCTTTTTGTGGAAGTGGTATGACATAAGAGGCAGAGTAAGAGACAGAAGCTTGACATTTATCCAGAGATAGGAACAATTACCAATTTTATGCTCTCTTCCACCCATCTCTTTTTAGTAGCTTGAGTATATTTTGAGGAAATCAGATTGGAGATAAGAGCCAGGAAAACACAAGCAGTACTGTTTGTCATTCTAATTTATGATTCACTGCTGAGGATTTATTCCCATACAAGTTTATATTTATGTATTTATAAAAACAAGAAAAGAAATTATGCTTTGTAGATTCTTTTTTTCTAGACTTACTCAAATTTATATCTGAAATTTAATTCATATATACTAGTCCTTATATAACAGAGCAGGTAAAGCAGGAACTGTAAGGCTCAAGATTGATCCTCCTTCTTGACTTCTACAAATTTCCTCTGTCTGTCTAATTTGTCCAAATAAATTTAAATAAATTAGATTGAAGCCTAAAAAGTGCTTATCAATAGATTAAATCTTCTCACTCTCATTCTAGGTTTTTGTAAATAAGTTCAGAAAGAAGTAGATGTTCTAAGGAGGGGCTTTAATCCCAGTTAAAAGACTTATTTTGTGTAATCTGTATGGATATATTGCTTTAACTGAAACAACAAGAAACAAGCAGAGCATGTATCTGACAAATTTCCAAGGTGCCAAAAACTTTTACTTTTTCCTGATTGTGGCATAAAAATATTATAAATAATAAATTTATCATTTTTACACCAATTATGGTTCACTAATTAAAATGGTCCTAAAAGGTAAAGAAATGTACACTTTGTAGAAAATCCCACACGTGCTCACACATCTAGTGATTTTCCAGTAAAATTTAAAGATAACTACAATATAATATGAAAACTCTTCAAAGTGACTTTTGACTCTGTGCAAAAGATTAGCTCCAAGACATTTTTGGAAGCATTTAGATTTCCGATGGTGAGTTGTGTCTCTTTGCTGTTCAAGCCAGGTATCAAGGCTACCTTTTGTTAGAAATGTGGCACTTGAGAAAGCAACGCCCTCTGCCATTTAAAGCCTCTGTGTTTATCCAATTCCATCTTCTTCACTGGAATTGTCGACATGTCCACAAATGACACCAGGATGATAATTATTACAATTATGTATTGATTCAGCTGCAGCATTGTGGCTTTGTGTCAGCTTTTCTCTGTATAATTGTCAGACTTCACATGGACTAATTGCAGCTAACACGGCCAGCTGGGCTATTATTCATCATCCTCCACGTTTCTTTTCTTCAACCGTCTGCTGAGCAACGTTTGTCACCTTAGTGAAGTTCATCACACTCATTCAGCTGATTAGGAGAAAACCCCAAAAATAAATATCCTATTAACGGTAATAATGTTGGGTAAACACCACCATATCACGCACTATAAGCATTGTAACTCCCTGTGTCAGTATAAGTCCCCATGAAGGCAAATACAGAATTAGTCTGTTGAGTCCCTTATTTTGTTTTAGAAGTCCAAAATTGTTTTGTTTACTTAGTCAACATTTAGAGAATAAAAAAGTGATAATAGATTTTGCTGCTTCTTAATTCCTGACCAGATGTTTAAATGGTTTCTGCAGGGAATACATTTGTTATATATTTTCATCAAAAACAATAAGAATCAGTGAGGCCAAAAAATATATATAACTTGATGTCACCAGTGTTTTCTGTATATTGACGAAAACGAGGATTTAATGGTAATCAGTCCAGCACAAGCAGCAGGCACAAGGAAACACTGACCAGGACTAGAGCTAGACATAGACGCTAACATTGACAAGGACCCGACGAGGAACAAAGAACACAGGTGGAGTTAAATACACGGGAGGGCAATCACAGAGACGAGACACACCTGGGAACAATCAAGGGGAGGACAGGACAACGAAGAGACGCAAGGACACAAAAAACTCTAAATGAACACAGAAAACACAGATCCTGACAGTACCCCCCCCTCAAGGGCGGCTACCAGACGCCCAAAAAAAAAAAAACACAACAAGGGTGGGCGGAGGGGCGCCGGATGGGGGGCCAGAGTCCAGAAAAAACAAAAACACAACAAGGGTGGGCGGAGGGGCGCTGGACGGGGGGCCAGAGTCCAGAAAAACAAAAAACTACCCACCATCGTGGGCGGAAACACAAGAAGGGCCAAGAGTCCATAAACAAACAAAAAACCACCCACAGGGTGGGCGGAGGCAAAGGAGGCAGGAACCACGGAGGTGGTCTGGCGGTCGTCCGCGGCGGCGGGAACCACGGAGGCGGGAACCACGGGGGCAGTCCGGCGGCCGTCCGCGGCGCTGGAGGCGGGAACCACGGAGGCGGTCCGGCGGCCGTCCGCGGCGCTGGAGGCGGGAACCACGGAGGCGGTCCGGCGGCCGTCCGCGGCGCTGGAGGCGGGAACCACGGAGGCGGTCCGGCGGCCGTCCGCGGCGCTGGAGGCGGGAACCACGGAGGCGGTCCGGCGGCCGTCCGCGGCGCTGGAGGCGGGAACCCCGGAGGCGGTCCGGCGGCCGTCCGCGGCGCTGGAGGTGGCGATGAGTCCCGGGGGCCGCCCACAGACGGCGACGACGAGCCCCCCGAGGCAGGGTCTCTAGTGGAGCACAGGGGGTCTCGGTCGGGACGCTGGGGGTCTCGGTCTCGGGTGGAACGCAGAGGGTCTCGGTCTCGGGTGGAACGCAGGGAGTCTCGGTCTCGGGTGGAACGCAGGGAGTCTCGGTCTCGGGTGGAACGCAGGGAGTCTCGGTCTCGGGTGGAACGCAGGAGGTCAGGGTCTCAGGAGGAACGCAGAAGGTCAGGGTCTCAGGAGGAACGCAGAAGGTCAGGGTCTCAGGAGGAACGCAGGAGGTCAGGGTCTCAGGAGGAACGCAGGAGGTCAGGGTCTCAGGAGGAACGCAGGAGGTCAGGGTCTCAGGAGGAACGCAGAAGGTCAGGGTCTCAGGAGGAACGCAGAAGGTCAGGGTCTCAGGAGGAACGCAGAAGGTCAGGGTCTCAGGAGGAACGCAGAAGGTCAGGGTCTCAGGAGGAACGCAGAAGGTCAGGGTCTCAGGAGGAACACAGGGAGTCTCGGAAGGAACACAGGGAGTCTCGGAAGGAACACAGGGAGTCTCGGAAGGAACACAGGGAGTCTCAGTCTCAGGTGCGCCGGCTGGAACGCCGGCTGATTCGGCCTCGGGTGCGCCGGCTGGAACGCCGGCTGATTCGGCCTCGGGTGCGCCGGCTGGAACGCCGGCTGATTCGGCCTCGGGTGCGCCGGCTGGAACGCCGGCAGAAACGGCCTCGGGTGCGCCGGCTGGAACGCCGGCAGAAACGGCCTCGGGTGCGCCGGCTGGAACGCCGGCAGAAACGGCCTCGGGTGCGCCGGCTGGAACGCCGGCAGAAACGGCCTCGGGTGCGCCGGCTGGAACGCCGGCTGGAACGGCCTCGGGTGCGCCGGCTGGAACGCCGGCTGGAACGGCCTCGGGTGGAGCTGGAGGTGCTGGTCCCGGAACTGGAGCAGGATCTGGGCTGGTGGAGAAACTGTGCGGCTTGGGAGGCAGAGGTTCGCCAGCCATGACGGCTAGAGCCGCCATACGCTCCCACTCTGCCTCCCTCTGCAACTCCACCAACCCCGGGTGCGGAAAGCGAGGAACCCAGTAGTCCAACAGGAGCCCCAAGCGGATGGCGAAACCGAGCCGTCTGCAGGCAGCGTATGGCTTGGCCATTGCTTCCTCGTACTCCCTGATCGTGTCCGTCAGCTCCTTTAACTCGTCAGGGTCCATGATGAAAGGTAAAAATCGCGTGCCTCACCGTTCGGTCTGGTCGGGTCCTTCTGTCATAAGGTGTGGTGCGGGTGAGGTGGTGAGGCAGACGCAGCGGACCCAGGTATGACGAAAACGAGGATTTAATGGTAATCAGTCCAGCACAAGCAGCAGGCACAAGGAAACACTGACCAGGACTAGAGCTAGACATAGACGCTAACATTGACAAGGACCCGACGAGGAACAAAGAACACAGGTGGAGTTAAATACACGGGAGGGCAATCACAGAGACGAGACACACCTGGGAACAATCAAGGGGAGGACAGGACAACGAAGAGACGCAAGGACACAAAAAACTCTAAATGAACACAGAAAACACAGATCCTGACATTTCTATGAGTTCAGTGGCATTCGGTAGGATTATAAAATAACTTCACAAATACAGATTACATTCATTTAGCTCAAAGTATTTACTATAATAATCATACACAAACGTAAGACAGAAAAGGGAGTTATAATATACTGTGTTTTAGCTCTCAAAAGAGCAAATATACCTTTTAAAATGTCATATTTTTGTGAATGGAGTTGGGGTTGCTACCACTTCCTACACCTGCACTGCTTTGCCTTCTCTGCCTGTAGCCCCAGGATCTGGCTGTCTATGCCCCTTCGCTATTTACAGCATACCAGAAATTGAAACTTCTGCATTCGTTCTTGCAGGTTTCTGGGCAAGAAGTATCATTCCCCTCAATCAATCCCCTCAGTATTTGCTCCTGTTTCTGTTGCTCCAAATTCTAGCAATTACTGATCTGAATTCCCCATCATCATCAGGTAACACTAAATAACACACAAAACGGGACACATCTGATCCCACTCACCCCCACTCTCAGACCATCATTGAGCCTGCTAAAACTCTTTGAACTGTGCACCAGCTCTGGTGTAATGGAGTCATGCCAGAGGAATCAAGCCCATTCTCAGAGGCTGGACCCAGAAAAGTGACCACAAAAAAAAAAAAACCGACTGATGAGTTCTATCCTCATTGGTACCGCAGTGAAGAAAAAGAGTGATAAAGAAAAGGTAGCTACACAGCAGAGAATGGATAAAGAAAATCTATTCTCTACAGCTGAAAAGGAAAAAATCAACAAAATCAAAAGAAGCAAGAGACATCCTCAGAGGATTATGAATGTTTGTGGCTGGTGTGTGTAGACATCTTCTCACAACCAATTGAGACAAGGGTTGAGTACAGTGCAAGAAATAGGCACACATTTGGGTAGGTCCATTTCTGGTCTGTTCTGAAAAATTGTAATATACACCCATGCAAAGAAGGACATGTCCAAGAAAACAAATCTATATAATCTAAAGGAAGTTTTGCAATGTTAAGAGAATCATTTTAGAAAATATTCATTCTCAGTTATCAAATCTAATTTTCCAATGTATAATTTTAAAACATACATGTATGTAATTAATTTTAAACTATCAAGAAAAGTAGTTTCTTATTCTCCATGTCCCTCTGTGTCCTCCTGCTTTTTTTATTGCAGAGTCTGTGTCGATGACTGTGATTGTTTTGCATGTGTCAAAATACAGCTGCCAAGTGGAATGAGTAATCACACAGAGTGCTCTTCCAGTGTTTCTGTCTACATGTGTAATGACAGCGGTGGCATAAAGTGTTCCTCGGGTGGGCGAGTGGCTGGGGGACTGATGCTCAACGGCTCGTGACGACTGTCCTCATCACTTTAGTGCCAGGGTGGCCGGTAACTACAGAGTGACACAGCTGTGTCTGTGACATGACCATCCAGCATAACCAGCAAGAGGCTGTTAATTCCACATAATTCACTTGCACAGGCAAACATACAGCGCCCTCAACATATATTGTTGCTCCCACTAGCCTGAGCATGTGTAAGAAAGCTTTAACATAAATATTCAAAATGTAGTAATTTTATTTAATGGGGGGAACTTTGCATATGAATAAATATATCCATCCATTTTCTGTACACCCTTGTCCCTAGTGGGATCGGGACGTGCTGGTGCCTATCTCCAGCTAACGTTTCTAAGAACGTTTCTAACGGATTTTCTTTATTCAGAAATGTACGAACCACTTTTAAGTTTTCTGCCTTTAAGGAGTTGGATGCTAGTCACGCTAATAATTTTCCCAGGAAACGTTCCAAGAGAAATAGACCCACAGTGTAACAGATCCTCCACCATACATTATAATGGGCATGACGTGCTTAACCACATACTCATGCTTTGGTTTATGCGAAAATGGATTTAGTTTTTAATGGACTTAACTTTTATAGTGATTTTCCAATCATTTTGACCCCTCAAAGCACTTTACACTAGAGTCATATTCACCCATTCACACTCACATTTACAGTATACACCGATATGCAGATTGGTAGGCAGTTTGGGGATAAGTATCTTACCCAGGGGCACATCAACATGTGGCAGGAGGAAGCTGGAATCAAACCTACAACCTCCAGATCACAAGATGACTACTCTAGCCACAGAGCCACAGTTGCTCATAAGCACTTGAGCACTTTGCTTCATTAGATCAAAGCAGAACACTGCAGTTCTGGTTCCAGTAGGTTTAGCAAATTTCATACATTTATGTTTGAAATAACCTGACAGATCAATTTTTCTTGTTTTTCCCATTTTGAAGAGTGGCTAAGATAAGAGCCATTTTATAAGTAAATGGCCTCCATTTTTACATTGCTTCATCTAGTCCAGGGACTCCAAAGTGTGTTAGTCATTCACACAATTCATCATATGGTGGCAAGCTGCTACATTGTAGCTACATCTGCCCTGTGACAGTCTGACAGAAGTAAAACTGCCATACAGTGTCATCAGCAGGCCCTCTGAAAAGCCACTGGCAGGCGTGGCGGGTGAAGTGTCTTAACCCTGAATACAACCACTGAGATAGACATAGCAGGAACATGGAGACCCACAGGACCAACTCCTACCATCATTGCCACTGTAACCCTATATACATACCAGTGAAACAAGAAATCAGTGGTAGTTAAAGAAAAAATTTTCAAACCTTTTATTATAAAAATCCAATATATCAATCCAAAATAAATGCTGAATTGATTTTCTTCCCTTTCTCAGATTTGTGATTATGCAACTGCAGCAAAAGATTTTCCATTGAATTATATTTACACGTCTTTACCAAGGGTGTTAATGTGGTGTGCTCTGTGAACTTGCTGTCACTTACTAGTCTTCACATAATGTTCAAATGTGAATTGATGTGACTCCATTATAGCTGAACAGTGCAGGTTAATTGAAGATTTCCAATTTAAGTAAACAAAAGACTGCACTGATTATCTTGTCCATCTGATTTTGCAGTTAAGGTTTGTAGATGGATAAAAAGAGCAGCAGGTCTGGGTGATAAGGAGAAAAATCTCCAACTGGGACCTTTAATTAAAACACTTCAAAATTTTCCACCAGCTAATTTCAAAAACACCAAAAAGGACGTTGTGACTTAAGCAACTTTAGATTTTCATTGATGACTATCCACCATTTCCTAAGGCTGAACATGCTGTGCTTCTCTTTTTTAGAGTGTTCTTTTGTAAATGTCATATCAGATAAGTTTGATTGTGGTCTGGACGCATCCAGACATGTTTGTATTTTTTTCCTGTTAGACATTCCCAGCAGGATGCAAGACTTATTGGAAATCAAATGAAATTAGTAATAATTTCAGTCAGATACTCAGGGCAGTCTACTGATTCTCATCACGGTAAGTGGATTCATTAAGTCTTTTTCTGATACTGCTTTTTCCATCTTAGGGATGTTTATGTTGACTTTTAGTCATTTAATTTAAATTTTTATTTTATCAATTTGAACCCCAATATTCCACCCCCCTAACCCCCCAGACAACTCAGCATTAAAAACAAACTTGGTGCCATGATTTAGCTCATTGGGTGATGCTACGGTCACAGAGCCAAGTCACTGGTGTAACATTCTGTGTTTCCCCTCCAGCAAAGACACAGGGCATTGTGGCTGTTGAGACTCTTAATTAGATTTGCCTTTCCATAATGGGCCCGTGATCCTGTAGCCACCACCTTAGGATCACGTTACTTCAGCTCGCAATAATGGAGAATAATAAAAAAAAAAGACAAGCACGTTGAGCTGCAGATGAACATCACCTGCCGTGCTGCAGCCGCTTAGTTAGCATTGTCCCAAATACAAGTTATTTCATTTACTATTACATGAAAAGCTTATAAACTTGACATGACATGCCGGTAAGAAACAAACAAGATGATCCTACAAGATAGAGGACAAACAAGATATGTTGCTGTTGTCATAAGGAATACAAAAGTTAGGAGAAAACCTTTGTCAACTGATACACACTGAAGAAGTCCCTGTCAAATAGCATCTTTAAAAAGGTCACCTAGCTTTTGATCCTGTATGCCAAGAGGGCAATAGCAGACAATAAAAATTAGCGTAGCACAGCCTACCCATTTTTGTACTGTGACATGCTTGTTATCTAATCTGAGACAAATTATTTTGAAGGACTACAATTATAAAAGGGCCTCATCCACATCACAATAACTAGTTTGTCATCTAAAAAAATGAATCCAAATAAATCAGTCAGCTTCTGTCATTGCAGTTGTAGCGGAAATTCAGGCAATGGTAACACATTTGGACACACATTAAAATATTTGCTTAACCAGTTGAGTCAGTATTTAATTGAATTCAACAACTTAAGGCTGTTAATTATTGTGATTTTGTTGATGTAAAATAAATAAATATTTTTACCTTGATTTAACATTAATTGATTTTGCAATCAAGTAGATTATTATTTAACTTATATTTTCTCTTTTTTTTAATTGTCTGAAAATAATTTCCTCTGCAACCTCAATGGAAAATGTTTTATTTTGGAATCACTGGTAGAAATATTGCCAGTTGAAAACAATTCAATTAATATTTTTATGTTATATTTGCTACACGGCTCTGAAACACGTACCATGCATCTGTTTGGAAAATACAGATTTGGAATAGCAAAGAAGCTGAACCTAATAACACCACCAAACCACTTTAACAGTGTTTATTACAAAAGAAAGGGTTAAAACCTGAAAACAAATGTGCCCTTGATAAAATATCCTCTACTGTCAAAATCTGAATAAGCCCTGTTTCATTGTCATATTTTTGAGAGTTAAATTATAGGGGAAAACAGTCACAACACACAAAACGTGTCACTGTGGAGTCTGTGCATGTGATAGTAGGTGTTATGGGTTGTTATTTTTGGTAAAGTGTCATCGTGGATTCAAAACAATGATGACGACAGAGGAAAACATACACGACACAACAGACAAACAGGATGTTGTGATAGATATTGCTTATTGGTGCAGATTAAAGTAAATTGCACTCAAATTGTTGAAAGCGGTAGCATAAAAGTCAGACTGCCATAAGTTGGATCGATGGCTCTCCTAAATTTGTTACGCATGCAGGTCTTTGTGACACAGCCACCTTTAATAGTTCTGCTCTTTCTCGTTCATCCTCCCCTCACCCCTTGCAAATAATGGCAGCAGCTGCGTCAACGTAGCGACTAACCACTTGGTTGTGTGTTTGATGGCTTTTTACAGTCGGTGTTTTTTTTGTGTCTGATTATGGCGTATGGATAGGCCATTACCCATGTATTACCAAGAGAGGGGCTTAATGGACAGCAGGGGATGCAAGCAGAGGACGGCTGCCCTCTCCTTCCAGCCAAATCAAAACAACCAGCTGGGAGTTTGACCACTTCATTCACAAAACCAATACCCCAGTGAAAGAAAAACAGCAGAAGCGGGCACTGTTCAATCAAAGAAAGGGACGAGGGCTATCATGACAGCCATACTTAGGGTGTCAATTCTTTTCCTTATTGGATTTTCATGTGAATCTGTTTCAGAAAGCAAAACAATTGAACAACAGGAGCCGTAATGAGACTCTCTTGGACAAGGTCACACAACAGAGTTTGTGCTTTTATCTTTTTTGGTAAATATATTGATTTCATGTCTTCAAAAACAAATGATTTTTCAGATTCATTTTAAATCTATGATAGGAAACTGCTCATGAAATTATTTTTGAGATTAAAAAGCCACAAAGTTTGCAAATGAGGGTGTAATTTTTCATTTGCATTTATGAAGTGAGATGTGCTTTTGAATGCACCCATTTTTACTC
This sequence comes from Xiphophorus hellerii, assembly GCF_003331165.1. Classification (NCBI taxonomy): domain Eukaryota; kingdom Metazoa; phylum Chordata; class Actinopteri; order Cyprinodontiformes; family Poeciliidae; genus Xiphophorus; species Xiphophorus hellerii. The sequence goes on from NC_045673.1 coordinate 16,833,588, forward strand.
TGGCACTCCTCGATGGCTCCCAGCCCAACCAATGTCTTGAACTGTCACTTAGGCTTCTTAGTGTAAATACATTTGTACTGTGAAGGCCTTGTGGTTTAAACAAACAAATAAACTGCAACAAGCAGCATCACAAAGACCAAGAAACACACCAGATAGGTCAGGGTTACAGCATGCAAGATATTAAAGCAGGGCTGGGTTTTACAACAATATTCCAAGCTTTGAACATCACACAGAGTATCGGTTAGCCCCTCTCCTAAAACAGAAATCATATAGAACAACTGCAAAGCTACAAAGACTTGAGGGTCCACCTAAACTAACAGGCAGAGCAAGGAGAACAAGAATCAGAGAAGCAGCCAAAAGGCCAATGGTAACTCTGGAGGAGGTATTGAGATCCACAGCTCAGGTGGGAGAATTTGTTAGTAAGACAATTGTTAGAATAGAATAGAAATAACCCATTTAACAGCCCTATTCGTTCACATGCTGTGGGCTACCAGTGAGGTAGTCCAGTATTCACTGGGACACATGATGGTGCACTTGGTAGCTCAGTGCTGGGGGCAGTTTATGTTAGACGGACCAGCCTGGCATCTGGTCTGTCTACCAGATGCCAGGCTGGTAGATGGACTACAGTGTCTACCAGCGTATCCAATAAAAACCTTAGCAGGAGGCATAGATGGTTGAAGAGCAGCATCTCAAGGGACTTGATCAGTTGTCCCTTGAAGTCTCTTGAAGTTGCTGAAGTGTTTTGGATGTTTGGTCTTTGGCACTAGTATCACACAGGAGTTAAGAGTTGCAAGAAGAAAATCATTGGTGAAAGACAGACCTGAAAGTTTGTAGTTTGTCACAAAACTTATCAGAAGCTCATAATATGATTTTTTGAATAAATGAATCAAATGTAAGGGTTTTTCACTCACTTTAACTTCATCTGTTGGTTTTGCACTTTTGAACAGAAAGAGACTGTTGGGAATTGCTGGAGTGTGAAGAGATGCATTTAACAGCGACGCTGTGAAACTGACCCAATTCTTGAAATTAAACTTGAAAGGCTTCATCCGTGTGTTAGAATGGCAAAGTCCAGTACCCACAATGTTAATCTTACTGAAGACATTTGGCGTTGTTGTACTATAGTCATACTTATTCTGAGCCAATGAGTTTGTTCTGTAGTTGGACCTTTGTAGACTTCAGAAGTGTAATAAAGGCTCACAATTACATTAAGCTCATTTTCATGATCTGAGAGAAGATTCTGTGTTTGTAGATGTTGAAGAACACCTAAAGAACCAGGTGGGCAGGGAAAGAAGCATGGTGTGAAGGCTGTAACATGTGAACATTTACAGCTTTCTAGGTGTTTCTATTGTCTTGAAAAATATAGACTCCCATAGAAGACCACAAAGTAATTAGTTGTTCTTATTGATTTGAAGTCCTCTTTCTATTTACTGTTATAAGTAATAACATAAAGAGCCACATCTTACTGTGGTCTCATAATTTTAATCTAAAGTAATAACAACTTTGTTCTTGTTTCTTGAATCCTGCTCCATCCCAAATGCTACGCAATCACATCTGATTTCTTCTGTGGGTACAGACCATTCTGGTAAATGTCACACAGTGACAGGGACAGAGCCTGGTCACAACAATACTAGCCTGAGGGGCTCCAGTGCTGTCACTTCCTCTCAAGTGAGCAGACTACACAGTGGTTGATAGCAAACAGAAAGAAGACCAGGATTTCAGATTTTATGTCTGTTCCCAAACTGGCACAAGAAGCACATTTAATGTGCACCAGCTTTTGTTTTTAAATCTGGTACAAAGACTTATTTACTTTAGACTGGCAACAAAACATTTGCATTTGACTTCCTGTTTTCAAAACCCGCAATGTGGGAATCATGTGGATCTGGGATGTAGTTTTCAAACTTAAGTGAGAAAGAAAAGCATTGCCCTCTTTTAATTTGTAAAAGATGAGCTATTTCTCAACTTTTTCTTCTTCCAGCCTTTAAGCTTGAAGGTGATTTCTGGGACAAAATTCTTTATTTGTAATTTACATTTATTTATTTATTCTTTTATTTTTTTAAAAAAAAAAAAAAGGTAATTCATTGATCTTTCGGTTTCGATCACAAGAATCAATATTCTAGCCAGTTTAGGTATCGGGCAATAGATTTTTCTTTATCATATTAGTTTATCCTGAAGTACCTGAAAAATAGCTTGTCTTCTATTAATTAAATTACAATTAATGCATCTATGTGTGCTTTTTAAAAAATAGAAGCTCAAAGGTGTAAACACTCCTTTGTGAAAAGGCAAAAGAGTATTTATTTCTGTTCTGTGAAAAGTTTTAAAATACATTAGCCCTTTAGGTTTCAAAACACTTAAGCAATTTTGTTTGTTACAAAACATAGGTAGAAGGAGCCCTCTAGTGGCGTGCATGCGATATGGACAATCAGAAACAACCCAAGTTTATTTGTGTCTTGGATAATGACAATACTTATTGTCACAATACTTATTGTCATTATCCAGGTTGAAAGAGACTGTGAAAGTATTGATGACCCCAAAAATGTTACAATTCAGCAACTAAATAATTAAATAAATAAACATTTAAATATAAATGTATTCTAATATAAAAAATTGTAGGAAAAAACATTGGGAATAAGTCGCAATCTCTTTATTTCCAAATAAGACATTGGAATAAATAGTTAATTGCTTAAAGGCTTTCCTTGACTATTAATTAAATGCTTAAACATATCAAAAATGCCACTATCCAACAAATAAACACTCATATGTGATCCTTTGTCATTTTTTTTAATTTACTTCATGTAAATAGTCTGTTGTTGTTGTTTATCTACAAATACACATGCATATTTTTTAAAATCATACTACTTAGTTGCACATTTCTTTGAAATCCGAGTACGCTACGATGAACATTTGCCCTTTCTGTACAATTTGCTATTCTTACTTTTTGTCGTGATATATAATTTCTTTGTATAAATCTACCTGCTTCGATTTGCCTGTCACTTTGCTACTGGTGCACTTGAATTTCACTGTTAAGGGAAATAAAGCCTTGTTCTGTTCTATTATCTATCTATTCTTCTCCAAAATAAACAGGTGATACTATAAATACAGTTGTATATTGCAAATAATAATAATAATAATAATAATAATAATAATAATAATAATAATAATAATAATAATAATAATAATAAATGTGTTCGTTACTAATCTGGAACCATTCTAGTTCCTGCAGAGGAAACATACCTTTTAATTTCGTGGATGTTTTGGCAAAAGAAATTATTGCACGGCACTTGAATGCAGCACAACTCTCTCTTTCACCAACCGTCCAATCAGAGTGCGGGATGCTGGGAAGCGTGTGTTTCTTGCTCGTGGTGCTAGCACCGTAGACGCGTGAGCGAGGAGACTAGCTTGATAAAGGTAAGCTTGTCGAAATGTTGCATACTTTATCACCAAGCGCATTTATCGTTTCTTCCGAACATCATTCATCGACCCTATAAGGTATTTAGTAAAACGCAGTGAAGTGTCTTCGTCTCGGTTTTCATAAACCCCTCTCCTTTTATTAACTAGGGAGCTAACGGTTGCTAGATAATATTAGCCTTTTTTTTTTTTTATAGCGGCCGGCTAGTAGCATTACACAGTCATCAACCAGCTTAATTAAGTCACATAATGAAAACTGTATTGTATTTAAGGTTCCATTTTCCGTGCCCATATACTAACTAGCAATTGAAGCAATAAAGGGGTTAAGCTTGTCTTGTTTTGTTTGCTAAAACGTTGTTCTTAGCATGCCGTTAGCCAGTTTGCTCGTCCGGTTAACTGTCAGATGTTTGGAACCGCCCATACCAGTATAGGGATTTGTTATAGTTGCTTTTTGATATTTTGATAGAAGGGTAGAACGGTGCATCTTTATTTATCGTGGACTCCACAGTGACTCAAAGTCATTGTTAGACGTTTTTTTGTATTGTAAAAACAGATATGCTAGCTGTAGGTCTCCTGTCATTATGTCAATGCGTCATCGGATTGTTGCTCAACACTCCAATCTATCTTGAAATCTGCAAGCCCAACTTGCCTTATCATATTTTATCGCACTGTTATGTTTAACGTTGAAAAACCGCTTTGCTGGCAACGTTTTTCAAAAGAAACACGATGTTGTCCTTTGAAAAACAATTAAATTAAGCTATTAATTCTTTCCAATCTGCTTTGGATTTAAACACGTTTCCCGGATATGAAATCGGTAGACATTTTTAGTCTAAAGAGCTAAATAGATTAATAGACCGCTTAATTGATTTAAAGCAAATCTACTGATCTTTAACTAAATTAACCTTGGTTAATACAAATAATAGGACTGAATGAAAATGGATAATGAATGTGTTTGGGATGTTTCTCTTATGTTTTTCATGGGTATACTTAAAATTGTGTAACAAATACTATAAGTTTTTGAGTCTTTGGCAACACCTATTTTTCACCATCACTTTGTGGTTTTGTCATTGTTCTGAACTGTTTATTCCAGTTATCGCTTTTAAGGCTTCTAATTAACTACCGTTATATGGAATCATATTTATATATATATTATTTATTTTTTTACAGAGGAAGGCAGTGACATTTGGTCATCATGGATGCAAGTAAAGGTATGGACAAAAATAAAACCGTTGCAACTTTCAGTGGTTTCATCCCTGCAACTTGTCTTTCAGTCACTTGTGAAATGTTGATGTTCCCATGTTGTGCACCAGATAATTGTACAGAGATGATCGATGATCTCAGGCGTACTTAAAGAAGTAGGTTAAATGTAATGTTGACAGTCTTTGTAGAGAGGAAAATTTTGAAGTTTTAAAATCTTCATATATACTGAAATATATTTTCTTATTCTACTGTTATTTTTGGACATTCTCCTCTGAATACTCTTCCTAAAATATTTTGATTGTAGTTTCTTTCCTACTTATGAAATCCCATTAATGATGAATATTTTACAGCTTTAAATGCTACTTTCACTTACTTCTGAACCAACAGAGATGAATAACTCTCAAGTTAAAAACACAATTTATGTTTGTTCTTTATCTTTGCAGGTAAAGGGGATCAAACAATGCCAAATCCAGGTGGACAGATGGGCAAACCTGTCGGATTCCCCTTTATGGAAAAGTCAGTGACAATTTTCTTAACTACCTTCCAAGTTTAACATATTTGAATACATTTTATTACATGTGCTGCACACATAATAAATCATGTGTGCAGCACACAATTAATTGTTCTGCATTGTCTAATTGCTACATAGCCGCAAGAAACAAATGAAAGGAAACAAATACAATATCATTAATCTGGTCGTTTTAAGTCTATTTAGTACTTTAACAGGTGACTTTAGTATATGTGTAGTCCATGGCATATTGTGCTTCTCTGTGAATTGCATTGGTGAGATTTTTTTTTTCTTCAGCCAAAAGTTGGTTAGTTTTGGTTTCTTTGTCACTCCTGTCAGATAATGTCACAAACAACAAATACAACTGTTTATTCTTGTGCTAAGTTACATATTGCTGTGTATTCATTTCACTGTTTATGACCCTTGTTAATCTTTTGGTAGACCCGGTTCTCTAAAATAGTTTTTTACTGTAGAGCTCAAATATGTGCAAAGCATTTCAAAGAGGGTTATAGTTTGATTGAAAATCAAAAATACTTTTTTCATCCAAATTTAGTTTTTTCTTATTACTTGCTTCATTTCGGTGACAAAGTAGATCAAACCTAATTTATTCTTTGTTAAATGGCTGGAATTTAACAGAATTCCAGCCATGAACTAAGCAAATTTAACTTTGTTCAAGTTGAAAGCTGTTAGTAGCACCTCCCAATAAATTCATTATTTTAAGCTGGGTTTCCTTTTGGATGCATTTAATTTGCATAGTCGATTTAGTAAAATGTGAAATGTACTCAGTTCCACTTTTGAGACAGCTCTCGGCTCTGCATTGCTCTAACTTTAGCATGACGTGAAACCTAAATAAGGTTGTCTCTAATGCTTTCTGTTTTTGGTCTTGTCCAAGAAGTCAACTTGATGTGCTACTTGTTTTTTTGTTTGTTTTGCTTTGTTTTTACTGCGTCTCAAAAATCACTGGTAGTAAACAGATTAGCATAAATTAGGTTGCTCATAAACTCTTCTAATTTGTGAGGAGTCATTCATGTCTGCTTTAAGATAAAATTAGGAATGGACTGCATTTTTTTATTTAATCTGCAGTGATGATGATTCGGGACTTGTTTTGCAGCCACAGGACATGATCTCCATTAGTCTGAAGTCCTTGTCATTCAGCTTTGACTGAAAGTGGGACATCTGGCAAGAAAATTGTCCATACAACAACAAATTTATTATAAAGTTGTTTATAAAAATGGAAAGCATTGTGTTGGATTGTTTCTATCAAACTCCAGATCTCAACTTTATTGAAATTTCTTTAAATTCTAACAATTCTATAAAGTAATTAGTAAAGATTCCTCCTATTTGACCAAAGTAATTTGGATAACTATGTCGGACTGTTAATGCAGTTGTACAACCCATGGAGTCATGGTTGATTGAGTCATTGATGGAGTCATTGATTATTCCTCATTCAGACCTTTCCATTTTGCTTTTGCTTGCTTTTTGACTTTTGTTCAATAAGTTATATTGGGGTTAAATCAGCATGTTTTCACATCATTAAAGTTTAACTAATTTCAGAACCAGAGAAAGATCAGATTATTTGTTATCCATTATACTAGAATTCAAAGCGTGTGTACTTTTACCTTGCCGTGTGTTTAAGTGACTATCATCACAACCTGCTGTTCACATCAACGACTTGAGAAGACAAGAAGATGCTGATTTTCTTTTCTTCTTTGCTTCAGGAAAAAACTTTAACCCAGCAATCACCTTAAATTGAGTTTTGATGTTGCGTTTCTTGATAAATGTGGGCTATTTTTCAATTTTACTGTAATAGTAGATATCTGGCAAAACCAAACATTGGAATCATTTTAATCCTCATTTAAAATTTCCTTGTTTTCCTTTTGATCTAGCATGCTTCCCAAAGCAGTGAAGAGGCGAGTGCACGCCTTAAAGAGACTACAGGAACAGTGTGCTCACATTGAGGCTAAGTTCTACGAAGAGGTTCACGAGCTAGAGAGAAAGTATGCAACTCTGTATCAGCCACTATTTGAAAAGGTAATTTCAAATCACCAACATACCTGACACTTCGACATTCTCAGTGCTTGAGAGCAAATAGACTCCATTGTGATCCAATACAAAAGAATGTCTTATCTGCACCAATGAAATATTGTCTCTTCGAACTGATCCGAGGTCAGTGACATTACATACCTGGTGCTAAATGATAACTGTCTAAACGAGTAGTCGACTGTGCTTTGTCAGTCCAGGCTATTTCCAGCGATAGTGACAAGGGCCGTGCAATTCCTGAACATGTGAGAGAGTGACAGCTGTGGCCTGTTGCGCACGCACACACTCGTTCATGCTCATGTGTGTGTATGCGTGCGTCTGTGGGTGTGTTCAGTCGCTTAGGTGACCAATGTGCTTACTGAAAATAATTTAGTCTGACTGAATTCGTATTTGTTGAAAAGGATGTTTCATGGTAGTATACCTCAGTCCTTCTCTTAACTCTGATTTTATAATATTTGTCCTGTAACAGAGAAGAGAGATTGTCACAGGAGCAGTTGAACCCACAGATGAGGAGTGTGAATGGCCTACTGATGAGGATGAAGAAGAGGAGCTTGCTGTAAGTTCACGTTTGATTTTTGTCTTTGGAGCCTGGTCCTTCCTCTGGCTTTAGACTACAAAATAAAACATATTTTCACAACTGGAACTGAGATATCGTGATTAATCTCAGTGGGATGCCTCCTTTGGATTCAGTCTAAGTAATATATTCACCAGTTTTTATAACTTCTAAATTGTATTACAACAGGATTGAGATCTGTGCTGATGGGGTTAACGAGTTAAACAAAATTTGGTTTTTGTCGTGTTGAAGCGTTGGGTATCATCTGTTGTGTTTAAGTATGCTGTACGCATGAGCTAGTTTGAAATTCTCTCATTTAAAGTAATGTATCCTCTTAAGTATTTTAAACAAAATGGTTTACAATTATCCAATATATAAAATTAAAACAGGAAAAGTTATATTCGTACTTATTTTGATGTAATTTGACATAAATGATCATAGTTACAATGTTCAATTTAACATTTAGTTTTTACTTTGATAAATAGACTTAGTAAGGAAGGTTAGCAGCTGTGTTGTAGCCTCCCTACAGCCACAGATACTCCAGCACTTTCTATATGATTTCATTAAAATGACTTTGAGACTTAAGAAACATTTTGACAAAGCCTTATGAATTTTACATCAAGCTATATACCTTGATGAAATTAACTGGCCTATTACTGTCGTTTTTAGTCAAGATAATTTTGCACAGGACATTCATTTAATTTTATTTATACATGTTCTTTAAGCCTGACACCCACCTAAATCCTACTCCTTGGTGCCTCTGCCATATTGATCCTTACATAATATGTCATGTACCTGTTTTTGTCACTGCAGTTGAACATTGAGTGCAGTCCTAAATATGAAACGTTCTTCTGCAGTCATTGCATTGCAATTTATTTATGGTATACTCTTACCAATGGGGGGAAAAGCTAGTTTAGCATGCAAGTCCTTTGAGCACATTCCCAGTCTCTTACATCTTTACCCAAATGTGACTCATAATGAAAAGTTAAGATAACTAAGAGGAACTTTGATCATTTCTTCTAATTGTTGATAGGAGGAAGTAAAGGAAAAGGCTACCATCGAGGATGCAAAGAAGGAGGAAGCCACGCCAGAGGAAAACCCGAAAGGCATCCCCGACTTCTGGCTCACCATTTTCAAGAGTGTTGACATGCTCAGTGACATGGTGCAGGTATGGATTCATCTCAGACTTTTGAAGTTTAGACTTATGTTGGAAGAGTGTATTGAGTTTTTGAAATTAATTTTGAATTGTCCACCAGGAACATGATGAACCCATCCTAAAGCACCTGAGAGATATTCAAGTAAAGTTTTCTGAACCAGGACAGCCAATGGTCAGTATCAACGTCCACCTTTTTCATCAACATGTCTTTGATTACTAAATTAAGTGTATAATATGTGTGTCGTTTTCCTATCTCCTACAGAGTTTTACATTAGAGTTCCACTTTGAGCCCAATGGCTATTTCAACAACGCAGTCCTTACTAAAGTCTACAAGATGAAATCAGAGCCTGAAGCATCAGATCCTTTCTCATTTGAGGGCCCAGAGATCATTGACTGTGAAGGGTAGGACTCAGTAAACTGTTACAGTTTTTAAATGTTATTTTGAGTTTCAGGTATGAAATAGATTTTGCGTGGTTCGACAAACATTTCTGCACAGTTGTTCTAAATTAATCTCCTCTGACCTTGCATCCCACATATCAGCCTCCTCGTGTTTGCAGCCTTGGTTTCAGCTTGTTCTTGCTTTTTGCACACTTTCTCTAGATGTCAGATAGATTGGCACAAGGGGAAGGATGTGACAGTGAAAACTATAAAGAAGAAGCAGAAGCATAAAGGTCGCGGCACGGTCCGCACTGTTACCAAACAGGTTCCCAATGACTCGTTCTTCAACTTTTTTAATCCTGTCAAAGGTGAGAACGAACACACACCAGTTCACACACATTTGGATTAGATTTATCTACTAGTTGTCTTGTACCATTTATGAAGCAAGTTCAAACATACTCCTGTTTTGCTCTTTATCTTTTTTTACCTCCTTCACTGGTTTCATTTTATGAGCAAATTAAATAATTTCTTTGAAATCAAGGACTTTGTGGTTTACCAAGAATTGTTGATTTTTAAAGCTAAACAAAGCTTACACATGTGTTAATATTAACACATGTGGTTAATGGTTAATGGCTAATATTAACCATTATATGGTCTAATGTATGCTAGTCTAGCAAGGGATGTGGAATTTGCAGTGAAGATTTAATTTGTTCAACAAAACCAGCTCTAATATTTGATTTTATATTTAATATTCTGAAAATGTAATTTGTTTTTCAGTCCTCTTAGCTATTTTAAGAAACGTAATCTGATTATTAGTGTTTCAGTTGTTGGTATCCCAGCTGTCAATACTGTGTACCACCATTTCTTCACAGTAGGTCAGGACTTCTTTGTCCTCTAAAACATTTCACAGATTCGGAGCTTGGAGAGAGGAATCTTTGATTCTTTCTAACATCTCTTTAGATTGTCTTGACAGGGTCCTATCTTGTGCTCTGTAGCTCTCCTACATTATGGGTAGATTTGCTGTATGGTTTGCTGTGTTTAAAGCAAACCAGTAAGCATTTTGCCTTCAAACTCACCAGCAGGTGGCACCAAACTCATAAACTGAACAGTCACATTTCGACAGTATCTTCCTGTTACCAACTAAAGCTGAGTTAGAATGAAGTAATTTGGGGATTTTTATTTACAGCATTTTCATGTCTACCTTCACTTTCACTGTGATAGTTTTCTTTTCACCAGTGATTCAGTTGCTACCTGGGAGTTGAGTCAGGATTTAAAGTGGTTATTTCCTAAGTTAACAAATGAAAATGAACATTTAGCTGTATATTTGACAGTTTATACCATATTAGACAAATTAGATATGTTTTCTTTTTGTAATTTTGTTCTACAGAGATAATTATATGACGGTGGTTTATGCTTTACTGATTAAATTTTGTCCGGAATGAGATTTTCTTTAGATATCTTAAATAAACCAATTGTCAGATTGGACAGATTCTGTTGCAGTTTTTTTTTTTTTTTTTTAACCTTTATCATCCTTCTTTTATAACATCCTATCAGACAAGCCTGGATTTGCATTGACTCAAAGATGAGCAGTTATCAGTCTTTCTGGTTCTGCCATAATTGTGGTGTGTCACTTGAATATAAGTATCATTGTGTCAGTCGTGTTCTGGTGTGCAGCTTTGGGGGTGGGATGTGTGGCGTGGCGGTGAAAATTGAGTCACATGATGATTTGAGTCATTTACGTGACTCAACCTTTCTTTACCCCATTGAATTAATTATTCGTTTTCTGGGCTGCTTTTCTTTTTCTCCACTTATTAAAGTGAGGTTACAACTGTAATACTCCATTTGTTAGGAAAAAAACAACAACTTTATTCTTTAACATAACTTTTGTTAAACATTATAACATCCCTTATTTCCAGGGGAATTTGAGAAAATGTAACTATCACCAGCAAAGTCACTGGGTAACGGAAAGCACATACACAAAAATACACAATAATCTTAATTATAAAATAGACTACCCAGTAATGTTAAATATAAAAAAATAAGAGGATTACAGTTTAACAGGAAGAGCTGCTGTTGATTACTAAAGTCAGAAAATCCTGCTTTAAGTAAACCAGGATTTCCAAACACTGCAGTGTTGTAGGGCTGAGAAATGTCACCTTTGATCATTTTTGCATTCAGGGTTGAGCTTTTTTTTTTTTTTTTAAAGATGTGAGTAAAAGATTTATGATTTGAAGTCATGATGCATTTCTTGTTGTCTTTAAATACGACAACTCTGCATGCCGAGTTACTTAAAGAAATCTAAAACCAATTTGTGGCTTTAAGTTAAATAAAATGAACATAAAATTACTTTTCTCCCTTTTTTTTTATTTTGGTTCTTTTAAGACTTCTTGCTCTTACATGTTTCTTTATCTTGCAGCTTCACCAGACGGAGAAATGGTGAGTAAACACAAACATGTTTATCATAAAGTTGTAGTTGCATCGTTCTTTGGCTAAACTGCTGAAACCTTTTGTCTGACAGGATGAAGACTCTGAGCTCAACCTGGCCACAGACTTTGAGATCGGTCATTTCTTCCGTGAGAGAATAGTTCCCAGAGCAGTGCTTTACTTTACTGGCGAGGCTCTGGAAGATGACGAGAGCGTAAGTCCTACACCCGCAAACACAGCCTGCAGACAGGATTATAGAAAATCAGATTTATATAATGGGAAGTTTACAGACTGAATGAGGATACAAAAGCTAAGCATGTGCTGACTGTTGAGTGTTTTTATCCTTAATTGTGTTGCAGTTTGAAGAGGAGGAACTGGAAGAGGGAGATGAAGAGGTTAGTAATAATAGCAGGGAAATATTAAAGCCTCTGAGATTTGAAATACAAGTTTATCCACTTAGGTGACACTTGGGTGTGCAGCTTCAACCCCTCAATGCCTCACTTCCTTTAAACTCATGTCACTAAAGATTCCTTTTTGTGTTCCAGGAACAAGATGAGGAGGGTGATGACGATGACGAAGAGGGAGATACTGACCCCAAGGTCAGTTTGCACCGTAATCTTGAAGCTTTAAACTTTTCTTTTGAGTGACAAACATCTGCCAAAAATGATGATGTGCAGAGTGCAGCACTATGTTTTACCCATCTAGAGCAGGTTTTGAGTGGACATGAGGGTATAACTATATAAAAACCAGCTAGGGAAAAGTATGTACTGGCCTTCTATCAGCCAGCTGATCAGCAAACGTGAAGAAATTGAAGTGTGGATCTCCTTAATGCTGCATACAGCCAGAGGAAAAATGGATCACTCCAGCGTTTTGTCCATTAAATGTACTGTAAATGACAGGAATGGCCATGTGCACCATTCCTAATGTTGACATATATTAGGCATTAAAATGTATCGTATCTTAATCATTCTCATACATATATGGTTATCTTCATCCAAAGAAATGTTTGCACTCTGTCAAAGATTTAACTGAGAACAGTTCTCTGCAATTCTGTACTGAGGTACTGAGGCCGACTTCAAAGAACAGGAACCGACTGTTCGGTAATGTTCTGGAATCCAGAGGTGAACTTGTTTGTCTTGAATCAAAACAAAGTAGATTTTCTGTATTTTAAAGGCTTTCGGTATAAGGAGTCAGAGAACATTTTCAGTTAAATCTGTTCTTAAGTTGACTGAAATTTTGGACTTTGTAAACGGTTACTTGGAGGTGAGGTGTCTTAGTTAATCAGCTACTGATTTTTGCTGTGGTGGCTCTTTGACCAACTCCTGCAATGTTTCACTTTATGTTCACTTTCATCTGTGAATGTGACAATTAATTCTTTTCATACTGTTGTCTCTCCCTTACCCTGGATCTCCTCTTCATTACAGGCATAATCAATCATTCTCACTCCATGCATTTCTAGGTAAGGGGGAAGTAAAGATGGCGCGCCATATTCTTTGCATACCCTTTATGGGGGCTTTGGTTATTCTTTCTTTATTTTTCTCTATGCCTATTATTCTCCTTGTAGTTTAGTTTTAACCTCCAACTCGCATCTTGGGTTAAATGAGAAAGCTTCTCTCTTTGTCATGTTTTTTCCCCATTTATTCCCTCTTGTTTTACCATCCCAGGTTTCTAACATTACCTTTACTTCGCCAAGCCAGGTGCCTTCAGTCTTCTGCATTTGCTTTCTTAGTAAACCTCTTCTTCATGCTCGCTGACGCTCAGAAGGCTTTCTAAGCTTTGTTGTTTCCTAACCATTTTGTTTTCTGTGTGTCCACAGAAAGAACAGCCTCAACCTGCCGAATGCAAACAGCAGTAACCGTGATGATCAGGGGAGGTGGAGACCTGCTGCCCATAAAATCTGTCCTCAGCCTGTCCATCAGACCTCCTACTGCTGCAGGCTCCACTCTTTTACAAACTCTCATCGGAACGCAATAGAACCCAAACCTATGTTTTTACTATGTGCATGACTTCTTTTTCTACAGTCTTGCAGCATCTCACCCTGTTTATTTGGCTTCATTTGTCATCACAGCCAGAATCAACTCTTAATAAATTACCATGGTATCACATAGGTACAGTCTTTTTCTTCTATTGAGTTAGGTGTCTGCTTAAAACTCAGAGCATTATATAGAGGAAGATCGGAAAGGAATCGCTTGCAACTTTATTTTTCATGGAAATAGGTCAACTACTCAGGGGTTTTTAATGCCAACAAGCAAATTGAGTTTACTAGGAAACTGCTGATCAAGTTCATAATCTATCACTGGGGTTGTTTTTCTTTATTTTATTTTTTTTTTCGTATAATTTCTTAAGACATCCAATGTACCATTTTTATTTTAATTTACTGTTTTACATGTTCATTGTTTTGTCATTGGACTATTTATTGTGGTGTCATGCAGCTGGATGTGACTTCATGGTGAGGGAATGCTTCAAGGCATTAAAAGGCTAATTATAATTGGCTTAAATCCCCCTTTCAGACACTGAGAAGTGTTTTTTGTTTTCCTTTCAACAAAACATAAATAATGCCAATCTGCATCTGTTTATATCTGCTCACTTCTGCCTTGCATAGCTGGGCATAACAAGCATTTAAGCTGAGCACAATGCTAAACAGGGCAGATATGTAGGTACAGCTCTAAAACTATCGTACATTTCTCTTTGCTGTTTACCCCTTCAACCCTGAAATGCTCTTAGAACTGATGCCATGGATGGAAAAGTGTGACAAAGGCACATTTTTCTTTATATTTTCAGATTTCAGATGGTTGGATATTGTAAGCTTAAACATGATATGTATTAAAGACTTCAGAGTTCATAGATGAAAGCAGACTGACTTAACTTTTTGTAATGATTTTATGAAATAGCTTCTTTATGCATCTTATTCCTAACAAATTTCAGAATGAGTAATGTGGTAGTGCAGGAAGCTTGGATCAAAGTTCTGTTGCCAAGAAGCCAAATGTAAAGACAAACCATGTGGACTTTTAAAATCGTTTGCTAGTTGAATAATGTAATCTAATACAACATTTAAAGTTGTTAAACTGCATATATACACACTTTTTTTTGTTTAATGGTTCGGTGGAAATATTCATGGAACAGGGTGCCAATGTATGTTCTCCTCTGCACATGGTTTTTGGCTTATTTATTTGGACACATTTGCCTGATGACTGTTCATCGATAGTAGTAACAGCATTCCCCATCGTCTCCCCTTCCCTCTTTTTGAAAAGAACGATTGTACTTCTCATCCAGATGGTTCTCTCAAAGGCCACGGTTCACATTTTCGAATCCCATCAAACCGTGCGCTAGTGATGGCCTTAACTGGTTCTTATTCACAGTTTGTTACTTGCGCAATGTTTCTTTTCAATTTGTACAGAGTTAGTTAAAATATTCTATTAAAGTTGTGCGACATGGTGGTGATTTGGTTGTTTTTTGTTTTGTTTTTTATTTTGAAATCTGAACTATATTACATTACATGCACCTGCTATGCATTTGAATGTTGTAATGAGATCAACACATTCTTATTTCTGACTAGTAGGAAAACTTCCATGTTTTCCACATCGGGTTGAGGAATTAAGGGCAGTCCATTCAACAACCTAAATGCATCAGTTGTATGAATATTCATGCTTTACATTGGGAACCATAGAGACAACAATGTGCGGTTCACATGGGGATTTAATGGAACAGTAACAGAAGGAAACCAATAGTTTCCATGAAGCCTGGGAGGAGACACAACAACCATGGAAATGTGTACTCTAGTCCCGGGTGATTGCACCTGCTGCTGACAGCACAATGTGACACGACAACCACTAACTTAACCATTAAACATCAGCTGATGGTTTGCAAATGATTGCAAAGAGCTTAGAGCCGAGCCTGCAGTCCGCTTGGATGTGAACTGATCCCTGGAGAGCAACAGAAAAGCCTGGAGTCCCATCTCACATTCTGATCCTGCATACGTCTCTGTTATTGTGAGGGGATTTTACTGAAAGGTACTGGGCAGCATGGCTCGTAACGGCAGTGTTTTGTTTTTTTTTTGTTAGTTTTTTTTTTTACCTGTCACCATGTGTTCAGATCTTCATGCTTCTGTCTTCATAGGAGCAGAAGTGTTAACATGAGGGAGTGAGAAAACAGGAGTCTGGATGGCATCAAGATAATGAGATCCCAGTTACCATCAAAGGTTTCTTTTAGAGCTGCTCGTAGTGGCGTTTCATGTAATGGAGAAAATAAATGGGCGAATTCTCCAGAGAAGACAAACTAACACCAAAATGTCATGTTCTGTAGCTTTCAGATTTTCCTTTACATGAACAAGAAGCTATTCATGCTGAGGCTGCTGTGTGGGGTTGCGGACTGCCTCGCTGCCACAAGGAGAACAATTGTGACTCAGCTCATTTAGCCAGAGAAATTGAGCTGGAAAGTTGAGTTATGAGAGCAAAACATGTTTTTACTTACAGCTGTGAAAATAAAAGTATTTGGATAGTCTGACATATGGATATCTAACATATCAATATAGAAAGATGTAGGCAAAAGTTTTTTGTTCTGTTTCTCATTAGAAATAAAAAAAAAAAATACTCATTCATTTAAAAAAAAATTCACCGTGTTTATGCCTCAGACATTTCGATTGCTCTGTTCCTTACTCTTGGTGTGAGAGATTGAAAGATCTGTCTGGGGCTTTCAAAAGGAACAATATTAGCAGTTTATGAGTCTGGTGAGGGGTTTAAATAAAGTAATTTTAAATAAACCATGCCTCTGTACTGAAAACAGCCTGCAGGTGGACGACAAAGTAACAGCCAGCACACACAGTTCTGGCAATAAAAGCAAGTTAACCCTGAGACCAGGTCGAAAGATGGAAAAAAAAAGTCTTCAAAAACTCTGAAGTCCTATTATGAGACCTGAAGCAGATTCTCACAGCTGTTCATGTGGAGGTCTGTGCCTCTACAATGATCACTGCTATTAACACACTGGAAAATACAGTTAGGCTTTGTATTCTTCAGCTGTTTGATGTTCATGGGTGTGTGGACAAAGAGGGAGCTTAACAACAACAAATGCAGAAGAAATCAGTGTGATGGACTGAAACAGAGGCCACCTCCATGTTGTGCTGAGGCACCAAGGACAGGGGTGGAACAAAAACACATTCATACTGACTCAGTTATTCCATTTGCGAGTCGTCTCATCCTCATCCAGTAGGACTGTGGAGAGACGTCTCCTTCTAACCTTCATCCTCACTGCAGCTGCACCCATCACAACTTCTCGGCCTCAAGGTGCATTTTCCCAACTGTTGTATTTGTGAACACACATGGAGAGAGAGGGTGAGCGGGGTTTTCTGTGTGGCGTCCTCTGTGCAGCTTCTTCCGGAGCGGATGTGATGTGAGCCAGAGCGGTTAAGGGAATAGAGAGAGGCTTTATGCTGCTTTTGCCTGGTTGGTGTTCAGACCTGAATGAGCTGAGCAAGCAGCCCGATAAAGACACAATGGACTGCACCCAATGTAAGAAACATTGACCACAAACTAACTCATTTTACACTTTACTCCCATGTGAAAACAGTTCCCTGTTTTCTAGTCAATGTAACAAATGCAATGTTGCATTTCTAACTTTTCAGTTTAGAAAAATTATAAAGTTGATTATTGCAGAAGCTTCAAGTTATGAACCAACTTTTTCAAATCTTTATGCATTATGTCAGGATATTTCATAGGAAGATGCATTGAACTAAATACAAAGCAATACTGGGATCCAGCCTGTTGCAGCCTGCAACAAAATTTAAAGAATTGTGCAGGTTCATTTTCTAGCAAGACAGCAAGCCTAAGCATGAGACTAGAGATACAATTTAGATCAAAGCACTCTTGCATTGGGTGCTGTGATGGCACAGAGGGTAGAGCACAGGACTCGTGTACGGAGGCCTCAGTCCTCAACGAATGTTCTTCCTCCGTCTCTCATAACTCACCTTCATCTACTGTGAAATAAATACCACTGGAACCAAAAAATCCTTAGAGTTGAAAACTAATTGTTTTCAGATCAAAGCCAAACTGCTATTCATAAAACTAACCAACTCTGTTGAGGTGAAATGCATGCCCTACTTTTCAGTTTTTGTTTTTAAAGAATTTCAAAGCTATATAACATCTTCTTTCCACTTCACGATTTATGCTAGTTTGCTTAAATCTATTACATCACACACAAAGAAAATACTTGGTTGTAACATGGCAACATGTGGAGAAGATCAACCTTGATAAACACTTTCTGCAAGACAGTATACGGGGTGAAAGAGGGCAAACCTAAAGTGGTAAATATTCTTGTTCCATGGAGCTTCAGCCCACGCTAATCATACTCAGAGCCAGTAGATTACCACAGCCTCCTCCTCCCACAAAATTTCCACGGCACACTCCACTCTACAACACTGTTCAGGCAGGCCGGCTTCCTAAAGTTTGTGAGAGGGGCAAAGCCTCCTCCAGGAACGAGACCAAACATGGCCATGACTCAACACGTCAGGCTTGGTTCACAGTAAATCTTTGTGCTCAGATGTTGTACGTGGGCGTTAAGAAATAGAGAAGTGGCAGGAGTTTGACAGATCTTGGCCAAAGCTCAACCCTTTTATAGGTTACTTCATGTCTGTCCCAACTCACATTTGGAAAGAGACATTGCTCCAGACTGTGGGAGGAAAAGTAAATAAAATCCAAGCTGATAGACAAAACCTTTGTTAAGGTGCATTCAGTGATGCAAAGATGAATCCATTACTGTGGGAATTTAAAAAAAATAAAATCATCCTAAAGTTCCACCCATTCTCTCACGTTAAAAGCTCACTTTGTTCTCTTCTGTCTGTGAATGTGCTTAAAGGTCAATTGTCAATAATAGCACAAACTAATCTTAGCTTTTTTATGCATTATCTCCAGCTTCCTATTTGCCTTAGATGTGTGTGAAAATGAGTTCCACGCCCAGTCACAGCTCTGTAGCACTCCTCTGTTTGGATTTATGAATGGATCAGTGAATGAACAGGTACTTAGGTGTGGCGCATTTAACCTGAATCAGTCTGTTTGACTTCTGCGCACCAAGAGAGGAGCCAGTCAGGGCTGGGCTGCATGAACTGGTTTCAAGTTGCATAATGGGCCTGTAGAATGGGACGATGCCGGCCAAGCCTGGTTTAAATAAATGCAAATAATATGTATATGTCTTATGGTGAATCATGCTGAGAATAGCGTATAATCAGGTTTGGTTGGTTTTAATCAGCACACCTTTTTAAGACTTTCTGCATCCTTTTTATTAGAGGAAAAAGGTGAAGTATAACCTCATTACAGTAACCAAATCTGGTAACTTATTATCCCATTCCTTCATTATTATCTAAAAAAAATGTATATTGCATTAGCGTCATATTTTTGGCAGTTATCTCAGAAAGTGAAACCCATATATTATAAACTCATATATTATATCCAAGCACGCAGAGTGATATGTTCCCTGCCTTTGTTTCTTGTAATTTTGGTGATGATGCCTTACAGCAGGGGTCTCAAACTCCAGTCCTCGAGGGCTGCAGTCCTGCAACTTTTAGATGTGCCTCTGCTGCACCACACCTGAACAGAATAATTAGGTCATTAAGGCTCTGGAGAACTGATCTACACAAGGAGGAGGTGATTAAGCCATTTCATTCCAGTGTTTTGTACCTGTGGCACATCTAAAAACTGTAGGACAAGCTGCCCTCGACGACTGGAGTTTGAGACCCCTGCCTTACAGATAGTGAAAACCCAAAATTCAGAGCCCCAGAAAATTAGAATACTGTGAAAAAGGAAATTAATGAAAACTCGTGAAGTCACACCCTACTCCACTAATTATCTCAAAACACCTGCAAGTGTTTCCTGAGCATTTCAACGCTTCTCTCACTCTGGGTCAGTAGGCTACACAATCCTGGTGGAGAATGATGACCTGACAGATGTCTAGGAGACAGTCATCAACACCCTTTACAAGGAGAATAAGTGATACAAGGTCATTGCTATAAAAGCTGGTTGTTCACAGAGTTTTGTATCCAAGCATATGAACAAAACACTGAAACGAAGAAGTTTGGTAGAAAAAGGTGCACCGGCAACAAAGAGAACAAAGAGTCCTTCAGAAGATTGTCAAGTGAAATCTGTTCCAGAATTTGGGGGAATTTCAGAAGGAGTGAACTGTGCCTGGAGTCGGTGCCAAAAACATGTAGATGAATACTAATCATGTGCTAAGAATGTCGAGCCACTCCTGAACCAGCGGTAACACCAGAGACATCTTACCTGTTTCAAGGAGAAACTGAACTTGACTGCTGCATAATGGTCCAGACTCTTGTTTTAAGGTTAAAGTAAATTCACTATTTTATTTAGAAGTCGAGATACTAGTGTCTGGAGGAAGAGTGTAGAGGCACAGAGTCCGACGATGCTTGAAGTCCAGTGTGAATTTCCCACAGTCAGTGATGGTTTGAGGTGCCATCTCATCTGTTAGTGCTGGTCCAGTGTGTTTTCTGAAGTACACAAGTCAACGCTGTTGTCTACCATGACTTTCCAGAGCACTTTAACGCAATGTGGACTTCCATTACACCTATTCAGATTTTTAGATGTACTAGTGGTGAAAATGATTAAAGTCACAGTGGTGTTGTCAGCAGGACCATCGCAGTAGAAGGTCACAAAGGCTGAAATACAAACAGAAAAAAAAATTTAAAATTGTCAAGTCACCCACTACAGATAAGATTAATACCTTGGAAAGACTCTTGGTTTATCATACAAGGCTCAGTGAAGCTATGCAGAAGGCAGAGTGAAAGCAGCATTCCTCACTGAGAAGTAATGCAGACCTGCATACCTACCATTCTTTGCAACATCAAGATGTCAAGAGTAACATCCTGGACCTGCCAAAGAATCCACTGACCACGCCTCTTAACCGTTCATAAATTCATAGAAGGAAATAGGTCTGTGTTTACACATTTCTCAGTTAAAATATGTGTGGGAATTACAGTCAAGCATGACAGGTGGATTGTTGGTTATACATTCATGAGATGCTTATTTTGGGCCGATCATCATTTTGAAGTCATGAGCTTCTGTCACCAACTAAAAAATTACCTCTAGATGAAAGGCTTGGAGCCTAATGGCACTCATCTAACAGAAAATACCTGGCAGTTTTCATTTCTGCAAAGTTAAGACACCGATGCAGACAACAGATGGCAACAGATTTAAAAAAAGATTTTAAAAAAACATCAAAATCTTAATTTTGATGCAGCAGTGTAATCTCACACTGAAGATTTTCAAAAATAAATTCTTAATGGGGGAAATTCTGCCCCAAGTGGAGGAGTTTAAGTATCTCGGGATCTTGTTCACGAATGGGGGAAGAAGGGAGCGGGAGATCGACAGGCGGATTGGCGCAGCGTCTGCTGTCAAGCGGGCGCTGTACCGGTCCGTCGTGGTGAAGAGAGAGCTGAGCCAAAAAGCGAAGCTCTCGATTTACCGGTCGATCTACGTTCCCACCCTCATCTATGGTCATGAGCTTTGGGTCATGACCGAAAGAACGAGATCGCGGATACAAGCGGCCGAAATGGGTTTTCTCCGTAGGGTGGCTGGGCTCTCCCTTAGAGATAGGGTGAGAAGCTCAGTCATCCGGGAGGGACTCAGAGTAGAGCCGCTGCTCCTTCACATCGAGAGGAGCCAGTTGAGGTGGCTCGGGCATCTGGTCAGGATGCCTCCTGGACGCCTCCCTGGTGAGGCGTTCCGGGCACGTCCCACCGGGAGGAGGCCCCGGGGAAGACCCAGGACACGCTGGAGGGACTATGTCTCTCGGCTGGCCTGGGAACGCCTCGGGATTCCCCCGGAGGAGCTAGAAGAAGTGGCTGGGGAGAGGGAAGTCTGGGCCTCCCTTCTGAAGCTGCTACCCCCGCGACCCGACCTCGGATAAGCGGAAGAAGATGGATGGATGGATGGATGGGGAAATTCTTGGCACACCAAATAATCCCCTCAAAATAAATGTATTTGTATTTTTGTGATTTAAACTAAGCTTTATAAGTTGTTAGAGCTTATATGAATCTCTGAATAGTATTCCATTAAGTCTTGTTTATCTGCAGTGTACACGTGACATGACAAAGGCCTCCGTTTCTAGGAGAGAAGCAAAATAATCTCCAAAGCTTACTCTTAGAGAAAGTCACAAATTCTCACAACAACCATTAGACTCTTGTTTCATGCTAATTAGTTGATTAATGTTGTCTGCCAGAAGAAAAGGGAAAAAAAAGCAGAAACATGTCAAGTTTGTTAAAGTCTGTTTGGACTTTAACTTTAACTAAGTGTGCTTTAGTCAGCATCAAACCCACCAAATCGGTCTGGTGTCCAACAAATGAATAATGCATGAAAAAGCACCTCATCCCCACTGGTAAATATGGTGGAATGTCTGTGATACTGAGGATCTGTTTCTCTGTCAAATAAGACACCCCTGGTAGACAGCATGGCCTCAACTCTTGGAAATAGATGAACATCTCAAATAAAAATTTTTTAAAAATGTGAAAACGAGTCCTACCCTGATCACTCAACAACATCTTGATATAAAATACATGGACAAAGTAACACAGTCATCAGTCACCAGACACAAAGTCAGCTTTCACCCACTGCAACCTGCATCCTATTACAACACTGTGAGAGGTCAGAGGCGAAGATTAAGTCTCGCTCTATTAGCAAGTTGAAAATAACTGATAAGGGTACCAATAAGTGTGCCACAAGGGATTTGGTTTAAATAAATTATTTTCTTAAATGTGATGTATTTCCCACACTTAAGAGTTGTAATTTTTCCTCAGATTTTCAGTGTGGAATTATGCGAATGCAATAAATGTGGATTTATTTTGAGTGGATGCCAATAAAGTCAGCAGTGGTTAAACGTCTACTCCTAGTAACTTAATCAAGGCTCAGAAAGAGACTTAAACTTGGAAGGCAGCTGGATTTTGTGCAATTCTGCAGTTATGAGAAACTCCACACCAACTCCTAGCCATTATCCTTAAGCCTTGTCCATGAGGAACGGGACAGAAACGCATGTCAGCCAGCACCAGCATCCTCCTCAAGAGGTTGGGGAGGTGTTGGCTTGATAAGTAGCAGGGTCTTTGTGCTTGGATGGCCAACTTTGAGTTTTGCTGTTTTCAAATTCTTCCTTAAACACAAAAGCCCACTGAGTTTGCAGCTGCTTTATTGTTTATTGTAGTGATTGGTTTTCACTGCCAGAACTATTTTTGCAATGGTGAAGGACACGTTTTAGAGCTCTGTGTGTTTCTGACATCGCCTTCGCTTCTCACAGGAATTTTGGTTGGCAGAAACATTTTGGTATTTAGATCGGGTTGATGAGGAAAATGATAAGAAAAGTAACTGGTATATTAAAAGGAATACAAAGCAGATTTTAAATTGGTCACTCTTTGGTATCTATACCTGCTACAACATACTTTTCCACAGGTTCTGCAGCCATGCCTGATTTCATTGTTCCTCCGGCAGCATGGTATTCGTTTAAAGGCCTCACCAACCATTTGTTCTTTTTCCCACGGTGTGGAATGCCAGCGTGGACACACACACACATGTACACACACATGTGCACGCCCGCACGCATACACACTCACACAAAGGGCTTACAGGAACAATGCCTCGAATAGCTGAAGAGTCTCATCACTAGGCTTTGTGCACAAAGAGCAAGAAGAAGTGGACGTGTGGGTTTTTGTGAATGCGGGTGCATGTGAGCAACAGCAGCTGTTACCTGCGGACTCTGCTGGATTTGTCAATGACCCATCGCATGCAGCTCATCCATACTGCTCCCATTGTTTGGTGGACTATGTATAGTTTACTGTTAGAGGGAGGTTTTCACCACCGTTCACAGTGTTCAGAAAAGTAATGCAATGCCTTATCACGCACACTAATCAGTGTCACAAAAGTGTCAAAACGTTCACAAGTTTCAGAACCTTCACAGGGCATTTATGGGCATGGGTGTGTTGGACCAGATTTGCAGCAAAAATAAACTGTCGCCTTAGTTCTGTAATAGTTTTATTGGCAGAACTCATTCCAACAAATAAGTATTTTACCAAGTGAACTGTTTTACATGTTGGGTCATTCTGATCAAATTCTTATAGGCATTTGATTGGGATTATTTATGATAGAGAAACACAAAGTAAAACACAACTGTGAGGTGAAAGGAAAATATTATTTATAGCAAAACATATTTACAAAAAGCCCAAAATAAAATCTCAACAGTATGCATATGTGTTCAGCTCTTTTGAATCTGATTTTAGGTTACAACACAAGATTCCAAGCAAAAGAAACTCCAAACTCCTCTGACAGTCCCAAGACATGGTTGTCCACCTAAGCTAACAAAGGCCAAAGTAAAGAAGGAGATAAGTTGACAACAGTAACTCTGGAGGAGCTGCAGAGATTCACATTTAAGATTGGAGATTCTTTTGAAAAATGTCCATTAGTTGTGCGGTCTATAAATCCTAATTTAAACGTATCCCCACCCCGAGTTCTAAACATCACGTCCTTACGACACAGGGATGAATCAGACAAAGACCTGTAACAGGAACTGCAAGATCTACTTTAATGCCAAGTTTTAGGTAATCGCTCCTAGTTAATCACCTTGTTGGTGCAGAGATACACGTTTATGTCATCCTTGTTATTTCTAAAGTTTTCTATTGTGTGTAGACATAACACAGATTAATCCCTTAAGTTTATGATCCTTTTTGGTGCTTGGATGTTTCATAAGTCAGAGTTAAGTAGCTTAGCAAAAATCAACTGAATGGGGCTTTTAAAAATGAAAGAATACTTACAGATCTGGAGAAAACCTGACTTGTCAGAGGGAAATCTAAAGAACTGGAAGCCACAGGATGCTCCGCCTGAAAAATAAATGAGTTTTCCCTTCATTATTCAGCCCTCATTTCTCAAATGCAACATTTGCCTGAACATATAAAATGCACACCTCACTTTATGTTAACCGTATTTTTCCTCTTGTAATATTAAATGGAGACACAGTCAGTGTTAAAGACTCAGAGTTTAGTATTGTTATTGAAATTGCGACTCACACTGAAACGGACTGCTCTTATGACAGTTTTGTGTCAGCATATATAATTAGTTTTAATTAACAAATTGTACAAAGACGCAAAAAAAAGTTGGGTTCTCTGCAGTTTAACAAGGACCCTGTTATATGCAACCGATCGGATCTCTAATTAGACCTCTGAAGTTCTGCATTATGTTACACAACACCCTTAAATATGACATCCCAACACGTCTCATTTTATTTCCAACCTTTATGATCATCTGCAGGGTTCACCGAGTATTAATTATGAGGCTTGTAGTAAACACTGTGCGGCTTCATGTCTCAACATGTCCTCCAAGCTCCGGGACTTTCTGGTCCTTCCAGTCTCCATCCTGTCACACCCATGTGCCCATGGCTGCAAGGCTGCACATCTCTGAAACAAACATGGGAGACCAAAACAGGAGCATAAACATTCAGTCCTTTGACCTTCATTCTTACTTTTGTCCGTATGAATTTATCAAAGCCTTCCTCTGTTGTTGCAGGTGATGCCTTATCTGACTTCCTCTCTGAAGGACTGTTTAGTCTGTGGGGAGACAGTGAGATCCTGAAGCCACTGATTTAAACTGGAGGTTGTCACAACACACATCCAGAAATCCTCCACATGAGCCAATCGCCTCCAGAGATAGTTGTGCTTTCCCACAAGCTGGGATAACAACGGAAAGGGTGAACTTTCAAGTTTTACTATAGGTAACTTGCATGTAGTTAATTCTTCCCTTCATTAAATAGTGTACATCTATATACGCTAGCCTAACTTTATGCATAAGGAAATTTGAATTTAAATTGGTTGCTAAAGATGTGTAAAAAGTCTTAGACTTATTTTTTTTTTTTATCTCTGAAGTAAAAATATCTGGTTAAGCACCTGATGCCCATATGGCAGATAATCTGTGATGCTGTGGGCCTTTTTCTCTTTTTAACCTTGTTAAAGTGCGCAGCTGAAAGCCCTGAGACTGAGAAAGACTAAATAATGTGGTGAATACTTTCTGAAACATGAAATTGGGTCATCCTTAGGCCTTTTTGTAGGAATCTGATCCGAACCACATGAGCAAAGCAACAAAACAAAACATTCACAAGAAACAAACAAACAAACAAAAAAGAGCCCTTGCTTTCATGGTCATGTAAATTCCCAGACAGAGAGCTGAAGAGCATAAGAGAGGCCCCAGGTTGATTTAAAGCCCTCCTGTAAAGATGGGGTGGTGGAAGACCCCTCTCTCTGAATGCTTCAATCTTGACTAATGTAGAAGACTTAATGCTCTCCTATTGGCAGACAATCCCAATAAGCAAAATATTAACATATGATTTACCAGTCTTTATTTCCTCTTTATTCCATCAACCTTTTCTGGATTAAATGATCTCCTGTTGACAGATTCCCTAAAAAAACTCAAACTATAATCAATAATAAATATCATGCATGCACAGACACACCATTATAAAAACCACCTGAGCCTCCTTTGGCAAGCAAACCCTTCCAAACTGCCCAGGAGATTCTGAGTCATTGCCTGGGCATGTCCGTGAGCTTCCGCCTCAAAACTCATGCAAACAAAAACTTAAACATACACACTTCACCTCAGGCAAACACCACCAGATAACTAAACAGAGAGAAAATTCCCCGAAACAAAGCGAAGAGAAAGGCCAGGAGGTGAAGAGGCGGCGGTGCCTTTTCACTCAACAGAAGCCAGCAGGCTGTCAGGCCCTCTGCACACGTGTGCTTTTGTCTTCTTTCAGGTCGGAGTAGAGCGCGGACCACCACATCCTGCTCCAGTGTCACCACAAGTTCAGGGATAGAGATGATCAAAATGGTTCACTGTGGTTTTGTCTGCAATTGCTTTTGATCCCAAAGGATGTGGCTGTGTGAAGGGCAAATTGTGCAAATGCACAATTCCCGGCTTTCAGCTCATACAGATAAAAATTGAGATAATTTAACAGCTTTACAATTTAGAGCAAAGCAAGTTTTTCCAATAAAAGTCATGTGGTGAAAGAAATTAGCAGGGATGATTAAATTAACCTTTACATACTGGTTACTTTGTTGCCTCATGCATCTATTTGATTGTCTCCTGCTCTTTGTAGCCTTATAAAGTGTTTCATAAGTTGATCAAATGCAAAAGAACATTTATCTTATTCAGTTAAGATGTGCACAGTGCCTTTAAATTAAAAACAAATTATAAATCATTCTTTATTGTGGAAGCATTACAAGATGCAAAAATGTGTGCAAACCTTTAAAGAACATCAGATAATGTATGATTTATTTGTCTGTGGTTGCTGTTGTGTATTTTGACTGAAACCAAAATAGTCCCCACAGATTTCAGGTTAAGGCAATGCTTTCTAATGACTAGCCTCCTGAATGACCTGCAATGAAGAGCCAGGACTGAGTCAGTCAGCTGACCGGCAGGGTGGCGCTGCGGTCAGGATCTGTTAAAGGAGCGCACAGCGGATGTCAGGAAGATAAGAGAGGAGCCACACCTCAGGAGTGATATCAAAGTTTGTTCTCCTGGCTTTCCCTTCACTGTTTCGATTTTTCACTATGATTTTATCTAAATGTGAAGAAACTTGTAAAATCCATAAAAGTCTTTGGATTTTCTCATCTTTTTAGATTCTACTTAACAATGAAAAGGTCTGACTTTAAGGCCAGCTATGTCTCCAGATTTAAGTTTGTCTCAAGAGATTTACTTTTCTTGATAAAATAACTTGTATAAATATTTGGCCATTTCAAGTTGATTTTACTTTACTTTTTGATTTTTAATTAAAAATAATTAAATGTTAATTAAAAATAAGCAGAAACTCCTGATTATCTAGTATTTCACAGGTTGGTCAGGATATTTTGTAAACCAAATCAGGGAAGATAATAATGAACCTTTGCTCCAGTAAACTCCCTTTGACCCCCTGCATTGTAACTTTATTATTTCAAATAAACCAGTGGTCCCTACAGATAAACAGATTAATAAGCTATAATTCATTTTAAATTGTTTTACAACCTGTAGCTTTTTATTTCATATTAAGTTGCTATAAAACAAAAATGGTTGCATGGAAACATGAAAGCCTAATTGGCAAACTAATGTCTACAAAATGCCTGATAAATTATTGCCTGAATGGTGAATTTATTTTATGTTATCAGATGATTAGTTACTGAGTACGCACAGAATCGATCAAGAAACAAGTAGGTGTCCACTTAGATAAATAAAATTAAACTCATATCTACAAGAGAAAAGACTACAGCCGTCTAAAGTACATAACTTAAGTATCGTTCGGTTTGTTAATCATTTGGCGCTAATTTGTTCGTTTTCACTTTGAGGTGATTTTTAACGAATCATTCAGTCATCTGTTAGTTTTGAGTTGAAACAAAGATCAACATGACTGAGCACACTAAGCACAGTTTTTTCTGAAGGCTTCCAAAAACACACCAAGTACCACCAGTGACACCTGGGCCACAATTTGAGACCCTTGGTGTGAACTCATCCTCTGTTGAAGCTGCTGACGTGACGCCTGATAAACCCCGTCTTTTCTGAATGGAAACTGTGCACATGGTTCTCTTTGGCAATGTTGTCGGTTTGATGTTCACAGACTTGTATAGCAACATCTACTGAGTTGAAACGCGTTTAGTCTTCATGTTAAAGAATCACAAGAGTAGGTGGCAGACCTTGCCAACTGAAGAGAATGAGCAACTATACGGTCTACGGTGGAAAACAAGACACATTTGTACATTTTAGCTGGGAATTTGAGACTGGCATTTTTTATTTATATTTTTATAATTTTATGACCTCTGACAAATAAAGTAAGGCTGTTTATTAATTGGCGACCATTAGTCTTTGCAAGTGGATATTTTGTCTTCAAAGCTGGTGTGCTGGAAAAAGAAATGCTGTCCTAAAGGAGACTTAAAGCTAAGTTACTTACACCATAACAATTTGGAACAAAGTTGCTTTAATTAATTGTTTTTGTTTGTTTATTTTATCTCCAGTCCTCTTCCACAAGCACGTGTTGTTGATGTTTCAGTGTCCCCAGACATTTCAGTTGATGTATGTGTTAGGGTTTGGCTCATTCCTGTTCCAACATGACACATGGATGAGCAGGATTGGTAAGGAGAAACTTTACTGGTCTTGCCTCAAAACCTTTGGGATTCAATTTAGCAGAGGCTCTGAGTCAGACACATCTCGTCCAACATCAGTGTCTAACCTCACAAATGCATTTTGTCAAAAATGGTCCAAAATCCAATACACATTCTTAAGGCTTCCCAAAGAAGTCGGCAAGCTGTTATTGCCAGGGATGGGCCAACATCATATTAAACCATACGGGTTAAAAACGTGCGAGTCAAGTTCAGATGAAGTGATTTTGATCTGACTGAACTGTATTTTTTTTTTTTTTTACAGCTTTTATGATCTTTTATACATTCCCAAGATCAGTGTGAATGTGCACATCTGGTGATCCCTTCAGAATGGGCAAATATTTGGACAGACTCCACAGTGGGATGTGGATTACAAATTAACATGTCGGCAGCGTAATTAGGTCCACTTCCTCCCCCACCTGCATGCGCCACAGCTTCCGCCCACACTCAGCCTTGAATTACTCCTCTGGCAGCTGCATTCCCAAACAGCAGCTGACGTCAAGAGGGAGGGGTTGAGACTATAAAAACCCGGGGAGCCTATTTCATTCACAGCCACATTCTGGATTACTACGATATCTGCAGAGAAGCTCCTTCTTCGGAGTCTTCGGACGAAAACGCAGAGGAGGAGTGCGCCCCCCACCCGCTTTTTTTGACAAAAAAAACAATGAAAATGCCAGCGGAGGAAATCATCAAGGAGGGAGACCTGGAGAAGAGGAGCGACAGCTTCCTCCAGTTCTGGAAGAAAAAGACGTGCGTCCTGACCAAGGACAGCCTCAATATGTACGCGGACGTAAAGCGCTCCAAGGTCAAAGAACTCAAGCTGCAGTCCATAAAGAAGGTGGACTGTGTGGAGCGCACCGAAAAGTTCATGTATTTCACCATCGTTACCAAAGATGACAAAGAGATCGACTTCCGGTACTCCGCGGAGCAGACCTGCTGGCACGCGGAGATCACCCTGGCCCTGATTAATTACCAGAACAGAGAAGCCGTCCAGGACTTCAAGACACGGCAGGACAACGAGAGCGCATCGCCCGGACAGGAGAGGCGCATGGCCAGGGCGCCTTGAACCGCTCCAAGGCGCAGGATCGGAACTGCTCCAAATATGGTGAGATACGCTCCAGGATGCTGGCTCACCCTGTACATGATTGAAAATATGATTATGGGGGGAAACAACTGCTTCAGGCTCAAACTAATAACGCTTTTTTTTTTTTTTTAATCCTCTAGAGTCTACACGGACCATTGAGAAAAATGGGAAAACGGATCAACGGAAGCCTTGATCATCCGGTCCAGAGATGAAGGACTGTTCGGGACTGAGCTCCCTCAGAGACGGGACAGCTGATCCAAATCGACACACGAACTTTTAGAAGCTCAAAGTGGACTGAACTGTCAGAACTATTTCATGTTTACTCTTCATAGAGAAATGGTGCCTGAAATCATGTTAATTTATTTTTGTTTCCAGAATCTATGGTGTTACTGGTAAACTGCTTGTGTTTAAATTATTTTCTGCTTAAATGTGTTTATTTAAATAAATATCTATTTGCTTTTGCCATAACTCCATCCCCTTCTTCTTTTTTTTCACTTTGAAAATGTTTTAATGTTTAGACCTGCATGATTCAAGGAAAAAAGTGCCGGACATGCACGGCTACCTTTCACCAGCACTGTTTCTTAAATGCCACACATGCAACCGTAAAAAGGGAGTGGAGGACAGGGAAGTCCCTCTTCCGCTCCAGCGTAAAGTGGAATGTGACCTTTTATTGTCGCTGGGAGGGTTTGGGGCCTGAGTCATCACTGATAGAAAGTGCAGTCGGCATCAACGGACACTTTGAAGACTCGGTGGTGTCACTGAACACACCCGTTTCCGAGGTGTGGTGACCTTTATGGCTCCTGGTACAATCTGATAATAGAAGTATAAAATGAGCGTATCTGAAGAAAATGAAAATCATCAAAAGAATTGGTGTTTTTCTTGGTGTGGTACTAAAGATTGCTGTTCTGAGACCTTATTGTGTCGAAGACAATATTCAAACTGCAGGGGGAGAGGGGGAGAGAGGTTGGTAGAAATGGTGAACAAAGGTTTTTAATTGTGGGGAGGGTGGAACTGTTTAGTGATAAACTGCAGGATAAAGTAATTTGAAAAGCTACTTGGGTTGTATTTATTAAATGAGTCAGTTTACAACAACAGTACCTGATCACCTGGCCATAAAATGAGCATAGCATTATGCTGCCCTTAGTCACAATTTAACAAGAAAATTAGTTTCTCAATTTTTCTACACTTTATTTAGCCAGATATTACCTGACAGTTTATTTATAGAAATAATTTAAATTGAACAGCTAATAGACGCATACCTTCATTAATGCAATGTGGTCACTGCTACCATTTTTTCAATTAGACAATTGTTTAGATGTCGGTTAAACACTTTTCCCAAAAGTTCTGTTTAATTCTTTGAACAAACAAATTTAAAGATTTGAGTGATCATTAAATTGACTTCCTCTGATGAATTAGTATATTCAACAATTCCTAGCCAACAGGACAATAGGGATATTTAAGAGTTTCAATCCAGAATGATCTGTTCATGATTAGTTATTGGAAAGTAGACCCCCAAAAAAACAACCTCAAACATTTAGCTGATTTCACCAAGTAGATTGAGACAAATCACCTTGTTGATACTCAAAATGATCTTTAATGTTCTGTCAAAATATCATGTATTTTTTTATAGACTCAGTAAAATAAATTAAAATCAATTGTATTTTTTTCTTGTGGCAAGGATCTTTGTTAATGACTAAATTATCTGTGTTGTATACAATACATTGAACATTTCTTGTTGTTTAACCTTTTTATGACCTAATGTTTCATAGGTGGTAATCTAAACAGCCAAACCGATTAAACAAAATGTTCAGATACTCCACACAAGTAAAAAAAAAAAAAAAAACACCGTATAGACTATATATAGAAGAACCAACTTCTTCCATATAGTCGGAAGAAGCTGGTTAAGAGCTTCAGAAAACTATTAACCACAGGAGTCTGCCTCCCTTCCAGTGAGATTTAGAAACACAAAACAAAGGATGAGCAACAGCCAAAGTTCCTATAAGACTGATACACAAATTAGCATACAATATGAGAGAAACATCAAATAAAGAAAAAGAAAAACTGCAACATTCAAAGAAAACATTTTATAATTCTAAGCAGCTATTTCAAAATGAGGTGAATTTATTCCAGCACTTTAGTCAAACCTGCCCTTCTGCACCTACATATCTGCAGCTGAGGAGCCTCTATAGAGGGGAAGTGTGTTATGAGCACACACATTCAGAGGTCAGAGGTCACACCGAGTCAGATCGTTAGCCAGGAATAATGAAACATATCGTAGGATTCCCCCCTCCCACAGTCAGATCCCATCCATGTGCAAAGCTTTGAAGTGGGATCACGCTACAATGAATGCATCGAAAGCCTGGGTCTGTGGAGTATTACAGAAGCGGATGGGCCTTCTTTCCATCTAAAAATATTGCTTCACAAATTGGCACCACATTAATCTTACACACACACACACACACACACCCCTATTTGCGCAGCTATCTTTGCGGGGGATTTCCATTGACTTCCATTCATTTCTACAGCCTAAACCTCACCCTTACCCTTATCCTAACCCTATCCATTACATACCTAACCCTAACCCTAACCCTAACCAAAACTGAATTCACACCTTAGTCCTGAATCTGACCCCTGACCCAAAAACAGCGTTTCCCCTTGTGGGGACCAGGCTTCGGTCCCTACAAGGAGCAGTGGGTCCCCACAAC
Source organism: Xiphophorus hellerii (assembly GCF_003331165.1). Classification (NCBI taxonomy): domain Eukaryota; kingdom Metazoa; phylum Chordata; class Actinopteri; order Cyprinodontiformes; family Poeciliidae; genus Xiphophorus; species Xiphophorus hellerii. Next base: position 16,866,190 of record NC_045673.1, read on the forward strand.
GTAGTTAATGTCAGGAAAATGGTCCCCACAAGATATTAGAAACAAACGCACACACATGCACGCAAACATGTTAACATGTTTACATTTGCACCTTTAGCCTCTGATCCAAAGGGCAAACAGGGTTTTCTTTTGTCACCAGGGCTCTTAGTTGACCCACCATGGGGGCTCTTATTAAATAAATCCGTCTGGTTCTGAACATTTGACTCTAAAATATATCAGAAACAGTTATTCCAATCTACATCTCTCCATATTATACACCATAAGGTTTTCTTGCCACTATTCAGAGAAACTCACAAAAGATCTCCTTTTCACATTCCTTTGGCATTCGGCCATGGTTTGTCATTATAGCAGCGCAACGTTCACAATGTGGATGCCAAGGTCTGACATCTTCGGACTGAGATTTTTTTTTCCTTGCAAGAGCAGGAGGGAATGTGTCATTCAGGGGTAGTTATAGCAAACAGAAGACGCCGCACTGATAAGAAGAGGCAGGGTGGCGACGGCTGGAAGAAACATGTTTCAAGTTCTTTCATCATCCAGATAATTTCAACAACACTCCCACTCAGTATCTCTTCTTATCTTCTCCCTAACAGAAGTAACTCATTAATCCTGAACGAGGTGTATATTATACTTTAATGCGGCTCTTAAAGGAGTGGTTGGCCTTTGTACTTTTGAAAGTTTGAGTAAACTATTAAATAAAACTAAAACGGTCATTTTCTCCTCACATGTACTTCTTACATGTTACTTTGATGGATTTTAGATACTTAGGACAGGCTGACATGAATCTGAACCTTCTTCTCCAGCATGAAACAAAAGATTTAAACAATAATAATAATAAAAAGCTGCATTTTGAGTTTCTTTCGAATGGAAAGTGTCTGTCATTATGTATGCAGGTTGGTTTATTCTCCAGGATTTATTATTTGGTTGATCGTATAACAGCGGTCCGTCCAAAATGTTGTTGCACGTTAAATGGAAAAGCAAGCTGATTTTAAGACCACATTGTTGTTCCCTTTTTCTAGACGTGAGGCTGTACATAAAGGTGGTTTTTGGATTTAGGAAAATAAAGAAGGCAATATTAGCAAAGTTCATTATTTTTGTATGTGACAGAGAAAACAAATTTGTTAAAAGTGATGTTGCTTTCAGATATTAGCATGTTAGCATCTGACTGGGACTCAGTCAGCATGATCCACCTGACAGTCCATCATTTACCAAAGCAAGTCAGCAGCAGTATATATTCTCTATCCTTTTGAAAGTCTTGGTACTCTTGTTTTTCTCGTTAACACAAATATATATATATATTTTTTTACAAAAGTTTTAAAATGGTAATCTATTCTTCACGCTTTGCCTCCAAGTACCCAGTGTAATTTGGACGTTTTTTAAAAATAGTCCATATTAATATTTAGTCAAGGTCTTCAGAAGGTTTTTCTTAGTAATTCATTAAACTTTGGTAACTGTTGTAGTTCAGGGATTAAATTCCGTTGTAATATGAACACATGAAATGTAAATTATCAAATATAATAAACTATTTACAGTTTGCCAACCTTCCCTCCTGTAAGAAACAACATAGCAAACAATAATATGAAAAGCTCTAATAGCCTGTTGATGGACTGTAAAATCAGCAACTCAGGCTGGAAAATCTACAAAATTCTTTTAAAGCCTTTAAAAAGCATTTTCTCTCAGAAACAGCTCCAACTTACAGCTCATCCAAATCTTGACAAAATCTCCACACTAACTCACTTCCCTCACAAGTTTTTCCAGGTGTGCATCATGACTCATTTCTGCGTGACGATGATGAGGGCTTCTTTCTGTTTCCCATAAGCCCTTTCCTTACAGTGTAAAAACCTCTAATCTTTGAGTCGCTTTTGAACTGAGTTGTTTCCTAACTCGCTCTTCCAGTCAGAGTCTAATCTGACGCCAATGGGACACAACACTGAGGCTTTATGTAAATAGAAGCCTTCTAAACCCAAACAGAGGAGGACGTAAAGCAAGGTCTCAGCGGATGCTCTAATTACAAACAGCCTCTTCAAGATTAGGGTCGTGTTAACAGCCCTAATGACATAAGAGAGCTTTAGACGTTGCAACAAGCCGAAAAGGCCGGCGATAATGCACCGCTTTGTCAAGTCCTCAGGAATGATGCTATCTAAGAGAGGTGCTATTGACGGGCTTGGTTTACTTGAATACGTTTCTGTAAGTATGCCGACTGTGAGGCATGACTCAGGTGAGCAAACGCCTGAGAATTTACCTAAGTTAGACGCACCCTCCTCAGGTCATAGCTGTAGGGTTGGGTTGCCAGACCCAACACTGCTGCCGGGTCTGGCTCACCACATTCTCAGAGGAAACCAAACTTCTTGACTGTAAGATTTGGGCCAAAACTCAAACTTTCTACACAACAATGATTCCCATTTCTTAGTCTAAGCAAATGTTATCTCGTTTCTAGAAATTGCGAACAGCAATGAATGGTTCCCTGGTTAAGCACTGCCTGTGGCCTCAATTCAAACATAAATACCTTTCCAGCAAAACACACTAACTTTTAATCATATACTATGAAATATAATAGGTTATTGTGTCATTATAACCACTGATTAATGAAAAATGTATAATTGATTTAAATTATGTTTTGTCTAACTGAAAATACTGCTTGATATTAATGTTATACGATACAGCTTACAGTCACATGTCTGTGTAAGTATTTTTTGGATCTGTACGTTTTCAAGCACAATATTGTGTTCATGAGGCAGAAAGAGAAAACTTTTTTTTGTTTTGATTTTTTGAAAATAAGATTTTCAAAATAATAATCTGTGTTTTAAAGAAAGCAAATTTTTTTTTCTTCCCAAAAAGCTTGTGGTCATCCCCTAGACAAAACGGCACCCTGGGTGGGGAGCCATGCTGCCCATGAAACCAACACTCATTGGGGATAAAGTGAACAAATATTCTCCGCTCATCGTATCCACAAAATAGCAGTCACATTTGTCTGCGGGCATGACAACCATGTTTGTTTTCGCCTCTCTGCGGAATCACAAGGAGAAAATTCCTCATGTACTCATTTTTATCTCTGTGCGTCCATTCATTCGCAACCATTGGGGCAAACCCGAGGAATTTCAGCAACACTGGAGCCAGAATGTCGCATCACATGTGCGACTATGACATCAAAATGTTCAAAGTGTTTTCTCAGGAGTTGACAACGGTGAGAAAATAAATTCCAATGGAAATACTGCGAGTGTGTTTTTTTGTGAACAAATGAACACTGAAAGTATCAAAAGCTAAAAAAACAAAAGTAGTTTTAAAAGGAGACATAAACTGCTAATTTTGTGCAATTAGCATCAAAAGAGCCGCAAGAATCAAGTTAATCAGGTGACTTTTATAAACATAGTGACTGATGAGACAGGCTTTGTTTGAGCCTTCATTTGACTCTGATGATGCCCTCAGCATCTATTACAGTGATAGTTTGCAGCACTTTATCTGAACTGACTGTTTAAAGTTCGTAAAATGAGTAAATGCCACCTTCTACTAATATTGCCTCAAGGAGTTACAATATTTTTCCGTACATTTTATGGACACCAAAGCTATCTGAGATCTACACAGTTCTCTCACATACAGATCAAATGCTTTCCTGCATTAATGCACAGAATTAGCGAACAACTTTGAAGAAATAAAGTAAAGAGGAACCCAAGTAAAATACAAATTTACAGACTAAAGAGACTACTGCGTCATGTCTTTACGATGATGTCACCAGGCATGTGAGCTTGTTTCTGGAACGGTGGGCTCTATCTTGATTGTATCCTAACTTACAGAAAAATAACAAAACATTGTCAAAAACTGATCATACGATACTGTTCTACAAATGACAAACTATAGTGTAAGTATGTTTGATTGATTTCCCCTAAAAATGTTTAATCTGATCTAATAATCTAAATTTCTCTGCACCCTGTATGACGTCCCCTAGTATACCCCGTATAGCTAAAATAAAGCAATGGGTTTTCTTTACACTGAATCAGTTCACACCACTTTAAAAGCAAACTCTTTTCAGTTTAACACCTACTTTTATCTAAGCCATGTGTATATCTGATAGAGATCAGTACGTTACACAAGAAGCAAACATTCAGTGTACACAAAATACTGCCGGGGGTCTCCCTGGTGAGTGGGGATCGTGTTGCCTCAGAGCCAGCTGTCGGGACTGAAGCCTCAGCCGTGGAGAGGAGACGCTGTCAGGAATGTCTAAGCGGCGTGGGGGTGGAGGGTCGGGGATGAACGAGCTCCTCGTGCTATTCTACTGCCTCGGGAAGCAGGAAGTCAGCAGAGATCAGAGTCAGTGATCAGTGTTATGGCCTCAATAAGTCCATAACAAAATTCAGCTTTTGAATTGGACTTTGAGAGAATATTTCTGATTGTTTTTATTGAACATTACAAAGGCTGAAAAGTGGATACCGACACCGAAGACCCAAGATTAAAGCAGCTCAGCTATTCACCGTCTGATTTGTTTTGTCTTTCCTTTTGTTTTGAGTTAGCAGTAGGTCTGACCTGCAGCGAAGCCATTTTTAGCATCTTAAACCATAGAGCCATGGTGAAGCAAAACATTCAGAATATGCAGGATGGTATTGTCTGAACTATGTATACCTTTGTTTAAAAGATGCATCTCAAGAAAAAAACAAAATTGCAAACTTAAATTTTTCACAACATAATGCAGCTTTCTATTTTTACTTAGTATACATAATTTTTACGCAATAATTTTAACTTCTAATTATGGGCTATGTTAACTGAACCCATGCTGCCTTCAGCTCTGGAAACTATTGTTTTTCTTCTGTATTAAAGTATTTCTGGCTCAGGACTTCTGTGTTTCCCTTGATAGAGCAAATAATGCAGGGATCCATGAAAGAGTACATTCAATGAGAAAGAAAAATAACCAAAATAAAAACAGTGCAATTCACATTAAAAGTTTAGTTTTTACCAAAATTACAATTGTGTTTCTTTGGAATTAAAAATATGTTTCAGTAGTTTTGTGAAAACTCTTCACATACAGATGCAGAAATCTTTAGCCAAACTTGAGTCTGTGGTTTCATTTAGATGAAGTCATCCTTCAGCATGTTCACAGAGTATTGTGGGTCACAGAGGCAGACTGCAGCAGCTGGAGTTCAGGTCTGGATCTGCTCTGAGACCAGAGTCTCGGCTCCAGAGGGGAGGTTGAGTTACAAGCACCTGTCTGAGTGGGTGTGAGAAGAAGTGACCACAAACCGTCTACAATAGCATTAAATCTCTCCGTCTGGTCTGATGTAAGGCTGCAGATAAGTTCGATTCAAATCACTGCGGGGCCATGATTAGTGTAATATAAACCCCAAAATGCTGGTGAAACTTAACACCAGCAGATTGCGAGTTATTGTACGGAGAATCCAATTTCCAATCCAGCTAATGAGGCAGCAACCTGATCAACTTGGCCTGACAAGACCCTGCAGGTGAAACAAATGGCTGTAATAACCTGTAATGATGACCCTGGGTGCAGAGCCGTTATCACAGTGAGAGGAAATGAGTTCAGAGCAGATATTGCACGAGGTTGGGCGGATGGAAGAGAAAAGATAAATGGGAGCATTAAGGGACGGAGACATTGCAGCACAGAGAGTAAAATTATTAACCAGAAGAATTGGATGAGTTTGCTGAGAGGAGAAAAATGGATTGGGGAATTCTCCAGTGCAACAGCTGGGAAAGCAGCATCCCAGGAATTATCAGATTATCATCAGGGATCCTTCATCAGCAATTAACCAAATGGTTTCCAGTCATAAAATTGGTCTTTGCTAAAGAAAAATAGCTTCCTAAAGTTAACGTTGACAGCTAGTTTGAGACAGTCCACATGCTGCTTTTTACTGAAAAAGGTCATGAAATTATCATCAATTCAATTCACTTACAAAATACCTCAATCCCAAATGGAAATCAGATTAACATTTTTTAAATTAAGGTAACAGATAATTGATAAGTTGTTCAAACATTTTTTTTTTACTTACAAGGAATAAATGTGAATCCGTTCAGTAATGTTGCTTGTATCCTATAAAATACGTTCGAAGGATGTGCTGTTAAAAATGTGTACAAAGGACCTTGTAATGCCTTTCATAAGAAATTTAATAAAAATATATAATTCCAATAGTAGCAATATGTGTTCCTGAAAAAATTTCAAAATGTTCAACATTTAATTTGGGTTTATTATTTAAGGTAAACAATGGATCACGGTGTCCAGGTACTTTTAATTAGAAATACATGAGGTCTGCTGTCTTAGAACAGGCCCAGCTTCTCAAACCCAAAACACACGAAAATAAAAAACAAGGCTGGAGAATTATCCTTATTTCTCTCACAATCACACTTAGTGAGGAGGATGGCAAGAAAGTTTTGTTTTTTTTAAATCCAATGAAAAATAAAACAAAGAATGAATATGTTGGAATTCATACCCATACTTAGAGCAGTGGACGACCTGTGATGCTGTGGGCTTGCTCTTCTTTTAAAAGACAGTAGAAAATAAATCTGATATTCCATGATAGAAAACTGAAAATGGGTCCTTATTAGTTCTCCATATAGTACAAAGATTCAACAAGTACGGCCTAACAACACAAAAATGGTTCAACAGAATGAAAATCTACCTTCTTTCCTGGCCATCCCCAGCTCAAAGCCACAAATCCTAGAGGAAAGTTGTGGGGTGATGTGGGTACAGTGCACAGAATGCAGAATATGTACAGAATACAACATAAGAAAAGACCTTAGGCTCTGGATGCCCTGGGAGAAAGAGGATTTGCCAGTGATCCTTTCCTCTGCATGCTAAGACCTTGAGAAAAGTTCTAATATAAATTATTAAATACACTAAAAATGAATGAAAACATCAGGAATGTTCTATCACATGTCATAATCTTTCCAAAATGTCTCAGTTCTCAGGTTAAACCTTTGGGTAAAGTTATGTTTTAAACCATATCAGTTCCAAATGTCTGTGAAAGCAATTCTCGGTTTAATGGGAACACAAGACGGAGTGTAGGAAGTGGGACAGTCCCTCCATAAGAGAGCAGCTTTTCACACAACGCATTCCAGCATTCCCACATCCGCTGTTCTGTCTCACTGCGTGGTAACAGACTCTATGATCACTTTCACAGCACATTATTGAAACAACAAATGTCTCCATCAGTGACAGAAGAACTCACAGGGCTGACTTGGTAATAGAGATTTCAGAGAGTATTTAATCACTGCCTGTTGGGTCTGTGAGGTTGGATACCTTCACTCTGCGTATGTTGATCTTTAAAGGATGGAGCGAGCGGAAGGATTGAACGACAGGAAGCTGATCAAATATAAAACTCCGAGTTTTATATTTTTGTGTTCTTTCTTTCAAATCAGTGATTCATTTTTGGCCCTAAGTATAGTTTTATGTCTTTCAAATGTTTTCCCCAAGAGCTCTCCTGATTCCTCATCACCTTACCAAGGATTCATTCTGGCAAAGTCCTAACCTGGCCATTGCCTTCCTATGCAACTCGGTCTGATTCAAATCTTGATTCACAGCTCAGTCTGGGTTTTCTCCTATTCACTTGGATTACTCTGATAGACAAGGGCCAAACGACATAAAGAATTAGAAGTTGTAAATGACGACATTAGTTTTCTGCTCTGTTTTGTAGTTGCTTGTAGTTTTAGCAGTGGCAGTGGAGGAAGCGAACGAAGACGTTCAGCCCATGTTGGTCAGCACTTTCAAGTACTGAATTAACATTAGCAGCCGCCTCGTTTGGCTCCGCACTTCTCTCCTTCTCAGTCAGTGAGGAATGTTTACAGCACAGGCAATTTCCTCTAAGCTTCATGGTGTCAAACCTGGTGCATACATCACATCAAAGACAAATGTTAGCGATTGGGTAAAGTTTCAAACTTCAACAGACTTCAACAAGCTCCAGGAAGCAATTGTTTTTCAATAGCCGAGAGCCCAGACCTTCTGTAAATAGCACAGAACAAGACTCTGGTCTTACCAGGCTGGTAAAGACCAGGACTATTATTGGAATTTCTTCTAAAAACTCAAATTGGTCCATTATAAAAAAAACATTAATAACACACAATATATATATACAGTAGCTGAGTTATATTTTAAGAATTTATTGCCACACAAGCTATTAGTTTCTGTTTCAAATAAATTCCCCCTGCAGCAAGAGGAAACAGGACAGCTTAAGGATGAAAAACGAGGAAGTCTTGTTCTTCATGTCTCAAGAGTTTTTTCCCAAGAAGCAGTGCCACTCACAAAGCTCCTCTGTGTTCACACCCAGCCCTGATAATGAGAACAGGAACAACCTTCCGCCACGAAGGCGGCAGCTTCACCGGAGGTTACCAGTAAATCAAGTTAGAAACCTCACTTAAAACACTCTTCAGAAAAGCAAACATGTATCAGCTAGACATCCGAATGTTTAGGAACAATCCAGAAAGATGTAGTCATATTCAATAAATTAGAATGTTAATAACTCAGCTCAGTAAGTGAAGCATACTACATAAATTAATTACAGACTGATGTTTTCAAGCCTTTGTTTCTGACAAGTTTCCTCTTACAGCTATATTTAAGTTTAAAGTATTACATGAGACCAATGAAGAAGACATTTTATTGCAGAACTGTGGGCTTATTAAAATGGTGTTTAGTCCCTGATTAAAGCCAGTAGGTTGCTAACTTGCTATTTTCAAGTTTCAGTTTTAGTCCGAATATGAGATATGTTAACATAAAGATTTTCTGTTTTTACAATTAGTAAAATGTAAAGTTTTTTTTAAATCCATTTAGTTGATGTCTGAATTACAACAACAACAACGTAATATCGTGCCCTTCTCTGGACTGGTTCAATGTCATGCTTCCTTCTATTCTCTGTTTTACGTTTCACATTTAATACATCAGAAAAAGGCTGCAGGCTTTTCGTCCATCTTCAGACTAATTTGAAACGACATCAAACGAGAGCCCTCGGTGTCTCGGTGGCATTGTAGCTTGTTTCCTTCGCTCTTTGCGGGAAGTTCAGGATTGGGATTTGTCTTGTGTGAGATGTTGGTACAGCTTTCCTGAAATCCCCCAAAGGAAACAAGGGAACGAAACTCAGTAGAGTCAGATGAAATTTACTTTACATGACGTTGACATGCCTAGTTCATGACAGCACACATGAATGTGCACGCATACATGGAGCTTCCTGAGACAGAGCCTCTTTTCTTCAGTCAACCAACAGTGAATGTATGCGTGTGTGTCAGCTACCCGAGCCAAAGGACAAGAAGCAAGGGGACTGAGATGGAGCTAGGAAGTAGATGTTTGGAGGGTGTAGAGGACATGACGACTGGGTGAATTGTTGGGTAATGAGTCACTGGAGCCTCCTTCAAAGCCTGCTCTCCAACCTCAACACCCCCTCATCTCCCAAGCAGGGAGGTCCGCTGGAATCCGGGCCGATGGGTGGAAGAGCTTGAGTGGACAGACGACATACAGTGCACACAGTGGTAGTATTACATACACACACATACTCATATGATCCTACTCCAACTGGGGTCAGGATCTCACTGCCAAGGACACGGTCCAAGTGACAAAGACTTCTATAGAAAGTCTGGACCAAGTCCCTCATTGTGTAGCGCAACACAATTTATTATTTTTTCATGGCAGGCTAGTAAAATTATGATTTACAGTATATACAGCTAGCACAGATAAATACACACACTGTATAAAAAGACACACAGCCTATCTTTTACTGACATTAAATTAGACTCAACCTTTCCCTGTTATAGGTCAAATAGGATTTCCAAAATTATTTCTATTTTCTTAAAAAACCAAGAATAATGACAGACATTTCTTTAGGATATTTTTTTTACTACTTTCTTTGAGTCGACAGGTTTAAATACTCTTATATAAAACAATTTAAGAAAGCCCATTGGATGCTTTGTAAGCTTCTTTTTTTAAGTCCAAACACATGACTCTTTAGTTAATTGGCATTTCTAAACTCTCATTAGGTTTGGGTGTATGCATGTGTACGTGGTTGTTTGTCCTGTCTGTCTCTGTGTTGCCTGACCTGTCCATAGTGGCAGGTTATTTCCCAATAACCGCTGGAGATAGGCACCAGCATCATGTACAGATGGTGGATCGATGGATACTTCAAAAGAAGTTCACACACATTGTGAGCCTTGCTTACTGATGGCCATTGAGGCTTTGATTTTGCATAACTTCTCTAGTTGCTCTTTGGGATCTTGGTGCTTCTCCAGGTTTTTGTTTTTGTGATTTGCTGTGATTCTTATTATTAATCCTGTCTGTCTTTTTCCACGGTTGATGCTGTTTGGTTAGCCTGCTCCAGCATATGGCGGTCTCCAAGGTGGGCAGCGTTAGCAGCACAGCAACAAGTCCAAGCGTGACACCCTGGAAACTAAGCACATCTGTGAAGGCTTATACCTCCCACATGATCTATAAACTGTGGATAGTTTATAGATCCATGTTATACACGTATTTACATGCTACACCTTCCTGCCTCCGCACAATGACCTCCCCCCATTCTAGTCTTTGTAACTCACTCAAAGGATGTTGTTTATCGGCATAGCAACAGACAGCCACAAATTATTGCTCCGCTTCAAAGGGTTTTCCTTTTGAAACGGTAAGACTTTGTGAATCACCCTTCAAACATCAAAGTTCATTTTTAATGACTCAACTTAAATGTAAAGAAAGAGTTAGTGGGGTTTAATTATCTCTGCAAGGAAATTGGCCACTTCAGAGTCAGATGGTACTGAGGAGGTATCAAACCGTCACCAGAGCCTGATTGCCTGTTCTTTTTAATTACTTTCAGTTAAATTTATCACAATTGTTAAGGAAATCTATGAAAAATATCACAAGTAATAACACAGTTAGCACCAATGATTCACGAAGAGCCGTTAGCTTCTCTGTCTGGTATTTTGTGTTTTTCTTCAGTTCTTGATTATACAGACATTACAGCATAAAAAGCTACAGGGCTTTGAGAAGGTAAATAAAACATGCCACACCTAAGTTCATCTCAAAAATATACAGTTAAAATTTGGATTAGAATTATTTCAATTAAAGTACAAAAACAATTTTTGGACAACATATTCTCAAATAAGTAAGTATAAATTAATACCTAACAGTACCAAATGTTTTTGAAGTGGTAGTGGGGAAAAAAAAAAAAAGTCCAAATAGATTTAAATTCTCTTAGTTCATAAAACTCATATGAAGTTCTAGAATAGCTCAAAAGCTTCATGGAAAGATTATTATTGGAGTCCAGGTCAATAGAAAAATACTTCCATTGAGGTATTTTAAGTGACATTTTTTTAAATTGGAGTCACAGACTACAGAGTAAAAAATAATTAATTCTTGTTGGTTTAGCATTTGATAAAGAATGAGAGGCTTCTCCATTGTATCAGCTTTAAAGAAAGAGTCATTGGTGCATAAAAAAGCGGATACCCGGCAAACGGCCAAGAATACCTGAGACAGAAACCGAAACGCAGAAAGGAATGTGTCTGTGGTTTTGGATAGACTCGAGGTATTTTAGCCTCAACTCTAGATTCAAACTTCCTGACTGTCAAAGAAATATTTAATTCATAAAAAGGATCAAACTTGACTGACAAGTCGGGTTTGCTCCTCGACTTATCGAGGATCAAACTTGGATGGAACTGCTGAAACATTCATTATAATGCTAACATATGCAGGATGATCTCAAAATTCATTCCTTACATTGCTCTTTCACGTTCTCCTTTTATAAGAACACAGAAACAGACCCGGCACTGAAAGAGTACGCTCTCCAGATTGTTTGTCCATTGTTTCTGATGGTGGTTGACTATTGGTATGCACTTTTTCCACATTCTTAAAGATGTTTAAAACCAGCTTTGTGATTTACAAACTGGTCTTAATCAATCTAAGGTGCTCTAAAGAAGAAGTCTAAATGAAAGCACCTGAAATGTGCTTGTGTTGCATTCACAAATAGAAAAAAAAAGTTTCAAGAATTTACAAACTGTATTATAAAAATGCACTATTTGACACAAGGTCCAGCATTTGTCTGGTAACCTTGTGTTTGAACTTAGCATGCTTTGTCCAGACATGGCAGAGACAGCCAGCCAGTTCTGAGTTTGTCTTCAGTAAAAGTATCATTTGTGAAAGCATGATAAAGAAGTCTACATTTTCAGGTTAGGATTTCACAAAGTATGCTGTTTTCTTTAAGCACCTTTTAAAATAAATGCAGGTAACACTTTATGTGATGGGTTGTGAATAAGACTGTGTTTATGACACCGCCATAAACATGACATAACACCTGTCATGAACATGAGTAAGTCTTCATGAATATTTATGACTGTTGTCTTAAAGTGTCATTCGGTAAATCATGGCACTTTTTAATACAAAGTTGACATTATTAAAAATGCATTTGTTATGTCAAATTGACATTAACCAAGAAATTATGATCTGACATAAATTTGTTATAAAAGTATTACTGATTAAACTTTAAAAATTATGTAGCTTTATGCTATTAAAGCTAAAGTTGAATCAGTGATACTTTTATAACAAATTTATGTCAGGGATTTTTTCATTCCTATGCATTTCTTATCATTAGATTAACATGAAAACAAAGCAGGAACAATTCAAGGATCTTTAGCAGCTCCCAATACAATTAAATAAAAAAAAAACACAATTGAAGGACAAATCTGTGACTGAATTAAAATCTGTGACTGAATTAAAAGTAAAAGTAGTTAAAACGCACTCTCTGTGAGTTGAGGTATTCCTGTTGTGATGTCACCAGAAAAAGTGGCAATGCTTCAGGAAGATTTCATTAAGACAAGGATTTACAGCCAAAATTAGAAAACTAATAGAAGAACTGACAACAAACACCAAAATTACTTAGATTATAAAGCCTTTAAAAATTCTGTGAGGAATATTTTTTTCCAGTATATGTAACTTTACTGTAACTATTGTTATAAACTGGCCTTTTTACTGACTCAAGATGAAACAAATCATTTTGAGTATAGCTAAGCCAGACGATAGGCAACATTGTATCTGTTTTTTTTTTGTTGTTGTTTTGTTTTTTTTATCAAATATTTCCAGGTGGTACAAATTGGTGCTAGGTCAAAATATCTGTAAGCTCTACTCATACAAACTATTGTACTCTGTGATCCATGTCCTCTGCAAACCGTTGATCAGTTTTTTCTCCCCAGGTAAGCGAGTGTGAGGCCAGCTGCAGTGAGGCGTGCTGCTTGCTTTGGCTGAGGGGCGGCAGGATTCAGGCTGGATGATTATTATGTGGGACGACTCTGTTGCAGCTCAGGCGTGTCTGGAATGGACCGAGCCGTGCTGAGAGGCAGGAGGCAGGGTGAGACAGAGGACTTGTCTGGGCTTGTCCTCCAGCAGAGCAGGAAGGAGAGAGGGAGCAACTCTGGTGATCTGAGGCAGCTTTATGTGGTTACAATGTGTCTGCATCTGATCACATTCTTTTCAGGGCCAATCAGTAAACACGTCAATCATAGCCGAGATGTAGATTGGAACCTCAGTCCTGCGACACTGGGAAATATTTGCTGCTTGCTACTGTTTACTGAAAATGTTAGTGCTTCACTTCTCTGGGATTTTTAAAGAATTTGGGCTTTCCAGCCTATCCTAGAGCAGTTAACACAAAAACCACTGATGGTCCAAATATCCATGTTTCTGTTCTGTTACATCTGCTATTGGGCAAACATTTTATCAGCTGTAGTGGCATTTATTTGAGAGTGGTCAGACAGGAAAGCAGGTAACTGAGCTTACCCGCTTTCCTGTTCCCAGTTCCCATCCCAGTTCCCAGATGTGAACTGGGATGTAAGGCCTCCATATGTGGGTTGTGCTTCACCTCTGCACCACCGTTTAAAACGTTTTGGAAATGTCCTCATACTAGCTGTTTGAGCTACTTCATATATGAGAGATAAAAAAAATGTTTCATGTTTTATCTTTGTAAATTGCATGTTTTTACCATTAAGTATGAGGTCAGCTCAAACGTAATGTTCTGTAGTGAGTAATGAGAGTCTACTTCAGAATCTTCTTCCAGAATGTTTTAAGAAAATCAACATTGTTCAACAAGAACTTCAAGACTAGGTTAAATTTTTAAGTTTTAAAACTCAAAGTGTTAAATATTCTTTGAACTAAATACACGTACAAAGCAAGATAGCAATAATTTAGCTCAAATAATGTTCAAACCTGTTTCAACTGGTTGTAGTTTCTTCCAACTATTTTATTTTCTGTAAGCTAAACTTTCTTGTTATTGAACTATTGGTCTCTACCAATAGTTCAAGGTTTTTGAAGGTGGATTCTGCTTTTTGATTTTCTCTCATCATCTGCCCTTAGCTTGCATCTCAGGATAGTGAGTACTTGTGTGTGTAAAAAAAAAACCCAGAGAAGTGGACTAATGGAGGCTAAAGAAAGAAGTGTCAAAATTTCTGCAAATAAAAAGTGTTTAAGACTTATGTCTCTAAAATGTGGTCAATTGTTTGCCGATGATAACTCATTTATGCTATGAGAAGTTGTGTGAAGAGTGTCTTTCACTCCCACGAAGATCTGACTTTGTGCATGAATGTAACGCCATCTGGTGGAGAGTTAGTGAAAGAACAACTTACATCTACAGAAAACGTTTGGGTGTCAAGTGATGTTCACACAGAGAGCTCCAGGGATAAAACATGTTTACTGTAGTACTACAGTATCCAACATATCAATGAAAACATTACCAAGGTGTGTCATTTTGCTCCATACAAGAAGAAAATATCTGTAGAGTCCCTACAACATGGCAGCAGAGTAGAAAACACGAGAAGATATGCTCAATCACACTCAAGCACACAACTGGACGAACTGACCAACCCTCGGAGAGCGATTGTTGTTCCAGGTCCTTTGTATTGAATTTGTGAAGACACGGTGAATCTCCTAATAAATACATTCTCAAATCTCTTTGAAACCAGACAAATATATACAAACTTATTCAAAGTGAAAATTCTTTTTTTCTTCTTTTTTTGTCTTTTGTTACTAAGTGTTTACATCTAAGACAGTCACTTGCAGGTGGTGAAGACCAAAATGCACACAGAAATCCCTTCTCTTAGGCTCATATGGTCATGCTTCCCTGTGTTCCTTCCTTCACAAACTGTGACTGATTGTACACACTAGTTAGTGGTCAAGACCAACACCATCTACCATCCCTTCAGATACAGCAGGCACACAAATATAAAGACACTCTGTTTGGCTCGCTGCCCTGCCTTATCACCTTTTATTCCTTCTTCTCTTCCGATGTGTCACAGAAAGCACATCCAGTTTTCCCTGTAAACAAGTACTCTTTGTCCTTTCGGATCATAAATACTGTTTTGGTAAAATCATTAAAAAGACGAGACAGAGTGTTTTTGAGTGAACATTGATACAAAAAAAAAATAAAATACACAATTGCACTGTTTTGAAGATGTTCTTTCTTCATTTCTATAATTATTTCTGGTACTTTTCCTCTTTTTGGCTTCATTGTTAAGGCCCGAAGTCTGGAGTGGAAGGGAAGCAGGAGAAGTCCAAGACGTGATCTGCTTGTGCCCATAGGGCCTACTGATAATACCCACATCACACATACAGAGGCACGCTCACAGATGAACAGTATTGCAGGGCAATATATATAGATATGTATAAAAAAAGACACTAGGGAATGGTGAAAACATCCTCTCTGTCATTTCTTTTATCAAAATCTTTCCACGTTTTTCCATTTTTCTAGTCGTGCTCATAATATCCCTTTCCTGTCCAAAGTGCCGGTGCTGTTTCAGTCTGGCTACGCTAGGAGGTGCCGTTCCTCTCTGCAGGTGACTGACAGACGGTTGTTGTGGCTGTGTTTATTGCTATAAAGTCTGTGCTCCTCCTCCTATGAAGGACACAAAAGGGAGCAAGTTTCCCTCTGAGCGATGATCTGAGGTCTCCGTTGGCGTGATTGGAGTTTGTGTGCTTTTTCTTGGAAGCTTTAAAGTCAGGCCGGTGCTGGAGGGAAACTTCTCCCGTAGGAGCTGGCTCAGGTGAAGACGTAGTTGAGGAGAAGCTGGGAGAGGAGCAGGACGCAGAGGATGAGGCAGTGACGGCCGGTTAAGGACATGCTGTCATCGGTGTGCCTCTGCAGAGACAGCTGGCGGACCCAGAGCCGCCAGGTTCCTACAAACAGAGGTCAACTGGGTTAAGAGTGTCTCAATTACAGCTCCTGTAACATGTCCTAAACAGTTATATTAACACATTTTCTCACCAATATTTACCCAATTGTTTATTATGTTATACAAAATAACGTTGACAATATATTGCTAATCTACTGGTAACGAAATAGCACTAGCAGCAATGTTAGTATCACAAAGAACAACCTGGACTGCGGTAAATATTAACTAATTAATAAAGTGCCAGGTATTCAGGTTCTCTGCAGTCAGTAACATGTTTAGTGATGCTTGTTAGAAGCAGCATGAAAATGTTTCACAAGGTGAAATGATAGTAATGTGTTGAAGTCATTAGGAAATCACTTATAATATAAAAGAACCCAAAATCAATAGACAATAAAATCACATGCTTTCCTAGCATCATACAGTCATACCTTAAAGCAATCTTTTAACTTTACCAACATGTTTATTCTAACTGGTACTAATATTCATGTTTTTAAGTGGCTCAGCCAAATTCCTGATTTGAATCTGATAGGCGAATCTGAGCAGGGTGATAAACTTTAGGGTGATGGCCAGGAGGTCTTCAAAGGCTTGGAGCTTATTGAACATACAGATGATGGTCTCTATCATTATTGTTTAATAACACTTTTTTTGTAAAGTTGATATTCATTCTGCAATGTGTTACCATCTTCCTAGAGATGGTCATTTAATTTCTTGATGGAAACAAACTTATTGGTTGAAATGAAGTCATTTTAAATCTAAATCTGCCAGTGACAGAAATGTTTGTTTTAACTGGTTTTCAGATAAACTATTAAGCTTTCATTCACTAAAGTGCAATGCGGTTTTCTGACCTTTGAATATCCTGCTGTGTCCTCTGTATGGATGTGATGGAGGCCTCGATCAGAGCAATGTCCTTCACCTCTTTACTGCAGCGAGCACATTGGCTGGAGAAGCCTGGGTAGAAAACATAGATAAGAATAAAGCATAAAAGCTTACTCTATAAAGCTTAAAGATAAAGAAAAATGAAAACCTTTGAACGACACAATTTGATTCATGTAAATTGTTTTGTACTCTAAATTTTAAATCACCCGGAATATAAAATATTTAAATATAAAGTAACTCAAAATACCTGAAACAGGGAACAACAGTCATATTTCATAGTTATTTGTATTTATCATCATACATCTTGTGTTTGAAAAATATTTAAGGTTTCTATTGAAAATTTCGTAAATCATCCAGTTTTTGAATATTTAAATAAAAGTTTATATTATTTTTCATTGATGTTCCTTTGCACCCCAGTCAGGTTTTTATTTTCTGTTTTTAAAGATGTACAGAATTCCTTTACATTTTTACATTTGTTGGTGTTTTTTTTATACAAGTCACAGTAAATCAGATATAAATAATTAAAAAAAAATTTTTTAGTCAAAAATATAAATATTTAAATATATTTATATATTTGCAAATTTGCAGTCAATATGTGGTAAAGGTCTAAATAAAATTGTTCAGTATCTTTTATGGACTGGTTGCTCCTCAAACAGAGTTGTGATAACATCTAATTGGTTAACTTGGACAATCCAAATATACAGAAAATAAATTAATTCAAGTGGTGCAGCACACCACCGTAAAGTATTTACATCAGTAGCGACACACGTATAGGTGGAACAAAATTATTATTTCTGAGAGACATATTTTTGTTACACATTCAATAAACATGTTTCTCTAAGATTAAGCAACAATTTAGAAAATTGTTAAGATTTGTCGATGTATTTAAACCTCTACAGTAAATATTTACAAAATTAATAATCCGACCTCTTTCTGGCAACCTCTGTTATGCAGATTTCAACTGCTACACAAAATAAACAAATAAATAATTTGTGGTGCAAACCAGTGGCTGAATTCACAGGAGATTATACAAAGCTGCTCTGGCTTGTCTGTAAATGAACCCTCACCTTCATTATCAGAGGACTCGTGTGTTGGTTCTGGAGTGGTGCTGCTGCTCTCAGTGTTCTGGCTGCAAGTAGACGGCTGGCTGCTGGCTTTCCTGTGCTTCCCATTTACCTCCGCCTGTAAATAATGTAAGTGTTTCCTCTTTTTAATGCATAAAAACTAACAGAAAACTAGAATAATTTGTATTTTCTGCAACAATGCAGTGTGAATACTGTTCCTATTTTAGGGAAAAGTCAAATGCAGAAAGTTTGCAGAAATGTAAGAAATAGACAAAAGCAGCCAAATAACTGTAAAGAACCTGTAAAACCTAAATAGAAAACCATAGAAGAAGAGTGAAAATTTTCAGTTAACTGAAAAATCCCACCCAAGTGTATTAGAAATCTGTGCAGAACACAGTTTACAAAGCAAAACTGTAAGGTCACAATAGGTTTATAAAATGATCTAAAAAGCCGAAGCTAGCTTCTTTAGGGTTGGAATTAAGGTTGGAAGGGTTAGATTGGGAAACCTCAGAGCGAGTGGGTTAGCTTTCTTTTCTGAAGACTGAGTATAATGCAAACAAAAACTTGAAGAGGGGTTTTATGAAACCCGCAGAAGATATGAAAAAGCTGAAATAAACAGAAGTAGTTGAAGGATATGACTACATTTTAAAATATGAATGGTGCTTCTAGCTGAAAGTACATGGAAGTAGTTAGTTTTGGAAAGGGAAAAGTTTTTAGCATAATGCTTTAGAAGTTATGGCATGTTCCATTCATTACAGTGGGGAACAAAAACATCAGAAAAAGCTGAATATTTCATAAACCACAGGACATGTCAATACCAAAAGACATAGCTGCTGTAAGATCCTAAACAAGCAGAATATGATAAAAGTTCAAGTTGCACAAAGTCTACAGCATTCACACCTATTACAGACTGATAGAATAGATTTTTTTGCTTATGTAAGTGGATTATTATTTGGGAAAAAACAAATAGGAAAAAAAGTCTACAGTATCTTTAGAATTTCAAATGGGTAGTTCAGTCTGACTAATTTACGAGGACTGTTCTGTTCATGCTATTCTATTAATCATATTTTAAAAAAGCCAAAACAAAGCTTGTGTGTGAGTGAGCACTCTGTGCTGACTTTTAATCTGTAGTTTCACCTTGTGTTGCCTGCTCCAGCTGTGGTTGTAAGAAAGCCCGTTGTGTTGTCTCTGCATTTTCTCCTGAGTCTGAATCACTCCATCCTTCTCAAACTGAACGAGACAAGCCTCAGCGTCCCACGGACGAGTGCTGAAAAGGAAAAACATGCTGCAAAAGCTGATCTTTTATGTGTTTTAGTCGTTTTGAATAGGAGAGCGTTCATACTCAAGGTGCTTGTAGGTCCACTCAGAGGTGACAGGATCCTGCTGAAAAAGTTTAGGGATCCAGAGTCTTTCTCCTCTCTCCTTTGCTTCTTTCCGCTGAGCTTCCTCCAGGACAAACTTCTCCTGCGTTGCCCTTACTTGGTCCCGATCCAGGATGGCGCTGGTCACGTGCTGCCATAGTCTGTTGGAACGTCACAGATCAGATGCTTAATAATAAATAAATAAATAATACAACAAACTGAAGACATTGAAAATGTATGCTTTTGCATTTCTCAAATCAAACTTGCGCATTTTTATTGAACAATGACCACAGTTACTGGGTTACATTGACTATATGGAGGTGTTTCAATATTTTTGACTATAAGGAAGTGTTTCCACTGCAGGAACCAGCACAGTTTACTAGGGAAGTTTTTGTTTCCCTTGCATTTCCACTGCAGACAAAAGTCGGTTGAAATCCATCAGGAAAACAGCCGTGGTTGGCAGGTAGGACCGTTTTAACATATTAAAAGGTGGAGCTACATGGTGGGAGGACCCACAAAATTTATCACTGGTAGAATAACCTACCAGTATAGGTTATTCTATAACATAACTAATATGTTATGTTACCTTTAAATAACACAACACAACACAAGTTCTGTATTTTTTAGCATTCAGCCACCCATACTGAATATCAGTGTTTTACAAAGTTTGCATCCAAATTCATTTATAAAAATAAGCCGACCTTCTTTAAGGAGGTGCAGACATCTACTTTTATCATATCCATAAAAACAGTGACAAGACAGTGCTCTCAACCAAATCTATTTAATAATTTTTTAAACCAATAAAATCGTTTTGTGTTCTGTAGTACAGAATAAATCAATATAGGTTTTACTGATCTTACAAATAATTTTTCCAGAAAAGTATCTCACACTAAATCCTTCTTAGGCACGCACAAAAACAGGCAGACAGAAAGGTTCTGGGAAATTACGTTCCAGAGAGAAAACCTTTGGTAGCCCATTAGAGGTTTACCTTTCAGACTCAAACTCCCCCTGCTGGTCTAACTGGACCACTTGTCGTTTGAGGCGACTGCTGCGGATTTCTTTTGTTGGGTTCCACAAAGTTTCCTGCAGACTGGAGCGCTTCTCTTGAATAAACACCTCGCTGTCCTGATTTTAAAAAAAAATACAGAAAAAAGATCAGGCTTACAAACATGATCAAGTCACAATGCAACCCTTTCACTGTTCCTTAATATCAGCCTGATATATGCTGTCAATGCTAATGTGATGATAATGTTAACTTTCCAGGGACGCTGTCTCAGAAAAAAGTTTTTTAGTGTTTCCAATTGCCTTGACACTCCTGCCCAGCATATGAAATGTTAAAATAGTCTTTTTCCTGCAGTGTCTGCCTTCTGCTCTTGAACCTATAATTACCAATTCTGTTCCTAATTAGAGCTGAGAATAACTGAATACCCAGGAGCAACAAATGTGAGGCGAACAGGGATGCTGAAAGAGAAGCAGAATGAAAGAGACACAAATTAAAGTAGTTAGGTAGAAGAGCTCTCACCCAGTGTCCATCAATGGTGGCCAATAATTCATCTCCCATAACGATCTTCCCACTGATCTGATTTACTGAGCTGGCGCCTCCGAGGAAAGGCTAGAGAACGGACAGGAAAAACAAGAATCAGGAAAGCTGATAAATACTTCCTACAGGGCTGTTTGCTGCTCTGCATCTTCCACTACGGGTAACTACAAAACAACACCCAACTTCTCCAGCTTGAATTACAACATATCAGACAAAAGAATGTCACCAGCACATTATTTAAAAATATATATTTCTGGAAGATAGAAAAACAGACCTTAATAATGGCCTGAAAAATCTAATTTGAATTTTTCAAGACACCCGCAGCAACACACTTATAGTTAGATTTAATATTTACTGCACTGTTATTTCCTCTTTTGCAAGCTGCTTTAGGTGAAAGTGTCTGCCAACTGTATAAACACAAACAGAGGCTCAGCATGATTTAGGAGCCCACAACATCATCATGCTCTTTAGTCAACTAAAGAGCTCCCAAACAAATCCTTAAACTGACTGAGTGGGAGACAGATTTCTGTCATAAAAATTTTTTTAATATACATTTATTCATGACATTTATTAAAATTTTGACATCGTGCATCCCAATAAGTAAACTTTTTTTATATAGCACTTTTCACAGATAAAATAACTAAGTGCTCCACAGAAAGCAAGAGTCGTTAATTATTGAATTATTTATTTGCCGGCTCTATTTTTAACTTGTTCAAAGACATACCTTTAATTTAAACTCCAATTCTGCAAAACATTTCGTCTTTTCACATTCGATGGTAACTTTCCCTCCCAACTCTAGTGTCATAGTGCCATACAGGAAACCTAGAGGAGACAAGGCATTGCATCATTAGATACATAACCCATCAGATACCTTTACATTTGCCTGTAATAGGTATGATTTTAATTCCCTAGCTAATCTAAAGCAGTAATGCATTAGGTCATGGTTATTATCCCACCATTTACTGTGAACACAATCCTAAACTGGGCTGTGACGAAGTAAGAAGACAGAAATTTCACTCTGGATAATATGTAAACATGTGAGCTGATTTTGACTACATCGAAATTTTGTGTAATTCTGAATATGGATCATGGCAGGAATACATTTCAAATAACTGTGTAACTTCTCGTTACTCTGACATGTCGGCTGCAGCAGATGGTTGTAAAAGAGGCAGTACACACATGATTTGCCTGAACAGAAAGATGACTTTGTAAACAGGGAAATGAATTTGCATATTAGCTTCCTGTATTCTCAGTCAGTTGAAGAAGAGATGAACTATGAGGTGAGTTCGTAAGAAAATAAATGCAGGAGGCCAGCACTGATTTTTTATTCAAAATAAAAGTGGAAATGTAGGAGTTAATTGCATGGTAAAAGCTATAACGATGTTTATATAGTTAACATACGCTTAGTATTTTTTTAGCTCTGGGTTTGTCTACAAATTCTGTGCATGGCCGAGTTTACAAGCAGCAAATGTAGTCCTTGCTGCCCTGCCTCTAGACACAGACTCATGAAGGGAATGGAAATTGAAGACACATGTTGTTTGATGTTCCATTTAGCTGCAAAACCTTCCTGCAGGGTGACACTGGCCGAGTTACTTCTGGAAATAACTTTGTGTTCTCGTCCTTTAGTTAATGTACCTGGCTGTCTTTCTGTGTTTAAACCCCTCTCGGACATAGACAAAGCCATGTGCTACCTTTCATCCTATAACAACAGACTGAGTGCATCTGATTAGCTGTGTTACTCTCCCAAATAAAGCCACTCAAAGAGTCATTACTGCCATTCACTAATTTCTTTAAAGTACTTTTGAATCAGTGCTTCTGTGGACGTTTATCCCTCATCACTGTACTTGAGACTGAGACTTCTTTCAGTCACAGAGAAAAAAGGGACCATGGTGGACAAAATAGATAGTACAAGAGATTGTCAAGTGTTTTTGTAATAGAAATATTACCTTTGCAGTGAGCGTAGGGCATGGTGATAGCATACTCCTCGTCTCTGCTCAGGAACAGAAGTCTAGCTTTGCCATCTAGAATAGCTGATAGAGAGTTACCTGCAAGAGAAAACAATGGACTGTTACTCACTCTTGTTGGTAATTCTTGATACTAGTATTAAGTTGTCCAAACACTGTGATCAAAATCGGTGTTAAAGCTGCAACCACGTGGCTGTGGTTATATCCCAATTTAAATAATTGTATAAACTAGTCTTTGATGAGGTTTCTTTACTTTTGATGAACAAGACACATGTGTACCATAGAACTTGGACTTGGCCAGGATGCTTCCCCCGATACAGAAACCGTCCTTCCTGTTGCAGATATAAAATGCAGAGATGGGAGGATGGTGCGACACCTGATGAAAAACACAAGGAGAGAAACATTTAAGCAGCAGAGCGAGACAACCTAAGTGTCAGATACCAAGCTTTAAAATTTATAGTTGCAGCATTGAGTAGCTGTGTGATTTGCCCCATTTTGTTTGTCATGCTGTGCAAGACATTTCACACAATGGATGAGTCATTCCCCGCTTTTCAGAGCTTTAAATCTGGGTTAACCTGCTCGGCTATGTAGAACGTGCAGCTGTCAGGTCTGAGGATGGAGCCAGCAGCAGCGAAATGTCTCCCCCAGAATTGGATTGTAAGGCTTTTTCAGACCCTGGAAATACAAAAATAGTCTCAATTAAAAACACCATGTAACATGACTATCCTTCATGTTAGTTTGTTTAATTAATCAAAGTAGAAGTAAAAAAAAGGAAAAGTAAGATATAGTCAAATATTCTGACTAAAGCATCAGTATAAAGTGGCCATCTGTAGGCTGTATAACAACAGATAAGTCTATGAATCCATGTATACGTATGGTTCAAAAGGAGTCAGCAACAAAAGTGCTGAGTAAGGCTGGATTGATCTACAGCCATTTTCTACTGGCTCCAGTGCTGCTTCCACACAGCAAATAAATCCCCAACAAGTGGAAGCGAGAGGAAAATGTCTTCCTGACATTTTTACTGTAGAAATTTGTTAAGCAGCTCACACATAAAATGCTACTTGATGTATTTTGTGGTAATTGATGAGCCCTGAAATAACAACAAAAATGCAAATAGCCAAAAATATTGCTGTGCAGCTGAGCACAAGAGTCTAACTGAGAACAAGGAGACAAGAGGATGTTATAGTTATCAGACAGCAAATTCTCTTATATTTAGATAAAAATCACTGAGCCTCAGTAAGATGATCATTTGATCAGCTAATCAGGTTCCTTGTTTTAATGGATAGTTATAAAACACTATACATAAGTGCTTTCAGATTTGACTAACAAGGCTTTTCATTGTTACTGAAGAAGTAACACTCAAAGGAAACAACCTTCTAGTATCGGTATAGAAAAGAAGTCAGAAGAAAAACAGAAATTTAAGAAGGTATTTAAAAAGAAACTTTCCATTACAGCTTTTCATTCAAGTTGTGACAAAGGGAGAGAAAGCCAGACTTTCAGCAGATAACAGGAAGGTTGTCATGGAACATGCTGGATTTGTAAATGCTGCCAGCCTTCTGGAAAACTCAGTTAAAATAAGAACAGGCATTTGCCAGGGAAAACACAGCAAGTCAATTGTCTGGTAATGCTAGCCATGGTAACTCCTCCGTTTGATTTAATGTGAAACTAAAATAATAGGCTCCAACAATTAAAAGTGATCATACCTTTGGCTTTTTGTAGAAGCCAGACAAATACCATCTCAGCACCTGCTTGATCCGACCGTATGCACTTTCTTCTAGAGAAGCCCTGCGGTTAAGTTGGGAAAAGAACATTTCCAAAGATGAAGGAAAATGTAATATGTAGTTAGAATGTAAACTGTTTACCTACTTTTGAATAAACACTTATGAATAAAACATTACTAACTCTGATAGCAGATCAGCATGATAATAGTAGTCAGACAGCTTGTCCAGGAAGGAGCGAGGTTCAAGGATGAAGGTCGGTAGCACCACCTTTGACAAGTCCATGCCTGGTCGCAGCTGTTTCAGCAGGCCCCAGATTAGACCTTTGTTCTCGTCTGATACAGTCTCAACCTGAGTAGCTTCACCAGCCTAAACAAACACAAAGCCACCAGCAGCAAAAATGTATGCAGTGACTTGCTGATTTGAACCAAGAATGACAGTGAAGTGACTCTGGTTGTTCAAATGAGGTGTGGTTTCAAGCTTTATAAAAAAAAAAAACTTCTGGTCACTAAAACTGAGGAATGGTTTTGAGAAAGTGAGAACCATTCAAAATATATCTGAGCAATGGCCCTATGAGTGCATAATCATGAATAGATGGGATGAGGAGGAGAGCTACCGTTCAAACAGAGCCTAATCCCAGAACCAGCCTGTTTACCTCAGCCATCTCCTCTGTACTCTGCTCCACATAAGCTGTAGCTTGTGGCCCAGGGTGGCATTTCTTCTAACGGCTCTATGTCGCTCTCCTCTGTCAGCCTTCCGCCGTTCTCATTGCCCGTTGTGTCCCAGTCGTCATGAGTCTCACGCTCCGATTTGTCTGATGAACCATCATGCTCCATGTGACTCAACCTGAGAAAAGCAGAGAAAAAGCACAAAGGTAAGTAATATGCTCCAATCGGTCCAGAAAACCAACCAGATCACAGCTTTCTCCTGTTGAAAATTATGCTGTTTTTTACTGTAAAATTTCAATTATTTTGAGTGAGAGGCAAGCTTTGAAGCTTCTGGAAATAATATTTAGGGTGGATTACAAACAGACGGACTTTTAACAATTACATTTCAAATAGAGTTTGTTCATATATCTTTATGTTATGGAAGAAGACAATAATCAACCCATATTTAGTGTTTATTTTATACTGGATTTTATTAATAAGGGAATAACAAACATCTGATTTAATGAACTAAAATTAATTTCACAAGACCAGAATGTATTTAGAGATGGAGATTGTTGCTCACAGAGTTATAAACTGCATTTGTTTAATGATGCAGATGCCTACAACAAATATTTGATGTACACACCTGGAAAATGTACTCTATTTGAGAATAAACAACCCATGGTAATAATAAAGCGGATCAGTGTAACATTTATTAAACTAAATTAGTGGAGGCTTTGTTGGCTTGGGAGCAAAAAACTGACCACTATCTAAGTGGTTAAGATCTTTAAGAGGCAGCGACTGTACATTATGTACATGTGAAGACACGTACGGCAACATCCAATTCTAATTCAAGCTGCATCTACTGTAATGCGGACTAAACTAATCAAACCTCAGATCCGCAG
Organism: Xiphophorus hellerii; assembly: GCF_003331165.1. NCBI lineage: Eukaryota > Metazoa > Chordata > Actinopteri > Cyprinodontiformes > Poeciliidae > Xiphophorus > Xiphophorus hellerii. The sequence goes on from NC_045673.1 coordinate 16,892,372, forward strand.
CCAGAAAACCAGAGCACTGGCAGAAAAGAAAAACGAATAGAAAAAGTCATTCATCAGCCTGCGAATGACCACATTAAAGAGAAGTGAGAATGCAAATTATGAGTAGCGATGATGGGTGGCCTGAGAGAAACGTCCTTCAGGCATTTATTACCTCCGCTTGAAAGCCGCAGAATAGTTAAAAAGACCGTCGTCACAGTCGCTCTCGGTGGTGGCTATTTCATAAATCCTGCACCTATCCTGGGAATAGTGGACGGCAATTGCACTGTCACCTGCTTTCAAAACCAGACTCAGTTATGTAACTATGGTCAGAGACAACCAGGAAGCAGCTCATGTTCTTTAACAATGGAAGACAGTTCAGTTCTTTCAAAGCTCCCCCAGGGCATGGCAGTCCTGAAGAACTACATTCCGGCAGAATTACTACCTAAACCACAGTCTGTTAGTTTAAACACAATAATGCAAACTGCTTTCCCTTACCGTCAAAGTAAACAGCATATGGAGAAGTTCTTCCACAAGAATCCAACAACTGATAATGTTATCAGTAAATCCAAGCACAGTTGTAGCCTGGCTTTCTCTCACCTTCTCTCCTGTGTGTGTAAATGGCTTCTGTCAGCTGACAACAGACTCAGCTTTGTCCCTCTAACACTCCTCTACCTGCTTCCTGAATGTGCCTGTGAGGCAAGGTGTGTATGAAAAGCCTGTAATGGCTGATTTGCTTTTTATGTGGTGTGCTCCATCTTCCTGCTCCCTTGTCAGTCATGTGAACGAATAGGGTGCTGAGATTGGTCAGGGCACTGACCAATCTCAGGGTGCTGAGGAAAGAGAGGAGGGGTTGCAGGAAGGGATGGCTGGAGGGAGGGTTCAGGCATGGAGAAATCGAGAGGGAAACATGAGGAGGGGAGCTAATGTAAGATGTAAACAGCTCACAGGGGAGAAGGATGGGGGCTGCAACAATCACAGGTAGCAATTTAATGAGAATTCAACTGGAATATTTAGAGCAAAAATGACTATTTTACACATGTTTACCACACAAAATAATCTAAAACAAAAATGATTGATAATCATCTGCTAGCTATATTGGCATACTGTCAATAGTATGCCAATATCTATTGGCATATTATTGCCAATAGATAATAGTATGCCTCCTAGGTCTTCTCCATTGACCTAGGAGAAGATCAATGGATGCTTCTCCTAGGTCTTTGCTGAGTAAAAGTGATAGATTTTCTTTTCCTGCTCACCTGAAAGCTCACTCATTGAGGCAGAGCTGCTAAGACTGCAGTCATGATCAGGTAAAAGTACTACACCAAAACGGTTGTGAAAAAGCAACTAAAGAATTATTTTTGTTTTAAATCCTTAAAAACTCTGAGGAGTTTTGTTCAAGACCACTTTAAACAGGCTGGCAAGGACCTTTGCACAATATAATTTAGATTAGGCTTTTCTTACTACTATTCAGATATTTCAACTTATCCTCCAGTCACAACAAGCTGTCATCTTCAGCTACTTTACATGAAGACACTGAAATATTTTTGCACAAACACATGGACAGTTTGATGTGAAAGAACAGCTGTTTGATGTGAAAGCACAGCAGGTACACAAACAAATCTTCAGTGTTTTAGAAAAGAGAACTGCTTTAAAGGTACAATTGTCACTCAGCGAGTGTGCTGACAGATTTGAAATCATCTGAAATCATCAGATGAAATCTGAAATCACCATGAAATTGACCATTTCATGGTAAAAAGCATTTACCATGAACCAAGACTGCTAAATAAAATGGTAAAAATGGTAAATGGCTTGTACTTGTATAGCGCGTTAGCATGTCCAGAGGATCCCAAACTGTTTCACACTACCTTCAGTCATTCACCCATTCATGCACACATTCACAAGCTGATGATGGAAAGCTACCGGATAGTACCCACAACTGCCCTATAAATCATGAATTTATATGATTTATTAACCACATGCTTTAATATAATCACAGGGAAGTGTAAGGAGGGAGAATCCAGCATAGCATTTTCTCTGCTTGATACCAAATTTGAAGAAAAGCAGATCATTTCTGGCCAAGGAAGCAAATAGACATATGCATACAAGTATTTCTGGAGCTATTTGTAAAATCACTGTGCACATTGTGGACTCATTGGACAGATGGATTGAGAGATGATTGTCAGTCAGCATTTCCTGCTGAGATAGAAAGAACAGACTACTGGTACATACAGAAGGTTTCCCCAGTGAATCCATGATTTTTACCCTACTATTCTAAGCTGTTCATAAGGATGTATTGAATATATACTTCACACAGAGCGATGTGGTAGTTGTGTATTACTCACTGTTGCAGCTCTGTAGCAGTGAGTGGAGAAGACTGCAGGAGCTGGAGTATATGTGAAGAATCGGAAGCCATGCAGATATCGCCCTCCTTTTCAGGTCTGGGAGACATTTTGTAGAGACTGCTACTGCTTAGAGCCAGCTCCAGGGCATCCATCCAGCACCGGCCTGCAGGCAAAAGATCCAAGAAGGGAAACGTGTGTTATTAGTATGTTCTAATGTCCAAAAAACAATGTATCAGGCATGAAACAATATAGTACTCAAAGAGTAACAACAGCTCACCATCAGACTCAGATGCAGCTCTGAAGATCAGGTAGTTGCTGGGTAAAGGCTGCTGTGATGGAACCAACATTTTCTCCTTTTGGACCCTAAAGAGAGAAATCAAACACAAGGACTCAGTGCTGTTTATATGGTAACACCAAAAACATGACTTAAAGAAACATGAGAAAACAGTAGAAAGCTTTTGGTAATTTTATTGAAAGAAAAGTATGATATTTGTTCAGAAAATAGAGTAAAAAAATAGTATGTTTGAGTTTTATTGCTGTCTGAGTGTGATCATCTGTACCAAAATGGCATATTATACTATTTATTCACTTGTTTTGATATAAATGGGTGTTTATCCATGTCTAGAGACTGCTTCATGCAAACATAGAGAGTTAGTCATCATTTAATGTTGTTTAAGCTTATACGAAGCCTATAGCAGTACCCCTCCCATACCTATTGGTGCACACTTTTGTTTAGCAGCACAAATAGGGTTATTACACTAGCTCCTAACTAAAGGAGATAGTGGGCAACAAAATAAGATAATCAGTCTTATTTAGATAACACTGTGTCAAATGTAATGTCAGTAAACTAAAGGAAGAAGAACTCTTGATGGCGTATATCAGTTAGACAGTGTTATTTTCTAAAGAGCAAAGTATTAAAAATGAATAGCATTTTGTGCACCTAGTATAATTTAGCAGGTTTATTCTATTTTTGTTTAGTCAATGTTTATGCTAAAGACTTTGGGTCTGTTGAATTTGAATTTTAGCTCAGTATTGCCAAACCAAAAACTCCTTCAGTTCATTTGTCCTTCATCAAACGTATATCTTATATAACACATTTAGTGTTTATATATATTTTTCTCTTTCATTGCTTTGAAATGCTACTCCATGTTATCAATTGTTAATGCTGTCATTAATTTAGGAAATTTTGTCTCAGTCTTTATCAACTCCATTTCAAAGTAATTATCACAACTATCAAAAACTTCTAATAGAACTGATTTGAACTGTGACCCTAGGCCTGTCACGATAGCAAATTTTGCTCAGCGATTAATTGTCTCAAAAATTATTGCGATAAACGATAATATTGTTTGAAGACCTTTTTACACTGATTTAATGGAAATGATGTAATAATGCATATGATTTCTTGCCAAAGTTAGATACACTTTATTTTCAAAAGAACACTAAACACTTGAGCTGATAAACAAAACAACCAAAAACAAAACTAAAATGGATTCTCAGTCTCCATTAACAAAAAACTCACTTGAAAAAAAAAACTAAACAACATAAAGCCAAAGTGGAAATAAATACTGCATTCAACCAAAAGAGTGCAGATTATGAAGTGTGTATATTATGTTGCCCTTCAGTAATAATTAGATTTAAATAGAGGAGATGGGCACATCGACTACCTGATGCAATAGTTCACACTACATGATTTTTTGCTCCTATTTTTCCCCTTACAATAATCTTAAAACGTTGGTCTTTCTAAGATTGTGTGGTGTGTTACGGTAGATCGTTGTTGCCGCTCCGATCTAAATCAGGGGTTTTCCCCGACTGGCATCTTAACGCAGCCTGTTCAATGTGACAGGTAGCCAATCAGAAAGCCCGGATTCTCCTCCGCGTTTTCTGAGGGGAAATTACGTCGGGGAATCCCAAACAGCTGATACGGCGCAACCCGAAGTCCAGCGGACATTGGAGATGATATGTGGAAACAACATTAATGTTTATTCAATATGCAAAGAATATAGAAATGACAAGAGGAGGAGTTGGAGCGAAATTGCTACCGCAGTTGATAAACCCGGTAACTTTTCAGCTGTTCTTCGTTGACGTGACGTAAATAGGTTATAATGATTTTCATTCAGTCAGGACTTTACGCTGACACTAGCAACATGCATTGCAGGTAGATTGTAGTAAAGCATTGATTAATGCCTGGTTTTAAAATTAGTTCACTGAACTTGTAGCGATTATTTTGTGCCCATTGTTGGACACCACACGGCAGGAACGAACCGTTATACCTAGGATTTCTGTCGGGTAATGGACCCCAAATCCCAGTTTGACAAGTAAGTCATTAAACATGCCAAACCTTGATAGCCCAGATGGATTTCTCCAGTGGATGGTAGAGCTTGAAGCAGAAGCCGTCTTTCTTGGAGGGTCTCTCGATCAGCTTGCATGCACTAAGAAGGATGGTGCCCACCCAGTGGTCTGGTGTTGGTGTCTTATAGATCAGCAGCACACCAGGCCTTAAGGCACACCACAACTTGGTCCAACTCTTTAAAGAACCACGAATCTAAAGAAATCACATGAATGAAATAAGTAACATGTACAACAAAAACTAGATATTTTTTTTAAAAAACGTGTAAAAACAACCTGTTTATCCTAGACCCAAAATATTTGTAATATAGTGTAAAACGCTATTCTATCAACTCCTAAGGAAATGTAAGTAAACTTCTTAATTTGAAATTTAGCAAAGCAAATAATTTGACTAGCCTAAAACAACAAAAGGTTTAGTCAGTGAAACAAAAGGCTGGTTCGATAAGTTAATACATATGTAAACATCTCATTTAAGTTGAATAAAAATACATCTAACAAACTACCATGTCTAGGTTTTAAGCATACTTACTAAGACAACATTAAATAATATTAAGTGTAACATTTTAAACGCAAAATGATTAGCAATTGTGTAAACAATCATAAATATTGTCCTGCTTGAGCCATTCTCAGACCTTGAGCCAATTGGACATGACAACAACACTGGGGTCCTTAAGTGCAGTGGAGAGTTCCTTCGCTGCCCGCTTCTTCTCTTGCCGATAATTTTGCTTTTGAACCTGAAGAGAAAAATAAAATGATACTGAGTCATCAGTCTCACAGTGAGAAAACGATGTTATATAAGCCAACACTAGGTGGAAGCAGAGTCAAACTAGCTGAAATATTCATTTGAGACGTGTCACACAAATCGGAAGCATTAAATTGCGTTTTAAAAGGTTCCCAAATAGCCACTTGACCTACTTAATGACAAAGAAACTGTAGCACAATAAGGCTCAACATTTTCTCAGTTTCTCAAGCAAGGAAGTGACGTGTACCTTGAGAGACTCCTTTCGAGCCAGCTTCTCGGTGGGGGAGGGGCTGTCCTTTTCAACGCCATTAAACATCCTGGACTCAGACTGGAGTCAAGAGGGAAAGAAAGTAAAAAGAACCTCTTTGAAACAAACAAACCCTGGAAGCTGTAAAAGCCTTGGAAAAGATTTAATTTTAAATGGGAAAAAATTACCTTGTAGAAGCTCATATTGAACCATACACACAAAAAAAGGTGGAATTAAGCTTTTTAATATCGCTGACAACTAAAAATGATCTGCTATGAAGGCTTATTAAGTTTGCATTTGATAACACTCAGAATTTAATGTTCCGTAACGCTTGTGAGAAGCAAGAATGTGGCTTTTTCTATGAATTGTGAAACTGAACATTCAGTGGCCACAAACCAACAAACCTTAATGATTGAAGTTGCAAGAGACAAAAAGTGCATATCAGTTACCGGTCAAACATGCCAATTAATTTTCTGTAATGTTTTATATATATATTTCAACTTCTGTAAGTGCAACAAATAATAATCATTACACAAAATATCCAGTCTTAAAGAGACGTACACAGCTATATCCTTGTGTAAGTGAAAGTATGCACCGACTGAACTGTCTTCAGTCGAGGTTGTTCTTTACTTGCCTATAGGATAGATGACAAGGGAAAGGACCAGTGATGCAGCTGCACACAGGGATATTATCTTATATAAGGTATAAGGCAAAATAGTGAGGATGAGCAAGGCAAAGCGACATGTGGGCAGGAGACGAGACAAGATGAGATCAAATGGTTTCCACTTGCAACTTTTGTTGGAAGCCATTATCGTCTTATCACATAACAATAAGAAAAGATTGTCTTGCAAAAGCAGTTTCAAGATGGGTCAATGTTGTCAATCATTTGCCTTGAGGCAGTAAAAGACACAGTTCCCACCATGGCCTTGATGTATAAAATGCAGCTTTGTAATAATTTTACAAAACAAGCAGCCGTTTGCATTTTTGGTTTGCTTACAGTGGCTTGCAAAAGTTTTGATACCTCTTAAACTTTTTTCATATTTTGTCATGTTTGAACTTCAAATTGTTTTTTGGAGATTTTAAGTGATATGTGTTTGGTATGTCCCTATCAGAATATGCTGATTTAAAGACTGAAATGTAGGCATATTTCTTTCTTTCTTTATTTTTTATTTTTTGCAAAATTGCTTGTAGTAAATTTATTCAGATTGGATTTGTAAGTCTTGCTACAGGTTCTCAATTAGATTTATGTCTCCACACTATTTAGGGTCATTGTCCTACAAAAAAAGGTGAACCTCGGTCTCAGGTTTTTAGCAGTCTCTAAAAGTTTTCTTCAAGGATTTCCCAAAATTTGATTCCTTGCATCTTTTCGTGGAATTTGACTCCATATCTGACCAGTTTGCATGCTCCTACTGAAGAAAAGCCGTCCCTCAGCATTATTATGTCTACACCATGTTTTGTTCCTACATCATGTTTTGAAGTAAGAATTGTGTGCTCAGGGTGATGGGCTGGGTTAGTTCTTTTAAACGTAGCATAAAATGTAGAGCATTTAAACCTAGTTTGCTTACATGCCTGTTGCAAACTACAAAGTTCGTAAGGCTTTCTATCAATAGTGGCTATTTGACCATAGTAGTCAGCCTAGTTTACCCTGAACAGATTCTCCCTGTTTGCTCACTGATGTTCTCTAAGAAATCTTTAAGGCCTTCATAGAACAGCTGCATTTTTAGTTATAGAAATTAGATTATGCATAGGTGGTGTCTATTTACTAAGGACTCTCCTAAAGCCTGTTAATTACAGGCTTTAGAAGATTTAATAGTATCAACTTAAAAGTACCTAAATACAAATGCACAGCAACACACTTTCTACAGTTTTATTGTCAAAATACTTTTTTCTTTTTTTAGGTGCACAAGATCTAAAACACTGAAATTAGTTACTTTAAACTGTGAAAAAGTTTGTGTGAAAACATTTGCAAGGCTTTGAATATTGGCTTTATATGCATTTGATTATAACTTTCTAAAAAGGGCCTAAAAGTACTTGAGTTCATAAATGAAGGCATCAAAAACTGAAAGCTTTGCCATCTTGTGCATGTTCCAAATTGTTAAAGAAACAATGAAAAGAAATGATGCTAGAATGTAAGAGCAGCTGTGTTCCTGCCCACACAGGAGATTTATTGTGATGTAGGTTGGGGAACTGCCCAATCAGGAACTGCAGTCTTACCTTGCTGTCTGGTGATTGGGCAGGACTAAGTTCACTACTCAGCATGGAGAGAGCGTTCCTGTCTGTCTCACTGCCTGGTGGGAACCCACAACACACAGTCACATACAAATGCGCTCAGTGATTAAACCTGCAGACAAACAATTAAAGCGCAGCAGCCACCAAAGCATCTAACAAGCAGCAGGTCATGTTTGTTCATTTATTAATGGGATAAATACTCTGCAGCACAGCACGGCATATTTCCACAAACACAGGAATCCACCGGCAAAGGTTTCTGAAATATCACTGTTACCCAATTTCACACACAAATTTACATTTCACAATTGTCAGCTTTAAAGCCTCTTACCTGGGCTGAAGTTGTAGATGTCATTGTCTCCTCCATAAGACAAGTTCCGGGTGAGTGTGCGGGGGTCAATTTTAGGTGGAGAGGTGGCGCTAGGGCAAAGAGAAAGCCTCCGTTGGAGTAAATTCTCCTCCTTCATCCTGACAACTTGCTTGTCCTTTATAGAAGTAAACAAAGCAAGATAACAAAGCTAAGTCATTCAAACGCACTCCTTTTTCGTGTAGATCTATGTGCCCTTTCATTCTTCTCCGACACTAACAAAGCCATACTGTACACGAACATGCCAGCCTGTTCACATAGCGACACGGAGCATGGCAGTGACAAGCAGTTCAGACTGCACATTGCCAGTCAGTGACAGAAGGAGGCCTCTAACCCACTCCAGTGCGTCTGTCCACACTGATTCGCCGTCCAAAGTGACCCCAAACACAACAGCCACAACCTTTCTAATGTCTAAACGTGATTCGTGCAAACACAGAAAGCTTTCACTGACATTGTTTCATTACCACAAAAAAAATCTACAAATGAATTGTATGAATTACTACAAATGTTTACAAAATGAAATTGTGAATCTGCAGGTTGTTATTGCTGTTGTGCCGCAATAACACAATAGCGATACACTACTTTTCAGCTGTAGTGTATGACAGCTGAAAAGTACACTAAAGCATCTAACAAGCATCTTTCTCCCCTTCCTTTCATATTTTTGCATTTTAATTGTAGTGATTATTTTTTATGCACATTATTTTGATAAATACATGCAGAAATATTGATTATTTTCATAACAAAAAATCCTTAAAAGTACTTGACAGAAATCATCAGATTGACTATTTGTAGGGTATAGGACTCATTTTGATCTACAGTGCCACCGATTGATTTGTGAACTTTTAATATAGTCAATCACTTCAATATAGTTAGAAGAAGAATAGCGCTGTACATTATAACGTGCAAATACTGTGATTGCAATATCAGTGTGTGCTTTGTTTACATCGCAAGGACTGTTTGGAGAGCAAACATTGCTGGCTAATATATTTTAAGAGTTCTGAAGTTGCCATTTTCATGTTGTTGTGGCCATTTATGTTAAATTTGTGGATTGTAATTTCTACCAATTTAGTTGTCTTCTTTGGGTAGTTAGAATATATTTATGTTAATTTAGAACCAAAATTTGTAATTAATTATTATATTTTGAATTGTTTAGATTACGTTGTTAATTGTTAGACCCTCCCATTAATTTGAGTAATTAAGAACACAGTGGGTGCTTGGTGGAGGTTTATTGTTTGGTAAATGTCTGGTGTGCTGACCAGAGGTTTTGTAAATGATTTTTTGACCACTTTTTAGAGCTTCAAACATTAAATTGAGATTTCTTTTCGTTTTTGACTAAGTTGCAAGTACATCTTTTGGTAATTACTTTGTCTCTACTTTTGCAAGAAATAAATCATATATAATGTTACAAAACAATCAAGTCGGAAGTGCGTGCAAATCAAACCACCTGTTACTACCCACGGCCTTTGTTGGAACTTTTGGTTTTTTGGAACATAGAAGGCTGCGACACATGTGAATGTAATATTTGGGAAATAGGACAGATTCTCACACCAGCAAAAGTTCAATACACCAATATCATTAACAATATTCCCAAAAATGCTAATGGTCACATAGAGCAGGAAGAACAGATTAGAAAGCCGGAGGAATGAAAAAAAAAACCACACAAACAGGAATGTATCGTATCTGATATTGTCATTGCATTATTTACAAATATTATATTCATCGTAAGATTTTCTAGTGTATGCATGTATGTAAACTTTATTTAACCAGGCATGTCTCCTTGAAATAAAAAATCTTTCAAAAGACCTGGCCTAATATCGTGCAGCCCTAGAGAAGAACAATCATGGCTACATTTAGTGCATGTCTATTGATTTTAAATTTGAACATAAAGCAGTGGAGAAGGAAAACAAAACAACAACCCTTGTTTTGATTTCCTCCTTCACTGAGGAACTATTCATAGTACACAATTAGCAACTGCTGAGGGTCACAGCTGCTTTCAGACAGGATCATAGCACTTGTTTCAACAGGGTCTGAGCTGGTTACTGCAAATTAGGGGTAATGCTAAAACAGTGCGGTTAATGCAGGATATCCGTTACCATCTGGGTGTGTGTGAAAAGCCATGCTCCACTCCAATCAATGCAGTCCTATTCATTTCCACTAGAAGACGAAGCACGAATAACAGACGACACCCTCTGACACTCAGCCTACAGAGTCGACTTTCCTGCAGCTCCTAATTTACAACATCCGAGAAAAATCCTGCAGAAATCCCATTCATACACTGATTCATATTTTAAACCTCCCACATTATTCTACTGTGAATATATTGAGGATTATGAAGTATGTCATATTACTACACTGAGTTACTATTTGGGGCACAAAAACCTGAACTTTAACGAATGTCTGGAAGTCTGAAACTTGAAACCGCAGGACAGGCTGTTGAAATTTTAACCACTTAAGTGAGCCCTCCTTCTACAAGTACATTCCTAAGCATATCAATAATACAAAAAGCATTTTCACATCCTCATCATTCCCACTCCCCACTTCTACCCATTGTCTACTCTGCCTGGGTGACTCATTCTATCATCATCCTAACTGTGCTTTCATCTCAAATGTTCCAGTTTTTTTAAGGTTTGATTTTTATCCTCTGCTCTAAAAAAAAGCAATCAAGTAGAAATTTAAAAGGCAGGGAAAAGGGTAAATTTAAATAGACCTTTATTTGTCTTTGTGGGGCAGGTCTATAAATAGCTCACTTCTGCTGCAGTGCATACGTGCATGTGTAGTACAGTGCTGAACCCTGTATGGGGTGCGAGCAGCATGGGAAAAATCTAGAAGCTTTAGCATTACACAACGGGAGCACAATGGCAATCCCACCGTACAGAATCTCAAAATTAAAAACCATTTGCAGACCATAGATCTGATTATGAGCAAAGACATGCAGATAGCAGGAACAGCAAACGCAGCTAATTCTGATAGCTGCAGAGCTTGAACAGAAAAATAACCACCACCTAAGCTCATTAGGAGCACATTGCATGACCTAAACTGAACATGGCAGTGGCATGTCTAATGTCTTTTCTGTTACAAACAGGTATGAGAAGTCCTTACTAAAGAGTAAAAGAGTAAAATAACACAGAAGTCACTTTTACTTAAAACCCCAAATATTAAAATATCAGTAAAATCATCGTAGTGTTCGGTGGACCCACATGAAGACAACAGAAAGAAATGGAGGAGGATCAGGTTACATGATAAAACTAGGGATAAATTTAAACTATAATTTCCATGCTCTCAGTTTCCCTGACCTTGTTTCAACACAAATATAACGTGGAACTATGCAAGAACTCAACCCTCACCACTCACAGTACCCAGTGAGTAAAGTTTGACAAACTAAGCCAACATTTACTCAATCTACAATGCAATACTGTGCAGGTGCTGGGCTAATATTTACCCTGAGATACAAGCCCCTTGTGGAAACTTCAATGGTACCAGAACAACATGAGACCAGTAAGAAACACATACTCTTCTCCCAGAAAGTAGCTTCAAACCACGGAAAAAGAAAACATAAACATATCTTAAAAATTCAAAAACAACAAGTTCCTTACCAATCATTACACTGTCGAGGTGCAAGCGCTTGACATGGAGCCTGTTTGTTTTTAGTAATCATTGCACCACCTGGGACAGTTGGAGAAGAGGGGGGGTGAAAGGGAACACTGACATGTTCTAACCTGTATGTTTTATTAAGCTTCAATGATCTGACTCAGATAAATATTAGCCTCAATAATGATCATACAAGTTTGGGCTGCAAAATAGAGGCTGAAAGCTTGAATGGAGAGGATTTCTTGTCAAGAACTGCTGCTAAATATAAGAATATAAAAACTGCACCTCTACTTAAAAACCCTGTGAAATGATCTGGATGCAACAGTTTACAGACCTGATTATTTATTTGTGCTGTCCATAAACAGGACAGATCCAGAATAATGTTTCAACAGCACATGCATTTCTTTTAAGAGACACAGACTTCTGGTGTGTTGTGGCAAAACATCTGAGGTTTCTCCTGATCTTTCTGTAATTGTCTACATTTACATAAGGGATTAGATGAGAAAGTAAAGCTGTTATTAATTTGTCCCTGCATTTGAAAGGAGGGTTAAAAAAAAAGTCAACATCATACAGTTTCATCTGAATGAGCAGCACGCTGCAATCTTTATACAAGAGACAAATCCAACAGAACAGAAAAAGAAGCCTGAGAGGGAGAGATGGTCCAACTGTTTTGGTTAGAAAGAGAGCAAACAATTGCAAGGGCTTAAAAATTTTCAGACCAAATTAAAGTCTGTAAATCATCCATTAATTCTTCGCTTAGGTCTATTTGATAGTGCACTTGTTTAGTCTGCATAGGACTCATCATGAGCTTTAACACCTACCCAAACGAAGAGGCCCATCTGAGAAAGTCGAACTTTGTTCCCTTTTAGGAGGACAAAAAAAACTCTGGTGTGAAAGGACCCTTTTAACCCTGGTGTTACGCTATAAAGAGCAGAAAAGCAAAATCATATAATATTAATTTACTCTTAAAGTGTTTTTTTCCCTACATTGTTGCTTATGTCCTTGAATAAAAACAAAAGTACCAAAAAAATATATACAATGAAATTATTAAATCTTTACTGATGTTCTGATAAGAAATGTTTGTTTGGGAGAAGCACAAATAAGCTTATCCCAAAGAAATAAGCTTTGTTTGGGAGACATCAGCCTTTGGACATCTGTCATACAATCATGTATGATTGTATGACAATCATGTATGACAGACAATCATGTATGACAGACAATCATGTATGACAGACACAATCATGTAACCACAATCAATCTGCTTCAAGATTGTGGAGCGTATATTGTTTATTTCACTACAGTCACTAACTGTAGTGAGTTATTACTTATAATGTAAATCCCCAAAATTTCAATCATTCATAAGTTGGATCATTTTAGTAGCAGTTGGAACAATTGTTGTTTTACTGTTTAGATAAAAGTAGATGTTAACAGTATACATGTTCTGTGTAAATACTGTCAAACGATACGGAATCTCATACAGGTCTATGCCAAGTGCAAACTGAACACAAATGCACTGTTATCTTGGAGAGAACAAAAAAAAAAAAAAAAACACTGCATATTTTGTCCTATAGTTTAAAGTAGGAGAGGCTTCACAAAGTGACCACCAGCATCAAGCCATCAAGCTGTTCCAGGGCATAGATTAACTCGAGACACTCTCATCTATCCATTTAGGTCCCACCATGTTAAACCCCCCATCTATAGTGACTAATGGCTGGTTACATGACCCAGATTTTCACCAATGGGATGTTGCCAAGAGCAGCTTCTAGGATAAACAATGGAGACTGATGTCTACAGTAGCAAATACAATGCTTGCATAAGAACGTTTGTCATCCTACTATATGGAAGGTGTTTTATTTTCTCCCCAACTGCAACATGTATTCATTTTATTCACACAAGTTTCCTCTCATCATTTAAAAAGACAACAGGGCTGTAGTAACAAAAAGGATGTCTAATTAAAAGATTAGACATTTTCAAATTAATCAGCAGACATAATGGATTTTAAATAAAAAGTACAACTTTAAGAAAATGTGTACAAGTCAACAACTAACTTAAAACAAGCAGAATATGGTCTAGTGTATTTTTAAAGATGTATAAGGTTTAATTTTGTAACAGACAGTGGGAGGATATGTGATTTAGTTGTTCTATTTTAAGTGCTCTGGTGTTTCAGGATTATTTTAGAGGAACTGATGAGACAAAAATACCCTCTAACCAGACCTCCTATTGACCCTATTAAGAGCAGGCAGCATTCAGAGTACTTTCTGTCAGCTGAGATGTTGGCTCATTTATAGTTCTTTTTAAAATTTGAAATCAAATTAACTTGGTAAGGGAAGTTTCTGATTTATCTGTTTCAAAAAATAAACAAATAAATAAAATCTTATTTTTTAAAATATGTGGATAAATTCTTATACACAGTAATTTTAAGTGCAGAAACATTCTCAGAGGTTATGCACAAAGCTGTTCCTTGAAGTTCAAGTTACACTGGCAAGAGACTCAACCTCCCTTGGTACACACAGTTCCTAAGAGGGTTCTGTGTGGGATCAACAAAAAAGCACAGCAATTAAAGTGTGGAAAGTAAACCTTTCACAGGAGTTCCGTACAAACTGTGAGGACTAGGACACGTACACAAAATTAAAACAAATATGAGGTTTGCAAAAGGATTTTTTCAACGACCCATAGATTCATCAAATATTCGGCTTATTACAGAATGCATTTGTATTTCTAAATTCTACCATCATCTGCAAGTATGACAGACGTAACCAAAATCAAAAAGTTCAAGCTCCTACCAAATGGCATATTCAAGTATTATATCCTAACTATTGTTATGAAAGGTATAAAACTCCTAGACAACTGTCTTTTAAAATACTCAAACCTGATGTTTACAATGAGCTTATTACTGGTTCTCATTCACAGACTATGTTTGAATAACAGAACAGGTCCCAAGACAAACTGCGGCCATGTTTGACCTGGTAAACAGACGGAGCCAGCTGGCTGTGTTTATGGCTGGAATCAAGCCAAGGGTTGCTGTGTGTGAGAACCAGCCAACTGCAGGCCTTGCCAGGCACAACTAAGGCAAAAAGGGACCTTGAGTGAGAGCTAGAGATAGTTGCTCTTATTACATTAAAATGCAGCAGCAGACAAGTTCGCATGTACTCAGAAACTCACAGGTATACCATTTGAGACTCCTGCTGACTAATTTAAAGTATCAAGGGACTGCAGTATTGTGCTTAGTGAGCAGCAGCTCAGACTCTTAACGTGTTTTAACACATCTGATCTGACTTGCATTTTCCACTGAACAACTGAAGATCTTAATAAAAGTCACTTTAACAGAGTGAAAAACACTTTACACAATAGCTGAGCTGGGAGGAGTCACTGCACTGATAATTTCAACTAGAATATGCCATGTACAAAAAACAAACACTTTCCAAAAACAGAGTAGAGTTTCTATAAGTCACTGTCTAAACACTTTGTAATCAGTGTAAAATAATTGTCTTATTACTGTAATATTCATGCAGAACCCCATTTAAAGTGGTCCTGAAGCAAACAATTGTTGTTTTCATGTCCACTTTAGAGATCACGTTTTATTTCTCTAACAAAACACCAATCAGACTGTATTACATTAAACATTTATGAACTGTAAATGGAGGAGACAATTCTTACGTTACGAAGAGATTAAAACGACAAAAAAAATCCTGAAATGTAAACAAAAAACCCATTAAGTCCTACTTTGGCAATGAATTGTTGACACTGAAAATGAACTAAATGACTTCTAGAAAGGGGCTGTACGTGACTAATCCCTTCTCTATCAAGACATCTTTGCACAAGGACATTAAGGATGAGAAGGGATAAAAGGCAATTTACTTGATGAGATACGGTACAATGAATTTAAAAGGCCAAACCCTGTGCCTAACCCAGCGTAGTACAGGGCAACAATTACTAAAGAACAGCCACTAGTACTAAAGGTTGAATGTTAAAAGAAACAATTGATTTTAATTCTGGCCTTGATGTGCATATAAATCAAATAAGCCATTTGTGTTAAAAAGTAGACTTTATAACACCACAAAAACTTTTTCTTTAGTTCCAAATACCACTTCTGCATCTTTCTTTGAAAAGAAAAAGAAACAATGTCTCTGCAGATTTTGCTTCCTCATTGTGCGCTGAATTATACAATGCAACTATGCATATTAGCCCCTTTCTTTGGCCCTATTCAGGTAGCTGCATAAATTTAAGATGCCCTATTCGATTATGACAAAGACTTTTTATGGAACTGAAAACCCTCGGTGGTAGAAATGGTATGAAAAACCAAGCAAAATACAGCTGGCTCTAAGGATTTCCCTCAACAGGATCCCTTTGTCTGTCTGTTAGTGAAACAGATAATCAGAAGATTAAGGCTGCAACTCTTGCTTGAAAACTAATCTAGAAATAACACATATCTAGGCGTCCAAACATGTAGCTTTAATTAATAGTGCTGAAATATGCAGTTCTGCATGCACAGAAAGTAAAGGTCAGCTATAGATGACTTTCTAATATCTACTATGACTACTCTGGGTAGCCTTACAGAAACAGTAAACTAATAAAGGTTAACAATATTTCAACTGAAGCAAACAACTTTCTGTAATCTTCAACATATTGGCCTTTATTATCTAAATCAGGTGTGGGAGTATATAGAAGTGGGTCCCTCTTACTGTTAAAAAAATATTACCATCATGTGGAGAAAACAATTCTAGTTTACACAGAATCTTGAGGGAATAAATGTTATTCATGGTATAAATGTTATTCTGGTAGCTCCAGAAAAGATCCAAGGTTCAAGGCGTCCATGAACAAGAAACTACTAAAACTCTAGTGTCACTTTTCACACTGATGCCCCTAAAGATGACTAACGATGAAACAAACCTCAACACTGTAAGAAATTGGTGGATAGCATTTCAGTCTTTGACAGAAAACAAATCAATATAACATTTTGCCAAGAGGAATGTTTCAACAATTTTTGACATGCATATCAACAAGCTGTTTGGTGACTGAGCTACTTTATCTGCAGGTTGGTATGTTTCCAACCCAGGCGTCATCAAAATAATAACTTTGGTGAATGCACCCCCTAAAAAAAGTTTTCCCGAGAAGAATTTCAAATATATCCACAAGATGCAAACAACCTAAAAGCATTTTTTTTATAAATAGACTACTTACTAAACTTATGAGCAGTTTATAGAAGATTTGTTTTCTCAAGAAAATGTGGACACTAACAACTCTACAGTCAATGAATGTAGTAAGCTACAACGTTTTAGAAAGTGGATGATGATCTGTAACAACAGGGAAAAAAAGAGAAAGCACAACAGTTGAAAACAACAAGTTACTTCCAGTAACGTAAATCCCCACAACCGCTTCAGGCAAAATATCTTAATACATTGTTCCCGGTTCTGTAAAACCAAAAGCTGTGTGCTCATAATCAAATAAGCCATAACTAAAGCAGTGGAAATACATTTTTAGGCTGACAAACACATTCACTTGGAGCAAACAAGGTAGAAGAAAATGTGATTTTACCCCTAACATAGGTTAAGACAAGCATTCCACTAGATTTCTCATTATTGAGAAGACATTTAGGTAGAAATCAACTGGGTTATCCACTGAGCCCTCAAAGTTGCATTTACACATCATGTCAAAAAAGCAAACTTTTTAACCTGTGACGCATTGGGGTAAAAAGCATGAATGGTTTTAATTTGCAGGCTCAGTAGACTGTTAAGAGTATAAAAAATTGTAGAATTGAGGAAGAACTTTTTCTACCAGCTGGGGTTGAGCTATGCGAGGTTACACCTAGAGAAGAGGAAGCCGACATACTGAAAGCAGTTCCTAGTGTACATGTTTTGCTTTTGATGGCTCATACTAACCGCAAAACTCATCACTGTGCCTGTCAGTGTGTGAAAAGTGAGACAGCCTGTCAATTATAACTTCTACAAATTAAAAGAAGAAATGTACTTCGACAGACAGACTCTCAAACTTCAACTTGCCATTACATCAAATGGAAAGAGTTTTTGTTTTATCTAGCTTTGCAAAGAACTTCTGCTATATTTCCCAGAATATGCATCACTGAGACTTGTACAGGGGTTTGTTGCTTATTTTTAGAACATGACAGGCTTCCATATGCGAGTAATACTGTACAATAAGGATTTACTGCATTCAACAAACAAAATGAATACAAAAGCTGAAAATGTAACTGACTAGAAAACTGACTCCACAAACATCGAGTTAGATAACAAAAATATATGTACCAATTTAGAATATTATAGTTCTTTGCACCATATTACAAACTTGTCACATTTACAACTTAAATGTATGTACAATAACTTTAAAGTTACAGTTTCAGAATCACTACAATTTTGCAATATACAGTTTCTACAGTTTTAAGTGCTTTCATTAATAAAAAGCCAGGTAAAGTACCAAAATGTGTTTTTACTAGCTTTAAGGAACAAAGAACAAACAGAGCTGCCTATCCATATATTCGTGCTAAACACTGCCAGTCAGCTGGCAGAAAAACAGAAATCCATGTAGAACAATTGCAGGTTGCAAAAACACATGGCCACGGTGTGTAAAACAGATAATGCACCAAAGCTGTGCGATTAATTGTCTCAAAAATTATTGCGATAAACAATAATATTGTTTGAAGACCTTTTTACACTGATTTAATGGAAATTACATAATAATGCCTGCGATTTTCTGACAAAGAAATTTAGTTCATGTTTTGTCATGCTCTTGTTCAAGCCTACACAGCAACATAAAACTTTCATATTTCATTCAATTCTATCATTCAATAGGGAGAATTTCATACCACATCATGACTAATATGGGGAAATCTGCAGAAATTGACTATATATCTAGTAGTGTTTCAATCTGTATAAGCTTTTTCTAGCATCTGGCTTCAGATGTAATCTTTGAAAATGCTAACATATTTATTACAAAAAAAATAATTTAATATTTTTAAAATAGTTTGAAAGTTTAGTCAGACATAATCCTTGATGTTTATTATACTCATGGTTACACTTTATATGCAAGCACCAAACTTTTGATGTGTATTGAATGAAATAGAGAAAGCTAGATTGCAGTTGAGAAGAAATGTAAAAAGAAAAATCTCAATAAATACGATGAACCAAACTGTATCAAATATTTCTGTTAATCTTACTGGTCGAAGGCCAAAGAGATAAGTGGTTTATGTAGTCAAGTAAGGTAGTTAGAGTTTATCAATGTTGTTATTTTGCACATACTCTGAATGCACACACAGGGCTTTTGAAAAGAAAAATTACTCAAAGTACAATCTGTGGAGAACTTTTTTGGTGTTAATAAGTAATCTCTTGACTTGTATTCATGCAAAGGTAAGCAGGTCAGCTGGATTACAACACTTCATACCTTATTTTACAGCAATAACAGGCTGCTGGATGCAGAAACAGCACAATAAATGTAATATTATAATAAAGTAAACAGAAACTATTACAGAAAGAGGATCCTTCAGTAGAGTCAAAAATATAAACAGTTTAATATGATGTAAGATGTGCCAAACACCTCCTATGATGAATGCAGCAAACCATGCAGCAAAAAAAAGTGTCCTCAGAAATTTTAAGAACAGTATTTATTACATCTTTACCACTACTGTAGGAAAAATTAACACATAGACACAACAGCCTTTTTCTCTACGACGTAAAGAATCACTCAAAAGTCAACTGTCCTTGTGAAACCCCAGACATTCACTCCCTTCTAACCAAACGGATTCTGACACACCCTGTAAGCTACTGATCTCAGTTTTGTCAAACTGTTTCCCCCTTCTTGGAAAGCCTAGCTGTGCATCATCTTTAAAATTCTGACACATGATAATCTGCCGTGGGAAATGAAGTGGACACAGAAACTGAAGAAAAGGAGGCTGTACTATTTTGACCCTGTGATTGCAAAACTGTAGAACGGCATTTTCTTTAAATTATAGAAAGTCTGCATTGTCACCTAAGAGACATGCCCCAATTCTCTCTGCTGCTCAGAAAGTTGGATATCCCTCCAGGCACCAATGAGTACAAATGAGTATGCATATGTGTCATATTTTAAAAGTAGACTGATCCCTGGGAGAAAATTCACTCCACTAATTTAAAGAGAACATCAAATGTATTTAAGAGCAAAACTTAAAACCGTATCCCAAAAATCTTACATGTAAATCATTTGATTAGAACACACAAAGGAGATAGCTGGCCAATTTAAAGGTTATTTTGCATTAATAATTAAATAAGAAATGACAATCTCCCCCAGCTGGACAAGCTCAGCTTACCTTTCACCTGAACTGCAGGAGCAACAGCATCCAGAGCCCTCTGTTGGAGCCGCCCGTCTCACCTGCAGACATACAAAAGTAAGAATAAGGTTTCACTTTAACTCTCACAAACGAACAAAAACGGCCTCTCCCCCCTGGCGTCTCTCCTTCCCATGCTCCTCCTGTTCACACCACTGTGCAAAAGCCCCACCCAGTTCAATCCTAGTTACCAAGGGAACTACCAACACCTCTTAGTTTTCCCTGACACACACAACACTAGTTAATTAGAAATCTATTGTACAAATCTCCTCTGTGATAGACAACTATGAGAAAGATTAAAATGAAGCACAAATAAAACAACGCCTCATATAAATGGAGTGATAGTACTTTTATTCTAAACACTGATAGCAAGTGGATAGATTGTCGTCATACAGCAGGAATCTGGAAGACACCTAATTATAACATTTACAAAAACAGAAGTGTGAATTTATTTAAATGTTAAACCAGAGCCCAGCTAAGAAGGTATTATTCCTGTTTCTGCTTCTATCTGTGTTTTCACTTAAAATTACTTTTAGTCTTGCTTGTGAAATTACTTTGGATTCTTTGGGATATCTGATAAACTCCATATGAAAACAAACATTCACACAGAGCAATTCGAACAGCACAATATCCCTATTTACAGCAGTCAAAGAATTTCATTTCAACATTTTGAGACCAGTTACAGGCATCAAATGGTGCAGTTTATATTTTACACCAGATCTAACTATTGATTTTTGGATCAGATTTTAAAATAAAAATTGTAGGTTTTATGAATCACATTCTAACCACAAAGACGTTGACTACCTTCGCAAATGCTTTAGAGGCATAGCGTGCTAATGTTTTGATTCTAAATATCTGCAAATGCTCACTAGTTGATAAAACACTGTGAAGAACATCAACATCAGCACAATGTAGGTCTGCATGATAGCGTGTGTCCAAATATATTGTTGGCATACACTGCGTAAA
The DNA here is from genome assembly GCF_003331165.1 of Xiphophorus hellerii. Classification (NCBI taxonomy): domain Eukaryota; kingdom Metazoa; phylum Chordata; class Actinopteri; order Cyprinodontiformes; family Poeciliidae; genus Xiphophorus; species Xiphophorus hellerii. Next base: position 16,913,486 of record NC_045673.1, read on the forward strand.
TGCCTGGCTCTTGTACTAAGTATAACACCCTAAACAAATACATAATCCAAACAGTTCTTTGCAAATTGCAATATTCCACACTTTGACATTTTGAAATGATTGCAAATAGGGGCACAGTCATTGCAGTTTTCTGATTATTGCTAAAAGCTAACAATTTGAGGCGACAGCTACTGTTCAATACAAAGTAAGTGCTCAGAAGAGACACTCAGCACGTGAACAAAAGTGCAGTACGTTTAATAACAGAAGTACCATTCAGCTAGAAATCGGAATTGGTTAATATTTGCTTAATTGGTTCTGATTTGACATCAGAAAGTCAATCACCATATATATTTTTCCCTATTTGTAAAATGCGTCAGAACAAAATCTCACAATTTTTGATCCAATACTGATAGCTTTTATTCATTTTGTTTTTTTAAGTTTAACAATAATCAGATAAAGGTTGAGGACCTACGCCTTGATGTATAAATATAGGTAAATAAACAATGAAAACTGGCAAATTTAAAAGAGCTGAGCTGATATTCTTGTATCCTACCTAAGCAATTCACATTGTATCCAGAAAGGCACAAATTAACTTTATGGTCTGTTGGGAGGAATGGTTCTCAGAGAAGGTAAAATGTGCTCATAAGTTAACATATTCGCTCCAGATCCCCATAGATAAATGTCACATAAAAGGTGCTACAAATATAGCTAACGTCTTAAAGTAAAAAAAAAACCAAACAGAATCATAAAGTAAAAAACAAATGAAAATATACTCAAAGCAAAATGCTAGTGACATACACCACAGTTAAAGGAGTCAAAGATGTTTGCTACCAGTGTAATATTGCATCACTTTTGCTGATTGTTCAGTGTGTTGCAATGTGTGCAACAACTTATTGGATTTAAATTTCTCAGACTTTTAAAAAGGTTAATTTTCTATTTCAAGTAAGGAATTTTGGTATTTTATAACCTAAGAGAGAAACCAGGGGTGCAGCGGCTCTAACGACACACTGCAAAACACTTGAGACCCAACCTTAACATTTTTAGCACAAAACTAAGAAAATTGCAAACTAAATTTCAAACATTATCTCATCCTTGAGTCACATGATAGTGAACTTCAGAAATCAAGAACAATCATAAATTTCCACTTCAATATAACCTGGCATTGCTCTGAAGACTCACGGCAGAAAACCAAGACTGACTCACATGAGGCAGTCCAAGCTTGGGTAATAATCAACTGGAAAATCAATAGCTGTAAAATGGACAGGGAAGTTATGGCGGAACTTCCCAATCTGTGCCTTACATTCCATCTCCGAGCAAAAGAGGAACCAATAACAGAGAGGCATGTATAACCCCAATTCTAAGTGAAATGAAAGAAGAAAAAAAACATGAACGGGCCTTTGTGGAACAAACACAACACAGAGAGAAAGAAGTGGAGATAGATGGAGCCAAACAGCATAATACAAGAGCAAAATATCAAGCAAGTATCTCAAAGTAAACATAAACTCTAAATTATAGTTTCTTTTTCCTTAAGAAAAAGAATGGAAAAAATATGCATGTACAAAGTACGCAAACTAGAAGTAGGGAAACCATGACCCAGAAAGTGACAGGGTTTAAGTGGAAGGCTGCCACAGCTACAGAAGCACTAACACTCTTCAAGCTGTCCTACATTTCCTCAATCACACCAGATGTTTTAGCATCTTCTCTAGGGACGGATTTACCATACAAAGTCAACATCTTGCCACACAGGAAATTATGCTCTGCTCTTTTCTTAAACTGTTCTACTTTCTACTCATTGCATATTAGTTCAACTTCTTCTCATGAGCTTCATAAAAGCAGTCCACCGTCAATGAAACATTTCATCGACAGGAAGCATACAAAAAGGACGGCGCAAAGTGGTGCGCGCTCACAGACAGCGTAGTTCGCTTAATTGCTAAAGAGATGCTCCCATTTAATATTGTTGAAAAGCCGGCATTTCGAAAAATGTTGCAAACTTTTGATAGACGGTACGAAATCCCCGGAAAAACATACATATCACAAACGGCAATTCCACAACTTTACAGCAGTATTAAAGAGGACATACTGAAGGAGATAAAAGACATTTCATTTTACTCTGCTACGTCGGATATGTGGTCAAGTTCAAATATGACTCCTTATATGAGCTTGACCATTCACTATATAGCTGCTGACTGGACCCTGCACTCTAAATGTTTAGAGACCAGGTATGTGGTCTCCACAGTGGTATTTCCACTGTGGTTTTATCTTGTGCTTAGTTTTTATTCAAGTGCATTTTTTGTTAGAGACCGAGAGTCCATTTAATTTTTATTTCTGCTTGTTTTATTTTATTAACCAGTTCCAGTGTTGAGTGTTCTTTTGAAAATAAAGGATATACATCTTTGGCAAGAAATCGCATGCATTATTTCGTCATTTCCATTAAATCAGTGTAAAAAGGTCTTCAGACAATACTATCGTCTATCGCAATAGTTTTTTGAGACAATTAATCGTTCAGCAAAATTTGATATCGTGACAGGCCTACATGAAACACTGTTGCATTCATTTTGTATATACAGCACTCTGCATGCTCTTATTCAAGCATACAAGTAAGCAACATTTGCATAATGGCACTGCCAGTTTGCCAGCTCTCACAATAGAAAGTTAAGAGCGATGATAGAATGGGGGGGTCAAAGCCAAATCCTGTCCAGAAATTTATTATCTGGTGACTTGGACATGAGACCACAAAACAATCAGCATGATGAATGAAAACTCTGAGCTAAACGTGGGTGCCTGGAATAAGAATTACAGTATAGAAAGCTTGATATGTAATATTTAACATTTTCCTTAACTTCACTTAGTGGGCATGTGTTTTCCTCCATACCTTGATGCATCCAAGAGAGATGGAAAGAAAAGGGAGGAAGGTTGGTTAGTTGCAGGATGGAATCTTTGCACTACAGCATGAGAATTGTGGCTGCCTGGTAGGTAGAAAGACTTTGGTTAGTAGCAAGACCTTTTGAAGTCAGCAGGCATGAGCTGTTTGTGGCTGAGGGTGAAAACAAGAGTCCCCGGTGGCAGCAACCACCCATGAGCCTCTAGAGTTCCACCAATGAAATACAAGGGGGAGGTTTAGAGCCACAAGACCAAACAACTGACTGCTTCTACTGCAAACTTCTATGTGGACAAACTGGTTATGCTGTTTGTACTCCTGCATTAGAATTGGGAAGACAAATACTGTGTGTGTGGGGGGGTAGGGGGGTGGGTGTGAGTGTGTGTGTTCAAGCAAAAAGCAAATTGGCTATCATAAATGCTAGGGGAAGTCCCCATTTCACACTCACTCTCAAAGTCGGCTCTGTGACCACCACCCTTTGCAGAATAAAAGACCATATTTCCAGCATAACCTCAGGTTGATTTCAGCCCCGCCACCTCCATCCTCGCATTAATCACACTTAGACGCCAAGAATTCCTGAAGGCTTCTTTGAAAAGGGCCTATTAAAGTAAATATGGACAGCCACACAAAAACTTAAAGGGTTTTTATTCATGCTTTTCTGCATTATGCTTTGCTAGTTTCCATTTGAAACCATTGTAACATATAAAGGTTTATAGCCTTTCACTCTTGTAGATGCAATCTGAGAGTTGGATGGCTCAAAGAACAATTTTGGCAGGGGTATCCCATTTAAACTGCAGTCAGATGATGATCCCATGCTGTGGAAAACAGCCAGATTCTGAAACCAAAGGACAATCTCAAAGGATTTACTGTCTTAGAATTGCTTGACATGGACAATTAAAGTTTGGAGTCACAAGTTTCCATTTAGTGGAACATAAAAGTGTCAATCTTCCCACCCGAATAAATATTTGATTAGCTTAATACAGCCTATAATCTCAAAATTTTCACCCTGATAGAATTAATTTCCTAAAGCAGCAAAGCCGCAAAAAATAAATAATCGGGTGGAAGGTCGGCAGCTAATGAAATGTCATTTTTTGAAAAAAAAAATCCACAGCCAGAAACCAAAAATTAGGGTTAATCTGACTCTGAACACAGCAGCACGATGACCCTCCAAGAGAGGGTTTAAAAGGCTGATGACGTAAATCTCCTGGCAGCCCTCATTTCATAATAAATCAGAGTTAAAGCAAGAAAAAAATTCCTGAAACAACCTTGCTGTAATCTCAAAACAGACGTGCATGTTATCTCATAAAGTAGCAGATTATCAGCTTTTTACAGGATGTTCGCAAAGGGCTGGACAATAATATGAATTTAACAAAAATCAAACAAAAAACAATGAAGCAACTGATACATATATGCACAAATCTGAAATAGATTATTTTCACAAATATATCACCTGTACACGGTTCACATAGTTTAATGCTATGTGAAGAAAATAGACAGGAAACTTTGCAAAGTTAGGCCACAATGTAAACAAGCAAATTATTATTAAAGTTAGCATGGAATGTTATAAAATATTTAATAGGTAGATGAGCTTGAGTAAAAATAAATTAGACTTTCACATTATTTAGAAAAAAGTCAACTACTTGTATCTTAATATGAAAAGAGAAGCAACAATTACTCATTTATTGCATTTTTGATTTAGATACATAAAAGAGACATGTTTCTCTTTTTTTTTTTTTGATAAAATGAGATATTTTGAAACATAAATAAATGGTTTCACCCACAAAGACCTCACTACAGCTGTAAGGTAATGCGGAACAAAAAAATTTGCAGAGGAGAGAAATCTTGGCTCACTAAAGAGCATTTGCTTCCCTGAAGTAGCAAGACAGTTTCTGTATGGAACGTTTTAGTCTAGATTCCCCGGCTAGATGTCGGGGAAAGCATTTCCATCTCAGGGGAGCTGAAGAGGCGAAGATCCACTTATATAACCAGAAGTAGTAGTTTTTGCACTGAAAAGAGCAGTCACTCTGAAACAGTTTCAAAGCTGTATTTCGGTTTTTGTTTGTTTATTTTTGTAAAGAATAAATGTTCTTTTTTCAGTATTCATGCAGGCCTTTTGTGTGAAATCATTAGAGAAATTCTTTAGAGCAAAATAAAAGTAGAGGTTCAACGACACTGGAGAAAGGGTACATTTGCAACAGCTGGGAATTATTGGCTTTATTGGCTTCGAAAACCAGGACACCCCCACTCTTAAATGAAAATCCGATCAGCAGCTGGTGGTTATATACACAATACGTGCAATAAAAGAGCAAGATTTAATACATATAGGCATCATCCACCCACAGAACGTTTCTTAAACAGCTCTTCAAACTCTCTGCTCCCTTCCTGTCTTCATTTCATTCACTACAACACTCTCGTTTTGTCATTCACAGCAGAGCAAAGCCACAGTTCTACTTGATAGGCTTAAGGCCCAACACCATTATATATCCCCACCTGATTAGGACAAGGCAGACAATCACATGACACAACCAGACATTAGGTGTCTACAGATAAGCAAAGCTTGGGCCAAGTAGTAAAATGTAATAGATGTTTAATGATCTGGTTATTGAACATCTACTCTATCTGAAGACTCATTACAACTGATACTATTTCAGGCAGCACAGGCTCACAGGAATCTGATATGCACATTTTAACAGAGTATGTTGTCAATGATTTAATGACCCACTTCCATTTCGTCACACAATATTTATGACCTTGAAATGCTTTCCGCTGCCATCTCGAATATCAACAACTTGATATTGCAGATAAAAACTCCGACTCTGACTGATGCTAGTCTAAAGCAGAGTGTAAATAAAGGGCATGAATCCTTTACCGTCTGAAAAAGATTGCATGAATGCAGAACTTTGGACACAAACAGAAAATCTTCATAACCTGTTTTTTTCCACAGTCTGCAGCAATTTTCCAGGTACCATCCATGTGCTCACTTCCAGCACTTTTAGTAATCATTTCCTCCTGCAATAATACCTCCCTCCTATACCCTAATGCATTTTTTTGGTCATTTAGTTCGAGTAACAAATTCCAAAACTGTTATTTTAATTTTGATACTTAAACTAAATGCCGATCACATTTATTAGAGGTTTTCGAGAGTTAAGTACAAAGCGCTCTCTCTTTTTGCTAGTCTGTAGTTTATAGAGTAACATAAGTAAGAAAAAAAGCTGGTGAATTAGTGACAATGAAAGTTAGCACAGTAATTGCCAGTCTTTTATTCATTACCTCTTTTAAAAACAGATTTACCCTGATGAAGGTCTTCCTGTAGTTTATATACCAAAGCTGTCTGTGTTTTTGAAACAGAAAAAAAAAATCCAAAAGGTCAAATTTGTCTTTCCTGAAATTAGAGAAATTGTTCTTGCTTATTTCAGCCAGCTCAGAGATATTATTCAACATGGAAAAAGCAGCTCTGAGCTCCCAAATGCTTTGTGCAACCAGATTAAAAATCTGATTACATTTTTTTTCCGCCTTTGTTATCTCATTAAAAGGAGATATTAAGCAGAATATTAGCTCTTCTGTCATAATTTGCACAGGGAATGTGGAGAAATTGATAAGGTGAAGATTGTACACAACGTTGGTGCATTTGTTTCTACTTAAGTTGTCCTTACCACTTTAGAGTTTCTGAAATCATCTCAGACCACCATGAAAATGTATTTATTCACTCGAAATCTAAACTCACTGGCCTGTTCCTAAAGATTTCCTCAGCCTTCATGTGATGCTAAAGTGGTTTTAGGTTTTAAATTCCAAAAACTACCTGCTAAGTAGGGTTTTGTGATAAAAATTGAGAAAGGTATGTGAAGAGACACTTTGCTGTCATTTCTGACAGTGACCTTCTTCTGAGACACTGAAGCTCAGGACAGCTGGGCTTGTGATGCTGCCCCCACAGGAGACATGTGGGTAACGTGTCACATCAAGGTCAAGAGTAATGCCTTTGCATTTTTGCTTCATTTATTCAAGACATCGCCTGCACTCAAGTATACAATTATAACTGAGACGTAACGACCAGGCGTTTTCTGGTTGAATTTATGTTTCTTGTTTGTTCTGTTTGCTTGGTAGGTTCATTTTAGATGTAACCTGTTAATTTGAATGCAGATTCATTCTGATTTTCTAAGGACAACATAACAGAAAGGACAAACATGTGCTGTAGGTTCTTTGATAGGGGTGGCAGTCTTAAATCTAACATGTCCCTAACCTTTACCGGATCAATATTCAACTCAAAAAGGCATGCTATTAAATTCATTCAAAATATTGGGATTTCTTATATCTGATGCATTTAATGAAAAGGAAAATCATATTTTTCAATACCTGAAAAACTGATCACTGACTACAGCTTATCAAGGAAAAATGTAATTATCTTTGGCTGATCGTTTGTCTACTTACAATTGGAGTAACACCTTATTTTTCAAGGACACAGAGTAAAAACTCCACTAGGATAAGAGGAGGATTGGAATTTGCAGTTGACAAATAAACCTCATGGCTATAAAAATCCTGGCACTTCTGCATTGACTGTTTCATTTACTCTGGAGCGTTACATAAGCCAGTACAAAATCTCCAACGTTTATTCTAGAAACAAACGCCACTATTAATTATTGCCCAGCTAATTGCATGATCACAGTCATAATAAAGAGCTTCATGCTAAAGGCAGGGAAGCACCTACTGGTGTCGATCAACATACTGGAAACAGCAAAAGTGAAAATATGTCAAGGGCTAGTACTTTAAATGTCTACATTTCAATTATCTAGATTTTCCGCTGAGCTCTAAAGCAACATGATGCGGAAATTCAAGCCACTACAAGGATTCACAGACAGAGAGAATTTTGGTAATACAGACCAAAAGGAGGCTGATTGAAAGTAAACAAAACAAGTGTGGTTATTTCGGTGATGAGGGCTCGGCCATACGGGTTGTTACAGTAAACAGAGGAACGTTATCGTGCTTCGCTTGGTCATGTTTACGAATTCGGCTTGCTGCAGCCACAGTAGATGGTAACAGTAAAGTAAAGCGTAATACACATGAAGAGAAATTAAGCAAATTGCCCTTGCTTCCTAGCAATCGTGTGCACAAGCTTGACTCCCTGTTATGCAAAGACGGTGACAGCAAGAAAAGCTGCAGTCGCATGGGGCACGGTTTGCTCCGCTAATGTGGAGGTGAGGGTTAAGTTTGGGGAGAAAGCTTCTAACGTTAGCCCCCCTGACCACTCAATCAGGCGGCCAAATACACTGTGATGTTACAGGAAAAAAAAAAAATACAGGGAAATGCAACGAGTCCAGTGATGTCTGAAAATACCGACAAAACCTCCCCGTTCCCTGTAACGGACACAGGAGCTGCCATGGCTAGCTACAAGTTAGCACATAAAAACCTGCGTTAGTTGAATAATTCGGAGTCACTAAAAATAGTTATCCGTCTCGTTTCGCTGCCATTGTGTAGCAGAGAAGAGACGGACTTACCGTTTTTTCCGGATAAGGCCAGCACTCATACAGTTTCACAGACCCATTCCCAGTCAAGTGTCATAGCAGGGCGATGTGGAACCAGCTGGGTGGTGGGGGACGCACGGACGGTCGGAGTCTGCCGGAGAACTTGCTCCGTTTCAACATGGAGAGCTCAGAACGGGCTCTACGTTCTGGTTGCTGCGGTTGCCCTGGCTGCTGCCACGCAGTGAGCTCTGGCGACACCTGTGGTCACAAATAGGTACTACATGTACTGCATGGGCTCTACAATGCCTTCCAAACGTTCTTTCCATCTGTTGTCATGTTACAGCCATACACTTTCTATGAAATAAACTAGAGAAGGTACACGCAATTATGAGGAAAAAAAGGATACATTCGGAAAAGTGTCACATTTGTATTCAGCTAAGTCTTTTGGGTTATGTTTCTACAAGCTATGCACATTAAGACACTGAAATAGCTTGCAAAATAGCTCAATATCAGTTCAGACTGAAACTGAGAGTGTCTGTTAACAGCAATTTTTAAGGCTTGGTTAAAAATTCTTAAGAGTTACTTTTAACGTTTGATTGAGATTATAATGCAAAAATAGAATAATCTGATCCAACCCATTTTTGTTGTGGCTGTACATGTCCTTGTGAAAGGCAAATGGTTAAAGTCATTTGCATCCACTTTCAGGACTTGTCCTGTATTTAGCTCCATTTATCTTTCAGTCAAATCTGACCAGCTTGGTTGAACATGTAGAAAGTACACACACACACACCCACGCCTACACACACACACACACATGGAATATCTGTACTCTTAGTATGGCAATCTCACCAGCCTAAATTGTATTTTTCTTTTACTTGAAAACCACAGAAGAAAAAAGAAAAACTGAAAGTGCCATCCAAATGTCAAATCTATTTTCAAGTCCAACTTGTGAATGTGAGAGATATCGAACAAGCCTGACATGGTGAAGTGAGGCAGATCAATGGGGAAAACAGGAAGGGGCTCCTTGAAGCCCTACATTCTGGTAGAATCTTATTTTACCACCATCTTGATACCTCAAAGTAGTTCAATATAAAGTACACAAGAGCTAAAGGGCTTTGTTTGTTTGTTTAGGGCTGCAAATGTTTCAGGTCAACCATATTTGAAAACTTTCTAATTTTCCATCCACTTCAGAATTATGTGCTACTTGTTGTAACTTTGTGACATAAAGTTAAAAACAAAATTCATTAATTATAGTGATTGAATCTAATAAATGTCCAATAATTGTGATCATTTGTGCAATAAACTTAACATCAGCTTTTAAAAATGCAAAAAAAAAAGAAAAAGTGATAAAATATGTAGAAAAATCAACACCAAAACACATTTTAGCAAGACAGTTTAGCTTTATTGGCATTGAAGCAAATAGATTCTAATAAAGAGTAGATTGTTGCCACAATGTTGCAACATCTTTAATCCCATTTAATTTTACATATTTAAAAAGTACATATCTTCAGCTCATTTTACATAGTTGCGTTGAACCAGCAAGCATCTCATAAAGCATTTTAAAACATCCTAAAAAATGTTCTATTTTATGTTCCTATTTCTCATTAAAACATAAGTGCTACAAATCAAACTGTGAAAAAAAAGAAAGGTACCAAGCTAATGGAAAATCCTGCTGTTTGGAAGACTGACAAAAATATGTACATTTTTGCTTCTCCAGTGACTTTTAATACAGAGGAAGTGACCAAAGCTGGACAAGAGATGTCACAGGAAATGAAATACGATGTTTTTCTAAAGAATGTACAGCATAGGAAAGAGCAAAAAAGACAATTGAACTAATGTCTTTATTAATAATACAAACTGGTGCATTATATATATTTTAACACAAATACAGCCAGTAAAATGTTCTTCTTGAAAGAAGTTCCTGAGATGAAATGAGAAATAAGATAAATATTCCATTTCAAGAACCACTGGCCAGAATATAACATAAATTACTTGAAAAGAAACACCTCTAGTGGACAGTGTGGGACAAATGCATAAATGCATCCAGTGCATTTGTCACATTGCAGTGCATATAAATACAAAAAGAGACCAAAACAAATAAACTCCTTCATTAAATCACATTGCACAGTTCATATTGGCTTACAGTTAGTTAGGCAAGGAGAGAATAACTTAAAATTCCTTTAAAATATCACATTATCCCTGTTTAATAACTAGAAAAAATAAGACAAGTGTGCCCTCTACTGGTGTAAACGCATGAATGCTGTTTTTAAGGCACATACCACCAGCCTTTGTTTTGTACAGTTCGATTTAAAAGTTTATTTAAAAATACCAAAACAGTATACAATAAAACTACCTGAGCAAAATAAAAATCTGTGAGTCATTTACAGTAGAAAGCAATTTTATAATAATTGTGCAGTGCAAAGAATATGCAGGTATGAGAATTTAAGGCAGAAGCATAAAAAAATGCAGTTTCCTCTATTTTTTTTAACGAATAAATATAAAAAAGAGGATTAAACCCTTAAAGGTTGATGTTTCTAACAAACGTATTCCCTTTATACTTGTTTGCTCAGTTATTTCTCACCCAAAAAGAAAGGGAGAGATGTAAAGAAATGAAAAAGCAGACTAATATCCCCTTTTGGGTTCTACGTTTTCATAAATTGAGATGGCAGCTGTATTCTGGTAGATTAGATCCACATTGTTCCCTGTTCTCGCCCGGATGATGTCCAAGGCACACTGGTTTAGGAAGACATACTGGTCCTGCAGCAATAAAACAAAAATAAAAATCAGCAAATGTTTCGTGATGTGAAACGTTGTAAAAAACAAAGCAGAGTAGATGTGTGGTGTTCCTACCTCCGTCTGCACCATAAGGGTCCGGTGCATTCGCAGATCATGAACAATGCCGTACACATCCACAATGTTTTCCCTTTCGATCTGGAAGATCAAGCGATCAATGGCTATGAAGGTGCCTGTGCGCCCAACTCCAGCACTGAGAGCAAATATCAAAACAGAAAGGCGGAAAATGACAGGAGATGGCAGGTTATATCGTACACTTCCAACCAAATGAAAACATTTGTAAATTTGGGGTGTTGTGTCCAACCTGCAGTGAACCACTGTGGGGGAGTTTCTGGAATACTGGTTCATGTGTTCTCTGACCAGATGTCTGAAGCTGATCAGAAGCTCTGTGGTTTCTGGAACGCCGTGATCCGGCCACGCTGTGAAATGGAAGTGGCGGACTGAGCGGACTTCTGTTGTTTTCACCTGAGGTAGAAGGAGGTCAGCGTTGAAACAGTAGTTACAAGAAGATGAATAATCAAGACAGGGCACATCCAAAAACCCTTGACTCAGAACTTAGAATGACAAATCATCTGCAAAGCACACTTTATGCATACCTTTTGTTGCATAGTGTTAGTAAAACAACCATATGATTACCAAGATGGGGTGAGTTTGTGTGTGTGTGTGTATGTGTTTTGGGGAAGGGTGGGTTTCAACATAAAGTTACATTTTTTATGTCAAAATCCCTGATGGTCCAGTCTTCAAGTTGGATTTCAGAAGTTGTTGTCACAATGATGTCTTCATAGTATTTGGTGCCAGGACCCCAGTACTGCTCACATTTAACCTGAAAGATAGTTGATTTGCTTTTAGTTTATGTCTTACTCAGAAACTTCGATGTTTGTTATATTATATTGCAGCAGATTTTTATTTCATAGATATCGCTGGACTTATACATGCTGCATTTAGATAAGCTTACTTTAGTAAACACACTGAAGCAAAAAGTATTCCTGTTCTGCTTCAACAATTTTTTAAATGTCTATTCATATTTATTTAGAGTCATCTTTTATTAAGAATGGAAACTCCAGTGTGAGAAAATGTAGATTTTTAACACTGATTGTTATTCAGATTAATTATATGAAAAAAGGTATTCTTTTTTCTTAGCGCAAATTTTGCTTTTATGGAGCCTCTTATGGAACTGTGGGGGTAATTTTTTTCTATTGGACTCCCTCCAAAATTATTGTATTTCCATGCAGTACTTTTGCGTTACCATTGCCAAATGTTTGCATTTACATGCAATAAGTTTTGCATTCCAGTATGGTTTCCCACAATAGATTTTACATTTTCTCGCTGTAATGTACTAGTTAGTTCTTGCGACATCTTGAATACTGAAGGTCTTTCTGTAACTATATAAGGGTTTTTTATGGTTTTCCCAGGGATATTAATATCTCATTGAAGTAATATCTGAAATTTTATATCTTTATCTTTAGGTTGCAAATGCACCAGAAACGTGGGTGCAAAATACAAAAATAAAACAGGCTTCTCATTGTTAGGATCCTAGGGTTATTGAGTTGTTTTGAAGTTTGTTTTGATTTCAGTTTCATTATTATTCTGTGTTAGTTTCTTATTTTGATCAGATTAGTCTTGGTTAGTTTAGTCCTTTCGTAGGATTCTAGTTTATTTCTGGTGTCTGTTGCTCCCTAGTGTGAGATTTATTTCCTAGTCCCCTGTGTATTCTCTCTCTAAGTGCTGTTTTCATATGAAGTCCCATCTGTACCAAAGAGTTGCAAATGTAGAAACATGTTTTGTACATATGTGCAATTTTAAATGGACTTTTCTTATCAATATGACTGTATACAAAAAAGACCAGGGTGTATTTGCTCATTTTTTGCAAGGGAATGCAATACTTTTGCAAGGTAACGCAAGAGAAAAAAAAAAATCCCCATACCTTCCTATGGGGCTCCATGTGCTTTCAATAAAGCTTTTGTCTCTGTAAAAACTTTCTGACTACATCGATGAACTCACTGCTCATGGATCAGGAACAGGTACGACACAAAGTATTTCTTTATGTTCATACTCACTCTTCCTTGTTCATTACAGCGTGTTAGCATGACCACAGTTTGGACGTTCTTCTCCCAGACCATCCTCCAGAACTCGTTGACTGTTGCAGGCAAAGGTCCCTGAGCTGCGATGAACTCCTTCCTGGAAAGGTAACCCTAACGTACAAAAAAACAAAAAAAAACCCCTCAGTATAAAATATCCATAAAGTTAAGTTTTCACAAAGATTCTCAAATGGGGAATGAATGTAGATTTGATTCAAAATGAACCCAAGAAACAAAAGAAGTGAGTTATAATGTGATCATAAGATGATGTAAGGTGAAGCAATGACCAAAAGCAGCTGTAAATAGTGTCAGTACGCACCGGCATGTAGTTAGCATTGATGTAATCTTCATTTGGACTTCCATGGACAACAGAGAGTTTCACTCTTGAGGAGTCATCTAGGAGATGAATAAGTATGTAAATGAAGTATGAATGATTCATTTATGAGTTAAAATTAAAGTGTTAGATGGTAAAAATGCTCATTACAAGCAGAAACAGTGGGGCGTTCCATGTGTTATAGCTAACATATTATTGTTTGAAGAATGAGGATTAGTTTTTTGAATGACAAAGGAAAATTTAAGGTGACTTACAAGGAAGCACGTTGTTGTAGCGATTTTTAGGCTTGTTCTCAAGAGCCAGTGCATGTAGTTTGGCTTGAGCTATACCAACAGGCTTCAGGTCCTTTAAAAAACAGTTTGGTAGATTAACTTGTGGGTACAGAAGAAATAAAAAAAAAAAAACACTTACCGATACTATAAAACTATAAATTGCTTCCTATGTGTGACTTTATGAAGTTTAATACTTTGTAAATCATTTTGCCATGTCTTTATGCATGTGGGTCCAGTGTCAAATGTACAGTATTTATGTACAAGTATTAATGGAAAACAAACAGATTATTGATCTATTCTTGCCCAACAATTTTACATTAACTTGGTGAGATGAAAACAGTTCATTCTTCTCTTGTTTATTCCAACAATTGGTGTGTTTTGCTGTCTTTGATGCATGTTCCACTGTTTTTCATCAATCTGGACCATGCACAAATGTTGTATCTTATATATAAAAGCAAAACTGCACAAATCAGAATTGCAGTCTCTATCTGCTTTAATGGTAAAAAATTGTACTAAAATGAAAAATAAGGCAGAAACCAGGACATTATCAGCTCTACGAAAAACTGAAAAAGTCAGTTTTCCCAGAATCAGTGATGTTTTCTTGTCAGTCATTCTAGCAGGTGAGATGTAGTGTTGGAATCTGTCCATCCAAATTTTGGTGAGAAATAAAATACACTTTTTCTGATATTGAGGAACTGTCAGATACCAATATACTGAGAGAAATTTACAGATTAGGAATGCCTAAAAATGTTTGTGATGCTTTACCTCAAATTCTTCAGCAAAGCCACAGCTGGAGTCAGCTTTCTGCTTCCTGTAGTAAGCTTCAAAGTCCTCCACTCTCACAGCCACACTTCTGCTCATATATGCAACATTGTTCAGAGGGGAGAATAAATATTCTCCAGAAAGGAGCAATATATATATATGTATTAATTTCAATGTCTTATACTTACACTTTCCCCCTAAGAAAATAAAGAAAATGTAATAATTACATAAACAATTGTGGACTTTGAGTTTGAAATAATAATCATTTGGCAAAATCTTAAATACTCACTCCATTGACTGAATCTGGATGTCAGGAGACTCCTTACGGGATAACCTGCAGAATACAATATATGAATAATAATGAACATCTGATTCAATAACATTGTTTTATTTTCATTGGTACAAAGAATAAAAACCTTTTCCAATAGATGATAAAACCAATAAGGATGACAAAGAGAACTCCAAAAATTCCCAACGTTGCTCCAATAGCAATATAGGTGATAGCTGTAATTTTATAAAACCAAAGTTTACACAGTCAATCATGAGAAAAAAACAATTAAATTACATAAAAATTAAAATAAGCACATAAAAGTCCCATTTTGGATCTTTCAATGATACCTGGGTCTTTGTCGAGAATAATCACAATAGACAAATCTGATATAGAACACACTGATTTACTGGTGTTCAATTTTTCCTGAGTCCACAACCAAATAGGTGCAAACCACTACGGCATATCTGCAGGAAAAAAAACAAAACATAGTTTATATATTCTTAATAAATTTCTACATTTCAAAATGCTATATTTGCAGTGTATTTTTCTTTTACAGTATGCTCTTAGATTATACTTTGATCTCATACTGGTATAACTTTCGGAGTTTTTTTCCGTATAATTCTACCATTGCAGACATTTTGTTTCCCTTATCAGTCTTTGTTAAAATAATTGAAGTACATAAAAATTGAAGTATAACAAAAACACAATTAATATATCCAACTTTCTAGTACAAATATCTTAGTACACCTGAAATAAGAAAAGTGTACTTGTCTTATTTCAAGACGAGTACACACAAACAGACACACTTTTCAGCAAAACATTAGAGCTAGTTTAGAGTCAATGATTTCTTAATATTGATGAAAAAGTTCTGGTACTAATGGCAGGTTATTTCACTTATAAAATCTCTTGTTATAAATGAAAAAAATCTGCCAATGTATCTAGTACTTTTTCATAAATATTGAGCAACTATTGACTTAAAACTAGCCCCTATGACTTGCTGAAAAGTTACTTGTAAGTTAAGTTTGTACTTAACTTACAAGTACTTTAAATGCTAATATGGTACATTTACTTGTACTAGTGTGTATATTTTAGTTTGTTTATTTTTACTTAAGTACAGTGTTTTAGTACTTTCATCATTGTATCTTACAAACTACAGAGATCAAATACATTAGCAGAAATAAAGAGTGTATTTTCAGTCTATAATTTATTTTTAGTAATTCAGATTTTTGATTTTGGTTACGAAAAAAGATTAAGCATAAAATAAAAATTTTCTATACTCACTGATCAAGATTGCATAAACTCTATAAAACAATCCTGTAAAAATTGCTGGAATGAAATGGTAAATAAAGCAAACTAAAATACATTGCAATTTCACAAAATACACTAGTCGGCCAGTAAAGTTGCCAAACATTTTCGTGTAAAAGGAAATCTTTTTTATTTAAGTGTGGTTTTCTTACCTGTAACTTCCAGTTGGATCCAGAGGATCATTAGCATAGCCTTCCCACTTTGATCCATTTCCTATCTCAAAGTCCAAGGTAACAGAACTTCTGCGGATCGTTTGGGTATAGTTCATTACTGTTGCAAGATATGCTATTGCAGACTTTGATTTCCATTCATGGTATGTATTCACCAGGAATTTTTCAAGATCAGGAATGCTTGGCTTAAAGGAAAACAAAATACACAGAATAATAAGCACTGTAATATATTTTAAATCTATTTATTGCAGGGTTACAGGAGCACATCTTGATGTTAAGAAAAAAGAAATAAACCCTACCAATGTCATCGCTTGTTACCAGAATCCCAACATGAGTCACTGGTCCTTTAGAGTTGTCTATCAGGGTAGTTTCAATACTAAGTGTGAATGTTTTGTGAGTTTTAGACACCTGCTTCACAGAGGTTGATGAAATGGCTGATGGCTCTGTATAAAATGAAAAGAGAGGAATCAAAAACCAATGTATCACTTATAGTGAGTAATATTAGCTAAAGATGAAAAACAATCATTGAAAAAATATATATAAATGGAGCTAATGAATGGATCTTGCTTCACTGACCTAAAATCTTAAAATTTTCTACATATTATTTACAGGCAATAATTATTCAAATATTCAGTACAAAAAAGAAACAAACTTACTTGCAACGCCTGTCTGACATGTTATCCACTGAGGAGTGCTAGGATTTCCACAACTCTGAGTCTCTACTTTAATCTCATAAATAGAATGGTAAGTAAGGTTAGAAATAATGTGTATAGGACCGTTCGCATAAGAAAGGGTGGAAGTGTTGGTTACAGTAAACTTGAAATTAGAGTAGTTTCCATTGGGCGTGTCCCAGTCCAGAATAATTTTTGCATCTCCAGAGTTTGGTCCATACCCTATTAAGTTCTTCACAGGACTTGCATCTGTCGAAGTGAAGTAGATATAAATATTAGTTTAAAAAAAGTTGTTATTGGTTAAATGTGTGCAACAATGTGTGAAAATATATTTTCCTATATTTTGTTTTATTGTATTCAAAACACAAAAAACAGATAACTTCACACAAGATCCAATGTCATGCATTTAGGACTGTATAAAAGATGGAATGTTATGAGCATACTTGTGCAGTTGGACACCATTTCTATGGCAGATCCTGTTCCATCAGATGTCTTAGTGATGATGTTGATGTTGTAGTCAGTACCAGGAGTCAGTTCAGGGATGCTATATAAAGTTCCACCAGTTGTGGCGCTCCTAGCATAAGTCCAATTGTGGCTTTGCCAGGTGACAAAAAATTGATAGGTATCCTTATACTCATCAGGTAGGATCCAACTTAAATTGATACGTTCCTCATCAGGATCAAGTTTGAGAGACTTCACGTTGTGAGGTCCTGATGGTTTAATAAACAAGTGAGAAATGTTAGTGTCCGCAGTGTCCGGTAAGCCAGACACTG
Organism: Xiphophorus hellerii; assembly: GCF_003331165.1. Classification (NCBI taxonomy): domain Eukaryota; kingdom Metazoa; phylum Chordata; class Actinopteri; order Cyprinodontiformes; family Poeciliidae; genus Xiphophorus; species Xiphophorus hellerii. Next base: position 16,931,228 of record NC_045673.1, read on the forward strand.
CAGTGCCTGGCAACAAATAATGTGTTTTATGTGAATTTTTTCAAAGTAGTGGATAAACAAATGTGGTTTGATCTGAACCATTCAATGGCTTTTTCTTAAAGATGTTTTCCAGCCAATAGGTCGGACCTACAATCCAATCTCAAGTCATCTGCAGACTCAAAAACATATAATCTAGGATTGTCCATGTATTTGGCCCACTTCATCTTCTAATCAACTCAGCAGATTCCCTGTTCCTGCTGGAAATGTGCAATGCCAGTTTTCATTGCATGTTTATATGCATGTCAAAAACTGTAATTTTGGGCACATTTGACCAGAGCAAATTCTTTGATATGTTTTCTATATCCCCTCCTTGTCCACAAAGGACATATTTTTGCCCTCAACAGATAGCTGTTGTGTCGAACGATTCTCCCACTTCAGCTTTGAATCTGTGGAGCTCTTAAAAAGTTACCATTTGCTTCATGGCTGCTTCTCTGATTAATGCACTTTAGATTTACAGTTAAGGTTTACAGCACTATTTCACTAGTTTTGCAGTTGGGCCACACTCTTTCAATCTTTGGATGGTGAATCAAACAGTGGTCTTTGAGATCCTTACAGCTCAGAGCATTGTTTTATTATTATTATTATTATTATATAACCTAAATCCACTACAAATGTCTTCACACTTTTATCCCTGAATCTCTCTGCTGTGTTTCTTGGTCCAAATGATGCTTTTTGGTAACTGATTCACGCTAACAAAGCTTTAAGCACATAAGAGCTGTTTTTACCCAGATTATATTCCAAAAATATCATCTTTACTCACTAAACAGGTAATGTGTAATGGCAACCCGCTGAACAAAATTCTATTTAGGGATAAAAGGTGGTAAATACAAATTTAAATCTTGTGCTGCACTGTGTTGGCCTGTAGCATAAAATGAAATACACTGAAGTTTGTGGTTGCAACAGTTTTTGGAAAGTATTTGTTTTACAAGACATTGTGAGAGTAATTGATATAAGAGATTAATGATGAATAAAATAAGATTCTTACTTGTGGTCACGTATATGTCAACAGATTTACTCTCAAAATACATTGGTCCCACAGTTGTCACAGAAATGTTGTAGGAAGTCCCAGACAGAAGTTGGGACAAAATGTAATTTGTCTTGTTAGAAGGAATTTCGTTCTGAGAATAATTGTAGGTCAGCTTGTAGCTGTAGTTGAATGCATGTTCCATATGAGGTGCTTGTCCCCATTGCAGTTCAATAGAACTGGTAGTTTGCTTCTGGATGCCAATATTCCCAGGAGGATTTGGGTCTGCAAAGACAGAATTCATCACATGTACAATTAATCATGTATGCATTTGGAAAATTTCCGCAAACATATTGGAGGCTGGTTGGTACTTTTTGTGGCACACCGAGTTTAACAACATATTTAGGGAGTGTCTGAGGGTGAAGTTGATAAGATAGCTAAAATATTCCCCAACAGTGGAAAGTTGATGAGACATGGTGAGGCAATTTGTATTGCTACTACTATTATTTCTATCATTATTATTTATATTATTTGTTGTAGTAGTATTTACTGGGGAGATTAGTAAGAATTACATAAAGCTTATTTTTAAGTATCATCTTGCACTTATTTTAATTGTACGTAAAAAAAAACCCCATCAAAACAGACAAAAGTTACTAAGAATAATAATTAGTGATACTCACATGTTGCAGTTGTAACAATTTCAGATGGTACTCTGAATGTTCCACTGTGTGATATCATCACAGCACTACAGAGCTCTGCAGCGTGCAGGTTGTAAAACCGGAAGGTGTTATTAAAACTGGGCACTGCTGTTTGATTTGGACTTGAGGAGCAGTTCAGATGAAGTTCATATTTCTCCACATTTCCAGGAGGGTTGGTCCATGATACCAGGACTGAATCATTGAATCCCTCATTGGAGATATTGAGCAATGCCACATTGGGTTCTGTTGATGTACAGCCATAAAAAATGTAAACAATTCAACACTGATACAAGTTAAAGAAAAAATAAGGGAAGACAGTAAAGCCCTACTAGTGTACTGAGTGGTGCAGATCTCTTTCCCTTCAGTGCCATTCTCTGCTATGACAGTAACACAGAAGCTGCAGTTGGTTCCAGAGATGAGATCTGAGAAGGTCATGTTTTCTGCTTCTGAGTTGGTAGTTTGGTTGTGACAGCCCGTTGTCTCCACCCGATATTTGAAGTCGACCTTGTACTCGTATGGTTTTGTCCAGTTTAGGTAAACAGCAGTTGTGTTTAAGGTAAAAGCATTTAGATCTGTGATATTATAAGGCCCTGAAAAACATATAATCAACTGCTGTTAGGTAAACAGCAGTTGTGTTTAAGGTAAAAGCATTTAAATCTGTGATATTATAAGGCCCTCAAAAACATATAATCTAGGATTGCCATGTATTTAGCCAACTTCATCTTCTAATCAACTCAGCAGATTCCCTGTTCCTGCTGGAAATGTGCAATGCCAGTTTTCATTGCATGTTTATATGCATGTCAAAAACTGTAATTTTGGGCACATTTGACCAGAGCAAATTCTTTGATATGTTTTCTATATCCCCTCCTTGTCCACAAAGGACATATTTTTGCCCTCAACAGATAGCTGTTGTGTCGAACGATTCTCCCACTTCAGCTTTGAATCTGTGGAGCTCTTAAAAAGTTACCATTTGCTTCATGGCTGCTTCTCTGATTAATGCACTTTTAGATTTACAGTTAAGGTTTACAGCACTATTTCACTAGTTTTGCAGTTGGGCCACACTCTTTCCATCTTTGGATGGTGAATCAAACAGTGGTCTTTGAGATCCTTACAGCTCAGAGCATTGTTTTATTATTATTATTATTATTATATAACCTAAATCCACTACAAATGTCTTCACACTTTTATCCCTGAATCTCTCTGCTGTGTTTCTTGGTCCAAATGATGCTTTTTGGTAACTGATTCACGCTAACAAAGCTTTAAGCACATAAGAGCTGTTTTTACCCAGATTATATTCCAAAAATATCATCTTTACTCACTAAACAGGTAATGTGTAATGGCAACCCGCTGAACAAAATTCTATTTAGGGATAAAAGGTGGTAAATACAAATTTAAATCTTGTGCTGCACTGTGTTGGTCTGTAGCATAAAATGAAATACACTGAAGTTTGTGGTTGCAACAGTTTTTGGAAAGTATTTGTTTTACAAGACATTGTGAGAGTAATTGATATAAGAGATTAATGATGAATAAAATAAGATTCTTACTTGTGGTCACGTATATGTCAACAGATTTACTCTCAAAATACATTGGTCCCACAGTTGTCACAGAAATGTTGTAGGAAGTCCCAGACAGAAGTTGGGACAAAATGTAATTTGTCTTGTTAGAAGGAATTTCGTTCTGAGAATAATTGTAGGTCAACTTGTAGCTGTAGTTGAATGCATGTTCCATATGAGGTGCTTGTCCCCATTGCAGTTCAATAGAACTGGTAGTTTGCTTCTGGATGCCAATATTCCCAGGAGGATTTGGGTCTGCAAAGACAGAATTCATCACATGTACAATTAATCATGTATGCATTTGGAAAATTTCCGCAAACATATTGGGGGCTGGTTGGTACTTTTTGTGGCACACCGAGTTTAACAACATATTTAGGGAGTGTCTGAGGGTGAAGTTGATAAGATAGCTAAAATATTCCCCAACAGTGGAAAGTTGATGAGACATGGTGAGGCAATTTGTATTGCTATTACTATTATTTCTATCATTATTATTTATATTATTTGTTGTAGTAGTATTTACTGGGGAGATTAGTAAGAATTACATAAAGCTTATTTTTAAGTATCATCTTGCACTTATTTTAATTGTACGTAAAAAAACCCCCCATCAAAACAGACAAAAGTTACTAAGAATAATAATTAGTGATACTCACATGTTGCAGTTGTAACAATTTCAGATGGTACTCTGAATGTTCCACTGTGTGATATCATCACAGCACTGCAGAGCTCTGCAGCGTGCAGGTTGTAAAACCGGAAGGTGTTATTAAAACTGGGCATTGCTGTTTGATTTGAACCTGAGGAGCAGTTCAGATGAAGTTCATATTTCTCCACATTTCCAGGAGGTTTGGTCCATGATACCAGGACTGAATCATTGAATCCCTCATTGGAGATATTGAGCAATGCCACATTGGGTTCTGTTGATGTACAGCCATAAAAAATGTAAACAATTCAACACTGATACAAGTTAAAGAAAAAATAAGGGAAGACAGTAAAGCCCTACTAGTGTACTGAGTGGTGCAGATCTCTTTCCCTTCAGTGCCATTCTCTGCTATGACAGTAACACAGAAGCTGCAGTTGGTTCCAGAGATGAGATCTGAGAAGGTCATGTTTTCTGCTTCTGAGTTGGTAGTTTGGTTGTGACAGCCCGTTGTCTTCCACCCGATATTTGAAGTCGACCTTGTACTCGTATGGTTTTGTCCAGTTTAGGTAAACAGCAGTTGTGTTTAAGGTAAAAGCATTTAAATCTGTGATATTATAAGGCCCTGAAAACAAGACAATAAACTGTTTTGTTTTTGGAGAAAAAAAACCCAAACATATTTGCACAAGTCATTTGTAGCATGCTCTTACAAGCTACGATGCACTTACTTGTATAGTAGAAAACCTTCACAGACTCTGCTCGAGTGTAATCTTCTGTAACTGTAGTGACGGTAAAATTGTATTTGCTCCCAGACTTAAGACCATTAAATGTAATTGTTGCATCATTTACCACTTTCCACTGTGATACATTAAGAACAATCACTTGTAAGCTGCACTTCATAAATGTAGGGTGGTTTGCTGTTTGCCTGATTCCACTTCAGGGTTACTGAACTAGGGGTGATTCCTGTCTCTGTCAGACCCGTCACCGAATTTGGTCCTAAAAAACAGGATAAAAGTGATCAGAGTAGATACGTTTATTAAAGTCTTTTTAGGTTCGATCACACAGGAGGGACAATTGTAGGAAAACTAACACAAGATCATACATTAGGAAAAAAGTTTAAGAAATATGTCAGTAAAAGAAATATGTCTTTAAATTTTTACAAATGTTTTAAAAGTGTTAAAAATGTATGACTTGAATGTTAAATAATCTCTATTAACAGAACAAATAACAGAATGATCAAACTTATGTTGTCAAAGTATTTTACATTTTTAAAAATGATCATGTGCAAAAAACTTCCTCCAAATATATGAAATAGTCCCTTAACACAAGAATTCAATAATATGAATTTAGCAGTAGCGCTAATTGAATTGTTAGTGCAATTTTAAAATTGAGTACAACGAAGACAAACTTTATGACAACACTTGTTGTCATTTTATTCACAGTAATGAGCATGATGAAACTGGCTGTTTGTGTTTACTCACTTGTATAGTTTTGTGTGCTCTGTATGGTACTCTTATAACCCCACGCACCAACAGTGACTACAGAAACTGTGTACATGGATCCTGACTCAAGATTTTCCAACAGGAACGAGTTGTTCTTGGTAACATAAGAGTCATTTTTAGTGAACACAGGTGAAGTTCTGGGGAGGGTCCATGTTAGCTGGAAGGGACCAATTAAATCTGATGGAACTGTTGGTCTGAAACTCCACCATGATAGAGCCAGGGGGGTTAGGAACTAAGCAGAAGAATAAATCAGGTCACAAACATGAGAATAACCAATGCATATCCAAGTGCAGATAAAAAACAAAATCACTAAATTTAGGAAACTTACAAGTTGCATTGTAAACACTTCTGCTTGCTCTCCTTTGGTCCACTTTTAGTGACAACCTCAACATGGTAAAGCACTCCTGGTTTCAAATTCTCAAATGTATACTGTGTAGTCTCGTTAGTCAGACTTGTGTTGTATATCAAGGAATCTGTGTTATTGTATAACTGGATAAGATATGAGGAAACCTGCCCAACTGCTTTTGTCCAGTTCACTGACAAGCTGGAGGTGGTTCCTATGACTAAAATGTCTGAGACCTGTGCAGGAACTGGAAGAGAAATTTAGAAACAACAATGAACATCATTCAAAATTAAAAAAAAAAGAATCAAATCTGAACAAGAAATGCATGTTTGCTTAATCTGCAGGTATTGCTGAAAATACATGCATTTAATCTGAACAGTTATACAACAGACTGGGTGGGCTAAAAAGTTTGAAAGTTGAAAAACATGACCAATGCGAAGACTTTAATTCTGACCAAATAATTATTCTGGCCATATAGTAGTACTGTCGATCAATTAATCAGATTAATCACAGATTAATTAGATAGATAGATAGATAGATAGATAGATAGATAGATAGATAGATAGATAGATAGATAGATAGATAGATAGATAGATAGATAGATAGATAGATAGATAGATAGATAGATAGATAGATAGATAGATAGATAGATAGATAGATAGATAGATAGATAGATAGATAGATAGATAGATAGATAAAAATCTGTGAATATTATGAGATTCTATTTTTGAAGGATTAAAGACTATGAGGCGTCATCTCTGTGCTGATTTGTGTCCCATACTTTCCTGAGGGCAAAACTAAATTGCCTAAATTCCATTTTGACAAATACAAATTACCAATAACTATGATAATTGGTAATTATCAAGAGAGAAAGTACTACAAAAAGAACAGTTGTGCACAATATTTTCTCCTTTCACTATATAATTTGGCTCCAGAGAACAACATTTTTAAGTCTTAAAATTTGTCTTTTTCATTTTTTTCAGGTATGTGTGAGGGAAAAATCAATCAAAAACCTGTCAAAAGACCGTCAGATGCCCTCTTTCAGCTCCATCATCCTCCACTGAATACAAAGTTCTTAACTAATAACTTTAGGGAACTATAGACTAAGATTTCTTCAAAAAAAAATTATATAAAATTCAGGCTCCTTGAAACCAAGATCTGATCAAATAGTTTGTATAAACAATTAAATATTTATCCAAAGTCTTAAAATTCTGGAAGAGTGTATGACATACTTGTACGTTCCATTGTGCTTGTGCTTGTTGATGATACCCCTTCATGAACTGTCAACACATTAAATGTGTAAAGGGTTCCAGGAGTCAGACTGTTGAAGGTGAAGTTCTTAAAGTTCGTGGAGCTATTCTGAACTCGCTCACTGCCCAGCAATGCTTCCACCAGATAGTTGCAGGAATTACTGAAATTCATTTGTGTTTTCCATGAGAGCTGGATGGATGTGGTGCCCACGAAGCTCACAGTCAAATCGGTCACTGCTTTGGGCACTGAAGCAAGAATAACAGAGGGTTACCTTAGGTCAAAGGAGCATTATATTCTCAGCATTGAGACAGCAATGATCGACATATAATTACTTGTGTAACTCGACACCTCCACAGAGCTTGATGCAGTGTCTGATGAAACAATTGTTGTGATGATGATGGAGTAAAAGAAACCCGGCTCCAGACTGGGAACGTCATAGCTAGTGGTGCTGCCTTTGTTGATATAGGTGTTATCAAGTACTCCTGCGCTGTTGTAGGTTTGAACCCGGTACTGGTAATATTCTTGGACATTCAGTGGCTGTGACCAATTCACCCTTATGGAAGTTGGAGAAATAGGGCTGGCTTTTGCATTCTGCACTGGGTTTGGCACTGAGGATAAGAGAAGAAGAAAAAAAACAACAAAGAATATATGAAAATCTGAAATAAATGTGTAAATAAAAGCATTAAGTCTTTTGGAACAACATATAAAAATGCTGTATTTCTTCTGCGACTTTTCTGGTAAGTTACCAGAACTTTACCAGTTCTACCAGAACCAGTACTACCAGCTTACAACCTTTATCCCGAGGTGCATCAAGCACCCCTGGGATAAAGGTGTTTTATGCTGTTTCTATGTTTGAGACCCTTATTTTGAAGTATCAAAGGAAAACATTCTTGTTCCTTTTGCATTTATGGAGTACGCTAATAAATATAGACCAGCACAGGAAGCTTTCATCTCTTTTGAATTATTGCAGGAATCTGAGCTATTTGGTGAAAAAGAATAACAGAAAGGATACGTAAACAATCAGAATAGCACCTGTGATAACAAATCGCTTTAAAACATTAAAATTAACTATAGCTTTTTTGAATTTGGAGAATCTATATTAAATCTAGATGAACCACCATACGCATATGCAGCACCTGCTGCTCAATGAGTGTGAATATAAAGAAAACCCACTTTCACATCAGTCTCCAAAAATCTTCTCTAACACCATGAAAAAAAGCCACAGTTTTTGCTAGTCACTCTATAAGAGGAGGCAAGAGGGGTTTGAATACTCACTAAATAGAGTATTTAGAAAACCCAGATTGAACTGTGAAGAGCAACAAACTCCCAAGTTAGGAATGCTGACTAGGATAGTGTAAAACAACAATTTAATAAATAGAACAAACCTGGACTGAACAAAACTTATCACAGATTACTTGACACAGTTTGTCACTTGTAAGATCTTATTTCTTTAAAACATTGACCTGATAAAAACCGGCCCCTTGTACAAAGTCTTGTTTCGTACAGAGGGTCTCGGCCCTCAACTACTGAGAAACAATTGCTTCATGGAGGCGTTGACTCTGTTTTGGTTTTAAATTTTACCTAATCACTAATGTTTTCCCATGACGATACTCTGAAGCTTACCAGAAATTACCTGTGCTGAAAACAACCATCCTCCATTAAGAGAGAAGTGCCGAGCTGAACAAGCAGAATGTTAATGTTTAGAACATGGACGGACCAACTTTGTTCACTTCCTCTGATGTCATTGGCAAACTACAGACAGACTACAATTCTAACTCAATGCAGGAATTCAAGTCAGTGGGAGAAAGCCCTAGATTGAGCTGTGAAGCAAGATTTGAATTGAGCAGAATTACATAGCAAAGCAATGGCCAAGCTACTAAAACATTACTAAACACTCATCTTGTAAAGTTCTTAAAGACCCAACATCATCTCATCTCAAGATCTTCTATATAATGTTACACCCCAGGTTACAATGCTCTTTGGGTCTGATTACATAAACTTACAAGTGTAAGTATACTTGGCGACTGGAGAGCTACTCAGTTGTTCCGGTCCAACAGTTGTTATAGTTATGGTGTAATTGGTTCCAGACTGAAGACCATTTAACTCTATGTTCGTCTTCTCTGTAGAGCGGTTCTTTGATACAGTGTCATTTGGATTATTGTAGGTGATAATATAGCTGACTATTAAGAGCACCATCCATCGTTTTTGGAGTCACCCACTGCAGGTTTAAAGAAGAGTTTGTCCTGTTGGTGAAGTTGAAGGATGTGACAGACAACGGATCTAAAAGGGAGAGAAAACACACATACAAACACACACAAGTAAGTCTGCATTAAATTACAATGAAAAGTCTAGCCTGTTTTCTGTGCTAAGCTGAGCAACAAATGTTTTATATTAATCAGTGACATTGGTAAAATGTAGAAAACGTTTGGTAAAAATAAAAAAACAGGTAGTGTGTATTATAAAACATACTTCAGTACAATGTTAGCAAAAGAAAATGGTTTACTTAGGTAAAATTCGTATCAATATTTGGTCATTACTAATGCCAGAATTACTCAACAAGATGTTATAATTTGGGGAAATGTGGAACTTACATGTTGCAAATGAAAACTGATCAGAGGTATTGGTGAACGTTCCAGCTACAGCAGTCACTGTGAAAATGAAACTCCTTCCAGGAAGTAAACCAGAGAAAGCTGCTGTGGTGGCGTTTGTTATTGTGACGTTGTAGTTACTGCTTGCATTTGAGATGTTCACGATGTAATGGTCAACCCTTCCTTCAGGCAAAGTCCAAGTGATGTTTATATTGTCACTTGTTCTTGATTCAACCCTGATGTTCACAGGCTTTACAGGCCCTGTTCAGCAAAGTAAATAAATTAGTGAATGATATTTTTAACAGTCCTGATTAATAACTAGACAGATGCAGGTGTTTGTTAAAACAATTTGTCTCTGAGCATATATAAGAGCATCTAAAAACAGCAACAGTATTACAGTATTTTTTATAGTTACCAAAGGCTTAAAAGCCTTTCAAAGTCATGATTCACATTAACACAAAATGCCAGGCTCATACTTAAAGTCACAGAAAGTAACAGAAATGACCATAAAGTTGACCTAACTAAAGTATAAGGCAGAGTGAAAAAAGGAGTTAAGATTTTAATGAGACTGAAGACTTGAATTTACCATAAACCTCAATAAAGCTGAGGCAACATCTAATTTGGGATCTCTAATTGGTTGGGTCAGGATATTTCACCTCCTTCACCTGTTCAGCTCAAGTCAATTAACTAACCAATGTCAATATTTAAAAAGGAGTCAAATCAATAATCAATCATTTTCAACCCTGGTCCTCAGGACCCACTGTTCTGCCACACACCTGACTGAAATGAATGGGTGACTAACTGGTTTCTGAAACCCTTAATGCGGTAATGCAATAATTTAAGTCAGGTGTGTTGTTGAACATATTACGCATCCAAAACATGAAGGCTGGTGAGCCATGAGGACTTAGATTGAGATTCGCTGAGTTAGAAAAAGTATAAAATGTTTTTTTGTTGTTGTTTTTCTTCATAGTTTTACGTTCAATAAGGTAAAGACTTTACCTTATTCACAATTATGCTAAATTGTGAAATCAGATATTGACTACAATATCTGATTTCAATATCTGGATTATTATTATTATTATTTTTGGATTTCAGAAGGCCAGTAATTTGTTGTAGATATTTAGCTTCAAAAATTATCATATTTTGTAAAAAAAAAACTCTTCTATGGTGCATTAAGAAACAACTATGACCAAACACACTGCAAGCATGCAAACCTTAAAATACATAAATAATTAAGTATTTTCTTGCAATCCAGGCAGTTTTATTATGCATATTGTATATAGTGATATGAAACTGACAATAAACTTGTGGGATATTGTGCAGAAGCTACAGGAGATACATTTACGTTTGATCTCCAGATCATGTTTCCATCTGTCCACTGTAAGGAAGTGTTTCCCAATAATGTGATGACATTTGTGATTTCAGTGACATAAAGATGTTGATCACCTGAGGTATTGATCAATCTTTCAAAAAGACAAAAGAATGGAAAAGGTTTCTGACATAATTTAATCTTGTAATTGCAAAATGTTGCATCCATCTATCCATAACATTTAGGATAACTTAATTGTGTATTTCACAACAGTCTCACTCTATAATAACCTCTAATAACAGGAAGGCTAAATTTTAGTACAGAAAGCCTACTTATTTGACCCCTGATTAGAAATGGTCAGAGATGCCTCAGACACATTTCTTTGTTCATTTATTCTTCCACCTTTCCAGTGAATTCTATAGAAAGAACTGCTTCCCTTTGGTTTTGTCCAGTACACAAATAGAGATGATGTTGTTACAATAAAGACACTGAGATTTGTGACTACTTCAGGTTCTGTGAGCAGAAATCAATATGTTGCAAACATTTTAAAACCAAAAGGATGAAAAACTTGTCAAAGTGTGACAATAAAAAGCAGGTTCATAATCTTACTTGTAAATGCACAAATGTTTCTCTCATCACTCTCTGTTTTGTTGTCTGTAGCCACAGCCGTGACATTAAAACAGTAGTTTTCGCCAGGATTCAGCTCAGTCACATTCGCCTGAGTCTCACTTGTATTCAAATGTTTGTTTTCATTTTCCCTCTTTACTGTATAAAACAGTCTTTTCCCCTCAGGTTCAGTCCAATTCAAAGACACAGAGGTTGTTGTTACCTCAGTGACAGTGAGATTGTTGACTGCTTCAGGTTCTGCATGCAGACTAAATGTCAGTCAATATTAGATAGTACTTTTCTGATTACTTTTCACCATAGCAAGTTAGTTTCTTAGAACTCCTAAAATTTACATGGTGAGAGACTTCTGAAATTCAATATCATTAACAATACGGTCAACATTTATCCAGCCAGTATAGAATTGACAATAATAAGTTAGGATGACTGGGGGAAACGTTAGTGATTGCACCAAAGCTTGGCATCTTTGTCTGCTAGAGTCGGATTTGAACAGTTAACAGGAAGGCTACTTTATAGTACAGAAAGCCTACTTGTTTGACCCCTGGTTATTTCTAAATATTGCATCCATCAATCGATCCGTCCATCACTTAATGATCCCTCAATAAATCCCAAAGATTCAGGCTCACTTACTTGTGTTTTTCACAACAGTCTCAATCTTTCCTTCAGTGAGTTTATCAGCAGCTACAGCAGTTACAGTTATTGAATACTGCTCACCAGCAGTCAGATTAGAAATGGTCAGAGATGTCTCAGACACATTTCTTTGGAGACTTATTTCTCCACCTTTCCAATGAATTCTATAGAAAGAACTGCTTCCCTTTGGTTTTGTCCAGTACACAAATAGAGATGATGTTGTTACATTAAAGACACTGAGATTTGTGACTACTTCAGGTTCTGTGAGCAGAAATCAATATGTTGCAAACATTTTAAAACCAAAAGGATGAAAAACTTGTCAAAGTGTGACAATTAAAAGCAGGCTCATAATCTTACTTGTAAATGCACAAATGTTTCTCTCATCACTCTCTGTTTTGTTGTCTGTAGCCACAGCCGTGACATTAAAACAGTAGTTCTCTCCAGGAGTCAGTTCAGTCACATTCGCCTGAGTCTCACTTGTATTCAAATGTTTGTTTTCATTTTCCCTCTTTACTGTATAAAACAGTCTTTTCCCCTCAGGTTCAGTCCAATTCAAAGACACAGAGGTTGTTGTTACCTCAGTGACAGTGAGATTGTTGACTGCTTCAGGTTCTGTTCATGAAAGAGAAGTTCATGCAGACTAAATGTCAGTCAATATTAGATAGTACTTTTCTGATTACTTTTCACCATAGCAAGTTAGTTTCTTAGAACTCCTAAAATTTACATGGTGAGAGACTTCTGAAATTCAATATCATTAACAATATGGTCAACATTTATCCAGCCAGTATAGAATTGACAATAATAAGTTAGGATGACTGGGGGAAACGTTAGTGATTGCACCAAAGCTTGGCATCTTTTTCTGCTAGAGTCGGATTTGAACAGTTAACAGGAAGGCTACTTTATAGTACAGAAAGCCTACTTGTTTGACCCCTGGTTATTTCTAAATATTGCATCCATCAATCGATCCGTCCATCACTTAATGATCCCTCAATAAATCCCAAAGATTCAGGCTCACTTACTTGTGTTTTTCACAACAGTCTCAATCTTTCCTTCAGTGAGTTTATCAGCAGCTACAGCAGTTACAGTTATTGAATACTGCTCACCAGCAGTCAGATTAGAAATGGTCAGAGATGTCTCAGACACATTTCTTTGGAGACTTATTTCTCCACCTTTCCAATGAATTCTATAGAAAGAACTGCTTCCCTTTGGTTTTGTCCAGTACACAAATAGAGATGATGTTGTTACATTAAAGACACTGAGATTTGTGACTACTTCAGGTTCTGTGAGCAGAAATCAATATGTTGCAAACATTTTAAAACCAAAAGGATGAAAAACTTGTCAAAGTGTGACAATTAAAAGCAGGCTCATAATCTTACTTGTAAATGCACAAATGTTTCTCTCATCACTCTCTGTTTTGTTGTCTGTAGCCACAGCCGTGACATTAAAACAGTAGTTCTCTCCAGGAGTCAGTTCAGTCACATTCGCCTGAGTCTCACTTGTATTCAAATGTTTGTTTTCATTTTCCCACTTTACTGTATAAAACAGTCTTTTCCCCTCAGGTTCAGTCCAATTCAAAGACACAGAGGTTGTTGTTACCTCAGTGACAGTGAGATTGTTGACTGCTTCAGGTTCTGTTCATGAAAGAAAAGTTCATGCAGACTAAATGTCAGTCAATATTAGATAGTACTTTTCTGATTACTTTTCACCATAGCAAGTTAGTTTCTTAGAACTCCTAAAATTTGTATGGTGAGAGACTTCTGAAATTCAATATCATTAACAATATGGTCAACATTTATCCAGCCAGTATAGAATTGACAATAATAAGTTAGGATGACTGGGGGAAACGTTAGTGATTGCAACAAACTTGGCATCTTTTTCTGCTAGAGTCGGATTTGAACAGTTAACAGGAAGGCTACTTTATAGTACAGAAAGCCTACTTGTTTGACCCCTGGTTATTTCTAAATATTGCATCCATCAATCGATCCGTCCATCACTTAATGATCCCTCAATAAATCCCAAAGATTCAGGCTCACTTACTTGTGTATTTAACAACAGTCTCCCTCTTTCCTTCAGTGAGTTCATCAGCAGCTACAGCAGTTACAGTTATTGTATACTGCTCACCAGCAGTCAGATTAGAAATGGTCAGAGATGTCTCCGACACATTACTTTGGTCATTTATTCTTCCACCTTTCCAATGAACTCTATAGAAAGAGCTGTTTCCCTTTGGTTTTGTCCAGTTCACAAGTAGAGATGATGTTGTTACAATAAAGACACTGAGATTTGTGACTACTTCAGGTTCTGTGAGCAGAAATCAATATGTTGCAAACATTTTAAAACCAAAAGGATGAAAAACTTGTCAAAGTGTGACAATTAAAAGCAGGCTCATAATCTTACTTGTAAATCCACAAATGTTTCTCTCATCACTCTCTGTTTTGTTGTCTGTAGCCACAGCCGTGACATTAAAACAGTAGTTTTCGCCAGGATTCAGTTCAGTCACATTCGCCTGAGTCTCACTTGTATTCAAATGTTTCTTTTCATTTTCCCTCTTTACTGTATAAAACAGTCTTTTCCCCTCAGGTTCAGTCCAATTCAAAGACACAGAGGTTGTTGTTACCTCAGTGACAGTGAGATTGTTGACTGCTTCAGGTTCTGTTCATGAAAGAAAAGTTCATGCAGACTAAATGTCAGTCAATATTAGATAGTACTTTTCTGATTACTTTTCACCATAGCAAGTTAGTTTCTTAGAACTCCTAAAATTTACATGGTGAGAGACTTCTGAAATTCAATATCATTAACAATACGGTCAACATTTATCCAGCCAGTATAGAATTGACAATAATAAGTTAGGATGACTGGGGGAAACGTTAGTGATTGCACCAAAGCTTGGCATCTTTGTTTACTAGAGAGTCGGATTTGAACAGTTAACAGGAAGGCTACTTTGTAGTACAGAAAGCCTACTTATTTGACCCATGGTTATTTCTAAATATTGCATCCATCAATCGATCCGTCCAACACTTAACGATCCCTCAATAAATCCCAAAGATTCAGGCTCACTTACTTGTGTATTTCACAACAGTCTCACTCTTTCCTTCAGTGAGTTTATCAGCAGCTACAGCAGTTACAGTTATTGAATACTGCTCACCAGCAGTCAGATTAGAAATGGTCAGAGATGTCTCAGACACATTTCTTTGGAGACTTATTTCTCCACCTTTCCAAGTGAATTCTATAGAAAGAAGCTGCTTCCCTTTGGTTTTGTCCAGTACACAAATAGAGATGATGTTGTTACATTAAAGACACTGAGATTTGTGACTACTTCAGGTTCTGTGAGCAGAAATCAATATGTTGCAAACATTTTAAAACCAAAAGGATGAAAAACTTGTCAAAGTGTGACAATTAAAAGCAGGCTCATAATCTTACTTGTAAATGCACAAATGTTTCTCTCATCACTCTCTGTTTTGTTGTCTGTAGCCACAGCCGTGACATTAAAACAGTAGTTCTCTCCAGGAGTCAGTTCAGTCACATTCGCCTGAGTCTCACTTGTATTCAAATGTTTGTTTTCATTTTCCCTCTTTACTGTATAAAACAGCCTTTTCCCCTCAGGTTCAGTCCAATTCAAAGACACAGAGGTTGTTGTTACCTCAGTGACAGTGAGATTGTTGACTGCTTCAGGTTCTGTTCATGAAAGAGAAGTTCATGTAGACTAAATGTCAGTCAATATTAGATAGTACTTTTCTGATTACTTTTCACCATAGCAAGTTAGTTTCTTAGAACTCCTAAAATTTATATGGTGAGAGACTTCTGAAATTCAATATCATTAACAATACGGTCAACATTTATCCAGCCAGTATAGAATTGACAATAATAAGTTAGGATGACTGGGGGAAACGTTAGTGATTGCACCAAAGCTTGGCATCTTTTTCTGCTAGAGTCGGATTTCAACAGTTAACAGGAAGGCTACTTTATAGTACAGAAAGCCTACTTGT
The DNA here is from genome assembly GCF_003331165.1 of Xiphophorus hellerii. NCBI lineage: Eukaryota > Metazoa > Chordata > Actinopteri > Cyprinodontiformes > Poeciliidae > Xiphophorus > Xiphophorus hellerii. The sequence continues at coordinate 16,947,346 of NC_045673.1, forward strand.
TTGACCCCTGGTTATTTCTAAATATTGCATCCATCAATCGGTCCGTCCAACACTTAAAGATCCCTCAATAAATCCCAAAGATTCAGGCTCACTTACTTGTGTATTTAACAACAGTCTCGCTCTTTCCTTCAGTGAGTTTATCAGCAGCTACAGCAGTTACAGTTATTGAATACTGCTCACCAGCAGTCAGATTAGAAATGGTCAGAGATGTCTCAGACACATTTCTTTGGAGACTTATTTCTCCACCTTTCCAATGAATTCTATAGAAAGAACTGCTTCCCTTTGGTTTTGTCCAGTACACAAATAGAGATGATGTTGTTACATTAAAGACACTGAGATTTGTGACTACTTCAGGTTCTGTGAGCAGAAATCAATATGTTGCAAACATTTTAAAACCAAAAGGATGAAAAACTTGTCAAAGTGTGACAATAAAAAGCAGGCTCATAATCTTACTTGTAAATGCACAAATGTTTCTCTCATCACTCTCTGTTTTGTTGTCTGTAGCCACAGCCGTGACATTAAAACAGTAGTTTTCGCCAGGATTCAGTTCAGTCACATTCGCCTGAGTCTCACTTGTATTCAAATGTTTGTTTTCATTTTCCCACTTTACTGTATAAAACAGTCTTTTCCCCTCAGGTTCAGTCCAATTCAAAGACACAGAGGTTGTTGTTACCTCAGTGACAGTGAGATTGTTGACTGCTTCAGGTTCTGTTCATGAAAGAGAAGTTCATGCAGACTAAATGTCAGTCAATATTAGATAGTACTTTTCTGATTACTTTTCACCATAGCAAGTTAGTTTGTTAGAATTCCTAAAATTTATACGATGAGAGACTTCTGAAATTCAATATCATTAACAATATGGTCAACATTTATCCAGCCAGTATAGAATTGACAATAATAAGTTAGGATGACTGGGGGAAACGTTAGTGATTGCACCAAAGCTTGGCATCTTTTTCTGCTAGAGTCGGATTTGAACAGTTAACAGGAAGGCTACTTTATAGTACAGAAAGCCTACTTGTTTGACCCCTGGTTATTTCTAAATATTGCATCCATCAATCGATCCGTCCATCACTTAACGATCCCTCAATAAATCCCAAAGATTCAGGCTCACTTACTTGTGTATTTAACAACAGTCTCACTCTTTCCTTCAGTGAGTTTATCAGCAGCTACAGCAGTTACAGTTATTGAATACTGCTCACCAGCAGTCAGATTAGAAATGGTCAGAGATGTCTCAGACACATTTCTTTGGAGACTTATTTCTCCACCTTTCCAATGAATTCTATAGAAAGAGCTGCTTCCCTTTGGTTTTGTCCAGTACACAAATAGAGATGATGTTGTTACATTAAAGACACTGAGATTTGTGACTACTTCAGGTTCTGTGAGCAGAAATCAATATGTTGCAAACATTTTAAAACCAAAAGGATGAAAAACTTGTCAAAGTGTGACAATAAAAAGCAGGCTCATAATCTTACTTGTAAATGCACAAATGTTTCTCTCATCACTCTCTGTTTTGTTGTCTGTAGCCACAGCCGTGACATTAAAACAGTAGTTTTCGCCAGGATTCAGCTCAGTCACATTCGCCTGAGTCTCACTTGTATTCAAATGTTTGTTTTCATTTTCCCACTTTACTGTATAAAACAGTCTTTTCCCCTCAGGTTCAGTCCAATTCAAAGACACAGAGGTTGTTGTTACCTCAGTGACAGTGAGATTGTTGACTGCTTCAGGTTCTGTTCATGAAAGAAAAGTTCATGCAGACTAAATGTCAGTCAATATTAGATAGTACTTTTCTGATTATTTTTCACCATAGCAAGTTAGTTTCTTAGAACTCCTAAAATTTATATGGTGAGAGACTTCTGAAATTCAATATCATTAACAATACGGTCAACATTTATCCAGCCAGTATAGAATTGACAATAATAAGTTAGGATGACTGGGGGAAACGTTAGTGATTGCAACAAACTTGGCATCTTTTTCTGCTAGAGTCGGATTTGAACAGTTAACAGGAAGGCTACTTTATAGTACAGAAAGCCTACTTGTTTGACCCCTGGTTATTTCTAAATATTGCATCCATCAATCGATCCGTCCATCACTTAATGATCCCTCAATAAATCCCAAAGATTCAGGCTCACTTACTTGTGTTTTTCACAACAGTCTCAATCTTTCCTTCAGTGAGTTTATCAGCAGCTACAGCAGTTACAGTTATTGAATACTGCTCACCAGCAGTCAGATTAGAAATGGTCAGAGATGTCTCAGACACATTTCTTTGGAGACTTATTTCTCCACCTTTCCAATGAATTCTATAGAAAGAGCTGCTTCCCTTTGGTTTTGTCCAGTACACAAATAGAGATGATGTTGTTACATTAAAGACACTGAGATTTGTGACTACTTCAGGTTCTGTGAGCAGAAATCAATATGTTGCAAACATTTTAAAACCAAAAGGATGAAAAACTTGTCAAAGTGTGACAATTAAAAGCAGGCTCATAATCTTACTTGTAAATGCACAAATGTTTCTCTCATCACTCTCTGTTTTGTTGTCTGTAGCCACAGCCGTGACATTAAAACAGTAGTTCTCTCCAGGAGTCAGTTCAGTCACATTCGCCTGAGTCTCACTTGTATTCAAATGTTTGTTTTCATTTTCCCTCTTTACTGTATAAAACAGTCTTTTCCCCTCAGGTTCAGTCCAATTCAAAGACACAGAGGTTGTTGTTACCTCAGTGACAGTGAGATTGTTGACTGCTTCAGGTTCTGTTCATGAAAGAGAAGTTCATGCAGACTAAATGTCAGTCAATATTAGATAGTACTTTTCTGATTATTTTTCACCATAGCAAGTTAGTTTCTTAGAACTCCTAAAATTTACATGGTGAGAGACTTCTGAAATTCAATATCATTAACAATATGGTCAACATTTATCCAGCCAGTATAGAATTGACAATAATAAGTTAGGATGACTGGGGGAAACGTTAGTGATTGCACCAAAGCTTGGCATCTTTGTCTGCTAGAGTCGGATTTGAACAGTTAACAGGAAGGCTACTTTATAGTACAGAAAGCCTACTTGTTTGACCCCTGGTTATTTCTAAATATTGCATCCATCAATCGATCCGTCCATCACTTAATGATCCCTCAATAAATCCCAAAGATTCAGGCTCACTTACTTGTGTTTTTCACAACAGTCTCAATCTTTCCTTCAGTGAGTTTATCAGCAGCTACAGCAGTTACAGTTATTGAATACTGCTCACCAGCAGTCAGATTAGAAATGGTCAGAGATGTCTCAGACACATTTCTTTGGAGACTTATTTCTCCACCTTTCCAATGAATTCTATAGAAAGAACTGCTTCCCTTTGGTTTTGTCCAGTACACAAATAGAGATGATGTTGTTACATTAAAGACACTGAGATTTGTGACTACTTCAGGTTCTGTGAGCAGAAATCAATATGTTGCAAACATTTTAAAACCAAAAGGATGAAAAACTTGTCAAAGTGTGACAATAAAAAGCAGGCTCATAATCTTACTTGTAAATGCACAAATGTTTCTCTCATCACTCTCTGTTTTGTTGTCTGTAGCCACAGCCGTGACATTAAAACAGTAGTTTTCGCCAGGATTCAGCTGAGTCACATTCGCCTGAGTCTCACTTGTATTCAAATGTTTGTTTTCATTTTCCCACTTTACTGTATAAAACAGTCTTTTCCCCTCAGGTTCAGTCCAATTCAAAGACACAGAGGTTGTTGTTACCTCAGTGACAGTGAGATTGTTGACTGCTTCAGGTTCTGTTCATGAAAGAAAAGTTCATGCAGACTAAATGTCAGTCAATATTAGATAGTACTTTTCTGATTATTTTTCACCATAGCAAGTTAGTTTCTTAGAACTCCTAAAATTTATATGGTGAGAGACTTCTGAAATTCAATATCATTAACAATACGGTCAACATTTATCCAGCCAGTATAGAATTGACAATAATAAGTTAGGATGACTGGGGGAAACGTTAGTGATTGCACCAAAGCTTGGCATCTTTTTCTGCTAGAGTCGGATTTGAACAGTTAACAGGAAGGCTACTTTATAGTACAGAAAGCCTACTTGTTTGACCCCTGGTTATTTCTAAATATTGCATCCATCAATCGATCCGTCCAACACTTAACGATCCCTCAATAAATCCCAAAGATTCAGGCTCACTTACTTGTGTATTTAACAACAGTGTCACTCTTTCCTTCAGTGAGTTTATCAGCAGCTACAGCAGTTACAGTTATTGAATACTGCTCACCAGCAGTCAGATTAGAAATGGTCAGAGATGTCTCAGACACATTTCTTTGGAGACTTATTTCTCCACCTTTCCAGTGAATTCTATAGAAAGAACTGCTACCCTTTGGTTTTGTCCAGTACACAAATAGAGATGATGTTGTTACATTAAAGACACTGAGATTTGTGACTACTTCAGGTTCTGTGAGCAGAAATCAATATGTTGCAAACATTTTAAAACCAAAAGGATGAAAAACTTGTCAAAGTGTGACAATAAAAAGCAGGCTCATAATCTTACTTGTAAATGCACAAATGTTTCTCTCATCACTCTCTGTTTTGTTGTCTGTAGCCACAGCCGTGACATTAAAACAGTAGTTTTCGCCAGGATTCAGCTCAGTCACATTCGCCTGAGTCTCACTTGTATTCAAATGTTTGTTTTCATTTTCCCACTTTACTGTATAAAACAGTCTTTTCCCCTCAGGTTCAGTCCAATTCAAAGACACAGAGGTTGTTGTTACCTCAGTGACAGTGAGATTGTTGACTGCTTCAGGTTCTGTTCATGAAAGAAAAGTTCATGCAGACTAAATGTCAGTCAATATTAGATAGTACTTTTCTGATTACTTTTCACCATAGCAAGTTAGTTTCTTAGAACTCCTAAAATTTGTATGGTGAGAGACTTCTGAAATTCAATATCATTAACAATATGGTCAACATTTATCCAGCCAGTATAGAATTGACAATAATAAGTTAGGATGACTGGGGGAAACGTTAGTGATTGCAACAAACTTGGCATCTTTTTCTGCTAGAGTCGGATTTGAACAGTTAACAGGAAGGCTACTTTGTAGTACAGAAAGCCTACTTATTTGACCCCTGGTTATTTCTAAATATTGCATCCATCAATCGATCCGTCCATCACTTAATGATCCCTCAATAAATCCCAAAGTTTGCGGTTCACTTACTTGTGCAATTGAAAGAAGTCTTGCTCTCTCCTTCAGTGAGTTTATCAGCAGCTACAGCAGTTACAGTTATTGTATACTGCTCACCAGCAGTCAGATTAGAAATGGTCAGAGATGTTTCAGACACATTTCTTTGGAGACTTATTTCTCCACCTTTCCAATGAACTCTATAGAAAGAGCTGTTTCCATTTGGTTTTGTCCAGTTCACAAGTAGAGATGATGTTGTTACATTAAAGACACTGAGATTTGTGACTACTTCAGGTTCTGTGAGCAGAAATCAATATGTTGCAAACATTTTAAAACCAAAAGGATGAAAAACTTGTCAAAGTGTGACAATTAAAAGCAGGCTCATAATCTTACTTGTAAATAGACAAATGTTTCTCTCAATATTACTATTCAGTTGGTTACTTTTACAACATTTATAATCAATCACAAAGAAAATTTCACTACATTTAGCATTTCATCTTTTTGCACACAATTAAAGACAAACAAAAAGGTGGACTTACTTGTGTAGACAGTCACCATGTCAGGATGTCCTTCAGTGGTATTATCATTAGCAACAGCAGTAACATTTATAGTGTACTGAACCCCAGGATCTAGTCCTGTGATGTTTTTGAAGTTTTGTGTTACTGTTTCATTGCTTGTTATTTCTCCTTTTTTCCAGTATACTCGGTAGCTTGCATCATCCGTTTTGTTCCAGGTCACTTTCACAGAGGATGTTGTGATACTTTCCACATTGAGATTCGACACATTTCCAGGTGCTGTGAACCAAGGAAAAGTCACAATAACAGTTCATATTATGTCTATCATATTACTGTCTATCTTAACATAATAGCACTTATTTCATCAGGACTGTACATTCAGAAATATAACTGTTAGAAGAAAGAATATAGAAAAGTACAGTCATTTCCTTCTTCAGAGCATGACACAGTACAAAGTAACCAGGTTATGGTTATTTTGTACTGTGTCATGTGGACAGATAGTCAATTTAGGGGCTCATGCTAGTTACCATTAGATGTTAACACACCCTTACTTGCAGTTGCTGGATTAGCCGTCATGGTTGTTCGTTCAGTCGTCGTGGTTGTAGGGGCAGCAGTTATTGTGGTTTCTGTGTTTGTCGAGGCAGATGTTATTGTGGTTGCTGTGGTTGAAGGGACAGCTGTTACTGTGGTTTTAGGGACAGCTGTTACTGTGGTTGCTGTGGTTGTAGGGACAGCTGTTATTGTGGTTATAGGGACAGCTGTTATTGTGATTGCTGTGGTTGTAGGTGCAGCTGTTATTGTGGTTACTGTGTTTGTTGAGGTAGCTGTTATTGTGGTTGCTGTGATTGTAGGTGAAGCTGTTAAAGTTGTAGATGCAGCGGTTAAAGTTGTAGATGCAGCGGTTGAAGTTGTTGGTGCAGCAGTTGAAGTTGTTGGTGCAGCAGTTGAAGTTGTTGGTGCAGCAGTTGAAGTTGTTGATGCAGCGGTAAAAGTTGTTGGTGCAGCAGTTGAAGTTGTTGGTGCAGCAGCTGAAGTTGTTGGTGCAGCGGTTAAAGTTGTTGACGCAGCGGTTAAAGTTGTTGGTGCAGTTGTTGCTGTGCTAACAGCTGTACCAACAGCTGTTGTGGTTGTAGGAACAAGTGTTGCTGTGGCTGTAGCTGCAGATGTAGTTGCGGTAGTTGTGGTTGCAGTTAGAGCTGTTGTTGTGGTTTCTATTGTAGCTATATTTTTCCAGTTGATAAAGCAAAAAAGATGAGCACAAGAAGAAAAGCAACAGTAAATAAAAGCACAACTGAAGCAGTGAAAAGGTGTTTTAAGAGCATTTTAAGACCTTGGGTGTTAACTTTTGTTAACTGTTGTGTTAATTGTATTAATTAAAACTATTAGTAGCAAATAGGTTTAATTTGCTATTAATAAAGATAGCAAATTAAATCCCAATGATGTGCTACAAGTGAAATTTTATGACAATAAATAGAAAGAAAAAAAGCAAGCAGTTACCAAAACATGAGAAAAAGTTGTACTTACTATTCTCAGCCTCAATATTCTGCAAGAAAAGACAACAAAAAAAACACAGTGAAGCAACTTGTACCACGAGGGGGCAGCATTTCGTTAAAAAAAGAGAGCATCAACTTTAAATCAAACCACTTGTTCAATAGTTACAGTGAGCTGAATAACTTTACAACTGCTACCTAAAACATGACAACAAATACTAAAAGACTGAATTACATATATTTAATCAGTTTCCTCTAGATTATATGTTTGTAACTGGAGATCTTCCATTTAAATATGAATACGGAATTTTTCATCATGTTGACCAAATGCAGAACAAAAAAATAACCTCCCTTAATTATCTTTTGTGATTCAAGTGTAGACATTGTTTTATAAGTTAGGTGCCAGGCTTCCCTGCATATTTCTGGTATATAATTTGATTCTTTTAATCAAGAGGAAGCTATGTGAAGCAGGCTGGCTTCACATAGTTTGCCAGCCTGATTCTTTAGTTTTGATCTGCAAAACAGTTACCTATTCTGCCATCAAACATGACAAAGTGTATAATATGGGGGAAAAAAAACTATTATTAACACAGAGGTAACACTTTAGACATTTGAATTTGCTAATTTTATTCTTAAACATTAGTTTAAGAATGTCCACAATAAAGAAGAACAGTATATTATCAGCATATAGGCTAATTTGTAGAGTAAAATGATCTATTTTAATTTAATTTATATCATCTTGTCAAACAGCCGAGAGGGCTTTAGTAAGGGCAACAAAAATTGATGAGAGGGAAAAAAATCTTTAAAATTATTACTGCCAAGCAAGTTAACTTTCCATCTATTATGTATGTAATGTATGTAACTATATTTTATCTTTTTGTATATTTCTGGTGAATAATTTGATTAATGACAATAATGAGAAAAGTATTATAACATGCTGGTAATCAGACACACATTAAATAATCAAACATTAGCTAGACTAAACCAGGAAACTTTTTTTTAACTTGAATGTTTGACATAGAAGTAACAATTAGTTTTATGTTTAAAAATTGTTCCCGGATAAATTGATTTTGGTTCATCAACTAAATTTATTGAATAATACTTTTAATTTTGGATAGTCAAAAAAAAAAAACAATAAAGAAGAAATGTTAAAAGTTTAATAGAAATGCTACAGACATACATCAAGCTTCCAAAAAAATCAGTCTTTGGCTTGGTAGAAGAAACCCTTGAGTTCTATAGCTGAGGAGGAAGTGCCATTACAAGAAAACAAAAATCTGTGTTTGTGAGTGGACTAACAAAAAAATTAACAGATCATCAAAATAATTATTTGGAAAACTGCAGGTAACAATAAGGATCCTTGTATGTGCAACATTACATCTTGGGTATCTTATGCAACAACCTCAGAACTGCAACTTCACACGCTCCTGTGTCCACCTTACCTTCAGCTTTGCTCTGATATTAGGGAATAGCAAATGGTGCTGATTACATATTAATTATTAGCTAAAATTCAAACAAGCCTTCCAGACTGTTTGTTTCTCTGCTGAACATTAAACACATGGCATCACCACTAAAACCTGCATCATTCTCCCCCAAACAAAGAATGCAAAGAAAGGAGAATTATTAGCCTGCAGCACTGATACGTGACTGTGGGTGTTTTATATTTTATAACAGTAAACCGATTGTAATTTCAAATAAACAATTGTTTATCCTGTTTTAGTGGGATTATATAGGGAAAAAATGATTTCACTAAAATTTTGTGTAGACCAGAATCTCAAGCACATTCTAGACCTGAGTCCCATATCAGAAGTTTACATTTTGCATTAAATGTTGCTGCATCAGTCAAGGTTTGAAGGCAGGTAATGCCAGGCCTTAAACCTTCTCCTCAGTGGGAAATTATTCCACTGTCTGCAAAACAAAATTTTCACACTGTTGTGCTCCAGGAGATTATTTGCTTGGCCAACTGTGAAACTTAATTCTTCTGACAACTTTGTACTTTGGGATGAGGACCAGCTTATATGAGAAGAGGTGTGGGACTGTAACTTTTGCCGTTTGTGTGACATCAGCTGGAAAAATTTGAGAATTAATTTTTTTCACATATGAGCGCTTCACTCTGATTGCAGACATCAAAGTGCTCCAGACAATACTTATGACATATTGAATGAGGGATTTTTTTTTTTATTGAAATCTGCTAATGGTGGAGAAAATCTTTTGTTTAGCCATTTTCCTAACTTTCAGCTGTGACTTTTTCCTTGATGCTGCCATATAGGAAACTATTGTTTAATTACTTTGCAGTGGTGCCCTTCCTTTTCTTTCCTGTAAAAAGTACCTCTGACCTGTTTCTTCATTATTTTTCCTGGACTACTTCCTATCCGTCAGCCTCCAACCAGTCACAGCAGATGGGCACAAAGTCATACTGAGCCTGGCTCCCTTGGAAGATTCCTCTTGCTAAAATGGAGTTGTTATTTTCTATTACATTATTATGCTTTGGCTAAGAGATTGCTGAAAACTCAAGAGGTCCTGAGTCGCACAAATGAAGTAGTCAGGGTCCTGCATCAGCTAAAATATGTAGGACCAAATCCAGTTTAGAAGCTGAAGTAATGATGACGTGATTTGCAATCAAAGAATCTAAAACAGTAAAACAAGACTAAGAACATATGCATGAAGAGTAAGAGGGTAAGATTTAAAATTCAAATTTACAGCATTTACTTGACAAACATTGGGATTGTTACACTGACATTTACAGTGTTGAAAAGAATGGCATTGGCAGACCTCTGAGAGACATTGTCAATACAGCGCCACGCTTTCTGTAACGCTGCACTGCCAGCTTCATTTCTCAAAGAGAACAACTGCGCAGGTTATCACCATTTCACTTTGTGATGGGAAATGGTGATAACAGGCATGTTAATGATGTAAATGTTTTGTAAAACCGAGTAATGGTAACATTTTCCAATTAGCATCCAATCAATAATTGGATTTGGCTGTATTGCAACATTTACTAGACAAAACTGAACTATCTGTAATTGGATTGAGTGGGAATTACATTGTTGAGTTATTTGTGAGTGAGAACTTACACCACTTTTTGTCCAATGACCACTGGAGGTAGTCTAAAAGTCTGCAAGGATAAACAAGGGCCTTTTTCCTCTCACAAGTAAGTACTGGACACAACTAAACCTTTCAACTCAGATTATATTTTTTTAAGAATTCATGGATTAAAAAAGCTAATCATCTATTTCATAAAATGTTTAGGATAGAGTGGTTGGACAAATTCCAGGATAAAACTCTATGTTGGACATAAAAAATATCACCTACCAACATCTAACATTAAAATCTCAATGCCATATTTTAATCATTCTCATAATTTCATACCAATAGTCATGTTAAAATGAACTCTTTGGATGCAAAAGCACTTTAAGTTACAACTCCCAAAAGTTTTATTTTTTCCTGGCCCTTTTCCTTGGAGTCACTTTTTTTCCGCTTGCTAAATAAACAAAGCAACATCTAAAACCATCATGCTTTGGCGCATGATGGTTTTTATGATTACTATTACATGGCTTTTGATTTTCATAGAAATCAAAAGAATCATCAAACGTGCATCAAGACAGGAATCTTGGTGTCTTATTCTCAGACACCAAGAATAATACAAAATTACAGTCACTTCTGAAAATAATGGCATACAAATATTAGTTTAAATAAACAGCTGTTTATTTCTCTGCTCTTTCCTGTCAAGTTTATAGAGTTTTGCAAAATCCGCTTGATCCTTTATGGTCTTATTCAGTCTTTTTTTTATGAAAACAAGGTAAATGCTCGGGTTGTTTCAGCTTCTTCTACCATTGATATGTGTGTGCATGTCTTAGAACTCTTAGATTTTAGCATTAGCGAAATTAGTTGGGAAATATTTTGGAAAAACATGCAGCACTGGGACTCAGCCAATGCCCCTGTCGATCTGTACGGTACCAATGCCCTTTGACTGTGCCTGTCTGCGGGAGTGGGAGGAGGAGGAGAAGAAAATAGCTCTACTGACCACTACATAAACATTACATCATCCTTAAAGGCTGCCTGCCTTCCTCTGATTCCCTCAGATTCCTAAGTCAGCCTCTCGATAACACCCAGATTCCTTCCTGAATAATAACAGTCGAGAACTCACCTTTAAGGCTGTTTGTTCTGGGTTCAACCCTTAAACACAGACTTGATCTGATAATGTTGAACAAAAGAAAAGTCTTGTAGAATGTTTTGTACAAGAATGTTTGTACAAAACATTCTTGTTTTGTATGCATTAGCCTTGTTTCCGTCTTAACTAAGTCTGGGTAACTTTGGACAGACAAAGAGCAAAGAAGAGGAAAAGCTGGAAAAGCTTTTTAAAGATGGTATGAGGTAAAAGTTGGGAAAAAAAACTGGCTTGAGGTTTTCAAGATCATTACAAAATTTTCATAGAAATCAAAAGAATCATCAAACGTGCATCGAGACAGGAAATTGGCAAGGACTTCAGCTGTGGTTTTTTTAATGATGTTTCAACTATAGTGATTAGAACAAGACTAAAAAGCAGGACCTAGATCACAGGTGCCAAACTCCAGCCCTGGAGGGCCACTGCCCTGCAACCTTTAGATGTGCCTCTTCTGCACCACACCTGAATAGAATAATTAGGTCATTAGCAGGCCTCTACACAAGTAGCCATTTCATTTGAGTGTTTTGTACCTGTGGCACATCTAAAAACTGCAGGACAGTGACCCTTGAGTACTGGAGTTTGACACCCCTGACCTAGATCATTGACCTGGTCATTGAAAATGATCAGTTGGTAAAAGAACATAGGTGAGCTACACCTGATGGAATACATTATCACACACCTATAATCATTCATCATCTAATAAAAAAAAAAAATTGTCAAAGAAACAAAATCCATTTGAAATGTAATTTTCTTTTTACCTAGTTTGTGCATACTTTTGAGTATAACTCAGAGAAATGTCATTCACAGATCCAACGTCCAAGATAAAAACAAAACTTCAGACCCAGTTGTTAACATCTTCCCTTGTTATGTATCTTTAGACCAAAAGCTGAATGAACATAGCTCACCCTGGAGTTCAGTGATGAATGTACGGTAGATTGAGGTGCAAATAGAAGAGTTTTCTAAAAATGAATCCCTATGCCGACAATCTATATGTTTAAAAGGTGGAAAGTTGTTGATCATGATGATGAATCTGCTTTGCACTAAAATCATCAACCAAACTGCCTCTGATAGTGAGAAAAACATCAAGGGAGGAAAAGTTATGCTGAAATGCTTCACAGACCCAAGTAAATACACCTGATTACACCTTGCAATTGATTGATAATGACTGATATAACACAAAACTATTGTTGTCCGTTATACGCAATGCATAAAAATATGCACTGCTATAGAACCTTTTCAATGATATATGACCAATAAATATTTATAAAACTATTACATGATCGTCTTGCCATTGAGTAGGCATGGATTGGCAGAGGTAATGCTATTAAACACGTTGATATTAGGGGGTAATTAGTCACGTGTCAGTTGTGGTTTCAGGCCCTCTATCAGCTGCTTAACAAATAAGCTACTTATACCTTTTAAAACAGGTTTACCTTAATGAAATGTGATGGGTGGAAAAACTTTAGCTTCGCCAGAGATTTCTTAAGAAATTTCCAAACAGCTAAGTTCTTCTTCTTTGTAAGCAGGGGAAATTAACAACTGACCTTTCCAATTTAGTAGCAGAATTTTTTGTTTTGTTTTGCTTGATACGGTTAGAGGTATATTAATAGAAGTAAACTAAAAAAAAAAAAAAAGTACATTTAAAACACTTGAAATCCACTGTCTCTAACCGCTGGGGAATTTTAAAATATCAGCAAATCTTAGACAAGTCCATCCAAGTGCATGCTATGCTAATGTATGAGTCAAGGCACCAGCAATGGGGAAACATAAAAAGCTGTAGATTTTTTTAGTAAAATAGTTTTAAAAAGGTGAGGAAATATAAAGTTTTTCATATGAAGGTGGAAAACATTCACCTCACTCTTTAGCAAATCCCTAAGGTTTAAATGGAACATTAGTAACGTTTGTTTCTATCGACACACTTTTTAACTTCCTTCAACTGAATTATGCTTCATGTGGCATGCATTTGAAACAAAAAAATACTGTTTTGAATAAAGGAGAAATAAAAATTTGTTACGTAAAGTACGTTTCACGCTTTGCTACTCTTACAGAATAGGAAACCAAAACCTTAAAGTCTTCAAAAGTGAGCCCTGATGGTATTCTGATGCAGCAGCCTCTGGCTTGAAGAATTTTTCTCTAATTTCTGTTGAAAGCAATCAAAGCTTTATTTTACTCTACAATCTATCACTGGACCAGCTGAGGTTGATGGGATGTTCTGCCTTTTTTGGACTAGATGTGTTTGGGAGTTGTTGATGAAGTTTGACTTTCAATGCAGCCAGATGGTTGTTGATGGTTGTTATTTTAATTGATAAAATAAATCGCAGTTTACTTTCACATTTAAGATTTAAACACAGTCAAGTGACTCAGACAGACCAGTAACGTTTGGGGATTATGCATCTTCATTTGAATTATTACAACAGAAAAACATATACCTTTTGATTCATGCAGTTCATTGTTACCAGGTAATTATCTATACAAGTCCTTAGGCTCAGCCTGACAAGAGTAACCTGAAAGATTCAGTTTCCTGTTCATGACCACCTACTATGTTACATTGCTTTATAAAGCATGCAAATATTTTTCAGTAAAATACAGTAATTTCTGCATTTAGCTATGCAGATAGACTGTTTGGGTGTGACTTTTTGTGTATGCATGTTGAGTGAAGATTAACAGCTAGATCCTCTCCGCTAACTTTCCTCTTTAAAATGAGGAAGCTGGTCTTCTAGTTAAAATTCAAAACGTTGCAGCACCAACGTGTCATTCTTCTCCCTGCTTCTCTTTTGCAACACAGTGGCAGGTTTGTTCTCCATCTAAAAGTTCATTTCCCACAGCACTCGGTACCTATTTATTGTGTTTTGTTCTAAGAAAACTTCCTGTACTTCCCGTGCCCACCCAGAGACCTTTGACAACTCACCAAGACAGCATCAAGGATGTTTAAGTTAAGCAATGTGTCGTGCTTCACACCTCCGTCTAATTAAGGTCAAACAGCGGAAGATGAGAACCACATGACAACGGCTCAAAGAGCAACTTAGGCCTCACTTTCACAGATTAGCTGTTTATTGTGGACATGAAAGCTTGGCCAACTGTAACGCACCTTCTGTTTGTTGTGTTACTCAGCTTGTGTTTTTTTATTGATGAGAGACACGGATTTTACTTTTGCCAAAGCTACGTTATACATCAGCTTGAATCAGTCAATTTAATGCAGCGACCTTTTACAAGTAGTTATTTACTTCCACAGACAGCTGACATATTAGGCCTAAAATATTAAAGTAATAGTGTTGTAAGTGGGGTTATTTTAGTGTTCATATTAGCAGTGAGTATCTTACAATTAGTAGACAGCAGAACTCTTCTAAATCATCTCAGCTTTGAGCATAAAAAATCGAATCATTGGCAAGTCAACCTGGAGTGTATTCTAAAGCGGATCCCTTAACAACTTCAACATGATGTTTACACCATCATCATTTCACATCACACACTTCTTTAAATCAAGGCCGATGGTTATTTTCACTGACATGTGTTGAAGAACAATGATCCATTACATACAAGGTGTTGTAACACAAAGTGCTTTGCATGACGTGACACAATACAGCTGATGGAAAGCGAGTGCCTTGTAAAATTCAATAATACACACTATTTTCATTGCATTATTTTTTTCCCCTTGTCAAGTTGCACCTCTGTGTTCTCCCAGCAGTTGTTGCAAATGTAGTATTTTTACAAACACAAAACAGACCAACTCAGTCTTTGTTGTAAATAGCTCTAAACCTCAATGTAAATAACAGCTTCGACGTCAGAACTGCTGTTATTTTTAAGCTGAGGGAACTCGGGGTGCTAAATATATGGCACTGACTGCTGATAACAACTCCCCAGAAGTACAGAAAACAAATCTAAATGATCCCTTTAAGATCGTTGCTGCTTATTTAAAATGTATTTTGGTAAACGGCTACTTAAGTGTTGAGAAACTGATCATAGCATCTTTATTAGATTTAAACTCGACAGTCTTCGTTACATCATTACATATTATCAGTCATTATTAATGGGTTAACGTAAAATTAGGGCTTCTAATTTATCCATTATTTAGGTTTTTTTGGCAACTTTTCACCTTCATGGAGTAATTTACAAATTAGTTTCAACTATGATCAAATAAACAGCTCAAATTATCCTCATATTATCCTCAATGATTGTGAAAAACTTTTAACTTTAATGTCATTCTACTTTTTCTTGCCGTATGGAACATCAGAAGATTATGAGTAAATATATTATTTAAATAATTTTTAAAAAAGTAAGTTTCATTAGTTTTAACTTTTAGAGCACAAAGTGTCCGGCTGGTTCCATTTTTGAATCGCTTACAACTTAAGCACTTGGTGTGTTCGCACCTTTACACTCCTTGTTTGGCAATATACGACATTAAAACACACATCTTTTCCCTTTCAGTAAAACTGGCCGATCGAAATTACACAGAAGCCAAACACATACAGACACATGATTCATGAAAATGAGCTGGGTCTAAAAATATCCCGACTGCCTGAAAAAAAAAAAAGTCCTCAGGAAGATAGCTTTAGCTATGAGAAAGTTTGTCTCCAGGTATCGGCCTCCCACACCGCTGTCCTGCTGCTGCTATCCCATGTCACATCAGCCTATGAAAATGAGTGACGTGGTATTTACTGACTGACTCTCACTGCGCTGCAGAGCCGAACAGCTGCTGGCAACAGATACCCATCGCTGTACTCTGTGCCTGCCGTCAGAGCTTCCTCATGATGCTGGTGGAAATCGCGGTTGAATGCGCACACACCCACACCCATGGGCTCAGGCCGCTGAAGCGTGATCAGGGTGAGCGGTGTGAAAGAGAAAAGAGGAGTATAAATGTGTGACTGAAGAGAAAAACCACAATGAAGAATTTGTGCTATTACTGACTGGCTTCTTTCTGCTTTTCTCACCGTGTAATTACAGTCTTAGTATGATAAAAAGGAAGTTTGATGTTCAGTGCAAGTATTAAGAAACTATTCTCAGTTTAAAATTAGACTTTAGGCCCAAATTGGATCTTATCTGATTCACCTTCTTCACAGCTTCAACAATCTATGTTTTCTTGCCTACTTAAAACAGGGACTCTAATTTTGTTCTTACAGAAAGTTTTGACCTATTTAGTTTCAACAGCTACAGTAAATGTTATGTCTTTCCAGTCAAAACTGAAGCTTTAGTGCAGAACACATTCTAAAAGGGTCAACTGCTCAGACATTTCCTAATGCAGCTAAGATCCAAAATCTAAGAAAAAAGGCTGCAACATGGGGCAAAGGCACAGGTCGGTGATTGTAAAAAAAAAAACAACATAAAAAACAGCAGATAAATAAATCTAGCTAATGTGCTTCTGACTGTATCTGTCATACGATGTACACTAATCAGGCACAACATTATTACCAACAATAGGTGACGTGAATAACGAATGCTACTTATTGAAATGGCTTGAATGTAAAGCTGCATCTCAATAAATTTGATTTTTTTTTTAAATAGTTCAATTTATATCTGCTATTTGTGTAAGAAAAAAATGTAATTATATCTTCAGAAAAAAGTAACAATTTGTGTTTGGTAGATTATTTCTCTGTTGTAACAATGCTTCTAAACAATAAATCTTAGAGCGCTGGGATGAAGCTTCAATATGTTTTGTTTCTAAAGGCGGCCATCATTTTATTTGATAAACAATGGCAAACAAATCAATGGGCTCTTTGCACCTCAGCTTCCGCGTTTGGGGAAAAGCGGCTCAATCTTTTCCGATCTATTGAAAATGTCTCTTTCCACTGGTTGTGTCCAAGGTAACAATTAATGATGTACATCGATCCGAAGCCCCGACAATAAGCTGGAGAAAGGTTTTAAGATGTTCGCCTCGTCATACACAGATACGAAGGTGAGTTTTACTTTCTTTAAACTTTGTGGCTAACATTAGCTTATGCTAGACATTTTTCTTGTAAAAATGTGCTATTTAAGTATCTAAACATTTTTCATCATTCATTAACGGACAATGTTTTTACCTTGTTTTCAAGTATATTACGTGGTTTATTGTCGTTAGTGTCAGAGACCAAGTAACGGGGATTTTACGGTTCAGGCTTTTTGCTTCTGAAGCCTGAGGAACAACAAGCCCATAGCTTAACAATAGAGCAGCTCTGGTGTCGGAGTTCTAGTTCAGCTGACGGTTCAGGTTCAGAGTTGTTGCTTTTAGAAAAATATGGCCGTGTGCCTTAAGGTCTCCGTGTTACTTCGCTTTATTAGTTTTGCATGCTTCTTGTGAAGCAGGACGGTGTTTACAGCAGTGTGTACAGGCGGATCAGTTGCTCGGCTGTCTGGCTCTGGTCTGCTCTCTCGTTCCCATAAACTCTCTTTCAGGCTGAATACAGAAGTGATTCCATGGAAATAACACAGGAGGCTCCTTTACCTTCTTCTTTAGGCTGAAGAAGCTGATCCGGAGTGAAGTGAAGGCTGTAAACTTTGCTGTGCGGCGTTAGCTTTAACTGGTAGCGACGAATATTTACAAGCCATCGTCTTCTTAATTCAGGACCGCTTGGAAATCCATGAAAACTTAAAAGCCCATTATATTAGGAAGACAACAATGTTCATAGTATTGTTTTATTTGCGTCTGAAATAAGACTTTGTCTTTTCTAGCTGTCATGGTAACTCAAAGCGGAAAAAAGAGAGCCGCATTTGCGCATGCGGTTGTGACGTCAGCGCGGCAGGTGCAAAGAGCCCATAGTAGAAGAAACTGTTTGAGATTGGCAGGGCATCTGACAGCTTTTCATAGATGCGACCTGAAGATTTTTACTCTGTTGTCCTACTCACAAATAAACTTTCCTCGAGTGTCGTCACTTAAAAGATCATTTACAATTTTGACTTTGCTTTATAAGATTTGTTGCCAAAAGGCATCGTTTCTCACAAGAAAAAATGCACCAAACACAAATTTCTTTACTTTTTATGCTGAATTTATCCTTACTAAAAATCTGACGTATTTCAAGCTATTATTTCTTTTAATCCAGATGACGGCTTGTAGCTAATGAAAGCCTAAAGTTTTGTTTCTCTGTAAAATTTAAATATTACATACGACCAAAACAATAAGGATTTTAACATATATATGATATCATGGCTTATGTTTTAAATACATCACATCCTCAGATGCGAAGTTGATAGTCAAAAATAAACAGCAGGTATAACTGTGTTACGGCGTAAGGATTGATGGACCATAATAACCAAACCTGCTTATTATTTTTGGTGATTCCCAGAAAAATGTATGTTTGTATTTGAGTAACCTTAGACTTGTCTCAAGTAGTTCAATTTTGGGAATGAAATGACAACTATTTTAAAGGAACTTTATGTACTGAACAAAGAACATGTGAGAAGGTATGGACATCTAGAGATTTACACTATAAAAAAGAAAGCAGAAAATTGAATTTACCCCCTTTTATATGCTGCATTTCCATATGGGTCGTTTTAATTTCAAAGCATTTAAAGCAGTTAATCTGGTGTGAAAGTATAACCAGATTATGGTAAATCATTCAAAATGAGAGAAAAATAATTTCTTATATCACCCTCACAGCATTTTCTCATTAACTTATTCAGAGGAAACTGATAAAATGATAACCATATCCAGGACAATGAAGTCTTTCAGGCTGCCAGAGAAGCCTGTGTCTCATTTACATGAATGGGGAACTGTGACTCTTTGTAATTCATTTTGCACTGAACATGTACGGCTTCCAGTTACATTCCTGGTCAAAAAGCAGCATCTTTTACGGATGGTAATCTGAAACTGAGCCGCCCTGAAGGAGATGAGCGGGCGGCCGAGAGTGGGTGGGACGTCCCACAAAGGAGGGCTTGATTTTTGACTCATCCATTTGAACGCAACAATGCGAGGCTAGCAGACGTGTGCCTTGCAATTTAAATAATAGTAATATGAGTGCACTGAGAAAGAGAAGTGGATCCGATGTCACAGATTAAAATGTGCGTCATTCCACATCATTCCTGTTTTAAACAACTGCACGAAATTAATTCAGTTGCATTAAATTTGTTCCTCACACAGCATCAATTCTTTTAGTAGTAGAAAAATCTCACAATCCTTTGGTCCAAGACGCTTACAGAAATGTCACTACTCTCTAGTTTCTACAAGCTGCGATGGAATGAGGGAGAAAGCAACAGAATTAGTCGGAACAGGGAAAAGCTCCATGCAATGATACACTTATGCAAAGTGTTGTACTTTCCCTGCTCATTAATAGGTTGGGGTTTAAGCTATGATAATGCACACTGATGGAAATATACACTAGCGGAACAAGCCAGAGTTGGGGGGGGGGGGATGTGAGGGCCCTTTATACCCAAATAATAGGCTAAAGCTCATGATAATTTAACTTTACAACATAGACATGCCCGCAACAGCGGAGCTTACAAGTTTCACCACCACAGAGAGAGACTATGTCGTTCTGAAATCCATCTGACATGAAGTACAACAAACCAAGAGAACAGAAGCATCCGGCTGCTGGTCACTAATGAGGAAACAACACAAATTCAAATCAGTTCAGAACCACGGATGGGTTCGGATCATTTTGACACTTCATAAGACTGGTTGACTCGTTGAACCAGCACGAAGCAGCGCGTTGAAGCGGGTACGCAGAGGCACGCGCCGCATGCGCAGCTTGTCGCAGCTCCTCGTGCGCCTCTAGATGTTTGTAACTCGGCGCGGATCGCGCGCGCCGCCGTTAACACAAACTGGACGATCTGGAGGATTGCTTTTCCAGGCGGCTCCAATGTGAACCTTAACTATAAACGCCATACTGCTGTCTTGGCTCAAAAACCCGCTCAACCCGAAGTGTCGAAAGCGATTATAACTCAACTTTCAGTCCCTGACATCACCGCTGTACCACCGACAGAGAGAAAAGAGGATTTAAGCTCGGCGGCTGGGCTGATACAATTTACAATCAGTCTACAGTTAACTCACACTTTGTGAATAATGTCAGAGTTGCTACCTGTAACTAGTCCGGTTCCTTCGCTGGGCTGGCAGTTTTGGCGGGTCTGAATCGCTGCCAACAAAAAAGTTCGGTTCATCTCCAAGACGAGGAACAAATTATGCGTCCAGTTTTTAGCTTTTCCTTCCTCTCTTTTTTCCATCCTCTTCAACTTGCCGCTCCATGGAGCTCCACTCATGTTAACTTAGTCCGTAAAAATGCTCTACCCACCACCGTTTTACAGCCCCATTGATTCACTTAAAATAGGTATTGAGCACGATTTGACTACAAACTACATCTCCCATAATGCCTTCCGATTGTTACCAGCCAACATTACGGCTTCTCGCCACTAGAGTGCAGCAGAGTCACCTCAAGCTGACTATTAATTTTCCCAGCGAGTAAAACTGAAACATCGACAAGCTAACAAGCTAAAGAGCGAAGTTCCGTGATGTTTCAATCGAGGACTTTTACCGTCTACTGCCCCCTGATTTGATGCCGCAGCTTCGACTCCATGCAGCTCGTGTTTTGTCCACGTTTGGAAGCACCTATCTGTGCGAACAGATGTTTTCAATAATGAATTTAAACAAGACCAAGCACAGATCGCGCATTACTGACGAAAACCTACACGCCATTTTGGGGATTGCCATAGCACAAGAACTAACATCGACGAACTGACCAGGGGAAAACGGTGCCAGACATCCGGCCAGAAAACATTGGTAAGCACGAACAAACTAAATTTAAATAGAATGAATGTAAAACCAAAACTCAGTATACGTATATAGTTTATTGATTTTGCTTGTGTTTTGTTTTGTGTTTATTTACACAACACAATGAGGATGTGTGTGAGTTGGTGACAGGGTGAAGAGGGATCAGCTTTGTGTTCAACATCACCTAATTGTTTTGTTCTTATGTGAAATACATGTTCGTTGTGTAATAAATAACGAAAAAGTTTTGTGAATGAAGTTGAGAGTTAATATCAAAACTTGTTTTTATTCTTTGTCTGCTTATCTTTAACGCAGACAAAGATTAATTTTCCCAGCGAATAAAACTGAAACATCGACAAGCTAACAAGCTAAAGAGCGAAGTTTAGCTGAGCAGTTTAAAAATACTGAGCATATTTTTAAACTGCTCAGTTTAAAAATATTGTAATTTTTAAACTGAGCAGTAATTTTACATCCATGCAAACTCAAATGTAATATTTAAAACTTGAATACATAAAATCAGTTATTTAACAATATGAGGTGTTGTTTAATTTATTTTTAACATTGTATTTTCATACATTTATGCTAGGGTTGCCCAAGTCTAGTTTTCCAGACCTATCACTCTGCAACTTTAGATGCGTTCCTTCTCTAACACACCTGGATCATAGACTCATTCATAGGCCTCTACAGAACTGAGTTGCTGCTAATGAGGGAAGTCAACTTTTTGTCTGGGGTATGTTTTAGCAGGGGCGCATCTAAAAGTTGCAGTCTGGAGGACTGCACTTGGGCATTCCTGATTTATACCGTCAATGTGGCCCATTGAGGGTGGCCAATATGCTGAAGTGGATCTTGGTGAAATTGAGTTTGACACCCCTTCTCTAGCTAGTTTGCCATCTGTTGCCAAGTGACTGATGATGACGTTGGTGGACGGCTGGTGACAAACTTTACCCAGAATACACTAGGGGACAATATGGACGATCCACTTGTAAATTTGTGTGTCATAAAGTTAAATGTAAGAGTGAATATAAAGCCAGTCATGTAGCATAACATTTTATTCAATATTTTACACCCACTATGTCACTAAAATTAGTCGGTCTTGTAAAGTTTTTAGCAACCATGAGTCAACAATGACTGAGGCAGCCTACTATATAATCTACTGAGGCACCACTCTGTACAATCTCACTTACACCCTATTCAACAGGAGACTGCACCGCTTTCTCCAGCTCTCGTTAGACGTGAGGAAGGATAAAGGCGAATCCCTTAATCATATTCTGCCTCCCATCCGGGCCCCCTCTAGGCCCGGCCTGGGGGCCTGCTGCCCCTGGAAATATATTGAAAAAACAAAATGTATCAGCACATCCACCAATATTGACCCCAAATACTAAACATCTGAGTTTTGGAGTGGCCTAGTTAAAGCATAGATTTGGATCAAATGAAGATGGCAGACAGTTCAGGCTTGAAACTCTCCAAGGTGTCTGAATTAAAACAATTCTGCTATGAAGACTATGCTGAATTATCTGAGTGTTACTTATTCAACCTGAAGAAAATAATGAAAAAAAAACCCAACTAGATTATACATACCTCCAGATTTCATGCAATGTTTTAATAGCAAAGAAAAAAATTATTTAGATCATTTTGATTCAGGTTCAGGTCGATTGGCTTCTTGGTCAATTTTTACTCACGGTTACCAACAAACTAATACTATTTCATCCAGACCTCAGAATTTAAAACAATCCATCTTCGGGCATGGATCCTGTTATTTTCTTTTTATTTGAACCAGTTTGCACTTATATCAGCAATTATGACCAGGGATCAGACGAAAAACTACCTAAAAGTGGCTGGCAGAAAAAATAGAAGCCCTTTATTGTCACTGTACCCTTGTACAATGAAATTATATGTTTTGTAGTCGTATCATCACATTTTCACACTTTAGACTACGAGCACGTTATAAAAAGTCATATGCAAAAACGGGTAAAAACTGAATTAAATCCAACTTGGCAAAATGTTGACTTAATCTGTATTAATTGAACAGACTGAAGCAAACATCACAAATGGCAAGTAGTCATTTCATAGACAAGATTTTTGTATGTTGGAGTAAGCGGACATTTATTGTTTTTTTTGAAAGTGGAAAATGCTAGAACTGTCTGTATGGCAAATGTAGGTACATAAAACAAATTCCAAAGAAGGAAGCTAAATATTTCCCCTTTTCTAGTTCTACTCTTTTACGTGCTTAGAGTTTTTGCATCCAAATTAGCATCTTATGCAACATACAACTAAATTCAATTTCTGACACTCAAATCTGCAAACAATAGTTGCTGATGTAATTTGAATGAATTTTATCTGATCCAGCTTTTTTTCCCCCACAGTTGTTAAAATATTTGCTCATTTTGTCGTCATCATGCGTTCCTGTAATCTGAGATGAAAACAGTGATGATTGGAGTTACAAACATGCAGCACCCTGAGCAAAGTTGTTCTGAAAAAAACTATATATATATATTATATATATATATAGAGAGAGAGAGAGATATATATATACTGCTCAAAAAAATAAAGGGAACACTTTAAGTCTTAAACACCTGTTTAAGTGTTCCCTTTATTTTTCTGAGCAGTGTATATAGTATATCTATCTATATATATAGATATAGATATACTGTATATATATAGACATGCAAATGTGTTTGAAAAATAAGTGGTGCGAAGATGTCAACCGATGTCTAAATATGATAGAAAGGTTGGCAGAGTTCATTAAATGAATTTATGAATCTCCGTTTTGGAGGATAAACTTTAAGAGATAGAGATTCTATGTGACTAAACACAATAAGGTGAACTGAAACGTAAAAAAGAATAGACAGAGATTATTTGTTTTGATATTTTTCCTACAAAAATGACTGGTGTGACCACAAAAAGCAAGAAGCATGACCTTCTTGCCCTTATTCCTTAAAGAAGACACTTCAAAGACTTCATGAGCTGATTTGGACTGTCCGAACATTAAAAATCTTGTCTCTGATTTTATCAAAGGAACAGAGACATTTAAACCTTTCAGCGCTTTTTTAAACACGTAAATCCTGATCCCCGCATCTCGCTCAACCAATAAAGCCTGATCCACAGTTGTGCACAAACGAATGAAGTGAACAGTTTGGCTGAACATGAAAGTAAACCGTTATGTAAGTCTGAAAGCCTGTTCATCTTTTAACAGCACTAAAAACCAGCTGTGTCGCTGTCAGACTTACATTTGCATGCGTGAGCCTATCATCTCTGCCCAGAGTGTTTGGTCTTCATAGAAGCTAATTTATTCAATGGCACAATGAACTTTCACTTCCCCTTCAAAAATAAAACAGGTATTGTATCGTGTGATCAGATTTTTGCATGTCACAGTGACAGAAATAGTCAGTGATCCAACAAAAAGGGGGTAAAAAGAGCTAACTGAGAGTTGGACAACGTCATAATCTAAAGCTGAGATCCAGAGAGGTCAAAAGGTGAGTGCTCCAGGAAGGTCCTTCATAAATTCTGGAATGGTAGGGGAATTTCAAGAGATGGGAAGACATGGAAAGCTGGCCATTTAGACAAACAAGCCACTTGTATCTGTGCAAATTAATGATTTCCAGAATTTACCAGGAAACAATGAGTAACTAGCTTGGAACCTGCACTACACAGGGACTTTAATTATAATGTGGACAAACCTAATCTGACTCTGGTATGAGATAAACATCATGCTTTTTATGTCAACCCCTCAAGTAACCCATCTCTGTCCTAAGGCTTGCATGAATTGAACACAGAAGTCAAATTTTACAGTTAATTATTAATGGTCAGCTTCCATTTATATCAGATATTCCACCTAGCTCTTATCACGTTATGTATCTGGTGGCTTGTGACAAAAACAACCTTTGTTAATAAAAATGTTTGTTCCGTTTATTTGTTTCTGGCTAACCGTGTTTGAGACGAGTCAGTTCCACATTCGCTCATGTTACCTATGTTGACATTATGAGATGTTCCTTGCTGTTGAACAAACAGGTGTTCGATGATGCGGTGGGGGGGGAAAAAAGAGAGAACAGAGCGGCTTTACAGAGTCATGTCACTGTGAATTGCTCCGTTTGTGCAGAACTGAAAATATACATTTCCACAGGGAACCGAAGTTTTTGTTACTGCAAATCTTGCATAGCATGAGTTTTCTTTGAGATTTTCACAACGTGATAACCTTGAGAAAAAATACTAGTTCCCAGCTCCTAATTAGTTCCCAATTCTAATTGAATTTATTCAAACTAGAAAAGAAAATATTATTCCTACCACTGTGACCCTCTGTGACGTTGTTATTGTAATTTAGATTTTTGATCGACAGCTCAAAACACTTCGTTAGAAATATTAGCTGGTTTAGAAAGTTATGTTCTTAGCTTCTACAACGTAACTGTTTGTGTTTTTGAGATCAGAAATATTTCCAAAAAGCATAATAGGTCTGTTTTTGTAAGCAATAAAAAAGCAGTTTAGCAGTTATTTTTTCATTCAGCTGAACAGCAGTGCACAGCAACAGGTAGGGGAGGGACTGCACTGAGGAACTCTGTTCTAGATAGCTGGAGAAAACTTCTCTGTCAACTCATTTAACTTTACAGGAAATTTGAAGACACTTGATGTATTTTTGTTTTCCTTTTTTAAGTGTTGGTGTTTGGTTTAAACCCCCATGTTTAAAGGATAAACCCCATATGTTGTTCTGCTACAAAATTCAGAAAACCTTGCCCAGCTTTCACATTTAGTATTGCTGAAGTTCTGCTTCTAGATGCTCTTTCTCTGATTGCACAAACTAAACTAGACCAGCACAAACTAAACTAGATATAAACTGGACATAAAACTGGACATAAAAGGAGCACATCCTCCAGTATAAACAGATTCCTGAGTAATTCTTTAGCCAAAAACTCAAAGCATTGGTTCGACCATTCTACTGGCTCTTGACCAGACTTGGCTGAAAAAGGGGGTCTGAGCAGGACCTCATTCCATTCCCGACCCCTTTGTGTTGGCCACACGTCTCCTCAAATGCCATTCTCAACCTCGGTCAGTCACCCCTCCATCCATCCCTCAACCGGCAAACCAGTGGGACGAGGACAGGTGGATCTCAGGGAGGCTGCTTGGATGCCACTGACTCTTTGTTATGATAGTTCCCTAGTTGGGAGGACAGCATTTTTAAAATTGTTTCACCCTAGAAACTTCTAAAAAAAAATTTTTTTTAATTGTCTCATTTGTCTAGGTTTTGTGCTTAGAGGGAAATTTTCTAAAAAAAACTGGATGAGTCTTTTTGACTGTAAACTGAAATAAATCAGTACAGTTTTTGAATTTTCCACCTGCATCAAGTTGAGTCCAAAAAAACAAATCAAGTTAATTATCTGATCTTCATAGGTAAAAAATAATGATAATAATAAATTTATTATCATTATATACTTAAAGTATACTCAACTGCAGAGTATACTTGCATCTGCGTGCAGTTTAAAAGCAGCTCAATGTGACATATTTTTCTCAATTAATTCTCAATTAATGTTAACTCCAGACACCTCCAGCTGAAATAGGTTATATAACTTACCAATGTCCGCTAAATACTATCTGTATATGCTGACATCTTACAGCCTGTTTTCAGGGTGAACTTGCAGGACCGTCGGTTCTGGATATGTTGTGGATTTTACTTTCAATCGTTTCTCCATTTTTAAATTATCTTTCACAAAGGGAAATAGTTTATTTTAAATTATTTTCAGACCTCTTTAAACTACTGCAAAACTACTGTTTTCTTTCTGGAGGCATCAGACAGATCATTGATCTCATCACGGCGTTCACGCTAACTTCAACATATAGGAACACATCAAATCAAATGGCTGAAGTTTGAACATGACAAACTCTCCTTAAAACTGCAAAGTAATGACGTTCTCATCATGCGCCTGTGTATTGTTTCTAGTGGAAATACACAGGGAGGTGTCCTAATATATTCCTGAGCAGAAATTGCATTTTTTATATATATTAAATGTTTAAAAGACATATATTTTTCAGTTCTGCTGCTAACTTGAATTTGCCAGAATTAACATGATTTTAAAAAAAGGTATTCACACAGGTTGTCCTCCTTTTTTTCCACGACTGTATATATAACTTGATTAGTATATTTTCTAGTTTGAGTCTCAATAGTTTATCACAGTTAAATCTTTCCATCTTAATCAGTTAAAACTTTACATCTCTTAACCTCACCACAGATATTTTTTTTTACACTTTTTGTACATACTCTTCATAGTAATCCTGTCAAACCGGGTCTAACTAGTATTTTAGTTACAATGTATTAATCTGAGTCCAGCTGTAAAGTTACCCGCTTTTCAGTCTTTTACAGTCTAAAATAATCAAACGTTTTTCAAGTGCATGTAGATATATCAACAGATGTCCAACTACATTCTTTATAACACCAAACAAATAGTCGACTATAATAAGTTCATTGAGTTCAAACAGATTTTTGGTTGAGGCAAAACTCAACAACTAGTTGTTATGAATCATTTATAAACTGAAAGCACGTCAAATTACAATAGATTAGTATTTTCTCTGACTTCTGGTAAATAGTTCAAGACGGTTCACTGCAGTTTTATATGCTGCCTTGATTTGTTTGACGCCAGTTTACATCCTTATAATATTTCGACAACAGAAACATTTTTGACACTTCTGAGCATATTTGGGACTAAAATGTAAGAAATAATAATGCCAACGTTTATTTCCCTTGTCAGCACCCATGAACAGCTTACCAACATCAATTTTCTCCAGATTTATTAATTATTTCCGTCGATCCGAAAGTAGCAAGAGCCCCACAGCTATACCTACTTTAAGCTATTGTGAGCTAAGCAAAACCTTCTTAATCAATATTTGTGCATTTTTGTACCTGTAAGTCTGTTAAATTATGAAAAAACAGCACATTTTCTCCATAATTTAAAATTAAAAAAAAATCTAGTGTCCTAAATTTGTTTTGTTCTATATCTACAATTTATGTACCTTACCTACTTCTGTGAAGGAAGCAATTTTTTTTTGCAATGTATGTAACTATAAATATGTTAATTCATATATGTTCCCTTTATTAAATAAAATCCTGTCAAAAATATATTTCTCATGACTTCAAATATATATTCCGCTGCTGATGACACATTTCTAAGGTCACTAATAAGCAAGCTTTATTAGTGACCTACAAGTAATCTCTCCTGTGGTTCACACCCACCAATACTTGGGAACAAAGCAATATTCGGAACAAAGACTCTTTCCTGTCTTGATATAAATGGTTCCAACCATAATTAAGTTTTTTTTTGTTTTTTTTCTCACATATCATCTGCTTTTCCTGGAAAAGCTAGAACTGAAAAAAGTTGTAACCCTGAACTTTTTTTTTTTTTTTTGGCTTTTGAAATGTATGCACAGTTTATGGCTGTAAAGATGTGGTTACTATTTCTGTCCAATAAATAGTCCTTTATATTGTATTTTCTCCAATTCAACACATCCCTGACAAAACTAACCAACATAGGAACAAAAGTTCATATTTGTTCTCACATTATCTTCAGTTGAAGCCACTTCCTAAATAAAGGTCCTAGTTTTACTGTCTGTGTGAAGCTCTACCTGCGCAACAGGTGCAGTCGCACCTGTCAGATTAAACCTGACTTGACTCTTAAAAAAACAAAACAAAACAAAAAATAACACCCCAATCTGTTACCTCTATATTTTTTGGTGGAGGGATTTCAAAAACTTACCATCTTGTTCAAGTCTGAGTAAAATGTTGAAATAAAAGAAGTTTTCCTACCGGGAGGAGAGCGCTGAATACCAGAAGCGTCCACAGAGTGAAGCTGAAGCGCCGGAGCGACTTCATGATGCCGCACTCTTGATGGACTCGAAAACAAAACAAAAAAAGATTCTTGGTGTCTTTGCTTCCTTCTACTCGCTGAAGGTCTTCATGTTCAGACTTCCTGGCTTGAAAACGCTAGCTCCCTCCTGGTCCCTAACGCTTCTCTTTCGGCCGGACGCCAGCGACATCAGTAAAGTTAAAAGTGAGAGGAGAGAAAGTTTTTCCTCCTCGCTGGTTAACGGAGGGGCGGAGCGTCATGACTGTGCCACTCCTCTCATCAGCAGCAGCAGCAGTTTTTTTTATTTTTTTTTATCAGCGTTATTCAGGCGTCTTGGGAGGAAATGCTCTGTTCTGTAAGCCTTCGAGGAAAGGCCTCTTCGTGTCCCCGCATTTTAATCGAGAAAGCACAACGAGTCGCCCCGCATGCTCGCTATAACCTCAAGTGAAGGAATGCGGCCTGGAGACCTTTGGGCCTGCAGAGCGGATGAATTCAGGCTGTTTCTGCTGCAGGCGGCTCCGCTCCTGACAGGTGATGCTGCACTTCCTTTGGGTTCACACGGGCACACGACCACGAGTGCGTGGAAAGAATTGGTGGGTTTTTCAGACTTGAGTCAGTGGGGGGGGCAAATGCGTGTCATGGGGCTCCTCATGTGATTCCCAGTGAGGCGTCGGTTTTATTGAAGGAAAAAAAACAAACAATCTGAGTTGAGGGTGCATTTGCTTGTAATTCAGTGTCTGAAAAGCGGCCATTTACATTTAATGTTTTCTTCACTAATTAATTTATAGAGACGGTACCACAACACACACCTCTGCAACACACTTTTCAGAAGTTTACACAACTCCTCCTTGAATTTGCAAACATATTCGTCCCTCCTGAACAGGCTTCAGTGTATTTTATGTGATGGATCATCAGACATTTTTTTATACAGTAGATCTGAAAAGTCTGTCCGTTTTAAACATAAAGAAGGCATGATTTTTTATTTTTTTTTTTTTGGTCCAGTACCATACAAACTCAATTAAGCGCAGTCATTGTGATTGTGACAAAAACGTGTAAAAGTTTAAGGCATGTAAATACACCAAATAGAGCCAAGTTCATTTATTTATTTATTTTTCTAAATATCTTTCCAAACTCGGATCTTCAAAACTGATTTAAAGTATGAATTCAGAAGAGTGCAAACAACACGCAGGGCCGTCTGAGAGCACCTGAGTTCAACAGGAACATCTTTGAAAGGAAACCTAAATATATTGAGGTTTTGAACACCACTCATGTTAGTGATGCACTGGCCACAGATTGCATGCCATCACCAGCTTTAGATAATGATGGCATGCAAATTATGAGGAAGAGACGAAAAAACCAGGAAGAGCAACAGCAGCTTCTCTTTTGGCAGCAGGTGAGGACTAACTGTCCCATTACACCAGAAAACACAAATCCAGAAAGACGGAGAAATTCATTGATTTTTATGAGCATTAATTGAGTTACATCTTAGTTCCTGCCATCAAGCTTTTAAACAGTAGCCTGAGAAAGTCGTCACATTTTTTAAAAAGTATTATTATTACTATGAAACATTCTATTCATGAAGGACATGGAGGTTCACTCTGCATTGTAATTAGTCAAATTTGTCCAACTTGTTGATTTATTGAGTGATTGCCAGGCAATTTATGTATCCTCTGAGTAAAGATAGAGACAGTCACAACAAATCTACAGTGTACCATAAATCACACTTCATGGTATTTGTCTTGAGACGGTGATCATAGGGCAACACAGACACTCGGGACAGAAAACCGTGGACACACACTCACACTTGAAGGGGAATTTAGAGCAACTTGTTAATCTAATGTTCTTCAACTCTGGGAGAAAGCCAGAGTACCTGGTGTGAACTCACACTTGCACTGGGAGAACATGCAATGCTGCAGAAGGGAGCAGAAGGCCGACAGGTCCTGAGAAATTAAGATGAGCGTCAGAAGGAACATTTACCAAAGCAGCTATGGTTGTCCTTAATATTTCCTCATATTGTATTTGTAGCACAGTGTTAAAAGGTCAACCAGTCATTGTTCATTACTGCTGGTATAAGTGGCTAAATTTGTCACATTATGGCAAAATAAAGAAACAGTCCTCAAACAGTAAGGCACATTGGTTTGCCTTCTGGTGTAAACAGATTTACAACGAGAAAAAAAACATCAAGTTGACTTTAATAACTTAACAGCACAGCAGGCCATATTGGTCTTAGACAATGGAGGACTATCAACTACTAAGGAAACGTTTATAAGGTTCTGAATTTTAAAGAAGTAAAAGTGAATTTCTAAAAAAAAAGTCTATCATTATTTGGGCATTTAACACATCTTGTCAAAATGTATCATTTATGGCCATGCATACACACAAAATGTGAATACTTTTCAGTAGGAGCGTCGCTCAAAGCAGACGATGCAAGAGAGAAATGGACAGAGCGGGAGCTGCATGTAGGGTAAGGGAATTTGTAACGCTCTCCAACTTTAACATATTCTAATTTCTGCATGCATCATCTGACCCGATTTTCCATCAGGTCTAAATTCGTGATGAGAAATGTTGTGAGCCCAAGAATTTAAATCTCAATTTCTAAATAAAACGGAAAAATTCTAAAAGAAAGCCACGCATTTATTTTTTTCTGTGACTACACCAAACCTTCCATTTAAATATTCAATATTAGAAGATATGGAACCAACCTGTCCATTTTTGTCAAACTTGCTGCTCCTCCTACCCAAAACACTGCAGCTCCCTTTGACTGGCCTCTCACCCCACATTGCACCAGCTCTCCTGAAATTTGAATAAAAATAAATAATGCAATGTTGCGTCGAAACAGAGTGCAGAACAAAACATAGCTGTTTTTACACATTTTTTCAGAAAATTACAAGCTATACAACACTTTTTTTAATACCAACAGTCACTTTGCGATGTTATAAACTGCTGATCGTTGTTATTCTGCAAGCCGAATCTCAAAAAATGGAATGTGATCAGTTATTTAAATCTTTCATGAAGTTTGTATTTTTTGCTTTGAAATCCTTTTCAGTTTGACTTTCTGGGCATAAAATGGAAAGAAAAAAAAAAAGCCAAAGCAAGAATGGATTGATGGATCTTGCTGCAGAACAATCTTTCCTCTTTCGCAACACTGCAAAAACTATTTAGAGTGCGGGTTTTATTACATGCAACACTTAGGTTTTGGAAGGAAATATCTGGAGAATCAAAATGACTTAGCAGTTTGCAGCACTTGAAAATAGCAAGGGTGCTTTTCTGGCTGAGAATCTTTCTAATGTTCCTTTTGCAAAATTAACACTTCTTAATTCTTGTGCTGCTAAAGATGTGTGGTGTTGAGTGGGTGATTTGCCGACCTTTAAATAGTTCGCTGGATGCCAGAGCTGCTAGTGCTTTGTGACAGATAGTTTCATAATGGCTGTTAAAAGAGGCCTGCCGATGGTATCTAATGGAGACCGAGATGAGATTGAACTGGTCGCTGTGACCACCATTCCCAAGGAAATGTTATATAACCCTCCTGGGATTGTTGCAACTCACAAAGCTTCTTTTTTCTTCTTCTTCTTTTTCTCTGTAAGTTTCTCTTTCCTTTGGCACATTTGTTGGAAGCTGCAGTTTATAGGCATGTGTTTTTAAATGTTTGCGCTGAGTGTGCTCGGTCATGTGATCAGGAGTGGAGTATTTTCATGTGAGAGATGATGCTCAGGGACAGAAGGAATGTGATGCTATCTGGATGGATTTGTAAACATGTGCACAGTCATTAAATTTGTGGTGTAAACATCACAGTCTGATTAAACTGCTTTCAGGTCGTACCTGGAAATGTGATGCTCAGCTTTTCGTGTCCCACAGGTGTTTATTATTTAATTTTAACACGTGATTTCATCACATTTAAGTCAACGTTGTTTGAACACTGTGTCCTAAAATTAGTTTAAGATGCTATTCAGGAAGTGTTGAATTAGTTTTTTATTTGTTTACATTTTGTAGTTTTTTTTCTCTAATTAATAGTTATGCAATTGCTGTTAAAATATCAGCATGTTAAATTGTAACATATTTTCCAGACATAGAGCTTAGCTCCTATAGATCCAGGAGTACTTTTCAATGTGAATGTACTGTGTGTCTGTTCTGTATTCTCAAATCCCAGATCAGTTTCATCAAGTTGGACGCTCATCTGATGCAGATTCTACTGGAGATTTCTTCCTTTTTTCCTTCCAGTGTCGCCACATGCTTGTAACGTGGGATAGGTGCAAAGTTAACAACTAAAAGGAGTCCACTGTCCTCTTCATCTGGAGGAGGGATGTCCGAGCTTCAATCCAATTGGCTTGGTTTCCTTTAATTGAATGTTGTTGTTTTTTTTTTAAAAAGTGACAAAAAAGGATAGATCAAAACCATAAATCATTTTTCCTCTTCACAACTATGCACTTCTTTGTGCTGGTTATACAATCTGGAACGATCAAAGCTGTGTGAAAATGTTTGCAAAGCAGAAGTTGGCACAATGATGGATTGTCAACCTATCAAGGGTGCAGTCCACCCTGTTTCACACAAAGGACTGTTGGAACTGGCTCTTGTGACCATAAACATGTCAAATGGAAAGTTTCCATTTAAAAGAAATGTGAAGGAATATAATCAGACTGGAAATCTATAAATCTAAGATTTAAAAAAAAGTGGGATCTAAGTAGTCTTCCACACATTCAATAACTTGTTAAATGTTCAACTTTTTAATGCTGGGGAATTCAGGACACAGTGAGACAACAATGAAACGGAAGAAATTAAGCTTTTAAAATGGTCTTGATTGTATAATAATGGCAATAATACTGAAAAGTTAATATTCTTTTCTCGGTAAAAAGATGATTACAGTATTAAAAAACTCAGAGAAGTATGTCTTTTCCTTTAAATTTGCTAACATTGTAAAACAAAATGTTCTGAGTTTCAAATCTCAGTCAAACCAGTTGGGTTGGAAGTTGCACTGTAGTGGTGATATCTCACCACAATGCTAATAACGTGGTGCATTATCACTTTTAATCACAGGTTTTTAGTTTAGAAGAGTTTCCCTTCCTAAGACTAAAGAACAAAAAATAGTTAAGACATTTATTAGTCTATGCTTGCTTCTTTGAGCTTCAACATGTTTCAGGCTAATGGCATTGCATGACCCTTTCTACTCTGAATAGATGTAAATGCGCAACACAGTTGTGTTTATGTTTTACTCGTTCACAAGGCCATATTGTGACGTACAAACCCTGACATATCAGCAGTGTCATAAACTAAAGACAATGCAAGTCAGTGCTCTTGTTGATGCTGTTCTTCTTTGGACTACACCAAGCTTGGGAGCATAAACCTATTTGTCAATGCCGACTTCTGGTGGAGAGACATTATCACATTTGCATGTAGAGATAAACTCCTCTGTTTTATCACAGTTGTGCTGCTAGATGACATTAAAGGAACAGGTCAGACTTCTATTTTAAGGGAGATTTTGGGGAACTGTTAAGTGCTGCCACAATTTGGAAGAAAAATTGTTTCTCACCACAGCATTTTGCTAACAGTTTGCCAAAGTTGGTCCATTTCCGGGACATTTCCTCCCTCTCTGAGCAGGTGTAATCGCAAAACTTTCACATGGGGTCAGGCTGAATACAGGATTGCTGATTCTGACTCTGCCTTGTTTGTCTGTCGGACTGTTATGTCAGGTTTGCTACGAACTTGTATTGTTTGTGTGTTAAAGGCCATGCAATAGCAGAAGTATAATCTCACATTGAAATCTAACAGTGACCTTTTCATATTTTTTCCTATCCACTATTGTTCTCTTTACTTTATTTGCTTGCAAGACAAACTCATGTTTGTCAAAGTGCAGTAATAAACATAATGAACTGCAGTTATGAGCAGGTTTAGCTGGCTAGGTCATTTCAGTTTCAGAGATGGGTTTCAGTGTAGCATCATATTTATGACGCAGGGAAACTAAAAGTCATTAATAAGTTATTTATTGTACTTTGACATGCCATTTCAATTAAAAACATGAATTCTGAATTTTGTTTAACAAATAAAAGAACATCATTGAAATGTTAATAAGTGTGGCAGCTGGAATTTTGCAAGTAAATAAGTAAATAGATTATTTCTTGTTCATACTCAAATTATTTATTATATTCTTTTGTGCTGGACTATGTTCCTATGATGAAATGTGATTTTGAAGATCAATTTGAGTATGCTGATCGATCATCAGCTTACGTTGTGCAACCAACAGGCCGATTAACATGTCGTGGTCACTGTGTCTTCATCACGTCAAAGTAGAAAAACCACATAGGCTGGAAAACAAATACTTTCCTTATGGTGTCAATGAATGTGTAGAGAGAGTGTTGTGGTAAATGAAGCTGATTTCACATAGACCTCCATGGCACTTTTGGGACTATATTCAGTTCATAGTGATACAAATATGCATTATAAAAATATAGCCATTAAGTTCAACACTGCTGAGAAATAAAACCCTGCAGTTTAACTGAATTTACTCTATTTAATCTATTGTGGGCAAGATGCTGACTGCTTGTAACTTTTCTACAAAATCCCATTTTAAAACATTCAAAGCTGTCTCTTTAAATGTAAAGAACATGCTATGATTTCACATTGTATTCGAATACTTGATACTGTACAAAGTGGAATAATAACTGAAACAGGACAACAGAGAATTTAAGTTATTCCTGGTTACATGAAAGTTTCTGTCTGGGAGGTTTTAAGATCTTCAAAGTCCAGCACAAACAAACACAGAGTGACCCTGAGTGGCTTGAGCTCTCCGACCAGCCCTTAAAAAGCTGCTAAGTTAAATGTTTGCTGTATTTGCTTTAAAGAAGATATCATCAGCAAGTGAACCAAAACATTCAGACTTCCAGGTCTAAAAATATAAAGAATGGAGAACTTCCTAATTCAGCCAAGTTCGGTGGAGCTTGTAGCCTGACAGCCAAAAATGTAAGCCAAAGCGTTTTATCAGTGATGACAGATGCAAGCGGGCGATATTTAGAAGTGGTACTTCGTTATCAGAATTGTAGGAGGACGTGTAAAGATAAAAGCGTTTTGTTCACGATTGAGGAAAAAAGTGGGATGATGTTTCCAGACAGCGTTCCCCATCTTTTCCTCAACCATCTGTGTGATAAAACGTTCCTTCTCTGAAATAGATTATCAGCGTCTGTCTTTCCAGAATAGGAAAAGAAAAAGGAAAAAAACTCCAGTGTTTGAAGCTTCTCTCAATCTGTTTCCAGCTCAGATAATGTGTCTCCTTCACAGCCTGGGAAGCACTTCAGAGGCAGCTACTCTTCTAAATCTTTTTACATGTTTGTTAAAATTTTTAGCAGCAGGTGCTAAACCAAGGTATTTTATAAAAAGGAAAAAAAGCAGAACTTTTTCATATGCAACCGGTTACTGGTACAGAGAATGGAGAAGCCAGCAGTGATGAATCACCACAGCAGAGTGTGATGGGCTGGGACATCTATCAGCAGCACAGTTATGTGGTAAGATCCACCCTGAAAAAACCACACTTCATGTACAGTAAACCTCACTGCTTCCGCACTGTTAGGATTAAGACACATAAAAACCCTCCCACCCCCCGTCAGATATGTTCTTATGTTTCATACTTTTTAACCATAAATCATTATATGTCTCCTTTTCTTGAACCCATTCATCTTTTTACCTTTCACATTTTTTGGAAATCAAAGGTAGGCTTAATAAAAGATTTCTTCTGGGCCCTTATTTTCAGTTTCGGTGTGAAATTTTGTTTTCATCTGATAACATTTTCTTTTAACCCGATCACATCTCAGCTCTCTCCCTCTCCCCACTTCCTGACAGGGTTTAAGTAGCCTTGGAATGAGGGAGGAGCTGCCCTCTGTTTGTAGGTCATTACCCAGTGAGATGGGATCCACACTGTGAGGTTTACAGAGAGCCTCCAGGGAGCTCCCATGGAGACTGAAACCACCATGTGCAGAATGTTTTTTAAATACTCGACTCCACTTTTTTTTTTTTCTCCCAGTGTACAGCTTGTCAAGCTACTGGAGTGTGTATCTGCAGTATTGTATTTTATAGCACTAACATCAAGCACATTCCTCAATAATTAGCTACAAAAACACAATTGACATGCCTAGAGTTTCCTAACACAGCATGAAAGAAATTGGATGGAGATTTTGTCATCATGTTGCCTGAAAATCTGTAAACAAATTTGAAATGACTGTTAAGTATTTCATGAACAAAAACATTTAGGTTGTCACGTCACAATGACACTCTTTTAATAGTCATACCAGTTAATCATTCTGTGAGAACCTATAATGAATAAACCTATAATGAATAGTTACAGTTTGGAAGAGAACCACTTTTATTTCATTAAAACATGAATTAAATTGTAAGTGAAGTTTTTACAACTCAATTAATTATGATGTGATTAACTATTCACAAATCCTTCATGAACTTTATTGTTTTTCCACAGTGGGTGAACTGGAAAAACATTTAAATGGTTATATTACAAAAAATCTTTGGTATCATTTAGCTATTTAGAAGTCAAATTGTCTTTTTAAGGCACTTCAATTTAAGATCAGCAATATTAATGATGTGTCAAGCGGGCGCTGTACCGGTCCGTCGTGGTGAAGAGAGAGCTGAGCCAAAAAGCGAAGCTCTCGATTTACCGGTCGATCTACGTTCCCACCCTCATCTATGGTCATGAGCTTTGGGTCATGACCGAAAGAACGAGATCGCGGATACAAGCGGTCGAAATGGGTTTTCTCCGTAGGGTGGCTGGGCTCTCCCTTAGAGATAGGGTGAGAAGCTCAGTCATCCGGGAGGGACTCAGAGTAGAGCCGCTGCTCCTTCACATCGAGAGGAGCCAGTTGAGGTGGCTCGGGCATCTGGTCAGGATGCCTCCTGGACGCCTCCCTGGTGAGGTGTTCCGGGCACGTCCCACCGGGAGGAGGCCCCGGGGAAGACCCAGGACACGCTGGAGGGACTATGTCTCTCGGCTGGCCTGGGAACGCCTCGGGATTCCCCCGGAGGAGCTAGAAGAAGTGGCTGGGGAGAGGGAAGTCTGGGCCTCCCTTCTGAAGCTGCTACCCCCCGCGACCACAAATGATAAAAAAAATTGCACATTTATAATTTTCACGTAAACATATTCTAACAAACATAATCTAGAGGTAAATAACAGACTCAAAATAAACCGTGTTTGAGATTTGAAAAGTTATCCGAAAAGGAAGTCAGAACTTATATTTATTTTCCATTTCATTAATATAGACACTAATTTTCTTGGATGAGATATCATAGCTCAGTGGAAAACTGGGATGTGACTTTAAAGTCCTGGAATTAAATTGATGAAATATGAAGACTGAATTTTTTTGGGCAATTCTATGTGTTGGCAGAAATTACTTTATTATATATTAATAAAAACAGCATCTCTAAAGGATACACTGCTGTTAAAATGCTAAGCTGTAAAAAAGCAAAATGACCCAGTTCTAACCTTTTTTGATATATCTGCAGACTTGCGACTGCACAGCCCTCCCAGTGTTTGTCTCCACGACTCAAAGCAACAAACATGACATATTTCCTGTAATTTGTAGTTCCACAGAAATCCAGAGTCAAGGATCAAAGCCTCTCTGTTTGACTGCTGTCTGTTTTATTCAAAGCGCGTAACTTAACTCTATTTTTCTATCAGTGTGGTTCTCATTTGTGTCTTCACATTGTGCAAATGCTCATAATCACTCTTTTGAGTTTTGAGCCTGAGCGTTTACGTTCCTGCTGTTAGGGCTTGTTGTTTATGTTTGAATGCTGGCGTAAACAGGACTCCTTATCTTAGAATTTTTAAAGTATACAACGTTGAAACGATGCCTTTGCTGATGTGGTGAGATCATTTGTGACAGAGCCCTGCAGTGAGGGTGGAGATGTTATGTTTGCAGTTTCTACTGGGAAAGGCATTGAAATCCCAAGATGTGGGCCGTTTGGTCCTTCTCTTGAAGTCACAAACACAAAAACTTGAAAAGTAATTTGAAAAGAAGTCAGTCTCATGTGAAGTCACATCATTCTTTTTGAGAATA
Source organism: Xiphophorus hellerii (assembly GCF_003331165.1). Lineage (NCBI taxonomy): Eukaryota > Metazoa > Chordata > Actinopteri > Cyprinodontiformes > Poeciliidae > Xiphophorus > Xiphophorus hellerii. Next base: position 16,986,202 of record NC_045673.1, read on the forward strand.
AACTTAAACATTATTTAAAGCACAGTACTTATTTTTTTCTTTTTGAAATGATCTTGTTTAGAGAAATGCAGATTTTAAGCTAATAAAACCTATTAAACTAAAACACATCGACTCTTGATTCAAGTAGATATACTGTATTTAGTTTACTGTGAAAAGGCACTGTACAAAATCCATGTTGATTTGTTATAGAAATTTTGTGATAGAAATGTGTGAAAGTACTCTGTTTTGCATTATATTACATTAAAAAGGAACTAGGTGGAGGCTTTTCTGCTGAAGATCACCATAAAGAAAGACTTTTAAAAAAAAGCATAGTGGCAATAAAAGAAGCAGGACAGAAATAAATTAGAAATGAATGATGCACTATGAGTCAAACTTACTAAATGCCTTAAAATCAAGGACTACTCATGAGTAAAGATCAGGATAACCCCTGACCCTACTCAAAATTAACCATTCATTGAATCTAGACTGGATTAAGAAAAGTGTCATGATGATGAAACTTTGCAAAAATTGAACTAACTGCACCTCAGCATTAACATGTTTGATCTCACCTTATTTACCTCCTCGTCATTACTTTGATTTCATCTTGCTTCCCGCCATGCTGGTCGTTTTACTATGTCATCCATTTGATATTAATGTGGATCCTCAGCTGTCAGCAACTTGCTGTGATTACCTGCTTGCAGAAAGTTGTTTGATCTTGTGAAAAGACTGACATAAAATGGGAAAGCTAAAGACGTGAAAACCAAACAAGACAGAGGAGTAGTGCCTGCTGCTGGCACAACGATATCCATTTTGTGGATAATATCTCTGTAACGGTCTTCCTGCCTTCTTCCCTGCTTAAGAGGCTCTTAGGCTCACTAAAAATCCTCCTCACTACTCTTAGCATTTTGTCACTTTGGGAACTCTGAAAAGGCCTAAGGTGATTTGTGAATAACTTTGATCTAACAAATGTAAAATTCTAAAAAAAAAATGTAAGAATTTGAGAAAGTCCGAGAATTTTCCTACAATGACGCCACTAAGAGATGCTTTTTATTTGAAGATTTTTTTTGAAAATATGGGCCCTGGTATGGTACTGATCACAAATGACATCAAACTATTAAAATTACAACAGCTCACAAGACCATATTAGTTTCAGACAAACAAGAGAGGTAAAGGGGAAACAGTGTGATTTTGTATGTGATCGGCTAATTTAATAATGAAATTATTAACGTATAATTTATTGGCCACCAATAGTTGTTGGCTAACTCAAGATGAACAACTGGTTAGATATAGTGTCAGTGTGAGTCGCTCACAACAGTGTTGCTCACCATGGTGCAACAGGAGATCTATTTCATTCAGAGGCCTTTCCGAATTGTTATTTATTTGGAAGATTTAACTGCAAATCATTGATGACTCAATATTTGTAGCTATTCCGACTGCTGAGCAAGAACTTGGCCCAGATACGTTGAAGCTAGCGAGTGCTAGCTACTACACTGTGTGTAGCCAGATAAAAAAGTAAAATTAAGAAAATAAAAACTACCTTTGAAGCAATGCTGGCTTCTTTCCAATGACTTTGATTCTTCTGCATTTCAACCATCGTTTAAGTGAGTTAAGGTTAGAGACCGGCCGAAGGGACAAAGTCCCCCCGAATCTAAAGTCTCTCTACTTTGTATAGAGATTCTGGGGGTACAACCTCTGGATAGTATCTGGAGAATTTGTTGCTCAAAAGTTTCATTATTTTCATGTGAACAAAGTTAATGTTTCTTGGTAATGTGTCACAACTAATGGTGCCGGAAACCACAAGCAGGAAGTAGACAGAATTTTAATAAACAAACAGGCAAATTCACTGGAGGTGAGGAACCATTGGAATAAATCCAGGATGTAACAGGTTGAATACATGGCAGGAAACAAACAAGAGAATCTGACAAAGGAGTAACATAAAAGGCAGGCTCCAGTGCCGGAGGGTTGATTTCTAGAATAAGTAAGTCTATGTTGCTCTGCGGGGCATCAGTAAAGACTAGGAAACCAGAAAACTGAAAACCTAGAAAATATGACATGAGCATATGTACGGATATATTTCTGTCCACCATGGGACAGAAATATGTTCATCCTGCTATCAACTTTAAACCACTGGAAAGGCTTTTTAAGACATTTTTTAAAAAAGTCATTAAAAAGTTCTGGTAAAAAACTTTACCAGGACTGCAAGTAGTTGTAGAGGACCTTGTCTGTTTGCCATAATAGTATATTTCTGAATTTTCCCATTAACAAAATATGCCTCTTCCAAAATAAGACAAAGTGGGTATAAAAGAATTGCTGTCTTTTAAGTGTTACAAATCATCCCAAAGGGCATTTTGCATCATGTCCTGCATCTTGTAGCCTCTAGCATGTTGCCTGGAGTATAGATTAATTACTTATATTTGTGCAATAAAACCTGTAAAATTTATCAGGAATCTCTAGCAGATTTCATCAGAAAATGAAACAGAAAGTCTACCCCTGGTTAGAAAACTCACAAAGTGTGAGAAGAATATTCAACATGGCTATGGTTTTGCACATTTCCAGGAAATACGGCTGCTTTGTTAGATGCTTACTGACTTTCACGATCATAACTATTTATAATCTTCAGTTTCAAAATCCCCCAAAAACATGCGTCAGTCTTTTGAGAATTTAGAAATGACAAGGCATTGCTGTTTCTCTCTGTTTCAGAGTTTTTCAGTGCATCCAGGCAACAGAGAATGAAACTGCAGAGTTGTTTTAACTGTGAACAGAGTTTTAGTTAGCAGATCTGTCCTGAATAAAATCACACAATGTCCTGTGTCAAAAGCCTCTAATTTGCATTTATTGTTTTAACTTGCAAATATGGGGGTATATATAACCTGTGAAGTGTTATCATGTCACCACAGACAAATGTGTTTTTTTTGTTTGTTTTGATGCGAAATTTGTGTTAGATGTGGTCACAATAAACTTGCGGGTAGGAACTGCATTTTGTTTAGCAGTACGAAAAAAGATAGCATGTCCCCCACAGATCTCAGGACAGCTCCCTAATTCCCTCTGATGCAAATATGCATCGAGATTAGACTGTCTGTCTGTGTTAGGCTGTGCAGTGCGGCTGCAGATAGACGAGCCGCCTTGGATGTGACATGATGAGTCACAGTCAAATCTGAGATTGGCATCAGTTTAGTAAGGGTCAGGAAGACTACAAGCCTAATTAACTTGCTAGAATTTGTGACATAAAATATAATTTGGCTAAATGTTCCACAGATATGCAACAATGACACCTATGTGGGTATTTCCTTCATTTGTGAAAATACCTGCAGTGAGTCTGTAAGACCACTAGATGTCTCTACTTGGTACCACAGGAATGCTGCACTGTTGTCTCTGACAAACACTGAAATGTTTTCATTATGTGGAATTATATTTATTGGTTTAATTGTGTGCAGCGTCTCATTCGCTCCCACAACCACAATTGCAGCATCTGCTAGTGAAATAAAAATGGTATATAAAGTCGGCAAAATGGCTCAGGGAATTGGAAAGTCATGTTAAGATTTTCATTCAGGACTGGTCACGGCCACAGGAAATGCTGCTTCTCTTTCTCTTTTCTTTAATTAGGTCAGATAATACTTTTGTCCTTGTGGTAAAAACAAAGGAGAGAGGGTGAGAAGATAAGGAAGGCCACTGGAGGTCATTTAGCTGATTGGAGCAGGGCAAAGACAAGGACCCTTGGGAGAGATATGTAGAGACTGAGAGATTACTGTGAAGTGAATAATAAATGCTTTTTTTTTTACTTAAGAAAACTGACCAAGATGAAGAAGTACATTTTATATTCCATAAATACATAACATATAAAAAGCCCCTGCAACCAGATCCTTCTAAGTTTTTAAGATATAAACACATCTAATGCCACAGGCGCCTGAAGATTCCAGAGGTTTTGCTGTAGATTCTTTGCACAAGGATCAGCACACTTTAACTGCACTTTTCCTTTTCCTTGTGTAAATTATTAAATGAAATTATTAAAGTCATTTTGTAGATACTTGGCTTCATAAAATATACAAATACATATATCACCATCTCGTTTGGGTGCTGAATTATAGTCAGAAAGGAGTAACTTTGTATTTTAAAAACACAGCTTGTGTCTTTACACTTGGTTCATCTCGACACAGTGGGATCTCACTTCAAGTACAGTATCTTACAACTGTAGCTTTCAGATGTACACTCTATATTCACTATCAACAGTTTTCACTCACATAAATGTCCTGTTCATTTGACTTTTATAATAGTCATCAGATGCTATTTAATCATGTAACATAATCACTGAGCAGTAATACTTTCATTATTTTAGGGATGTGCCCTGCTAGCTATCAGTCAAGGATGGGAGAAAATGCATGCACAATGTACTGTAACTTGTTAAGCATTCAACTGATGCATTCACTTGCACTTGGAAATTTCACATTAACAGCAGATCATCACCATCCTTGACTGCAAAATCTATGTATATACATGTAAAAATAAAATATTCATGGACATATTGCCTTACTTTTTTAGATAATATAATTAGATGTAATAGAATATTTAATCATGTGCAACTTTATATATAAAACATGTCATTTAATTACAGAGTTTTTTTCTGTAACTGTAACATATTGCAATTACTGCTATTTTGTAATTCACATTACTCCTTTCCTTAACTTATTACTCTCAAGACCTGGTCCAAGCGTACAGTCAACCCAACAAAAGAAAATCAGAGCAAATATGTTTTGAAATGACTTGAGTCAGACCTCAGAGCTGATTGTGACTAAAATAAATCTCTGGTTCGTGAACAAAGGCTGTCCTCACAATCTGAGGAATTTGAGAAATTTTTCCAAGGTGAAAAGAGCAAATATTACTGAGTCACAAAGTGGGACGCTGACAGATTCCTGAATACTTTTATCAGTGTGCTTCCTCTGACTGCAGATAATAAAATTCTGGAGAGAGGTCCAGCTAAAGTTCTAACTTGAATCAGACAGAAAATCTTTGGAGAAAGCTGAATGTTCGGATGTTGACAAGAAGACCTTGCAGCCTCAAACTCATGGAGCTCATCAACAAAACGATAAACTGTCAAATACCAGTGGAAGCATTCAATATGCTGGTCAGCAATTACAAGAGGTTCTGATTGCTTTTTTTTGCAAATAAATGGTTTCACCATTGAACATTTAGAAAGATATAAGCATGCTACTTTAAGATGCTATTTTATAATGTTTGTTTTAATTGATACTGCTTTAACATTGTTTGATGATTTAAAAAGGTTGTTTAATCATTACAAACACACTTATGAAAAAGATTAAAGGTTCCATTATTCCCAAACTGTTTCAAAGCATCTTCCGTGAGTGCAGAGTAATCAGTAATCCAAGTTATGTTTGACAAATCCATAATTTATAGATTTTAAACAAGGTGTGAACTAATGCAGTCCAGATTTCTGGGTCTTTAAGCAGCATTATGATTTGTATAATCTTTAGTATGTAGAATCAATGACTGGACAACATGTTTTATTTACAAAAAGGAAGTCTATTTTGCATGATACCAAAAAAAAATGTTAAATATTCTAACATTACATCACCCACTTGCACCAACTTGCACATTAAAAAAAAAAAAATCTTTGTATTTCTTCCATGCTTCAGATCAGTGTAAATATCTTTTGCAAAAATAAAAAAGGAGAAATATTTCAAAAAGTGAGATCCAGTGCTTGTATTTCCTGCCCTAGCATTTGTTTTGATCCTATAGTTGCTGTTTTCTGCGGGTGAGTTCAGAGAGATGACAGGGGAAAGGATACCATATGGCCAGGCAGGAAGGAGGGAGAGGAAAGAGAGAGAGAGCACGATTCACTGAAAGTGGGAGAGACAAGAAATGACAATCAGTCTTAGAGGAGAAAAAGAAAATCAGATACCGTAGGTATCAGGAAATGATGAAGATGATGGAGAGAACAGAACTGGGTAGTGGTGATCGGGGGGCAGGCGGGGTGGTTGAGATAAGAGACGGAGGTGGGTTGGCAGAGCATGCAGCTTGGAGCAGAGGAGGCGACAGTCGGGGGTGTTCACTGCTCAGTGATGTGTTATGATGTGACGCTCTCCTCTTTACACACACACTCACATCTTTGTCACTTAGGAGGACAGTGACTCTGTCATTTATTAATTACGCTATGTTGTAAAATATTAAATAGGAAACATTGGAAGACATCTATTTACATAGCAGGGAATGTTTTGGTGCTGTTGCTATATATACATCTGATGTCATTGGTTCTTGAAACAGAAGAAGGTTGCTGCTTTCACATAGCTGGAGGGAATTTTAACCATTTTTTACATTGATAACTTATTTGGTTCTTCTGTCAATGGATAACTCATCATGAATTGTTCTAGTTATTGAGCTAAATAAGGTCAATTATAATTGGTTACTTTGCTAAAACTTCTGTGGATTTGAGCTGCATTCCAGTTGATTCCAAATGGATCAAGGAATGCACATTGCACAGACAATAACCAGTCAATATCTACATAAATTCACAATTTATCACCGATTAGACAGCAGTGGAAATATTTAAATTGTCCTTTGTTTTAAATCTTGTGGGATTTTCTCTTTTTTTTTTTCTGTGAGTTAGGTTTTGCTTGCGCAAGGTAATCTCAACGTCTTTCTCTGAATTTCCTGTTTGCGTGGAATTGATTCAATTAAATCAATGATTAATGGATTATTATTAGGTTCTGTGAGCAACACAGCTGTGTCAGATTATAAGGTTGGATTTGGTTAGGAACCAACAAGGTTTGGTGGCATGACAACTGATTTTGAAAACTTGGATCTCAGGATTTTGAACTTCCCCATTAAGGCTTGAGAATTAAGAAGAGAATGACTTTATGCAAATTGACAACGGTCTCTCTTGCTAAAACAAAATGCTTGTTTTTTTTTTTTAACTGTACTTTAAGAAACAGTTTCTGATTTATTACTACTTAAAAGGTCAAAGCTTCTAACCGACCTCAACCTAAAAATAATATATAGTGTTTTCTAAGTAGTAGTTGCTGTTCAATTCCCTCTAATATTTAAATCTCTTTGAAATTTTTTTCAAATATATGACAATACAACCTCTATCAGAGAATATGTTTGAGTAACACAGATGGAAAATGACTTTGCTCGTATTCCTAAAGTTTATATATTGGTCACTAAGTGCAACATTTACAAATGGCGCTGGTTTTCAGACTTGCTACAGGGACACCATTACCTTTTTGGTTGTGATATCATTCCCACTTCCAAGTTCAGATTAAATTGAATGCAACATCACTGCCAGGCAAAGGTGAAGGCTTGCTTTCACCCCAAAAAGGGTGGGAGCATGGGGCAAAGGCTGCTCACCTACACATGTTGCTCTGATCTGTAATGTGGAGTGTGATTCACAAACGGTCTAGAGGTGAGTGCTGATGGAAACAAGATGGCATATGACATTTACTGCCGCCCAGTCCAAGCTCGTAGTTTATTCATGTTGGTTTAATAAAGCCTGGCACCAATTAGGATCTATATTCTGCCCCAGGTAAAAAAATAAAATTTGAGGATGAATCTAATAACATGGTTTTATTCTGAAAATGAACTGGTTTACGTTGTGGCAACCTTGCTTTAGAGGTGTGTAGGACCAGTTTTGTATCCCCTTAGAATTGCCAATAAACATACACACACACTCACATACACACGTTCAGTTGCGCTCTCTATCTCTCTTTCTCTCTCGCTCTCTCCCTCACTGACTCTCTCTCATTCTAGCTCTGTTGCCAAGGCTACCACACAGCCTCTTGCTGCATATACCTAGACGAAGCTGCTGCCTGTGGATCTCGCTCTCCTCCAGGATACAAACAAAAGAGAGCCCATCACACTTCGGCTCCTCCGTCTCATCTTCACAGCCGGACAAACAGCTATGTTTGCCTTCTTCGCCTTTCCAAACCTCATGCAGACCCTCTGACTCTCTCTCTCTCTCTGTCTCTCTCTCTCTATCCCTCTTTGCCTCTCATTGTCAGTCTGTCTCCTTCTCACATGCAAACACGCTCCCTCTTTTCCCAGACAGAGGAGCAGTAAAGGGATTGGCGTGCTAGTTGGTGTTTGGCTCCTGGTCTTTGACTCGGAGGGGAGCAGAGCAGCAGATGGTGATGTGAAGACGAGCTCAGCCAGGTAAGAAGACTCATCCAAACCAGACTCTAGGCTATGACTGTTCCAGCATATCAACCCCCCTCCGCCCCTCCTCTTCCCCTCCCCTGTCTCTCCCGTCTTTCCCCCTCTCTGTGGCTGTGCGACATGAGGTGAATACCAATTCCTCACCAAAAGCCCCCATGGTTTTTACTATCCTGACTGGAAAAAAGGTAGGGATGTGTCACAGTTTTCCTGCTCTGTTCATTCCCACACTGATGAAACAGACCATTTGCCAACAGGTTGGCTCCTCATTGTTGCCGTGACATAAATATTTTATGTTCTGAACATGAGCAAAACGCAGATTTTCTGTAAAATTTCCATGTGACTATGTGGGAGTTGCCAAATAGAGACATGCAACAGTCCACCTCCCTGGATGATTCATTACTAATCCATCCAGCTCTGCACTGTGTGGTCGCTCTAACTCACCATAGCATGTACGTGATATGAATGGTGTTTTGTCTTAGTATGAATGACTGCCAGAGGATGCCATTCCTGCACTGGAGCTTTGATGCAGCGCAGTCATGTAACACAACGGGAATCCAGATTTATCTTCAGCAGCCTGGAAAATCACTTTGCCATGCAGCACATCCTAATTATTCACACAGTTTAGCTAGTTATTAGTTGTGGCCTTGAGTAAATATTTTTGAGATTTATCTTTACAATGCCTGTTTGAGTCACTGCCAGAAATTGTAGACTGGATTGATTGATTATTTTTAGGATGAACAGGGGAAAGCTGCAGACATGCAGGATGTTTCATTTTAAGGTCATTGTGATTTTTCCCTGTGTTGTAATGTCAAGTTTGTATCGGTGTGTGTTTGTGTGTATTGATGAGAGAGGTCTCATGACTTTATCTCATGTTACCATCCCATCATCACTTTCTGTAAGCGTTTCCTCCTACCTCATCTCTCTGTGCTACATAAGCACGGCAGTACTCACTCTTTATTCACCTGGAAACTGTAAATACTCCCACCGTCCGAAAAGGTTATTTTACTAATGGAAGACAAATCAAATAAAACACTGAAAAATAGGACGGATCAGCTTATTTGGATACATCTCCAGATATAATTCCAAAGAATCAGAAATAGCCATTAAAGCACGAGCCAGCTGTCACCACATTAATTCCCCTTGTTCCTGATTTTCGGAAAGAGCTTTTACACATCTGTCAGCTCTCGTCAGTCCTGGTACGGCAGTACTTTTCAAACAGATGCCACAGGGTGGTTGTATAATTCTGTTTCGACTCAGATGGACTCTAAGGCGATGTTTGTAAGGACTCTACAGAAGAAGACCTTCAAACAGAATTTAAGCTGAATCAGCAGCCAGGTTGACTTATTTTCCTTAATTTCATTTGGTCTGTGATCAGTGCTAAGTATGCTTTTACCAAAATTTAACATCAAATTAATGAGTAAAAAATGAAGGGGATGTAAATGTCATATATAAAACTTTAATGGACTTATCTAATGATTTATGTTTTTGTTGACATAAAAACATTTTTAAAAGTCTTGGAAACATAACTGTGAATACATAGCATAATTATTTCAGTCTGTTAATCCTGCAATTCCAAAGAAAATATTTCTCATCATTCCAGGGGATTGAAATGTTTCAACAGAAAATGATTAAGACTGAAATACAGAAATATATTATTCAAAGATAAACCTGCTCTCTCTTTTCTAAATCCTCACTACATTTCTGGATAAACGCAATGATGCAGTGAAAAACAAACCCCAAAAAAACATTGATTTACATTTAAAACACAAAATATTCAAATTCAAATTCTGTCCATTTTTCTTTTTGTCACTGGGACCGCATTAATTGACATTTACATAAAATTTTTTACAAATTTAATGTCATTTTTAAATTTTAGCGCAAAAGAGAAAAAACTAGTGGCAAAGAAAAATGAAAAACTGGCTCGTTTTTAAAAATATTCACACAAAGGCACCTAATTCTGACCACTGTATACTGCAGGAAGGGACTGTTTCCTCAATTTACTTTAAACAAGCTGGCCCACATATTTTTTCATTGCAAAAAAGAAAAAAACATACATTATTTTCAATTTTAAAAAAGGCTGAAAAATTGTGGAGCTTTTTTTCCCCATATGGGTTGAATTTAAGTTTCAGTAAACAAAACAAAAATTAAATAAATGTATTTTTTGCTTGTGTTTGTAATTTCTGACTAAAAATTAATTATCAAAACATGTGCAGACAATAAATGCTTCAAACAACTCACTCAGCAACTAAAGCACTTTTTGTACAAACATAGCTATTCTTGGTGCTCTTGTACTGCTGATGTATGTTTGTTTTTCTTTTTTTCATGCACATGCAGGGGTGCTCAGGTGTGTGTGTGTGTGTGGTGTATTTGCCCGCTCGCAGGGGTGTATGTGCGCATAACATAAAGTATTGGTTGCCACAGTTACCAAAACGCCAACCTCGCTGCATCATTGCTTGAGACAACCTTCATACAAAAAATATCCTCCCATTCATCCCTCCTTAAACTCATCTAGATGTTCACCTGTCGCTTAAAAACGGAAGGACGCTGAACTTTCTCTTATCCAACAAGATCCTCAGATGTGTGTGCCCGGCTCTGTGTGTGTTTGTGAGCATGCTTCATATACATTGCCTGTATGCACATTGCCATGGCTACCAGCAGTGCTAGCTGGCGTCATCACTTCAAACCACCTTCACAGGGAGGAAAAGAGAGAAAGAAAAGGACTCAAAGCAGCTCCCTTCTGTTCATCACCTGCACTCTCTCTTCCTCAAACTAACACACAGAAAAGCATCTTCAGCTTCTGCTGTGGTCTCATATTCCGCTGAGCTCACCCACTCCGGCCATTGGGGTCCAGTGGCACAGAGGGAGAGGAGGGGAGATGGTGGAAAGGAGAGAGGAGTAGCGCGGGGAAGGCTTCACTTCATGCATACTGATGTGACTGGAGCTATCTGAATGTGTTTCCGAGGGTGTCGGCAAAGTCTGGCTTGAATCATCCCCCTGCCTCTCAGGGAAGAAAAGACAAGGAGCGGAGAGAGAAGGAACGAGATATTGACAGTTTATTGTGTCACCTTACATCATCCTCAACTGGAAGGTGACAAATGGCCTACCTTGATCCACCTCTGAAGGAACGTGGTTCATGAAGCAAGCCTCAGTGTGACCAGCTTATTTGGGCACAGTGGTTTTACTTTATTTTGAATCCAGCAGTGATCGTCATTCTTATGTTCTTTCTAGTTTATTTAATCTAAAATCCAGCGATGCAACACACGGCTGTTGTCTTGTGTCCTTCAGAATCTACTCTGCCTCACAATGGCTGACAACAACCAGTTGCCACAGGATACAGGATTCAAACCGATCATGTGATCCGCCTCCTTCACCAGTTCCCTGCCATCTCTTGTAGGTAAGTGCATTAGCACCCCTTGTGGTGATTGGAGGAGAGGTAGCATAGGAACATCTAGAGCTGCACACACTTAACAGCAAGGAATGTTATATTTCTTTCAGATTGAGAGATGCTCAAAATGTTAAGAAATGGTAGTTAAGTTTTTTTTTGTTTTGACAATGCCCTACTGAGATATATATCTGATTCAGACATTTTCAATCTGCTTTCTTGTGTCATAAAAACAACATATTCAACGTCGCACAAAGAAAACAAGTCATGTTCCGTGGTTAGTTGAAAAATATGGTTCAGTTATTCAGATCATTTTTACTCAGAAGTTGAAAACTTAAAGTTTCAATTTGCAAAACCTAACATAACAGTCCCACTACATTTCAAGTGAAAGGATATTCACAAACCCCAATCTGGCAATCCAATATGGCTGCCATGCATATAACACAGTAATAACTGAAAAGTGCATATTTAGTGTTGTGAAAAAAACACAGCACAGTATTTTTAAATGTCAGCAATAAACCCATAAATTAGTACTTTGATTTCAGCATTTGTTAAATAAAGGAGTTAAATTTAAAAAAAAATATTGACTTTAGTTCCGTTGACAAGGGTACAGGCTATACTTAGTTAACTCACCTCCCTGTAAGTCATCTCCATTGCTGTTTTGTGCTTTTATTATGAGGGAACATTCATTGTTAGTTGTTTGTCATTGATAAAAAAAAAAAAAAATGGTTCCAAACTCACACATGACAAATTTAGCCATCAGCAACACATTCAGAATAATAATAAAAAAAGAGCACATCACTGCTCTCAAAGGCTTTCACTTTCACACATTCACACAAATCACGTGGTGGCAATCCGCCAAATGTACAAAACATCTTCATTAATGGCTGAAAGATAAAAGTAGAGGGCAGAAAGAGCCTCTGAATACACTGCTGACTGTTACGAAGGTGTGTGTGACTGTGTGTGTGTGCCTTCAGTACATGATAATGCTCGGGTCGGATGAGAGGGATGAGTGCCACTCTGTTGCCAAGGTGACGGACAGGGCTGTAAACACGCTACCCCTGACTCATCTCTCTACAATACACACACACGCACACACAGATATTTCACACAATAGAGTCCCATCTAAAGGAGACAAGAGGATCCGGAGATGAGACCCACTCTATGTCGCTTCGCTGTACATGTGAGTAGGCCTGTGGAAAAAGGGCAATATTTTCTGCCATACACGTGCTCATTTAAAACCAAATGTTCACAACTTCATAAATACAGTAAGCACATATAGAAACAGTAAAAACAATAGAGTTGGAACATTTTAAAATATATACACCTTGTTGGCCAAATGGAAAGGAAAAAGAAACATTTTCTACACCAAGGATGTATTTCTAAATATCTCAGACAATGTTCCAAGTCACTGAACCATCACAATGTTCAAACAGAAAGCTGGAGATTTTTTTTTACTGTCTCTACTGGACCATCATCTAGATGAAGTCCTAAAATTCCTTTCTTTCTTTTTATCAGCTAAAAGAACAATCATATCAAGAACTCTCATTCTACAGGGGGATCATGACCCGCCGGCTGAGCAGCTCCACTCGTTCCCACACTGAAGACTCCATCTTCCTGAGGCCCGATGAGGACCCCGTCTGGTTGGATGAACCCACAAAGGTGGAAAAGATAGGTGATGGAGCCGCTAAAAAGGATGGTGTGTCTGACTGTAAAGATGGAGGCCAAAGCCAGGAGGGAGAGGAAGTGTTTATCCACAAAGTGTATGCGTTGTTTGTGGAGCTTCAGTGCTGGGCTGCACTGTTCATCAGCTCTCAAGTCACAGTATGTATATCAAACAATATATATTTTTCTTAATTAAATTACAACTTTGTTCTGATGTGTAACGGTGGTATTTAATGAAGGATTGATTAATTTTGCCACATGTATTTTACTTGCTATACTTCTGTGGTGTTCCATCACATCTTTCTATATCTTTTTTACGTAACTCATGTCTGATTAATGTGAAGAAAAGGGGAGAAGTACCACAATACAGTCTTTGAAACAACTGAAATGCAGTAAAATGACAATTTCTATCAGCAGCTAGGAACAACCATCAACTGGAATGTAATTTAAGGTTTTGTATTTACTGATACTGCAACACCATCATAGTAGAGTTTGGAGTAGTCTGTAGTTCTCACCCTCGCCTGCCATCCTATCTCTAAAATCACTCGTCCCTCCTGGTCAGGTGGTGGGCTCACATGGTTAAGCTTTCCTGTGGGTATTTTGAGTCCCAAGAGCCATGGCTCCATCACCAGGTGTTTGCTCCGGTCCAGTATTGTCCCTATTTCATTCAAAGTTTTTGGTTTCCTATGGTGTGTCAATAATAAAGGTCTTCAGGTTGCTCATTGTCTGACTGCTTCAATAAGACCAGTGGCATAAGTAGACCCACCAGGACAAGCCTTGAACAACATGCCCATGAGGAACTCAAACCTAACCATAATGTTAAGGTGGATTCTGTAGAGGGGAGCCAGAAAAAGGTGAACTGTACACTCTGCGTTACCAACATTTGGTTCTAGCAAAGGAGTTCAGATGTCCTGCTGTTTTGTCTTTGAGTGGTCACAAGGTGAAGCAGGAAATGGATACAGATTGTGGTTTCGTCTGCAGTGATGTAGTGATTGCTTTGGTTGTCAAGGTGAAGAAAAATGTGAGCAAAGTAGCAAAACTTGCTAATTAATGCTTCATTTGTCAACCCTTTACCAGTAGTCATGAAATATGCACCAAATAATAAGCTTTGCAACCAGAAAAAAACTGTGTTCCTCCATAAAGTGACTGGGCTGAACTTCAGAGATAGGCTGATGAGCTCCAGATCTTGGTGAAGCTTAGAGTGAAGCCTCAGCTCCTCTGCGTCGAAAGGAGTTTAGGCATCTTATTAGGATGCAATGAGGAGCCCTGGAGACAGATCTTGAACTTAACTGGGTGAACTATAAAGTAAACCTCTTATAGCCTGGGAATGCTTTGGGATCACCAATGATTGAGATGGAGAATGTCATCTGAATACCCTTTCTCTCTTCCCAGGGGTATTGGGTGTTCTTTGTGCTGGAAGGAAATGGACCACTCTCTTCCTTCTACAAAGCCCTTCAGGTCATCGACTTCTACTTGGGCTTCTTTTTACCATGTCAAGCAATTTTTGGAATGGACGTAAGTATTGATCCATTATCCCACTGTTAATTTTGAATGTGAAACCTGTCTAACCTGTTAACTAATTGTTTATGTGCATGCCTCTTCATTGATTAGTCTACAGTGTTGATGAAAGAGGTACAAAACACCACACAGCACAACTGGATTGTAAGCGGCACAGCGGTCATTGGAGTGGCAATCTTTGTTATCATGGTAAAATACTCAATATTTAATATTTTATGGACTTTAGTGCTTTTGGGGGGAAAGATTCCTAAATATTGAAATATTGTGTCTACATGAATAAATAATATATTAAGCTTTGAAAGGAAACAAATTGATTAAAGATCAAGCTAAGAATTAAATATACATCCAGTAAATGATAAAATTAGGTCTTTATAAAAAATCTGTCTGAAATTGGTTGTCTCTATGTCATAAATTTTCTATCAAATCTTTAAGAATAACTTTTGATGCTTAACTCTCTCAGTCCTTGTAATATTAAGACTTACATTATTTCACCTCTCTTCTACAAAAGCATGGTTTTGCAGAGACAAGGACACAAATATTTCAAGATCTGTTTAAAGCTGGAAGCAATATGGCTCAAAAACTTCAGTTATAATTTAAGTTAAAAGTCATCTGTAAACTATTGACTAAAGTGTAGAGTGTACAAATACACACCACACAGTCAGAATTATATATAATTATATAAAACCATGTATCTTTTTCTTTCCACTTCTTAAACACACTACTTATGTTGGTCCATAACTTAAAATACCAATAAAATACATAGAAAACCTGCAATGTGACATAATCAGTAAAAGTTCATGGTATTGCATCGTATGTATACAAATGATGCATTGCCAAAAAATCACGTTTGTCTCTATGGAAGCAAAATATAAAGAGATTAATGACTTAAACCTCAAGATTCTACCTCCTGTTGTGCATTTTGGATAGATGAATCAGCAAGTTGATTTTTTCTGTTTGTCTCAGGTGATCCACATGGTGTCTAAGTGGTGTTATGGAACTGGCTTGTGGTCATCAGGAACAATTTCCAGAGAGATCGGTGATCGGCGGCAGTCTGTGAGCCGCCAACCCTCCTTCACCCTGTCAGAGTGGACTGATGCCCAGGAGGATCTGATGGAGCTTGACCCGGTACCTCAGACGCCAGTCTTTGACATGGGCTCAGACACCAGGATGGAAGGAGATGCCTCCACACTCACCGTCACCCCAGTGGGGCTTCAGGAGAGGTTAGAGTGAGGCATTCTGCACACACAGAGCTGTTTCATGAGAAAAGCATTTCTAGGTAGTGAAAGAGAGACAGAACGATGTTCATTTGTAATTTTATGCAGTAAATGAGTGCACATACTCCTCATCCGTGCCAACTAACCCTGGCTGAATCCCACAGGAGAGGCTCCAATGTTTCTCTGACGTTGGACATGTGCACGCCAGGATGTACAGAA
The DNA here is from genome assembly GCF_003331165.1 of Xiphophorus hellerii. Classification (NCBI taxonomy): domain Eukaryota; kingdom Metazoa; phylum Chordata; class Actinopteri; order Cyprinodontiformes; family Poeciliidae; genus Xiphophorus; species Xiphophorus hellerii. The sequence continues at coordinate 17,002,342 of NC_045673.1, forward strand.
CCCTACGGCTACGGGGCTCAGCTCTCTCCCCGAGACCAGTCGGCCCAGGAGTACCTCCGACAGGGAACGCACGTCCTGACCCCTGCCATGCTGCACACAAGGGCCATGGATGACCAGAGCCTGCAGGCGGAGTTTTATGTGAGTGCAACAACAGCAGCTCAGCCACCTACACTCTTAGATTAGCAGAGACTCACCGGAAAAGACATACGCTGACACTGACACGCATTCATAGACGCAGGCACTAATGTACACACCCACACATGCACAACCACCCCACCAAGCTCACCGCACACCCGTAAGCTTTTCTAGCGCCTGTCAGTGGGCGAAGGACGGAGGGCTACAAATGTTTTTTGCATATAAAAAACCCACAGAGGATTTCAGTGTCTGTTAGGCATGAAGATTTGCACTCGATATCACACAAGCGCTTGCAAAACCCCGTAGGTCGAGTACAATTAGACAGCAATAGCTTGCTGCAAAGGGCAGCCGATGACTTCATGTCTCTGGATATTATTTTCTTAGTGTTTGGCAGAAGGGGATGCCTGAATAGATTTTTCTAGCGCCAACTGTTCTTTCATTACTGGCAGGAAACTCCCATGAACTTTGTGGACCCTAAGGAGTATAATTACCCAGGGCTTGTGAGAAAAAATCGCTACAAGACCATTTTACCCAGTAAGTATGCCTGCAAATCAAGATAATCACAGATGAAAGTATATAAATTTTTGTATATCTCTCCTTAAATAACTGTTAATTATCTATATTGCTCAGTGAAAGTTCCATATATTACCACTAAGACTCACAATTCAGTGAAACCATTCAATGCTCTTATGATTTTGTCACCCTGTCCACCTACAGATACACACAGCAGAGTCATCTTGAAGTCACAGGATGAAGATGATTTTCTTTCAACCTACATTAATGCGAATTATCTCAAAGTAAGGGAAAATGTTTGTTTTACCAGGCAGCTATGTGGTTGTGAAACTGCTGTTTTATTTCTTGCTGATAACTGTCCCATCTTGCCATGTTTCCCTGTGCCTGTGCAGGGTTATGGGGATGAGGAACAAGCTTACATTGCCACGCAGGGCCCTACTGTGAACACAGTGGGAGACTTCTGGAGGATGGTGTGGCAGGAGAGAAGCCCGATTATTGTGATGATCACCAATCTGGAGGAGAAGAACGAGGTGGAGACAGGAATAATGATTATGTTGCTGCACCCTCCTCGATAATAGCTGTCCATAGTAAAGATGAAGTAAAAAGCCTTATAATGAAATCTTTTTTAAAATTCTTAGTGGCATAGTCGCTCTTGAAAAATGTAAGAAAGAAATAATCCAATGATTATCATGAATACATTAATGCAGTGGAGGAAAATTCACATTCAGAAGTTACTTTATTTGCCAAAATAACCAGTTTAACAATTATTCTCACCTCCACTGATTACCACAAAAAAAAAATGTTACTGAAGCCTTTTTGTAATTTCTGCTTCACTTTTATCACTTCAGATCCAACCATCCATTACCTTAAACCTATCTCAGATCAGGTCATGAGGGCAATAGGTCCAGGAGGGAACTCCAAACATCTTCCTCCTCAGCAAAATCCTCAAACTCATGCTGAGGGAATCCCAAGATGTTCCCAGCCAAGATGGGATAATCCCTCCAGCGAGTTCTGGGTCTTTCCCAGGATTCCCACCCAGTTGGGATGTGGCCGGACAAAATCCAAATGGAGGCACCAGAGACCATCCTAATCAGATGCCTCGCACCACTTCAAATGACTCTTTTCAATGCGGAAAAGCAGTAGCTCAACTTTGAGCTCCTCACCCTCTCTCTAAGCCTGAGCCCAGCCACTTTTTTGGTTATCATCCATATCTCATGATGCTAGGTGAGGGTTAGAACATAGACACCCCAGTAAATGGAAAGATTTATTTTAGCCTCAGCTTTTTCTTCACAGCAATTATATGTAACCAAAGACAAACGAATTGCTTGGGAGGCATGTCTGGGGACATTTTCTGTCACTCCCTAGGAAGCATAAACATGGAATCTGATAAACATGGCTGAGACAGGAACCATATGCTTTGATAAAATGAGACAAAGACTTATTTTTTAACCACCATACTCTGTAAGGCTCTGTTGTGAAGCAAACCATAGATGTGTCATAGACCAGCTCATCCCCCTGTTTTATAAGTTAGAGGATGTGTGGTGCTACCGTTACGTTCTTTAGCAAAGAGAACCTTATGGTATCAGAGGTTTCTTGGGGTGTTTGAGGGTCTTTTATTAGACTAAAGAACAACGACATGTAGTCAAGTCGGCATGAAAATGGTTTCCTAGACACAAGGTCAACTTTTTTCAAGACCTCAATCCCCAAAAGAGCAGAGAGGTGGGCCCTAGTTTTGTTAACACTGGATGTGTTTTCTTGAAAAAATGTAAATAGAGTGTATTGGATCTTTTAGTGAAACTGTTTCCAACTGGGATAAAACACTCATAAATTATAAGGCCTTTTACATACCCATGTAGCAAAGGAGGGATAGATGACTGTATCTGCCAGACTGTATTAGTTTAATGGTACATGTACAAATGTTGTGTGTATGTGTTCCCTTGTTTTCTTGAGTAGAAATGTGCAGAGTACTGGCCTGAGGACACTGTGACCCATGAGGGCATAGAGATCACTGTTGTCTCAGTAACTCAAGAGGATGACTACAGCCTGAGGGTGTTTACTCTAAAGGTAACTAATACAAAAGAGAAATGTTCATGCATTTTATTAAAGAACAACAGCAAGTGCTTAACGTAAACCTGTTATTTTGTTAAATTAGTGTTTGTTGTAGGTGTTGCTTTTGACTAAGAAGCTACACAGTAATTTAAATGAAACAAAAATATTGCTTGCATTAAAATATTTGTTGCATGAAATGGTACAGTCTTTAATTAGGAAAGTTCATGACAAATTTTTTTCATTTTGTCATTTTTTTCATTACATTGAAATAAATACAATAAATTATTATTTTTTTTTAACTAAACTGCAGTGTTAGGGATGTTAAACACATTAAATGGACATCTGAAAAATTCTAGCCTATTGACATTATTTGTTTATTTTGCCTATGAAAAGGAAATCAGATTGGCTTCAGTCTTGAAATAATGTTTAGATTCCCCATGTTGTTATAACAGCGTTAGTTTTCTTTTTCCCACAACAGATCTGTTTGGCAGTGAATGATATTCTGGTTTCAATATGTTTTGTTGTTATTACCGTGTTCTCTGTGATTTATATTTGATTTGGGGTCACGGTGGCCTTGCTTCTTGACAAACAAAACAATGATTCTGCTAATGCAGCCTGCAGCTGATTAATAAGCATTGAGGGATTATTACAAAAATGTGCCGTGAGTTAAAAGCATTTTGTTTGTTTGCCTGTTGCTCTCCGGCTAATATGTTGTGTACTTGTAGCGTCGCTGATCAGTGACAGAGTGTTTCTAGGAAAATTGTGAAAACTGATTCGATAATGCACAACGCTGTCCTCAAATGAAGTTTTGTTTATTTATTGCACATCATGCTCTGCATTACCTGTTGTCATGGTAACACAACAATCCGTATTTACGTGGAGCACAACAGATGTACAAAAACAAAACCAGCCCAATGAGCAAAACAAGCAAGCTATGCAATGTGTGCATGTTTGAACAACAAGATTTCATCTACATTTCGTGGGGCTCCATGTGTTTGTTTGCATGTACCAGTGCGGGGAAGAGGAGCGCACCCTTCGGCATTACTGGTACATCTCCTGGCCGGATCAGAAGACCCCAGATAAGGCTCCACCCCTGCTGGAGCTGGTCCAGCAAGTGGAAGGAGCCAGAGAGGAAGCCCTGCCATCCAGTGGCCCAATAATTGTCCATTGCAGGTATAATAATAAAACAGCCTTTAATAAAGTGACAATGTACATTTAATATTAAAATAAAAACTCTTATGTTTTACAAAAAATTTGAGTTTAGTATGTGCCACCTTTGTAGTATGTTAAGCTTTTCATTAAAACTGAATGGATTTCAGTTTTAATGAATTCAGCATGTTGCTAAATCTCAGACTATTTTCCTCTAACTCTATATCCCACAGTGCTGGGATTGGTCGAACTGGCTGCTTCATTGCCACCTCCATCCTGTGCAAGCAGCTAAGGACTGAGGGTGTGGTTGACATCCTGCGAACCACCTGCCAACTCCGTCTGGACAGGTGAGATAAGCTTTTGCCTCTATTCTTCTATTCATGTCTGTTTATAGTTCTGCTTTCAAGGTCAAGCTCACGGTTATTTACTTTATTTAGCTCCAGCACACAAGACAAAACCTCATGTGGTTTTACAAATAATGCCCTTGAATAGAATAGGAATTATTGTAAATTTAATCAACGTCTTTCGGTTTTAAAAGAATGTTATCTCACTTGTACTTAGGTTAAAATTCCATATTTGAAATATTTGCAAAAAACCATTTATCTATATCTATCATCTATAATGCCAATAAAATACCTTGAATCCTGATTGCAACATGAATGTTAAAAAAAAAAAAAAAGTCCAGAGGAATGTATTATTTCGTGACGCACTTTGCAAAGAAGGATAAGGTGTTTTTCAAATATAGAACAATGAATCAGAGTGTATACCCCAACCATCGATAACTCACTAATAATCTGTGAAAAATATTCCAAATATCGACATGAAAGTACACACATAGTAGCATCAATAATATAACATTACTATTCAAGATCTTTGGTGATATTTACCTGCTACAAATGCAAAGACCAATTTCTTTTTCCATTGTCCTTCTATGTGTTTGTCAGAGGTGGAATGATCCAGACCTGTGAGCAGTACCAGTTTGTGCATCATGTCCTCAGCCTGTATGAGAAGCAGCTGTCTCACTCCGCTGAAGAATAACGTGAGCACGACAGCCACACCCAGACCGAGACACACCACTGTACACCGTACCACCTGTGGTGGTATGCACCACCTTACCTAGCATTGTCACACAATCTCACCCTTTAACAACCCAAACCATGTTAATCTATTCATCCAAACCAGGCTCGTTCATATGGGACCGTGCTTAATGTTGCTGTTCAGAATCAACAAAGAGGTGGAATAGAGGCGTGTCGGAAAAATCCTTATCGAAAACTGTTTTAACATCTGTCCAGCAGGCCTGTTCTAATCCAAGCCCATGGTCCCTGTGTTGCTTCATTCGTGCTGCTGAGACTTTGCATCAAACTGATTCTCAGAGGTCTGAGTTGTCAAGGCCTTGTTTCAGTCTTGGTCTGAAATAGCTCCATTATGTAATGATTGTACAGCTATCAAAAGGTTATAGTAGAAGTAAGGCATTCTCAGATCTCTCGCACTAGAGTTTGCTTTAAGAAAATTCACTCTAAGAAAGCTAGTGATTAAAATAAGGGCCCTTTACAGTATAAGTGCCAGCATAATTGAATCCTACAGAGATAATCAAATGCCAGCCTAATATGTACCACTATATTGATGTAAAATGTTAACCAACATCTAGCTTTTTTCTCACTGACTCTCTTTTAAAGTAAAAAAACAAATTGCAGAAGGCCTGAGTCACCTCATTTTCAGGTTGCATGGTGCTAAGTATTTGTTAAAGGCATGTGCAATGTTATGGAACATAGGAATGTAAAAGTTAGGTTAATTAGGGTTTCTGTGCAAACTAAAGTATTTAAGTTTTTTTTTAGTCCAGGCTGCGTGTGGCAGTTCTCATGGCCCTCGGTGTTTACAGAAAACAACATCCTAAATGTTTCCGTCAGAGGCGTCACAGAGCCACAGCAAAGTGGCAAAAGCCAGAAACAGAATCCCAAAACGGGAACAACAGCATGGAAACGGGCGATCTTGCAGAGAAAAGCAACAACCTGGAGGGCGGTGACATTCAGTTTGTTTTCATATCCCTCTCGTCAGAATTATTCCATAACAGTTTGTCGTCCTTCTGCTCTGTGATGCCTCTGCTTACAACAGTAGCTTGAATGCATCTGTGAGGTAACAAAGCTCATGATTGTTGTATAGACAGGCCAGGCCTAATTTGTATGAAGCACAATAGACCAACTAAGGTTGTCTCTCTGATGTTCAGCTGTAAAGCTTATTTTTCTGTATTGTGTTTTTGATTGTGTTGAGTTTAATGGATTGCATGTGCCGTATGGGACTCAGTAGGGTCCACAATCAAAGCGACGTGATTGGTTGTCCCGCTTTTTGTTGTGTGAAAAAAAGGTAAAAGCCTATTATTATTATTATTATTATTATTATTATTATTATTAGTATTATTATTGCTTGCTCTCAGCCAATGCTTTTGATACAGTTTGCTTTTGTGAAACCAACCAGAGATATTTTTAGAACATTTTGATACAATCCTTTCGAGTAGATGCCTTGTGTATATTTCTGTTTACAACATAATGGAATGTAGCTCATACTGTGGATCAAAACCATTGGTTTATATTGCAAGATTTAAGAGAACAAAATGTGACAACTACCTAAGTTACCTTACAGTAAAGTAAATAGATATATTATGTTCAGTCTTGAGTATTACTATTACTTTAGGCCTTTAGGCTTTGCTTTAATATGCTTTGCTTTCTGTGTATGTTTTTATTGTTTAATCTTGGAGAATTTTACCTCAGACTGAGTTTTTACACAGTCCCTGTTTCCATCTGTGAATCTAGACCACTCTCAGTTGACAACACAGTTGAGAAATAAATGCTATGTGCAAGGCAGCTAAAACAGTGCAGATAATTTTCTATGTAACAAAAATCCAACAACTTCTATGGCTGTGAACATTATCAGAGGACCTAAAAAATTACTTGTGTGGGCTCTGACCCGTAACTAAACACGAAATCAACAAGAAGGATTAAACTGCCAAAATTGCTAGTAAAATAACACTGAACTGAGACTGGCAACAAATACCACAATCTATTGCCAGGGCTCTGACATAATCCTCTGATAATGTTCAGTGTCCTCGACCCAACAGCTTTTCTTTTGAGTGTTTGTTACCAGTGCTTCAATTGTCCTCTTCTAATGTTTCAAATGAAGATGACAAAAACAGCCAGTCACACATACAATAACCAGCAATCAGTATTCCTCTCCTCTGCTAAAGTATTGCTTTAAGTTGTGAGTTTTTGCATCCGAATAAAAGTAGATTTTCATGAATTGGTCTTGGTGTCTCTTTCATAATGCATATACTCTGGGTTCATGTTAATTTTGCAGCTGTGGTTTTTGTCTTTTACGTCTGGCTATTAGCATCCTGTTGAAGTCCGACTCACGCTGTGTTTCCACAACGTGGCCACTAGATGTCAGTAATTGCTCACCTTGCCGTTGGCTCACAGCCTTTAAATTGTTGATAAAAGTCATAGTGGAGCAGAGAAACGGCTAAAGGAAAATAAGTGTTACATCTAATTTAATTTAATCTTTCGATACTTGTTATGAAACAGATGACCAGCCATTTATTTTTGTTTCCCTGTTCAAGTACTTTTAAAATACTGTAAAAGTATTTTATTTCCTTTTTCATGTTTTTTTTGGTCACACTTTAAGTTTATGAACTGATTTATTAAAGGAAAGCTTATATTAAATTTAATACCGTTTTTTTTTTTTTTTTTTTTTTTTTACAGAATATAAAGAATTGAAAAATCCAAAGTGCTGTTATTCTACTGTCTGAAAGTATTGGGTTATTTTTAAAAGAGTTGGTACTGAGATTATATAAAAGGTTGAAGAACCACTGACTTACATCAGTTAAATCTCATACTGGTATTTTAGTTCTTAGAGTTTAGATACATTGCATAAAGCAAAGGCTTTTTTTATTATTATTTTCCAGAAAGCGCTTAAGTGATTATGTATTTGGGTGTAGTCTAAAAAGAAGGAGAAGGTGGCTTGACCAGAGTGACATTTAAACAAGAACCACCACTAAGGAAAACATAATAAACAGATTCTAAGTTACGGTTTCAATGCTTGTGAAACTCTTTGAAAAAGTGCGTTTTAGTGTTGTTTTGATGAAGAGAACTGGGTTCACTGGTCGTTTTTGATATGGGTAAATGGGTTTCTACCCAGTTATATGGCCACCACAAGACTAAAACAAGTTATTTAATTGATATATATTGCTGTATACCAAGGATGACTGGTAATATTGGTGATATTGAAGATGGCATCAGAAGTGTAGATCAATGTTTGTTGGCCTAATTAAAAGATTATTTCTGTGTCCCTATTGAGTCTGACCTGCATTTGTCTGCAGCAGGTTCTTATGTAGAATCTTACATATTCTCTCTGGGATTAATATTCGTTAAGTCATTCATTTAGATGGTCCAAACTCAACCAAATAATCTAACACCAAAAAAAGATTCATTAAGCCAAACAATAAATTTTTTAAAACTATATTTACCTGTCAAAATATAAACATGGACATTTTCAATGCTTCTGGACCACCATAGACTGAGGCAAGTGACTCGTTAAAGGACTGTATTATTCTACATCGATAGCCTTTGTAACACAGTTTGTGATTTCTGTTATGTTCCTGCAAGAAGGACTTTCTCAGTTCTCTTCATAAAATGTTTCTAAAATATCTTTCCATCTACAATATCCATCAAGTTATATTAATTATTACCAGAAACTGTTTTATTTTAGTTCATGTTTTTGATAGGTGACTTCCAGAATGGTGTATTAAGAGCTACAATATGTTGAATAAATAACTAGATAAATATGCATTTATATATGCAATAATCTATATATAACTGTAAATAATACATTAAACTGTAATTTCACAAATTTAGTTTGCTAAATTACATTTAACAGTGTAACTTCATGCATTTGTTTATTGTTTTAATTTAATTACCACAAACACATATATTTTAATTGCAACTTAGCAATGTATTGGATTCTGACACTTTGTTTGTAATTGGATAGGCAGAATGGAGGCAATATGCAAACGCTTCCACTGGGCAAGAAGATTACAAACATGACTGTGGGGGGTCTAGAAATGTTTGAGGCTGAATTTAAAGATATTTATATGCTGCAAAGACATAATAATTACATTGCAAACGTAATTGCAATTATGTCTCTTCTTTTCAATGTTATGAGGTCTGCTTTAAGTAACAGCAAAAAAGACGGAATTGTCCCTTTAATCCATGAGCCAGGAGCTGACGTCACGCTAACCCCAAACCACCGGCGCTGATTGGCTGGAGGTGACGTCAACTAATGCTTTTTCTGTTTTTTCCACTCCTCTCCCTCATGAACCATGACCTCATCGCTTTAGTTCATGAAAGTGCTAAAGTGCACCTCCTGTACCTGAACCCCTTCCTCCTCCTTAACGTACACATACACATTAACCGCTTTAGCCTGTAGCTGGCTCGGCGGAGCGTCTTTAACCTGCCACCATTCGCACTCTGCTCCTACTCTGAAGGAGACGTCTGATGCTCCGTCAGCCCGGGTTTTAGTTCCTGGCGCTGTCACCCTCCTCTGCCTGTCAGCTGTGTGGGGCTACTGTAACTCCCACGACAACACCGCCAGGTAAACACCCATGAAGACGCCGCGGTTGACCCCTCACCCATGGAAGCCAGCTCAATAACACAAGAGAGAACGCGTGGAGGTCGAGGTGAGTGTTCGTGTGTGTGTGTTTTAAGATTAGTGGGTTGCTTTTATGACATTAGCAGCGGCTGCTTTGGCTCACCTGCTGCTGCTGCAGTGAGTCCATGAAGCGCGCACCCCAACCCCCCTCCGCAGTCCGACCCGTCATGTGCGCGCACGTCTTATTATGGGAATTAAATCCGTCCAGGTTCAGGTTATCGATTCTTGTCCCGTGACGAACACTCTGTAGTTTACCCTTTTGATCAACATAAGGTACGTACTTTTGTTTTGTTTTTTGTTTTTCGTTAATTTTGAATTATGCGAGCTGTTTCTCGTCATCAATGGAGCGGTGAATTGTCGCACGCGGACATTTCTCCGCGTCATAACAGAACAACGCAGGCTTCCCATTGACACACACACACCAACATTTAAACCTATTGATGACCGCGCACCTTGCCTCTAATAATAATTTAATCTAGCTGTGTAAAGAAAATAGCCTTTCACGCATTATTTACTCTCTCTCTAATGTGGGTCGGTTTATTATAGAGCGCTATGACCGCACACCCTCCATCACTGTTATTAACGCTGTCACACAGACAGAGTCTTTGTGCGCCCCAACCCTCTATTGTTGACTCTATCTAGAGCAATCTGTTCCTTTAGAGCTCTTTCTCACATTTGTGTTCATCAGATTACATGGTGTGTAGACTTAGTGTCAAGTCTTAGCCGGGAATCGTTTGTATCAGTATTCATGTCGTAATAGTTGTCATGTTGAAGTCTGGGGGTTGTCCTGGTTTGTTATATGACCCTGCTATTTCCTGCTACCTCACTGGGAGAGTATTGATCAGAGGACACCAGAGGGCTTTATATCTGAATTTGTTGTTTACATCATCATGGCGATGATCTCCTGCAGCAGGACCAGCCAGGAATTGATTTTTCTAAATTACATGATCGCTGTGCAGCAGCAAGCATTCACCACTGGTAGCTTATCAAAGCAGACTCCTCTTTTCTAAAGCCTTTTTCTAATACGTATTGTTTACATTTCCTGCACAATTGCAATACTCCAGAAGAAATATGTTTAGCATCAGGAATTCTGGATGTAAGACATTATCATTGTTGATATAATTATATATATTTTTTAATAAAATAACAAAAAATATTAGGAAGTTACTAGGTGTTTTTTCTCTTTTCTGTCCCCCACTTTTTCAAACTATAATATTTATTTAAATGTAAATTGATTTCATTCCGCAGGAAAGTAAGAAATGTTATGAAATTTTTAACAGTTTTGTTTTTATATATTTACACACTTCGATATTACTCGATTTCAAATTTGGGGTTTTAAAGTTTTCTTCCACTCTCATGGCCAAGAAAACAGTTTAGAAGTTATTAATGAATTAAAGTTAAGACTGACCTCTTGTCCTAAGTTATGTACAGAAGATTATAATGTGTTTCTATAACTTAAATGCATTAGTGTATTTATTTTTTTACTTGCTTACTTATATTAATTCTCTTGAGTTCTACATTTCCACTTGTGAAGTATTATTATTAATTACCAGATTCATCTGAAGATAAAATGATATGCAAAATATCATGAATAATCATTATAATTTAGTAACACTTTATTTCTTTAATCATTTATTTATTAATTTCTGTTGCTTTCTGTTTTGGGTGTAAAGATAAAATTGTTTCATGTACAGAAAATGATGATACAGCCTGGAGGATTAATGTTTTTTTTATTAACTTAAATTTGCCTTTATGAAAGTTTTTCCGCTCCTTTATCTCCCTATTTTTTCCTAACTCAAAACAGGCTTTGCGTTTCAAAGAGGGCTGCACAGTGGTGCAGTTGGTAGCACTGTTGCCTTGCAGCAAGAAGGTCCTGGGTTCGATTCCCGGCCCGGGGTCTTTCTGCACGGAGTTTGCATGTTCTCCCTGTGCATGCGGATACTCCGGCTTCCTCCCACAGTCCAAAAACTCCCTAGGTGTGAGAGTGTGTGTCCATGGTTGTTTGTCCTGTCTGTCTCTGTGTTGCCCTGTGACAGAGTGGCGTCCTGTCCAGGGTGTGCCCTGCCTCTCGCCCGGAACGTTAGCTGGAGATAGGCACCACCACCCCTCCTGACTCCACTAGGGACAAGGGTGTAAGAAAATGGATGGATGGATGGAGTTTCAAAGAGATATTGTAACCGATAATATTTTAGCACCTGCTGTGAGCTTTTAGCAGTCATTAATTCAATATTGCAAAAAAAAACTCATACATGTTTTAATGAAACTTCTAGATTAAATCGATCTTTCTTGCAAGCATGTCGTGTTATAATAAACTTACTGTCAAAAATGTGAAATTATTGCAAAAGTTGCAATAATTTAGCAATGCCTTTACTCTTATCGATGCATGCACAGCAGCAAGCAGGTCAGTGTTAGTGGGCTGAATAGGTGCACCGTGCATTGTTATAGTTACTCTTTTCAAAGTGTAAATGATAGGCCTGCATTCTTTCAAAAGAGAAACAGCTTGTTAACACAGATTTGACTCCATGACAGAGCCTGGAGGCCATGAAATGCTCTCATGATGTCATTGTTTGCAGTCTAAACAAACAAGTCAGGTCTGTCATTGTGCGACTCTACAAGTGTGGGCTTTTATCAGCAGAACCAAGGCTTTGGACACAGATGACGTATACTGGGAGTTAATGAATAACCTGGATAGTATTACATCACCTCTGGTTGGCCTCCAGTTGCTCCTTTTGTGTTTGCCTCACTTCATCATTTCTGATATGACTTTATTGAGCCAGTTCGACATGCTTGAGTCATGGTTTTGTTTAACAACCCCTCCCCCTGTAAGTTCCTACGTCAACTAGACAGATATCAGCTTACTTTCTCATCCAGGTTTCTATTCATGTGTTTCACACAGTGTATTTCTGTAATCAGTTTTTATTGCTGGTTGTAAAGAGAGCCGCTGTAAAGTCATCTGGTGATTTTATTTGACCTCACAAGAAGAGAAACGTGGAGGACGTTTTTCCATTTCCTTATTATTTTCTCTTCAGACAATTAAATGTCTTCAGTCATCCCTGAACCCACCACACTCTGCGACTACATATATTTCTATTGTTTCTATTGATTATGCATAGATATTGTGTTAAATAACTCTAATATGCTTTGGCAATGCACATTCAAGATGCCTAATATATTCTCATCAAGGATTTTGGTTTAAAAACAACTTTTTTTTTACAAAACCATCTCGAGTGACATAAGCCTTTGTTTCCACACTTTACAATGAATGAAGAACACGTAGAAAAAAACAGTAATAAGTAATATATCACACAGAGAACAGCACTGTTGGTTGTGTGGGAGTATTTTGGCTACAGAGAGGATTATGTTAACCAAAAACAGGCACCTTGTTGGTCATGCCTTTCAACTGTTGCCATAACATGACAACATATGACAACATTTGTTTGAAAGTTTCAAACAAACCTAAAAGTTCCTTCATAGTCTTGGGAAAGGTCTGGAAAACCATAAAATTTGCTTCTATGGTTTTCCAGGTTTGGTAGAAAAGGAAATTGTGTGTAAAAGGGGGGGAAAAAAGTTTCCACACTTTATCCTATGTCTGGAAGATTTAAAAAAATCTACATTCATAAAAATCAGAAATAACAAAGTGCTTTCTGCTAAATATTTATAAGTTAAGTTATGAACAACAGATTTGAGGTACCAAAGATCACAAAATGCTATTTAAAGAATCGTTAGCGTAAGATATTCCTGTCCAGATTTCACATCCTAACTTTAACGAGTCATTCTGAGCTTTCACAGAAACAAAAATAAAAAAAACCCTGTGAAATAACTGCTTTTCCCTCTACCCAATCAAAAGAAAACTTGAGCATCTAGGGAAATACTTACTTCTTAGATTTCCAGAATGTTATTAAAATGAAAAAGAATCAAAATATTCTGGATAAATATGGAAATGTGCAGGATTACTGCTCATAACAATATTAAAATGTCTAAAAAAAAAGGATTTTCTATGGAGTCTACCTTAAGATAGAGTTTTGTATGAATAGTTTCTTGTTTATGTAGAAATGCCCTCAGAGGATTTTTGTGTATTACTAGACTGCAACTATAAGCAAATTTGGGTCAGGCTCATAAAAATATTGTTCAGGTCTGTTTTTTTCTCACAAAAATCTTAACAAAATCTCAGCCTCAAATCTGGAGGAAATAAAACCTCCAAATATCTCTAATAATAACTTTATCTAGCTGTAGAAACCGAGATTCCTATTTTATCACTCTCTGACAGAATATCAAGCAAGAATTTCCTAGAAACATAAAAATTTCAAATGTGACAAGAAAGCAAAGTTCTTTATATAGCACCTTTTGTTTATGGTAGATATTAGGTTTAATTATAATACATGCTATTCTTTCATTTATCTTTGTCTTACTTGAATTGTTGATCAACCTATGTGTTGATTTTTAGTAAATCTTTAATCCTTAAGCAGATGGAAATCCCTCATTTTTCTTTTTCTGTGTGTGAAGGGATTGCTTTTTTGGGAAGGTGAAGAACTGACCCTTCAGATTGATTTCAGTAGATACTGAGTAATTTTTCACGTAGTTTAAGATTCATACACTACTGAGCTTGCTTGATGAGGTGTCACTGCAGTAGCTGACCACACCTCACACAAATGACAGCGCCAAAGGGACTAAAGGTCGCAGAGACTGCTGGAAGCAAAGCAGTGACATTTAAGACAATGTGAATTTGACACAATTTCAACAGAGTTGTAATAATTAGATTTCCTAATTCGACGTGGAACTAAAATATAGCTCTAAAAATGTTGTTCATCTTCATCTCTTTTTTTTTTTTTTTTTACCATTCCTGTATTCTTACCCAACATCAGCAGCAGGATCATCTGATCAGCATTGCCTCTCCCTGTGCTTCCATCATCCCAGTTTGGCTGTTTCTATGTGAAAGGCAAAACCTTCAATGTCTGTCTAGCTGCTTTTCCTCCTCCCTTGTTTTCTCCTGTTCAGCCAGAGCCTCAGATCAAACTCCAGGCTACAGTGTTGTGAGAATAATATTAATATTTCTTTATTTTAGAGCCCACAAACATAAAAGGGAGAAACACAATTGAGGGTTGTTAGGTTGAGTCAGCATGATGAGGATTGTGATCCCTCCCTTTTTGTCCCATTTCCCTCCCTGTCTGTGTTCTTCAAGCAATCTCTTCCTTTTGCTTCTGTTTGACTCTGCATGTGGGACAATTGTCTAGAAAGATGCAGTGCTTCGGTCTCTAACTATCACACATATAAAAAAAAAAAATCCTGCACACTCCTCCCCCTCCCTACTGCCATCCACTGAACAAGAAGAAGAAGAAAGAGTGATAGAAAAGGAAGGAGGGTTTCTGAGAGGAAAAAATGGACAAGAGTCTGGGTGGGAGGGAGAGCAGTCGCCATTAGACATATGCAGAGTCAGATGCTGTCCTCAGCAGCAGGGAGACTGAAAAACGGAAAAAAGATTCCCACCCTAGGGAGCTGTGCTGTTAGCTGCTCGGCTGAAGGTCTTCCTGCTACAGAAGGTATGAATATAACAGGTGATGGCTGTAAGGTGCAGGAGCTGTGTCTGATAGATGTTGGCTTTGCAGTAGGACTTTCGAATGCACACTATTTGCTTTACATTAAAATTAAAACAAATTTGGTGCATTGCCTAATATTCATGTTGATTCATCAGTTGTTTTGAATTTTGTCTTTTTTTCTACCTTCAGCTAATATAGACAGTCCTATTTCAGTGTATTATTATATATGTTAGTATCACGTACTGTTCTGCAGCTGATGCACAAATAGTTTTGCTGTGTTTCCCATGCAGAGTAACTGTCTACATATCATCTTGTCGTGTCTATTTTCTCTAGAGTCAGGCATTTTGCCAGGCAGCTGCTACACGCACATATACGATCATCATTCGGTCCCAGACATAAGCCTTAATGGCAGATAATTATTTTGTCATTAAGTACGGTGCTGTAACGTCCATTGTCACATCAGATAGATGACTGTAACCACAATCATGATGTGTCACAGTTCCTTGGAAAAGCATTCATATCTGAACTTTTTCCATATTTCTTCACCTTAAAATATTTTCTTGGGTTTTCATGTTCTAGACCAGCACAATGTTTAATGGTTATCACAGTTTTTTTCCGTTAAATTAGAATCTGAAAAGGATTGTGTGCGTTGGTATTGAGCTGTTTTTGTAGATGTAATTTTCACTCCTATTCTAACACATGAAGATGCTTTGATCCACATAATTACATTGGAGCTCTGGATGGATGCATGGGGTGTTTCCTTCTGAAAACTGAACCTCAGCTGCAAGTCTTTTGCTTCTAAGATTCCCCCTGTGCATTGCCCTATCCTTCCCCCAATAAACCCAAGAAGAAAATCCCCAGCATGGTGCTGCCAAACAGTGTTTCACAATTTTTATGGTATGTTTTCAGTTTTCCACTACAAATTGTGTTTTTATCATTTTTGCCCTGCACTCCCCACCCCACCAGGAAATGGGCCACCAAAGGTAGATTTGATAGAAGTTCTAGTTGGCTCCTGGTGTAGCCCATATTTTTGAAGTCTTGTCTCCAGATGTTTCTTGGATCTCCTCTCTTTTACTTGCTATGAGGTTTCCACTGCCTGTGATATTTAATGGCTGTTTGTTTTGGGTGTGTCCTACCCAGCACCATCTTTTCTTCCTGATTTCTGCCTCTGCTATGAGGTGGCAGGTCCATCCACATACAGCTCTGGAAACGATTAAGAGACCACTGCACTGAACCCCACTGAAAACCTCATGGTTATTCCATTAAATTCTGATTTCTGAATTCCTCTGGAGTTACAAAAATTAATATTGTTGTTTCTAAATGTATATAAACTTGTTTTCTTTGCATTATTTGAGGTCTGAAAGCACTGCATCTTTTTTGTTATTTTGACCATTTCTCATTTTCTGCAAATAAATACTAAATATTTCCATTGAATTTTGGAGACACGTTATCAGTAGTTCAATAGAACAATGTTCATTTTACTCAAAATATACCTGTACAGAGTAAAATCAGAGATCTGGTCATTTTGCAGTGGTGTCCTAATTGTTTCCAGAATGCAGTTTGATATTGGTGGTGTTTGGCCAGCTCATGTGCAAAACCTTTTCAAGACAGATGTTGAGGAATGTCTTGGTTTTATGTGCAAAAAAATTTGGTCTAATGTTTGTAGTGCGTATATTCTTCACATTATTCTGGCTTTGTTCTTCTTTATCAAAGACCAGGCTGTTTTGCTCAGCTAATCATTGTCCTTTAAGCACCTGAGATGTAGCTCTCATCAGCTCATCTATAGCTACCTGGCTGCTTCTCTGATTAAGCCTCTCTTTGTCCAACTTGGCAGCTTGGGTGAAGCAGCAATGGGGTGGGTATGTATACAGTTGTTTGGATTGCAGCTTGAATAGTGCTCTGTGAAATATTTAAAGCTTTACGTCTCGTTTTATAACGTTATAACCTATTTATAACCCTTCTTTACACACGACTTTGCCGCTCTACTGGGTCCCATGTTAGGGGATTTCTGAGTGATTGGTTGCACTGAATTTTATTTTAGGATAAAGGATGAATGAAAATGTGAACAAACTTCACATTTGAATAAGGTTATGAATGTTTTACCAAGCATTGTATATGAAGGTAACAACATGTGGGGTTTTGAATGATTTTATTTTCAGTATATTTTAACTCAGATTTCTCTTTAACTGGGTTTTCACTTTTTTCACACATGCTGAGGTTGTTAGAGGATCTTTCTCAGTGAATAGCATTTTTTTCCTTTCTCTTTTCTCCTGAATAGATGTTAAAGGTTGCAGAGCAGGTTTGTCTGAATGTCTTCATATGTTGTAGCCAATTAGAAGGCATAACCATTGCTTTGTTTTTTTTCCCTTTCTCACTTCCCATTTGTGTCTCCTTTTATCACTAAAATCATGACATAAAGTTGTTTTTTTCTAAAGTCCTCAGTTAAATAATGAGGAGCTTGTGTTTATCTTCTTACCATTCCTTTTCTGTTTCTACAACTTTCTCTCCTCCACTCTCGCTTTTAAAGCCCCATTTAGGCTGTGGGGTAAATGAAACTGAGCTCATCAATTTTTCATCACACCATGTGCGTGTAGATAAATAAAACAACGCAGCACCATTCACATTCTGACCCTCTTGCTTGTCGCACCATCATTGGTTGACTGGAGACATCATCCTAAGCGTGAGGTGTTTTTCTCATCCCAATATCGACCTAAGCAAATCGCACTTTGGTTTCCTTATGACCCTAACGCATGGACTAGTTTCCACGCTGTTAATCACACAAATGTAAACATGATCAATGATTGCATGTCTCATGTTAAATTTGTGAGTGTGATGGTGGAAGTGAGCTGAGAGGAGTTTGGAGTGATTGGACGTGATGGATAAGAGGAGGCAGTTCATCAAGTTTATGGATGTTTGTCTGACACACACAAACACACGCACACACACACTATCAGAGGATGTCACACAGGTCATTTGCCTGTGTCCAGACCTGCTCTCTGAATTTCCCCGGCTTTATTTAACTCACACTCTTAGTTTCCTGTTTCATGAGCTGCTGCTGCTGAGGAGATCTGGGATCAACAGCCACCAAACTCTCTCACACACATAAACACCCACCTGTGTTTCATTGTTGTGAAAGTCTAAATTAAGGTTGTGGCTTCTTTCTTTCATTATTTTGAAGCATGATGTTCCTTCATATCCCAGGCACTGAAAAGTGATCCTGTTGGCTTTTAAGTCTTTAAATAACTTGTAGTTCATGTTTAGCATTGTGGTTATTTTTATAAGTGAGAGGCTCAAAGTGTGCTAATAAAAGATGATACAAAGTCGATAAAAATAGTTCATAATTTTCCCATGGGTATTGAGATATATGCATAAAAGAGACATCATTGTCACTTTGGAGCTGTTTGCTCCTGTTTGTTTAATGTTGGCTCGACAGAAGTTCAAAACGAGGACTGACCTGCAATTTTTATGATTCTCAGGTGATTAGCTTCTTTTAACTGTGACCGTTCATCAGTAATTCCTCCAGAATAAACATTTATTACTGATGTTTATTACTATTTTATCTTTATCTTCTCTTTCGTAGGCACCATGGATCTCTTGGCGCTCGCTCCAGTGGTAGCCCCACTCCACTGATCGCTCCCTTTTCCCATCTTTTCCTCCATCTTCCCCCTTCAGCCTCCCCTCTTCCTTTTATTCTTTCTTTCTTGCCCCTCACAACCACTCAGTCCTTACTTACATCATGGCAGGGGAGAAAGGTCCCAACAAGCGGAGCGCCATGGACATCAAGCGCCTGGCGAGCCTCATTCAGAGAGGAACGGGCCGCCTGCTGGTGATCGACAGCAGGACCTTTTCTGAGTACAACGCGTCACACGTGCAAGGTGCGGTCAATGTCTGCTACTCCAAGCTGGTGAAGAGGCGACTGCAGCAGGACAAGGTCTCTGTCACCGAGCTGCTGCAGCCCAACGGCAAAGTGAAGGTGAGTTAAAGCTGCACAGCAGCTGATGCCACAGATTAGGAACCTTCTTGGCAAATGAGTTGACAATATTCATGGCAAGTTCAAGCTTGTAGATGAGGGTGAGGCAGCTGAGATTTAAAGATGCTGGTGGATGGATCCAGAAATGTGGTTTCCCTCTGCTTCCTGCTGGTAGCAATTTAGAGAAGCTACATAATAGTGCTGATATCTTTGTGTTGTTTGTTGCTAAAAGGGGATATGTTCTCATTTTTACTTCCTTTAAAGCTATTAATAACTGAGAACAAAGTAAAACAAAATGTCAAATTCCAACACAGTAATATGTGAGTCTAATATGTTTGTCTCATTTAAGCCACTAAGTCAATTTAGAGATGTACCAATCAACCTTTTCCAGGCAGATACCAAATTTCTGGGTTTTTTTTCTTTCTTATATTTTTGATTGATGTTATTTTTTCTTCAAAGGACTATAACACATGAAAACTTAAAGAAATTTGCAGCACATTCTTTTTCTGTGAAAAAAATTAAGAAATTACAATCCCCACTTATGCATTAAAACATCTATTTTGTGGAATCACTATGCAAAAGCTAACGTTTTTTAACAGTTTATTGACCTGGAGAATTGGATTTCAACGGGATTTTTTTCTGTTTTCTTGTTGTAGCAACCAGTTTTAGTACATAAACAATGGTGAAAACAGTGTAGTTCAAATAAACAGAAGCAGAGAGGGTGCAAGGGGAATGTGCTGTTTGTAGCTCAAGATGTGCTTGTCGTCAAATAAATGCATCTGCACTAACTGTCATCTTAAATTAGAGGTTCTTGAAATGTCGCTAAACTAGACTTACTGAAAAGCAGCTCTGCCGGTTTTGTGAATCAAAGTAGGGTTCGGGATCTGAGTCCTCTCTGCAAGCCTGCATCACATCCTTAGGTTGGGGGTTGGTGGGAACGCCATGTTTGGCAGATGGGCTTATTATATGTTTATTGCTTATTGGTGTCCCTGAAATCAAATCCTCTTGTTTTCCATGACATCTTCCTCTGAATATGAAAGGTCTTTTCTCCATGGCTTGTCCACCGGTGGTGTGCCTACTCTTGTATTTTAGTCTCTGTGTGAAACTGAAGGATGCTTGAGAGGGGAAGTCTTGGTGGGGAGGGTTGGGAAACTTGTTTGGTCTCTTCGTGTCGTTTGTATTTGCAGGGATCTCACTACAGCTTTACATGACTCAGTGAACATGACGACAAGTACCTGAAGGCAAATTGAGAATGTGTTCTTCCTGGTTCCTTGTGTTGTTTTTAGCTATTTAAGCTTGTTACACCCAATAGTTTAAACAGGTGATGTAAACTGGGCTAGTAGGTGTGGCACAGAATGACTTAAAGTCCAGTTGTTGTTTGTGTTGTGTTACACTGGTGTTGCCAGGAGCAGATCAGAAAGATTTGTCTTTGGTTGTGTAAAACATAATCATGACATGGTCCATAGATTGTGTCTTTGTGTCATAGATTTGTGGCTGGAAGACAGACTTGTGTCTGAGTCACAGCTTGAATACTCGACTATCTAAATGAGTAAAGGTCAAATAGTCAGACAGTATTAGTGGAAATGTTAATTGTTTTAACCTTCCCTCTCATTCCCAATCAGCCTGGTCTTGCTGATGGTATTAAAGACTTGGGTTATTCTGCAACTTCTTAAGAAATATTTATCCAAACATTAGCAAGATGTGTTCAAGGTTGTATGTACAGTTTTGGCAGAAAAAAATATCCACCATGAATTTAAACTTTTGTCTTCAATTTTATTTTTTCTAAAGTAATTGAAGTTGTTTATTTGTATGTTATCTTATATCTTTTATGTTATTTCACCCAGAATGGTTTGAATTTCTGCAGCTGCTTGTGTTCTGCTTCAGCCTCAGTTAGGGTTTGTCTTTGCCCTGAAGGGCAGACGGAAAATCCTGCAGCTCAGAGGGTTTGACTCATCTCCGCCAACAGATTCTTCTCTGATAATTTTGCTATTTTGGCTCGCGACCATGTATGTCTAGATGCAGTATGCATGGGAAAGCAACAACAAAGAGCCAGCCCCGAAGGAGTTAAACTGTCTGCAGCTGCAGAGGTGTGACGACGGATATGTTTTGAATTCAGTCAGTTTAAGTTTCATTTCTCTGTTGCCAGCTCGAGTCTGCTGGGTTCATCTCTGTGTGAGGCCGTGTGCTCGGCAGATGTCACACTGTGGTGCCCCACGGAGCCATGCTTCCTCCTTTCTCTCACTTTCAGTCGCATGACAGCTCTGCCTGTCTCTTTGAGCTATAGCCTACAGCCTCTCAACACTGACCCATTCCTTTACAGCTTAATTCCTCTCCCTGTCTACAGTTGCCCCATGTCTGGTTTGTTATTACCCATTCCCCACCACCCCACCCCCAGTAAAGAGGATAAGGCTTGTGATTAATGCTAAAGCTGGATAAGGCTGGAACCAGCCGGGTGAGAAGGGCGGGACTGACAGATCCACACTCTTTTGTTATTGGCTGAGCATGACATCATCTCTTTGTTTGTCCAGTGGCAGGCCACAGGTTGGGCACGTGCAGGCTAGCTGTGTGGCGTTGGAGCCAGCTAACTCCTCGTACACAAACACACAGACACACACACGATCCTCGCTTACCCTCCGAACATCGCCAGGAGCGGCCTCAGCCAACCAAGACAGCAAAGGACACCATTGTGGCTCTTTGTTCAGGAAGTGAATGCAGGAAGCAGGAGACCTGCATTGAGTGTATTCAAGGATGGGCAGCAGCCTCCGCCTCCTGTCTGGCTGCCTCTCGCCTCACATCCCATTGAGAACTAATAGCCTGCTTCCCCTAAGGCGCTGCGCTCACCCTTTTTCATAGATGCTCTTGATTCTTAAGTTAACTGAACTGAATGAATATGTTTGACCAACGCAGCTATTCATATTTTGCCCTATTTTTCTTCTACCTGTCACATCATATTTCTACATGCCCTCTCAAGTAAATCCCTTGATTAATTTAGGACAGAGACAGCTGGAGACTATAGGTAACGTTGTTGAGGACCTCTGCAGGTAGAGCGGGACTGCCACAGGGTGCAGGTTGGGGCTTCCTCTGGTTTGCTCCAGCAGGCTGGAGGTCAGGCGACTGGTTCCTTGCCTTAAGCCTAGATAATCTCTACTGCTGTGATGGGGCAGCCAGCCAGCCAGTCTGACAGATGGACCAGAGGTTTTCTCTTCCCCTGCAGTTCTGATGTATTGAAGTGGGAGAGTGAATCCAGTGGACCTACCTGTAGTGACAAATTGGTCCATTTTTAGTGTTGAACAATAAAATATTCCCACTTTGATTTAGAGATTTCTTATTATTCAGCTTTTTTGTTGTTGATGCAAATTATGTGATGGTTTACCCTACAAACCATCAGTAGGCTAAACTATCCCAAAGAAATTAATGATACTTTATCAATCCCAAAATAATTAATTAAATGCAAAATTCAAATTCAAGATTTGTATTGAATCGTTTCAGTTATTTTTTTCATAGATAAACAAAAATAGTAGTACTTATTCATTTATGATAAATACACCAAAAGATTCTTGAATGAGAGCTGGAATAAAGCTTTAGTTCAATTAGAGGAGAGAAATATAAAGATTCACCCAGGTTGACTGATAATGAAACTGTTTCTGATCTTTGACGCAGCGTTTCTGATGAGTTCACTCACAGGTCAGTCAGTAGAGGCTGTGATCCTCTGCAAGGTGTTTCCTGATCAGAAGTTCTGGAGAAATATATATATTTCTGGCCGGGGAACACCTCCAGATACCACAGAAGGAGCTACATCTTGTAGGTAGAGGGATGTCTGAGTCTTCCTGGAAGCCAGTAACCCACTTTATCTTGGATAAATGGAAAACAATGGCAAAATAAGGCCTTCTTCTTTAACAGTTGTTCTCAGAGAGGTAATGCTGTATGTAGTGGATTACTTTAACTTTGACCTGAGGTTAAAGTTTTCAGAGGGAGGAGAGATTTCCTGCTTTATGTTTCAAGTTGTTTTCTTTTGAACTTCAGCACACTGAGTCCATTTCTATGTATGTTTGCCGTTAAAATGCTGAGGTTTGTTATGACAACAAACTCATATTCCGATAGTAAGTCTTGTTATTACCCTGAAATATGTCTGCAGGAGGGTTTGATACCATCAGGATCTTGTCTGGGTTTCTAGTTGCTGGATTGACTAAGTGCTCTGCTAAACATTTAGAAATACCATGCGACCAGGTGATGCATTTATACAAAGAGGAAGATTACCATTGTTTCCACTGATGACACACACCATATGTTGTGTTTATCCTCCCCCCAAATGGGAAGGGAGGCAACTGTGACACATAGTGGGAAGTCCAAGGGTAATTTTAGAATTGAGAATTATCAAAAGGAAAACTAAAGTGTGACTTTCTTTTTACTATTAACTACTATTTAAACAGAACAAGGCACTAATAAATGGAAAACACCAAACATTTGCCATAATCACATTGTTCTGCACACAAACCCTTCCTGTAACCACAATACTGAGTTTCAAAATGAAGGACAACACATGAGTCTTTTGTGTGTCATTCAGCAGAACTGAAAACTTTTTGTCTCTGACTCATATTGTGGATTTTTCCCCCCCTCGGATCACCCAGAGGGCAAGCACTGGGAAATTTTCTGAAAGTTTCATTCACATTTCCTCTGGCCTTATTAAAGACTCTATATCTGACAATATTTTTATGTTTTTTTTTTACTGCAGAACCAGATATGATGCATGTTTGCTTTGATGAGGTCATATGCTGGGTTGTTTGATTTAGCAACTCCTCTGTTTAACATTAACACAAATATCACAAGATGTCCTAAAGCACGAGTAATATTTTATTTTTGCATATCAGCACACAAAATAAATTTATTTCAGAATGCCATGATTTTATTTTCACCATGATTTTATTTTCACCATGTAAGAGGCGTCACTAAGCACGTCTGCAGATGCCTTTTGTTTTTAGGTGGAGCTGCTTTTTGCAGTGTAAGCTCAGTAGAGCATGACACATCTTGACATTCTTTTCAGGAACAAGCACATACCCCTAATGTGTACACAATCTAATGCTGTGCTTTTAATGACTTTCAATCGAGGACTGTCCATTCCTCATTCCTTAAGGTAAATCTAATTAATTGACTTACTCCAGTTTCTTGGCTCTGTTGTATGTCTTTAGATATCTATTTCAGTCCTTTCTTTGCACAGTTAGTCCTGGTTATTATAGAAGTACATCGGTTTTATCACTCCAAATGAAATATGAAGGTGCCAGCTGTCAGTGCCAGTTACGGGCTTGAGGTGTACATAGCGGGATGTGTGGCAGGGTCGTAAACCTGTAGGTGCAATGCAAGGAGGAATCGCATCCTGCTGATTAACTGGGCTGTTTATATGAGCTGTAGTGTCAGAATGAGATATACTTGTGTTTGGATCAGATCAGATTGCAATTTATGAACCCAAATGTTGGTTGGTACTGATATTTTCCAGTGAAGAAATATTTTACATAAACAACAGTGCTGATTTAGGTGATTGTTGGGGTGGGTGGCAAGGCAATTGCTAAACAATCTGTAAAGTCTGTAATTTTGGTTACAGCATATTCTTCTATTTATCCATCCAATATTTCTAATAAGGTAAAAGTTACAGAAGGGAATCCTTGTAATTCTTCTGCTCTGCAATGTTATACAGCTCATTCTGATTCATCTCCCGATGTCTTCATGAGTAAAGAGATCTTCTGAGATCTCCTTATTTCACACACACTTCTATTGGCCTGAAGTTGCAAATATGACCATAAGCCCTTCAAGAATAATACTCTGAGATCTCAAACTAGACACCCTACTCCTTACAACTTTGCCTTGACCATCTCATCCTGAGGCGAGGAGGTGCAGCCCTGGAGGAGTTCAGTCCTCCCTGGGAATCAGCTTGACCTTACGCTGAGAAAACAGATACAGTTCTTGCTTGTTATTCAAGGACTGGACAGCCAGTAAAGCATTATCTGGCATCTTTCATGCCAAACGATGTGTCAGAGGGATATGTGTCCCCACTCTGGGGAACACAGTCACATGCCTTCGTAAGATCTACAAACACATCCCGTGACCCCCTCAACAAGCATAAGGATTAGGTTCAGATTATATTTCCCAGCCCAACTTTGTAACTACTTTTTGCAGTAAGCTTCCACTTGCGTTGTAAAGTCAATTTGCAGAAACATGGAAGTGTGAAGTCTGGATAAATGGATTTATCAAAGGCTTTGTCTTGATATTTGACCCAATCAGCGGCATATGAAATGAAGAGTGATCATGCTGCAGACATCTTATTTTCCAGTGCATCAGGAATGTTGGGCCATTTTTAGACTGTTTGTGCTGATATTGTGTCCCACACCAGCTCCTTCTCTTCCCTCCCTCTCATTCTCTCTCTTTCTCTCTCTCCTACTCTCTCACACACACATGCACACCCCCACACACGCGCACACACTAAACACACACATGCACACACCCACACATGCGCACACCTAAACACACACACGCACACACACCAACACGCTCACACATCCTCCTGCTCTGACCTTGTCTCTGGTCAGTAGCACTGCTGAAGTCAGGGGGGGAAATCATGTTTCCCTTTCTTGTGCAATCTCTTACTCTGACGCTACATTTCTTCCACTCTGGATTTTTTTTTTGTTTCCTGTCATCCATGTTTTATGATGTTTGCGTGTACAGACTGTCCCTACTGAGGAGCTTTGACAGTAGGGCCAAACCTTGACTTTAGTCTTGCCTCAAACCCTGTTTTTTCCCCCTCATGCTCATTCATAAAGCAGAGTCAGTTCCCACTTCTTTAATTTGCCTTCATTTTTTTTACCCTCTTCCTCTGTAAAGAACAGATGAAAAACCTCTCCCCTGTGACCACTCCTTATTTATGCCTGCTGTGATCCCAGCCTCCATTTCCTTTTACATGAAGCCTGGATGCTGCAGGAACCTAGCACCCTGTGTGCTAACTCA
Source organism: Xiphophorus hellerii (assembly GCF_003331165.1). Classification (NCBI taxonomy): domain Eukaryota; kingdom Metazoa; phylum Chordata; class Actinopteri; order Cyprinodontiformes; family Poeciliidae; genus Xiphophorus; species Xiphophorus hellerii. The sequence continues at coordinate 17,028,379 of NC_045673.1, forward strand.
ACTTTTTGTCCTTTCTGCACTTCTTTCTCTACGCATTCAGCATTTCCTTCAGGTCCCCTTCCTGCCATTGCTTCCTTTTCTTTGTTGTTGTTTCCCCTGTCTTGCTTAGGCATTCCTTGTTTACAGTCTCTGCAGAGGGCATGCGTCAGTTCTGTGCAGGTTGGGCCAGTGTTGTGATTCGCATTGATGCTGTAGCACTGCAGAGGAACGAGGGATCTGTAACTTTGCTGCAGTCAACAGTCTACCCCTTTCTCAGGACGCTGGTCTCTTAACAATGCACCAAAATCCATTTCCATGCCACACTTAGCAGGATGTGTAGCATTTCAATGTCATTGTAGGAAGACTGACAGCATGCGTCACAGCCGGCCATCTGTACTGTCAGATGGACACTGATAAATAGGAGCTACATAGGATGCACCTGACAGATATGTTGTCTATTTTTGGTGAAAACTCACACATATATGATGTATCTAAAAGAAGAGGATGGATTTCCTCTAATTCTGGTATTATCTTCAAATTTTGGGGGGAAATATTTCATATACTGGATGCTTTACAATTTTCACAGTAAAATTCTAGGTTTCTATATTCTTTACTTATATTTTATAGCAAATCACAATACTCGCTCTGTTTTTTTGTGTGTTTTTTTTATTTGCACTTAAAATGTTTACTTCCTCAAACTTAAGACAAGTCAAACTAATAAACAAGATCTCATAGCAAGAGAAGACGCGTGTGTGTATACGTGTGTGTTTTCAGTTGCACTTCACATGTATGTACAGTTAAAGACCTCTAATCCTCAGGTATAGAGATCAGATGCCCAAAATAGATCTGATCGCATTAGGATTATTAGCCAAACTTACCTGAGCTTAGCAAAGTGAATGGAGGATAAAATAAAGAAAAACAGTCCTGCAAAGAAGAACTTGTTAGTAGAAAAATGATTAAATGTGTGCACAAAGGTAGTTAGGGAATGAAGTGAGATAGTATAAGCACAGGTCATGATAAATGTGAAAGAATATATTTATTTCTCGGTCAATTTACTTGACTGTTGAAATATATATGCTCTCTGAATGGTATCACCGGTGGTGTGTTTTTTATTCCTGTGCATGTTGTGGCCAATTTTCAATCTCCAATCTAGTAAAGATCCACAGTGTCTTGTTTTGGAGAAATACAGTAAACAAAATTCAAACTTTTGTTCTACATTTTGTTTTAGTGCCAGTTTAAACAATTTTCAAGTGAAATGTTTACTATGGCTGATAACTTTGCTTTTTGTAAAAGAGATTTCAGATCTCAGTTGAATTGCATATTGTCATGTCAGCATTGGTGCTTGTGTATTGGATTAGATTTTGGTTGAGGATGGAGAATATTTTCTTACTGAACTGTAAAGATCAGCATTATTTTGTATGAATCAGCTACCTGGCTGCCTTCCAAACGTCTCTGCTGTTACTGTCCATTATGTATTCATGCACACTGAGGAGCACATCACCAGAATGCCTTTTTGCACAAGCAAGCACATAACAGGTTGTAAAAATGTGCAGTTGTGCTTAAAAGATGATGGCCACGAATTACCGATGTTGTCCAAACTTTAGAAATTCTCCTTTTGTTTTCCTATCGCGCCTTCCCACTTTGTCATTCTTGTCTTACATGTGTCTCATCTCCATCACCTCTGCTTTGCTCCTCCTGCATCCGTGCCCTCTCCATCCCATCCTCCGTTAAGCTTGCAGTGTTCCCTCCTCCTTCCTGTCCAGCGGTGGTTCGATGATGCAGTGATTCATAGCTGCAGTAGGCGCTGCCTCACAGTCATGTGACCAAAGCCTGCCTGACAACATGGGTGGGGGGCAGCAACAACAGAGCTGGGCCTGGATTGTGTGCAGTCACGTGCACGTGCTCATCAGCATCCACCCTGCCATCTTTTCCTCACGAACACGGAGACGTTTCAGACCGCGCGCCTATCCTCTCATCCTTTTAAAATACGACATCAGCAGCGGATGCACTCCATTCCCAAACTCTCCATCACGCTGATTTGATCCAACATAACAAGAAATAATCTCAGCATTTTAGAGATGTGACTTTCTTAGATTGAATGCTTTACTTACAACCCTGCTTTTATCTTCATAGCTCCCTCAAGCCACTGTCTGTTATTATAACATCACCAAATCGTGCTTTATGAGGTTTTTTGTTCAGTTACACCAAAGACTCATTCACACCTTGCAAGACCTTATACCCCCTGAATATTGCATGTGCTTGGTCAGTGCAAAGAAGTATATGGATGTGAAAAAAGAAAAAGGATAAATGATGTTAAACATCCTTTGACAAATAAAATCTGAACAGTGTTGTTTCTTGCATCTTTGGTGCATCTGAATCAATATTTTGAAAAACCATATTTTCCTTCTGTCACAGCTGTAGATGGTCTTATTGTGTGTGCTCCTAGCAAAAAATTTTAAATTTGGTCTGTTTTTTCCTGCCCAGTAAGTTGGACTCATACAGATTGGATGAAGAGGATATGTTAATATCAATTCTATGTTGGGTTTATGTCTGGGCTTTGACTTGGCCATTCTAAAACATGAATATACTTTAATCTAAGCCATTCTTTCAGTTCAGTTTTGGTCTCGTCTGACCAAGAACACATTTTTCACATGCTTGCTGTGTTGGTTGTGACCATTTACAAACAGGGCCTCTTATGGCTTTTTTTCTTCAATGACTTTCTTCTTGCCACTCTCCCAATATAAACAAAGTAAAAGTTTGTCCCACTACACACTTGGCTGATTTTTATTTTCAAAGCCATCTATCCTTCCATTTTGCAATCATTTGCTTTTTTGATGTCAGCCTACCTCATATATTTACAATAAAGTTCATTGAAATTTGTGGTTATACCATGACAAAACACGAGTAAAAGACAGTAAAAGATGATAATCTTTTAGCAGTTCAAGGTCAGTGAATCTTCTTGTAAGTTCCTTGTTGCACTAAAAGAAAAAGGTTAGAATTGCCATCATAGTTGCAGGCTCTGACTTCCTTGTTGGATCATTATCATATTTTCCATTGCAGCAATGAGTAATGAAGCTCTTGTGTGTTGTTTATTCTCCGTGCAGGTGGAGCTGGGCAGGAAGCAGGAAGTGGTGGTTTACGACCAAAGTTCCAAAGAGACAGGGCACCTGTCCAAAGACGGCTTTGTGCACATCCTCATGGGAAAGTTGGAGGGTACCTTCCACAAAGTCTCCCTGCTCACCGGTAAACAAGACCATCTGCGCTATTGCTCTTTGTGAGTGTTGTCTGCTGAATGAGTGGGATGATGGTGAGGTGAGCGAAAGAAAGGTAGTTTTTATTGTCTAGAGAAATCTTCATGTTTGTGCACGTCTCCTGCTGAACAGGTGCAGCATTGTCATTGCTCAGTTTAGCCAGCAGATGTCACATTATGCCAGCTGTTCCTCTTTTTTTTAATGCTGCCTCACTGGTGTAAAGTTTGCAGGGTTTTTTTTAAATACGAGAGAGAAGATGAAGTAAAGCAGCATAACCTTCTAACGCAAAGCCTGTCTGATGTGTTTTGATATTTAAGCTTCACTGGAGCTGTCTCCTCACCCAGCATCACTGCAGGAATCTGAAAGCTTATTTCAGTCCTCTGGTCTGACTAGAAGCAGTTAGTATGCTGTCATAGTCTCCACTAATCGCAGAAGGCTCCTCATAATTAAGCTTTAATAAGCTTTCTGACTTAATATCCCCCCAATTGTGTTGGCTGCAGCCTTTTAAGGGAGAACATCACACACACATTCACTACCCGAGGCTTATGAATTTGTCCCAAATGTGCCAATGCAGAAAGGAGAGTGTAATCTGCCTCTGTCAGGAGGATTTGAAATGAGATGGGCAGAAACATACTGCTTCGGTAAATCTCTGCTCTGGTTTCCTCATCCCTATTCTCTTCATCCTCTCAATTTGCTCCTTCTGCTGGGAGATTAGTGCTTTTTTCATGAGTCATTCATGATTGCTGAGGATTGCCTCAAAGAACCCCAGGCTCTCAAAGTATTCTCTGCTTTTTGTGAGGGTGTGGAGGAATGGTCCAACCCTATATATAAATATATATAAAGTTGTCCTGTCAGCAACTCACACATCCTCCTCATTATCGCCACTGCTTATCCTTGCTTTTTTTTTTTACTTCAGTAAGAAAAAAAAAAGAGAGTCGCACCTTTTTTTATTTCTGTTGCCGCTTCTCTGCTGTTTCCACGACAACAAAGGCAGAAAATAGTCCCTAAGAAAAAAAAAAAAAAAAAAATCCCAGCCAATAGCGTTGGCTCTTGTTTGGGTGCTTGTATTATTGGGGTCAGTGGAGCTAGCAGCCAGTGTCTGTGCATACAAAATGTGTAGGTTTGCATTCGAGTGCTTTGGAGGAGGAAAAAAAAAAGAAAAAGAGATTGTTACATACAAGGTTGCTTTGTAACGTCACGTGGAAAAAGTGCTGCAGTAATGTTTATGTGTCAGGATGCGGCAGGGTTGTGAACGCTAGGAATAGGTAATGGAATCAGCTTACAAAATATTTTTGGAGACTTTATTGCTTGATGACTAAAAAAAGTGTATTTTGCTTTCTTTTAGTTCAAGAGCCTTAATGCCAAAATATCATACCAAGATTTTTTATTACAAAAACTCTCCAAATGTATGTTAATGTATAGACATTTAATCTTAACTTGTGTGTACTTCGCTAACTAGTTGTTGCTGCATGTAGTGATGACGTCTTCAAATGTCTTCCTGGTCCAGCTATATTGAACATTTGGTGACCTCTAGCTCTGTTTTACATTTCCTGCATTTTTCTGCTTGCTGTATCTGCAGAAAAGCATCGGAGAGGCAACCAGAAAGCTAAAATGTGAATAAATAAAGACAATTTTAATAATAATTTTGACTAGTGACCACTAGTGATTAGTGTTCACTAGTTAGGCCCACTCAAGCTGAAATGGTGCAACTATGGTCATCAGCTGATGTTTTTGTGCATCTCTTATAATCAAAACATTTAATTAAAGAAAATACGTCTGCACTAAACTATAGTCTCCATACCAATCAAATTCTGCCAGTTTTTGTTCTTGCAAATAATAAGTTGATTTTCTTCTGAAATTCAAACCCCGCCTTTAGTTCGCTAGATGATACAGTAATACAACAAAGTACATGACAAAATGGCGAAAAAGTGTCGCTGCAGTTCTAGCTTACACTCTGTTCTTCCTGACCCCTTCTTTGTTTGTCCTCGCCGCTCAGCTTGTGATTTATGGCACTAATATTTCCTCTGCTTGGTTCATAACTGATTGGTTTATCATTAACTTCACATGCACTCATTACACACTGACACGCAGCTTATACAGTAGCATTCAGTTTAAAGGAAAATTAAAATGACAAATGGTTAAACAACATCATTAGAATAAATTTTATTAGACTTATAGCTTTGGGTGGTTAACCCTTTCTACCATAAGTTTTTCTTTATTTATATTTACTGCTTACAAACAGTAGATTAGTTCATTTTCCAACTAGGTTACGTTATTGTTGATCATAAATCTGTCTTTTTATTGATTTGAAGCTCACTATTTATAAGGAGGATACATTTCAGAAACCAAGAGATGGCAGATGAACCCATAAATACAACCCAAGCATGTGTGTTTGTTACAAATCCAACCCAGTGGAATCAGTGACATCTACTGAGTCTGTCTCCATTCATAAAATAACCATATAAATAATCATCATTACAACTGTTTAAAATGACATACCGCTTCCCAAGTGAGGATGACGTTATGTGATCTTATCCCAGATTATCTCTTTGGGGGTTTTTTTGTTTTGTTTTGGTTTTTTGTTAAAGATAAATAATCCCGAGTCTGACTTGACTCTCGCTGTGTAATTAGTTTGAAATATGTATTTGCTCAGGATGTGGTCGTGGTGACAGTCGGAAAATGTTACAGTGTGCTTGTAAATCCAAGTGTGCTCAAGGGTTAAGCGTTTGTTTGAGCGCTTTATTGATTGTGTGAAAGTGTTGGTGAGAAAGCATGTCTCTCCCAGGACAGCTGTATTTTTACCACAGTGGTGATCTCACCCACAAGGACCTCTGGCTGATGAGTTTTGCGTTTTTTAGGGTTTTGTCTTTGCGTGTGTGTGTGTGTGTGTGTGTGTGTGTCTGAAGGGGGAGAGCTCCACTTTGTTTGGGCCAGCTGCCTCCCCAGTGGGTCTAAAGTTTGTATGTTTCCCACTGTACACTGCCAGACTGCGCAGAGCTTGGTGGTACGTTAAAGAACACCAACTGTGTAGCCTCGACATGCGTCCGGCCAATGTGAAGCATTTTGATGTCGGCATTCGGATCTCATGTTCTAGTTTCAGCGGATGAAATAAATAAAGAGTCCTAAAACAAAGAGAAGTGATGATAAAAATAACAATACATTTAAAGCACTGCTCATACCTTTTTTAGCAATTCACCGAAACCTTGACAGGTACAGACTATGAAACATAAAAAAAAACAAAAACAAATGCAGAGTGATGTAAAGATTCAGACCTGTCATTTAGCAAGAAATGAAGGTGTAAGAGTTTGCGGGTGGCGGTGCAGATGTGCAAGATTGTTCTAATCTTTCCCATCACCATCTGTCAGGGCTTTTTTAATGTGATTTTAATGTGATTACCATCACGGGGTCAAAAATCCGAAGAGCTAAAACGCGTTGTGAATCCACATCCGTATGGAGAACTGTTTGTGTTGTCAGTGAAGAACACAACCAGTTTTGCAGAGTAATAAAAGTATCAGTGGTTTACATAGAGGAAAACATAACCGCTGTTATCTGAAATGTAAGAGTTTTCCTATTTTTACTGGAATATTAGCAAATGCTAACAACAACTTGAAAGTGCGGCAAGCCTGACCAATCTGAGCAGAAGAGTTGCAGTAATGTTGAATCACTTAAATCCTCCTGTTCCTCTCTTGCTATTTTACGATAATAAGACAACTTTTTTATGTTTTGTTTTTATAATTCTTCATTTTACCAATCCTGATTTGTGATTAGGATCTATGTATGTTTTTTTTTTTTTCTTGTATACCATAGTTTACAGCCCAAAGCATAAATTTTCTTGTGGAAAAATAAACAAAGCAAAACAAATAAAAACCAATAGTAAAATAGAAGCACACATGAGGTCTCTCCAATAACAATGGTTATTGTTCTGTTCTGCATGACTTTGAGAACAGCGGTTGGGATGTTTGCTAACACACTACTTCAAAGGCCCAATATTGAGCAACACTAACATTGAAAAAGTTTACTTTTGTCTATGATTCATGAAAAGACTGCATGAAAACTGAGAGCCTGACACTAATACTGAAAGAGTTTCAGGAATTTCTGGTCGACACATAGAATGCATTCCTAAAGAAGTAGTTCAGCATAGTTTTCACTTTAGGGTAGTGCACACTTATGCAACCAGGAACTTGCAGAAGTTTGCTTTTTCTTGAATTGTGTAGGACATATGTCTTATTAAATGTGGAAACACTTTCTCATTTTTATGTAAGAAAAAGTCTAGCATTGTAACAGGGGTGTGTAGACTTTTTAAATGTGTTTTTCACAATAACAGCTGAAAAAAACCCCAATATTATCCAATGTCGTCCTGTTTGCTATCTTCTCTCATTTCCTTTGAACCTCTTGCTGCAAGGCAACAGTGCTACCAACTGAGCCACTGTGCAGCCTGTATTGCTTTATAATATATTTTTATATTTAATTATATAAAGTGTATGTATTTATTGATTTTACAGCATATGGCTCTCCCATCAGGCAGACAAATCTTGTCAAAAGTGTACAAACTACCACAGCACACTGACCTACTGCTGAGAGCTATTAGGAGATGAAAGGTTCTTTAACTCAAAAATCCACATCAGTGCTGTGCTGTGTGGGGCTTCAATGACATCAGCCTAAGGTGTGACTTCACAGACGGATGTACAAAGGTCAGTTCTGTTACATGTCATGTTGCCGCTCTGGTGTACCACTGGGTGGTGTCCTGTTTGTGTATCTTTGCATCTCTGTGTGTGTTCCTGTGTGTGTGTGCATCTGAGAGAAGCTGAGGAGGTGAGGTAATCATAGGAGGCAGAAACTCACAATGAAGCTGTTCACAGAGACATTCCAGGGAGCCACATAAGGAGGTCTTTTTGTGTCCCTGTGTGTATATGCATGTGTATCTTTCACTTTTCACCATGAATATGTGCATATGAAGTGGCGCGTGTGCACGCGGATGAGGCAATGTTTGAGAATACATGTGTCGGATTAAGAAAAAGCACAAATGAGAGCAGTCGAGGAGATGAGGTAATACTCCTCTTTACGTCTTTGAATGTGTGCACAAAAGCGTTCATCTGGCTACTTTTATGTGCATTCAGAGTATGGCCAGAGATCCTGTTTAATGAGACAAGGTTTCTTCTGTAGACATTGACGTGACATGACGCACAGAGAAGTGTGTTATTGTTCTTCATTCCTGCAGAATTTCTTCCAGGCCTGCATGCACCCCTGCAGAGTTGGATTTAAAATTCCTGTAGACATCTTTTAGTCACAGTCCTGATGAGAAGATTCAAACTAATGATCTTGTTCCTCAGATGCATTTCTTCATACCTTCTGTTTCACTGCTTGTGTGACTTAACTTCTGGACCTCCTTGCACCCCCACCCGTCAACACCTTGCTTTCTCTTCCATCCGAACCCTCTCTGTTACACTGTGGGGAGCTCCACAGATCAATGATTTCATAGAGAAGGAGCCAATGGTGCCATTAGGAGGTGAGCTCACCATCCTCGGGGAGATCTAACACATTATTCTCAATGATCTGGTGCACCTTTCCCATCTCTCTGTCCTCCCCTCCCCCACCCCCCTTGTCTTCCACCTCTGATCCCCTTCTCCTCCTCCTCTTCCTCCTTCCTCTCCTCTGTTTCATGGTGCTGAGAACAGAGCTCTATTTTTAGGCCCAGACTCCTGCGGTCATCACATCTGGCGCCAGTGGCCTCGATGCTCTCACCCTGGCCTCTAGATATACAAACACACACACACACATGCGCACGCCCGCACGCATGCATACACACACACACACACATCAGCCCCACCCCTATCCATAACAAGGGCCCGCAAAGGTCAAAGTATATGAGCTACAAAATACCTATGACATCACCTGGCTGCTCTGAGAAGTGTTACAGGCTCTGAGACGCCTTGGAGCTGAAGAGTGACATAATGCTGCTTTTTTGCACTCAGTGTGCAGGTATTCACTGAGCTCCATTTTCTTTTTAATTCTTGCCTCACAAACATCCCAATAAACCTGCAGATGCACTCACACCGAAACACGCAATCATGTATCGTCGGTTTTTCAGGGGGTGGTGATCTTAGTTTCATGCAACAGGGTTCAGAGATTCTGTCCCTCCACCCCCAACCTTTCATCAGTCTCATTGGTCTCACATGATAAGCTTGATGTCATCATTTGCTCCTTCTTTCCCTGAAAACTGGAGAATAAAACAGGCCTGTGTGTGCATGTACAAGCACCATATGATGTGTGTGTGGGCGTGCGCGCGTGTGTGTTGTGCGTGTGTGTTTATGTGAGCCATTGCCAAATGTTTCCACCATGACGTGATCTCGCTGCATTGCTTGCCTTTTGCTCTTCTTCTTCTCTTTCTGCTTCATCACACAGTCTTTCACTGGCTTAAACAGGCCTTGTACCAGGCAATCACATGGTAATATGTATGCAGGCACGCAAAGCAGGAGAGCTTTAGCTTTTTTTATTATTATTATTTCATGTAAATGAGCAACATGCTTTACAGTGGTAAAATGCTGATCTTATGTTCGGGTAGTCATCTTAAGTCCTACTGTAACTCTAAGGTCCTGGGGTTCTAAGAGATGAGTGTAAAAGTGACAAAAATATCACATCTTAAATGTCCAGCAGCAGTAGCTTTCTCTCTCCTCTTAGAAATGTAGCTGCCCTGTTGAATGAGTGAAGTGCCCTAAATACTTTGGATGTAATGCTTATACAGTCCATTCATGGTGCATACCTTCCTGCTTTTGAAATCTATCTAAAGGCCTTTTAAGCATCCTAACCCACCCCGTTCATGCATTTGTCCTACATGGAATATAAATAGTTTGTTTAAAGCGTTACTAGGTAGTGTCAACAGAAGCTGAGGCTGGACAGCTAAGCTAACCCGGGACCCTGGTCCACCCCATCAGCACCTCATAACTCAAACCTCCTCATGAGTGCGGGCCAAGTGCTCTGCTCTTTGTTTGCTGTACTGTGAGTGTACCGCTGCAGCCTTCCCGCTGATGCCTCTGACAAACATATGGAGTGGAAATTTCCAGAAGGAGCAAGAAAAAGGGAAAGGAGAAACTAACAATTATGCTGATTTATCCTACTCATTCCTGGCCTGCATCCACTGAATTCCTTTCATGCTGGGACTGCCCACGGCAGTTCCTCTCATACCGTCATTCCCTGGAACAATGGTGGATTCCTGTTTATCACCGTGCCGGTTTTGATGCACTTTATCTCTGGTATGCTGTTGCGCTGCTCATTTTGTTGTTGTTGTTTTAAGAGTTTTCATCTGAATTGCCTCACACATTTGTAAAGTCTTTCTCTTGGTAGGATTTTGAATTGATACACTTTAAATGTGTGTATTTTAATAAGCTATAAATAAAAATATAAAAACACTGGAAAATTAACAATACCTTGTTTAAAAACACACAGTGGTGGCTTTTGGTTGACTACATAGAACTTTTAGGGCTAATGCTCTGGATCTGTGGCTGTTTCCTAATGATTAGGAGAATATTTTCCATTGCAACAGCAGCAGGCTAATTTTGGAGTTCCAGGGAAGCCTAGAGCTCCAGGTTCAGGAACGCTGCACAGAGTTTTGTGATCATTCTTCATCCTCTGGTTATCTCCTCCTCTGCACATACACTTGTAAACACACAAAATGTCAGCCATACACAACAATGTACACACATTCATAGAAGAAAGCGGTCCAGCACAGAAAGGCCGCTTCCCCCAGTGTTGTGTAACCATTTCCTGTTTCTGATAAGGGAACATCAGGGCTCCCCGGGGTGAAAGGGAGACGCCTAGAGAGATCAGCATGTACAAACACAAATTTACATCTCGAGAATGTGCTTGTCTACATGCACTTAATTATTTTTCCGGACCGAACAGTGAAGCGCTGAAATTTCCCATCAAGCTCCAGGAAGGATTTACCAGTGATGTAGGCGTTGGCAGGCTGCACACACAGACAGCTTGTCCGGTTCCTTTCACTGCATCACGTCATTTCTTTTCTATTGTTCTTCTGTGGCTGACGGCATGATGTCACTGCCGTGCTGTGGATGTGACACATTTACACACATGTAAACTTGCACAGCTCCACACGCTCAAAGGTGGGGTCAGAAAAGCCAACCTTGGCCTGAAGTTCTGCAATATGAACCCATCTTTGTGGGGGGTTTTTTCAGAATTTGTCTGGTCCTGCAACTTACAGGCACGTGTGACTTGTATTTGTTGGTTATTTTTTCTTTTTTATGACGCATTTTATTGACTGATGCATATTATCCTCAGAGCAAGTTGTACTGTAGTCTGGAAAATATGGTAATTAGGACCAAATCCAGAGACTTTTATTCAAAACCAGACTTTACTATGCCATTATCTGCTTTTGATCAGTTTATTAAACTAGGTGATAGTTTTCAAAGAAAGAGTGACACAAATTCAGTTCTGACTTTGTGCAATAAAATATTGCAGGCTTGTTTAATTGTTGAGCAGGTGAAGAAAATCCCAATGTGAATTTTGCAACAAGTTTTTTTTTATGATGTTATTTGAAAGTCACACCATGTGAAAGATCATAATTGCTTTTTCTAATGTTGTGATCTATTTTTCTTCTTTTTTAATTCTAAATAAAAGAAGGTAAAAATATATTCTCAAAGTTATAAATGACAGAAATTTCCCACTTACATGTCTAAATTTTTTAGCTTTTATATTCGTAATGAGCTGAACATTTTGATACTTTAATGGTTAAATTAGCACAAAAGATTGCAGAAGTAGTTAAGATAACAAAAAAGTGTTCAGAAAAACAGTTTGCAGCAGGTGAATGCTTTAGAGCGTCAACACAATGTGCTGAATAAATTTAACAGACCGGTCAAACCATACATAGAAACACCCCAGTTCAGTCTGACACCGTTGTTTCTGGTGGTAAGACAGGTAGACAGGAGAGTAGAGGCGCCATCAGGGGACCAGATGGTATGGCTTTCTCTGCTGTGGGGACAATGTGTGTGTGTGTGTGTGTGTGGGGGGGGGGGGTGTGCACGTGTGTGTGTGAGTATGGCCGCCTGCTGTGCTGATAGGAGCTAATTAACACCCAACTGATCCGAGACCAGCCTGGCTGTCTGAAAATATCAGCAGCAAAGGTTCATTACACTGGTCTCCTGTCAGCTCCTTCCTCTGAGAGTAATTCTGCTATAATGTTGCTGCTGCTCAGGGCTCCTGTTCTGTCCAGGTTCAGATGATTATCAAAAAACTGGGCTTTGAAAATTATTTGCATTTCTGGAATTTAACTTGTATCCTATTAACTCTGGTTCCACCCATCCATCCATAGTTAAAATTGTGACCACTGTAAGTCATAAACCTGAAATAAATGTTTTGTATTTTTAAGAATCTAAGACTGACAACTCAGGGAATTTCAGTCTTTAAATGTAAGGTATTTTGACATTGAAAAACGTGGAGGAATCCTCACTACTGTACATGCGTGAGAAAGAGGGGAATGTGTGTTTTCACAACCTCAGTGCTTTCAAATGTACAAATAAAAGCCCTGTGCATTGCTGCTGGTTATTAGCATTTAGAATGAAACCTGTGCAGACAAACTCACCTCTGGGGAAATCAGGGCTGAGAGGAATGTGAACACATTTTTAATCTTTTCAATACTCCAGGCTAACGGACATGCTTCATGCAGATTTTATGCCTTTGTTTTACTCTCACACATCCACTGCTCAGTACATTTCAAACCTGTGCAAACAATTGTTCTCTTTTTATTAGTCTCAGCTAAAATAACTATAATAACACATAAAAAGGTGAACGTTTAATCTTGACCAAACCAAAAAAAAAAAGACTATACTGCCTGCTAGTGTTTCATATTAGTGCACAAAAGCTCCTATCTGTCTCCACACACAACTGCACACCCACAACACCCCCAACTGGGATTTTTAAGTACTTCATCTGGTTTATGAGGGCCCGTCTGGTTCTGAAAGCCCCCCTTGGTGCGTTTGATAGCTTATACCCGCTTCTGTTCTGTCTTTATGCGCCTGTGTGTGTGTGTGGGTGTGTGTGTGCGTGCGTGAATCTGAGTGTGTAAGCATATATCCGAGTGTAAACTAATTTATCTCCAGTGTGGCAGATTTACTGGTGCAGTAGCCTCGGGTGCAGCGCTCCTCCAGGGGGTTAAGTTGTTTGGAGGGCAGGGGGTCTGCTGTTTGACTGATGTGAGCGGGGCCTCCCCTCCAGGCCGGGCAGACATAGATGAAGTCACTGAATGCATGAGCACGCATATGGTGAAGTAGCGCGCTAGTGCTCCATTTATCTGTGCACACATATCCTGCGTGGTATTTACTGAACAGAAACACTTCGTTCTTCTTTAGCTTATTTGCAGGTTTTCAAGTCATTATCCTCCGTCAGATCAACCTTAGCAGAACACATGCAATTAAGTCTTGACAAAGCCTTTAAAGGAACAAAGAGGTGAAGATGGGAAAAAATATTTTAAGGTATCATTTATCTTTTCATTCTTAATATTTCATCCATTCATATATTCTTGCAAGTATTGATGTTTTCAAGTCCCGCTGACACCACTGAGATCTAAATCGTTATTTCTTCTACCACTTCCCCCACCTTCAATTGCTCCATCCATCCTTCCTCGTTCTCCCTTGGTGACTACCTCACCCCCCAGGCATGGCAGCTGTGTTCTCCTGAAGGCATTACATCACTGCAAGAGCAGCCTTGTTACTGATCCCCTGACAACCAGCACCATCAACACACACACACACACACACATATGCGTGCATGCACATACAAAAACACGTACACGTGCACGAGCAATTATGCTTGTATGTATTTGGAGTAAATATCTGCTCGCCCTTTGCCTGAACCCCTGCAGCAATGTCCTCCCCATCTTCCTCTCACCTTTGCACAGTCGAAACCTTTCCTCCTACCCCAGCACATGCACAATCTCGAGGCAAAACACACACATTAACTCATCACCCTAACCTGCCGGATCCAGGCAATGACGTCTTCCTTTGCTGCGATATCTTGACAGATGATCTGAGGTGTAGGATGACGCTCCTGTTGCTGCCTGTCTCAGTTGAAAGGAAAATGTTGGGACAGGCTTTGACAAAATATTTCAAGTGAAAAAAAAAAGTTGGCTCTTTATGAACTTTAACTGTTTTTACAAATAATACTTTCTGCTATATAGAAAAATGATGGATAAATGTCATCACTTTGAGGAAACACAGTTTGGTTTTTGCAGAGAACATGTTTTTCCTCCAAAGTTGTTGTTTTTTTTTCTTTATGGATTTAATTTTTTCGGATTTATCAATATGGTTCACAATGAAATAATTAAATCGCTTAATTTATATAGAAAAGCATGAGTTAAAAATGAATTAAATGGATTTCATGTGAACCTAAAAGAACAAATTGTGGCTCTAAAATGACGTGATCTCAATAAAATGTAATAATGTATTTAATAATATGAAGGAGGATTAATTCTTAACCAACAACTAACTTAATAATTTCTGAAATTTGTTCCTCTCTTTTAAATTTTTTTTCAGTCAGCCAAGCAGTGACACATCTTGCTAATTTTCCTCTCTAAAATAATTTCAGACACCTTTTCTGGTTTCAAGACCCCCTATAGCTTTCACAAACCATCTCACTTTGTATCTCATGCTTCCGTCTCACACTCCTCTCCATTGCTATCCATGTCTGTTTTGGCTGTTCTCGGTATGTGTATGTGGACGTAAACTGTGCGTCGTCCCAGTAACAAACCCCACAGCATAGAAGCAGGCTGTAAATCTAAGAGGGAGCCTCAGAGGAGGGGGTGTCCAGCACACCTATTTTTGTTGCAGCTTTGGACACATGTGCAGTAAATAAAAAAGTTTAAAAAAAAAGAAGCCTGGCTGTCATTTATAGCGTCTTGTCTGCAATCCTCTAATTAACACACCTACTATTCTGAGCCTTGTTACCCCACTGGGATCTGAAGAAGAACTCAAACATCTCGGAGCATTAAAGCCAGATCCGGAGACTGTTTTGTGTTGTTGTTGTTGTTGTTGTTAGCTTCCACTGTTGTTGAGAAAGCTGCTTTATCAGCTGGGGGCATGTGTGGAATCAAACTGAGATGACCGTCCACTGTGATTGCGGTGTAACCACCCTGGTTGACCACTGCGCTGTGCCAGTCGTCCCCCAGGCATTCGCAGATGGACAAAGTGTGCGTGTGTGTGGATGTCTCTGACACTCTGCATTTTTCACAAAGCTCATCATCAGCAAAGTGACCTATTTCCTCTTTCTCCCTCCCCAGCTGTTAAACAGAGGTTGACGTAAGACTGTGTTCTCACCCATATATGATCATTCAGGGGTTCACAGCGATGAGATGAGGTCACTCAGTGTGCAGCTTAAGCCCCCGTCACCCTCCAATACCTCCCCCAACTCACTTCACATCTTGCATGAGCTTGATTGCCTTTTAGTGAGGGACAAATTATTGAATTTACTGAACTTAACTGAATGATTGGAAGAGTATTTGACTATTTATAATGGGAAATTATTATTATTATTATTATTATTATTATTATTATTAGATATTTGTGATCACTTTTTAAGAAATTGATGATAGATAGACCTCAAGTATTCAGGTAGATTGAACATATCCCCATTTTGTCACATCAAAACTACAAACTACAAAAGTGTGTCATTAAGATTTTATGCGCCAGACCAACACAAAATATAAATGATCAAGAATCTTCCCAATTATTTCTAGAGTCTATTTGTTTTCAGTCCCTCTTACTTTGATATTGCAAAATGAAATCCACTGATACCCAGATGTTTGATTGAGAACATTAAGACCAAAGAACACAGCAGACAAGACAGAGCTGGGAGAAAAAATAAAAGCAGGGTTAGCATTGAACATCTCTCAGATCTAAAACCGTCCAATCCATCAGTCAAAGGTGGAAGGAGTATGGCAAGAAGAGCAAAACAACAAAGATGTACACATGCAACAGTATCATAATGTGGGATGCTTTTCTTCAGCTGATAGAGAGAAGCTGCTCATAATTACTGTATAGATTGATGTCTGGTGCAAATAATCTCCTTCCACCAGGACAGAAACCTTAGACATACAGCAGTGGCTCTAACATCAGGCTTTAGATGAGTGCGTTCTTGTGTTAGAATGTATAAAGTACATAAAGTCCTAACCTAAATCCAATTGAAGATTTGTGGCAAGACTTGAATCAGTCTGACAAAGCTGGGGCTATTCAACCGAGAAGAAAAGGCAAAAAAGAAAAAAAGAGACCTGTAAAAGAGAGTAAAAATGCATGCTGCGCTCAAACTGGAAATAAAATATAATCTTATTTATTTATTTTCCAAGATCCTGTGATCCATTCCCACTAGTTGCTTAGTTTAATCTTAACTCTTTTTTTCCACTATGAGACATTTAGCCTGTTTCTATGATTCCTTGGTAAAGTAGAGGAGTCTTCGACCTGTCTGCTCTTCTCATCGCCTGTTCTGTTCCATGATGTTTTGCTTCATGTCGACTGTACTTACCTTTACTGTCCTCTGCTCTGGAACATTAAACACAAACCAGAACAGGAAGCGTTTGTGAAGTCAAACAAATTACATCATCTTTAGAGAAAGATCAGATATCAACAAACAAAGGTGGTCTTAAATCAAACTTTAAACATGTCATTTACTGCTAAGCTACAGTAAGTTTAGTCAAGTCAACCTACTTATTCTTTTCTACAGTAACAGACAAGCATCTTTTACATTTTCTTTCAAATTAAATAATAGTCTTAAAAAATGGCTTCCTGCCTACAAAATGACAAACTTCAGCCAGTCGCTGTCCTATTTTCTTTGTAATTGGCCACCGAGATGTTAGGAAGCATTGCAGCTTTGCGTGTCTTATTTCATCTTAATATCTTCATCTCATCCTCCATCCCGCCCCGACAGAGACCAGCTCCATAACTAGGCCCCAGAGTTGGCCGCATATTTGCTGGCTGAGTAAGGAATGTGGTTACATGCCTTAGATATTAGCTATGACGGAGCGCTGGCTCCACGAGCGAGGGAGGAGGAGGAGAGGGTGCGAGCGGGGAGGGACAGAGGTTTGGTTGGAGTCTGAGCTCACGGCAAGTGAGCTCATTCAACCCCAGAGCTCGAAGAAGAGAGAGTGCAGCTCCGTCATCTTCCTCACAGAGAGAGTCATAGGAGGAGGAAGGCAGAGGGAGGAGTGGAAAGCATTGACGGAGCGAATGAGAGACAGGGGGAGTTGGAGCGGCACAACAATAGCAAGCTGCTCTTCTGGCTGTAGACGCTCAGACAGAGAGCGCTCAGAGGAACACACAGCCGCTCTGTGGAACCAGCTGCAGGCGGCTCACAGCTGGCGTTTACATACAGGCGTTACATTTTGTTTTTTTCTTTTTTTTCTTCTCGCTCTCATAGAGGCAAATAATCCTCACAAGACCAGAGAATTGCCTTTTATTGAGGCAGGAGCATTCTAGGAATTTTTGTGGTCCAGGGCATCAGGATTTTTGGCCATATGTTGACTTGACGAACGTCTCCACAGGCCACTTTGGACTATTTTTCATTGTCTTTGAAAGTCACTCAGTGGAGACTGGCGCAATTATTTAACCAGAGCGGAGTTTTCTGAACTTTTGATTTATAAACTCACCCTGACAAAGCACTTCTGTTTTTTCCCCCAGTATTTTTTATTTGTTTGTTGGCAAGGACTCTTTTTGTCTCCAACGGAGGGGGACACCTGGACATTTCTATCTGTGTGTGCGTTTAAGAAAGACTTTGTACTGGGGGGAATGCCTTTGGATGTTGTGATTGCCCCAGCAGAGGACTGCTTTTGGCCAGAGCTTCAGGAATCAGACATGAGGCTGAAGATCAGGGTTCGCCGGATGAAGCAGGGGAGAGAGCTTCGAGGTGTGTATCCACGTGGAGCATTAACAGCTGCAGTAGATGTGTATGTGTGTGTACAAGAAATAAGGAACAGCTACATGTACAGGATGAAGGCCTGTGTGTATGCATGAGTTGAGCTTTATGAGAGATGCACCTTTCAGGTATTCTGATGAATGCTGCAACTTAAAGATAGATGTGATGTGAATTTAAAGGATCTAAACTAGATCAGTGCAGGAACCAATGTGTCCTCACTGTGTGTTTAGAGACACAGAACAGGAAGAAGAAGTGGATGGAATCATGAAGATGAGAAGCAAAGAAGGGGAAGGAAAGGAGAAGCAGTAGGAAAAAAGACTGAGAGGGGGGAGACTGAGAGCCATGACCCGCAGTATGACATAGTGGTCACTAACTCTCACACTGTGGTCTCCGAGATGTTTGGGTCTTTCTCAACCTTCTGCTTTGCTGTTTCCTGTTTGCAGTCTCTCTTTCTGCAGGATGGCGTTTCAGGGAGATTATGTTATCGATATGTGCAGGGTGCACTGCAGGTGTTTAGCATAACACATTTTCACACAGAGCAATGAGGCAACGCAGAGCAAGGCTTCTGAGGGAAAAGCCTTCAACAAAGAATCCCGCACATTGCACTATAACGTCTTTTAGAAATGGTCTGATGCAGATTGTTCTTACACTTGCCACTGTTCTGCTATAGCACATCCTTCACCACCCAGCATAAAAAAGAAATCACACCTTTGCCATCATCAGATGAAAATAGCCCTGTGTGTCACAGGTACAGAAGCATGTTGGCACGTCTCTGTGAGAACTGGCTTGAGCATGCAGACTAAATTATGGGAGAGTTTATGGGCCTATAATGCAATAACATGGCGCTGCTGAAACAGCAGGTGATCAAAGTGACACGTCCTCGTTATCTGCACAGCCAGATAGAGGAACAATAAAAAGTTTAACCGTCAGCAGGTGTGGCGATGTGATAATCATAAAGCTGACACCATGCATGACAGGCGATGATCTCACCCTCTTAGTTCATCAGTATTCTGTCTGTTGGCCTATTTCTGACCAAAAACACACACACACTCCTGCTTCTTTTCTGGCTGCAGTAAAGCCTTTGTGAAGCTGAGAGGGACATGTGTGCAATGATGTCATGTTGGGAGGCTGAGCGGGAGGGAGGGGGGTTACATTGAAATGCTAATGTCCCCTCATAGTGGAGGGGACAGCTGGAGGGCCACAGAGGAATGGCGTAATGTCTCCCCTCATATGAACCACAGGGGAAAAGCAACAGAGGGGTGCAGGGTGGTCATTCACCCAAATCAATGCCCCCCGGGCTGTTGGGGTGTGTGTGCGTGTGTGTGTGTACGGAGCTCATTTTCCCCATTAAAAGACAGGGTAAAAAAAACTAAGTGAAATCTACACAAAAGCTAAGATCAGATTGTATTGACAGGGCAGTCAGTGATGTAACAGTGGAAATCCCATTCCAGGCAGGTGCTGCATGCAATTCTGGTCAGAATCATGATATATTTGGGTATTTATTTGAAATGATAATGACATTTGCAACAAAAGGTTTTGAATAAATGAATTGAAGCTCTTTTTGACTCTAAATCGATCCCTTGCTGCTTTAGTTGTTCAGAGCTCTTGCAAAAATAAATCCTGATCTAAAAATAAAAGGAACTCATTATCAAGAGAGTTTACTTCACTGTATCAGTGATGAAGTGAGCAACATTTTATTTTTCTGACCTGCAAAAGCAATTTTAGCTAATTCAGATCTAACGTCAGAAGATCTATAGCAGAAAAAGATGTAAGTACATTTTTCAACATATTTTTTCTAGCCTTCCTGCCTTGTAGCTGTAAATAACAATTTATATTAGGAGGATGGTAAAAGAAATATGAGGAAGCAGTTGCTGTATACACGGCGTTGCTATTTTGAAAGAAGACAAAATGCTTACAGCGTAAATATTTTAGCCTTCTATAGCTTCTTATTTTAGGGATTTATATAGTGACAACAGCTAGTGTAACCAAAAACAGCAGTCTGCATAAATTACCTTGAGATTGCTGACCCTTACCCTAACTCTGACAAGCTATGCAGCCTTCCCGCTATCCGCTGAAGTGTTGCTCTCTCTCGCTGTCACACAGGATGAACGAATCACATAGATCTCTTTTAATGTGGTAGAAAATATACTTTCCTTTTAGAAACTTTTTTACAGCTTCCTTTTATTTCTTCTGACTTTATTTGTGAACACTTAACACTAATATCTAGCTTTTAGTCTTCTGCCCACAGTAAAAACTGAACACAGAATAGCACAAGCACCAGAGAAAGATGTGTTTTTTGAGTTTCCATTCGACCAGTCACCAGTGTGTCACCAGTGTGACAGTGTGACCTGATCAACCTGAAAAAAGGTGTACTATACTAATCAATACCCAGTTTCTTGATTTAACAACAGTGTGTATTGATTATCTAATCACATACAGAGAACAGTCTCATTAGATTTTTTTTTAGCATGTTAATAAATAATGGGATAATTGTCTTCTAATTTCATGTCAATTTAACTTTATAGCTCCATCTACTTTAAAACTAAGACATAGCAATGAGGCCTAAGAAATAGATGATTTACTTCTTTTTTTTTACATTTACAGTCATGCCAATATCTATTGTCTCTTGTCCTGGATGTCGGGGGTAGAACTGAAGAGTAAGTGTTTATTAGAAAGATAATTTCACAGAAGTGACAAGGAACAAACAAAGAAGCCCTGGGTTCTTGGCTCCAACAGAGGAAGAAAGTTAAATAATCAGTTGCATAAATGATGAAGTGGGCAGAGAGGAACGGAAAAAGGATGCCGATGGCGACACAGTGCCCTCTTTCCTGCTTGTGTGTTTTCCTTCTTGCCAGAACATTTCTTACTTTTTCTTTTTTTTTTTTTTTAAACAGTGTGTGTTTAGAACTTGGTTAGTCACATCCTGTCCGGGGTACATTTTCATGACTCCAGCGTGACAACTTTTTCTTCTCGAACAGAGAACACTTGTGTTCGTTTTCTAAATGTGCCGTTGATTTATTTTTGCCTCTCAGCGTGTTGCTGCGTTCAGTGCAGCAAGATGTCAGTTTTCCTCAGCATCACGCTGCATTATGGGTGAACTCATCTCTCTCTGTTTGACTTTTGATGTCATCCCCATGGACAGGGTTTTTTCTATGACTTCATTGTGAGTGTACTGTTTGTTTGGATTGGACTGAACACATCATTCACATGTGGGGACTGTTTAGCCATCTCTCTGGACTTTTTGGGTATCATCATGTCCTTTTCTGTGTTATTTTTTTTCATCCTGGCAACAGTCAGAAGGACAAGTTAAGCCAGCTGTCATCAACATCTCTGCCCTCCTTCATCGTCATGGCAGCCTTAAGTAGAGTCTGTTCAGGTGACGAAGTGCCAATAGCATGCTATCTCCTCTGTGACTAACGTCCATTAGTGGCAGCAGTGTAAATCTTTGACCACAGGAAGGTGTTTTGTAGTTGACGTAATCCCTCTGTAATGTAATCGCTCCTAAAAAAGCAGCCGAGCGGACCCATTCTGGCTCCTTATCTCTGACTCCAATCTTCCTTCATGCCAGTAACCCCTTACTCACTCCCTCAGTAGCACGCTCTGCTCTTTAAATGTTAATTTAACACATCTTGGTCCGCTGCAGTAATTATTTATCCAGATCAAAGAGTGCAAATGCACACACACACTTTCTCCTCATCCACTCACTATGTGGAACATCCTGTCCACAAACCTTCTAACAATTCTCTAACAATGTCTGGACACACAGAGGGAAATGGTTGCTGTCTGACGTAAGGCGTTTTTTTTCCCTGTTGATTTATCGGCCTGCAGGAAAGTAGCATTTCCTCAAACCTCTACATTAGATTCTATTTATTTCTCTATGTATATATGTTCTGTGTCAGAGGTTCTCTGGGAAAAGGTAAACCAGGAAGGAGCTCTTCAAAAAGCATTTCCTCTTTCTGTTTTATCAATTAGAGGGAGGCACTCTGCTACAGGGAGGCCTAAGGCAAATATCTCAACAAATATAGGCTTGTTCTAGCATGACAGGCCTCCCTCAGAGTTTACATTAACTTTTTCCACCTAAATCGTTATCTGATCATTCTTTCTGCATCCATCCATCTCTGCGCTCCACCCCCTCTGCCGAGGAAAGCACTGATGTCATCGCTCTGCCGGTTGCCATTAATAGCTGGAAACAGACAGCCCTTCTTCACTTTCCTCTTAAAGGCACAGTGCACCCCGAGCAGCACTGGGTCATGATTGTTTCACGCAGTCCTAATGTGAATATTTATTATTGATGTTGGAGGACATTTCATACTTTTTTTGGAGATTGCATTGGCCTTGATATCTCTACATCTGGCTTACAATCAGATCTGCTTGGACAGAGTTATGTGTGCTTCTTCTGAGCAGTGATGTCATGTCTCATTCACGCTCGCTCTGTGATCATTTGTGTGCATGTGTTTAGCGCTCGCTCTACCTCCCAGATTGGGTCAGGCAGGGCTGAACGTAGATTAGGTTCTAATCTCCTTCTCTGGGGCTCAAAGTTTTCCTTGAAGCTCTCCATTTTCCTTTTCCGCACTCTGCACCCACTCCTCAACACACACTCCACTAAGCCCTCACCCTGTTTCCTACCCTGTAGTTATACAACCACACTGCTGCAGAGTAATTATGATTATTATGGGGATATGTGTGCATGCATGCGTGCGTGCATTAGGTGGAATAACTATTAAAGCAAGTGAGAGTGAATTTTGAGCATATGTTGAAAACCACATCGTGATCTCCATGTGCTAACATGTGTGGGGGGGGTGTGTGTGCGTGTAGGGGTGTGTGTGTGGGTGTCAGTGGGATGTTTCTGGGCCTCTGTCCTGGCCCTGCACCTGTGGCCTCTCTCATTCCCTCAGCCTGACGCAATGCACTGCTACAGGACATGAGCTCATGCAGGAAACAGAGCCACACACATACACATATGCCAAAAGTGGAGCCGCCTGCCTCTTAAAGGGCCAGACGTGCATTCCTGGCCGCCCAGCAGTTAACCCAACTTGCACACAGAAGCACAGAGAGCCTCCTTTCTTTCGCTTCTGTTTCACTAAGCAGGACCCAGACATTGTAGCCCAGATTCAGCCTCCAAGTGTCTATTGAACGTGTGTCCACGGCGCTAATGGTGACAAAAATGGAGTTTCCACTGTGGTATGCGGTTGTTCAGTGGAAAATCATTAGTGCACCTAACTGGTTTTTGCCTTCTCTGTCTCTGCAGGAGGTTTCGCAGCTTTTTCCTCCTGTTTCCCCGGCCTGTGCGAGGGGAAGCCTGCCACTGCGCTCCCAATGAGCTTGTCCCAGCCCTGTTTACCTGTGGCAAATGTAGGACCAACTCGCATCCTGCCACACCTCTACCTGGGTTCACAGAAAGACGTTCTCAACAAGGTGAGATTTAATCACCAATTTTGAGGATAAGACTGGCAGCGTAATCTACCATGCATAACCCCAAACCTGTTTTTGCCAATCCCTTTAGGATTTGATGTCTCAGAATGGCATCACTTATGTCCTGAATGCCAGCAACACCTGTCCCAAACCGGACTTCATCAGTGAGAGCCATTTCATGCGCATCCCAGTGAACGACAATTACTGCGAAAAACTGCTGCCCTGGCTGGACAAAACAAATGAGTTTATAGGTAGGAGACCTCAGTACATTTGAGCAAGTTTAAACTCAAGGTAGAGATTAGAAACGCAATTGTAAACCATGGAGGTGGACTCCTGTTAAATGCTGTGATACTCAAAAAAAAAAAAAAAGAAATTCTGTACATTTTCAGGTTAAACATTCATTTAGAGAATAACATCCAACTCTAATTAGGTCTTAATGCCAAAAACAGTGAAAATGCTAATTTTCATACATCTAGAGTTTGAACTAAAGATTATAAAATACAGCCAATACTTATTATAAATGCTGAAATAGCTATTTAATAAGCCGACTTTGACAGATTCTTTAAAGGCTAAACGTTAGCCAGTTTGCAGAGCTTACAAATGTCTTGGATTTTGTCATCTTATCCTATTGGGTCCCCAAAATGCTGTCACTATGCTGATTTAAAAGTGGAGAAGGCTTTTGCAATGCTTATGTAACAGAGTGTTGTTGGCCAGCTCAAAGACTTTATTAGCCGACTGTCAAAACAGCTGAGGAACATCCCAAGAAGTACTTCCTTTTGTACTTCAAAATTTCAAACATAAACAGATGGTGCCAAGTTTAAAGCAGCCACCTTCATACGGTGTACTGGACTTGTGATTATAGCTTACAGTTACTGCGCTGGACAATGTCAAAGATAGTGCCACGCTAACAAGTTGGATAGCATTCTGATAGGTAGACTTTACATTGACAAGAAATAATATCATATTATTTCATATTTCAAGATCTGACGCAACATATTTTTTGTTTTGTCCCTAAGTACAGAATGTTTCAAAATGTTAGTCCTAAGATGTCGGCCTCCTTGTTTGTCTTTTGAAAGTTATTGTCCTCTGAACAGGAACCAGAAGAGACACTACAGCTTTCTAACAGTTTTCACAAAAATCCTTTGTCAAAGAAAAGACATTTCAAGGGTTTACAGTATTGTATGCGTGAGTATTTCTATTTTTTAGTTACAATCTGTTCGTTTTTCTCTCAACAGACAAAGCTAAGGTGTCAAACTGCAGAGTGATTGTGCACTGCCTAGCTGGAATTTCACGATCAGCCACCATCGCCATTGCATACATCATGAAGACAATGGGCTTGTCATCAGATGATGCCTACAGGTATGTTTGCCCCTCCCACTCACCTCCAGTTAAGCTAGGGTGTCATCTTTTTTGAAAGGATGAAAGAAGAAGAAATCCCATTTTCATTATGAAATGAAATTGTTAAAGCGGTTGCCAGGTTGCAGTTTGTGCAACAGAGTTTGTTTTGGCCTTAAAGGACAAAGCATTTATTGCATATTGTGCATCAGTATAATAGTGGCCCCTCTCAGACCTCATATAACTTTACACAGGATTTATTGCCATACTTTGCCTTCAAATAGTTTTCAAACAACTAATCTTTTCAACTCTTTTTCTTTCTGACAGGTTCGTAAAGGACAGGAGGCCGTCCATATCCCCAAACTTTAACTTCCTGGGTCAGTTGCTGGAGTTTGAGAAGGGCCTACGATTACTACAAGCTTTAACTACAGATGACAAGAAGTCTGAAAACAACTCCAAACAAAGCTCTGAGGTTAATGGGGTCTCTGCTGGTTTTGAGATCAACAGGTCACCACACCAGCTGTGACTCATCGGTGGCAGATCCTCACACCAAGACTGAACCCAAGTTACCATCTCCTACTTCCCTCCAGCAGGGCTTTAATGGCCTGCACCTCTCGGCAGAGAGGATTATGGACACTAACCGTCTCAAACGCTCTTTCTCTCTGGACATTAAGTCTGTCTACTCTCCTAGCAGTCCACATTGCCCCCTCATGGCACCCACTCATTCTGAAGACATCCCCAAACTGTGCAAGCTCGACAGCCCTGGAACCGGCACCTCCAACGGTGTCTGCTCCCAGTCGCCCGTCCTCGACAGCCCCGGCTCTTTCGATTCACCATTCCCCTCACCGAAGCAGCGGGGGTAGCATTGGGGGTTTGGGTGGAAGTGAAGGAGTCTATCGATCTGGCACATCCTCATCCAGAACCAGAAGAAAAACTAAGCACAGCTGTGGTAATTCTCCAGTCCACTCCCATCTGCATCATCCTCCCCAATCCCTCAGCTTGTCGCTGGACCACAAGAGCCCCAGCCTGGAAGAAAACCTCAGGGGTTCCCCGCTCCTCTCGCTACCCTCCCTGCCATCTTTGGGTTCTGGGGCTATGTGGACCAAACACAGAGACACTGTCCAGGCTACAACTCCTGTCACTCCAGTCACCCCAACTACGGACGCTCCCTGGCATTTTGGAGCAGACGAAGGTGG
Source organism: Xiphophorus hellerii (assembly GCF_003331165.1). NCBI lineage: Eukaryota > Metazoa > Chordata > Actinopteri > Cyprinodontiformes > Poeciliidae > Xiphophorus > Xiphophorus hellerii. The sequence goes on from NC_045673.1 coordinate 17,054,459, forward strand.
TCAGGGAGAAATGGAGCTGGGAGGAGGAGATGGAAGGAGAGAGGAGTCATCGGTGCGGTTTGGTAGCAGCTCAGCATACGTGGCGTTTGGATGTAGCGAAGGCGCCAGGTTACGGGACAAATCCCAGAGGGAGAAGCCCTCAGGGTCTCAGACACAGAGGGACCACTGGGATTCCACGTCCGCCAGCTCAAGTAACAGTGTTCCTGCATCAGAAAAACAGTTCAAGCGCCGCAGCTGTCAGATGGAGTTCGAGGAGGGCATCTCCGAGACAAGGTCCAGGGAAGAACTGGGGAAAATCGGGAAGCAGTCAAGCTTCTCCGGAAGCATGGAGATCATTGAAGTGTCCTGACAGATAATGGACCTGGTGAATGCTGTCCCGTGGGGGCAAAAATGGACCTGTTTTAAGGGAGTGCCAGAAGAAGAAAAATGAGGTGGAGCCAATGAAGGTTTTTTTTTGTGCTCCCCTCCACAGACAGTGTTAAAGACTCCAATTGAGGGAAGGGCAGATACAAGCTGAGAGTTAATGTGAACAGTTTGCAAACCTGGACTGACAGAGCCTCAGATGTGATGTTTTAGGTAGTCATACTTATTCTGAACTCTTAGAAATTGGAGGAAATCCTGGGGGAAGGGGAGTTAAAGTTGTGGCTGTTGGTACTGCAATTTTTTATTTCTGTCACAAGTTAAAAGATATCACCCCAAGTAAGCATCACATTGCATCTTGATTATACAAAATTCCCTGATGTTCAGACTCGTACTGTTTATCTGTGGTTAAATGTAGTGTGGGCTTCAGTGGGTGTACAGCTTGTGATTTGATCCGAGCCCCATGTTTCGTCCCGAAGTTCCACCCCTGTGTCAGAGAACCATGCACGGCTACATCCGCCCACCACCACCTTTCCCCTGTGGTCCGGCCCGCCCCAAATGCTGCAAAAGAACACCACCAACTGTAGTGGACTTAACAGTACTGTGTCCTCCTACTATCACAGCACAAAGCAGAGAGGTCCAACGGACTTAACATAAAGACGGTACTGCATTCAAATAACGAAGGATCCTCTGTATTCTGTTGAGGAAAAGACTTGTAACAATGGACATGGTGTCCCTCCAAAGCACAGTACATCTATCCTGACTTTGGCTCCTTTTGTTTCAAATGTTAACAGCATGATAAGACTGAGGTTTCCGGATCCCCCCAGGCCTTTCCCCACTGAACCTAGCCACTATGGCCAGAAGAGAGCATGCACCTGAAAGGCTGACTACAGACAGACAAATACTATATATATACAATATGAATATATATAGCAATTTTAATGAACTTCTGTTCAGTTATAGTTTTAATTTATTGTACTGCTTCATTCTGGTAATGAGAAATAATATAATGTTTTGTGGATTCTTTTTTTTTTCTTCTGTTGAATTGTTATTATTATTTGATGTATGGTATTTATGAACACACACTCATTACAAATACACACATTCAACAAAATTCAAGCAAGCAATATGTGCTGTTCCTTTTGTTTGAGAGAGTGATGTATGACTTTGAGATGCACTTTTCTGCTGAGTGATTACCATTCACATCCTGACAACACGATATTCCAAAAGCCAAGTTTTTGCTTCTGTTTTATAAAAAGAAAAGGCACAGAAGTCCCACTGACGAGTTCTTTAACCGGACCTCTGTATTGTGAATTCAGGAGTTTGTCACAACTGAGGGCCCAATTATGACTGAAAAGACTGTTTTACTCAGCTGTGTGGAGATAAGAAAAGAGCAGCCTAACAACTCCTTGACCATACTCTTATATATGTTGAAGCAAATGAGCCTGTCTTACAGCTATGGCTGTGAACAAGTATTTGTCCCTCACTGATTTGTTTTGTTTCTTTCTCTTTTTTCCCCCTCACACTTAAGTGTTTCTGGTCATCAAAATAGTGTTTATATTTGGCAAAGATAACCTGAGTAAATACAAAATCCAGTTTTTTAACAACAGAAAAAGTTATTCAACCAACCTTATGTTAAAAAAAAACGGATGTTTAAAAAAAGAAAAAAGAATTTCTCCCAAATCCTAATAACTGGTTGGACTAACCTTGACAATCCTTTAGGATTTTCTCGCATAGAACAAAATTCTATGCGTGTACTTTGCACGACTTGATTACCTCAAGTCGTGCAAAGCAGTCCTCCGACCATCACTCTACTATCACAATAATGTTGAATGTAGGTTAAAAAAAAGAAAAATTTAAATACTGTGGTAGTTTTTGCCATATTTGATGGGATGCATACCTTTCTGCTTTTGTCTCTTCAGTCTAAGTATAAGAACATGCTTCTGTAATATTTATGGTCATCAGTTTTCACCATGGAGCTTTCTCTGGATGCCAATTTTCCCAGTCTCTTTCTTATTTCTCAATGATCTGACCTAAGACAAGTGAGACATGTAGAGCTTTAGAGGTTCTTCTGTTGTTAATGATCCTTATTGATCTTTGCTGGACTTGCAAAAATGTACACGACTGTCTAACTGGTAGCGACAAGTGACTCATGATTTGACAGTAGAATTATGTTTTCTGATTGGGCCAGGTTAGCATAAGCAGATTTTTCCACCTTAACAGATGAATTCAAAAGTGCAACCTGCTTTTTCTGTTTTACTCTGGTTGTCTTTGTTTGCTACACGTTTCTTGATACTATAAAATATGTAAGTGTGAGGAAAAATGCTGAAACAGATAAAAATGTGCGAGGAGCCAATAGTTTTTCGCATCAATGTGTATGCTAACAGAAGTACGCTGTCACGGTTTTCAGATCTTCTCTGAGCTAGTGATGCTCACAGCTGAAACTATACATTCATGGCACACTGTACGCCCCTCTCACTTACAGTATATTCACACATGAATCCCTACACACACCCTTTCGTTCATTCTCAGGGGATCTTTTGGTGAGCCAAGCCCAACACAGGGTACACAGCTGCTGGTACATCAGCACAATGCATGTCCATGAAGCACCCTCTCTCTCTTTCTCTGTTTTTTATCTGTTTTTACAATAATTTTTAAATTTCCAAAGCTTTGATCACAAGAGCATAACACAATGAACAGAAAAATAAAAAAAATCGGGCTCTTCGTATTTCGAGGTAGAAGGAAGGGAAATAAATGAGCTCTCCTGGTGTGAGAAGGTTATTTATTTGTGATGTAAAATGTGTTTGATATTTTTCTTTTGACCCTGGATTAGCTTTACTGTCTGGCGATCTCTGACCTTTTGACCTTATGCTGCTACAGCTACAAGTTCAGATAAGTCATGTGTTTCCTGAAGAACCTTTTTTCACCTTACTCCCCATATTTTTAAGAATTGTTATTTATGCTATGTAACAAGAATGATGCAGGCTGTCCCCTTTGCTACATTATTATTATTATTATTATTATTATTATTGTACATAGCAACGCATCTAAGAACACTGATAAATTTAGACAAGTTTTTAAAATAAAATCCTGATACCTTAGGCTGCTTGATGCAAAAATACCTCAGGTTCTATTGAAAGGCTTTTCCTTCCCCTGTATATGTTTTGTGAAAATGAGACAAAAATACAGACATGACAAAATACATATCTCTTGTCTGCTTCATTTTCTTGTGTGTTTGCAAAAATGGGACCCCAATGGAACGTGACGCAACGGAACAGTGCAAAAACCACAGTAAGGCAACCGGACACTAGGAAATGGTTATTGATTTTGTGTTGAACAATCTCCACTCAAACCACACAACAAAGTTAATGATTTCTCTTTTTCCAACATTGTCATTTTTATTTGTATTTTCCAATAGGTTTCAGAATTTAGGTTTTATTTTGTGTTTTAGGTTTTATTTTGTGTTTCATTCACAAATGGTAAATTTGTAATTTTACACAAATTTACCATTTGTGTAAAATGGTAATTTTACACAAACATTGCTGTACTTATTACATCGTAAATCATTTCTCACAAAGCAGAAATATCCTGGGTTTAAGGTAATCTCAAATCACATTATGTTAATTAAAACATGATATATTGATTGGGGAGATATAACCCAGTATTCAATAACAGATAGAAGAAATATATTCATATATAAAGATACTTTTTCCCCACATAAAATCACTTGAAGTTGACTGAGGCGAAGTAAAAACTGATCTTCATATTGTGCTTGAAGCAGTCCTCAAAATTGCAAAATTCACTTTTTACAGTTTACTTGTGTAACCTGGATAGTAAAAACATAAAAGATGTATAAGATAATAAATAGCAAGGATAAGTTCATTTATTATATCCTTTTGTTTCAAGTAACATCTCAAAGTTCATATAAAGTTAATAAAAATATGTTTGCATTGTTTAAAATAAGTTATCTTTACTTTGTGGGGAATTGCCAGTGAAAATTGTATTTTCCTACGGGAGTACGGTCTGTGAAGGTAGCACAGGTGTGAAGAGAAAAAAACAGCGAAGAAGAAGGGAGGAGAGAGTTGGATGAGCGAGAGAGGTGATAGCTGGTTTCGAAGTAAGTAAGCTGAGACTTGTCGTAAGGAGAAGTTATAATATACAGTATGCAAGTTAGCAGGACACAGTAGAGTTTCAAAGAGAAGCTGTTGGTCTGTATGTTTGTTTCTTTGCCGCTGTATTTACTCGGGAGTTAGAGCGAAGCTAACCTAGCTGTTCGCTAACATGGACTACTGTAGGCTGCTGTTTCGCTGCTAGAGTGGAACTTAAAGGTTTGCAGAAGATCGTTACCGATTTGGATAACGAGAGCCGGACTCCAGATAGTCACTCTTAGCGCCCGCGTCTCTCAGAGTACCTCTGGCAACGTGGGAACTGAGGGCCAGTAGATGTGGAGCACGTGGAGAGCACATGGAAACCACACAACTGTATCATTCCTGAACCGCTGTTTCTTCGGATCTCTTTGAGGTCCTTCTGAACACCGGACGAAGTATTGCCCGGATTCATCTGTGGAAAATCACGATTACACAAGGTACTGAGTTGTACTTTAATATTTTGCTCATTGAGTGAAGAGGCTCTGAACTGTTGAGTCGGTGGGATTCCTACATGCATGAGCATCTGAACAGGCCTGCAACGTAGAGTATATTTTCTGCCGGCATTAGGTTAGGTTTTTACAATAGTGGGTTATATAACTGGTGTTTACACTGTTTATGCAGATTCATTGTACTGTTGGAACAATGCTCTGTTTTGCCTGAAACCCAAAAACCTGCCATTTCCTTATTTTATTATTATTTTTGCCTAATTAAAAAGGGTTACTGAGTCTACTTTACACAGTGTGTAGTGTAATTTACTGTAGTAGTGTTCAAATGCTGATTGATCCAAAAGTATTAGAGAGATTCAAATTAAATAGTAGAGAGTATACTGAAGTAAAGAACCCAAAACTCACTTATTTACTAATATTGCTTAAGTGAGGGCTACACTTGGAACTACTACTTTTTTTGTAAGACCTTCAACAAAGGCCATTTTATCTTTCTCCCCTCGTTGGCAGCAGTATCTCAGCTGATGTTCTCCTCCAGGACGATGTCACGGCTAAACAGAATACCAGAGCAGATGTAGGTTCTATAAAAAGCAACAAAAACTGAGAGAAAATAGGTCAAAGTTGAACTAATAGCAGGTTATGTTTAAAAAAATGTTACGTTAAAAATTAGCTGATCTCTTGTTTAAACTGGTACCTAAAACTAGATACTCTGTCCTCTTTATTTCATTTATTTTGCCAAAATATAAAAACCAAAACAACTGAAATTTCATAGGCATTTACCATGTCTCACCACTTTTGATAAAGATATGGTCAGCTAGCCTGCCGTTAGCTTTAGGTTCACAGGCTACTGCTAAACAAGCTAGCCCTCGATTCTCGAACTGTTTTGCCTTGAAGGTTTGAGTATGTTTGAGTAGGTTATACCCATTTAAAATTCTTGAATACCATATTTCTTACACTACTCTACAACGTTATTACACTAAATGTAAGATATTTTTCAGTGTCACAGGTTAATATTAACAGATATTAGCAGAGTTGGTGCCAGTAAACTACATAGATCCTACAGCTTCTAACAGGACACCCCTGAAAAATATTTTATTTATTTTTGGTTGTAGACTATGATTCTGATCCTTTTAAGAACACTTAATTCTAGGAATTACTTGGGCTGATTACTAAGGTATAAACTCCCACAATTTTCAGAGGACATGCTTTCCAAACCAAGTTTCTAAAATGTGAAAGGCTTTTAGCGTTGTTTTGTATACAAAGATAGCCAAAGACGGAATAAAAGATACAGCACAGAACTGTACAGAACTAGAAAATGTCTTCCTGCAACCATAATAGGATTTATGAGGAGATTAAACAACTAGTGATAAGAAAACCACTAACAGGACTTGAAAAAACACAGGAAGAGGCACAGTCATAAATGTGCGACCCTCACCATGAGGGGCTGCGGGATGACTCGCATGCCATTACCTGTTTCTGCTTTTTGTTTTGTCTTTTGATAAAGATTAGCTTTTTTTTTGGCCGTTCTGAGCAATTCAGTTCTTTGCTCCCATCATCCGTTACTGTGTTACCATAGAAATGGACAACATAGCAATTTGGCTTTTGTGTTAAAAAGCACTGTCTTGGGTAAAAGCTTAGAAAAAGAAAATTGGTCAAATGCCTTCTGCAGAAAGTCTCCCTTCGTTTTACTGAACTGACTTCTGCCTGTTGAGGCTTTAGATGGAGCTGTTTGGCGAAACAGCTCCATCTGGCAGTGAGAGGCTGCCGAGGAGGTCCAGGTGAGCTAATAATACCAGTGTTTTCTTGCAACTGCCCTAAGCCACTCCCATTGGCCATTGTTTCCATTGTATTCATTTTAACACAGACAAGAAGCTAACTGTACTGTTTAAGTCTACTTGCACTTTATGAGTGCCCTGACATCATTGTTTGATGGGGTACGTGTTTCCTCAGTTCCAGTGATTATTTTGCAATAAAAAAAAAAATCATCCTTGATCAAGCTTGCTGAAAGTTTAGGTAAGTTTTTTTTTATTTAATAGGAATATGGCCGTTTTTGTTTGTTTGCCTTGGAAAAACCAAGTTTTTAACTTTGTGGATTTTAAGAAGGAACCATTTTCCATTGGATATAATTCAGATCATATTATAACTCACTATGCAAATTCTTATTATTCACATAATAGGGGTGGATCTGACTTGGACATTATTGTACTGAAATGTTCCCAAAAGTTTTAACAACACCGATACACTGGCCCATCTGATGTGATTCATAAAAATACAATGTGTGGCAGAAAGTGACCGACAAAAAAGTAGAAAACCACAGTTTCTCCCAGTTTATTCACCGTTTAGTGTTTTTGTACTTCCATTCGTTCTACATTGGGCCACAATCAGATAAGTTTCCAGATGTCTCCTCACTCCGCCTGCCGCCTTATGGACGTGTTTCTGTGGGCGCCGAAAGCCTGAGGGTGCGGCGTTCAGCCGATGAAGTGATGTATTTGAAGAGCGCTTACCTCCACAAGCTGAGAATGGGATGAGGTAGAGGTTTTATTTGGGTTAGAAAAACAGGGAGGTATTTTCCCCCAAGAGGATGCAGTTGCATACCTCAATGTTAAAAATAAATCCATCCAGATCCAGCAGGGTGGGTAGCTCATTTTGTGCTCTGAGAGGGAACCTGACTTCAAAGACAGTTTTGGTTTTATGAAGTCATGGTGGAATTTCTTCTTGTGCTATCAAACAACATCTCTCTCCAAATAAAGCCACGTTTCAAAAGTATGTGGATCTGGGACTGCTACAGTTAGGGGGAGTTTACAGGTGGTAGCTATTCTCTATGAAAAGACTTCTACTGTATACAGTGATTTTCCCAGCTTCATGTTAGGGTTCATCACCAGGATCTTACCTGATAAGCCGTGTATAATTTGCTCCTTCTTTAAATATTTGTCTGTAAGATTGGGTTTTTCTGTAAAAGTGGCCCCAGCTTGTATTGTGTGAATCTACATCTCAAGAAAAACATTCTTCATCTTCAGTCTCTCTCTATTGAGTTACAGTTTTTGTTTCTGAACAGGGTTCTTGTTGTCAATAAGTGTCCTAATAATTTTCCCCAATGTATTTGGATGTTTAGCTTCTAGTCATTCTTATTTTCACAGTATTCTGTCCTTCTTTTAATGCATGGTTGGCTTAGGAAAAATCTGAGTCGAAAACATCCCTTAAAGGTTTTGGTCCATATTGAAATGATGATGTCATGCAGATTCTGCATTTCTTTTTAGTTTAATTTGTGTTTAGCTGGCACTTAGCGCCCAAAGTTCACCAATTCATGTCCCACACACAATTATATCCCCAGGCTGCACGGTTGACAGAAGCCAGGATTGATGCATCATGTTGTTTACACCAGCCATCTGAAAGTCATAGCTGAAACTGAAACTTATCAGGCCACACAAAAAAATATTTGCAGTATTGAGCCATTTCTGGCGAGGCTTGTAGCTTCAGTTTCCTGTTCTTAGCTAACATGAGTGAAACCCTGTATGGTCTTCTGCTAATGCAACACGTCTGCTTTAAGGTTTGACGGGTTGTGCATTCAGAGATGATTGTAACAAGTAGTTATTTGAGCTGCTGTTGCTTTTCTTTCATCTGCTGAAACCGTTCTCTGACATCAATAGGAAAATGTAAACCACAGCACCAGCCCTTGATGGATTTCTCCTCTTTTTTTATGGAGCATTCCACATAAATCCATGATATGGTTGTGCATGAACTTTCCAGGATTCCAGCAGTTTCTGACACATCCAAGCCAGTTTATATGGCACTAAAAACATGCCCAATTCAAACTTCTTTAAATCCATTTTTTTCATATTCTGTTGTTGCTCTGCTGAAAAACACCAGAAAATCCTATTGACCATGTGTGTTTGCCTAAATGCATTGTATAGCTGGGTTGTTTTGCTTATACCTCATTTTCAGATTGCAAGTATATATGACAACAATAACAGATCTGGAGTTTTGTGTTGCTGCCATGTATCTTGGTGTTTTGCTAAGTGTGTGACAAAGAACCAAACAGGTGTAACAAATGTCATCTGGAAGCGTCTTCAGGTTTTTTTTTTTTCCTTTTCACCATCATGTCTGTAAATCTTTAACAATGCTGCAATGTATATTTGCATTCCAGAAAGCTGGTAAGTTGCTTGTTAGTCCGGTTGGCAACTTTATTTGTCCGTACATAATTAGACATATTTTATTCTGGCATTAAAGTTTAGCTGAACTGTATAAAAATGTGTTTTACAAATGTAAGCGTGTCAGCAAGCATGCGTGTGTGGGGGCGTGTGTGTGTGTGTGGGTGTACACGCTCCCTCTCTCAGAGGCTGATGGGTACCAGACGTATGTGAAGGGCTGCCTGGCGCCTGCTCCCAGGCCTTTTATATGGAAACAGTTAGGAACCGTTACGTCAGCAAGCTGCGGCATTCTTTCTCCGCTTTTCCACTCGCACAGGCACTTACCTATCATTACTGCACATATTTTCTTTCTTCTTTCTTCCTCTTTTCTCAGCATGCTGCCTCTTTTCAACTACTTTAATGTCAAACACACTCTCATTACACACATTCGCTGCTCGAAAGTTGCGTCAGCACAGCATTCCACACGTCATTCAGGGTGACTGATGCCAAGCAGCATTTCTTGGTCATACACCCCCACCCCCTCCATCTACAACCCCTTGTCCCAATATAACCTTTTTATCCTGTAGTCTGGCAACATTTTTGTTATTCTTTTTCTCTCAGTCTGACTCTGTGTCTGTATCTTAATCATCTTACACCCAACTGAGACAGGGTGACATTTTATGCACAGTTTGTGCAGGTAAAGAGCTTTAAACAAGCAACAAATCCTTCCACAAAACAGTAGCATAATCTCACGTTGGGTGTTAAAAACTCCATCCATCTAAACTTATCTCAGGGAGAAAAAGTTCTTGCTTTTTCTGGAAGCATCAGATGGTTGATGGCATTGTTGCCTTGCAGCAGGAGGTTCCTGGCTTCAAGTGCAGGCCCCCTGGGGTTTTCTGCACGGAGTCCGCATGTTCTCCCCGTGTGTGTGCATGTTTTCTCAAATGGTTCACCAGACACAAAATGTTCTCAATCGGCTTAATACCAAAACTAATCAGAAAATCTGAGGAGTAAGAGGAAAACATTAGAGGGGCTCTGGGACTGCTTGCTTTCTGCAGAGAGTTCACAAAGAGGAAATGGTAAAAGATCCCGACATCTCCATCCTACAACTTCATGAAACCTCATGGAGATGTCTGATGTCTTCATGTCTAAATGGGATTTTGCAAAGTATGAATAGTTGATGTGTCGTTTCGTAATAATGTTGGTGATACGTGTAAGCTCAGACTGCTGTATGTTCTATATTTGTTTTGTTTGTCTTGTAAAACAAAAAAATGTAATAAAGTCCATCTAATAATGTGATGTTACTGGGTCCAGGATACTTCTTCTGCTGCTTAATCCTGCATTTTATCCCAGGGGGGAAAAAAAGAAATAGTTTTGCTTCTTTTTGTCGAGCAACACCGATGCCGGCGCTGAAGAGGAATCAATCCCTGGTTGTCTCTGCGTCTCAGCAGGCCTCAGGTTAATCCGCCTTAATGCAGTTAGTGCTGCTGTAGCCACCTGCGTATTACACACCGCAGCATTACAGCAGCACAAGGGGAGGGCGGGGGTTGGTGTGTGGGGTGTCTAGACAGGCCAGTCACAGGAAAACAGAGAAAGGCTAAAAGGGGCCAGACACTGTGATGTCTGGAAGCTTTCAACGACAGAACTAGACACAGACTTCAGACAGGCGTCTGCTGGGTTGAATCCTGTTAGCTGCAGAGAAAGGCTCAGTCATATTTTCACCTTCAGAGGAGCTGGAGCAATAGGGTAGATTGGGATTTGTGCACAAAGCCAGACACACCATCAGACTGATTACTCAGGCAGGTGTTGTGTAACCGTCTGCTGCCACCTACTGCTGGACTCCCAGTCAAGCTCAGCAGCTCCAGCTTGTCCTCTAGCAGGAAGGTGAGAGGCAATCAATATTTTTGTTCCATGAGTGAACAGCCAGCAGCAGATTGAATGTACGTCCGTTCATCAGTCCTCATGTTTCGCTTAGGCTTCTGTTTTGCAAGGATGGAAGGGAGAGGAAGGTGTGAACGCATCTTCATTTCCTCATCAGACTTTGTGTGACTGCGGCAGCGGCTCATCTCTGTCTCTGTGAATGAGGGTGTTTTTGTTTGTTCATAGTGCTGACTGAAGCAGCAGCCCGGTGCTGACATCTGTCTCTGTCTTTCTGACAGTGAAACAAACTGCAACTCTCCCCGTCTCTTTCACCACATCAGCCCCATCAGCAGTCTCTAGCCCAGGTCCAAACGCTGTCGGACACACACACACAACCTGTCTGCTGCTGTAGTCGGCAACGCACGGCGAAAGAGCAGCAAAGATATAAAATATCCCAGCGTCTGCACCTCCAGAAAACCACATCCTGGCCCATCAAGGCAGAGGAGACTGTCTCTCGGATGGACGCTGTCATTCAGACTCAAGTTCAGACACTGCGTCATCTTTCACTATAGGGCAAAAGTTATGAGTAAACAAATCAGTTTTCTTAAGTCCTACCACTTCCTCAGATTGGTTTGCAATTACGGCCTTTATTTATTTCACAACTTTAATCACCAGCATATACTGGGAAATTTTTATGTTGACATCCAAAATTTCACGACTCAGAATAATGTAGTCAGCTGATGACGCCAGACAGGCTAGCACCGACTCTGAACATGAGGTAGGCTAAATCGCTTCAAAAAGCATCAGTTCAGGCCTTTATCCGTAGTCATAGTCAAGAACAAATGAAAAGTAATTAACAAGTATCTGTCTAGAAATTGTTGCAATGCAGTTTCTAAGACTTTCAGGCTCCAGCAATCAGTGAGCCCACAAATGGCGAAACCACTGAACAGCTGTAAGACTTCCAGACCAAATCAGCAATTCGTCACAAAAAATCCAGAATGAACAAAAACAAACAACCACACACACACACGCACTCTTTTAATTATTTTACTTAACCTTTATTTTACCAGTACACATTGAGATTAAAAATCCTCTTTTTCGAGAAAGTCCTGGCCAAGAGGCATCAACAAATACCTACACAGAAAATAAACTGTTAAAAGAAAATGTCAAGCTATAAAAAAAATATAAAAAAAAACAGGTGCATGTCATAGAAACATGAAAACATTTAAAAACAAAACTCTGTGGCCAAAATAAGTAAAAGTCAAAAGGAAGTTGTATAAATAATCAAAACAATAACAAGAAGTGATTTGAAAGAGACTCTTGTTTCTGGTATCGAGGTTAATATGTAGCAATCATTTAATAAAAAACTAAAAATATAAAACTGATTTGCATTCATTTTGAAGAAAAAAATGCTTATTAATAATTTAATATATCAATTGTAAATGATTTATGTTTTGTTAATTTTTTCTCTTTTAGAATTTTATCGCTTGTTAGATGAGAACTGACAAAATCACATTTAGTTTTTTTTTCCTTTTAGACATGTACTGTTTAGGATTTATGATCTACTAATAAAAATGACAGATGAAGTCTATGTGTAATAGTTGGCACTTCATGCTTCATGTTTGGGTTGTTTTGTTTTTTTCTCTCTTTTTAGGAAATGAATGAAATGATATTAAATATTTTGCAGTTTCTGATTAGAGGCAAAACAAAATGTTTGGGGAACAAAATTCCTACATGAACACCAAAAGCCAAGCTTCCGGATTGGGAGAACTGGTTTAACAGGGACAGAGGTGATGACTGGTATTTGTGTTGCTAAGACAAAGGCTGAATCTCATGCTGATGGCTGCTGACACAGTGTTTGTGGCTGCAGCTCTGTTATCATTTCTTCTCTCTCTGCCCATGACCTCAGAACCACATGCAAGCTATTTCTGTTGACTTGCTCCTGGCTCAACGTGACTTCATGTCTGATTTTCTTGAAATTGCCAGGCGGGGTTAAAGCAGCATATTCGGGGAAATATTTACGGCATTAATCAGCATGCTTTGATTGTTCATAGAACTTCTGGGATAAAGTTTCAGCAAATCTTTGGCCAATTCTGCATCTTTTCTGCAGCCGTCTTCCATCTGAAGCCGTATCCTTGAAATCATTCCCCTCTTAAGGTTTCACATCCATCCTCTGTCCTCCTGGGCCCCTGATTTTCTGGCGGGATGGAGTCAGGTAAGAGTGCAGACATGACTAATGTTGCTAAGGCTGACTCATGCCCCAAGACATCAGCCTGGAGTGTGGAGCCAGCGATGACACAAGCTCAGCAGCTAATACACACACATTATGTATGCTGAATCGACGCGAGTGCAGGCAGACTCGGCGCCGCCGCCAGTCTGAAACCCAGTGGTGCAAGTGGCCATTATCAGCCCCTATGTATATTATGTGATCATTATTGAGAAACTGGAAATTTATCCATCAGTGGTGAGATCAGAGCTGACAGTAAGCACAGTTTTCACCCACTCATTTAGGAGTATTTGTGTATTTGTATAACTAAGGCCACGATTTCTCTAATATTTTATGGACCAAACATATAAGTTAAACCTTCGTCTTTTTTTTTGTTTTGTTTTTACCCTTTTCTGTCAAAAAGTTGCATTGAACTACTGACACAGATGCACAAAAATGTGCAACCATCCCTCATTGCATCTTCTGAGCATTTATTATTCATGCAAGAGTAATGTGAGGTGTCTCCTTTTTAATACCTCTTAATGGCTTTCTGAGTTAGCACGGCCAGTTATGAATAAATTATGAGTCACGGCCAAGCCAAAGCTTCACATCTACCCAGCAGGACTGAGCTGATCCACAGGTATGTGATGATGCGTCTGCACATGCGGGTTGGGTTTTACATAACAGATCTAATCTCCTTCCTGCTTCAACGAGTTTGGCCTAAACAGCATTTACTTTAAATGACTTCATCTTCAACACAAGGAATTGAAATTATTACTTTTATTTAGCTGTAAAATTATGTTATCACAACGAACCAGATGTTCCTTTGTCACTTTATTTAGGTTTGATTGAGAACTATTTACAATGCATTTGAAATTAAAATCAAAATTTGAAAAAACTAAATGTTACATTTTTTTTTTTAAACTGAGATAAAGTTTCTCTCTATTTTGACTACATTTCTTTCTCATTTATTAATGCATCTTTATTGAACCATCTATCACATTATCCTTTTTCCGTCATCATGCTCTCTGAACCTTCAGACTAAAATGCCTGAATCTTATTTCTGGTTTGGAAACTTTGCAAAGTTTTTTGAATCAGAAGGAGTGATTGCAAATGCATTCTGGATTCCAGTTTGTGGTTGTAACACAAACTGGTTGTAACACTTATCCTTTTAACTGTTCAAGTTAAAAAGGATATAAATTATTTCGGAGGTGCTCTATTTGATGTCATGCCACAAAAACATTTCTTCTTTGGGGACAATAAAAGCTGAACGCAGTAGAAATTTAAAGCCAGCATACATACGTTGGGAAAAAGGATGTGTTGCATCACATCTTATAACAACTTTTTATTTTAAGAGGAACTGAGAGTAACAGCATCTCTTTTGTGTTGAAAGTGAATGATTTCAAATGTGAGCAAAGTATTTCCAGTTCACTTGGTTGTTTTTTACTTTTTTTTTCTTGATACACGTAATGATGTCAGGCAAATTCAGCACCTCTTTTTGCCTTTCGTTTTTTTAAGAAGCAAGTTGAGAATAGACTTTGTCTATGCATTGCTTTTGTGTTTCGTTGTTGAAGATTTTATGAAGTGGCAGCCTAGCAATGTTTGTGGACATCTGCATCTTGTATTTACAGTTTTAATCTTGACAGCTCAGGGTCTGAGATAGAAACTACGTACTGATAACAACCCAGAGACTCTCCGACTCTTTGAATGTGAAGGATCTAAAGTCAATTTATTATCCTTTCCATAACCTTTAGCAACCTTTATTACTTTTCATCCCAGTTTATCTTAATTTTTCCTCGTGCTCAGCTGGAGAGCTTACATATCATGTTTAACTTTTCCTAGCAAGTACGAGATAGTTTCAGTTTAGGTATTTTATTAACATTATTTTTGGAGAGGTTATTTTAATGACCCTGTTATGAGTTTGAGGCTCTTTTTTTAATCAATTTAAGACGTGAAGAAGAGCTGAAGAGATGACAGTGTAAGCAAAGAACCTGGACCTTTGGATGAAAAAAGTCAAAGCAGTTTTCTGCTTTTTTCAGCTCTGTGGAGTGTTACATGAGGAGATAAAGTACTGTTAGTAAAAGATGATTATTCAAAGTATTACCAGCAGAGGTAACAATTGGGTTACTGCTGACTTTGTAAAAGATTGTATTTTATGGCATTGTTTTTATTTTTCAGAGCTAATTTTATCCTAGTTCACTGGTTGTTCATGTAGGTTGTTTTTAAAAGGTTTTCTTCTGTTATATGCAGACTTAAGAGGTCAAAAAAAGATTTAAGCTTATATTGGTCTGTTGGGTCTAAAACTAAAAATAACAAGGCCAGCATTAATAGTATCAAATGAAGGACTTTTGGCAGCTGGGTTATATTACATTATGTGGCTTTTATAGCGCCACCTTTCGTTTTTGTTGCAGGGGAATCTGACGCAGGCCTCTCTCATTCACGGTGTCGGCTGGGACAGAAGGGAATGGGAACATATCGACCCCTGAGTGGCTCAGTATCGATGAGTGGATGGATTTCAGGAAGTGACCTTGGTGGACTCATGAGCACCAGAGCTCAGTTTATTTTCCCACAGAGCGCATCAGCTGGCACCAGCTGCACCTCTGAAGTCAGGCTGCAGGTTGAGAAGTAAACAAGGTTCCCTGAAGCCATTCATACTGAAACACTGATGGGGATGAACTTTGTTATGGGTGTGTAAGCAACTTAACTGAGATTGATTCAGGTGCTTTCATACACAACTCTTGACTAAATCAGGCTCCTGAATAGCAATCAATTGATAGGACTTTATTTATAGCACAGTTTGCTTATGGTTATACATAGCACAAAGTGTTTTTATTAGGGCTAAAACAAGAGAACTTTGATAAGTACACCAAAAAAAACCCAAAACATTAAATCACCTAAAAATCTTCTATTATTAACTAAAATAAAATGCTATGAAATGTAGAACTGTGGAAACTCAACAATGATGAGGCACCAGAAACACATACTGTATAAGCAATACATTCTGGAATACCACAACAACTAAAATGTAAACAAATAAATAAATACAGATAAAACCTAATATTACATTTCTTTTACAATGAAATCTAAGATTCTGCCAGAGATTTTCTTAATCAAATATTGATTAAGAAAATAATACTCTTAAAGGCATTAGGACTAAATTAGAAAAAACAATAGAACGACAAAAGAAATTTTAATTTGATATTGAAGTGAGTAGATTAATATAAATATGAATTGCTATAGGTTAAAATAAACGCTGGGTAAGAATAAAATAGAATTCAACTTTATTGTCATTGCACTGTCACAAGTACAAGCAACGAGATGTAGTTTGCATCTATCCAGAAGTGCTCTACGAGATATAAATATTTATTTACAGATGTACAAGACTATGTATGTATGGACTATAAGGGGTTATAGCAAAGAGATATAGATATTGTGTATAAATATAAATATGGGAGCTATATGCACAGAATATACAAGATTATACAGAATATATACTGTATAATATACAGAATATGTTTTATGAATGACAATTATTTTAACACTTCATTTCTAGATGCTTATATTTCTTTTACATATCTTTTTTTATTCTTATCAAAAATGCAATACAAATAATGTGAAGGGATATATATATATTCAGAATAGAATAAAAATATCTAATTACGTAAACATACAATTTTAAATAGTTGCTCATTTAAAGTGATTTCTGTAAATACGTTATACATGACTTAATATAAAATTTTGATAGGAAAACTTGGATGCTAAAATAAAGCTTATTATGAGAGGTTTTGGATCAGCTGTTAAAATGCCTATGGTTAAAACTGACCTGCGTAAATTCATCGAGACGTCAACAACCATCCCATGCCGCCCTCTTGTGGTGTTTTAGCGAAACAACACGGAGTTTCTGCGCTTCCTGTCTGTCGTCGCAGTAACGGCACGCCGTCCTCTGTTTTGATTGGTTGCCCACAGAAGGCCGAGACGTTAACGAGCCAATCACGTAGCCCTGCCGCCTGTCAGCGGGGCTTCTTGCTCTGAATGCCCTCTGCTCCGTGTCGTCTGCGTATTTCTGTTATTTATAGCTGAAGATGCTTAGAGGAGCATGGCAGAATAGGAAGGGGAGGAGGACATAAAGAGAGAGACGAGGGATATGGTTCGGAATTTATAATGGCTATAAGTCTGGCCTTAATGAGTTCTAAGAGGCAAAGAGGTAAAGAGCTTATTGATCAAGTTGTTTCCAGCAATAGTTAATCTCTGATTGATGCTTTGTTTTAAAACAAGAAAATAGGAGAAGAGATAAAGAAGAACAATAGGTCAGATTTAAGGCTGGGATGTGGTGAATTATGGAGGAAAAACATGCTCTTGCTTTTATTTTAGTGATAATGATGCATACCAATTAAAAAAAATTGTATGAGAGTACACGCAGAACAGACTACAATAAGTTGCTTTTTCATTTTGTTTGCAAAAATCCTACATCTGCACAACTCAAAGTATTTGCCCACTTGCAGATTTCGTGTGTTTGTGGCGCTTAAACTTTTCAGCTCATCAAACATCTTTTAGCCTACTTCAAACTGTGAGACAGACTCTTCTTAAGTGGTTTATTGATTCCACATTTCTGACCGTAAAGCGATCTGACTGTAGCCCATTAAAACTGAACTCAGCTTTACAAAAAGGTGTCGCAAAACTAATCAGTTAAGTCATGATTTAACAAGCGAGCAACACATAGGACAGCATTGTCTTGACACTAAATTCCCCTTGATTAACGAAGTCACCAACTGAAAACTGCATTTTGTAATATCAGGTTACATTCTTCTGACAAATTTTGTTTGATGATCTGAAACATTTAAGGTACTAAAATTAAAAACATACAGAGATGTGAATCGCAGGTGATGCAGTTTTTGAGGAAAATGCATAATTTAAAGATATATATGTGCATTCCGATTTTCATATCTTAGCTCATCTTAGTTTGCTTAAGAAAAGAAAAAACATAGAAATAGTCAAAGTTATCAAATGTAGCACCAAGGTTTGAATGTTTTATGGTTGGTAGGTAAAAGCTACATGTTTGTTTTATATATTAAAGGAACTGTGGCACTAAAGCTGAGAAACTGAACAAGTGTCACCTACAATTATTGGCTATAAAATCCCAGTGAGATTGTACATGATGCATAAATGATCAAAACACTTCTTAGCATCATCATGTAACATTATCTGGTGCTTTCCCCAATGACAAAGTGAAACACAGAAAAATGAGAGGAAATGCTTTCACTTTCTTATAAGTCACTCTGATTTCTGAGAAGACTAGTTTAGGTCACATTTTGTGGTTTAAGACAATTAGTAGCGGTTAGTTGAGCATGAAAAAAAGTATTCTACAAAAACTGCTGTATGTTCATTTCAGTATTCAAGATCAATTCTAAACTTACTTCTGCAGCTCGTTTTTTATTTAAATGTATTAAGCTATGCAAAATGTGCTTAAAGAAACTAGTGGACTGCATTAAAGCTTTGCTTTCCTGGACTCTCTCATCCTGACGAAGCATAAGGTGACTGTTGCTAATTGCAGGAAGAAAACTCCACTAATTTGAATGACTCATAATTACACTCAGATTAGAATAGTTTATTGGATTTTTGTTCAATTGTGCCCACTTTTTTTTTTTTTACTCTTTTAGGACTCTCTTAAGATCAGCTGTCACTGCATATGTAAATGGCAGACAGGGCTTTTGGCCACGGACATCAGAAGTGGTTTGGGACACTGGAAGAAATTGCTGCACACTGCAGGTGGCTGGTGATGGATAACCATTTATCTAACTCAGTTTATGACGGGATTATTTCAATGTGGGTTTTTTTCAGCAGTCAGATTTGCATTTGGCTGTGTCTAGTTTGAAATCTCATTGATTAGACTGTGTAGATCGGATCTGAATGGTAGAGATTCAGAGATTCTTTGAATCACCATTTTGAAACTTAGGAGAGTTTTTACTTTTTAAATTTGTGGAAAAACACACAAGAAAGGCTACATTTACTATTTGGTTATTAATGTTTAATGAAAGTATTTTGTCATGTGACACACAACCACACAACTTCTCATATACTTCATTTTGTGTTTTATATGATGTCCCCATAAAGAAAATACTGTAAAATCATAATATGAAAGCAAAATTATACATGTCCAACATATTTTACAAATAAACTGTGAAGTTAGCTTGCACATGAAAACAGCCCTGTCTCAGTAACTTACTGAAGCATTGCTGTCTGCCTAGGCAGACAAGAATAGTGCTAATCAGGGAAACAGCCAAGAGGTTGACTCTAGAGGGGCTGCAGAGATCCACAACTCAGGTGGAAATTTGCTTACAGAATAAACGACTCATATATTATGGATTTGGACTGAAAGAGTAAAACATGTTGCTTAAGCAGAGCCCTTCTGCCATGAGAGACTCTTAAAACAAAGGTATGTTTTTTTTTAAACTTTTTTACTAGTCAAGTATTTTACCCTCTTGGAATGAAATGGACAATAAGATGGAGTGGCAGTACTGATAGATATTCTCTGATTTCCTTATCCTGACTTTAAAAAAGGAGCAGACGGCTTCTCTCACACCAGCAGCTGGTTAATTCAACATAGAGCTGTTTTCGAACTAGATGAGCAGGAGGATGTAAGAAGAGTCAAGTGTTTCCCCCAAAAAGGGAAATTAGGCAAAAAAAAAAAAAAAGAAAGAAAGGAGAGGGGGGGAAAATCCTAATGCAAATATCAGCAGCGGTTATTTTAGAGTAAAGGCAACATCTTAAAGCTTATACAACATGGACAATTCACCAGTTATTTGGCAATGAGACGTCATGGAAGTTGTGGTAAAAAGGGAAACTTTTTTCTTAACATATTAGCCATTTCCCAGTGATCCATGATGACATTTTTAGAACCATTGGATTCCTTGTAATCTCACGGATTTTAAAAGATAATCTTTGAAAACTTGACCTGCAAGCAGAAAAGGTCAAATTTAGACAGGAGGTGCAATACAAATACTGAATGATTTTATACACACAAAGATCTGTCAGTGGGGGGATTTGGTCAAGTATAATTTCCAACACATCTTATTGCAGCATTTTTTCCAAAACACACTTCTTCAAACACATTTCCAACAATGGGTCAAGAGCTGGCTTTTTGGATATTATGTGGAAAATTGAGCGTTCTTTCTGCATAAACTGGGATCATATTTGTTTATTTGCGATACATATGAAAATGTGTGAAAGATAACGATCAAATAATCTGGTTAGATGAAAACAAAATAAAACTGCCGTTATGCAAAATATACATTGTGAAAAATGTCAGTGGCAGCATCATGCTGAGGGAATGTTTTTTTTTTTTTTTTTTATCAGATCAAGATATTTATTTCTTTGTTTCTGAAAGGTTACCTAATAGGTTTTTGTTCTGTTGCAGAATAGGCTGAGTTGGGAGAGCAGGCGTGCATGCCTGAAAACCATCACTGCATACATCAACATTTTACAATCTTTGCAGACATTTAGGCACCAGAGTCGGACTCGTTAACAGGTTAAAGTCGTTGTGATTCTGTACAATAGCTGCGTTTGTGCCCATTTCAAAAAATGTGTCCTTTCTCAACTACATCTCCCATTGTATCTGTGGCAGAGCGCAGTTTACGTACATGAGACGGTGGGTCGGCTCCGTGTTTACTTCCGGGCTCAGATTTAGACTTTTATCAGAGAGCAGCAGCTCCAGTGGAGGCTCAGTCTGGCAGCCTGTGCGGTAACCATACAAGGCTTCATGACAGAGGTTACCGGGTTGACAGGCAACATCCCGACATTCGCGTCTCGCAGTCGGCGGCACAGCACACTGGACGCGGCTCATCCAGGCGGACACACACCGCTGCTCAGCTCTCCTCCACTTGCCTGCTCTGCTCTCCCGCTGCCAGCTAACGACACTGACCCGACCACCGCTTCATGATCCAGGGCTAGCTGCGGATCAAAACAAGGACAATCTCTCAGAGTTTCAGTGACGTTTCGTTTTTGATCAGCCAGGAGGTTCAGCAGCCCGAAGAGACACGGACCCCGGGGAGAGAGCGACTGGACTCCGGAGCCAGGCGGCAAGGCTAGCCAGGGTGGTGGCTGGATAAACTAGGGGGGTTGTCTCCAGCTCCTGGTGGATTTATTCCCTGCCAGCTAACGTTAGCTCAGCTAGCCCCAAGCAGCACCATGGATTGGTTAATGGGGTGAGTACCGACAGCTGCTAACTGCGCAGTCTTTCCGATGCAAACACTCGTTTCGGTAGCTGGCACTGCAAAAACCCGTGGCTGGGCAGGTGCACTGTGGTGTGAACCGATACATTTTCACTGCAACCTGTCTGTGAGCGGGTAGCATGTTGCCCAGCTTAGCCTTGCCCAGTGAGGCTAGCTCGGTAGCAAAGCTGGTACAACCGTCTTATCCCGAAGCGGTTAACCGAGCTCTGAGCACCCTGGAGCGGGCAGCCGGTTGTTTTTGTCTCCGTGGCCTGCAAATTAAGTGGTCGGCATCGCCCAGAGCTGGCGGAAATAATACAGACAAAGTGCTGAATAAAGGAATAATTTAAACGGTAATAGGCTAGCGTTAGCACGCTGTCAGTTGTCATAGCTATGAGCTTTTTTAGTTAATTCCCAATGCAAGGTGCCGCTTGTTAGCAAGGATGCTAACTTACCCGAACTGCAGTAATTGTGCAAAAGTCTTGAATCGCCACCTTTCTGTTATTGTTTCTTTGGAGGTTCTGGTTCTGGCTTGGAAACTGGCTGCTCGTTTCCAGAACAGTACCCCACTATTTTAAAGGATTATTATGATTATTATTTTTTAAACTTAACCACGACCCATGAACCAGTCTGGGCTAGTGTGAGATTCTCCCTGTATGAGTATTTTAAGTAGAAGTGCATTAATTGCACAGTACCCTCTGCAATATTTTAACACTTCAAGAGTGATGTAAAAAAAATAAATAAAAGACCAAAGTTCAAGCAAAAGACATTTTAAACAATGTTGAGGTCATGTGTGTAGGTTAAAAATTAAGACAGTTATGTAATTTTAAAAGTTGAATGTCAGAAACACTTTTTGTTCCTCAATTTTTAATAATGCCTGTAAAATACTGACACTAGAGATCATAATCAGCCAGAAGCGTCTTCACCAATCAACTGATTGGAGCAAAAACGACAGCGGAAGACTTCCTCATAATTGCATTTCCTAGTTACTTATTATTTACAGATTTTAATACATTTGCTTTATTTGCAAACAGAGCAATACAGTTATTCCATATTATATAACTGCATGTAATATTATATAACAATACCTGAAGTCATTTGTATTATTTCGATTTTCACCAGTTAAACTTACTAACAGAGTACAAGTATTCATTTCTCAGAGTATTATCTCTTTTTTAGTGTTTTACTCCCTGATATTGGTTGGTTAATTTGTGTGACTGGAGTCTTGGTTGGATTCTGCAGGTGACTGCTTCACAGACATGCTGCTCTTTCTCTGAAGCTTGCAGCCACCTGACTGGCAGTGCACAGCAACATTGTGTGAACGACCTCCCCTGTATAACTCTTATGATCTGGTCAGTCCAGGACTTCCTCTGGTATCTTGTTTAAAAAAAAAAAAAACCAAGCAAACAAACCAAAAAATTATTTGGGGCAACGGCATGGTGGAAAGTTTTAGTGGTTTTGAAGCAGGTTTGATGTAGCTTGAAATCTGCAACTAAGCTACCTGGCAAGTTGTTTTACACATATGACAGACAGGTTTTCAATAACATTTTAAACTGAAGCTTTGGTTACCTTATTAATTGAATATAAGGACACAATTTGTTCCAATGTGTTTAATTGAGTCAATAAAAAATCTCAATGTATCATACAGCAGTTTTCATAAACTGAAAACATTTGCATCTCTCAGGTCTTTATTGGGACTTTAATGTATTTGCTTTGTCTTTAATCAAAGTGTGATTGTTTCCCTTCAAGGTTGTTCCCTTTTTTAAGTCACTTCTTCCATTCTTCTCTTTTCCACTTCCTTTATTTTTTTTAAGCTTACTTGCACCATATGCCACCATGATCAGGTGGAAAGTCAGTCCAGAAAATGATCAAAATAAAGTCCATACAACAAGTCTGGAGAGCTGTTACTCAAGATGTGTTTAAAAATATGTCCCTGGAAGGAACACATGAAATATTTAGTTTTCTTTTTTAATAAAAAAATCCTGAAGTGAGACATGGATATTGTAGGAATCTGTTGTTTTCAATCAAGTTCTTGCCTTGATCTTGCAAGTGACACATAGCTGAAGTTGGTGATGCTGATTTGTAGTTTTATTTTTAGCTCAGGTTTGTCCCAGTCATGAGTTTTGAGTCGGAGCACATGATCCATGCTGGATAGGGCTGCTTCAGCTTTCCACCTGTGTATAAAGTTCAAAGCCCTGGTCACTGCACTCAGGATTAACCTCTGACATTAGTGCAAGTGACAGAGTAACCTCCTATAACATCTGAATAGACAATAGCCCAGAACCATAAAGGCCTAATACGCTGTTGTTGCATTTACATGATTTATTTGCCATGCAAACTTTAATGGTCTAGACTGAATGTCTGCTCACATAAGCACAGGAAGGGTTATATCAGTGTACAGTTCAAGGTGCATTTGAAGCTTCCTGTGTGAGCTTTAATTTCCCCACCACAGATAGATACCTAAGTATGAAACGCGCCGACCTCAAATATCTCAGAGTCCCGTCATGGTAAAGTGTGCAACTGCATGGTTGTACTCTGCGCTTACAGGCTATCAGGTTAGCTGGCTGCTGCCCATTAAAAGTAGATCAGGGCTGAAGGAAGGGTGGAGGCCGGTTGTTAAGGGGTGTTTCTTCACATTGTGACGGTTTGGCTGAGAGATAACAGTACAGTCAGTCTAACCTGTAATGAAATACTGTTGTTGCCGGTCATGTCTGCCTGCTTGCAGGTATTTGCAACTTAAAGCTAAGTTAGATAGTGGACATTTGTGTGTAATGTGCCGAGGCATTCATCTATCATTCTGTCAAATTCTCCCAAATATTATTCTTTTGGGTGGAACATGAAGATGACGATTCATTCGCCGTGGTGTTTCTGTGCATGCCCTGGTTTAAAAACTCCTAAAATGCTTTCCAGTTTAGTAAAAAATTGTTAACTCACTCTTTTTGTAGATGTGTTTTTTGGTCCTGATGACACAGTTTTTTTTTTTCTGCTTCAGTAATAAAGTTTGGGCGATGACTCGCACCAAGTTGGTCAGGTCTCTCCGTTCTTGATGTAGAAATTGGGTTGTGAAGTTTTGTTCCCTTTTCCCCAAGTGGCGTGTTTGTTCATGAAACAAACATTTCTCTCACTGATGTGACAGTTTGATCTTAAGTGAGATGAGAACAGTAGAGCCCAGTGCCTAGCCTTGTTTGTTAGGATTATTATCAGTTTTTGGAGCAGTGTCATCCTTTTTCTGTGATGCAACAGCCTTGAGAATGTCATTTTTGTGTACCAGTGTAAGCAGGAGGCTTATATGAAGTCTGCTTAAACCACAGATTTTGCAAGTCATTTAGGATTACAAAAATAACTTATATTTGCTGATTAGCAAAATATATATATATAAAAAAATCCCCAATGTTTTATTACTAATTTCTAATCTTTTTAAATGTTACAGTTTGCTCAGATTTAACATCTCGTATGAAGAACAGATGGTTGCCCGTGTATAGAATATCTGCCTTTATCTCCAGGTTCAATCTCAGCGTAACACTGTATGTGATGCATAAATGAGGCGCTGTAAGTTGGAAATGAGCAGGAGTGTGTCCGGTGTTCATTGCCAACCAAATGAAGGCCATGAATGACTTAACCAAGCGTGTAATCACTCTGAATACAGACGTGCAGTGAAGGACACTTCAACCAACAATGGAGAGAAAGTCCTCCTTCCATAAAAAAAATTATGGAAGGAGGACAGAAGTCAGCAGTAGGTGGTTTGGTGAGAAATGCGCAGGTAAACACAATGATGAGGGAGACTGAAAGTGTGATGGATGAGGGGAAAAATCTATTATCTAAAAAAAAATTCTCCTTCCCCCACTCCCGGATGGATAGAGAGAGAAGGAAAGAATGGAACATTGAGTTATTAATGCTTTAATGATGGAATGGTTGATTAAAAAGAAAAATGGATTCGGCTGGCCGAGCAGTGACGGAAAGACAAAGCTCTGAAGAGAAGAAGCAGAAATCTACTAATGTATTAGTAGAGTATTCCTTCTTCTTCTTCTTCTTCTTTTCTGAATGATCCAAATAACAGCTCATCATTAATTTTCTAAAAGCATATGATCAAGTATATATGACGGCTTGCCCAAATGTGTTGAGATGCCAGGATGCGGTCAGTTAGCTTTGTTGTTTCAGCGAGAGCATTAATTTTCCAAAGCCGAATGACCTCATCTGTTTGGTTTGAGTCGAGCAGGATGTTAAATCGCTGGGGAGATGCGGGATGCCTAAATGTGTCTTTTCCTGCTGGGTAAAGTAGGCAGACTTTGACAGATGCTTAATCCCCTCGCTTTTTAGTGATGGGCTGGTAATGCTGAATGAAGAGCAAGAGACTGCAAGCTAAGTGGTGTGCTGTTTTAGGCTGTCTGATCTGAACAATACTCAGACCTAATGTACACTTGGCTCTCACCACACCACCTGTGACTCCCTGGAGTATTAGAAAACATCATTTGTTTTGCGTCAGGGGAATAAAGCAGGTGAAGATCCTAATAAAAGAGGATTCTGTTTTTTGATTCCTTTTTAATGTCAAACTTCTGGAGAGGAGCCAGTGTGTCAGTGGCTGATTTCTTATTTCTGGGGTTTCAAAAGTTTTGCTCAAGATGAGGGATTGTTGCAACATTAATGACTTGATGCAATCCATGAGACTTTCTGAAGTTGTAACTGTAATAGAATATGTCTTTAAGATCGTTTGTCTTGTAAGCTGAAGGGAGATGAAAATTATGGAGATCAGCTATCTAATTAAACTGAATTAACAAATTCTGACCTTCTGTTGTCAATTTTGTCTCACTCGAATCTTTACAAACTCTAACAAAAAAATATATAAATATAGAATAGAATAGAAGTACTTTATTCATCCCAGCAGGGAAATTACTTCGCAGTTACAGCATAGAGACAAGACACAATAATAAATAAAAATAGCATTTGAAATATTTTATCTGCTGAAAGCTTTGCTACGGTATATTCAGCCTGCTGAATGTCTTGCTCTCTCTTGCTTCCTTGCAGCCTGATTAAACTGCAGTCAAGTCTTAACATTTCAAACACACAAAAACAGTTCTTTTAAATATCTTGTATCAAATCTGTGCTTCCTAGCACTTCACACAACGTGCCAAGCTTCTCACAATATACCTAATAAACTCTAACCTGGTAGTTTATTAGGTATATTGTGTTCACTGAGTAGGAGAAAGACTAGATTTTTGGGGGAGCTTCTGACTACCGAATGCATGTCAGAATTTAATTTTTCTGATTGTCGTCATCATATGTCTTCTTGATGTATCTCTACACACTTTAGAGCTAAGAGCTGCTTGTTTTATGGATCCGTTTACCTTAAAGCTCTCTAGACGAAAGTTGTGCTCTTGTCAGAACAAATGTATGTATGAATATTTATGGGTACGTGGGGCTTAAGTGTATTGCACTATCTGAATACATGTATATAGACTCAGAAATCGAGCAAAAAGACCATATCAGGCGGTGACAGAGACGGGGAATTCTCTCAAGACTGATATAGGCTGAACTTCCTCTGCAGCAGGGGAACATCTGACTGTCTGAATTGTCTCTCACCACTGTGACTAACATACAAAGCAGGAGTGATGTTTCAGTGTCTCGCAGCAGATATTTACCTATGCGATTGTTGTCACTGTGTTTGGGTTGGCGTAAGACAGCGTCGCGTATGCAAATAAAGCACATTTCAAATATTTCTTTCAAAAATTTGCTTTAACTTAAAAAGACGCCGTACTGCAATCATCAGAACACTTGCTACTCCTGTTTCAGCTTTTCAAGCAATCTCCACGTGTGGTTCTAGACCGACCCGTGACACTCTGTGGTAACGCTTTGTGGGATGGGGCCATCAGTTTTGCTCTGAGTCAAAACGTTGCTGGATTGTCCCAGTTTCATGCATTTTCTCACTTGTTTTGAATGTTTCCCTGTCCCCAAGCAACCCCACTCCCTTAATTCCATCTTCTCCATTCATGCAGACAGGCTTGTGAAAACACACTCGCTCTCACACCCGCACACATTATTACATGCTGTCACTCTTAGCCGAGGTGGCTGTTTCCGCTGCGCACACCTCAGACCCAATGCGTTCTGACACATGAACAGAGATCTTTTTTAAAGCAGTCACCTGCCCCAGAATAGAAACGAAGCAACACTTAACGCGCTGCCTGGTTTGAGCTAGTTTGACTTTATGGATATTTTTAAGTGCAGCCTGTATTGGCTACACAGTTACATTTACATCCAATGTACGGAGCTGCTTTTGTCTCTCTGCTCAGTTAAGAATAATTTAGTGTCAGACACTAAAGTTGCTTTACAGCTACACCGCCCGGGGCAGCCGGGCCAGGACTTTTAAGACCATCTTAGCGTAATCACATCTTCAATAACAGTGATGTTGTGTTGTTTTACAGATTTAGAGCGTGGCATTTGTGTTAGCAGCTCAGTGTTATGTGACACACTGGCTTTTTCCAGTGCCAAACACTGAGCTAAATGCCACCATGGTTGGCATCACTTGTTTGGCAAAGTGTCACCCTGTGAGTGACGGTGTTATTGTTGCACTGTTTTAAGTTCCCTGTCATTCAGTCTATAGAAGACTTGTCTGTCCATAAACCCAGATATCGTACGGTGTATTTTGTCTTATAATGTTCTAATTTACTGAAATGATTAATTTAGGGGATGTCCTAAAAATGTACTTCCCTCAGATTCTAATTTCTGTTATCTAATATGTGGAATTTGCATTTCCTTTTGTAGCTTGATGCAGTAAACTAATACACTACATGTCATCACTAGTACATCTATATTAGGTGTTTCACTTAACTTACTCACCAGTGATGTTCTGAGAGCTACAGTGTCTGTTCTTTTCTGACGGCAACACATTTTGCCCCAGCATGGCTAACAGCAGGACAGCCTGAACATGTTGCTCCAACACCGACTCAACCAGGTGGAGAAAGCTACCCGACTACAATGTTCCTACAGCTTGTCACAAAAACGCTGCATAGCTTCGTTATGCTTCTGAAGATGTATCAAACCGTCTTGCTTCTGCTGATGACGTTTGAATCTGGAGCACAACAGTATTGCCTGGTTTTGATATAACTTAATGCTGCTTGCGACTTTTTTCAATGTGGTTCTAGGCAATCATGTGCTTTTCTTCGCTATGTGTAAGAAAATAGCCCGCCTTTGTAAAAAATCAGACAATGACTGGCTGATACAGCTGAATCAAACAAGTCACCCATAACCGCCGCTGGGAGTTTGAGTTAGGAACTTGACCTTTAGGACCTCCCTAGACTAATCAGCAGTGACATTTTGTTGACCATTTTGTTTTTGCTGGCAGCCTGTGCCATTAAATGCTTCAGTGTTAATTCATCTGAATTTAGGTTCCGTTTGAAAAGTGTTGTAATGCGTCAATTGATCAGCTACTGCTTGAAATAGGAACTGCTTTCACTTGAACCTGTTAGTGAGAAATGTTGATTCAAACACAATTTATAAAAGGAATTACTTCATACCTCATCAGTGAGCAGATTGGTAGTCCAAGAAAATTGGAACTTGGTATTGGCCAGTCAAAACCTCATTGGTAATCTAACAAGGTAATAACATTTTTTTTTTCTCATTTGGCTGCAAAGGCAAGGAAATGTCTTTTCCTTGCCATAAATAAATATCCAGTTTATTTGTAAGTTTTTTATATTATTGTGTTTGAGTTTCTCACCAGATCTCTGGTCCACTCTGTGCAGCCTGGTCCTGTCCGGGGGTTCAGCATCAGTCCTCAGGCTATTCTACCATGAACTTTGTCCGTGCTGCTCTGGGTTTACTCTGGGTTTTCTTTCAGGGTTTACTCCCCTGAAACGACATTTTATTCAGGGCCAACCAACATACTCTCTCCTAGACTCCCTGACTCAGTTTGTGTCTTCCTCTGTCTTTCTCTCCATTTAATTCTCGCCCTCTTCCTCCCCCCCCTCTCCCCCCCGTCTCTCTGGAGACGCTGATGTGCAGAGACGTTTGCGTGCGTTGCTGCTGCTCGAGCTGGACGGTTCAGCTGTGCCGGCCCAGGGCAACATCAGTCCTCTATGATAAATGTTTAACATGGAGCATCACACATACAAGAAGAAGATTTGTGTAAAAAATGTGGTACGAGCTTTTTATTACATTTTTTTTTCTGTTTCCCTCATTGCATTTTTCAGGAGCAAGATGTTGTTCAAGCTCCTTCTCTGGCATCGTTGTCCTTGTTCGACTTTTTGTTGTTTTTAAATGCTTAGCAAAGCAGCACTGCTAGTTTCATCCTCTTTCTTAGGGGCACATCAGAGTGAAGCAAGCTTCACTAGAAAAGCTCGGCTGTCATAGTTCAAAGGTGGCCAGGACTTCAGGTTTCACAGGAATGTGACACCCAGTGGGTAGTTGAACTGATATCATCCACAACTTGGATCACAGAGAGTGACTGCAATCAGTACACTCTCTGTGTACTGATAGTTTTATTTAATTTTTGTTGTTCAAATCAAATGTTTAGATACACTGTAAAAAAACACACACAAAAAAAACATGTCTGATATTAAATGAAACTGGATTTTTCCTGGTTATATAGGATAACCAACAGTTTTTTCTTTATAATTTCCAGATTAATGAGATTTTCAAATCCAGAAATCTAAACGGGTCTCTTTTGCCATTTTGACTTGTATACTGAGGTCAAACACTTTGAGTAGTTTGCTGTAATTTTGGACCGGTCCTCCTGAAAGAACTGGTATAACTGTGTCACCTTTTCAGCTGTAATCACACGTTTTACACGGGAATGAGATTTGACCTTTCCCACTCAGTATAGGTCTGCACAATATTAGAAAAAACATGCAATTATGCAATTAAACGACATGAATGAACTACAATAAGTCCATGGTGTTACTGTCTCTCAACCTTGGTTTTATTGCAGTCACAGACACCAAATAGTGATAAGGATTGCTGTAATAAAATTATCTTTATAGCAATCCAAGCAATTGTTATAAGTATTTTTTTCATGACCAACAAGTAAACGGTTTGATTTTAGTGTACATGTAATATTCTGAGTTCGAGCAATAACAAAAACAATCTCTAAACCCCCTCTTTCAAATGGTTATATTTAGCTAAATAATTTAGGTGATTTTGATGTAAAGCTTTGACATCATGCTAGTGAAAAAAGAACTGGTTATCTGTAGGTGCACTACAGATGCAGATGTAAGATGCTTTTTCATCTTACAAAGATGAGCAAGCACCCTCTTGTCCTGTCTTGAACCAGCTGACGTCAAAATAAAGTCTGAATGACTGAGATCTGGAGTCACTAAGAGGCATCATTGAAGCTGAAAGAAACAATCTTGCATCATAGTGTGTGTTCTTTAGACATCAGCATGCACCATTGAGAAATAAAGGGTCTTTTCAATGCTTTTTGAGCAGGCAAGTCGCCTGGATACAAGAACTCTGTCACACACACTAACACACACGCACACACACACATTGGTTCTCCTCAGTGAATACTGCTGTGTGCTCCTGCTTTCCTCGAACGGTGCCACACCTTCCTTCCTCTGAGGCAGGAACAAGGAAAAGCTCAGGAACAAATCTGATACCAGAATGACTCGGCAGTTTGCCTTTCACTGAATATGCATAAGTGGATAAGTGAGGAATCCAAATGGATGCATTAAGCGCTTTTATGAGCAACTGATATGGAGATAGTTGCTAGGTGTGCTGCTTTTATCCCCTTTTCTTTGACAGTTTGGTTGAGTGGAGAGGAAACATGAAATAACTTCCCAGCAGTGCAAGCTATGAGAGTATGATGCAACTGAGAACACCATGGAATGAAGGATGAAATAAAGCTCTGTGCATGGATCTGCTTGTGCTTGTTGGGCTGCCCTAGCTACGGTTTATGAGTCTTGACCTGTTCAGAAGCTTGAACAAGCTAGCGTATGTTTTCTGATGACATCAGATCGCTAACGTTTTGCCAGCAGCCTTGAAGATGGAGGTTGTGGCAACATGTGAGGCACAGATTGGACCTCTTCTGAATCTAAACGACTAACATGTAGATGAATTATTTGAAACTGTTGTTTTCTTTAGTTCTGAGACCCTTCAGATCCTCTGTTGCTTGGCGTTAATCTGGCTAGCTCCTGGTGATCTTGCGATTGTGCTCGTCTGTGTGCTCTTCCACTGCACTTGGCGGGAGAACAGCAACATGCTGCGGCCGTGTTTACTCGTTCGTAACGCTCCAGGCAGCCTTGCCCAGCACACACAACCGGCGCTGCCAACAAATGGGGGAAACAAAAGAAAAAGTCGACAGAGGGACGGTCATAGATGGATCTTTTCGCCCTAACTCCTTAAATTAGTTGAATTGGATCGTTTTCCCTCTTAAACATGCAGTTTGAGGCCAGTCTTAAAGAAGCATGATCAGATGCTACAGGGGATCACATCCACCCCGGTTTCATCCAAGTGTTATACTGGGTCGCCGCTGCTGGCTTGAACTGTACCAGGAACAAGCCAAGCCCGATTTAACTGTGCAGCAGGATTTAACTATGCTGTTTCTGTCCACAAACACAGTGTCTCCTGCAGATAATGGTTTTATGACACTTTCCAACCAATTTATAATCTTTCCAATAACAAGGTTGTATATGACCGGTATTGTTTTTTTTGCTAATGTCTACATAAGATTGGCATTGATCTGAGTTTTCTAACATAAAACCACTGAGTAGTTAATATTGAGTAGTGTTTGCAAAATTTTGGGTGACTGTGTTGCTCCCTTTTCATTTGATGTAAAATGGTGATATTGTGCCAGTCCAGGCCTGCTTTACTGCTTCAGTACCTGAACAACCTGTTACATTTGTTGGAACATTGACTTCATGCACTATAGAAGAAAATCCTGAGGGAGGAGGTGGATCCACCAGTTCAGGATATTAAGCTCAAAACACTCAGGCTATTTGGAAGGACATTGATGCACAGCAGCAAGCCTACGTCTATCCAAACTGAAAAACATCCTAAAAGAAGGCTTTGAAGTGTCCTAGTTAAAGAGTGGACTGAAATCCAGTTGAGATGCTGTGGTTAAAATTCTTTCACATTGATGTAAAAGGTTGATTTCCATCCATCACAAATGCTGGTGTAACAACTACGAGGTTTACAGTTACTTTTTACACAGATCGGTGTGGAGAGCTTTTTTTATTGTAATAAATGAAATGGTTATCTGGGAACTGCATTTCATATTTATTAGGTTTCCTTGAGGCTCAAATTTGAAAGACAAAACAATCATTAAGGGTGAAACTACTTTTCACTGTGCTGTATCTATGCTTTTGTTTGCATATACTTCTCACTGCAATAGGAGGGGAATCTTTTATTTTAAACAGTCTGTATCAACTTGTATTAGCAAAGAAATATGGATATTATTACAACAGTAGGTTTTGTGTGCATTCCTAGAGAACATGGAGAACATCAACCCTTATGTCAAACAGCTCCAAGCATTTCTAAATCAAATATGTCCCCTTGCAGACAGAGGTTGAAATCTTGAAAGGGTAAAACGTAACAACCGTGCCACAGTACACTGAGCTTCCTGTTATTTACTGAGGTCTAACCCTGTTTAAAATTAGCACTGAAAGAACAAGTGTCTGTAGAGTCTTTGTATTTCTTCTGAATGCATTTTAAACCCTCATCCAATATTGAGAATGACAAAACTAAGTCTTATTCGCTCAGTAGCAGCTTCCACACTGAAGAGGGTGGTTGTTGTTGCTATGCTTTTATATGTAATTCTTATTTTGTTTGTTTCTGAGTAGTTTATGGGTCAGAGCCTGCAGACCTGAGATTGAGGTCACCTGACAAGTTTGCAGTGAACTTCAAACTTGTTAACTTTGCAGATTTCTATATCTATAAAATGCATCAAAGCATGTTGAGCTGTTGAGCCAGCAAACCAAAGGAACTGACATAATGCTGTAACTTTATTGACCTGATCTAAAAATGAAACGTTGTGAAATGTAGAAGAAAAAAAAAAACAGAAAGAGGGAGTATTGTAAAGCAACACTGAAGAGGTTCAGAGGAGGAGAGGGCAGCTAATAAAGGAGGAGTGTCAGAAAGAGAGAAATGACATTTGAGTAGAGGCAATAGGTGAGATATTGAGATAAATGGGAGGAACCGACGTAGGTCAGCCAGCTAGATCAGAAGCAGCGGGAGCTCGGGTGAACATATCAGAAAGTTAACCTGAAGAGACGTCTAATAAAGGAATTAAGGAGCAAAAATATACGTTTATCATAATAATTCACTTGTTTCTTAAAAGATATTAAAGTCCTCCTATAGTGAGCATATCTTAAGTTATTTTGCAGAAAGAAGTGATTACTTCAGTTCAAGTTGTAGATTTTTTTTGCTTGTTTCCTCCACTGATGTGCGAGCTGAGTAGTGTCTGAATCTGTGCAGAGCCGGTGGGCTACTGGCGTTTGTGCAAGCCAGCTCCGTTTGTCCTTGGTGGCTGAGGCTAGGCTGCTAGCCTGGTCTGAACTATAATTGGATTAGAGATTTCTATGTTGCATGAGGAAAGGCAAGCCCAATCCTCACATACTCTTTAAAAGCACACATGCCTCAGGGAGCCAAGTTCATCTCAGTACTTCCTCCTCTACTCCTCCATTCCCTAACAATAATCTCTCACTTTCTCTCTTCATCTTCCTGTTTTTGGTCTATTTTTATACAACAGTGCACCCCCTTCCACCTAGCAGATTTTACAAGTGTGACTTTAGGCAGATGAGCTTGTTTTTAATTACATGAGTGAGTCAATGTTGTTGAACATGATAGGTATATGCAGCTCATTCATGAGCTGTGGACACCCAGCCTTAATGGGATTACAGTGGAGCTCCTCACTGAGAGTACCGGAGAGAAAAAAGGAAGAATAAAACATTGGTATGAGCATCTTGTGAAGCAGCCCCACTTGGAGAAAGAAGTTAAAGCTGCTCATGAGCCTTTTTAAGAGTTAATTTCCCGTTAGGTTGCTTTAGCAGGAAGTTGAAGGTAATGTGATGGGTGGTGTTCATCCTGTACAGCTCCTACTTGCTTTTTTATATTCAGCTAAATGTTCTTTGTAGAAAAAGTCTATTTTGCTAATAAGTTATAGATTTACTTGTGTATTAGCTGTGGTATAAATGCATAACCACTGTTCGATTTCCTTTAACAAAATCAAACAGTGGGGTGTACCTTGATAAATGTTTGATTTTTTTGTCCCACCGTCCCTGCGGTGTAAATTTCTGTTAATTGTACGAATGGCAGAATGATGTACCGCTGCCCCTCCCCAACCTGTTGCTGCACACCACTGGTTATCTGGCCAAAGAATGTTGCTACACCTTTCCTTCTTGCTGTTTTTTTTTTTTGTGGAAAACATTTCTGTCATGGTTATAGCATTTTTGGAATCAGATACAAGATAAAATGCTGGCCTGTCCAGACTATTCTCCAGATGCTGCTAAATTCTGCGTATTTATCCCATGTATCTGAATAACAATGTTACCAAGTGCATTCTTTTTAGACATAATAATCAAGATATTTGTTTTTAATGTAAAATATGATCATTTTTCAGAGGTTTTTGTGTACAGAACATGAAACTATGAGAATCTCAGTTCGTTCCTGCAAATTCATTAGCGGTAAGCCTGCCAGGAAAAGTTTAGCAACCTATAAACCGAAAAAGAAAATTTCCCTTTTTCTGATTGGTTCTGCCTCTTATTATCATGTCAGTGTTGATTGCAACATTCCTGTGGTCGTTGGGAAAAACCAAACAGCAAAGAGGCCATCTGAGAGATGGTGACAGGCCAGAACCAGCAGCCATATGTCTTATATGTGTTTGTTGACGACTACTACTGCACGGCTCTGATCTGCCCATATGGCCTGTACGTCTCCTCGGCAGCATGTGGGCAGAGATAGAGAGCGAGGGTGGGCGTTGCTCCGATGTGGGCTGATCTCAAAACGAATTCACACAGCGCTGTTGATGCGAAACATTCAGATCCACAAACCGCCCATGTAATTAGCCAAACCTGCTCCACCTATCGGCAGAGAAAATGATTACAGTGGCACTTCCAGATTTATTTGGCATTGATTAATTTCGGTCTTGGCAGGTATCACTTAGTTTTGGACGGGATTCAACGCGTGTGGAAAGGACTGCGTGAGATTGCGCGATAGTTGGAAGCGTCCTATACATGTAGAAAAGGATGCGGAGGAGGAGAAGGGAGGAGTTTGACTTGGAATGAAGACAAAGCAGAGAGAACACAGAAGGAGTTGGTGTGCAGGGTCGTCTGGTTTCCGCTGCCGGGTCAAGGTCACAGTATGGGAGCTTCTGAGCGGGCCTCCCAGGAGCGAGGTCGAGGAGTTCGGGGCTGGACACAAAAAACATGACATGACAAGATTCACAGAGGAGTGTTTGACCCCTGTAAGGCCTCTGATGTTGCCCTGAGGAAATGTGTGTTTCAACACAGATAAGTCTGATCAAGTAACAACTCACAGCACACCCACCGATGGAACTACAGCGTCTTGCACAATTTTTCGAACCCTTGAACTTTTTTCTATTTAGTTTTCCGATTTTGTCGCGTTTCAACCACAGACTAGATTTTATGCAATAGATCCACACAAATCTGTGCATAACTGATGAGCTAAATTGTGTCCAGTCCCTTTGAGCATCTGGTTTATTGAACCACTTTTCCTTGAAAGTAAGCTTTGCAAACGCCAGGGATACTTTTCTGTCTATAGTTCTTCTTCTTACGCTTCCATAAAGGCCAGTTTTGTGGAGTGGACGACTGAAAGCTGTGATGTCAACAGATTATCTGATTCACCAAAGGAAGTGACACAAAACCTCTGAAAACTTGAGCGTAACTTACTTCTTCTCAAAATGTTAACAAAAATGCAGTGGCATCAGATTTAACAGTTGCAGGATTTATTTTATGTCTTTGGCAAACACTTCAAGGCATTTCCCGCCCACTAGCACTAGACTCCAGCATTTGTATTTATCCAGAATACCTTGTGCTTTAGTCTGCTTCTTGCTTTTGGAATGGTTTCTGGTCCACTTGACATTCACACGTGCCTTCAAAACGCACCAGAGTTCACTTCAGTCAAACTGAGATGTTGGTTTCTAGGTGGACCAGAGTTTGATTCCATATTCACACCTCCCCAAAAGAACCAAACTTTCTAGACCAAGTTTGGTTCCCTAAACAAACTGGAGTTTGATTAAAGTGGAAAGGGCTGGTATGAATGCATCCTAAGATATATCTAAGAACAGCTACATTTATTAGCCTCTTCTGCTAACCAGTAGGACTGAATTTTATCTTGGTATTGGATTAATTGGGGATGACTACAAATACATTTCATACTTTTCAGGTGTAAATTTGTTTAAAAATATAGTTTAATAAAGAGAAAACATGCCTTATTTTCTTTCTCTTCAACACTTGACTTCTTTTGTTGATATATCACAAAACAAATCCAACAAAATATGTTAAAGTTTGTGTTTGTAAAGTGCTGTTGTGAATATGTTCAAGGGTTTGAATAATTTGTGAGGCACTGTGCTGCATTATAATCAAACTGCTTGCATGGACAGCTCTACCAGACATGGTGTCAAAATCCTTTTCTTCCCTTGCCCTTTGTTTCTGAGTTGGAAACCCGTTTAATGTGACCTTTCTTAGGAGCCTTAATCACCAGCGGCCTCTGAGCTGGGTGGCACGTGATAACTGCTAACACTGATCCAACACTCTGAGCAAACGAAGAAAGATTTACAAGCTTGCCAAGCCTAACAACGACTGGCTGTGAACACAGGGTATTATGAGGAGTTTGGGCGTATTGAGGGAGGTGGGGTGGGAGGGTGTTGATTGGCAGCACACTTTTTCAGCCTTTAATCCAGGAGACCTCAAGATTTACCAGATTTCTTCAGAAGTAATGAAGTATTGTATGGTTTATGACAGTGGTACATCATTTGTAACCCTAGTTATTAAAGCTATTTTACTTGGTTAAAATAATTGTATATAAACCTTCACATATTGTAACTGAAGTTTTACCAGAAACTTACTATTCCTGTTGTAGCCCCTTTTGTTTTTAGTTTAACATTTTTTTAACAGTTTCGGCGCTTATCATCCTGCCTCATGTTTTACTTTCTTTTAAATGAAACCTGATATGGGTTGAGATGGCAAATTCAAAACAAGTCTTGGTGAATTAGCCTTAGTGTCTGCTCCGCCATCCTTTTACCAGCTCCCGTTTTCATTTTCCTCAGGCTGTGAGACCCTCCCAACTTGGTCCCAGCAGTTCGTTCTCCATGTGTTGCAGCAGCCGTGCGCTGCAACCCGGAGCAGACCGAGTCGTATATCAGGGGGAGTGTGCCGAGCAGAACAGACTTCCATAGATTAGAGGTGATAGAGGAGTGCGTTGCTGATTTATTA
This sequence comes from Xiphophorus hellerii, assembly GCF_003331165.1. Taxonomy (NCBI): domain Eukaryota; kingdom Metazoa; phylum Chordata; class Actinopteri; order Cyprinodontiformes; family Poeciliidae; genus Xiphophorus; species Xiphophorus hellerii. The sequence continues at coordinate 17,092,186 of NC_045673.1, forward strand.
CCGGCTGTTAGCTGGTTAAATGAGGCTAAATGATCCAAATAGCTCAGGGAGGCGAGATGGAAGCGATTAGCCTACATAAAGAGCGATGGAGGGAGAAGATCTTTTGAAGCCAGACAGTGACTCCTGACCTCCTGTCATTTAGCCTTTTCTTTATGTTCTTCCTCTTGGACCTTTTCTGCTACCCTTCATCTTCGGCACTGGAGTTATCTCCTGTAATCTCTGTGAAGCAAAGCCGTCTGTTTGTGTGGCTGTTGTCGAGAATTACCAGACGGTACTTTTTGTTATCGGTTGAATGTTGTGCTCAAGGTTTTCACTGTTTAATTTATTAGAATGAAATAAATTAAGCTGGAAAAGCATTTTTTCAAATATACAGAAAAAAAAAATCATTGCTTAGTAGCATTTTGTACACCTGATTCTCTTTAAAAACTGAAAAATTAGTGATGTCAAGATGAAAGTAATATGTCCAAAGCTTTTTATTTAATGCAAATATAACATTTTTATTTAATGTCCTTATTACCTACTTTACATAATAGGTGAAGTAGGTAGTAAGGACACATTAATTGTAAGCATAACAGAGTCTCTGAAAGTGACCTTTCATTCAGACATTTTGTGTTTTAACTAACATTGCTAATAGCAGTTACTAACTACCTATATTCACTGTATTCTGACTTGCAACTATAATCTAATCATTAACTCTTAATCATAGCAAGTAAGTAAAGTGACTCATTAAAATCATCACATTTTATTGTAATTCTGCTGGTGATATTTTGGAAAATATAGTTGGCGTTTTATTTTCAAAGCCTGAATTAGGATAAACATAGCTCCCCACTCATCACATTCCCTCAGATGCATTCAGCACTGAGTCACTGAGAACTTCCTCCCTGCACCTCAGAAGCTTGAAATGCACAGGTAGAATCAGGAAGGCCACGTGTGTCATATCCGCTCTGAAAGCGTTTTCATTTGTCAGCTTTTGTGTCGTGTGTCCGTTTGCACACTTGTTTTATGTGTGTGTGTGTGTGTGTGAGAGAGAGAGAAAGAGAGAGAGAGAGGGAGGAGAAACGAGTTCCCCACATCCGTTTCCTCTCTGAGAGGAACAGGAGGTCAGGAGTTTGGTCCACTCTTCTGGGTTACAGAAGTACAGTGTGCACACAGGGTACCGCTTTCAAACCAGTTAGAGGGATGAGTACATATTTGTGGCACAATTCATTTTACATTTTTGGTTATAAAAAAAATGTTATGTGGAAAATGTTTTGTTTTCCTTTCACTTCATAATTATCTTTTGTTCATCTTTCGCTTATACTCCCACTTACATGCATTAAAGTTTATGGCTGCGGTGTGACAAAATGTGACAAAGTTACCATGGACTGTTTTGCAAGGCACTGCCTCTCTGGGCAGCGTGACATTTGAGAAATATCATCTTCTAACAGGAAGCTGATATTTATCTTACTTAAAGTATTACTCTGCATTTTCCCGCGTCTGTCCTGCTTTGTTTATGTCTCCTCTAGCCTATTCCTGAATGTGGTTTTGTCTACCAGAGCGTCTCAATCTACACCTGTATCCATGTCGGTGTGTGAATGAAACCTCATGTCTGACTGACTGTGCGTGATAATGCTCCTTGTCCTCCAAACAGTCCCTGATGCACTTTACTGTTTTCTCGTCTCATTGTTCTGGCCTGGGAGTCTGCAGCAGGAGCTCACAGGAAGCAGTTACTTGTTGTGCTGAAAGGAAAACAAACAGCGTGATGTACAAATGGAGGAAGTGCTGCTTTCCGCATGCAGACATTCTGAAGTCTAAAGGCAGCAACGTGAGCGTGTCCTGAACCGCACGTGTCCTCTTTCAGTCTCGCTTGGTGAACTATCCGCCGCTGTCTGTGATGATCCTCCTCTAGCTGTGCAGCTTCACTTCTGAATCCAAACAGAAAAGAAGAAGGCATTGATTATTTTTGAGGAATCTGAAAGTCCTAGTCAATGAATAGCATTAATTCTTCTTTGAGTTGCATAGATTTTAAGATTAACATGCTATATTAAGTACCTACTCCATTTAACAGCTAGAGTATGTGGAGTTGTGGATAAATTTGGTAAAATACCAGGAATCTTCCCAGAACTCTGGATTGCACTAAATATCCGACTACAAAGTGGGGATGCAATTTATTTGCTGCGACTGCACAGCAGCAGCACGGTAGTTGGAGTTCGACCAATGCAGGTTTTCCTATTATTTTATTTTGCCTTAAATTTGAAATTGGACTCTCCCGCTCTGTTGACACAATGAACAGAATGAAATGATGAGCCTGTTGTACAAATACATCAACACTTAAGTAGGACAGTTTTCAGGGTGTCTGCACATCCTTAAAATGTCTTAAATTCCAGTTTTTAAAATTAATGCCTTAAAATGTCTTGAGTTGGGTTCAAATACATTAATCACAGGTCTTAAATTTTGTCGTGGCAGGTATATTTAGGCTTGTAAATTCTATTTACTTTACTGTTATGCAAAACTTTGAGTCGTACGCAGACATCTTCAGCACGTTCTGTGATCCAAAGCGATTGAAACTACCGGTAACTGGCTACCAAAGCTAGCTAACGTTTTTACAACCATCATAAGTAAGTGCAAATTTATCACCAGTTGGTTGGATAATGTTTGTCTTAGCCACTCACCCACTTTTGCCAACCCAATGCGATTTATTCGATGTTCTTTTGTACATTTCTGTTGCGATACAAGTCTTAAATGTCATTCATAATGGTCTTTAAAAGTCTTAAATTTGAGTTGGCGAAACTTGCAGAAACCCTGATTTTCATGAATGAATGAGCTTTACAAGTTTTAGTATAAGATTTCATTGCATGATTGATTTTTTTTTCTTTTTTTTTTTCATTTTTAGAAACCCCCAACTATTGTATAATCTACACTAACAGTTGCTGGGCTTTCCCACTGTCTTAATTCTACCTGGAAAGGTCAGATTGTGGAAATTTCCATCCTCTGTCACAGGCTCCAAGTGTGACTCAATCAGGCAGGCTTTGGGTGTGTGTTTGGAGGCGTCGGCATACAAAAACAATTCTTGCGTGAATAATTGAGTAAAATTAGACCAAGCAGATTCTTGAGGAAAACTTCTTGGACGGAGATGTTATCCATCTCAAAAGCCACAACTGAATATCTTACACAGGGTACATGCTGATTGTTTCCACTTTGAAATAAATATCATCAAACAGTGGAAGACCACACTGCTGTTTTTAGAAATTATTCATATGTACACACGTGACATGAGATTACAGTACTGATAGCCATCTAGAAGCAGAGTGTTTTGAGTTGCAGCAGTTATTAGGGCTTATCTGCATTGAGATGGCAGCGAGGAGCTACGAGTGTGAACCCAGAGCTAAATATTTGCTGGCTATGGAACAAAGCAACTGAAGGCAGAAACTAGAATGTTCCATTTTTACAGCAAACACTTACTGTGATATCTTCACACTCTCAAGTGTCAAAATATCAGCACATTTATTTCTTCTTTTTTCATATTTAGGTCTGTGAGATTTAAAACTTGCATGTGACATCAGATTCTAATTGAAATGAAGGGTAATTCCTGAAACATGGGAAACGGCATGTTTCACTTGCTCAACATGTAGAAACATGTGAAGTGCGTCTAGATTCTCCTAGACGCGCCAGGCTTAATTTTAAACATTCTTGTGTCCTTTATGTCTATTTGACTCCTATATGACAAGCAGCCACATTTCATGACCAACAAAAACCCATAGAATTATGCAGAAATGGTATGAATGTGTCTTATTACCACTAGAGGGCAGCACATCTCCAGACTCTCCATGATAAGTGAAGTTTGCTTTTCTTGGGGGGGGGGAGAGACTGATCAGCTTTTACCAGAGGCAACTCTACTGTTCTAGTTGGACTTGTTGTGCACTCTGCTTACTGTTTAGGAGAGTCCCAACACGATGGAAAGCGATTTATAAGGGGGTTAAGAAAGGATAGGTCACTGATTGCAGGAGAAATACAGACATGGAAAGATAAAGAAAATGACCAGAACGGAAGGGAGAGAACCACTGGGCATGAAATCAGATCTGGGTGTTGCATAATCATGGCTCTCAGGCCTTCCCAGCATTCACTGGGCTCTGTCGGCTCTTGTATCACATGACCGAATCAAGCTGCTGCAGTATTAAACCAGCAACACCAGTCTACCACCAGCCTGGGGCAGGTGGATCAATGGGTCCGTTCTTCTTTGTGCCGGTTCCGTTCCTTCACACGGCACTCAAAAGTAACTTCTTTTATACTTGGTGAAATATTTGTTTGTCCCATTATCGTCATCTTAAGAATTTTCCTCAACCTCAAACCTCTGCATTACTCATGTTAATGTTTTTTTTTTTTTTTACATACCAGTAGCTCTGTCTGTGAGGGTTTATTGTTCAGCCTCATCTCTTTCATCCTTTTTAATGCAATGATCTGTCCTCACCCTATAATTTCAGACTTCATCACCAGTGCTGAGTTTTTGTTTACATGCCGGCAGTAGCAGACTGCATGCCAGTCAAGAAGACGTCAGCGACGGCCAGCATGTCTGCCTTTTATGTCTTTTTGCAAATGAAATTAAACATTTGGTTCAAAAAGAATAAAATGCGTTTAGCATTACTTCCTGTCCTCAAACCATAGCAGAATCAAAATGCATTTTTCCTAAACAACAGGAGGTGGCGCCATAGTCTCATAATCCTCAACATAAGCGCTTCTCATTGCATCATAGGGGTTGTAAAACTGCAGTCAGGATTACAGTCACTGTCTCATCATTAATATTTTAGCAGGTTCTAAATAGTTATAATAGCCAGTAAACATTTTATTGGGCTGCAAAAGTAGAATATAAACTTCCTCTAGGACATTTCAGCAACTACTTTACTTTGATGTACTTAACGGTTTAGAAAATGTGTGCGAAGATGGCTTATCTGTTCAGATTATTTTCTAAAGACAGTACTTGAACCCATACAGTTCTACACCTGTCATTGAAATGTTTATTGTGCTTACTTAATTCCAAAAGCTAAATTCAAAGCCCATTCCTTTGATACCTTACAGCTAATGGAAAAACCAAAATTCAATTTCTTTGAAAATTAAGTTACATAAGACCAATAAAAATGTTTCTATCGCATAATTGTTGGCCTACTGGAACGTATGTTTATGTACTGCACAGTTTTTGAAATCGGTACCTGGTCAGGGCTCCTTTTGCATTCCTCCACCTTGTGAAATGACGCAATCTTCTTGAGAATGTTTCCAGTTTGTTTAGATGCATATTGCAACAAACATATTTTGATTGCAGGACCTGAAGCATGACTTCAGGTGCATAAATGTCAGTGATGATATCTGTCTACAGAGGGTTCAAGCTGGCTTGGTCTTCACGTTCTCAGGATGCCTAAGAAGTGATAAATTCATCTGGCTGGGTTACATTTCATTTCCCCTGTCAGGTGGCATTTCAATTAAAACCGAACCTTTCTAGATCTCGAAAGATAATGCCCCACAAGATTCTGCAGGCCTAATATTTTACCTTTTTTGTCTTTTTGGAGCCATTCATGGAGCTCCAGGATACCAGCAGGGCTATTTCAGCTTTGTGGTGCAGCCAAAGCAGGCTGTGAAGAATGGATGCTCTGTTTGAACTGCATTACTGTGGTGTCCTCTGTTTACTGTATATGTTGTGCTTAATGTAGCAGGCTGACGCATACAGACTGCCTGTCTCCTGGCGTCTCTCCACCTGGGCGTATATACGAGTCTTTTTATGCTGCACCTCTTGGTTTGGCCCCATCTTAGCTGTGCTCTGTGAATTTACTTGTTGTTTGTGTTATTAGGAGTGGACCCAGGCCTTGGCAGCAAAAAGCTAATATACATTAAACAGTATAATCTACACATGTTGCTGGTTTCATAAGCTGTATCTTTTTTTTTTGGCAGCCACAGCAGGGGAGCGTCGGCATCGCCGCTGTTTTACGCAGGGGAACTTGGCACTTGCAGCGGTTTGAGCTTTCCAAAGCTGGCCTCTCATCATGCATGCACTCTAGCTGCCGAAGCCTCACTATAGGCTGCGTTTGTGCACTGCGGTCCAGCTTTTGGCTCTCAATGTATTCCTGGAAAGCCTGAGGTGGAGCGGAGGGAGCAGATCTGTTTCTCAGCCACACTGCAGCCAACTCTGACCATGTTCTGGAAGCTTCTCTGCCGTTCAGAGCAAATCAAAGATGGGAGCTCAGTCAGTGGACTCTTTATTTCATTCTCTGCATTAATGCATCTTATTCTTCTAGTCTGGATAAATAGACAAATTGATTGTTGAGAGTTTTAAGTTTAAATCTGAAAAGTGGTTGTGATTTTCTACCCCACCTTTCTTGAATTTGTTGTCTCTTTCAGCTTTATGGATCTAGAACAGGGGTCTCAAACTCCAGTCCTCAAGGGCCACAATCCTGCAACTTTTAGATGTGCCTCTGCTGCACCACACCTGAATAGAATAATTACATCATTAGCAAGGCTGGGAGAACTGATCTACACAAGGAGGAGGTAATTAAGCCATTTCATTCCAGCGTTTTGTACCTGTGGCACATCTAAGAACTGTAGGACAGCGGCCCTCGAGGACTGGAGTTTGAGACCCCTGATCTAGAATCTGCAAATTAGTTCAGGCTCAGCCTAATTAGACAAAGGTAGTCTTCATCAGTCTTCAAATCTTGCCATGAACTTTGACAAATTGTCCTCTCCCTGCTGAAAATAAAAGCATTCCCTCAGCATGATGTCATCACCACCATGTTTTAACGGTGGAATTGGAGGGGGGTGATTCTGGTTAATGTGCAGTTATTTGTAACTACACAGTGAATTGCAAGTAACCCACAAGTTAAATTTCAGTGTCTTTTGACCAAAAAACCGTATTTGTAGGTCTGGGTGATAAATCGATTCTGTCGATTTAAGAAAATTTTTGGTTTTTGAAGATTTAACTTTTGGAAATTCTGGATTTTCTTTTTTTTTTTTTCACCCAGCATGTAAAAGTCTCACTCTCTTGATTGACAAGCGTGTTTTACAGCTTCTGTTTAGATAGACTTTGAATTCAGGTCACTGATAGGAGAAAATTGAAAGGTCAGGCAAATATATTTTTAAAAAAAATGTAAAATCATAATACAAATTAATAATCAAGAAGCGTAAAAGAAAAATTAAACTTAATGAAATTAAGTTGAAAAAAATCAAATAAAATGTATCAATTCCCTTCCATTTTGCAACTATGCACTGCTTTGCGTTGGCATGTGGCATAGAATCTGAATGAATCACATTGAAGTTTGTGGTTGTAAGAACAAAACGTGAAACAAAATCTCGAGAGCTATGAATACTTGATGTAAAGACCTCAGATTACTGTTTAATGGGGGAACGTGAATGAAGAATTGAGAAAGAAATAGACTAATGATTGAAAAAACAAAAATCACCTAATTAAATCATGAGCAATTAAGGTGTAGACGAGGTAGCAAAATATTAGCAATGAACATAACGAGCAGAATTGAACTGGACTAATAACGGAGCTAATTGAACCTTCTGGTGTCTTCACTGTTTTCTTCTCCCATTTATAGCTGTCGATTAAAAGCAGTTTCAAGTTTAGACCTTGTCTTTAAAATCCATTGTGTCCATAAGCAAAAACACAGTAAATAGTTTGTGAAAATAGAAAAGAATATGCAAAAAGTTGGGCTTGTGACTTAGCTTATTTCTCACTCCAAGGTTGCCCTAATGTATATTATTTGCTTCAAAGAGCAGCTTAACCCTGGTTTCTGTTCTCATTGCTTCATCCATCATCATCATGTTCCTCCTCCTGGCTGTTGTGCAACTCTGCAGTGGCTGACCATCAGCAGCAGCAGTGCAACTCATCAGCACTTTTGGTGCCAGCTTGCTTTTACTGTGATGCACAAACTTAAAACTCTTAAAACAACCCAGAGTATGATGTGGTTCTTCAAAAGAGAAACACAAAAACAGCATTCATTTAAATGTTATCTTAAAACTTGCGAATAAAAAAATGAACTAATGTGGAAAGGAGTTCATCACCGGGAACATTTTCCTTCTCGGCGAGCTGCTTAGTAAACGGTCCATGTGAACTCTGTCTTTGTAGTCTGGCTCTCTGCGATCCTCGTCTTTCTCATGCTTTCAGATTATTTTAATAAGTTCAAACCGGTTTTACTGTTCAATTAGACGTAGTTGGTGTGCACACATCGAGCAGCAAACGTTCTCTAAACAGATTCTGCATAAAGCACTTCAGCATGCAGCTGTAGGGGTGCAGCTGTGCACAAAAAAACTCACATCTTGCTGCTCTAAAGGGATTTTTATGTCCTCTTCCTCTTTAGTTTTCATCCAGAAAGAAAAGAGATGCAAATAGTGCAGAATTAGCAAAGCACCAATTAATCAAATGGTTTCAAATCATTCACTTTCCCCTTGTTTGACTCTGACTGGTGACTGACAAATAACACTGAAAAATATATTCATTAAAAATCCCATCATTTTCAGACAATAGGGGCACCAAGCAGCAGTATTTACTTTGATGCATTTTTCTGAGTTGGATAAAAAATCAGACAGAAGATAGGAACAGATGTTTAAATGCACAAAAGGGGATCGTTTTGTATTTTATGCCATCATTCCTGTTTGATAGAGAGAGCAGTTCTAAATCTGGAAACATGCTGCAGATTTTTCATATTAGAATTGGCAGATCAAACCTGAAAACATACTGCATTGACATGGGAAAGTGCGAAATCTGCACTTTTTCCCTCCATTAATCATTTTCTCTACTAAAGTGCCTGCAGCAATTTTATATTTTAGTCCTTTAGGGAAGATGGATTCTGTTAAAATTGGCATGGAAAAGGCTGATCCGTGCATGTGTGTTCATGATGCGAGTTCTTTTGTTTGTTGTTTTTTTGGCAACGTCTTAATTACAACCTGATATTCTGTCTGCTTTAGTTGTTTTGCAGAGGGTCTGTTATTGTTTATGCCGATTTTAAAATAATAATCTGGGTTGATGCTTCCTAGAATGTTCTATTACATTAACACATTAATTTTCTAGGAAGCTCTCAGTGTACCTGCAGTTAGATTATAATCACTTTCATTTTAATCACATTTTTAATCAAATCTCCACCTGTAAAGTATGTCTGCATTCCAAAGATACGCGCAGTCCTGGATGGGATTTAAAGGGCAGTAATGAATCCCTCAGCCCTATTCTTAGCCTCAGATCTGCCTCACCTTGCCGGCGTTGATAAGAAGCGTGTTGGGCTGGTGGCGTCTGCTTTGTGTTCAGCCTGGGGAGGATACTGGGCGTATAAATAGCTCCTCAGATGGGGAAACATGAGCCTGAATGGAGCAGAGGCGCATCGATGGTGGGTTTCCATCAAGCAGATGCTGACTCGTGACTTCACATTTTCCTTTTTTTTTTTTTCAGACGTTACTTCATGTCTGTTGGATGCCAGAAGACGGGCTGGAGTTAAAGTTTCTTTTTACTTTTTTTTTTTTGGGGGGGGGGGGATAATATTTTGGGGGGTTAAAAACGCCGCGTTTTGCGTCGCTTTACGTGCAACAATGCAACACTCAATAACCCAGCCCCGCGGAAACTGAACTGAGGGGAAACAGAAGCAAACGGGAGGAGGAGAGAGTGGATGTCTGAGCAGCGAGAGAGAGAGAGAGAGAAAGAGAGAGAGAGGGGGGTCTGCAAAGAGTATTGTTCCGCGTCCGTCCACGGAGGGTTTACTGCAAGCGTGGGTTCGTTTCTTTCCGAGCCGTGAGCAGCCAAAGCCGGACACGCCGTCAATTCTGGATTTCTTTATCCGCTTCCTGTCGTCCAGGATGAGGTTTAAGAGGAACGGCTCGTACACGCTAAATAGGTGAGTGTGATGTAATGTGGAGCAGCGGGAACTTGTTGGTGTGGACCTGCGGGGTGAAGAGGAGGGAGGTGAGGGGAAGGGGCGCGTTTGTCATGTCCGAAGCTCGTAAATCAGTTTCTGTCTCTTTCTCCATGGAGGCATGCGGTGCGACTCTCACTCATAGCGGCATGTCTCTCCTATTGTTCCCTTAATAACAATCGGATGAAATATGGTTTTTGTTTATTTTTACTTTTCATAGTGCAACCATTGGAAGTAGATACTTTTATTTATTAGAATAATACTTATGTCTCTTGACATGTTCTGATTTTCCTCTTCAGAAACTTTACTATAAGTGAGTCTTAAAATCTTCCCATGATCCTCTTCTGCTCTGTTGTGATTCAAGCCACGGACTGGATCGGGAGAAACCTGTCTGTCTCGCTTTAATGGGCTGGGCTCACTCTTTTGTTTCCCCTCTTCCATTTAGGAAAAGGTTCCCAACGATTTCTTGTTCTTCTGCTTTTCCACTTCCTGTTTACACCTCCCGGCCAAAAGTTTAACCACCCACGCTTCCCAAAGACATGAGTACTTGTGGAAAGGTTTTCTAAATTAAGTTACTGATTTGTGTAATGGTGAATGAAATCAGCCAATTTTTTCTTAATTTACTAGAACTGATGATGAGAAACAAAACTTTACAAAACAACGTTTTTATGTCTAATTTTTCATATGAAAGGCTAGAAAACTTTAATGCTTAAACTGAAATAATCTTAGATTGGTGGTTTTTTTTTGTTTTGTTGTTGGTTTCAAAGTAACCCTCTATTCATTCACCTCAGTTGTGATATTTTAGTTGAAATGCAGTCAGGCTTTTCCAGGTCGACATGATTTTTAATGTTTTTACACAGACACTTCTTCGTGTTTATTTTTTCCCTAAAGGATACGACACACAAAACAGAAAAATGTTCTGCAGAATATTTGATATAGTTTTCAGACCAACAGAAAATGAAAAAATTATAAGATTGTCCTACATACATGTTGATTTTTTTTATTCACCTACCTTCAATTTTTACTAAGATTGCTTTAACTTAATTCTTATTAAGTTAAATCAAAGTGCATGCTGATGTTGCTTATCAGCAAACATGGTGAAACTCTCACCTTAGGTTTTGATATGTTTAATGAAAAGTAAAATAAATTCAGATATTTCTGTATTTGACCAGACTATTACTGACCAGACCTCACCAAGAGAAAATGGACGCATTCTGATCGGTTCACCTTATTTTTGTCATTATTGCCCTTTTTGGGAACCCAAGTTGCGTCCAAGTTTGACTTTAGGATTTTAAATTAAGCTGTATAAATGAGCTTATTTATACAGCATTATACAAATGTTCTATTTTTAAAAAAATATTTTGTACTGCATGCGTTTGGTTCAAATAAGGACATAAAACCATTGCCATGGTGGTTCAGTGCGCCCCTTTATACGGGCAAACATTCCTCTGGTCATCGTAGCTATAGCTAAGCAACTGCATCCTTGTTGCTACTGCTGATTTAAAACGCATTATTCTGCGAATGCTTGTAGATTTATCTATCAGCTCCAGATTAAGCTGGCTCACCTCTGCTAATCATGAAGTTATAGATTATTTTTCTTGTTTTTCTTTTTTTTTTTTAATTAAGGATTTTTTTTTTTTAAGTTGTTGTCCTGTCCCTCAGATCTGCACTGAGCTCCAGCAACTTTGCCATTGTGTTGTCGCTATTCAGTGCAAGAGGCTGCCAACTGAACCATTGTTGTTGGTGCAGAAATGCTGGGAGATGCAGTGGGTCATGATTTAGAAACAGAGTGAGCCTCTGCGTTTTGTTAAACTTGAGATTTAAACTGTAGCACATCTGTGGTTCCAGATGTACAGCAGAGCAAATGAAACTTCCTGCATTCTCTTCCAGTTAACATCCTAACCCACGTCTTGCTGAAATAATGGTAACAATTTCCCTTCGTTCTTCTGCTTTTAATCCCCGTCACAAATTGTTTCTCTCCCCAGATGAACTCTGTATTTTTTATTTTTGCTCTTTTCCCTTCTTGCTCTCAGTTCAAGTCATACATTTGGAGGAAAGATCCCTTCAATTACATAAGCCATCGCTCCAAATGTCTTGCTTTTTATTGTTTGTCTGGATTCTATGATAAGACTCGAGTCTTGAGGAAGTCGAGACAAAAGCACGCTGACCGAGATCCGAAAGATCGCCAGTCACATTGTTGAAAGTGACATTTGATTTATTGGTGGTTTCATTCCGTACACTTTCCCCACGGCCCTCCATTTCCCCGCTCCCTTGTTTCTGGGCACGTTGCTTTCCGCTGCACTTGTCCCTCGCAACGGCCACATCCTGATTCTCAGGTGCAAAAACACAAAGGGGAGCTGATGTTTGCCAAGCTCCATCGCTCACTCCTCCACTCAGCGGAAAGTGCCGGAGCGGCGGTGTCGCTCGATCCGCCTTTCTCCACCTTCCACTTTCATTTAGCAAATTGTGTGCCATTATGTTGTGCTTCCATGCAGCGCCGTGTGCTGCAAGCTGAGGGCAGCTTGTTTTCTGAAGCTCCTGGAGACGGGTCTCCTGAGAACAGCGGGAAGCCGAGGTGGAGGTGGCGTACGGGAAGACACGACGTCATCAGATGCTGCAGCTCTTTGTCATCCTAAGCAAACAAAAGCCGAGAAAGTTCCAGAGAGAGCCTGTTGCCGTCCCACCAAATGATCCACTGCAGCAGCATTAGTCTCAGTAAAAGAAGAAATAGAGGAAGATGAATCTTATTCGATTTAAAAAGGGAAACTCATAATGTAGAGATTTGTTATACACAACTGTTTCCAACTGGTAATTTCTGTAAATTTTGATGATTTTAGCTTACAGCAAATTAAAAAAAAAAAATCAAAATTCAGTTTCTCGTTCAATCTAATAAAGACTAAAATGTTTATGACCTCCTGATTTGATAGCTGTCCAGCACACAGTCATTGAGCTCCTTCAAAAGGAGGCTACATTGGAAGAGTCATTTTAAGAAGTTAGCAGTTCAGAGTCCTGTTTCCAAGTTTATTGATGGAAAGTTGAGTGGAAGACAACAATGTGGTTCACAAGAAGCAGGGTTTTGACAGGATTGGGAACATCATCTCTCCACTTGGTCTTTTATGTCAGCTTCACCGTTTAGCTGGATATTTCAGAGCACTTCATGCTTCCTTCTACTTTCAAGCTTTATGGAGATTCTGGTTTGATTTTCCAGCAGGACTTGGTCTCTCCCTACATTGAAAGTACCAATCCCTCCCTTATTGCACAAACCTATTGCTAGGTTGAAAAAAAATCATCCTCTTCTTTTGGCTTCTCTTGGGTGTCCATCACTGCTTCTCATGGTTTTTTTATGTAACATTGAATCTTTCTTAGATTCAATGTTGGATCTTTTTTAGACGTAAGCTACAATAGCCCAAATTGACAGAGGGAAAAAAAACCCAACTTTAAATATGCAGTTCTGTTTCTAATGAAGCTATATAATAAGTTTTACTCTTTGCATTGGAGCTGTGAGATAAGTTAAGTTTTCCAGGACATTCTAGTTTAGAGAGAGGTTCCTCCATCTACCCACTGAACCCAGAGATCCGGGTTTCTCTAACTGCGACAAACCGGGAGCCGAGAGTCGGTCCCCTCGCAGTGGTTATGTAACAGCTGCCCTTTGAAGGTGACTGCTGCCTGTTTCTGTCTTCTCCTTGTCAGGTTGTGACGAGTCGTCACCGTCGGCAGAGAGGGAGAGTCGGTCCCTTTGACTCCGAGCATCGGCGCTCGCCTGCACAGGTCGTCTCGGCCGTTAATCCCTTGTTTGTGTCCATACGGATCGGCTGGGTCTGCAGTCTTAGATTACATCAGCTTACGGCACTTTGTACACTGCAGTCCTTTTTTTTTTTTTTTTTTAAAGGGTTTGTAGCAAATCAAGAAGACTGGAGCGAGTGATTGCTTCTCCTTAATGATGCAGGGAGGGTGGAGGATGATGTCGCAAGGCCCATCGCTCATTGTGTCCTTCACCTTATTTGCCCAAGCCAGAGGTAGAGAACTCTGTAGCGATTGGCTTACTTTTTGGGGGGTGGAGGGGCTTGTCTCCAGGCTGGCCCCTCCCATATTGCACCTCTGCATGGATTGTGTGAATGAAGCGTCATGGTTATTGTATACGTGCACCAAGAAGGTTACATCCTGTGCTTTCCTGCAGCTGTACTCCCTTGTTCATATTGGTTGACATTTAGCTGCATGCATTTGAAACTGTAACGTATTACTGAGTGTAGAAAGATCAAGACGTTGCACTGATTAAACATCCCTAGAGGTATGGACCGGATTTGACTCAGACTTCTACTTAGCGGACTGTGTTTGGTCTAAGTGGTGCTGGGGACGTCCAGCCCTGGTCCCGGACGTACACAGATGCTGGAGATAGCAGCCTTGTCTTTCTGTCTCCTCTGCAGTGTGCCCGCTGCTGCCCAAGAGTCAGCGGTTTGTTTATGGGACTCTGTTTGCCAAGCTAATCTTCCCGCCTTTCAAGTGAGAGCCAGTGAGTGAAGGAGAGAGCGAGCGAGTGAGCGAGAGAGAGAGAGGGAGCAGGAGTGTGAAAGTGAGCCAGGCGGTTGCAGTATTTGGTTGAGAGGGAGAAAGAGCAAGGCACTGAGACGTGCGTCTGCTTTTGTGAATGATTTATTTTTGTGCGTGCGTGTTGGCCGTCCTCTCTCCGCGTGACGTGCGTTGACGCCGACAGCCGGATGATCCCGCGCCGCGCCGGAGCTGGTGCACCTGTAGCCCAGTCTGCAGAACCGGGCACATCGACCGGGAGCTGAAACGGCGCAGATTGTTGGAACGCCACATCCTCTCCTCGCCTCTGCTTCACCGCTGGCTGGATGGGGGTGCTGGTGTGCTGCGACTGCTTCTTCTATAGGTACTTTTCCCATCGTTTCTCTGCAATAGAGTTTGCAGCGGTCGTAAACTTCAACTGTCATGTTTTCCTGTGCGTCTCTCTTCCACCCTTCCTTCCTTTTCACCGACTCTTTCACTTTCTCTGTTACTGTGCTGCGGCTTGGAGGAACCGTTCGAGGACAGTGCTGCTGTAGCAGAGATTCTGCTGTAGTCAGAATCTCTGCTGAGTTGTCTTGTACTCAGTGAGGAGGAGGAAGAGAGAGAGGAGGGGGGTTGCTGCGGACGTGGGGACAGCCGTGGCCCTCAGCCAGAGAGATGATGAACTTTTGCTGGTTGCATGTTTGTTTGGAGGTGCGGGTTGAGACTAATCGGAAGGAAATGGAACGCATCCAGAAGACGGCCAGTTGGTCAAGCGCTGCCAACTTTTCCTCCCATCCCGCTGTGTGCCCCTTTTGGCAGCGCTGCACTGTTTGTTTGGGACACAGTGTTCCCTTATAAGGGGATGGGAATGTGTTTTGCCTTTTCCTCCTGGTTTTCTTGTTTGCATTTAACACAAAACTTTGTCCATAATTGAATATGTTTGCATTCCGTCGACTTATTCCATGCTGCAGAGCTAAGATTTTAGTTTAAAATTTTGACTTGCTGCTTTTTCTGTGGTTCAGCTGAGACGCTGAAGAGACTTTATGCTAAACTTTGTGGTAGCTGGAGCAGAAAGGATCTGTTTCTCCTCTTTTGTGGTTACGGGCTTGGCGAGGCCGACGGGGCCTTAACGGCTGTATAAAGTCTAAATATAACTCTCGGGGAGCGTTTTGATGGTGAGCGTAAAATTGTAGCTTTAATGCAGAGACGCATTGCACAGCTGGATTAAATTATTCCCGTTCAGGAATTATGCTTACACTTCTATACAGCTTTGAGCATGAGCACCGCTGTTTAGGTCTGAGACTTGTAAATCAGAGGCTACATGTGAGCTTCGCTATAAGACTCACTGAGGCAGTATTGAAGCACGGATGATTCAAGAAGGTTGTTTTATAGTTTTAATCTTTTTTTTTTTTTTTTGCAAAGATGCACTGATCTGAAACTGATTATTCCCATCTTGTTGACCTGCTGATTCCCATTTGGGTTGATTCCAACTTTTTTTCATCCTCCCGATTACTACGTTGTGGTAGTAGCTTTGAATTTCACAGGTGAAATTGTAAGATTATTCATATTCATCCATGAAAGAAAATCACTGTAAGGAAGACATGGAACCCATATTTTCCTCACTCTTCTTTCTTTTTAAATGATCAAAATGAGCCCATTACCATCTGAGCTTGAATCTTGGCCTTTAAGATCTATATATGATATGGTGGTAAAGGTCACCAAAAATCTGTTCAAGCATTAGTTTTGTTTCTGTATCTCCAAAAAAGTGTTTTAATGTACATGCTGAGATTTGGTGAGTTCAGAGCTTCTAAGTGCTACATGAATAGGGAAAGTTATTTTTTTGTGATTAGATGACCTCCTTTATTACGAATTTTTAGTAATTGGGGGGGGGGGGGGAGATGGCCGATTTCAATTTCTGGTAGGTTGATTGGTTAATTTTTTTTCTAGGGATCTGGCATCACCATTGCTGTCACAGTCTAAAGGAAAACAGAGTTATTTGATCTTTAACTCTTTGGCTTATTGTGATAATAAAAGTGACTCCTCACTCTACCTCCCTCCCATTTATTAGTGAGCAACATGTCAAAATTAGCTCTTTAGTTCCTATAGAAGGAAGTGCTGATATTTAAACTGAAACATTTAGCCTGTTTAAGTTTGCTTAATCAAATGCCTGAAACATCTTAGGGTGGGTTGGGAGCAAATATTACACTTACAGGCTGAGAAAGTAACCTTGTTACACTTGTAAGAGTTTGGGAGAAGTAAATAAATGTCGTAGGCATGTTTTCCATCACTATGTGTAATATTGCAATTGGCGAAGGTCTGCTTGGAAGCAATATTCATCAGGGTGTTATATTTCAGGTTCTGTGCATCAAGCCTGCTTGCCAGTAAAAGATTTGGCCACTTGCACCTTCCCTGTCCTTCATCCCCAGAACTGATGCAGATCTTGGTGACCTACATCAGACGGCTGAGACAGAGAGGTTTGAACATTGTGATGATGGAGGAGAGTGAGGGAAATGGTGGTTAATTTTATAGATATTTGTTATTGCAATAGTAAATTAAAAAAAATCTGTTATGAATTGTGTTCCAAATATTATACAGCCCTGTCAAATGTTTACTTTTAAGAAGTGAAGACATATTTTGTTTTATAATATTTTTATCATCTATAAATTGTATGTAATTTGACAAGTCGGTAGCAAACTTTTAAAAATGTTGTGTTCCTGAATTGAACAGAAGTCATTGGGCAGGTTGTCTTAAAGAGGCAGGACATAGAAGGAGAAGGTCTTTTCAGCTGAACCAAATTAATTAAAACTACTTTCATGCCACTCATGCATTTTTTTTTCTAGAGATTGTTTTAAAAAGAGAATAAAGCAACATTAGGTTGCTGCTAAGTCCATTCAGTGTTTTTATGCGGTTTTCTTCAAAAGAGCTTCACATATGTACTGGTGACAGATTTACCAGCCAGAGTACAGTTTAGATTTCAGTGGCTAAATATGGCAAAAATAAATGTGTATGTACAAAATAAATGATTGTGCTGTTTAGAATTGAGTTTTAAAAATAATAAAATATTAAAATGTAGTTTAGTGAGTATTATGAATCTTGTCAGCCCCTGGTCTAGTGCAAACCAAAATTTTGTCTTTTCTATTGAGTCCTTATGTGACCCATTCTTAGGACAGCTGGTGCTCCATAAGGTGATCCTTTCTGCACTTAATTCATTATAAAATAACAGGCTTTAAGAGATCATTATCCTTTGTGTAGAATTGGAGGAGACACAAAACGACAGCTTAGGGATGAAATGCAAGAAAAAAAATTATGCAATGGCAATCTCACTTGTGATAAATACAGGTTTTCCGCTCTCCTTTCCGATATGTCCTTCCATCACTCAGGTGTTGAGTGAGCAGCTGAATATTCAGGGTTTCTACACAGTCTCTCCTTAGTTGTATAGGTTTTTGAGTTCCTGACAGAACCTATAGATAAACCCAGGCATAGCAAAACAACCATTTTTATGCTGTTTTGGGCCCATATACTCTCTTAGATCTGGGTTTATTAGGTGGATGTGTGGTTTATAAACTGGTGTCAGGTTTAGATGCCAAACAAACCTGTATTTTAGAGATTTATATTTTCAAAGGGACTGATTTAGAAAGTATATATTTAATGTAGAATAATCAAATCCAGATTGTCTTCTAGATTTTAAAATAAAGTCAATCTAAAACAGTAAAACAGTCCTTTACTATCAGCCAAATCCAAAAGCTAACTTTACCCTTGCAGTTTGGAGGTAATAAAACTCAACTAGGTTAGTCTTTGGTGCTCATGTGACGAATATTAGGAAAACTGATGGAAATACTCCAAAATTTTAGTGGTGAAATTTGTAGGAATCCTGATGTTTAGATTGGCATGCAAAGTGCAAGTTCATGAGACTTCAAATATTGCAAACAGTCCTTTGTTTTGTTTATGTTAATGATCTATTAGTACTAAATTATGCAGCCTTCTCTGTTTCCTCTGGATCAATTGGTTTAATATTTACTTAACCTAAAGAATAATCTTTGACCTGTTGCTGAAACATGGGGATCTCCAGGCCTCCAGGCCCCAGCACATGACAAGAGCGTGTGTTTATATCTCTGTGTTTTCCAGCTGTGGATCAGTTGCTAAATGTCATAATGTGTTGCTGAGGAACAATAGCCCTGAGTGTATCCTCACACAGTGAGTTGTGCCAGCAGAGCGGACCCTACTGGCTGTCATGTGTCTCTCATTAGGCTGTCTTTGACGGGCCTGGCTGCTCCACCCAGCTGGGACGTGCAGCTCCATCAGGGCGCCATTCAGCGCCAAGTAAGCGACGTCTCCCCTCCCTTACCCCATCGGACTCCAGGGGTCGTGGGACTGCTCAACACTCACATGGCCCCAAATTAAATCAACACGAAAGTCTTGATTTATGTATAGAGAAAAACAAAGTTTTCATTTTGCTAATGAAGCCTTGCAGGATTGGATAACTTCTTGTAGTCTTCGCACGGAATCCTGATTTGTACCTAATCAGAATAATGATTAAGTACACAGTAAAATCAGCTCTATAATTTAAAAGCATTTTTCTGTTCTTCTTCAAAGAAACTGCATGAATGCTGATTTTGAAGAAGTTGTTTCTGTTGCCTTCGCAAGAGCAATGAAGTTAAGGATGAAAACTCAAAAGGACGAAGTAGAAACTTTGCGGTGCTTCTACTTTTTCTGCTGAGCTCTCAGTCCCTGTTTAAACCTCTGGATGAGCAGCAGATGCATTTTTCCATAATTATTACTTTCTTGTGCTTTTTGTGATTATTCTGGATTTGTTTGAGAACGCCTCTCTGAAACTAAAAATGTCTAACTTTGAATCTTAACTTCCACACAGAAGATCGTTTTTGTCATTTTAACTGTTGTTGCTGCATTCACCCTGTACTATGGGCATCACTAAAGATTTGTGTTGTGTACAGAGGAACATTTATAAATTTGTTACATTTGTTTCAGACCCAATATTTTTCTGTTCTTTTGGTTTTTAGGAACTTCCTGAAGTCCGTGGCTTAATGTGAATGTTGCTTAATCCTCAGGAATTTCCTCTCACTGTCAATTTCCCATTCCTTTCATTTTAATACATCATGTCTACCAAAGGCCTGAAACAGATTTTTAACTCACTATTCTGTGTCTAAATATTACTAAATATTATGAGCCTTTTCCTGATGGAATCTTATAAAGCAATGGTTTTGTTTTCTTTTAGATTTGCCTGTCTCTTTACTCACGACTGTCCCTCTTGACTTTCACTACGTCTCCCAGACACTGCAGAGGTCAGACCAACTCATACAATGGAGCGATTACATAATATGGTCTGTGTGTGTGTGTGTGCGTGTGTGTTTTCAGAAGTAGCCTTGTTCTGCTGGCTCAGGAGGAGAAAAAGTTGGCCTTGCATTAACCTCACCTCCACTTTTAGATCCTCCCTGTCGGCACACTTAAATTAAAAAACAGCACAGGTGTTTTTGTTTTGGAGACCTTTTGTGTGTTTAACAGCTTTTGTGTCCACAAAACCCAAAGGTAATCTTTAAAAGTCAAATAGGAATTAAAACATTGTCCTAGTTGGCAGGCGCCCCTTTTGAGACATTAAAAAATATATTACAACTTAGTCAATAATGTCTCCATTGTGCTTGTTTTAGTCTGTCTGTTGGTCAGGTGGCAGGAAAAGGGTCAGACAGAAATCCTTACCAAGAACAGCGTTCTTCTGAGACGTTTTCAGGCTTCTGAAAGGTGATCGTGGAAATCGGTCATGGTAGTTTTTGTTCTGGCATTCCATGATTTCTCAGTGTACCTTCTGAGAACAAGAGGCCCATTTACAGGGAAACGGAAAGGGCCTGGGCGCCTCACTTCCTGTTTATTCGCGTTTGTCCGGCGGCGGGGTGAAAGGAAGGTGGGGTGCTGGTCAGGCGCAGCCTAACTTAATAGAGAAAATGGTGTTAAGCAGGTAAAACTTCCTCATTTGTCCCCTGCTTCAGACTAAAATACACCACACACGCTGCCTCACGCACATTTGTCTGGAAAGCTGTGTAATTTTGTAGTTGTGTGCCACTGGAAACTACGTCCTCTCCTTTTGGTTCAGTGGGTTCACTAAAATGTCTTCTGCAGCCTTTTTCTGCTGTCCTGGAGGCCTTTTTAGTTGCAGACAGATGTGCACACACTGCATTAGAATCCCTCCCATCCCCCCACTGAGAGATGATGTCACTCTCTAAGCACATCTTCCCAGGTGGGATCCAGATACTCCTCAGCCAATCAGAGCCTTGTTTACACCTCTATGGCCTCTATTACACGTCTATGGCATGAAGATGCTGAAATGCACGCTTACGTGAGTCATGATGGTAATAACCACTGATCCCATTTACGTACTGGAGGAGCTTATAGGATCTGTGGTGGGGGGGGATGTGAACAAATGTGTGTGTCAGTGAAGTGAGGAGCACAGTCATCCACTCTCACTCTCTCTCTCTGTATTGATTTGACCTCCCGTCTGCCTTTCCCCTCTCCATCTCTACACAGCAGAAGTGGGTGGAGGCATCTGCCTCCACCCACTTCCTTCACCCTCGACATTGATCAGCCATCTGGGCACATCAGGCCTGCTGTGGGAAGAATTTCATCACTTGGAGTCATTAATAACATTTGCATGACATTTTTAACTAGTTCAGTCATATTCAGCGTTCTGGTTTTCATTCATCACGACATGATTAAGTGCTTCTGTTTGAGACTTACATACGTCATATTTTGCCATTATGTCTGCACATTTGACAACTTTTTCAAACTTTGTAAACCTGGATAACAGCAAGCAGTCATGATTGGCACAGACACTGTGATTCATCTCTCAAAGTGTAGCACCTTGATCCTCTTTGCCAAGGATTTTTTAATTTTCATTTACAATCGTCATTAA
The DNA here is from genome assembly GCF_003331165.1 of Xiphophorus hellerii. Lineage (NCBI taxonomy): Eukaryota > Metazoa > Chordata > Actinopteri > Cyprinodontiformes > Poeciliidae > Xiphophorus > Xiphophorus hellerii. Next base: position 17,113,471 of record NC_045673.1, read on the forward strand.
TTACCTCAACCTGGCTAACAACCAGTTAATCTAAGCTCATTAGAGATTAAAATATGCTCATCATCTTGTTTTTGATGATTTAGTCAGCTCTCTGCCTCACTCGGTCACATGCTTCTCGTCACCTCTTTGCGAGCTCCTGGGTGTGACTGCTTCCTACGCTTTCATCACTCCTTGTGTTAATCAAGCTCACACAATGGAGCAGAGTTTCCTCTGCGATTAGATGGTGGGACGATCCAGTCTAGTCATCAGGGTAGATTGTTCCCCAAAACTATGCATTTTTTTCCTTATTTGGGTAAACAAACACTCTTGTGAACTGAGGAAGTTTTAGTTGTTAGTAGTTTTTATATTGTATTCCCATTTCCGGGTCCTTTAGTAGAACAAATTGAGCTAAAACTTTTAATATTGAGTTGTAGATGATGAGCATATTTGATGGTTATTTTTGTGGCTAATTTTGAAGCACTAATTAACTTTTTGAACCGCTCCACTCGGAGGTTTGGTTTGAGCGCGTGTGTGTGGACTGAAAAGAACTGACTGTACTGTTTTCTGAAAATGTCCTTGATCTCCCTGTTTGACCGAGTGGCTGTTATGATAAGCAGAGCAGCAGATGTGAGTCGGCTGTTTTTTTGTGGGGTTTTTTCACCAAGCCTACTAGACGCTGGGTGGGGGCTGCTGGGAAGACTTCAGCAAGGCTCTTCATAGATAGCTACTGTACAGAACATAATGACGTCTGTGAACGCACAAAGTTCCCACTGTGTCATGTGAAACATAAAATTAGAAACTGCAGAGAACAGCAAGAGTGTTTTTATTGGAGACCCTGCATCATTAGCCAAATCACGGAGAGCAAGAAACTATCCGCTCTTACGTCATGATTCTTATTTTAATGAAGAGGTCTTACAGAAAAATAAATCACTTTGGAGTACCAAAATAGCATCTACTTAAAAAAATATTCAAAAGAAGTTTAGTTTTGTAGATCTAAGTTTAACAGACAGCTAAAAACTTTCACCTTGATGACTTTTAAGCACTTGTCAGTCCTTTAGCAAATTCAGCCCAGGTCAGTTTGTTTTTACTCCTGGGGTTAAAGTTCAGCAGGGCATCGGCCGGGGGTAAAATAACAACTCAAACACAAACATGCCAGATTGTCTGATTAAGTCAAGCACCGTCTGCCGGTGCAGGAAATGGGAGACATTTCCTTTGAGGATAGATTCCACCTCCCCACCCCACCCCTAAGCACACTGCTTTCATCTCTCAGTTCTGCCTATTGTTGCTTTTGTTGCAGACTGAGAAGACGAACAGTTATGTAATCTACCCCGAAACAGACTGGGGCATGTGTTACCGAAGCAGACTGATGTAATTTAGCATGTGCTGTTAAGGAAGGCGTGTTGATCTTATCAGCCGTTTTTCTTTACATCATGATCATTTGCGCTGACATTCATTATGGCTGACCTCGGGAAGACACTGAGCCACATGATTGTCACATTTATGATGCTAATGCTCTGTGAAGTTCAGAGATGCACGTTTAGGTACTCAGGCACTGATTAATGGATTTTTGAAAAGCTTGTCATTTATTCTTTGCTGTACGTAATTTGGCAACGGAAGCAAAGTTCTGTGCCTTTGCTTCATGTGCAGCTGTGTGTTTATGGTTCACATGGTTGCGTTCTTCTTAATTTGGATATATGATCTTGAACATAGAGAGCACCCCGATCTGGTGAAGAGTCCTCACACCTTCTTCTCTAACTCCGGTTGCCTTTGAGACCCATCACCAGTTTCACCACAGATTCTTGAAAAGATTGGAAGCTGATTTAAGTTTATTTTAGTTTTGAATAAGTGCAGAAAAAGTACTAAGAGTCCAGTGGGTTTTTCAATCAGTTGTTCATCTAGCTGTCCATTTGTCCACCCAGCTACTTCTATACTTTTAACCATCAGTTTCTGTCAATCAATCAATGTCTGCATTCAGTCATCTGTCCACTCAACTTTTGTCTGTCAATTCTTCCTTCAGTTGATCCATCCATTTTTCAATCTGGTGGTTGGTTTAATCCTGCTTCAGTTCCACCTAGTCTTTAATTTGTCTATTATCCATCCAGCCACCCATGTTCTTAAAGCCTGACTATTATGTAAAATATTTGCCATAGCTGCATAGTGAAGGTTTTTATTATATGTTAAAAATGTCATATTCACTGGACATTTGAGTCTGAAAAAAGAAAGAATAATACATAGGAACCCTGGCTTGTACAGAGCGTTTCTCTATCAGATGATCTAAACCAATGTTTTCTCATATTCTGAAAAGAGTGCTCTGTTCACCTCAACACTTCATCCTCTACACTCTGATGCTCCACCCTGTACATCCTGTGCAAACATGGGTCCAATCCAGTACCGCTCCCCGCCACCTCCTCTTTCCATGATGCTCTTTCTCCTCTCTCCATCCCCTCCACCTTATCCTGCGCTGCACTTACTCTCACACACATACCCACAGTCTGCTTTTTGTTCTCCTCAGCAAACATCAGCATGTCTGACTGAAGCCTCTCCAGTTGCACCGCTTTCCTACGTCACAAACACCCACCGCTCCTGCTCCCCAAACCCACACTTATGCTTTGTGGTTCTCACATTTCCTTGTTTTAGTTTATATATATATATATATATATATATATATATATATATATATATATATATATAGTTTTTACAAATGGCTAAAAGTAACTTATTTTACAGTCTCTATTAGAATGCTTGTCTCTGTGCTGTCAGTGCATTCATCATGATTTGGTTTCAAGTTCATGCTTACATGCAAGTATCCACGCTTCTGTAAAATTGTTTAAAAGTTTTTTGAAAGAGGAAATTGGTGTCCATTCCTGAAGATATTTGAAGAAGCAAAGTGTAATCTTCATCAGTCTTTACATTGAAAAATAATGTATTCTGTTTAACTGCCTAATATGAAAGTCCTTTCCGCATCTGCTTTTCAGACCAGTAGATGGCAGTATTGATCCCATAACCAAATACTTTGTGAACCAGATTTGGAATGCTCTCACAGGCTGATGCCCAAACAATCCTGTGCACTGTTGTGTTTCTTGAAGCTGTAATCTGAAGGTAATGTTTTGCTTTGGATCAGAAATGTTCAGAATTTTATCTGCCTTGGAGATATCTGCAAACATGGAGGTTTCCAAGTCTCCATGCCAAAGTTATCGTGCACTTCCCAAGAAAAGAGACATTCCTGTCCGTCTCTGCTGCTTTCCCTTTTTTTTTTTGCTGGGTTATTAGAATTTTTGGTAGACTTTGAGCTATGGGACATGATTATTTGTTTCTTTCAGGAATTTAAAGTCATAACATGATATGCATGAATTAGAAAATTCATGCATATCATGAAGGTAGATTGGAATTGGCTCCCAACCTGCATTTTCTTTTTCTTGAACCCTTTTACTGGCTGAGTTGATGCTGCACCTGTTTTTTTGGATGACTTCACACTGTCATGTGGTTAATCTCCAACACTGAACAAGTGACCTTGTCCACAGTCCTGTGGCCATTTGCAGGATAAAGACTCATTACATTTTCGTGCCTGAGGACTGTCACATTGTAGGCCTGGTGGGAACTCTTTTGATGCTGCACCATTTCACTGGTTGGTCTGCCAGTCAACTGCTGCACATAAAAAAAACATAAACAAAAAGCTCAAAAAATGGTATCAATCAACTGTTTTACGCCTGATTTTGAAATTCTTTTTAAAAAATCAGTCTCAAGGCATTAGTTTCATTTTTCCTGTCATTTTAGTGTGAAAAGGCATGTAAATAGAGAAGGAACCAGTTTGGTGTAAACAATTTACAAGCAGCTTAGCAAAAAAGAAAAGACATGTACCGTAAGTGGTAATGGAGAAATTTACTAGCACAAGGTGGAAAAACACATTTGTTTAAACTGTACTTTTGCCAGAGGCCACTAGTGACAAATTGTTACAACAGACAGACATTAAATTGGTGCAAACTAGCCTTTACAAATCTATACCCCTATTTTGAATGAATTCAGTTGCAGTTTTGTCTTTCCTTGCCTGTAAACAAGATGTATTGTGCCAGTGTACATACCTGTTCATCAATTTAAGTATTTTTGTAGTTAAATATTTTTAATGAATTATTCAGATAAGTTATCGTAAAAAATGGCTTAGTCTCTTTTGTAAATAAATATTTTTCTCTGAAGGTGATCTATTTCATCCAATTTCTATTGATTATGATTCTGTTTCTATGAAGTCCATTCTTACAAAACATTAAATACAAACACTACTCAGCCCAGCTCTGATTGATTGCCCTTGACCCATTGGACTCATAACCCCTGTTTGAGTTCGTGGTTTAGTATTTGACTGACAGGTGTTGGGCTCCCCAAATGGCAGATCATACGATGGATAGAGACTCTCCTATTCTCAGGAATGTAGGGAGGAGGAGTTCAGCCGGAGCTCAGGGCATGTTGTGACAGGCTCCCACCCAGATGCAAGGCTCTTTCAGTCTTATTGTCCAAACTGTTTTTAATCCAACGAGTCTTTCTGCTCTGGTTTTTGCCTCTGTGATCTATGATTAATTATCTTTTTCACCTTTTCACTCACTTTCTTTTTGTTCTTTACCAGCTCCAGTGGTTTCCTCCTCTTCCCTTCCAACGCTTTTTCTTCGACAGGAATTCATATCGTATCCATGGAGATGGTGATTTATATGTCTGGACAAGAGTCTGGTATTTCTCATCTCCTGTCTTCCTGCAAAAGTCCCATGAACCATAGGGAGAGAAACCCTTCAAGTTTTTCCTCTTGGTTTGCAAATATGAAAATAACTATGTGCCATAAAGAAGAGAAGAGCTGAACATTTCAGCATATGATCTAACTTGACTACTCATAAGCATGAATGCAGATGCAATTAGGCGGACAAGTATTTTTCATCTCAATCTCATTGCTGGTGGTAAATGGAGCAAAAATTGCAATCGTAGCACGTTTGCTTGTGAAGTGCACATAATCAAATTCACAAATACAAAAAGCCAAGTCCAACAAACTTAAAGTATTTAACCTTTTCATTTGCTTTAGCTCTCCTCTCCTTTGTTTAGCCAGCATTTGTGCAAAGAGCACAGGCATGTCTTTGCATGCTGCCCATCCCCTTCAGGAATGTTGAGCGATGAAAAGATGAAGCAGAAAAGTAAGAGAGAGGGAGAGAAACGTTGAAGGATAAATGCTGTGAGGCTTGGAATGGAGAGAATAAGTGGAAAGAGAAGGCAGAAGCAGACTTGAGTTTAGTTTTTATGAATAGCGCTGGTGCTTGAAGCTCTCTGTAAATGCCTAAACTGGTCTGTAAAATTAGGTGCCGTCACTTTTCTAAGTAAAAGTAAAAGTTAAATTCTGCATTTTGTGACTCAATATTTGTTATGTCTGAGACACTCTGTTATCAGCGTTTTGTAAATGCAAAACAATTTTTTAAAAATATGTTTTTGCTTAGATTTTGTGGAACTTATTGACGACAAGAAATAGATAGAGAGAATGGGGAGAGGACATGCACCAAAGTCTGTTAGTTCCTTCTTCTAGGAGGCTAATTACGTATCTTTAATGTCTTGCTCATCACACAGTATGTTTGTTGTATAATTTCAGCTGAACTGTATTAATCAAAGTTTTGTGGCCAATATGAGATCTTTTAAATAAACTATTTTCATTTAACATAGTTATAAGTTAGTGAGGCCAGCATGACTAAGCCAGCAGTTTCCCTTGGTAGAGAATGTAGACCTCAACTCTGAGATTTCTAAATTTGCTCGTTTCATTAGAGGTTAAAAACGTAACAAAATGGTAACATGCTACTTTGCTGTAGTATGTTCAACCATACTGTTGTATGCTGAAAGCCTTGCTCACTCTCCCTGCCTGAATTAACTTCAGACATGTCTCAACAGTTTGTAGAAAATACACTTTTAAAAAGCTTCTTAAATCATGGCGGTTCCTCTGAGTTTGAGTCTCTTCACAGTAAATGTCCATATATGCTCCATGTAAGCATCCAGGCTCACTCAGGCTCATTCTGTATGTATCATTGTCCTTTTTTTGTGAGAATGTACATTGTCAAGGTTACCTCAATTTGGAAGCTAGCTCAGAACTGCAGTAGAAAATAGGGTGGACCTATTTACACGTATTAAGGAAGCATAGCGGGGGTTTAACACTGTCCACACCCAAAGGTTTTGTTACTGCGACTTGGTAATTCTTGGGTTTAGGCCGATTTCTGATTTTCTAACCAACCAGTCACGAGCAAACAAAATGAAAATTGTTCTATTCAGTCCACTGTCCAATTTCTTTGTGCCTTTCTCAACTTTGTTATAGTTTTCATACAATGTCAAGCAAATACCTCACTTTCCTAAATAGTTTTGGATTTCATATTGCGACACAGGTCATTCAGTTCAGTATATCGCCTCTCCTGAAACTGCTGACCTTTATCTGGGCATACAGATACAACCCATTGGGCTCTGAGGAACTCCCTTCTGCACTGTTTTCACTAGCTAAGACCTTACCTAAACACATTCCCACAAGCCCAGAATGCTGCAGCAACAGCTCTTAAAAACCAGCTTGGACAGTGTCTGCTTTTTATGCTCTGACTTTGTCTAAAACATAGTTGGACCTCTGTCCTAGCTTTGATCTCAGGTGCGATGTGCTGCGGCGTCCTCCTGCTGGCCTGGGACCGGGCAGCTGGCAGGAATCCAAGGCGCTTCTGCTACGGTTCTGACTAATCTGCTGCTCGCCTGGAATCACAGTTGTTCTTCTTTGTTTTAAAGCAGGTGGAATTTGTCAGCAGACTTTCAGATCCAACCTGTTGAGCCAGCCAGTCAGCAGTTCTCATCAGTTATCTTTTTTTTTTTTTAATGCTCCCTATAAATGAATCCTTTCATCTTAATGACATATATCATTAATCGGACATGCACAGTTACATATTTGTAACTTGTAGTAGTAGCATGTGACCTGTAATCTTGACCTTTAACACAGGAACGGAGCCTAAATGGCGTGATATGACGTCAGCACTGTATTCCTTTGAATTTTGAACACGTTTTTCCCCAACTGCCTTTGCATTCCTTGATTTATCTGTTTGCATCAGTTATTGACATAAATGTCACTTTTTTTCTAACTTCATCAGATTATGAGTAAGCGCATCTTTTGTCACATGGATAATGACGTCAGTGATTTTATCCACGTTTTAGTTTCTTTTTCTTCTTTTTTTTTTTAAAGCAGACAAAAGTCAAGCTGTTATCCTAACTTCACTTCCATGTTTGTTGGCTGACACACATCTAAGATTCTGACTAGTTGTTTTTTTTTTTGGAGGGGGGAGGCTAAATTTTAAATCCTAGATTTGGTTTAGGTGAGCAGGTAGAAGGCAAGTGATGCCATGTAGTGTCTGTATAGGAGGAGGAAAGGTGACTGTGATGAGAGCAGAAATAGTAAACCATTGTCTACCAGACCAAAGGAATGCGGCCGTTGGTTTCCATCTACGTCAGAACACACGCGCAGGGCCCAGTTTGCTGGCATCGCCTCCGTCTCCACCTACTCTCATAAAGGACAAACAGCTGTAGAGGTGTTACTACAAGTTGACGAGTTAATGGTAGACTAGGTTTAATTACTACTGCCCTTTAATTCTCATCCTGGATTCAGTGAAGTGACGCCAATGCCTCTCTGATTTTGAAGAGATATCTGCCATCTTAGGTGACCACAAAGGTTTAATAGTTTGAGTCAAACTAATGGAAAGTTCCCTGAGCATTGAACTTCCTGTGTCTTTGCATCATTCCTTGTTGGGGTTTAAAGGCGAATACAGCACTTTAATTTGTTTCAAAACTTATGGTGGTCTGTTATTGCCCTGTATTTTGCCTTTTATTTTATATTACTAACCTCATTGCGTTAATATTAACTTGAACATTTTTTATTTCGTTTTTTCAGTTGTAATGATTATGACCTGTAGATATTAAAACTCAGAATTTAGTTATGTAGTAAATTAAATATCAGACCAATATTTCTATTTTTCAGTTTGATGGAAAAGATTGATTTAACAGTTGCCTAGCTAGCAGGTGGCCAGTGACACCCTCCACAAGACACACAAAGCCATTGATAATGGCTGGTTGTTCAGTGATGTATTATTATTTTTTTTTTTAAAGTTGAGTAAAAGGAAAACATGTAAGAAAAAGTCCACATGCAACAAACATAACCACAGCCTTAAGAAGATTGTATCCAGAAGATAACCGTCACATTCCTTGTGTCAAGTCACTCTTGAACCAGAGATGTCAGAATTGTCCTGTCTCGGTTGGGAAGAAAATGAACTAGACTGCTGTTTAGTGGTCTAAAGTCCTCTTTACAGATTAAAGCAGTTTTCCCATTTCATTTGGAAATCAAGTTCGCAAAGTTTTGGAAAAGAGTGAAGAGATATGAGAAACCAAAATGTGCACAGTCTGTGACAATTTTGGGTGCCATGTCATCTGCTAGCTGGACCAGTTTCTACTCAACTTAGAAAATGAAAAATTTAGGTCACTTCATGGTGTCTTCTGCTGAAATGCTGTATGGGGATGCTTGATTTTATTTTCCAGCAGGACTTGGCACCTGTCCACACTACCAAAGGTGCCAAAAGCTGTTTCTGTGACCATAGTGGTACAAACTGCCCTGACCAGAACCTCAGAGAAAATCTATGCAAGCTGGGCTTCCGTTACAGCTCATATGATCCAGTAATTCATGCAAAGAAGGTCCAATTATGTATTGAATACATGTACTGTACAATGCATGAAAATACTTTTCAGCATGATAAGATTTCTGCATTCCTTGTTTTTTTTTAATATAGTATTTGATTATCAGAAGATTTTGGCTAATTCCTAATCAAAAGATTCACTCTGGTGTAAAGTATAATAGATACTGATTTATTTTATGTCATTTATAAAGATTCATAGTATATAGAACCTGTCTTAACTATTATTCTGATTATTTATACATTCTTACAAATTCTAATTTTCCATTACATGGCTCTTTTTGTTTTTTTTTACATTGTGGGTAGTAACTTGTTCCTCAGGCTGACTACTGAATTGTAGGACTCCCCTTTACATTGATTGCTTATTAAATGGGATTACTGAAGGTTTTTGTAAAGTAGTGCTAAAGTTCCATTTTATAGGCACTGATTATTGTAGAGAAACTGACAACCCACCCCCACATCTGGCTACTCCTCCTCAGTCACTGATTAAGCTACTCTGCACATGCATAGGCTCTCGCATGTTATGGCCTCTGTGCAGGTTTTTTCATTCTTCATGGGCCAAACTAGTCAGGCTTCTGCTATTTTTAGCCCCATGAAAAAAAAAGGTCTTCCTCCTCCTGTTAGTACTTCTCAGTTCTGGTTCAGCAGTAGGAAGCCAATGAACATGCCTCAGGACCAGCCATCTCCACCCACCAATTCCAGTTAAGTGGGTGCACACCCCAAAACACAGCTGCTTCTCAGGTCTTTTTGGATCAAATAGGGGCTTTTCCACCAGGAATAATGGCCTCATGTATCTGCTTGCCCCGAGTTTCATATGAGGAATGCACACTGCAGCTCTGCAGATTGCACAGATTGGTTTCTGTGATGTGGTAACTTGTCGGTCGTACACTTGCCACATGTGCAAAGACTGACCCCCATGTTCATTTCCTTTTTTATACATTTTTTTTTTTGTCTTTTTTTGTCCCCCAGAGGAGACAATGATTGCAAGAGGCGACATAAACAAGCCAAGAAAAGCAGCGGAAATGTGTGAACACAACAGCAGAAACGGGAGAATAAGAGGGCCGTGTGTGCTGTCAGGCAATAATTAGAGGGAAGAACGGCAAAGAGAATGATAGTTTGGCAACAATAGTTGTAATTTTCCCATGAGCCCAACTTATAGTCAGTTTTCATAACTCCTTGTCCAAGTGTTGTTTGCTCTCTGACAGTGTAATTAAAATTTATAACTTACTTGTGCTTTAAATTATGTTCTTAAAATGAAAAAAAGTCTCCAAACAATTCCCCCCAACAATAACCTTTCCCTGCAAAAAAAAAAATGTACAGCCTGATTCCCTCACTGGTTCTTCAGTCATGCTTGAACACGTCTAACTGTGGTCATGATTGGGTTGCGGGAATGGTTTGAGAATGAAAAGGAGGAATGTCACCTTGCAGGCCCAGCACCCAACACTGCACCGTTCACTCACAGAGGGCAGGCAATGCTGAGCAAATATTCTTGCTGCAAGCTTCTTTTTTTTTTTTTTAGTTGTAGAAATTAAATTGTATATTTTCTTTACTCTCTATTTTACAAACTTTTGTTCACGAATCCACACTGATGCAATGTGTTTTTTTAAATCTAATTTATTTAATAAAATTATGTACTACAATCTATTTTTCTCGTTTAAAATTGACGTCCTTAGTTTCTTTCAGCTGAGAAAAGCGAGGCTGTGTGCAAACCAGTTATTGCAACAGGAGTATGAAACCTTGCTGCACCTTTTTATTTCGCTAGTCCAGTTACAGTCTGACCACCTGTTGCTACATTCTGACTACACCAACCACGTCCACATGGGCAGACGGTTGACGTCACTATGCTCCGCCTCCTACCTGGCTTCCCGCTTATCTGATTGGACGTCAGTAATGGAGCGGAGGGGGGAGGGCTTTCTGTGAGAGCTACTCTGAGATTTTCTTTCTCCTGTAAGTAGTCAGAAAGTTCCTTGTGGGACCAGCAAGGTGTGCTGATTCTGTCGGACCTGAACTAGCCGAACAAGCGACGTTTTGATATATATTGTTTATGTTTCTAGGCTATGGTTGGAGATTATTGCTCCTCTTGTTAAGATAAGAAAGTTATGCGCCCTCAGAAAAACCCAAGACCTCCATTAACAGCGAAAATGGTCATTCAGGCAGTCGGAAAAGTACTAAGGTAATACTTTTTTTTTCTAGTTTTCTAATCATTAGGAGTAATTTGTGATTAAATTAATTTTTTCTCTATTATATTACTCTATTATTGACTAAGCATTTTTGTTTTTACCGCGCTGTTTTTCATATGAACGTCAGGTTATCGCTGGGTTTGCGTCCTTCCAGATAAGGAGACGTTGAGAACTAGCGCCTTAATAGCGACTCATAAACTCTCTGTCGCTTAAATGCTGTAATTACACAAGACCACCGCAGATTACCACTCAGCGATGATGATGAGGGGGAAGAGTTGCCAGGGAGTCGTCTATCTTTTTTTGTTCTTTCTAAAAAAAAAAAAAAGGACTAAAAAGTCTCAGAGAAACTCAAACCTCTCCTGATGTTTTACATATTTAATTTGGGGGAAAATTTGGAGACAAATGAAAAGACATTTAAGTTGGAGTTTTGTGCTGGTGATGGGTCCGGAGATGAGAAGAATGGAAAAATATTTAGTGTTACTGGTGACTTTATTTTTTTTTAAGGGGATATTTAAGGAGAATTTTAGGGAAACGGGTTTAAAAATTAAAGTAATTGTATTTATCTGCTAAAAATAAAGAAATGTCTAAGGATGAAATTGTTTTTGTCAAAGCCTTTTAAAATCTACTCTGGGAAAATCTTAGTTGTAGGACAAGGTAAATAACGCCAGGTTTGCTTTCTTTCCATATTTTAAAACCATTTTCTTCCCCATCATTTAATCCGTACTTATGTAGATAAAACTAGATTTTTTATTTATTTATTTATTTACAATGTGTTATATCCCCTGCCATTTAAAGTTATAAATTTGGGGAGCTGGGTTCACGCTTAAAAAAAATGTCTGACAAACTAGTGCTCCATTCACAGACTAATTGCATGTTTCCAACTCTTGGCCATAATCTCTAAAGAGGCAACAATCAAGCTTTTCCTGGCTAATACGGATTTTCCCTGTTTTATTTTTAATTTTTTTCCCCTGAACTTTTACCACCGATTCCTATAACTCGTATAGACAGAAGCTGTTCTGGTTCTTTGATAGAGGTAGTGAGTTTATGAATCCCACATAAAGTAAAGCAATTGGTTTTTGACTTTCAGATTAAGAGAGTTCAATCTCTTACTGATTGATTTTTGTGTATTCCAGTTTTAATTATCATTGTGAGTCTGTTGCGTTAGGGGACAGGCCTCTCCTGGAAATGTTTCCTCTTACTTTTCATGTCAAAGGAGAGGTGTGTTTTTATTTTCCAGCAGTCCAAGAGCCGAGTGCCTCAAGACAAATAGTTTTGTGACACAATAGCAGTATGAACGTTGATGGTGAGGAGGCTATCACCATCAACCTGTGTATGCAAAATACAGGCAGCTGAACTGAAAGTATTACTCCGTGGCGTGAAGTCTGTTGCAACATCAGCGACAGGTAGAGACAAGTCTTGTTGAACCTACTTTTTTGGGAAGTTCGACCTTGTTATGAAAAAATCAGTTATCTCTGAGGAAATACAACAAAGAGGGAGATTTGACACACTTCTTCAGGGGGAAAAATAAAAGCAAAAGTGGCTATGCCAAAGATAACAAGGAAGAAAGTTAAGTTAATGAGAATGACAGGAAGGGTTGTAGACTTGTTGCTCTTCCTTTAATGTGTTTCCTTCTCTGGTAAATTGTTGATTACCTTTGGTTTAGAAGAAGTTATAAAGACGAGCGGTAAGAATGGAGTGATAAATATAAGCTTATGACCCATTTGAGGTAAAAGATTTACATTTTTGGGGGGTGAAAAAAAACGACAACTCTTTGATGCAGCATATTTAACGATCTGATTATGTTTTTATTTAGATTTACAGATTATCATGCAGAGAATTCTGGGTTGATTCTTTTTTTTTTTTGTCTTTTATCAAAACAGTATTGGAGTTTATATTCTTACTGTGAAGTTACATTTTTAAAAAAGCCCTTAAGCAATGGCTTATCCCCCCTTACCCTTGCTTCATATACATACATGTTGTGATGTTGATGAGGCTTCATTATGGTGCTGCATGGGGGTCCTTGTGAACGGGATTTAGGACAGGATGAGAAGAGGAAGGTGGGACGGTCAGAACTAACTAAGGTTAGTGGTTAAAACACTTTGGAGGCATAAAGTCTACCAGTCCAACCAAACAGAGAAGCTTCAGGTTTTCGTCTTTATTCCAGGAATCAAAAACGACCTGATTTTCTGTGGTTAGTTAAAACTTTTCTGAATTTAGGCTAACTATTTCAACCAAATCCCCATCTCTTTCTTTAGCCTTTCTGATGGCTGCTGCGGTTCTGCTCTTGCCTGGCTGTATTTCCAGTGTTTGTGGCCTTCAGGGTGTTCAGAGCCTTTTTGTTTCGAATCTCCAAACAGATCAGTGACCCCAGGGAGAACTGCCACTCCTAAGACTGCTCTGTTTATACACTGAGTAATTTAATCAGTTATTGTATTGCACTTTTAAAGTAATTATTGTTTCTATTCAGCTGATGATTGATGAATTTATAACAAGCAGAAGATCTCTGATTGTAAGGCCTTTGACCTCTGACTCTTGTAAACGCTACGTTTACTCAGGGTCATGGGGTGAAAAAAAGCTCAAAAACTCATCATCTATTCTTTATCTAGAGATTTGACTCAGTTAGCATCAATCTGTCCTGTTCATTTTAAAACACCTCAAACTGTTTTACATTTGTCTTTTTGTTGGACTGCATTTTGTTTTTGAGGGCGCCCCTTGATTATTTTATGAACTATTAGAAAAAATCCCTAAAGTCTTTAAAGCAGTGTTGTGTATGATGGAAAGCTGAACTGAGCTTGTTGTCAGTGTTACTTTGGATTACATTGACTGCATCCAGATGCCAGCAGTTCTACGCCCCTTCCATCCGGAGGGCCAATTTCGGCAACAGTTGTGCAATATCTGGCTTGGCAGGAGCCCCGAGCTTCAGGGGAAAGTCATTACATGGAGGTTATTAAACAGGTGTCAGTTTAGTTACAAGAGTTTCCACACAAAACAAGTCAGTAAAAAGTGATGGGCTCTACCTGAACTTTTCCAAGCTAAAAAGCACCAAGGCTTTAGGGAAGAGAAGAACGATTTGGGAGCCGATTGTTCTACTTTTATGAAACACTTGAGTTGATTCTTCTTCATGGCCCTGAAATGTTTCTCCCCTGTGATTCCAGGATAAATTAGAGCCAGATTCTGGTAGTGGGACTGGATTCAAATTGTACTCATATTCAGGCTAAGGCCATTTTTACCCCAGCCGTACTCGGCTACTTGTTTGCCACTTGGTCAGCCAACATAGAGCAACAAATATTTGCACCAGCCTGAGGCCAAGCAGATGTATGTTTGAACAGCCTTCGGCGGATGCGCACGCGCCTGGACAAACACCGCTTCTCAAACCGGACAGAACTCGCTTCTTCTAGATTATCTCGGAGGGCCTGGCGGGGTGGAGGAGGGGGGCGCAGCTGTTGGGACCAGCTGGACCATGAAAAGTGAAAGGGGGCTGCAGTCAGTGTGGCCTTTCTGTGGTAGACACAGGTGTGTGTGTGTGTGTTGAGGGGACACAAGAGGAAAGGTAGTAAGTGAAGACGGCTTGATGGTTGGGGGTGTTGGGAGAAAGTGAGAGGAGAAAAGTGGAACAGCTGTTGGTCGTTGCTCTGACCTCTGTATCGGCCAACAATAAATGTCTATTTCCAGCGCTCCTCTGATCTGGTCTTTTTTGGCAGAAACACATTTTCCGATTTCCTTCTCCATTTCACAATTTTACAGCACTTACCTGCATGTGTTTGTGGGAGGGACTATGAGCTGATCAAGATAAATCTGGTCCATTGATCACAATTCTATACCGATTTCCTTGCACTTCTTCCAGATAAACACTTTCTGATTCTGTGACTCAGAAAGTCACTCTTTCTGATTCACATCTTTCATTTTCACTTGAAATAAGACGTTTTGGTTTGGTTTTCTAGGTCATCATGGGACTGCAGCTCTCTCCAGTCCAAAAACATGCCTGACCTCACTTTTCCCTTAAATTTCTGCCTTGTGCTCTGCCCAGATCTGGTGAGCAGAACGAGTCGCCTCAATGCCTTTTATGGTAAAAGCTTTTGCCAAGAACAGGAAAACCTGTGTGTGTTATGCAAGCCTAGATAAGAGCTGGTATAGAGGAAGTTTTCTGTACCTTAAAATACTGACTTGGGAATTTCTTCCCCCCCACCTTGAAGTGTGGACACTAGAAATGGAGGAGGAGTTTGTTTGGAAAGTTATGAAACTGCAGAGGGAGAGAGGAGGACAGGAATTGGCTGTGAAGCTGTTTTTCAAAAGATCCTTTCATACGAGTCGAACAGTTTTCTGAGATGCTTTACAAAACCTTTAGCTACAAGAACTGACGGTATCTGCAAATGAGGCTTTGTCCTTGGGCAAAGCAGTTTTCACATGATGAAACATGTAGCTCAGAGCAGAAAACCACCTGATTCTGCCTGCACTCCCACGAACAAGTTGAGGTTTTATGATCGACTGGATGGATACAAAGAAATGAATGAATAAAATGGACTGAAGTTTTTGAGCAGTAGTCAAAAAAAAAATAAATCCTTCAATCCAGGAGTAGATAATGGAAAAATTAATATTGACTAGTAAGTAGTAATTAACCAATCAACAACGCCTTTTAGCATCCTTGCAGTTCAAGTCCCACAGCCGGCTCGACAGCTGTGTGATTTTGAACACGTGGAAAACTTTAAACAAGAACCAGTTTGGTTTGCTCAGACGTTAAACGTTTCACAGGAAATCATCAGGCAGTTTGCCTTTGTCAGGGCTGATGAGTTAGATGACTGCAAGCACATAAAAAATAAACGTTTACAAAGTAGGAAGACTGCAGGCTGTGTGTGTGCAGCTACATGCTGACATGCCTTTCCCTTGTATGCTGGGTGGAAAAGCGAGGCAGCGCTTCCTGGGAAGGGGAATGAAACTGCAGCGTGCCAAGAAGGCCTCGTGCCTCTCGGTTCTGTCATGTTTTGAAAGTGTTTATTTGTTCCCATGGTTATCAGCTGGAATCATGTCAGTTTGACTCCTCCTTTCTTTTCTCGACCTTACATTTCTTCCCTCTAAAACGCTTTCGATTGACTGAGGGGCTACATGCATGTTTTCGGTTTTGCCTGGAGGAAAAATCTGGAAGCAGACAGAGTGAAAGCGATGGAGTCGGTGACTGCTGAAAGACCGGAAGTGAGGGTCAGCGGAGCAAACTCTGTCTTCCTTGTCCTCACACAAACCCAAACATCAGTGGGCCTAAGCCAATCAGGATCAGGAACAGAGAGGAAATGTTAGAGCGGAGCACCTATCAGGCAGGATCTCAACCTTCTGTGTGGCTCAGAAGACCGACCAGGCATTCGTCTGTATTATATGTCGAGGTTTCTGGCCTTTGACCCCATGCAAACCGCTGCTCCTGGAGCAGCCCGAGGAGGAGCCCGAGGGGTGAGAGGTCAAAACTTGGGGAAGTAAAGGCAGGGTGTGATATGACATGTCTGTGCTAAAAGTAGCTCAACAAGCTGCGGACGGGCGACTTTGTGAGGCTATCTGAGCCGATGTAAGGTCGGAGATCTGCAGTAAAGATGCGGCAGTGGGTGTTTGTGGGGTCTGCAGTGAAGTCACTGTCAAAGTCTGGGTTGGGGAGCATTTTCTTTATGTTTATGGATTCAGTCGCCCCCAGGCAGTCATAGATCTGCAGGTCTGACCTCACTGAGGTTTCTTTAACTCTTGATTTTGCTGAGGTCTCCATAAATTATTGGGTTTCTTTTTTTGCACTGCTGAGTTAAGGCTGGCATCACCATCTCACTTTTGCTTTTAAGAATGACTGCCTCAATCAAAAAGCATGCGCAGCTTTTCAAAACTGTCTTCGTTTCCTCTGTGTTGCAGGAAGTCGAAGACGAAGCCAAATGGAAAGAAGCCACCGGCAGAGGAGAAGAAGCAGTACTGTGGAGCCAGAGTTCACCAAGATCCGGGTGGTGGACTTTGACCTGAAGGAGCTGGTGGTGCTGCCCAGAGAGATAGACCTCAACGAATGGCTAGCGAGCAACAGTGAGTGACTGACATCGTCATATGAGCGTGTTGAGCTCAAAACCACTAATGTAAATACCGAGCTATTAAGAGTAATTAAACACAGCTTCAAAAGGAGAGGTGGGGTTTTCATGTCGTTAAGACAAACTATACCTTAAAGCTCAGTGTTTGCTTCAACTTGTACAGTTTTCCCTTTGGGGCTTGTGTTGTTTTTCCAACATGTGTGTGCACTTACCTTCAGGAGAGAAGAAGCTCCTAATCCAAATCTAGATTCTGCTAAACACTCTCTGTGGGATGAAGTGTTCAAACTTTTCCTGGCCGATACTAATTATTTTGTTTTCACGAGGTCAGACCTGCAGGTTTAGCTTTTGTTAGTTTTAGATGCATTTAATGAATAAAATATTGGAGCATCTCTCTAATAAAGATTTAAATGTATCTTTTACTAAATTGTAGATGGTGCAAAATAACCCATACACCCCAAATTCAATGCTCGTAATGTGAAGATTAACATAAACATGGCTGCATGTATTATGTTGAGTGAAAAACTTGTTTGGAAGACATTGCTGTAGGTATTTTCCACTGAAGTTGTTAAGTAAACGGATGAATTCCAGAAGGAATGTTGTCCTACTAGTAAAAACTACACGGTTGCACACATCTAACCTGTGAAACAAATATTTCAGAGTGTTTCTGTCACTGATCAGCCTCAGATTTGGTTCGTGAAAGAGCCGTTTATCTCTTTCACTTCCTAAGTGACAACACCTGTCCCCTGTTGTTGATGATGCTGACTTGACAATATTTGTGTAGCTTGGTGTAGTCCTTTGCAGCAGATGACATGGGATGGTTGCCCTGGTGTGATCTGTGTGTCTTATCTGTTTCACAGCGACGACATTCTTCAATCTTATCAACCTGCAGTACAGCACCATTTCAGAGTTCTGCACCGGGGAGACCTGTCAGGCCATGACGGCTTGTAGCACGTAAGTTGTCTGCAACATGTTTTTAGCAGCTAACAACATATTGGTTAATTTATTAGAAATATCTGGTCTGGGGATCCAGGTGGGTCCGTATAGAGACGCTACAGTCCTTGTTTAACCGATGTCGGGTTCAATTCCTGGGCTTTTTCTACCGGTCATTCTCTTCTCGGTCACCCTAATGCAGGGGTGGGCAACTCCAGGCCTCGAGGGCCAGTCTCCTGCAACTTTTAGATGTATCTCTACTTTAACACACCTGAGTGAAATAATGAGGTCATTAGCAGGACTCTGGAGAACTTGACTTCACTTAGGAGGTGATTCAGCTATTGGATTCAAGTGTGTTGGACCAGGGAGACATCTAAGAGTTGCAGGACACCGGCCCTCGAGGACCAGGATTGCCCACTCCTGCTAATGAATAAAGACCACTAGTGCCAAAAATGTTAAAAATAAATATGAATGAACTTTTGGTTCTGCTTTAAACTCATTAATGGTTTATTTTGGTCCCTGATTGTTGCCTATTAGCACCAAATCTTCTCATTACTGCCACTTTTATTAGCACCCCTTGTAAAGGTGTGTAATTTTTTATTGTAGATGCATCATCTGATGTGTATAAATGTTGAAAAATTACATTTAATTACAATTCTTTGATCTTTTGTAACAACATCAAATGTATAGGTACCCCTGACAGTTCATTTTAAATAAAGGCTTTTTTAAAAGCATTTTTTTGATAACCAGAGTTTCTAGGAACTTTTGACTAATAATCCATTACTTGCTGTTTCCCTCTGGTATGAATATGTTGTGACAATGGCTCATTTCTCTCAGCCACTGGCCACTTTGATGCCACCTTGGGGGAACTGAGTCTCTACAATAGCTATTAAACACTATTGACACATACTTTGGTCAGATAAAAGTAAGTTACTATTCAGTTACAAACACTCACCAGTGAGTTTTGACAAAACAAAGAACAGCTGTTTAAATTACTTTATTCCCTTTGTGGAGTTCAGAGGAGGATGCATGATGTTACTTGATGTAACTTTTACTGCATCATTTTTTCTCCGCTGAATAAATGTTCAATTAAGATTGGATTGGTTTTCTGATTATGGTGCTGTAATAAATTATCTTAAGGCTTTTTACACTTCTTTATTAGATCCAATACATGTGGTTAGCCCTGCACATAAGAACTTCGTAAACTTTCTTTTCCCCTTCTGATATTTCATGATTTGTTCATTTTTCCACAGATCTATTTTAAGATTATTTGTAATCTGGCAAAGATGAGGTCATTGTGGTATAATCACTCACCTGGACAATTTCCTGCAGATTTCAGGAAATTGCAGTATATCCTCTTTGCCTTCTGCAGCCTGCTGATATGAACACAGACTGACTTCGTTAATGCTGTAATCAAACTGTCGCTAATTTGCCTTTTTAGATGTGATTAAAACTCACTCCTGGGTTGCTGACCAGAGCTAGAGGTTTCATAGCAGCAGTTTGTTTTTTTAGCTACTGTGTGCCTCTGAAAACATGCTGGCATATTTATGGCATGAAGGGAGGCGACTGACTGCAAGTATTTGTGTAAACAGGGAGCCTGTCGGGGTGTGGTTCTGTCATCCTTTAAGTCTCTAAAGAGACGCCTTCTGTGTGCCGAATGACGGTAAAATCTGATCAGCCACACATTGTAAGCAACACATAACCCACAGTCTTGTAACATATTAACCAATCTGCAAAAGCTCACATCGGAGAAATGACCTGACAAACCCACCTCCACCACTGACTACTGGCAACCTGGTAGCTTTTCCGTGTAAAAGAAACTTGGCGAGCTTCCCTCTGAGTCAACAGTGGATTTTTTCCACGGCTGTCACCTGAAGCTAGTCTTGTTAGCCTCCACCCTGAGAGCGTGCTTGGCCTGCAGGAGTGAGCTGCAGGAGGCGACGGCGTCTCGTTTTATTAGCCGCGTTCATTCAGCTGTGGAGATCAGAAGCAACGAGTTAACGCAGAAAAACACTCCAAACTAATATTGAATATATATTGTGGCGTAGCCTCTCTCTGGATTGAATTATCCATTTTGCAACACTAGGCCTCATATTTATGACTCTACCTTTCTCCCTTTCCTGCTGTGCAGCGCTCCACCCTTCCCCTCTCTCCCCTCTTTCTGCGGTAAAGCACCGCCTGAGCCGCAGTCTCAGCAGCGTCAGTGCCCCTGCCCACGGGCAGAGCTTGGCACTATTTTAGGAAGAAAATGTTTCCATGATCTTTGAGGGAATGGAACCATTTAGCAGCCTTTTTATCCCCATTTTGTTCGGGTGGGTGGATAAAGTGCTCTGTGTGTTCATTGTTAGTCTCACTTAGCTGGTTCCATTTTAGATTCTGCAAACAGCGATAAAATCTTTTAAAAATAGATTTCCCTATTCAAAGCAGTTTGAACGTAATG
The DNA here is from genome assembly GCF_003331165.1 of Xiphophorus hellerii. Taxonomy (NCBI): domain Eukaryota; kingdom Metazoa; phylum Chordata; class Actinopteri; order Cyprinodontiformes; family Poeciliidae; genus Xiphophorus; species Xiphophorus hellerii. The sequence goes on from NC_045673.1 coordinate 17,133,755, forward strand.
AAACGTAACAGTTCCTGAAATATAATCAGAGTCTGGATGAGAGCGGCTTGGAGCCATGTTTGCGTCAGATCTGCGCTGTGTGTTTGCACCTTGCATAGTCTGTGTGAACATAGCACTTTGTAAAATTACTCATATAAAATTACCATGAAACTTTGCTGTATTTTACTGAGATTTTACGTGAGAAAAATAGAAAGGAAACAGTGTTATGTTGCATTCGTTTTCCTCCCTCTGTCAACACGTTTTAGAACCTCCTTTTTGAGCATTTCCAGCTGCAGATGTTTCGGAGAATGTCTTCGACCATCTTTACACACCTAGAGGCAGGTTTTCTTTATTTAGGAAAAAACATAAATTTACTCGGCTGGCATCTGTGATTATGGATTCTTGTCACAAATTCTTAATTGAATTCAGGTCTGGACTTTGACTGGGCCATTCTAGCCTGGTCTAAAACATTACACTGTTGCTCTGGCTGCATGTTTAGAGTCAAAATCCTTAAATTATTTTAATATTACCATTGAGATGGCTTCTAGAGGCGGTCGATCAGTCTGAAATTTATTTTATTTTTATTTATGAGACAAAAGAGGGCTGCGTTAAATATATTTATATCTCCTGCTGCTTTACAATTTTCGTCTATCACACAAAATCCCCATAAACACACCTGAGTCTGTGGCTGCAATGGGACAAATTAGAGGTGTGTGAATACTTTGGCGGGGCATTGTAGGGCTCTATGATTGGTGTGACAAGTAGATATCCTGCAGGTTTACTCAGGATTTGTAATGTCTGGTCCTCCACCTCCCACACACACATACACACACACACACACACACGGTGCCTCAGCTGCACCTGCGCTCTCATTTTATCAGCCAATGAACCGGACTCCTTTCAGCTCTGAGATCATGCTTTGTTTCTTCACTCATCCTGTTTCGTTTGTCTGACTCATCATGAGCCTGCTGAAGTCTCTCAGGTGACCTCTTCCCACTGATGACATCTTTTTCTTACCTGTTCTTCCAGATGTTTACTGGAACATCTGGTAAACATCTGGGTTAGTCCGAACAGAAATGTTGGACCAGCAACAGGACTGGCCCTGAACCTGGGGATGAATGTAGAGAGATCAGGGAACTGGTTCCAATTGGAGTCAAATAAAACTCAATTTGTTTATTTAGCTCTTTCTATTACTCTGCCGCTTAATTCAGAAAGTCGTTTAGTTTTTTTCCTGATGAGGCAACAGAGCAGCAGATTGTTTTTAAAGGTTGATTATGCCTCATCGCTGGCTAATGTGTTGTTCATCACCCTGTTGCTCCAGGAAGTGCTCTTGTTTTTGTCTCAGCTGCCATAAACATCTATTTGCATGTTTATTTAAAGTTGCACAGTTGCGTAATCAAAGGATTTTACAAAATATCAGAAAGGTGATTTCCATGTTTGTGTCTCTGTCTCTAGAATATACTACTGGTATGACGAGAGGGGGAAGAAGACGAAGTGCACTGCTCCACAGTACGTCGACTTCGTAATGAGTCTTTGTCAGAAACTGGTCACAGACGAGGAAATCTTTCCTACAAAGTATGGTGAGTGGACCCCCTGAGCCTCTGAAGCGTGAACCTGACTGATGCTACACTGCCCCCTGCAGGCGTATAAATTTAAAATGTTGCCTTAGAAGTCTGGAGTACTAAATTTCATTTAGGTTTTATAAAGAAACTGTAAAAAAAGAAAATGTAGTTGAATTTTCAAAGTTCATTCCATATCATTTGTCTGAACGACATCCAGATTCTGTCCATTCTCTTGTCTATCATCCCTTCACTCAGCTGTCTTACATCAGTATGTAAATGCATCCATCTTTCCAGCCTTTTGCTTACCAATCAGACCATCCAACTTTCTTTCTATTAATCTGTTCATCCATCCAGTTGTCTGTTGATCAATCAAATCCAATTATCTTTCATTTGGCCAGTCGTCTATCCTTCCAGCCATTTGTCTTTCTGTTTCCTCCACCAGTTTACCCATCATGCTTCCTTCCTCCTCATTTTTTCAGGTTTCATAGTTGAACCCTGACATTTGTAGAGGATATTGGCCTTAAATTCATAGTAAAGTTTGTAATTTTACTTGGAAAGTGGCCTAAAAGGGACTGAGAACTCTGACCAGATCTCCTAACAAGTGCCTCGGCTAAAAGTTGTAGTAAAACTTACATAATTTAGCCCGACAGCTAGCTTAGTTTAGTTCAACAGGGTATGTTGGATTGCTAAAATAAATAAATGCCTGTTACTCAATAGCAGACTTGACCCCTGACCTTTTTTTCCTGTATCTCGTGATGCTTGTTCATAAACCAGTCCCTCTTGTCTGCTTTTGTTTCCTCCTTCAGGCAAAGAGTTCCCCAACTCAGTTTGAGTCGTTGGTGAAGAAGATCTGCCGGTACCTGTTCCACGTGCTGGCTCACCTCTACTGGGCGCACTTTAAGGAAACGGTGGCTCTGGACCTGCACGGCCACTTGAACACTCTGTATGCACATTTCATCGTTTTCGTAAGGGAATTCAACCTGATCGACCCTAAGGAGACCTGTATCATGGACGACTTGTCCGAAATCCTCTGCAGTCCCATTCCCGCCCCGGCCCCCTCCGCCCCCGCACCAGCCCCCTCCCCGTCTTCACAGAACCACGTGACGGAGAGATGAGCAGCGGCGGCGAGATGGCGGCCCTGGGGGATGATGGAAGATCTGAGAGGAGAGAAGGGAAAACAAACAGCCCAGTCCCCTTTCTCGGTGCAGGCAGGACTTATGAAACCTTCCACTACCCTAATGTTTCGCTCCACCACCGACCGACCGACCAGTCGGGAGGAAAAGGCCTGGGAGGGTTTCATGTGGGGAAGGTTGGGGTTGCGGGGAGGGGTTTGTCACGCCAGCAGGAAATGGCGTGAGCGTTCCTCCCAGGGACAAATCCCTCCCGTCTTCTCTGCAATCTAAACTAGGAACAAAAGACAAAATGTGTATATTTTATTTTATTTTTTGGTTTTTATTTTCCTCGTTTATTTTTGTTGAAAGTTTTACTCAGTTTTATTTTGTTGTTGTTGAAGCGGGGTGCAGTGTTTCTATCCACCTCCATCTGTCCTCTACCTAGCATACAGTACAGGAAGGCGTGGGGGCCGGGGCTCTGCTTTGCTTCGACCTGCTATGTGTACAGTGTAGATGAGTGGAGAAGCGGCGCCTCTGCTCACCCGCAGGCTCGTCTCCCTCCTGCTCCGGGGATGGGCGGGGGGTGGCGCTGCGACTGCAAGGAGGCAGCCATGTTACCGCCTGATGGGGCAATGCTAGCCAATCACTGTTCGGGTTCTTTATCTGGAGCGAGTGGGGGGTGGTAATTAAGGCGCTTCCTACTCAGGATCTGAGAGAATCAGTCAACTGCTGCCAGAGAGGAGCCTCTCGATTTCATTCTGTCCCTTATTCACTAGACTGCCTCATAGGACAAATGTTGATCATATTTAACTGCACTGTACTCGCATAATCCCCCACAAACATGTCCCACAGCGTACCTGTAGGGGGCAGCAAACATGCAGACAAAGGGGCAAATCTAAAGATTGTACGCTAGATGTTTAATCTTCTCAGTAGAGCGAATACTTCGAGGCAGACTGGGCGTCCATACTGGGCGATTCACAGCTGCGTGTTGGTGTCGAGCACGGCCGCACCACCCACTCCGGCAGCACAGGAGGACAAAGACATGAGGTCATGTCTGCAGGCTCAGAGGGGCGGACGTGGAGACGGGAGGAGGAGTGGGAGTAACGGTGCAAAGCTGCTCTGCTGCGTAAACACTCACCTGTGCTTCCAGCTCAGAAATGAAAAAACACAGCTTTTATTTTTTTTGCCTCACCCTTTAAATTTACTTTTGTTTTTCTTTTTTTTTCTTTTTTTTAAGAGGAAAATAAAAGATTATCAGAGGAAAATTAGTTTGGATATAGAACATGCAAAGTCTGCTTGGACTTTACTGTACAAAGAATCACAAGCGGGTTCTGTCAGATATAGCCTCTGTTTGGAGGAGGATTGAATTTATAATTCTCCATTTTTATTTATTTTTAATTTCTCTCTTTTTTGCAGGGTTCCTCAGTTCTGGCTCATTTTTATGTATTTTAATTATTAACTAAGTTAAAAGCAATTTAATATTTTAAGCTCTGCGGATTATAATCTAATAAAAGAGAGAAATGCCAGCTGTGTCCGTCTCTTATTAATATAAAACTTTTAACAGGTTTAGTGTGTGAAATGACTAGCAGGGATTTGTAAGTATTTAAATATTTCAACTGTGAAAAATTGTGGTTTATTAAAAAAACATTAACATTAAAATATGACCTTAAATGACTGATTGTATCATCTACTACATTTCACCGGCTCACGTTGGGCTACATGATCAGGAAAAATAAAGGATTTAAGTATTTACCAGTTCTAAAGTATGAAACAGAGATTCATGTCATATATATTCTATCAAATGATGCATGTAATAGTAATATAGGACCAGAATCTTTGAATGTCTCTCTAAAACTTGTTGCCATGACGAATTAAGCGGTTCTGTTTGGGGAAAACGGGGTCAAATGTAGCCCGATAGTCACACTATGCCTAATAAAGTGGCCGGTGAGTACATTGAGATTAAATTCAAGTTAAACTTTTGTATTATACTTCAACAAATACCGATTTATAACTTATTAGGCCAGTTCATCTATCATTTACCAAAATACTTTTTTTATTTTAAATAAAGAAACATCAAGCTTCCAACACAATTATAAGATTAAATCTTAATCTCTTTAAGATTTTAGTTTCATGTGGAGTCAGACAATATGTCTATGGAGGACCAAAACTGCCAACTTCATTTTATATTCTATAAATGTTCACACGATTCAGTTTGTTTGCAATAATTAAGGGAGAACGGTTCCAAATCACAAAGCGCATTGGCAGCAATTATATGTTATCAGGTAGAGACTTCAGACAGTGGAATAGCTCCATCTAGTGGCCCTTCATCAGTAACACACAGAACCCTACCATGGCAGGGCCGGCCCAAGGTTGCATGGGGCCTTAAGCAGAATTAAATTAGGACTCCTTTTCCTGTTGAGAACATCATCACTAAAAGGGTTTTATATAGATTTGGTGAAATCAGGAGTTTAATTTAAGTTTAATTGTGCAGCCATGTTCTGTATAAGCATCTTTATATGCTCTGCAGATTTTCTGCCCGAATCCTGCAGAAAAGGAGAGCGACGTCTCAATGGAGTATTAACCTGGTTAGGTACCGGAAATTAAATTAAGTGAACTAGCCCAGCTTAAACGCGATCTGTGATCATTCATTATCACTGAGATGTGTTTATTCACAAACTGAGCTCAAACAAAAGACTAAACTCAGAATCAGATTGTAGCTATGGCAACACAACTGTCAAACTATGAATTTTTTTTTTTTTTTTTTACTTTTAGAAAGTAAACTTGCTGGTTCCTTAAAACTTTAAATTTAAATGTTAAACTATTTAAAATCTAATTCATATTTACTGAAACTGTTAAATTGACATTCTCATTCTCAAACAAATGTTGAAATTCTTGTAAGATAGTTAGATATATCTAACAAGTCTATAGTCTGTGTTAAAATTCAAGTCTTAATGGGGCCCCAGATGGCCTGAGGGCCCAAATAGCTGCTTGGTTCGCTTTACCTCAGGCCAGCTCTGCCTCCAGGGCTGATACTTTATTAAGTACAAAAATATTGCCATAATGTTGAAAATACATGAAGATCGATAATATTTCAAATATTGTTCATGATTGTATTTGAGCAAAGAAAGATGAGAAAAAATGGAGTACATGAAAACAGCTTTACTTTAATGTCATTTTCAGCAAGGCCATATACAACATTCTTTTTATCTTTAAGTTAAGCATCTCCCTTTCTAATAATTTAAAATACATGCAATCATTCAGATTTAAAAAAACAAACATTGCACTCTGGATGCCAGGGCTCACATTTAAACATCTCAGAAGTTTTGAAGTGGGGTTTTGTTAAAAGGTTAAAAAACATTAATTTCTTACCAGGAATAGAAAACATTTTGACTTAATTGGGTCAGATCTCCGACCCAATTAAGAACTCTAGAGTTATTTCCTTAATTTGCCAATTTATACTCCTGTTCTGTACCTACATACAGTATTTCATCCCTCCCTACTTCTATTTTGCACCAAAGTACCCAAACTATTCTCTAAGTTTGATAATAAAATTTTAATCAAGCATATTACCTATTAGAATAACTGTTCAATAGATTGATTACTGATGTTTGAAACTTCAAAGATGTATTATAATTGCAGTAATAGATTGTAGACATTTTGGTAAAATATACATATTTCCATTTATTTTTCTTTTTATTTATTTTTTTATATAAACTCACTCCAACTCTGCCTCTAATGGGCTAATCTATCTATTGATGTCTCCTCTCCAGGAAATACACTGATCCTGGAATTAGGGCAAATTTAGGTCTAATTCATACCTCCTCTTCTACGTCTGACTGCAAACTAGAGATTTATTTCAACATTATTCTTGAAATACAATTTTAAACTTCTTATCCACGTTTTGAGATTTTTCTCACGTCTTTGTATTTAATCTTAAAACAGGTAAGCAACAAAAAGTCAAAGCCTTTATTCAACCAGGTCAGGCTTTTATCTAACCAGGTCAAGTTGGGTCACAATATGTTGTTGATTTCATTTTGTTGAAAGTTCTTTGTCGTGTTTTTCCTCTCAGCTAGGTTTTGTAACTTTGCCTACTTATTAACTTTCTTTAAGCACTTCTTCATCCACATCCAACCTGGTCCCAAATCCAGAGTGAGAATATTGTGGAGTCCAGAACTGTTTACCTGGTCAGAAAGACATGTAAGAGAAATCCTTCTGCTCCTCAACTGAGAGGGAAAAAAAACATCTGACAAAAGTAAGGCACTGTTTCTAGTTTCTATTTCTGTCCTTGGCAGCTCTGGTGTTGAAAGCTGAAGGAACAAATGTCTTTCTCAGTCTTTGAAATCCTTCCCATTTTTCTCCTCTCAGATAAATGTTGGGTACTTTGGTATTCAGACTTTGTAGTTTTAACTCCTTTCTTTTAATCAATTTTAGTGTTCATCCTTAGTAAATCCCAATGCTTTCAAATTCACAGAAATCTGCTTGCTTTATTTTCTTTGTCATAAAAATCAATTATTAAATAATTCATCCTTCAGATTATACTTGAAGTTATGACACTGATGCAGCACATATAAGATATTTTTGTGTAGGGTTTTGGTAAAAAAAAAAAAAAAAAAAATGAAAGCCACATTAAGAACAGCGTTGAGACTAGAGCTGCTTTCGGCGGTAGAGTTTACTGTTTCCTCTCAGATAATCACTCTGGATTCATAATAAATATGGATAGAAAGAGAATCGTTTATTAAAGATAGATAGGTCATTAACTACGTGTAACCTTTTCACAGAACCCCAATTTTGAAATTCTGAACTATTCCAACAGTCAGAGTTATTTCAGTGCTTTGTCTCTGATCCTGAGGTAAACACAGGTTTATGTGTGCATACAATGTGCGCGCAAATGTAAAATAAATAAGATTCAGGTTGTTTTTAAATGATACTGGAAGTGAAGCGGCTCAGTTTTAAGCAGAACGCCTCACTTGTTCTCCATTCTGGACCTGCGCACTATCGCGGTCCCCCTCCGCCTTCTCACGGACGGCCGCATGGTGACGCCCTCGTTCAGCTTAAACCGTGCGATGCCACCGGCCTCATCCAGCTTCTTGGCGCTGCAGCACGGCGTCGGTACCTTGACGGTGTTGCCAAACTTGGAGTAGTCCACTGCGTACATGCCGTCGTCTTCGGACACCGTCGGCACGAAGCGCTGGCCCCACAGGATCTCCTCCGACACGTAGGAAGTCCTGGCCTGCGTGGTGATGCCGGTGGTCTCCACCACCCCCTCCAGCACCACGATCACCTCCAGGTCCTGGTGCTGCAGGTCGTTCGGTGAAAGCTCGTACAGGGGGCTGGACTTGTCGATGACATGGCAGATGATGAGGGGGGACACCAGGAAGACCCCGTTGGTCCCCACCGGATTATCCATGTGGATGTCGATCTGGTCAAGGGGCACCACCTCTCCCTCCTCTGTGGTGCTCCTCCTCACCACCTGCATCCGCACGGTGGCGCTGATGATCATGCTTTTCCTCAGGTCTCCGATGCGGATCATAAAACACAGCTTGCTGTTTCGGAGGGAGATGACTGCGTGCTTGCTGAAGATGAGCGTCTCCGCGCGCCGATGAGCCTGCGCAGTTTTCATGAAGATGCAGCCCAGCATGATGGCGTTGATGACCAGTCCCACGATGTTCTGCACTATGAGGATGATGATGGCCGAGACGCACTCCTCCGTGATCATCCGACCCCCGAAGCCGATGGTCACCTGGACTTCTATGGAGAAGAGGAAGGCGGAGGAGAAGGAGTGGATGTCCGTTACGCACGGGACAAAATCATCCCCCTTTTCACCCAGGTCTCCAGTGCGCAAAAGCCACAAGCCACCAGATCATCCCGAACAGGAGCCAGCTGCACAGGAAGGACATGGTGAAAATGATGAGAGTGTGGAGCCATTTCAAATCCACTAGTGTGGTGAACACGTCCTGTAAGAACCGACCCTGTTCTCGGATGTTGGTGTGCGCAACGTTGCAGGTGCCGTTCTTCCCCACAAACCGAGCCTTCCCTTGTTTGGCCTTGTACTTCGGCTGCAGAACATCCTCAGCTAATCGTGTCAGCAAGTAATCCTCAGGAATGAGTCCCTTCCTGGACAACATTGCACTCCCATGCTATGTACCCACAACCTTCAGGCTCGGGGTCCTCTGTGCGCTCGGCTCAGAGACGGGTTCGTCCCCCTTCCTTCCCAGTCGGAACCCGCTGCTGTCCGCTGTCGGGCGCAGTGAGGAGAGTCCTGGCGTCGCTCCGTGTTCTGGAGGCTCGTGCACTCCTCACGTCGCCTCCGGATCAGGCGCTTCAGGACCGGGAAGTCCCATGAGAGGATTCTTTCTCCACGTTCCACAGCTGCCGCCGCCACTCACAGCACCGTCCGACTGACTGGACATCGCTGGGCCACGCCACCCAGTCTCATCCTGAGTTCACTCGGCTATACGCGTAGCTGCGTTCTCGTGGTCGTGGCCTTGTGCGTAAAGGGGATTCGGGGGGGGGATAAACTTTCGACGCAGGGGTGTGAGGACCCTCTGAGCGGCGTTTGATCACATTTATATTTGGAGGCAGGTTCACGTGTCGCAGCTGGAGCTGTGCTGACCTCGCCACTCCACTATAGCTCGGTAACGTGAGATGGAGCGAGGAGGAGAAGCAGTCCCTCCCCCACCCTCCGTTTTAGTCTATCGGTGATTTTTAAAAATGGTTTTTCAAACGCTATTTGCACTCAAAGGATACTTTGTAGTTTTTAAAAAAAGGAGTTGGTTTTCTTTACTCACCCCAAACAAACCTTTACGCAAAGCCACGGTTTGTCAAATATATCCTTTTCAGTCACCTCCGACTGCCTCTGCTGCTGCCTCAAAGGCAACAACACGCCCACTTTTCCTTCTGCTATAACGGAGGAACGCAAGCGCAGGAGGAGACGAGAATCCAAGAGAGATGCAACGAGCAGCTCATTAAATCTGCTTATTTACAGCTCTGAATAAACAGTTAGAAACAGTTCTAACTGTGTTGACAGTTAGAACACAGTCAATCACTTCTCAAGAAATCACACGATGTCACAATGTTTCAAGGGATTCTTTATAAACCAACCCTGAGAACCTACAGAACAAGGTGCTCACATTATTGGCATTCAACGTGAATAACGTGAATAAAAAAAACCTTAAACTAAATTCATATGAATATAATCTGGTAAATTTTTCAGTGGAGGGAAAAAAAACCCTCCATTTAATAAATAATTGTTTTGATCAAAATCACCAGTGGTGCAAAAATATTGGAACCCAACTTGTAACAGGTGGAGTATTTTGATGTGGGTCACATGGGCCAGAGGGGGGCCGCACCAGCAGTCAGAAAAACGCGAAGTGTTTTACAAATCAGACACTGTGCTGAGTAGTGATGGACGCAATCGCTACCTGAGTGAATTGAATTAAAAATAATGAAGTTACAAACTCAATACTTTGTGGGACTAGTCAAAGTTAGTTGCATCTTTGGGTGGAGATACAATGAACTAAATCTCAAATCTTTAAGAGATTATATTCTTTAAGATTAAAGGGGTCAACAAACTATGCCCTCCATCTTTAATAACCAATCATTATAATGTTGTTTAATGTCCTCCATTGTATAGAAAATTGTATGCATTTCAGTGGCAGCAGTTACTTGCTCAGCTCTTTTCTCTTTATCTGCAGTAATAAAAATCACCGTCCTGAAAACCTCAGAGTCAAAACACATTGTGATGATAATTTATGTTTTATTAACAAAGAATCAGTCATTTTTATGTACAAATATAATACAGCATGATTAAAAAATAAGAGGAATATAGATATTCCGTGGGACAATTGCACTTTGAATGTCTTCCTTTGACGCTTCCGAAGCTTTCCTCTTCTCGTGCCGCTTCCTCTACTTGTCCGCTCGCACGAAGGAGGCGAAGACGCTGTCCTCTCTGTCAAGCAGGGCCTGGGGTCTGTCGTATTCCAGGATGATCCCCCGCTTCATCACAATCACCAGGTCAGCGTTCAGGATGGTGTGGACTCGATGCTGCGTGGCGGAGAAGAAGGGATCCATTACTGCACTGGGACAGCTCAGAGAGCGCTTCGAAGAACTCAAACTGACTCACTATCTCTCTTTTAAAACTTGGATGCAGTGTTGTGATGATGCACAAATCAATGAGTTTGCAAATGGAAGATAAAGAGTTAAAATAGCTGAATATAATTTAATAAAAACAATCAGCATTGGCAGATTAATGTTTTTGCAAAACCTTTATGAGGACGAGAAAAACAAAACAAGTCGTTCATTCATTCCTTCCTCTGACCTAGTTTCCCTCTTTGCTTCATGATCTTGCAGCAGAATATCTGCAGCCATTTATGAGAAACACATTAGCAGAACAGGATGAAAGTCAGCACTCTCGGGGCAGAAACTGTATAGCCGCTATGTTGCAGAAATCCCTGAAGAGCTGCTGCAGTGTAGGAGGAGGAGGAAGAGGAGGAAGAGGTACTCACTGCTATAGTTACTACTGTCCGGTCAGCAAAAGAGGTCATCACCACTTTCTGCAGGATGCTCTCCTGAGGGATGCAGAGCAAGAGAATGCTGGTTCAAACATACACACATTAGATTCCACTTTGCATAAAAATATGAGTTTTATTAAGATTTAACTTAATGCTTGTAATAAAAACACACATATTCTTCGTTCTGTCCCGCTATCCTGTTTATCTGTGTGCAATAAAAGCTGAACTGTGTTTCCTCCGGGGCTTTCCTGCTACGTTGTTGTAAGCTCAAAGTGGAGCTGTTTGTGAGTGAACATTCAAGAGAGGGATATCTGAATGTACAGAAACTCCCCTCAGGCTCTTATACGCACTTAGCTCTGCCTTCTTTTATTTCACCCTCTTCCAGCTTCATGGATACCCTCCCCAGCACTTCTGCTTGCTTCCAACTCTCCTCCTCACTCTAAAATCCTCAGTTTGGGATTCCATGTCTGATCGTCTCCCTCTCTCCCTGCCACAGTAGTTCATATTTATCAAGTGCAGTTTTTGTCATAAAGTATCCACATGTTTAGCTTGAGGTGACTGTTTAGGTCTGAATGGCACATTATTCTGAAACTTCCTTTATTTGATTCCTCTCCTTATCTGAAATGATAACACTACTGTAAACTGGTTAACTTCCTGGCATTGACCCTGCTTTTAAGCAGAGTCTTTCCATTTTCAGTAACGCTGGAACTTTCCAGACCGGTTTTACTGTGTGTTTGGTATCACTGCCCTGACCAAGGCGTATTCAGGCTTCAACCGCTTTATGCACCAGCACCACTACTCTCTGTCTATGTAGACATTTTAAAATTTCAGTCGAACTTGAAGTTGCTGATTTTCTAGCAGGATGTTCTTTCTTGGTTGTCATCCTCTGAGTCCACTGTAATGTGGACAGTGACCCGGTGTCCCGGCTTCTTCCAGTTTATTGGACATTTGAGTCATGGTGTTATCTTGATTCTGGACATCCTAAACATTTCCTTATCTCCAAAGGTGACAGTCTGCGGCCAGATGGTTGAAACTGCAGCTGAATGCTGAATTAACAACCCACCACTAAAGAGAACAACTGGAAGGTTTCAGTAAAAGTCCAAAAATGAATATTGGATTCAGAATGAGGTGTAAGATTTGACCAAATCTGTGGGTCTCAATAGTTAATTATAGAAGTAAATATTTAAATTTAAGTTCAGGTGAGACTCACTGTCATTAATTTCTCCCATTTTAATCTGCCTCTTGTTCTTCATTGTATTTGGAGTTTCAGCCCATTAACATCTTAATTTGTCTTTATCTTTGCGCCGTCGCTGGCAGCTAAACTGCACCCAGTCAACTTTGTGAGCTCTCATTTCCGTCGCCCTCTCCTATCTCTGCTTTTCTCATTTCCTGTGCCTCCCTTCCTACCTAAAACTCATCTCCATTTCATCGCCTCGAGATGTTTCTCTTCTTAGGCGCGTACTGACCGTCGCCATGTCTATGGAGGCCGTGGCTTCGTCCATGATGAGGATGCTGCTCTTCCTCACGAAGGCTCTGGCCAGACAGAAGAGCTGTCTCTGACCCTGGCTGAAGTTCTCTCCTCCCTCCGTTACCATGGCATCTGAAAACACAACCACAAACTTCATAAACAACAACCACAAAGCCGTCATAAAGGCTCAGATGTGGACTGAATACAGGTGAACAGAAGAGAAGACCCAGAACTTTTAACTTTTGCTCTGTATTTTTTAACCTTATAATATGCTGTTAATACCATTAGTAGTTTGTATAACCAGTTTTTACCGACGGAAGCACAGTTAGTAACAAGGGACTATGGTACAGTAATAAAAGATGGACCTTACATACAAAGCTGGAGATGTTGAAATCAGAACTTTTTTGTATTTATTTGAACCTTTATGATGGAGAAATCCTAAACCTAAGATCGACTGTATAATTGTCTCCATATGAACAGCTACTATTGCAGAATTATAGTGAAACTTGCTGTTTGTATATTCAAATTACTTGGCAAGTTCCCGCAAATGATTAACGCCACATATAATGTAGAATTTTAGACATATTCAAACATATTGTCTTAAAAACATAAATCTGTACTCTTTGTTAAGCAGTTTTTTAGCCACTATAATAATGTATTTTAGTAGTTCACATTTTTTTTTTCCCAAAAATGATCTAAAACACCCAGTAAAAGGAAAAAAGTGTTAAACTGACCAGATCCCAGTGAGTCCACTAAACATCTGTTCCCATGAGCACAGTGACAGGTAATTCAACATTTATAAGTGGCCTTTTTGAAACTCTAAACTTGCTCAATAATTGAGGTGAAATTCTTAAGCTGATCCTCTGTCTGTTACATAGTAGCTGTAACTTGATAAATATTTCCCTCACAAGTTGTAATATTTATGGCTTCTCCTCCCAGTACATTTTTATGACTGGTTCAAAATACAGAGAATGAATAAAAATAAAAAGTAAGGAAAAAAAAACAAAACAAAACAAAAAAAAACAGGAGACGTTAATTATTTCTGATGTTTTCTCACTTTCTCCAGCTCCTTTTTTAGTTCCATGTTCACATATGAAGTGAACTGCAAACTGTTTATTATGCAATATAGACACTGTACAGACACTTTCCTTAAATCATAGGGAAGCTTAATTAACCTTAAAGTCCCTGTCCACACACAAATGTCCTATTTAGCATCTGCCTTCAGTTTCCAGATGCCTGCTTTCATCAGTGTTACACTCTGAAAAAGAAAACAGGTTTCTGACTCTGAAGTGGAAAGATGCATCAGATGAGAGTAGCATTAGTCTGTTATCAAACATTAGCAGCCTAGCTGCTCTTCTGTTTTCTTAAAAAAAAGCTGTGTAAAAATGCAGAAGTTTAGATAAAAGTGCAGTAAAAACCTTTATGTACAGCTTCATGCAGCGAGTTGATGTGTGCATAGCAGCTGATTGGCTTTCACATACAAAGGCCTGCAAAAGTATTCATACCCCTTTAATGCTTTGTCACATTTTGTGACATTAAAACTACACATTTCAATGTATTTAATGGACTTCTTTGAGATAGAGTAATACAAAGTAGTCCTTAATTGTGAAGATGAAGGAAACTGACAGAAATAGATTTTCTTTACAAATGAAAACATGAAAAGTGGGGGGTATATTTGTATTCTGCTCTCCTGCCCTCGTTCTATCATTATGGACTAATGTGTTTTTTTTTTGTCTAACTTTTCAGACACATTTTCCCCTTTTCTTTGCAAAACAGTTCAAAACTAAATCAGGATGCTGGAGAGAGTCTGTTAACATAAACTTTTAAGTGTTGCCACATATTAGATCTGAGCTTTGACTGGGTCATTGTGCCACATGAATATGCCTTTATCTATACCATTCTAGTTCAATTTCAGCTGTAATTTAGGATCACTGTCCTGCTCCAATCCTATGAGTTTCATTTCTGGATTTAATGAGTCTAGTTGTTGCATTTTGAAGTGCATGAACGAATTTGAATTTGTCATTTATTACCAGATGTTAAAACAGCAACTGAATACAAATATATGCGAAACTTCTCAGAGCTCTACAAAGCAAACAACATTTTTATTCCATTTTACAAGGAAATATTTGTTACTTTAGATTATAAAATGTCAATAAAATACAATGTTGCAAAAAAATATACAATGTTGCAAAAAATCATGCTGTATGAATACTTTGGCAAGTCCCAATAACATCTGATATAATGAGTCTGCTGCAGGCGCCAGCTGTCAGATCTGCCGTATAAAGACGGTCAGCTAAGTTAAAAATTTAATGCCTAAGTGACTTGATACAGCCGTTCGATCCTTGACTAGAGATACTCGATGACGGCACTCTGAACATGAACTCTAAGATTATTAATTAGCTGAAGCACAGTTTACCCAACAGGTTTATCATAAAGTGAATGCTGGTGTTTTGTTTTTCTCTTACCCAGACCTCCTGGCAAGGTTTTGACGACAGGCTTCAGCTGGGCGATCTCCAGAGCTTCCCACAACATCTCATCTGTCGCCTTCATCTCTGGGTCCAGGTTGAACCTGCACACACGCATCCACCAAGCAACATTTAGAGGCACTGGTACTTTATAATATGTAAATAAACCTTTCTGGTAGTATTTTGTAGTCAATATATGATTATGAAATCTAAAATAAATGTCAGAGAGGCAGTGCAGATAGTGATTTTAAACATTATCTGATATCAGGCTGTTCACATCAGAGACTAAAACCAAACCGTATTGTTTGCATTACGGCTGATATGAATATCCAAAGCCTTAATTAATTCCCTGTCGTCTGTTTTCCCAACATTAAAAGACTTTTATGGGGTGTTCCACTGTGGTCTATAAATAGGAAGCTCCTCTGAACATTTCAGAGAAATGACCTCTTATCTATAAGCAGCTCTTCTCATGTTTCAGATAAGTGCAATTAATGGTTGGCGCAGTTTTCCCAAATGTTCTGGAAATGTCCTGCGTCCCTCTTCATTAAGTAAGATTTGATCTGAGCCTCCATTAACGAGTCTTCCTGTTGACAGAGGAGTTCATTGTACCGGATGGTGCCACTGAACAGGAAGGGGTCTTGAAGGATGATGGACAGCCGGGACCTGAGGGTCTGCAGAGGCAGCTTGGAGATGTCGATGTTGTCAATCACAATCCTCCCTGTGAAACAAGACAAACAAAAGTTCTTGTTTCATTTCTTTTTAAAAAGCTTAAAACAGTGCCTGGAATATAGACAGATAAATTTATTGTCTGTTAAATATGTAAAAAGCCTTATTAGTCCGTCTTTTATTACAGAAGCATGATCTTATACTAAGTATCTTTGAAAATCAAAGGCTTTTCTTGATCATTTGAGTAAATTCATTTTATAGAAATATAAAATTACGTGCAATTAATGTTACCCACTAATAACGCCTCTAATGATTGCCTTCCTTTATGAAGCTGAAGCATTTTGAATTATTTGTGCGTCAAGTTTTGAAAGTTGAAGTCAGAGATACCTACAATTAGTAATCTAGTCAGGATTAAAAAGAAACCTTATTAATCCTTTGAAGGGTAATTTGTGTACAGCCACTACGGCCATTTACACTCTGAAGAACAGAAAATTGACAGTATGTAAGGCAATTATGAAATACTAGAAACATCACAAAACCCAAATTTATTTTGCTGCCATATAAGGAGAACAGTAAGGAAGGGAAAATGAGAAAAAGAAGAGTAACCTTTTGAGGTCACCAGGTTTCCATTTATTTATATTTATTTCTGCATCAAATAAATATTCTCAAATTATATGACTGAATATTAAAAAATGTTTTGCTTTCTGAAATGATGCTGCTGTAATAAAACGCTTGTTCATTTTAAGGATTTTTAATGCATCTGCGCCAGAATTACCAGCATATTCTCTGCACTCCATCTGTAGCTGCTGTATCAAACTAATTCGCTAACAATTTTACCCTCAAACATGTCCACCATGCGGAAGAAGGCCAAGGAGAAAGATGATTTGCCGCTGCCGGTTCTCCCACAGATCCCCACCTGAAAAACATGAAATCATACCAGCATGAGAAACGCTCATATCAGAGAAGCAGCTTCTGCAGGCAGCGGCTCTTCTCACCTTCTGACCAGGATGCACATGTGCGTTGACATTTTTGAGCACAGGGTTTTAGCGTAGTGTCGTAGCGCACGCTCAGATTCTGGATCTTTATTTCTCCTTGTCGAGGCCAACCATCGGGCACCTGAGACACACCTGAGACACAGAAACATCACAGAAATGTTACCACAGCCTTGCTCAGCAAAATACTATGTCAGAATTAGAAGAACTTTAAGCATGTTAAGCATAAACGTCAAAAAAGGCAATGAAAAAAAAAAAACATAAAGCAAAAGAGGAAGTGGGCTGATTAGGGCTTGCAGAAAATGTGTCTGCTCCACTCACTGAGGAGTCCCTCGTAATTCTCCGGTTCAGTTTTGAGCAGGCCATTAATCCTCTTGACTGAGCCAAGCTGCACCTCCATGTCTGCCAAGTTCCTCACCATCCAGTTCATGTAGTTGGACACCTGATACAAGAGGACAGGAAGGACGGTTACAGTCACGTAGTCCCTCCAGTCTGGACGCACCACAGAGCAGAGAGACGGTGACTAAGATTTAATGACTAAAATGTTGGTGATTTTTAGAACAGCTCATAACGTTTACCACATTCCTTTCTGTTCTTTGATAGCAGTGAACTTTGGAGAGAAAAATATCGCAATACATCTAAAAGAAAATAGAAGATATTGAGAAATCTGTTTTTTCTGTGGCAAAAAAGGGAGAAAAAAAACATGTTTGATCTAATTTCTAGTTCAGCTGTTTTGGTTTAAAAATAAGAAAAACAAAGAGGCTGATGCAAGCATGCTTCTATGGTCACTTCCATATTAGAGAAAATATCTTATAGTCAGATTCAACAGTTCTTGATTAAAATCCCAATGTTTTGAAAAAATAAAAAAATCTATATTGAAGTTTAGTCATTGTAATTTTTTTTAAATATCTTTTTTTTCTTTACAATCTTATATCAAATGCTACCCTTAAACAAAAACCTAGAGCAACAAGCAGCCTTGAAGTAAACAGAGTTCACTTGTGTGTAATTTAATCTCCACTTAGCTAAAGGTTTTCTGTGAAGGTCTCAGAGGAAACATTACAAACAGCAACATGAGGACCTAGGAAAGCTGCAGACGTGTTAAATAAATGTAACAGATTTAAATATGTTGTGGAAGATTGTTTAGTCTATCATCTGAAAATTGAAAGAGTATAACTGGAAACCTACCAAGACATGGCAGTCCCTACTGACTAACCGCTAGGACAAGTTTATTTTTTATTTAGTGTTATCAGAGTGCATGAGGCTGAAAAGAAATTTATGCAATATGTTTTACTTTTTTTTTTTTTAAATGATGTCAAATTTTCTTTCAACTTCATTCAATTTGCAATAATTAGTGTTGGTCCATAACATCCATTTCCTGTGACAATAAAGTTCAGGTTTGTGGAAGTGTGGTTGGTGAGGTGGTCTGATTCTTATTATGAAGAATATCGAGTTTAAGTTTTTCTAAACCATCATGATTATTATATATTTTTTTTATTAAGCATGTTCAGTAAAAAGGAAGCATAGTATGAAATACCAATCATAATGGCTTTTAAAAAACTGAAGCCGATGGTTATGAACCTCGAGATGAAAAAGAAATGAGCTCCTTTTGGTAAAAATGTTCAAGATCTTTGGTACAGATTAAAAACACGCTCACCATGAGAGCGTACGTGAGTCCGAGCCCCACCAGGCCGGGGGGCAGCTGGTTGTACAGAGAGTTGGTGATTGAGGCCACAGCTGCCACCAGCACCACACAGGCTCCAACGTACTCCTGCAGACCACAGCAAGGAGACTCACTGAAAGACTGAACATGATCTATCAAAGGTAAAGTGATTCACAAGAGTAGACTGACTTATGGGCAGCAGCTGAGACATTACACATGATGTGAAGACTGCACTTTATGGAAATCAGTATTTCAGTAATTCAATATAGGAAGCAGTTATCCATCCATACTGAGGTAAATGTGTGCCAGCACAGTGACCAGCACTGCAGCAGAACTGATCTGGACGTCAAAGATCCAAACAGCAGATGGTTCATTACCATTCGGACCTCCAGCCAACGGTTGGCGGCCGTGAGGAAGAGCGAGGCGATGTTGTTGGCGTCGGTGAACTGCAGCAGCCTCTGTCTGAACCTGGGCTCGTATCTGTCGAGAGAGAGGATTTAATTTGTTCCACAACATCTCAAAACTCTACTGGATTCCCTGCTGGCAGCTTTCTCCTGCCTGACTGGATCAGAGTCAGAATTAAAAAGTAGGTAAGGTCATTCCCAGCAAACTGTAACATATGTTTACTATGGTAGTTTTTGGCAAAAGAAAAGATTTCCAGCATAATTCTTGGTGAATAAAATGTAATGCATCACGCAGAAACAAATAGATCTTCTGTTAGAAAAGTTGAGAATTGATATTGATTGAATTGTTTTGAAAATAAGTCCAATTCACCAGCTGTGGAAGCTGTTCCAATACATCTGTATAGAGAGGCATGAGATCAGGTGACCTTATCACTGTCTTTACTGCAACATTAAGTAAATTTTGTAGCACCATTCTGTAGCATAAGTAGCTATGTTTGATATAAAAAGAAACAAAAACATTTGATTGTTGGAATGTGGAAAATTTATGTTACTTAAATTGTTCAGAAAATAAGTCAAACTCGCTTGCATGGCAGCTACTGCAAGCATGTGGCATGCTGAGGTGAGTGAAGCTTCATCAGCGCAGACAAAGCATCTGCATAGGATAGCGTGAGATTAAACAGCGTTATTATGGGTTCATTGTTCTGTTATTGTTACAGGTCCTGAGTGTCAGGACTGATGTAACAGCGATGACACAATCTGGAGGACAAATAAACAGGAGTCAGCAATGGCGATCGTAGCGCTGCCGTTAGCATCCAGATTCTGTTTTTTTTTTATTTGTCATATATATGGTACAATATTAATGTTTTACATTGCCACTGTCTTATAAACTTGGTCTATTTTCATCACAACATTGAACCTCACACATCAACCCCCTCACACCTTCATCCCCCACCCAGATGAAGACAACCACGGCACGTGCACCAGACAGGACAAATCAACTGCCACAAAGCTTTACTGCATCTAGTTACTGATTTTAACTGAATATCATTCAAACAAAGCAAAATAAAACTTCTAAGACGTTAAGAAATAACGGCCCTCAGAGCGAGCTGGCATGTATTTTTAGGTTCACCACATTATTTTATAGACATTTGCAAACATTTTGTTACAGAGGAGCAAATGTGGGGGATGTGTAACAATGGAACATTTTAAAAATGTTTTAAGAATCACGGAGAGCTTAACTTAGCTGGAGATTCCCATTTCATTTGCTACAATATCAGAAACATCAGAGGACCATGCTGAAGCATCATTCACTCAAAGTGGCGTAACTTCAGAGATCATTTAATGCAAGGCAGAAATGTTTTACTCCTACTCCGTTAGGAGTAAAAGCTAAAATCAAGCAAGCTCTGCACATGTAAACTTCAGTCATTCTATCTTCTCTTTGCCAAAAATAAACACTTTTATAAGTTATTTTCTCTAAGTTCAATCATTTGGGACTTGACAAATTCAGATTTTTTAAAAACAAAATTATATTTTGTTTAAGAAAAGCACAAATGTAACTAAAATTCTGTGATAGCCATGTTGAGACAGTAGGTGGCAACAACAACATCAAATCCCAGACCAAAACCAAAGAAAGAAAATTCTCCAAAAACATTTGCCACATATTGACATCATTTACTGACCAAAGATAAACAATGACAAAGATTGTCTTATTTTTGAGTGACTGTCCAAAGCAAGAAGAAGAGTGCTATCAGAATGTTTTAACTCTCCCTGCTGGTCAATATAATAAAAATGGAAACATTCAGAATAGTGAGTGGTGCTTAATTCTTTCTTATGAAGGCAGATAAAAGTATGAATCTGGCACACTTTAGACATGCAGGTTTCTGCTTATATTTTGTATTAAAAAATAAAAATTTTCAGGCTAGATTCAGAAGAAAGAAACATACAAAGCCGATTCAAGGCGAATGTGTTTCGATAGACTTTGCTTTAAAACTAATGGAATTATACTGTCACACTGTTATAAAAAATGTAAAAATAATAAAAAAAAACAGCTTCTGGAAACCCTACCAGAAAGTAAATTATTATATCTTCAAGCTTTTCATTCAGGACTTTTTCTTATAGAATGTCACCGTGGACAACAATTTTATTTCTCTTATCTTTAATCGTCCCCTAAAAAAATTGCTTTCTGAAAATCCAAGTTAATTTTTGCAGCATTTAACCTAAATCCCAAGCCCCACTTATCTCTGTCTTCCCTCATTTGAAGTATTACAGATTACAAGCCTTTATTTCTGCAGATCTGAATGCAGAATGTCTGCATTTTACCTGAGAGCCCTTATCGTGCTGAGCCCCTCTACTGTCTCAGAGAAGTGGGAGAGTAAAGGGAGTTGGGTTGCATCCTCCAGCTGCTGCAGGTCCCTGACCAGCAGACAAACAGGAGAAGGAAAATATCAATCACAATTCAAATTGTGCTACTAATGGACATCATAAAGCTGTAATGTTCCAAACCAGCTGACTCACCTTGAAGCCACTCGAAAGTATTTCTGGATGAAGTAGCAGGCGACAGCCAGCGGCAGCAGGGCGATGAGGAAAACGGGCGTCACATAAGAGATGACGCCCAGGGCGGAGAGACACAGCAGGGTGGAGCGGGACAGACACTCCAGGGTGGTGGGGATGTGCTGGTCGATTGTGTTTGTGTCCGTGGAAAACCGGTTGAGAATGCTGCCGAGCGGTGTCGTCTCAAACAGCCTTGGCAGGACCAAGGGAAAAGGAAATGAAAGATACAATTATGATAAATGCAACAACTAATTATTATGAGATGGATCAGCTATTGTTGCACGTGTTAGACATCTTTAATGAAACAGATTTTATGTGTGATTAGATTTCTTTCATGAACGTCATGAATTGATATGTTTGGTTTCCTCCGTTGAATTGAAATTATTGAAATAAACTGGAATAAATCAAAATGATCTGTTATTGAGTGAATGTCTAACTGATCAATAGATTTATAAATAAACTAAATTCACTGGTATAGAGATTAATTACAACAAATTATTATCTTTTGGCTTTTAAAAGGACAAACAGGACAAAGTTTAATTCCAGTCACTGTAACTCATCCCATTCTGATTATATAGTTCATCTGAGGATCAAATAAAGCCCAATTATTAAATTATCAAACTCTGATTGAATTGGAGCCAACAGGACTCAAAGTTGCTTTCACCTACAAACCTGAGACATATTTTATTATAATTTAGCCAGAATAAACAAAATAAATTGAGCTTTTTTTATTTTAATTAACTTATTACTTAAAATTATTATCAAACTGCAAGTTGAAACTTGCTTGACATAGTTTGAATTAACTTAAATTGATTATGGCTTCCTTATTTTTTACTTATCCATTTCTGTTTATCTATTTCTAATCATTGCTACTTGCAATAAGACTTAGTTAATACTCAGTATTGATGCAATTAACACTCAGTTCTTCTTCCTTAATATTTACATGTTAGGACTTTCTCCTTTTTAATATTACTTTCTTATACCTTTCAGGTTCCTTAAATATTTGATTATCATATAAATATTACCATATTATTTAGTCAACTTTTCTTATTTATTAGCTACTTTCCACTATTATTGTCCTTTACTCACAGTAGTATAAGTACTTTATTAATCACCAAGTTATTTCCTGTTACTCCTATTCCTATTTTCAAAATTCTTCCCTTCTACTTACTACTCAACATTTTTTCATGCACGTTTAAATCTAAAGATCCCCACATTAAAATATTGAACTAATCAGCAGTTTCTGTTAGCAGTCTTTACAATCAGCTGTCTCGGTTTAAATCTGTTGGCGCCAAGTACAGCTGGGGTTTTTATTTTTATTTTTGCATGTGTGAGTGTCTATGAAGGGCATACAAACACGCCCGTCTGTTTTCAGAGACATGCTGAGGCTTTACTGCGGAGAACAGATTGCGCTCTGGGCAACGAGGCCAAACGAAGGTGCTTTTAACTGCGTCCCTTTATATAAATGAGGTGTTCTGCGCCTGGACCCAGAGAGACACACAGCACACTGTTCCCTGACATCCTGTTTTCACCTGAGATGAGGCAGGCCCGCACTCACGCTCACGCTGTGGGTGTCCTACCTCATGGGGGCCAGTATGATCTTGTTGAGCAGGTTGTGGTGGAGCTTCTTGGCCACTTTGAGGCCCGTCCACTCCACGGTCACAGAGGTGGCGAGACAGAGGACGATGCCAAGGCAGCAGAGCACGCTAAACACAGACAGATACCACGAGTGGCTGAAGCCACAGTCCTGCAGCACAGAGACACATTTATCAACAAGATGGATGTAACACTTAGTATCTGAGGAGGTGTCACTTAGTTTGCTTGTGCTATAATTACCAGCATAATTAAACTGTGAGGCTGGTTAAAAATTAGCCATCTAATGCAGCAGAAGCCAGTGAAGCTCAAAGCTGAGCTGGCAACATTTGAACAAACAGAAAGGGAAAAAGGGAAGAGCTGATAATGCTTTGTTGTTTCTCTCTCTCTTCTGAATTCAAGCAGCGTCAAGCTGCACTTCAAATGTGTTTTCTTTGTCTTTTTATGAGTATTTTTGTGTTCTGGTAGTGATTTAATAGAGCCATGCAGCACATGAAAGAGACAATACTAGGCTTCCAAGTATAATTAAAAACTGAGCTACTTCTGTCTGAAGGAATCAAACCAAAACCAGTAATTAATTAAATCAAATTAAATGTTCCATTAGTGTTTAAAGACATGGTAAGAAGACGAGTTCATATGTGACAGCATTCTAATTAATAACATTAACAGCACCTAGATTAAGATTTGCTTAGATCTTGGTAATATCATCCAAAGCAAACAAAAAGGAAAAAAAAAGACTATGATGACAGTAAAATAGGTGAAAAGGTAAATGAGAACAGAGCCTTAAAAATATTCTCATGACTTCTCATCAATATTCTCAACCTTTCCTCATTTTGTCAAACTTTTTTGTATTTAAGAGAGATTTTTTGAGAAAAACAAAAAAGTGCAGGATTGTAAAGTAGAAATAAAATGATATTTGGATTTCGAAAGGTTCCACAAATCAAATCTAAAGTGATGGGCTGTCCACTCTGATAACACAAATAAAACAATCCATCTGGTTCACCTTACAGAAGGACAACAACCCCAAATATATTAACCAAAACTGATAGAGACCTTTTCTATCAATGAAAGTTGGTTTTAGAAAGCTTTGATTCAGTAGTGCTAAATAAAAATGTAAGAATTTAATTGTAGAAAGATTTGAAACCCATGTTATTTCACAAAAGCCCCCCAAAAATATATGGAAGTTTGTGGTTGGAATGTAATAAAATGCGACTTCTACAAGTTACTGCATATTTTAAAAGCAGATTACAGCGACTAAATCTGCTTTTTTTGATTTGGAAAATGTCAAGCAAACCAAAAAAGATTGCGTTGTCCTTTGACTTAAAAATATTCCTACCAGTGTGTTCCTGCTACAGTTTCATAAAGCATAAACTCGGCTTATTGTCTGTCCAGTGAGGGGAAAATGCAGGTTGAATTCTCCTCTCTCTGTGGTTCTGAGCTGCTCATGGGACGTGTGTGTATGTGCTTGATGTCCAAACAGGACCTCTGAATGTCCCCATGTGGATTAGTCTATTGCTCAGAGCAGATTAGATAAACCTGGCAGAGCGTCTCTGAAGCTCCGCCAAACAAGATACGCTCAGTGACAATTTCTGTACACTTAGCTGTGCTCATAGTGTGCTTCTGTTCTCCAGAACTTTTCAGCCTTCATGGCCAGCTGACTCTGTTTGTAGCCTGAAATGGTATCAAATTTCAGTCGATGGGACATGAACACGTAAAACTATTAATAAAGTTGTTGCTTTACTCGTCTTGGATACTGGCAACCTGACAACAGTTGGTGTGACCTCTGATGCAGCACAACTTTCCTCGCCATATTTACAGTGAATGGGGATTAAAGTGTCTGCTGTGTTTTTCATGTGCTATAAGTGCTGTAAGTACAGTGTGTAAAAAAAATAAACCATATTTAGAAAGAAAGCGGCTAAGGAAATGTGAATACTTTAATTTATAGATTTCTTTCTGCTTTTTGTAATAAAGTATTTAAAATCTTGGTACAGATTTTTCCATAAATGCATGACTCCAGCTCTGCTACGCAGACTGACTGAGCGGCTGCTGCTGCTGCTGCTGCTGCTGCTTCAGGGCGGGTTAGTGAGCACTCCATCTGATGCTGGCAATTTCTGGTGTTTGGGTTTTAGGTCAGCTCTGTTCAACTGAGATTCAGTGGAGAATTAGTGAGAAGAGCAGTGAAGAAAATGTAGGAAAGCTGTGATGATTTCCCCAGAGGGGAATTCTGCAGTTTTTACACCCACAGAATAATTGTAAGGAATAAAAATCTGTTCATTGCACTGGATGTTGAAAGACTGCAATGTGATCCCAAATGTAAAAGTGTTTTTTTTTTTGCAGCACCTAGTCTGACAACCTTACATATATAAGCATTTCTGCAAAGCCAGATGTGTCTGAAGTGTGAAAACCTTCTAATCTCATAAGAGTTGAGTTGCTGCATGAAGACATGAGTAGGAATCACAACTTTAACTCACACAGCGGTTCTTAAAAACAATATGAACATGACTGACACACAACAGTGCATTGACCAGAGTTTGTAGATGTTTGTCATAACCTAATTCCACCTGTTTTGTGAATTCTTGATCAACTTTTAATCCATTTTTATGGAATGCTCTATGAAATAAACATGTTAATACACAATGATCTAAGTTCAATTTCAGCTCAAATACTTTAGGGTCGCAGTAGAGAGGCTGGACCACTGCAGCACGGCCCAAACAACGGTGAAGGAAGAGAAGACTTAGTCAGGCGAGTTTTCATCAGCTACTCACCTTAACGAGGGTGCAGTTGTGAGCAGAGGCGTCTATCTTGGCCGTGATGACATGTGACGTCCAGTGCGCCAGCCAGTAGTCGATGGCGACCATGAGGGAGTGTTTTAGGAGCTGTGAGAGGAGGAGCAGAGTGAGGAGGAGGAGGCCGGCGGAGGACAGGTAGGTACCGCAGGAGCGCCAGGGGATGGTGGCTCGCTGACGCATCACCTGCGACAGGTTGTCGTCATCTTCGCTGTCCAAGGATTCCTCTGGAATGAAGAGCGAGATGAGTTGAAAGGTCAAGCAGCCTCAGCTTAATGTGGTATTTGTTTTACAGGTACACTTACACAGTTTTTTTTTTTTTTACTTTACGTAAGTCGTCTTATTTCTGTGTTTATCTGAAGTGACTTCTCAAATGCTCTCTGACATTTAGATTGTTCCAGCTTTTGCTCTTTACCTCTTTTTATAATATCACATACATTTTTATGATTTCCCTCATTCGTCTTTGTTACAAAGTAGTTTTAGGGCAAAACAACTAACAAAGACAGAGAAGAGACTTTAATAAATTGTTCCATGCTTAGATAATTATTCACACCGTTTGAACTTTTCAAATTTCCTCACTTTACAATCACAAACCTCAATCCATGTTATTAAGGTGTAAAGTCACAGAACAGCACAAAGTTGGGGATTTTTTTGTTAAGAAGAAGGTTTCCCCCCTTTTTTTTGACAAAAACATACATGTGTAATCAGTCCACTGAACTGTAGCACACCGAAAGAAAATCTAGTTCAACCATTTGCCTCGTTAGTCAGAGGTGCCAGTGGCTCAGTGGACAGGGATTCCTGTAAGCGGTGAGTTCCCACTTTGAATCTCCACTCTGTCTGTCTCAGTTGTTGTGGCCTTGGGCAAATTACTTCACCTGCCTCACCTGCTGGTGGTAATCAGAGCGCCCGCTGGTGCCGAATGGTTTTCAGCCTTGATTCTGTTAGTCTGCCCCAGGGCAGCTGTGGCTTTTATATAGCTCACCACCATCAGTGCATGAATGGGTGGATGACTGATTGTAATGTAAAACGCTTTGGAGTCCTCAGACTTGATAAAGCACTATACAAGTGCAGGCCATTTACTATATGCTAGTTATGGTAACTATGTGTGATTTAATCTCAGTGTAAATCCAGCTATTCTGTGAAGGCTGCAGAGGAAACTCAGTAAACATCTATGACCAAACAACACAACAGAAAGGTCAGGGATGAAGTTGTGGAAATATTTAAGGTA
Organism: Xiphophorus hellerii; assembly: GCF_003331165.1. Lineage (NCBI taxonomy): Eukaryota > Metazoa > Chordata > Actinopteri > Cyprinodontiformes > Poeciliidae > Xiphophorus > Xiphophorus hellerii. The sequence goes on from NC_045673.1 coordinate 17,160,730, forward strand.
GGGTTAGGTTATAAAACATCCTGGAGGAAAGGCTAATTCATCATCAGAAGAAAATGGCCAAAACAAACAGGTCAAGCATTTCTTAATGGTCCCTGATAATTCTGGAGGAGCTGCAGAAATCCACAGCTCAGGTGCATAATAAAACAAAACATCATGTTTAATAAAATGTCTCAAGTGAGCATAACTTAACTCTTATCAACTTGTTGAATACTCATCAAGTGGTGTGACCTTTTGGATAAAAATGCTTGATAAATTAATCATGTTAAATCTATGCAAAAAAAAAAGTTAAGTATTAGACAGAATTTTGTGAGGATTTTGGATTGTAAAGGGTTAACGTTCAGACGTTACTCCCTTTCTGCTCAAGCAAACCTGCAAACTGAAGACAGTTTTGAACATTTGTACAGCTGATTTCAGTGTTGAAAAAATATGATCTGATGACGTCATGATTCTTTAATGTATGTTGGTTAACAAATGTAATGCTGAGCATCACATTAGTTTAAGATCAGTTTAAGAATATTGTTTATATACACAACTCGACTAACTTGATAATTATGAGTAAAGTTGTAATGACGTAATAAAATACTTAACTCTGTACTGTAAACCTAATTAGTTCTCATTCCTTATAAAAGTAGGAGTAAAAATCACACCACAGCTTTTTGCTCACGAAACAAAACAAAAAGTAAAATTTTTCCTTCAACTTCACGATTGTGTGCTTTTTTATGTTGGTTTATTCCTGGAACATTCCAACAAGCGACAAATAAACTTTGTGGTTGCAATGTAGCAAAAAGTTCAGGGAGTATGAATACTTTTGCAAGGCACTGTCTGCGGAGGGCTGCGGTGTCTCTACTCTACTCCAAGCAGATGCTCATTCCCATGGGGTTTAGGGAGCTGGTGAAAATACTCTTTCCATCTCTTCATCCACGACGTAGAGTAAATATAACACATCACACCATGCAGCAGGCGTTGGCGCATGAGGCTGCATGTCAGTGCCTTCTGGGCTCAGACATGCTGGAAGCAGAGGGAGAGCAGAAGGAAATCAGGCTTAATGACAAGCAGGGGTAAAAGGTCAACAGTTACCGACAGCCATGCTTTCATTCAGTCGCCTACCAGAAGCAGGAGTTAGGAACGTTACAGAGGGAAGTGAGAGAAATGCATTACTACAAAAGAACGAACGTTTTTCTCAAACCATCCATTTCAAATCCACACATTTGCAGTTTGCTACCAGCATCACAATGCCACAACGGCTGCTCTGTTGTCAGTTTCTCTATCCAAACCATGCGTTTTCTGGCCACACCTGTTTGCTCAAAGGCAAGGACGGCAACTGCTGCTGCCGGAGACATCGCACAAGTCCAGCCCGGGGTGCCACCAGCACGCGGGAGACAACACAGAGCACAGATAAAGAAAGCAGCACCTTCTGCTCAATACCTTCACCTTTTTGTCAATGTCAGACACAAACACACAGAGTCACAGCAGGACGCTGCTGGACTGAGAGGGGGTGACATTTCTGAGCACTCTGTAAGTCAAAGCGAGAGCCAAGAAGAAGACTGAGATTATTTATCTATTCTGAAGTGTTTGCATCAACCATAATACAGAAATAAAAGTACTAGGAGTCACGTGGATTACTACAGACTTACACATTAAAATAAGCCTGGTGAGCTTAAGCTTTAATGTAACAGATGCTTTTCAGTAAACACAGCAGGTGAAGGTAAATGTCATCCTGCATATTATCAGCCAGGATGAAATCAGAGAAGCTCAGACTGCAGTCATGCATAAATTTCCTCCAGCTGGTTTGTTTCCCGTCTCCTCTCACCTTCTTCGTCCTCCTCCGTCCTCAGAGCTTCTCTGGAGTACATGGCCCTCCGCAGGTTTTTCCTCTCCAGATCCGTCATGTTCTCTGCAACAGTTTCCTGGGAAAAAAAACAGATTCAGGAATGGTTTATGCACAGTTCCAGGGAAGGTTTACATCTCATCATGGGCATGAATGCCATATCAGTTTCATGTTTTGAATAATCAACATTAACCTGACTTTGATGCATGTGAATTTACTGTGAATTTGTATTTGGTGATGTTAGAACACTAAAATATGTTTCAGCCATCTGGTTGTTGATTTGAGGGAAGGTTAAAGACTTCAGTCCAACTTGAAGGTTTGTTTTACTGGTCAGCATCCTCTGGATCCCTCTCATGTTAGGCTTAATGTGTGCTGGTTTCTGGATTGTTTTGGGTTATTCTGACCAATTTTCTTTACGTAATTGGGGTTCCAACAGGACAATGATCCCAATTACGTATTAGCACTGGTTTTGAAATGGAAAAATCAAGATAAGAGCTGGTCTGCCGGAATGACCTGCATGTCGACCAGCTGAAAATGTGATTAATGTGCTTAAAAGTTGCATCTGTGGTACAAAACAAAACTAATCCTATCTGAGATGACTGATCAAATATTCACTCAGAAATCTTGTTGACGGCTACAAAAAGAATTGCTCCTTGCAAAGAGATGTTTACTCAAATATTAATGTATGTGTGTATGAATTTTAACCTGCATGTATGATCCGGTTTAAATAAAAAATATAATTTTTAATTTTTCTACTCAGTTCTTCTGTTTGCTGTATAATCAGTCCACTGTGAAAAAACAATCTTCCCCATGATAAGTGTACATAAACTTCTGACCCGGACTGGATATATTTCTCATAATAAAACCACTTATCTAATTCTCTCTTTAAGCTCCTAGAATGGCTTGCTCAGAAATTTCTCAAATTAAAAGAAGTGGTGTTTTACTAAATGCTGACTCAGAGTCATTAAAAACTCATTAATACTGTGAGTGCAGGTCATTAATCACCGTCTCAAACTCCCGGTCCTGCCTGTGCATCAAGGTCTTCCACTGCCTGAAGAGTTCTGGTTCAGAGTTCTGGATATCCTTCAGAGTCCCTTCAGTCTGGATCGTCCCATCTTTCATGGCAATAATCTGACATGAAGAAGCACGGACACAGAAGAAATGTGTGCACTTTAGAGATATCTTGGTGATGAAGCGTCTATAAAATGTTTGAGTGAAGGAAGACAGACTGAGTGGTCCTACCCAGTCCGCATGTGGCAGATACTGCAGTTTGTGTGTGACCAGCACCACCGTCCTCTTCTCCTCCCTCAGCAGATTCAGGATGCCATCCTGCATCAGATGGTCACTCAGATGGATGTCTAAAGCAGAAAATGGGTCATCCTAAAAATATATAAGCAGACGTTTCAAAGTGCAAGAAAACAACCATCTGTCAGAACAAACAGTGGAGCGTAAAAGTCTGCACACCTCTGATAAAAACTCCGGTTTTTGGGATGTGGAAAAAATGAGAATGAGGAATGATTTCAAAAGGTTTGTCACCTCCAAATTGACACAAATTAGTACCTTACAAGAGAGTTAATGCCACTTTGACTTTCTCACATTTTACAGTGTGTTTTAGTTGATGCACAGAGAGATTCATACAAAGTGGAGGAAAAATAAATAAAACTCAATTTGCACTGTACTCAACACTTTTATCGGGCCATTCTTATACATGAAAATACCTTAAGATATATGTTTTGCATGCATTTTCCCCCACTTTTATTTCTATGAGTACATCTCAGTAAGACAAAAGTCTCATTTTTAAGAGCAACCTGCTTCACATAGACAAAAAAAAACATCAATATGTTGCTCAGGTCAGGGTAAAATGTAGTGATATTGTTCTCCTACACATTGCATTTGCAAGTAGCGCAAAACATTCAGTTTACACACTTTCACATGTTAGGAACCAAGCAAAATAGATTGTGTGGGGGGGGAAAAAAGTAAGTCAAATGAAACAAAAATGTCCTAAACGACTAAAATCCATCAGGATCTGACATCTCAGAGTCATCTGCTCTGAGCTGAAGGAGGATGCTGCTATTTTTGTTATGCAGGACAGTTTCAGGAATAGAATCACGTCTGACCGAATGCTGAAATATTAAACCAATCAACCAAAGTGACTCTCTTGATAAAACCCTCTACTCTGTGTCTGTACAGACTCACCAGAAAGACAACGTTGGTCTGCTGGTACAAGGCTCTGGCCACGCTGATCCGTTGTTTCTGTCCGCCTGATAAGATGATACCCTGCACAAGAAGATAAGAAGAAAAAGAAACCCAAAGGTTATTGGTAACGGTGAATATGAACTTAAAAAAAATAAAAAAAGACAATTATTTATTTCCATCATTAGAAGTGCAAAAAAAGAAGTTGCAGCAGGACAGTGCTTTGACTAAATGAGGTCAGTCCAGCTTCATGCAAGCAGAAAAATCAAAGCCTTGCTGCACAATTATGATGAAAAATGACTCGAGGACTTATGTAATATGTACAGAATACTCCAGGTGGTACTGACCCGCTCACCGATCTCTGTCTGGTCTCCTTGTGGAAGGATGTCGATGTCAGGCTGAAGGGAGCAGGCCTCAATGACAGCTTTGTATCTGCAAACGCAGAATACAAATGAGGGCAGAAATCAGCTGGCAGACAGAAACAATGCTGCTGCTCGCCAGCTGTCATTTCAATGATTTTATGTATCAGCTGCTGCTAGGTATGCAGATCACAACCCAACCTGAAGCAAAAGCAGAAACAGCAGTCGCTGCGAGATGAAGAGGTCAATCGAGTTGATTTCTGCTCCACACAGAAAGCAGAGGAGCTGTCCATTAATATCATTTGAATTTAAAATGCAATTACTAAACCTTGCAGCCCACATTGTTTATCAAATGCAATCATCTTTACTTGATGTGCAATAGCTCAATGTAATGGAGCCATATAAGGGTTATAATGACATAATTCCATGACACAAAAAACAAACTAATGCATCATGAAATCAGTGCTTCAGCTTTAGGAGAGCAGCTTTGTTTCTAGAGCAAGAATTATTTGTCGATTCTGTTGCAAAACACATAGACAGGACTCCTTTAGATGCACTTAGATGTGTTACATTTTAATTAAGTTTAAGACAAACAGCAGATCTGTGTGCCAAGAGTCTGATCTGGGAAAGGCTGGGTTAACAGGCACAAATGGCCACACTAACGTAATGATCAATTCGATGAAAAAAATCAATTAAATAATTTGTATAATGGGTTGCCTCATAGCTCAGTGGTAGAGCAGGCACACCATAATGCAATGGTGTCTCCGGTTCGATTCCTGGCCCGTTTAGTGCTAATAAATAAAGACCACTAGAGCCACAAAAACCTTCACTAATAATAATTATTTATAAAATGCAAATATGTTTCTTCCAGGTTATAAACCACTCAGTCTCATAATTGTAAAATGAATGTTGACCTTTATTAGAGTGATCTCTGCCACATTTAAAAAATCAGAAAGTGATTTCTGTCGATTTTCCAGCATTAATTGTATTAATTGTTTTTATCTTGTAACCAGGTTCCTATGTATTGCAAATTTTTTTGCCCAGGTCCCTCTTGAAAATGAGATCTAGATCTCAACGGGGTTTACCTGGTTAAATAAAGGAATATATATATTAATCAAGAATAATTAAAAATTGGTTTTACAGCCTAATTTTAGGTCTAAAACTCTCATAACCATCACTGGCCAAAATTAATAGTCGTTTAATCTGATTTGATGTCATATTGTGATAAAAATAATTGTTTTTACAATGTTTATAAATGTCAAATTTCAGCTGAATGATCATCAGGTTTTTCTGTTCATTAATAACATGACCTCAGAAGGTCATGTCTGAGGATGTTTGTGTGGCATTGCAAACAGTAGCTTATCCACAGAGCAACACAAACCAACGATTGCATATTGTAGCTGGCATCGAAGAAGACACACATCACCATGAGAAACACAAACATGCAGAAACACCTTGCTGCAGCGGCAGACAGTGTGTCTGTATTTCTCCAGATAAACCAAACAACATGACAAAAATGGTAGCGGCAAAGCAACAAGAGGCTTTGTTTCATAGAACAAATCCACAACAACAAAGCTCACAGGGCCATTAGTACTATATGAAAGGAGGGGAAAATTATAAACAGTCCATTAGACCTGCAGAGAGGCAGGCCTGTTGCCATAAGAGCAAGAAAGCAGCCTTTCAAACCAACCATTTGTTGTAAAATTCATGAGTGTGGGCTTGACTGTGCGCTAGCGGTGCTGTGTTTTTTTTATTTTGGAGACACAGGTGTTTCTCAGCATGTGTTGTTGTGCCAAGAGTGATTTAAAGAGACGAGGTTGAATTACACACCCTCTGTAAAATCAAATAATCCTCTCTCAAAGTGTTTTACTGTCAGGTCAAACAGTAGCTTTAATTCAATCAGGGATCAGCACTTTCAATTTTATGAACAGGCTACTGGGACAACAGAGGCTGTATTTTCATTTAACATCTGGACATGACAGCTAATAGGTCATAATAAATACTCAGGCAGTGATTAATGAGTCCACCTCTGACATTGTTATCACTAATGCTGTGTGATCACAGGTGTGAAGAAATAAGTCCCAAGACAAAAATGGCAAACAGCAGCATTAAATTACAATGAAGTGCAACTACACAGTAGAAAATTGGGGGATCTAAATATAATGCTTTCATGCACAAACAATGCTGCATATGACTGCAAAATGCTCTCTTTAAGTAAGTTGCAACTTCTCAGAATGAAATGGTTTTCACTGAAACACTTCGACTGAGATCTTTAATCTATGCAGATTTTGGTGTTTTTTTCCTGAATTTTCTGTGATTCCTTCAGTGTTATGCAAGGTCAAACCTCAAAAGAACTCTGTACAATTTTGCTTATACAGATTTAAAATATTTTTCATAGTATACTTTAACCCCAACTAGGGAAAATCCTGTATAAATTCTTGCTTGAATTCCTGTTTTTAGCTGAGCTGCGATGTGTCCAAGTTCCCCATTTAAAGCAGCTACGATCAGTACAAGCTTCACAGAAAACATCAGTTCTGACTGTGTTAATTTGTGTGCGCTTGTAAGCAGCACTGGAATTTGCTTTAATTAGCTCACTAATAAATGGATAAAATACCCAAACGTTTGGCTAATAAGAATAACGAACACTGCAGGACTCCACTAATGGCCTAGTTGGTGACATTTGACGTAATTTGCTCTGATGAACCGTGCAAGTCGAAAAGGGTAAAATCTGGAAAAAATACACAGGAATGAACCTCTAATTGCAGGTAAGAGTTTACCTTGATTTTATCATTGGCATTTCAAAGGTGATGTTCTCCACCACAGAGGAGTTCAGCAGCCAGGGCTTCTGGGAAGCGTAGGCCACAGGGCACCTTTTCCTGCCACAGATTCAGTGAACACACAGAGTTATTAAACAAACAGGATAATCTCTCCATGTCTACATTTTTACTGCTTAATGGGCCTTCTGTTTCACACATGCGTTGAGGTTCAGGAGTTGTCTAAATCTCTGCATCACAGGGACTCCTCGACCTTAGAGGGTGACACTGCTTTGAGATGTCTCCAGTCCTTAAACAAGTAGTGCAGGGAACATTAGAGGCCGTGGTGTGCTTGTGCTGTCAATATGTAGCTAAGGGTCAGGGCCAAGTAGGCATACAGAGAGAACAGCTGGTGGATTTCCCGATAAGACTGAGTGCGAGCTTTCAGCTTTTAATGATGATGTGTCTCCAGGAGGATGGGCCATCACGTTTGGACTCACCTGATGTCTTGGTCCCCTGCCACTGCTTCTCTGTCTGTGGGACTGCAGGGAAAATGTCAAACACATGACAACATCGAAACATTAGGCAGACAATAGATTATTGACCTCACCGTGTTTCTGCAATGATTAACATAAAACAAACACGCCACGTAGGACCCGTTTTCTCTCTCCTCGCCATGGCAATCACGTTATTGCTCAGCGGCCCAAAAGCGAAAAGGCAGAAGTCTGCTCTACATGAACACATCTGCCATTAACAGTAATCTTGTCCTTCCTAAAAATAACGCCCTCATCCTGTTCATCTTCCTGTAATTTGCTGATATGGAAATTAGCGTCAACCTGCTCGTTCTCAGAAGATCTGATTCCAAAAGACGAAAATCAGAGCGCTAACAGCAACTCTGAGCTTCATGCTTCCTGGTATCCTGCTCATCTTGTCTTCATGTATCACTAAATAATGCATTTCTGAAGGTGGACAAAAATACATTGCTTTTTCCAACAAGTTTTTCTGATTAGTGGGGATGTCAGGTTCACGTTAGCTTGGCACGTTTTGGCTCAGTACAGTCAAAAGTCGAACCCAAACACCAGTAATCCAGAAAAAATTATCTTTATGTTAATGAACAGTATTATTATGACGTTCGATTTAATTTGACCTTTGACCTAGTCTAATTGCCAACCCTTTAGTTTTAGATACTCAGTATTTTATTTATAGGTATTTTATTAAAAAGATGACACAACATTAAATATGAACATAAGTTGTTTGCATTATTTGTTTTTCCAGGACACATGTAATATTCAAATTAAGACAAAACTGAATTTTCTAATTTTTTCATCCTTTTCATAAAAAATAAAGAAATGAATTCTTGAAATATGTCATCTTGTGCGCCTTTAATCATGAAGATAAATTACTTTTTGACTTAATTACTGAAATAAATTATCTTCTTCTCTGATATTGAAATTGATTGACATGCACATACTGTATATGTTTTTCTGTTAGGATAAAAGTCGATTTAAAGACAGTTATCTTTCTCATTCATTCATCACAGTTTAAAAGTCATTAACATGTAGCATAAAGCATAAAAGGTTATCAGATAACCTTTGAATATGATGTTTTTGCGCATCATCCGAAGTAAAGGCAGAGAAAAAAGACTCAAGCTGTGAAGATGTAAATCCTGACATTGTGACTGCGGATGTAATTCTGGAGCTGAAAGCAGCGAATGACATGCTGAGTTACAAATAGAAACAATTATCAAATGGGTGCTGGAATAACCCTCATATAGCCGTCAGCTAAAGAGCAGCTGTCACCAAAGCTTTATTTAAAACGCTGATTTATGCTTAACGTCATTGTTTCAGCACCACAGCTCAGGCATTTATCTTTCTTTCAAAAAGAGTCCAGCACAGAATCCTGAGCATACAGCAGCTTGAGTGTTTCAGAAATCCAGCCTGCAAATATTTTTAGTGCATTTGAGTCAGCCTGAGAGCTGCAGAAAATGTTCTCTACGGCCCAACTAAAAATACATCACAGTGTTGGCTTTCGTGTTTGGGTTTGGCGGGTCTTGCTTACCTTTCATCGCCTTCAGATTCAAGGATGGGCATACTGTAAATAAGAACAGAACAAAAAAAAAAAAGCTAAGGTTTAATTTATGGTTTTACTTTTTATGGTTTGGAAAGAAAGAGACACAAGGAAACTGCAACGATTAATGTTACTCCACAAACATAATTTTACTCCAGAGTAAACTGTACACACAGGTTTTGCACATGCTCAGTTGAAGCTCTGGTGTATTTTTAGGTATGTTTGGTTGACACCTCAGTCCTGACAAGGTGACTTCAGTCACATCTGTGGATGACTCGAGGGTGAAGGACTATTTTACTGCCGTTTTTTACTGCAGCAGCTACAGTAACAAACACTCGTTGTGGAGGGGAGAGGAGGAGGCTGACATTTAAGAGGCTCTGATAGTTTGCTCTTGAACGTGTAAAAACACAGCTGCTACATGCTGTGTCAGACGAAAGAGAAGGAAATGGGTCAACAAACAGTTTGGTTATATTCACACACAAGGACTTTCCACTGAATGTTAGCATCTGGCTTCGTAAGGCATTTAATAGAAATTTTATAAATAATACCAAAACAAATAAAGTAAATTTAAACACTCCAAAAATAGAAATGAAACTGCTACTTACGGTTATTTCTCAGAATGGGTCAAAAAGATTTATGTTGCTTTATAATAACACAAAACACTACAGCTGCTAAAGGAACTGGGAAGATGGAGCCTACCTACTGTCTAAACCACTAATACATCTCTTCAGGCAGAAGTGATTTTATGCATATCAATAACAGCCAGCATGTCGTTATAGATTTTACTCTTAGCAATATATTTGCAAAGGCAACAAAAATATGGAGAACCCACAGATAAAAACAATACTGAAAGTCTGTGAAAAACACTTCAAGCAATAACATTATCAAATCTCTTCACCACAAATCACTTGAAGGAACTTGATGCCTTGCGGGAACATCTGAGTGTTTTCCATCCTGTAGTCATTGTAGTGGCATGTTAATCATGTTCTTGCTTGATTGAAGCGTAGAAAAAGATTTCTGATTTACTTTAATCAACACCTTGGAGGATTGGGGGTAATCTCAGAAGAGCAAACATGTGAGGGAGTCCTGCTTCTCACTTCCAATCAGCCGTGAGAAACTAATCTTCAGAGGCGATTCCCACAATTTGAAACTACATCATTAAGACTTAAAGTGGCGATAGAGGGGCAATCCAGTTCCCTCCTTGTGGTGTTTAATCTTTAAGTAAAACAGATTCAAGATCAGGATTTATTTGTAGAGTATTTGGAAAGATACAAGGACTTGTTCATGGAAAAATTGGAAAGTCTCCACGACATGCTGAGGTTTGACTGATGAATGTCAACAAACTTGATTTTGAATCGATTTAGAACTGGGTTTTGTAAGTTGTTCCCATTGCAAAGGCTAACTTATTTAACTGCCTTGTGTTTGGTGTAGGGAGATGTGCAGCTTTGAGGAAAATCTGCTCCAGGATCACCTTTCGACACATCTGCAGTAAACAGAATTTGACCTGCAGCTGAATCCTCCTGCCACAGATTATTTTTTGGAAATGTGTATTATTTCTCCTGCGTAAGCATTTCAACACTCTCATCACAACATATATACCACAAACACAAAACACTGCAACAAAATCTGTGCAAGAGCTCCTTGACTTCTGTGGCAATGGGCAAATCAAAATATTAATCTCATGCTACTTCATGCAGGTGCTCGGTCTGCACCTCAGGATTCTGAATGATCATAGCATTTAAGTCTGATCCACATTGAGCTACTATCTGATTAACTCAGCTAATAATCATTTGACCATTTTATGGTACTTATAGACTAGTTTAACACATTGAAGTTTTACATCTTGGTCAATGAAATAAAATAAACAATTTCAAGACATGACAGACATGAAGAAATGTAATCATCCTGATGCCGCTTCATCCTAATACACATCTACTAAATACCACAGGAGCACATCAAAACTGACTAAAGTGTTAAAGAAGTTAAATGTGAACTTTTTATATTATTTAGTCTTGTTGTTATAATTGCCTGAAGAGCAAGTTCAGCTTTAAAGCCTAAAATTCCAGCGTGTTGTTTCCTGGCTCTATGTCGCCAGGCTGGTTTCTTGCAATGTTTATTCACAGGTTGAGATGTTTTCAGGGAGTAAATGAGGGCTGGCATTTAACAAGGCTCAAATGTTTAATCATCTCCAAACCAAGAAAGCAATTTGTTTTCAAATGTCAAGAGTAAATGTTAAAAAAATTCAGCGTGAGTATTTTCATCTGATGTACCTGAAAGCACCACCACTGATCTTGAACAGCAGCTGGAATTATAATTGTCCCTTTAGTGAGTAAATTATCAATAAAACAAACTTCTAAAGCCCCGGGGGGACGGAGCAGGGCAATAGACTCATGAACACCATCAGCAGGGTTGTTACAGCTGAGTCACAATCACAACTTATTTCCAAACCGGTCAATGAGAGCATCATTATGGACCTGACAGCCCTGCAGACTCACCCCCTGATTACTAATACAGTCTCCCCATGCCAGGCACAAGCCCGTCTTATTTATTCTCCATTGCCTTTCACTTTATTAGCGTTTCTAATCTCAGCACTTTGTTTTTGCTGCCTTCAGTTCTGCACTGAATAAAGAGAAAGCTGTCCATAATTTATGTAGCAACGACGGCTCAAAGGCCAGCTCTTCCTTTGAGGTGTAGCTGCTCATCCAAGCGTGCTTCAGCTTTAATGTGTTGGACTATAGCACTGGATAACGACAGCAAATGTGGTGGGCACACACAACAAAACTCCTCATCGTGTGTGTCTCAAGATGCCAGGAGTCACGACAGCTACTCCTCAGCCTCCCAAGGACACATGATCCAGGTGCCGTTTGACCCAAGACAACATCAGAGATTGTGCCAACGTGATCCTGGCACCGGAGCAGCTGGAGTGAGTGAGTAAGTGAGTTTAGCTGCCTGCCAACAGCAGCTTTAATCAGAAAACCCTAAACTACTGTGACAAATGGAGACTGATGGCTGCATAATTGAGAGAGCCGAAGAGAAATTCAGCAACATGGACGACTCTGGACTTTTTCAGGGCAAACAGGACTTCACTTTAAGCTGAGCTAATTGAAATGAACTCTGTTTGTTATGGTTAAATGAAACTAAGAAATACATGAACTGCAGATGCACCTTACTGATATGAAATCAATCAATTATTCCTGTTTTAGGTCAGTTAGGATTATGAAATTATTTGCTAAATGCCTGAAAAACAAAAGTCATTTTTAGATTACATACATTTCTTTAGTGTTTGGTAGAATTGCCTTTCAATGTGGGTCAAACATTGTGGGTATTTTTTCACAAGCTTCCATCAATAGCTTGCTGAAGCTTGTAGCCAATTTCTTGAGATGTAACATGTAAGAATAAGTCAGTCTCCTGGCTTACACACACATTTTCAGCTTAGATCAGGACTTTGTGATATATAGTCAAAATATTGACTACAAAGTCTTTAAGCCACTTTGTTATTTACTATGCAACAGTATACACCTGAATAGGAATATATATGTACACATCGATGCATTAGTTTCTTGGCTGCTTTAGTATTTTGTGTTATTCTTTCCTCACCATGCCATCTATTTGACCATCCTGGCCAAAATACTTTAATGATCTGCAGTAATTAGGGTCGTTGTTCCTGAGTACATTTGTTTGTTTTTGCAGTAATAAGTTATTCATTGTGTGGCGGAAAAAGGAACTAAGTGAGCTGATTTGTAAAAAAACCAAAACTGGCCTGTTTTTTTTATTTAAAACTTTAAAAATAAATAAAATGCTTACACAGCAAAGAAAGAAAAAAAAAGCAGTGAAACAGAAACACAAGCTTCTTACCGGATGGAATCTGTCCTCTATGGTTCAAGTGAGCCCTATTATTAAACTACTTGTTTTGACAGTTCAGGGACATTCATTGTCATTTTTTTCCTCTAAGCCTGGACCGCTCAGTGTGAGTCCAGTTCTTCTCACAGCCCCGACAGATGATCTCATTACCTCTGTCTGCCTCTCTGTGTAGGCGAAACGACTCAGAGACAACAGAGAAAATATCCACTTACTCTGTGACAACAATAACTCTTTCTTAGAAAGCTGTACATCAGCTCAGGATCTAGTAGGATCTTATCCAAAACTAGAGAGGAATTTAGAGAAATTTTAAAGATAGGGAAAAAAAGGTGAATCGCTCTGTGATTTAAATCTTTAACACAAATACCTGACTGACTCTAAATATGCAAAATACATCCGGAGTTGAGTGACTGCTTGGAGACTTTAATGAGCTGTTGCAGCTGTCTGACTGACAGGAAGCATGGCTCCAACAACAGAGCTGTCAGTGGAAACAACAGGAAGGATTTTAAAACTCCTTCAAGAATTTAAATAAATACGGTGTGAAGGAAAAGATGGACATTTTTCCCAGTCAGCTGTGTGCTTAAATTTGGAACACGTTCAAACAAAAACACAAACATCCATTTTGCAAAGAATTGAAGGCTTATGGCGGAAAGTAAATGATGCAGTAGAAAATGGATCTGCCAGCTATAATGCACTGTAGTGAATTTGGGTAAAGCAGGACGTAGGAGTGATGTATTTTAAGTATTTTTTGGGTTTATTTAGCAGATGTTGGTGTGCAGTAAATGAACACCCCAAATTCAGTTTACTGGAAAACTAGGAAGTTAGAATAAACCAATAAAAACAATTTTTAATGCGGAAATCCTTTTCTATGGTAACATATTTTCTGAACTACCAACTTAGGAAAGAATAAATCAGTGTTAGCTTAATTTAAAGGAGCCAAAAAGATGTCGAGATGGAAATTTTGTGTAAATTTGGCACATCTTTAATGCAGCTGATGTTTTAAAGGTGAGAAGAAATGGAGCAGAAGATTACTTTGGTGTGGTCCTGATTTGCAGGAACAGGAACCGCTTAGCTTTTCTTCCCCGGAGCAGCTGGCTGAATTTGGGTCAGTGGTGCTTAAAGCAGTCCCCACACTGCTCTGCGTCTGTATCCCCAACCATGAAAAATACAAGCCACTAAATCAGCTGGGTTGCATTACCCTAAAAGTCCAATTCTCTGTATCGCTGTGTCACGGCAAGGGAGACCTGCCAAGGTGAATTAATTGCTACAGTCATGAGCACAGAATGTTTTGCTGCACAAAAGTAGAGCAAGAAGTCCCTTAACAGAAAGCAGTTTAAATAAGCAAATAAAAAAATATATAAATCCAACCTGTTCCAGATGACTGTTCCAGAGACTCTCTGCATTTCTCCCAGTGCTGCCAGCAGTAGAGACGACTTCCCACAGCCTACCTGACCCACAATCATGGTCAGCTTTCCTGGCAAAAGAACATCAGAAGAACAGTTTTACTGCAAGTTAACAAGAAACTTTTTTAAAGAGACAAACTGGGAGAACATATTATAGGTACTTTGTTCTTTTATTTATTGAAGCTTACCGAAGGGAATCTTAATGTCCACACTGGACAGTGTTGGTGGTCCATCTGTCCAAGTGAAATAACCACTAGTTATCTGAAAACAGTTCAGAAGTCGAGATAGAAAACATGAAAAAAAATAAATCTGTGTTTCATAAGAAACCATAGTCAAGTAGCATAGTCGTTTTTATTATTATTATTATTATTATTATTATTTTAGAAATTTAGAAAGCATTTTAAATTGATGTAAAATACTTTTTTCTGTATTTTTCTGACATATTTCTGAATTTGACAAGGCTGTTGAAGAGAGGCCATTCATAAAGCAAAATGTTTAAATGTGTAGAACATGCTTTGATGAGACACTTGAGGCCAATTAGTTCAGTTTTGAAGAGCTGCAGTCACTGAGCTGCTCCTTTCAGAAGCCTGATGATTCTGCTGATGCATCTGGTGAGAAACAAAAACTAATCCCATTTTCTGTGCACCATTCAGCAAAACAAGCAGAGGCACAAAACCTACAAAGATGATGAAGTAAACTGATTGAAGCCTGTTGGGTTTGCAGTAAAATGAAGATACATGGAAACACAGAGTGATATGGGATTGTACATCCTGAGAAAATGTTTCATGCTTTCAGTTATTTCTTTTTTTAATATGCAGCTATGAGAGGTGAGCTATAAAGTGTTTGGAATCATGATGATATTAAGGTAGACATAAAAATATTCAGAACTGTTAAAAATAAAACCATAAGATATTAAATGAGGGGAAAAAAGCAGCAAATTATGAGTTGTTTTTTTTAAATGATGTAAAAGTTGTGTTTCTAAATTAATTTTCTTTAGCTGACTGAGGGTAAAAATGGCATTTTGGACGGTGAAGGTTGCAGATCTATGGCAAAAATTACTTACACAATATCGCTGCAGCACAGATATTTCCTAGGGCTACTTCCTCTCATGCAAGGAAATCTTTAAAGGTCATCATCAGCAGTGAAAAAACAGATAAAAACACCCTCACCTCCTTTTATTTCATTGAACTGCAGAGTGTCCAACAGCTGACCTTTAACAAAAGCTAAACCTATAGAGGTTTTCACGCTCTTACAACCGTCATCTGAACTCTCTGCAACAAGTCAGGACTTGTTCCTGACCAGCTCAGGTGGGACTCATCAGTCTCACCTTGATGCAGATGTCTTGGTCCACCTCCTGGGAAGGCCCGTCGCCCTCCTGGTCGCCCTGTGAGCTGTAGTTGTTCCACTCGTCCCTCGGAGGGCGCTTCCGGTTCACCACCTTCAGTGGCTGGAAGTATCGGGACAAAAAGGAGGAGGACGACGAAGGGAAAGGCTTAGAGGATGACTAGACGAGGGTTGTATGATAACCAGAGTGAATAGGAGGGTTAATGGTCAAAGGTAGCGGTCGGGTGGAGGAAGAAGACAACAATCAGAGCTAAATAACAGCTCAGGCAGAGCAGAATAGAAGAAACAGCGAGTCAAGTGTTTCCCCCTCATTTCCACGGCAAAGGCAGCCAGGTTTGGATTTACCCACCACTGCCTGGTATCTGTTCTGGTTGTGGTTACTGCAGCCAGACGACATGGTCGCTTTGGGCTCCTGTTCTTCTCCGATCTCATCGCTTGAGAAAAACTCGCTGAGCTTCTGAACACTGAGAAACAATAAGAATCAAAGTGAGAATTGATGGAAAAATAATAACTCAAAGACTGGTCTCTTCATCTGCGTAGAATCCTGATTCTAATCGGGTCTCTTGGAAAAGAAAAACTGACTTGAGATGAGTCAGTAGTTCATAATGAATAAGCCCTCATGAGTTTTTTCTCTTTCTCTGCCTGACACACACTCACATATCTTGGAGTCTTTCCAGGAAATCCTTCCTTTCTGCAGCTAAATGTCACATAAATGCAAAATACACCAGTAATCAACCTCAATTAACACTAATTTGTTCAATTTCACACACAGTAAACATGACAAGCACTTCAGTTTTCAACAATACAGCATGAGATGAGCTTCACAAATTGCAAGAACATCACCAACCATTGAGTACTAGGTTATGCAGTAATAGTAGCATTCTCATCATGTTTTCATCATGATCGTTTTTTTCCCTGCTTAAATAAGTATTTCTATCATATTTATGCAAAGATAAGCCACACTGAGGAGATTTTCTTTTCTTTTCCTGACACAGTTTAAGTGTGCCACATTTCTCTGTCCTTAAAATAAGAATCTCTAAGGATCGCAGGCAGCGTGCCCGCCCACTCTCTGCAAAATAAGGTCCTCTAGTGATACTGGTGCACACCAGTGATGGGACATATCTGAAGAAGAAACGTGTGCAATGTGTGATCAAGGCAGTTTCTCTCCACGATTGCAGAACTCTAGAATCTCTCATCATTTCCCAGCAGCACGATTGGAGGAAACAGTTTTGAAAGCAAAGTGTCTTTGTTACTACTTCAGTGTTTCTCACTAAATTCAAGTGTGTGCTTAGACTTCCTTGAAGCACTTCAAGAAATTAAGCTCAGTTCTTTTTAATTTTTTTTCTTTCACATTTGGTTTGACATGTTTTGCTTTTGGGGTCATGATTCTGTGCTGCTCACAGCTCCTTGGAAAAGTATTTATAACCCTGGAACCTCTTCCAAATGTTGTCACTTTGAAACTACAAACTTCAATGTAGTCTATTGGGATTTTATGGGTGGACAATGAGGACAATGAATAAAAAACAATCAATAAAAGCCAGATTTCTGGTCACAAATAATAGCTGTCTTGTTCTCCAACCTGAGCTGTGGATCTCTGCGGCTCCTCCAAAGTTACCACAAGGCTTTTGGTTGCTTTTCAGATAAAAGTTTTTTCACTAAAGTCAGTCAGTCCTTCAGATTTAGGACTGAACTGTTTATTTGAAACGTATCAACCAATTAATGCCCTCTAAGAAAAACTTCTGATGACTTCACAAATTATTAGTGGTTACAGTGAGATCTGTTTAGTAATTAGACAATTAGGCAACTTATTTTATTTAGTGGAACCATAGTATAACAGACTGAAAGATAATTATGACTTTTTCTACTTCCCGATTGAGCTGTACTTTGTGCAAAATAAGATAAACTGAGGTTTGTGGTAGTAAAATGGATGTATAAATACTTCACACAAAGCAGTGCAGAGTATCCAAGACATCTTTTCAGCTGATTTTCTTCGACAATAAAAGCATGTAGGCTTACAAATGGATTTAATATCCTCAATTTCCTCTAGACAAAGACCTTGCCTACAGCTCAGCGTAATGAGCAGAGCTCTATGAGCGGCCGAAAGGGAAGACATGATTAGAGACTGGTGGAGGACGGACAGACATCTGCAGCCTGATCGCAAATGATGCTTACGGGTGTCAAAGTAATTGTAAAGCTCTTGGCTGAAATGAATAAATCGTAGGGTCATCGAAACAAGATGGCAGAAAAGTGATGGTGTCAGTCCCAGGATCCAATAACGAAGCAGCTCCATCTGCTGTGGGGAAAAGGTCAAGTGCTTCATCTAATCAGGTTGTTTTTCAGCACTCTGCTCATTCTCAGGCGGGTTGCAGTTTAGCTGTGCCTTTAGCAAAACTAACCACAGACATTTATTACTGATAAATGCTTAAACAACCACATGAGTAAATAGGCTTATCGGTGTGTCTCACCTCACGAGGGCCTTGACGGTGGAGCGCACCACGCTGGAGAGGAGGAAGAGCGGGGTGACCAGGATGTGGAAGAGAGACAGGGAGGCGAAGGCCACGGCTGGGGACAGGTCAGCGTCCTCTGAAATATGGACGTGAACCACAAACGTCTGCAGAATGGGCAAATTGCCTAAGGTTAGTCTGAAATAAATCATCTCACTTCCTTGAAGCTGACAGTCAGGTGTGACCAGTTCAAGGCAAAAAGTCTCAGAGACAAACTGATCTGCTGTCGAAGTGTTGTCATCTGTTGAAGGAGGATCGAATCAGAGATGAACTGTTTGCCTACATGTGTCCCTGAGAGCCACCCCCCCTGCTTGGGGGTCTCTGTCTTTTCTGATTTTCTTTAACAGCCCAAGTCAGCGGCCTTGAAGGACTTCTATTAATACAGGAAGGATTTAGTGTGTTGCTGTCAAGTCGCCCTCTGAAATGCTTTCCGACATCCAGGAGCTGTCCATGCTTCACCGAGGGGGTAAATACACAACACTGTGAACCGGTCACCAAGTAAAATACGAAGCTGGGCAAACAGAAAGCTAATTTAAAGTGAATTAGCAGGAATACTCACCGTCAGCACAGCTGCAATCGGGATAGCTGCATTCATGAAAACTGGAAGCAGGAAACACAAACAGGAGGAGGATGTGAAGACTTTTCCAGGATTAACAAGCAAAAACAAACATCATGAGGCAGAAAAGAAAGATTTTTATCAACTAAGCCATAGTTTTCTCATGTACGCTCATAGATAGATTTGATATTGAACAAGTACATACATTTACACATATAAAAATGTAACCCATATTAAAACGTTAGAAAGAAATGTAACTAGAGCAATTTTACTTTAGAATTGCTTTTGTGAACTTCTAGTTTTTCTTGACTTTCTGTTTGCCTAAAGTTGTTTTTTTTCTCTAACCTTTCAGTTTGACATCATACGTTTACAATAGAAGTATTTATTTTCATGCTATACACACTTTTTGACTAAAGGTGCAACATATTTGTCCACATCTGAAATAAAACTGTATTATGAATCTTGTTATCTTTGATATTTTCCTGCCAACTGGCAGCATGCAAACAATATTAGTCAACAAAATGTTTTATTCCAATGAAGTTAGTCCCAGCAACAAAACTCTGACTGCTCTTCCTAGTTTGCAGTAATTGATTTCAGACAGAGAACAGTCTAGAGAACAGTGAGCTTTTTAAATAAAACACTTGATGTCTGCCTATTTCTGATGATAGGCAAATTAATGACTGCTATTTTTGCAATTTACTTCAAAAGTAGTTTTGTTGAATCTCTGCATTTTTCTGCTACATGCTCTGTTAAATCAATAAGGTTTTCATGATAGCATACTAGATATTGATGTGTACAGGGCAAAGGCCTGCAGGCTGGTGAGCTCCTTGCCCCTCGTCTCCTCCACGCTGTCTCGGAAGATGTGCTCCCAGGCGTACAGCTTCAGCAGCTTGATGCCACGGAGAAGCTCGTTTGTCTTTTTCAGACGCTCGCTGGAGTATTCCTAAAGTGTGGAAACTGAAATTGAAGTCTGACACATCAAGGACACAAACTGCACACGAGGGAAACACACGAGCAGCCGCTGGAGCTCTCAAGCAGTGGGGGTACTGGAGGTGAGATAGACTTTTGTTGTTGAATTGTCTAAAGTCCAACATGTTTTAAGGACTTCTGCTGCTTCAAAAAGCGGCATGAGTCTCTTAACATCTCCTTTTCACATTCAGTAACATATTTTCTCTCTACTAAACAAAAACATTTCTGATATCAGCAATCAGAAATGCCTTATTTAGCTTGACTGGAAAGCAGTTCAGTCCACTCCAGCTGGTTTCGACTGCTTTAAATACAATAATCTGACATTTAAGATTTTTCAATCTAGAGGACAGAATAAGCCATCTCTGCCTGCTTTATAAGAATAAAACAAGATATAAACACTGTACAGAAACACGCACCAGGGTATTCTTTTGTGTTTGTGATAGCTTTGTGGCTACAAAGTATTGAACATGGAGCTAGCACGGCGATGACGGTGGCTCCAATCAAGGCACTGATTCCCAAGAGGTAGTAGAGGAGGATCACCCCCAGAATGATCTGAAAGGCAATGAACACATAAGTTAAATATCGTAGGAGGGAGGATTCTCACTGTGCTTTCAGTGAGAAGGTGTGCACTTTTACAATGCCCAGTGGCAATCCTACTCATGTGCCGCACATATAGAGTTTTGTGGCAGAGAGAATAAAGAACGAAGCAGCAGAGAGACGATGTTCGAGCTTTTTATTCCATACAGGAAGCTGCAAGACAGCAAAGGACAGAGAAACAGATCCTTGTGGATTTTATGTAGTGGTCTGGTGTACCAGCTTCTGATGTGATTTAAATGTAACCTCAAGATTTAACATTGTCATTATTTATGAAACAAAATGCTTTTTAAGAAGCACATTTGCTGCTCCAAATGGATTTAAGGCAAGCAGCCAGATGCTATGACTCTAATTAACCAAGTATCAACTCAGACCATAATGATCAAATGATCCATTTAGGGAGCAAACAGGTGTTTACACAGTGCCAAACAGGAAGGAAACCAGTAGTGACATTAGAGATGCAGTTATCACTTCCATCAACAGGATCTGACCTTTAGAACCTGTGCACCCTCCAGACACTGAATTTATCATAAACTCATATATATTCCCAACCATTCTAAAGTTAATATGTGAGGCTATCTGCCAGACAATTAAAGCCTGAATGAATTTGGGTCACGTAAGTAATAGTGTTGAAAGGAGAATGAGATTAAATTCCTCCACAACGATTTTGACCTCATCTTCAGTAAATAATGATTGAGCCAAACAGTTTGTGTGTTTTTGCCCAAAGTAATCGATGGTTTGTAGGTTTTATAAGCTTCTAAAAACCAGGTTGGGTTTATTGTATCCTGTTCTGTAAAATCTGATTGTTCAAAGAGGGATCACTTTCTTTAACCACGAACTGCATGTGGTGAAGTGAAGTGCAGCCACTTAGATGATCTCCATATTTACCAGGAAACATAAACCATGTACAGATTTTTACATGGGAAGAAACACACAAAGAAAGACATGACTTTAAGATTCTTTAACATTCCTCACATCAGCTGTCGTCCCATTAAGTGACATAAATGCAACAAACTACATGTTAACCTCTCTGACGCTTTGCACCGTCTGTCGTTATTGGCACGGCAATAATTGCACACTGACTTCAGGAAACCAGAAAAAGATGTATGTGACACCTCCCCGTCGTCAATGCTGACAAGATGATGTATGTCGCTGGGGTCGAGGTGGCTGATTCTCTTTTAGTCCCAGGCGAGACAATCATGCAGACTCCCCCCCCCAACCGCAGTGTCTGTCAGCTCCTCACATTACAGAAACCTGATTTAAAAGGGTTCACTCCACACACAGACAGCGCACACAGGACTGAGAGCAGCTTTTCAAAGGCATCAGTGCTTTCAGACCACAGAAATGCCGGCAAGGAGGGTCCCCAGTGTCCGAGATAAAAGCACAGAGCTCCACCCGGAGATTTTTGAGATCATTTTGAAGGGAACAAGTCTAAGCCTCTTCCTAATCCAGACAGCAGAGCTTACATGTTTTTTGTGCGTGTTTTTCTATCCTACGCTGGTACCATGGAAGATTCAGAATTTGATATAAAAATAAACTTTTTGAAATATTATTTCTAGTACAGATGTATGTGATGTCTAAATGAAAAGGCCTTTTTTTTTTAATCCAAGGACACAATCGAAATCGGCTGTCAGTTCCATCTTCATGAGTCTCTTCCTTTTCCTGATCATGCCCCTTCATTCAATTCCTCAAGTTTCCTCCCTCAGAGATGCTGATATTGATCTCCACACAAATCGAAATGAATATCTCCATTCCTAAAATATTCCCAGAAGGGAGAAGATGAGGAAGGGAGAGGCATTTCAGGTCGGAGAAACAAAATTGTCAGCATGTGAGATGCTCTAGATTCCTCTTGCTACAGATACTGAAGGTTCTCATAGCAGGAACAGCACTTGTGTGTTTGATGGGATTAGAAATGACAGGTTTCAAATAATATTCCTGTCATTTTTTGTTTGTCAAAGTTTGGTTGGAGAGAAATTAGAAATTAGCTGTCAAACCTAAATGTCAAACATTTTTGTCTGCTGTCATAATATACGCTGCTCACAAAGATGCCGATTTGCTTGATGGGAAGAACAAAACTATGGGGAAGCTGAATTTAAAAACACCTTAAAATAAGTTTATCTGGTTCCTGTGTGAGTGAAAGCAGGCCTCACAATACTGAGACAAACTTCTGATGCTGTGGAGGATGGGAGCTCCTCTAAGATCTGGACCAGTACAAACCAGTCACACTGAATAATGCTGCAGGCAGAGAAACATTCTCAATGGCTTCTCCATTCCCTTTAGTGTCAGATATACTCAGACTGAACCTATTCAAATGTGGTATTTTATATATCATGTAAAACCAGTTGGATTTTGACTAGAGTTTTTTTTCATGTTAATTTGCCAAATTTGATTCTGTTTATTTAATCATCAATGAGTCTAGCAAATAGTACATTTAAGTTATCCATCTTCTTCACTGTTTGGTTCGTTATTATTTGAGAAGTCTTCCTTTTTAGCGTTTTTAGCAATACAGAGATATTTGTGAATTAATTTTGGGCATGATTTCATCTACAGTCAAGTTTTAACTCTTAGATTTTTAAAGATTATTCTTTTTTAAAATGTTAATCTCACATCAATTCTTATGTAACTTTTCTTCATCCTTTGTCAGTGCAGTCTTTTAAATCCATGGAAGTGGTCAAGAATTTATTTTCAGACATAATAGATTTGCTGATTACCAATGCGAGTGATTTGATGTTTGGTGACCTCTGAGACTTGTTGGGTTTTGGACACCCGAGTATTTTAAATGAGTTGATAGTTGCAATAGCAAAGGCTCCAGGGTGCCAGGCAGAAATCACAAGGCTCAATAAAGGAGGCCAGGCTTTCAGCTACAATTATAAAGTCTGTTTCTGATTGTTCAGGCAGAGACATTCACATCAGTGACCTGCTGGGGGCCATCTTGTTCGGCTCCCACAGTGATCATCTTGTTGCTCCAAGAACAGAAGAGCAGGTACCGATGGGTTAAGAACTTTCTGCTGTCCTGTTAAGCCTTCATAAAAAGACTTCCTCGTTCCTGAAATGTCCTCTCTGCTCTTTACGCTGTGCTGGGAGACAGACCACACTTTCTGGGAAACACACATATTGATACCGCTGCAGTTGGACCTGTGTAACCTCTGCAGGGGCAGGGAGCTCCTTCTGATACCCGTGTTGATGCTGGCCAAATCCAAATGCAAAACTACTGAAAACATTTTTTTTAAATATAATGGAAATGGTAAAATGGTTCCTGTCTCAGTTGGTTATCTCCTTGTTGTCCTCTTTAATGCTTCTGTTGCTAGTATGATGAAAATAAAATCAACAAGCACCTCTGGTACTAAACTGACCCAGTCAATGTTTGGCTTGAAGCTAAAATCAAATAAAAAAATAATCTTTTGTTTAATAATTGGCTTAAAAATAAAAGGACATTACAGAAACATTAACCGTAAACATGTTATCCCCTTCACTGTAGTTGCTGCTGTTTGAATTCAAGATGTTTCTTGAGTATTATGCTTTTGCTCATAGTATAATCTGCTGATCTTAAAGAGTGAAAATCCATAGAAAATTTTTGGCCCTATCAAAGATCTAAGGTGAAATTCATAAGCCCTCTGACTCATCAAGTCCCAGGAGAAGTCATCAAAGTTCAAGAATAATCTCAAATAACCTCAAAGTTTGAGGCAGACAGGTGAGCACCGATGACGAATACCAATGCTGCTGTAACATGTGAAACACCAGCAGGCTTTAAGTGCCCATGACAGATGAAGCACAGCCAAGTGCTGTTTGATTTCTGCTGTTCTTTATTTGCCTTGGCTCTGTAACGAGACATAATGTCAGCACAGTCACTGTTTGCTGGACAGTTTAGTTCGCAGCGGGTTCAGAATCTGACGTTCTACAGTATATCCGCATAAAATCCTGCAGAGAATTGTTAATTTGCTGTTGGTTGTGAGTCTGCATTAAAACTGTATGCAGAAACAAAAACCACACCATAAACACAAGCAATCCCTTGAGTTCACCCTGGTGGAAAATTAAATCGAATGGTACAAATGTACAAGCTTTGATATTTTCATATTTTATTTTTTTTTAGCTAACAAATATCGTAAAGATTTTGTTTTATGTTTTTGCTTTATCACTTCAGCCTTTCAACATGATATAAGGCTCTGAATTGTTATTCTCATTTGGAAAACAAACATGTTTTTGCAAAAGAATTTCCTACTGGAAAGACATAAAAGGATTAATTTGTCAAACAAATAAAAGATATTCTAAAAATTACTCAGATGTGACTACACTTTGCTGCAGAACAGCACGGCTACGCAAAAGAACCAGCGTTTGTTTTGTGCTGGGATTAGTGAGACCAAAACCAAAATGGTGACAAGGCTTTTTTTTAAAGATGTTGATATCATTAAAAAAATCATTAAATCATTAATCATTAAAAAAAACTGTTCAAGTTCAGAAAAAATATTTCTTTTAAAAATAACTATTTAATAATGATAAGCACAGTATGACTGATGTGGAAATAAACTGATCAAGTTTTCTCTTAAGAATGTGAGCAGTGAAAAATGCTTTTGTTGTTTAAAACTGTCACAATGTACAGGTAAATATAAAGGATATCCTGATCCAATCCTAAGTATCACCTCAGCAACCTGGTCAAGCATATTGAGGCGGTCAGTGTCAGACTTTGATAAACTCAACAGATTATAAAAGATGCACTGAGAAAACTTTTATAAACCCAAACGAATTGACTTTTTCTTTTGAAGTCTGACCTGTAAGTCTTGACGACACACAATTAATTGGAGTCACACATATATATTTTACAAGCAAAATTATTAATGGGTCTGATTAAAACAGAGTGTAAACATGCTAATCTTAGCCTGGCCTCTAAACATGGTTTTAATGAAGACAGTAGCTGTATGTGCTAAATGTTGTATACGTTCAGAAACACAACTAAGCACATTTCAGGTTGTGCACTCAGGATATTACAGCCCTCTAAATCATCTAAACCTTCCCACCAACTTACATTTTCTCCAGATTATAAACAAATAGAACCCAGCAGGAATACTAATGTCCAATGATTTTATGTCATAAAAATGCCTTTTAGTTTTATGTAGATGGAAAAAGACTCAGCAGGTAAATACAACTCCATAATATCTCTTTTCTACACGTAGGAGAGGAATAGGCAATTCACAGAGGGAACTCTGAAGTGAGCAAGCATCATGCTGATGATTAATTTCCAAATATTATTGACCCTCTAGGGTTTGCTGAAAGAGTAGCTCCATTAAAAGCTGTTTTTAATTCTCATTTTCATTGTCCTCATTGGTGTTTGGGTTCAATTAATCACACAAATAATTGATCTCACAATTTTTACACAGGAAAAAAAACCTTTCACTGGGGAAGCGCAGAGCTTTCTAATAGACTGCACACAATAACAGAGAATCAATTTAACTCCGACTGCGGCAATAACATCCAATACTGAAGATTAATGTTCTCATCCTCACAATTCTCACTATACATCACTTTATTTCCCACATAATAAAAATGCCTGCTGAGTGAGCTCTAAAAGATCAAACAAACCCAGATACTAATTTGTGGAATAATAGGAGAAACATGCTGTAAAAACACAAATATAGTAGCTTTTTTACAACGCTTAGTGAGGAAGAAAAGGGAACAGAGCATACAAACATATCAAAATGCCTCACAGAAAGGAGACTATTAAGTTTTTGCAAGAATCTATGCTTCAAACCTTCTGCTGCCCGTTGTTGCTATGGAAGACAGAGACGACGAAATGAACTGTGAAAGTACACATATGCATTCAAAACATGCACACAAAAGGAGACAAAAACATGTTTCCTACCTGCACTGGCATGGCCCACAGGTTAGGACAGAGGAAAAAGAACCACATGAGCTGGTTGGTATCTATGGCAACCAGGTTACAAATCTGAGCGACGGTGAGCTCTCCCATGGACATGTTGGAAGTGCACAGGCGCATGATTTTGTTGTAGATTTTTGTCTGGGGAGAAAAATTATATTCCGAGACATTACAACCAGAAATATCATTTATTTCGCGTAGCTTTTAAGCCTAAATAGAATAAACTAAAGTGGTGTGTGACAGCAAAATGATTCAAGGGAAATGAAAGGAGGAAGGAAAAACTACACCTGCTTTTAAATCCTTTAAGAAAGACTAAAATAGAAAATGTCCCTTGCATTTGTATTCACCTCTCTTTACTACATCACATCGCCTTCAAAATTCACCTATTTATTAAATAGGACTCTTATGAAAGAGTCCATCTGTCTGCTGTTTAATCTCAGAGAACATTAGAGAACAAATAACGTCATGAAGACGAAGGAATACAGCAGAAAAGTTAAGGATAAAGCTGTGTAAAAGGTTAAAGCAGGGTTATAAAACAATATCTCAGGCTTTGGACGTCTCATGGCCTGACCAGCTGAGCTGACAGACGTGGCAACGAGAACGTGATTGAGAGAGGCAGTGACCGCCCATAAAGAAGCTGTGGACGGGACCGCTTGATGTTTTAGTGGCAGGAAGAAAGCCAAAGTTGAAAAGCAAGCCAAAAGAGGTCCAGTTTGTAGTTTAGTGGTATAGGAGCAATCACATAGAAGGAGCTCTGTTCACATGAGACCAAATTTGGATGTGAATCTGAATTTAACAGTGATTTTAAGCATCATTATGACTAATTATTTGCTAATTTTAATACAGAATTGCATCCTAATGTGTCTTTATGACTAAAACTGAGTTTTCAACCAAGAGGATTGAAAAAGGGTTAATGTATAAAAATCTCTGGTGGACATCTCACCTGTATGGCTCCTCGCAGGTTGATTCCAGTTTCGATGGCGACGTAGTAGGAAGCCTGGAGGAAGGTCCTCTGCAGGAGGAGAGCGATGAAGAGCAGCACTGCCAACACGTACGCATTCTCCAGGAATTCTTTGGATGAAATAAAATAGATGCCAAGAAGCTTCATCTGTAAGGACAGGAAGCAGAGGGAGAAATAAAAACACTGAAGGATTCTTTATCGTTATTCAAGCTGCAAACTCAAATTCAGAAAGAAATCCTCAGTGTCAACAATGCCGTCTCTTGTGTGAGTACAAAACCTTCAAACAGAAGGCATTTTGTAAATAGGATAAGGTATAGCCCTCAAGGTTTAACCACATTTTCAGTGGAAATAGATCATCCTCTATAGATTATTACTGATGACTGGTTAATTTGTGCCTCAATGTCGGATATTTCTTTCTTTTCTCCAGAGTTAAGTTGTCATATCCTAAAGTGGAGCCACTTTTCAGCTACTCTGTTAAACTGAGCTGCTATTCTGATTACATTTCATGGACTCAAGAGCCCTTTTGTGATTCTATAATTAAGTTTGTACATTGAAGCTCACATCTGCCTCCCTGAAACAAATACTCAATATTTCTTTGGTGCCGGAAAATGCCTGAATGGCTCTGAGTCTGCACTGTGAGGAAACTAAGAAGCTCAAAGAGCTTCAGCAGCAATAGGTCTCATAAATATTTGAACAGTTTAGCATTAGTGGATGGGGAAAAAGGAGAATATCATACGTGTCTCACCAAACTGTGACCTTTAAGAGCCAAAGATGAGGCTGTCAAAATTCTCAGTTTTTGTTGTGGTTGTGATTCAAAATCCCCCAAATGTTTAAAATATTTTTCTTTAAATGAAATGTATTAATTAATTATTAATTAATTATGTTATTGTGTTCTATTACATGCAAAGTGGTGCTGTTTTCACTGCAAAAACAAAAAATCTTATTTTGTCTTATTTCATGTGCATCATATCTCAGTGCACTTTAAACATAACTAACCTACAAGTAACTTTTAAGTAAGAAATAGCAGCTTGTTTTAAGTCTATTATTCCTTACTATTGATTTTAAAAAGTTCTGGTTATGTTGGCAGAAATGTATAGCAAGACATTTTTCCCATGTTTAAAATGAAATAATTTACCAGCGGAACAAATATTTCCTCTTCATAATAAAGGAATTATTGACTGTAAAACAAGCTCCTTTATCTTGCTGAAAAGTTACTTGTAAGTTAGTTTTGTCTGCTTTTCAAGCGTACTAAGATATTTGCAAATAGAGGACCGAATATAGTTGGCAGGATGTGGTGTTTCTGCGCTCCAGAAGGACTCTCACCGGTTGCTGGATGGTACGATTGTCTTTGCTGATGTGGTGAACGATGCCAGAGATGCAGAGCGGGCCGGCGAAGCCCAGCAGGTCAGCCATGATGCGGAACGTGATGCTGAGGATGAGAGGCCTGCCGAAAGCTTTCCTCAAAGCCAGCCAGATCCACTTCGGACCTTGAGGTGCAATGCCCTGAGGCTTCTGAGCGAGAGGTCAAAAAAAAAAAAAACCAACTGGAATCAAAGCGGTCAGCATGGTAAGTGAAATTATTTAGGGATTATAACCAAATTCCAGAATTAAGGCCAGACTGGACAAATACTCTGCCTTGAAATCCAAATTATTTAAGGTATTTGCCCCTGGATGCATAATTTTGACCTTCTGAATATAAGAAAAACAAATCTACAAATTTAAATTTGTACACGAATCTTAGTTTCCCTTCATCTTGCAGTTTTTTGCATGGTAAAAAGAACAATTTAAATAAATTACTAAAAGTCCAACATTAATATAAACTCTTGGCAGTGATGAATGGATGTAAACTCCTCCAGAAAAAACTGTGTTTGCTGAATGGAGCTCATTTAGAGTGGGTGACATACAATTATACTTTCTTTAAAGGGTTTTTAAAAATATAAATTATTGCGCATATTAATCCTCATCTATTAGTAATATTATGTGTCACCAGCTGGTAATTTGCAATAAAATTGGATCATTTCCTCTTGCTGCAGATCCTGAGTCTTCTCCAAGGAATTTAACTGGCAGCCCAACAAAAGGAAAATAAACTGTCTCAGATTTTTAAAGAGCAATAATAGAGCAAAGGGAAATAAATGTGTGGGCCCAAAAGCACAATTAAATGAAGTGCTGCTCCTTCAGCTGCAGCAGAAAACCACAAAATGAGGGGAACTCAATGGCTGCAGTCACTCTACATCTACAGAGGATGTGATGATTAATGGAAATTTCTGAGACCCTCAGATGTGTGCAGTGTGTATAAATGCTGTGGAAATAATCGTGTCAGCAATGCAGAACATCAGACAGCAAATCAATTCAAGGTAATTCTTACTTTAAATGCTTCAGTACATAAATAAAAAATAACCTGGTATTTAAAAAATCTATTTGAGGCTGTAATTTATTCTGAACACGTTGAGTCAGATAATTAGAACTGATCAGAAGAGAACATCTGGACCGTCATTTTAACAGGATGCTGAGTGAGTGTGTGTGTGTGTGTGAGAGTGTTGGTGTGCATTGGGGTGAACATGAGTGAGTCATGCTCAGATTTGTGAGAACAGACGTGACTGCTACCATGTCTCCATCTTTCTATTGGAGCTCCTAGTT
This sequence comes from Xiphophorus hellerii, assembly GCF_003331165.1. Classification (NCBI taxonomy): domain Eukaryota; kingdom Metazoa; phylum Chordata; class Actinopteri; order Cyprinodontiformes; family Poeciliidae; genus Xiphophorus; species Xiphophorus hellerii. Next base: position 17,190,625 of record NC_045673.1, read on the forward strand.
TTCATGCGTAACACACATCGCCGTGCGCATCCCAGTTGCGCACACAGACACAGATCTTCTGCTCCTACCCCAGGTTCAACAGCTACGGAGGATTTTGTTTCCTTCTCACACTCTCTGAGCAAAACTAGCTTCCCATGAAGAGCAGCGCTTTCAGTCCTTCAGGGGTCGGGATGTCACCTCGTTCACAGATAAATGGGAATGACCCGGCGTCTTCAGACCCCCCTCTAAGTGCCCCGCTGCCACCGCCCTTCCCCGGCACTCCCCTGGGATCTCTCAGCCTTTCTCTCATCCTTCACTCCTGCCGGAAGGAAGCGGAGTAGCGGTCACACCGGACGAGTACGCAGCAGTGACGACTCTCGGATGAACCAACAAACACTGGAAAACAACGACCCTGTGGAGAAGGCCCTTTACGTCTGACCCCTGACACGCGGTCCATCAGTAAGACAGAGGGAGTCCCAGAGCAGAGCAAATGAAGGAAAAAAGAAGGATTTTCAGCTTAGACAGGCATTAGGACAAGAATGGCTCAGGGTGCGATCAATAAGGAGTCCAGAGAGACGAAAACTGTCTCTAATACTGTTAAACTTTCCAACCAAACCAGTTACATTTTTATTATCACTTAATATTACACTTACATATTTTTCTGGAGATTTTCTCTAACAACATTACAGAAATGTCATAATAGTTTAACAATTTATATGCATCATTTTTATAGGAACATTTTCTTTTTTTTAAGTGCCAAATAGAAACATTGTAATATTATTTTATCTTTATCATGTAGTGGAGTGTTAAGCAAAACACACCTGCAGGATACTTGGATAAATTTTTCTTATTCAAAAGAATGTTGAGATTTTGTTTCCTTGTTTCCCCCAAAACCCAAAATGGAGTTACCAAACAACATAAGCGAAACATTTTCAAGATGTTTTACCATATAAGTCAAGCTTAGCAACAAACACAATTAGTAGCCAAAGCTGAAAATGTAAATTTATTTCCAAGCACACCTCCTTAATTTTTTATTATTTATTTGTAGTGTCTGTCTGTAGGAAAACAGTTCAATTGTATGGGTGTAAAACCAGAATGGGTCAAAGCATCACTTTTAACTCATCTGCAAAATTCAACAAACCATTAATAGTGTGAATCTGCAATGGCATAACACGGTAAATATAATAAGAGCCATAAATCCACCTAACACCTCTAACAGTGCCAAGAGACAAGCGCTTTGCAACATGTAGCTACAACTAAAAAATTGTAATATAATCTAAAATAAACAGACGGGAATGTAAAGAAACATTGTGCAAACACAGATACAGGACATGCCTGATTGCATTTTCCTGTTTACACTATCGGAAAGCTTACTGCAAGCCCAAATAAAGTTTAATAATCCCAGAGCAGACCGGGCTGAATCATCTCATGACCTGCTTTCATATGAGAACAGCTGAATAAAGTAGGACTGCAGGGTTCAGAGGTCACTCCCTGCACACGTCACACAGGCTGCATCAAAGATATTCTTCTGAGACATTAAAAACACAAAATTGACAGAGGAAAACTGAATAAATAAAAATGTGAAGTCGGAGCATCCAGGAAAAAACTTCATACACTCTGAACACAGAATTACTTTGATTTGATTTAGAAGTGGAAAATCTGATTTTGGTTCCCACTTAAGATAATTACATTTAAAAAAATGCAGCTTTAATTTTGTTAGCTTAGATGTGCATTTGCGTCCTAGTAGGTTTGCAGTGAATGGACAATCTAGTGTTTTCTAAAGACTCTTGGCTGCACCTGATTTTAGGGGCATTAGAGAAAAGGAGTTTAAAAACAAAGGCACATAATATTTTTCCTAAGTATTTATTAGTAAAGCATTTTTAAAACCATGTATCATCTTCTTTGAATACACAATTCAAAACTATGTGTTAATAATCACATAAAATCTTGTTAAAATGCACTAAAACAGTTCACTGTTATTCAGGAATTCCAATCATTTGCAGAGTTACTTGTTTAATTCATAACTGAACTGAAAAACTAAACTCTACAGAAATCTGTATTATCTAATTTTCTCACATAGATCCAAATTTTATGCATTCTGTGACCAGGTGCATGTATCTTTTACAGCTCACCTTCTGCTCTTCAAATTCCTGGCGGAGCTTTATGTAGTTGGTGAGCGCCCGCATGGCGATGGGGAGTTTGCCGATGACCTTCAGGTCAATGGGCCGCCTGTGAGCCGACGTGATGAACGTGTTCATCCACCAGTAGGTGGCTTTAGACAGCAAGTTGACAAACGGCTGCAGGAAACGAACGCCGAGGTCCTGGAGGTCTTCCGGGGGCTTCACTTCTGTCGGATTGGCGAAACACATGTAGCGCTGCGACAGAAAGGAGAGGTCTGATTATTGCTCAAATCAGTCCCCAAGACATGGCAACAAAGACCGACCGAAATAATTTGGAAAAACCTCTGATTACAGAGAAATCTAAACTTGCAGCAGCTTTTGTTTGGAGAGCTAAAATGCAAAAGATGTGTTATTTAAACACACTATTATTAGTGGGCTTAATCACAGCTGCTGCAAGATAAATCACATTCATTGTACATAGATAACAAGCTGTCTTATAATCCAATGACAACTTGGGAAAGCTGAACCGTTGATAAAAACCTTAGCTGAAGCTTTTAAATGAAATAAAAACTGAGAGTTAAATAATTGACACGATAAGGCTTTCGCACTTACTGTGTGAGGACAGAATAATGTGCTATATATTGCCACATGTATCCGTATTAAGAAATTAAGGGAAATATTAGTAGTTGTATTTAAAGTTAGCTCTTGGCATGAACTTGTGTATGATTAAAATTAATTTATAACACAGTTTTTACATTTTTATTTTCCCCATGACGACAGTAATCTCAAGAAATAAAGTCACAAATAAATCACTGACAAAAAGAATCACATAATCATATAAGTAATATTTAATTTGGATAACAGTTTCAGGTCATATGAAGGCCAGATCACTTAAATCCTTATAACAGAGCAGATAACAAACAGAGCTTCGACAGGCTGAGCGTGATGGAGTTTCTCCCCGGGGAAACCTGCACACTAACAGATGTTTGCTCAGATCTGGGGTTAACACAGATAAACACGCTAAAGTGTCCACAGGAAAAAGACACACAAGTGTACACTGTACTGGCATTTTCCTTTTTATGCTCACAAAGGGTCAGGCAGGCTAGGCTGTAAATGTTAGAAAATGAATAATCTTATCGTGAAGGCACGACTTTGATGTAAAAATTGATCAAATGCTAACAAAAGACATGATTAGGATGCCACTTGAATAAGTTGAGTTTAAAGGTCTGAAAGACATTTAAACTGTAGGAGACAGATGTCAGCTGCAGCTCTTGTTGTGGTTAATAAACCTGAGAGACTCTTTGCTTTTATAACGATTCTTTTTGCATTGTTTTTTAATCGAACTGAAAATCATGGATGTTTTGATATTTATCCTTTAATCAATTGAAATGCCAATGTTGATGTCTAATTCGTCAACTTTTTGTTGCTAATAGTATCACTGTGGACATGTCAGTAGTAAACTTGAAATAAATTTTACCTGCAAAAGTCTGTATTTCTGTATATGTGTGTTGGTACCTAGAAAATACGTGTTTTTGTTGCTTTCACATCAAAGCAGTAATATCCAACCAAAGTCACATTCACCAGTATCAATAAATCTATACTAATAGCTCATTAAAACCCACGCAGCAATCCTCCAGCCTAATGATTTCCATCTCAATGCATACTGCATCATAAATCAAACATTATCTTTGCTTAAAAGATGACACACACACACACACGAACTGCTCACCCTCCCCAGTATGACGTTGATCTCCACAGCCAGTAGGAGTCCATAAAGCAGCACCAGAAGTCCAGTGATGCAGTAGCGGAGCTGCCTAGGGCCGATGCCGTGCTCAGTGTACTTTGCGAACTTGATGGTCTTCATGATGAAAGCCAGCACCCAGTAGATCAGCAGGGCTGTGGAACAATCACAAAGACCAGAGAGAAGCAGCAAATCACAAAGCAAGCAGATAAGATAAAGAAACTGACTGGAGGGCAGCATTTAAGTTAAAAGCCACAATGTTGACAGGATGATGAATCAAAGTGTCAAAACAGTGCCATGGAAAGGTATTTATTACACCACTTATGTCACTTAAAAATCACAAACAATAGTGTATTTTATTCAGATTGTTCCATCCTTGTTTGTAATTTAATCTCAGTATTAATCCAGCTGTTCTGCTAAAGGCATCAGAGGTTTGTTGAGAACATTGGTGAACACACAGAATCATAAAGACCAAAGGACACAGCAGACGGGTCAGACATATTGCTGGGGAAAGTTTAACCCCTTAACATTCACCCCCAAAACGCTTACATGTGATCCACTGACAGCTAAAGCAGAATTAGGTTATAAAAACGTCACAAGCTTTCAGCATCTCATATAGCTCTGTTACAGCCATCCATCTGAAAATGGAAACAACATGTCACTGCAACAACATGACATGATGCACTGGCTGCCTATTTATTTAAGGATCAATTTAAGTTTGGGTTGTTTTTAAGAGTTTTGGTGACTTGTTTAACTTTTAACGGAATGTGAGTTTGACATTGATTGTTATTGCATGCTATTCAGATGTTGTTGTGCTATTAGGACTTAACTCTGTCCTGTAGTTTACCTGGTTTTACCTTGATTTATAAATAAACACAGTATGGTGTAGCTTAGAGCTCTTTGTAACATGTCAGACCTGGCAGGGAGAACATTACTCAGGGAAGCAGCCAAGAGGCCCAATGAAACTCAGAGAAGCTGCAAAAATTTACAACTCAGTAGAATCTGAGCAGGAAAACGATTAGTGGCGCACTCCTCAAATCTTGTAGTAATGGAAAATTGGCAAGAAGAAAGCCATAAGAAATTCAGCCTACAGTACAGTTAACCAAAAGCCCCTAAGAAGACAGCAAAACCACAAACTTCTGCTTTAACATCTACAAAGCGCCACATTTGTGTAAAATAAAGTACATTAAAGGTGGTAGTTTTAACATGGCAAAATATGTAAATGTTTAAAGGGCATAAATACATTTGCAAAGCACTTTAAATGTTTTCTTTTTCACAGTATGCAAGACAGCTTACCTAACTCCCAACCCTAATTTTGTTTCTGGGGGAGTTTATCTTCAAGTGCACACCTAGCAGCTTTCAAGGTCACCAATTTTAAAATAGAAGATCAGCGTGTCACTTTTGTTTTATGAGATTTTTTGATAGGATCGCCATCAAGGTCATCCCAGATGGTTTACTCCAAACTCTGAGAGACTCAAAGTAAAAATAGCAGGGGAAAAAAAGCATTTCCTATGTATCGTATTGACAGGGAACATAAGAAAAAAGATCAGTGAACAACATCCATCCAAACACTTGCTTATATGTTTTGTAATGAAGAACTTTGATGGCATTACTTTATCAGCTGTGAGGGTCAGCGCCACAGCCTCCATTTGAAAGATTAATATCTGTCTGGCTGCGACATGGAGACTTAAAGGCAAAGGCAGCTTGGAAACTTCATGGGAGTAAAACAGCAAAGGCTGCATGCAGAAGAATTAATGGAGAGAAAGAAGCAAAGAACAACTACACCAAAGGAAGAGGAGCATCAACAGAGCAATTGTTCCAGGAGATAACTCCAACACGATGAGGCCTGAACTGTGATAGTTTATTCATTTTTCAGCTGAGATCATTAGAAGGCAGATCCCTGAGATCACTGTGTTTCCACAACAAAACGTCACAATATTAAATATGCAAACAAGAAAAGAGTTCATTCCTCTCACAAAAAGACTGGAGCACAATTCCCGTAGGCACCTTCTCATAGAAATTACCTTCAATCACTAAAACTCTCATCTGAAACTAATGAACTATCCATGTGCAAAATGGCTTCACAAGGGCCCACATAACAAAGAATATTCAACACAACAAGAATCCCTATGAGAATAATTCAGAGAAAACTGATCTGTGAAGGCAGACTTGATCAACACTATTGAAGCTGTTGTCACTGCAGCAAAACATTCAGCCATGTTTTTAACAATCATGGCTGTTTTTCCTGTTTATTATTAGTAAAGCTACAGGTAAGGTCCCTTTGTTGTCTTTCTTGTTCACATGCTGTTTCTCAGAAGTAAAAAATAATGATTGTAAGATAATCATTATCAACAACACACTAATAATAATAATAATTGTTGAACCACAGCACAGCAAGATAGGCTGTGCACATTATTTTATAGATTTAACAATTTAGTCTTTTCACCAATAGCAATAATGTTCACAGTGAAATAGAGGCTGTGTCTGCTGCTGCTAGGACATGTCCTGTTATTTGCTCTACACTTTGTCTACATCCTATGTTGTATCTCATATATCCATGGTAGTCATTGGACTAGTCCATACATTTCAAAATGTTCAAAGTAACGCAATATGACTTGAAGCACAAGAAGTAGCTACGCTAACCTTAGCCTAACTCTAAAACAAACCGCTAAACATGAAAACATCATCCGGTGGGGACTGAATTAAGATTACTAAAATCTGGCCTGCAGAAATAGTTTGTGGATAAAATATCTGTCACTGTTGGGAAAATTATTGGAAATTATCTGCAGATAATCACAGTCACCATGTTAAGCATGTGATACTGATGGAATATCATACTGAGACTCCCTGTTTGTGAATTAATCAGGTCAAAAACTGATTTAAAGTTAGATCTTTGGTCCCAGCTCCACCACCAGGACAAATTTACTTCATTTCTTAAGTGATAGCTATTAAGAACCCCAAATAGAAAACAGTTTGTCCTGGAGTTTCAAACATGTGACCTTCAGATACTGTTCATTTACTGTAAATGTTTTTTTGTTGTTTTGTTTTTGTTTTGCAGTTAGTTTTTTTTAATCCATTTTGTCTTTCATGCTTATCTCTTGCACACAGTGCAAAATGTGCTGTCATGAGTACAAGCTGAATTGAAATTGAGTGAAATCTTTCAAACTGATAACCTTTGAAAAACCTTCAGAAAGTCTGGAAAGCTATTGATCGAGATCACTTTACAAGATAACAAGAATGCCTGGGCACTTTGAAACAAAACAGCAAGAAATTAGAGGTAATGTACAACCATCTGCAAAGTACTGAATACTTTATAAACTCAAACGGTGCCAAGACTCATCGCAGTCATGAACATGTCATGACACAGAAAGCAACAACCATGGCAGCTGGTCATGGTTTTGGGAGTCTGTTAACAAACTATAAGTTCCTATTACAAGTTAATAGCAAATTTTACTTGTTGTGAGAGTAAGCAGAAAATTTAGTTTCTCCTATTGTTAATGGGTTATTAACAAAATTAATTATAACTCTCAGGTGGTTGCTATGGAAAGAATGAAGATTTAACCGCTCCTTAATCTTTCCCTTCCCCTCCCCCAGGACTCTTGATAAATAGTGTTGCCACTTTTCAAAAGGAATTATTGATCAGTGAGTTTCTGGTGCTTTAATGCATAATGATCTACCATCTTGTCTTGTCCCTGATCTATCATCAATAGCCTAATGCTGCATGACACAGTAAGACAATTTAGTTCTGACAATGGTAGATGCAATTTAAAACCTGAAAAAATTTACTTGATATGAGCACTACTCACTAAATTATAAATTTAGGAATGTATATGAAAAAGGGTGTGTCTCCGTTTAGGTATTAGGTAAGTTTTTTGCTACTGTGTTTTCATCAAGAAAGAAAGCAGCTTTGATTTGTCTTTTCCTAAGCAACAAGATGTCTAACATTTTATGCAAAAATACAGAGAAAACTCCTGTAAAAACTGCAAATTCTGTAGCACTTTATCAGATTATGCTAGGAGTAGAAACCTCCCTGAGGACTTAAGGAGACTTTACCTAAAAGCAGTTTCGGGAAGTTGGAGGTCTCGATGTTGTGATAGTAGACAATCGATGTGATGCCAGCCATGAAGGCCAGAGCTGCAGGCATGTACAAATGAAGATGGAGAGACACGGTGAACCTAAAAAAGTTAAACAGAAAAAAAACCCAAGTTAGTAAATACTTCAGAGTGATGACAGAGATGTTGACGATACTCTTGTGTATTTCTGAGATTCAGTGACGATGAGCGCCAGCAGCAGAGATCTTTAGACTCGCCACATGTAAACAAAAACATTTAAATAAAGACTCTCATGACATCAGGCCCTCTCTAGAAGAACAGGAAGGTCAGCCTAAAGAGGGAACTGAAGAGGCGAGCAGATGGAGAGCTCTTCCACCCAACTAACAACAACTCACCATCCTCTAGTCTGTGCAAAAGATTGAGGTGCAAAAAGCACAAAAACACACTGACTCACTGCTTTTGACAACAACATGGTGCAAAAAGAATCCATACAGAGAGAGAAGAAAAACATTTATTATGTGATCGATTTCTAACATCGCAGATTTATTACACATGTAGGACACTGTATGATATAATTTTACAAATTGAACTGATGCACATGCTGTTGTTTTGGTTCCAGCAGAGCCCAGTAAAGTCGTTGCAGCTCATCGACTTGTTTTTATTTGGCAGCAGGGAGAATTGGGACACAAACTCCAACACTTGGCTCCAGCTGACCTCGCCCTCGTGGTGCCAGCTGCTGGGGAAGCAGGTGGATGACAGGCTCAGTGTTAGAAAACTCAATATCCTCTTCTAACCTCATCCAGCACCCACTGAAATGTCCTCTTGAGTTAATGTCAAACTGCATCGCTTTCCAGAGTCAAATATTTAGAGACTTCATATTTAGAGACTACATTTTAAGTCAAATTTAATGTATAAATACAGATGTTCACAGTGAACCTGGACTATGGATGGTTGTGCAGATGCTTTGTAATGTTTAGAAATTTTGCAGTTAAATTTAAACAGTCATTTTAATGGGCTTATGTGCAACTTTGTCTTTTAGTTGCCACGTTAGAAGTTATTTAGGGACCAAGCTTTTTCTGAAATCCAGCTTTCAGTAAGCTGAATGATTATAATACTCCAGGAGTTCTCTTGTTTTAACATAAGATCTTCCATCAATGTAGTTCACAATGAACCTTATTCAATCCTACAAATTCATGGTGCATAAACCCCGCAGTAATCTGTGGAGGCCAGACATACCTCCAAACTGTTCTGCAGTAAAACAGAGCTACAAAGTGTACTACATCTTAATATCCCCATAAGCAAAGAGTTTCTTCCAAACAGCATTGACACATTCTCCAATGTGCTTTTTGGACTCCAGAGAAGATCCTCCTTCGATTTCTATCCAGGTCTACCCACGATGCCAAACGTGATCGCTGCACATCGTAGCTAATCCCAATTGAACACTGTTGGGCAAATCCAATAAGGACATTGATGCAGATGGTGAATGGTGGTCAGGGAAGTGCCAATTGCAGTTAATTGGATTCGGCTTCCATCGCAGGTGGATAACAGTGTTTGATTAGATAATAAAATCACTCTGAGGAACTACAGCCTCGCAGTAATCAAGAAGAATCCCAGATGAAATTAAATTATAGGGCACACAATAAAACGCGGAAAAGATCAGTTTTCCTCCACAGACGTAAAAGCCAAGACATTAAACCACTGAGGTGAATTTAATCAACTCTGGGTATGCTTTTTTTTCTGATGCAGGGACTGATACATTTATTTAAAACTGTAAAACTACCTTTTTCACTTTGTAAATTATCTCAGCTGCCACACTATTATAATTTCAGAAGTGCAGCATTAATGATTACTACAAAATATCACACATATAATCCATTAAAATGAGCAAATGTAGTGAAAAACAATTCACACACACAAAAAATGATCAATATACAGCCATGAGAAAAGAATTATGCATACCATTAAATATTTAGTTCTTATAAAAGCATGGTTACATATTATTGTGAGTTTTTTTTCATTATTATTATTATTTATCTCTGGAGAAGAAAGTAATTTTATAACAGATAGACATGAAATATCTGGTTGTTGTACTCAGCAATTGCCTTGTTGCTGAAAATATGCTATATAAATAAAACTACCCTACCTTACCTTACCTCATAAAACAAAAGATATAAATAAAAATCCTTTTTCTAGACAAGGAAAAATGATGACCCTCTTAACTAAAATAGCTTCAGTGAGATTCTTCCTAGAGCTTCTTATATAAATTTGAGAATAGTTTTTCCCAATCATCACCGTCGGCTATGAGATATTTGAGGGATTTTTTTAATGTACAGCCAGTCCTTGGTGGATTAGCTGGCATGTTTTTAGTTTTTAATCATTGTCATGTCGAGAATTCAGTTCTACTTCACTAAGTACTAAGTATTTCCAATCCATGGCACATCCACCTCTAAAATCACAGCTTTTTTCCAGGAACGCTATTTTGGTTTATGCTGAATATAAACTAATTTATTCCTCACCAGAAATTTCATTTTGAAATTTACATATTAAAAACCTTTCTCAGTTTTTAATGTTTTTTTTCTTCCACTTAAAATTTTTGGTATTGTTAAGTATTATTAGATATTCATAGGTTTCTATAGCTTGGAAAACACATTGCTATTCATACGATGCCTTGTTTTTTTTTTCCACAAGAGTGCAACCTGTGTGGCTGAAATTATAGCGAGACAACAAAAGTACAGTATTTGGGTTTGACATACCCGTCGGAGACGATGCCTTCTGCAATCTCACAGACGAGGATGAAGAGCAAGACGAAGGTAAGGAGCCAGCGCAGGTTGTGTCCAGGAAAGTGAAGCCAGGTGCTGTGATGGATGTGAACCTTTGAACTCTGGCTGCCCCAACCTGAAACCAGAAAGACACATTCTAATGAAAATATCAGAAGTTATCCGAGACGTAGACCTCAGCATCTTAAAAACAGACAATGATTGCGTAAGATAGAATAAGATAACTCAGATTTTATTATCTGTGTTAATATGAGTAGATAAACTTGTGCTTTGGAAAAGTAACCTTGTTGACTTTATGCCCTGTGTGTATTAGTAGTTACCTAATTACAAACTATAATCTGTAAAGAAGGTTGAATAATTTAGATAATAAACGACAAAAATGGCCGCCTGCCAGAGTTTAAGGAGCTTGTTTCATAACCCTCTTAAATACACTGGGCGATCCCTGGCAGGCGGTGAAAGCAGCTGTATGGCTGCCAACCTCAGAATGGTGCTTCAGCCATTTGCTTTATTATTGTCACTTGGACAGATGTTGGCTTTAACTCAGAGCATAAAATAAGCAAGGGTGAGTCATCAAAAAGCAGTTCATGTGATAAATATCAACCTCTGCTGTAGAAAAACTCTTGACTTATGATGTTACATAAGAGACTCTAGTGCTTTTGGCACTTTTGCCAGTTTATTTCACTCTGAAGTGTTGGCACAGACTGATCTGCAGCACGTCTTTTCCTCCTCAGCTCTTTTTCACACATGCAAATTCATTCACTCTGCTCAAGCGCTGTTCAAAGAAAAATGAAGTCAAATATTGTGGAAAATGGGCATAAATCATTCTGCTGCTTTCGCTTTCGCTGCATATGCAAAAGCTGAACTAATTTACATCAGACAAAATGTGTAGATGTCAGGAAATCGCTGGCTGCTTGGTTGAGGCTCATCTATCAGCAGTTTTGGAGGGCTTGGAAATGACTGAGCTTAAATAATCCTCCTCTCTGATTGGCTCCGTGATGCTAAAGGTCTCTTGGTGAATACCTGTCCATCTCCCCAGTCTTTATTTGAACACTAGCCTTTATGTAACTCTGTGAATTGGTGAGCACCAGCTGAGAAAGACATTGCACAGCTTCAGGCACAATGGAGTGCATCAGGCATCAGGCTGCATATAAACAGGTCTCTGACTATAAAAGGTTTTGTCAGGTGAGCCGAGAAGATGTCGCACCCCCCGAGGTTTGTCTTTAGTGGAGAGGGTGCTGATGAAAGCACATCAGCACAGGGTGGCTGAAAACCCTGCAGGTTTATTATTCGCTTAAAGGTTTTTTTCTTTTAGCTACAATTTGTGCTTTAACCCTTTGAGGATTTTCAAGGATTTATTTAGATTTTGATGGTGAAAAACAAGTGGAAATGGTCTTATGCCCAGGTCATGCATGTCGTTTACACATACTAATCAGTGGTGTTAAGGTGTTTTGGTCTTTTTTTTTAATGTTTGGTTTTGATGTAATTCTTTATCGACAGTGGAATGACACATAAATATGATTGCAACAATTTTTAAAGACAAAAAAATATAATTTATCAAACATGATCAACTAACTATACACAAACTCTCACTTATATTTAACAAAATGCTGCTTACTAAGTTGCATCCGAACCTCATGTGTTTTTACCACAATTCTGACTGAATATTTGTTCTCTCTTCTTGGTAGAAATGGAGGATTTCCTTTAACTTGGTTTGTTTCTTAGAACTAGTTCAAAAATAAGACTTTTTTTTTAGATATTGTTCTATTTTAGAACCAAGCTGTGTTCAGGTTTGAAGCATCTGACCCAAACTCAAACCTTAAATGCAAAGTAATTCATTTGGATGTTCAAGAGCAACCAGTATTGCTATCCAAAGTGAAGAGCTGATATAATGAGACAGTGTGGACATTTGCTCCTGCCTACTGGGAAGAAGCCATCAACTTCACCTCAAATCAGCAGCTTTATAGTGGAAACTTGGAAATATCTATCATGTATTGTGAGTACAGAGGATCCGAATGCAAGCAGGAGACACACAAAATGACACATAACTTAAAATTAGTGAGTCAAAACAAACGCAAACACTCCTACTGATCATAAGAACTCAAAGATGACAATCCCAAATACACATAAAAACAGGTTCTGAAAGGATAAACCCAATTTATATTAAGCTTCTGACATAATCCCTACATTAAAGTGAATTTATGAATTAATCCTAAATTCCAAGATTAAACCAGGAAACACATTAATTTCAAGTGACCCCTACAATTCGAATTAGCAGATAGATCAAGTATCCATTGTTTGACTTATCTTCTAATCTTCTACATTAATCAATTTAGACATTTTGATCCCACTCTGAAAGAAAATAACGTCTAAAGTCGGACTTGTCAGTGGAGAAGCCTGAGTGTGTGTGGTCACAGCAGTGAAGTGTGCAGAGAGCCTTGTTACACTCCACTGATGACACTAATAGAAAGGCTAGCAGCCAGGAAGGTGAGCCGTGGATGTGTAACCTAACGCCAGCATCATTTTTGCCTCTGTGTCCTGCAGCACATACCATCAGGAGGATCACACTGGCTAGTCGAATGCAGCTCTGTGAAGGTGTTTTGTTCGAAGGCGTCAGTGTAGATTATCAGTCATGAAGGTCAAGCTTCAATAAGAGACGACTGAACTTATTTACTTGACTCTTGACATTCTTTTAATCTACAATTCTTATACAGGATACAGAAATTATGGCCTTCAAGGACATTTGGACTTAAAATGCGGTTACTCCGGTCCGCGCTGTGTTCCTGTTTCTGTTTCTTGTTTTTAATGGTTTTAAGTCTGATGTGTACATGCTTAAACTGGATTAGGTTCTAAAATAATATACATTGTTGAACATCTGTCAGTTAAATCCATCATTAGAACATTAAAGGGTTTGGCACAACAACAGAGAAGAGACAAAGAAAAGAGCTAACGACAGAAAACAAGTAGAAGTCTTTTTTGTGGTTTGCCAAAAGTCACAGCATATATGTGGGAGAAGATGATCTTCCCAAATTAAATTAAAAAATAAAACTATTTTTTGGTGGAAATCAAAGCACAGTAGTTACCTCTGAACACAGTATCCCAACAATAAGTCATAGTGGTGGAAGAATCATGTTATGGTAGACAGATTGACATTTGGCCAAAGTGTTTTTCTTTAAGAGCGATTGGGAATCTAGTCAGTGTTGACAGGAAGATATAAATACTGTAAGAAAACCCTTTAGAGGCCACAAAATACTTGAGACTGAGGAGGACGTTTAGCTTCCAACAGGAAAACAGACTTAGACAACACATTTTAATGTCTAGATGTGTAAAGCTGGTGGAGAATTGACCCAAAAGACTTGCAACTGTAACCAAAGCTAAAGGTGGTAGTGCAAAATACTGAGTCAGAGAGGCCAAGTACATGATATGCCACACTTTTCAGATTTTAATTTGTAAGAAACTTGTAAGAATCTGCATTGAAGTTATTTCTATTGTACCAATATGCATTTCATCCTCCCTTATTTGCTTTAGCTTTGAGAAATAATAAGCAATGAAAGGAGCTTATTAATCAACCATGATTAGTTAAGATGTTTAGACTCGGTACAAGAAACAAGCTATCAGCAGAGTTAACATGGAAAGGTAAACAAACTGGAAGAGAGACAATAGCAAGGGCACGCAGAGAACAAGTAGGAACCTATCGATCTGCTTGTGCTGACATCCTGTGTGGATGCTGAGTGTGTGATATCTGTGCAGGTCAGTGTAGTGCGAGGATCTAACCGTCCTGCTAGACTCACCAATGAAGAGGATGGGAAAAGTGATGAAGAGGAGAAAAACATGTGGGACCACGTTGAGTGCATCGAGGAAGCAGCCGTTGTTGAGAACGCCCCTGTCCACATTGTAGGCCGACGAGTTGTTCTCACTCCCACAGAAAGCCAAGGACATGGTGGATCCGGGGCTCTGTCAGGAGGAAATGCCGAGGAAAAAAGGTGGAGAAAGAGGAGAAGGAAGAGGGGAAGACCAGAGACAGAGGAGAGGAGGGGAGAATTTAAGGCTGACGCTTTCAGAGCATGTTGTCTGTTCAAAGGCAACACCGCATCTTCAGATCCTGCAAATTCCCAGCGTGACCTCCTTTCGTTCTGATTCAGCTCCAAAATATCAGATCCAGTGGAAACTAGGAGACAGAGTCAGAGTCCAGTGCAGCAGCAGCAGCAGCAGCAGCAGCAGCTCCCTCTCCTCTCTGACTGCCTAAGCAGCTTTTCCCATGTTGGTGAGAAACATCTGCATCCCGTCCGACTGCAGGCTGCTGACATCCTCTAAGTCTGAAGCTTTGTGCACAGCTCTGCACGCCCCGGTAGGACGCATTCAGACACCCTCACATCGCACACAAACAGGCTCACATGCAGAGCAGCGGCGGCATTCTGCAGTACGCCAGCTATTCCTGTCTCTTTAGAGTTCAAAGTCGACCTTGGATGACGATAGGAAAGGAGGGCAGAGAGTGCAGGCGTGCTGGAAGTGTAAGTAAGAAACACTAAATGCTGTGGATGAAGGCAGGGGAGAACAGAGAGAGGGAAGGAAAAGAGACGGGGGGGTTTCAGCTGCTGGATGAACAGTGCAAACGTCACATCAGAGGTACGTGAGAGGCATGAGCAACTGCTTATAACCTGGCTCAGAACGGCACATTTTCAGGGGCATGCATTATCCTACGCTTCATTCCTTTATTTAATGCTATGCCTGGGATATAATGGGCTGTGCGGGGTCACTTAAATATTTCTGAATTTTAGGAATAGGTTGCATTGTGCCTCAAAGTCTTGCCGGTAGCGTAGTGGCAGCTGATTCATGGAGGGATAAGAAGAGACCACATGGGAGCAGAGTTTTGATAATCCATCTGTGGACAAGAATTACCTCACGAGATTTTCTTAGCAGTAAAAACAATTCATGCTTAATGTTTTCCGTGTTGACCCTGATTATGTCAGGAAGATAAGCCTAATATAATAAGCAATTCACACGAGTGTGAAAAAACAAAGCTGAAAATATTTTCTCAAGCATGTTCTCCAGCTTTTAAACACTTAAGTCAAAGCCAAAAGGACTTAAAATGTAAGTTGGAGGTTTTACTAAATATTACAAATGTCGAGTGGAGGTAAAAATTTGTCACGTAAAGACACTTTTGCATTTACATGGTCTGTTTTCATGTGCTTACTGAAAAATCCAGATGTGTGTAGGAGGGAATGATTGCATTTTCCATTTGAAAAAGACTCACTATGTCTGCTGTTATATAACACAATGCTGAGTCATACACCTGCAGAAGTTTTCCCAACATTTACATCAGAGCCCCGTTATAATTAGTTGGGAAAGGAAAAATAAAAAATGCTGGGTCAGTATTCAGGGATCTCAACTTATTTCCTAAGACTATTCTTTAAATAAGTTCTAGCTGCTTGATAAAAATGTAGAAATTGTGTCACACAGTCTGTTCAACAGAGGGACACAGACCTTTACAAGCAGCTCAGTTCAGCATGAATAGCGTAAGCTTCTCACTGGATGATGGTGGAGCAAAGCAGCAATATCACAGTTCACTTTATCTCAACATATTGCTTGATTACATTACTTCATCTAACTTCAGTAAAATGCAAAAGAAATATGCCAAAAGTATTCATACTCTGAACTTTTTACCATTTTGTCATGTTGTAATGCATAATTGTGAAATGAAAGGAAAGTTAAATATAAATCTGAAAAGTGAGGAGAGCATTGGGATTCATTCAGCTGCAATTCTTTTGGAGAATGTTCAACAGAATTGGACACAAGATTTCAGAAGTTCTCCTTTGCATATTCAAATCCTAAATAGATCACTGCTGGTCGGGTCGGAGAGCGTCTGTTTCAAGTCACAACAGAGATTCTTAGTTGGAGTCTGGACTGGATTCAGCTCCTTCAGTATTCACATCAAATGTAAACCAGCTTTCCTGCACCTGAAGAAGAAAAGCTTCCTATCTGTATGATGCTGCAACCACCAAGTTTCACCCTGGGTGATGCGTGTTCACAGTGATGTGCAGTTCTCTGCCACATGAGGCATTTTCCAGAAAAACTACTTTGATCTCATCTGACATAGCGCCTTGTCCTGCATGTTCATTGTGTTCCCTCCATGGCTTTTGTCAAACTTCAAACAGGACCTCCCACGGATTACTGTCAACGATAGCTGCTTTTTTTTTGCCACTTTTCTTTAAAAAACATAATTATGGAGAGTAAAACTTCTAATATTTGTGCTTTCAGCAATTTCTTCCATCTGAGCTGTTAATCTCTGCAGCTCCTCCACAGTTGGGCCTCTTGGCTGCTTATTGCTTAATTAATGCTTAATTAATGCTTTTCTTGTCTGATGTGTCAGTTTAGGTGGATATATTGGTTTCATTGGTTCCTATTTAGGGGTGCCAGAGTGAAGAGGGTTGAATACAAATGCATGACACACTTCTCAGATTTTTATTTGTAAAAGAGCATCCATAATTCTTCTTCCAATTCACAATTAGGTCTATGTCGGTGTACAAAATCCCTATAGACCAGGGGTGCCCAAACCTTTTGAGACCAAGATCTACTTTTTCTCTCACCAGCCAGCTGAGATCTACCTCATGACACAAAGACATAAAAATTGTAAATTAAACTCTATTGACTTATTTTATATGCGAATATACATCAGTTATAGCAGAAATATTAAAGTGATAGAAAACCTAATGCAGTTTCTTCCTCAGTGGGATTCTGACACTGGGAGGAGGTTACTGGTTTCTCAGTCACAAGCTGGTTGCAAACCTGAGGCCAACAGGTGTCAGTCAGTTATGGTAGATCTGAAATTTGGTTTGATGACGTCAATATGAGAAGCTACAGACTGATAGGAGGAACCAAAGAGCTCTGTAAAGGTAAAGGCAAATCTTCTGAAGTTGGGATATAATTAATTTAATTTCACATAATTATCGCGGTAGACGCCATTTGTTTGTTAAAATTTAATTAAATATATTTGTTTTATTTGATGTTTGTTGTGAATGACGTAAACTCACAAACGAACGAGGTAATTAGTCCAACGTTTAGAAACTACAGCGGCTGTAATGCGCCACAGCAAAGGTAAACAAAGGTAAAATAACCTGAACAGGTGATCAACTCAAAACCACTCCTACCTTTTTACTCTCTCTCTCTCTTTGTCATTTAAGCACACCTGTTACCGTGGCAACCGCCTGCGCCCCGCAAGACGAGCAAAGATTACGTTAAAAACATAACATTCAGTCCGTTACGATATTAAGTTTCCAGGCTTGATATTTATTTCTCGATTATTAATCAGCGCTACCCTGAACACAGCGATGGTTGATCAGCTAATTTAAACTCCAGCTCTGACTCAAAGTCAGTCGGTCTTTGAGTCCTTTTTTTTTTTTTTTGTAATAAACACCTTGTTGAAACAATAATTACTGAGAATATACATTTTAACAAGTTTTGTTGATTTTTTTTTTTTTAAAGATTATTCTTTAATGAAGAACGTTTAGGATCTTAGTGAATATTTTGATAAGCGCGTCAGAAGAGGAAGTGTTTTGTCTCAGCGTCCTGACGGCGTTCAGTTTGTCACCTACTGAGGAGATCGACTCAAAACCTTCCAGCGATCGACGTATTGAGCATCCCTGCTGCAGACCAACAGGCGTTGTATTTTAAGGCACTGAAATAGAAGGCATGCTAGAGGGAAAATAATTCACTTGGTGCTTCGTTTTAACTCACAGTAAAGGAAGCTCACATTGCCTGCCTGCCCTCTGCTCTCACATCCTGAGCACAAAGCTGATTTCCTTTAAAAGGATAACATGGTAGCACCTGGAGGAAAGCGCAGAGTAAATGAAATACCTCACAAGTCCAGTAAGAAAAAAAAAACTTAAAACACTGACTTATAAAGGGTCCAGCAAGAAAGGTCAACAATTTGATTACATTTCTTTGATTCCAATTGTAATTTTTCAATTAAAAACATAGAGATTTTTGCAATAATGAACACAGAGTACTGTGCACATGTTTCATACCACCCCCTAATTAACCTGTTTATGTTTTCTAAAGACTTTTTTCACGTTTTTCTTTGGACTTAGGCTTTTGTTTCTCTATTTCCAGGCTCGTGCTTGTACCTGATGACAGCCAGAAAAATGAAGTTTCACAGATTCAAGTCATCACATTAGAATGTCTTGGTGAGAGGCTGAAGATCAAGTCAAAAAGTCTCACAACACTGGAGAATCCCTTGAGTTCAGGCAAAATGTTATGCTTGACAGGTGGAAATCAAATACAACTCGATTGAAAAAGAGTTGTGATAGAAAAGCATAACGTTAATAGGAAGATTATACTTCTGGGGGAAAAATATAAAGAAGAATGATTTGAAAATAATTGACTGATGTCACTAATTGAGAGAATTAAATATGGTTCATGTACAGGTAGTTTCTCATAGTTTCCCCTTTTTTAAAAAAGCTTTTTCTGTCTAATATATATACTTTTTGTTCAAATATCCAAATGTAATATGTTCATATTTGCATAAAGCAGAAAAGTTGAAAAAGTGCAGATGTTTTCTTCATTTTCTTTCCATTTGGTTGCAAGAAAAGAAAAGCAACCTATCTCGAAATTAATTACGTGTAACGTGAAGGAGTTGGTCGGTTTATAGCCTGATCAGTTAAAGTCAAACAAAATTTAATTTCTACAAAAAAATTTTACCTAAAATAATAAAAATGAACTGTCCCATCCAATGACCTTGGGTGAGTTAAAGCACCAGGTGGACATAAACACCGAGGAGGATAAAGGAAGCAGTGTCCGCTCAAATTGGGAGGAGCAACGCTATTAGACCCTCGTATCACGGGGCTTGCAGTAGGAGGTCCTAAAATCCACAAATACCACAATAGTATTTGGACAAAGCTTTACTTATGTACTTTCTTCAAACTTCACCATTATTACTGTCTGGACAGAATGTAACATTCAAGTGCACGGGGTAAGATAGGTGAAGATTGAGTGATGGGTAAACAATGGATCATTTTTTAAAATTATTTTTATTTGGAATGTGGAAGAGGAAGGCGGGGTGTCATCATATGCTCTCCGTCCGCTGTGACAGCCAAAAAAAAAAAAATTATTAAAGGCTGCACACTCTCCCATAATTTACCTCCTGACCAGAATCCCGTGATGTATGATCCTATTTCTGTATCACTGGATAAAATACGACCCGAAACGACTTGCATCAACATTAAACTGGAGTGGATTGTTTAAATTTATGTGGGCGACCTAGTTAAATTACAAGATCTGTCTCCCTCTTGCATATTTCCCACGTGCATTAATAGCATGAGCACTAAATAACCTATTGCTGCAGCCATTTGATGGACAAAGCGGATGCAACTCTTCTGTTTAAACAAAGGAAGTGTTTCTCTGATGAGCGCCCAGGTGATACCAGCACTTACCGGTTTGTATCGTGAGATCATTGTTGCAGCCCCTGACTTCAGCAACAGTCTTTAACGGTGTCACGTCCGTCGGTGGGAGGACAAAGAAGCACGATATCCCAAACTGCTGTCGTTCATGTGTTCAGAGCGCCGTCGAGCTCCTCGCTGTCCTGCCTGCGTCTGAGCGCCCGACCGCGGGCGGCGGTTTGCATGCGGATGCTGGGAGCTGTCCACGGTGCTGAACCCGGGGCTCGTGGAGGGGGAGGAGAGGCGAGGAAGGAGGAGCAGGAGGAGGAAGAAGAAGAAGGAGGGAAGGGGGCAGATCATGCAAGGCCACCTTTGGAATCTGTCATGGACCGTAGCAGCAGGAGGTCAGAAAGCCAAGCTCACAAACGCGACGCCACAATGAACCCGGAGAGGATGACCGCAAAAAGCGGTTATATAAGACCGGAGGGAGGATGTCCGATAAGCAAACCCAACTCATGTACTGTTACACACTCGACCTCTTTTTTCTCTGTTTTCCAATTTTTGGAAAAAGCATAAATAAAAACAATGACATTAGTTCTGCATGACATGTTAGCCAACATCAAGCTTATCCAAAAATAACACAATCTAAATTATGGCCTGTCGCTATTCAAGAAGGTCCAATATTGCCCCCTGTAGACACATAAATGCAAAAATGGTTTCATGAAATAAATCGATACAACCGCAAAAACAAAAAAAAAAAAAAAGAAAATCACAAGATAGAAAGGTTGGTAAAAAAAAATCAATAAACAGTTCATAGTTAAATGATAAATTTAATATGTTAAAATAAAGTATTAACATCAATGTTTAAAGAAACCTTGGTTGCAGCTTGAACTTGATTGTGAAATGAATTAGGCATAAAAAGGAAGAAAACTAAATGCCAAATAGAAGGAATGTTTGGAAAACATATACTGCATTAAACAGTATTTACCTGTAATTATCATGTTACTAAGTAACAGGATAACTTTTTCATACAATGCCAGGTTGGTTTGAATAACTTATTTTCCTTAATGGATTAAATCATTATTTGAAAACTTCATTTTCTCTTAAGTTGCCACAGTTGTATACAGTCCAACACATGCATAGGATTTACAAAAATGTAGAAATATAAATATCCCGTCTCTGTAAAAAAAAAAAAAAGAAAAGTAGGTCTTCTCCCGGCAATTCACCTCATTAATTTCACTCATGCAGTTTTTGGGTGCATTCTGGTGAAATAATTATTTATTTTATTTTATATTTAGTAAATGATTAGTTCCTGCCTCACTTATTGCTGTTATTTGTCTGGTGAGTTCACTACCTCACACCAATAAATATGAGCAAATGGCCGTTCTGTCCGGGACGATGACTGCTGAGAAGATGGTTCCACAGGTGTGGAAGGTGAACTCAAGTCTGATGCTTTTACTCATGACTGTCAAAACTGGAAAATATCTTTCGTCTGAAACAACCGAGCAGAACTAAGGAAGACATTTCTGAAGGTTTAAGACCCTAAGCTGACACTTCGGCATCTGATTTAGGTTGAGCTCTATAAATGTACTGCTTACGCAACTTTTCAGATGTAATGACACCACAGAATCTGTCATGGTTTTTTGCACACTTGAGGTTTGATGTAGCAAATGAAAACTCCAGATGATTTTTTTATATACTAGTACAAAAAAAACCCAAGAACTTAAAGACAGTGACATTTTTCTTTCCCCATCGTTTGTATATAAAATACTAATTCAGAGTCCCAAGCTCTTGTACATCTAAACAAAAATGTGGATTATATACTGGATATGCATATTTCTGCAGAGGATAGATGCAAACATAACTTTTACTTAAAAATACTATATTTACAGCACTAAGTATATAAATTTGAAAAAAAAAAAATGTAATTAAAAAATCTAAAATCAATATTCAAGCAGAACCTCAATTTTAGTCTGACCAGTTCTTTATTGGGGTCAAGAAAATTCTGAACGCATTATTGATTATTTATTCAAATTCTTCCTTCATTTGCATAGTGACTGATGCTAGCATAATAGAAGTCAATTATTTCCAGTTTTTGCAGAAGGGAAGAGGTCTAAGGGAGAAATTTGATTATTGATTGGACCATCCATTGACAAAACAAGACAGTGAAGATGGCTATCAGTGATGCAGCGTCAGTCTGAACGACAGCTTGGCTCAGTCCCAAAGTGAGATAAAGCAGAAAAAGCACAGAGCCTCTCAGTCTTCTCGTTGAAGAGGTTCCTCCTAATGAATCTGGTTTTAATGGCTGGTGGTATTAGAAGAATGTCCTGCAGGAGAAAGGAGCAAAGTTAATAAAAAAATTTAAACAATAGAAGCTTTTTCTTTTATCTGAAGTGTAATGCAATATGAACAGAACAAACATGTATTTGTCATTTTCCTTTTATAGACACTGCACAGTAACCACAACAAACAGAGATGGACTAATGCAAATGAGTTACAAGACAGTCACTTTTTCCAAACTACTGTGATGCAAAAAAGTATCTAGAGATGCACAAATTGTTCTCTAGAGACCTGATGGTTTTCAGTTTAACAGTCCTCAAAATAATCTCTTCCTCCCCAAACAACTTTCAATAAATCACAGCTAAGTAACTGTGAACATCTGACAGGTGTAAAGAAAAGGTACAGTACAGATTGCTTTTAAAAAATATGGGGGGAAATAAGTTCAAAAAAGGAAAATAGGATGATAATATTGAAACTATGAGTATGTTCTTTTATGCTGTTAATTTTGCATCTTGCTAATATACAGCATGAGGGAGTTCATCGCCCATCTGTCTTAAGCTGCATAAGAACAGCTGGTAGTTGTAAACTAGTTGCCCCTTTAAAGGATTTATAGTCCTTTATATTCTGAATCCTGAATAAAATTATGATGGATGCGGCTGCAGAATATTTCAAAGAAATATGACAAAGAAAAATACTTCTTAACATTGTGATTTTTTTATTTTAGACCTTTTTTTTTTTTTTTTTAAAAACAGAAGAGGATGAAGAGGTGCAATTTTTGATCGTTAACCTGGAGGATATAATAGCTCCCAGCTGAGAAAAAAATAATAATAAAATTGCGGACCTTTAACCCAATCTGAATAATATGTATTTTATATAATATATATTTTTAAGTTGTAAAAAAGTTTTTGAAGTTTTTATGCTTTTTTGGAAAAATTCCCAGATCAAAACTAGAATCTGCCTTAGAAACTGCAATTGGTGCATCTCTCACATTACATGCAGGTCTTGTCAAAAGTTTACATGTAGACATCATGCATTTCACATTCATTTTGAGCTTTTGGTGATTTATTTAAGCCATTCTTTTTGCACATATGAATTACTATAAAGCTTAGAGCTCCAGAGGAAACCTGATAGGATGCTGCTGACGAGTAAAGAATCAAACCTTGGATCATGGTCGAAAATTGGAAATGCTCTTTATGGAACAACTAAATGTTTTCTGAAGTGAAAGGTTTATGTTCAGAGGAGACAAAGACGAAAACAAATATGGAGTCAAGGAGAGCTATTTGGCCATGACTTGTTACTCTGTCTGAGTCCTAAATCATTAGCTATACAGGAAAACCTGATATGGACACATCAAATCCGATTTGGAAAAGGATTTTAAAAAAAGGATAATATTACGTCTTCGGAATGGCCCAAACCAGAAAAACAATTTTAAATTGTTTATAGTTGTCAAAATGTCAGTCATAATTACTCCAGAAGCTTGTTGATGACCACAACTGATGTTTTGTCTGCACCCTCCTCTAGGACATTTACTCAAATGTTAATAGTAGTTTATGAAAAGCTACAATAAGTTCAAATGAATCACCAAAAGCCCAAAACTAATATGATGAGTGGATGTAATCTTGTGACAGTAAATTCAATAAAAACATTTCATACTCAAAGGTTGGAACAGATTTTAAGACATGTAACAGTCCAAGAAACAACAATCAGAACAACTGCTGAAGGCTGGCAGGAGTCTGCGGTGTCCGTGGCCTGAGAACATGCAACAACATGTTCATGGCTCACTGAGTCCAGCACATACACAAAGTGATCTGTCACTTATTATTATAAATGTCTTTAAGTAGCAAGAGTGTTTTATTTAAATCCTCGTTTTGACAGTGTACATTCAAAGTCATGACCATTTTCTATGGAGCAAACCAAGCAACAAGGAGACCATAAACCTGACAGGATGAGAGGAAACAAACATTAAAATCCTCTTGCTGTCTTAAGTATTCAAGTTGTCAGAGAGACTGTCACATGTCCCCAAGAGGAAAAACAAAAACAAAAACAACCGCCACACCAAACCTCCCCTCTGACGTGCAGCAGAGAAGATGAGAGCTGAAGGCTAAGTTGATTACCAGAACAAGGGTGAGGAAGGAAGAGAGGTGGGGCTAGTGCTGAAGCTGATAGCCATGTCTGTAAAGTGTTGCACTGCCTTCAAACACCTTTCTTTTCACAGGGGGACTGACTGATGCTGACTTAGGGCTGCATACACATGCACACACACAGAAACACGAGCCGCCATCTGTAAACTACTGAACCACTTCGTCATATTTCAAAAGATTCATAGCTTAGCACATAAAATGCAACAAAGCGTATTGGAACATAACAAAAATAAATCTTACACTTCATCTTCATAATCCTTTGGAGGGGACACAGCAATCACAACATCGATCCAGTCCTGAGGGGTGAAATGATTTTAAATCTCTGTGATTAAATCAATACAAAGTAAGAACCTCAGCTGAATGTATAACATATGTTCAATTAAACTGTGTATATTGTTCAAATCCAGAGTATGTCTTCTAATCTCTAAGTGGTCTCATACCCCTCCACTGTTCCAGGCCCGAGCCAGAGAGTTTTGTCCCTCTTCTAAAGTAGCGTCAATCAGGATCTTCCCATTGACAGCCATGAGTTCGTCACCAGGGACAACCCCTCCTGCAAACGCACAAACACAAAGAAAC
Source organism: Xiphophorus hellerii (assembly GCF_003331165.1). Classification (NCBI taxonomy): domain Eukaryota; kingdom Metazoa; phylum Chordata; class Actinopteri; order Cyprinodontiformes; family Poeciliidae; genus Xiphophorus; species Xiphophorus hellerii. The sequence goes on from NC_045673.1 coordinate 17,215,662, forward strand.
AACAGACATTTAAGATGCAAAAATAATCAGCATTAAGGCCTTCTTAAAATTATCACAGACGCGCAGTTTAGTCAGTGCAGGAACTAACTGCTGAATAAAAACATACAAGGTCTAAAATGTTCAAATTATGTGTTGAAACATAAAAATAGGCTGAAAGTGGATAAAAGGTTAAAAGTTTTTTTTTAAAAAGAAACAATAAATTATTGTTTTGATTCTCTGTGAGTTTTAAAAAAATTAGGATTTTAAATCACTTAGTGCAACAAATCTGCTCCAAACAGTAATATTTCAAACTGCCCTACACGGTTGCAGTATAGTTAAATCAGTGGAATGAAGAATTCAGCTGACCGTGCTTATCGGCTGCACCGCCTTCATACACTGAACACACCACCAACTTTCCAAGAGGAGAGTCAACTCCCCCTTCCAGAGCAAGTTCAAGTTGTCCGGCCTTAAAAAAGAAAAAAAATGAAGAAATCATCAGTCATGTTCCAGAATGAGAAAAAGAATCAGGCCTTGTGTTTTAACTATGAAAAAAAATTACCTTTTTGATTTTTAACAGTCTCACATCTCGCCCATCTACCTGCTCTGAGGAGAACTATTGATCAAGAAACCAGGGAAGGAGAAAAAAATCACTTGGATTGTAGCTAAATGTAAGTGACGGAATAACAGACTTGACGGCATTATAAATGGTAACCTATGTTCCAAATGAACTTAACCAGCAAGAGGAAATCATGAGTACAGATTTTAGTAGCTTTAAAATAGAGAAGTGCTGGTCGAGAATAATTACATATACAGTAAATGTTATCTCTTCTGTAACACTTCAGAGGATGTGGGATTCTGCTAAGAGAGATATTGAATGTGACCAGTTAAGATATTGGCTGAGACCAGTCAATATCTTAACTCATCTTACTGATGAAAAAGATTCAATGTAGACCAAAGGTTAGTCTTTGTATTTTATGTATAGTTTGAGTCTACCTCCCCTGGGAATATAAATGGAACAAAGACAGTTCTTTAATCTGTTTAAACAGTTCTTTAAACACATCCGTTGATGGGTAAAAAAAAATAAAATAAGATAAATGTTTCTATGCATGATTTCTGTCAAATAAAAGAACTGAATCTCCTTTTATGTAGCCCAAGAATACAATACCATGGAGTAAGGATCAAAGTTGTCCACGTATTTCTGAAATCCCTGAAAGAAAACATCAATATGTAATTAATTTAAAGTGAATACACAAAGAGCAAATGAAGACAACATTTAGTGAACATGAGTTGTGTGACAAGAGGTCAGATTTCCTTTGACAACCAGTTCAGTGTAAAAGTTTGAATATAGGCCTCAACACTGAAAAACCACAAAGTTTCTCACAAATCAAAAATAATCTGACACATTTTAACAAGAGTGATTCTCCGTTCAACCACAGAAGGAAATAACACAGATCCACTTCAAGTCTGCAGCAATTTCATTTTACTAGGAGGAAAAAGGAAACAGAACCAAGCTCTCAGGGTGAGTAAATCACATTTATTCAGCCCAGAGTTTCCAGTACAGAAAAAAACAAACATTAATCTAACAATTCATTTCCAGCTGCTGTGCAAATGCTTTGATGTAAAAATAACCCCATATATGCCTTGTTTTTATTTATTGTAGGTATAATAGTTGACTTCAGTAAACATGCCTCCTCCTGCATGTGCAATATCATATAAATTTAATGAAACCCATAGGAAAAAAGGCACTTCTGTCCCGTCGTAATGCATAAAGAACTGAAGTGTGACGACAGATGTTTTCAATCAGCATTTTTAGTGGTGAATTCAGAAGGTAAAACCCCTCTTTAGCAATAAAAACACAATTAACCTCCCTAGTGACACAACAACCACATGACATGCATTCCCATACTAAACATGTTCATGGCCTCTATAGTTTGCTCCCAATCAATAAAAATACAGTCATGCATGAACCACTTCATCAAAAAGGCAGGGGTGCAACTGCTGCAGAGAGAAGACAGGGAAAAAACATGGAAAAGCCATCACTGAGGGTCCAGTCAGGGAGACAAAAAGGTAAAACTAGAAAAGGAAGGCAGCACTCAAGCATAATAGGGAAGGTACAAGAAGAAAGGATTACTTGTTTGTTGTTTGATTTGAAAGACGAGTTGAAAGGCACCATCCGTTTAAGCATTTCTGGAGGCTGAAGCACAACACCGGTTCAACGTTTTCAGTGAGATTGCAGGAATAAAAGAAAAATACATTCTTCTGTTTGATACTTCAACAGTTTCCAGGCACTGTGGGAACTTTGAACCTCTATTGAAGTCTGACATCTGATTACAACACATCAAATACGTCCACAGAACAAGCACACTTTGCTGTTCCAGTAAAAACAGCCCAGAGTAGCAAAAATGTAGCAAAATACATTTTCTCTAACATGTCTGTCTAAACAACTGCAGCCCTGAAGGATGCTTAAATACATTACGTTTATAATGAAATAATTTACAAATATTTTACCAAGATGGCTGATATTCTTCCATGTATTTTTTTTTTTGCCAATAAGATATTTAACTATAAAAGAGATGAAGGAAATAACAACTTCATGTTCTACATTTCTTGACCAGATCCAGTCAAAATGTAAACTCAGAAAACCGAAATAGTAAGCGCCTACGTGTGACTGAGGAATAACTTTCACAATACCTACGATCCCCAGAGAGAACAGGAGCGTACATTTCCTTTTCTACCTGGCAGCAGCAGCAGCAGCTACAATTAGCAGAGATTTGTCTATGTGTCGTTTTATCTCTCACTGCAGAGGTAAAGGCCTGTGGTGGTGCTAATGGCTCAGATGGCAAAGTGGCTGTTTAAGGTTTCATTTGTAATCAGGAGAGATGATTGCTCTTTACCAGCTTATCCAACATGCCGCAAACACAACTTGATTTGCCTGTTTTAATTAAGGTTTTGAAGAAAAATACTAGAATATTTGGCCTGTTTGAAATAAAAATAACAGATTGTTTGGAAATCTGGAAAACTTCCTAGGGCTCTTAAAAGGAGGCAGACATTGATAGCTGCTGCAGCTGATGGCATACTGTGCCAGATGACCCTAATAAGCTTCATACCAGGCCATCAGAACGGACAGCAGGTCGGAGCGGATCTGGCCGGTTAGCCTGCGACTGCGGCAGCATGACGGGCTTTGACATGACGGGAGCCATCTGACGCCTCTGGTTAGGGGGACTGGGAGCCAGCTGCTATTGGACCACATATCCAAGCAAAACATTTACAAAGCTCAGCCGACTCCAAATACAGCACAAGGTTGATGTGAGTTTTCACAAGGAGGGAGGCTTACCAGCTGACTGCTTGAACTGGAAATATGACTGACATGGGAGGTGTTTCTCATCACCTAGAATACAAGGAATCCTTCAGTTGTCTGGCTCATGCTAGAAATGTCAAACACCCACCCAAAGTACTTCTCATATTTCAATACATCACAAACTCCAAGTGCACAGCAGATCTAAAAAGAACTCACACTCTAGCTAAAATTTCCGTTTTTTCCTATCTCCATGAATGACACCATTTCAAAACTTATTCCACCTTCAAAGTGAAGTATACACTTTGAATTGTACTTTCTACAATGCAATAGAAAATACATTGAGGAGAAAAAAATGCAAGAAAAATATAAAAAATAACCTTGACACATTGGTTTGGAGTCCCTTAAAATAATACTTTTTTGAAGCCCATTTTGGTTACCACAGTGGTCTCAACCTGCAATCCTCGAGGGCCAGAGTCCTGCAACCTTTAGACGCGTCCATTGTTCTAACTACACGCTTAAATTACTGCCTCACTACCATGCAGTGAAGCTCTACAGTACAAAACTCTGCTAGTGAACTTATATTGGAGCCAGGTGTGCTGAAGCAGAGCAACATCTAAAAGTGGCAGAACACCGGCCCTTGAGGAATGAAGTTTGAGACTCGGGCTCTACGGGTTTCACTTCACACAAACCTGACATTTTCTCATGCATGTCTACAAATTTAATAGCCAATGTAGCTGATGGTAAAACATTCAGAAAAACATCCACTCGGGGGTGCTCAAAACAGTAGCACACACAGGCTTTTGTTTAAATATCATCACACGCTACACACCATGCAGCATCCTGCTCACTATGTTCTATAAAAACCACAGAGACACAGCTAAGCATCAGCAACCATCTCTACAGTTTATTCTACCAATAAAAGCTGTAGAGAGGCTCATAAGAGCACAAATGCTCCTAACACAAAAACACTCATGATTTTAAAGACAAATCATAATGAAAAGGCAATTCGCACTCGTCATACTTCTGTCATGAAGCATGAAGAAGTCAAACCTTTGGACTTGAGGGGTGAGACATTTCACTGGTAGATGCATAAATCCCCCCTCTGGGGAGGTAGCCACCTGTTTCCCACTCACTCCTGTGTTCGGGAGGGCTGGGAGGATGTTGGAAGTGGTGGTGGTGGTGGTGGTGATGCTGGCGGTATTCACGTTCTTCAGAGTGCTGTGGAGGAGGAGGCGGAGGAGGAGGTGGTAGTGGCGGAGGAGGAGGGGGAGGCGGAGGATGGGGGTGCGGCGTGGGTTGAGGGGAAGATGGGGGTCTTGACGTTTGAGATGGCAGAGGGTAGTTGGAGGGAGACGGGCGGCGCAGTTGTGTATGTTGGGGATGTGCGCGAGGCTTGTGCCCCCTGTGTGTCAAAGTGGATGGAGAGGATGGAGGCTTCCTAGGACTGGGGGAAGAAGGAGGCCGGCGCTGTGGGGATACTCGAGGTAAGGGCGGGGAGTACTTAGGGATTGTTGGATTCAGTTTGGGTGAGGGTGGGGGGCGAGGCAAGGGAGGTGGAGGCTGGTTTGTGGTGGGCTGAGTCGGGACTAGTTTTTTAAGAGGCCCCCTCAGGCTCTGGTCCACCTCATCCAGGTTTATGTCATCCAGATCAGTGGTTGCTAGGTTGAAACCACCAGGAAAATGCTTCACCCTTGGCTCTGAGCCAGGAGAACGAGGTGGGGAGAGCTTTAAGCCACAAACAAATAAGAAATACTTTACCACCCATGTAAAAGCTTCCATGAAATCATCCATGTTAGAAACAAACTACAACTGTAGAAAAGCTCTGAGCATAGGAAGGTTCAAACTGAAGACTTTGTACCTCTGGGGATTCATTCTCCACACAAGAGATCTGCTCCAACCGAGTCTGACATAGTCGCTCCACCCAGTGCTGCACTTTCTCAGACTCCTCCAGGTCTTCCCTTTCAGTCTCTGAGACCTGGGATGGAGTTACAGCCAGCCAGAATCACAAACAAGAGAAAAAAACCTTCACACATACTGTCACCCAAGACATGACACAAGGCTTCACTGGAAAAACTGCAAACTGCAACAGAAACTTCAATAAACAGCAAATTTTGATTCACTTTGAAGCTCTTCAACATTACTGTGGGTAACAAAGGGAAAGATTTCAATCATTTCTTTATATTTGCTTCCAAATTGCAGATTGCTTCTATCTTTTAAAGTGGTTTTAAAGAGATTACAGACCCAGCAGTGACACTCTTTCATGCCTGCTGCTCCAGACAACAAACTCCAGATCATTCAGGGGGATCCAAGGTTGCTATCAGGCCTGAAGGAATATATATTATTGATTTCTAGGGATATGTTCCTAGAGGTACTCAGGGATTCTGGACGTCCCAATGAAAGGTATACCTCCCAGTGGTATGTTAACTTGACATCTATAACAGGTGATTTTCTGAAACTCTACCCCAAACATCCAATGGATAATGGAGATTTTCACCTGATCTCATAGGGTGAACCCAGTCATCCTTTTATAAAGGATCTCATACTCTCCATTATGATTCATATGTTTTCACTGTAGCTAAGTAGAATTAGACTAACAATGGACAAAGACACATCAAGGAATTTAGCAACGAAAAGTAGTGGAACAGAGAAGGGCCAGTAAATTAGAGGTTTGCTTTTAGGCTTTAAAACTTTAAAGGTCTTTCTGCCACTTGACAAATCAGAACAGCACCCACAGATTAGCTCTAATCAATCTCCTGCTCCATCCCACTATCACTTATGACCAGGACTCTAAGACATTTGAACTGATTTGCCAAATGCAGAAACTGATTCCTCATCTGAAGAGAACCTTTAACCCTTTTTCATTTGAGAGTATTTGTTTCAGATCTAGAGGAGCAGACTCAGACTCCAGCTGCTTCGTACTTGGCTGAAAACAGCTCCAGGTCTTGGCTCAACAAGAAACATACAGTATGTCAACTGGACAACAAAACTCCCACAACCTCCTCAGCCAGAAGGGTAAAAACCTGACCCACTGCCAGCATGAAAAGCACATTGTTACTCCTCAGTTCAAGCTTTGACAATCAGTTGCAGTCTTTCAGAGGTAATAATGATTTTTAACTAGTGTTTGTTTGCTGGGGAGAATTAATTTTACTGTCAATCTGTCTATGTGTGGTTAGACAAGGCAGAAAACTGCAAACCTGCGGTCAAGATTACTTTAAAAGATTACAGGGCTAATTGCTGGGAAGCAAAGTGAGTGGAAAAACGGGAAGCTTTGATTAAATAGTATTCCTCTGAGCTCAGACTACATCTTTTCGTACCTCCTGAACCAGCCGATTGATCTTTAGTTGTTTCTCCCGTTCTTGCATTTCTTCCTTCTCTCTGGCAAGTTTCAGCTCAAACTCCATCTCCTTCTTGTTCTTTCGCTGCTCCTGCAGTGTGTCTGTGTTGGACATTTTCTTTTTCTTCTTTTTCTTTTCTCCTTTCTGAGGCATCACCAGATGGGTAACGCAAAATGCAAAAAATAAAAATAAAACACAGCCACTACCAACTAAATAATACAAACACAAACTGGTGCAACACCAACACAAGAAAATCTGAGAAAACGATCCCTGCTCACTTCCAACCATTTGAGTTAAATGTCAGATTTCAAGGTAAACTGTTCAGATCCACTTCACACAACACAACCAGAGACTGTACCTTTCGCAGTGAAGGCAGCTTCCCCTCATATCGATAAAACCAGCCAAATGCTAAGGATAGAGATGAACACACTCTTCATGAAAAATTAAATCACAAACTTAGTTTACATTCAAGTAAAATCCATACAGTTGAGCATTTATTTTTTTTCTTGAAATGTAATCTCTCACACATCACAGCACTCAGAGAGGCAGTGTCTGGCTGGGAAGTAGCACAACATTTTTAATTAAAGATAAAAACTGTATTTTAAATTATGATAAGAGTTGCATTCAAACTAAAAATATGTCTTAAAAACAAGCAAAGGAGACATGAGGAATTTAATTAACTTTAGGTTGATTTATTAAAACCTCTGACTAATAACTCACTGTATTTGTAGCTTTTCAGTCATGAGGAAAGAGTTGGCTTTGTAACTTTGGGACTGTTTTAGAAAAATCTTAATCTTATTTCTAGAAAAATTTCTATATGCTATTCAACCAGAAACTTTATAAAATATATTTTGTTAATTATAATTCTGCTGAAGTTGGCAGGAAATTGTTAGCAGGCTAACGCTTTGTAAAATCTTTGATTGCAAATCGGGAACAATGTGAAGAAATGTTCAAGTCTGCTCTCATGGTTACATTATTGTTGTCAAAGGAAATCTGAGACTTTTGTGTGTCAATTAGCACAGCTGGCATAAATGACACCTGAAACTCCAAACTCACTTGGCTGTCTTGCTCATCTTCCTCCTCTTCCTCTATGAAGGAGCTGGCTCCATGAACTAAGAGAAGAGGCCGTAGAAAACAGCACCGCAACCAGCAGACACAAACGAAAACATGCAGGAAAAGAACATTTGGAGTAAAACAGAAACAAGAGGAGGAAAGTTTGGAACAGAGGATTCATGCATTTTAAACTTTTGATCATACGTGAACTCTTGGCCTTTGGAGGTTTCATCTCCGGTGAGGGGCTCTTTGAAGGGCGGGGACTCTTTGGTCTGTCTTTGGATCCCCAGTCCTCCTCCCACTCTCTGTTGTGTTTCCTTTCTGCTGCTTCAATACTATAGAAGATATTTTATTAACGTTAAAAAAAACTAAAAAGCTCAACAAATATATTTTTAATTCACTGCATATGGACAATTTGGTACTTTTCCATCTCGCTTTTATAGCGCTCCTCTTCCTCCGCTACTTTCTGGGAGATCTCCATCTTTCTCCTATGAAAAGCATCAAAAACATCAAAACCCCAACATGAATTCATGTTCAGACATCAGGACTATAAATACAGGGAATATGATGCCAAGTTTACAGATGCAATTTATAATTTTTAAACATAAAATACCGGGGAAAAAAGGAGAGTAATTATTTTTTATAAACTCAAAGAAAGTTTAGCTTCTGCCAGATTTCAAATAGTCATGCAGCAAATGCCTGTGTGGCAGCTTCTTTTGTTTGAAAAAACAGAACATTTATCAGTGTCTGGGTGAAGCTAATTAAAGGCTGTGCAGTTCACTCACTGTCTCTCCTTCTCCTGCTGCTCTTTAATGATTTTGTTGGTCTCCATTGCAACCTTCTTCTGATGCATCAGTTCCTGCCTCTCCACCTCCCGGCGGGCTTCGGTTGCAAGGCGCTCCTCGTCTGTCATAAACAGCTCGCTTCCCTAAGAGAGTGAAAACCGGCCATAGACAAAAATCAGAGAGTGCCTTTATATGCAGCTGTTGTTCAGCCCGGTACACAGGTCTAATACAGGGACAGGAAAGAGAACGTCTTGGTGAAGAAATGCTTCTTTCAGGTCATTAGGAATGTCTTTCCTTCTCAGCTTTGTGCTAACACAAATCTGTATCACATGAAAAACAAACTGCCAAATGTCCTTCTTTTACAGAAATAGTCACACCATGTCTGTAAAAAGTTATATTCTATGAAAGGAGCAAGAATATGTTCATTTTCACTTTAGTTTTTTCTTAACAGAACAGCACTTGTGTGTTAGCACAATAAAGGCTGGATTTAAACAAGTTGACAACCCAGTCACGTCTGAAACTTTGCCATTATATCATCGTAGAGAGGATTCATTCGTATAGAAAGCACTTTTTCCAATGAATATTCTGCCTACTGCATATAATTATTGTTGCAGTGTTCCCTCTGCAGATATGCAAGAAAAGACACAAAGCGTGGCACACAAGCAGAAGCCGTCTGATTTTGGAACACAGGCCATTCTTTCAATACCCGCTGATGGAGGATGCAACATCCAAATCAAGACAAACTCAGATAAACGCATCAGACAGGCACCAAGGAAGACAATAATAAGACATGACTGCTTGTCTCACTTACACAGTCCCCATCACTGACAGCAAGAGCAAACAATCTGTCAAGTGACTTTACGGAGGATAAATGTTGCTCCTCCAGACATTTTTCTAAGCTGTCTATTATGGAAAGGTTATGTTGATGCACATTATTCAGAGTGATGCATAGAAGAAAGAAAATAATGTTTGTGGTCTTGCACTCATGACAGATGGTCCGTCCAGTGAACCACAGGGGCCTGCAAACAATTCAAGTTTCATCCCAGTTGCAGGACTTTTCACTCCACAAATAAAGATAAATACGACAGCACTAGTTGCTTAGCAGCAGTTTGTTTAATTGTTGTCGCAGAATTTTAAATTTGATCAAGAACATTGAGATTTACTCAAATGTATTTGATTTATATGTATCAAATTAAAGATAAATAGGAAGTCTTTGTGAATCCTTTTAAACAAAATACACTTTATAATTTAAATCTAGTTAATGTCTCAAAATTATGTACATTACATTATAATTTAATGTATGAGTTTTAATATAAGACAAAGTACAAAACATTGTATTCTAAAAGGTATAAGCAGTTATTGGAAAACACAGTGTGTACTTACAGCTCCAGTCAGAACCGTGATAGTGAGACTTCTGCTGCTCTTCAGGACTTTCACAGCCTTAAAATTGAGATTTTAAAGAAACACAAAAGTCATCATTCAAATTTCTTAGACTGCCTCTTATCCAGTCTTTCCTTTATGATTTATAATCAGCTGCAGGTATATGTATTGTGTGTACCGCTATATAAAACAATGAAAATAATGACAGATGTCATGAAAAAAATCACCTCTTTGTGGTCCAGAGTGGTGAAATCCACTCCATTCACCTCCACAATCTGGTCTCCAGCCTGCAGTAGATACAACAAGTGTTGACTGTATGAGAGCGGTAACACTTTGGAAAAATGAAAATAAAAACCATAAACTACAAGTATTAGGATGTCCTTACATGTCTTAATAATTTATTTGTATTTAATAACACAAAGCTAATGCATGCATATTTCTTTAAAATAAACCTCTTCAACCTGTTTTCACATGTGTCTCATTATAACAAAAACATGCTATTTTTATTTATTGTGCTGGGATTCTATGTGACAGATTAGCACAAAATAGTGAGAGAAAAAAGAAAAGAGGAAAGGAAAGGAATGATATTCAAAAACATTTTTACAAATGAAAATCAGTACATTATTGCGAGAGAACAATACTTTAGAGAGGTAACTCAAAAGGAAAAAAAGTCTTCCATGTTCCCTAGGGGGCTCTGTTGAAATTAAAACCTTGTTAGCCAAGAAAATTAATTATTCTTAGAGTAATGTATCATTTAATAACTCACAGATCCTTCCTCTACTTGTTGATTAAAATTATACTTTGTGAAAAGTAGAGCTTTTTAAAGCACACTTTTTACAGTAATTACAGTTAATTATAATAGTATTAAAACAATTCCTATTGGTTACGGTAATCTTATTGAAGAATGAAGTTATTTTGAATCAATATTTAATCAATTATTTAAAAATCCAATTAAGTGATAATATACACACTAAGAGAGAGTTAATTATTGCTTAATTTACTCTCCTTTATCGGAGACATCATAGAGTCCTGTTGGAGAAATCACCTCAAGTCCGACTTCAGCAGAGAGGGAGCCTGGCTTGACGTTGCTGATGTAGATCCCAGGTTTCTGGGTTGGGCCGCTTGAGATGCTGATGCCCATACCCTTAGTTCCCACAAGACTGAGGAAAACCTTCTTCTCCTTGATCTCCTTCCCACCAATAGAAGCCAAGCCGGCCACACTGCTTCTCTTCTCCTGAAGCAGTACAAACAAAACAACTGAATAAAAAACAAGAGTTTTTGAGCCGGTTAAAGCCATGAAAAAAATATGGAGCCTGTTACCCCGGACTCAGACACAAACTGGTCCACAAACTGCCACTTCAAGGGTTCATCAGACGAGCTGGAGCGAACAAAAACACACAAAATAAGCAGCTGTTTTTGGACATGCAGGACACAGAAAATAATTAATAAATCTGACCTTTTTACTGGGATCATCCCCACATCTGTATAAAAGACAAATGAATAACAAATGACAGATATAGTGAAGTATTAAATATTCTTTCTGGTACTGAGGACACAAAAGTCAACGTACGGCGAACTTTGAGTGAGACAATCTTCTTGGTCTTGATGAGGCTGATGACCTCTTCGTGGATGCAGGAGGAGATGGAGTAGCCGTTGATTCGCACGATCTCGTCACCCACCTGTAAATCAGTGCAGACCTTAAAATTGACATTTTCATTTCAAGTGAATCTGCTGAGGTCAGAGACGACGTTTCTGCTAATCCAACATTTTTACATTCCTGTTTGATCAACAGGTCATGATCTGCTGATTTGTACAAACCACTTTAGTTTAACAGTTTGTCTTGGAAGTGATACTTTCTTCACTAAATCGTTTTTGCAATAAGCTTCTAAGAATATTGTCCAAATATACAGGAACTGAAAAGAAGAGAACAAATAATGTATCTTTACAAAAATGTAGGACTCTCTAAAAGTCCTACATTTTAGTTTATTTCTTACAAGAAGATGCTTTTACATATGATTAGTGTTTAATTGTATATTACAGTAAACCCACATCTTTCAGATAATATTAGGCTACACAAACACCTATAGTCAAATTGAAATATAATCTTATCTTGTCAGACAAGAGCAGTTAAAGGGATACTCTGGATTTTTCAATTCTGTGAAACTTATGCTCACTAATATTTCCCTTACCTGTAGTAGAAACATGTGATTGCAACATAAGTTCCCTTTAATACTTTAGTCTATTTTTAGTACAAATCATTTTCTCTACATTATATATATAAATCAGCCGTTTTGTCTCTAATAATGCTGCACCATCTATCTACTTTTATCTAAGGATCTATGCATGTTTTAAAAAGACAGCAGGTTGCTAGTTCTGCATGAAGCCCAAGAAATATTCTATACGTTTGCTTCCTGTGTCAAATTATTTGTCAATTTTAATTTGTTTAGAAATTAAAATTGGCTCACATAGCCAGAGACTCTGAAACAGGGGCTGGCCTTAAATAGAAACATTCAAATTCTGGTGCTGAAATTTCATTTTGTGTCCTAACTTAACCATCTGCCCTATTATTTGAGCTTTCGCTTTCTTTTTACAAGGCATGATAATGAATACATTAATGTTTTGTGAAAAGGAAAATCACAAATAAAATGAGTCTGATTCTATGTATGTTTATTTCTTCCCCTGTAATTGTGTACATAATGAACTGTCTGGAATGAATGAGTCTGAGGAACTCAAAGTTCTTTTGAGTGCAGCACAATCTGCCAATTCATTAGGGGCACACTATTCATGAGCATTACGTTCAACAACACAGCTGGAGAATTTGAGACCGATTGAATGTTTGTAATCTTGCAAGGCCAGAAAAGAGCCAGTCGGCTCCAAAGACACCATTATGAGCCGTTCTATCTGTTATATCAACACTGAGGAAACAGAGATAGAAACGGCATCTGTTTTAAAACACAAATCTGAAGGGATTTTCATAAACACTTTCTGGAGCAGAGCCATCTTGGGAGTAAATGGGATCTACTCCAAATAGTGGATCCTTTGAACACAGTTCTGATTTAACAATCACTCAAACTGTGTGTTGCATGGTCATCTCAGGTCCCACATACTACGTAACAAAATACAAAAATAATCCTTTTATTAGAAATGGTTTGACAAAAATGCAAACCTACCATGACCAAGAATGGAGACAGGTGCAGAGGTTTTTCTGTCTCCAAGACAATGATCATAAACGTACTGCCAGGACCACTGAGGAATGGTTTAGAATAGTGTTTTACAAACCCTTTATTATGGGAGCCAAAATCAGTCAAGTTTAAAGAACTTACTGCCTTTTCTCTTATAATTAATTGCAAATTGCTTGTGACATTTATTATTATATTTATCTGCTCAAATAATAAACTAAACAAAAATGTGTTTTTTTTTCTGAAAAGGATTTCTGTAAATCATCACAGATATAAAAATAAAAAGGTCTAAAAGGCATCCAGTTTTCAGATTTTTTGGGGGGTGGTTTGTTTAAAGTAAGGATGCATCGATATGGAAAATATGAGTTAATATCAATACCTGGTACTGATATCGATTAAAAAGACCACTGCTAACACCACTTTCACTGTAACATGATCAAATACTACATGACCAACGTCCTCCAGAAATAAATGGTAATAATATGGAAATAATTATCGGTTTCAATATCGGCTCACTTTTATTTATCAGACCAATATGTTAAAAAATGACTAATATTGTCGATACCAATCCATATTTTAAAGTCTGCTTCTAAGTAAAGGTTGATGGATGTTTATGGTCCAAATTACTTCAAATTAAGGTCAGTGCAAAAATCTGGTAAATAAACAGTAAATATTTTGTTTGTCTGTGACAAGATATTTAAAGATATTTTTAAAAATGCATTTGCTTGAAGAGCCTGGGCCACATTTAGTCACTCTAGAACTGTGGCCATACAACAAAGCACATTCCTAAGTTTCAGTGGTCTAGTAAAAGACCAGACCTAAGTTCAACCGAGAATATGGGGAACACGTGAAAACAGGTGTTCACAGATGAGCTCCATCCCCTCTAACCAATCTTTAGCTCCTTTGCTAAGAAGAATTGGTTCATAAATTACCTTTGTAGATGTGAAAAGCCAAGCCATAAAACTTGCATATAATTGTAGCAAAAGGTGGTTTAAGTGGGGATGGACTCACTTAAACTTGAAAACCATATAAACCATCTACATGAAAATTATGTGCAACTTTGTGTCACATAACTCTGATCAAATTCATTAAGGTTTTGGTTTAACTTGGCATAGCATAAAAAGTTTAAAGATCTAAGAACTTTTGCAAACACTAGAATAGGGTAAAAGATATATTTTTCTTGATTTTAATATGTGCAATTTTTTCTCCTAAAATGTGCTGACAAATAGAAAACTGAAAGAAAGATAAATTTTTTAGAAATATTTCATATCTACGTACCTGAAGGCCAACATTGTACGCTTGTCCATCTTTGACAATCTGTGAAATGTAGAGTCCACAGCCAAACTCTAGTCCTCCTCGAACACTGAGACCCAGTCCGTCACGCTGTGTTCGATCCAAACGCACCTCTTTCAGCTTCCTGAAGTTTAATCAAGTTTATCACTAAGATACATCACAGCTGAGACTGTCTCCATAGCAAAACAGTTAAAATGCTGTCCTGCACTCACCTTGACCTCTTAGGTGTGAACTGGTCGTACTCGACTTGGTGTTTGAGTGGGATCAGAGGCCGGATCGCATCGAACAGCGGAAGCCGTTTTGGTTCATTGATAACCAGTTTCAGGTCTCCCACCAGCACCCGCAAATCCATAGACCTGAAAGAGAGAGAGAATGGGTTACACCAGTCTATGGTTGGTTACTTTGAAATGTTGAGTGAATACAAAACATGGTCAGGATTTAAATTTATGGAGGAGTTAGAAGGATAGGCTAAAAGACATTGATATGCAAAGGAATATAAGAATTAGGTTTTGACTATCATCCCTTCTATCATCCCTTGGTGCTTCATATGATTTAGGACGGAAACTGCAATGCTTAATAATTCTTGAAAGACCACACCCAACTTTAAGGTCATTTTGTTGTGGCATGCAGGTAGTCATGTCTGCATTACCATAATCCAACTGGGCAGGAATATCATGAAGAAATGAACTCAACCTGCTTGCAAATGCTTGTGACAAACTTCAATGTGAAATTTGTGATGGTTGAAGCAAAGTTGTGTTTTTTATAGTAAAGTCATATAGTAAGCCACCATTGTGGGGTGCAGTTTTTTACTATGACTGCATAACAATAAATATTTAACTTTTAAAACTCTAAAGAAAAAAATCTAAAAAAGGGAATGAAGCAGTTCAACCTTACCTGAATGCCCCAAAATTATACAATTATACAATTAGATCATTTTTAATGCACACAATCATTTCAACCAGACAGTAGAAGAAGACCATAGAATTTGAATTCTAATTTACTAATTCACAAGCTTCTACACAGCAACCAGATTTTTTTATTGCAAATTAGAAACAATACAGATAATAATAATTAGTTAAGCAAAGGATCAAGAATAAATATATCATTGTATGTCAATGGAAAAGATAATCCAGTCTTCTCTCTGCTACAATTCAGATGGAGACAAAAGAGAAAAGAAACTACACATGGTATGCTTGTTTAATTATGCATATGTGTCATTTCAGCCCCATTTGAAAAACGAGCATAAAAAAAGAGCTTTTGTGAATAACTAGTCAAGCTTGTCAGAGCACAATGGAAATGGATCAGAGGCTCATCCAATGAGGCCACAGGACTCTGCTTCTGTACAAAGATTAATTGAAACCTAGAAGACTTTTAGCCTACTGGCCTCATTAGGTTCACCCAGTTACTCTGATCTCAGTAAGCAACAAGCTTCAGAAAAGATGCAAGACAACTCAGATTAAATGAGAAAATATATCACAAAAATGTTATAAATAAGACAAAACTAAAAGGAAAACTGATTTCCAGCATATCAATAATAAGGGCTTTACTTCAAGACTATTTGTTTTTTATTCAAAGTAGTTCTCCCTAAATGACAAGACCTAATAAATACTCTACAGGAGTTTACTTATACAAAGATATCTGGTTTTAAACAGCAACTAACACTCACTTCGACCACCTGAGAAATGACAGATGGTACTCACTGGTGATACATGCGGAGAACATCATAAAGGTAATCCTTCTCTGCCTCATTTTCAATCAGTAGTTCCACCTGCAACAGAACAGAAACATCTGGCACCATCCTTCTTTTGTCACCTCACCGACACACACACACACACACACACCCTTCTGTCCCACCCATGGTCCCGCCAACGCCACGAGGGGCCGAAGCCATCTA
This sequence comes from Xiphophorus hellerii, assembly GCF_003331165.1. Lineage (NCBI taxonomy): Eukaryota > Metazoa > Chordata > Actinopteri > Cyprinodontiformes > Poeciliidae > Xiphophorus > Xiphophorus hellerii. The sequence continues at coordinate 17,231,858 of NC_045673.1, forward strand.
CTAACCTGATGACGGCTCAGGTGCAGCAGGATGGTTTTCAGGAAACGCTTTGGCCAATCACTGATGCACATTTCACCCTGATATCCTACTTTTTGCTAAATCACAAACTAATTTCAGAACCTGATTTCATTGAAGCAGAGGAAGTAAGGGTGAAACTAAACTGTGGGATGATCTGAATCTATGACCGCTGTCCTTCTCCATCAAAGCACTAGGAGATAATAGCTAGAGAGGCGGCAAGAGGAAGGTCAGTAGTGTCAACTTACATCTCACAGACATGACACCCAACATTCGCACACAAACGTATCTTAAACTTAAGATTAAAGGACGATACAAGAATATCTTCAAAAGGTGAACTTATTTCAGCAATTTGGTGAAAAAACTGAACCTAATACAGTCATGAAATATTTACATACACTACATTAAAAGATACACTTTTTCATGATGACATCTATTAAAAATCATCAGTCTCCTTCTGACTTTGGACAAAGTATAAAAACAAATGCTTCTTCCTAATTCTGACATTAACCAAAGAGAAATTATGTTTTCCAATCCGACATGACATTAAATAGGGAAGACTTAATTTTATTTAATGTCAGAAATTGAGAAGAACAGAAAAAAGCTATGTAATTTTATTTAGTCTGTGTAAACGTAGTTTCAGCTAATCCTATAAATGAGCTTTATGTTTTGAATTTATTTACTGAAATAGATTAATTTGAGTGATATTCCAATTTATTGACATGCACAAGTATTTTTAATGGTAATGTTTTATGACGACAGGTCATCAAAATGAAATGGGTGTGTTCAAAACACGCCTGACTTTATGACCATTGTAAATGTCTGTTGCTTAGTGCTGCTGGAAATGGTTAGCCCTGCCTTGAATTGAACCACAGACTTTGGAATCATAAAATAACAACGTTGGAGCTCCCTGTGTGTTGTGCATTTATATCGAAGGGCAATGTATGCTTAGGAGTAGATTATACAATATTCACATATAAGAAGTGTTATAATGATAAACATTTTTACATAAACTTTGATCAAATCAACAGCTCAGGTGGGTTCTAAGGCACAAAAAACAACAATCCAAAATAATTTTGAATCAGGGCAGACATGACCGTGTCTGGAAAAACAACAAAAGACTGAATGTGGACAGCCTCTAATTAAACCCATAAATTATCTCGTTATTTCTGCTTGGATGCTCATTTGTGGCATATTATCTAATGCTATGTTGCCCTTTGTAGAGACAATATGGGCCCCGCCTGGCAGCACAGATGGCCTTGTGGTGATCCCTGCATGCTGCCAAGGATAAAAATGCCCCAGCCTATCAGGTTTCCTTTCTCAATTATTCTATGCTCTTTGATAGTTTTAAAGGCTCATCTAAATAATATGATTTCTCAACAGCAAGAAAAATCAAAGATTAAAATGTGTGTGACCTAAATGTTGTCAAAACACATAAAAAAAATGGCTAAAAGTGGAAAAGGAGCTGAAACTTAATTTTATTCATTATAATCAAAATATGACCATTTATCTGAATTAATTGTAGGTCTATAATAATTTTATGTTTACTTTGCTCAATTGAAGAGTTTTAAACGGTAAATTCCCTCTTCACTTTTTAAGTCCACCCTAGTTTTAAAATACTTTAATCTGTAAGTACATAACACTCTTTGTACGATAGAATTTTGACGGGAATTTCTGTCGACATAAATAATCTTTTATTATGAAGGAATGTTAAATACCTCAAAATAACAAGATTCACCCCAAAGTACCTCTAGTGACAGTAATAGGTTTTTTTGTTTGTTTGGTTGGTTTGGTTTTTTGTCTTCAAATATGTAGATCAAGATAAACAACAGATTAAAGAAATTGTCCTGAATCAACTTTGGTTTCTTAGTTCAAACCAACTATATTTTAAAATAATTCCTGACTGATTCAGCTCTTTCAGAAATAGGCCTCTGTGTGCGCAACATCCTCTCCGGTGGAGACACCTGAGACACCGCAATAAACAACCAGGTAACACAGTACCATTTTTATTAAGATATTATTGGACTGTATAATAAAAAATTGATTATCTTACCTTGTGTCTAAATTCTCGAGCAACTTTCCGCTCCATTTCTGAGAGAAAGACAAAACAGTCCGACCAGAGAAGAGGTGGTGTCGCTGAAGTTTTACAGGACCCAAGACAGTGTGGTCAAGTTAGGCCAAACAGGCGTTTCCGGTTTATATTTTTTCGCCAAGGACTGTTTCATGGGGCTTTTATGTAGTTATCATGCAATTATAAATTATATTTAAAAAATAATCTTTTCTAAATTATTTTTTATGTGCTTTAATTTATACTAACCTGTCAAAAAAAAAACTTTTATTTTGAAATTTTAGACAATCACCGCTTTTTGTTGGCAAACTTGACTAGTTTGTGGATAGCTGCTGCTGTACTTTTCCAAACGTTCTTAATTTTATTCCAAAAACAACATTTAAGCCACATATGTCACATTCATTGGATTAAAATGAATAAAAATCTGATGGTAATGGTTTCGCTAAATAACATTAGAAAATTGCACAGCCCAGCAGATAGGTGGCGCTCCCAACTTCCTCTGCACAGTTAGTCACAAAGAAGCGGAAGCACGCTGGATTTAAAAAAGAACTGCGCCGTTGCTCTGAGCAACAACACAGCTCAGATTCTGGAACCGACGTCTTTACTTGTATGTAACAGTTCATTTTATACCGCTTTAAAAATACTTTGACAATCATTGAAACAACTATGCTATTATACGTTAATGTGGTGGCTTGTTTTTAGACCAAATGTAAAGACAAAGAGACTGACGATGTCATTATATTTATGTTCCGTTTATACGATCTCTCATGTTTCTCCTATAAAGAACTGTTTCAGTGGGTTTATGTGAATCTTGTTTTAGCTCGGTTGCTGAAAGGAAGTTCAAAATGTCACAGAGGTGTCTTAGATTTCTTTTTTTCTCTCCCATTACTACTATTTTGAATTATGCATGAACAAAACTGTCTTATAATTAAATATTTGATAGACAACAACAACTTCCTTTGGACTAGGTTGCATTTATTCACGATGCTGAATGTTGCTGCATAATTTCTTCTCTCGTTTTCAGAGATGTTTGGAAGAATGGGATCTCCAGCAAAGCATGGAACGCCTCACAGGTTAGAGATGTTTGTGCCAATCTACAGATCTAGTCTCTTAAAATGTTTTCACGTGAGTGCACTTTCACAGTCCAAAAAAATAGTCCTGTCATCATAAGTATTTGTGTTAAATGAGCACAGGTACATTGCTGAATATGAAGATGAATAATCTTTAAAATGAGTCATACATCTTTTTTTTTGTCCTACAGAGTCAGCATTCATTCCCCCAGTAAAGATTTAGATTCCCCACTTCCTCCCATAGAGGAGCGTCTTGCTTACCTGCGTCCTTCCAGGGAGCTGCTGCAGTTCTACAGACAGAAGATCGCCCAGTATGATGGTGAACACGAAGAGCTGTTGCAAATGCTGGAAAAGTTTAAAAGCATCGCAGAGGATCAGGTGGGTGTTCTCTTTGGGGAGGGAGGTTTTCAGCCGTCACTGAGTATCCGAGTTCCTAAATCGCTTAAGGAATATTCTGTATCACTGTCCTTCCAGCACAAACTGCAGTATGACATACAGGAGCGTGAAAGAGAAGTTACACAGCTTCAGAACGCTCTGAGTGACATGCAGGTCTACCTTTTCCAGGAGAGAGAGCAGTCGCTCCGACTTTATGCAGAAAATGACAGACTAAAGATCAGGTGGGTGCACTGCGCTGGATTAAAACACAATTATTATAAATTATTTTCATCTGTGGTTTTCCAGAAACTTTTTTAGGTGGCCACCAACTCTTGATCTGTGCTGTCACTAAATGTGTGTGATTAATGTGATATGAGTATTTTTTGTTTTGTTTTGTTTGTTTGTTTTTATGTTTTAATACACAGGATGGCTTTGGGATGAATATGTTAACTATACAATATGTTGGCTGTCTCCCATCAGTGTTCAATCTTGTATTTCTTGCTACAGAGAGTTGGAGGACAGGAAAAAGATTCAACACCTTCTTGCTCTTGTCGGTCCTGATGCTGGAGAGATTACATACTTTCACCAAGAGCCTCCACACAAGGTGGAACAGACTCACTAATTCACTCACTTTTTATATAAGACAATTGAGATAACTCTAAAATCTTCAAGGCTTTGACTATGGGCTGATATTTAAAGGGTTTGAATTATTTTGAAGCTTAGCTAAATTATTTTCTGCCTTTCACTGTGCTTTTGGTGGCTTTATATTAAGTATGTCATAGTTGATTTGGGTTCAATAAAACTATTTTGTAATTTTGTGTACACATTTAACTCAAATTTAAGAGAACTACACTTAATTTTTAAAGGCAGAAAAAAATTACATTGAAATGCAGACAACCCTAATGACAACGTCATGCTTGCTTTGTCAGGTCACAATTACTCAGAGGCACCCTGAGTCCATGTTTGATGAAAATCTCAGTCTAAGGCCAACTAAACTAAGACCTGCTGCGGCAACAAAAGGTTTGAAACTATCTAGTTTATTTATGTAAAACAGTCTGAGTGAGTGTGTTTTGTTTTTTTTGGTTTGTTTTTCAAAGAAATAAATTATCTTTAAATTTTAATGTTTGAACAGAGGCTAACAGGAAAACAAAATCAGCTGGTGATGGTGTAGAGAAGTACAAGAACGACAACCAGACATTATTGTTGCAGGTATTGCTCCACTGTGAAAACGTGTTAATTATTACTCTGATAAGCACCACTACAAAAGTAAAAAAATGACATCTATTTCTCTTTTGTCTTTTTTTCTCCCCCACATTAATACGATGCTACAAGTTATGGTCATTTTTACAGTGTCAGCTTGCATTTTCAGGTGGAGGCGCTGCAGGCTCAGATGGAGGAACAGACGCGTCTGGTCAGAGAGCAGATAGAAGCTCTCCTCGAGGATCGGAGGATCATAACAGAGGAATCTCAGGCACAGCGACACAGAGACCAGGAACGCATTGCTGCACTGAGTGAAAAGTGTGTCTTTTTAATATCTAAATTTATGGGTGGTACTCTTTACAAAGCTCACCGTAACGTTAAATCTTTTTTTGTTTACGCATCAGGCTCCAGCAGACTCAGAACCTGTTGCATGAAAGCACAAGAGATTTCTTACAGCAGAAATTTGACGCTCGGGCCAATGAGAAAAGCTGGATTGTAGAAAAAGATCGGCTGCTGAGGGAGCTGGACTCCTGCCACAACCGACTGAGGAGGGCGAAGGCCCGGTTCGACGGCACTGAACTGACAAGATCCTGGCAGCCCAGCAGCAGCAGATCAGCTCTTTTTCTTCCTCAACCCCAACGTGAGCTGTCTGACAAGCTTAAGGAGGAGAAAAAGGTAATAAAAGCTACTTGATTATTTTTGTTGTACACCCTAAATTCATCATCAATAAGCAATACCTGTTTATCCTGGTGCTGTTTATTTATTTTATTTTTTTTTTATCAGGCTCTACAAGATGATCTGAAACAAGCTCACAAGTTGGCAGAGATGTTCAGAGAGCAATGTATCACACTGGAGACAGAACTGTCCCAAATCAGAGAGGAAGGAGACGTAGGCAGAGAAATATTTAAGGTTTGCTACTTTGAGAAATTCTGGATTGTGTGCTTTTCTTTGTGTTTTTTATTTTTAATTAATTGACTTTCTTATGAATTATCCTTGTTTATGTTCAGGAGCGTTCAGACAAGATGGCCAGTCGCCTCCAGCTCATGACTCAGCGCTATGAGGCTTTGGAGAAGAGAAGGGTCATGGAGGTGGAGGGCTTTAAGGCAGATCTAAAACTCCTCAGACAGAAGCTCAAAGATGTAGAGAAACAAGCTCCTCAAGGTAAAAAAATGCCCCAACTATGTGTTTTTGTTGTTGTTTTAATGTTTTAATGACAAGCTTTATAAGACCTAAATCATTTTGCTTTCTTCAGGTCACATTAAACATTGGGCCCAACCAGGACCTAGCCATTCTGCATGAAGTACGACAAACTAATTCAAGGACGAAAAAGGTTCAGAATGAGCTTATGGCTCTGAAAGCCAAAATTTATGGACTTGAAAACGAACTAAGAATCAGCTGAAGAACGTTCTCTCGAATGTTTTCCACTTTTACCGATTTTTCTATTGTTTGTTTTTTATTGACATGTTGACTACTTTTTTTAATCATTTGTGCTTTGAACCAATAAAATTCGTTTACATCAATGTTCGTTTTTTAATATGCTTGTAGACATCATTATCGATCCCATTGTCTTATTATGGCCTTTGTCCTTCCTTTCATCCTCCCTCTTTTCTTTCTTCCGTTTTTTCCTACCAATCTCTTAAGAGTTATGCTGGGTTAAAACTAATATTTCGCAAAAATCAGTAGGAATCCTTGCTTCTACCTCTAAAATTTACTTATTTTGGAAATACTTGTGGCTTTAAAAAAAAGTCTGGAAACTGCTTCTTTAGTTTCATTTCAACTGAAGCGATCCTTTCGGCGACGTGTTTCCGGTGATATGAAACTACATTACATAATACTATACGAGTTGGTCTTCTGCGCATGCGCTCCGGCTATCGTAAGCGTTGCTAGCGGTGCGGTTTGTACTGAATGCACGTATCTATACGCTCAGCATGACGAAACTAAAGTCTAAGTGCTGACAGTCGCTGCTGCGGATATTATGAGCTCTTGCCTCAGGTGTCACTTCCACGGAGTAGCCAGTTAGGTAGTTGTTTACTCGCCGGCGCTTTTCCCACTCATGTGCCCGGAGCCATGCAGAGACTGAGGTGCTTTAAAAGTTTCTGGCAGTTGCTCAGGTCAAGCTGCGAGGGAGCAGCGAAACAGGCAACCAGCTCAAGATGTTATAGCCATGTAAGTGACTGCTTTGATTTGATGTTTTATTCATTCCTACGTCAGAACGAATCCACGTGCACACGATAGACTTTAAAATACTGTTGTTAGTTTACAAATCACTGAACGGCTCAGCACCACAATACATTAAGACCTGCTGTTGTATCAACCCTCCAGACCTCTCAGGTCTTCCGGTTCTGGTTCTGCTCTGCATCCCCAGAACCAGAACCAAACGAGGAGAAGCAGCTTTCAGCATCTATGCACCACAAATTTGGAACAAACTTCCAGAAAAGTGTAAAACAGCTGAAACACTGACTTCTTTTAAATCTCAACTAAAAGCCCACCTGTTTAGAATTGTATTTGAAATGTAATCAATTACAAATTTATTGATGGAACTTGACTTAATGCTGTGTTTTGATTATTGATTCTATGTTGCATTGTGTTTCTGTGTTTGTAATGATGTAAAGCACTTTGAAATGCCTTGCTGCTGAAATGTGCTATACAAATAAAATTTGATTGATTGATTGATTGATTGATAAGACCAGGATATTTGTGTTGAATGACTGCACTTGTGATCTGTGCTTTTTTTTTTTTTACAGTACAGTACAGTGTGGATGACTCAAAAGTTCAGCTTGTTTATCGATCACAAATATAGGGATTCAGTTTTCATTCAGTTATTGAACAACCTGTCGCCCTTCTCGCCTACCAATAGGATCGCAGCTCTTATGGACTTTTCTTTCATATCGACAGGGTTACACTTACAGAGTCAAATCACAGCTAGACAAGTCAGATCAAATGCATATCCAGTTATAATCCAAAATTCAAGTAATTAATTTCAATAAAGTACAATCTAGTTATGAATATTTAGATCCAATCACATACAGGCCACATTGGTTGTAATTACAGTACAAAAAACAAAATCAGTTTATAATAAAAGAAGCTGTCCAAAGATTAAAATTTGTTCTTTGGAAGTCATATTTACACATTTAAGCCACATACACAAGCTAAAAATTACATTTTTCCTCATTAACTGAGACAACATTATCCTAATCTTCCTGTTTTAGTTTGCTTATAATGACCACGATTACTTATATTTGCTCAATTCAAAAATAATGAGTGAGAAATTTTGTTACCTGCTTTTAAACTCCGGAGTTGACATAAAATTAATTCATGTAAAACAATGCTTTTTAAACTGTGTGACGTTGGGCATTTATCTTTGACAAGCTTCTCACCATAGTTAATGAAAAGTGAGTTTAAAATGATAGTGAGCTCTTAAAAGAAATCATGCTTACAGCCTTTTTATACATGATTTTTGAGTGTGGTGTCATGTAATGTTACACATTTCTGTGGACCTTCAGAAGAGATACAGGCCCACAGCATCATAGATCCTCCACCGTATCTAACAGTGGGCCTAATTATGATCTTCCACATTAAACCCAACTGGAGGGTTTTATTGCCAAAAACTAAATCTTGGTCTCATCCTGTCTACATGTCAATGAACAACCCCACTCTGGCCCCTCTGGTTCCCCCTGCAGGACCCCAGCTCCTTTGGGCTCCTCTTTGATATAGATGGGGTCCTGGTCCGAGGCAGGACCCCGATCCCAGCAGCCAAGCAGTGCTTCAGGAACTTGGTGGATCGCCACGGGAAGTACAAGGTTCCTGTGGTCTTTGTTACAAACGCAGGGAACTGCATGAGGCAGACGAAAGCTGAGCATCTGTCTCATCTCCTTGAGGTCGAGGTAAACTGAGCTACATCTAAACCATTAAATTAGCTTCTTTTGTCTCCTCGGGGTTTTCATGAGCTTTCTTTTCTCTCCTCTTTCCTCAGGTGTCTCCAGACCAGGTGATGCTTTCCCACAGTCCTCTGCGAATATTTACCCAGTTTCACAAAAAGTGCGTGCTGGTCTCCGGTCAGGGTCCTGTTGAGGAGGTGGCTCACAAGTATCCTATCTTATCTGACGGTTCCTCCACTCACGCTGGCTATTTGCCTAAGCCAGTCTGTACATGATCTGTTGATTTAGTGTGTTTTGGTGCAAGCTCCACTTTGCTATCAGCAGTTTAATCTTTGTACCCATGGCAGCAACGAAGCCTTTTCACAGATTTCTTCCTTTTGTTTAAATGTTTGGTTAACTTAGTTCAAAGTGAGGTGATTTAGAAACAGGCACTGGGGGTCATGCAGGGTTTTAAGATTCTTTTCAGAAATTACAGCAGAAAACAAAAAGGATTATGGTGAAAGCATAATTTTACTCTATATGTCAACAGAGAACAAAACAGTTCTCACAAAATACTAAAGCACACTGGTTGTTGATGCCCTCTGTGTAATTGATGTTCTAGTATTGCTAGTATACTGAACAGATTAACTTCACACTGTTTTTACCCAGATTAGGGGCTGCACTTTGCCATTCACGTCCTTCCTTTTTCCATTTGAATTACTTAAATTTGTGAGTATCTGTGACTGGTACAATAAGCCCCATGGCAGTTCTTACAGGACTCTTTCTCTTTAAGACTACAAAGTTACGACCTCCGACCTTTTAATACAGTCAGGGTCAGTTAGAAGCTGACAGGTTCGGTTACCACTGATGAAGCCTTTACCTTCCACAAAATGATGCACTGCTTTCGGTTGGTACATGCTGCCACACAAAGCAGTGAAACATTCCAAGGTTTGAGTCCCAGTCCCAGATGAATTGATTGATTGATTGATTGATTGATTGATTGATTGATTAGCCTATCCCTCATCCCTAAAGAAAGTTGTTTTCAACACCTTCAGAAAATGTGTTATTTGAACTTGCTGATCTGATCTGATTGTGACCTTTAATTCACAAAACGCCAGCCTGGGCTTTGAGGACGTGGTCACCATAGATATGGTTAGAGAGGCGTACCCTGTCCTGGATATGGTGGACCACAACAGAAGGCCCAAAGACTTTGTAAGTGCCACTGATTGTTGTGTCCTGTTTACGTATCATGAGTTAGACGTCAAACTTAACTGTTGAATTTCTTACAGATTCCACCCAACAAGGACTTACGGCCAATAAATGGTATGTCTCCCTCAAACAGGCAGCTTATACAAACACAGACAAGTGTTTTGGCACCTTCTTCTCAAAACAGTGTAAAAAGTCTTACAATTATTTCACATTTTATTGCAGTAGCATGATCTCCATCCATTATCCAACATGCTGGTGGGGTCGAGAGGGGTGCTTGTGCCCATCTCCAGCAGTCAACAAGCGAGAGCAGTAGCATAAATTTACATATTTATTTGATTCACTGCTTAGTTTTATTTATTCAGTGGGAGGAAATGTTTGTTTTAAGGCATTGATTTTGATCAAAATAACCAAACTATAATCTAGAACTATAATCATGGCAGATATGTTTTGTCTCAGCATTTAGCAGCATTTAGTGCTTTCCTATAACAATTTACAAGGTTGGAACATACAAAGAGACCTCTCTCTTTGTATAGATAATACAGATTTCAGGATTCTCTCTTATTCACTCTTTTTTTTCTTCACTGCACACTTTTTCTGTAGGATTTAGGTATGGGTACTGAAATGGCTATAGGAGTTAATTTCAGGCCTGGTGAACCGTTTCTGTATTTTGGATCACTGCTGTAAAAATTGAGTGATCACATTTTTTTAGTTAACTGCCAAAGTCCAGCAGGTTTTTAATTAAAATGTTCTGATATTTTAAAGAATTCATGATGCCAATCACATGAATAGGCCCACAGTAACACAGATTCTCCGCTATACTTCAGTAGCAATCTCGGTTGCCTTTCCACATAGCCATCATTTTTTCCCTCAGAAACCAAGTGTAGTGTTTCTGAAAATCTGAAATGTTTTATCTGATAAACATTTGTAAACCAACCTGTTTTAAGAGGATTACAGCTAACAAGTACACAAATCAGATTTCACCATCTTTGTTATTAACACTGTTTTGAAACCCTCAAGTTGCCACCCTTTGCTGCAGTTCTCACACAGAGATTTTTTAGTAGTGGCAAGATATCTGTAGATCCTCACCCCGGCCAGTGGCTAAAATAAATAGTTCATGCTATATTGATACCAACTATTCAAAGTTCCCCAAAATTCTGATCAGCTTAACAAAGGTAAGTATACATTAATAAACTGCTTCAGTTATATGTCTTTTAAAGTGCCAGATTTATCAATAATTGTGCCACTGGGGATACTGTTAGACAATAGTTTGTTGTTATGAGAATAAATGTATAAATTAAATGTCAGTTCTGAAATGTTCAGTGAGCAGTTGTGCTGCACCCATAAAACATATTCTTATTTTCAGACTTTTTACACATCAGAGATGTAAATAATTGTGGTTGGTGTCGTGAATAGATATTTTATGAAAGTTAATTTCTATACAGATCATATCTTGTTTTAATGTCTACAGCCATAATTTTATTCGGTGAGCCAATCAGATGGGAGACCAACCTTCAGCTCATCATTGACGTTCTCCTAACCAACGGAAACCCGGGCAATACGTGGACCTTGACCCAGTATCCTCACATCCCGGTCCTGGCCTGCAATATGGACCTGCTGTGGATGGCAGAGGCGAAAAATCCAAGGTTTGTCTGCAAGTCATAGCAAACACATAAATATTTAATTTTGAAAGCATTGAATACTGAGTATTTCCCATGTTGCAGGTTTGGACATGGCATGTTCCTGGTTTGCTTAGAGAATTTGTACAAGAAGGTCACAGGTTATGATCTGAAGTATGAGGCTCTGATTGGTAAGCCGAGTGTGGTGACTTATAACTACGCCGAGCTGCTGATTAGACAGCAGGCAGAGAAGCTCGGCTGGAACAAACCTGTGAAGACGCTTTATGCTATCGGGTGAGTTTATTTAGTTAGGGTTTTACACTAAGAAGAATAAGAAAAATCATAACATGATTATTCTTATTTTTACAAGAATTTTCTTTTGCCCAACAGAGACAATCCCATGGCAGACATATATGGAGCCAACCTCTACAATCGCTACCTTCAGGCCTCTAAGCATGACAATGCCAAAGTGCAGGCCAAGAGCTGCAGAGGAGGAGCGGATCCCACCGCTCAATCTGTCGACGACCATCGGTAAAATGACATCGGCGGAAATGGGCGGCGCCACTGTCGCCTATGGGTCAGAGGAGGATCTCCCCGAGGCCTGCAGCTCCATCCTGGTCTGTACAGGAGTGTACAGCAGAGACCAGCAGGAGCTGCCTTCAGACCCGGCGCAAACAGTCACTGAGCAGCACATCTTCCACGGCCACAGGGACTTCCGTTTCGACCCCACCCTCACACAGCCGTCCTTTGTGGTGCAGGACGTGAAAGAGGCAGTGGAGTTGGTGTTCCAGCAGGAAGGCTGGCCTCTAGAGTAGCACCAGGGAATATTCAAATAGCTTCTCTTTTTTTAAAACCTTTCTTTGTATTCTGGCTGTTACTGTGCAATTCAGAGTATATTCAACAAACAGTTATAACCCTAACACTACAATTTACAGCGGCTCTTAAAGTCTACATGTCAGGTTTTATAATATTAAAGAAAAAAAGAGCATGATAAATCATTTAAAAACTCTTTCCACCATTAATGTGGACACATATCATGTATGTATTTGTTTGCTTCTGGAAAAACAAAGAAACCGTTTAAAAAAGCATAAGTGTGCACAACCTTAAGCTAATCCTTTTGCTCTAATTCAGCATTCAGTCTTCTTTAGTAGGAATCACATTACCACATCTTGACTTGATAGTGTTTTCTTTCACTCTGTCTTCCAAACGTTCTCCAGATCTCGATATGTAGGAACACATCCATTTTCCACAGCCCACTTTAGTTGACACCAAAGACATGTGGTTCTGGTCTCTGGCTAGAGTTTTCCTAAACTTTATTTTGTACCGTAATTAAATTAATGGCTCACCAACACGTCTCTGCAGAACCCAATGAAGTGTTGAGGAGATAATTGAGTAGTAGGAGAGTGTTTCTCAAGAACTGGAGCTGTAGATCCCTGGCTTAGATTCACTGTGTAAAATCTCATTTTACTTTTAACTATCAAGCAAACAGATCTTTGGTATTTGAAATTGATCAGAACTTTATTCACATTGACTGAGGTTATTTGCATGAACCTTGGGTTCATGTAAATAAAAGAATGTTAATTTTGTCTTTTGATCAATTCTGCTGAAAAGTGCTGTGTTTTAATAACATTTGTACTCTGATACTTTATCCAATTATTCATCTTTGTACCACAATGTGCATTTTATGCTGTAAGTTATTTTTTGTATGCCCTTCTCCTGACTGATACCTTTGTACCATGGTGTCCCTTTGAACGTTTGTAAGCCATCTACAGACTATCCCTTTAGCAACAGGATGCAAATGCAGAAATGTCAGAAGAATCTAGTTAGACAACAGAACTTTATTTTAATGTTTCATAATTATTTATAGTGGATGTGAATTCATAAAGAGTAAATACTAAAAATTTATCAAAAGGGATTTAGTGGTTATTTTAAGGGTGTGCACACTTATTCTACCAAGTTATTACAGTTTATATATATAATTATTTTCTCATTTGTTTTCTTGTTTTTAAAATGTCCAGGGTAAATCTCACATATCCACACAATATTTTGAAATTCTTAATCAAACTGTTCACATCACAAACACTTTGTTTTTTAAAAGAATTGTGTATACTTTGGAGAGGAACTGTCAGTCTAACCTGCCGGATTTTAATTTTTTTTTTTTGTTTAGTTAAAAATAGAGTATTATGCATTAGAGTTTAAAACGTTTGCCTGCTTTTAAACCGATTACATTAGCTGTCAGGTTTTTTACAGCACACAATATATCGGAAGAATGTTTAAATCAATTTAGAGCAAAGGCCACATTGGCACAAATGTGGCTTTGACCTTAGGCTTTAAGGTCAAAAGCACTTATTGAAATGAAGATTAATTTTATTTTTCTAAATAAGTCACCCTTTTGTTTTCTTATACTGCGTTGGTTGATATATTCTAGCCTGATTTGTTTTTAAGTCAGGGTTAATGCTCAGGAAATTAAGTTGCCAATATTCAGTTTAGACCTTGAAAAATGCAGTATTTTGATTTTACTCTCTTTTTATGTTTTTGTAAAGTTTACAGCGTTGCACTGTTGGATTAAAAATGAGGTGCTGTTTGACAAGTGAACACGAATGTTTGCTAGATTAAATGGCATGGAGAAAGTTGCACCTGTTCTGTAATGAAGATTTAAAAGTGATGGGAATTTGCAGACTGATACTTTGGAATGTACTGTAAAAGCAATATTTTGTAAAGGAGCAATTAAAAAGATAAAGGAAGCTAAATGTAGAGTGAAAATGGTGTTTACTGCGTTGAGGTGTTAGTACAAAGTCCTCTGGCATATTGTCAGAAACCCCCAGAAGAATATTACAAACCTGTTAAAGATCCCAATAAGATTCATAAATACTATGACAAGAAAATGTATAAAATCTTTGTCTCACAACCTAAACCAAACATCTACACATTGTCTTTAAAGAAGGTCCTTTCCTGGTTGAACAACCAATCCACTAGGCCAACTTCAAATTTGCATCAAATGCTAAATCTGACTCGGGTTGTTCAGCATCCGCACTTTTTATCGTCAGAAATGGAGGCTTGAATCGGGTGAGAGCAGTCACTCAGCATGAACTGGGGAGAGCAATGAGAGTTCTGATCTGTGATGGCCATGCCGTTGCGTGCCAGCAGCTCCCGAGCCATGAGGATGAAGGCAGCCTCTATGTTCTGGGCCTCCTTAGCCGACGTCTCCAGAGCAGCCAGCAGGCTGTTCTTTTCAGCCAGAGTGCACGCGTCTTCAAACAGCACCTGTCCTCTGAGCATGGAGGTCCGACTTGTTACCTGCAGAGCAGAGGATGTCAGCGTCTGGATTTTCATCATTCTGTCCATCAGTAAAATATACTTTTTATATGAGGAGAAGCATCAACTCAATATGTGGCGAAATTAAGAAAAATAATGTTCAGTTTTGTTGCTTAAGAGAGACTCTTTAATAATTCAATCTTTTTTCACATTTTGTCACATGACGACTTCAAACTTCAATGTATTTTATAGGATAGAAAAACACACATCACTGTGTCATTTTTAAGTGGAAAATAAAGGATAGTAAAGCAATTCTTTAGGACCATAGTAACTCTGGAGGAGCAGTAAACATCCACAGCTCAGGTGGAAGAATCTGCCAAAAATTATTCGTCATAAACTTCAAAAATTTGGCCTGTATCAAATTGCAAAAATTAGATTGTTGGCATGGTTAAACAAAAAATAAATAATGTCCCTTTTAAAGTAAAGCCATGTAAGAGTACAGAGCAATTATGTAGTAGAAGAAGAAGAAAACTTGGTCAGATGAAACAAAAACATCACATTATATCCTACAAGCAAAAATGTGATGTGCTCTGAAGAACTAACACTGCACATCACCCTGAACATACAGTTTCCATTGTGAAACAAGGTGGTGGCTGCATCATGTGTGTTAGAGGTTTGATTTTGCATGGAGGTTCACCATCTAAACATACAGTTGGGGCCACAGCAGACTGAGTTAGATGGAAGAATTAGTTAGCTAAAAGAATGCCCTAGCCAGCGCGTGTTCAGAGAAAGAATTAGTTTGAGATATTTTGTATAGAAGATTTCAGCTGTACTTGCAGTTAATCATGGTTTGGGGATTTAAAAACAAATTCAAGCCAAAATTTCCAGCACATATTAGTCAAGGAAAAAGAAAGAAAACTTGAAACCCATGTATTTCTAAAAAAAAAAAAAAAAGCCAGTTGAGATTTGTGGTTGTAACATGAGATACTACTCCACTATGGAAATATTTACCAACAAGTATCACTACCACATTGGCTGCTCCATACTGCTCCACCTCCCTGATCCAGTGGGGAACAGATTCAAATGTCCTGCGGCGGCTGATGTCGTAGGCCACCATGGCTCCATGTGCACTGCGGTAGTAGCTCTGTGTTATGGTGCGGAAACGCTCCTGTCCGGCTGTGTCCCACACCTGCATCTGAAGGACGACACAGCACCAAAAATATGGGTTAACCAGTTTAACAGTGTGGGCTTGGTATCATCAAAATACAACTGGAACAAATAGCGTTATGTTTGTTATATTAATAATGTTCTAAAGAAACTTGGCTTTTAACAAACCAACACACCCAGAGAGCAAACACAAAGGTAACAACAATAAGTGAAATGATACAAGCAAAGCATTATTTTTATTAGAATACGGTAGATGGCGACTTTAAGAACAGTGACCAATAGTTTCATAAATATGGATAAATTTAACATGACAGCCATTAAAGACATCTTCTACACAAGGAAATAAGTCAGTATACTCAACCCTTTCCTGGTAGTGCTCATTCTAGAAAACATTTATGTAAATGAGGAGAATTACAAAGTACCCACCTTCACCTTTTTTCCATCAATGTCCAGTGTTCGAACGGTGAAGTCAACTCCAATGGTGTTCTGCTGCTTCTCAATGAATATACCCGACTTGAACCTCTGCACCATGCAGGTCTTTCCAACATCTGAGTCCCCGACCAGGATGATTTTAAAAAGAAAGTCAAAGGAGTCTTCAACTTCTGACTCGGCAGACTGCATGGTGACAAAAACACAGAGCCTGAAATGCAAAATCCCAAGACCTTTGTGCCTCTTTGCAACAGAACTGGTTTCCTGTAAGTTGTGTCAATACAGGAGAGAGTATTTACATAAAGCTCAATCACATCTTTGTGAGGAAATATAAGATTCTCGAGATAGGCAACATATCGAGCAATGGAGTTCAGGGCAAAAATGTCCCATTCAGGTTAGAAAATGTGTGTATAAAAAAAGTCAAATCCAATCCAGCAGCTTGTTTCTTCTGTCATTCTAACCCAATTAAGAATGAGGTAACACACCTCAAAAAACAAAGGAATTAAAACTCATTTTGCTTTCTTGTAAAGAAACAAAGCCTAAAATACAAAATCAGTTTCTTCATGATTACTTCGTAAACACTACGCTATCAGCTCCTCTGCTGAAGTCTGTACTCTTGCCCTTTAGACCGTTGTTCGTCGTCCTATTCTAGTTTCTTTCGCTCTGAGAACCTAAAGGACACGCCTCCTACCTGTCTTGGCAAATGTGACCTCCAGCTTCCAGCCCACTTGCACCACTGCATCTTGGGATATTGGTTTTCTGCTCAAGGTCTATAAAGAGGTCACTGTACCTGGAAGAGGCAGATATAAAGCTCAGTGATCTGAGACTGATTAGCAGAAGTGTTTTCTCTGTTAAACCCTTTGACATTTCCATCAGAAGAACACAAAAACAATGAGTCACAGTGCCTTGTAAAAGTGTTCATCCCCCTAGTACTGTTTAGCATTTTGTCATGTTACAATTGTTTGACATCAGTATATTGAAGTAGGATTTTCTCATAGACTAAAACAAAGAATTACATACATATGAAGTGATTTCTTTTTAGAATATATAACTTTGTATTTACTCTTTTTACCCTGATATCCTCAAAGTCCAGACCAATTGCCTTCAGAAGTCATCTAAGTCATAAATAAAGTTCATCTGTATATAATTTCACCTCAGCATAAGTACAATTGTTATGTATGCTCCTTGGAGGTTTGTTGGAGAATATTAGTGAATAAATCAGACTTCTCATGGAGCGCTGTTCAATCCGTCTTACAATAATGAAAAGTCTGGCACAACTGACCCATATTAACTCAGGATGAGCTGCAGAGATCCAAAACTCAGGTGGGCGAATCTGATGACAGGACAACTATTACAGATTTTGTATTTTTGGAGAGGTGGCAACAAGAAAGCCGTTGTTGAAAGAAAGTCATATGAGGTCATGTACAGCAAGGATGTGTAAAAAGGTGCTCTGATTAGATGAAAACAGAGTAGACTCTTTTTATTGCCTATATTTCAATTAAAATCTCTCTGAGGCAAGACTTGAAAATGAATGGTCAGTAACTCTCTTCATCCAGTTAAACTGACCCTTAGATATTTTTCATAGAATGGTTAAAATTTGTCTAGATATTCAAAGTTGTCCAAAAGGCTTACAGCTGTATTTTTTATTAACAAGAGGACTTAATATAAGTTCATGCCTCGCGTTTTTAAAAATAAAAATCTAAAAAAAAAAAAAACTGAAAAAAAACTATATGTATCGTTTCACTTTTAGTTCACAACTGTGCATCACTTTGTGTTGATTTATCAAACTCCTTCCCAAATAACTAGTCAAAGGTTTAAAAAGTATGACTACTTTTAAAAGGCATTTTAAGTACATTACAGTTTATCCGCAAGACATTTTACATTGAGGGCTCACTGTAAATCAAGTATGTGCAAACATAAAACTAATTCTGTGGCCTGTATAATATAACCAGTCTGCTATAAAACCCAAAACTTCTCATTGGTTTTTAGAAATGTCCTACATTAAGGACCCCCTGTCTGACTGCTGTCAAATAACACATTCCACAGCAGGTGACAACAGGCACAGAGAGCAAAACACATCAGCCCAAACATACAACAGCATTTTACCATGATCAATTCAGATTAAAGTGTAATGGAAATCATTTTTACCTCAGGCTTCACACATTGGCATCACAGTGAGATGCTAACCCAGAATGAGGATTCTGCTTTAAATCAATTGCTCTCTCTCTCTCTCTCTCTCCCTCTGCCCACCCCCACACTCATTTCTGTCGTCATCTCAGCCCACAGAAGAACAAGGCACAGCTGGACCCAGAACAATGTGTGAGTGTGAGGGCCACTTGAGCCAAACCGGGCTCTATCTTTGGCCGTGACAAGCCGATACCATCTTTTCTGTGGTGTGGTCAACGCATGTTGAAAAGCAGAGGAAAATATGGTTTTGTTAACCCCTGCAAGATGAAAATAAGACAAGAGGCAGCAGTTGATCACACTTATTTTACTTAAAATGGGATGACTGATCCATTAACAGAGTATTAAAATACATGCCAAAGCTGTAGATGTTTAGTCACTATATATATAAAAAAAGGTATAAAAGAACAACTATCAGTATAAAAAATTAACTACTTTCTGAACTTAATTTTTAAAAAAAAAACTTACTCAGATTGTAAGCTAAGTGAATGAATTAGAAACAAGTAAATACAGCAAAGGTACTTAAAGAACATGAGTCCTTTCATGACTCAGCAGAGATTTCTTGCTGGTTTACATGAGTCATGAGTGTCTAAGCTCTCTGCATCACAGAGCTGTTTGGGTCATCTTCTGTTCAGAAAACGTGTTGTGCTGGCTGTGTTTCTTTGTCTATAGGTAAACAGTGGATTTTGCTTAATTTTTTTCTGCCTTTGTGGTTTCCTCTCAGATGTTTTGTTTGGAGATGTTTGTGGAGGAGGGATATGAATCGGCTTCCAGGGGATTGGATTGTAGAAGCTGGGTGCTGGGTGTAAATTCTCATAGGGGCCTGAGTGAAAAGAATCCATTACAATTATTAAATAACAAGAAAAATAAAGCCAATACAGCTTACAAACAAAAATAATGTTATTGCACTTATATTAGATAAATCAATACTTTTTCAGTTCATAATTTAGGTTACTTCAACAATCTTACTTGCAGAGCAAGAGCGTGTTTTGGGAACAGCTCTGATTTTCTCGTTGGCTTTCGTCAGCCACTCCTTAAACCTCTCCTCTGCTTTCCTGCGGCGCTCTCTCTCCTGCTCCTCCTTCAGGGCAGCTTCCATCTGTTACGTAAAACAAAAAGGCTTCAGCATCCTTTCCTAAGCTGTTTGGAAAGCAAAATCAAAATAAGAAATATGACCTTCTCCTTCTTTTCTTTTTCAAGTTTTTCTTGGTTCTTCTTTTGCAGCCAGTCTCTGTATTTCTGCTGGGATTTACATTCGATCTCCCTTTGCTTTTCCTGCTGCCTCTGCATCTCCTCCGCGTCTTTCCTTTGTTTTACGAGTTGCTCCTGCCTTTCCTTATGACAAAACAGATTTTTAAAAGAAATACTCAATTTCATCAGGTCTCTTACATAATTTTGTGTCACAATAAAATTTTACATAACAATTTTTTGTCATGTAAAAACACATATCCTTACTCGCTCCCTTTTAATTTTTAACCATTCTCGGATCTTCTCTTCCATGACAAGTTTCTTCTGCTCTCTTTCTCGTTCTTGTTCGTTCTTCCTTTTCTCTAAGCAAGCGGTCCTGCATTAGGAAGCATTAAAAATTCAGCAGAGATTCTGTGATATTACTTGCTCAATAAAATACTGAGTGGAAGGGTGTTAATTTTAGTTATGAATCAACGGTAGGAGAAAAATCCTCTTACCTCTTCTGCTTTCCTTTCCAGCCTAAGATGATCCTCCTTAGCTTTGCTCACCAGCCAGGCCTCCCATGCACTGAGTGGAGGTGAGCCTGCAAGCTGCAGAGGTACACTCTGCTTCTTCTTTAAAGACGTCCTAGGCAGCTCAGATCTATAAATGATCCAAACAGATGGGAATACAATCTGAAATATTCAACAGAAGCACCAAATATGTGTTTGAGCTGAAGCAATACCTAGCTGGTGTTGCCCAGAGACTCCAGTCCTTGCTGTGTCTGGGTGAGGTCTGCTGATCTGGGGTGTACTTCAGCTCCTCTTCATCGCTGTCGTGATAGATGGGAGAAAGCAGCGAAAACGTATCTTCATCGTCAGACACAACGCCGTTATCTAAATATTTGGCTGTGTGGACGTCTTTATCTTGGCTAGTCTTGACGGGAGTCGAGCTGAAGCCTTCGGAGTCAGACGGGAGAAACTTGGGCATCCTTCCTTCAGACATTAGTAGCCGATACCTGCGGTTTGAAGCCGAAATGTCAGAAGTGTCAGCTGCACTCGTGTTTACATTTGCATTTTGCGTGTGACTCAATGACTATGTATACATTTCAACACAAACAATATTCAACTATCCCCATACAACGCCACTATTTACAACGGTTAGCAACATTAAGCTAGTTAGCTAACTTTAGCATTAGAATTAACACTTTCCAGCGTGATCGTTAGAGGTCAAAAAGTTACATAGCTGCGTGCACAGCGTATTACTGAAAATAACAAACAAATAGTTTCACTTTTTACCTTTGTGATACAGTCAAAAATGTCTTCTTGTGCTGCCCTTTTTCAATAAGGAAGCTAGAACCGATTTAACTACAGTTTCCTTTTCCCATAATACACCACGCCCTCAAGCTTTCTTGCAGGCTGTGGGTTACCATAGTTACGTTGGGTGCCTCGCTTTTGATTGTAAAATGCAATCAGCACCAGAAAACAGACAAAACTACTTGCAAAGAAAGCTTGTATAAACTCATCACTGAGTTTTCTGACAGGATTATCTCATTTAACAACTCTATATCCACTAAAATAACAAATCCATCACCTATTTTAATGGGTTTTGTAAGTTAACTAAACTATGTCACCATTATATTATATTAATTATATTATATTATATTATATTATATTATATTATATTATATTATATTATATTATATTATATTATATTATATTATATTATAGGAAATGTTTTAAAAACAATGGTCACATGTCATCTGATTGTTGCCTGCTGATGAAATGCTTTCTCTTGTCCTCAGACTATCAGTTTACTGGGAGAAAAGCTTGTTTTTTTGCAGCCTTGATATGGTTGCAGTTAAGCTGCACTCTGTCTCACTCTAATCTAACGTCATGATTCTAATTACCGGCAGTCTACTCTAAATGAGCTTGCTCGGTGAGGGCCAGCCTTAACTAGGAGATGTGACATTTGGAGTGAGTTTGCAACAACATGCAGCAGAGATTCATTTGTTGTTGTCTTTGTTTCAACTTAATCTCTTTGGTAAAGGAAGCTGATTTTAAAAAGTAAGACTGCAGATATTGTGAACCATTACCAAAAGTGGTCCGGCATCTTTGAAAAGTTAATATTTAACATCACTTTGAGCAATGTGCAGCTGGATGACAATACAAATGGATTGATTAACCTTAGATGACCTTAGGAAAATATTTGCTTTTGTCACTATGTATGGATTTTTTTGTTTTTACTTAATACAGGAATGGGTGTTATATTCAGGTTACAGGTCATTAACATTTTAGAAAAGTGTTTTGGAGTTTTGAACTCTGTGTGAAAGTCATTTGAAAGACTTCTTTTTAAAAGGATATCTTCTATAGAAATCACTACATAGATACTACAGAAATTACTTATATTTTCACTTAATTTTAGCAAGTTTCCTTGAAGTCAGAGAAAAATAATACAAAGACTTTCTCTGTATATTATTACTGATCACAAAATTTCTGCAAATTTGTAATGAGCGGAAGGTAAGATAGTTTAAAAACTGACTCTTTATTTCTTCCTAGTGAGTTTAAAAATATTCAGAGATCTTCTCTAATCTGCTACCATTCATCACTCCTTTATAAAATTGTGCACAATGTGTCAGATTCCCATACAACAACCACAGTTCTGAGTGAGATGATACGAAGAGATGAAGGAGCCACCAACACAGACAGACTGTGACTTATTAGTCTGTATTTCAGCTCAGGAGTCACACCAGGATGCAGGATTCCAGCTTTACTCGCTGACTGGTTCTCAATAAGCGTGAGCTGGATCAGAACTCACAGTCCTCATCCAACTAAGCAGCAGAGGACTCACCTCCCGATGCTGGTGGAATGGTGGCAGGAGGACTGAAAAGAGCGCCGGACGGCTGGGAAAGAGTGCAACCAGTCTCCCAGACTCCTACTTTGGACCAGAGACCACAGAAGAAATTTTACAAGAAACTCCAAGTTGTCATCTGTGTTCTGCTTGTGGAGCTGTGCGAGAGGTTTACATTCTTTGGGATTGTTTGTAACATGATTCTGTTTTGCACCGTGAAGCTGGGCTATGACAACTTCCTGGCTGCAACCGTCAACCTGTGCTTCATAGGAGCCAGCACCCTGACCCCTGTTCTGGTCGGGTGGTTTGCAGAAACCTGCTTAGGAAGGACTAAGGTCCTTTACTTGTGTGCCTTTCTTCATTTCTTTGGTAAGACACAGGGAGAGCTGTTATTTTGCTCAGTAGATAAGTATGACAATCAAAACACATGACAGCTTTTTTGTTGTTGCTGTTTTAGTATTTTATTTCCAAATTACTTTTAAGTCAAATTACTTCATTTAATTTACTCTGTCTTTACACAATTATATGTATTTGAAAGGAAAAAAATACCAACCATTATATAGAGTCTTTATTTTATTGCTTCTGTGACTCAGTGAGCAGCTATTTTAAACCACTCCTAACATCTTTAAACCTTAACTAAACATAAGACAGTTGAGCAAAATCTGTTAATGTTATATCAGTTAGATATTATCCAGCCTGTCTAAAGTTTAGTCACAATTTGTATTGGGATTTTTGTTCTTTTGCACATTTTTGGTGACATTTTTGTACCTGAGCATGGCTGCATGTACTTTGAAATTCTTGGCAAATTTAGGTTAGTTGCCAAAACGTCCTTCAGGCATTATCAACAGTATTTTCAGCTAATTATAATACCAGTGTGATTCGGTTTAAGTCTATTATTTCTTTATTGAATAAATGTACTTTTTCTTGTTTTGTCTGACATTATGTCATAGCATAAAATGGGAATTCATTTCAACTCTTTGAGCTCATCTTTACCAGTGGTATTATGTTTTAAATTGTTTCAAACTGTTTTGTCTTTCTGCTTTAATTCTATTACCATTTGTAGTTTATATTGAGATGTAAGTAAAGAAAAGAGTCTTAGGGCGTGCCGTGGTGGCGTAGTGGTTAGCGCGACCCATATTTGGAGGCCTTGAGTCCTCGACGCGGCCGTCGCGGGTTCGACTCCCGGACCCGGCGACATTTGCCGCATGTCTTCCCCCCTCTCCTTCCCCATTCCTGTCAGCCTACTTTTGTAAAAGGGACACTAGAGCCCACAAAAAAGACCCCCTGGAGGGGTAAAAAAAAAAAAAAAAAAGAGTCTTAGTATCAAATGTACTGTTGTCTGTTAGATATGGATTACAACACTGAGTCATCCCTTGGATTTTTGAGCCTGCTAGTAATAAATTAGATATAAGTGATATTTTTTTTAACTGACAGCAAATATTCCTTCTAGAAGAAAAAGCAATCAATGCTCAAAGAAAACATTTGAAAGATTTTTAGAAAGTCGGAACAGCTTTATAAATACCACAAAAATGATTATTAAAATGACAAACGATGAAGAGATGACCCAAGGTTTTTGCACAGTTCTAAAGCTGTGGTCTGCCCTAGGTACAGCCATGCTGCCAGTGGTTGCGTTTCCATTTGAAGATTTCTACATTGACACTCATCACATGACCCATAAGTTGGACCCCATTGAGCAGCAGATCTTGTTTTATGTGGGTCTCCTGGCTGCTGCGCTGGGCATCGGTGGCATCAGGGCCATCCTCTGTCCAATGGGAGCCTACAGCCTGCAGAGCTACAACCAGCACCAGCTCCTATCCTTCTTCAACTGGTGGGTGAAGTGTTTTTTTTAGACCCAAACCTTAATCTGGTTTCAAAAGCTAAAGCAAAAATACCAATGACTAATCTTTTAAATGTCTTATAGTGAAAACTTTGCCTCGCCGCAAAATGTCAGTTTTGTAATGCTTTTGATAAAAACAAATAATCTTAATTCATCAGTTTGTTGGTATCACTGAATGCTTTACTATTGTATGTCTTTCTATTCAGGTTCTACTGGCTAGTGAATCTGAATTCCACTGTCGTGTTTTTGGGCATCGCTTACATCCAGCAGTCTGTGGCCCAAAATCTGGGCTTCCTCATCCCTTTCACCTCCGTGCTGCTGGCTCTCATCGCCATCCACATGATGCGCAGCAAACTCACCTACAAACCCAAGAGAGGTACAACTGCAGTCACTTTCAATATAAGATAAGATAAGATAAGATAAGATAAGATAAGATAAGACTTTATTGAGCCCTAAGGAGGGCTGTTCTGTTGGGACTGGTTTCAGGTGGATCCTTACTGACCACGCTAGGAGTTTTCCTGAACTCTTTCAAAATGTGCTGCCTCCGTCATCGCCACCTGAGTGGAGATGAGGTGTCCTGGCTGGACCGGGCCAAAGAGAACAATGGTGGGCGTTACAGCGAGACCCATGTGGAAAATGTAAAAGTCTTGATGAAGCTCTTTCCTCTCTATGGACTTCAGCTGCTGTACAGAGTCTGCGTCACACAGGCACGTCATGATAAACACATTTCAACCAGTATTGCTGTTTAGCAAAATAAAAGAGGTTGGGGAGATATTTCTCCACAGATTCCTTCAGGTTACTACATACAGGCCATGAACTCTAACCTCCACCTGAATGGCCTTCTGCTGCCCATCGGTGCCATGAATGTCATCAGCATCCTGCCTCTGCTGCTCTTAGCCCCTCTGATGGAGTTCGTGACAACCTACTTCCTCTCCATGGAGAAAACTCCACTGGCACCTGCAAGAGTCATCAGTAAGAATCCCACTGCCACACACTCCAACTATCCAATCAAAATCCAACTAATCCAAATGCTTAACAACTTCACAGAAATGTTCTTCCATCTTTCTCACTTGCAGTGTTCTTTTGTCGTTATTCCACTGCTGTCTGTCCTCTTAGCTTTGGGCCATGCATGTGCTGCTGTGTCTGTCCTGGTGGCGGGTTTGGTGGAGCTGCATAGGAAGGCCCACCCACTGGTGGAGCAGACCCTCTCCGGGAAGGTTCTGCATGTGTCATCCATGCCGTGTTTCCAGCTGGCACCTCAATACATCCTGCTCGGTGTGGCTGAAGCTCTCGTCACTCCTTCGTGTGGGTGAAACATCCCGGATGAAACTTTATCAGATGATCAAAGAGCTCCATTAGACAGTCGTTTGTTGGTCTCTTGTTCTTTGGCAGGTTCCCTCATATCCTTCCAGCTGATCCCAAGCCACATCAGAGGGATCTCCCTGCACTTCCTCACTTCTGTCCTATGGAGGGGGCTGTTTACTTGGTGCCTTCATCATTCAGCTTGTGCATTTTTGCTCTGGAGGTAGAAATAAAAACTACCGATCTATTGCATACATGTGCATCTTCATGAATTAGAAAATCACATAAAATTTATTTATTTGTATATTTCAATTCAGAAAGTGAAGCTTATGTAGATTCATTGTACTCTGAGTTATATATTTCAGATTATGGGTACATCTAATAAAAACTAAAATCTCTGTTAGATTAAAAAGAAATAGTTTTAATAATGACATTTTATTTTATGGTCATTTTATAACCAAGGTAATCATGGAGAAGAGTAGTTTAACACTGGATGCCATTAAGTTGCTAATGACAGTGGGGGCTCACAGTCTGCTGCAGACATATAAATTGAACGTTTTGTAGAAGGAAATGTGTTGATAGGTTGTCCAATGTCCTTTCAGAAATTAATGTAGAGAAGAAGGTAAAATTTGAAGAAAAGAAACATAGAATACAAGCAATCCAGTTGGAAGTTTCCACATAATCAGGAATTAGTCAAGGAGCAATACCATCTTCTGGAGTTGATCCTCTGCTAAACAGGAGCAGTTAAAGACTATGTTATCACTGTGCTTGGCCAGCAGCAAATTTGTCTGACTTAAACCCATAAAGAACCTATGAGGTATAGTCAAGAGGAACACGAGAGACACCAGAACATATGATGCAGATGATGGGCTTCAGGAACACCTCAGCGGAGCTGTGCCATGCTGCGCTGATGTAGTGATGCATGCTTGGCCCTTTAAAATAGTCCGATTTTCTGAGAACCATTAACTGTAAACCACAAACATCAAAATGAAGAAAAACAAGGACAAAACTTCCACCTATGAAAATTAAATCTACAGAAGTTTTACCTTTTTAATGTAGAAAATAAATGAAAATGTTTTTTGTGTTGTTTCTTTTTAAGATTCATTTGCCTCTTGACACCTCCTGATGGTGACCCAAAATTATTTCACTGCCAAAACAGGAAACCTTCTACCCAAACTCTCTGCATGATGGGAATCTTGAGAGATTCTTCTTCCTTCTGGCCTCATTGATGACTATAAATACTCTTCTGTTCTGGAGATTATCATACAGGTACCCAATTATCTTTACAATATAGCTTGAATTATCGCCATGTCAACTCATTTGAAGGCAAATTACAGCCAACTTTGGTGCTTCTGAATCCGTCTCTTCTTGTCGCCATTTAGGTACATGGACCTGAGTGTTCAGGGGAAACCACTGAGCAGCAGCTCTCTGTCTGACAAGCTGCTGCAATACAAGGCCACACTGCGCTTCTACGACACTGTAGAACATCTCTCTACTGACTCTGTTTTATGACTGCCTTTACTGAGGTCCCCTGTTAGTGGCGCTGGCGCTGCGTATTTGTGTTTCCATAATCTATAACAGTGACATGCTCTGTAGAGTAAGATCTATAAATACAAGTCCAGAAGTCTCGAAAAATGTGTTTTTTTTATAGAAATTTACCATTTTTATTAAATAGTTGTTTGAGCTTGAATTGATGGTCAAATTCAAGTGGTAAAAAAACATTAACATATTACGACAAATGAGAAACTAATAATAATCCAAAGGTGTGTTTTGTTGAAGTCCATAATGTGAGTCAATCAAATTTGCAGACATTACAAGCAGCATTAAAAATTAGTGATGAGTTTTGTAAAATAGAGATAATCTGATAAAATGTGCACAAAATCTAAAACAAATTGCCCACTAATGAGTAACAGTCATTTTAATACAAAATGTTTGCAACAATGAACTTACTGCAAAAACATTGATCTCAAGCAAGAAGTAAATAAGAAGCACTGTAACCACTAAAGATATTCTTTATGTCAGTAAAGCATTTTCATTCTTCTATATATGCACCTTGAAATTCACACCAAAGTCTGAATTTCTATGTGTTATCACTGCAAAAACATTAATGACAGAATAAAAAATAAATAAATCTCAGTTCAAGATAGTGATGATTACATCCTTGCATCATTAGGCGTCTACAGATGGGAATTAGCTTTTTGTATAATGTGGTAAAATGCATCAATGGTGACATTTATGTTTGAGTTGTACATTGTACCATTTACTTATATCTATAATTTCAGAAAATAATGCATCAAGAACTTACATGTTCCCTCTTAAAGCTGGGATCAAACATGGAAAAATCCTAAAAATGATAAATATTTAAGCTTACATAGATTATTCTGTGACATATAAATCGGTCCGTAATCGATTTACTGCTTATTTATTTTCTTAATTCAGTTCGATAGCAATAAGGTTGAAGTTGAGCTTAAAACTCACACATTGTTAGGTTCGCTCCTAAATCCACACTAAAGCCAGGACAGAGAGGTTCACTGAATGTTGTCTGGACTCGGTGCAGTAGCGTGAGCTCGCCACAGCGTGAAACGCTGTAGAAACTCAACTTCCCTTCATTGTACTCAAGGTGCACACCCACTCTACGTGACTGAGCTGGGGGAATCAGACCTTTATGAAGACTGTTGTGCCAAAAAGTGCAACTAGAAGGAGAACAGATGATTTTCCAAGACAGCTTGTTGTGTCCGAAGCAAGCAGTCTTTACCCTGCCCTTTTCTTTGTATGCCTTTATATGACACAGCCACCTCAATGACGCCACCATCCCACTCCACCTCCCAGTAGTGGTTTTCTTGAAGGTCGTCTTGGCACAGCGATTGGTAAAAGTGGGAGAATCTGTCAGGGTGATCAGGATGAGCCTGGCCTGTTATTCCCCATGATAGCTCTCTCTTGGTATTTGCCATGTATAGACACGCATGCACTGTGTTAGGATCCAGCGTAGGACCTGCAAGAGAGGACAAATTCACTCACTCAAAGGTTGAAACTTCCTGTAGAAATATATTTATTATTCTACTTACATATAAACTTGGCCAGTATGTCTTTTCTTGATGTTGGTTTGATATGAAGCTTTCCGGGAATACGCAACACTGACAAGAAAAAAATAATAATGTTCTCAAACTCAGGAAACGTGCAATTATAATGAAATTTGCTACAAAATACCCAACTCACTTATATTATCCATAGAATGGCCAAATAATTGTACATTCTGTATGCCACACATGCTTTTTAATTGGTTGGTTTTTGCAGACACAAACTCTTTCAGAGGCACCAGTCCTTCATGTGAACCTGAAAACACAGGGAGGCCACCCACAGCTTGAATATCCTGTAAGAGCCAAACAAATGCATAATCCCAACAGTCTTACATTAAACAAGAAAAATACAAAAGAGGAAATGATACCAAGGAATCACCTTTAGGAACTGAATGGGATCATCTGCTTGTGCAAGCTGGCAGAGATTATGATCCATTTCCTTCAGTTTATGAACTTCATGTTCCAGTCGTGCTTTGTGACCGTTAGTCCAGTCAACTCCAGCTTTCTCTACCTCTTCAACTTTGCCTCTCATCTCAAGACATTTCTTTTCCAGAAAGTGATTGTATAAACGGAGATGTTTGGTGCATCGCTGCTCAAAGTTGTCACTTGACTCCCAAGCAGCAACCTTGTGGAAAACAAACAACATTACAGTCGTCATGACTTTCAGTCACAGTAAGGTTGGGGGTTTTGGGGTAAGGTTAGTCAGAAGCGCATTGGAGCAAAACATACAGTAGGCATTCCATTAACCTTGCAACATCAGAACTTGGAGTTGAGTTTGATGCCACACCTGATTAACAGCATTCCAGTTTACATGCTCGGATTTCAACATGGCGCCCAGGTTGTTCGCAGCACCTCTTATGAACATCGTTTTAAGCTTTACTTCCCATAAGCATACAGCATATGTTCAGTTAGTAAGTGCTACATTGATTTTAGATGCACTCTTATGTGTGTTTTGTGAAATAAACATGCTTCCAACCACATCTTACTAATGTTGATGCATGGAGCGGTCATATTAAACTACTGAGTCAGCCAAGATGTATTTGGGTAGCTAGACGCTCCCACATTCCCAGTGGAAAATCTGTCTTCGGAGGGCGTTCCAGATGATTTATTCAACTGGGAAGTCCAAATGTCACAGTTCAGACTACAACTGAGGCGCATCATTAGTTTGACAATGTTAAGTTGCAAAATAATTTGCTCGTTTATCTACTGTAAGGAAGACGAGAACCAAAGTGTTACTCTCCATGTCATTACAAGATGTACACCACATATTCACATACTGCACATGTGTTGTAAGGCATTCTCACACACAGCAAGTGACTCAACAAATTAATTTACTCATGTTTTCAGATCCTGGTTCAACACAGGCATACATAACAATTTGCAGTAACTAAGCATTTGGTTTTACAAGAAGGTTTGGAGTGATCGGCTAAAAAGCCATAGAGTGAAGTTCATATTTCAGGTGTTTTTGCTTATTTACAACACTTACTCTAATAGATTTTGCTGCTTCCTCTAGCTGTCTTATTTTACACTGCGAAACCCGAACTGTGTCTGCAATTTTCTTTCTGGTTCTTTCCAGCTCCTCCTGTTAAAAAAGCAAGTCATCAAATCGTAAAGGCAGTAAGATAAAAAAAAAAAACTGTCACAAAAATATAACTTTAGGTTTTGGATGAATTTAATTACCTGCTTTGCTTTGACTTCTGCTGTGACTTCCACAATGTCATGATTTTTGTGCTGCACCACACAAAGTGGACAAACCAGCTGCTTATCAGTGCGACAGTAAATTTCAAAAAGTCTGTCATGACGGGAGCAGATACTTTCCTTGATTCTCGTAGAGGCCTGAATCAGCTTGTGCTTCTTTAGTACAGGAAGTTCAAAATGAGGCTGCAGATGTGTCTCACAGAAGGAAGCAAGACACATGAGACAATACATCTCAGCTTTTTGTTTTCTCTTAGTGCAACAATCACACGGCACGTCCCCTGGTAAAGCAACATCATTTTCATCACCAGCAACACTTTGACTGGGTTTCTTCTTGTGCTCCTCCAACAGATTAGCCAAGACTGTGTTTTTCTGAAGAGCAGGCTTTGGGCTGAAAGTTGTCCGGCACTGAGGACAAGTGTATTTTTCTTCGAGGTTTGGTCCTGTGTCCCAGAAAGTGTTTATACATTTCTTACAGAAGCTGTGTCCACAGGCAGTAGTCACAGGTTCGTCCAGCAGATGTAGACAAATAGAGCAATCCAACAGGTCCAGACTGGAAGCCATTTTCCGCCGATCAGAACTGTTACTTTCAGTTCCTTTCACAAAGGAGTGGGCTTTGACCTTGTGATCTAAGAGGGTGGAACTTTTTCTTGTCTTAAAGAGACACACCAAAATTCCAATAGTATTCAAAAATACTAATCAAGAAATGCTGTGAAATAAAAAATGTTTTATTATTTTTCTTATGTTTTCATTTAATTCTTTTACTTATTTAATCACATTAAATGCCACATAGTTTCAGAGTTCTGAGAAATTGGTGCAACAAGAGGATGTTTACTACCTAAGGGATTAACTGACAGGTTATGCCCTTCCAACTCTGTTATCACACAAGCATAGGTTGTATCCTCCCTCTTGTTATCGCTCAACTTGTATGCTGTAGGAAGAAGTGCATCTGGATGTTCAGAACTCACTGCAGCGTGCTGTGTGCTGTTCCCATCCGCGGATGTAATAAAGAATTTGCTCTTTGCCGTTTGCCAGAATCTCAGCCTGATCTGTTCCCATACAGATTCTTTTTTTCCACAATGCAGTGTTAGAGAAGAGAAACATTTGGATTTTACTAAGACTTTATGTATTAATTGCAGAAAATGCTGCTTGTAATCAATTTCTTGTATATGGTAGGCCATCAAATTAATGTACCCTGAAGGCCTGTTAAACATAAACACTACTATTTAATCTTTAATTCACTGAAAATTAGTCAGTTCTTTCCAATACTGAAAGATGCAAAATATAAATAATATTATATATATATGGTTGCACATAGCTGCTTCTCTGTGAAAATAAGGATAAAGTCTCAACTGATCATACTGTTGAGACATGATCAACAGTATATATGGGGTTGGATGTAGCTGGAATGTCAGAATGACGGATAGTAAATTCTTATCATTCACTGCTGAACAAGTCAAGTTTATTTGTATAGCACATTTCAGCAGCAAGGCGGTTCAAAGTGCTTTACATAATAAAAACAGAACATTGCAAAGTTATAAAGAAAACACCATACAGTCAACAATTGAACAAACATATTTTAATGAGAGCCATCATCAAAATCTTACAAATCAAATATGTTGGTCAATGTTTCATTCATCGTGGTTCAAAACAGTCAAGAAATGATTTGGTACAAATATAACAAAACTCTAAATGAAGATACAAGATGAACAGTAATGAAAGTTAAGCACAGTTTCAGTGCAGTTGCAAACGAGGGAAATGTCAGGTGAGAGTAAAGTTCTACATGTCTTCATTGTATCCTGACATTACTGGAGCTACACAATATATATATAATTCAGGTAAGATTCCCATATAATACTTGTTCACGTTTTGCTTTTGCATTGAGTGCCTCTGAAGTATATAAAAATACAATGGCAGAGTAATCGTAATTACATGACTCAAATTATACAATTTAATTACATTATTTCCCTTTACAGCATAATATCAGATACTTAGCCTCTATATCTAACTGTATGTTTTCAGTTAGATGTATGGATCTTGCAACTTATTTATTTAAATCAAGCGGTTTTACTGCTGCTTGATTATCTTTACGGAAGCTCCTTTGGACACCATAAACCCAGGGTACAAAGGTTGGGAGAAAGTGGTTTGAACTTTATGGAGGAGCACCAGTTGTTCAGAGCAAGACACACTGTAAAAGGACAGGGTTCCAGCTTTATGGTTCAAATACAACCCCATTCTGGAAGAACATGGGTTGGGAATTTTGATTTTCATTTCATTGTGCCAAAAAGTACATCCAGAATTTGCAAGGGAAACACTCCAGGACTGGTCATTGTATCCAAAGCAGCTTTCTTTTATGTTTGGCCCTTTGTAGCACACCGCCACCTCAACTCTGGGCCCCTTCCACTCAACTTCCCAGTAGCAAACACCAGACAAACCTTCGGAGCACAACACTTGATCATATTTGGTAAATCTCTCTGTGTGGTAGGGATACTCCTGGGCTTTCTTGGTCCAAGTAACTTTGGTGTGTTCCTCGGACAGCAACAGGTTCTCAAAAGCTGTGTTGGGATCCAAACTCAAGCTACAGAAATCTTAAACGTCCAAAAATTAAAAGATAAAACCAACATTTAGTTTGGTCAATATGGATCCACAAAGGCTATTTTGAAAATGTAACATAAATAACTTACACATGCACAATTCCTGCCTCGTCATTGGATCTGGAACGGTTTCAACTGAAAACAGAAAAAAGACATGACATCCCACAGCCACACACTTACATGTCAAAGCGTTAGGTATTCTGTTGCGTTCTTACTGGTATCTGATATTTCCTTAATAGCAGTTGACACAGTTTCCATTTTGTCTTTCAAGTCTGATATAGCCTTTGTCACACAATCAAAGGCTAGGTACTGCTGGAGGTTGAGGTTCAGGCTCATTTTAGATTCTGTGCTATTGAAAATAGGCTTGCAGTGCTGGAGAAGAACAAAAACAAAAACACGGCATCATGCAGTGCAGTAAAAGTTGCCATACCTTTATAACTTCTTTCATTTTATTACATGACGAACACAAATCTTAATGAATGTTACTGTATTTTTATGCAATAGATGAACACAAAGTATTGCATGATTGTGAAATAAAAGGGAAAAAGACTTACGGTAAAAACCTAAAATGTGTGATGTACATTTGTATTTAGCCCTCGTTTTGTTGTTACCCCTGAAACATATGCAGCGCAACCAATTTTCTTCAGAAGTCACATAATTAAATAAATCAATTGACCTAAAAGTCACAGTTTTGGATTGTGGCCCTGGAGAGAACTCATTCATGAATAGGAAGAAGATTCAATCTGACTGCAGAAGAACCTCAAGCCAAGATTTGAATCCAGGGCTTTGTTGGTGTTTAGAACTGACCCACCATGCAGCCCCTAAACACAAATGCACACCAGATTTACATTTTTATTTGTTGATTGAAATAAACAAATAATTGACTTTCAACTTAACAGCAATGCACTTATTGGTGTTGGTTTATCATAGAAAATCCCTGTAAAACATGTATGTCATAACAGGACACAAAGTCAAAAATATAGTTTTGCCAGACATTCTGTGCAAACTGCAGAATCTGTGCATTAAATCTGTTCACCTGCAAAAAGTAAATGTTGTCTTCAGTTGAAGACAGCTTCCTCATTTCATCGTCTCTCCCCCTCAGGTCTCTAATCTCCTTCTCAAGCTGACTGATGAGCGTTTCAGTTTGACCGAAGGCTGCATTTTCCTGATGTTTGATTAGCTCCTTCACAACTGAACGTCTCTTATCTGCCATCGAGACAATTTCAGCGTAGATCTTCTCATTTTGGTCAAGTGCTGCATCTCTGGAAAGCTGAAAGCAGTCCCCACCAAAAGATAGACTATGAACTATTTCAATGGAAACATGTTAAGCCAAGAGAGATAAAGAAAGTCACCTTCAATGCCTTAATTTTCTGTCCCAGCTGTCGCACCTGCTTCGCCTTTTCTCCAATTCTTTGCTGATTTCTTTGATTCTTTTCTCCAAATAGTTTCTAAAACACATTTAATGGTTACTTAGACTAATTTAGATAAACAGAATGCAATATTGTATGTATTTTTGTAACTAACAGAAGTTTTAAATATCACTGAAACACAGCACATGTGCTAATGATAATAATAATAATTATTATTATTATAATATCATTATAAGCAAGAATAATAAACAATGATCTTACTTGTTTCTCTTTTCTGACACTGCTGAGACAGTGTCATGGTCTTTGTGCTCATCCATGACGCAAAGCAGGCAGATGCACTCATCGTCACTGCGACAGTACACTTCGAAGCAGCTTGTCGTGCTTAGAGCAGATCTTCTCCTGGATGGAGTCTGACACCTCCACCAGCTTGTGCCTTTGGAAAGCTGCAGACTCATAGTGAGGCTGGACGTGTGTGGCACAGTAAGAAGCAAGACACACCAAACATGTTTTGACAGCCTTCAGTTTCTTCACAGTGCAGAAATCACACTCCACTTCATTTGGTTTAGCTTGCTTTTCACATAAAGGAGTGGTTCTCTCGGGTTCAGCCATTTTCTCGATCAAATCAACCAGTACCGTGTTCTTGTTCAGTACAGGTCTTGAGTTGAAAGTGTGTCTACACTGAGGGCAGCTGCAAACACCCTTCTGGCCCTCCTGGTCCCAGTAGTTACTTACACAGTCCATACAGTAGCTGTGGCCGCAAGGAAGAGTCACAGGTTTCTTCAACACCTCCAGGCATACAGAGCAGCACAAAGAATGGGGAGCTTCACTTTTCGCCGCCATCTTCTTCACTGCATTTGGTAAGTTTCACTTTCCCTAAAAGCAAATCTAGAAAAACAGGGAGCGGCTCTAAGAATAGGGGTCACATATCAAGCACTGCTGCTCAGTAAGTTTCACTTTCTCTGAAATGAAAGTGGAAGAGTATGAGAGCCTCTTTCCTTCTTTTATTGATTTTTTATATATATATATATAATTTTGACTAAGCTACATATCTAAGTTTATTAACTATAGCAGGAGTGGGCAACTCCAGGCCTCGAGGGCCGGTCTCCTGCAACTTTCAGATGTATCTCTACTTCAACACACCTGAGTCAAATAATGAGGTCATTAGCAGGACTCTGGAGAACTTGACTGCATTTAGGAGGTGATTCAACTATTGAATTCAAGTGTGTTGGACCAGGGAGATATCCAAGAGGTGCAGGACACCGGCCCTCGAGGACCAGGATTGCCCACCCCTGAACTAGAAGATACTTTCTGATAATTATAAATTACTTCTCTCACAAGTTTCATTCAGCTACATACAACCGTGATAAGAACGTATAATTGTAACTGATTATGCCATAAAAAATAAATATCTTTCATAATGAGATGGTGTATTTTTTATTATGACAGTGGGCTGTCATTTGTATCTAGTTCCTACAGGTCCCAGTAGTTGTTTACACAGCCCACAGAAGCTGTGACCGCAAGGAAGAGTCACAGGTTTTTACACCTCCAAGCATATCTATTTAGAGAGAAGGACGATAAATATGAAGCTTCACTTTCCTTGTCATTTTCCCTACTGCACTAAATAATATCTACTGTCTCTATTACCAAAACTGTAAAAAAAAACTTGAAATGACTCCATTTCTTTAACAAACATCAAGTTATGTTAAACAACAGTCCTAGAATGTGACAGGGTTGGTTAGGGTGAGATTGGATTGAGTCACAGAATTAATAATTAACATATTAATTGCAATAGTTCATACCAATAAATTTTCTATGGGAAAATGTTAAAAATCCTTAACTTTCTTGGCCATTTTTCTTACTGTCTATTTTGGAGACTCGTATCCCAGAAGATGTTGCTTTATTAATGTTTTTTATGTAATGTTCTTTCTAAACCAGACCATCTGCTTTGTAAAGTAAACCTGTCCCTTGTGCAGCAAAGCTCCCACAAAACATGATCCATGTATTTCACAGTGGAAATGGTGTGTTTAGGCCTGTAAGCTTTCACTTTTCCTCATAATTTAAGAGTTGTCAGTAGGGCTAAACACGTAAACAACAAACAAATTAGAGAGTTTAATCAAACCGCAGAGCGTGTTCCAGGTTACCATGGAAACAGAGACGGTTTCCATGGTCCTGTTTACCAGGAAGAGGCGGGGTGTATTCCTTTCTCCAGTTCTGTTGTTTTTAGGCAGAAGATGGAGCTCCCGGAGACCATCAGAAAGCGCTTAGATGACTTTTCTCGTAATATCTTATTTGACCAGACTCGAACTGTGACGTTCGCCGAAGAAAACGACGGATTCTTGCCTCACGGTAAACCAAAGACAATGCGACTAAACTTTGCAGACGAGTTAGCACAGATGTTAGCATTGGTGTAGCTGCATGCTTTGCGTGGCATTATTTTCCTTCTTTTGCTAATAAAGTTGATATCAAATAAAAACATCGAGGAGGTTCTGGGGTTTATCCTGCTGTTCGCTGTGCTGTTGTTCTGATCTTTTCAGAGAAACCAGTTCTGTCCAGCCTCCAGCTGCAGATGTCGCTGTATTTTAACATGTGGTTCTTTCCCTGCTGGTGGATCAGTGAAACTGTTATGCTGCATCTCAAGGTATGAAGGAGGGCATTAGAAAGAGACAAACCGGTGTACAGATATACAAAATATACATTATATAAATGGGTATATTTAGGATGTAATTAGCGAATACGCTAAATACACATTTAAAAGTATGGATCATGTTACCGGTCCCCAGTATACCTGAATTCCCTTTGTAGAGATATTATGCTTCTAATGTTTTATCTAAATCAGCAACAATATGATCTTTTGCTAAAATATATATCATTTTGAATTAGACTTGAAGTAAGAACTTAATGGTTTCAGCTAAATCACACAAAAAACATCTTATAAATGGTTTGGTGTTTGTCATTTCCACCAGTACCCTGCCTTGCCAGAGTACTACAAGTTCATCCTTGTGACTATTCTGCTGCTGATGACTCTTATTGAGGCCATCAGGCTTTATCTCGGATATGCTGGGAACCTGCAAGAAAAGGTGAGACACTTCTCATTAAAAATACCCATTAAAAGCCTGCTGATTGTTGTTAGGGCTGCACAATAGAAAACCTTATGTTGGCAGTAATTGGTAAATATTGCAATATCAGGTGCGATATGCTTCCATTTTTTTTCTTCCTGTTTCTCGCTTGTGCTTCCATCAATCTGTGACAATCAAGCATGTTGGGCAATGCCATTTGTGTCCAGTGTGAATATTAGCTGTCGAAAAACTATCAATCTGGCCAAATAATAAATTAAATGAAAATGTAAGCTCATAACATCTTGAATATATTCATCCTACAATTACTGCACTCCAAACAGTCCTTTGCGATATAAACATTGCACACACTATTATTGCAATATATTGTGCAGCTGTGATAGTTGCTTGGATCAAAAGTGGATGGTGAAATTCATAACTTTATTATTATTATTTTTTTTACATTTTTCAAAGGTTCCAGAGTTGGCAGGCTTTTGGTTGCTCACCACCCTTCTGCAGCTTCCCCTCATCCTTTTCCAGCTGTTTAATGAAGCCATTCTCATCCAGCCTCTGGAGAGGGGCGTCCACATAGTGCTCACCGTATTCATTCTCATACAGGTATGGGTGTCTGCTTGGCAAAACTGGAGTGACATAGTCTACAATTTTATGTTAAAACACGTTATGCAGCATATGTTTTCGTGACGTTGGCATCCATCAATTGTTACTGAGTGACATGCATTTTGTTCTCCTCGCTGATCCAGGCTGCCTCTGGTTTTGCAGCGCTGCGGAACATGGTTAGACACACAGGGAGCCAGTTTCATCTCCAACAGTTTGACTGACTTCGGAGGCTCAGACATCCACGTCTGTTCTGGTGTGCAATGAGTCACAAGGATGCCTTCTTTCTGCACATCTCTCAAACACTAAGGGCGATATGAAAAAGGACTTAACATGTGTCAAGTGGTTGATATTTTCATATGATTTATATCTAAATAAAATATTTATTTTTGTATTTTATTCAGATCTGGTTGCATTTTCTTTGTGTATTCTTGAAGGAATTAGTTCTAGATCCAAAATCCTTATTTTTGAACTGGCATCAGTAACTTTGAAAAGTAAAAAATATTTAATGAATTCAGGATTAGTTTCATATTCTGTTTCCAGGCTGTATTCCTTATCACTATGTAAAAGTTCCAGCCATCCATCCCATTTCCATGCAGTCGTCTATCTATCCATCATCCATCTGTTTATTATCGGTCATCATCATCATCTCATTATTCCATGCATCAATCTGTTTTTCTATCAGTCTATGTTTCTATGACAGAGAAGCAGAGTGATTCTGTTTTTAACATTTTTATTTGTCCACCATCCATCCATTCAGGCTGACTACTGTTAATATATTGATAGTAAGCTTTCGTATTTACATTTTTAAAAAAGCTCTGGAAAAGTTACATGATGAAGAGACAGAAGGATGTGTGGGAACATATTTATGTATGCCACAACAAATGCAAATAAAGTCTTTTATTGAGGCGACAGGCGGCAGATTGCAGGGAGTTCACATAGATTACAGATAAAAGTTTTTCCTTTTGCTTCTGCCCAGGCTCAAATAAATTGTTGAATACCTCACTTTCTCTCAAGGGGGTGCCAGCGTTCTGAGAGCCCTTTGGTTTTGCCCATAAGAGGTGTAAACGAAGATGCATCCACTGGAAATTAGATTATATTGAAGGAGATTGTTGGCTAAAAGCTATAGAATTATGTTTTGGTAGAAAGTAATAATAATAATACAACAAGGTAACAAAATTAGTAACTGAATTAAATGCAGTACCAGACATATTTATTGGCAGCCCTGGTAAAAATGTTCAGCATAATTTCCCACCGCAAATCTCAAAAGCTTTCAAACTTTAAATTGGGAACAATCATTCAATGGGGAAAAATGTCATGTTTATAAATAATTGCTTTTACATACGTTAACAACGGGACAATATTTGGCAGCCCAGGTCAATGGGACAGCAGAGTGTCCTATGCAATGTTTCAAAAGGCTAAAGCAGACTGAAAGAGGAATCTCTGACAATTTCTCAATGCACAACATTGAATTTTGATCATCTCTGATGTTCTTTCCAGGTTTTGGAAAGTGTTGCTCCTGTCCCACTTTATGTTTTACACAACATCCCAACTTCATTGCAATTGAGGTTGTAAAAACAAACAAAATAAATTATGGGATTTTGCCCTAGTAAAGAAATGTGGCATAAAATGTTTTTTTACTTATCTCTACCAGAGGTACAAATAAATTTGACTGGCACTATAAAGAAAAAAAAATATGTTAGGATGTACCTTCAGATGAATCCTTTAGGGTCCCTTCTCTACGGCGGGCTCTGGCTACGTCTGTGACCGATGTGGAGAAACCCTTAGTTGGAAAATTACCAGAGACCCACTGTACATGTTTGTCTTTGAAAACACGGCAATTGCTGGATGTGGAAACGGATGAAGTCGGAGGAATGGGTGGAGCCATTCTGATAAACCCAGATGGAGGAAACCTGCCAAAGAGGAGACACAAACCCCTAAAAACGAACATTCAACATCCTGTGTTGTTTAAAAACATAACTCCTCTGTGTGGCTTACCTGAATGGAGCTAAGAAAGTTGACCCTAAAAGAGCACAAAAACAATTTACTACCAAATGACTACAACTGAAAAGCGTGACATTAAACATCCACACATGCCACTGCTACCTTGTTGAGAAGACAAAGGTGGCGTATAGTGCAGGGGCTGCATCAGAACAGGAGAACATGGCGGAGGAACCTTCAGAGAGAGAGGGGGGCAGCTGCATCTCACCTCTCTATTGCTAACCACTTTATCACCTGCGAAGCAAGTAACATATATGAATCCTTACCACAGAGAACCTTTTCAGACTCCTGAACCATTCTAAGAGATTTGTTTCATCTGGAGTCTGTAAGAAGTAGCAGTACCTGATGGTACTGCTCCACCTGATGGAGGTGTCATGTACGGTGTGCTTTCATACAGATGCTTCAATTTGTGGTGCATGCATGGGATGCAGTCGTTGTCCTGACTGTCCTCCTAAAACACAACGTAACTTTTGAAATAATTCAACATTGTAAAGCTGAGAGTGAGCAATAGTATCAGAAAGAACAGGAAATAATCGGGTGTCAGAGTTTGAGATCTTTGACTTGCCAAAGTGTTACCTGGCTTACCTCTTCAGGATGACTGGTTGGAGATGAGACTACACATGTTCCCTTCAGGTCATTCTGCTTTACATACAAAAAATACAGCTCTTATTTTTCAAGATTGCACACCTTAGTGATCTGGATACTAATATCCCACAAACCTGACCTTTCCTCTCTTTTGTCCTCCAACAGGTGACTCTTGGCTTCGCACTTCATCCATATTTTCAGGAGAAAGACAGGACTCCTGCAAAAACAGTTTACTAATAACCCTTAAAGGAAGTTATGAACACATTAACATGTTAACAGAATACAGCACAATAAGCCTGACGGTATATTTGCTGCTCTCCAGAACCTTTGTCCGTGAACTAGTCCTCTCACGGCTTGGTTGGAGTCTGTCTCTTTCCTTACGAGATTTTAATTTTTTCTTTTTCTTCTTAAAATGAGTTTTCTGAAAGGAAGAGAGAGAGTCAGAGAGAAAAAGAGGGAGAGAGCGACAGAGAGAGAAAAGAGGGAGAAAGAGAGGAGGTGCATGTGTGAGAAATCGATCAAATATGATTCAAACCAAACTTTAATGCCTGTATGCTTTTGCTCAGAGATTTAATTATAGAGTTCAGTTCAAATAAATTTAATTTGTCAGGATACCTCTGGAATTCTTTGCTGGTGCAGTAAGTGAACTGGAAGTCCGTCTGAATCTGAACTATTAGAGCCACTCGTGCTGAGAAAGCAATTAAAAAAAACAAGCTAAATGAGAGCACAATTCATTTACTAAACCCTTTTGCCAAGTGTTGCCTGCAGTTTAACATAATAAAATTACCTGGTTTCCAGGTCAGACACAGAAAAGCTACTATCGGTATCCAGAGTCTTGCTCATTTTCTTCTTGATCTCCGTTTTCAATAAGGTTGACACCTCTGCTAAACAGTGATTCACCTAAAGTAAGAATGAAAAAGGAAAAATAAAACTGTATCTGTTGGTAATTTCCAGTGCCCTTCAGAAGTACACATATTCATTCAACTTTACCAGATTTGGTCTCGATCAGACCTCAAACTTCATCTATGCATTGGGACTTTATGTTATGCACAAACACAAAGCAGCCCATATGTAGTTCAGGTTTTCAAAACAGAAAACCAACAGAACTCATTGACAATATGGTTGTAATATGAATAATGTTTAGGAGTTTAAGGGATGTATACACCTTTACAAGGGACAGTTTAAAATTTACATTAGTAGTCCATGTTTCTACGTAAAAGTGTATTCTGCTTCATTTCTTGCCTTTGTTTGATCAGGGTCACAGAAGTCCAGGAGGGTGTCGCAGAAGTAAAAGCCCATCGACTTCAAATCTCCAGTAGTAAAATGGGTCCCTTTTCTGTCATCTAAAGTAACAGCAGAAAATACTGCAGAACCTTGTGCAACGTGCACATCTATGAACGCATGAAAACATACAGGAAGCCCATATTTACCCAGAGTGGATCCTCCGAAGGTGGCCTCTAGGGTGTAGCTGTTCTTGATGCCCAATCTCCACATGACGATCCGCCCTGTTCCCTCCTTGCTCTTCTGCACCTTGAACCTACAGCTCTTATAGGAAAACTGAGAGAATGATTTAGATGTTGATACTGAACATACGTTCCTCAGATAAATCACAAATATGAAGAAATACTGTATGTTTGCAGTGTTTAAAGATTTTTTTCCTAAGACGCTGCCAAAATATTAATAAGGTTACCTTATTCCTTGCATTCTTGCTCATCATTAGCGGAAAGACCCTCTCTTGAAACTTGAACAGCTTGCTGTGGCTGTCACATCCATACATGAACACATTGTTTTTGCGGTTGTGGCCGTGAAAATCACAGTAAAGAACTACTTCTGTTTCAGCCACAAGTCTACAGAGAGAGAATAGTAAAACAGATTTGGAAACGGTTTGGAAGAAGCTCATAACAGATTTGTCATGAAATGCGGTAGTTGGCGGTGAGGAAGACGCCGTGGACCCAGGTATGTAGAATGAAATGATGATTTAATGAAGATGTACACAACAATCCAAAGTCCAGGCAGCACAGAAGAGCAAAAGCTCAGAGCTGGTAGCAACTGGACCCCAAACACAGCTCACAGCAGACTAGACAGACAAGGACCCCACAAGGAACAAGGAACACAGGTGGCATTAAATACATAGAGGGTAATCAGTGAACGAGACACAGCTGGGAACAATCAAGGGGTAGACGGGACAACACAGAGACTCAACAGAACACAGAAACCTAAATAAACACACAAAAAACCCAAATCACTACAAGATTGGGCTCAAATGCGTAAGAGCAGCACCATAAAATTCACGCTGGGCTGTAGACCTATTTGCAAGTTCTGTTAGAATTTAATCATGTCTTCTGTGTTGTGTTGAAATGAGTGGAAAAGCTTAAATATATTTCCCCTCATTTCAGAAAGTAAAATCATTACATACAGTCATATTACATAAATTAGAACATACGTCTCACGTGAGTCTTGCTTGTCATATTAAAAATACCTGTTGAAAACAACAACTTTTAAGCAGGTTTTAAACATATTTATCATTATGCCCACATTTTTGTTTTTAAATATAGTTTTTCTATTGCTGTGACATAATATTCTAATTTGATGTCATGTTTTCATTAGTTGCACATGGAAAATCATCATAATTAACGGAAATAAAGGTTCCCAAACGTCCTTCTGTGTGTAATTACTTTATATAAAGTGCTTCATTTAATGATATTGTTCTTAAAATAAATGGGTTTTTCAATAATATTCTATTTTATTAAATGGATCTGTAGATTCATTTCATTCGAAGTGGAATAATTCAATCCTTTATTTCTTGTCATTTAGATGATTATGGCTCAGGAAAACCCAAAATATTGTTTCTTGGAAAATTACAATATGCACTTGTGATTAATAAAAGAAGAATATTCTAAACAGAAAAGCCAGGCTTCCGAAGAACATATTTTCCCCAATGCATTCAATAGTTGGTTGGGGCTCCATTTGCATTATTACCTTTCAACCATGTTCCTGGTGTGCCAAACACATGGAAAAGAATCCTTCAGCAACGTTTTATAGTTTCTGTTGAGATCCCTGCCTGCCAGTGAGCACCTGTAGTTTCCCACCACAACACCATCTGGGTTCAACATTGGCACAACCTGCAATTAACTCAGTGGGGGAGAAAAAAAAACATTTAAAAAATTAGGATAGAGAAGTTTCAAAAGCATTTTGGAATAACTGGATTACAGCTGACAAAAATGAATTGCGCACCTTGAAAACAAAGTTATCCCTGAGAACTTGAGCATCATCTGAGTCTCCGAGCAGAAAGTCTAAAAATCCCTCCATCATCCAGGATCCGTTGGTTTCCCCTGGATGGACTCGTGCTGTCACCACCACAGCCTTCTTGTTTCTCACCTCCTCCTGGCTGGTCCCTCTAGACGTGATGGTAATAACATAGACGGCGTTCCCTGCAAGACTTTGGCACAGCGTCCGCACTTCGCAGTACGATGCTACTGCTGGATTGGAGGTTATCTGCTTCAGGTAGTACTGCAGCCGTGAATACGTGTAGGGGTAGCAGTGGGCCAGGTAGCACGTGTCTGAGTCATAGGGGAACCGGAGAGTCCAGGTGAGCGAGTACAGGCGGTCGCCGTCATCATTGTTCTCATTTGTATCCTGCCCAGACACACCATTAAAGTCCGTTGAGATTGGTACATAAGATCTGTCCAGATTAGAGCTGTAAAACCTGCATTGCTTGTGGAAAACACATAATTTGTTGAGTTTTATAAATTTTACATAAACATGTGGCAATTCTAGAATGAAGGTTAAAAAAAAACCCCACATAATTTGTCACCTAAATTTGACACATCCCAAAGAAAAACAAAAACTTGCATAAAACAAAACTGTTAAAAACAGCCATCCTGTCACGTTCATATTTAAAACACTTCTTTAAAAATAACTTTATCTACATACGGTAAATACGTTCTATTTTTTGTTGCCATGTCATGTAACAGAATTTGCAAACATTAAGTGGTCTGAAAGCGGATCCAGATGCTACCTCGCTGCAGTTCTGATAGTATCTGATGTTGGACCCT
Organism: Xiphophorus hellerii; assembly: GCF_003331165.1. NCBI lineage: Eukaryota > Metazoa > Chordata > Actinopteri > Cyprinodontiformes > Poeciliidae > Xiphophorus > Xiphophorus hellerii. The sequence continues at coordinate 17,276,504 of NC_045673.1, forward strand.
GCTCGATGCCAACCAACTCCATTTTCCTTAGCAGCCCTCTCAGAGTACAGGAGCGGCCTCATGCCGAGGGAATACAGACTGCTCGCCTTCATCAAGTTGGTTATGGTGAAGCGGTAAATCATTTTAGCCTTCATGTTCCTCAACCTGAAGTAAAACCACTGCGTGTGCTTCTCAGTGTACATGTCTGTACGCAGCGTGAGCTCGTAGTCGAAGGCGCCCCTGAACAAGCAAGAAAAACGAGAACACAGAGTTCAACTGTTGTCACATTGATACAAACTTTCGGGGGTAAAAGATGAAAGCTGGATGACAAACAAAATAAACCAAGAGTGAAGAGACTCACACTTGGACAGCCTTCTGAAGGTTGCCACTTTCGAAGCGCGATTCAAATTCAAGAGTAATATCTGGGGGTGTGTCAAGAAACTTGGCACAACTGGTGGAGCCCCTGCTTCCTCCAACACGAGAGCAGGTGAAATATAAATGCTTTGTTGCTTAAATAGTTAAGAAAGATATGAAAAGAAGAAACACAGAATTAAAAATGATGGTTCTGTAAAATAAATTGACAATGAGACAATGTAAAGCCCTTGGAGAAAGAACTCATATCCCAGTTGAACATTTCTACATTATTGACAACCAGAACTAAAATGTATTTAGAAAATTGTTTAAGCCCATTTATTATTTTGCTCCCATCTCAAAATTGTGCATGGTTTATGGATGATCTATTGCATGAATCCCCCCCCGAAAAAAGCATTAACATGTTATGTGAAAAATGTTCAAGGGGTACAAATACTTTTGTAGCATGTAGAACTTGAAAGATGTGTTGTTGTTGTTGTTTTTTTTACTTTAAAAGATAGCACTCCTTTTTTTCTTTTTTAAAGATGGCAACCTGGTTTGCTCATAAGAAACTACTATTAACCAGAATCCCGCGTTATTTCAAAACCTTTAAAGTCACATTTCCAATTAGTTGAGTTTAGAAGGATTTTATTTGCAAGAAGACTCAAGAATCTCATTTGGTTTATTTTGTCATTTTATTTTGCTTTGAGGAAAGTAAAGACTAGATAGAAATTGTCTTATGACTGCTTTTGGCCCTTGGGTTATATGGGGTCTCTACATTAGAAAGATGTAAACATACAATGTTTAAAAACACAAACATCCTTATTTTGTCTCATTGTTTCTCATAGAGATTAAATTACTCTACAGTGTTCCTATTTTAAATCATTTGTTTCTATTTGCTAAATAGAATTTGCCAAATGCATGAAAAACAGGCAACGAACATATTATAATTGCCTGACAATCTATCCACATGTGCCTCCACTTGACTCTAGTTTAAATTGGCCAATCAGAAGTTTGTGACATAATGACATAATCATACGCGGTTTAAAAAAGGATTTAAAGCCATCATAATCACATAAAATCGTTCTAATTTTTCTGTCGTGAAAATTGTCATGTGTGATTTAATTGAGTGTGTGTAACTGTCTGGTATTATGTTCTTAGGAGTCATGATGACTGTCCAAACCAAACCCATAGTTACCAAAGTCCGAGCAGTACACCACATTCCCTGGCCCATCTTCAGCTGGAATGAGGGACTCCTTGTTGGAGGACTTATAAAAGGGCTCCGGCTCTGGTGGCTCCCATTCTAAAAAAAACAACAAAAAAAACAATCCCTCTATGAGTAATTATAGGTCCCCATCCAACCAAGTGGCAAAAGTCAAATAGAGTGAAATGTGACCTATGTGCTGGATGCTGTCGCTGATGACTTCACACTCTACTGGCCATCGGGGGCGAAGGAAGTTAACCAGCTCAGACGGTGGCCTTAGAATGAAAACCGGCTGACCACCATGGAAGTTTAAGAGCAGCTGCGTTGTCCTTAGAGTCTGACTCAGATTCATGCATACTGCTGGAAGATGAGTCACATAACATCTAATAACACATCTAATAACACATCTAATAACCTGTAATCTTGGTCAAAGTGCTGTAACACATTCTTCTAGCTTCACTCAGTTACTTTATTAATTCTACATCCATGTGCTATTAGTTGCAAATTGTACACACAGAACTTAAAGGTTGCTTACACTGCCTCCTCTCCGCTAATTCGTCCTCAGTTTGCTCTGAGTTAGATTCGTCAGGACCCAACGTCTTGCAGGTTTTCCTTAAACTCCTGATGACAGCGCCCGGTGTTCTCTTTGTCTGAGGCTGTAAATAAAATCGCCATTAAAATTGTTGATTTCAGTCAGATTTTATAAAAGGAATTATACAACCAGCGCGTGCTGCTTTCATCTTCAAATAAGGACCTCCAGTTTTTTTTTTTTTACAGAAAAAAAGACCTCACTGACTGAACTCCACACTGCTTACTTCTCACACAAGCGTCTATATATCGTTAACTTTTAGTTAGAAAGATTTTCTAAGCTTGAATGTTTCCATGCATAAGTGCAAATATGTATATCTGCTGTAGTTGAAAGAGTCCTTATGGTCCTGCATTACTCTCAAGAAGAGAGCAGTATATTACAAAGTCCCTTTCAGAAGGTAACTAAGCACAAAATGAGGTTGTGTTACATCTAAACCCTAACACTGCATACTACCCTGAATACACTATTCTCACAGTGAGACGTGTGTGCAGCTGCATTTCGCTGAAGGGATTATTTTCTTCATTAAGTTGTTGTGCAAATTAGAATCCGCATCATTTTCAGTCTCTAAATGTGTAAAGCTGGTAGAAACGCCTCAAAGGACTTGCAGCTGTCACTGCAGTAAAAGGTGATTTTACAAAGTATTGACTCATATTGGCTTAATACTGAATATGGACACCACACTTTTCTAAAGAGCAATCCTAAAAGTCAAAAGAATTTTTGTTTTTTTTTATTGCGTTCCGTCACAATAGTATTGTTTTACTAGTCAGATCATTCGGCACACTGGATGGTCTATTGAAAGTATTTCTGCTTCAATCCAAGACTTTAACATTTACACTAATATCTATATATATATTAAGATAAAAAGAACCACAAATTTACAGTACAGACCAAAGTTTGGACACACTTTCTCATTGAACTCAATGAGAAAGTGTGTCCAAACTTTTGGTCTGTACTGTATGTCCAAAATGTCGTAGGCAAAACAAGTCAACCATTGGCTTTCCATCTTTGCTTAAACATGCCTGAAACTACAATTTGGACTATTTTGAGTTATTGTTACGGGGGTAACACTGTCATCTGCTGACAGTTTGGGTTATTTTTCTTGTGGGTAAACTGGTTAATAAAGGAACCTTTTTAATGAGCAATCTTGTCTCCTCCAACTAATTATTTGTCCGCCGGATGTATTAGTGTTTGCTACTACATCCTGCGAACGTAAAAACGGTTTGTCCCCCGGCCTCCAATGTTCACTGGCACTTTGTGCCAGTCCATTACGTAGAAATCCCACTATGATATCAGTTTGAGGTATTAATTGAACTGTGAAAACGTTGGAGTAAGAACACTGCAAATATGTAACTTGTTTTCTTAGACGAAGCTTCGTTTTAGGTGGACAATTATAAAATCATTGTCAATTATACAGCAGTTTAATATGCTGTTTTAAGACACGATGGGGTTGTTTACTTTCTTCTTTCTGTATTATAGCTGTAACTTGGCAAACTAGTTAAACACTCGACCACAAATATTTTAGAAATAATAACATAAAACGTTCCTCATGCCTCCATGTTTCAACGAATATCCTCTTTATAAATGTAACCCAATCGGTACCATTGCCTTAAGGGAATCAGTTGTGATTTCCCACTGGTTGATCCAAAATGCTAACATTTTGTTAGATTATGCCAAGAAAACTTGAGCAAAAATTGACTTTCACAATCTCGTAGCAACTTACCTCGGTGGGCATGCTTTCCTTTAAGCGCTCCGTGGGACTGAAAACACCCAGAAAATTATTCCCGACGTTGCTTGGCAACGAAGTAGCACAACACAGTGTTTTCCATGGATACGTACGGTCAAACCTTACCGATGTCGCGAAGAACAAGCCGTAAGTACACTAGTTTGACGCTAAAAGAAAATTTGTTCAAAAATTATCCCTCGGTGTATCTTGCAGCAAAAACATTCAGTTTTTTTTTTCTTTCAGTTTGTTTTTGCTTCAGTGTTCTTTAACTACATTACATAAGAAAACCTATTTCTTTTAATTACTTTTGCAATTACGGTAGCTTATTAGGAATCTTCTCAACTCCATAAACCTATTCGTTTTAAAGTTTACCAAATAATGGACTGGTAAGCTCAATATATACTTAAAGGTAAAAGGAAAACATTGCACATGCTACCGTCTCTTAAAAAGAGGCATTGCATTGAGAAAATAAAATAAACATTTTGTTTAGCCCACCATCAGTCGTTCCTCCAAACTTTCGGCATTTTCTGTTCACATTGATTATAATAAAAAGCTAGTTTTTTTAATAAACAACAACAGTTTTGAAAAAAAAATTTTTAATAACTTTTTACAAAATTTACAAGTCCAGGGACAATCCCTCCCCATCTCACAAATTTGTCCCGTTCCTTCCTTCCCCATGTAAAAACACACTTTAAAATAGACAATTCTTCCAAACAAACTAGTGGACATCTGAGCTGCGTCTATATAAAAAGGAAAGCCTATTACCTCAGCACGTTTGGCACATTTACAGATCTCGTACAAAAACAGGACATTCAAACCCCCTTGATGAGAATGGCCTGCCATATAAGGGCTTCAAAATGTCTCATATGAACATAGAACAGCTAAGAAACTCCACTGATAGTAAAACAAATCTGCATCTCGTCACAGGGATGTTCTTATGGTATAGGTAGGAGCGGATTTACAAACACGGCCAGGGCAGCGTGTGGGAATCGGCAGGTGTTACGTGCTGTTCATCAACTTCCTTTTCTTCAACCGGTCCCGCCAGTCCTCTGGTAGTGCCTCAAAGTTGGCATTTTTTGAAGCTTTTCCCCTTGAAAATGAAGAAAAACAAGCATTAAAACAACCACCTCGAAGCACAAGAGAAGAAAAACTATTTAAAAGCACTGATTGAAGCTCATGGTAACACAGAAACATACGTCATGAACTGCTGTTGTTTCCAATCCTCAATGCTTTTCTTGTTGAGCAGATCTCTGTCTTCGTCACTGGAGCTGCTCTTCTCTTCCTCATCTAACTCTTTTTGAATGCTCTGCCACTTTTTCACCAGTGAAGGCATCTTTGTCTTACTTTTCTTTGGCTACAGAAACAAATAAATGAAAAAGTCAGGATAACGGCTAGAAAACAAAATAAAGTGACAAGTCAACAAGATAGAGTCAAAATTACAATTTACCAAAGGACAGATAGATGAGCAGACAACAGGATGGACAAACTGATGGTAAAATGAGCAAAATATATATAGAAAAGGCCAAACAAACATTTAGATGAATGGATTAGCTTATGAGTGAATGAATTGCCTGATAAATGAATGATTGGATAAACAGTGAAACAAACAGATGAATAATAGATATATGCACCGATTAACAAATGGATGAATGAAAGCCCTTAGATCAAGATGCAGGTTTTTAATTTGATGGGAAGCGTGATCCATTCCTCCTCCCTACCCCCCAACACCAACCTTATCCTTTTTTGTTTTCTTGGTCTTGTCTGCAGGTAAAGGTTTGGCTGCAGCAGGTTCAAAAGCTGGCTGTGAGGGAGGCAGCGGTGGCTGAGGAGGTAGCACTGGCACAGGGGGGGCTGGAGGTTCGCATGGGATCAGAGGGGCAGCCACAGCCGGAATACCCCAGTAGGCTGCTGCTGGCATTAGAGGTGCTGCAAAAAATGAAAAACCTCAGGTCTCAGCTGAATAAAGAGGAATGGTACCCAAGGATTTTTGCTGAATCATTTGAAATGACTGCACTAATTGGAAATTGCATTAAAATTTTAAAAAGTTGGGAAAAAAGACTTGTATAATAAGAAATACTGTGGAGGATTTGTACTGTGTTTACCTGCAGGAACTGGAGTCTGAGTGTAAAGAATGGGACTGCTGCCAATGGTAACAGTTTTACTCCCCTGACCAGCTTTCCGTTTCAGGCCCTTTCCAAAAGGAGCTGACTCTATGATCTGTGTCAAGAAAAAAAGAACAGGTTATTTAGTCCGGGACCAGGGCTCGGACCAGGCCTGGAACCAGGGCCGGTACCGGGATCAGGGGTTATTTAGTTATCAGATGTAAACTAGTTTATAAAAAAAAAAAAAAAAGTGATTGCTCCATTACCTTCATGTTAACAGAGCCACACCTCCCGCTGCCGTCCTCCTCTGTTCCAGGAGCGGGGGGCTCCTCTTCGTTGTCGTCGTCCACATCCATCTCAACCTCCATGATCTCTCCATCGCTGTCAGGAGGTGGTGGAGGGGGTGGGGGTGACTCTGGAGGGAGGGGAGGGGGCGGAGGGTCGTTGGAGGGTGGAGGAGGGCTGTTGGGAAGGGGCGGCTGGGACGGGGACCAGAAGGAGGACGCACTGGGCTGAGGAGGCGGAGGTGGAGCAACAGACGAGAATTCTGTTGAAAAGTGAGAAGGAAAACAAACAGAAGTCAGGTGGAGACGTCACAGTTGTTGTTTAAAGCAACATATTGAATGAAGGCAGATAAACTTTGATGTCCATTTGACGTACATGCAGAACAATTTAAATTATTTATTGGCATTTTTAAATGTATTTCTAATATTGTATAAAAAAAGACTTAAGTGGTTAAATGAAAAATCTGCAGAATGAGCCAACCTTTCATCCGATTAATCGTCACAATGATTGATTAACTGTTGTTAGTTGCAGCCCTAATATGGCAGTGTTGTACAGTGCTGTTATTTAAATAACATTAACAGAATCTTTAGGTTTTTCTAATTTAGAAAAAGTCAAAACATTTTATATGTTCCACAATAAAAATACTCGAGTAGCGAATACAAGCACAGAACTCTACAGCTTTAGATGCTTTGCCAACGCTGACCTGTAGCCCCACCAGCTGGTCCAGATGTTTTTGTTTCCTCTTGGTTCAGATTCTGTGTACTTGGAGTGTCTACTGGGTCCTCCGTCTTGTCCTCCTCTGTTGGAAACTCCCACTGGGAGGCACCAGTCCGTTCCCTCACATAGAAATACCGCCTGTGCTCTCTAAAGAATGGAACAACAGACATAGAAAACAACTGTCTCAACCGCCGTCCTTGAAACTGGCAGAGCGGCATGGTCACCCTGTGACGGTGGGGCAAGGAAGTAGGCAAAATGGCAACAACAGGGAGCAGGAATGTTTGTAATGGACAGCAATGGCTGCCATCCAGGAGAAGGGCCCAATTGTGGTGTCGATATGGGTGTGGATAGAGGACCCACCTTGCTTTAAAGAATAAATAATGTAAAACAAATCATCTCTAGGTCCCGAAAGTAGCTTTCAGCAGCTCACATCATGGTTGTCACATTTGCTCTGTTTTAGACAACCATTCCCTCCCAGATTCAGGAACAAACCAGGGAGGAAACACCGTTATCATGTTCAGCCATCACACATCAGGAAATAACAAATCACACAATCCATTCATTTTACATTAAAAATAACAACAACAAAAAAAAAGATTCAAAATAATATATGAAAAACAGGAAGACAGATAAAATAGAGTTGGTCTGACCTTCTGGATTCCCGTCATTGCTCCATCTTCACACTTTGATGCATGACACTTGTCGCTCCCAGGGCCTCACTCTGTCTGCTTTGCATCATGGGAGTCGTAGTCCTGTAAAGTGCAAAGCTCTCCCACGAAACCAACTCCCCCCTAACATACACCCCCTCCCAAATGTTTCACCGAATGAACCCAGAATCGGGCTGAGCAGTCAGTAACAGGGACATGGAGTCCTCTCTGTGGGAGCTCCAGTTAACAGGAAGCAGGGTGGCTCAGAGCGGATGCTCCCTTAAGGTTTGTACCACAGAAACCTGAAGTCTATTTCTGGTAATCCACTCGGACAGGTTAAGTTTCTCCCCCAAGTCATGTTACAAAAGGCTGCAACCTCGGCATAGAGCGGGGGAGTGAGGCGGCTGTTGTGACAGCGTAAGATTTCTGGGGGACGAGGGAGGTTATAGATGTGAAAGGTAAGGAGCGCGTACCTGTCCCAGTGGCAGGACCAGCCTTTAGGGGTGGCGTTAAGTTCATAATATTTTATGTGTTCAGCAGCTTCCTGCAGCTTGCGTCGAAGATAGGCCCCGTTCAGAGCACCTTCCCTCCAATCAGCAATCCGTGTCTAAAAAAAGAAGCGCCACGGGGAAGATGAGAAAGAAGTAATTGCAGTAGGTTTCCATAGAGGCAGTGATGGATTATTATGAGGAGTTCAAATATTAAAATCTGATACATGCTTGTGCAAAATTAATGACAGAACATGCTAAATATTTCAGAGGTCACAGCTGAGAGCCGGAACATGGACCATTTCTCACCTCAGTTTGCAGCAGGAGCAGGTGAAAGTTTGAGATGGTCTTTTTGTTTATCCCCAGGAACTCCATCTTGCTAGTTAGGGTGTTTGCTAGTTCGCCAATCTGAAACTGCATATTTTAGCATTAATACATGCTAAAATGCACCAACAAAGTTATATTTATATGACAGTAATGAGAATGTTAAACTCACCTTTAGCTCAGGGGTCTCTACTTCATCCTTGTTGGGAAGTTTTGAAGCCCCTGTCTCCTCTGAATTGTCCGTTTCCTTTACTTCTCCTTCTACGACACTTTCGGTTTTAGGCAGAGCTAAAAGGCACATATGAACAAATGTTCTCAGTGAGATTTTCAAAATTCTAATTAAAATACACTGAGGTGCTGTTATGTCAGAATAAAAATTTAAACTCACTTGTCTCTGCGTTGTCCAGGAAGTCTGAGCCTCTGCTGTTAGAATCGGGGCTGGCAACACTTGGAAAGACGGCCTTCCAGCGGTTCTTCTTCAGCAGAACCCCACGTGATCCTGCAGCATCTTGGCTGGTCTCTGACATGGGACTGGAGCCCCCTGCGCTCCCGTCGCCTTCTTCGAGTGCCCGAAGCTCTGCCTAAAAACGGGTAACAACGGCGAGTTACATTAGGCAAACCACTGGTTGCAGATTTGGCTCAAAAATCACAAGGCATTCATGAAAGATTTACACCTTTGGTGTAAAGGTAGGAGAGAAAAAACTGCAAGAAAATGTTTTAAAAAGTAATGCAAGACTACCAATTGTATTTATCATGTTTCTCCATCTTTTTTAGGCTTTTCCTAAGATGAAATATTCAGTAGAAGCACCACAGCTCAATAGCAGTGGTGTAGGGTCTGCTTCTTAATGCAAGAAGTCTGGCAGTGAAAATAAAGTGAAATTTCTGCAAAACTCACCTTTTTCCTTTCTAAAGCCAGTTCCAGTTCAACTGTGTCCTCCTCTGCCTCCTCTTCAGCATCTGATTGGTCTCCTGACAGCTTCTTATTAGGAACATCTTTCTGCACTGCGAGATTCGGGTCTGATTCCAGAAAGGGTATAGTGGGAGATCCTACAGGCTTAGCAACTTCCCCATCAGAATCCAAACTGTTCTCAGTCTCATCTAATCCCTTCATCAGCCTTTTCCTCCATTTTTCCTCTGCTTCTTTCACCTCTGAAGGAATCAGTGGACCAAGGAGAGAGGCAGCCACTCCCTGACGCTCCTCCTCTTCACTTGTCAGAGCTACAACACTCTCCACAATCTCCTGTTGACATCAAATGCAGACATTATAGTTACAAAGTTTGAAGGATTAACATAAAACTGACAATCTAAACGACACTTGCCTTCGCTTTTGTCTCTTTTGAAGCGGATGAAGCTGCAGCAGCGTTTTCTTCTGCGTAATAACTTGCACCGGCTGTGCCATTCCCATTCACACTGGTGCTACAAGGAGGAAAGCAAGCATTATCTTCAAAGACAACTACACTGTTTATCACAGTAAAAAAAAATAAATAAATAAGGCTTTTTCTTTTAGTTTTACCTGTTTTCATAATGTCCCAGACTTTGCACCTGATCGGCTAAATAGTGTGGTAGTTCCCAGGACACTTCATTAGTCAGAGTGTTCCAGTAGTAATAGCAGCCAGAGTTCTCATCCCAAACTTCCTGCCAGTCTCCCATCTCCACACCCACTGGAATACAAAATGATGCACATGTTGGGTTGTTTTGAAATTGTTGACAGAATGATTTATAGGTTAGGTACCAATCTGGTGATAGCCTAGCTAGATCAGGGGTACTGCTGTACTTAAATGCTGCCTAAGAGAAGAATTCATCACAAGATGGTTTCTACAAGTCGTACAATGTAGAATAACTTCCCTTTGAAAATGTATAAGTTTCTATAAACTGAAAATATAGCTACCTCCGGCTAGGGAGTACTGCGTATTGTACTCAAACTCTGTGCTTTGCTGATCGTGACCATCCAGCGCAGATTGCTGCTGAGGTTTAACCTCAGGTCGAGGCGGGTTGGCATTGGAAACGGAGGCTGGAGCCGCTGCTGCGTCGTCTGCAGCTGGCTGAGTTGTGATGGCATCAATCTCCTGAAGTGGGAAAAAAAACGGTAGAAACAGAGTTATTAAGCAATACAAAGATATCATGCCCTTCTTAATATTTTCATAAATTTGTGGAACTTATCTCTAACCAGAGAACTAAAGAGAATGTCTTACTAAATTTGAAGACTATTGAGAGAAAAAACTGATTCAATTTATAGTTATGATGTAGGGTATATATACACTCACAGCCATGAAATTGGCCAGGGTACTGTCGATGTCTGCTGGCTGGTTGTGTTGAGAATTTGAAGCTGAACGGCTTCCACCATCTTCTTCATCGCTGTCTTCATAGGCTCCAAGCAACGACAAACCTTCTATGTCAGAATGAAAAACAGAATATCTTACTACATCAGAACCATCTGCAAAAACTACAAGCAGACAAACGGATCATGTGTCTGAAAATTTCAGTCTATTTATTTATTATTCTTACAAAATTGTGCATTTTACCATAAAATAATCCAACTGTATGGCTTATTGTATGATAGATACAATAAACCATATGAAATGAAATTATATATTATTTGATGATATATCAAATGATGATATAACATATGTTTAAACAGCAGGACCCAAAGGAAACTGAGCAGAATTGTAGTCTTAATAAAAAAAACCTGTGCATTATTTGAGAGAAAAACTGCATGATCTGTAATTTCATCTTTTAGAACTTCATCTCTGTCATTGTAGAACCAGGAATGTTATTTTTAGTCTAAGAAATATAACTAAGTCTTAAGTTACTCAGATTAAAACAATTAAACTCACCTGTGGCTTTTACTGTTGGCGCTTTCATGCTTGTCAGTTTAACAAATCTGTGCCCGTCGCCGTCTTGTTCATCTGCACGGAAGTGGCAGAAAAATAGCATACAGTAAACCACTTTAGTCGCTAGCAGACTGACTAGCTAACAGCTAATCAATAAAACAGCATCTACAACTTAGTCTACTTTGCTCCATTAAAAAGACGACAGCTGGCTGTCGGTTTTATGTTGTTTTCTTAAATCTGGGATCCCTGAAATTGATATATCCACCAATGGCCTACCAATGGACGTGAACCAGCACAGTTAGTTTAGCCGCTAACATTAGCTTAGCATGCTAGCTGTGCAAATAAATCCCCAGAATTAGAAGTTTTAATACAGAACGAAACATACTATGCGACACTAAGCGTTGATTAGCAACGAAAATACATCGAGTTTGAGTAATTTTGTGTTTAAATTGACAGGCTTCGTTCTTTTAGCCTTGAGTTGGGTTTTCGCGCTAACATGCTAGGAAAATTACCATCAGAACCCGAGGGCGCCTCTTCTCTCTCTCCGGTATTTCCGCCGCGGTGTCCAGGTGGAGAAAGTTGCAGAATCGTCCTTCGACCCACGGCTCCTCCTGCGATTCGGCTTTTCTTCCCCATTAATGTGTCTGTTGAACGGCACTGCTTCTTTGGCGTCGACCGTAGAAGCTGAACTGCTTCAACTCAAGGCCGACACAAAGGAAGAAGTACATCCGCTCGAGATGTGTTAACGTCCGGGTCGCAGAGTCACTTTTGTGTAACTGCATCGGAAGATAAGCAGCTAGTGCGGCTAACAGCAGAAAGCTTCCACTATGGAAATGGATCAAAATGTTACCATGTTCGACGACAAATTAGTGTCTCCTGTTGCCATGTGTACCAACAACGTGTCTATATTATTAACAGTCGGACTCTAAGGATGAAGCTAGTTAAAGAAAGTCGGCATGGGATGTCAAGGTACCCGATTTTACAGTTTCGGATCGGAGCCACCCACTAATGCAAGAACATAGCGATCCACCACAGAGGCAGCAATCCACGGGGCCCCGAAGAGGATCAGCAGTCCAAACCAAGAGCTCCCGATCAGACACGATGGGGGGAGCGATGGGGCCGCTCCTCCACTGGCTGCAGGATGTGGCAGCTGTGACTTTCCACAAAGCCCGAAGGACACTATTTCAGGCCGCCATCCTCTTCTGCACCCTATGCCTGCTGCTGTGGGTGTCCATATTTCTCTACGGGAGCTTCTACTACTCCTACATGCCCACTGTGAGCTTCTCCACCCCTGTGCACTTCTACTACACCTCTGATTGTGATGCTACAGAGTCAGGTCTGTGCTCCTTCCCCACAGCCAACATATCCTTCATGAAGAATGACAGGGACCAGGTGATGGCCAATGGCCAGCCTTACAGGGTGTCTATCGAGTTGGAGCTGCCGGAGTCTCCAGTGAACGAACAGCTGGGAATGTTCATGATCAAGATGTCCTGTTACACCAAAGGCGGGACGACTGTCTCGTCGGTGGGACGATCAACGATGCTGCATTACCGCTCCAGTCCTCCTGCAAACCCTGAGCACTTTATTCTTCTCTCCTCTCCTCCTGACTGGGATGGTTGAGCAGAAGCAGCTCATAGAAGTGGAGCTCTATCCCGATTACAAGATGAATGCCTATCACCCCACTGTGGGTGCAGTCATTGAGATCCATTCCAGACGGGTTCAGATCTACTCAGCGCAGCTAAGAATCCACGCCTACTTCACTGGTATTCGGTACCTTTTGTACAACTTCCCCCTGACGTCGGCAGTGATCGGAGTGGCCACCAACTTTGCCTTCCTCAGCGTTATTGCGCTGTTTGGATACCTGCAGTTCATGTGGGGCGGGCTCTGGCCTCCAGACCAGGTCAGAATCAGGGTCATGATGGGAGACAACACCCGGATCCAAAGGCGGAGGGAGGAGGCTCGGAAGCGCATGGAAAGGGAAAACTCCCAGAAAGAGCTCAACACTCCTACCGTGATTGGCTCGATAAGTGGGGGGTGTGATTTCCAGGGCGTCGTATCAGAGTCTTCCCCAGAGAGCCCCTCTGTAATCCCAGAAGCCTCTGGGGCTGAAGCCACACAAACACAGCAAGAAGAGTCTTGTGATTCTGAGGGACCTGTGGAAACCGATGGGTCAAACGAGTTGGATGGCAGCCTTCAGTCTCAGACTGGGGAGACGGCCGTTCGCCACAGACCTGGACCTTGGATGAGTCTCTAAACCATAAAATAACTGTAATGTTGCATATCCTCTTTAGCACTTTGAATGCAGAAATGTAGATGTAGACTAAAGCAAACCTTCAGTCTGATAAAATTAAGTTACACTATTTGACTCATCTTGCTTTAGTTGGCGTTGCATCTTGTGGTCTAGCAGTCTGTTTCAGTTTGTTTACGTCTGTGTTTTTGTTGCAACTGTTACTGTTACAGTTTACATGTTTGTGGTATTTGAGTTGCCCAGTTCAGGAGGCGTTACATTCCTGGCCTATCGGCCGGTTAGTCCAACACACCCTTTTAAGTGACGAAACCTGCTTGCTTTTTATCTCTGGATTAAAGTGTTTTCCAGAGGGTGCACTGATCTGGCTTTTCCTGGCCGACTCCGATTTCTGTTTCTTTTGAAGTCTGCAAAGCTCAATTCAGAATTTGACCAATTTGGTTTTCTAAGTATTGTAATGCGTAGAAGAGAAAAATGTGTGCTGTAGTTTCGCTGGTAGAGGTAGTACCTTGAAGTTACACAATTATTCAGACTTGTGCATGAAAGAATGTTTAACCTTTATCTGATTTTTACAAAACACAAAGAAGTGCAAAGCATAAGTTGGCAGTTGCTGCATTTATTGACTAAAATTATAGAAATCCTGATGCATTTAGTAGTAGGAAAGAAAAGTAGTATAGTTTTAGTATTTCATCTAGTAATTATCAATAAAAATCTTCATTTTTTTCCAATCTCTGACCAATTAGTTCATCTTTGTATTTTCTGAAATCACAATATTCCTTTTTAGTTCAACTGAAATGCTTTTAGAAATCAGACTTTGTTTAATGTCGATGGCATGCTGGCTGAAACAAAATGATTCGGTGCATGTGATTTATTTATTTTTTTTGCTCCCAGAAGCTTTTTCAAAGCAATTTGATTTGGAAACTTTACTCAACAAAAAGCGTCTTTGTTGTTACCAACCGTCTGTAAAAAGTTCGGTCCAGCGTGAGGGGAGCAATTGGGACTTTTTCTGTTTCGCAAAACAAAGCAGAGTTCTGTCTCAGTGTAATTGGTGAGTTGAAACTCAAGTACTTTAGCAGCGGTTGATCATCATTCCTGTTGCATGTCTTTGCAAAAGTCCAGTTGGCACTTGGTTTTTATCACCAACACTCTCAGACCATTTGAAATCATTTTTGTTTATTGTGTGTTTATTGTAATGTGCATATTTAATATTAGACTGTAGTACAACAGGGATAAGTGAAGTTACAGTTTTGAAGTTGATGCACTTGCTAAAAGCGATGCAGGGATTGTCTGGCTAAGCCTTCAAGTATTTAGCCTGTTAGTCAGGGAAACTTTGGGTTTCATTCTTATGGTTACTCTGAGTTGTGGTTTTGGAATTAAGATTTTGTACCAAAGATATTTGCAGATATGTTGGATCTTTCCAAATATGTACAGATGTTATTTATGTGTTTGAACAAATAAAATAAATACGGATATGCCTGTGACCTCACCTTTGTGTAAAGATTAACCATCTCTTTGTTTATTTGACATTTTTCTTTTAGGCTTTGGTGTTGCATTTATTAAAAAAAATATTATAAATGCTTTATGATATTTTATAAATATTATAAAACATCCTCGATTCAGACAAGTTGGATGAAGACCCAAGCTGATATTGGTTTGAGGAAGAGTGAGCTCACTGTTAGAACTGCATCAAGGGTGGCATCTTGTTTCCATAGCAACCAGTAGATGTCATCTATATGCCATTGGTTTTTGGCGAAGTTGCTAAGTTAACTGTAACCATGTGCTTTGGCCAGAAGAGACTGACTTAGTCTCAAATAATTTGACGAGTTAATGTGTGGCAAAAAATCATGAACACGTGGAAAACCACCAGATTCCCAGCTGCTGCATGAGGATCTGTGATGCTTTCGGCCAGATAACTGTGGTCATGATTTTATATTAAAGTATTTTTATTATAGTGATATTTTCCAGTCCAGAAATTCAGAGTGACATTATGCGATTGCATTTTAAAAACATACCTTTATTGTTAGGTTTTCTATATCTTTATCCATTGGAGCCAGTAAGTAGAAGGTAGTGTTGGAATACAAACTGTTTCTGGACTTCAGATACACAATGTTATGTGTATCTTTCACAAATCTTTACTTTTCATAACAGTAAATAATTTTGGTCTGAGCTAGCACATTTTTTTCTTATAAGGTCAGATAAAAAAAAGGGCCTTTTGGAAAGATAAAATAGACAAACATTTTTTTTATTTACACAGAGAAAAAGAGTTTGCAAACATGAATCAAGTTCAAAAATAATAATTTCAAACAGCCTGTAAGTCTTGATAGCAATATAACTACACCATAATAGTGTGAAGAATGTGCATTTTATTTCCTTCAACAATAATGCAGCTACACGCTAAAGTCTTGTTTGCAAATTAAACACACGCTGAAAGAAGAAAATATTTTGTAAGTTTCTACATAAGTACAAAATTGAGAAAAAAGTTGAATTACAGAAGTCCTAAATTTTAAATGGTTATGTTCCTAGATTAAGGAAGGATTTGTAGCCCTTTTAATGTCTTTTTGTGTGCTTCATTAAAGGCAAGTCTGAAACACATTAAATCCTATTGTGCAGAGGGGCATTTATTTCCATTTAGACAACATTTCCCAGCACTATGAGGAAATACAAACATGCATTTATTGGCTCTTCAAAACCCAAAGCTTTGGGTGACAATATTAAGCCCCATTAGTGGCCTTTATTCCAAACCACAGTCCTAATTTATCAAATGAATTATGCATTCGCCTGGATAATGAGTGCAGTCTACGACTCAGACTATCCATCACTTGTACTGAAGACTCTTTTTAGCCTCAGCAGGTACAGAAGTTATTTTAGAAATAAAACTCATTTTTATGTGCCTTCCTATCTTTGAGTTAAACCCCTTCACAAAGCAAGTCGAGATAATATCACTGTGATTGGATTTTCAGCTAGTAGATGGCACAGCAACATGCATAGTTAGAGTAATAGAAAAATATGTATTGCTGTCCTGCAAACACAGACAATGTTGCAAGAAAAACTACAAACTTGCAGTTATAAATACCGTTAAAATAATTTGAAATACTGTCTTCCACTGTAAAATAAAAGAAGTCAAACCTTTTCACTAAAAACATTGAATTTGTTGAAATTGTTAACAAGGTGTATTCACCAGCCACTTTATTAGGTACACAGTTTTAATTGCTTGTTAACACAATTAACAACCAAATTAAGGGTGGTGAAGACAATTTGCTGAGGCTCAGAAAGGTAATCACCACCTATCTATGTTTTGTTTTGTTTTTTTGCCTTAAACAGCTTTTGGAAAAAAGAGGTGGGGTGATTTTTTTTTTTTTTTTGCCAAAATCCCTTTCGGCAAAAACAAACAAAAAAAAAAAAAGATAATTTTGATGTTGCACCATGTCAAAATACTCAAAGCATCTCAACACATTTATTTTATAAGGCAATAAGTCCCTTGTACTTCAATGTCTTCCAGATCTGGATCCACAAGAATACATTTCGGATGTGTAGAGTGAGAAATTTACTTCATGATGCCTGCCATGTCAACATTGACCAAAATCTCTGAGGAATATTTCAGACACATTGTTTAATATATGATAGGGAAAATTAAGGCAGCTCTGAAGACAGAAGTAAATACCAATAAACCGGGCAGTGAGTGTATGTTTGTCCATCGATCCTAATAGTTTAAGGCACACAAAACTTTTCCACTTCCAAAATTGTGATTAATTCTCTTGCAGGTAACATTTAGGACTACTCTGAGGCAATAGTCCTCTCTATATGTTGGCCAAGCAGCGGAAGCATGCTTCTCATGACAGACCGCTTTTCGGCCTCCACTTAAGTTGCCTGGTCTTCACGCCCTAAATTGTTTTGCTTCTCCTCTGAGGGAACCTCTGCTATCTCAGTTGTGTCCTCGCTCTGTGCTTTGGTTCCCTCATCTTCCTGTTCGTCGTCTGAATTGTCAGCCCAGCGGCCCACCCTTCTGACGTCCTCACCCACTATAGGGGCATTAACACAGGGGTTGTGGTCATAAATGACAAGTTTCAGACCCTGCATGTGAGACAGGTTCGGAAATTGTCGTATTTTATTCCTATCCACATCGACGACAGCCAGAGAGTGCATTTCAAGCAACTCTGGAGGGAACTCTGTCAGGAGGTTCCCGGCAAGCCAGATACTTTTTAGTTCCTCCAGTCGCCTCAGGTCTTTTGGCAAACTGCGTATTTGATTAGTAACCAAAGTGCAGTGTCTTAAGATTCGTAAGCTCACAAACTACCTTGGGAAAATCGGTGAAGCAGTTAGTCTCCAACCACAGAGTGTTAAGTTCCTTGAGCTCTCTTAGTTCTCTGGGAAGGCGATGCAGCCTGTTGTTGCCCAGGTAGAGGATAGTGAGTTGGTGCAATCTACAAATGGCTGCAGGGAGCTCCTCAAAGCAGTTAAAGTCCAGTGCGAGTAGCTGCAAATTCCTCAGGCCTTGCAGTTCGTCAGGCAGGCTGCTGAGGTTGTTATCACTCAGGTAAAGCTTCACCAACTCAGTCAAAGACGCAGACGGTGACAGGTAGCCGCCGCAGCTGATGGCCGCTCAGATCCAGGGTTCGGTCCAGCGGCATCTCCTTCAGGTCTCCCACCAAGTAGCGCTGGCAGCGTTCGGAGGGAATGAAGGCGATTACTCCTCGCATGGCATTGCCCATCGTTCTCAGTTTTTTCTCAAATCCTCCACTTTGTGTACGATGAGAAATAATGCCTGTGCTCCAGATGGTTGTTGTCATCTTTAAATGAATTTCATGGAATCTCGTTAAAGCTCCACCGACGCTCATCTGGATTTATTGATCCTTTTATACAAACAAATAAAGTAGGGATCAGTTTTTGATTCTTTGGAACAATGTAACATCACATGAACAACAACAAAAAAAGACATTTGCTTCAATTTTTTCGTCAGCAGAAATCAGCAAGTACATTGAGAACAATAAAAAGCCATCATAGACCTACTTTCAAAAGTCTTTCAGCCCTCATTCATGACACCTAGCATCTCCAACAGTCAGCCATTTGTTTATTCAGCTTGATAAGCTGAAAACGTTTTGTCCTCCCTGTGCAGATACTCCCTGGTGGTGTCCTCTCACCAGTTCTCTGTGGCGTGGAGCTCAGCCCTGACTTTCATGGCTATAGCAACCACTTGCTCTCTCCTCCCCTTTCTGTGCCTAATGACTTTCCCCACTTCTTCTGCAAGATGACAGAAGTGGGAGTGAGATATGGGGAGGGGCCTTGTGGCTTGAAAGAGCAGAAGAAATTACAGACATTCATGCGCTGCTCTAATACATCCGGATACAGCTTATGCTGAGATGGAATGAGAGGTTTACTTTAATTGAGCTAAATATTTGAGTTTCAAAAAATGTTTCCTTGAGCACAAAAATTGAAGTTATCACAAGATGCGCAGACGTCTATTGGATTTCCTAAGTTTGGCAGTCACACATTGAGCATTCCTACTTCAACAAGATAATGACTGATATAATTTTCTGCTTAGGTATATATATAGTTCAAAAGGGAACAATAGTTTCTTGTTTCTTTTTTCCAGAGAAGTCAAATACTTCTTGTTTTCATGCATGCCATCTCTGTCTGCCTGAGGTGTGATCTGCCCCATGCTATCTTGCATACTTTCATTAGGTCTATTTTCCAACAAGATAAAATGGAACGGAATTTCATTTTCCTTATCGGAAGGGCTACCACTTGACCCTCATCTGCTTTCACTCAGTCGCACACTGTTTTTAGAGCTTCCCTGCCTCCAGCTAGGCGGAATAAAAGAGGTACAACTCAGATATGAATAACACACAATTTGCTGATGTCTTACAACGAGGTGGAAACACAAGTTAAAAATTTTCACACATCAAACATAAATTTCAACGCTCAGAGCCATTGCTGAGGTCGTGAAATACTTCATGGTCATTTTTGAATACAATACAGATGAAGTGTGAATATATATAGATAGATATGTCTCTATCTGTCTGTCTGTCTGTCTGTCTGTCTAAAGTTTGGACACACTTTCTCATTGAATTCAATGAGAAAGTGTGTCCAAACATTTGGTCTGTACTGTATATCTAGAGCTAAATATATATAGCTCTGTAGCCAGAGGGACATGCTGAAGCTGTTTAGGGATGAACAGTTCACAGGTTTGTTCATCATACTGAGCAAACCTGGTTAGGCTCCTCAAATCTTATAAAAAAAAAAAACTAGTGCTAGTACATACAGTAGGCTACATTATTGTTTGCTAGGTAATAAGTTATGAATATACAGACCATGGTCTCCATGTTTGTTTCCAAATGTACGATGTGACTAAAACAGATTTGAATGCATCAGACAGGAGCATTAAGTAATTTGAAGGTGACACAATTTGATTTTACTTTGAATGGATTGGAACATTAATAATTTTATGAGTCCTTTTCTTTTTGTGGTAGTTTCATAATCTAAGAGATAAAAAAAAAAGTTTGTTTTTTTTCCTTTTGGGGTGCTGTGGTAGCGCAGGAGTTAAGCACAACCTACATAAGAGGCCTTAGTCCTCAACGCAGCCGTCACAGGTTCAAATCCTGGCTCCTGAACTTTGCCACATGTCCTCCCCACTTTCTCCCTATCCACTTTCCTGTCAATTTACTATCAAATAAAGGCCACTAGAACCAATAAAACCCTTTAAAAATATATAACAAAAATCAATGCTTTTTAAACTGATTACATCATAGGTAAAAATTTAATTGATGTTTTTTTATGTTCTTCCAATGTTTAATAGATTTTAATATGATTTGCTGATGAGCTGAGAATAAAGTTAAACCAGCGATAATCATGTAAAATGTTCCTTCAAATTTAAGTGAAGTTAAAATAAAATACATTTTATACATTTATCCATTTATTTACTTCAGTGGGATTCTTTATGGAAATCTTTCATTTAAAGTCAAGTATTTTGAAGTGGCCTTACTGATTCTGCTGCAGTATAAGGTCTGAGGGACAACTTCATACTGATATTACAAAACAATTTTCCCAGGAAAATGTGCATCGATGTCATATGACATTTGTTTTAGAAATCTTCACGTTTTTATTAAGAGGCAACTATTTAACTAATTTTTGAAGTACAGTGTTTACAGAGATCAGCTTTGTGTACGGAAGTGGTCTGCAGGTCGCGAGGTCAGAGAGTAAAGGCTCTTTCGGCTGGTGCTACACACAGCCATCTTGGATCTAACGAAGCGAAGTGAAATTAATGCGGTGAGCGGATTTTTCCTTATTATTTCTCCCGTCACACGGGGTCGGTCCTGATGTCGTTGTCCAGTAGGCCCTTTGTGTCTGCTTGCTTCCCCTCCTTATCGAGACACAGCGGGTCGTTTATCTTTAACACCAGCAGAGTGCTGCTGCTGCTACAGCTGCAGCTACTTCCAAACGGAGCGCTAAAGTTAGCCAAGGAAATTGACCGCTGAATGTAGATATGTGAGTGCAGATATGAACAACTCCAGCTCGGCATTACCTGTTGTTGGGTCGCTTAATTGTAGTGTTTTGTAATTCAGCGGTTGTCACCTTTCTTTGGTGATTGCAGTGGGCCATTCGTGAGCTAGCAATATGCTAACTTAGCATGCTAATGATAACCACTTAGCAATAGTGTTGGCTAGCTGGTTAACTTAGCTTTGCTGCTGTGTTTAAGTGATAGTCTGTGACTGAGACGCTCTAACAATGGATACATAGTCAGAAATTAATAGCCAGTGGGGCTGTCATGTACATTATTTATTTAGACACTTATCATCGGTCAGCTGTTTCTGTTTTGGAAGGTTAGCACATACTTTGAAATACAGATGGAAGTTCATAACTCACTTGAACACTTTTCTAAAACAGTCTTCTTCGTGTGTGTGTGGTCTGTATGTTCAAGTAAATGTTAAAACATTCTTACCAAACGAACAGTTAATAACTCCCCATCCTCTTTTTCAATTAGTTTGTTTTTAATCAGACAGGTGGTGAGTGATGTTATAGGCGGACTATAACACAACTTCTTTAAAATAGATGTGAGCAGGGTTTAGAAAATATGTTGTCAGAATATAATTGTTTACCCTTGGAGACAGGTACCACAGGGACAGGATGCAGTCAATGTTAAAATTAGATTGTTCTTTGTTTCAGGTGGTAGTTCGGAATATAACAGAAAATTAAATAATTACAAGACACTTTTTGTGTCAGAGCACATCCTTATCCTTTATGTTGGCATGTAATTGTTAAATTAAACTCAGAAAAATTGCTTCAAAGTACATACATGGTTGGTAAATGTGTTTATAAACCAAAAAAGTGGTGGTTGGAGTTGTTTGGTGACATTTGATATTTACAATAGATTAAAGGATAAAATATACTAATTATTTACATGAAAAGTAAATGTGTTTAGACAGAGTCAAAAATAAAAACAGCTAATAAAAAAGGACAAACTTGGAAGATTTTAATAGTCTGAAAGAAAACAACAAATCCCTGCTTTAGATTCTTTATGTTGCAGATACAACATGGGAAATAGGTGAAGCTAGTAAAGCTACAAACAGCGCACACCAGCAGTGTAATACAACCAGTTGAGCAAGTTGTTTAGAGCCTGAACCTGACTTATTTTAAAATTTTTGATTGTTCTTGAAGAATCATTTCTGAGACATTGTGAAAATGTTGCAGTTTTTATTTGCACATGTAGTTGTCCGGCTCATAAAATAACTGCTTGCTGTACTCTCCTAAAAAATGGATGTGGTTGTCAAAAAAGCTCAATAACAAACAAAATACAAGGCATCATAGGTAGCATGAAACAAGAAAAACGAGACGAGGAGCAAAGAACAGCAGTGGTTGTCTACCACCATCAGAGACACATGCAGCGGTTCTGTAATTCCCTCAGACTGTGGGTCAAGTTGTGCACATTGTGAAAATTACAGACAGAAATTCATTCACCAGGTGAACGCTGTCAGGCAATTTGGTCAACATTTTTACTTTGATGTTTATACTTTGTTTTTATCTCCACTAATAACCGATTTATTTTAATTAGCTTAAAATTTAATAACTGAGCCTCTACAAACAGCATGAAATGTAACTGAGCAGCAGCTATCAGTGAACTCTGATGTCAGTTTTGTGCATTTTTACTAAAATAAGTGTAGTGGGGAAAAGTACTCTCCTATGATTAAATATTAGGTGTAAATAGCTCTGTTCTGCCCTGCATATAACAAATAAATTAATAATTTATACACTTGCCAGCTGTAACAAAATGGCCACTCAAAGGTAAAATATATGACACACTAAGCATCTTGTTTCAGCCCTGGTTTTTAATGTAGTCGAGATTTAAATCTATTTGTCTCCATCCTTAGACTACAGGAGATTCAAAACTGCTTAAAAATGGTTACCTGACTTCCAACCACATACTTATTTGGTGATGTCTTACAATATTCATAAGAGCTAAATCCGATTTTAAAAAAAAAGTATAGATTTGTTGTAGGCATTAATTAGATTTGCAATAAAAATGATCTCACTCAGTGGGTTTCTGGTGTTAATGAATGTAAAGACAAATCAAATTAAAATAATTAGAGCTCAGCAAATGCTGCCTTTGTTTTTTTTCATCCCTTTTTTTAAATTAGTGGTTTCCTGAATTATCATCTTTAATATAAGTTATCTTTTTCCTTAGGTGACCAAAAAAAAAAAAGCATGTTTGGTTCTAGAAAACCCTTTCCAGATTTCGGCGACGGAGTCGACAACGACTTGGCTGATGACATGTACTACAACCAGTCCATGTTCCACAGGTCGGACAAAGATGTAAGTTTTGACCTTTGCGTCAGTTTTTTGTCCCTCACACTGGCTAACGCTGCAGAAGAATCTTGCTTGTAACGTTTGCTGTGTTGTTAATGCCTCTTGTCCTCCAGATGTTGTCCTCTCCTTCGCCATCGTCGTCCAGCCAGTTGTCGCAGCTCGGTGTGAGTTTGTACGGTCCACAAAGTGAGTTCTTGTGTCTTTCTTGATGAAGGGCTACTGGACAAAAGTTTCACACCATTTATTGTATTTACGCACCTTAAGACATTTTGAATGCTTACAACTAAGCAGATGTGAACTGGAAAGTTTTCTCTTTCGTTTGCAAATGTTTCATTTTTATTCCTGCCATTTTGTTTTATTTATTTTCCTGCAGGTGCAATCGGCTTCCCAGTAAGGAACATGGGAAACAGTACGCCTCAGTTAAACCGAAATCTAACACAAGGGACGCAGCTAGCAAGTCACATCACCCCAACAACGGGTGTCCCCTCCATGTCCCTACACACCCCTTCCTCGCCAAGCAGGTGTGTGCTGTTTTCTGAGGCTGAAATTTGAAATGTTAGCAAAGGCCTGAGGGGAAAATGCATTTTTCTTCTGATCGTTTTTCTGCAGGGGAACAATATCGAGAAACATCCTAAACCACTCTCAGGTTGGACAGGGCATTGGGTTAACCGGCAGGACCAGCAGCATGGGCAGCTCAGGGCTGGGAAGTCCGAACCGCAGCTCACCCAGCATCATCTGTATGCCCAAACAGCAGCCAGCGCGCCAGCCCTGCACCATCAACAGGTAGGTCTCCCTAGTGTGATGGGATGGGATGGATCTTTGTGGAGGTCGGCTGTACACTGTCAAACTGCTGTTTTTATCTGCAGCATGTCAGGATTTGGTATGAACCGCAATCAAGCTTTTGGGATGAACAATTCATTATCGAGCAACATCTTCAATGGCACAGGTTGGTGGATTTGACCTGAAGGTCACAAGAGCTTAAAGACCAAATTTCACCCATTGCACCTTTTCATAACTCAGTGCATATTTTGGGCCAAAAAATTCGGTTGTAACACATGTTGGAAAGGCAGTGCACTGGTCCTGTTGTCACTGTTTGTAATTCCCGCTATCTTTGGTCTGACATAACACAACTTCTACATTATTGTTCAGCTTTCCAGTTTGTCAGAGAGAAGAGAACCCAAATTGTGGATTTAACAGAGGAATATTTTTTCCAGCTTTACTCCATCTTAGATCATTGTTTTATCCTAAACCTTTGGGTCTTGTACAGGATCTTCTTTAGAAGCCAAACAAGCTGTTATCTAAAGTCGTGGCCTTCATGCCCTCACCACCAAAACACTCGACTGCATGCAGACTAACGCATATCATAGCTGAGCCTGAATGAAGAGACGCCAGCTATGAAGGTCCATTGTTTGGAAATAGGAAATATAAAGTTGGTCAGTTGTTTTCAGCATAAGCAGACATGCTTGTCTGCAGACACGAAATATAAAAGATTGCTAATTGTTTTTCTTACTAAACTGAAAACCACTTTTCTCCTTTGTACTTCTTTGGCATGGTATCTGCTTTTAGCATATAATGCGATAATGATTCATTGTTCTTTCTGATCATTTTATTGTGGTATTAGACTTAATATGTACAAAACATATTCATATTCTCTTTGGCGTTAAATGCCAGGCCCAATCCCTCCCAGGAGCTCTCCAGGCCCCCCAGATTAAGAACTACTAGAAGTCTAGATGGATTTATGTTGGTTTAAACTTTAAACCAATTACCTGGACACAGTTGATAACTTGTAAGCATTTTGAGGATGACCTACAAATATGTAGCTTTTTAAGACTACATATTTCTCAATATGAAGTCAGATTTATGCAAATATTGTTACTTGGCTAAGCCCAAATTTATTCTTTCACCTTGCATAATTCGAAATCATCAAAATACTAGTGGAAATACGCAAAAAGTTGGTAAGCAATCACAGGGTTTGATTACTGTCATGCCAATATAAATTTTGTACTGATCATTGACAATATTTATTTTTTCTGCTTCAAAAAAAAGCATTGTTCTTAAACAATGCTTTTACATTCTTTTAGTGTTAGAGATCAAACAACCTTCTTAGTTGAATGACAGTGATTTTAAAATCTAAATCTGCCATGGCTTAGAAAAATTTGCAGACACAACCATTCAGTGAATTAGAAAAGTTCATTTGTGTCACTTATTTATGTATTTTATTCTATTAATGAATGGGGGGGAGGAAGAACTGAAAGAATATATTTCAGAAAACAGATGATGATTGAAAGTGATGCAGCTGCTAAAGAAGCACTCAAATTGCTCTTAACAAAACTGTTGGAAGCTAAAATAACTTTTGAATGTGTTCTTTTTATTATTTGTTGAACATACAGATGATGAAATCATCACGTAAATGTTTTGTACTCATTATAAAAATGAGGTCTGGGAAAAATGTGGAATTTTAAAATTGAACTCTCTTCCTGTTGATGCAGATGGGAGTGACAATATAATGGGCCTGGATCTGTCAGACTTCCCCGCATTAGCAGACCGGAGTCGGAGAGAAGGGACTGGAAATCCAACACCGGTGCTGAACCCGCTGGCTGGACGCGCTCCTTATGGTAGGCCATTAGAGGAGAGCTAATGTTGCATCGACAGCCACTCCATTGGCTTCATAAAACCACTAATAGGGTTTGTTTTAGAGCAGGTTGTCTCAACACTAAGAATAATTGCTCATGTTATTGTTTTGCTGGGATTTTTTCCCCCCTGCTGTTTAAAACTGTTGAAGTTGGCATGGTAACAAAGCCATCGACTGATCAGACACAAGACTTCTCCATACATAACGAGGACTTCCCCGCACTGCCTGGGCCAAATTACAAAGACCCCACACTCAACAACGATGACAGCAAAACTGTAAGTTAAAGCCACTCTGGTACTTTTTCCTTCTACTTTTTTTTTTTTGTGACGACTGCAGAGTTAAAAATGTAATCTTAATTTTGTTTCTTCATTTTAATTGTTTAGAACTTGAACTCCACAAGCAAGAGCACATCCAGCACAGATGGTCCGAAGTTCCCTGGAGACAAGACGACCTCGGCACAGAACAACAACCAGAAGAAAGGGATCCAGGTGTTGCCCGATGGTGAGACTTCTCAGCCAATCGTATCGCTCCAATTCCTCTGAGACATCCCTTCTTAATCCCACAACTTGGGTGAGGCAGCTGGGCTCGCTACCCTGCATTTGGGGTTTGATAACTGTCAGATAGGATAGAGCAAAGCAGTGTAATATTGAACATGAAACAGGCTTTAATGTTATATTTGAGGAGAAGTAAGTGGTTTGCTGTCTACTTTGTGCATAAATTACAGTGTAAAAATGTGGCTTTGGTTTCACAGTAAGTATTTTCTGTAGATCACCAGCTCACTGCTGACCTGTGGTTTGGTGACTCTGGGTCGCTCCTCTGCTGCAGGTCGGGTGACAAACATTCCCTCAGGAATGGTAACGGACCAATTCGGCATGGTGGGCCTGCTGACGTTTATCCGAGCCGCAGAAACCGACCCGGGGATGGTGCATCTGGCGCTCGGAAGTGACCTCACAACACTGGGACTCAACTTAAATTCACCAGAGTAAGATAGCCGTTTTACCTTTAAAAACTGTTGTTCACTCACTGTTACCTCAGTTATGTTCGTTCAAGAACCTTGCCATCTATGGGAATCATGAGAGTTTTTATTTTGACAGAAACTTGTATCCAAAGTTCGCCTCTCCCTGGGCTTCTGCACCATGTCGACCTCAAGACATCGGTAAGACTGCGGCTCTGATTAGTTGAACTAAAAACACATTCAACTACAGGAAGTTGTTTTTTTGACAGAAATACTGTCGATCTCCACTTGGAGATTTTCAAATGTGGTCATGTGACGACCCCAAGCTTTAATGTGTTTCATTAGGAGGTATAAGATAGACAAACACAAAGTAGTCCATTAGTGTAAAGAATAAACATGATACATGTTTTAATAAATATTTCTAGGTAAATATAAAATAATTGTGGCATGCCTTTGTATTAATCCCCAGTGAGTTGATACTTCTACAAGTTTTTTGAGGTGGTGTCTCTTTTGGCTTTGCGCTCACTGAGGCTGACATTTTGTGCTGATTCTTCCTTTTTGGAATCGCTCAAGCTCAGACGGACCGAATGTAGAGCATCTGAAAGCATCAATTTTCAAGTCTTGCCACAGATTCTTTAGTACATTCAGGTCTGGCCTTTGACTGGGCCAGTCTAGCATGTGTTCTTCCGGGTCTGCCCTGTATTTATCTCCATCAATCTTCCTGTTAATTATGACCAGCATCACCACACCAAGACCGTAATCAGAATCAGCTTTTGTTGTGCGAGTTTGTGCCTGGATCAGACCAGTAACAGTGGTTTGATCTGCAGACTGGTGTAATCTGTTTCACAGATGGGTCTGCTGAGGTGCAGCTGGCGATAAAAAATCTGATGAGTTTCAGCTTGATATAAGCAGCTATTTATGTAGAGAGGGGAGAGAAACGCACCCGTGAAGGAACAGCTGGATTTATAATGGAATTAAATTATACAAATGGATTATTTGTTAACAAGGCAGTTGCATTGGATTTTATTAAGGAGTACGTATGGGGAAGGCACACTGTTGAGTGTGGAAAGGCATTTATTAGTAAGAACATGTATCTTCATGCACTATTTGGTATTGGTCTGTTACCTAAAATCCTAATTAAAGATTGTTGCAAATTTTTAACATGTGAAACAATTCAAAACTTGCATATAAAACTTTTATATATGAGTTTTACAAGTTAAAACTTATATAAACTTTTGTTATACAAGTTTGTGTTCTGGTGGAATCTATGTGGTGACTGAAATAAAGTAACTTGTATTTGGATTTATCTTCTTAGATTTCCATGTTCCGTCGGAGTATTTAACCAACATCCATATAAGGGACAAGGTAAGTAGGAGCGCCAGATAACGCTTTAGTTTTCAATTGGCGGTTATGAAAAAAATAACTTACTTGTTTTAAACTGTCCTGTGTGTAGTTAGCTGCAATTAAGTTGGCTCGATACGGTGAAGACCTGCTGTTCTACCTGTACTACATGAACGGAGGGGACCTGCTTCAGATCCTGGCAGCTGTGGAGCTGTGAGTCACTTGATTCCTAACATGTAAATATGTTCGACATGCAGGTAAAATCAGCTGGTGATCAAAACCTGATGAGCTTTAGTTTGATATGACCAGTCACCAGGTGGTCCAAAACTCAAAAATCTCGTCTTTTTCTTGTCAGTGAATGCACCAAGCACTACCCGCTCACCCCGATATCTGCAGTCTTCAGTGTGGATGCTTTTACTGAGTGAAATTAAACATCTTCACTGTCAGCTGTTTGAAATGAAGTCAAATGGAGCACAGAGATATAAAAAAGCTTATTCATTTAGAAATGAATAAAAATAAAACCTGCTTCATTGAACTGTTTTCACACAAGCATTACGACCTTGCCTCTACTTTCATATACACCAAATAAACTTTTCAAAGACTAAAAAAGATATTTTTACAGCTATTATGAAACTTTTTACATTATAATTATTTAAGAGGGATCAGAATCATCTCAAATTGTCATTGGCAAAGCAAATCTGCAAACAAAACAAAACAAAAAAAAAACGATCAGATGCTGTGGACAATGTTTGACATCTTTAATTGTCAAGATGTCCTCAAATTTTACAAATTGAAGAATATTTCTTCTCTAGAAACCTCCAAGCATGACTCGATGAGCTCAGGTTGTCCATAATGGAGAGATTTACTGTTTGTTCTCGGGTTTTCCTCTGCTTGCTGTCCAGCTTCAACCGGGATTGGAGATACCACAAAGAGGAGCGGGTTTGGATAACACGGGCGCCCGGCATGGAGCCCACCCTCAAGACCAACACCTATGAGAGAGGCACCTACTACTTCTTCGACTGTCTTAACTGGAGGAAAGTAGCCAAGGTAAGAGTTGAGGCCGTGTGTTTTAGATGCAGTGATTGTTGTGCGCTAGAGCGACGAAGCTTAAAACGTTTCCTGCATCTCTAAGGAATTTCATCTGGAATATGACAAGCTGGAAGAGAGGCCTCACGTGCCGACAACGTTCAACTACAATCCAGCCCAGCAGGCCTTCTAAGGCCCAACCAGTCCAAAGGCTGCAGCTGTTCCTGAACACAGCACTGCTGTCCAGGAGGGGGCGCTGTGACGCACACAGCTGGGGTTTTTATTCCTGGAGGATTTGGCTAACCGACTGCAGGGGTTGTCGACGTCGTCATCAATAAAACTGTCCTGCCTTTCTGAATTTACATTCTGCCCGAAAAACACACTTGTTCCGTTTTTATTCTGTGTTCCCGTTTTTTGTTGTTTTTTTTTCTTGTTTTTTTTCTTTGTCTTTTGAGCAGGGTCTGTGTTATGTTTACGTCTCTGAACCTGAAGCCTGTTTACTACCAGAGAGGAGGACAAAACCGTGTGATGCGGGACTATGACAGAACATAGGTTTCACCTTTTAATTACAGCAAGTGTTCAGAACACAAAACGGTGGGAAAAAAAGAAGCAAAGTTGACATCCTCAAACACAAGTGAAAGGGTGAAAGAAATGCAATGTTTATTGTTGCACTATATTTAGTAATAAAAGAACACAAAATTTGTTTGTGCTTTTTTATAACACTCCCATCACACATTTTCCATCTTTTGTTGTTTTTTTTTTTGTCTCGGATTTGATTTCTGTGTACTTTCCTTCATCGTGTTCCATCAAACTACATCGCTTCCTCTGACTGCTGTAGTTGCTCCACCCGACACTTTTCTGCATCTCTCTCCGTTTGACTTCTGTGCCAGCAAAACATGGACGTAAAACCCTGCAAGGCGACTTCAGTCTCCACAATCGTGGGGAAATCCTCGCAGAGGCGGAACAAATAACACAACTTTGCTCGAGAGCAAGCAAAACACTTTCCAGTCTTTGTTACTATTTTTGTAAAAAAAAAAAAAAAAAGTGTACATTTTGGTTTTTTGCATCACATAAGACTATATGTACGAATGTGTATATATGATTGCTACATATATATATGTCTGTATATATAAATATATATATCTATATGATATCTATTTTGAGAGAAATTTTGCCCTGCCTTGTACCTCGTTTTTTTTATGAGGCGAGCATGGATATGTGGATGTAATGAATTTTCTGAAACTGCTGGACAGGGTGTCATTTTGGCACTGTGGGCACTTACATCAAAGTAATTAATAAAACATCAATAACGGAAAGGCCTAAATCTCACTTTTCCCAGTTCGAAAGGAAAGACAGAAGTGTAAGGAGCGATCTCTGTAGTTGCAGGCCAAAGTAAAAGAAGGGATCCATTTTAATTCAGGCAGTAGTGAACACTATTTCATAGGGAAATGAGAAAACTTGGATTTGCCTAAAAAGAATCGAAACCAGTCTTGTATTTTTTGAAGTCAAAGCTTCTTTCCTTTGTATTAAAGCAGACACGGCTTTCCTGAACCACTGTGTGTTTATTACACATCAATAATTTCCGTGATTTCCCACACCTCAGGAAATGAATTGAGGTCTGCAGTAGCACGTGTGCTGCTCTGATATTTTCATATGGTAGGGAGAAAAGGGGACATACAGGAAGAAATTGTGAAAACTGAAGATGATCTGGTTTGTGCATTTAAACTGAATTTATTTTTAGAGGGACTATATGTCAAATTTAAGCCTGGGAACACATCAAGGTCACTAGAACCTGATCCTGGACCTAATCAAAGATGATGAAGCCACATCATAAATTTAAGGGCAAAAGGAAAAAATATTGAAACCCAACTAAGACCATATTCTTTATATTTATTGAGACATTTCACATTTTAAATGCCTGTTAGCTGAACCTGTGCTACCAGACCTTTGGAGGGGTTCTAACTTTAACCCTAATCCTAGAACAAAGCTCTTAATGCTACCCGCTGATTATAACTTCATGTGCACCATATGCATACGATGCATGAAAAGAATGGGAAACTAAGTAACAGCCATTGTACCTTCCTATGATTTGGAAAGGCATCAAATAAAGGATATTGTGAATATTGGGAGTTACCAGACATCTTACTTGCTGCAAGAAAAACAAATCTAAATTCGAAAAAAAAAAAAGGTTCATTAATTTCAAAACATCTGATCCAAGTTGGTCCAAATGATAGAAAAACTGTGAAGTCATCTGAACTGTGATTTTAAACAATTTCATTAATATCCAGATGACAAAACCAAAACAAGGTAAATGTTTTCCACTCAGACGTGAACAATTTCAGAGAAAGGGCTCAACATTTTCCACCAGGAAAATCTTTTGAGTTATGAAATGGCAAATTTGCATCAGCTGTGGAGTTTACTGTTTGCACATGAATTATCAAAACAAGTACCCAAAGTTTATGAAGGCACATATGATTAATTTATACAATGTATAAAATGCTCAAAGAAACAAACACTTGAAACAAATAATGAAAACTTTCTCTGTAGACATTTCCTCAGTCTGCCGAGGGTGAGACGTAATAAATTGATTTTGTTTTTACCTTAAATTAGTTCAAGTAGTAGCGTAAATGACTCACTGGATGTTTAGAGACACTTCCTGTATTAGCACTTAAAGTACACAGACTTTAGCATAACTGGGATACCAGACAAATCCATTGTTTGGTGAATTTTTCAGTCTTTTGTCCACAAACACACTGAAACAGCTTCAGTGTTTTCTCTGGGATCATTCCTCTACAGAGCTCTCAGGAATAATCCAGAACAGTCTCATGCTTACTTTGAGGACGACTCTGCAGGTGTGGAGCCTTCTGGAGACATTCCCACCTTCCCAGCTTCGTCTGAAGGACAAGAGGGCGAAACAACCTCTGAGATCAACTTTTCACTTCAAAAACGATCTGCAAAGACGAACCCTTGACAGCTGGACGGGTGGTCCAGCATGACGGACAGACTGAGCTGACAACGGCACACCAAGATTTACCTTTCTTCTCCTGGGTTTCCTCAGCTGCGGTTTGGTCGGCTCTGAAGAAGATCCTCGCGCTGCTTAATGAGAAGTAGAGCAGCTCAAACTCCTGCAAAGAAGAGAGAGCTGTAACATTTACGCCAGCAGGGAGAATTTTATTAGCAGAAGCTTTGTAGAATTACAAACAAGTCCACTGTTTATGCCACTTCAGAAGGACAAATGGTTTTATTTAGATGGAACGTGCAGATTTTCATAAGTAAAATATTTGAAAAAAACAAAAACAAACATATTTCTTACTCCTCTGTGTTGGTCCTTCACACAAAATACACTGATGATTACGTGTGGATCACCATTGCTACTCAGAGAGTTTCTTAAACACCTGCAAGTAGACATCCAGCCTCTTCTGGGTGAGATTCATCGTCTGAAGCAGCTTCTCGTCCTGACCGGCGGACTGCACCGTCTGCTCCTTCGCCACCGCGCTCAGCTCTTTCCTGTACTTATCTCGGACCGCTTGGAACCAGTGAAGAGAGTCGAACTCCAGGTACTGGTCCAGCAGCTTCAGGATGTACGCAACACCTAGAAAGAGAGAGAGAAAAAAAAAACATCATCAGCTGATGGCAGCAAAAGAACAGCAGGATGCTTTTACTCTCCGACTGTGCTGACCCATCGCAAAGCCATCGTCTGTGAAGGCAGCTCCGGTTTTGTTCTTCTTGTTGAGTTTCTCTTTACAGCTGATTGAGTGCTCCACAAAATTCACAGTCTGAAAGTGAGATTTTGTTTTTTTGAGGGGTGGTGTTAGAAAGGTTTTTGCATAAAAACGACAGATGTCAGCTTGAAGCATGACGCAGCACTGACCAGCGGCGGTACAATCATGTAGAAGTTCCTCAGGTGCATGTTCTTGGCGCTACGGAACTCGGGGGCAAACACGGCCACCAGCATCTTGAAGTACTCGGTCCCCTCGGCAGAGTTGCTGGTCAGATCGCTCAACACTGAATCCAGGACGCTGGGGAACACAAAATGACCGTGAAAAGCAAGGCTTGAGGATGCTTTCTGTTTATTTAAATGGCTGTGGTGCCACCTGAAGACAAAATACAGAAGTACACCTAGCAGTGAACGTTGGAAACTTTTCACCAAAGCTTCTACCTGGCAGATCTTTGGGTTTCCTCAGAGAGTCCTTCCTCCTTAACAAGCTCCTCAAAGTTGACTATATCTTCCAGGTCAGGGACAAATCTGAAAACGATCAAACACTTTGCTGAAAGCTTGCTTAAAAAAAACAACTAACAAAAAAACTGGGTCCGCACAGATGTGAAAAGATTACTTAAATTTCTTTTACCTGATCGCGCTGCTGCAACAGTGAAGGCCTCCAGAACGGATCATGCGGACGTAGCCCATGGCGTTGCCTGTAAGAAAGTGGTTTTAAAAGGTCACTGCGTTCATCTTCACATGCAAGTTGGAGTTTGTTTTTTGTTTTTTATTATATGATGAAGAAATTCTCACCGATCTGGCTGATGAGTTGTCTGAACTGGTCCAGATAGCTCTGCCCATCAGGAGTGAGGCCGAGCTTTCTGATGCCGCGGTTAAACTTCTCTGCACGCTCAAATGGATACTGCAACACACACACACACACACACACAACAGAAATGTGCGTAAAAACAGAAAGGGAGTAGCACAGAGAGAATTAGAGACCACTTTTTAAAAGTATTTATACTAGTTCAACACTCTTATGCAAATTCAGCATCTTTTCTCTCCGACACCCCGAGATAAAGCCCAGGCAATCCTACTGTTAGAATTATTATGTTTTCTTATCACTCTTACATTAAAAAGTTTTATATTACTAGTTTGTTTTTCATTTAAAGGTTTTAGTGTTCTCATCCTAGAGAGAAAGAACTTGATAAACTGTGTGTAAAGACATAATTAGCCTTTCCCTTGACCTTGAGCATGTTTTTGCAGGTGGGTCTTATCTTCTTGTAATTCTCCTTAGTTGTTGTAAAACTGTTTGTGTGCAGAATTTAGTTTCAAACAGATGAAAACGCAATATGAGGAGGGAAAACCGAGCCTGCACATGAACCTGAATGCATTATCCTCTTGGTGAAACATGATGGTGCCAGACGTTATTCTTCTTCTCCAAAGATGTATGGATACTCTTAGAAAGGCACCAGACTCCCAAAAACATTCCAGAATTCAACATTTCAGGAGTGGATGCACTTTATTGTTCCAAGATACTGACATCCCTACCTTATGGTCAGACTGATCCTTTATCTCCCTGAAAAAGCGGATGTCCTTAATGAGTCTGGACTTGATGTGTTCGTCATACATGAACTGGCTGAAGATGTAAAACTTTTTCCGCAGGAACTGATAGGTAAAATTGACCTGACAGGAGAAGCAAGAAGTTGCTAAATGAAAGAAAAATTTAAGTGGAGACAACAGGGAGAACAGATCCAGATGTGCTTGAGGAAAACTCACTGTGGTGTTCATGATGCCCGTGCCGTGCGTCCGAATCGAGTTTGCGACGTGACGGATGTTGATGGTGTTGAGGTGCTTGTTGTTACTCGCCTTTTCTACGAAGATCTGCAGGGGAAACATCGGTTCAGAGCCCGCAGTGAGCAGGAGCGTCTGCATCTTACGGCGGACGAGTCCTACCTGGTTGTTTAGGTTGTAGAGGTAGCGCGAGACAAAAACGTGAATGTTTCTCATGATCTCCAGAACATCCAAACCCTGAATGAGAGCAGATAGGGTACAGTTAATAAAGTCGTTTATTGACGTCTCCCTTCATCATGAGGTGCGTCGTGACAGCGCTCCGGACCTGCTCCAGAGTCTGGCTGGGCAGGTGCGCCTCTGTCATCGTGAGCCCGTAGCGCTCCGTTGCAAGGTTTCTCATCTCACTGTAGGTGGCCCAGTCATGCAGAGCAACAGTGGTCAGATTGTAGAAAGTTTTATCCAGGTAGTGAGTCACATAGGCTGCAAGACGGTTAAAAAGCAAAAATTAATAATCTTACTTTCCGCAAATCTTTAAAAGAAAGTCAGGGTTGGGCTAACAGTTTTAAGTAAACAGGATTTACTGTTCCAGGGAAAGGCGTTGTTGGTTTGTTTATGGGCAGAAGCGCATTAGTGAACTAAGGTGAGCAAATCAAAAACAATGTATGCATCAGCCGATCACTTTACTGCAATAATGAAAAAGAAAATATTCTTAAATATTACTAAAGTAAAGTTCACATTTTGTTGTGTTGATGAGATTCCACTCTTTCCCGACTCTGGAACGCTTTGAGTTTCCTTTAAACCTTAAATATCCTGGGGGAAAAAATGATCTACTTTACAAATAAGCTATATACTAAAATAGGATTCTAAGTGGAGACACAATTTTTATTGTGAAACTTCTGGGAAAAAAAATAAATAAAAAAATCCTGCCCTTGGTTCAAACCTACAAAAAGAGCATTTTGAATAATAAGAGATGGATTCAACTCTGAGTTCATCTTACAGGTTCCAATCTTAAGCAGAAAAGCAGAATGAGTTGAAGGGGACAGTGACACACACACACACACGCGCACACACACACACAAAAAACAGTTTCAAGAAAGTCCAAAACTCAAGCGCACTTATACACCTTTAGAAAACCACAAACTGAAAAACTTTCAGTGAATTACTATAAGAAGTCTCTTTCTGACCTACAGGTGAAATGGACTGCAGGGCCACAATAATAATCCATAACTTTGGCATAGTTTAATCTCCTGTTGTAAAGTCCATTAGTCAAAAATCTCCAGCCAGGCAGAGATTCTTTAAACAATCAGAGTAAAAAAATCTTGGATGTACGCGAGCGTGTGTTGACCCTGAACTCAATGGAGCAGATTTATGGACACAATGTCAGCAAGACTAAGAAATCTGCCCGTAAAATGAGAAACATGTAGGTGTTTGACAGATTTTCTGCACCTTTGATGTGAATGAAGCGGTTGAAGAATCGGATTGGTTTAACAGAGAAGAAGTGGGCCAAGTCCTTCAAGCCAACTTTAAACGGGTTCCTGTCGTCCAGCTTCAGGTGGGTGTGGACAGAGAGGCGGAGGTCCTTCTCGATCTCCTTACACAGCTTGTTGAGGAGATGCTGCAAAGAGGCGGGAATAACAAACGTCAGTAAAGCTGTGAAAACTGGTGATTTACTAAAAGACAAAGAAGGAAGACATCGGACAGACTGAATATCTCTTTTGCTAAAGCTTGTTTGATGAAGAGATCGCAGTATTTAGGTAAAACGACCTTGAGGTTTAAATCTAAATGTGACTTTTTAAAGCAAACATTCCCAGAAAGCTACAAAAGGCTCACCTCTTTCGAGGGCCAGGGAGAGCAGCCAGAGAGGTCAGATGTTATGCAAATTAACTCTATTTAAGGACAAAGTCTTATGTAATTTGAGTCTCAGCAGAAAAACATAAACAATAACCAATAGTTGGAGAGCATGTTTCTTTTTTTTTGCCCCATTGAGCCTGAATGAGTCTGTCAAAGCTGGAAAAATAATCTAAGACCAGGATGCAAAGACAGAGAACAAATGCAGCTTTATTAAATTCACTTTGCAGGTGGAGAGAGATGAATACAGTCAGACTGTCAGGACAAAACTCTGACTACATCACACAGAATGTCAGATTTTATACACATCTTTTCACACCTAACAGGTGGAGCAAAACAATTCCTGGAAGCTAAAAAGATCAACACGTCTTAGAAGAAAAGGCACGAGGTGAAAGGGCACAAGGCTTTGGTCAAACAGGTAATCAGGCGGAACATCGTGACATTATTCCAACCACAAATCAACCTGTGCACAGAGTGGTCAGCAAAAGTGTGGTTTCCAATAACTGCTTTAATTATTTCGTGCCCTGGGTTCAATAGTTTAAGCCACGGGGTGCGAATACTATTTGTCTTAGTCAGTTGCCAGGTGCAGAGAAGAGCTGCTGCAGAATTGAACTGTCAAAGTGAAAGCCTGAGACAGCCTGCTACTCAGCCTGGTGAGCCTGCTACTCAGGCTGTTTCAGTAGCAGATTGTGGTTAGGCGGTTCCCTGTTTCAACCGCTTCTGGCAGAGAAATGCAGTTTCAGTTCTGTTCCCTGCAGAGAGACGCGGCAGGCTCAGCAGAGAAACATATAAGTAAAATATAAGACCTTTAAATGATTTAATAAACTATTATGATGAAAGTAAACACACTGTGAATAATAATTTTACTCCACAAGTCTGTTTTAGGTTAGCGGTTAACTTACTGTACGAACTAACAACTTTATTCCTGGTTGGCTGAGGTGAAGGTCAGCAGTCGGTCCTCATGAGGACAGAAACTTCACTGATTCTCTAATTGACATAAGAGAATCAGCTCCAAAGAAGCATGTTTCTTTGGAGGTAAAAATGTGATTGGTATTGGTTTATTATTATTATTATGCAGATGACACAGAGATTTAAATTCTCTTCAGTCATGATAACCCTACACCAATAAAACGAAAGTTACGTATGTAACTGACGGTTCTATGAATCCCGGATGACCGCCAGAGGGCCAGCACCTGCCCTCTGGAGGTCAGTAGGGATGAAATAGGAACCTATTCTGACCAATTTAACAGATGCAACAGCTGATTCCAAGTCAGAATACAGACTTTAGCTGGATTCTTGTTTGTTTTAAATACTAAACTAAAATACAAAGAACACAAACTGAAGGCAGTTTATTTAAAACGACATGTTTCCTCCTCATCCATACTCACGCTGCTTACCTCATTGAACACATCCATGATCTCCTTGTCAAAGCACTCCAGCAGCTGGTCACATGACTCCAAGTGTTTAGCATAGAGCATGCATGGCACACTGTCTCTCAGCGCGCTAAACATGTACTGGTCACACCAATTATAAAGAGAAAAGCAGAAGGGGAGTCAACTAACAGAAGCTGGCCTCACATTTCAGATGAACATTATTACTAGCAAGTTAAAATTCCTGCAATTTTTGCCCAAGATGAACAAAAGCGTTTACGGTATCTACAGTCATTATTGTTTCTTTGATTGTCAAGAATCTTAGCTTTCTAATCATATGTATGTGTAATTAGAAAGAGGTTTAAAACGAAGGGGTTTTAAGAGTCTGCTTACATGTATCCGTGCTGCATCCACGGCGTTGTCATACACATTGTCTAGGTAGATGGGAAACACAGCCCTGTGCCAGTACAGGAAACTGCAGTCACACTGGAGTCCTGACCCTGAAAACGAAGGCAAGCATCAGAGAGTAGCATCCTTTTTTGGCACACATTTTGCCTCTGAGCTTTGTAAAAATCAAATAAAAGTGATGAAAAATAAGCTTTACTGATTAAAATAGTATAATGTTCCCTCATTTTCTGGGGAACAAAAAGCACAGTCCATTCATCAAGAATGCTCAAGATAATTTATTTATATTATTTTTTTACTTTTATGGTCTATGTTCAACACGTTTTATTGCTGAAGGAAAAAAGCTTTTTTTTCCAACAAGATTTTAAAAGTTTCTGCTCCTGTTGGAACTCTCCTCCCACCTCGATCCCAGGTGCAACGCGGAAAGAACAGCTCACCTTTCACAAAGCTCACTGATCAAATCCAGCTTCTTCAGCACCACCTGCAGCGGAAGCAGCTCCTCGTCTTTAAAGGTTTTCTAGGTGAAATAGTCAAAAACGAAATGAAAAAATAGCCATTAGAGAATCAGCCTGAAGTGTGTGTGTGTGTATTATGACTAAGATCTTTCAACGTACCAGCTGTGTGCCGACACACAGAGCCAGAGACGCAACCAGGCGTCGCTCCTTTGTGCTCGGCCCACTGAGCGCGTTTTCTGCAAGCACCAAAGACGAAAGGACATCCAGCCGCTGCTCGCTGTACTTCTTATCAGAGATCACCCTTTTCTTTTGGGGGCAGGAGGGTAAATAAAAAATAATTTAAATTAAAGAGCTGAGAAAAAAAAATCCTGTATAACACAGTATTTTACAAACTAAATATGTACAATATTTACATATTTAGTAAATATGTAAAACCATGATGGAGATTTTTGTGCTTACCTTTGCATTGCTGATAGCACTGAGGGCCTGAGACTGGAGCTGCAGAGTGATGAGTGAAACAGAGTCGGCTACGACCATCGACCTCCTGTGAAATGTGTGCTCCACGGCCTGGGAGGAGAGTCACATGGGGAAAAAACTGTCTTGTTTCATCCAGGAGATTCTCCTCATTGCTTAAAGTGACTCGATACAGTAAGACCTCACATTATTTTGACAACTGGAAAACCTGCAGACACACCTTGAGCAACTCAACCAATCGGCAGAGAGCTTTAACAGACGTCTTGGTCATGGGCCGCTGCATGGACATGTACATGTTCATGGTGGTCTTGATGATGGTGCCGATGCTGTAAGCGTACAGGATGCCCTGTGGGAAAAGGATAGTACTTACACCGTCAAGTGGATTTCAAATAACAACGAAGGTCTTCAATCATTCTCAGCTGCTTTCAGACTAAAAGATAGAGCTGTGTTTGGCATTTTTCAGTGAACTTTTTTGTTGAGTAATTTCATGCTCTGTAGTTTTGAAACTGAAATGGAGCGCATGTTTGTTGTTACTATTATTTGACTTGCCAAATTATCATCAAATCTTGTTTAATAAACAAGGTGTGTGTTCTGGTTACAGGAATAGGAAGTGATTTCACACAAACCTTTTGAAAGGATACAGTATTGAATTAACCCAACGTTCCCTGCCACATTCCAATGTTAGGGTTATAACTGGTTCAGAAAATGTGCTTAAAAATATTTCTTTTGTGTCTAAAAAACCTGAGTCAAAAGTGTTAATTCTGTCAAAAGCAAAGTTAAAAGCAGAACAAAGCAGAGAGGCAAACCCATGATTGACTGACCTGGTATTTGGAAACCCTTCCTCTGTAGCATTATGAGGCTCCTTTCCTTCTTCTTTAACTCTTCTTTTAAGTTTTCATATACCATTATTAATTACATAAAAACTTAACTGGGTATTGCCCATCTGCTGTCTGTGATTTCTAAACACCACCACTAAATATGCATCCAGATTGACCATGATGGACAGATAGTTCAACTAACAATCAAAAAAAAACTTCACAAAACCTGAAAACGCGAGCTTAGCTGAGAGCCTACCTGCACAAATACATTACATCTGCTGTTGAGGTCCTCAGCCAGTTTGTCACTTTTATTCTCCTTGGACAGAATGGACTCCATCTTCATCATCCACGAAGTTACAAAAACGTAGTAAGACTGGACATCCCTGAATAAAATGGCACCTACGTGTCAGACTATATTCGTTACAAAAGCTTCTTATTGTGAATGAATGTTACTTGTGCTAACTTTGTTAACGTTTGAGCCCTTTGCTGCAGGTAGGTGTCTCTCTGTGCTTTCATCGTCTGGAGACTCTTCTTGTCCATCAGTTTGGCAGCAGCCGGGACTTTAACGGTGAGGAAGGCGTCGGGAAACCAGATGATATTTGCAATCAGAGTGACAGCAGGAACCTACAAGAGATAAAAAGACGGAGAAATAGGTGAAGAAAATACTTTAAAAACGATGAGGAGATGTTATTTAATCAAGCTAAGAACACGTCTACCTTTTTACAGATGTCAAGCAATGCTTTGTAGAGTTTTTTGTCGACACTTCTGAAAATATGAAAGTGCAGGACAAAGAGACCGCAGACTGCAGCGTACTTATCCCTCTGGTCAATTTCTGAAGGCTCGCCTTAAAAGTGAAGATAAATAAAACTTTGCTCAAAATGAAACCAGGTGAGAGGACAGGGATGATTTATCCTGAGACAAAGGGACACTAACCAATTTTGGACTCCACATTCGTGAAGATGGAGCGAATGTTGAAGGCGAACTCCTCGGCAAAGGAACTGTTTTTGGAGACAGCGACCCCCTCGGCCGGGTCATCAAATCTCTGCTCCACACAGGCCTGTCGAACATTGGGAGGTTAACGTTGCTCAAAGGAACTCTGGATCATGAAGGCAATAAATCTGCTGGCAGGACGGGAATAAAAGCACCTGCATTATCATGCCATCCAGCAGCTGCCCCTCCAGCTTCAACAGGAGCTTCTCAAAGGGCTTCAGCTTTTCTTCAGGAATGGAAAATTTTCCAGGGTTGTGATGAACAGACTTCAGTAACCTACATATATGCACAAGATATGTTAAATATGTTCAATCAAGGTAAGGTGATTACAGTGTT
This sequence comes from Xiphophorus hellerii, assembly GCF_003331165.1. Taxonomy (NCBI): domain Eukaryota; kingdom Metazoa; phylum Chordata; class Actinopteri; order Cyprinodontiformes; family Poeciliidae; genus Xiphophorus; species Xiphophorus hellerii. The sequence goes on from NC_045673.1 coordinate 17,317,931, forward strand.
TAGTAACTGTGCAGAATGTCTAAAACCTCTAACTTACTTAAATAACATTTGCATTTTTGATAACCTTCACAAACAGCTTTCAGCCATTTGTAAAAGTGAATTAAGGGATTCAGTTATGGAAAATGATAGTAGTTTGTAGTTTATTAGACATGTTTTGACCATGAAAGTTTGGCAAGCTTATAGGGGTAAAACTAACTACACTTTTCATTCATTGATGCTTTCAACACAAAAGTTTTTGGGTCGCACAGCAGTGCAGTTGTTAGAACAGAAAGATGCCATCTTTCTGCTTTGCTTTGCAGAAAGACGGCCAAGCGTCTTTCTGCATGAATTGGTTCTCAACATGTCTACTTTGAGTAAGAGTCAGTGGATGTGTGTGGTCCAACAATTGACTAAATTAAAAGTGAAGTGGTTTATAAAGGAGAAAATCTAGCATTCTTTTATTTAAAGCTTGTGGAAGAATGCTAATGTTTTTGGCATTAGAAAGCATTTTCCTGTCAGAAGGAGGAGTAATAGCTTTGTTTTGTCTGGAAAACCAAGTAAGCCGTCCAAGAATAACTTGGCAAACTGTGGAAAGATTAATCAAGGTACAGTTTTAAACACTGCAGGATGTTTTGACATCCTGTAGCTGTGGTGATATCTGCATGATTCCAGGAATCTTTGCTAAGAGTCCAGTGTGAAGCTTGCCAGTGGACTTGCGTAAATCATAGAGTCAAACAGGATTGGTTAAAACTTTCCCACACTTTTTTTTTTTTTTTAAATAGCCATGTATCAGGACTTGGGGGATTTTTTTGGCTAGAAATTGTATTGCACACATATGTGCAATTAAGTTCCCTGTGTTTGGTCGAGAAGAGGGAAAGTTGTTTGCACATTTTATGTGCGTGTATTGACCTTTTATACATCTTCCAGTGATCTTTCAGGGTAGCGTGATTTTCCATAATCTCATCAAGCGTCATCAGTACCACTAGGAGCTCCCCCAGGTGCTCATAAACCACCTGTAGGAGGAATGCAGAGAAGACACAGGAGGAGATGAAGGCCAAGTTAAAAAAAATAAAAATGAAAAAAATAATTAAATAAAAACAATAAAAGAAAACCAACCTGGAAATGGACACCAGATTGATTCAATGATTTTTGTTGCACCCCTAAAGTACGACAACAAACATTTAGCACATTACTATTTTTTTTAAGCCAGCAAAGCATGAAAGAACATTTTAACAGCAAGCAAAACGCAATGGTGACAGGATTGGACTTAATTTATTTTAAAATTTATGTGCAATTGGAATGATTGATGTTTGGCACCGATTATTATCATTTTAAGAACTAAGAATGCTATAGAAACTACATTGACCCATCATCCAGATGTACAGCATGACCACAAAGAAATACAACCCCTGGGTAATGAAATATTTTCTAGATTACTTAAGAATAGTTTGCTACTGTATAAAATATTTCTATGATCTTTTCAGGGAAACATCTTAAAAATAAAAAATGAAATGGACTGCTGATGTTGAGAGAGATTTCTTGGTTTGAAGGGTGTAAAGGATGGATTTATACACTTCATAATAACAGGTTGTGATTTCAGCTGAAGTGAAAAATATTCTTTAACAGAAACAAATGCTTGACAAAAATGTTCAAAAAGTTTCAATACGTTTGCAAGAAAACCCCCCCCATCAAAACAGAACATTTTACATAATCAAAAGATTTTTTCTGCCACATATGGATGACAGAAAATCTAAATAATCTCATCCAAAATAAGTAATCCATTTATTAATGTCTCCATCATAGCAGAGCTGTTTGTTATGGTGTTAAGTCCTAAAAGCCTCCCTTGGCAACAAGCTCATTAAATCTGATCTAAGACATTTTGTTTAGTGTTTGACCTGTGGAGCTTACTTGCTGCTGTTGTAGAGGGCAGCCAGCTGATGAATGATGCTGACCACCACTTCATAACATCTGGAAACAAAGCAGGACAGCTCCTATAGAAGGAACGAAAGATAATAAGTAAAGAAAACAAAACTAAAAATGAACAAAGTTTATTAGATCAAGTATAATATGCACAAATCACCTGTAGGAATGAAATAAATCTGCCCATTTGAATCTGCGACTCGCCTTCAAGAACACTGGTTTCACACACTGTAATAAAAAAAAAAACAGCACAGCACATGCTGCAGCCTTATTTTCACCTATAATAGGGAAATTGTCTACAAATAATAAGAGCTGATACTCTACCTCCCTCTCCATAGAACAATAAGCCATTATAAAATTTGGTTTCTGCCTGGAAATGAAAGCATTAGTGTCCCAGAGAGCAAACACACATAGACCAGAGTAATCCAATAGAAGAGAAGAGTCTTTTGTTTTTAGTGCTTACCTCATATTTTAGCTTCTTCACTTCACCACACAGAGCAGCATAAACTGTTATAACTTTATTCAAGACCTGCATGCAACACAGGTGGTTAGCTTCATACCACAGTGCAAATGCTTATTTATTTGATTTATTAAAAAAAAAACATTGATTGTTTTACCTTGTTGTCTGTTTTAATTAACTCTAATAAAGAGGTCTGCTCATATGGGAGAAGCTGAAAAAAAATCAAAGAAAAGCGTGAGTTTAGTTTCTGTAATTTTCTCCTTTTCAGGTAAACGTGCAGCCACTTACTTTTAGAGCGATGGGGTCCAGAGTGAAGTCCCACACATCTCCAATAGAGTCGTCCAGAGCCTCTTCAATGCCCTTCAGCTGAGAGGTGTATTCTTCCAGAAACTTGCTGTAGTTCTTCAGTTGAACCTCCGTGTGGATTTCTGTTAAATAAGAAGAATAACAAGTCCATTCATGAAAGTGCATTTGATTGCTTTTAGTAAGCAAAATGAAAAATGTACTTATGTGGCCTTGTCACATTCTTATGACAAATGCAATTTGAGTCTAGTAGTTGAGCAGTAGCTCTAAATAGTTTTTGAAGGCATAAATATAAGGTGTCAAATATTTACAATTAATGTGGTTTGTACAGACTGTTGCGTTGTGCTAACAGACTGTACTTCTAATGAAACAAAATACAACCGTAGGCTAGATTCAGACTGCTGCACTGTGTTTATAATTTCATTAATTACTACTACTACTAATAATAATAAATCTAATTTCAGTCCTGAGACTAAAACTGAAAATGTTGTCAAAGAGTTCATCGTATGGGATGGGGTAGATTAAGATAAGTCATGTCTATATACAGTACAGACCAAACGTTTGGACACACCTTCTAATTCAATGGGTTTTCTTTATTTTCATGACTATTTATAAGGCAAGAAATCCCACTTATTAACCTGACAGGGCACACCTATGAAGTGAAAACCATTTCAGGTGACTACCTCTTGAAGCTCATCAAGAAAATGCAGAGTGTGTGCAAAGCAGTAATCACAGCAAAAGGTTGCTACTTTGAAGAAACTAGAATATAAGGGGTATTTTCAGTTGTTTTACACTTTTTTGTTTAGTGCATATTTCCACATGTGTTATTCATAGTTTTGGTGCCTTCAGTGTGAATCTACAATGTCAATAGTCATGAAAATAAAGGAAACTCATTGAATTAAAAGGTGTGTCCAAACTTTTGGTCTGTACTGTATGTATATATTTTTTTTGTTTGTTTTTTTTCAATGCTCATCAGTGGAGATGCATTTGGACAAGTTGCAGCAGAAAGAAATGGAGCAACTTCAAACAGGTGTGGACAATGACTTTTATTCCTGTTTTTTGTGGGTCTTAGTTTTACATAAGCTGGGATCTCTGTTGAATTTGATATCAGGAATTTTAGCTGCAAGACGCTATTTTCCTCTAATCAAGAAATCAACTCAGTCTCACTTGACGCCATTACTAACATTCAAATGTTGCTTGTTAATATTTTTCCATCACTTGACCTAGGTAACAAATGAAAAAAAAAGAGATGAATACCCTATTTAAGGAAGAAACATTTCATGCAGTAATAGGAGGACACTGTAGGGACTATTAGATACAGATTCTGGCATGGACGGATTAAAAACATCTCTCCTTCGCTGTACTCTTGAATGCACTTTCACGTTGAGTAAACATAGACATCGAAAGTTTTATAGGTGGAATCAGTAATCACTAATTAAATCACACATGATTACTAAGTGTTAATGTGACTAAATTAAATGGGCTTAACGTGATCATAACTGTCAAACTGTCAGTTTTCCCTGGGGGTTAGCTAACGTAGCTAGCTTTCAATTCCACTCATTTACACACCAATTTCACGCGTACACACTGCTTTTGCTCAAACCAATCAACACATCTTATATGTATCTATTTGAAAAGTTGATACTTCAACTAAACTGCAGAAGGGTTTTCTCTATTGGGAGCACAGTGGCTCAGCATTTGGCTAGCAGCATAAGCTAACACTGGAAGCAAACAGCAGCTTCAGTTCCGCTCCTCCTTCTCTCTGGACGCTCGGCCAGCATGGAGGACTTACTCTGAGAACCGTCGTCAAAACGGTCAAACTCCCAGTCAGGTGCGATGGTTTCCACTGCCATGTCTCCAGAACAGATCCCCCACAAGATCTAAACTCGGTTCTGTTATGAAGTAGGGCTACAAGATCCCATGATGGACCTTGTGATTTTGGTCGCTAGTGCTACTGGGAAATTGAGTTCAGTGAAGTCGCCACTTCTTGTCTTGAGTCCCGAAGTCGTCACGATGAAAGTACTCTGGGGTCAAAAACATTTATACTTTTTGTATTATTATTATCCAGTTTTTTTTTACTAACCGCCAATAAATTTCAAGAAGAAGAATTATTTTTATCTATAGAACACAACCGGTTTTCATTTTAACACACTATAACCCCCAGTTATAGTGTGTTATACTATAACTGGGGGTTATAGTTTAACACACTATAAACTATAATAGTGTTATATAGTGCGCTATAATAGCGTTTGTTAAGTGCCACTTGTGAGGTGCTTAACAAGTTCAGGGTTATCTCAGGTACGGAGGACACCTTTAGTTAATTAGCTGTATTTAGAAGGCCTGTGTATTTTCTGCATATAAGAAGAGCCTTTTTCTCAAGTTATTGTTTTCTCAAGTAATAATTGAAATATATCTATGATATCACCAATAAGGTCATATTTTGTCTGTGACTGGGTCAAGTATAATGACAAGGTGTCTTTAGTGAATTGAACAAACAATGTATTTTACGAAACGTTCCTCTTACTGGTTAAATTGAAGGATTTACTGCACCAGAATTGATTTGGACGATTAGCACTATTGGTGTTAAAAATTTTGTCCATCAGGCATTTTTAATGCAACAAGCACTCCTAACAAAAAGCTGTCAAATGTGTGTGTAGGGCACTGATTTGTTTCATACAAGGGTAAGAGTGTGTGAGATGAGGTCCTGTGTGCGTGCATGTGAGTGTTTATTTGAAGGAATGCCACAGTGGATACTGACTGCACCATTCAGATGAAGACAGTCTTGCTGTGCAGCAGTGTCACAGAGTAGAAGTCACTCCAGCAATGTAAAACGGTAAGACACTTTACTTTTTCACTTCTCTGTTGGTAAGGCTGTGGATATTTGAAAATGAAGACATTTGCATTAAGGGTTGAGACTGAATGTGGAGAGACGGCTGTCTTTCCAAGGTACGTGGTATTGGGATGAGAAGATTTTTGCTTCCTGATGTTGACACTCTTTGATGCTTGTGGCTTTCCTTCAGACATTTCTGTATGTGTGTAACATTACACATTAGCCCCTAATCTTCATTAACTCAGTTTTCAACACTTTAATAAGTTAGACATTTTGAATATTTTACCATGTGAACTATTTTCACCACTTCCTAGTATTTTTCCAACATGATTACAGCTTGCGATGAAGTTGCACTTATGCACCAGTTCCTCCTCACTAACTGGATAATCTTGTTGGATTTTTTCCTGCTTATCGCTACAGAATTTTAAATGAATAACCCTGTTCTTATCTTACAACGCGGCCTCAGTGCTCCTGATGGGAAACGAGCATGAGGAATGATAATGTGTTCAATCCATGCCATCAGATGACACTGAAACAACAGCCATGAACTATTTTTCCCCAAAAAGAAATCATTCAAAATAAAAATAGTGATTTGAAAAACTCAAGTTAATAATTGAAATAATTTAAAGAGAAGCTTTTGTTAAGCTATTGCAGTACTCAAATTAAGAGAGTTAAAGAAGTATCAATGTGTTGAAATTGGACACTGCCTCCCTCCCACCTCTATCACTCATTCATTAACCCTTGACTGCACCCTCTTTGAGTCATCCTTTGTCCCCTGATGTCCATCTCGTATTACTCATCCATTGACCCCTAACCTTGATGTCACCATCTCATCTTTCATATTTTAAGCCCCTTGATATACACTGCTCAAAAAAATAAAGGGAACACTCAAATAACACATCCTAGATCTGAATGAAAGAAATATTCTCATTGAATACTTTGTTCTGTACAAAGTTGAATGTGCTGACAACAAAATCACACAAAAATCATCAATGGAAATCAAATTTATTAACCAATGGAGGCCTGGATTTGGAGCCACACACAAAATTAAAGTGAAATAACACTACACGCTGATCCAACTTTAATGTAATGTCCTTAAAACAAGTCAAAATGAGGCTCAGTATTGTGTGTGGCCTCCACGTGCCTGTATGACCTCCCTACAACGCCTGGGCATGCTCCTGATGAGGTGGCGGATGGTCTCCTGAGGCATCTCCTCCCAGACCTGGACTAAAGCATCTGCCAACTCCTGGACAGTCTGTGGTGCAACGTGACGTTGGTGGATGGAGCGAGACATGATGTCCCAGATGTGCTCAATCGGATTCAGGTCTGGGGAACGGGCTGGCCAGTCCATAGCTTCAATGCCTTCATCTTGCAGGAACTGCTGACACACTCCAGCCACATGAGGTCTAGCATTGTCCTGCATTAGGAGGAACCCAGGACCAACCGCACCAGCATATGGTCTCACAAGGGGTCTGAGGATCTCATCTCGGTACCTAATGGCAGTCAGGCTACCTCTGGTGAGCACATGGAGGGCTGTGCGGCCCTCCAAAGAAATGCCACCCCACACCATTACTGACCCACTGCCAAACCGGTCATGCTGAAGGATGTTGCAGGCAGCAGACCGCTCTCCACGGCGTCTCCAGACTCTGTCACGTCTGTCACATGTGCTCAGTGTGAACCTGCTTTCATCTGTGAAGAGCACAAGGCGCCAGTGGCGAATTTGCCAATCCTGGTGTTCTCTGGCAAATGCCAAGCGTCCTGCACGGTGTTGGGCTGTGAGCACAACCCCCATCTGTGGACGTCGGGCCCTCATACCATCCTCATGGAGTCGGTTTCTAACCGTTTGTGCAGACACATGCACATTTGTGGCCTGCTGGAGGTCATTTTGCAGGGCTCTGGCAGTGCTCCTCCTGTTCCTTCTTGCACAAAGGCGGAGGTAGCGGTCCTGCTGCTGGGTTGTTGCCCTCCTACGGCCTCCTCCACGTCTCCTGGTGTACTGGCCTGTCTCCTGGTAGCGCCTCCAGCCTCTGGACACTATGCTGACAGACACAGCAAACCTTCTTGCCACAGCTCGCATTGATGTGCCATCCTGGATGAGCTGCACTACCTGAGCCACTTGTGTGGGTTGTGGAGTCCGTCTCATGCTACCACGAGTGTGAAAGCACCACCAACATTCAAAACTGACCAAAACATCAGCCAGACAGCATAGGTACTGAGAAGTGGTCTGTGGTCCCAACTGCAGAACCACTCCTTTATTGAGTGTGTCTTGCTAATTGCCAATAATTTCCACCTGTTGTCTATTCCATTTGCACAACAGCAGGTGAAATTGATTGTCAATCAGTGTTGCTTCCTAAGTGGACAGTTTGATTTCACAGAAATTTGATTTACTTGGAGTTATATTGTGTTGTTTAAGTGTTCCCTTTATTTTTTTGAGCAGTGTATATATAATATTTTAATATTCCTTTATTTAATCAGGTAAACCCCGTTGAGATCTAGATCTCATTTTCAAGAGGGACCTGAAACAAACTTCACTCCCTGTTGGGGAATCGAACCCCGGTCTCCTGCGTGACAGGAGGGGATACTCACCATCTGTGACCGTCACCATCTGTCACACCTGTTAACCTTAACCCTTGACCCCCACACAAATGTAATTAATCTGTTAACCCTTGACTTCAACCAACTGTCACACATTTGGCTCTCACAGGACTCCTTACTGTCTGCCTCCTTTTCCCTTCCTTTTCATAGTTGAAGGGTCCATCTGCATCCAAACTGTGGCGTTGGCTGGGTCTTCTTCATCATTCCACATTCATCGAAGCTCCACTAGAAAGTTTCAGAAAGTTTAACTACTTTCTCTCCACTTTTTCAGGCAAATATATCATGTTTTTTTGATACAAGACAAATTCTTACAGTTTTTTTTGCACCAGTGGCCTTTAGTTGCAGTAGGTAAGGCAGAATATTGGCAGAGTGAACGGGGGGAACACATGCAGTTTTTTATTCTATTCTAACAGGACATTTTGTGAGCAGTTCACACTAATACATTTTGTAGACAGCACAGCAGTGGGACTTAATTAAGGTTTGAGTGTTAGAGTTCTTCCAATTTATTACTTGCCTAATTTCTCAAGTGTTTCAGACATTTTCTCAGGTTCCAAAATCACCACTCAGCGCAGCAGAAGAAGCATCCCCTGAGACCAACTTTTCACCATGGTTGTTCCAGAATCACCAGACAGGACATTGTCCCAAAGCAGCCATTTGGGAACACATGGCAGTCAGCACTATGGCTCAGTCCAATCCGTCTCCCAGCTCTCTGGAAGCCATTGTGGCTCTCATGGAAGTTTATCTCCTGTCAGTGATGGTTTGGAGGGCGAATCTCAGGACTGCAGTGAGTCAGACCCTCTGCTCTCTGATGAGCTTCTGAATGTGTCCAGATTCAGCAGATCCATGAGAGCAAAGGATGCACAAGTTTCAAGTGGACCCACAGAATCGGTGTGCTCCATGGTGTTACAGATTCTGGTGCCGTTTGTGCTGGCCGGACTCGGGACGGTTTCTGCTGGGATGCTGCTTGATGTTGTGCAGGTGAGAAAGCATATACAGATAAATCAGCCAAGGTAATGAAGACACATGCAAACCTAATAGAAATGTAAAGAAATGAAAAGTTAGTGAAAAGGGTGGTTTGAGAAACAACACAACAGACAACTTTGGTGGAAAAAGGATTGAAATAAGAAAAGTTTGGGAAAAGACTTGGTGGAAACTGTGTTGTTAGAGAAAGAATGACTGTGGTGCATGCACTGAGATCAATAAAGTAAGCTATATGGGGGTTAAAATAAGAGAGTTCAAACCTCATGCTGTTAGGTGAAAACAAATAACATATTTTCTAATAAATATAATTGCCTCTTTCAGATCATAGTTGGAGTCAATGGTCTAATTAAGCTGTTTTCTGTGTTTTTTGTGGCAGAGCTGGGATGTTTTCCAGGAGATCTCAGAGATCTTGATTTTGGTCCCGGCTATTTTAGGTATGAAAGGGAACCTGGAAATGACTATGGCATCGAGACTGTCCACTGCTGTGAGTTCTTTGAATGCTAGCGTGACAACAGGGTTGGGTGACAGCTAACAGAAGCACAACTCTGCTCAGAGGGTTTTAGACTTTGTTGATTTGCTTGATTTCGGTCTGGTCCTTTGTGGAATCAATGTATAACAATCGATATTTTTAAAAACAAAATTTGTCTCTAATTAATGCAGATGCCAATAAATATACATACTACCCAAATAATATTTAGACAACTGTACCTTTAGCAATTTAGTTATAGGATGAACTGACCCCTCTCCTCCTATATCCCTACTCTGAGAGGTTAACACTTAAAGAGCTCTCCATCCAACATGTTTTGAGATTCCCAAACCTGCCAAGTCTTACATAATGAGGGTTTGTAGAAAATCTATTTAGCTGGCTTATGGAGGAAGACTCTCCCAACTAATGATTACCCATAATTGAGTGTCCCAGCCAATTTCCTTCTATGATTTAATCTGACTGAGTAGCCTTGGAGTCAACTAGGATTCACCAACTGCATCCATTAATGATTGTTCTTCCTTTATTTTTCAACTTGCTCTTGACTCTGAAGCAGGTATTATTTAGTGACTCGTCTGGAACCCCAGGGTGTTGTCTTACTAACTTTGGGCTTAACACAAACTTTAATAACCTCATATACATTTACGAACCTCACAGCAGGACAATGTTACCACCACCTTAAGATAAAATGTGACTGAAATAATTGAAGCTCCACAATCTCTCTAAAACTTTAAATCCTTCTTTAATTAGTAATGCTTTTCAAGAGCTAATAACAGTGTAATCCAGTAGCACAGAATATTCAAACATTAATATGAATCAATTTAACCAGACCTGTCTTTAACTAAAGTTGCACCAGAAGGATTCTAAGTGGAGGCTTTGGGAACTGACATGGCTTTCATACCCCTGTCTGGTCGGACTTTCTGGAACGTGAGAAGTAGAAGGCAGGTTGTGATCCACAGTCTTCTTTCTCTGACTGGGTGGATGTCTGCTCACTGACTGTGGTGGAAATTGTACAAAATAAGTTGCCATAGTAAATAGCATATGACCTCTAGGGGCTCTCTTCATGAGGGAGCTCTGTCTTTGTGTTTCAGCTTTACCTGGCTGCCACAGGTGCAATGTGTTGGAGCTCGTCACCCACCCCATAAAGAGCTTCAACCGGAGATGTCAGATCCCTTTTTCCTTGGGCCTTGATCTGATGTGATCTTGTCAGTGAGCTGATTGTTTGTGGAGACTTTGTATGGTTTTGCTGCTGTGAGCATTCTTGTGAAGCATTAAGTGTATAACTAAAGTTTTGTTTCTTTTCACAGTGGAAGCTGGTAGGGGTTCTCTGCCATTTTGTTTAACTGTTTTCTCCTGTTTTTGGTTAGTCAGGGAGTTCAGGTATTGTACTTTCTTTTTCAGTTCTCTTCTAGAAAGTGTTTCTATTTTACAATTAAGAGTGGGATGTTATGTTTGTTGTCTTGGCCTTGGAGACCCTGAAGTTTAAAGCTTCCCTGTGCTTGTCTACTGTGAGTGACATTTTACTTGAACTGTTTAGGTTGCCTTCTTTTTGTGTTACACCCAGTGCCAGACTTGACCCTTATTGGTCTTGTGGGGGGTTGTAACAGCATAATACGCTGGACTTTTAACATGTGTTAGAAAACTTTGAGTGTTTGGGGTGCTGTGTTGTCGCAGGGGTTAAGCACAACCCACACATGGAGGCCTTAGTCCTTGACACGGACATTGCTGGCAACCTTTGCCGCATGTCTTCCCTTTCTCTCATTATTCTCTTTCCTATCAATTCACTGTCAAATAAAGGCCACTGGAGCCAATCAAACCTTTAAAGGAAAACTTTGATTGAATTACAGGGACAATATATGTTCAGAGAATGCAAAGAGGAAGTTGCTAAAGGAACATCTTCATTTGCGTTGTGAGACAGAAGTGACTGTTAATCACAGATTGTGAGTTTCCAAAGTATTTAACATTGTTGTGTATTGAAGAATTGTGAAAAATTAGGGGAGGTGAAGGTCAGATTAGCAGGCATCCTGTGAATCAGAGCTTCTTCCTTTTTGACCACTTAACACAGAAGTAATTGTAATATTCTACTGCTACATCCAGTTTGCCAATGGGACCTGTTACTGTACGTTAACTCCCTCACTGACAGGTTAGAGGTCACCTGTCAAAAGAAACAAAAAAAAACCAAACATTTAATCCCATCAATGGCAGACATTCCTGGTCTCACTTCTGGGTATTGTGTAAAACAATCTGGTGGTGAAATGTCTGACTGCCAGACATCCTGTTTCAGGTTATCCGGTGGCATAAGACAACTAACCAGACATCCGGTTAACGGCCCTCACTGAAAGGTCAAAGGTCACCTATCAAAAGTTTAACAATAAAATGGAAGCATTTTATTGTTTTTCCATAGGTTCTTTGATAAAACATTAGATTGTTTTGTTTTTTCACCTGTTTTTATAAATCTTTGTTTCTAGGTAAATGCCAGGAAAACTGATTCTACCAAAGAAAGGTGGATGCTGATAGGTGGAAACCTTGCACTTAAACAGGTGCATTTTTTTTTTTTTTACCTTGACATATTCATTTAACTAAAGAACTAATGATTTCTTTTTTCTTTCAAAGTTAATGATCCTTTCATTTGACAAATTTCCCAGCTCCAAGCCACAGTTTTGGGTCTGTTTGCTTCTCTTATGGTGACTCTGCTGGGTTGGATGGCAGATGGACAGATGCCCTTCAGCCATATAGTACTCCTTTGTTCAACCAGCCTCTCTACTGCCTTTTTGGCATCACTGCTACAAGGTAAGCACTGTTCTCAAAACCCCACAACATATTGTGCAGAAGCATGCACAATATGCTTATGGACTTTGGGTCAACCAGGTATATGGGTCTGCAGGGAAAGGACACACAGACGGTAATAAGAGCTCCTAAAGATCCAACTGAGTCAGGTAGTTAAACTGCCGACAACATTGGGAAAATATGAACCTATGCAGTGTTTTCCAAAAGTTACAGGGAATTTCCTGTAACTTAGGATGTTCTTTGACCTTACTGGTTACTTTTCAGGAACGTTTGACTTATTTCCCTTAAATTTTAAGTGTAATCTTAGAACTTAGCAGCACCATGCAAGCGACTCTTTCAACATTCAACAATACTTCTTAATAACTTTGACTAGCATATTTAAACTACAAACAACTAATGTTTTTAAATTTACATATAATAACAGCAACATCCAAGTTTTACTTTTTGATATTTTATTCTAACTTCTTCTTGTCTGGAACCTTCTTTAGGCATTGTTGTTGTGGGAGTGATCTTTGGCTCCAAGCGGATGGGGATCAATCCTGATAATGTGGCCACGCCCATAGCAGCCAGTTTTGGCGATCTAATTACGCTTTCTTTGTTGGCGTGCTTTAGTCAGTGGTTCTACTCCTTTATGGGTAAGAGGACTGAGAAAACTGGTTTGAATGGTGAATGCTAACGCAGTGGAAAGAGCTATTGCACATTACTCACAAAATGTACTTTTGGCAGTTAATGGCACCTTTCAAACTATTTTAGCATCTTTCACAGTGGAATTGGTAATTTAAAATAATTGTAATTCCTACTTTTTGATAGAGTTTTATCCATATGTGTTGTACCTGGTGGATCTTCTGTATTTGTGTCTGATTCCTGTCTGGATGGTGATCTCCTCCAAACATCCTGCCAGTCACATCCTGCTCCGTTCAGGCTGGGAACCAATCATTACAGCCATGGTCATCAGCAGGTATTCATCTCTGCATTTGCACTTGGTTCAACGTGTGTTTAAAATTCTTGATGTTTTCATCATTGATTAGTTAACTGTTGGAAAATTTGCAACATATAAATACCATTCAATTAAAAAAAAAAACCAAAAAACTATCTCTGCTCCAGAGCATCATACATATCAGTAGTTATTAATTTTCTCCTTATTTTGTTAGCAAAAAGTCTTTTAGTGTTTGTATTTGTGTTTCATCAATCGGAAATTCACCAACTTGAGAGAGACCTAATAAGCACCCTTCTGTCAAAATTTAATCAGAGTTTGATTGATGAGTGATTAATGACCCGTGACTAATTGATTTTAATTTCCGGTCACATGATGCCCCCCCCCATTAAATATGTCAGGCACATTGTTTTTGTTTTTTTTTTTTTTGGGGTGAACTCCTTCTGAGCTCTGAGTTTTATGAGTAATACAATTAAAGTATAAAAAAAACAATAAGTGTTAAATAATCAAGAATAATATACAATATAGTATATTTAAATAGAATGTTGTAATTAACTCACCAAGCCGTTTTGCTCACCAAGCCGTTCGTGTTTGTGCAGTGTGTCCGGGCAGAATACTGGACAGGGAGAGGGTTGCAGGGGTGTGTGTCGACGTGTGGGGGTGTGTGCGTCCAGGCGCAATAGTGTAGTGAGTATGTTTAATTTTTATTTTTAGGTAAAGTGTACCAATAGCAAACTTAGTCAATGTTATTATAAGTGGGGCTAGTTGTCAGAAGATGTAAGTCTCCATGAGAGGGAGTATTTAAGAAAAAACACAAATTCACTGATTAAATTGTTGCTTGATAGCCAGCATATATTGGAATTTGTAGCAACAAACACCAAAAGAAAAAACTATATAAAACTGCACTATTGTGCCTGGACGCACACACCCCCACACGTCGACACACACCCCGCACGCATGCACACATACACAGATGGCATGGATAAATCTAAACTTATCTAGGAAAGGTGACAATCTATGTATTAATCTTGATACTGATGATCACTTATTGTTTTTTTTGTGCTCTAATTGTACTGTACTTTAATTTGCTCACAAGTGGTCACATGTGCCACTGGAACACAGATGGAGTGCTGCAGATTCCAAGAGCTGATAATCAATATGCATGGTGACTAGAGGATGAATCTGAGATGTTTTAAATTGTACCTACCCGATCTTTGTTCAGTCTGGATAATAGATGTATAGAGTAAGAGTCTCAAATTTGTCACATATGGTGACATCAGATTGACCCGATAGCAGGGGGGAGGGGCCCTGGCTGGGACCTGTCCCGCTTCAGGCAGTATATCAGAAAGACCTTCTGTTTAAAAACCGGAGGTAACTACAACACCCCAAATCTATTTAAATATATTATATACACACGCATACACACGGACAGCTTGGTGAGCAAAACCTTAGATAATTACAACATTCTATTTAAATATACTATATATATATTAATCCTGATACTGATGGTCACTTGTTTTTTTTTTGTACTTTAATTGTGTTATACTTTAATTCCCTCACAAGTGCTCACATGTGCGCACACACCCCACACACCCATACACACACCCCACACACCCACCCACACCTACACACACACACACCCATGCACACCCTCCCTACCAAGAGGGACTTTTGTTTCTATATGTCTTTATATACAGACACACACACAGTGAGCAGCACTGTCATGGGGCCTCCCCCCAAAAGTCACGAGAATGAATCCTGTGCTGGCGTTTACATCATATCAATCAACCCCTTACAGAGACCCAATTGAGATGATCAGAAATATAGAGAGCCACACGTGTCACGCATGATGACCAGAGGTCATGAGAGTCTTCTTGATGGCTGGCGCCTGTCCCGCTTCAGGCAGTATATCAGAAAGACCTTCTGTTTAAAAACCGGATGTAGTTACAACATCCAAATCTATTTGAATATACTATATTGTATATTACTATTGATTTTCTAACACCGAACCCCTTGTCTCTGCTTCTATTGGCTAATTCAAACTCATAGAGGTCAGAAGGAGTTCACCTTAAACACTGTATGGCATTGAGACATCCTGAGGGACATGTTCAAAGTTCAACCTTCTCCCTGGACACACGCACAAATACGAACGGCTTGGTGAGCAAAACCGGAGTTAATTACAACATTTTATTTAAATATACTATATTGTATATTATTCTTGATTATTTAACACTTATTGGTTTTTTTATACTTTAATTGTATTACTCATAAAACTCATAGAGCTCAGAAGGAGTTCACCCAAAAAAAAACAATGTACAATGACATATTTAATGTGGGGGGGATCATGTGACCGGAAATT
This sequence comes from Xiphophorus hellerii, assembly GCF_003331165.1. Lineage (NCBI taxonomy): Eukaryota > Metazoa > Chordata > Actinopteri > Cyprinodontiformes > Poeciliidae > Xiphophorus > Xiphophorus hellerii. The sequence goes on from NC_045673.1 coordinate 17,333,563, forward strand.
AAAATCAATTAGTCACGGGTCATTATTCACTCATCAATCAAACTCCGATTAAATTTTGACAGAAGGGTGCTTATTAGGTCTCTCTAACTTGTGATTTGTCTTTCAGTATTGGAGGGCTTATTCTGGACAAGACTGTGTCAGATCCAAACTTGATTGGAATTGTAGTTTATGCACCGGTAATAAATGGTGAGTTGCTACTTTCAATATATCCTACTCACAATACAAATCTCTTTAGCAACAGTTCTTTGCTACAAGAATCATATTCCAAGAAAGTTCAAGAAACCTAAATTTTTTGTAGTGTAAAAGATTACTCCACAACTTGTGCAAGGGATGTAACGCTAAATGATAAAACAGAAAAAAATATGGTGGCATGATAAGACATGACAAGACACAAGTTAAATGAGAATGAACTTGTCAACATTTTTTAAATGAAACCAATTTGTGATCATGTTTGATTGGATTTATTAGAGAATCTAAAGGATTACCTTAGAAATCAAAATCATAAAAATATGAAACATTGCTTTAAACACATTTCACCTCATGTATGCGTTTCTCTTTTTGAATCAGTCATTTTACATACTTTTAGGTAGGGCTTACATTTATTATCATTCTTTTTAAGGGCTGTTGGAGTCAGCACTGTCAGAGCCTGAAGTGAGGTGGCGTGGTGGGGTATTTACTGTAATATTACCTTATTTTCATTAACCTCTGGCCACATTCTTCAAACATATGTTTGTGTCATAGATAATTTCCCCAAAATAAAATCGCTTTTATCTTTCACCCTAAAACGGACTGGAATGCCATGTCTAAGATTCTCTGGCACCAACAAAACACACCTTGATGATCACCAAGACATTTGGGACAAACATCATATCAACATACAATTATGAGGGTTGTAATGCGACAGCCTGGTGCCCCCTGGCTACTCCAGAACCTGGTTGGCTTGACTTGGAACCATGAACTCTGCTTCCTAGCAGGAAAGTGTTTCGAGGTTCTCAGTTTGTGACACAGCGCTCAAGCATTAGTAGGAGGACAATGATTAGAAGGTCACCACCAACTCCACCTCCAAATTAGCCTGGCCATTGGCTTCCCATGCAACTCCACGCACTCCCCCCAGATTCATACATGAAGATATGTTTCATGTATGAACAGATGGTTCACGTATGAATCATAAAATGCACATCATTTAGCAGTACTGTATTCTGATGGCGTGGAGATGAGAAGCTATTGTTGAATCTGGTTGTTCTGCAGTATGTGAGGTGTGTGAAATCTTGTATGGCCTTAGTAGATCTATTTTGGCCACATAATTGAAGTGCATACATAGAAAAGAGAATTTAAAAAACTGTTTATAGTGAAATGGACAAAGGTATTCATATGTGTTTATATTATTTGTAAGGGTTGGAGTGTGCCAAGAAATATGCCAGGAACGAAATGACCTAACTTGGAATTGCAGTGTGAGTGCAGGGAATGGAGGAGGAGTTTGTTGAGGACATTTTTCGGTAACACTGTATTTGACAAGGTGTGCATAAGACTGACATGACACTGTCATAAACATGACATAACACCTGTCATGAACATGAAGGAGTCTTTATGAGTGTCTATAACTGTTGTCATGAAGTGTCATTTGGTCAATAATGACACTTTTAATGCAAAGTTGCTCACAAAGTTGCCTTGAAAGTCCATTAAAAGTCCCATCTTTGCATCAATGTGACATTTAAAAAATAAATAAATTTTTCCCTTATGTTCATGACAGGTGTTATGTCATGTTCATGACAGTGTCAGTCTTATGCACACCCCGTCAAATAAAGTGTTACCAACTTTTCTTTAACAAAGACTGAGGAAAAACTATTTCAAAAACCACGCAACCAGAAGAATAGATATATTCTTGATAAGTATTTATTCGAAGACTTTACAGTATTCAAAGACTTACTGACTCACTGATCGCAGTCAGGAGAAAGAGCCTCGAGCAGAACACAGCATACAGTTTTATAGGGATGGTTTCAGTCCATTCACATAGTTTGACAATCTATTTAGTTACAACCACATTGTAAGCATACCCATCTTCTTCACATGGGAATCAAGCACGTCATGATAATAAATACATAAGTCATGAGATTGCAGGCAAAGACACAATTTAATAACTTCATTGTAATTCCAAGGCCAGAGAAATAGCTCTGGAGATAGGATGGGGATTGAACTTTTCAACCTGTCAAACTTTCCATCAAAGTGTGATGTAAGGTATGCTATATATCTCTGCGATGAGCAGGGTTGAAAATAATTTTTCAAAAAAAGGCATAGGAGGATCTTCTTAAATGAAGGGTATTTTTTGTTGGACAGGAATAACCTTTTAGAGGAATCTAAGTGTATTGCTTTATTGATCTCTGACCAAATGAATGCACAGTACAGGAACAAAAACGACCAGAGATCATCTCATGGCTAACACAAAACACTTCCTGCAGATGATCTGACTATTCATAGTTTTTTTTGCATTGCCTCTTCACACCCAAATATATCAGTGATGGTTTGAATAACCACATAGTCAGATTATCTGCTCACTGCTCTGTGTATATGGTCCCTGTTTGTCATAATGTCTCTATTTAATCAGGCAAGCTATTCAGCTCCCAAAGACTGTATATGATAATTGTTGGTGCACCTCCACCTAGTCTGTGTGAAAGTATTGTCTCGTACACCAGCTACTTTTTGTCTTCTTCCCTCCATCTATTAATGGCCCATTGAACCCAAAATTTCATAACTTTCTATCCCTGGAGACAAACCAAGATTTCAGGGTTGCTTACACACTTTGTTTATGTTAATTTGCACCGCTTTTCAAACCCTAAAAAGTATTTTTACCCCTCCGTAAAGATATTTTTTCACCTCGACAGTACCTACTGAGACAGCTACGGAACATTAATGAGTGGAGGTGGCTAGTCATAACTAAGCAGAGATGTGAGATTGGTAACATTTGTCACCATGCAAATGTTTAGTGCATAGGGAAGGTGAGGTTTGCTCTCTATTTCAAATGACGTTCATGTTTCCTTTTTGTCCATTTATGTTGTCTATAGCCGGTGACATAGTAAACTCAAATCCTCCGACAGGTCCCTTGTGACTTTGTCCCATTGGCCAATGTTATACTTTCCATTTTAGAAAAAAAGCTCCTTCTGCATTCAGTATCAATTCTTTCAAATTGACTAAATAATAATCACTAATCAGAACACAAACCAATAGGAAAGTGACACAAAATGCAAAAGAAGACAAAAACGTCATATTATTACATATTCAAGATATTTGACTATTTTATGTGGATGTAGAACCTTCAAACTGTCACAAATAATTCAAGTAAACAACAAAGCAAGAGTCACATAGCACAGTGTACAGAGGTTTTTTTTTAAAGTTTATTAATGAGGTTCTGCAGCACTTGCAGCACAATCAAAAACATGTCATTTGCTGTTGTTGTCGTTATGTATAACTCATTTGGGGTCATAGGTAAGGTTAACTTATCAGCTTTGACACCGAAGATGTGTTTTTGCTGTTCACATGAAAATGCAAGGGTAAAAAATTTAAAATGTTTAAGGTTCTCTAAAATGCTGTTTCTGAGTGGAAGCTGAGCACAATCAGCTAAAATCTTTACAGTTTTAGAAAATCCCAATCCTGTGTTTACGATGCCTCAAGGTGTTTATCTCTCAGTTAAGCACTTGGCAGTTGTAAAGTATTATCTTGTAAAACAGGACTGGTGTACAAGAAACTAGTGGTTACACACTGAGTGACAGAATCTTGATACTCACATGGACACATTGCAACCTTAGAGTCAGAATCTTTAAGTGACAAAGTAGAAAGATAAGGCTGTATATCGACATTAGCGTGTATGGTTACATGAAAGAAGTCAGGCAAGTAAAGCTAAGTACAATAAAACCACCATTTTTAATTTAAAAGATTAAAAGATGTCACAAACCAAGTTGGAAAGTTATGAATTTGGGAGGCAGTGCTCCACTTGTTGTGCAACAATAGGTTTGGTTTGACTATGAATAACTATTAATGCTAAAAGCAATTATTATAAAAATGAATTCATTAAAATCAAAATGAACAAATCGGGGCAACACCTGATTGTCAGGAAATTAATAACCAAATAGTTATGAATACCTGTCTGATAAGACTCCGTCACACAGTGATCTTTGTCTATTCACCAAGTCTGTTGCAGCAAACTGGAGACCTTTGGGTTGAGTGCAGAGCTGCAGTCTAATCAGGAACCAGGGCTGTGGGCTGGTTGGTCTTTTCCCCTTCAGTAGAGTAGAGTCTTTACCTTTCCGTGGCTCAAGGCTGTGATCCTCTGCTGATCTTCTGTCTGCAACTTCGTGTTGGCTTGACTGTAGCTCCCGGGACTAAAAATGGAGTCCCCCTTCTCAGGGGGGCCTTTTCAGACCATGGTTGTGAATGTGATATCAGCCTACTTGATTTCTTGAACATTTGCACTCTCCCCGTGGAAATTACCCAACCCTTCCAGCCAGGTGTTATGCCGAGAAACGCACGCCTGCCGAGAATTGCATGTCCTGTCGCGGGAGCGCACATCACTCTAAACATGGGCATGCAAATATCGGCAGGCTAATAATAGGCTTTGCTGAAAAATGCATCCCCTGATAACATGGAGAAATAAAGAGTTAAGAGTGAAATAACTTTTTCTACATAATCACACTTGTTCTATGAACTGCTGGTATAAGTTTTATATCAGTAGAATAATATTTGGGAAAAAATATATAGGGCCTGCATATATTGGCAAGCTAATAATTTGCTATGCCAAAAAGGCTAACTTGAAGAAATGAATAGTGAAGAGGGATTTCACCTTTTCTACGTAATGACACTTGTTCTCTGAGCTACCGCTATAAGTTTCATATCAACAGGACAATAGACAGGGGATGCAAATATTGGAAGGGCTCAGAAATTAAAATGTATACCCCCGCCCCTACATTAATAGACTTTACAGTTAAGGATGATATAAAATATTCTACATAATGGGCCTCTGTTTTGTAATGCTTTAAGCTATTATGGTGTTAAAAGAAAAATCGGGGAATTTCAAACCATCTGCGAACATTTTCATCAGACACTGATTGAAAAACGTTCGACTCATGTCTCAATAAAGGTGTAAAAACCGTATTTATTTCAATTAATCTGCGATATAAAATCCACCTTTTTAGGGCTTACGTGGTTAAGAAACGTGATAATGTTACGAATATCTTTTAGAGTTTCCTCTTCGGTCATATTTCAGTCCGTTTTCTCATCAATATTCGAGAGTTTAGAGTGATGCGCGTTCCCGCGACAGGGCATGCAATTCTCTGCAGGCATACGTTTCTCGGCATAACACCTGTTAACAGCTGACTCACTTCCCTCTATGTCAGCTCGCCATCTGGTTTCATTTTGTCAAAATGGATTATTAATGAATATTATTTCATAAAGGGCTTGAATACTTTTATTATTTTACTCATGTATATTATTTATATCCAATGCATTAAAGGTCACAGCTTGCTGTGATACTAACTGCAGTTTCTGTGTGACAAACTGTTTGCCTTTTGGAGGCTGCTGCAACAGGAAGTGCCTGACCACAATTGAGCTCACTGAAACGGCCAATGGTTACTCTGGGGCCCCTGACCTACACTGGTGCAAACTTGTAAGTTGAACCAAAGGACAACAGATGGGTTTTTCTACTCAACTGCCTTAGAGATGAAACTGTCGACTTTGCAGTAACGTATCAGTAGAATCAGCTGAGATAAGTTCCCTAATGCAGAGGAGTTTGTGGTTAAAGTGTCGACGCCTCAAGGCTGCAGGTGTTCCATCTGTGACTTATTTGTCAGAAACTGCCTGTACTTCTTGTTTTTTTCTGTTCTTGTATCTTCAAGGAACTCAGCCACAGGCTGTGTGGTTAAATCTGTATAAAAGGAAGCCCCTGAGCGACAGAACTCAGAGACTCCTTTGACACTTGTGTGTGTTCACTCTTGACGCTCACTGTGTTAATGTGATTTTCTCCAATTGCAATTGCTGTAATAAACTTGTACTTTTGCTCTGATGTCTGCCTCCTAGATAGATGTTGTTTTAACAATTTCTTGAATTGTTGCTCTGCTGAAATTGTCTGGTTCCGCTTTTTGGAGTTCCCTGTCCTCCCGTTCCTGCCTTGACTCCACGCTGGCCTTGAAATCTCACTCTGATTATATTAGCATGAGTTACATACCAGCACATATCTCTCACAATTTCATAGTAACTCTAGTCACAGCTCTGCATGTGCTGTATGTTCTTCACAATTCATCGTACACAATCATATTTCTTACTTTAATCCTTAATTGAATCGAATTATTATATAAAATGCCCATAAAATCGTCAATCCTAATTCATAATTATTTTACATTAACCACATGATTAATCATTAATGCATACACATTATCACTCGTTACATTTTATAATCATCAGTAAATCAAAATACGAGGTCACTTATGTCTCCCAGGATATCATGATCTGTTTTCTGCAACGACCTGGATAGATCTCACCTATTCATGCCAGTTTTCACAAGTACCTTCCTTTGCCAGTGAAAATGAAGGTTTCACGCACTCGCCTGTGTCTCACCGTTGCAGTCCCCTGCAGTGAAAGAGGACATCTTCCTTCAGAAGATAGCTCATATTGATATGATTGACACATTTTCACACAGTGAAACTTCTAATTTTCCTCCTAAACTTAAAGTGTTACCAACAGTTTTATACCAGTTGGCAACACTTTAACAAACGGTTGTGGAAATTTTTCTTTAACAAAGAGTGAGGGCAAACTGTTTCAAAACCCAAAGTACCAGAGAAAGAATTATATTCTTAATCAGTATTTATTCGAAGCCTTTACAGGGTTCAAGGCCTCTGCTCACTGATCGCAGTCAGGAGAAAGAGCCTTGAGCAGGAGACAGCTTACAGTTTTATAGGGAGGGTTTCATTCCATTCACATAGTCTGTAAATCTTCTTGGTTACAGAACAGATTGCAAGCACACATATCTTCTTTCACTAGGGGAGTCAAGCACGTCATGAGAGATAAAGAGACAATACAATGACTTCATTTTAATGCCAACGCCAAAGAAACTGCTTCAGATGCCTTTTCCATGTCATTTCTAACCAATGAGCTGTAGTAATTTGTCTGCTATTTAAGGCACTTACAATGCCTTGTAAATCCACACCATTCCCTGATTGTAATAATGCTTCGATCTATTTACTTTCTCTGTCATTTTTGGTTAACCCTTTCATCTGCTTTGGTTTTTCTTTTGAGGTGTGGGCGGGAACCTGGTGTCCGTACAAGCTAGTCGAATTTCAACTCATCTGCATTTGAATTGTTCTCCTGGAGAGCTCCCTGTGGGCTCCAGAAGTTGTTTCAACCCCTTTCAAACCTTCTTTGGCTCAGGTTTTCTCATTTAAATATTTCCATATGCAAAATGTTCCTTAACACCTGTCTGCTGCATCTGAACATCTAACCAGTGTTTTTTCCCCCACATAGTTTGTCTTATAGAATATTTTATTTAAAAGTCAATTTGTTGAAATTAAATTTACCATTGCACATATTTAAATGTTTACCTTTGCTGTTTCAGGTGCACACCACCGATCTGCTCAGGTTCTGCTCCTTTTGGTTCTTCCTGGTCAGCTGATTTTTGTACACATTATTCATGTGATAAAAGGAGGCCTAACGCTGCCCAGTCTTCTTTTCACTGTATTATTCCTATCTGCTTCTTTGACACAGGTGAGTAAGCCATGGCGTGGCGTTCCCCACTGGGTGGTTTTATTGATGCTTTGATCTCTGTGTCCTGCCTCTTTTTCTCAGGTCTTCTTGCTGCTTATTGTTGCTGACTGTCTGGTCCACTGTCTGTGGAGGAGGGGCAAAGACCCAGACAGTTACTCCATACCCTACCTCACAGCCCTGGGAGATCTTCTGGGAACAGCTCTCCTCTCACTTGCTTTTCTCTTGCTGTGGTGTATTGGAAACTCATGAAGTGTATGGATTAAAGATAATAACCAAACAATGAGAAGCCCAGGCAAAGACATAGAACAGCAAAATCTTCTTAAAACTCATTGAGGTGAGAAGGAGAAAACAAAGTGTCAGAAAAATGGTTAGCAGATGTACTGCAAAGAGAATGTTTATTGTTGGGCTAAGATCTAAACCTAACAGCAAAAATAGGTTTTAATTTATTCTTGAAGAAAGTTTGATACATACTTGTCTCTAACTTCTCTGTAGCTTTAGGTGATAATCTATATTGAACATTAAACATTAGTATTTAAAATACTAATAACACTAATAAGGGATTTACAGAAGAGCATTGATGCTTGTGTTGCTTAACAACCTTCAAGTCCCAAGATAAATAAAGGCCTGAGGCCTGGGGCTTTTATTATGGGGGTGCAACTACGTACCAGCAGAAATGCTCTTTCCGGGCGTGCCGTGGTGGCGTAGCGGTTAGAGCGACCCGTATTTGGAGGCCTTGAGTCCTCGACGCGGCCGTCGCGGGTTCGACTCCCGGACCCGACGATATTTGCCGCATGTCTTCCCCCCTCTGTTTCCCTGTTTCCTGTCAGCCTACTGTGATATAAGGGACACTGGAGCCCACAAAAGACCCCCTGGAGGGGTAAAAAAAAAAAAAATGCTCTTTCCACTCAGGAATAGGAGAGAAGGCATGCTGATCCTGGAAAATAGCCTAACTTTCCATCATCAAAAGTCCTTTTTAAAATGATTTTTTTCCCAAAAGCAACACAACTGTGTTAAAGTTTATTAATACAGAGACATATAGACACCCTTATGACAAAATTTAATCGATGGACTGATTTATGACCCTAATCATTGATTGCTTTTAATTTCCGGTGATCGGATGTCCCCCCCCTACAATAAATATTCCATCCCCCAAAATAAACATTCCTTTGACATCTGTTAATCCCATCTTTGCGACACATTGTTTTGGTAAACTCCTTCTGACCTCCGAGTTTTAAGAGTAATACAATTAAACTATGAAAAACAATAAGTGTTAGATAATCAAGAATAATATATATAGTATGTGCTATACCTAGAGAAGTTTAAATAGATTTGGATGTTGTAATTACCTCCGGTGTTAGAATAATTATGTTTTATCATTCTTACATAAGTAGTTACCAGTTTGTTTTTCATTTAAAGGTTTAGTATTCACACCCCAGAGAGAAGGAATTTGTTAAACCGTGTGAAAGACAAAACTTGCTTTTCCCCTAAACCTTGAAGGTGCAGCTGCTTCTTATTTTGGGATACTCCTTAAACTGCTTGTGTGTAGAATGTAGTTCTTCCTTGTTTCAGAATAGCCATTCTTTGATTTATCACTCTCCCACATTTCACTCTTGACTCCCTTCTTTCTCCTGCTTAATAAAAAGACAGGCTCTGCTGCAGGGAGTCAGAACGAATGGTAAACACCTTGGAGAAGTGGTTTGCTATGTTTTCTCCTTCTGCAGAAGCTTGGTTGAAAACTCATAAACGTTGTCTGTGGTTCTTTCTTTGTATTTAGGTAAACAAAATACCTATCATCCGGTTTTAAACGGTGATACACAGCCTGAAGCGGGACAGGGCTGACCTCACAGGATGATTCTCATGACCTCTGGGGAAGGCCGATGATTCTCATGACCTCTGGGGAAGGATCGATGGCAGTGGTGGTCAGTGTGCGTGCGTAGGGGTGTGTGTGTAAGTGCGTGTGTGCGTGCACATGTGAGCACTTGTGAGGGAAATTGTGTCCTACAGAACAGACAAACATCAGTTTTTCCTGTTTATGCAGGGGCTGCAGAAGAAGAGAAGAGCAGATCCACTAGTGATGGATGATTAGGATCTGTGTTCACTGTGATATTATTCACCAACAATAATGTAGCTTATTAGTATGGTGCTACATAAAACCCTAAAGATAAAATGTACACTTCCAACTGTTGTGACTTATAAAGCAACAATTTTACCGGTTGTACTCTGTGTGTTTCTTTCTTGTTAAAACTCTGACATGATAAACAAACGTTGGAGGATGGTTTTGTGCGGAGGATCGGTTTAGCATGATGCGTTCTGATTGTGTCTTAATGTGACTTTTACGAGACTTTATGGAACTCCAGTTGTGTCCAGTAATAGCGGATTAAGCTCTATCTTGGTAGAATTCATTTCTACATTTCCAATTATTTACTATCATTTGTAATAAAGTGATGCCAACACCATGGCTTCAACAGTGAGGAGTTTGTTCTATTCATCTTAAAGATGGAAAGAGTCAATGTTGTGCTGATTCTGAGTAACTGAATGATTAACTGAATGACTTTTTATTCATTTCAGAGTTCAATCAGTGAGGCTATTCATTTTGTGGTGGTCCTAGTCTAAGAAAAAAATGAAACAAAGATAGAAAGCAGTACATGTTGGTTCCACTGGCTTCCCCTGAAAATATGGGTAAAATCAGTCATTACAGGGTAAAAGTAATTTGAAGAGGGAGAAGCACATAAACCAGTCAAGTCAATGACATGATGCATTTATTAAAACCATGCCTGGTGGGAACAAAAACAGTGATAGATGTCTGTTAGGTCTGCTCTAGCAAGCAGTTCATTCTGTGTTTTATCCACCTTGTTACTGGGAGGCTTAGTGGGGAAACGATTATGGGTCTTACTTCCGGCGCCCACCGGAAGTAGCAGTATTTCAGTGTAATTTGTAGGGTTTTTTGCTAATCTGTATTCATGATAGAAGTTTTTCTTTTCGGTTATAATACAATATTTAGTTAAACTTGTTCACGGACACACCGTCTGCTATCAGAGAGCTGCTCAGTACAGAGGATCGTAATTGTGAGTTTAATCACCTGGAGCGACAGGAACACAGCGTTACGTTTTGTAACGCGAGTTAGCAGCTGCTAGCAGCTCGTTGCTCTGAAGAAGCTGGTCAGAGATCTGAGCTGCAATTTGCGCCGACAGTGTAAAACACCAGAACTACATAATATTAGCTTGGAGTGATGTGAATTTTATTTTTCTTTTGTATTTAAAAAATAATAAAGTTCATGATATGAGTCTTTATCATTATGTTTGGGCCAGGAACATTTTTTATAAGACAAAATAAAATATCTGGGTTCATTTAGTCCATCACAACCAGAATCTCGAGGTTGTCCATTGCTAAGTGTTGCTGCAGAATCTCCCCACTGGACTAGAACCGAACCGAACTGCACATTAACCTGTTACAGAGGCCAACCTGCCACTTGTGTCTGCCCTTGTGGAACTCGGGTAACTCTTGTGCAGTTCATGGCTGTACTTTAATAATCAGACCAAGTTTAGTTTGTGGCTGCAGCAAGTGTGTTTTGAACGTGCTCCCAAAACAAAAGCGGTAGTTTTCATTGCCTACCGAAAGACAAGGAAACAAAAAGAATTTGGCTAAAAATTCTAAACTTGAACATAGAACTCAAAATGCTTTATGTGTGCTCATTTCATTGTGTGGATAGAAAGGCAAGGGAGGAAAACCCGCATCTGCATCTGAAGCAACTGAGGAAGTGAAGTAGCTACATATGCTAGTGTGGGTTATTTGGGACCATTTCTTCAAGTCTGGTCAATTCATCATGTGACCTCAGGTTGCCAATGCTACTGGGTGTTTCCCAACAAAATGAAGAGAGGTTTGATTGAACTGTAGGTGTGAAGTTATTTATTGTTATACATCAAGGGGTTTTGAAAAGGTCAGCACAGAGGGTCTTGGTATTTGCATTGTGTAAGAGAAAGTGGATAGTTTGATGTTAAAGAGGACAACTTTGATCACAAAGATTAGTTCCAAAAATCAAGGATCCATCTTCTGCTGTGTGGGGAAGGGGCTCAGGAAACATCCCAGGGCATTTTATCAGCTCTAAAGTTAGAATTCTCGCCTTCTGGCTACAAATGGAACGAACCATAACATCTCTGTAATTACTGACTCACATTCCAGAAATTAATCTGAGAAAAAAATTCCAAAAATTCTCAGATTTTTTTCTCAAAAATCTGAGACAAAAATTCAAAATTTCTATATATATAAAAAAAGTCAGAATACTGAGAAGAAACATCTAACAAAAATATGAAAGAGGATAAAGGCAACTGAAAAAAACTTGACTCTCAGGATTCTTTTTTTTTTAGTGGCCCTAATCCTCTTCTGTACAAAAAAGTCAGAAATCAGAGGAAAAAGTCAAAATTCTCATTTTTTTAGTGGCCCTAATCCTCTTCCGTACAAAAAAGTCAGAAATCAGAGGAAAAAGTCAAATTTCTCCTTTTTCAGTGGCCCTAATCCTCTTCTGTACAAAAAAGTCAGAAATCAGAGAAAAAGTCAAAGTTCTTCTTCTTTTTTCCTTTTTCTTTTAGTGGCCCTAATCCTCTCCCGTACAAAAAAAGTCAGAAATGAGAGAAAAAGTGAAAATTCTCCCTTTTTTTTAGTGGCCCTAATCCTCTTCTGTACAAAAAAGTCAGAAATCAGAGAAAAAGTCAAAATTCTCCTTTTTTTTTAGTGGCCCTAATCTTCTTCTGTACAAAAAAGTCAGAAATCAGAGGAAAAAGTCAAAATTCTCATTTTTTTAGTGGCCCTAATCCTCTTCCGTACAAAAAAGTCAGAAATCAGAGGAAAAAGTCAAATTTCTCCTTTTTCAGTGGCCCTAATCCTCTTCTGTACAAAAAAGTCAGAAATCAGAGAAAAAGTCAAAATTCTCCTTTTTTAGTGGCCCTAATCCTCTTCTGTACAAAAAAGTCAGAAATCAGAGAAAAAGTCAAAGTTCTTCTTCTTTTTTCCTTTTTCTTTTAGTGGCCCTAATCCTCTCCCGTACAAAAAAAGTCAGAAATGAGAGAAAAAGTGAAAATTCTCCCTTTTTTTTAGTGGCCCTAATCCTCTTCTGTACAAAAAAGTCAGAAATCAGAGAAAAAGTCAAAATTCTCCTTTTTTTTTAGTGGCCCTAATCTTCTTCCGTACAGAAAAAGTCAGAAATCAGAGAAAAAGTCAAAGTTCTTCTTCTTTTTTCCTTTTTTTTAGTGGCCCTAATCCTCTCCCGTACAAAAAAGTCAGAAATCAGAGAAAAAGTCAAAATTCTTTTTCTGAAAACCATTCTAAGTAGTTTTCAGAAGGTGGGGCTAATATCACTCGAACATGTTTGAATCAAACCATTGCCACACCCCTCAAACAGCTTGACGTGACCAACTCCTCTGCACAGACATCTCGCAGTTTCCTGGCTGACAGGAAGATATCGGCCGTTATTGACGCAGCTGGAGAAAATTAAGAACCAGAAATGCGCAGCTCAGAAACATGGATGGCAAATAGAGGGAATGGTTTTGGCTCATGACTCTGAAACAACTGCAGAGATCTCATGGGAAGAGAAAGCGGACAGGGGAGATTGTCTAACCGCAAACACTCCGGATGGTTACAAACGCTGCCTTTGGAGCGGAACCTCACCGTGAAACAGTAAGTTTGTGTTGATATCGACACTTTTTAGCAGCTCTGGTTTGGTTAGACGACCGCTAACATTTAGTAGCCAAAACTGTAACGCTACTCTTAGAAGGGAAACGGTGGGGTTTTCCGAGTTTTTCCTCCACCCTATAAACTTTTGCGTTGCAACAATAAAAAAAAAAAAAAATTGGTAGCAGGTACATCCAAAAATTGGTCTCAAATAAAAAAGGTCTTCTCGACAAAATGATTTTTGGAGAACTTGAAACTTAATAGTGGATGTACTCGGCGCAACATGTTTTAGGCAATCTTGAACGTGTACTACATGCTTTTGGCATGTACTACCACAAGTTCTCCTCAGAAAAAGGAGGAGTCTCTTGTCCAACTTTGGACACTGTCCAGTTTATGCCTGTTGAAGAAAATGCGTCACTAGGGCGGAAACGGGAGAAAGCACTCCATCTGCTCAATGTCTTTCTGCAGAGCAGGAAACAAAGAAGAAGCGGACTGTGACTGCAGGTAGTCTCCTTACTGTCTTCTTAAACACGCCGTATTTAAACAACGCGGCATCCGATTCAGTTCGATCTCCACCAGCACCAACCAGCTCATATTCTGTGTGCCTTTCAGCAGTTGGTCTCTGGACGACGGTCCAGAGATCTGTGGCGCATTTCGTTTGAAACCGAAGCCTCCACCAAACGCTGTAAAGGTTTTCCAGAGCGCTGCTGCACATTTCGACCTGCCTTCAGTCACTGACCCACTGCAGGAACACAGAATATTGCTAGAGCAGCGTGAGAAGCAGCCGTGCATATAAACAATTCCCATGAATATGCTTTCCTGGTTGCATTTGTAGCGTCTGCAATTCATGCAAATGATTGTTTTGATTTATTTGCTCATCACGAATTCAACTGACAATAGACAGGAAACGAAAACCGGATGTCGGGACACTCAGTATTTAATCACAGAGCCCAACATTTTGGCATGGGAGCCAACCAAAATAGTAAGATTACAAAGTACTCTGGGGGCTGCACAAAATGCAATTTTTTCCCTCGTATTAACATTGCAAAAACTATTTATTTTGTTTTTACATTTGTAGCTGATAAACTAAACAGAATATTTTAATGACACAAGCAAAGTAGTTTTCTGTTGAAAAGGTCCTTATTTCACTGTAGATCTGAACCATGCATATGGTCTTGCAGGTTTGCCTAATTAAAGAAAAAAAAGTTGAAAACAATATAAAAATCTTGCAGTGCAGTGATTTCTTTTAGGGACCTAAAATCATATTTACAATTATATTTTTGATGAACTAATGTGTAATTTGAAGTCTACAATGGGGTTTTAAATAAATTAGTTTTTACAAATATCATTTTTTAGGGCAGCGTCCCAATGTGTGTGTGGACACTTTTTGTCTTGCAATTATTGATAATGCACCTCAGCCAGACACTTGGAAATCTTTCTAGATTTTGTCAAGCTGCACATATATACAGTACAGACCAAAAGTTTGGACACAACTTTCTAATTCAATGGGTTTTCTTTATTTTCATGACTATTTATAAGGCAAGAAATCCCACTTATTAACCCGACAGGGCACACCTATGAAGTGAAAACCATTTCAGGTGACTACCTCTTGAAGCTCATCAAGAAAATGCAGAGTGTGTGCAAAGCAATAATCACAGCAAAAGGTTGCTACTTTGAAGAAACTAGAATATAAGGGGTATTTTCAGTTGTTTTACACTTTTTTTGTTTAGTGCATATTTCCACATGTGTTATTCATAGTTTTGATGCCTTCAGTGTGAATCTACAATGTCAATAGTCATGAAAATAAAGGAAACTCATTGAATTAAAAGGTGTGTCCAAACTTTTGGTCTGTACTGTACATCATCTTATTTCTTACACACATGTGCCATCTCTTCCTTTAGTTTGTCTTGTGTGCTGACAATAGCTTAAGCAAAAATTACCCCGTTATATTCAAACAAAGGTTACTGAAGGCACAAACTTCATATAAAAAGTGCACGCATTCTTACTTGTTATCCTACAATAGCAACCCCCATCTTCCTTCCCAACCATCAGGAGGATGGGGGTTGGGAAACTCCAACCACTATCCTCCCAAAGCACCCAAATGTCTTTTCCTCTGCAGGAACCAGAACTGTTTTATTGGGCCATTAATCTCACTCCTATCCCGTGCATTCACCTCTGTTAAAACCAGACTACCAGTCTTACTCCATTAACTGAAATGTAAGTTAAGGTAATACACTTCATTCATATTGCGTATCATATGTTCTAAGGCAGTGGTTCCCAAAGTGTGGGGCGTGCTCCCTGGGGGTGTATGTGCCATTGCAAGGGCGGTGTGGGGGTTGGCGGGAATCTGTATGGATGAAAAAAAAAAACAAAACAACAGTTACACAAAAGTGTTTCAATGTAAAGATGGTTTGTAGTGTGTTTTGTTGCAACCTGAAGTGTTAAATAAACTTCAGTGGCATTTGAAAGCAAAATATGTGTATAGGTTTTGTCAAGAAAACTGGCATGGGGTTATGAGATCTTTCCAGGTACACGCAGAAAAGGTATAAAAGCTTGGGAGAAATAAAGCAATCTTGTGGTTTGATTAAAATAATAATTAAGTTGAATATGTATGAATACAATCGGTAATATGGGTATAAGTAATCACTCAATAACTTTCTGCAAAGTATTTCTGAATAATGATCTGTAATGATTTAACTATGTAATGATTATGGCAGAGGTGTGACCAAGTCACTGTGTTGCAAGTCTCAAGTAAGTCTCAAGTCTCTGTCCTCAAGTCCGAGTCAAGTCTCAAGTAAAGACAGGCAAAAGTCGAGTCAAGTCTCAAGTCAGGAACCTTTAATTTCAAGTCATTTCGAGTAGTTTTTATTTTTTATTTTTTTTATAATTTGCAATTATACATAAAATTCAAATAATAGAACATTTGTTCTTTTTAAAATATGTATTTGAGGTTCATTTGTGATCCTCTTATTCATCTGGTATTCTTCAAATCTGTCAGAAGTAAACAGATGTCAGAAAATAAATTACAGCCTTTCATGAATTACATTTGACTTCAGTTTACTCCTTCTATTCATAAATAAACATCAACACTACAACAATCATAGTTTTCAAAAAATGAAATAAGTATAAATGAAGTTATCACAAGTAAACTCAGGAAGGTCTGGTGCATTTATTTTTCTGCTTTTATTTCAAAGTATGTTAGTTTCAGTCCTCCGTAAATATGGGACAGATATTCTAAACACAAAATTTATTTGGGACAGTCACTGTATTTGGTCTTTTTTTTTTTTTTCCCAGCAAAGCTATACTACTTGGAAATGGGTTCTGTGCGACATGTGACAGTCACGCCGGTCAGTGCATTAAGTCAAAAACAGTTGACTTAATGCACTGACTGCAGTAAACAATATATTGTCAATATAATTTCCCAACGTAGATGTCTTCAAATACACCAACCATCCTTAGATGATACTAGACCCGGCTCATCATCATGATGGGACAGAGAGACTCTGTTCCCTGTGTTCAGGTCCAGAATCTGCTTTCTGTTCCGGAGCCCCGCTCACTATCCACCGGCTTCCTGAGCTAACACGGTGCACATTATTTGTGGAGGCATTTGAAGGACCGGATTTATGGTAAATAATCACCAATTTAACCCGGAGTACACATGCTAACACGAAGTTAGCTAAAGTCAACTATCTTACAGCAAAAGAAAAATGCCACCTACCGATCTTTGTGAAGCTTCAAATGCCGGACAAAGTTGGACGTCGTGGCATCTCCATCCGATATTCTCTTCTTGCATGTTTTACAAGTTGCAGTTCGTTTTTTAGTCGAAAGTTCATAACCTACGTAGCCAAAAGAAATTACTCGCGGAAGCATATTCGAGCGGCTATTTCGTATTTCGTTCCCTGAGCTCTGTAGCTTTGCCGCGTTTTTTTAAACGTCCAAATCCTGTTAATTTGATTGGTTGTGCTGCAGCTACGTACACATACATACATAAGGAGAGAGGAAAACCATAGTGACGGTCTGCGCATATTGATACGGAATGAGTGAAATTAATTAATGACGCCACTTTATAAATAATGTGTTTTAAATTTTAAGACTTTGAGTAAAAAATATCAAGTCTTTTCAAGTAAACAGCTTCAAGTCGAGTCAAGTCCCAAGTCAATGGCATGAAAGTCAAAGTCAAGTCCGAGTCTATGAGCATTTTTTCAAGTCAAGTCTCAAGTCGTGATTTTAACGACTCAAGTCTGACTCGAGTCCAAGTCATGTGACTCGAGTCCCCACCTCTGGATTATGGTTGATGATTTATAATAGGTGAAAGATGTGATTAATTGTTAAAGAATATCAAAGTTGTGATGATTTGCAATCAATTCAAATGGGTTTAACACAGGTTGAATGTGGTTAATAAGTTGTACTAGATAGAATAGTGAGTTATAGCAGAGAAAGGAGAATAAGGTTAAGTCAGCAGGATGGGTGTAGTCCTGCTGGCAGGAGATGTCGCAAGTTGGGGAGAGAAGGGACTTTCCATAAGTGTCAGCAAAAACAGGTTGGGGGCCGGCGGGGCTTTCCGGAAAAACAAAGCAGAAGTTCAAGAAAAAAATAGTAAAGCAAACTCCACATACACACAAATGGACGTGAAAAGTATAAGAGAGGGCTGACATAAGGAAGCATCTGTTCTTAGTCCGCGGCGTCGGAGAAGAGACAACACGGAGAAGCAGATTGAGAGACAGCAGAGGTCCGCAGCTCGGAACCACGGGAAAGTCAAGACTCCGCGCCGCCAAGAAGGGACAAGTAGAAGGGACCACAGCCCTGGTTCCTGATTTGATCGTCGGTCCTGCCTCAACCCAAATATTGCAACAGACTTGGAGGAAAGACAAAGGTCCCGGAGGGATAAAGAGCTGGGTTTTCGAAGGAATTGGACCCGTTCTGCTTTGCTTCTATCTAAGGAGGATTTTTCCACACAAGGACAAAGACTCTGACCAAGGATTCTGGATGTCTCTGTTGCCAAGATTCACCATTAACTGGGTGTGAGTTGCATCTGCTCCATAAAAATCCATCTCAGAATATGCGACATAGGATAGAGAAAAGAGACAGGATGGTATGGTTATACATGTTGATTTTATTATACTGCTCTCGAATTATATACAATTGATTATTGATCTGTATGTTACATATCCCTGCTTAAGCTTGCTTAATAAATTTATACTATAAAATTCTAATGAGGTTGGTGGACATTGGAATTAATTGAGTCACTTAAATTATTTTTCTGTTCTCTTACTTGAGGTAAAACTAATGTACATGATTCTAGTAAATAGGAGGCTTCATAATTTCCTTTAGTGAGAGTAAATAATGACCCTGGGACTTATATCTAAGTCACTAAATTTAATCTAGCCGGTTCCAAGAGCGAGTTATATTTTAGGAAGCGAGCTACCGTTAACAGAAGTGGTTATTGGAATTATGCAGCTGCGAGGGCTACTCAGCTGATTGTTTCTTAACTGTAAAGGGTTGTAACTTCTGGATCGGAGGTAGTTAGAGCTAGACGAATCGCTTTCGCCACCAGTTTGAATAGATTATCTCCTATAGATCTCTTTTAGGGTAATACCCAGGTCTTAGAGATTTTCCGGACCTGTTAGACAGAGAACTGGTCAGTAGTCAGCCCAGGAGAAGTTGTGAGGAGTGGGCGGGGCTGGCTATTGCGCAATAACAGACAGTTTATGTCTGGTTGAAAGATGTGTGTGCCCAGTTGACTTTTTATTTATTTATTTATTTTCTGGGGGGAATTTTATTGTAATCCATAGGGGGTCCCAGAAAATCTTTGGGAACCACTGTTATAAGCACAGTGCAGTGTAGCACAGTGCTAAAAATTAGGTGTTGCTAGCACTGAATGTGCGTATGCTCATTTTGGATGGAGGTCTTCGTGCAAGCTTGGTCTGATTTTGAAAGGACTTTCCAAGTCAATTTCAGAATAAAAGCTTTTCTGCTCATTAGTTAAATCAATCCTGGACTGTATAGATGGTGACAATAATAAATTGGTGTTGCTGAAAATCACCACTTTCAAATAGGCAAGGTAAACAACTCTAACACGAAGGCTAAGGGAGACTATAATATATAATCTGACCTTGTGATGTTTAAAAAAAATTCTTAATCACGCCAGTTGCGTAAATCCTCCAAACGACATAACAGAAGACTCTTTTTCAAGGTTCCCAGAATGGTGTAGATAACACATCTGCAGGGTATTATAACAGGCCTTTGTGACTGCTTCGAACTATCTCAATTAATCTGTCCACATTCACCATGTCAGATTTTGTTGAACAGCTTATATATATATCAAAACAAAACCATCACTTTTTTCTTCTGCTCTTTCATGCCAACAACTAATAATTATTGCACACTGCCTGCTAGACTAACATAGAAAAAGATGTCACAGCCTCTAGGCTTACCCAGGGTTGCATCTGTTTTGCTAATCCTATCTAATCAGGAAGCTTGCATGTTAACTCCGGAAATTATTTCAATCATGTCTCTTCACATTTGTCCCTGACCTCAAGGTAGAAATTTAGACAACACTTAGTTATTGATATATTTATGTGTTTTATCTCAGTATTTACCATTATTGTAATATCGCCAACAGCTACTGAAGTCCTTTAGACAAAGTAATGCAGTTAGGTTTTCCTTGACTGCTACAGCTGTTTTTTTTTTAATCTCTCCTAACAATCCTGTTTATTTTCTAAGAACCATTGTATTTTGAAGAAATTTTTTTTTCTGTCTTTCATTTCAGAAAATGAAACTAGTCTTTCATAGTTTCATTACACGCAGAGTTAAATATTTCAAGCCTTGAATTCTTATAAGATGAGGATCTACCATAACACCACACAATCTTAGAAAGACCAACGTTTTAAGATTGTTGTAAGGGGAAAAATGGGAGCAAAAAATCATGTAGGGTGAACTATTGCATCAGGTATTCGATGTGCCCATCTTCTCTATTTAAATCTAATTATTACTGAAGGGCAACATACTATACAGACTTCATAATCTGCCCTCTTTTGGTTCAATGCAGTATTTATTTCCACTTTGGCTTTATGTTGTTTAGTTTTTTTTTCCAAGTGAGTTTTTTGTTAATGGAGACTGAGAATCCATTTTATTTTTGTTTGTGGTTGTTTTGTTTATGTTGTTTATCAGTTCCAGTGTTTAGTGTTCTTTTGAAAATAAA
The DNA here is from genome assembly GCF_003331165.1 of Xiphophorus hellerii. Taxonomy (NCBI): domain Eukaryota; kingdom Metazoa; phylum Chordata; class Actinopteri; order Cyprinodontiformes; family Poeciliidae; genus Xiphophorus; species Xiphophorus hellerii. The sequence continues at coordinate 17,354,171 of NC_045673.1, forward strand.
GTGTATTGTTAAGGAAGAATAATTTATAAATTAACTTTGGAAAAAAAGTTTGGCTCTCTCTTCCTCTGGATCCCAGGTTCTCTCAGCGGGCGACGTGCGGCCACAAGGAAAACAACAATGCGTGTTGACGTCACAGAATTACAGAGTTTAATCCCATACAAAGCAACGTATGAATTAACAACAAAACCGCAGAGGAACAGAGATATACATTCATTACCTGAGACAGGAAAAAAAAATAGAGAAAGAAAAGGCAAAGAAGCGTCTTTGGAGAGAGCTGATGCAAAAAAGGAAAATAGTGGCAGCTATCTGAATTATTACTCCTGTGCACGAACTCTTATACTGAAGGTGTGTCTTTCCTTTTTAATATATTCAATTAAGGCGTACCTCTGGTTGACCAACTGGAAGCTACCTTGGACACTCAGAAAAACTTAGAACTCCCCCTAATTTACGCCAAAGATCAAAGGCCATTTGCTCTCTGGTTCACCAAAAGAGCAAACAGCTGCATCCTGGCCTCCTGGGTTCTACGGTCATTTGGGTAAAGAAAAACATAAGATAAGATTTCACAGATACCTGTGGAATCCGGAGTCTCTCCCGTTATCTCTCCTTACATAAATTCTCAGGACAAACTTAAATCCAGTAATTTGGTTCAAGGAAAGGTTATCTTCACAAAACCCAGTTTTGCTCCTCTGCACCCAGCACCTCAAAAGATTGAGTCTTGCCAAAAATAACACATAAAATCAACAGAACAAAATGAGGTATAATTCCTTTTCTAACCTATGAAACATAATATTCAATCCTAAGTATACAAGTTAACACAATCATTTTCCAAAACCTCATTTAGCATAAATCCTGAGCAATTTTCTAATACTAAACAAAACATTTTCATTCAAACAATTTCCATTTGATTCTGATATTGTCACAGATAGTACAATTTTCAAATACATTCATCATTTACTAGATTAGTAGTTCTAAAATTAGATAATACAATCTTTGTTAAAAACATGCTATTAGTACTTAGAAAAATGTCTTAGAAATTAAATGTTAGTGGTTTCAACATTCTATGTTGTATTCAGTTTTACACCATCCCAGATGTTGGTTCTGGAAGACTTTTGATCTTCTGTGAACCAAACAGACTTCTCTCCTCCAGGCTCAAGTGATATTGCCCTCCAGGAGATGCTAATTTTATGGCCTCCTGTCCTCTGATAACACAGCAGGAGCCTCATTGAGAGATCCCCTTTGATCTGCATTTGGTTCCTGTACTTTGAATACTTACCCATCAATAGTTTAGTTTTAAATCCTTAACACAAACCTGTTCAAAATTAAGAAATTTGTTCAAAATAAGAATGTTCAATATACCTTTTACACATGCCGTAAGATTAACTGTATTAAGCACTAAAAATAATAATTTTTTCCTCAACAGTATCTATCTTTGGCAGGAAATTGCATGCATTATTACATCATTTCCATTAAATCAGTGTAAAAAGATCTTCAAACAATATTATCGTTTATCGCAATAATTTTTGAGACAATTAATCGCTCAGCAAAATTTGCTATCGTGACAGGCCTAGTATCAACAAAAAAATCTTATTTGGACACCACAGCTGCACTTTAAATATTACAGCCGCTTTCATGGAACTAACAGCAGGAAAGTGTGGTAATCTCAACAGTACTTTAGTTTTGAGATCTGCAAACATGTAAAAAAAGAGAATTATCACAATTAATGAAGATTTCTGACACTGGAATAGTATTAATGGCACACAGTCTGTTGCTTCTGATTCGCCTGGGCTTCATTGACAGACATTGATGAATTTTACAACAGCTCCTTATAATGCAATATGGCAGATATGCAATTTTTGCAATACTGATCCAAAAGCTGCTTCGCTTCAGGCCTCAGGTTTGGGGGAAGAGTGGAAAGAAAACAAAACAATCATAGGATGTGTAGGGTTTGGCTGCTTATGTTTAGGAAGATGGAAGACCCAAAATATTAGTAGCGTCTTGTAATGGAACATTTTAAATGTGTCTGTCTTGTTTCCTTTACTCAGTTTATATGTGCAGGCAAGCGTCTGGCATGATGTGCAAGAAACTAGTGCACCCAAAGGCCACACAATATGTGTGAAAACACAGAGAAGAGGATGTATTCAAGCAGGTGTTTTGCAGGGCTATCACTTTATATGCTGCGCTGTTTTTCTGTTACTGAAGGGGGCTGAGTTTTTCTTTTGTTCTTGTATCTTATACTTGTCTGTGTGTGTAAGCAGGATAAAGGGAAATGTGCATCTTACATCTGAGCTCTGCTTCTCTGACTAGTTTGGTGACAGAGTCGTTGTATGCCGTTTGCCTTCAAATAAAGCATCTAAAGACATACAGTCGTACGTACGTCAACCATTCTCCACTTATTGAATGGTTTCTCTATCCTTTATTATAGAATTTACACTACAGTCTTTGGTGTGCTCAATTAAGTGAACATTTATTCCAAGCACTGTAGAAAATAAAGAAGAGAGAAAAATATTTTGTGGGTTGTATTGGAGTTTTTATTTGGTTGCATTTCCAACAGAAAATGAAATAATTGCAGTAACTGTTCAACTTTCCTATGATGGACTGAAAACTGAAAAATGCTTACATTTTTTATGCATTTTAAAGAAATTATTTTTAAAAATTTTCAATATTGGTCTTCTGATCACTGATCGACAGATTCAAATATCTACAAGAATTTTTTTATATGTATTTAACAAGTCTATTTTGTCTCATTTCAGGAACATCTTATTGCCGACCTTCCAGAAAGGTTTAAGAAAATAGAAAGATGCATTCCTTCGCACTGGTGAATGTGCCGACTCATCAGATTGGACAGTCAGCTCAAACCTCACAAGCTGCTACCCATCCATACCAAGGAGGAGTTTGGTCTGCAAACGCCACACAGCAGTACGTGACGGGGAATGGAGGAGTGCAGCTGTCTCACGGCACTAATTTTGCCTCGCAGAATGGAGCAAACCCTAGCAGACAAATGTCAAATTGGCAGAACTCTGATACTACTTATCTGGCGGCTCAGTCGAAAAATGCTTCACATTTCAAGCACCATGCCCTTTTCCAAATAATTCTTAGCCAGCAGCAGCAGCAGCAGCATAGATTAAACAAAATACAAAATGAGAATCTTTCTGTGACAAACACTGGCATATCTCAGCCAGCCCCAATTCAAAACTCTCATCAAAATGGAGTAGACCACAGTCAACATAGTACTGCTGTCACAAACACCACCTATGCCCAACAAAGCATGTCGGTGCGCTGCAAACAGACAGTTTCCTTTAATGGGGTTCAGATGAACAGGACCACGGATGCTTCACATCTTCAACAAAACTGGACCCAGCAGGCTTTTCATCCAGCTGCAAATGGAGGAATGACCAGACCCACTGCTGCTCCCTCACTTCCGTATGACCAGACGGTCAATGCCAACAAAACACTAACTGCAGTTATTCATCATGGTCAAGCTCATGTGTCTTCGAATCAAATTCACAGACCAAATTTCTCTCAGGGAGGAGACTATACATCAAGCTGTGGAATGGCAACCTCTCAGACATTTAAAAACAATAATGTTGCTACTCAGTGTACATCCTCAACTGCTCAGACTACACATCCTTTGCTTATGCATCAAATAAATCAGCAACCTTCAACTCAGAGCAATCCTTCGTATAACAACTACAGAAGTTTCAGGAATATAAATTTATTGAATGAAAGAAATTTTCTTTCAAAACAAAAAGATCCCCCTCCTCCTTACAGGAGCCCACAATATTCCATTGTGTCCAGAATGTCTAATCAAAGTAACCAAACTGCGACCGTAGTCAATTCTGAAAATCCCAGCTTGAAGGCTAGCCAATCTTTATCCCTCCAGTCTGGACAGCCTTGGCCTCAAAGTGTTAAGTCAAGAGCACAGCAAATTGCAAATGCATCATTTCAGCAAAACTCAATAGCAAATGTTGTCTACCCCCGTTTCGCATCAGGGAATGGGGGTGGAAGTGGTCCGGTAGTTGACATCAATGAAACTGTAACTAAAAGATTTCCCATCGATTCGCTGAGTAATTCTTCACAAGGATATGAGAGAGCGTTATTGCAGAGAGGCGAGCGTCAAGCCGCTGTAGTAAGCCATTCAAATAAGGATGTTGGAATGCCTTCACCATTCAAACAAAATGAAAGCTGTTCCTCCTCCATGTCTGGTCATACCGGCATAAGAGCTGTTGCAGTTGTTCCCCCATTGTCTCAGGAGGAGCCCAATTCTCCTGCCTCTACTGAACCTTGCAAATTTGTGGATGATGCAGAAAAAACGTGGATTTCACCATATGCAGCTACAATTTGTGAGACTACACCTGAAAGCGAGGAATCTAATCAAAACCAAGTGATCACCAACAAAGCAGACTCAGAGCCAGAAAGTTTAACTCAAACACCAGAGAGTGATAATCATGAATCGGTTGTTGAAAGGGTTTCACAAGAGTCAGTAAGTCAAACTGGTTCTGGAAAACAAACTGAAGTGGCTACACCTCAATCACCACCTGTTCATGAACTTTCTCTGCTCCCAACAAAATCTTGGACTGCTGAGGAACTGACCAAATTGATAATGGTGATGGAAGCTGAACCCAAGCAAACGGGCACTTCTGAGGTGTCGACTGTTGTCAAAATAGTTATGATGATGTGGGGTAAAAATATTTTAGCGATGCTTCATGGCTACAAGGAAGCCTTGGAAATCAATTTTATTTCAGAAAAATTCTGTAACACACACATCAAGCGGAACACTTCTATACTCACACAAGTTAGCCCTGACTTTAAGGACCAACTAAAACGGTACAAAATCCTCAAGGAAGATGAGGTCTACTCAGAACCTCCTTACAGATCTTTGTGGTTGAATGTCAATGATCAGCTTGATGACATAGATAAGGAGTTTGGCTTCCCTTGGGCTTTGAAGCGACATCTTTATGTGGATGAAACCACAATCGACGACGTTGAGACTTTCGAAAACGTTCCTGATCAAGCTGCCAGTGAGTCAGTAAACAAAGTTTTGTCTCTAACAGAGTGTGAAGAAGTTGATATGGCTGAAGAAAATGAAACCCCCCAGAACCTTACTGCTTCCCCACAGGAGTCGCCAGGGAAAGATTCCTGTGACTTGAGCTACTTGTTTAAAATAGAGGTTTTGCCTCCAGAGGAAGCAAAAGTCATCTTTGAGCAAGTGCAGAAAGACGAGCATTCAAGCTCTAACTGTGGAGAAGAAACTGATGCAAGTGGCTCTGAGCAGAGAGTGGGATCTGAAGATATGGATTCCACAATAAGTGATCCCAAACAAAAGAAATCTTCAGACAATCAGCTGAAAGAGATTTGCTGCCTTGCAAGATTTATAGAAATGAACTCAGGACTAGGCAAACTCTCCTCCAAATGCCAATGCAGAGACAAACAAAATGCAAATGATGGCACCATTGAGATCCTTAAACCTGATCCTGACTGCTTACCAATCGGCCAGAAGGTTGTTAATCATCAAACTGATACTCAGAATGGCCCTGATCTGTCCATTAACCTTAGTCAGATAATCGATTTGACTGACGACAATGATGACCAACTTTTTTCTTTCTATGATAAAAAAGAATCAGACCCAATTTTCCAGACCTGCAGCCAGTCAAATGCTGTTGGTGTAAGCAACCAGGAGGCTGGGGAACTTTCTGCTGATTTTTCCTCTCCAAAAGAGATGCACGAGTTTGTCTTCGAGGAGAGGGAATCTGAGTTGGAGCATGTACAAGAAAAGCTGCCATCAACAAGAGCTGTGCAGTCGAGTGATCCAATGTGTGGTACCCAGCTAACCAAATTAGATCCTTCCAATTTTATTGAAACAAATGAGCTAACTCAGTGGTTTAACCAGAAAGAAAACTGTGAACAAGCTCCTTTAACATCTGACGACCAGGCTGAATCACCTTCAGAAAACAAAACTCAAGTTAGTGACGCCACCAGCCAGACATCCTTAAACTTTGTCGTTAATAAGATAAAAACAGAGAAGAGACAAAGGAATATTGACCAATATTTCCGAACTCTAAAGAAACCTAAATGTAGACTGCCTGTTGCCTCAGATACAGATCACAACTCCGAAGCTCAAGAATCGGCCTGTGAAGGAAAAACTGTAGAATTGGTGTTGTTCGGAGCTGGGCAACCAGAGATGAGTTCTCCATCCAGAAAAGATGATGTCCTGGTTTCTTCTCAAATAAGAGTATCTTATGAAAAACACAAGCCTCCTGAAGTCCTGTCTGTGAAATTAGACTCTTTGGGAATGGACTCCACTCCAGCTGATCCCACAAGGGACTACTCGATCAAACAGCTTATTTATGAAAAATGGAGGAGCAGTATTCCAACTACGAGTGGATCAGGTTTTTTTCGGCACAAAAACAAACTGAAAAGGCAAACCAGTTTGCCTGCTGTAATTTCTAGGGAAAGCACAAAAGAGCAGGCACAGACAATTTCCCCTAAACTAAGATTCTCTGATAGAACTAAAAAGTTCATTCAGAGTTTAAAGAAGAAGAAGAAAAGGAGGGCCCTCTCAGATCACCTTACGCGGGAAGAAACAAAGAGAAGGCGCTACAGTGTCACCCTTGAGCGACCTGAACATCAGCAGGGAGGTGAAACCAGTGACAAGATGCCAGTCCATGACAATATTGTCTTGAAGTTCAATGTGCTGCCAAACACCTTTAACTTGGCAGATGGGTCTGCTGAGACGGAGGAGGCAGCTGAACCTGTTTCAGGTAAATGCAAATAATTTTAAAGAACATTTTTAATTATCTCATAACAGCTTCTCTGTGATGAATATTTCTTGGTTAGTAGTCACAAATTAGTGTAGATGAGAAATGCCAGAGCAAAAGATCCAGTTGAGCCAAAGTTCAATTAAACCAACTTGAGCTTCCTTAACACCTTGTCTGTCTCTCTCATGCTATACTGGATTCTTTTAACTCATGTCAGTATTTGATTTATTGTTATAGTTAAAACAACAAAAAAACAAATCCGGGACATTAATTTTGAAACACAAGTTCATAATCTTGACATTTTCTTCAGAGCAGTTCAGAGGAAAACACATGTGGCTGGGTTTGCTTATTTTATATTCATACTGATGGGTATTTTTCCTTTCGAACCTACATAAAAGAAAGAACCACAGACAACGTATATGAATTTCACGTCAAGCTTTTGCAAACTGCTCCTCCGAGCCGTTCACAGAGCATTCTGATCTGCTTCCGCATGAGCTCCTGTTTTTATTGTCAAAGAAAAACAGGCAAGGGGGCAGTCAGGAAAAACAACAGAGGTCGTAAAACTTCTAACCCAAACAACTAACAACCCAGTTCCAGATGTGATATCTGATCAAAGGTCTGAGCCCGGTTCAAATCTCGGTCAATACTGTCAACAAAACAAAATACGACTGCTCACAGGTAGTTACTAAATTAGGAGGTGTTCTTGCAAAAGGATTTAAGGTCTGAGAAACTCAGTGTTAACTATTTCTCATGAAGATGAACAGACAGTAGTGACCTCCAGGTCAGTTCATACACACATAAGGAAGAGAACACTTTAAACAGAAAATCACAATGATCTATAGGCTGAATGTGAACTAAAGTAATAATAAAATGATAATACCAAAAAATCTCTAACACATACATTCGTTAATTATGTAACTTTTAAGTTGTAAATCAGCCAAGACCCTCAAAAGCAAACAGATTGTTTCTGTTTTGCTGTTCTGGAAACTATTACATTTGTGTTTACTGCCTGATAATCTAAGACTGACTGGGTCAGTGTGACTTTCTGTTGAAGAAACTTGGCACAGCACGTGTCTCAACAATCTGATAAATGTTCTGCTCACATGAATACCATCATCTAGCTGGCTTTTACATGAAGTTGGGGGAGGGGTTCATGTAAAACCCTTCCCCCCCAATCTATTAAGATTAAACAATCAATCTTTGTTATAGATTGTGTTGAAGTAAATTATTAATGACTATTATTTTCATAAAGGTTTTGAATACTTTTATTATTATTATTAATTACTTTTACTTGATTACTTTTATTATTTGTGTTTATTGATTACCTTACTATTATTTCCTTACTATTGATTGTTTTATTCATTTAATCCTATTACTCAATTATTCTTATTTCATTTCAGTATATGTTAAGTATGTTAAAGGTCACAGTTTCTGACACTGACTGCAGTTAAGGGTGACAGTTGTCTGTTCTATAGGGACTGTTTTAACAGGAAACTTTCTGATCACAATCTAGCCCACTCAGCAGCTGCCGTTAAATGGGGCCTCTGAGCTACGCTCTGAGCTGCGCGGATGCGCAACTTCTGAGTTGAACGGAAGGACAAACAGATAGGGGTTTTTGTCCTGCTTAGCTATCCAAGAACAAACTGTTGGTTCTGCAAGTAAACCGCATACAACAAAAGGTCAGTAAATGTAGGAGTATACTGCGGTTAAGGTGTCAACGTCTCGAACCTGTAGATGTTTCCACTGGGTGACCTGTGTGTCACCTGTGCCCTATTGTCAAGAAGAAACTGTCCGTACTTATGTTTTTTTTCCTTCCTTTGTGTGGTTGATGCTCCCGCCATTGGCTACGTGTTTGACTCTGTATAAAAGGAGGCTGCCCAGGCGACGCAGTCAGAGAGGTTCTTTGACACTCATGTGTGCTGTTGACCGCTGTGTGTTAAATAACCTTTCTCCAATTGCAATTGTTTTAATAAACTTGTATCTTTATTCTGATATCTGCCTCCTAGAGATTTGTTGCTTTAACAATTGTTTAATCTATAACAAAGATTAAAATGGGATAGCTATTTCTGAGTTTACATTACTGTTAGATTCTGTAAACCAAGGATTTCCAAAGAATGGTTATGGGAGCCATATGTGATCTTCGGAAAGAGTTTGTTTGGCCCCACATGGCAATTTAGTAATCCTGCAGTTCTGGCCTTATTGGCATAGCTTTTTGATACAGATGGACACATTATTTAAAAATGTTATAGAGCAAGATCTCATTGACAAATTTAAATCTTCACTTTAGATCAGTTTTGTGACCAGGGAGTACTTTTAACTTTATAGTTTTGGACCATGTCGATTGGAAAAATTTAAACCCCTCAACAGACTCTGCTTAATTTCTCCCTCTGTTCAACTCAAATAAGATTTTTTGCTTTTTTTTATTTCCAGATAAGTTGAAACCAGTAGAAGAAAAAGATGCATTTCATAAGAACGTTGCAGCAAAACCAAAAGGTAAAATATTGTTCTATTTTTTTATTTTTATTTTCAATATAAATTGCATTTGACATAAGTGCTGAGACCAATGGTTGTGTATCTAATTCCTAGCAGGAACCTGGTATCTAAGCGAACCAAAGCAATACAAGCCACTACGTGTCTCTAAGCGTGTCTCTAAGGATGTCAGCCTCTTCCATGAGTATCAGAAGAAATACAAGGAGAAGACATGCACATCGACAGATGATTGATTGATGCATAAATAATGTTACTAAACTTTGTTACTGACAGTGTTGATATTTTAAGCTCAGGGAGTAGACTAATACTATGTTTTAGGTTTAATCTCCCAGTAAGAGACCTCAGTACTGCTTCCTCACCTTTACTTTAAAAAGCCTACACATTGAAACTGATTACTTTACATTCTGTGTATGAGTATATTAGCCAAATGTTTGGCAAGATTTGCATGTTTTGTTTTTACTGTTTGTTTTTTTTTTCATGTTTTTTGTACCAAGAAGTGTTCTATTTTTTTACAATGCTTTATGATTTTGTCTAAGAAAGCTAGTGTGTTTGAAAAGATAAACTTTAAACTTGTCTTGCTTTCTTGTTGAGCAAATAAATGATTGTTTGCTAACTCTTGTCTGTTCATATGTGATAAGATTTATATGGAATACTTTTGAAATAAAAACCACACACACATCAGAACAACGAAAGACCAACTTAATGCTTGCAATGTACAAAGCACCATGAGTGTTATACAAATGTGATGCTTAACTAACAGTTAATTAAACCTATTTAATTTTCTAACAACTTGTCAAAGCTTGATGGATCATATACAGAAAATGATTTGTTTTTTTTAAACGTATGAGAGCTATAGGATTAATGTGAAGACAAGAATCCACTATAACATTATGTCCACTCAGGTCAAGTGAATAACTTATCGCCATGATTTTTCTGCTGTCATGTATAGACAGGAAGTGAATCTTTTGCAAGCTGTTTTCTTTCAGCAAAAAGTTCTTGGGTTTAAATTCCAGTCTGGGTTCTTTCTGAATACAGTTTGTGTGTTATGCTCATGAATGTTATAATTATATTCTTAAAATATGCCATTCCAATTTTCTTTTACAGAAGCATGCCTGTATTAAATGAAAATATCAATATAATGGTTATAATTAAAGTCAGTGATTTCTTGGCTAAATCAGAGAAGCTAATGATTGCATGTTAAACGATGTGATTTTGACAATGACCTTGGAAGACCATATCAAATGTATGAATGTATTATTACCAATGTAATGCATTCACCCAAGTGTTGCCTGTTTCAACACTTGAGATATAAAGTGTTGAAACAGGCACGCAATAAAAATAGTCCTGAGAAAAGGTAACTATAGTTATAGTTGATGAGAGATACCCAATCTGAAGGCATGCATGTTGACTCCCTTTGGACGGCAGCCTGCAGTCTACCTGTTGTCCCAGATTTCTTTCTACATCTGCAGCATTCTTTGCCTCTGATCTTGTATACTTCAAGGAAACAACTATACTCCCTTCCTTTCCACTCCTTTTATTGTTTCTTGTCCTACAGATGTTCTTCATTGGTCAGTCCTTGGTGTCATGCTTACTTCATTGACTATTTCTTGGGTGAATTAATCTCTGGTTTGTGAAAACTCCTCTGAAAACATGATTTTAGTTTCTCCATGCAGTCAGCACAATTGTTCCATAAGAGCCTTTACTTTTGCTCTGCTTTGCCAGTGACCATCTGCTGACCGTTTCCTGTTTTGCTGCAAGGTTACTCACTTTAATGAGTTACCATCCACCCACTCAGGAGGGAAACCGTGGAATGCAATATGTGTCCTGACCTGATAGGCCGAAAGCTGTTTTAGATACAAATTTTCAGAGCAATTTGTCTAAATACTGACTCATTTTTCAGACCCATTCCCATCCCCCATCTCTCTCTCACACACAACTTCCCTGTACTCCCCTCAACAGCTGTGCTTTTTCACAAGAAGAATGCATGAGATTCCTTGCATACAAAGACACAGCATAGAGTGTACTTATAAACATAAGAATCCTACAGACCAAACCTTTTGGATAAAGCTCAGTCAATCAGAGGACCAGGGGTGTGATCTCAACTTCATTTAACTATTCAGGTTATATTTAACATTCTGGTTAAAAAAAAAAAAAGTTCAAGTGAGCATCACTTAATTCTCATCAACTTGTTATTTGTACTCATCTTAAACAAGTGGCAGAAACTTTTGGATAAAGAAAACAAATATAGTAATTCTTTATAAGTTAGTCTATTTAAATTGAGTCCATGCAACAACTAAAATAAAATAAATAGTGAATTATTTGAAAGTGGTGAGGATTTCGGGTGGTAAAAGTTTAACATTTTAACAAACCCAGACACTACGCCATTTCTGCTGAAGCAAACGGAAAATGAGACCATGAATCTTTAATGTTTGTAGTAAATATATTGCTGCTGTTGTAGGCAGAAAAAAAAGAAATGTTGCTGAGAATAATATTTTAGATGAGTTTAAGAATATTTTGTACCATGGAAAAGTCTTGACCAAATAGATTATTCGCATTTAACTTTTAATGTCAAGATTTACTATTTAGTTTATGTACAACTAAATGCATTTTAAAAAACACATTTAAAAACAAAATTGTTCAAGATATTTTAGGATTGCAATACTTAAATCACACAATGTAATTTTACTTATCTTTTATATGTTGCAGTAATTGAGAAAATTGGTTTGTATAAATTTAAGTAAATACAGTCTATTTTTCTGCTTAGCCAGCAATTTGCAGTTAGTTCCCCAGTCTGAACTTGTGAACAGTGTCTTGATTCAGTCAAATCTTCTATCCTGTATCTCCTGAACTCTGATATTCTACTACATCCACTCTGTGAATGTTTTGCTTGCTGGTCTTCATCATGCTTTGAATGCAGTATCTGGTTTCTCTTACTTTAACCCGCCCAACTTGCACCTCATGTGGGCCTTTTTGATACCCGCCCTGTGAGGCGGTGCTTCACAATACCCCTCCTGGTTGTTTCAGAAGATGAGAAGACATGGTGACTGAGTTTTAGACACCAGTAGCCAGCTCATGCAGCTTTTACTACATGGCAGTCCTAAAAGTATATACCTTTAAAATATGAATAAATACATAATATTCCATAGTTCTTTGATCCAGCAGTGATAGAAGTTTAGTAATAATGCAAATCTTTCATCACATTTGCCCCACATTCCCTCCTAATTCAGGGATTGTGGTTTCTTAATTTCAGTGTTTATGCTACTGGACGAGAAACAGAGTTAAAATCTTCTTTTGTTCCTCACAGCACCTGTGCAGATCGATCACTGTGCGGTTTGAAGAGTTGGGTAGGAACTGTGTTTGCAGCCCCGGCCCTCATAATGAAGAACGGCTCTAGGAGCCGGTTCCCGTGGTTCAATTCAAAGAACCGACTCTAACAGCCCAAACATTCAGGACCGACCCATCAGCTAGATTCAGCAACCTATCTGTTTTTATTACGGATACGATAGTTTATAAAAACAGACATAGTATAAAACATATTTACTGAGATTACATTATAGAGTTCCAATTATAGCAGCATATTTTATGTTTCAGGTCAGTGTTGCTTCATAGACTGTCAGCTCCATCAGTATCAACCTCCAGGTAAAACAGTCGGTGTTGTTGCACAGGTGAGAGATCTCCTGCTGCATGTTTCATTGGTAATCGTTCTGCACTGATTGCTGGAGAACTCAGACTTCAATCATAGTAGCAGGCAGAAATGAGGAACCTTTACTGGGGTCAACAAAATGGAAGACACGGCGTGTCTTATCTCTCAAATATCAAATATCTCTACAAAAGGAAGAAAGGAGGAGACCAACAGATTATTCCACCAGCTTTAGCTCTGTAGAGCAAATAATAATAATAATAATACAAAAGACTTTGAGGCATTTTTTTTTTATCACATCACAAAAGAGAAAACTTTTGTCTAGATTAGTTCTGGAGAGCCGGTACCTCAGGCCAAACGGATCCAAAGAGAGACAGCAGACAGAAGCAGCACAAAACCAAGAGTAAAAAAAAAGACAAAAAGAAACAGATAATATTTCTGTGGGGACTTAATGGACCAAGAACTGATTGATGGATGTAAGCTCCCGCTAATCTCGATCATCGCTGAGTGTTTGTGCTGCCGAGCCTCTTGAGGGGTTTAAAGAAAGGCCAACAGGAAAACATCTAAATGCAAAAATGAATGTACAGAATCACAGAGGAGGACAAAAAAGTCCCAATACAAACAGATAGCCAGCAGCGACGCTACATATTAAAACAAAGATTTAAAGGAGAGTATCATTTTTCTTTGAAACTTTCAGGTTTGTAAAAGTGTGAGTGTGTGAATACTTTTGAAAGGTTTTATGTTTCATTGGACACAATGAAACAAATCTGGAAATCTAAATTCACACATTTTATGTAAATATTGCCAAAAAAAACGTCTCTCCATAAACTGCTTGTATAACAACATAGACAGTGTAACCAACGGTAACACATTCCAAAGATGAAGGAAAACTCTGTGATGTCACAACTAGAGTCATGCTTGTGATGTCATCAGCACTCTATCTATGTAACAAACTTCTACCTTCTTGTCATTGCTTGCTGCACAACTGAGGAGTTCAGACGCACGCAAAGCGCTTTTACAGTGAGATTGTTAGCAGACTGATTTGAACAAGTATTATTTTGTCAAAACATGGCACATCAAAGCCAAAATTGTTCCATCAGTGAGATAGCCAAAGGACGTCAGTATGGGTGGGTAGGAAACAGACCTCCTCCCTTTGATTTCCACATAGAGATACAACGACTTGGCTCTCTTTTAAAAATGGAGAAAGCAAAATTATTTGACCAGAACCAAAAGCTGGACGACACCCAAACAAAACTGGAGGAAACAAAAGCTGAGGTAGAGACGCAGAGAGCTCTTAAGGAGATTTTCATCGGCAGGAGCATCGAGTTGAAGAAACAACTACAGGCAATTGAAAAGTGCAACAATCCAGAGACTCTCAGCCCTGCAATTATCGATTCCGAGGTGGACAGCAAAACAAAACAGCAGCTGCAAGAGGACCTAGACACAGTGAAGGTAGATCCTATTGTCACAGAGCGAGCGTTCATGTCAAGGATTGAGGAATTAAAAGACAAAAACAGAGCACTCCAACAAGAGCTGGACGACATGAAGGCTAAATACGAGGAGCTTCAGTCCAAATCTGAAGCAGACATTAGTGAGAGGAAACGTCAGGCTGACATGCAGATGGTCAATGAAGACAAGATCATACAGAACCAAAATTTAATAGAGAAAATGTCAAAGGAGATCAGCAGCTTCAAGGAAACCGAGAAATACCTGTTGAGAGAACTGGAACAGATTAATGGTTCATACCAAGAACTAAAGTCGAGGTATGAAGCAGATGTGACTCATATGAAAGAAGCTAATTTGGAAAAAACCAAGCATGATCTTATTGAGCTCATCAAGGCACTCAGAGCAGAGAAGGACAACCTCAACCAGAAAAATGCAGAAGATATCTCTTTCCTGCAATGGCAATCAACTAAGGTAATAAAACATCTGCAATCTGTTCTGGAGTTCGCAACAGTTAATTACCAAGAACTAAAAGCCAGATATGATGGAAATGTTCTGACTCTAATACAGCAGTTAGAAACATTTAAGCAGCATGTACATAAAGAGTTTAAAACTTATTCAGAGCAAATGATGAGTGGCATGAAGATTATCACCGAGCTTAAAGCTGAGAAAGACAGTCTCCTAAAACAACTGACTGCTTTTCAACAACTTCACTCCGGCTGTGAGCTTAACTCACAGCAGGAAAACATGAAAACTGAATTGCAACTCAAACACGAATTAGGACCTGCGAGACAAAAAGAACCAAACGAGAAAGACACTACCCCGGAAAACAAGGTTTCTGACACTGCGTCCATGGATCAGGACCGTCTGACAGAGGAAACCCTGTCAGAAAACATTGATGTTCCTGATGCCTCTCCCAACCAGGTAAATGACTTTACGGAAAACATGCCGAGTAACATGGAATCCATGGACGTGACGGACCGCTCTGTGGAAAATCTGTCACAGGAACCAGTGGGGGCAGTCGCCAAGGAAAAATCAGTGTGGAAGAAGATACGACACTGTTTGGGGCTCAGAAAACCACAAATGTTCAAGAAGAAAAGCAAGAAAGCCTCTGAGTCAAGCGACTAGGAAAAAATGTAATTTCTGAACCGTTTGAAACCCCAAAATATATTTCTTATTTTAGATCCCCCCCAAAAAAATGACCGTGGGTTTTTCTCCGGGTGCTCCGGTTTCCCACAGATTTCCAAAACCATATAAATTAGGGTTATTGACCAATGTAAATTGTCCTCAAAAAAGGTAGTATTAATTTCTGGAAAATTTAATTTGCAAACGGTTCCGATTGGAGAAACATTTGTGGTGAGAAAAGCAAGAAAACCTCTAAAACAAGCAACTAGTTAAAGAGTCCAGGTCAGTCCTGAACCATTTTCAAAACCCCAAATTACATCTTACATTTTAGACTAAAAAACAAAAAAGGACAACACGGTGATGCAGTGGTTAGTGCTGCATCTTCACAGAAAAGCGTTCTTCACTCTCAACCAGGCGCCTCTTTCTGTGGGAGTTTGTCTGTTCTCCCCGTGTTAGTGTGGGGTTTTCTCCGGGTGCTCCGGTTCCCCCCAGGATTTCAAAAATTATGTAAATTCGGGTTATTGACTAATGTACATTGTCCTCAAAAAGGTAGTAATTTCTAGAAAATTGAATTTGCAAATAGTTCAGATTAGAGAAACATAGTGAGAGTTGCTCTCCACAGGTTGCTCTCCACAGGTTGCCCTCCACAGGTTGCTCTCCACAGGTTGCTCTCCACAGGTTGCTCTCCACAGGTTGCCCTCCACAGGTTGCTCTCCACAGGTTGCTCTCCGCAAGTTGCCCTCCACAGGTTGCCCTCCACAGGTTGCCCTTTGCCACCAGTTTCTAGATGCAGTCAAGGTTTTTTAATGGGATCCGTTTTAGTGGCCTTAGCATCTCGTCTCTGCTTTTTGCAGATGTGATGAGGTCCTATTGGCTTCATCAGCTGTGGGCAAATAATCTTTGTCGTAGGCCTAACAAGGCAAATGCCTGAACTGGAAAAGGAGGGGCCCTTGCTGTTGCTGTTGAGCCATGTTGCATTGCTTGATAGCTAGTTGTTGCCAGGAATAAACCCAGTCCTGTTTTTTTTCTTTGCAAAAGTTGTTCTCACTGTTGCTTTTGATATATTTTAAAGAAATGTTTATTGTCACAATAGAAGGAGCAAAGAGTCGGGGAGGAGACAACAGACCAGAGGTCAGCAGCAGGACCATGATGTAGGATCTTCTCTTACCTGAGAATAATTTGCTTAAGACGAGCAAATTATTACAGACACACAATTACTTATCTTAGAGATACGTAATAATTTGCTTATTATCTTAGAGATAATTTAATTATCTCTAAGATAATAAGCAAATTATTACTTATCTTAGAGATACGTAATAATTTGCATATTAATAATAATTATCTTAATTAATAAGATAATTATTACTTATCTTAGAGATACGTAATAATTTGCATATTAATAATAATTATCTTAATTAATAAGATAATTATTACTTATCTTACAGATATGTAATAATTTGCTTATTATCTTAGAGATAATCCACTTATCTCTAAGATAAGCAAATTATAACTTATCTTAAATATCAGTGATAATTTGCTTATGCCCTAATTTCCACACGACTCACACAAACACAACCCTAATGCGCTTCATGTAAGTGGAGCACAAAATCAACACAATGCTTATGAGCCACACAAATACAGGCTACAAGCACACAAATGTAGACACGTTGTGTGTCTGACCCACACAAACACAAAGACGCACAATGCGACACAGGCACACACATATATTCCTACATAGCTTATTTCTTACAAATGAAGTAAATCATAAAAATAGTCAAATAAACCCCAGCTAGTAGATATGAACGCTCCTCTTGCCGGTGCTCAGATTCTGTGTCTGTGACACCCAGAGGAGGTGAAATGATCCCATATGCCCCATTTATATTTTATTTGTAAATATTTCTGACAAAATGTAACTGTTGTTGCACCAATTATTACAGTAGTTTAATTTTTAGCTTCACCGCACAGTCACATTTAGATATAGAAAAATCCATATTGGAATATTGGAATATTCCAATGTTAGCTATTGGAACAGTTAGCATGCCATGACGGCAACACTGTCTTTAGAAGACTGCTTGATACTGGATATTACGACATTTAATTTCTATTTACATTGAACTGAATTGTTGATTTGCTGATGCATATTGGAGCATTAAATATTTGACTAATTCTGACATGTAGCAAGTGGTTTGTGGTTAAACAATTCAAGCTTATGATTTTTTTACTAAGTGTCCAGATGAAAAGCTAACTGGGACTTAATGGCCAACATGGGAACTGGTACTTTTCCCCACAATTTTAAGGAATTACTAGTGATGTTACGTGATGTGCCGAGGCTTCGAGGCGTGTGTCGAGTAATGGAGGGGGCGTATCGAAGCTTGCTTCATTTAGGGGAGGAGCCGAAAACGATGACGTCAGAAGCCTCGCTGCCCGGCTGTACCACGTGACTGCTTCGGGAAGTGGCTCAGATGTTGGCGCGGGGTTTGACAGCTTTAGAAACCCCACAGGCTGCATTCAAAATGTGGGTTGTTGTAGGCGAGTTGCGGTCAGTTGAGAGAGTGGAGAAAGAGGAGGATTTCCCCTATGTGGGAACATTTCGATTTGATAAGCCCTAACAAGGTAAGGTGAACTGAACATTTGCAGATGCATTATGTTTGCTTATGAGGAACTGTATTTTTCACTGTTTCTTATTTTCTGTAAAGGTGAGGTGTTTATTGTGCTCCAAGGAGTTGGGGTACAATAATAACACCTCATCCATGCTAAGGCACTACTGTGCCTTGCATGAGAATAGGGAGTATTAAAAAAGAGGTAATTTAATGCTAGCTTTGGACAAAACGTTTGGCTCCTTCTTCCTCTTTTAATTTTGCCCGGGATCGGCGAGTGACGCTCTCCGTGGGCGATGTGCAGCGACCGCGTGCTGGTAAAACGAAACAACAACAAAGCGTGTTGACGTCACAGATCACAGAGTTTAATCTCATACAAAGCAATGAACAACAAAGCTGCAGAGGAACAGAGATATGCATTTTTCATAAGAATAAAGACACACAAGGGGAAAGACAGACAAACACAAAACAAATACAAAAAGGCAAAAAATAGCGGCCGCTCTCTCTCTCTCTATCTCAGCATTGACCCAAATTTTATAGTCAGTGGGTGTTCCTTCAATTTAATATATGCAGTCAAGGCGCTCCGTTCTTTGACCAATTAGAAACTCCCTCAGCCCTCAGAGAACTTGAAAAAAACTCCCCTCATTGTAGCAAAGGTGTCTGTTTTTTGTCCAAGCAAAAAAGGGGGGGGGGGACCACTTCGTCTTGGGCCGTGCCAGGTACGGGGAGAGGCGCCAAAGAGTCTCCTGCTCTATCGGAATGTAAATTTTATTGCTCTGTCTGTCAGCGGGGGAGGAAAAGGCCCTGCTTCCCCCTGCTCAACAGAAAACTGTTCCAAACAAGAGCGTTGGGCATCCCTTTACACATGTCGCAAGACTAACTGTATTAAGCATTAAAAAATAATCATTTTTCTTAACAGTTAACTGGTAACTCAAAAGAAAGAAATTAATTTGGTAGATTTAACAAAATATAAAGAACTGACATTTAAAATTAACTAAATGGGAGTCAAACTAATGAAAACAAATTTTTAGAGAAAACGTTCCACTAATCTAGGAAACCAAACTGCATCAAAATCCTGCCTCAATGTGATGATAAGACTCTCTACAACTTTCTATAATCTATAATGTCAACCAAAACCCCAAAATTTAAACAGCCAATCCCCATGTTCCTTAGGAAAAAGAAAAATGAAATCCTTTTGTCTTTATTAGGCTTTGGCACTTGAATCATCAGTATGTGTTAGTTTCTTTTAATTGTAAAAAGTTGAACTTAAAAACCTTTTGTCGTTCCACCACTAAAATTGTAACTTATATTCTGATATTTTGTCAGAAGGTACTTTAAATGATGGGAGAGACAATGATTTGCCTCACAGCTGCTTGTCCTTTTCTGCTGAGCTGCTGTGAGCAGAGGTTGCTTCGCACTTAAAATTAGTGGTATGCAAAGAGGCTGCACATGGTAATTAGTTGAATCTAGTGGGGGTAGAAGTTACAGCACAGGAGGAAACTGGAGCTTCACCCAGCCAAGGTATTTCATTACTATATTACAAACACACTATCACAATCTTTGCATGCTGATGTTTGCTTGTTGTGCAAATAAAGACAGGTAACAGACACTGTATTTACTCCCTTTTAACCAGCCACCAGAAAACAAGAGCTGGATGAAGCTCTAGTCTCCATGATAGTGAAGGATACCCAGCCTTTCACTATTGTGGATGACGTTGGATTCAGGACATTTGTGTCTAAGCTGGATCCCAATTATGTTCTCCCTACAAGGCAGGTATGATCCGTCCTGGTCCAGGAGAAAAATCTGGACTCAAGAAGAAACTTGACCAGCGAAAGCGAAGAGCGTTTATCGTTATTGTATCAATCCTGATGGTGCTGCTGCTGCGATGTGCTATGACTATAGTTTGGTTTGCCATGCCCCTGTCTGACTCAAACCGTTACTGCTTAGTCTTGGCGTGTACCATGTTTCTCATGCTGCCCGGGAGTCTGATGCTTCCTCTGCTGTTTCTGCACAAAGCAGTGAAACGTCACAAAAATGCCAAATAAGGGCAGGATTTTCAAGACGGACTCCAGAAAAACTAAATTACAAAGAATGGTTGGACTAAATAAAAGATTTTAGATTGTTAATATTTAACTAAATAGATTATTTAGAGATTTAGTGGATAACTATATGAAGATGCAAATTACTTTGGATTAGAAACTTATTTCTCAGATTCTCTAGATTTAAGCTAAAAGTTTTGTAACTTTTTCTTCATCATTTTATTTTGCATTGCTTTGTTTTATGCTATTTAAATAAATGTAAATGATTTGACAGACCTGTTCATAAGCATTGAATGATATGACTTAATTGGGAAGAAAATCACACAATTTATTTAATATTGTATAAGTGTTGGCTATGAAGCTAGAATGATGTTCTGGTGTCGATAAATGTTGGCTAAAATTAGGTTTGACAAAACAGTTAGGGTTTTGCAGTGTACCGTAATCAGCAGTGGCACAAAATATTCTAAATGTGTAAACATTTGAATAAATAGATTTGTAAATAAATTTTTGAACTAGGAATTGTTATTTCTGCTGATTCAGGTTTTAAATTTCATACTAATCCCACATTTCTAAATACCTACACAGCTACTGTAAAGGTTAAAGTTCAACAAAAAATAAATTCAGAGTAGCATTTTTTCAGCAATCAACTCACATGCTGATTAAGAACAAACAAAATTAAACATACTGAGAAAAGTGACACAAGACATTTTGTCAAAATGTTATATTTTGCATAAAATTGCTTGGATGTATTAAACTATAAATAATATTGATAAAATATTGGTCTCTTAATGAGATGCTGATAATGCCATAAAAACAAACTGTTTTAATATTCGTACATTTATTACTTACAATAAATTTACTTCTGAAATGTCTTACTTTAAACATGAAAATGACCCACCTTGATTCTTGGATGTTTTTCTCCTGCTTCTCTTACAGAGTTAAAGACAGCTGTAAAATTATTCCTCATCTGGTAAATAGTTCAGATGTATTTATATGAAATGTTGAAACAACAGTCCAAGTGGTTTTTGCATGTTGCAAACAAATTAGCCCCCAGTCATTCTTTTTTGAATGAGTTATTGCTGTAGGAAAATTAAAATATCAGTTTACATGTGAGAGCAGGACTCTACCAAACAAACACGCACAAAAACATAAACTGTCATAAAACTGAACATTTGACTTACTTATAAATTATTGCAATAGAAATACAGCCCCTAAAATGTACAATGTAAAAACACCTGACATTAATAATTGGCTAACTATTCTAAATATATTTTGTTTGGTGTAAGCAGGTGAAGGATTTCTATTTATGTTTTGTGTTACAAGCAGTACTGACTCATTTTGATTAACAACCTACCTTTACATCAGACTGCAAGTTTTGTAAATTCACACTAACATGATTGAAATGACGCCGACGCCACCCTGATGATGTAGAGCTGGAGAAAACCTCCGACAAACAAACTGTGTTATAATGGCAGAAGTAGTGGAACGTCAGCATTTATATTCAGCTCTAAGCAAAGACGAAAAGTTACTTTCTATAATCAATCTATTAAGAGACAAGTCAAAATCTATTAGAAATCAATTAATTAGATTTATTTTTAAATACCAGGGTGTTTAATCTTATTTAAAAGTATGTATACCTATAAGTATGTGTATGTATACACATACGTATGTGTACCTAAATACAGACGCCATTAATGTCTGTATTGATGTTTACACTCCTTACCGGCAGGTGGCGGTAATGCTTACCTATCGTTTTTTTTGTTTTTGTTTTTGACCAACCGCCAATAAAACTGAAAAGAAGAAGAAGAACTCAACCCGTTACCCAAAACATTTTTTGAGTCATTTTTGCCTTATCAACCAAAATCTGAGGTAAAAACGACAAGCAAGGAAACATTTTCAACGAGTCCTGCATCAGGTCTTTAAGGTTATTTTCGGGAAACAACGTAGAAACCGTCGTTAGAGACCAAGTCTTTCTCAGCCAGAGGAAGAATGAGGGAGACAAAGTCTCACTGGGTGCGTGAAAGCTGGTGGGACGCATTTTGTACAAGAAAAAACAGGTGAGTAATGGAGCCTAAACTGTATGAACGGAATGATTGAAATATGCTATGAAATATTTAATTTGCAGAATCCTGGTAATAAAGCTTAAATTGTAAACTGAACGATTAGATTGCCTCTAGACACAACAGAATCGATAATTAATAATCATACTATGGAAATGACTAACAAGATCTGAACAAACAAGAAACTTGACTACCTCAAAGGATTTCTGAGGTTGGAGAACGAACCGTCTGACTTTCTTTAGCCGATTAAATTTAACCTTACCAAAGTTTTGCCTTAGAGCGAACAGGTACTGAGATTGAAGCGGATCAGATGCCTTCAGCCATCTGCTAGAGCTGGACTCTGGCCTTCCTCACTGTAAATTAAACATATTTTCCTGCAACATTGTGTTAAAAAGGAAGACTTGTTCAAAGATGGTAAGAATACAGAATTGCATGCAGAAAATGGAGTGAAAGAAGCATTTTTGTGTCTTGATGCTGCAAACTCCCTGCTTGACCACCTGCAGTCTGGTTTTAGTTTTTGTCTTTATTTGCCCCTCCCTCCACCCCCCTTTTTATAGTTTCTCGATATTAAAATTTTTTGACATTTCTTATTTTCATAATTTTTTTCTTAAACCAACAACTATTATGCTAATAGTTGTATTGACTTATTGTCAATTTATTTAATTGGAAACTTATTGTTTCCACTTTATGTACATTTTCCCTTGACATCTTGAATTACTACATTTTGGGCTTTCGATTTCCTGCAAACAATTGGCTGCAGACGTTTAAAAAAATAACTAGTGTCAGTAGAAGTTAATATTTATCTCGTCGTACATCATTTTTCTTCCTCTTTTGATGTTCATCCAAACACATCGTTCTTTGCATCCATGGGAAAAATACCTCTAGTGTATATTTTGGTGTCTGTTTTTGCCAAGGTTAACCTTGAACTTGCTGTGTTTTTTTAATAAGGACCTTCTTCACAGCTGCCTCTGCTAGACTTCCTGGGAACATTGAATCAGCAAGACTTTTAAACAAAAAATGAAAACAAAGAAGGAGGATTTTTACAGGATATATTTGTGGAGGAGGAGATGCACATGGGGTTATGTTAGTTAGTCACTCTTTGTTACCAAGCAAAAATAATTGATTTTCCCTCAAACAGTACTTTATCCTTGCAAGACTGAGAACAGGACGTACAGTCAGACATAGCAGACACTCAGTATCTGTTTAGTTTGTTCTAACTAAACAAAGAGTCAAAATCTTTTTATCAGACAGACCTCAGATAGCTGTGTCCAGTACCATCAGTCTTGAAACAGACACATCTTACAACTGTGCCTAAAGCATGACCTTGAACTACTTTGTTTTCAGTAAACCTTTGATTGTCACAATACAGTTTTTCACCAGGAGTCTGGGAACCAACCTTTTGGGTGGTATCAGCAACTTCAGTTAGGATGTTGACAAAGACAGAAACTTGAACCTTATCTGCATGTGGCACCTGCTCTGACATCTCTAAACACTCCCTATGCTCCAGCAGGAGTGGAAAAATACAATGCGACAATAGGCTTACACGTAGCGCACACAAACACACACACACACAATAGGCTCACAAACAAGTCTAGTTACACTAGTGTGGACTTAAGAAACATATTCTGTCCTAAGAAGCTATTATCTAAAATTCCACAAACAACTTCAGATGCAATTGAAACCAGAACTTTCTGTTTCACTGTTTTTTTCTCATTTTCTGAAGTGAAATCAGACCAACTTCTGTTGTTATAGGTCAGTTGAAGTACCAAGGTGATTTCAATTTGTTAAATGCCATAACAATGAGAGAGAGAATGTATCAGTCTTTAAAATCAAACGTTTACAGATAAAAAGTATTTTTTTTCTGTAGATAGATGTAAGTTGTCTGTTTTAAGACAGATGGAGCTCGATGCACAGCTATCCTCCAAAACTAACTGAGGGAGTCTATGTAGCTTTTACTTGTTAGAATCATATGACGTCTTTCGATTATTTCAAAGTAGAATAAAATATACTTTTTTGTCCCCTAGGTAAAGGTAATTTTTGTTTATATTGCACATTTTCAACAACAAGGTAATACAAAGTGCTTTACAGGAATTAAAAGGAAATACAAACAAAATAACAAACCAAATGAGAGAGCAAAAGAAGAAAAATAATCTAATGTTGATCTATTCAAAGTATATGCTAGATACTCCTATTCAGGGTTGCTAGATAAGTATAAGTAAGTATCCTCTGGCCTAATTCCTTTTCTGGGTTGGAAGAAGTCTAAAAAGTAGTTGCTAAGGTAGATTTTCTGGATTTTGTTTGTTTTAATCCCTGTTCTGGGTTGCTAGATAAGTGGAAGTAAGTATAAGTATTCTCTGGAGTTCTCCACAGTTTCTAAGTAATAATAAAAACTAAGTGTTCCTGTTCTGGAAGAATTATTTTTTTTTTGGATTCTAAGTTTGTTCTAAATTCCTCTTTTGAGTTGCAATAATAGGAGTCTGCATAATAATCTCAAAAATAATCTAAACTGTATAATATTGGTCTAAATAGTGAGTACTCTACAGTTTCTAAAAAATAAGCTAATGAGTGACTAATAGTCTCTGGATTCCAAGTTTGTTCTAATTCCTTTTCTGGGTTAAAAGTGAGTACTCCAGTTTCTAACAAAACAAAATAAAGAGGAAAGGACACATTAAGGTAGCTCTAAAAAAAGAGAGGAGTTTTAGCCTTGATTTAAGGAACTCAGAGTTTCAGCTGTTCTGCAGTTTTCTGAAACTTTGTTCCAGATATGTGGTAACAAAAACAGGTCCAAGTGTCGATGTGACTTGAACTGCATTGTTAGAAATATTTAGTATATGTTATCAGAAAGATATATAGACACCCTTCTGTGAAAATTTAATCAGTGGAGTGATTGATGAGTGATTATTGACCCTAATTAATTGCTTTTAATTTCCGGTGACAGGATGGGCCCCCCAGCCCCCGTCCCCATCCGTTACGACATCTGTTATTCCCACTCCTTCCAAGTTCATCCTCGCGACCTCTGGTCACCATGCTCATCGACTATCAGCTCTCAGGATCTGCAGCAAGCCATCTGTGTGTCAGGGTGTGTGCGCACATGTGACCACTTGTGATCAAATTAAAGTACAACACAGAGTATGAAAAAACAACGTGTTAGTGTAGAGGAATATAATTATATTAATAGTTTAAAATTATGTTGTTTGGTTGGTTCGCACTGTTGAAAACAGATTGAAACCCCTAACATTTAATTTCTAAGTATTAATACCATGTTTTTACTGAAGATTGTATTATCTCATTTTAAAACTACTAAATGATGAATGTATTTGAAAACTGTATTATCTGTGACGATATTAGAAGCAAATGGAAATTGTTTGAATGAAAATGTTTTGTTTACTATTAGAAAATGGCTCAGGAATTATACTTTATTTTGTCCTGTGGATTTTATGTATTATTTTGGCAGAACTCAATCTTTTGGGGGGGATGACTGTGGAAAAGCAAAAACTGGGGTTTGCAAAGATAACATTTCCTTGAAAATTACCAGATGCAAGTCTCTTTGAGAACTTTAGGAGAGATAATGGAAGAGACGTCAGATTCCGAGGGTGTCTGCGAAATCTTATCTCAGGACTTTCGGCGCCGGGGACATCCGTACCTGGCACGGCCCAAGATTAAGTGGTCCGCCCTTGTGTCTCGACAGAAACCAGACGCCCTTGGAGCTTCGCTGTAAATTAGGAGACTTCTCAAGTTTCTCTGAATGTCGAAGGGGTTTCTAATTGGTCGAAGAACGGAACGCCTTGATTGAATATATTATATAGAAGAAACACCCACTCAGTATAAAATTTCATGTCAGCGCTAAAAATTCAGAAAGCTAACACTGTTTTGCTTTTTGACATAAGCTCTCTCCAAAGACGCGTCTTTGCCTTTTTCTTTGTGTTTCTTTCTCTATTTTTTCCTGTTACAGGTAATGAATATATATCTCTGTACCTCTGCAGCTTTGTTAATTGATTCATGCGTTGCTTTGTATGGGATTAAACTCTGTGATCTGTGACGTCAACGCGCAGTGTTGTTGTTTCACTTTCTCCAGCTGCAGCGCCGCCCGCTAGGGATCCCGGGACTTTAAGGAAGAAAGAGCCAAACGTTTTGTCCAAAGTTAATGTTAAATTATTCTTCCTTAATAGCACTAAGATATGTTTTAACTTAAAGGAAATGTATTGTGTCAAATGAACTGGATCAATCTGACCTAGAAGTCAGGAAGGAATTCAGGTTTGGAGAGATGTGGAATAACAATCACTAAAGAGAGGAAAGTTGTTAGTTTAAGCTGTTGTGCAAGAAAGTTCTGGCAGCCGTTCCTTCCCCTGCTCGCCAGCAAAGGAACCGGGCCGGAGCTCAAGATGTGGGAAGGAACCTCTGTTTGGACAGATAAGGAACAAACAATTTGACTAATAGTTCATCTGAAATGGACCAGATGTTGAGGTCAAGACGTCTCTAATTATTCCAGAAGGTCATCTCCTAATTCTCAGAACTTCCAATACACATCCAGTGTAAGATGGCGCCAGAAGCGCTGCACAAATGGAGGAGAGCAACGCCATTGGTCGAGGCTTCCCAATACACACCAGTAGAGCTGGGACTCTATAAAAAACTGATATCAGAAGTAGAAGTCAAGAGATTTTGGATTTCTGTAACAATGTGAATGTGATGTTTTGGTTCCGCAGATGTGCATTAAAATCTCTTTCCGTTTTCGACTGCGAGCAGAAGGAGTTCTTGTGTAATTCTTTATTTATAAATTCCATGAGTTCAGGCACCTTTAGATTCCTCCATATTAGATAATCGAGAATAATATACAATATAATATATTTAAATAGATATTGGATGTTGTAGTTACCTCTGGTTTTAAACAGAAAATCTTCCTGATACACTGTGTGAAGCGGGAGAGGGCCCTGCCATCTGTGTCAGGTGGGTTAAAAGCCCCTCAGGATGATTCTCATGACCTCTGGTCACCACATGTGACATGTGTGACACTCTATATCTCTGGAAAACTAATTTCCAGACTGAAAAAAGATCCGGTAGGTACAATTTAAAACAGCGCAAGTCCATCCTCACGACCTCTGGTCACCATGCTCATCGACTATCAGCTATCAGGATCTACAGCACGCCATCTGTGTGTCAGGGTGTGTGAGCACATGTGACCACTTGTGAGGGAATAAACGTACAACACAGAGTATGAAAAAACAACGTGTTAGAAAATCGAGAATAATATACAATATAGTATATTTAAATAGATTCGGATGTTGTATTTACCTCTGGTTTTAAACAGAACGTCTTTCTGATACACAGGTGAAGCAGGACAAGGCTGGCCTCCGCCTTGCTCCACATGCCATCTGTGTGATTCTCATGACCTCTGGGGAAGGTCGATGGCAGTGGTGATCAGTGAATAACCTGCATATGTGTGAGTGTGTGTAGGGGTGTGTGGGCGTGTGTGCGTCCAGGCGCAATAGCGGACACATACCTCTAAAGAAAACCTACAGTTTAACTGTTTTATAGCATTATTTAAGGCTAGCACGATTAGTCAGTGCTGACTATGAGTTTGTGATTTTCTTCATCACTTAAATTTTAAACTCTTATAGATTTTTTTTCTATAACACTTGCTAGTGTGATACTTGCTAGTAAATGTTCCTCATTTGTACATGTACTTCTTAAGAACATGTGACAGACAGTAAAGAGGCCTAGGTGAGGCTACTCAAATGTAACTTTTAGGTTTTTTCACAGTGTTACGTCCACAAAGGGCACAACATATTTGAGGACACAAAGACAAAAATGAGGATTCAAAAGTAATTTTTATTTCAACTCTCTCGACCTTTTTCTTTAAGATGAGCTTCTTTTGATTTTTCTGTGAAGAAAAAGAGAATTAAATCCTCGGTTCCCCGTGTCCCAAAAAAAAAAGAAAACAAAAATTCCAAAGTATAAACAGAAAGTTGGACCTGATGAGCCGATCAAAAAGAACAAAACGGTACAGCAGGGGGCCAACCCTATACAGGGCCGTCGAAGCCCCTGCTAGTACCGGACTACAAGAAAAAAGAAACTACTGCTAAAGAAAAATCAAAAACAAGACAACCGGTCCCACCAGGTCAAAAATCACAACAAAAAAACATCAACCAAACAAATGGCTAACAAAAACTACCGTGTGGCAGGCTGGAGACGTGCGCACCGCGTCAGAACGCATCCTGGGTGTTTGTTGGGAGGGCGTCGCCCTTTACCTGGCGCAACCCAGCCTATTTATAGGCTGTCCAACAGCGTCACAAATTAACGGACCAAATTACAAGAAAGAATTATCAAAACTCCAAAGTATATTAAACAACAACAAAAAAAATCATACAACTAACTTCTATACAAAATGATCCAAATGAAAAAAAAATAGACAGAAATAAATACAATGTGCCGAAGCACATAACAGTTAAAGTGAAAGACAATCTCTAACATCACTCCCTTACCAGAATTTGGCCTCGCATCATTGTGAATGCTTACGTTGAGTCTTTTTCTTGCTGTTGAATCAACACTGATCTTCCCACTGCTTCATGCTTTCTCCAAAATAGTAAATGTTGGTTTAAATACATTTGAAACTCAGATTTTTTTTCTGTAACACTTGCTAGTGTGAAACATGTCAGTAAAAGTTCCTCATCTGTAAATTTATTTCTGAAGAATATCCGACAGGTACTAAACAGGCCTAGGTGAGGATACTTATATGTATCTTTCAGCTTTCCCTAAAGTTGAAAGTTTTTTTACATTCCACAACCACGCTGCAAGAGTTGCTCCAACATGGGAAATTGTTTTTTTTACCTTTAAAATTATCCACTACTTTTGTCTCTGAGTTATATGCTGTGTTTCTTGGCCCTAATGATGCTTTCCCTCCATCCATTGTCTTACACACTTCAGTGTTCACTAACAAAATACCTGCAGTTGTTGAATGTTCCATTACTAAAGCTTATAAATGATCAATGTAAACCATCCATCCTTCTATGGATGCAAACTCGACTAAAAACCCACCTGTTTAGGATTGTATTTGAAACGTAATCAATTACAAATTTATTGATGACCCCCCCCCCCCCCCCCCAAATCCGGTCACATGATCCCCCCCAGGATGTCTCATGACCTCAGCATGCTTAACACGTGTTACACTATATTCCCGGTAATTTCAATTCAACCAATAGAAACAGAGACAGGCTCCGAGTTTTATGAGTAATATAATTAAAGAATAAAAAAACAATAAGTGTTAAATAATCAAGAATAATATACAATATAGTATATTTAAATAGAATGTTGTAATTAACTCCGGTTTTGCTCACCAAGCCGTTCGTGTTTGTGCGTGTGTCCGGGCAGAATACTGGACAGGGAAAGGGTTGAACTTTGAACATGTCCCTCAGGATGTCTCAATGCCATACAGTGTTTAAGGTGAACTCCTTCTGACCTCTATGAGTTTGAATTAGCCAATAGAAGCAGAGACAAGGGGTTCGGTGTTAGAAAATCAATAGTAATATACAATATAGTATATTCAAATAGATTTGGATGTTGTAACTACATCCGGTTTTTAAACAGAAGGTCTTTCTGATATACTGCCTGAAGCGGGACAGGCGCCAGCCATTAAGAAGACTCTCATGACCTCCGGTCATCATGCGTGACACATTTGGCTCTCTGTATTTCTGATCATCTCAATTGGGTCTCTATAAGGGGTTGATTGATATGATGTAAACGCCAGCACAGAATTCATTCTCGTGACTTTTGGGGGGAGGCCCCATGACAGTGCTGCTCACTGTGTGTGTGTCTGTATATAAAGACATATAGAAACAAAAGTCCCTCTTGGTAGGGAGGGTGTGCATGGGTGTGTGTGTGTGTGGGGTGTGTGTATGCGTGGGTGGGTGTGTGCGTGGGTGCGTGTGTGTGGGGTGTGTGCGCACATGTGAGCACTTGTGAGGGAATTAAAGTATAACACAATTAAAGTACAAAAAAAACAAGTGACCATCAGTATCAGGATTAATATATATATAGTATATTTAAATAGAATGTTGTAATTATCTAAGGTTTTGCTCACCAAGCTGTCCGTGTGTATGCGTCCAGGCGCAAAAGTGGACAGACATCTCTGAAGGAAAAAAAGGGGGAGGGTTAAGGGTCATCTGTGTGTGTGTGTGCACAGGACATAAGGGTTGCACCAGTAAGAGCGGGCAGAAGCCTCTTATGGTCTTTAAAAGGAGACATCATCTCGCAGGAAGAATCTTACAAACTTGTAATCTCTCTATTAATCTATTAATCTCTCTGTTATCTTATGTTTGCTGTGTTGTGTGAAGTTGTTTCGTTGCGCACCAGCTCCCATTATTCTGTGAGTTCATCAGTTCCTGAATTTAGCTACAGAAGGAAGCAGGAACTGAACTCTGAATTTTGTACTCTGCGCTACGTCAGCCCATAGGTGCAACATGCCTGTGATTCAAGAAAACAGAAGAAGTAGCAGCGCTATGTAAGTAACTCAAGATAACCGAATAAGCTATATAACTAGGGACTGCCCCTACGGAAATAAAAAGAGAGGGTATGGAAGAACGTGCTTCAGAGCGGGTGGGAGATTGTAACTGTCTGTAACTGAGATTACGGACAGATTGTCCGTTCTCCTTGCAGCAAGTAAATCTAAAACTCTCTTGTCTTTCTCCTTTTTGCGTGGTGTTAAAATGTTTTAGGTTGTTTGAACTTGACAGGCATAATTATGTCTCAACACAAAGTTGGTAGGAGCTCGTCTTGCAATAAGTGAGTTGCCGGTCCGAGTCCTGCTCCGTCCGCTTCTGTCGTTGTGTCCTTGGGCAAGACACTTCACCCACATTGCCTGCTGGTGGTGGTCAGAGGGGCCAGTGGTGGCTCTGTCAGACCAGACAGTCCTTGCCACCATCAATGTGTGAAAGTGTGTGCTTTGGGATCCTCTGGACTTGATAAAGTGCTATACATTTTACCATTTACCATGAACATTTCAGAGTTGTTTCCAGTTTGCAGTGTCAAAAAGATCTCACTTCCTGCCACAAGATGTTTACAAGATTTCTTATAAACATCTTGATTCCCCTTTTCCTCACATTTGTGACACACCGTTGCAAAAATGTAGAGGTATTCAAATGAGTGTCGAATAAATACCTTTTTCAGTCAATCAGAAACCGTTTCAACACTCAGAGCTTGCTATGATAGCACCAAACATGGCTGGATGTGAGGCCGTAGTTCTCCTGCCTAACACTCTCAGGCAACTCAAACTGGGCTACAGGATGCAGGAGCTTCCGGATGTCATGTCCCTCAAACTGGGCTCTCCCAGGATCCCCGATCAGGACTTTGGAGCCGTGGCTTTTGACGCAGCGATCCAGCCATTTATGAAGGCTGTCTGAGAGCTTTTCGTCGTAGAACATGTCGCCCAGGAGGATCAAGTCAAAGCGAGCAGGATCCGAACCAATTATGTCGTCTGTCACGCAATCTGGTGGCTCCACTTTGTTCAGTTCACAATTCAACTTGGTCACAACAGCTGCAACTGAAACAGAAACAGGTAGCTTAGCCATGCCACATGAAAATATTGTCATGTTCCATAACTAATGGATAATGTCTGCGGTTTTTAAATTCAACTGTAAGATTTTAAAAACACATCAGCAAAACTGAATATCATTAAACTGTTGATGCCATCTTCCCCTGTTGGTCAGAATAATCCTTTAAACTTTACTAAAATTGTGTGAAAAAGAGCGGAAAATTAACAAAATGAGAAGACGAGGGAATCTTTCTCACATGTCACCCCAATGCCACATCTTAGCAAAATCACAGAAAAACAGAAATATTGGTTTCCTGAAGGTTGGCAGTGGAGAAAAAAGAAGAAGGGTGAAAGAATACCAGTTGTTCAAATTGTGGGTTTGTAACCAGCTACTGCTTGTCGGTAACCTCAGTCTGAACCTTCCCATCAGCAGCATTAAAAACTACTGCAGGGAACATAAAACAGACTTTAATCCTTTATTGTATGAGGATACAAATATGAAACTTCAAAACATTGGAGCTGAGTTAAGCTCTATGAATCTTACTCCCACAATGCTTTGTGTGTTCAGTCTGAAAATTAGTTTTCCGGAGACATAGAGTTTCGTACATGTCATGTGTGATGACCAGAGGTCATGAGAGATCCCGAGGGACATGTTCAAAGTTCAACCCTCTCCTCTGTCCAGTATTCTGCCCGGACACACGCACAAACACGAATGGCTTGGCGAGAAAAACCGGAGTTAATTACTCCGGTTTTTCTTGCCGGAGAAAAACCGGAGTAACAAACAGACAAAAGCAAACAGAAGCAGACCTTCTGTTTGCTTTTTTTAAGCAAAAAGCAAAAAGTTTAAATATATTATATTGTATATTATTCTTGATTATCTAACACTTATTGTTTTTCATACTTTAATTGTATTACTCTTAAAACTCATAATGTTTTAAAAGTAAGGGTGTCTATTAGGTCTCTCTGACATGATCAAAAATAAAATGATAGTTTGGGTTAACATTCATGGAGAAAGCTGAACCATTAATTTGCAAAATTACTCTTACAATCTACTCCTAGTGAACATCTGAAAGGGATTTTTTCAATTATATTTACAAATACTATGGTTATACATCTCTCTGTCTATGCTGTAACAGCAGAAAGATACACAGTGTAATTAAAGTGATCGCTTTAGGTAAAGATCTACAGCAGTCGTTCTCAAACTATTAATACAAAGTACCACCACAGAAAATACTTTTGTCTTTCAAGGACCTTCATTGTTACTGTAAAATAAATTAGCATAGCATTTAAATAAGCACCAAAATGTTTTAATAAACGCAGAGTTGTAATCTGTGGTTTCATAAACACATAAATCAATTTTTTCCCCCAGAATTTCTACAGATCTTCTATTTCAAAAGCTCATATTTAGACACACTCCAACTTTCACCATTTTAAGCAAAAAGTACAAAGTTCAGCATTAATTTACAAAATATATTTCTATAATGCTAAAATGTTAAATACACATCTGCAAAAAACAGAACAAAAAGAACAATAAGGAAATAGATAGATGGCTGGTTGGACTGAGGCCTGTATGGATGGGTGGAAGGATGATAAAAGTATTGAATAGGAAAAACCAGACAGATGTCCTACAGACAGATGACTGGATTATGCAGCAATGGATGTTGGAAAAACAACTGATGATGGTGGATAGATGGCTGAAAGGCTGGCTGGAGGGAGGAATGGCTGCAATGTTTAGAAAGAGGAAGAGTTAATCTGGGCCAGGAGCGACAAAGAGGGAGTTGTTCTTATGTAAGATGAGACTTCAGATCTCACTGGAGTTTCCATGAGGCAACTTTGGCGGATTTCCAAGATATATATTGTACTTTTATTAAACTTTGGTTGATTTTAACTCACTGGCTCTTCTGGAATCTTAATGAACGTGAGCTGGAGGCAAGTGAGTCTCCAACAAACTTCTTAAAATAAATATTCCTGCTTTCCCTGCTGTAATGCCCTTGAACACAACTCTCTCTTTTTATAAACTTGCTATAAATCAGCAGGTTGCAGATACTGAACAGTAACTTTGATGTTTAAATCTATTTTTTTTAAACCACAGGGAGTCCAAGTTTGATAGAATGGGGCTAAAATGTTTACATTTTCAAACTTTTTATCTCTTACCAAAAATGCGTCAATCATAATAGTTGGGTAAATAAGTCTAAAATGGTAATGGGCATGGCAATATTTTGATTGTGACATGATTTTCAAGAATGAGTTGATTTTGATTCTAGATTTTGATTTTATATCCACGTGGAGTTGTATAATTTTTCTGAGGGGTCCTCGGCAATATTATTATTCATATCTGAATTACTGAAATAAAATGTACGATTAGAGGCAATTAAGAATAATCGAGGCAGCATACCGGGGTCGATATCATTGGCCACCACATGAACAGCACCACAGAGTTTAGCAGCGATGGACGAGGCTCCGCAGCCGCTGCCCAGATCCAGCACGGATCCATCCCGACAAACATCAGGGTTGTCCAGGATGTACCTACCAGACAGAGCATGCCAGCGATAGGAATGCTAATTAGTGAGTTGTCAAGCCCAACAAACTTTATTTATAGTGAGGATTGTGCAGGACCTTGACAGCGCCTGTCCTCCTGGCCAATAAATTGCCCAGTACGGGTCGCTGAAAGGCCAGAGTTCTGGTCGTTCTCTCCAGAACCTGCAGCCGGGAGTAAACAATCTCAGCTTTATCTCAGGCGTCAGGCTCCCTCCCACAACTACCTCCGTGTTCTCTGATATAAAACTTCTGATGTTCTCATTTGAAAGACAGGTTTCTGAGGCGCGTCTCCGTCTGCTTGCTTGTGCATAAGGCTTTAAAAACCCTGTAACACATCGGTGACATTTGGGTGCCGATAGAAATCCACAGCAAGGCGTTGTTGATGGAAAAAGCCACATAGCTAAGAGTCAAATGTTTCTCTTTCTTGAGCAGCCGTTCCAGCAGCCCCCCAGAAAGCAAGATGTGAAACTTTCGTTCCGCTCAGTAAGGTTCCTGTCAAGTGAAGGGGTTTGTGTCCGCCATTTTGTGAGTGGCAGATTTGTTGAGTTTTTAGTCTTTTTAAATTTTACAAATAGCTGTCTTCTGTCTGGAAGTAATATAGTAATACAGTTATAAAAATGTAATTATAGGGAATGGTTGATTGTTGTGATGCCACTAATTCTCCCATTAGGTACCAAGAAGGCTAAAATAATCATGTAATTTCTAATGAAATATAATAAATCAACAAAAAAAGAGCTTTCTTGAGGAGCTCTGCACAGCATTACCAGCTGCGGGTTTATGGCTGATGTTAGGGAGATTTTGATCCTGATAATCTTCCAGGTGCAAAAGAAAAACAAACAAACTCACGTTGGTCACAACCAGTC
Organism: Xiphophorus hellerii; assembly: GCF_003331165.1. Lineage (NCBI taxonomy): Eukaryota > Metazoa > Chordata > Actinopteri > Cyprinodontiformes > Poeciliidae > Xiphophorus > Xiphophorus hellerii. The sequence goes on from NC_045673.1 coordinate 17,389,244, forward strand.
AGTCACCGCAGAAGGGAAATAGGGCTACTAAAAAAGGAATTGAGACGATAATCTTAGAATTCTGAAATATTTTCAGAATTTTGACGTTTTTACAGGCAGGTTTCTTTCATACAACACTTGAAGATAATATAATGTTTGCTCTTGCTGAAAGAACTCACAGAGGATCAAATACTGCTGTGAAAACTGGCGAGATCTTTTCAGGTTAACGCAGAAAACAGATCATTAAAGCCTGGGAGACATAAGTAATGTTGTATTTTGATTTACTAATGATTATAAAATAAGTATTCTTGTGTTTTGGTTTACTGATAATTATAAAATAAGCAATCTTGCATTTTGGTTTATTGATGATTATGCAAAGAGTTTGATGTAATGAAATGTGAATCAAGAAATGAATGAAATGGTGAATTGAAAGTTGATAATAAAATTCAACAAATACATTTTAAAAGAGGTTATGTTGAAGAATAAAATTAGAAGGTAATTGTGGTTAATGTTTTATGATGATCATACAACATAAATAGAATTGTAACTGGAGTAATCATACATTGTGTGCTCTATAGGGACATGTAATTCCCAGACTGTGTTATAACTAGAACAGAAGTCAGAGTCAGAAAAGGGTCTGAGCTGAGCGGGAAGACAGGGGAACTCCAAAAAAAGGAACTGGGCATTTGTCCCAGTTCTTCTGGCACTTCAAACCAGAATGATGAAGTGGAAACAGATTGTCAGTGGCTTAACAAACAAAGAAGGAGAAGTGAACAAGGCGTTGACCAATGTGGAAAGGTTGGGTACTTTCCCACAAAGCCATCGAACGTTCAAGAAGTCACATAGGCCATTGCCACATACACAATCATGGGGAGGAGAAATTATAAAAACCCATGAAAAGAGGAACAAGGAGTTCTTACTCTCCAGTGCTGAGGTCAAGCCAACATGAAGACGCTGACAGAAGATCAGCGGAGGACCGCACCCTGGAACCACAGGGAGGTGAAGACTCCGCACTGCTAGAAAGGGACAAGAGCCATCAACCCTCAGCCCTGGTTCCTGTTTTGAATGCCGCTCTGCGCCCAAACCAAAGATCTCAAGGCTGCTGCAACAGTCTTGGTGAATGGACAAAGGCCACTGAGTGATGAAGATCTGAGTGTTCCGAAGACAACAACCAGTTCTGCTTTGCTTCTATTCTGAAGAGGATTTTGCCGTACAAAGACAAAACTCAAACTAAGGACAGCAAAACCTTCTGTTGCCGAGATCATCAACTATCTGAGTTTGAGTTGAACTGCACCCCAAAGCCTTTCTCAGTAAATTAGTGACACAGTATAGGGAAAAAGGATAGGAAAGGATGAAGGTGATTTTAATAATTTTTATTCTTAATCTGTAATCATTGATAATTAACCTATTTGTCATTCATCCTTGCTAAAAGCTTGCTTAATTAAGACGAATTAAAATTCTAATGAGATTTGTGGACAGTGAAATTAATTGAGTCATCTATTGTGTTTGGTTCTTCTAATTAGTGTAAAACTTATGAACATGTTTCTAGAAATGCGGTGGCTTCAGAAGTTTCTTTAGTGTTGGTAAAATGACAACCTTGAGGTTTATGTTAGGCTGCACAGTGGCACAGTTGGTAGCACTGTTGCCTTGCAACAAGAAGGTCTTGGGTTTGACTCCCGGCCTGGAGTCTTTCTGCACGGAGTTTGCATGTTCCCCCTGTGCATGCCTGGGTTCTCTCCGGGTACTCCGGCTTCCTCCCACAGTGGGTACTCCGGCTTCTTCCCACAGTCCAAAAACATGACTGTTAGGTCTCTCTAAATTTTCCCTAGGTGTGTGTGCATGGTTGTTTGTCCTCCTGTCTATTTCTGATTTCTGTGTTGCCCTGCGACAGACTGGCAACCTGTCCAGGGTGAACCCGCCTCTCGCCCAGAACGTTAGCTGGAGATCGGCACCAGCACCTCCCGACCAAACTAGGGACAAGGGTGTTAGAAAATGGATGGATGGGTTTATGTTGAGCCACTAAAATTGTCTAGTTTGTAACAAGTGCTTGTTGTTGATAGGGAGAAATGATCATTGTCGGAGGAGTAAAATAGTGCATAAATGTTAAACTGGAGCAGATGTTCAGTGTGTATTTCCAAATGGAGATTTCTTTCTCTTTTTTGTAAATACAACTTTACCCAGTTTAAAATCAAATCAGAACTAGCTTGACTTTGTGCACCACACAGACTTTATTATGTTTTAATGTAAAAACTCAAATACTGTGAACACACCTAAATAATATATGACTTTTTTATTCAGTTTAAGTTAAGCTTTATAAAATTATAAAGACATACGAAGGGAAAAAGTACAGTGGAAACGAACGTTTTGAGCATTTTTATAGGACTGGGGGAGTCTCTTGCTAGTTTTTGTTTATCCACCAATGAATAAAATCATCCCTCAGTTTTCATCTCTCTTCCTTTCTTTTTATCCTCATTTTCTGATGGACATCAGACACACGTTTGCATTCAGTGGCAAAATGAAACATCAGTCCTACTACTAGCATCCCATCCCCACCAGAAAGCCAGACCTCTGATATCTGTTCAGTCAGACACAGCACTCCACCTCAGCAAGGAGTGCATGAAAGTCCCTTCCTGTGCAGATCTGGTGGAATGTAGAGACAAAGCACTTGTGACCTTTGGAGTAAATAATACGATGGCTTACACAATTACCACTTCCTTCAGACATTCTTTCACTTTTTAAGGAAAAGCACTCAATCTTGTTTCTTCCCACTTTTACTTTCATGTCCAACGTGGCTCACACTCCACTTTGATTTACTTTATTGAATAAATATTATAATCCTTTTCATTGGTTGCAGATATCTGCTATCAATCAGACATTTGTTTGCACATATTAAAAAGCAGCAGTTTTTCAGATGTGCAAACATATTCTGCTAACTGTAGATAGATTTGCACAATTTGACTTATGTATTTACTTCCTTTAAAATTGAAATGAACCGGCATTATTTCGCCCAAAACTGACTAATTCCATATTTTTCTCTCAGCTTGATTTAATAAAAAAAAAAGAGAGGAAATAATTACCACAGTTTCATAAAATTTGTTTCAGCTTGTTTTACAAAACTTGAATGTTTAGATGTCAAAAAATACTCTTGTGCCATGATTATTGTATGATTGTTTTTTTTTTCTCTCTACAAAACACCCTGAAAATATCATGAGATTAAAGAACTCTATGAGGTGGGCATCAAAGGTTGGATAAGGTCCTTTGGTGAACTCTGGAAAAGATTAGATGACTGTGGCTTGCAGACTGGTGCGCTACTTCACCAGCAGGTGAAGCAATCCCTGCTTAAACCGCCAGGTGGTGCCATTGCACAGCAGACGAAAAAGAGCGATAACAAATAAGAAAAACAAAACGATATGAGGACGGGAGGGAATATCTAAAAATAAAGACAGGCAAAGACAACTCATAATTAAAATAAACAAGTAAAATGGCACAAATATTTGTTTTAACCAAGAATAATAAGTGTTGATATAAATAACTGCTGCATTGCTGCACGTAACCCAAAGAATCCAGCATCTTTTGACATTTTCATTTATTTAATTTTGTGTTTTTTCCAAATGCTCTAGTTCGAAGCCAGTTGATGTATAGAAATCGTAAATAAACTCTGAATTTGAACTTGTCTTTATATACAACTTGTATGGCTTTAGTGGATTAATTGCAGAATGGGTCTGTGAAAAAGCTGTCAAATCAGAACAGAGTTAGTTATCATTCTGGACCCATCAGGCCCCTGAGAAAACAGAGCCGTGCACTATTAAGGCTACATGTGATGAATGTGGTCAGCATTAAGTGAGATGAGGCCAATGTCAGGAAAAAAAGCCTTCCTTCACTCTGAACCGGCAACTTTAAATAAAACAAGTTTTTGCGTCCTTGATGTAGTTTCTTGACGTCAGCAGCAGAATGACAAGTTTCCACAAACTTTATGGAAAGTGTTGCTCAGTCAGATTGGTTGAGGACAAAAAGTTAAGGCCTTTTTTCCTGCATTATTATATCTACTTAGCTTCAACATCTCCATAGGGATTTTACACAACCTCCATAATACTTGTGAAGTAAAACAAACATATTTTATGTTGTTTTTGGTGTTTGCTTTATATAACCCAAAACAATAAATTTGGTCTCTTGTCAAGTCTGAATCTTTTAATAAATGTTTAAAGTGGTGACACCAGCAGAACCATTTGTGAGGTTCAAAATGTACTACTTTCTCATTAGTTTGGATCAACTTCCTGATTTCATTTTCCGTCTTTTATGTTGAGTAAATGGAACCATAAAACAATTTAATGATACGCTTGATCTAAAGCTTGCATTAACAGACTGATTGAAAGATACGTTTCACTAAACCATAACTTTAATTCCACAATATCTTCTCTCGCTAAATGTTTTTATCTCGATTTATGCAAATGAACCAATTAGCATGCTTCTGAGGAATACTGCTCTTTGTGCAAGAATGAGCTCAGTAATGTCCTCTCAAGAACAAGCAGCGCATTGGTGCTCACAAAAGCAAAAGATCACGATATTGTTCACTGGACTATGATAAGAAACAATTCTTCAGAATAATTTATTTTCAGCTTTTGTTTAGTTATGTTTTTCCTTTAGCTGGTTCTGCTAAGTGAAGTTGAATTCAATCAATTTGTTTACAGGAAACAGACAAGAATTACTGTGTCAGATGATGGTTTGGTAATATAAACGAATGAAATCGCACCATCTGTTCGCTTACAGGTAAACAGGTAGGGGTGTCCACTCAGACCAGAATGTTTTAGTGAACAACACACAAATCTGTAAATTGGGCTGCATGAGAACCCAAGAAGGTTTCCATGATTCTCAGTATAGTCCTGTGAACAGATGTAAAAATAGTTTGAAGATCATTAGAAGCAATAGCTTGATCCATTTCTTTTCTCTGACTTCATCAATCTCTCACAATGTGGAAAAGATTTTGGCCCAGGCTTCTTCACCTCATTGGTTTAGCTCACATTGTTTTATGTAAATCTATATAATTGTTCCCTTCCAACATTGCTACACCTTGGTTGTTTTTTAATGACCATTCTGCTGTGAATACGCTGCTGTCTCAGGGGTTATTGTCCTGGTTTGTTTGGACAGATTGTCTCCCATTTGACTCCACAATATTTTGTTGTACACAAATGTGCATATTTGCCACGATTTCTGCATGCAAATCAAAGTCAAAACAAAACAAAACAAAAAAACACCACTATGCTTGAGCGGTCTGGTTTTTCAAAACATGGTACTGTGCGGTTGAGCCAAACATCTCAACTTTAGTTTAATTTGTCCAGAGGATATTCTTCCAGAAGGCTTGTGATTAATTCAGATGTAACTTTTCAGACTTACACCATTCTGCAATCTTCATTTTAGAGAGAAAAGGGTTTCTTTATGCAACCTTTCCAAAAACAACTTGTTCAGTCTTTTCCTAATTGTCCCAATGTGAACATGCTAAATGAGGTTGGTAGATGAAGCTCTTGGTTTTTATTAATTTTTTTAGGAGCATTGCGTGCTCTTCTTAGGATAATGAGAGCCATGGCTCTGTTCTTGATCATTTTGTTAAATAGAATGATTAATCCCATTACTGAAACCTACAATATTTAATACAAAATACTCACACATAGCAGGCCATGTCCATTCAAAGTCAGTCTTGTTGTGTCATAAAGGGTCATGTACTTCTCACCTCCAGAGAAGTAAACCTTCAGATTTCCCTTCATCATGCTTTTGATGAAACAAGTTTAAGTTTTTGGTTTTGGTTTTGGGAGACACAGAAAGTCACTCAATCAAGTAATTAAAGTGTTCAAGCAGACACACTGGTGAGCCAGACGTGAACCCAGCAGCCCCATACAGCAGATAGTTACAGCGGTTAGCTAGTCCAGTTCCTCTGGACGACTCACTGCCCTTATTTCTTGCATTTCAGTTTCTTCAGTCTGGACAAAGGCTCCACCAGCCGTCACCAACATGAACAAACTATAGCTTTAGGTATTACATCTTGCTAAAACTTTTATCACCAACTTTTGCTTCCAATTTTTGGAGAATATACTATTTATTTGTTGTGTTGGGTGTGTATGTGAGGATTGATGGCTCACAACTGCAGACCAAATCTCCCAGTGGGCACAAATAAAGTAAGCTGAACTTGAATTTAAGATTTGCCTTGGACATCCACTCATGGGAATATTGGCACTTGTCTTAAACGTTTCTCACTATAAACTGCTGGACTTTTCTAAATTTGAAAAACACCAGCAGTTGCTCCTCCAAGGTTATTCCTGTTCTCTCGTTTCCTTGGATTGTTTTCGCAGACAACCCTGGGCAGACGCCTCTAGAAAAGCAAACTCCTACTTTGCATGTATTAATAAAGTACATTTGATTGGCAGCCTCTACATGTTATATTGCCGCTGAAATCCTAACCAAGCAGCAAGCGTGTACTTAGTTTGTACTAAAGGAAATTTAAAGGAGACAAATGTGTCTCTCCTTTAGATCTTGCTAAAAAAAAAGCAAATTGATGAAGCCTGTTATCTGTTTATTTATCTGTTTACTGGTGAAGAAATCTGCTCTTCACATCAGAGATATTCATCAAATAGATTCCTTTAATGATGTCTTTTGGACAGGCCTGTTGTTTTGTTATTTTCCTGATATCTTCCATGTTTGGTACCTTAGTAATTTTTCTCCATTTCCAACACGGAAACAGCAGGGTGAGAAATTGAGCTGCCTGCCGTGTGATGTTTTGTATTAATTACGCATCATTTTGTACATCCCGGGGGAATGTTTTGCACCGACTTTGATAGCAGGTTTAAAAAGAATTTTCTACTTGCTACTTAGGTCATCTGTAAGAAAATATGGTTTTATGACTGCAATAAACAATATCTCCCAGCATCATTCATTCATTCATTCATTCATTCATAAGAATCAGCTGTTTCAAACCCAAGCTACATCCAAACTAAATGGGGTTATGGTGCGATATAAAGTTTTCAGAAAATGTTAAATTAAATTAAAGAATCACAAAAATGGCACAGCTCTCTTGAAGCAGCCTTTGTTTGTGTATAATTTTTTAAAACATCTAGTGCCACACAACAAAATGAAGACAAATTATCTTTAGCAGAGATGGACTTAGAGGGAAAAGAGGATTTAAACAGAAAGACAAAGTGCATTTAGATGTTGTCTGTGGAATAAACACAGCCGTTATTTAAAGGTTTTAGACAGCACAAAGAGCTGAAGCTGCTACTCCCTCGAAAGTTTCAGACTCAGAAAAAAACGTCACTGCAAAACAGACTGAAAGCAAACCGTTTCTCCCTGAAAGGCTGGTGCTTGAAAGGCACCTGTAAGATGTGAAGCAGTAGGAGGCAGCGGTGGTGAATGACAGAGAAAATGGGGAGGGAGGCGCCGATAGATGGAGTTCACACACAAGCAGAGGAGCTTCTCTTTAAAACTCTCTGCATCAACCAGATTGAGTGAGCAGCAGGCGACCGTGGTTAATGTCTCCGAGGAGTGTTTGGATAGAGGGACAGCGCTCAGTGTGCCGCTCGAGCTGAAAGGATTGTTTGTACTGAGAGAGACAACAGATGAGGCACAGTGGGGAGGATTCCCAGGTAGTTCAAGGTTGAAGCACAACTTTCCCCACAACAGCACCACAGAGAGTGCAGGGTGGTGTGTTGCAGAGACAAAACTGTGAGCATGCAAGGAGCAGCGATGAAATTACTTCCAGTTATTTTGCTTTGTTATTTTTAAGAACATCTTCATGCTGGGAGAAGAGACACTTCGCTATGAAAAAAAAAAAAAATACACAACACCATTTATTTAGGGTTGTAGACACAGGCAGAAAATGTATTTTAAGATTATTGGGCACAACAACTGCAAAATAAAATTGGAAAAATGACTATTTGGTAAGATGAATGATGTAAGCAAAGAAAACAAGAGAAAGTATCAAAGAGCTTGCTGTTAATCCCAGCTGGCTAAACTCAGCAAGGCCTGCCTTTGGTGACTGAACAACGTTGAACCAAGGTAAGGTAATCTTTCTTAGTTCTGCTGTAGAAATTCTGGTGCTGAAAACTGACACATCAAGGCTGATGCCAGCTCTCGTTTTCAGCTCCTGTTCCTTTTTTTCCTCCCATCTTAGGTTTAAATTAGATACCGAATCTTGAACTGGGCTATTAAATCCGTTTCTTCAGTTTTCTGAGAGACAAACAAGCTGTTGAAATATTTTATAAATATATGTAATATTTTGCAGTCATAAAATTGACCCTGTTTAGAAAAAATTGATAATTACTGTTTTAATTATGTTTGAGTATGCTTACATTTAATTCATGTTTTCATTAAATACTAGCGGTCAGTCACTGACTCTTCTTACAATCTTTTGTTGAGGTTTAATTATGTTTGACTAATTCTAGGTAAATAATAATCCTGAGAATTGTCCAGAAATCTTTTTAAATGTAGCAGTATCTGAAAGGTAAAGGATTTGTCTTTCTTTTAAAATCTCAGTGATGCAATATAACTTCACATTACTATAAAATGTTTCACTTGCATCTCACGTTGAGATTTTCATGGTGTTTTGCTGTCAGGAGAAGATGCTTACTGCACTTGATTAGAAGCTCTTTCTATTTCCTCCAGCTGCACGGTTCACCTGGGGAATTAAAGGGAGGATCAACATCTTTCTTTTCTGGGAGGCTCATGGAAGCAAAATGCCGTAGGACATGAAGAGGGATGGTCCGCACCAAAACATTGATAAACATGTTCAACCCATATACAAATACTCAGGGGATGACTTTGACCTTCAACCTTTCCTCTTTTCTTTTTCCCAGTACTTTTTTGCTTTTCCTGCTTCACTCATCACCTCCAACAAATATACAGAGTACAAAATTTACATTGTTTAGTGATGATTCTTTAAGTAGGCACTATTTTCATCCAAGTTTGTCTCAGTTTTATCGACAGCAGGCCCTACAAAGCACTGTCTACTCAAAAAATCCGTAATCTTCTTAAACTATTCGCAAATGTATTTTGTTCAAACAAGAAAGTTATTGCATTTAAAGGCTGTTTAGGAACAGAATATCATGTTTTGCTGTTTTGAAGGTGACAGTATGCTTCACAGGAGACAGTGTTGTCACCTGATGTGTGCAGCTGCATAGCCGGCACACATCTGTTATCTCTCATGCATGAAGCTCAGTTGACTGTGCTGAAAATCATATGCTAAGTCGTTCTAACACTGGTTAGCTTTATCTAATAGTCAGTTTTAAACATTATTTTATTTTGATTCACAGAGTCAACATTATTTGCGAAAAGTTTAATTTACCAAAAAAGAAAAGGGTCTATCGTTCCTTAGACGTGGAGAATAATGCCTCTTGAGTGAGTCTGATTGATTAAAATTCACCATAAAGTTTCATTCATTTGATTTATGAAAATCTTTTTTAAGAGAAAACAAAAACAAAAAAAATCTGGCATTTGTAATTGGGACCAAAATGGGACTCATAATTGAATGTTTTTGTAGTTTTGTGTAAAGTTGGCCTTGATACATTTTCCTGGTTCGGCTAAAAGATGAGAGTCATCAGGCAGAACCCGGACAAAGACCTAATTAAAACCCCTCATAGAGGTAGACAGAAGTTGTAATTCTCAGTGGTATTTGTCAATTTCAGTCACACAGAAAGTATGACATAATAAGTTCTTATTATAAAAATGTCAGAATTATTCTTATTTGATTTGAGGGGTATAAATATTTAGGTGAATTTCAGTCCTATGTGTTTATTCTTAGCGCCTGAGAAATTATTTAGCAACGTTTGACATTGAACAATTATCATATCTTCAAAGTCATATAACTTGAGTCTATTCTATATCACAATGGTGGTGGGGAAACCGTTCTTCCATGATAAGCAAGACAACTTGTCTAAAGTTGTTTGCGAGATGTTAAATTTAGTTTATAAAATTGTTTCGGTTTTTCTGAACCTTCATGTGAAATTTGTATCTGCTTGTATTTAAACTGAGTGTATGCCAAATGGCCAGCAAATGCAGAAAAACCAATCTCTAAAGATTTCACTCTAGGATAGAAAAATCCCAAAAGGTTCAAAGCAAACTAAGTCAAGTAAGGTAAATGTATCTAACTTCATGGAGCCGTGGTTGGAAAACATCTTAAGTTTGAGGACAAATAAAGAGTGCAAACGTGTACAGATGGTAAGTAGGACAGATACACAGAGTCCTTGAGAACTGTGGACACTGTCAAACAAACCCATCTGCAGAGGCCTGCAAAATGATTTAATAATGATGTTTTTGAGTAAATTTGAAATCCTAAATTAAATTTACATCCGATTATTCATAGACAAATCAAGAAAAAAGAGAGGTCTGATGTTCCCCATGAGGGAACACAAAGCGACATAAAGGAATTCAGTCCACTTTGTTTTTAGATGCATTATTTACTTAGTCTTTGCTCTCACTCAGACAGTCTGCAGTTCTTGATTTCTTGATCATATCAGATCATCTACTTTTAGGAAACTGATTGCGAAACTGATTTGATGTTTAGACTTCTGATATCAGCCTTTAACATTTTACCTTAGTCATAACTTTACAGCCGTCTTTCTGGATTGAGGTTTTGTATTTTGTCTGGGATTCTGTGGGATTTCTTTGGGTTTTGATAGACCAACATTCAACATCCATAGGCCATATTTATTTTATCCATGCAGGGCAAATGTCGTGGAAAAAATATTATTTCCAATTGCGGCTGCTTTTCTCCCCCAGTCACTGGATGAGAGGAGGAGTACACCCAGATGAGGTCGCCAGTCCAACTCATGGCAACATGTTCATAGCATGCATATTTAAAGTTCAGCAACAAAGGATTTCAAACAGTTGTGACTGTTGGACAAAACGCCTCCTTTTCAGATTGACAGGCAGCAATAGCTGCTTCTGTTAGGTCACTGCTGATGTTTTATTACCTTGGCTTCCTGTCAGTATAAACCTGAACGCCGTAGAGCGGGAAACTGACAAAAACTGTCATGGATGTCAATGCATAACGGTGCTGGAAAACATTCAAACTTTCTTTTTTCTTCTTTGACTGTACATATGTCAGGTTGAGAATGAGTGAATTCTACGACTTTTGACTCATTTTTAATGAAACATTGGTATAAATTATACACATTTCTTGTGCCAAGCATCCCCTGAAACGCCGAGGGAATTTGAAAACATTTTGACTGTCATGGATATACTGTACATGTTGGCAGATAAAATGAAGAAGCCCAAGACAATTCTGCTTGAGAAAGTGAAGAAATGCAAGAAACCTTACAAGGACCAGACAAGTGCAAACATAAAACTGGCTTTGACTTGTTGGAGAAACCAAAGGGGAGAAAAAAACCAACATTGAAATTGCTTGTTGCTGTTGACTACTGGTTAATAATAACTCATAATTGTAATTTTTCTGTGTGGTGTTGTGTTTGCTTTGCTTGACTCTGTCTGTGAAGTTATACATTGATTTTAATCACTTAAACATTAGGATATACGTATTAAACAGCATTTTAGTCTCTGTTGAAATTGGCAGGGACTCTTTTGAAAAGCTCGACACCTTGACTGCAGCTGGGTGTGAATCAAAGGACATTCTTGTAAGAAAAGCAGTGATTATCCCTCTGATATGCATCAGTGCTTATTTATCAGCACAGTCTAAACACTGAGGCACCTCTTGTTAGGGATACCTCCAAGCTGTAATTACTCAATATGTCAAATTTGTGCCAGATTTAACAGAGGCAGGTGTTTAGATTGAACTTTAAAAGTATTTAATTCTCCTTTGTTGTTTTATGTAGTCACGCCATGAGGGAGCAATGATCCAAAAATAAGTGTACTTTTACTTACACACGACAGAGAAAACAATTTTCATAATTATCATTTTGATAGCACCTCAGCTCACAAGCAGGCCGTCCCAAAATCAAGATCAAAGACAAGCTTGTTAGGACAAAATAGGTCAGAAATGTAATAATGTGAGTTAAGAATACAGTTTGAAAGCTGAAGAATCCATGGATATATATATATATTCTCTAATGAGGAGAATCTTTGAACCTCTTCATCCTTGACGATGAGTAGTGTTTATGGGCTGCGTCTGTGCACGCAAGAAGGTCCCATCTGCCCAAGATTCAAATATAGACAGAGACTGATGGAACCGCACTTTACCTCCTTTTCTCCTTGACTGTATTCATGAGCTGCATTAATAAAGGATGAGCTCATTTTATTCACAAATCTGTTTGAGAACGAGAGAGAAAAACCCGCTTCACACATGTACGTTGTTTTTTTTAGGCTACTACTGGATTCTAGATTGTTTTTTTGTTTTATCTTTTGGGATCTTAATGACTTACAATCAAACCAGGATTTGAGAAATCACATGCAAAATAAAATGCATGAGTTGGAAACAAGTTACTTCCTCCTATTTTGTCGGGGATTTGTCTTAGCCTCAACTGGAGGAGTTGAAGACTCATTTGCGACCAAGATCTGGTCTCAAATGAACTCTGTAAATATGAGTGTGTACAATATCCATATTGCAAAGGACTGTTATCAGTGCAGTCATTGCTGACTAATGTATTCTAAGTGTTATAAATTCGGATTTTACACGCTAGTATAATAGCCAGATGGGCAGATGTTCAAAATGAGAAGAGAAGTCATGGAAGCACTGATGAGAAAAAGAACAAATCAGAAAATAGGAATACATATCACATCTGACATTGGCATCGCAATATTTAAGAATATTGCCACCGTGAGACTTTTTAATATCTTCCACTTTATCTAGACTCACAATCACATGATCCTTTAGGTATTTTGATGAGGTACAGTATATTGTGTTTGTGTTCTTCTCACTGACTGAGGATTTATTAACTTTTCCCAAAAGCTCACATTGATATCTGTCTGGCTGCTACAGATTCGGAAATTATGATGGATATCAAATTCAAAGAAGCTGACTTAAAAAAAATCCTAACTAATCTATTATCTGTAAAATTGTTACCTACATCACAAAAAAACAAACTAAAGAAAAAAATAAATAAACTTTAGCTAAATAAGTTTTTTGTATATTTTGTAGCTTTTTTATTTTAATATTATTCATCCTATTACTTATTCCATCCCATTCCCTGCATAATATTTTTATTTCAAATACACTAATAGATACAATCTAAACATGTCTAACCATTTTTCTATGAATCCCTCTGATCTTGTGCTACTGGGAAGAACATTAATGTTTGCAGGTTGTGAAAAGCATTCGCCTCTTGAGAGACCCGAGGTCCCATTAGCTGCGCCGTAACCCCCCTCAAATTGTGAATATGAAGAGCTTTCTGTTCTGAGAAAAGAGGCACATCACAGTCTGGTAACATAGCAACATATCAGTACAGAGATGGAAAGCCTGTTATGAACATCCTGCATAGCATGCTCTATCCTTGTACTACACGGTGTCCATGCGTCTTACACTCCAGGAACAACAATGAGATTTATTTAGTGAAGGTCAGAGAGAGAGCCGGGTTTCATGTCTGCTGTACAGTATTTGTGTTTTTGCCATAAAAAACATATGCAGGTTGTTGGTCATGACTGCAAAACTGGCTGCAACTTAGTGTGTGAGCAACTTGCTGCAGGAGAGGGAACAAAATTATCGAGGCTCCAGGTTCAACAATCAGGTTCAAAAACCATTCTGTAGTGAAGGCTTGGCTGAAATTCACTCACTTTCAGTTGAAACCAAACCTGTACTGTCAACCAGTACAGGTTTGGTTTCACTGTGTTTGAGATAGTTATCCAAATGATTTTAATCAAACCTGTGAAAAACATTTGGGAGCATTCACATCACTTTTATCTTTGTCTGTTTGTGCAAATCAAAGTGTTTCTACTTTTTTTCCTACTGTTGAACCTACCTGTAGAAAAATCCTGCAACATGCCTCCATGTCCATCTGCACTAATCTACTGAAATTTATTAACAGACATTTGTTTTTGTTTAGTGTTTTATCCAGCACTTATAAGGATCAAATTTGTCCTCTTTAACATAAAACACAACTCCCTTTTTTTTTTTTCTTACCAATTGGCATACCTTCAGTGTTGAGCTCCACAGAACCCGTGGTGCGTAACAATCAAATCTTCACACCTGTCGTTCAATCAAGCCTCTCTTCTCTTGGTCTCATTTTTCAATTAAAAACTTTTTTCCTTAAAAGTTTGGATTGTTTTATGTGTTGAATATGGTTATAATAGGTAGTCAACCGTACCAATTACACTGCTCTATTTCTACCCAAACATCCATCTGTATTTGTGGACACAAGCTTACAAATTAAGAGTCAGCGCAAATCTTCTTTACTTATTTCCACATTCCAGTCAGCTGTGGAGCTGCTTAATCTGGAAATTGGGATGTTGAGAGTGAAAGACAGGACACCAGAACAGACTTCAGAACAAAACAGTAATTTAAACAATAGGCAAAACTACATTTCCCTGTGTGACTTCATGACTGCAAAAATCTATCCATTACATTTTCCATATTCTTGTATTCCACTGATAAGAACATTTCCACTTCGACTTGTTAGAAAAGACTAAAATCAGCTAAAATGGAAGTGACAGTATAGCGTTAGGTGTTATCATTTTAGGATTTCTTTATTTTATGCAAAACTCAAATTATTTGTAACACATTGAATGAAACTTAGTGTTAGATAAACTTAAGAATCTTAGACTTCCGGAGTTAAATCAGTCAAAAATATGATAATAAAGAGAGAATTTAAGTTACTGCATATCCAAAAATGACTAATACTTTCTGGATATACAAATAATGGATTAAACTAAATGGATTAACGGATTAAACTAAATCACTTGCACACTTACACATTGATGATTTATTAAAAAAGTTTAAATAAATGCAAGATATTCAAGTGGTTCAAGACTTTACTCATAAAATCCAAGTCAGCAGTGATATCACATCCACATCTTTTCTTTTATTTAGATGTGTATTTGTATTGTGTCTGACTTCTTTCCCCACTGCCAACTCAATTTCACAGGGCATTATAACAATCTGCACTAGTTTATTCAGCACACTTTATTTGTTCTTCATCTATTTGTGAGATAAAGAAAAGTTAATAGAAGATTTCACAGCATGGCTGCATGAGGCAAAGCCTTGTGCTCACCGGTCGGCAAGAAACTCCTGTTTCGTCAATTTCTGGTGGGTTTCTGGTCTTTATCAAAATAATGGAAAACCTTTCATGTGTCGCACGGCTGACACAGTCTGTAGTCGTCTTTCAGTGCCAATAAAAAATAGATTTTTTTTATTGTTTGTATTGTATTGCTATGGAAACCGTGGCAGTCTGATTGAACATTGTGGATTCTGTTTGTGAACTGGTTATTTCTTCAGCAAAAGAGGGGAAAAAAAGTGCTTCATTGTTAAAGATAATACAATATATGTCCTCTTTGATCTGTGACACGGTGGCTGAATATGAATCTGAAAATGCGTAACTTAATTAGTGAGATCTGTGTGAAATTCCTTTGTGTATGAGCTCAGACTGTCAGATTTTGAAGGCTGGATTGTTCTTTGCATTTCCACTGTGAATAGCTCGTCTATTTTTCTCCTGACAGCAGAGTCAGTCGATAATGACAGAACACTGTGTTGGCCCACCAATCAATGCTCCTTTATTTCTTTCTCGTCAGGGTTAGCTGATGCTAAAGTCTAAAATGTTGCATTAATATGCAGCATCACCTTTAAAAATACTCATTTTGCACAGTGGTAAGTGATATTTGATTTGTCTCTAATCCTTATTCATATATGTTTTTTGTTTTGAGTCACACAGATGAAACAGAAAAATTGTAAAAACCAACATTTTATCATTTACGCCTCAATCTATTACAGCTATTAATTTGTTAACTTCATAAGACCTCAGACATTTCCAAAGGAAATGGAGAAGTTGTTCCTGCCGTTAATGGAGTACCAATACTTATAAATGATGCGTTTTAATAATAATAAAAACGAATACTCTTGTTATTTATCAGAAAATCAGGCAGAGGTTTAACAATATTTATAACAACAGAGTCTACAAAAGAAAAGAAGGCGGCTACAGATACTTTTAGTCGAGATCAACTAGAAAAATATCTGCTTACTATTAAAAAACATGGCAGATACAGATACCTTAGATTTGACTTAAACTTATGCTGTCAAAACTTGACTTGAGTTCTTGGACTTGAGTCTCATTAAAAAACCTTTTACCATAAATAAATGTGTGGAAATATATGAAAGCAACAGACTATTAACCTCTGTAGACAGGTAGATAGTCTGAACTAGTTTAGATTGTTTGAAATAATCAGGTAAGTTTACATAGTTTACCTCTACCTATACCTAAAAATATGTCTCTCTGTGAGTTTGTCGAGTAAGTGAACACATCGTTGGAAAATAACAAGCTGAGCAGTTTAACAACTTGCTTAATCAGCTCACTTTGCTAATCAGCTGATTGCAAATCTGCTGATGCAAAATCTAGATGTTTACTCCATTTATCTACCCCCTTAAGGGTTTAGAGCAATATTTCATGTTAGGCATAGCTGAATAATAATGTCTCTCCAGCTCAGGTCCATTATAAATAAGATCTAATAATTTCCTTTTATATTTCTAATGGCGTAAATCTTGCACTTTGTCAATTTTTACGTAATTTACTGCAGTATATAAGTATTAATGAAACTTTTTTGAAAACAGAATTCTATAAAGTTATTACGTAAAATGAAACCAAGTGTAAAACTGTACATAATTTGAATTAATGACCTTCTGAAATTCAGTATTTACAGGCCGACTACATGACATGCGCAACAACTGAGAGAATGATTATTTCTGTTATCGAAGCTTTGACAAAATTATTTCACATCTCTGGTAGATGGAGTACAAAATCTTTGTTCAGAGAAAAAAGTAAATACAAAAATGTTTCCAAATGTGCTGAAGCATTTTTTGCTGGTAGTATTTCAAGGCTGAGTGAGTAAGTTTGTAATTGTACCAGCTAATTTTCTCTAACATTATCTGGAAGGAAGACCGTATACTGGCAGGACCTGACATCATATAATCTCCTCTTCTTGTTTGCTAATTGCTTTTTTCTTGCTCATTGTTATCAATAATACTGAAATGTGTATTATTTTAGAAAATTTGGTTTTCTTTACGTTTTTTGCGTCCTTGTTATCTTTACTCAGGAATTTCTCTGTTTTATTTTCTCATGAAGATCCATCTTCATCAAAGAGTCTTCTGCTCTTAAGAGCATGTGCAATGTGTTCCTGCAGTGCAAGTTTTCAGTGTGATTATGTGAAAACGACTTAATGCTGTCTTTAATTGTACCTATGCTGAGCGGGCGTTTAATTTTACCAAACATTCCCACACTGCAGATTTATTTGTCAGAGTGATGAGATTTTTACATGTGGAAAAATACTACTGTCCTCCAAAGCTCACTAGAGCTGCAGCAAACAAAAATATTTTTTATTGATGGCAATAGACTGTAAGAACTTAAACTAAGCTTTACTCATATTGTCCTAAAATGATCCTACCTTGGCTAGATTCAACAAAAGCATAACATACTTTCCAACTATAAAAGTTTTACTTTGTGTGTTTACAGCTGGTGCATTTGTCAAATGTACTGTGTGGCTTTAAGTGATCTCGATGATAGAGCTGTAAAAAGCCACAAAATCCATATGCATTGTGCCAACTGCTACAAAATAATTAACATTTGTTTAAATCAGGTTTGGATTTGGATATCAGAACAAATATATAAACATTTTATATTTCTCTTATGCCTATCAGTTAATAATCACCATGCCTTCTTCCAGTCTTTTAAGTTGATTATTAAGTTGATGATGTAATCACATCAACTTAATAAGTAGATTATGTAAGAAAGAAACCAGAAGAGATGTTTTGTTTGGTAGCGAAGGTGTCAAGAAAGTGAATCCATTCAATTCAAAACAGGAAACAGCAAAACACAACAGTCATGCAACAATCTGCACCTTCTATCAACTGAGAATTTACTTTACAAGATGTAGCAGTTTACTTTCCACAACCTACCATTTCATTTCCAAAACCTCCCCCCTAAGGAGCAGGAAAGTTACCAGAAAGTTCAGAAGGTTTCAGAAATGTAAAGTAAATCCTGGAATTTGCCTACATGGTAAGTTCTGAACAGTAACGTAAGTTACACCAAGTCCGTTTCAAGACAAGGCGGTAGTTAAATTCTTAAACTTATTGTTTAAGAACTAATAAGTTGTTTAAGAAGCAATAAGTTCTGATAACTGCCCTCTTTATTCATAGAAAGTTTTGTAAAGTAACCCTTAAATTCTGTCAGCTTGAGGTCTTATTACCAGTGCCATGTGCAAAATCAAACTATTTAATTGTCTTTTTATTTTTATGTCTTTCTCAAATGGAGCCTTTGTTTTTTTTTTATTTATCACCAACAGCAACTCTTCCAAAAAAAACCGGCTGAAAAATGTCCTGAGAAGCCAATAAATGTTCCAATAAATGCCAAGTTAGTGTTCAATTTTATTAAAGAAGACCTTTTCTTAGCCGGGTAGAAGAAAAATGGCAGAGTACAAACAAAGCACATCAGAAAGACACTCATTGATCCAAGAATTAAGCCTCCGCATCTTGGCCCGTCAGTGACTAAATCTCAAGCAGATAAATCTATTTTAAGTTGTTTTTCTGCAAGTCATGAAATATAGATGCTACACCCAACTTTTAAGCTAAGTTCTCAATTGAGTTTATACTGCACCTTCAGCTGTAGCTTTAAGTTGGAGTTAAATCCATCCACAGGTGGGCAAAGTGCACGCTTGTTAATTCTGTAAGTAATAAATGAACCCAATCAAATGAAACACCTGCTAATCCCCCAAACACATGAGGTCTTGAGGGAATAACTAGGTCGAAACTGTCTGCGTGAGAAACACAATGAGACGGTTCACATTAATTAAATCTGCCATATGCTGGCACTCTCTCCACAGCATGTCCTGCAGCACAGCAGATGTGACAAACTATCAATTGTTCTGAAAATGAAATCTATCAGGACTTGCACATGTGAGAGTAAAAGAATCAGCCAGGTGCTCTTCCAGGCCTTTTCCAGTCAGGTTTGTCATTTTGGCAGGAAATCACAGCTGTCTGTCTGTCTGAAAGCTTTCCTAAGGAGGCTTTTGGTCATCTATCCTGTTGTTTGCTGCTTTGATTTTTGTAGCACATGATTGTTTAAAATAAGACTAAACACCAAATTGTCTTGTTTTTGAGGGATAGTTTCTCTCCCTCTCTCTCTCTTTTTCTCTCTGTATTTTCTTGTCTTGCATTTGCATCACATCGAGTACATATGGCCCAGGATTATACTTTAGAGTCAAGGTTGCTAAGCAATCTGTTAATCTGGAAAACGTATAAAGTATTATTCAGATGAGTTTGCAAAAATAAAACAGAGAATGGAAAACATGATTGTTTCCAAAGCTCTTTCCATACTTCTTCCAGTAGTATGGAAAGAAGCACTACTTTCCATACCATCCATCATCCATCCATCCATCCATCCATCCATCCATCCATCCATCCATCCATCCATCCATCCATCCATCCATCCATCCATCCATTCAAAATTGTCATAAAAAGAGAAAATATCCAGAGAGAAACATGAATCATTTGAAAAAAAAGACCTTTTTGGTTTCAAAAGTCAGATGATAGGTATACTGCTGCTAATTGACAGAACTTTAATACTAGCTTAAATTTCTACATGTTACAATCATTTGAAGAATAGCATCCACACCAGGCTACAATAGCAGAAAACCAGACAGGGTTCAATTCCTGGTAGCTGAGTACAGATGTTGCACCCTGCAATCAGCTTATCAATGCAAAATAGGTGAAAGCATGGACTGATCATGGTTGTAGAAGCAGATCTTGCAGAATAATGTACAATATCACAAAGACCAAATTATTTAAAACTAATTTCTCAAATTTCCTTAATGATTTGATTCTAATACTGGCTCCCACAGAAGATCTTAAACCAATAGAGAACCTTTTGGAATAAGACCATCACACATTTGGAGTTTACCAATCTGCAGCAATGAGACGATATATGGATGAATATTTCCGACAAATCTTTCTGAGACCTTGCTGAACTTACGGCGTGAAAAATTAGGGCCGTTCTGAAGACAAAAGGAGATTCAACCAATTCCAACAAGGATTATAGATGGAATTCAGGTAGGAAATACAAATACAGACCCATGAGTCTGTATTTGTGATTTCAATTACAAGAAAATGAGCACAACTGAAAACATAAATCTCCATGTCTCTCAATTTCAGTATACAGACCAAGTTCAAAGCCTACGGGACAGACTGAGATATTTGCATAGTTATGTTGTTTCAATGTTGTATCTCACAGCTTCCATACAGTGGCATCAAGATCTTGAATACTTTGGATTAATCTATTAAGCTTTTATCAAAGAAAACTCTAAGGCTTTTATTGCTCCAAAATGGTTTTTGAAATTTAAGGACCCCTCGAGACATTTTTAACTTTGTTCTTTCTATTTGTGAGTGGACTATCTACACTTCTCTGTAACAAGTTTGCATAGAAGGACTTTCTTGCTGCCTTGTTCGATTGTGTGCTTGTGTAGTTTATCTTAATGGGCCTTTGGATCAATAATTCCTCAAACTGCATCAGTGGGGATTAACTAGCCCTCGGGGATACCTCTCAGGTCAAAGCCTGGTCCATTTAGCAGCTAATTAGATGTTTGTCAATTGAGCATATGGACCTTGTGAGGCATATGTTTCAGCACAACATACAGTGAAAGATAACATCGCACCCACCATACAGTGGGAAGAGGGAGCGTCAGCCTGGCAGATATTGATTGAGATCTATGGTTTGGAGTCCACCCAGTTTCAATACATTCAGAGTTTTCAGCTTTGATTTGTTTTGATCAAAGCAGAAAACTCTGAAAATATCAAAACTAAGTAGGGTCCAATAACTTCAAAGTTTTCTGCCTTGATTTGTTTTGATCAATAGTTTCAGACTGCACATAGTGCGCTGATTTATTTGGGTAATGCAATCTTGTCTTGTGGGGTTTCTGAACGAGGTTTGTTTTAAAACCAAACATGAGAATGTGGCAAAAGTTAATTGGCTAATAATTGCAACTTGAATATTCCTTGCTCAGACAAATGTAGGTGCATTCAATGGTTATCATGCAGACACTTTCACTTGTTAATCAGGCTGCAGGCAGTGTTGGTTGTATACAGAATAGTCACTGCCAAGAAGAGACCAGACTACAGGTCCCTTCATAACAGACCCTTCTGATTATATTTATGAAATTCAATTACTCTGACACAGATAGATGGACTTCTTGTCAGCGGGGACGTTCGTCATTTGTTAGCATCAGCAGACATGTCATCCCCGAGGCACTGATGAGACTTAGGTTGTGTGACTGGAAACAAAAAAAGGGATGGAGCAAAAAAGGACGCTGGGATTTAGCAGAGAAGGAAGAACTGAGGTTTACAACCACAGTGTAGTAATGATGAAGATGCTGTCATTTAGATACAAATGCATTCAAATACGAATGTGTTAATTGCTGACTTGAAACCAGTGAAGATTTTTATTAATCTTAGATATACTGTTTAAGAATAAAATTTAATTCATTATTTACATCATGGTGAATACTGATTATCCATCAGGGATGTCCTGTAATGCCACAATACGCCACTATAAGGGCTTCCTACCTTTGGAAGTATCCAGGTTTTTACTCTGAATTGCTGTATAAAGTCAGTTTTAATATAGTCAGCTTTAGGATCAGAGAGATTCTTCAAAAGTAAACTCATTCAATAACGACATTGCGGATGCCGCAGTATCTGCTTATCTTGACTTTGACAGATGTTTATTCACAACCGTACCTTATTACATGTTTCTAAGGGCATTGCAGATTCTACGTATACAGCTACAGTCTTCAGTAAACTTAAGGCTTGCACATGTGTTCATGTGGACTTGTGTGTTGAATTGCTATGCTAATGCTAGCGTATTACGCTCTGTTTTGATGCAACTTGTTAATTTTAATGCAGTTCCTGTTAATGCTGTCTTGAAAAAACTTGAATCTGTTCCCTTCTCCATACATGCAGCACTTTGGTATGAATATGAACATTTGAAGACGAATGCTTCAGCTACACTTTCTCCCTAGCATACACATAATGAGAACTGAAAAAATGTGCATGTTTTCTATCATGATAGATTTTAAAATTTCTGAACAAAAATGAAATCAGATCAGTCTGTCCGTCTGCTTATCTTTGCAGGGGACAGGTCCAATCTCCAGCAGTCATTGCACTGAAAGCTCAAGAGCTGCGTTTGGCGCTCTGACTAGCTTTGATTTGTTTTGATTAAAGCAGAAAACTCTGAAAATATCAAAACTCAGCAATGGAAAACCTCGAGTTTGTGGTTTTATGGACTGAAATAAATCCAGATATTTCATTTAGTCTTACAGAAGTTTATTGCTCACCTAAATATAATGAAAACAATTCAGTTTAGATGATAGTTTGCTAAGCATACAAATCTATTTATCTTGTGGCACTTTTTTTTCTTAAAAAAAAAAGTGCTTGAACTTTATTGGAAAGTAAAACCCAAACAGAATAATATGCACGTCACGCCAAACTAATTTTATGTAGTTCTGCTGTTTCCCACTGGCAAAAAACTGTAATGCTGACAGTTTCTCGCTTCTCCCTTGCACACTCATTCTTCGAAGAGACGTGCTGCTTGCAGAGCCGCTAAGTCCCGGTTATTCTGCTTCTAAAGTTGACGCCTGTGTTCTTTGCACTGCTCATAATTACGCTCCTCCACACTGAGCAGCTTTGATAACAGACAGTATGTCCGTTTGTTCACCGAGGTGGTTAAGGGTGGTTGTTTGGAGTTTGCAAGGTCTGGCCTCTGCTCATACAGGGGTGCAAATCATGGCCCAATCAACAAATGCACGTAAAACACGGCTTGGCGTAGCTTGTACTGCTCATGGAGTGGTTATGAAAAAAGAGGAAGAGGTGCGTAGGATCTGCTACTACTAGACTAATCTGGCCAGGGTGAGCCAGGTCAGAACCAGGTAGAGCCACGCTCATGGAGACATGGCTTTGTGAAGCTAAATTTCTTTAGGTTCTCAGAATTGTTAACTTGTGGACGAGGACAAATGGAATTACAGT
Organism: Xiphophorus hellerii; assembly: GCF_003331165.1. Lineage (NCBI taxonomy): Eukaryota > Metazoa > Chordata > Actinopteri > Cyprinodontiformes > Poeciliidae > Xiphophorus > Xiphophorus hellerii. Next base: position 17,412,363 of record NC_045673.1, read on the forward strand.
ATTTGTTCGCTGGCAATTTGCTAGAGAAGTACTGACAGCAGGAGAACTGAAGGAGCAAAAAGGCAGGAATGTGACTCATTCAAAGATATGTTACATAAAAAAGCAGAAAAAGAGAAATGGCATGAGGTGTTTCAAAGTTGCTGTGAAAATCTCAGCAGGGATGAGTGGGCAGTAAGCAGAAAGGATAGGCCAAACGAATCTTGAAGCCTCATGTGTGGTCCGATCTCAGCCAATCGCGTTGTATTCGCACTTTTCTCTTACCAACTCTGTGATACTTCAACCCACACCTCCTTTCTTGCTTTGGTTCGTCTTTGAAAGACTTTAATAAGGCAGGAGAGGAAAAAGGAAATCTCACAGACATTTTCTCGCCTACAAGCTACCAAAAAGGGAGCGTGCTGTGAAGGGAGGACAGAAATGCCAAGCAGCAAAAGATGGAGGGGAAGACGCCCCCTGTATGAAACATCTGAGTGTTGCTCACTTGAAAAAGATTTGGACTGGCTTTTTCTGAAACCTTCCGGTAGAAAGATTATGCCTGGGGTAAGATCCTTCAGAGAAGCTGCCAGCAGAGAGACTGTTGTATTGAGAGGATACAAGAATACAGAGAAACTCAGAAACCAATTTTTCTTCTCTATTTTCTATGAACACCTATTTACTAATTATTGGGACATGAAATGTCTTTTGACCTTTATATATATGCTTGTAAACATAAAACTGAAGAAAATCATACTTGAAGCCATTACACTGTCCATTTGAACAATATTAGTGGTGTAAAAGCTCACAGGATTACATGAATGCCTTAGAGTCTCCATAGTGACATGTGATGTGTAGATTGGGATGTCTGGGTTTCCCTTCTGACCCAGGTACCCTCACAACCTGATTTTGTCAAGGGGCAAAATTATGTAGGAGTACAACTCAAACTTTGAGTGATGCTTTATGCACCAACTTACACCCAAAAGACGACAACAGAGGAACACAAGAGTAGGAGAGAAGGCAGGAACAGAGGAACCTAACAATAAAAATAGGAACCATGATGGGGAATAAAAGGACAATTCAGCGAAAAGTGAAGGAAAACGGGAAGTTTAAATACTGGGGCCAGGATTAGTGGAGGAAGGAACAGAATGTGTTTCAATAGAAAAATAGTATAAAATAGACCCTGAAAAATATGAGTAGAAATGGATTCATAAATAAACACTAAACAAACATTGAAGTAGAAAACATAAACTGGAATAATTCAAAACATAGGAGCCAAAACAACATTGAGACAGACCTTGATTTGCAAAAGACAAATAAACCAGAAAAGAAAAACCTTTGAAGAATCTTTGCACAAGACTATTTACAACAAATATAGGAATGTCTTTTATTTAGAGGCAAAACATGCATGTATGGACTGTTTTACATTTTTGCATGATGTTGTTTGTATAAAACATATATTCTGAGGCTAAACCAAACAGCTTATCAGAGTGACCTGTGGAGTTAATTGTTCAGCCCAAAGGAACAACTGGGGTCTGAAATGGCCTGTGTTGCATTTTCACCACAGAGCCATGGAGCATCTCTTTTACAAGCCAAGAAAATCCCCTACATGTAATTAAGGTGTTACTGGCCTGATTAAAAAGAGCTCTATTAACCACTGTCAGGATGTTAGTATAATTAAGAATCTATTCATGTATTTACTATTGTAGTAATTGTCAATACTTTGAAAATGTATGAATTCTAATTGTAATAGAGTATTTGGTTTTAATGGCGTCATTGTCATATTTTTCATCTTTAAAGCAACACTGCAGCTTCCTACAATACAAACTTAATTTTTCTCAGGTGACAATAAGTGTGTTTTGTTAAGTTTGTTGGCAGCATTTTACATCACTTTTAAATATGACCAGAAGCAAGCATAGCAAAGTACACATCAACCAGGCTGACTGTACATATTCAGCTATTTACTCACTCAGAAACAACCTGCTGTTACTTGCCTCATGCTTGATTCTGTGTTAGTTCTCATTTTCTGCCCCTAGATGAGCTACGTCTCTCTTGCCAGAACTCCTGCTGCTGCTTCATTGTGCATCATAAAAATAGCTCCAATATAGCACAAGGATAGAAAATAATATTTTTTTTAATTCTCATGATTGTAGTGTCCATTATCACCGTTTGCTGTATCACTGTGGTTAAGCAATCACCATATACTCTCATGCAGTGTGTATTCTACCCAGCAGTGCAAAAATGAATGAGATAAATTGAGTGTTTAATTTTTGTAAAGATGCAAACTCATGAGCCTGATGATAGGTAAAATATTTAACAAATAAAGTTAAGTGCACGATGGTGTGAAAATGTATTGGTATGGTATAGATTTCTTCTTTTTCTGCTTTCCATGTCATGAAACCGGTTTTAAAGCAAAGTTAATAAAAATGTATGTTTTCTAATGGGCAAGTCAGTAGTTACTGAGTAGTTGTCTTACACTCAGAGTTGTGGGTTCAGTTTTATCTTTCTCCTTACATATGGACAAGACACTTAAGCTCAAGTTGCCAATGAATGTGTGAGTGAGATTATATTCCCCCAAACAACTCAGTGAGATCCGTTGTTCAGTAGTGGAGAAAACAAGCAGCAGAGGCAAACCTTTCAAGGAATAGCCATCCAACCAAAATTAAAAGAACCAAGAACAAGACATAAAACACTACATTCCTTCTTTGCCTCAATTAAAGGCAGAGTTCATTATTTGCCAATAATGTTCAGATGGGATAAAAATGGCATCCCCAGGGAGAGTTTTATGGGAGAAAAAACATCGAATAACAACGAAAAGGTTATTTTTATTATATTTTCCTAAAAACATCTTTATAATCCTTCAACCTTTTGGAAAAATATTCTGTGGACTCACCAAGCAAGAGCAGAAGGTTTGGAGGGTGCACCACTTCCTTGACCAAAAGCTGATTCAACATTTCAGAAATTCATCAATTAATGTATGTTAATTGATGTCTGACCTCACAGTCAGACATGGTGGTGGCAGTGTGATGGTGTGGGGCTGCTTCGCTGATCTGCACAACGTGCCGTAGCTGATAGAACCATGAAATCTGATCCCTACAGGAAAGTCCAGAAAAATGTCTGGCCAATAGTTTGTGAATTTTAGATCATTTCACTCAGCTAACACATCAGGAAATCTACTGCTGGTGTTTTTCTTGTTCTTTTTACCTGCAGTTTGCTGGAGAGCTACTGCTGACAACCCGCCTGCTTCTACCTTGAGGAGCTCCGCCCAGTTGCAGCTACGCCAGCTGGCCGTTTGATGATTGCACTGAATTCCCTATTATGAAGATCAGTGGTAAACACAATAAATGATGTGAGACTGAACTCAGACACTGTGGAGAGATGTCATAAAAATGAACCTTTTATTAAAAAATATAGAGCAAAGAAACACTTTGCAATGAAAAAATCTGACAATGAGTCAAGAAGAAAAAAAAAGAGGTGAAGATGATCAATGAAGAGCGGGGACTCTTTGTGTTTGTATCTGTGGTAAGCGTATTGGGGGCAAATAACTGTACATGAATGATGGGTGTGACAGAGGCTGATGTCTGCTAAGGGCCTGAGTGGCCCTGGTAATAAAGATACTGTGGTGCGAAGAGGCTTCATTCGCTCCTAAATGTTCCATAATCTCTCTGTAAATGATATCTTCGGTTCCCTGTAAGGAAAATGAAAAATGCAAACTGTTTGTGGAAGTGCTTCCGGGGGTTTTATGATCACATCAACCGAGAACAAACAGCTGAACTTAAAATTGTAAGCGTTTCATTTATATTCTGGTAATTTTCATATAGAACATTTCAGACGTGATGGACTGTGTGCACTTAGTTTGTGCTAAATTACAGGCTGCTGTGGCTCTCAGTTTCCATCAGGCTGAAATTGTGTCCTCTGTGAGCAGCTATTTTTATGTGCCGCTGCATCGTCAGGTTGATCCAAATATGAAATAATAATTTCCTGGAGACGTTCCTTCAGTTATCAACGGCACTTTTCTCAGGTAATTTTAACAGGGACACCAATTTGTTTTGTACTCCGCTCTCAGCAGCTCCTCTTTTTTTCTTAAATGAATGCCTTTCTATATGGCAGGCAATTTGTGGAGCTCTTAGATGGAAAACAAAAAAATTGCTCCCTTTTTCTCCACTGGCAGCCCAGCTTGAAGGACTCCGTTATCTTCTTCTGAACACACAGCATCATGTATGTCGCGTTGATATTGCTCAACACAGTCCGCCGTGTTTCGCTACGACAGGCTGGAATTTGCAGACTTTCTGGCTGCACGCCGAGATAAAGACCATAAAGAATCAACGGAGATGATGAAGTCGGGCGACGCACCTGCAAAATGGAGGAGCAACTCCAAGGGCATCTCGCCTCCTCCTTTGCTCCCACATCTCATTATGATCCAGCTAATGGTTAAGCCTGGTGATTACAGGGGGGCGTTGGGATGGAGCAGGTGGGAATTTATATGATAGAGCTGAATCGACTGACACTGACACAACAGTAGCAACAGAAGGTCAAGTGGATGCTTACTCCCAGAACAGGAAGCTGGCTGACGCTGGACCTGAGCACGGCGTGGCCGGAGTCAGGTAATCTTCATCAGGATGGAGTTTTAATAGGAAATAAAATGAGGTTCATGGAAACGGTTTGTATTCATTCATCTATTAAGTGATAAAGAAAGAAGAATAAATTGTTCTAAGTGGCGCAGAACTAGACTCTCGTTATATTCACTTCTCAGGCAGTTCATTAGCCACACTTTGTTAAATCACTTGTTAAAACAAAAAGGGAACCAGCCATGTGGACGCAAGTCGATGCCTTTAGGCTTGTAAATGAAAATATAGCAGTCAGGTTCTTCCTGTGACATGAAAACTTGTCAAGCCTCTGAAGTCTAACGGCTTGCTTTATAATGCTACAAGAAAGAATGCAAAGTAAAACATTGCTGTCTCTACTCAGGCTACAAGCAGCTTGATTGCTCCAAATGTGGCTAAAATCTTGGCCCCTGCTTGTCCTGGTTTGTGTGTCTGCTTGACAAAAATTTCACCACAGTGGAAAAAAAACACATCTAAGAAAGATGTATTTTTATATTCTTTCAACAAAAATGCAGATCAGGCACACTATTGCAATCCAGCTGTATAAAAATACGCAACTCTCTTCTCATGAGCTGATGTAAGAAGAACTTATTCAGAAATATAGAGAGGGACTAAACAAATTAATACTTGAACAAAAAAAACCACCAGACGTATTGGAGAATCTGTGTTGCAATGCATGATTCCAAGAAACTGTGGGGTGACAGATGTCAGCATGTGCCCTCTCCACATGCTCCCAAACTATCACTGGAATGAAAATTTCTTCCTTTTTTTTATCTGAGAAGTGTGCATGAATCCTTGCATGAGTTCTAACCTTTGTACCTCAGCTCTGACTGTATCAAACCACAAAAACAAGAAACCAACGTGTGTGCATGGAGGTATTTTATGGCACACTTGTATCTGGGATTTAGGTGATTTAAGGAGGGGATTAAAATGCAATGTGTCAATAAAGAGTTACACAGGTACCTGTAATTTATAAGAAGTTAAAAGTTTGTCATAAAACCCCAGATGCATTTTATAACTTTAATGAGTAAAAGCCTTTTGTTGCATGGATGGTCCTGTGGTTTATCTTTGCTACCCCCAAGAACTATCAAGCAGAAAAAGTCTTACTTTGGAGGCAATATTAGAAAACCTTCACTTTGGCTCAAGACTCCAGTGAAAACACAGAGCAGTTTTAACACTAAACAATTTGCTCTGGGTGTCCTAAGCAGTTACTGTTCAAACATTTATTTCTCTACAGGTCAAACTATGCTGAAGATGCAAAGGTGGAAAAGTGTGTTTAAAGATCACAGAATGCATTACTTGGTGCAAAAAGTACAATTTGCTTATAAATAAATTGCCTTAAAATCACAAGTAGCAACATGTGGAAAACAATGCATAGATTATCAAAAAGGGAATGTGCAGATGTAACCCTGTGTCATGAAGTGTGGTGAGGGTTGGTGAGGCAGACGCTGTAGACCCAGGTGAGATGAATGTGATGATGAATTTAATTGTAAATAAGTCCAGTAACAAGCAGCAGGCACAAGGAAACACTGACGAAACATAGACGAGGACCCGACGAGGAACAAGGAACACAGGTGGAGTTAAATACACAGGAGGGTAATCACAGAGACGAGACACACCTGGGAACAATCAAGGGGAGGACAGGACAACGAAGAGACTTAAGGACACAAAAAACTCTAAATGAACACAGAAAACACAGATCCTGACAGTACCCCCCCCTCAAGGGCGGCTACCAGACGCCCAAAAAAAAAAAACCACAACAAGGGTGGGCGGAGGGGCGCCGGATGGGGGGCCAGAGTCCAGAAAAAACAAAAACACAACAAGGGTGGGCGGAGGGGCGCTGGACGGGGGGCCAGAGTCCAGAAAAACAAAAAACAACCCACCATCGTGGGCGGAAACACAAGAAGGGCCAAGAGTCCAAAAACAAACAAAAAACTACCCACAGGGTGGGCGGAGGCAAAGGAGGCAGGAACCACGGAGGTGGTCCGGCGGTCGTCCGCGGCGGCGGGAACCACGGAGGCGGTCCGGCGGCCGTCCGCGGCGCTGGAGGCGGGAACCACGGAGGCGGTCCGGCGGCCGTCCGCGGCGCTGGAGGCGGGAACCACGGAGGCGGTCCGGCGGCCGTCCGCGGCGCTGGAGGCGGGAACCACGGAGGCCGTCCGGCGGCCGTCCGCGGCGCTGGAGGCGGGAACTACGGAGGCCGTCCGGCGGCCGTCCGCGGCGCTGGAGGTGGCGATGAGTCCCGGGGGCCGCCCACAGACGGCGACGACGAGCCCCCCGAGGCAGGGTCTCTGGTGGAGCACAGGGGGTCTCAGTCGGAACGCTGGGGTTCTCGGTCTCGGGTGGAACGCAGGGAGTCTCGGTCTCGGGTGGAACGCAGGGAGTCTCGGTCTCGGGTGGAACGCAGGGGGTCTCGGTCTCGGGTGGAACGCAGGGGGTCTCGGTCTCGGGTGGAACGCAGGGGGTCTGGGTCTCGGGTGGAACGCAGGAGGTCAGGGTCTCGGGTGGAACGCAGGAGGTCAGGGTCTCGGGTGGAACGCAGGAGGTCAGGGTCTCGGGTGGAACGCAGGAGGTCAGGGTCTCAGGAGGAACGCTGGAGGTCCGGGTCTCAGGAGGAACGCTGGAGGTCAGGGTCTCAGGAGGAACGCAGAAGGTCAGGGTCTCAGGAGGAACGCAGAAGGTCAGGGTCTCAGGAGGAACGCAGAGGGTCTCGGGAGTCGGGGTCTCGGAGGGAACGTAGAGGGTCTCGGGAGTCGGGGTCTCGGAAGGAACGTAGAGGGTCTGGGTCTCGGTAGGAACACAGGGAGTCTCTGGAGGAACACAGGGAGTCTGAGTCGGAGCGCTGGGGGTCTGGGTCTCGGAAGGAACACTGGGAGTCTCGGAAGGAACACTGGGAGTCTCGGAAGGAACGCCGGCTGGAACGCCGGCTGACTCGGCCTCGGGTGCGCCGGCTGGAACGCCGGCTGATTCGGCCTCGGGTGCGCCGGCTGGAACGCCGGCAGATTCGGCCTCGGGTGCGCCGGCTGGAACGCCGGCTGATTCGGCCTCGGGTGCGCCGGCTGGAACGCCGGCAGATTCGGCCTCGGGTGCGCCGGCTGGAGGTGAGCCGGAGCGGAGCCTCGGGGCCGGCTGCGGGGGCGAGCCGCAGCGAAGCCTGGGAACCGGCTGCGGGGGCGAGCCGCAGCGAAGCCTGGGAACCGGCTGCGGGGGCGAGCCGCAGCGGAGCCTGGGAACCGGCAGCGGAGGTGACAGCTCCGGAAGGCGACGAGGGGCCGGGTCCACCGGCGGCTCACGTCGCTGTCTCCGGGCGGCCTGGGGTGCGCCGGCTGGAACACCGGCTGATTCGGCCTGGGGTGCGCCGGCTGGAACGCCGGCTGATTCGGCCTGCGGTGCGCCGGCTGGAACGCCGGCTGATTCGGCCTGCGGTGCGCCGGCTGGAACGCCGGCTGATTCGGCCTGCGGTGCGCCGGCTGGAACGCCGGCTGAGGCCTCGGGTGCGCCGGCTGGAACGCCGGCTGAAACGGCCTCGGGTGCGCCGGCTGGAACGCCGGCTGAAACGGCCCCGGGTGCGCCGGCCGCACCGGTTGGGGGTGCTGGTCCCGGAGCTGGAGCTGGATCCGGGCTGGCGCAGAGACTGTGCGGCTTGGGAGGCAGAGGTTCGCCAGCCATGACGGCTAGAGCCGCCATACGCTCCCACTCTGCCTCCCTCTGCAACTCCACCAACCCCGGGTGCGGAAAGCGAGGAACCCAGTAGTCCAACAGGAGCCCCAAGCGGATGGCGAAACCGAGCCGTCGGATGGCAGCGTACGGCTTGGCCATCGCCTCCTTATACTCGCTGATCGTTTCCGTCAGCTCCTTTATATCTTCTGGGTCCATGATGTAAAACTAAAAAATAGCGTGCCTCACCGTTCGTCCTGGTCGGGTCCTTCTGTCATGAAGTGTGGTGAGGGTTGGTGAGGCAGACGCTGTAGACCCAGGTGAGATGAATGTGATGATGAATTTAATTGTAAATAAGTCCAGTAACAAGCAGCAGGCACAAGGAAACACTGACGAAACATAGACGAGGACCCGACGAGGAACAAGGAACACAGGTGGAGTTAAATACACAGGAGGGTAATCACAGAGACGAGACACACCTGGGAACAATCAAGGGGAGGACAGGACAACGAAGAGACTTAAGGACACAAAAAACTCTAAATGAACACAGAAAACACAGATCCTGACACCCTGCTTTCTGACAAACCTAGAGTAAATACTTTTTTAGATTATATGCTCTATTCACACATTATCTCATTTGTGTGACTTGAAAACATGATTATTTGCCTATATGACATGTCGCCAGTATTTCAAGAGATTTTTATGAATGTTTTGCATGCCCTATTTTTGAGAATTGTGTTTGGTCCCGGTTGCTATTATCACTCAGTAAAGGTTAAGAGGTTAAAACTGAGCTTCTCACTGCAGTGCTCTCTAACAAAGCAGTACACAAACTGCACCTAAACTGAAAAAGTTCGACCCATCTGGGGTTTCTACAAACATAAAGTAGCATTGTTTATTTGTTTGACGGGTGAGGATGAGACCCACTGATGAAAGGTGTGCTACTATGCATTTTCTTCCAACAGCATCTTGTTTCCAGCATCAATAAGACCTGAATTTGTCAGCACAGTTAAGGAAACAGAAAGGGGGTTGTCTGTATTGAGTGGAGAAGAAATGGGTAATTAGCTGCTGGCTGACTCAGGCCACTTGCAGCTTTGTGTGTCAGGCTGCGGATGGAAAAACCGATGAAGTACGTCTCCCCGCGTGTCATAAAGCTTTGCTTTATGGCCAGTTTGTGTAGCCTTGCAGATTAAGTTCAAAGAAAGGGGGCAGGTCTTTTCTCAATGCATCTTAAATCCTGCTTCTCCTCGGCTGAATCTGTAGATCAATTCTTTGTGCTCAGATATCCCTGGTGTCAGCAACTACAAGAAAGATGGGAAAACTGGGTGCCTAAAAATACATTATTAAAGGAACAATTTCACCTCAAGTTTAATACTACTTATGGAGCAGCATGACGGTTCTACTTAAATTGCATATTTTCCATCACTCGGCTGTGGCTTTCATCAATATCATAAGCAAGAAAGCTGATAGCTACCAGTGGGGAAGAGCTGCAGCCTCTGTAGGGATGTGAATGATGCCTTTTCAGTGCAATGTTCGCATTTAAAAGGAAGAAAATCACAGCCGCTCAGTGGTTTGTCTGTGTTTCACACGATGAGTGCCTCCTCAGAAACCACTCCCAGTGTTAATCGCAAGACAGCAGCTCCACATTAGAAGAAATGGGTCGGTGCCTGGAGACGGCACACATCCTTCCTCTGTTTAGACACAAAGACCAGAATAAACGCCAGTCATCGCCGTAAAATCTCTGGTTAGTTTGCACTGCAGACTAAGGCGGAATCATATTGATATTGTTCCTTTGACATCGGAACATAAAATAAACACAATCCATGGATTTTGTGCTTTTGTGAGTGAAACATTAGTTACAAGAGACACTTCAAATGAAATAAGGCCAGAAAACATCTAAACCCAACATAATGACAGAGGACTGCAGTCGTTCACTCAGAAATAATTAGCAGTTATTTAATCAAAACTCTCAAATAAATACTAGTATACAATGTGTAAACATGTCCAGCACATAGCTTTGGCACTCTTACAGCCCTAAACAAAGTTGAGATTACTATTGATAGTGAAGACAAAACAGATTTATTCACATGCTCGTAACGTAAAGTTGGGCTTTTTAATTCTTTGTAATTCCATTTGGACAACCTCAAAAAAACTCAAAAACAACAGTAGATGTGTCTTTGTTAACATTTTTTCACCATCCAGTTTTCACAGAAAGCAGAATTTTCAATATCTATTCAATGGTTATTTGTTCATGGCGATGCTTCAAATCTGGCAAGCTCAGTTCTGAGATCTTACATCCCCCTTCTCAGGGATAGAACGTTTTCATCTTGTAAAACAAAAATTTTCTGACCTTTTCGCCATTTCTGTAATTTTTTAAAATTGTCAGACAAAGCCTGTTGTTACAAACAAACAAAAGAAAAAAACCAAACACTGGAGATGGTTAAAAAAATGTGTGGATAGTTCAGGCTGAGTTTCTTTTGCAGATGGTGTTTACACATACCTCACGACGGGGGATTTTTTATGTGCTGCAGAGGCATTTCATATAGCTGGAAATGAAGGTGAAGGGATGAGGGAGAGCAACTGACTTCAGCTCACAGGAGCCGAGACATAATGCAGAAAATACGGTGTGGAAATCGCTGTGTTTTATTTTCAACACACTGCAAAGGGAGATGACGCTCCTTATTCTGCTAAAACTGATACTGCAGTTATCTGAAAGCATCTAAAATATTGAATGAAAGGAACATACAGCTCTACAGAAAAGAGAAGGAAGGAGCTACATTCACCAGCCTTCATAACCTTTCGCTCTGGAGGATTTGCATTTGAACATTTGCTTCTCCTGGCCAACTAGACGTTTAAATTGGGAGCTAGCTGTAAAATGTCTGCAAGGTTTTCAAAGGAAATGTCACAGACTACTTGGGTTTTTACGACATATCTCCTTTGTCTAAAATGTTCAAAAGGTTTGCAGGGTACGTTTTTGAATAATTACCCTCTGAGATTACAGGAAGCCATTGCTATCATTCCCTGTTCCTTTAAGTTGGTTTGCAGGACAGGTGGACTCTCAACATAATGGTGAGAAAACAATGAGCCACCTTGACAGAAAGCTAGTTGAACTAATGAAATACAGATCAGATCATCTCCTACATTTTAGAATATTTAAAAGCTTGGGTTTGAAAATAAGAAACATTGCATCCCTGAACTTTTCTGCAAATACAAAATTGCACTGATGCTGCATGCCTCTGACCTTGTTTGTGATCTACACCTATTTCCATCCTGGGAAAACATCTGGCATAAAATAATAATAGGTTTTACTCCTGCTTTCGCTTTGCTGTTGACATTACTCTTTCACATGATGTCCTTGAAGATGTGAGGTCTTAATAACGACCTGGTCCCAGTGTTTTTTACTGTCCTGATCTGGATTATTTATCCCTAACTCTGGTCTGAGTCATGCCAGATTCTGCTACTGAGTCATAATTCAATAACCACATTACAACTGATGCAATCTGCATGCATGAAATAAATTTGAGTACCATCAATATTAACTCACCTACTAATGATGTTAAGGACAGTATAGCATAATGTTTCTTGACAGGAATATATATTTTGTCCCAGGTGGACATTCTGCTGGCTGCTTAGAGACCCTCCTTTAGCACATAGCTAGCTTAAGAAAGCAAATATATTGTTCTCTCCGTAGTTCTCCAAAAGTAATCATGTAGATTAAACATTTGTTTTTAAAAATAAACCTGGATCAAAACACACAACCTTGAGTGCTAGACTAGCCTAGCATCAACATGTCCATTCTCTTTAATATTTTGGTGTGCTAAAAGTTGTTAATGTGCAGCGGAGAAAACTATAAGATAAGTTGTTCTTGTGATAATAAAAGTTAAATAAAACTCAAACGTCTTGAAATTTGACGATCAGAGTTTAAGCTGTTCTCTGCTTTGCACAGTGCAGAGCAGGTCACATGTCAAAGACAGACGAGAAACTGCAACAGCCGATACAGCTGCTGATGTTTTAGGTATTTTAAAAAAAGAGAAACACTTACAGCTAAGCTTGAATTATTCAGAGCCATTTAGTCATTCAATTAAAAAGCTTGTTTTGAATCAGCATTAACGCAGCTATCTTCTGACTAACAAAAAGATAATATAAGAGGAGTAAACAAAAACCCAGATGATCAGTTTAATTTACATTTGAGCAAAAACTGACACGGCAAAAAGTGTCTGCATCCTCAATTATCAATTAGATAGATTTATTGGCAGTATACTGATATACTCCTTCTTATGCTGACAAAGTTGGACCATTTATCTTTTGCCAAATCTTTGCAATTGGAAAATTATTCCCCATCATATTTTTGATTTAATGTTAGACTACAACATGTTGATGTTACTTTTAGTCTGAGGAAACATATTGATAAAAAAAATTACCTTAAATCTAAATTTGATAAAGGTATAAATAATTTTGAGCTGAATTGTAGAAGAAGAAACTTCTGGGTTGCTAAATTAACAAAAACTATGAACTTGGCCCAAATTCGCTTACCATTGCTACACAAAGGCTGTAATTTTTTAAACACTGGCTAAGCAAAAACAATGTCATAGAGTTTTCTGGGGATGCATCTTGAGAGATACTAATTATTTTAAAAAGCCTTAACTGAGCCCCGGGTCAATGCCTAAGTGTTATAGGTATACAGCAGAAGTAGTAGCACCATTAGTGCATCATTCTGTTTCCCAGTTTTCTTCATGTAAAAAAATGGCACTTTTGACATATTTAACAAAAACTTACCAACTATAGCAAGGTATTTCAGGCATCAGTCAGGATTCAAATAAGTTACATTCATTTCATCCGCATCTTGACAGACCAAAATCTGAGCATAGAGACATTTTCTAAATAAGCAGATTTCCTGCATCATCATGCGACAGGCTGAAACGTTCTGTGCTCCACTAAACTTTGTGACAAGTTTCTGAGTTCGGCAGCAGAATGAACCTGCTTGTATCCGAGCAGAGCCAACGTGTCACTACAAAGATTCTGAATGGTTTTCACAATGTCAAAGCTGAGACGAAGCCTCCAACTTTCTGCCGTGGCTCTGGAGTTTCTTGTGGTGGAGTATTTGTAATTCCACTCAGAGGGAGCCGACACATTGCTGTTGGTGTTTTTCAATATCCACATCCTCACCCTGTCTTCCATCTCCAGACCCACGAACCTGTAAATTGCAGTCGCCCCGGCATTTGGGTGAAGAGCCAAGTCCTCGTACCGCACCAGCATGTATCGTCCTCGCAGCCACGCTGGTCTCTGCAGGCCACTTTCTGCAGAGGCAGACATGTCCTTACAGGTGCTGGTGATCTGCGAGAGGTCCACGTATCGAGGCTGGCGTCCAGTGGCGTTCCATATTTTCCAAGCGCGAAACTGGTCAGAGAACGCCATGATGCGGGAAGCGAGGATGGCTCTGGGGTCTCTCACCAGATGGATGATCTTCAGGTCCAGACGCGGATCTTCTGTCAGAGTCCGCAGGTCTCCCACCTCGGGAATCCTCACGGTTTTTATGGCTACATGTCCTCTTGACATACATGACATGGCGGCTAGAGTGAGGTTCAGAGCCCCGCACTTCTTAGGACACCAGATTTCATCAGGTGAATCGGACATTGCAACCGCCCCTTCCAAACAAACTGGAGGAGAACAGAGGGCATGGCTTGAGCTCCGTCGGAAAAAGGAGCTTGTGATGTGATCCTGGGCTTCAGGGCGGATGTAGTTCTCCATGAAGTGAAGGTCGCAGGTGTACAGGTTTAAGAGGAGATCTCTGTAGGCTCCAAGCAAGGCCCGGCGGTCTAAAGTTCGACGCAACCTGCTGCTGGAGTTGGTGAAGGCCTGCTGGACGTGGTAAAGGGGCTCAAAGACATAGAAGATCCCGGGATGCTGGTTGAGTAGCTGTCCGGTGAACGAGGAGCCGCTGCGCGTTGTCGCAAAAAGCAGTATATGCTTCTGAGGCAACTCGACGGGCATCCAGCTGTCATCACACAAGGCAGCCCATCTGGAGTCTTGAGCAAGGAAAAGAAAAAGACGAGTGCTTTCAAAATGATCGTCATTCATATGATGTTTTAAGAACAGGCTTTAAATAACTTATTCCAGAAAATGCTGCAATCATTACTGAGTGAAATGCGGTTCGTTTCAGAAGATCAACTTTAACTCATAAATATGAACTGCAATATTCTATATTTATTTCTGGAAAACTACAGATTAAAGCCAATAAAGTTTAAATTATTTAGCGCAAACATCCAAGAGACTGATAGCGGTTTTCAAAGGAGGGTTATGAAATAGTAGATTTCTAAATATAGAGCCAAATAACTGATGTGCAATTACTGCTGATGAAGAGTTGATTGCAAAGAGGATTTTTTTTATTCAGGAGCCTTTCACTGGCAAGTTACATCTGTGCAGTGAGAGTGTATTAATGGTGGTAAATGGGAGGATAATTGCAAGATAAATAATGCATTTTTCATATTATTTTTCTTTTCTCCATTTACAGGGAAAACCCATTTTCAGTGCTCAGGTTTCCTTTTTATTTTGCATCTATAACAGCACTGATGTTAAAACCTATTTCTAAAAGTTTTTGTTGAAATTATAATATTACCAATCAAGTATTGAATGTTTCTCTGTATCCCCAGCTGATGTATTTCAGGCTTTCGTCTTTTCAGAAAATGCACTTTTAAAGGGGCTATTGATATGAAATTCACACCAGTACTCAGTTGCAAACCATGTAATCCACATACCCAATAAAATCAAAACAAATATGCCCATAGGTTACTGTGGAATGACATATTAAATTAGTATTGAAGTAAATTAAGAAAAGAAAATGGCCAAAAGACGCAGAAAACAAAGAAAGGAACATTTCAGATTGAAATTATAAAACCAGGTGAGAAATTTGAAAAACTCTAACATTGTGCTAGCGGATTGTAACTTTTTTTTTTTAATACAGCCTTAAAATGTAGAAGACAAACAAGGGAAAGAGAAAAAAATATGGATTATAGGGAAAATGGGTAAAAACTGCAAATGGAAACAGACTGTCAGCTGGTCAGGATTTAGAACCGTTACTCAAGAAATTGGAAATCCATCTAAATCTGGCTTTCATGTTATTTTGTTTGTCAGGCATTCATATTCGTATAATCCCCTAATGGTTGTGCGTGACAAAGCCAAAAATGCAGAAAGGTTTTCATGCAGTGACACAATAATTTAAAGATTAGAGGGGATGGAACATGAAAGTCAATTGGTAGATTTCCAACGAGGACCCAGTGAAGACACAGAGCAGTCTTACACTCAGAGTAAAACCCTTATGGATGCTGACCGCCGGCTCATAACCACAAGGTTGACTTTACGAGAGAAAGTTTTAAAGAACAAAAAAAGAGGTTTAATCAAAATTAATGACAGTTCCATTTTGATATGCATACATGTAATTTATTTGTTACAAAAAAGGCTTTTAGGTATTTAATTGATCTTGATGTTTTTTTCTGTCCTACTTATTTACTCATGTTTATGGTGTACTTGGTTAGACTTCTTTGTAAATGTGGACTGCTTGGATTGTTTCTGACATATGGTGTGAAGTAAAAGTCAGTAGCCCCACTTAGATACATTGACTGAGCAAAATATTGTTCTATTTAATACTTATTCTCTGTTATATCTGCACACTTTTTAGACTTTAGCAAGGTTTTAATATGCCACCCGATGGTACCTCTGTGGTATCTGCTCCTGCAGCGGTAGGCTCTCTGACAGGGTCCAGACATCGAGTCCCTCAGGGTCCGGATAGCCGTGTACTGGACCCCAAGAGATGCGCACACCAGCAGCAACACCGTCTTCCAGGAGCACTCCATCCTGCCCCCACCTCCGGCTCTACATCCTTCACGCTGGTGCCGCAGGGAAGACACGGGAAAAGACACAAATTGAGATTTTATTTTGATGGCTTTTTTTTTTCTCCAATCTCTTGCATGTGCAGCTCCCGTAGAGTGACACCTCCAGGGCTCTTACTGATGGTCTTCAGAGCAGCTCTTATTGGAGTTGTTGGGATTATCGCCCAAAGGCACTTCCTTGTCAGACATTTTCATAAATATTTAACATTATCTTTTCTACTATGTATGCCACATTATTCCAGTCAGTCCAGAATGCACACTTTAATGGCATGTTCTTCTCTGAAAAGATGAAATAGCTTGTTACTGCATTAAATATTAAACAACCTATTTGCATGTGGTGGCAGCTGACAGTTCTAATGGCAGAAATATTTGAGCCTCCTGGACCTAAAACTAAACTGTGTGCTATTTATTAGGAGGAAAACAGACTGTAAAATGTTTTATCTACCAGGAAAGAGAATGGGTTAGCAAAATGTTCCATTTATGGCACACAGTGGTTTGCAAAAGTATGTAAAGATTTAGGTCCCTTTTTAAAACCAAATCTTTAAGTAACTAAACCCCAAGTTCCTAAATGTCCTTATTGTTGACATAATTTCGGAAGTATGGAACTTATTGTTAAATAAAATATTTTCACAGCTTTTTTGTACATTTTTTTGGCTTTTCTCTATGTTATACCATAAAATGTATATAAAGTTGGGGTTCTTTGATTCAAAAATCAAAACAAACTTCCTATCACAAATAAAATTGCTGTTGCTTCCTTTTCCAATTTTTAAGGGTAGCTTTTGCAGCTCAACAAACATTTTATTTAGTTATATTTTCCTTCCATATTGGCAGTATATATTGCTTTGTCTTGGTCTGTCACATAAAATCCTAATAAAAGGCTTTGTGAGTGTAGAGTGACACAAGAGGCAAAAGCTCAAATGCATCAGGAGGACTTTAAATATCTTAAATGTAATGTACAAACAGCTTAAAATCCGTGTCATGAAATCTTGACCCAGACTTTCATCTGGAGAACATAGCAGTGATGGTTCCATCTACAACAGGCTCACGATTCAGGACACTTTGCATACTGTTGCATAATTGCTATTCATCTTTACTTCCCCCTCTTCTGGGTAATTAAGCCTCTGAGCCCAGGAGAGAGCAGCATACTCTGATAAATATAGCTGTCTTCTTGAGTGGAGAAGTTTCCTTTGTGTGCTTCTGAGATTTTTGCCACTGGCCATCAAAGAGCAAAGGAAGATGTGATTTTTCTAGATGGAGTTTGTAGGGAAAAAAGCTGCCATCCATCCATCCATCCATTGCTGCATGCAGCAAACTGATGGTAGATAATTACGTGATCACCGGGTGCAAACTGTCCCTTCATCCCTCAAAAGTGGCTTTACAGGGGCAATCATTAACAAAACCACAGGTAAGTAGCCTCTATATCACATTACTGACAAAAATAAATGTTCCCCTCCTACTTTTTTAGCCTCCTCACCCTCGTTCCGTCTCTCTTCAATCTGCTTCTTCTTCATTAATGATGTTTATGTGTCCCTGGCAGACTCGTATCCTCGGGAATGTATCACACTGAGCTTTTGATGTTCCATTAATCACAAACAGCACCGACTGAAAGACGTTTACTCGGTGGGTGAGGGGAAGCCGAATCAAGCTGACATCATGAGACATTCTGTTTGAATACAGTTAAAAAAAAACAGGGAATGAACTCATCAAGGCGAGAAACTTTCTCAGACTGGATGCTGCAGACAGACAGGAAGGCAGGAACGGAAAGTAGTGGTGTGTAGTTTGTCACTTTAAGAAGCAGGACCGACTGAGGGAGAGTTGGCAGAGGCATATAACGACTGCATGAATGGGTACAAATAATAAGAACCTTTGACCAGGCTTCTTACACTTAAAAAAAAATGAATTCAACAGCTCTGCCATCCACATCCAGTTTGTACTGCACAGCTGGCTGACCGAGGCGCATCATAAAATTCCTCGGCGGCAGGTTTTGTTTTCCTTTCCAGTCGTGTTTAGGGCTCAGAGCTTTGTTTCTCTTCACCCTGCTGCCCTCCGGAGAATCAAAACAGACGCTTCAATAGATTTCAGCAATTTGATTTGCAAGTCCCCCTGCCTGCCTGTCTTATGACTCCCCCAGCAAACGGACGTTTGCGTTAGAAATAAGCTGGAAGGGGGGGACTGCAGGCTCGGCTTTTTGTATCCCTCATAAAATAACAGCTCTTACAAGGGATAAGAGCCACAGGGACGGGATCAACTAAAGATTATGCTGTGTGGTGCACGTTCCTTAGGCAAGTTTGAGTTGTAAATTCAGTGAGCGCATTTGCTGCAGCTGCTGAGATAACACAGCCGGCAGCCAGAGCGCTGTGGCACATGGTGTGAGAAAGGTAATTGCCTCTGTGGAAAAACAAAAGCAACAAATGAGGTTAGAAGTTAGTGATGAAGGTGGGACTGAGGGATTCAGGATCCGACTTATTGAGGGATGGGGAGAGAGCCATAGATTTTTCTATTAGGGGCCCCTCGGAGAGTTCACACATCCTCAGAGCGGGGCTGTTTATTGGTGAAGGCTGATGATCAATCCTAGAAAACACTGAGGGGCCGAGCAACAGCAGCAGCAACGCCGGGAGCCCACGGCTGGTCTTTCTCGCTCTGTCCTCCATTTATCAATCTTATTTTCCTCCAATTTTTCTCTCTGTTTTAACCAATTTCTTACATATAGAACTGCAGCCAGCAAGATGCATGTGACCCTTTGGCTACATGAGGAACTCCTGTGTGGAGAAAAGATTAATCTTGTTCAACGTAATTCCTAAACCACACAAATACACGCACGCACACACACACCCACACACACACATAAGGAGAGAGCAAAGGCAAGTGGGGTGGAAGATGGGAAAATGAAGAAAAAGGTCAACTCTCATTGTGTCTTGTCCATGACAGCGTTGCTTTTATAGGCTGCTGGATCAGTACTGGAGGCTGTTCTCATAAATTCAGTGCAAATAGCCGACTCACCCTGTTTGAGTAAAATAAAAAGATACACCAATGAAGCATAACATTACGACCATTGACAGTTGAAGTGAATTACATGTGTTTGAGCTAAAGCAGGAAGAAATGGGTGAGTGTTAGGGTTGGAACAAGTTTGGCAGGAGACAAACTGTGACGACCGCAATGGGTCACAGTATATCCAACACTCCATGAGTGCAGTGGTCATGGTTTGTGGTGGCAGCTGAGGTTTTACTTGAATAAACCCTAAGAGAGCCCCTTCTTTAGTGCCCCGACAATAAAAAGGTTGACAAGATCTCTAAATGTCGTCCATATTCCTTAAAAAAAGAAAGCAGTGAGACTGAACTTTATAAAAGCAACCAGCGAGAAGGTGTAACTCAACTGGCAATCTTAGCTAGATGTAGCATAACATTTGTTTGGGTGGTGAGAACTGAAATGTCAAATTAAGAAACGTCAGGTGTTCAGGCCAACCCACACTGCTCCACCAGGGTTAGTGAGCCATATCACGCAAAGCAAAGATCACATGTGCAGGGGTCAGTATCCATCAGCGGTGACCAAGGAAGGGACACTGCTTCCTTCCAGGCTAATTTATGCATGTGGGTGCTACAGACCAGTCAACATGCCTACGTTGAACACTCCACCACATAAAGAACTAACCACATTGCAGTAAAGGTTGCTGACAAGGTCTGGGGAATCATTTTTCTTTTACATCAAGTAGATTTCCAGTTGTTTAACTGGGGGAAAACATAAAGGGGAGGAAGCAAGTGGACGAAGTTCTGCTGTAAACCCTTCAGATCCTTCCATCCATGAGAACCTCACGTTTTAAACGCACCACAAACACAGAGCAAACAATTGTCACTTTTTTTCCCAGTAAAGTGGCATTGGTGGCTGAGGCAGCGTTCAGACTTTTTGCCACGAAGCAAAAAGTCTTCAGGAATCGTTGGAGGAACACAACGAAACAATTCATGTTTCCTGGATGCGCTTGAAAAAAAAAAAAAAAGTAACATCTTGACTCCAGACACCACAAACATCTTCAGAGGTCTGGGTTCGTCCATCCCTTAGGCAGGTGTTCATAATCGTAAAGAATTAAAGTTATGAAGTCACTTTGCATGCAATAACGCTGGCAAATTAATATGACAAATCGAATCTAATAGCTGTCCAATGGTAATATAAATATAACAATAAACCAAAAGTTAATAATTAACATCCACAAAAGGAAAACATTTTGCGTATTTACTGATGTTCTGCTCCTGACAGCGTGTTCTATCAACACGCTGTCTGACTTTAGTCCCTGTTTTCTGTGCGTAAACGAGCAAGATCTGACAAAAAACAAAGAAAAGAGAAGGGGGAAAAAATCACCGTACCATCAGCGCTTTCAGTCAGATGCTGTATTCCTCCGGCCAGTCCAGTCCCGGGCTGTGCATTTGCAAAGCTGTGTGAATGAGAGAGGGTGTGTGTGTGGGAGTGTGTCAGTAGCCACCGGTGTCCGGAGCCCAAGTGCGTTCAAAGCCGGAGACGCGCCACGGATGGAAAGTGTCTGGGAAAATAAGCATGTGTAGCCCACCCCTCCAGAGACCGGAGAGACTTTAGCAGCTGAGACATCAGATTGGATGCGAGATTACCCCCCTTCTCCGTGCATTACGCCTTCTTGGCTGAGCTTCGCTTCATTGCGCCCCGGAGATGCATGCGAACCAGAGAGGAAGTAACCTACATAGTGAGGGACGACTAACTCTGACTGCTGTGATGTGTGAGAGAGGGAGAGAGCGCTTCCACACATCGCAACCTGTAATTTAACTGGTTTGCAGGAATGGGAGGACGTGATATTTTTCATATCGCCTGGAGGGAGCCTTCATCAGCTCCAGCCAAGCATCGACAATCAGTTCAGCATCCTACCAGCATCCTTCTCTCCGCAGGGATTCAGCTCGCCCCGCACACATATATAAACACTTCATCCCGTGGGGCTACGGTGACACAATGACCTCTATTTTTCTCATTTCAGTGAAGATGACTGCTATCATCAGATAAGGCCCCCTCCTCACTCTGCTGCCCACTCTCCTCTCCACTCTGGTGGAGGGATGGGCAGCATATCATTGCCCCTCTGAGGGTTACTGTGGGGTCAGATTTAGCCAGTGACAGCTCCATTACTCCTGGAAATGTGGGTGGATTCTGTTTGCAGTCTTTCAGATTTATCTCCCACCGAGACAGAGTCACATTGAAAAGGCGTGTCTTTACGGAAATTTGTGAACTAACGTATCTGTTGGGCCTCACGGTTGCATGGACAAACCAAAACATCAGGAAGGGTCTGCAGACAGTTGGAGGATTAGGGCCACTAACACAGCTACTTAATAAATTAGAATATCATTTAAAACTTCTTTCATTGTAGTAATTCAATTCAAAAGCTAAAACTAATAAAGATTTATTGTTATGTGGCTATGTTATGCCCTACACAACCATAGGGAAGACTGCTAATTTTACAGAGGTGGAAAACCTTCACATTAGATAAGCCACAGAAAGCCACAGCTAAAAAATGTGGTTGTTCAGCTCAGTGTGCTGCATCCAATTTAATGAAAAACTAAATGGAAGGAAAACGTGCTGTACTGTAGAAAAAGAAGCACCTGTACCGTGTGGCCAACGTCCTGCCACCCGATGGTGGGGTGGAATCACTGCAAGTCATAAGGAGACATATGGGGCAACTTCAGCCACTTTTCCATTGTCAAGTCTCACTCCAGTCGGTTGATGTCTGATTCAGTTCTTGTAAAGTCGGCTGTGTCTCCATTGGCAGTGTGTTCAACACTAGATGACATCATTTTGTTTATGACCCATTGGGCAGCCAGTTTCTCCGAAATCTCTTCTGTTGTTTCCTGAATAATAATAATTACCGATTTGCTCCATGATTCCAAAAACTGGTTCTAATTAGGAAAGAAATTAAAGTTACATCAACTAAAAAAGGGCTTTATATCCCCCTGATGGAACCCAAGGACATTTGAAAAGATGTAAAGACAAAATGGTTCATGAAGTAGTTTTCATTTCCTGCTATAAATATTTTTAGGTTTCCCTACTTCAGTTCAGTTGAATTGAATTCAACAGAAACCTATTTCACAAATTTTCACTTTTGTGAATTTACTGTTTGTTGATTACTGAACTATAAAACAAGCTGTAGTGAACACCAAAAATCATGAAACAATATTACCAAAGTCACATTACCGGTGCTGTGGTAGCTGGTGGACAATGAGCTTAGTTGTAATTTGGCCCCCAAATCAAATTCTGACCAGAACCTTGTGCAGACCTTAGACCAACTGTGCTTGCTTGTTTTTTGTTTTTTTTTGTTTCTGCTTTTAAACACTTTGTTCTGAAATGAAATAGTTGACAGGCCTGAATATTCTTCCTTTTTCAGACCATACAAGTTAAATATAACAGAAGGGTAAAAAATTACCTCTGAAATTGGAAGAAGAGAGGATGGAAAGTCTTCCCACGCAGGTAAAGAGCAGCAAGCTTTTTCTGGTGCCCGAGGGTGGAGGCACATTACCAGTCACAAAGGACGACAAGCTGCCAAGAACACCCAGTGAGTGATACAAAAGCGGAGCGTCCTCCTCCCCTATTTTTGCTGATTCCACCCCTCTGTCAGCCGACTGTATAGATTCTCTGGTTCTGAGCGGCCAAACGCCCCCACTGCTTCTTGGTGAGATTTGAGGAATAAGATGAAAATTCCTGCAAGCGAACGTTGAATCCTCTGTGGGCCTCCCCATTTAGATATGCCTGCATTTGTTCCGAACGCAGAGATATAAAGAGCACATGCTCAGATATGCATACGCTGGCTTGAAGGAGTACAGACTATCTTTCATATTGCTTAACAAATGTTTCATCAATCTACGTTTTCTTAGATTCACCCCTGGATCTATTTTAAACATGACAGAAGTATCTCATCTTCTAATGGATGGGAATGCTCCAGTGCATTCTCCGCTCCCGTTAAAAGATGCAATCCGTTTAGTCAGGCTGTCACGAGGGGATCCGGCTCTTGCAAAGTTTGCCAGTGGAAGAAAGCTGCTGATCCTCTGCACTTCATCTAATTTCACAGCACCGAAACCATGGCCCCTTTATTCAGGCCTTCCTTGCTGTTTGCAGAGAGCAGGTGAAAGAAATCTCATTTTAGATACTCATGTGCCAACAGAGACGACTAAATTTAATTCAGCAGTCCACCAGCGCGGCACAATGGCAGACTGTCTCTGCCTTCAGCTAGTATTTGATCAAAAACAGTAGGAAGCACTGTAAATGCACAGCATTGTTTTAATCAAAGCTAACGATGAGGACATTGATCCAGAGAGCAAGAAAGCTGCCGACAATGCGTAGATTATTAACTAAAGTAAAAATAAACATAGTGTATCTCAGATATAGCTAACTCCAGCCCGAAACGCTTCTGTTTACTCAAAGATATTGCTTTATTTGGTGAAGTCTTTCATAATAGCGGAGAAGCTGCTGCCTAGAGAACTCTGGACTGTATGATTCACATCATTTTCTTACTAAACAAACCCTTCATGGTTCCCTCGGGCATCATGGATGCAGACAATGTCATTCCAGTGAGTATAAAAATGTTTAATCATTGGGCAAGGTTGTTTATCAAAGGATGTTGTTTTCAAATTGAACTGAATCAGACATTAAAAGGAAAGGTACGTCTCCATGTGAGACATAAAAATAACGTTAAGGGTAAAGGATCCAAGAGGAAGGAAAGGATACAGTGCTGCCCCCTTACAGTTTCCTGCTGGGTTTGCTTTTTCATCACAGTTAAATGTTTCAAACTAATATCAGACAAAGATAACCTAAGTATATTGAAATTTACATTTGCAAATGATGGTTTTAATTGCACCAGCCTGGCACTATGTGGAAGCCCAAGTTAGAGCATCCTGCTAATTGAATTCTGATACGTTCATGATTCCAGCAGCTTGACAGCTCCTCCAGGTCCTGAAGCAGCAAAGCTCCTCAACACTATCACACTATCGCCATCCTATTATCACTAACATGTTTGAATAGTAAATGACTTGTATAGCGTTTTAGCAAAGCTTTTTCAGACACACACACACCCCCACACACAAAGTTTGATGATGGTGGCAAGCTACTGGATCGGCCTCCATGCACCGTTGCCCTCTGACCACCACCAGCAGGCAAGGCAGGTCAAAGTTAAATGGCAGGTTTAGTTGGGGTTATCTGTCATTTTCTTTCAGCCAGTAATTTTCTGTTTTCTGACCACCGAAGGAGGTCAGCATTGCACTTTTGTTTTTTTCTTGAGTAACGTACTTATTGTTTTCTGTTAAAATGGGGGGATTTTTGATTTATTTTGGACTTGGAAATTCTGAAGTTTATTTCTTCCCTTTTGATAAGGCAGAGGTCAAATCTTGAATTTATTAAATTAAAACATTTTTACACTGAACCAGGTTTTGTCCAGTATACTAAACTGAAAAAATACATCTGTAGACCTATACTGTCACAACCCAGATTGTGAAGTCGGAAACCGATTTCAAATAATTAATAATAATAATAATATTCAAATAATATGTATTTATTGAGTTAACTTTTTTGAGCAAAAAAACATGGTAATTGAAACCCAAAACAAAATTAAGGTGACACAAAACAAATGAGATAATTTCCTACGATGGAGAAGTTTCAGCCAGATATAGCCAAAAAAAAAAAAAAAAAAGCTAAAAATACCCAGACCGCCTGCCATGGGGAGAGCAAGAGCAGCCAGGTTTAAAAAGCTGAGAATATTAGGTCACCAGGTCACAGCCTCTTCACCTCAGGAACAAAGGTCAACCACTACCCAGGGAAAGAAAAGAGTTTTACAATATGTCTTGTGCTACTTCCTGTGCCTGTTCAATTCTAAGAGTTGAAACAAGATGCAAACCTTTCATTTCTACCCAGTGTCTTTATTATTGTTAAATCATGAACACTGACTTTAACTTGGATAAAAGAGGTCTGTAGCTCTTCGGATGTTCTTCTGAAATGATGTTTTTAGTGACTTCCTGGGTGACAGGAATCATTTTCCCTTTCATGGTTTATTACTTTTAGTTCTATATTTACTTTGTTAACAGTTTATTTTAAGAAGTTTTCCAGCCTTTACTCATAAGTCTGCTTTAAGAAACGCGGCCATGTGACTCCGATAAATAATATATAAGCTGGCTCTTACTTCATACTTCAGAGGAGCTGACTGACCCAAGCAGGGAACAGAATGGAAATTTGGTGTAATATAAATTCTTTAGAAAGTAACATACAATCAAACTCAATTATAAATGAGATTTGTGCATTTTTTTTGGCTATCGCCACATTTTTCTAAAATATGTTTCAGTACCAAGAGAAATAATATTATATGCTAAAGCAAAAAACACGGTTGACGGCTTTATTTACCTGTATGAAGTGGAAGGAGGGGATAAAGTGGCAATGTGTGGGTAAAATAGAAATATGAATGACAGAGCTGATCCGAACAAGGTTATGTAGGACAGCGGCTACGTTCAGTAGAGGTTGTTTTAAAGAAAGGCTGTACCTGAGTGAATATATTGAGTTAGTGCTTCAGTTCTCCGTTCCACTCATGGGTTTGAACCCTGCTAAGAAAACATTTTTACTATAATTGTTACAAGACATTAAAACAGGAATCCAAAGAGGACAAAAAAATTGTTTTTACTGTGTCCTTGTTAAACTTGCTTATTAGCAATATTTGCATCCTCCAGCAGGGTTTCATGTCTCTGCTGTTTTAATTATGTGCATCAGGAGCCTAAATGTTTGGAAGACATGAAGCAGGATAACAAAATTAAGAGGACTAAATGAAACAAGAATATTTGCTCTTCTTACCATAACTGAGTGTTTGTCTGTTTTTTTTATCCAAAAAACATTGACCACATTTCAGTTACCTGTAAAGACTATTTGGCAAAGTCATGTGGCAGCAGAAAGGATTGACCTTTCATAACAAAATGTCTCACAAACTGCATGACACATTTTATAAAACTACCTTTGTGTCTCACAATGAGAGAGAAAACTAGTAACTATTTAATACGACTGCCTTTTGCTCCAGATCTGTTTCTAGAAAACATAATGAGTTCCTGCAAAACCAAATCATTGTCTTAAAATATGTTTTTTAAGTTTTTTTCTAACAGCAGTTAAATAAAAGACAACGTTGCAACTGAAAGTGACACTAGCCTCAAAATTTCGAGACAATACACAGGTGAAGTATTTTTCTCCTTTGTTTTCCAAGGGCATGAAGAGGGTTTTTCTTTTTTTAGTTACACTTAAATATTTCAGATTGTCAAACAACCTGGATAAATAGAAAAGTCCATCAGCTGCTTGAGAGTTTATTGCCAAACAGATTCCCTAGAAAGGTGACAAAGGTGACCTTTCCTGTTACTTTTCCCCCTAATCTCTAGAAAATGAATCAGCTGGTTACAAAAGGTTGGTAGTAATGGACAATGCAGATGAGGATATTTATTTACTCGTTAGTTGTTGACTTTTATCATAAAAGAAAAAGTAAAGTCGTGACATTTGTTTATCCTTCTGAATTTTTTAGAATGTTGTTTAGGATATGTTAGTTTTTTCTTTCTATTTGATTGGTTCCAAGAGTAGATTTGTAGTACGCAGACTTGAGCTATAAATTAAAAGAGTTTAACCAACGCATGGTTTCAACCTCCATATGTGTGATTGATCTAACAGTACATGGTTTACATTGCTATCCTTTTGAGATCGTGTTGTAATTTCACATACAAATGCCAAGATAACACAAGAATAATTTAAAGAATATTTCCAAGACCTTTGATGGCTGTCAAGAAAAAGACCTTAGAGGCAGCTTTGAGCTTTGAGTTTGTGTGACCTGCTGCAACACAGTATGAACACAATGTCTGACCTGTAACTTCTAATTCCGAAATAATATGAAGAAAATCCTCACATACTATAACAAGATCAAATTAGTTGTGTTTTTTCACAAAATTGTGAGTCAAACCTAATTTCCATTTCAATGATTTGCAGTAAAAATTGATCAAAAAGTACTCTGATTGGAAACATTAATTTCTCGACTTTGGACAGCCCGGCTGTGACTATTTCTTTACTGACATGAAAATCTGAAAAGAATCAATGAGAGCGTTTTTACAAAAAGCTCGTGCAGCCAAAAGTCACCAGCCAGAGAATTCCCATCCCGCTCTCCAATTCTGCTGAGCTTATTTAGCTAAACTTAGGTGTTCGAGTGGAGGCGCTTTGCTGACAGGAGGGTGACTGATTTCTTCTGAGTGATGCACTGGATGTTGAGAGGAAGGAAGAATGTGGGACATGAGGGATGAGAGACTTGCAGAGATTACAGCGAAGGAAGAGCAGGAGGTGAAACGAGGAAGTTTGCACACACCATCTGTGCATCAAAGGTGCAGCTCCGCCGGCTTGCATTAACAATACTCGACTGTGTTGTGATTGCTTCTGCTCTCTTGAATTTAGATGGTCTCATTTCCACTCTCTGGCGAAGTAAACTTTACCATTGTTTTATATATTTCAGCTTTAATCTAACAGTATCTGCACATGAGTGAGCAAATTGGCTTTGTTGTTGTTGTTTTTTTAAATGTATGCTACTCAAAACAAGAAAAGAAAAAGGTTGGCTTCTTTTGGACGAACTCTGCTACGCTCAGTGAAAAGAGCGTTCTCTTTCTGTCAATAACAATGCCCTACGCTTCTCACATCCCAGAATAAAACTAAATGATTTAAAATGTATTGTTCAAATTCCATCCATCCTTTATCTGACACGTTTCCAGGATTGTGAGGGTGGCTGGTGTCTATTTCTAGCGGTCTTTTGGTCAATTTGACCATTTAAAATTGTTCTCTTTCTGAAAAATTGACACATTTTCAAAATTTGATTCATAAAACATTTTGAAAAGCATGCATTATTCTCCTTTCACTCCTTTGTGTTGGTCCATCAGCTGAAATCCCAATAAAACATTGAAATGTGTGGTCGCAATGTTGCAATTTCGGAAACGTGCAAGGGTGTGAATAATTTTGCAAAGGACTGCATGGGTCTCAGAGGGGCCAGTTGGCTCACTACTGGCTGATTGCTCTGTGCACCTGTTGCTAATCACTTCTTTCTGAAATACTTTGTCTACTCGGGGCTCTTTGCCATGAACCGTGTGTGTGCTACATGGCAGGCTGCCTATCGCACTTCATCTAAAGTTACACATTTGTGGATTGAGTTAATTGTCTTCTGAACGCCAGAGGCACAAAGAGGATCTTGGGAGTTTGCCGCTTGGTTTCTAGGCTGGAGCTTCGGAGCTTGTTTATTTTCCTGCTGCGCTCATGGAATAAATCTATTGAGTCCAGCTTCTGTTTAAATTCCGGTTGTTATATCTGACAAACACTTCCTCTGTAGTCCAATAGTTACATCACATAAAGGAGGTGATGAAATATCACAACCTGACCGACTGGAACGTATAACAGCATCTCAGCCCTCGTCCTCTGCAATTTCCAAGCTACAGTCTTCAAATGAAATCTATAAAAGCTTCAATGGTTCCAGGTGAAGTCTGCTTTATTGAGCACATTCAGCTGGGCCAAGCTTCACTTGGATTACTCCTCTGTAAATAACAAACATAAATCCCCATGGCTGCAATTCAAGCAGACACATCCACATGTCTGAGTAACAGACAGACGGCTATTAGAAAGGAAAAGCCCCAAGTGACTCATCTTAATCCTTTCTCACATATCTTTTCAAGCAGTTTGTGGACCTTCAGCTATTTCCCCCCAGCACCTTTGCTCTAAAACCGACCCATCAGCAATGCTCTCTGGTGCATAATTAGTGCCATTAGTTCGAGTCGTCCGCACACTCTTAGACACTATGGCCAGACAGGAGCTGCGCTCTGTTTCGCTCCCTCTCTATCTCTTTATCCCACCAACTGTTTCACGCTCGCAGGGCTCGTAGCCATCACATTTGTTGGAGTAATGGACCTGGCAAATTACAGCAGATCGGCCCTCAGCAGGCTCAGCCTGGCAGCCACCAGGGAGCACGGAGCAGACGTGCTAATTCTACTGAACAAGAGCTCCCGATTGGACAAACAGAACCGCCCCGGGAGCGTTAGCTGTCGGATGAAGCGAGCTGAAATGCCTTGTGTCCAAAGAAAACTTTAGATAATCCTCAGATTGGTAGTCTAGTCACAAAACTGTGCATCTTTTGCAGAACTGAACACAGCGGTGTCTCAGATGACGAGCTCAGTTTTTGACTGAATACATAGATTATTTTACTAAGTTTTGTCATCTCTGCCATTGCAATGGCTCCCTCACTGTGCTTAAACTTAAAACAAAATGGCCTGTGAGCACTGAGAAAGACATGCGCCCACTCCTCTAACATACCCTCCCACACACGCAGATGGTCTGAGGGATGCCGCAGCAATTAAGGCGATCCATTTAAAGTCTCCGACTGTAACAAGCTGAAGGAAGCCTGCTGCAGGAACTCACTGTTCTCTGAGGCATGAACAATTCCTCGCGCTCTCTTGAGACTCCCGAGGGCTTTCTGTGTGACCGAGCCTTTTCTTAATTACACGTGAAAGCGGAAAACAGCTGCTTTACGGCCACATCTGGGTCTCCGTTAGTCAACCCTGTGGAGGGCTGAGTAAAAAGCAAAGCAGGTTATATGGAAAGCACTGTTTGCGCTTTCCTCCTCCTATTATCAGATTTCTCCAGCTAATTCAATTCAATTTAATTCAGTTTATTTATACTGTATATTCCCAATTCACAATAAATATTGTCTCAAGGCACTTTACAAAAAAAAATCCTTTCATTTACACATGTATTCCAGTTGATCCTATCAAACAGTGTAGTAAGCTCAGTGGGCTATTATAAATTAGTTTAAAAAGTTTCTATCTAAGGAAAAGCACTGAGTCACTGATTTGCAGCATTCACTCCTCCTTTGCCAGAAACCTACCCTGTTCCTGGGTTTATAAATGTGTAAATATGTACATTACTGTGCTGAAAAATATCCTCCCCTTTTGAACTTTTACAGATTTTGTCACACTACAACCACAAATCTGATTTGACACACAAACTAGTGCATATTTGTGAAGTGGAACAAAAAGGAAATAGGGTTTGTTTTTGTTTAATTATATACAAATAAAAACTATGCATTTCCAGTTAGTCTCTTGGCATTTTGTAGAACCATCATGCACCAACTACCAGCTCTGTACAAAACAGCTCAAATTGAGTTAAATGTCATAAAAGACATTTCTCAAGATTTGGGTTTACACCAACTCATTTCTAACACCTGATATAAACCATGTGTCTATGACTGTATATTTAGGGTCATTGTCCTCCTGGATGGTGAACATTTTCCCCAGAACATCCCCCAAAAAATCATCTGAAGTTTGGTTTTGTGGATAGTCAAAGTGTAAAAGACCTTAAGGGATATCAGAACTTCATTATTGTTGCATTATATTTTTAGTGAAACATAACTTTGGAACAACATCAGCAAGACCCTACAGTAATGACTCAATATTAACAAGATAAACTATTTCTATTTTAAAAGCAGAAAATCTTAATGTATCTAAAAGTTTAGAACATTGTGCATTGAACCCTGACACTGCATCTGAATCTGCACTGCACCAGAAACTACACTATTACCAAATTAAAACCAAGAATGCAATAAGGTTGTATGATTTACATAAACCAGCAGAGCAAATATTTTTAAACAAACATCATATCTCTTCCTGTGGTGTGTTGGCACTGCTGTGGATCATAAATATTTATCAAGGCTCAGAAAGGTTAAATGTGTGGGAGTGATATGTTCTGGCAGCTAAGATGCTGCTGAGGCATAACATCTTGGATTTGTAAAATGCAAAACTTTCAGAAAACACCAGAGCTGTGTCTTGACCGCTGAATCTTCCCAAAAAAAAAAAAAAGACAAAAAATACAAAATGAATAGTTTATTTCAAATTAGTTTGGAGCTGTATGTGTCACTGAAGGGAACACATACAGCATCGTTGTTTTTTTTGTTTTTGTATTTTGCCAGTTTGAGAAATTATATTTTTTATCAGGCAACACGGTGGCGCAGTTGATGGCACTTTTAACTTGCAGGGTGAACAGCCGTCCAGCATTGCATCCTGGGATCTTTCTGCATGGAGTTGAAATGTTCTTTCTGTGCATGTGTGGGTTCTTCCTCCAGCTTCTTCCCACATAAAAACACATGACAATGTCAAGACCTTGTAAAACATGAAATTTGTCTCTATCATAAAACATAGACGTGATGTCTCGCTTGTGGAAATTTCGTCTAAATACGGCATCATTGTCTTTCTGCCACTTGGGGGCAGTGTCAGCAATACAGTAGAATATGATTAGTTTCTTTAAAGCTATGTGTAGCTTTTAAATGAAGTTGAACAGGCAAAAGTCATAATTCACTATTTTAAATTACCAGTCATAATACATTTTTGATGTTATATTTACCACATCTGCTTTGATATTTTTGTTACCTCTCACCCTAAGTGGGATGTTGCAGTTGTGTGAAATGCAAAAAAAGCATACATTAATTTTAGACCCTATTATATATTGGCGACCCTCTGTAGTCGTCCTGTCAGAAGGTTTTCTGCAACACATCCCAACAAAGTTTGGCTGTAAAAGTAAATCCAGGATATCCTTGTAAAAGAGATTAATCATCTTTCTGAATTTCTTTCCAGAAAAATTGAAGGTAAAATAAATAAATAAGTAAATAAATAAATAAGCTCAGCTGACTGAAGCAAAGTGGAAAACTGTCCTGTGTCAGATATGTCAAAATGTGACTGAAAACAATAGATTTGACATCCTTCTTATACTAAAGAGGAAGAGAATCCTGCATGTTGTTACAGTGCTCTGCATAACTTACTCTGGTGTGAAACAATATGAGTCCCCTTACATATTTTGTTGTCTCACTTCAGTGTTTGAGATGATTAATCATATTTTAATATTAATCAAATACAACAGGAGTCACAAAAATGCTGTTACATTAAGTTTTAATGTATTGGGGGAAATCTATTCAAACCAACTTAGCTTTGTGTGAAAATATATTCCCTTCAGTTTTGTTAAATCATGAAATAACTGAGTCACCACAATTTTTTGTAAAGATTACTACAGTGTCATTAGGAAAAACCCAGACCTGATTACTGCTTGATCTGTACAATAAAAGACACATGGTTGCAAACACAGGATGTGATATGTTTGTTGTGTTTCACTGTTTATTAAAAACTGGTTTAGGACATTTGAAATTGATTGCAAAACACTTCTAATTGCAGACTCTGTGCATCTTTACTTTTAGATCAGAGTTAATTTTAGTTCAACCTCTCAGTGTTCTAACACTAAAACAAAATAAGCCGCCTCTGAAAATGAAACTGAACTTGTGGTTCAGTTCCTTTAACACTGATGTGCTTTGGTGAAAAACTGTGCTTACTCATTTATTAGAGTTTGAAAAAGACATATAACAACGTTAACTTGGACTTCTACAATGAGTTGCAGCTGTGTCACAATAAAGAGCAGAAACAGTTTTACCTCAGTGCATATGCTGCAGTTTTCTGTGCCTGCAGGAACCCGATTGGCAAACGTAAGAGAAACGACGGTCTTTGTTGATCCAGTGAAAATGTGGTTTGTAGAAGACATGCCTGATGACACAGTAAATATTTTTGGCCTATTTGACGTTAACATGCCTTAACACATTTCATAACTGTGCCTTCTTCTTTTCCTTTTTTTAAATTATGGTGTAATAAACTTAAAATCCTTTTTGAAACCTGGTCTAATTGGTCAACCTGGTCCTGGTTTACTTTTCTCACTTTTATTTTGACAACATGTGTTTTTTCTTCAAAAGGACTTGAAGTGTCTCTTTCCTGTAGCACCTTTTATCTTATTTTACATGAAACACTGGGAAGAAATGTATTTTAGCATGTACAAAAATCCAATTCACAATGAAAGTGTGTATTCAGTTTTTTTATTTATTAATTTAATTAAAAACAAAACAACTACTGTATGTACAACAGATGAAAATATATAAATCAACGAAATGAAAGGCAGTAGAAAAAAGAAAAAAAAATCTCATCCACCCGTCTTATCCCAAGAATATATTCAAACAGTAAGGATTTACAAAAAATGAAAACTAAATAGTTACAGTTGTGTGCAGTTCAATACTTAAAAGTATAAAAAATTAGATAAAAAACAAAATTTCTCTAATATCTGAAAGTGTTTCAATAAACAAGTTTATAAAACTTCATCTATTTAATATTTATTGATGAAATTGTATATTTCATCTGAAAAAAAAAAAAAAAACACAACACAGACCGAGCAGCCATATAGACTGGCAGAACCTGGCAGTGGTTCAGACAAAATTCTGGAGATATCTTATTCTAACAGCAAACAGATTTTCTTTCAAATGTTCACAAGTTTGTTACTTCATGACGTCTTACCACTTATCCAGATTTCACAATAACTTTCACATTATTCATGCTTCACATGAAGTGCGGTCTGTTATTGTAAGGAGACCTGAAGTGTACTGACGACCCAGAGGGAGAGCAGAGGCGTTTCAGTGACCTCGCTGTGCAGGAGCTCTGGGAATACAGATTAACGACTGCTGCATAACAACTCTCCATATGCTGTTGATTAAGTGGATTATCAAGGTCTGTAAAGAGAATGAGACCAGAATTTTTCCTCTCAGTTTTTAAGTTTTTGAAATTGAACATGCTTGGGTTACCAAATGATAAAGATGACAAATGTTCAGATTTTTGCATTGAAAACATTTATGGGCTGCCTGGTGGAGCATTGGTTAGCACCTTAGCCTTGCAGTAACATGCAAGATTTCTCCGTTATTTACAGAAATAATTTACAGTATACTATACCATAGCGACACAAAGTCCCTCCCTTTCCCAAATGGGGGATCGGTTTACAATCTATTGGCAAATCACAAACAGTTGTCTCGGAAGATTACACATAGCATTTTACATGGGACAGTCACATTCTGTGGCAAAGAGATTGGTCTGACCACCTGTGGATTTCTGTCTGCAGCATTACCATTTGGCTGTGGGGTGAAAGCAGGATGAGAAAACAGCAAAACATTTTCTGATACTCCAGACATGTCCAATCATTCTTTCTATAAAGACATTTTACAAAAAAAACAAAGATAAATACTACTTTTTAGGGTATGAGGAGGATGGTGGTCATCTTAGATTATTGTAGTTAAAAAAAATATATGCAATTCAAATTTAAGTTCAATTAAAAACTAAGCTAAATTTAAACCAAATTCAAATCAGATTTAAGATTTAAAACTGAACTTAGTTTGCCTTCGGTTATCTAATTAATTCATAATTTCCGGTTTGGCCTCATCATGACCATTATCCCAGCATTTGGGTGAAGAGCGGAATAAACCCAGGGAAATTTACAGTCCTTCCCCGGGTCAGCACATACACACACACACTGACATCTAAGACTCATGTAGAGTTGCAAATTAAGTTTACAAATATGTTTTTGGACTTTGAAAGAAAACCACAACTCAAGGCTTGAATTTGTTGTTTTGAATCAGTCAAATGTTTGTTTGCAGACAGGAAAAACATGCAAGATAATATAATTATATTTTATCAATGCTGGCGCCAGTTATTCTTTAACATTGCAACACACCAGCAAAATTCTCAATTCTGACAATCCTGGATGTTTCACAAACTAATTTTTTTTTTTAAGAAACAGAAGTGATGGTGTCTTTTCAGCAACTGTTAGCGTTCTGTTAAACCATATCTGCTTAGACTTTGGAAGGTTTTGAAGATCCACCTCTTCTTATTTTGTATTGAGTCTTGCAGTAGTTGAAACCTGAATATAATCTTGTTGGTGTTTTGCATTGTTGGTTATTATTTTCCTATAGATGTTGCCGCTTGAATTCTTTCAGAATCTAATTACAATCTGTCATTTTTTTTTTCTCTTCCCTGAAACAAGCCAAGCAACGCCTTGACTTTAAAGCAGTCAAACTGGTTTTTACAGATCACTGAGTCTCACCTGGCACGCAATGTAAGAGAAGACACCACACAGTACACCTAAAAGCTTAAGATGAAAGAGAAATAATTACTGCTTTGTCTTTTTTAAAAAGCTTTCCAAAATATTTTCAGGAAGGAGAGACACTTTTAAAGAAAAAAACACAATTTACGTTGATTTTCTGTATGAAGTCCTAAGTCACTATTGAGAAAACTAAAACAATTGTGTTAACAGAAACTGAAAGCATACACTTAAGAGACTTTATTTACATACAACAAATGTAAACTAAATACTTTCACATGATAAATATTTTTAAAACAAAGTTTATAGACAAGATGGTCAAATAAAACATCTAAACACAAACCTAGAAAGTATTAAACTTTATCCTCAGCATTTTGTTTTAAGCTGTCTGTACAATCAGAATCCACTGCAGTTACTTTTTCTCTGTTTCTGTTTTTTGCAAAAACAGATGGTCTCTTTTTCACCATCACTATGACTACAGCTGCAATAACTAGAAACACCAGTCCCACGACCACTGCGTATACAACGTGAGATCCAGAGTCATTTGTAGGGGCAGTTGTAGGGGCATTTGTAGGGGCAGTTGTAGGGACAGTTCTAGGGAAAGTTCTAGGGAAAGTTCTAGGGATAATTCTACGGACAGATGCAGATTTTAATATAAACTCCTGTTTAAAGAAGCACCTATCTGCGTCAGTGTGTTCATCTTCGTTGAAGTAATCCTCATTCGTGCCTTCCTCATAATCGTTTTCTTCAGCAGTGACATTGTCCTGGAATTCTTTCAAAACAATACATCTGTACATCCGTTCGTCCTCGCTGCACAGGTTAGAGATGTTCAGCAATCCAGAAATAGACAGTTCCACTCTGCCTTCCAGGTCTTCTGGGATGGAGACAAGCTCATCATATGTGTCACCAATGATTTCATAGATGTCTGCTTGTACATGACGGAACCACTGGACTCTTTTAAGATTATCCAGGTCAGAAGTACATTCCAGTGAGATATTTGAGTCTTTAAAGTAAACCTTTTCTTGTAATTCACTTTTGGGGCATAGAAACAAAGAGTACTCGATCTCAAATGTTGGAGCGATGCATGTGTAAGTCCCTTTGTGTTCATCAGAAATAACAGGGATTATTAAGGAGAAGCTGTCTGGTTCTTCACCAGCTGATATGTACATCTCATTGTTCCTTGGGCTGCTGCTGTTAAGTTGTCCCTGTGGAGTCTCCCACCACAGGTTTCCACCATCACCACTACAATTTAGAACTACTCTTTCCCCTTTGGAGACATAAACCTCTTTACTGTAACTGTAGTCTGGAAGGAATAGGTTTTGGAAACCAAGGCAAGTCTTACCTTTGAACACAGTGCAGTGAAACTGTGGAAAATTCTGGAACACAATTTTATTTACCATGAGCACAGCACCGTTTTCTCGGGCCTCCACAGAATCCTGCAGTTCTTTCATCACCGGCTCCAGTGAAACACTGCTGTCCAGCAGGAGTATGGGCTTGTAGTCAGGCTGTAGTTCCAGATACCAGCGCACAAAAGTTCCCTCCTGACCAACAGAAGAGCTTTGGCAGCGAATATCCGCTCCACCTTCACTATTCACTTTGATCTCTTCAGCTGAAATCTCTTCTTTGCACACGAAGAGCTGCTCCATATGATTGTTGACCATTGTATGATTCTGCCAGCATTCTCTCCTGTAGATCCCAGAGTCCAGGTCTGTGAGTTCATCTATCTGGATCCCAAGCAGATTGTCAACTTCATTCATCTGAATTCGACCCTCCAGGTCCACGGGAGGTGTGTTGGGCAGATTCTTGTTCGAGGAGTTACCCAGTAGTTGTTCTCCGCCTGCAGCAGATCTGTAAGCAAGAAGATAATCCGCTCCAAAACAATAACCCATCACAACATTGCCGCCCTCCTCCCTAAACACAATCTCTGGCCCCTGACTGCAGACCTGACCAAGGAGGAGGAGGAGGAGGAGGGAAAGCAAAAGGCCTGTGATCTTTGTGCAGGTCATGTTGGTTGTCTTGCCACTTCCACACCACAACTGGGCTGAGCTTGTACAGTCTCTGTTTTATGTATCCACCTTAGTATTTCACTTGTTCCGCCTCCTATTCATTGTGTTGTCTTCCTCTTTCCAAATCAAACCCAGTGACACGCTCCCACACAAACAAATATCAGAGAAGGGCAGCAGTAACAGGTGAAACTAAAATAAAGAAAGTTATTTTATCGTGACAAGCTCTTGTTAGGTCGGTCATTAACGTCTCACCTGGTTGTAGTTTGACTAGGATGTTTTGCTGTTTTGACAGGTTTTCACTCAACACCAGACCTACAGAGTCACCAAACGGGCTGTGGGAGTGGCTAAAGGCTTTCTGGAAAGACAGTTTCGTGCAAGCAAGCTTACTGGCACATTTGCAAATGCATGCAATGTTGTTTTTCTGTTATTATTACTAAAAATTCATTATAGGTTCATTGAGTCAACAGAACAATCTGAACTGAATCTAGGTGTAGATAAAAATCACATACTGGTTCAGGTTCCAGGAGGCCGTGAGTGTCTTATTTCAATTATAGATGTTTTGCAAGAAAACGGCCAGCTCTCAACCTTTTACCTTAGGTGAGTTTCAAGTCTATTAAAGATTGGGAAACATGATACACAAAAAGATGAATGAAAAATCTTTTTATTAGAGTGCCAGTGTTAGGTAAATTGTATTTTTAGTAATTATCAAATATTTGTTGTATCATGTAGCCTTGTAGTTACATTTAGATAATGTTTCTGTGTGTTAAATAACTTTGATTCTATCCTGAGACTGCCCTGGGAAATAGGGGTGACAGCTACTCTCAGCAGCTGTTGCCCTGCAGGACTTCCTACAAGACAGAGGTGTTAATTGCTCTGTGCTGCTTTGTGATACAAAGCCGTTGCTTTGAAGCTATGCAATGTGTCTTGTTTCACACCGGGCCTGGAGCAAGAAAGATTTAGAGTATAGATAACATGTGTCTAGAAGTGAATATTATTTAGCGCTGCAACCATGTGATGAATGCTTTGACTCCACCCTTTTAGAGTTGCAGCGCCCCGTGTGGCAGGGTTTCCTAAAGATCAATAAAAGAGAGGAACAGACAGATGTGTTTCCAGAGTAGTCGGAGATTTGTAACTGGAAACATCTCTCTGTCTGCTCTCCTCGCGAGTATAAAAGAATCTAACTCTCTTGTCTTTCTTGTGTTTGTTAAATTGTCTCTAATAGGTATTTTAGACCTGACATTATTTGGTCCTTCGCAGCCGGATGCCAATATACCGGAAGGATTCCAGCGGGCATGGTGGACCCCAGTAAAGACCGTGCGCACGGCAAGTTTCCTAGTGGAAGCTTATCAGAACCTGTTAAAGGGCTGGCGCTCTGCCTGCCTGCTGGGATCTTACGGTTGACGGCTCTGAGGGGAAGACAGGAGAGGGTGAGTAGATTCTTGTTTAAATGTGTGGCGAATGACTGAGGGTCATTGCGCGAATAAGAAAACCCTGGACATTCTAGACTCTAACAGGTAAAAATAAAACATAATATCCGTGAAGGGCGTCCGAAGCCCTTGGCCAAAAGTTCGTGGAAAAACAACAGGCGCACGGAGCCTAGTATAAACCTGCAGTAAAATTTAATAAATTGGAAGTAAAATTGTAATTGGAACGGATGGCGGAGTCCGGCGGAGCAGGCGCTTAAGTTCCGCAACAAACGTATGATTGTGAGTGTGATTGGAGATTTAAATACCATTTGGTGTTTTATCTCATATAAAAACAGTAGGGTTGTAACCAGCAAACCTGTCCTGGATGCAGAGGTAAGAACCCCCCACTCGAAAGAGTTGAAGCGGGGGTTACCACTACAGGTATTTTTAATTGCTGGCCTGCTGAAAAGATCTCCAGTTTATAGGATTCCCTATGAGTCGGACAAACTGGGCTAAATTGTATAAATAAATAAAAAAAATGGGCAAAGTATAAGCAAGAATAAGCCAACACACAGTTTGAAATCAAATGACTGGAAATATGTTGAAAATCAGGATCCGCATAAAATAAAATATTTAGATAAATGGTTAACAAACTACAACTTTGACGGCCGTCTAAATTCACAGAAACTAACAGTATTGCAGGATAAAATAAAATAAAAACAAAGTCAAACCCACAGAAATCAAAGAATTTGATGTTTTATAGAAGGGAGGATGATGAGACAAGTTTCAGAAGTGTGAAAAGGCAGGCAGACGAGCAGGGAGCAGCAGGAGGGGGAGGGGACGTAGCTGAAGTTACCAAATACCAAAATAACAAAACAGAAGGTGAGAAACAAATAATACAAAATGCAAAACTATACCCCGACTTGCCCTCACCCCCACAATATGAAAAAGGTAGTGAGGGATCTATTACTAGATCACAAAAAGCAAACTTTAAGTGGTCTAAGAACTGGGGAGAAATTTTGGTGCAGGGAGCTGTAGCTCCCACTGGGCTTTTACTCCCTCCCCCATGTTGCCCTTCAGAAGAGGCAAATAGTCAGCCACACACACACTGATCTTTATCCTATGATACAAGTAGCAAATCCTACTGTAAGGGACGATGGAGCAGCGCCCACGATTCTGGTATATAGAACGTGGACCCTGGAGGATATAAAAAAGGCGCTTTTGGAGACAGCTGATGTTTAAAAGCAAAAACAGGACAGTTGTCTGCATTTTTATTATTGAGCATTCCCTTTTCTAGTGAAGGCGTTTCTCTTGATTCCGATATTGTTATAGTTAGTACATTTTCAAATACATTCCATATACTAGATTAGTACTTGGAGCTTTGGTAATATACTTTAATCTAACACACTATTGCTATTAATATTAACAAAGTATATCAGAAATTAAACCTAAGTGTTTCCAAGATTCCTAAGTTTGTGAACAACTCCAGATGCAACTCTACGCTCCTGGGAAACCCCCGACCTCTGACCTGTGAGCCGGGGAAGATATTCTTTATGGCCTCCTAATTTAAAGCCTTTCAGGAGCATGTTTGTTTTATGGCAGCTTTAAGTTACAGCCTTGCCAGGCTCTGAAGTCCTACCTTGCATCAGCTTGTCCAGATAGGAATGTTGATCTATTTAAACGCACATGGCATTAGCTTAACTATATTAAACCATAAAAATAGCCATATTTCCTTAACAATACCCAAAACAGAGTTTAGACCAAAAGTTAAGCATTATCCTTTAAAAACAGATGCACAGGAGGGAGCCAAGTCTTGTTATATGTAGATGATGTTTTATTAGCATCTCCAAACATGAAAATCTGTAAACAAGACACTTTAGCGCTTCTAAAACATTTAGCTGAGGAAGGTCATAAGGTCAATAAGAATAAACTCCAACTGTGTAAAGAACGAGTAAAATATTTGGGTCATAATTTAAGTGCAGGAGGGCGGACCATAATGGAGGATAGAAAAATAACGATTCTCCAGGCACCAAAACCGCAAAAAAAAAACAAAAAAAAAAACAAAAAAAAAACGGATGATGTCTTTTCTGGGGTTAACTAACTATTGTCGAAACTGGGTGCCTAACTATGCAGAAATTGTGGCCCCTTTAAGCAAATTAATGTATGAAAAGGATCTGAAAATGTCTTCCTCTTTGGAATGGACAGAGGCAGCAGAGACAGCACTAAGTGAAATAAAACAGGCCCTAGTGTCAAGTGCTGCGCTCGCCTTACCAGACTATAAAAAAAAACATTTTTTCCAGATGGTGGATTGCAAAGGTCAGTATATGACCTCGGTGCTAGTTCAGCAACATGGTGATAAAATGAGACCAATAGCATATTTTTCTTCCAAACTTGATAGTGTGGCGTGTACCCAGCCTCCCTGTGTGAGAGCAGTGATTGCTGCTTCTATGGCAGTAGAAGTTAGTGCTCCTATTGTACTGTTTCATCCATTAACATTAAAAGTACCACATGCAGTTTCAGCACTATTATTACAAACAAATATGACTTTCTTATCGCCTGCGAGGCATCTCTCCTGTATGAGTACATTATTATCACAACCTCATCTAACTATTGAAAGATGCACGATTTTAAGATCCTGCAACTTTGTTACCTCTTCCAGATGATGGTACAAAGCATGATTGTCAGGAAATGGCAGAACAAAATGCAAAGAGTAGAAATGATTTAAAAGATCTACCATTAGATCACGGTGAAATACTTTTTGTTGATGGTTCCTCAAAGAAAAATGTACAAGGGGAAACTCAAACCGGTTATACAGTAGTGACTGAAAAAAAAAAAAAAAAAAAAAAAAAATAGTGTTAAAAGCTGAAAAACTTCCCTCACACTACTCGGCTCAGGCTGCAGCATTGATAGCGCTAACCACCGCTTGTAAACTAATGAAAGATAAAGCAGTGACGATTACACCGATAGTCAATATGCGTTTGCAACAGTACACACGTTTGCACAGTACTGGCAAAATAGGGGTATGATAACTTCTACAGGAAAACCAGTAACTCGTGCAGACCTATTAAAATATTCTATTTATGGATTTATTTCTTTTTTAAGAACTTTTAATGCATTACAAAAGGTCATTTCATTTCAAAAAATGCCTACAGAAAGAAGAGAGGGCTGCAAATGAAATAAGGAAATAAAGTTAATAAATAAATAGAAACAGGCTCTAACTGTAAGAGGCATTGCTCCGATAACAACAAACTGCAGTATGCAACCGATTCTAGATAGTTTCAAAATCAGTCTTTTTAAACTGATCAAAACTTTAGGATAGATAAAATATTATTAAATCTACAGGAATTATGGATGAAGAAGACAGAATAAAATAGAAGTAACTCACTTGTTGACTAGAAATTGATTGAATATAGAAAAAGTTTGCTACACTGTACAAATTTGTTGTTGAAGGATAATATTAAGTTAGAAATAACTTATGGGTTAATCAAAGTGGATCTGGTGGAACTTTTGTAGAGAATAATGTAGATCAGGAGACTTGCAGCCCCCCCCTTGTAGCAGCTCCGCAGGGGGGCCACAGAGTTGAGCTGTAACTTCTACCCCCACTAGATTCAACTAATTAACATGTGAAGCCTTTAGCATACCACTATTTTTAAGTGCGAAGCAACCCCCACTTGTAGTAACTCAGCAAGACAGAACGGGAAGGTGTGATGTAAATCACTTTCACTCCCAACATCTAAAAGTACCTCTTGACAAAATATCAGTAGAGGAACAACAAAAGGTTTTTAAGTTCAAATTTTAAAACTAGAAGAAACTAAAACATATCTGATGATTCGAGTGCCAAAAGCCTAATAAAGAATTAGGAGTTCCTCTTGAGATCCTTATCGGCTCTCTTTCCTGCCATAAAGTCGGCCCCTCCGAGAAGTGGGGGAGGGATTTTATGGTGGGGTTATAGATTTGCTTTGTGATCTTTTTATTTTTGAATTTGTTTTCGTTGGTCTGACTTTTTGGTTGGCTATTTGTTTGTGCACTCATTTAGTTAACTGTAAGTGTCCGTTCTTTATATTTGTTAAATATAACAAATTAATTTCTTTCTTTTGAGTTACCAGTTTCCTCTGGACCTGTTGCTCATCATACAGATGAGCTCCAGCTGATTGGTGTCCATATATGGGTGTCAAACTTCCTTAGCGGGCCATTCCATTTGTTCACCCAGGGAGGGGAAATTTGGTTTTTATTTTAATTTCTTTCATTTGTAGATTTAGTGATATTTTGACCAGTATTTTTTAGGTTTTTGGGTGTTAATTACCCCTATTATGTGTTAATGGTCTGATCAGCCACTATTTAAGTTCCCCTCATGTCTTGTTTGTTAAGTCAGTTTGTGCTTGAGTTTGTTCTGCTACCGACTGAATTGTACTTTGTTATGTTGATTTTAGTTTGGGCCCAATTTATCATTTTTGGATTTTCTTTGTAGACTATAGTTTTTGAATTTTCTTCAACGTCTCTCTGGCTGGTTAATGCGAAACCTTCACAGAGTCTAAATTGGTACACACGCCTTGTCAAACACTAGTGAAAATTTTTGAGGAGTTTGTAAAATAAATTATCTGACAATCATAAGAGTTAAATGAGATAAGGAGTTTTAAAACTGTAACATGAAGTGTTTTGGGAAAATAGTAATCTTGAAGATTTAAAGCATGCTAAAATGAATTGTTTTGTTTGTTTTGACGAGTTTCACCTTTTGGGAAAAAGGCAGCATTGAATTTGGTAGAATTTCTCAGGGAACATCATAAACCTGTTTTATCAACATCGTTATTTAAAAGTCGTAGAAATGTGATGCATTAGCAGATAATGCATCAACAGGGGGGAGAATATTGTTATAGGTTTATCTTTTATATTACTTAAATAAAATTTTTTATTTTTGAAGAACATGTTTGATCTGTGTTACACATAAAAAGTGAAAGGAAAGATATGGTCGGGTGAAAGATGTTTCTTTTGAATGGTTTTGAGTCGTTCTCCATTAAAAGATGTTCTGACAAGGGGGCTAAAATATTTTGTAACCAATAGATAACAAATTTATAGCAATTACTGAAGCATATTTTGATAAATTAACTTAGGAAAACAATTATAGAAATTAAAAATATTATTGTGTTAGCCATTTTCAGAGCATTAATTTAATGGAGCAAAAATGTTTAAAGAAATGTTTTGAAGAATCTGTTATTGATTAAAGTTATCACTAATCAGTAAAAGTACTCAGGTGGGATTATAATAATTTTTCTAAACTTGATTTTTGTTTTGATTTACATCCATTTAAAACGATTTTGAATGAAACGTTAAATTCAACGACAAGTAAAAGACCTAGGTAAAATTGATATATTCTGAAAATGTCTAGATTTGTTAAATTATACAATGACATTATAATTTCTCTAAGTTTAACTCTTTTGAATTTTTGTTTAAGGAAAACATGTTGAATGTTTTAGACAAATAACCAGTAAGATCTAGTTTGTACTATAAAAGTAATTTAAACTGGACTGTCTAATTCACATTGATATTCATTGTTTTGATGATAAATGTAAACTGTACAACTGCAGCAAATTTTAAGCTTTTGTTTATTGTTTTGTTTTGTTTGTTTAGTTTTATTTTATAAGATTGGTTTAAGAGAAAGATCTGCATATGTTTAACATTTTGGCAAAACATTACTTTGGAAACATGTCTTTTGAAGCTGGTGGTAACAGGGTTTTGTGCATTAGTTTCTCTGTTAGTACCTGTATCTGTATATCCTACATCTGCTGAAGATCTAATACTCTCTTTGTCTAGTGTTTTATTTCAGAAGAGGCAACACTTACAGAAACGTGAAGTGACATGGAAAATACAGATACTGATCCGACATACATCGATGCCATCGGAGTCCCTAGTGGAGTGCCTGATGAATATAAATTAGTTGATCAGGTCGGGGCTGGTTTTGAATCTACAATTTGTTGGTGGTGCACGATTGACAAAAACGTAGACAGAATAAATTACATCCATTACAATGTGCAAAAACTGGGAAATTGGACACAGGCTGGTTTCGAGGCAGTGCATGAACAGCT
This sequence comes from Xiphophorus hellerii, assembly GCF_003331165.1. Classification (NCBI taxonomy): domain Eukaryota; kingdom Metazoa; phylum Chordata; class Actinopteri; order Cyprinodontiformes; family Poeciliidae; genus Xiphophorus; species Xiphophorus hellerii. The sequence goes on from NC_045673.1 coordinate 17,456,938, forward strand.
GGCTGCTACTTCACTGATGGCTTTCCAGAACCGTATAGCTCTTGACATGTTGCTGGCTGAGAAAGGAGGGGTGTGCATGATTTTTGGAGAAAAATGTTGCACATTTTTGCCAAACAATACAGCAGCTGATGGAAGCTTAACGAAGGCCATTACAGGGCTTTGCACCCTTAATGGCAAAATGAAGGAACACTCTGGAGTGGATACTTCCATGTGGGATGCATGGATGGATGCCTTTGGGAAGTATAGAAACCTTGTGTCCTCTGTCTTAGTATCAATTGCAGTTTTGCTGCAATTTTGACTTTGTGTGGATGTTGTTTTGTTCTGTGCCTGCGTTCTTTGTTTAACCGTCTCATTACCACAGCGATTTCACCCATGGAGGACCAGATGGCACGGATGTATCCTTTATTAGAGAAAAAATCTGATGTTGACAAAGCCTACTCTGATGATGACTCTTCTTCTGACAGGTATCCAGATCCTAATTTTTGGACTGGGTATAACCCCTGAGTGTAAAAATGTTTGCTTTCCAAAAAATGAACTCCCAGCGGAAATCATTTGAAGTGACTGTTTTTGGAGGGATATTAGACGACACCAAATATTTGTTAAACAGGAGGGAAATGTTAGGTAAATTGTATTTTTAGTAATTATCAAATATTTGTTGTATCATGTAGCCTTGTAGTTACATTTAGATAATGTTTCTGTGTGTTAAATAACTTTGATTCTATCCTGAGACTGCCCTGGGAAATAGGGGTGACAGCTACTCTCAGCAGCTGTTGCCCTGCAGGACTTCCTACAAGACAGAGGTGTTAATTGCTCTGTGCTGCTTTGTGATACAAAGCCGTTGCTTTGAAGCTATGCAATGTGTCTTGTTTCACACCGGGCCTGGAGCAAGAAAGATTTAGAGTATAGATAACATGTGTCTAGAAGTGAATATTATTTAGCGCTGCAACCATGTGATGAATGCTTTGACTCCACCCTTTTAGAGTTGCAGCGCCCCGTGTGGCAGGGTTTCCTAAAGATCAATAAAAGAGAGGAACAGACAGATGTGTTTCCAGAGTAGTCGGAGATTTGTAACTGGAAACATCTCTCTGTCTGCTCTCCTCGCGAGTATAAAAGAATCTAACTCTCTTGTCTTTCTTGTGTTTGTTAAATTGTCTCTAATAGGTATTTTAGACCTGACAGCCAGTAAGAGCAGACACAGCTGCTCAGAAGTCCTCTTAGATTTGGCTTTATTGGCACAGCATTTCTCTGTAAGAGCCATGTTTCTGTGCTGAATCACTACAGAATTTGTACTTTCACTACACTGTGGAAAGCATAGTTTTTCAGGTGGGGGAAGGTGTTTATTTTGTTTCTTCAGTATCGAAGTCCACTTCGGCAAGATAATAAAATTGCACTTTGCCCTTCAAGCATTTATTGATGTGATCTTGATAATAAAGTGTTAGAAAAAACGTACAAGTGGTAATATCTAAAAATGAATCTAAGTTCTCCGTATTGAAATAAATAAAAACACAAAGTAAAACTTAGACTAAAATCTTCTATTAAGTTGTGCATAATGAAAAATCATTTCAGTTTTTGTTTCTTCTATATGCAGGCCATAAAAGTCGAGAAGACAACTTTCATGACATGCACAATAAATTACATTTGTAACATCCAAAAGCTTCTAAATTGCCCTCTTTGTTTATGTATATCAGTAGTAGATTGTTTTAGCTTAAACCTCTCACATCTTTTCAAGGAAGGATATGAGTCATATGTGTATAATTAAGGTTCAGTTTCTTTGTATGGTGCGACAACAAAAGTCATTTCAAAGCACTTAACAGGACAAAGCTGCTCAAATGACTATATTTTACGTTGGCTATTGAGCGTTAACTTTGAACCAGGAATGCTAGCAACACCAATGATGAAAAACTATGAACATGCAAACTGCAGAAAACATCTACCTAAGTGTTTGAAAATAGAAATGAAATCAGACCTAGCTAAATTATGTTGCAGTTCCGGGTGCTGCGGTGGCTCAGGTGTAAAGTACAAAGTATATATGGAGGCCTTGGTTCCTGATGCAGCGTCACAGGTTCTGACTTGAACTGACATGACCTTTGCCTCATGTCTTCCCCCTATCTCCTTACTCCTGGAGTAAGGAGATAGGGGAGTGGTTTCCTGTCTGAGCACTCTCAAATAAAGGCCACAAGAGCCAATAACACCTTAAAAACAGTCATGCTGCAGTTCCATGGGGAATTGCTACTTGTCCTGTTAAGTGACCAAGTTTACTATCATTAGCTCAGATAAATAATAGTTCTCTGTGTAGAAATATCAAGCGTTGGCTTGTCTTTTATGACCCAGCTTTATTGGCCATACCTGTCAAATAGAGTTATGAATGTTCAGAATCTATAGTTGTCAGGATGTCATGGATACTGCCAGACGATTCTGGCAGTATCAAGAGGAAAACACTGAAGCTGCATTTAGAGGTTATTTCTACTGGAGTGGGAGATACGTAGCTCTGTCTTTTCACTATTGAAACGGATCAAGTCGACACAAATCCTTTGCCAGTACTGTTTTTATGAACTGGCACCATAGAGAGTGCACCACTCAGTAGGTTGTGTAACTCTTCGACTCCATTAATCTCCATTCTTTCGGGGGTCCTCTTTAAAATTTTGTAATAAAGGAAGGGGGGGAAAGTATGCAGTGTGTACAACTTCACTTCTTAGCGGTATTTAACTAGCTCTGATTTTAATGTGATGTTCTCCACATGCTTGCTGATGTTCACACCTTCTCCTTACCAAGTTCATCCTTACTCAAAGATATCTCCTGACTAGACTGGTGACTTTATATCCACAGACTATAACCCTCAGACAGATTTTTTTCCTTGTTTGGGTTTGACATCAAAACAGCTGCTCCCCTCCTGGGCTGTTCATGGGCCAATCAGATGACTTCAGAGTTCCTTCAGGGCTGTAGTGTGTGAAAAGAGTCTTCATTTATCACACTGACATCGGCAACAGCGTCAATTTTAAATTCAACCTGAGTTTCATCAGCCTTCAGCTACAGTTCATGATTCCCTTTTCTCATTTTTATGACACTCCAAACGTACAAGATATGAGGTTGGCTCATCTTTAGGTCTCTGTAACCTAGTTTACTAATTATCTGTGTCGACACACTCTGGCCCACTGCCCCATTTTATGACAGCTGTGACACACAGCTTTCTTTGCAGCGCAGATAACATATTATGCGGTACTTTTAACATATTAACACATTTTAACATAACATATTTATCTTAATTTCCCCCTTCCTTATGTTGGTGTAGTTTTCTTTGTTGTGATTTTGAGTGCATGCACCTCTTTTTCTTTTGTCCTAAACAGATCCCTTCTGTTTAAGAATGAATTCATGTGGTTGTTTTGCATGATGTTTTCTGTGTTTAACATAATGTACGTTTTCCCTACTGATAACTAAGTAGCCATACAACACTTTTTTTTGTATAGACATGGAACTTTACACCTTGTGACAAATGTGAGTCTGGTTATTTATTTAACAGTTTAGTCAGCACTTATCCTGCAATGCCATGTTAATATGTAATGTATCTTCCTTCTCATAGTAAAAATCATAGTAATGTTATTGCAGATCAGTTAATTTTTAACTGGATGCTGAGATGTAAGAATACAATAAACTAGAATTTTCAAACATAAGCCGTCACAATGCAGCATTGTAATTGCCACATTTATTATCCTTTGCCCTGTTACTGTTGTCAGTGGTGGGATGGACTTACAGGCAAATTGTAGCAGTAAAAGATGATTCATTCAGTATCAGACTTGCATCCATTGAATATCTGCTCGTAATTCACGCAGAAAGGAGAAAACATCACAAAAAGCTTTTGTGTACAAAATATTCTTGCACTACAGAGAATGGAGTTGCTGGTGTCTTGTTCTTCTTCTGGTTTACTGTTAGTTTTATGCCAGATGTAACAGGATACACACCATTCAACAAGATACACTTTTGTCTTGGCTTCCCATAAGTCTTTCTGATCATTATGAAAATCTCTCTCTGTATTTTGCTTGGGTCCTAAAGCCTTAAAGATTGCATTGTTACCCTTTTCAAACTAGAAGGTATTGACATTTTTCTCATTTGCTTTTACATTTCTTCAGATCACCTCAGAATATATTGCTTTTTAACACGTATTAGCCGACTTTATACTGTCAGATACATTCTATTTAAATTTCTTAGCTCTATAACCAACCCCAGTGTGGCAAGGGGAAATGAAATTACACAATTAAACTAAATCAATTATTTCTCAATTTAACAAAGGGGTGGGGGGAGGGCGGCGATACATTTTTCATACAAAGCCAGATTGCTTTGGATGGTGTTTTTCAACCTACAATTAAAATCATCCCTCAAAAGCTAAATTTGGGGTTTATAATAGAAGCTGTAAATCTGACAAATAGCCCCTCACATGACTGTATTTGCTGAATAATATATCCTGTATTCACAACACAGCCATTATTAAGCTTGATCTTTCATTTTTTTCTTTTCACAAAAAGAAAGCGAAAGAAATTTAAAGCATGAGAATGACTCGTAAAAAACAGTTCAACAATGTCTGAGTCAGAGGCTATTTTTTTAGCTGGAAATCCCCGAACCTACCCAGATCCATTTGGTTAAAAAGATTATTAAAATACCCTTACATCACTAGCGATTGGAAACTTTGTGGCGTGGGGAGATGTGAGGAGGTATTCAGACTCTGCTGACAGGAATCTCCTGTTTTATTCTGTTTCGTTATTAGTGCCAGATCTGTAATGTGGGAACATTCTCAAAGACCTCACACAAAGTTAAACATTAGAGAAACCACAATACGTCCACAAACAAAACAAAAGTCTCATTTGTCAGAGCATCTTGACAGAGACCTGTAGTCTCTTCTATGTGAAATGATTATCGTTCTTTCTTTGTTCATTTTTGATTTGTCTACTTTGAAAGCATGTTTAAGTTTTTAAATCCGCTATAAAACGTCTCGATAAAAGCTAATGAAACAATTAGCAGGTTGAGTGGGAATGTGACAACAGATGTGTTTCTTTGATTCCACTCTAAGGAATTTCCCATGAAAGTCATGAAATCCACTGACAGTACTGAAACAAAAACAATCACATTTATCTCTTCATATGTGGACATCTGTCAAAAAAAAAAAAAAAAATTACTGAAATAAGTACAATTCTAGCACCAATCTGTTTTCCCTTGGGGTAAATAATCATTTTACTAGCACATAAACTATAATGGACCCAGATACTCGCACAGCAGCAGCAGCAGGTCCTGTTTGGCAGAGGCAACAGCTTGCAGAGCTGATGATCAAGCATCATGATTAAGCACCAACTGTGAAAAACTCTCCATGTGTTCGGTCCAATTCAGTCTGGCGCTGATTACACTCATCAGGACCCCTCGTGCTCCAGGGTTTGGAGGCGCACCAACTGCTGTTTGAGATCCAAATTTTTCCAAAAATTATTTGATTACTGGACTTACGGGGGGAAATAAATTAGCAGAATTTTAAAAAGGTGAGAGCTGCAAAGTTGCATGAGGTGTACTGGGGAAAAAAATAATGAAGAGGGTTTTCTTTTTGCTAGTTAGGAATTTTTTAGAATATTTAATGTCGAGAATAGAAAAAGCAAAAGTTGCAAGTTGTGTGGTAATAAGAAAGAAGAAATGTGTACTCTTGAAATTAAAAAAATGCAAAGTCTTAACTAAAATGTTATGCTTACTTTCTATTGTTTAAAGGGAATATTATGTAAAATCAACTTTTTTTAGCTTTATGTCATGTTATGATGTTATTGAAATCATCAAAAACATACCTGGAGTGTTGCTTTGATTTTTTCATGTTTGGGAAATCCTTGAATCTCCAATAGATTTATGATAAATAAATAAATGATAAATGTTTAGGCACTCCTTTTGGGAGTGCCTAAACAACACAGTAAATCATCAAGTCAAGTTTATCTGCCTAGCACATTTCAAATGTTCATTGACTACATTTGTAGTAGTTGGTAACTCCACCCTGCTTAAGGGAACACAATGCTCGACAAATTAGCTAGCTATTAATTAGCTTGTTAAAACTATATACATGGTTTTTCCTTTTACAAAAAACCCCCCAAAATATTTCTAATGTTTCGTATCGGTTGCAGTTTTTGCGATACCTCTTACTGCCACTGTGTGTCACTGTTTTCACCCACACTAGAAATATGTTTCATAACAAAACGTCACATCCTCTGACCGCTGCTAAAGGTAATTCATTTAAGTTACAAATGTTTTTCTGTATTACTCTACATTTTAAGGTATTTCGATACTTCAGTTAAATACATATGTTTCTAAACCTATAAAATCCAGCCCATTACTTAGTCAATGTGCCTCCTGCAGTGTATCGGGGCTACTTCAGTGTCATCCAGCTGTTAGCTTCCAAGCAATAATATATTCGTATTTATTGTGTGACAGATTAAAAAGCGTATCAGTTTTAAGGTTGTTTCGTGTCATCAGTCAGTATTGAGTCAGACCAGACATTCATGTTTGTTCATGCTATCTCCTTTAACTCGATTTGGCATTAACCGAAGAAAACCCATTACATCCAACCACATCAGGGTGCATGTTTTTATAAATATAAGGTCGAGTTAACGTTGAGTGACATGAATCAGTTCAGTATAAAGTAAATAAGCCTTAGATGGGTTTTTTATTTATTTATTTATCATAAATTATTTATTTTTGGGAGATGTAATCACAGCAGGCTTAAAGTGTTGGTTCAGGATGATAGGGGTGCTTGTTTAGCTTACAGTGAAAAATAATTGGGGCATAGCATATTTCTGTTAAGGTTTATTGTGTAAAACGAAGATGAGGTAATTTACCAGAGAAATTGCAGAGATGGGTTGAGTCTTCTCTGGTTTAATGGGGCGTAAGAGTCCCCCACCTGATGCTCAGATCAGGAAGGTGACTGAAAGGAAGCTATTCCACAGTGAATTGAGCTTTGCTGTCTCTTCTAGTCCATGGTCACTGCTGAGAAAGACTGATTCAGATCTTTGGTCACATGTCTTGCCCAACAACACAAGATGTGTGAAAACTGGAAAAAAAAAAAAAAAAAAAAACACTATCTGTGGAGCGAGAAAAATTAACAAAGTCCAAACCTTGTTAAAGAGAAAGAACAAAACACAGCTTTATTTCACATCTGCACAGATGGAGAACTCCGAAGAGATCTAACTAGGCAAAGGAATCACCTCTCTATATATACTGTATACTGTCCTTCTCCCACAGACATCACCAACATTCCCAAGGAGCTTATCAGATTAATACACATGCAGAGAAAAATGCAACCTTCAGTTAAAAATGGGTTTCAGACAGAATATTCTGTGCCTAATAATAATCGCTCAGCCATCGGTCTGGTCTGTCACTCTGCAAGGTTTGACAACTATTTACTTATCGCCTGTTGCTAAGCTTCTGACACACTAAGGCAAACTGTACTGTGTAGCTGTGAAGGCCAAAAGAGAAACAATGACTCTGTAAGCCTGAGTAAGATATAATAAACTGATTAAACATTGTAAGATTAATATTAAATAACTTCTAATAAAAGTAAACACACTGCGAATAATTATTTTATTCCACACTATCTATCACTCTTTTTAAGGAAAAGCTGCTTTAAAGCAACAGTTGAAAAGCTATTTATATAACTCGTGTGCAGGTGAATGACATGAAGAATAGAAAATTAAATAAGAAAGTAATAAAAACAAACAGTGCCAAAAAGGTAAACAATACATACAATAAAGTCAATGATAAAAGGCACAGAATAAACAATGACCGGTCTTGCTCTCTGGATATTGAAAGACGGCTTAAAAAGATGAGTTTTTAACAGAGATATGAAGTCATTTAAAGATCTAGCAGACCACACCGAAAAATGGAGACTGTTCCAAAGCCTAGAGGCTGCAGCTGCAAAAAAAGAGAAAAGAAAAAAATATATAAAAAAAAAAATCTGCAACTCAACAGACATGCTGCTCACGCCTCTTAACAGGCCAACCGACTACTTTTAAAAAACAGTACTTAATTATAGAGCTGCACAATGTATCACATATATATTGTGCAGCTGAAATAATATAAGTGTATGCCACATGTACCTATCACGTGGCTACACAACAATTTGTTTCAGCAATAGATTGACTGAAATTTTAGAAATAAAGTACTTTTATCTAGATTTAACATGTTGCATGTGCTATAATTATATATATATATATATATATATATATATATATATATATATATATATATAAAAAAAAACAGTATTACGTACAAAAGGTAAGATTACAGCCAGCCATCATTTTTTCTCTACAACATATTGGCTCCGTAATCCTTGACTTCATCTTTCTGCTCCGTTCTACGTCTTTTTTCCTAAAATGTTGAAGGTCCATTAAAGATACATTTGGAAAGAGGTGAATGGTGACAATAAATGTCAATTTTCTTGTGAATAATACCAGCTCATCAAGTAATAGCCAAAGAAAATAATTCAATTTATGTTATTTTATATTCATGTTGTAGTGAATGCAGCATGACTTAAAGTAAAACAGAACTGCAGATAAAATCAGAAAGTCTGTTTATGACCACACCTGTTTGCACCAGCTCTCATGACTGAGCGTCCTCATTTGATTGTTATTTTTATTGTCTTTTATCACAGCAACTGAGCAGCCAGAGGACTTTGTCTCAATGTTGCGGTTGATTGCAACATCCTTGTGCCTCCGATGTCAACATGTCCCACTTTTACTTTCAAACCTCAGGGCATGTTCAACACTCAGCTCTGTGGAAAATCAACAGACTGTGGAAGCTCTTTATGAGCTGTCTGTGGACATCCAGAAAGTTCGGAAACTTAAAGGATGGGTGCTACATCAAAATCCAGCCTACACTAAGGAGGTAGCCAGCCTGCTGAGAGACATGGGTGCCTCGATCCCCATCATCGCTCACATCTTGGCTGTTCACCCTGAGGCCGTCCTCTGTAATCCGGAGCAACTGCAGGCCCAGCAGGAGCTGTGGATGTCTGTCTGTCCGAACCACAGACAGCTGATTGGTATTATTGAGAAATTCCCAGCCTCCTTCTTCTCCGCATCTAGTCACCTAGAAAACCAGCGGAAAAACATTGCTTACTTCCAGAGCCTGAACCTTAACAAGAGGATCATTACCAAACTCATGGCCAGTGCTCCACAGAGCTTCCGCAGGCCTGTTGAGCAGAACCAGCTGATGGTCTGCACCCTCCAACAGGCCTACACGGAGCTGGGTGGCGACGAAGCCAACATGAGAATATGGCTGCAGAAGCTGCTGAGCCAGAACCCGTTTGTTCTGCTAAAGCCGCCGGAGGTGCTGAGGCAGAATCTGCTGTTCCTCAAAGACAGAGGGTTCACCACCAGCGAACTCCTCCGTCTCCTCTCCAAACTGCGGGGCTTCGTCACCGAGCTGAATCCGGACAGCATGTGTCGGACCCTGGCTTTCTCCCAGGAAACCATCGGCTGCTCTGACGCAGAGCTGAGGGAGATTATCCTCAAGTGTCCGGCTCTGCTTTACCATCCAGAATCCACTCTGGCTGAGCGCTTTGAGGGCCTAATCAGCGCTGGGATCAGCATGTCTCAAATCATACAGACTCCAACCGTCCTGGAGCTAACCACGCAGATCGTAAATTACCGTATCCACCGCCTGAAGAGTTTCGGCTACGACGTTAGCACAGGGAGTCTAGACATGATAAACGGCACCAAGAAAGACTTTGAGATGAACTTTGGGAAACTGCAGCTGCGTAGAGAGAGACCACTTTTTAACCCTGTTGCCCCTTTAAAAGGTGATGACTGAGCAGATGTTGGATTCATCAAAGCATGAATTGAAAATAATTCCTTGTAGTACACGGTCTTGATGAGTACTTTTTCATTTGTGCCTGTATCACAATACAGTGTCTTAAATCTGATGGTGTTCTTGGTTTTCCAAAGTGCATCAGATTTGCCTTAAATTATAAATGAAATAGTAACCTGATGTGAATTTTCAAGTCTAAGATTGAACCTGTGTAAAGAGTGAGACTTCCGTTTTGTTCACAGTCACCTAAAGGTAAAACTTAATAATGCAATTGCTTTCAACCTGCTGCCAAAGCTCCAATATTTTGGAATGTAAAGTGAAATAAACCCAATTAAAACATCCTCAGTGGGTTCTGTGTCACTATTTGTGCTATTTTATTTATTTTTTTTGCTTGTTTGGGTTGTGTTTACCATAGAGGAAATTCATTTCAACCTGTAGTTTGGACCAGAATTGTTTTTTATGGCTGCAGCTGTTAGCACTCTTATTTTGAAGGAAAATGATTGGAGGCTCATATCCTAACCAGGGCCTTTCTGCTTGGAGTTTGCATTTCATTAGAAGTTTACATTCATTGGACATAAATTTTTGGCTTTTAAATATGCATTTTAACTTGTCTTCCTCTAGGAAAAACTGATTACCCAACAAACAATTTCAATGAATTTATCAGAGTTTGAAGGAGTCAAAGTAAAGTTTTATAACATCAGATTACGTCAACAACGATTGAGGATGATGGTGGCAGTGTCATACTGAGGGTCAGCTTTGCCAAGAATTCATTCAAATGAACTGTACCAAATCTGATACTAAAAACACAAGTTGTCTAATATTCACCCAGATTTTGTTATGTCTACAAAAGGTTTTTGATTCCTCTGCAACCAAAATGTTGACCAGAATGTAGTTAGGTTGTATCTAGATAATTCACCCTGTTTAAGCAAAATTTATATTCACGTCAATTAAATTGTAGTTGTGAGAAGGGATTGAAGTTGATTGTTGTTGCATTATTCTTCCACATTCAAAAACGAAGTCTTTAATGTGTCTTGATGTGCATAATGAGTGCATTTAAACTTCATTACATCTATCTTCTCTTTTTATATGCGCTGAGTTTAATGCTAAACAACCTTTTACAAAACGCTCGGCTCTGCAAGCTGATTTTCAGTTTACATCTGCCTCAGATTTCAAACCTTTTGAACTTAATCGTTATATCAGTAACTGGCATTAATATGTTGAAAGCTGAAGTATTTTTTGCCTCAGCCACCAGAACAGGGTGATACTTTACTGTAAGCTGCTACTGTAATTGCAGGAAATTATATCTATCTTTTGACTTAGGCATGTGGTTTTCCCAATTAAGCCTAACAGCACCGTGCTGTTATTACAGTGTAAATCTTTATTGGAAGAAATGAAGGGCAAAATGTGATGACAAAAAGACAAACGCAGCGCCTTATTGATGTCTAACAGGTTTTTTTTTTTTTTCCAGACAAAGGCTGGGGGTTTTTTTCCAGTTGAGAAAAAATTTCACAGCTCATTAAAACATCTCACCGTTACAATAACTCCTCATAAAAACTCTGCTTGACATAACAGCGTAATGACAGACGTGCTGAGATGCTGTCAAATGTATTGTTGAGCACAACTGAGGCTTTTCAGCCCATTTTATTTACAGCCGGAGTCTCATCTTTACAGGGCTCTCTGCAACTCTTCCCCTGAGGGAATAAATATAGCCCAGAGTTTTATTGTTGCTCTGCAGATGGAAGGTCTTTATTATAAGCTACTAAAGTGCCATTTAGTTATCGCTTTAATGAACTCAAAATATCAACATAAAATAAGATTTGGGTCAGTAGTGGTTTATTTGAATGTGCTTCCAAGCTTTAATTTAGTGTTTATTTGAACATTAAAGGAATTTTAGACCATTCATGCAAAACTGACCCTTATGTTTGACCCTATTCCTGAAAGAGTTTGCTGTCCCTAAATCTAAGATGCTTCTGAAAAGCTTTTGAGTGAGGGCTGGATGTAAGAAATGGGGGGGAAAAAAGATGTCATACTGTGCATTGTCTACATCAAGAGGCCATGTTATAATGAATCTGCTGTGATGTTTGTACCCATGCAAGGCCCTTGAAACACAAAGTGGCTTTTTAATGAGAGCGAGCTTCTCCTCTAATGAAGCCACGACTTTACGCCCCGAGGTTCCCTCGCTCTCACAACGGGGGGTCATGACTGAGACAGAGGATGTGTGCCTCCAGAGTTGTGCTGTTGGACGTTAACAGCTTCCTCTTCCCATCTGCTGCCTTCGGCATCACTCACTGCGGTCGTGTAGTCAGGACGATAGCCAGCGGGCAGGTGATGCAACACTGAGCGCATCTGGTAATGAAACCAAGCCGAGCAGATGGATGTCTGACCAGAGTTCATTTTTCCAACCATTCACAACATGAGAAGCCTGAGGGGCAACAACATTACCACCAGCACACCGCAGCTGATGTCCTGAAGGTCTCTAATTTTCACTGGCAGTAACTTTACCTCGCTACGCTGATTGTTTATGGTTTATGCCTGTCTTCAATGCAGAGTAATATAAACAAGGAGTTAATCAGGATGAGTCAAGGTGAGATAAGGCCTGAGGTATTACTCACTTGGTGTCCTTTCCTCCTCTGTTGACAGTCAGCTCATTTCATACTAAGCTATTGAACTACTCAGACAAGCCTGAGAGGTTAATATGAGTGCATGTGAATCTTTTTTATTTCATGCAAGCCTAACTTAGTGCATTGCAACAGAAACAGATGAATGTCTTCATGTCCTGATTTGTCCATTTACTTTGTCTGGGGGATTTCTTATTTAAAGTGTCTTTTTCAAACTGCTTACATGGGTAGAAACAAAAGCTGGAATTCAAACTACACACACATTTTCACTCACAAAAGCATGATTAACATTTTGTTGAAAGTGATTTGCATGTCAGTTTTCTCTTTTCCTCTGTGCTCCATCAAAGTGTTTCCATCAGTGTGTCTTAGCTCTCGGTATAGACCAAATGTCACGCATCAGGAAGAAAATACCAGTACAAAACCCAGTTTTTATGTTCAATGACAAAACTAAAATATAATTTTGCATTAAACACCATATGAGATTCTCCCAAAAAATTATTATTCTGTTGCTTTGAGATTGACATAATCTACTCATGATGAAGTTTATCATTTTTGACAAACATTTAAGCTCTTGTTTTTGACATTTGTTGTATTTCTCCGGGTCAGGGGGTCACATACTTTTTCCAATAAATTGGGCTTATTATAGAGTTCTTGAGGTAAATAAAGAAAGAATATGAGCTATTACAAATTGTAGATTTTTAGAGCAGGATCAGATCTTATAAAAGCCTGAATAGTGCAAAAAATACAAATGTAAAGGTTAGTACTGCCCAGAAATAGATTTTGACCCTGGGAAGTAGCATAGTGAGACCCCTAACCTCACTTGCCAAATAGAACATCCCTCCCTGCTGGTGGTACCGCATGGAGTGGACTTCCTGTTGCGTTTCCGCACTGAATCTGTCTGTGTACCAGGAGCCAAGTCCTAATCACCAGCTCTCCTTCAAATCTGGGCGAGGTACTTTGTTTTGTGTGGCTGTCAAGATAAAGATGCATAAATTGCTTTTAGTCAGACTTAATTTTTACTGATTACAAACAGAGCTGAGCCTTGGACAGAGCTGAGGTCCATCTTTTTTTCCAGAATTTAAACATAAGTGATCTACTAAAAAGTCAAGAGGGAACCAAACATAATCAGGTTTTTCATAAAAACTCGGATAAATTCATTAAACTGTGCTAGTGTATTTATTTATTTTTGCCTGTTTTACCTTTTTAACTGCTTTACCTCTGCATCGCAGATGAATGCAGATGAACCAAATGCATTCATAGACAGACTCGGAGACACTAAACCATTATACCCAGGAGTGCCGAGCAAGTGCAAAGTGAATGCATCTGCAAGTCTTAATAGTCATGTTTGAATGTGCTTGTATTTAGTGCACTCTGTGTTGAAAATATGGTGCAGATATGATGCAGATAGGATGTGAAAAACATGCAAAAATAGAACAAAATGCATTGCTTCCTGGAAATGTGTTGGGTGGGGGAGGGGGGGAACAAATTTAGTGTAAAAATGGATGATGGCGCCAAACTTGAAGTGTCGAACGTGTTTTCAACGCGTCTCAAAGGTGCGTTCTCAACGTGTTTCTGGAGAACGCACCTTTAGGAGCACTGGACTGAGTAGTAGTTCATATGACGAGCTCAGCAGATATGAAGTTTCATCTGACTGTTAGCTACTTGCTGCTGCCGCTAGTCTCAGTGTGAGAGGGAGAGATGGTATAAAGCAAAATTTACTTTTAGGAGCTATACATCGTGTCATAATGTTATTCCCTCATCAAAAACATACCTCGAGTGTTGCTTTGACACTCTTCACCATCCTCTTCATGAGGATGGTGAAGAGTGTCTTCAGTTAGAGTGTCTTCAAATTCACTGTAATACAAACTGCTACAAGAGATCTTTCCTGCCAACAACCATCACAATCTACAACACCTCTTTGAAGAATTTGAATAAATGAGTTACAAAATTTAATTTCTCATTGGCATTAATAAATTATTTTTGAACTGAATTTGATTATGCACTGTAAAAAAATTGTAGTTACTACACATATTTACAAAAGAATTTAGTTTTTATTCTTTCTTTTATACATTTAATGTTGAGCAAAGTGGAACTGTGGTCAAATTCCTTGTTTGTGGACAAAAACTTGAATAAAACCGATTCTGATTCCACTTTTGTATCCAAAAGACTTTTCGAATTTGAGTCTTTTAAACTGCTCTTGCCACTGGTTGCCTTGGAAACCAAAAGCACCAGTCAGACTGATCATATCAAAACAAACAACAAACTTGCAAGAACATATTGGACATCTGCCACTGCTGAACGGTAAGTTTGTTTTCTGTAGTTTGGAGTAGAAAATATCTGGGGGTAGTTTTGTGTTTGATGTTTTCATGCTGAAAAAATATGAATAGTCACATAGCTGTACAATTGCAGTTAAAACCAAAGTTTGATTAAATATGACTAATCACATTGAGGAGCATACGGGGCCTGTAGTTGATTTCACTTTGTCATCTCTTTTTGAATTTAGATTTTTTTTTTCTTTTTCGGCCAAACTGGTTTCGAAAGAAAATATGTTCACTTTTCAAAAGAAAACAAGTCTATTTATACGTTTTCTGGCAGCATCTTGTTCTTCCTCTTTCTGATTTTGATGCCTTGTTGTGCTTCAACCAGAGCTGGATCACAAGTGGAAGACATTGAAGCGGATGTCAAGAGCAACAAGAGTGACGAATTTACCAGAGGTCAGTCCTATACAATACAGTCATATTCAATAAATTAGAGTGTGGGTTATGATGAGGCTCAATTGTCAGCTTCAAAGTACCTTCTGAAACCTATGGGTATTAAACTTATTTTTCATTAGACCCACATTTCTGCATTAAGAATGTCTTTTATTGGTCTGATGTAATATTCTATTTTAAATGTCATGTTTTCATCACCTGTAGGCAAAAGGTCTTTGTCGACAGAAATAAGAACTTTAAAACATCAGTTTGTGTGTAATTAGGCTATATAACCAGTTTTACTTGTGCACTGAATTGCTGAAATACATCAATTTTTCATTAATACTCTAATTTGTCAAATGATATTGATATTGTGCTTCATGATTGTAAATCTGCACAATAGTGGATCATGTCAAAT
Organism: Xiphophorus hellerii; assembly: GCF_003331165.1. Lineage (NCBI taxonomy): Eukaryota > Metazoa > Chordata > Actinopteri > Cyprinodontiformes > Poeciliidae > Xiphophorus > Xiphophorus hellerii. The sequence continues at coordinate 17,472,477 of NC_045673.1, forward strand.
ATATTTGAAGTTATTAAATCTGGACTAAATTACCCCAAATAAAACCAAGATTGGGCGTATTGAACGAGATTTGTCTCCCCCTCATACAAGATGTTATGGAAAATCTTTCATTCTGTCTTGTACAATCATGATTAAATGTTTTTACTATATTTCTTTTTCTGTTTCTCCTGATTTGGCTCCTCAGAATTATAGTGGCATCAACAGGAACAAAATCCACGATGAGTTTAAGAGCAGAGCTGATGACAGAAAACATGACGAGCCATCCCATTCTGCTGAGGGCAGACTGCAATTTGGGAGCCTTTCAACTTTTCCTAAACAGGTTACCAAAACTGGAAAGACTTATATCCGTGACAGGTGTGAGAATAATTTCCTTAAGAAAACACATTCGATAGTCCATCAACAAATCCACACCGCGTCGTCTATCCCAAGCAAATGTGCACTTTCTGTCCTCTCCGATGGCACCATCTAGTGGCTTAAACGACCAACTACAACCCGATTGTAAAGGAACATTTTATTCACACGGAAAGAAACATCGACTTGTAAATTGATTTTTTTAGTTAGAAGAATAACACCTGCTTGTGTCTGAATAAACGATCTCAAACAGGAATACACAGGGTGAAATAATAATAATAATAATAACACTAAAACATGTTCTATTCAAAATAAATTGCAACATTTGCCCACATCTGTTTAAATCATTTAATACAAGTTGAATTATGTGTGTAACTCCCCAAAGTATCAATCAGTTAAGGGGAAAAACCTACAGAGTGACACACATTTCCATCGTTGGTGCGGAAGATTTTTATGCAAGGACAATACAAAGACCCAAAGAGTTAAAAGTTGACAGCTCTGTCCAAGAGGAGGAACTTTTTAATACCAGAGTCTGTCCAAACACATTGAAGAAGACTACAAATCTATGGAAAAAATGTTTTATTCAATTCTAAAATACTGATTGATTCCATAGATAAATTAAGTGTTGTAACTTATTTCATTAATTAATTGTATGTACTTTATGCAATATTAAAATACAGTATTAAATTGCACAAATTTACTGTGTAGTGTGTGATGAAAGTTATATTCTTTTCAATTCAATGTGTATTATTTGCTGTCCTAAAACTCCACAGTTTGGTTAGGATATGATTCACCAAGGAGTATAAAGATAAGTTTGCTAAAAACCTTTTCTGCTTCGTTTTTTGCAATTATTTCAATTGTTTTTTCATCTAGAAGGCATCATCCGTCTTCTTCTTGAAAACTTGGCATTTGAACCTAATCCCATTCTCCTCTTGAATTTCACTCGGTACATCTGGAAATCTTAGTTGGAAACAAATGAAAAACAAGTGAGTCAGGTATGTCATACATATATATATATATATATATATATATATATATATATATATATATATATATATATATATATATATAACTTATATAGCAAAAGCTTTGCTAGTGAGTTGTGTACACACGCACACACACACATATATATAATACCTACATGTTATAAAAACTCAAAAAGAAGACCTCTATAAAAAGATTTAAATCTAACGCAGATTACCATCTTTGTACAAGATTTACTCTGAAAATGTTCCAGAGTAAATAAAAAAAAAGGATTTGAAATGATCATTGTTTTTAGGAGAGTTGTCCAAGCCAACCTGACCATTATTGAAAAATTATTCATAACCCATCAAACTGCCAAAGTCCATTTCTGAATAGGTAAAAACCACAAAATGAATGTTTTTGGAGTGGTGTAGTTAGATCCTGTTTGGGTCGATATTAAAAAGACCTTCCATGCTTGAAACTCTGAAATAGGATTATTCTTTAAAGCAAAGTAACTCAGGATGATACCAAAGCAATGTAAAACACTTAGTCAATTATAAAAAGCATTTAATGGCACTTGTTGCTGCCTGAAGACAATACAAGTTATTAGATTTAGAGGGCACATTTTCAAATTTGGGCAGGTTGGTTTAGATGTGGTGTGATGAACATTTGTTTGACAATCTAAAACATTTCAGTGTGGCACAAAAACAAAACACACCTGCAAATACATTTTCACGGAATGAAGTTTCTGATTTGCATTAAGTGATAATTTACTATTTCTTAAAATAGGAACAAAATCTAACTTTGATGAACACATTGTTAGTAATTTGCATTTCAGATTTATTCTATTCACAGCAGCAAAGCTCTTCAAAGCTCTGGTTTGGGTCAGCAAATCCTTTTAAGCTTCACTGACAATATTGCTGACTCTTGCTTTCCATTTCTTTGCCACGGGGCCAAATAACTCTGTCACTAAACAGCTTAAATGCAGGCAGGTTTCAGATGTATCGCCCCAGTTTTCAGAAAAGAAAAACAAATGCCCATCAGTTTCAGAATTAGACGAAATCTTACTTTTCCTGTAATTTAAATAATTCTCTGTCAAACTCAGGAAAGAACACATCACAGTCAAAGTCGGCCATGACATCGGTCAGGTAAAGAAGGTCACACCACGGGTGCTTCAATGCATCCTGGTAGGGCAGAGCAGAGCGCAGAAAATCCAGTTACAGTACAAACATTAATCCGTAATACATCACTCAGACTTTGGATTATTAGCTCTGAAATGGTTCAAATAATTTAAACTGATATTTAAAATAAGTCCACACCTTGTTGATTTAAAAACCATTGCAAAACACACAAACTTTAGGGATGGATAGATGGAAAACAAACAAAAAAAAGATCTGTTTATGCTTGGAGAGTAAGCTTCCATTTTATCCTAAACAACAGAATAATGCGCTTGTTGTTGTTGTTCTGCCTGTCTGCTAGTGTTCTCTAAATCACAGTTTCTGTCTTTATTCTAGTTGATTAGAAAAGGAATTTTGGCAAAGCCGGGATTTATGCAAGACCGGATAAATAATTCAATCATTTATAACAAGAGGGAATTTCTAACAATAGGAGGCCAAAAAAAGGGAGGAAAGAAAGTTAGATAAGCACGTTCTTGAAACAAATTCAGCGTAACACGTGCCTAATTTTCACCACTCGCTAAAACATCAGCAATGCAACTCAAATATTTTCTAAACACAACAGGAAAAGCCTCATGCAAGTTAATTATTGTAATTAAACCCCTTTCAATCAATTCCTTTTGGCTTAGAACTGTGCTAGGACATTGCAAATGCTAAATACCTCAGAGCTACAAGATGTGCATCATTCTGCCACGAGATGGCGCCACCTATTATTCTAAGTGTTTTATTTGCACTATATTTAGCATATTGTCAATCATAATTCTGTTCATCGGAGAACTACAATTCACTATACTAACATCAAAATGATGAAACTTTGAGGCCATTCTGGAGACATCATTGAGTTGCTATGTTCCAACCTTGTTTGAAATATAAGTATTGCACTTTACTGAAACTAACTATACTTAGTTGCAGTTGTTGTGTTGATTCTGGGCCAGTTTGTAGAAAAATATAACAAATGCATTATATTAAAGTATCTTAAACTTGTTCTACTGTTAAAATATGGATCAGGTTGATTCACCTCATAGACCTGCGTCCCACCAAGAATCCAGACGGTCTCTATTATGTCAGACAGGGGAGGCTGAGCAGCCAGGCGGACAGCACTTTCAAAGTCTTGACACAAGAAGTGGGCATGATCTGGGGCAGAGCTGTGAGAAAAATTAATTCACAGAAATAAGGAAAAGAAAAAAGTGAGTAGTTTGTTTATGAAAATCAGGCGTTTTTGCTAAAGCTCATATTGCTACATATAACTGTAGGTGTTTGTGTAGCATACCCACCTCAATGTTTTACTGAGCACTACATGCAGAGAGTTGGCCAGTGGAAACATATTTTCGGAATGGGAATTCCAGCAGAGCCGCCCCCAAATCAGCAAATTCATGTTACCTGTAGAATAGCAGAATATGACCTAAAAATGTGTTCAAGCTGGAGCCTTAAAACTATTTTCTTGAAGTAACGTTGAGCACTACCTGGTCGCGACACTCTTGTGATGGTGTTCAGAAAGTACTGGAATTCAGATCTGTGGATATCATAGTTTCCACAGTTAGGCCAGAAACATTTAGTTTTTGCTCACTGATTCCACATACTGATGTTTTTCCACATGCGGAAAATAGGTGGAAAGGAAAACAATAACGGCTCCACTTCCTTCACACACAGGACACCAATTTAACAACTGCACAGAGTTGCTCATAACATACTCTATGTGATGCTGGGATGCCTTTAGCCTTACAAATTAAGGTACAACGTTATCATCAGCGTATACACTTATAATTCTTAGAGAGCTTTGCAGCCAATCTCCTACAGCTGCTATGAGTGACTGTACAGAACCTTTTTAGTTATCCATAAGTTTCTACCATTTCTTTACATTTTGCTGCTATTCCCAAGTTCATTGACCAGTATATAACTTATTCTTTAACATCCATATGGCTGTGTGGATTAAGCAACTTCACCACAGAGCTTAACTAATGCCATACTCGTGATTATTCAGTACCAGAATTAGAGCAGACTGCGTCATTAACTTTGGAATACTGATAAAAATATAAAGGATCATTCTAGTAAAATTAATTAAACTTCAACAAATGAACAAAAGAAATTTTAAGTAACTGTTACGCTTTGATAAAACTCATACTAATGATTATTAAAACAGTATACGCCTTTTTTTACGTAGAAAAACAGTAAGAGCTACGTTTTTCTTTAAATTTGTCATTTTTATTCTATAGCATTACAAAGTCAAAAATCGAGCAGACTTGAGTACATAATACAATGTGTATGCAGCTGTGTTAAGCTGCTATTCTCACGGTAAACTCCAGGGCAGCGTCCCGTCTTTCCCCATTCCCATGTTGTTGCAAATCGCCGCTATGAGCTGAACAGGTTTCTTCCGCACCGTTTCCCGATCCTTCTCCATCTCCAGCAACAGGCGGTGTAGAAAATCTCAACCAGGAAGCAGCGCTGGTTGGAGGTCTGCAGCATGAAGCTGCATGTGTGCGAGTTGAACATTTTTATTGAATTTGCGCTGAGCTGTCCCCGCCCACCGAGCGGCTGCTGCCATTGGACACGGTGCAGCATTTCCTCGTTTTTTGTTGTCACAAAACCGTAACCGAGTGAGTCACAGGCTGCACAGATTACACAAGGATGATCAAATGTGTTGCATCTTCATGTAGTGCTTACACAGATTAGAGTTGTGTTCTGTATTTGAAGCGCAAGTCATAATCGACCGATTTTGCAATATTTGAATATTCACGCATTTGGGACAAGGCGCATAGCAGCAACTTGGTTTAGTTCTGGTTGATAGGAAAATGAAAAACCTGACTTGCATGTGGTTTTCCTTATGTGATGGTTTCTGTTTTGACTGAAGCAGAGAGAGAGAGAGAGAGAGGAGGGGAAAAAAACACTTGCACATAAAGCGGCCTATTCATTCTCTCATATTTGAACAAGAAAAAAAATGAATGGGTTTAACACAGACATTTTCTATCACTTAGCTTACAGTTATTACCATGATCGACATAAATGTGGCATTTCACAGCTGCGCTGGTCAAATGATGAGCTTTTCTCGAAGCACCAACTGGTTTGGTGTAAAATGACAACAAACAAACAAACAAAAAAGAAGCCCCGCATGTTTGGTGCAGGGTTATTTCTTATCTAAAGGTCTTGGGAAATTTGCTAAAGTTCACGGGTGGATCCTTTGACACACCCACAAATTTGGAATGACAATGAGGTTCACTACCAGTGAACATAAAATACGGCTCTTAGTAAAGCGTCTATTTAAAGAGAGGAAACTTCGTTAAATTGGCATAGGAGTCTGCATGCTGAACACTGACATGCCCATGGTACTGACAGCAGGAGTGCCAATAATTTTCTTTTTTTTAATTGAATAAATAAAAGTTGGATTTTTCTAGTTTTCAGTGTGAGATCATGCTACTGCGTCACTCAAGGATTTCATACTATTAATAAATAACCGTTCATTTTAAATAATCAACACAGATAATCTGATGAATTTTACTTTTCGAATTATTCCTAAATAAAATCAACTAAATCCAATTTAACTTCAATTCTATTTAATTTTTGAGACTTCTTTTTCTTTTTTTAAACAATGCATGCATGCAAAAAAAAAAAAGTATGGCAATTTACAATAGTGCAAATCTACAGGCGGCTTCGCAGAGACTAACTTAGAAATGGGAACACAAAAGCATAAGTGACATAAAATATATTAAATAAAACTACAAGTGGACAATTATTTTGGTGTTAACATGCATCAATGAGCAATTCCATTAATATTTCAGTCAGGTATCCATGTTTCAATATATTTCAGAGATTCCCAATACCATTGGAATTCAGATTTTAAAAAAAATTAAAAACTGGGGATTATCTTAGCTCTCTTTGTTTATGAATAAACATTTTTACCAGACAAAATATTAATTACAACACAGTTGTAGATTTTTGTTATTCAATAATACTCCAATTATTCAGCTTAAATGACAGTTTTTTTTCTGTCACCAAACTCGCAGACTATTTCATTTTTCCTGCTGATTCTACTCATTACATTTCAGTAACTGTTCTCCAATTGAACTCATATTTCTGCAAATCTCAGCAAGAGCATTCAATGAATGCAACATGTGCCCTTTTAACATACAGTTAAGAAGCTACTTGTTAAGACACTTCCATTTTTATAGAAAATGCAATTGTTCTTGTTACGTTCTAAGACTTTAAACATATATCTATAAAAGAATCTTTAAAAGGAGACAGCATCAGAAATGAGAAAAATTATACAATTAAGATGGGAGACACCAAATTATTGAAGACAATAATCACACATTCTTTGTACAATCAAGAATAATAAATGCATGAAAATAGTTTACAGATGGTATTACATTTCCTGTAATGGACAAAGGTATCTTAATGTATCTGAAAAGCTTGTAGACAGCTAAAAATAACCTGTCATATTGAAGTTTGACGAGAGGCTGTACCTACAGTACATGTTGGTTCCACAGCTTCCCCTGAAAATATGGATAAAATCAATCATTACAGAGTAAAAGTCATTTGAAGAGGGAGAAGCATATAAACAAGTCAAGTCAATGACGAGTCAATGACGTGATGCAATCTGCATTTTTAACACGGATACCTTAACTTTTTTTTTGTGACTTGTATTATACATTTAAATTGCTGCACTATATAATAAGTAGAATAGAAATGACTTTTTTTTTTTGGTAAATTGTCTTGAGATTACCTATTGTAAATTAGTGTTATACAAATCAACTGAATTGAATTTAGAAATGTGACTGGACTTAAGAGAAATTATACAGTGTTTTATAGGTTGATGAAAGCAAAGATTGGTATTTTTTTCTGCAGAGCCATCCTCTCAGCAGCAGTGCAGCTGCTGTGCCACAAGTGATGCAGACAGAGAACGCTCTCCGCCCCACAGCGGTAATAGCTGCAAACCTTAACAGGTTCATTTACTGTTACCCAACATGATGTAGCATTTAAGGTAACATTAGCTTTTGTTTAATTGGGACAAGAAAGCTAAGCTAAACTTACTCAATGGATTGAGTTAATGTTATGCTAACATACCGCAACATGGTAACCAAACAATTTAAGCTAACATTAGATTATTTTTTTTTAACTAAAACCTAAGCCACCCGTATTTAAGGGGTTAAGTCGTGTTGACCAACACGCCAGCGTAAGCCAACATAATATTAATATTTATTATATAGACTGATCAATATAATTTGAAACAAATAACAGCATCAGTTTCAGTCTAGTTTTGCTTTAAAGACAAACCTATCAAAGATTTTTTTTAATACAGTAAATGTCAAAGTGCAAAACAATTACCGTAATGAAAATCTACAAAGAGTGCACAACAGCACATTTTATTTTGGATTAAAAATGTATTAAAGTAAACGTAATTCACCCCACTCATTCTTTCCATACAGAATAATACAAATCAATACTTCAAATTCATATTGTACATCTCTAAGTATCCAAATGTCAAGATCCAAATTATCACATTTAACAAATTAGAAACATAAACCATTTTCCCACTTTATAAACAAGAAAGCCCTCCAGTTTTCATCTAAATGACTTTTATAATGAACCTCAACATAGGACAAATATGGAAAATAGTTCTACTGCTTTTCACCTGTGTGAATCATCATGTGCTGAGTTAAATTCAGCTTTCGACTAAAACTTTGTCCACAGTTCCCACATGAAAACGGCTTTTCACCAGTGTGAATCATCATGTGCTCAGTAAATCCTGTACTTTGTCCACAGTTCCCACATGAAAACGGCTTTTCACCTGTGTGAATCATCATGTGCTGAGTTAAATTCTGTTTTCGACTAAAACTTTGTCCACAGTTCCCACATGAAAACAGCTTTTCACCAGTGTGAATCATCCTGTGCTGAGTTAAATTCTGTTTTCGACTAAAACTTTGTCCACAGTTCCCACATGAAAACGGCTTTTCACCAGTGTGAATCATCATGTGCTGAGTTAAATCCTGTTTATGACTAAAACTTTTTCCACAGTCCCCACATGAAAACGGCTTTTCACCAGTGTGAATCATCATGTGCTGAGTCAAATTCTGTTTATGACTAAAACTTTTTCCACAGTCCCCACATGGAAACGGCTTTTCACCAGTGTGAATCATCATGTGCTGAGTTAAATGATGCTTTTGATTAAAACTTTGTCCACAGTTCACACATGAAAACGGCTTTTCACCAGTGTGAATCATCATGTGCCGAGTTAAATGATGCTTTTGACTAAAACTTTTTCCACAGTTCCCACATGAAAACGGCTTTTCACCAGTGTGAATCATCATGTGCCGAGTTAAATGATGCTTTTGACTAAAACTTTTTCCACAGTTCACAGATGGAAACGCCTTTTCACCGGTGTGAATTATAATATGATCATTGAGGGCATATTTGGCAGTGAAACGTTTTTCACAGATGACACATGAGAAAGGTTTGCTTCTTTCCTGATTTTTCTTCTCAGCTGCAGGAGCTTCCTGGAAGTTGACTTGGTTCCCGTTTGGTTCTGATTCAGAGTCTTGTGTTTGCACATAAACAGTAGACCCCATGAAGGTATCAGTCTCCTGTTTTGATGCAACCTGTTCTTCTCTCTGACTGCAGTAAACTTCTTTCTCTTCCACTTTTATCTGCTGATGTCTTAGATCCTCCTGCTCTTCTTTTCTCTGTTGATCATCTGGCTCTTCCTGTTCTTGTTTCCCCTGCAGAGGTTCTAACTCCTCCTGGTCCAGAGTGGAGCTCCTCTTCAGGTCACATAGCTTCTTATAAACGTTATGTCGTTGGCAATCTAGAGAAGAAAACAGAAAAAAGAGGAATTGTTAACTTTATTTATTGAAGTAAATGAGAGAAGACTTTAATTTAATCCCAAATTTGTAATTGGAAATTTTTAATTAAGTGCAAGTTATAATTATTTCTGTTATTTAGGAATTATTACATTTTATGTTGGTTATGTTAGTTAAATGTCAGTTTTATATTCAGGATTTATTGTTGCCAGTGGGAAACTACATAAACTAATTTACACTAATCTAATATATTTATACATACAATAGATTAGATTGTATGAATAAATAGATACATACCTTTTAAAGGTACTGAAGACCTTTTAAAGAACATATGTACAAGATATTTTACTTATAGTTGATTATTAAAGTATTTTGTGGACCTTACCAAGCTCCGCCCACAACCGACCCACGTGACTGCAAGTCTCACAAGCAAAGCCTGACTGGATTAGTGCATCATTTCTACCGGATTTTCACAATATATCAGCTACTACAATGGACAGAGGAATTAACAAATTCATGTCACCATCTGGGAGGAGGTTACTGGTTTCTCAGTCACAAGCTGGTTGCAAACCTGAGGCCAGCAGGTGTCAGTCAGTTATGGTAGATCTGAAATTTGGTTTGATGACGTCAATATGAGAAGCTACAGACTGATAGGAGGAACCAAAGAGCTCTGTAAAGGTAAAGGCAAATCTTCTGAAGTTGGGATATAATTAACTTAATTTCACATAATTATCGCGGTAGAAGCCATTTGTTTGTTAAAATTTTATTAAATATATTTGTTCTATTTGATGTTTGTTGTGAATGATGTATACTCACAAACAAACGAGGTAATTAGTCCAACGTTTAGAAACTACAGCGGCTGTAATGCGCCACAGCAAAGGTAAACAAAGGTAAAATAACCCGAACAGGTGATCAACTCAAAACCACTCCTACCTTTTTACTCTCTCTCTCTCTCTCTTTGTCATTTAAGCACACCTGTTACCGTGGCAACCGCCTGCGCCCCTTAAGACGAGCAAAGATTACGTTAAAAACATAACATTCAGTCCGTTACGATATCAAGTTTCCAGGCTTGATATTTATTTCTCGATTATTAATCAGCGCTTCCCTGAACACAGCGATGGTTAATTGGCTAGCTGTACTTGGTGCTAGCTTGGCTAACACGAGTAACAGTTTAGTCCAAAGCCTTTTCTGCTAAAATAAAATCTTTAGTGTATGTCAGATACAGCACACATTGCATATTGATCTGTTTAGCTAACGTAAGACTGTGTAGCAGACAGACTTCAAGGTGTAGAAGTTGTATCAGTTCTGCCATTATGCTATACTTAGCTAACGGGAAGCTAAGTGTGTTTGTGAAACGGCCACGCACGTGACCACGTAGAATGGGCATCAGCCAAAGAAAAGCGGCTCCTCTGGTAAGGTCCGTTGACTTGCTCTTGTACAGGCAAAACGTAAAGATGCCTGGTCATGTGACGATTCGCCGTAGCTAGATGAAACTGATATAACTTAAGAGTAGAGAACCCATTATATTATTTTAAAACTTTAACCAGGACCCAAAATGTCAAAGCAACATTTCTAGATTCCGAAAGTTAGAAGAAATGTCTGGCCACAATCGTTGCAGGTCTTGTGCGCAATTCTGTTCCCCTGCGAAAATCTGTTCCCCCTGTGTCGGGAGCGCGCATTACAGCCAGAGAGGCGGATCTGACCATTTTCACGGCGCTTCTGATCGATTTCTCGGTAAAAACAACTCAGTTAATCATGTCAAGTTTGTAACATTTAATTTAATCGGCAGCTCTTGTTTACAAAATTGTAAAAATAATTAAATAAACGAGGTCTTTTTACGCTGTTTTGTGTTATTTTAAACGCCAAGAGAATCGGTCTTTTTCCAACTTTCGTCACTTCCGCCTGACAGAGATAAAAGTCAGTCACCAAAACACAGTTTTCCAACACGTAGTGTGTATTTATAATTTTTCATTGCTGATATAAGAGGATGGCTGAAAGCATGGCACAAAAATTAAGACTTCCTGAAAAGACGAGAGTGTAGACTTTCTGGTAAATCCCGTTCTAATGTAAAATATGACAGATTACTGTATTAAGGAAATTTCTAGTATACTACAGGCTATCACACATAATTTTTGAGAATTTGGCAACAGTTGCCCTTTATTCCCAAACGTTATGGGGGGAGGAGAGTAGAGAATGAATATTTCAGCTGCCTGAAATAAACCATTCCTCCTCCATAAAATGGGAACAAATTAATTTACCAACAAGTCTTTAACTCTGTTTATTCCTCTTATCATCAACAATAAATCCTGTGAATTTGGTAACATTTGATCATTATTTGCCAAAGTTATGAGGGGGGAACCATATATTTTAGTAACCTAAAATAATCTGTTCCCCCTCCATAAAATGGGAACAAATTAATTTACCAGCAAGTCTTTAACTCTGTTTATTCCTCTTATCATCAATAATAAATCATGTAAGTTCGGTAGCATTTCCTCTTTATTTGACAAAGTTATGAAGGGGGAACCATTCTGGGAATCAACAATCAACAATCACTTTAGTGGTAATAAATGTTTTTAAACTCTAAAAACAATTTATATCATACTTATCACATAGACAAAAACCACATGAAAACTGTCGAATGCACACTTTCTAGGTGATCTAGAGTTATTTCTGTCAGGCGGAAGTGACGAAAGTTGGAAAAAGACCGATTCTCTTGGCGTTTAAAATAACACAAAACAGCGTAAAAAGACCTCGTTTATTTAATTGTTTTTACAATTTTGTAAACAAGAGCTGCCGATTAAACTAAATGTTACAAGCTTGGCATGATTAACTGAGTTGTTTTTACCGAGAAATCGATCAGAAGCGCCGTGCCTCTCCGGCTGTAATGCGCGCTCCCGACACAGGGGGAACAGATTTTCGCAGGGGAACAGAATTGCGCACAAGACCTCCGAGACGGAACACCAAACGTTGGTGTTTCCTACCTATTCGGTGTAAGATTATCTGGGGAGTCCGGGAAAAAGCCAGCAGTCTGCGCTGATCGTCCATCTCTTCCTCCGACTCGACGGTTATTTCGCTAAACTCTGTGAATGTTTCTTCCGCAGCACTTAACCACTTGTTCATGAACTTGTTTAAGCTGGACCGAAAATTTTTTTAAACATTCACACGTTAAACAAAACAGACCACGTGCCCTCCGTCTTCATCCTCTACAACTGCTTCTTCTTCTTCTTCTTCGATTTTTTTTTTGGCGGTTGGCAAAACTATGGAAGCCCGTTTCCGCCACTCTGTTAAAAAAAAAAAATAAAATAAATTATCTTATTATAATGAGATAGTATCTCATTCTAATGAGATAGAGTTATTTTAGAGTTTAAAGTCTTTCTGTTTTTTACAGGATATGTATGCCTTTAAGCATATGTCGTATGATACGGTAAATAAGTAAAAAGTTCCTGTTCAAAACTCATTATAATGAGATAGTATCTCATTATAATGAGATAGTATTATAATACTATACTATAATTTTTTTTTAACAGAGTGGCGGAAACGGGCTTCCATATACTGCAGAAAAAGTCTCGCAAGGATTTCTACACATCGTTACCATGAATGCCAATTATGTCGTTGCATCTTTACTACTCAAACATGTCAGTTGGTTTGTTGGCATTGTGTTCAGTACAGAATGGACTAAAGATTGGGCGTTATTTATAAGATTGGTACAGTATTTTTAGGTCCCTATATTCTCCAGCGGTGTTATTCAAGAGCCAGAGTCCTGCAACTTTTAGATGTGTTAATTCTCGTGATATTTTCTTGAAAAAGGAAACCTTATAAAAACAAAAAGTGAAAAACTTAAAATTATATATGAAAAAATTTCTACATTTTCATGTGATTAATTCTTGCATTATAAAATGAGTTAATGAAAATGAAACTAGGTTTTTGGAAAGTTAAATAATTTGTTTAAAATTATTCTTTAGTGTATACTTTTTGGGTATACTTCAAGGGGAATTGCATACTCTTCAATGGAGCTCCAATCTGACCAGTCGCTGCAGGAAATGCAGACGTATTTCAATGACTTCAGCTGCATTTCATTTCGCTGAAAGGCCTGACTTGCTGTTTTATGGAGTCATTTCAATTCTAAAATGCCACCAAGAACCATTGCATTTAAATATCAGATTACTGCATTTCCTTTGGTGAACAGAAAAATGGAAGCTTTATCAAAGGCAAAACTTTATCATTTTTTGTCTTTTATTGTCATGTCAAAACATTCAGAAAATTGTCATTATTTATACAAAACACATTTACGATCACCGAGGTGACAAAAGAATATATATTTAATTTATAATCTTTACATTTCAGTACCTTTGTTCACAGACTTTTTTGAGACCACAGCAAAATATACAAAAACATAAAATCAGTTCCAAATATTTACAAAATGATTAATATTGACTGGCTTCTACTGTACATAAGACTCTTAGCTCAGAAAATAAATCTCAACTTTTGTGGAATGAAAACTCCAAATTGTTCATTGTTGTGCTGAAACAACAGGCGTTTTATTTATGTGTACGAGTTTAAGAGGATGCTTTACTCTTCCATCAAAATGCTAAATGATGTGAAGAAATATTATTGTTTGGCAGGTTCATCATTCTTGCAGTTACACACTGCAGTGGAAGACAACAGGCTGTGTCATTTTTGCATGGTTTGGTCTGATATATTACAGTTTTATGACTTTGTACCTGAGAGGTAAAACAGCTCCCATCCTGTAACTAACACATGTCAACAAGAATTATCTAAAATGGAAGCAACTCACAATTCACTTGATGTTTAAAACTTCCTGCATAAAAGAAATACTGAATGGTACCAGCAGATTAACGGTCTCATCTCCATTCGGCAGGAGTTAATTGTTGCTACCGGAGAACATGGAACAGAAACCATGTGAGGGATTATTAATATCCATTATTAATATCCCAAGCTATTTGCTGTGCTTCCAGGATTTGAAGCTGCATTCAGGTTCCGTCTCTTCATGACGGCGTTTCTGCGAGGACTGTCTCCTTCCAACTATCAAATATGACACAGGAGAGACATCGACAAGATTTCAGACACATTAGCAAGCAGCTTTCATTGAATGTGTGACAAAAAATGCTGACAGCCTATTATAGTGCTGAAGATATATTACACTTTTCTCCTCACAGAGTATTAGAGATGCTCCATAATAACTCATTATATTCGTCTAACACTTGTAAACAACTTAGAGCAGCTCTGCAAGGCCACATTCCAAATGCTGGGTATCACGCTCTAGTCTCATGAGAATCAGTTTTAGTCTTGAATAATATGATGATTCTTCTGCAAAAATCACAGCGTACTGAGAATAATGCACAACTTAATTATATTCTTAAAGTTGCCGTACCTGTTTGAGATGTTCCCTCCTGCAACAGGGGGCTTTCAAAGGACCTTACAGCAGAGTAAGCATTGGCTCCTCCGACGTTGCTGCCATTTGCACCATTGTTAGGATTTGCTGGAACAGTTGCAAGTAGCCCTGAAACATAAACAGTATTTCATGCTTATTCATCATGTAGCTTTAAATTAAAATTTAGAAATGCTCCTACATGGGATTAAATTATTCGACCAAGCTGCCATCTGACATGCACAGAGACGTCAGCAATTACTCATATTAAGTATAAAAACACTGGTAAAGTGAACAACGTGTGCTTATGTGTTTCATGCTTTACTACCAGCCGTAAAACAAATTGCCCTTCAGAATAATGATAGTTTGCCTTGCAAAAGTATTCATGGCCCTTGAACTATTTCACATTTGTCACAGTACAACCAGAAAATCAAATGTACTTTACTGCAGTTGTATGAGTGAGAGTAACACAACATCGACCACAACTAAGGTGCGAGACAAAAGGATACATAATTTTCAATACAGGTTTTCCACAAGCCACACTGGTGACACAGCAAACACGTTTATGAAGCTGCTTCACTCATATGAGACCAAAAAACAATCATTCGAAACACTACTGATGGAGGAAAACTAAAGTTGCATTTCTTAACGGTTTTTAACATACCGTAATTTCCTGCAACCATTTTATTTACATAGATTGTTACTTTGCATTTACACAGACGATGTCCCCTGACACTGACCCTCTGTGCCTTCGGCAAGGGTGTGGCAGCTATCTGGGAAAACAGATTTCTGCCCAAGAACATCAACATCAAGAGTCTAAGCACACTGAAATCAAATATAAATGGAATTAATGTCTAAATGGTCTCAGTGGTTACAATTAAATGCTAAGTAATGGCAACTTGGCTTTCCTGATGAAGTGAGTTAAGTGGGTAAGTAGTAATGTGACAAAAAGTAAATAGTGGTTATATTTTGAAATGGGCTGTACTTATAAACTTACTTATTTTCCTCCACATAAATATTTTGTTTGTTTAATCTGTATGAAAACATAACTTTCGTAAGAGAGGAGAACACAGCAGCAGATTGTACTGTGAAGAATGTTAATGCATTGAGAAGAAGAATTCAGCTATACCTTAAAGTAGTAAAACAGATGAGGTTGTCACTGTAAGCATGGGTGGGACTGAACATTTTTGGACCTGTTCTACTGCGTTAGAGTTTGGGTCAGAGGAAAGAAACAAGATCTAATAGGTTATGTGACGATGTGACTTAGTGTCTAAGAGACTAACTGCTTGTGTCAAAGCAGGACAACTCATTACGGTCGATGGCTGTGATGGCCATCGCCTGTAGGAATAAATTGAAGATCTGTCTCATTCTTTTTTCTAAAGATAAGTTGTTCTTACAGCTGCCTTCAACTTTGTTAAAACTAAAAAAATTGAAGGCACCTGACATTCATTGCATCTAATATTAATCTACAGTGTGCTTGAAGATTTAACAATCATCCAGCTCTAGTCTTTTACCCAGTCCTTTGTAGCAGGAGAGCTGCTGGTAAATCTGCTTCATCCTCTCGATGTTGACGCGGCTGGCCTCGGCGTGGTTCACCATGGGTCTGGGGTAGTTGGTTCCTATGATACACTTCGCTGCCTTTTGCACATCCTCCGGGGCATTCCAAGGATCATAGATGTATTTTGCAGGAAAACCCCTCAACACAGGCAAGTAACGACTGAAAAAAAGAAAGATGCATAAAATAAAACACAGGGACAAAGCACCCTTTGTTTTCACTGTATTAAGGAACTTTTTCATAGGCACAGTGAAGATACAAGATGCACTTGCTATTTTTGCAATTTTGTGAAACCATCTGACATTCCTTCCCCCCATGTGAGGGTTTAGAAAAGCACAAGTTAACCATGAGATTTTGGTTTCCCAGTTTAATCTCTGTGAGAAGCACAAAACAAACATCCTAACCTTAAGAAAGACAACATTTTTTATATTCACGTGAAAGCAGTGACTGACCGTATGTAGTCGCCACTGGGGTCAGTGCGTCGACCAAATCCCACGGGACAGTAGCAGTGGAAAAACTGCTGGAAAAATGAACTGCAAGAAAGCCACATCCAGCTGCCGGCGTTTACACTCCAGTCTGCATCGAGTAACAACTCCTCAAAGACCTGCGAACAAACAACAATACTTTACTACTTCCATTTATTCCAATGTTTTAGATGACTCAACCGAGAAGTTAATTGTGACACATAGGGTCAAAAGTTTACATTCACTTAATTCATCTTAATTATCTTAATTAATTACGTTCATCTTTCATCTGAGCCATATAAATGGATTGCAGCAAACAGCGAGAAACTACTGCAACATCAGTGCCACTGTCTACAGGGGAGGAAGTTCCATGTTCCCATGGACTGAGAGGATGCTGACCAAAAGTAAGTGTATGGTCCAAAAACACATTAAACCTAAACTGAATGTTGCTGCAAACAGAGAGGCCAATGCCTGCTGCAGCAAGGTTTTGGTGTTAAACAAGACAAAGATAGAGCTTTTTAGCCATAATGAAAAAAAATATATGTTTAGCAAAGTCAAGTGAGACTTTAAGCCAAAGAACAATATGCCAAGTGCCAAAATCATAAGTACCAGCATCATGTGTGAGGCTGATTTGTTGCCTGTGATTTTTGTACAAAATCTGAAAACAACAAAGGAGGAGTCTTCATTTGAAAGCTGCTGCTAATGAATGAAGATTAGACACAAAATAAAACATTAAAGCAGGAAAAATGATCCCAAATCTACATCAAAGGACTAAGCAGTATAACATTAAGCTTCTGGAAAGCCTTGAACTTAACAATACAAAACCTTTGTGGGTAATGCTCTGATGTTGTATTGGTGCCAGAAACCAACCAGCTTAAACATATTTCTTCATTTTTGAGGAAATATTTCCTCATTTGAATAAAAATCTTTGGGCAGGACTGTCTGCTTGTTTGAGCTTTTATAATAATTTTTAAAATATGACTAAATTAGACTAAATCCACAACAACTTCAAACTTTCTCATCCAATTATTGGTTTGACCTACAAGTGCTATACACTTCAATTTCACCCTTGAAAACGAATGGATCACCTGCATCATAAAATGGCATTTATACCCACGATGACAACATGTAAATTTCAGGCAGGAAGTGGATTTTTGCTTCTCCTCATTATTCTTACTTTCATGCCTTCTTCCCAGCTGATCCAGAGGTCTCCCCTTGTGAGGAAACAGGCCACAGCGTGCCGGGCCAAATGATGGATCCAGCCCTCCTGTCTCAGCTGGGTCATTATAGCGTCGATCCATGGATAACCTGTTTGTCCCTCTGCCCACTTGGCCAGTGCTTCCGGGTTTCGGTCCCAGGGTATTTGAAGACACACGGGGTTTCCCTCCATCTTGTCAAAGCAGGGGTTGTTGGTGGCCGTTGTGTAGAAGAATTCCCTCCATAAGAGCTGGCCATAAAGGGACAGAGGCGGTGTGCTGTTCTTCTTCACCTGAGAAATTAAGAAACAAGCCTTATATTTGTTATAATGACACATTTTCAGTTATTACAGAATATACGTTTAGCTAACGTACTGTATATTGCAAAGAAATGTTTTTCATCTGTCAGGATCATTTCTACCTTTTTGTAAAGATCTGTGAGTTTGAAGTAGAAGAGCCGACAAGAGAGACATCCAAAGCGCAGATACGGGCTGAGGCCTGTAGGAGCGGCTAACAGGGAGTTGGAGTTCATTCGAGGACGCTCAAAGTTTGCCACCCACGCCTGCAAAAACATTTAGAAAATATTATCACTTTTAGCAACATTTTTATAGCTGACTGCAAAAGGAACAGAATTGACGAGAATAGATTACAGGCATAAGAAATGAGATGCTTATTAATTGATGCCAGTCAAAACTGGAGGCTTAATTAGAAATAAAAATGCTCTGAAAGAAGACCTTTCAGTCAGTAAAAGCAGTAATCTGTTACAACTGTAAATTCACTTCTGCCAGCATCCATATGCTTTTGCAGTTGTTATTCATCTGAGAAATTCCTCTTCTCATTCTACATTTCTGATATTCTTTGCTGCTTTAAAATTGTTCAAAAATCTGAATTTGAACTTCAAGTTATATGTGGTGAAAAAGTAAGTTTCACAATCAGCAATAATTTTTTTAATATTGCTGATTGTGTTTTATTCTTTATGCACACCCATCATGATTGATAATAATTGACAGTTATAATTTGTTAAGTTTTAGAACAGGGGTCATTTGTATACTGTAAAAAAAACTAAAAAAGGCTGTTAATTTTATGTAACTACACATCATTACAGTAATGAAGAACCGGCATATTAAAAACACAGCCCCTAACCTTCTGCTGTCCTCTCTGAACAGAATCCATATATTGAAAGTAGTACTAAAATGATCTCTTCATATCAACATGTTTACAGCAAAAAACTAAATTAAAACCATGAATTAATTGACTATTCAAAAATTAGATTGTGAAATAATATATTTTCCCATATATTCAATGATTACATGTATTTCATCGGGTCAGTACTTTAAAAAGGTAAATTTTTACCTTCCTCTCCAGATGTCGTTCTAATCTCATGAGGGCTTCTGTTTCTCCGCCTGGCCAGACTGCAGTGCTGAGGCCCTCTGTCTCAAAACCTACCAGAGGAAAAGTGTTGTTAGTTCATGGCTTTCAGAAACAAGATGGATCAATTAGATTTGTATACCTAGTTGCAACATTCTGGGTTATTTTAGGTAAACCGACCAATAGTATTCATTGATCTTGAAAATAGAAAAACTAATACTATAATGAAACAAGTATTAACAGTTGTGGTTTAAAGCAAAGAAGGAGGTTTGCTAAAAAGCTTGACAATTTCATTAATAATCAAGAAATGTGTCAAAATTAAAATTCTGCAGCAGAATTTATATATTAGGCATGAAAAATGAAGTTGTCTTTTTTCCTCTAAAAATAGTGTAGCTTAACAAACGAATCGGAAAATACATTTATCATCATTCCAGGTCGAAACAAATAGGTGGCGGAGCCTATAAACACATTTCACAAACTTAAAATGAAGAAGAAGCTCACCAAGCTCTTCAAGGGATGGAACTCCAAACTTGTCATCATGATCATGAGTAATTGGAGTGGAGCAGTTTTTTATTACTTTTGATGTGATTGTCTCTGCAGGCAGCTCCACAGCATCCATTTGGTTAATTATAGCCTGGAAGCGCTTATATGTTAGTGGAGGCTGACCACCATTGAGTTCTATAATCCTTTAAGAGACAAAAAGGTGTTTTAAGGAGGCCCTTACATGCACACATAGTATGAAAACAACAGTTTTAAATAGGTTGATTGCCACAGGAAATTGTCCCAACAAATAATCCAGACTAACTCACTTGTCCAGGTTATAGAGTGTGTGTGAAATCCGGACAGTGACCTCCACGCCAGCCTCACTGGCTAGTTTCTGGATGGCAGCATCACGTTCCTTTCCAAATGGCTCAGAGTCATATTCATAGGATAACCGTGCAATATTCCATTCCTAGGAAACAAATTATTGCACAAAGTCTGAGAAACACAATACTGGAATGTGTTTAAATACAATTAGTCATTTTATTTAACATCATAAATTTGTCCAAACAGGCGTGAATGTACAAACACCAAAATCTGATTGTCAATACAGAATTCTGTCAATATTTGGTTTATAACAGGGTATGAAAAAACTTAGACATTGTCACAAATCCGTCTTTTATTAAAACAGATAAGTAGAATAATCAACACAATCACAAACAGTAATGAAGGGCAGCACAAAATTTAAAACTATCCAAATGAAAATGTTTTTGACTTGCTGGAAAATGTAATCAGTTAAATTTTTTTTGCAAGAAAAAAGTATCTGATTTATAGACTTCTTATAATTGTTTACTTAATTTACCCTGTAATGCTGCCTCTATTGTACCATTATCTTATTCGTCCTTGTACTGATATATTAGATGTTTTAATTAATGGCTTCTTGAATCACTTTTAACAACCACAATGCTGTAGAATTACACTGCTAAAGTTTGTATTTTCATATACTTTTATTGAACCTTGAGTGAACTTGATCTAATGTTGTATTTGATCAGTTTTGACTCATTAGTTGTTATGTTAGCTTATATATATATTGCATTAAGTTCTAGATGTATATAAAATGTTAAACTTAATTCAATTTCACCATTTATTTAACCTTATGGTTTTACTTTTTGGAAAAACACATTAGTTAATTCTCATTTTCACCTAGATTAACAAAAACTTGGAAGTAATTTTCATACCCTAAAAAGACGAGGGAAGACATCTGTGGGTTGACCTCTGATCACAAACAAGCGGGAGTTAAGTTTGCGCAGACTTGCATCCAAATCCTCTAAACAATGCAGCAAAAACCTGAGAAGACAGAAGGACAGACGTTACCAAATGACTTATATTTTATGCTGACAGATACACAGAATGCAATCACAAAATCAGTACTGACAAGCATAGTTGAGCTGAATGAACTCTTTAGAGGTTGGATATGCTGCACAACTCAGACACTTATTTTTATGACTGCATCATGTCTGGATCATGTTAGGGAAAAACAGCCCAGGGCCCCTGAATTATAGGAGACTATAACTGCTTCAATGAGAACCTCTAAAATGATGGTTGACAAGTTAGTTTAAAAAGTAAACCACATAAAAACATTGGCACATTGACACTGTTTCTGAGTCTAACATGAAAACTGAACGGCTAAGAACTAGCAATATGGTGATTAGACCGGCAACTCTTTGCCTAGAGCCTTAACCAAGACATGAATGGTCTACACTGTTAGATAACATTAGTTGAAATGAAATCCGAGTTCAAAAATAATTTGGGCTGAAACAGCACGTGGCTACTGCCACATAGCACCAGATTAACTGCGGAAAATCTACAATTTTCATACGGAACATGATGTATCAAAGATATGATGGTTAACAGTGTAAATACAAACTAGAAAATTCCTGAAGAAATTTAACCGGGGCCTGCCAAAGTGTGCCCGTCGGTTTGGACCCAGCGTTCTGATGCTAGAAATTAGCATCAATGCTAAAAAAAGCCGCAATCATATGAGGACAATGACAAGAATGTTGACTAACATGTACTTGCACCGTTCAGTATGATAAAGTAAGTGTATCAGCTAAAATTAGCAAAAATGCTAATGTTAGCATCATTGCTGTCACTAGCATGTGGGACATCACTAGGATGTTCTCTATAATGGACTTACTCCATTCAGTATACTAAACATGGCTAATAAGTCAAATAAATAGCTAATAGCTTATTTAAGCTAAAATGCTAATGCTAATGAACTGCCTTGCTGCGCAAGGCAGTTCCCTAACCTGGGAGAAAAAGATAATGCAGAATAATATTATTGCACCGCCTGCGGCGGTGCACTAACCTCAGGGGCATGTTGAGGCTTTTATTTTGAAATTTTTGTTAAGCTTAATTTCAAAGGTCCAAACTAATCCCATGTGTAATAGTCATTGGGTTAAATCAGTTATATAATGCTCAAAACACAAGTAGTTGATGTAAAAATATTCAAGGCTTTTATTTTGAAATTTTCTTTATGCTTCATTTCAAAAGGCCAAACTAATCCCATGTGTATCAGTGCTTTGGATAAAAACGTCACATAAAGCCAAAAAGAGCAATTACATGATGTAAAAATATTCAAGGCTTTTATTTTGAAATTTTCAGTATGCTTCATTTTAATGTTCCAAACTAATCCCATGTGTAACGGTGACTGAGTTAAATCAGTTAAATACAGCCCATAGCAGCAAGTAGTTGTAAAGGCCAGTTCAGTCCTCCTCTGTTTCAACTGAGTCTTCCACTATAGTTAGAACTACAGTGATGCGTATTTGTAGTCCTAACCAGCAGCCAATAGCCTCCTGAGTTCCATTGCTATGGTAAATAATTCTCTCTGCCAACTGTCAGCTGTGAGTGAGACATGCAGGGGGAGACAATTCTCTGTTTGAGCCAGCCAGTTTGAACTAAAAAAAGCATTGGAAACAACTCCTTCCCGTTCGGGAACCGTAATACATATTCGAAAAGCGTTTGAAGCGTATGAGAGGGCTATTTGTCGTCTCCGATAGTCCCGCGATTCATATCTCTACGTCACTCACAGTATTAACAGCGATAAGAGAAAGAAATGGTGTGCCCAGATCTGAAATTTTTGAGAAATATATGAAAATACATGGGAGAGAGCCTGAGAGAGCGACAGAAAATCCTGTCGCATGACTTTGCTCTGAAGCACCGTGACAGAAAACCGTAAGCCCTAGAGAAATTTCGAAAACATTTTACCGGAGCAGGCATGCGTATCAGTGTCAGGACCGAGTTTGATACCAATCGTGCGATATTTATGGGCGTGACGGCGATTTCAAAATTATTTTGGGCTCAAAAATTCTCTTCATTTCTCACTCTAAAAAAGCGGCAGTTGGTGTCAGTTATGCTCTGCGTTTTGGCAGTTGGAAAATTTGCTCGTTTTTCGCTTTTTACGTCGCCATCGTAAGTCCAATTCCTTATAAAAATAATAGCTCCCTTCTCGGCATCGAGCCGCACGTTTTGATACCACTTTTGTGGGGGTGCACGCAGCGGTACGAGCCGCATTAACGGTGATGGAAGAAAAATAAAGATATAAAGAGACATTCTATTGGGTGTAGAATAATAGGTGCCTCCATGCATTGCTATGGGCAGGCCCCAATAAAATGAATGATTAAATTGCAAGTAGGTTCACATTCCTAGGAATCTTTAAATTTTTCCACTTGTGTTTATTAATGACATAGATGATGGTGATTTCCTTCAAGTCGGCTGGAATCAACAATCAGCTTCTTAGTTGTACTGGTTTTGAGATGCAAGCTGTTCTCTGGTTGATCCCCTCCAAGTGGGCTGACTCACTGCAGTGCAGTGGATAACATCATCGTGCTTGCACTGTGATTCTGCACAGTTATGAGTCTACTCTATCAATAAATGCAAAAGACGCAACCCAGAGAGACTTGCAACCAATGCATGGGTGGTGGAGAATCCATTTTCTGCTTCTAATAAAACTGGGTCTACAAAAGAAATTCACTTGGATAAATTGAAAGTAGTGTTTCTCAATAATATGAAAGACCACGAGACCATGAACTAACATGATTATGAATGAAGAATGTGAATTTCTAAAAATGGCAGATAATAAATTTTATTTTGTGCATAGCACTGAGATTTGGAGAAAAACTTTTATAATCAAATAATAATAAAAAATGTAAAACACATTATCTACAGTTCTCATGTAACTCAATTGCAAATGATTGATTGTGATGAATACCAGGCTAGTAAGTATTTCAGCGTAGCAGCTTCACAACCCGTTGGGATCCTTCTTCTGTGAGAAGTGCCGCAGAACAATAGTGTAGGATAAGCATCTAAATTTCAGAGTGTTTTTAAATAGTCAGTCACACAGGAGACCATCACTACCTCATATTAGGAGTACAATAATTAATATTGGACAGTATTATAATGATAAAGTCATTGTAAACGATTCCTTATTCTTAGTTATATATATATATACATACTGTATATATATATATATATATATAGTTATATGGTTTCTATTCAAACTTTGGATTAAATAAAAAATCAGGAGGTTGAACTTAAAGTTTCATAAGATATTTATTTTCCATCCGTCCATCTATTTTTCATACCTGCCTAATCCTTGCTGGGCTGGTGCTTATCTCCAGCAGCCATGGGGACTGTTTTCTTTGGATGGAGGAAGGATGCCAGAGTACCCAGAGAGAACCCACACATGCATTCAGAGAACATGCAAACCCCACACAGAAAGCCTTCAGCTGAGCAAAAGTAATTTCGTAGCATCTAATTCATACCGTCTAATTAAATCCAGCAGAAGTTGGTCCACTAAGTCCCCATGGAGGCGTTCAGATAAATATCTTTATGACCCCTCCTGTCCAAAATCTTACCTCCATCTATTGATGCCAACACTAGAGGAACCAGCGAACCATGGGTCCAGGATGTAGATGCATCGCAGAGTGTCAGTACCCCGGATAGAGTCCCTCAGAGCCGGGTTGTCGTGCAGTCGCAGTCCCTTCCTAAACCAATGGATGGTGTTGACTCCCATGCTGTCTGAATTCTTCATCGCAGCGTTGAAAATAAAGAGGGTGGTCCTCCCAGTGGCAAAACAAAAACAAACCAAAGAGGGTGTCCGTTCACGTTTTGTTCTGTCAGTAGACAAAAACGAAAGATAGAGTTTTCAACCTGCTCAGCAGTTTTTAGCAGGTTTGTCCAGTTTAACCTTGCTCCATGACTTTATCCACCGAGTTGGGTTTGTTGAGCAGCTCTGGCTGCATGTGTAGACGGCAGATAAACCCCGGAACACAGTGAAAACACCCACGAAAAAAAAATAACTTAAAAATGAAACTATTTCAAGCTAGTAGCGACAATTGAAGAAAAGGCGAGTGTAGAAATACGACACCTTCAGATGGTTCAAACCCACGTTGCTAAAACGCAAAAAAAAACTTCAAAACGTCCGAAGGTTTACGGTTTATTGCTAGCTCTATAATTAATGCAGGTAAATTTGACAACTATTTTAAAATACGAACACAGTAAATGCTGTAAATGTACACTACGCGTGTTAACAGCTACCTACAAGATGTCTCTTCTGTGTGTCAACATCTCCACCCACAGGCACAAGAAGGAAGAAACCAGGCGCCCTGATTGGTCAGAACTGGAAGTTATGTAAGGCTTTCTCCGTCACGTTTCCGTAATGTGCTTCACAGCCGTCGATTACACGGCGTTTTTCGTTAAACTGCATTTGTTAATCATCAGACTTAAAGTCTAAATACAACATAGTTTGTGTAGCTGCGACTTTTTGTAGTGTAAAACCCTGAAATAACTTACAGAAACGTACTTTACGCGCGGCAAATCAGAGGCCTTAGTTGCAGTTATGTGACTACACAGAAGTACCCGGATGGTCACGCGCCACACGGCGAGGTTCATTCTAATTGGTGCGTTTGATTTAGCATAGCGGTCGCAGAGGTGAAACAGGAACAGTACGTTCGTTCGGTCACGGCCATCCCCGCCCATCCGTAGGAGCGATAATCTCAAACCAATGTGAGTCACGTTAAATTACATAAAACGGTCAGCTGTGACATGGATTCTACTGAACGCGTGTAACACGGGAGCATTTGTTGTTATTACAGGAAGTAATTTAAAAGAATAAATAAACAAACCCCTATTATCCAGAATAATACTTATCGTATTTTGGCACAGAGTAGGCCTTTATAAAAAATGAGTAGGCCATTCCAGAGAGAATGTAGACAAATATCAGAATTTATGGGATATTATGGAACGTAATTATTTGAACACCAGAACAGAGGACATGTTTAGTATGAGCCAAGCATCATTCCACAAGAAAAACCTCATGCCAAATGCAAAGCTTAGAGTTGGAAGTGTGATGCTTTGGGAATAATTTGCTGAGGGAAAAGGTTAGACATGTAGGTGCTTTTCATGTAGCCAGTTTCCTCAACCTCAATTATTCAGGGGTAGGATGTCATGACGTTTTACTCTGAATGCACGTTTTTGTTGATACAATTTGTTTGCTGCATAAAACAACACCGCTCTTCAGTGTTTCAAATCCAGTTTATACTCCAGATGTAAATGTGGAGATAAATATTAGATTTAAATAAAGCAAGAATCGGAGGCAAGGTTTTAAAAACACTTTTGGTTACTTTCAGAGCTGAAACAAACAAAAATAATTAATTTGAGAACATTTAATATGTGTGGAAAAGAAATCCATGTTTAAACATGTTTATGCAAAATTAGTCCATTGCTGAGGTGGACAAAATCAGTGGATAAGACTGATTTCTTATGTAAGTATGGACTAATCACCAAGATTAAGAAAATTGGGGCCAATTTAGGGGTGATAAGTGGAAAAAACTGGAGACCCATGTTACAAGAAAAACAAGTCTTATGCCTTTAGACCTCTTGTTCCTTCACTATTTCTGGTCAAGAGAATTGCTTCAGGTCCTCTTCAGGTAAATTTTATTTCTTTCACTAATAAATACGATCAAAATTAACTGCACAAATTTAACTTTTACTTGCAGCTTTACAAACTGACACTAGATGGCAATCTGACCAAGAAAATAATGTGAGATGCTTTGAAACAAAGTCTTTTTACCTGAACAGCTTGGCTCTTCATTACTTTTATATCTAAAATTCTAATTTTCCTGTAAGTTTTAATAGTATATTTACTTGTGTGATTGAAAGAATAATAAGATTGTCCCTGAATGCTTTGCTTGCTAGTGTTCTTTTTCTAAAACAAACACATCTAAGCTAACTGACCACACAGCTGATTAGGGTCAAATTTAGAATGTTAGTTTTAGATTTTTTTTTCTGTGACTGTGGAGTGTCAAGATATGGCAGCCAGTGTGATAACATTTAAACAAATGTGTCGCTTAGCAAAGGTTCATTAATAAAGTTTTTGATTAAAGATAACTACTTCCATCTCCAATAGCATAAAGATACTCTTGTAATAATAAACTGGTATGAACTAGCAGGCAGAAGAGCAGACCAACATGCCACAAACCATAGCAGCACAATGGTTGGAAACCAGGTCACTGGTTTGTGCCAAAACTGCTTAGTGGTGGGTTTTAATTAGATTAGCAATTTTTCCACCAAAGAAGCTTTGTACTCTCCCTTTATGCTGACACACCAGAAGCATTTCAGTGTCCTGATTGAGCTTGAAAGATCAACTTTTGGATTTGTGGTCACAATTTTATAACATTTTAATTTCAGAAGGTTTTTAAAGTGGAAAAAAAATAATTTAATTAATTTAATTTAAGTTAAATGGAGCACTTCATAATTCTACCAAGGATGTAACTACAATCACCGCCTCGGCTTTTTGTCTATTAAGCACTCAAAAATGTTACAGCTGACAACTTCTTTATAATGAAATAAATCCACAATTTTCACATTTTTGATATTATTATGTGTGGTAATTTCTAATGAGCTACAAAGATATAATTTCATCTTACCATACGTAGGTGTGTTTGCCTCCTCTTGTTTAAAAGCTGATGTATGGTAGACTCCTCCTTCTCTTTTTACACAAACATGTTTGATGTTGCACACATTAGTAATTGTATGTTTGTTTTTTTAATTAGCCATTTTGCAGAGGGTTTTACTAATTTTCTACAGCTATGAATTAGCTACATATGCACTACTTGCAAAAATATGTATAGTTTTTGCAGTTTGTTATGTTACGGCCACAAACTTCAATGTATTTTATGTTGATTTCATGACACAGATCAATACAAACCAGATTCCAGGAAAGATAGTAAATTTTCTTTTCCCAAATTTCTTACAAATGAAGGTCTGAAAAGAAAGCTGTGTATCTGCATTCACTTAATATTTCCACCTTTGTTACAGTTAAAGCTGCAGATCTTCTGGAGTATTCCCTTTTTCCACATCCAGGGAGAAATTTTTACCTATTTCTGTAGAACAGCTCAAACAGTCAAACTGGATTAGAAGCATCTTTAAATTAATGATTTCTAGTTTTGTGACAGATTCTCACATATGGGTTTTTACTTTGACTGGACCATTCTGACATCTGAATGTCCTTTCCTTTACAATTCTGGTTATTTATAGCTATAGAATTTTCCTATATTTTTCTAAATTTGTCAGAATGTAATTTGTTTGGGAGGGGAAAAAAAGCACTGTTGTTAATCACCCCAACACCAGGGTTCACTGTTGCTCCAGTCACATAAGCACTCTGCTGTCAATTGCAGAAGCTTTCTGCTGCATCTGTAATGCAAACTCACCCTACTCAGTGAGCAGTCCTTGCAGCTTGTTTACATTATTTCTATGTCATGACCTCAGGATGTTACTCTCTCTGCATTGACGCAGTTCATTCCTTCATTTCTTCTCTCTTTTTTTTTTGCCATAATCACTACATAAAACTGAATTACCACACTTATCTTTCCGAGTATGACTGCAGATTTCTCATCTGAACTTTGTGTCCTTTCACTGCGGTAAGAAGGCAGTCGGTGTCCATGAAGAAGCTGAAGTCCAAGTTAGACCTTGAGGATCATCTAGAGAGCACATGTCCTAGAAAGAATATTGGATCTTTCGATGAGTTCTCCTTCAGAGAAACGACGATGCATTATGCATGCAATCTATTATTAATGGTACTGAATCATGTTACGATCAGACATGGGCCCATATAGCCTGATACTCTTTCGAACTTGTCCCTTAACCATGAACATAATCAATCAGCTGCTTTTGAATCAACGGTTCAGTCATTACGTGCTGCAGTGCATTTGTTTTGCATTTACCTTAGAAAAGATCTGTTCTTACGTCTCCACTAGTGTTATTATTATTATTATTATTATTGTTATTGTTGTTATTAAGTTTAGTTCTTCTTTCCAAAACAATTTATTAAAAAGCAAAAAAAAAAAAAAAAAAAAATCCTTTAATGATCTCCAGTTATCATGTCCGTTATTTTTTTGGTCATGAGCTACGTTTCCTTTATTGATCCTTTAAAGCAAACCAATTAGAACTCTTTTCTTGTCCCTTCCCAAGAGTCTATTGGTTGAGGGGTATTCTCATTTTCTCCAGGGCCCCGCCTCCATGTGTCAGGCTCTGCGTTGGTACAGCACCGTTGATGCGCTGAAGTAAAATACTGCAATCTAACTTTCTACTTCAGGCTTGGATGGACTTTCCTCAAAGGAAAAAAACAAACAAACAAACAAAGGCAACAACGAATCAGTGAGCAGAACCCGTGCAAGGCGATTCCAAACTACCATCTTTTGAGCATTTCCCCCCACTCTCCCCCAAGCTCTTCTTTTTCTACAGTAGCTATGAAGTGCAGTTATGGCAAGGAGTAGCAAGTCAGCAGCGAGGACCCTGGAGGATTTGACGCTAGATTCTGGTTATGGTGGAGCCGCTGACTCCTTCAGATCGTCCAGTGCGTCGCTGTGCTGCTCAGAGGCACATGGGGGGAATTACTGGCATTTAACCGACTCAATGCACAGTCGACACAACAGTCTGGACACTGTTAACACGGTCCTGGTTGAGGACGCCGAGATCCTGGAGTGCAGCGGGCAGTGCGCTAAACTACCCGAGCTTGAGGATGTGCCATGGAGCCTCGGGGAAGTTGCAAGCGCGCTGTGCAAGGACGAGGAGATGAGTCTTCCGACGCCCCCTCAGGACGTCCTGCTTAGGCTCTCGGTGCTGGTCAGCCGCGTCCTGGTCAGGGTCGCCAAGGAGGCGCAGCGCCTGAGCTTGCGCTACGCTAAATGCACTAAATACGAGGTACAAAGTGCCATAAAGATCATCCTGTCATGGAGCGTCTCGATGAGCTGTATCGGCGCGGCCGTCAGTGCCTTGTCCATGTACAACATGAGCACGGACGAGGACAAGTTCAGCCGAGGCAAGTCGGCACGCTGCGGGCTCATCTTCAACGTGGGGAAGTTCTTCAGGTGGATGGTGGACAGCAGGGTCGCGGTCAGGATCCACGAGCATGCGGCCATCTACCTGGCCGCTTGCATGGAGAGCCTCTTCCGCGAGGTGTACGCGCGGGTGCTGCGCAGCGCCCTGCTGGAGCGCGACAACGGGATCCCCAAGTTCACGGTGGAGGTCCTGGAGCAGGCCGTCAACGGCGACGCAGAGGTGTGGGGGTCGGTGCAGCCCTGGCAACACCTGATCTGCGGGAAGAATGCGAGTGGTGAGTTATGAGGGCTGGAAGTCGGTGCAACAGGGTGTTTCTACTCTTCAGCAATCTGTAAAAAATAGCTTATAGTTAAATAGCTTCACTTGGTGACTAACAAGTGAATAAAGAGAAACTCGCAAATTAACAAGTCCTTTCTCCGAGTGCAGGAGAAGTTTGAGCCTTTTCGTCGTCACTATACTTGATGACGTTTAATTTTAATGCATTCAGCTGCAATGCTGCTAAGAGTACAAGGATATGCAGGCAGGTAATGAATGACAGAAATGTGAAGGGGGGAAAGGAGGATAATTCTTTTCTTATCACCATTGCCTCCTTTTCTCTCCAGGCACTGCAGACACAACTGCCTGATATCAATCTTAAATTACATGCAGTTGTTTTCTTAATGTGCATACTGATAAGGGTAGAGCCAATACACTCAGGTTCAGTGATTCATCCTCAGAGCTTTTTGTTAAAGGGCCCCTCCCTGCTGGTGTCCATCAGTGATTCCCTGCAGAAGTGGGTTTTTCCTCCCAAGAAGTAGGGGGCGGTTCTCTTTCATTCTTGTAGTCATTTGTACCACAAACAGATCCGCAAAACACTTTACAGATTCTACGTTCACTTCTTGGCTTAGAAATGTAAAATTGCCATTAGAGTTTACTCCTGCTTTACCAATCAGAAACTACTCGAACAAAGCCCGTGTAATGATGGATGTTCCTCTTGCAACAGGTTTACATAATGAAAAGCCTTGTGGGACTTGTGTGCTGTCATGCATTATGCAGACTGATGTAAATAAAACTGAGCTACAGAGTGAATGAGAGAGGGATGAGACAGACAGACAGGGAGCAAGAAAGACTGACTGCTTTTATGAATCACTGAGAGGAAGCTGTCATTGTGTCGAGAACGGTTTACCTTCACTGTTCCACTGGTTTTATATGTCAGACGTGTTAGACATTTGTTTCCATTTCCAGCTGCTGAGAACAGTGCAGAATTGTCTAACTTTCTTTGAATGGCTTAAGTTAAACTTACACACTGCTCACATACTATGACACATACCAAAAACAAAATCTAGAGACAAGTGCCATGGAGTTAGATATCAATGCAATATTTGTTGAGTATGAGCACTGTTTTGCTGTCTTGAATGTGGGATTCTGTTGTTCACTTGGCCAGTATCCAAACCTTCCCCTCTAGAAAAGGCGAGGACATCATTCAACAGTGCATGGGAATAATGAGCAGGAATTAGACACAAATGAAACAACTGGAACATGTAGAATGTCGACATAACCCTTATAACCTGAAAAGTGGTACGGGGCATTAAACCCAAGTTAAGTGTTGGACTATAGTGTAGAGCCAAACTCACATTTTGAGTACTTTGCTGAATAAATTGAAGCATTTAAATGGGAAGGTTGCCTGTACTTTTGAACCAGATTCTCCTTCATGTAGCGTTTAATCATTGTTTTGCGTGGACTCCGTGTTGCTCCTTTGGTGGAAAAGCTCTAATTTATTAATGTCATTTTTGAGAGTTTTCAGTCAAAGGTTCTATAATGGCCAACCCCACATTACATGCAGAGTAATAGGGTGTTAGCAGTTCAGAAAATGTGGTTTCCAATTTGTATTTAGTAGTGAAAATCTCAGATTCTACTTCCGAGAAATCTACTGGAGCTTGACTCTTACGTCTGAATTCTTCATGAATTGCAGACTTGTTAAGTCAGAGATCCCATATCAACTCAATTCAATATGGCTGCAGGAAGAGAGTGGCTTTGTCAAACAGTATTTGCACTTCTGATTGTTTGTATCTCATTAAATCAGTTGGACACGTACGTAGAATTGTACAGCACCCATCTTGGATGTTGTTTGTTTAACTTGTCCTGCCATTAATAGCCTGACCACTAAATACAACAGTTAACAAATTCTATAGGAATAGAATAGAATAGAAAACATTTTCCTATTCTATTCTATTCTATTCTATTCTATTCTATTCTATTCTATTCTATTCTATTCTATTCTATTCTATTCTATTGACATAGAATATTCTATGGACACATAGAGAATACAGGAGACTGTTGTCAAATGTAGAAAACAGCCTGTCCTTTTTGAGTAAACAATTTGCAGTTTATACTCACATTGTTTGTCAATTTTACTTCAAAACACTAACAAGATGTTATTATTTTGTGAGTCTAATAAGGGGTCAAAATTAATCATTTTACTTTAACTTTCTGCAGCAAGTCTTTCAAAACTTTGCACTCCATGAAAACTGCTTCTTGCCATTATAGACTTTAAATGAAACTGGCACTTGTCACCTGTACTGCTTAAATCCTCCATCAGAGGACATTAGACAAATATTGAATTTAATACAAGAGTTGATACATTGTTTAAAATATAGAGGTCTTAGAAATATGCAAAGCAAAAATGATTAATTTGGTAGCACTGTTAAAGAAAACAAAGAAGATGATTAAATCATTTACATCATGATTTAATTGCTCTGTTATCTTTGGAGCTCTGAACGTTAAACTTTGAAAATAAGTCTTTACAAACAAAAAATCCCATTTCAGAAGCTTTAATCTCATGTAAAGCTGGTTAACTTCTTGTTGTAAGCTTATGCAAGTTACTATTAATGAGTAGATATTACAGATTAAAATGGATAGAATTGTATAAATGTCAATGGATTATTTGCCAACATGCTAAAAAATGTAAGATTTATTCTGAAACATTCAGTAATCTAAAGTGGCTTTTCTGCTTTCAACTTTAGAGATGGGGAAGCAAAGACTGTCATTTTTTTGTCCTTCTGCCAAAACCAAACCAGTAAAGCAGAAGCTGGATTGACCTTAGCAGAGCTTCTGCCCGCCAAATTGAACCCTGCACCGCTCCATTTATTCTATCTGTCTCCCTTTGCCAAGCGGGAGTTACTGAGGTGATTTTTTTGTATTAGGCAATGGTGCTGGTGACCCAGCTTTGTGAGGAAGCTCTTATGAATATCTTTATTGCATCTCATCCACCAAAGACGATTTCCATTTCTGTGCTGTCACAAATCCAATAAGGTTGTTACCTCAGCGGGTTCCTCCCTGTCTTGTCTTTATCTTAGTAATGAGGTTACACTGGAAAAAAGAAGTACACACCCTGAACAATTTCAAGTATCCCTCAACAAGCATATGCTTTATCTTCATCAAAAGCCAATTATGTTTTTGTGTTCCTTTATACTTTTTATTGTCTAACCAGAATTTCAATCCTTTAAGCAACTTTCATAACAATTAGCGCTTTACCACCACCATCAGGCATAATATTATGGCATGTAAGGGGTTAAGTAAACATTTATCTTCCATCTGGTTGTGTTGGAAGCAGGATGAACTGTCAAGTGGAAGCATTTGAACATCAGAGGGGTTGAATTGGTTAGCCAGCTGGTTCAATGCATCTCCATTGCTCTTATGTTGTGTTCCGGGTCTGCAGTGTTCAGTATGTATTAAAAGCGGAGGTGCAAGGAAGGAGCGGTGGTTAACCGGCGATAAAGTCACGGGCAGCTGACGCTCGGTGACGTATGGTAGGGAGTGAAGGCCATCACGTGTACTCCAGTCAAACAGATGAGTAACCGTTCCTCAAATCATTGTAGAACTTAATGTCGGCTCTAGGATGACAGAATACATGGTGCTTCATGGTTGCATTAATATGAGGCAGAAGATGCCCCTGCCAAGCAATCTCAGTTGGGCTCATTATGATTGCTGATGCTGTGTCTTTTTTTTTTTTTTTTAATAAGTTTTTTCCCAATTGATTATTGCAAATGATAATATTTCCTCCCAAAAGTTAATTTATAATTTCTTTTTACAAAAACTACCATTGTTTGCATACCACACTATAACATTTGAAAACTTTGTAAAGATATTAATTTACATGGATGTTAGGCTCAAAGTAATTGCTAGAATGATTGTCTGCTGCCCTTCGAACAATTGTCACCAAGTAACTGAAAATCAGTACTTTTACATTTCATTTATGTTTCTTTTCATTCACAACGCAGGGTTTTTGAGCGTAAAAGACCAATTTTGGGTTTGCACCGGCATTTTAATCAAATATATGTATGTCTCTTTTTTGAGAAATATGAAACAGATGTGGTTTTTACCTGGGAAGTCCCCCATGAATGCCACTTTTGCCTAGTTATTCCTGTTGATGAATTATCAACAGTGACATTAACTGAGGAAAAGTGACGCTGCAGTGCTTTAGATGTTACTTTTTAGGTTCATGGCCTGCTTTTTGTTAGACGTTCTTTATTTCAGTGAGTTACAGTGAGTTATAGACAATAATATACCTGATTGTGGCTACTGATGAAATTTAACCCAATATTGTGGTTAATAATAAGAAATTCAATATTGAACATGGGGAAAGTTATATTTTCACACAAGTTGGTCTTGATTATTTTTTCCTTAGTAAATGAGATCAGCATTTGACAACTGCCTTTTGTATTTTAGATGTAAACTCATTCTCAAATTTGTTTGATTTTTTGACACATTTATGAATGTGACAAAAAGTGAAAACAAATATAATCTTTAATGGATTATGTTTGCAGATATGCTATGCTGGTTACTTTTTCCGCTGTTTGAATCAAACAGCCCCCTTTTTTTCTCAAAGGATACATTTTTCTTTATATATATTTATATATATATGATTTATTTGAGTTTTATTGTAGTAAATTTGAGTTTTACGAATTTGTTTTATTTTACCTTCACACTCATATTGTAAATATAAAAATGCCTTGGTCTAACTTTAGGACTGGAGCAGTGAGGGAAAGGTTTACCTCTGCAATATAAATTCCTAATTAGAGAACAGAATAGAAATGTTATTTATTGTCCCTATAATAAATATGGAAATTCATTTTAAATTACAGAAGAAGGCTATTTTATATCAACGCAGAAAACAATGCTTTGCTTCAGGAATCATTTTTTCATTGTCAGTTTGCTTAAAAATGTGATTATTGCTTGTAATGTGAAACTATTGGTAAGGCACTGGATGTACAGTACATTATAAAATATGCATGGCTCCTTCTCTTTGCATTTCATCAATTTTAAACACATGCGGAAATGCTTGTTCTTGGTTGTTTCGTGACTTGATATGTCAGACTTTAACACAGAGTCCATAATTACCGTGTTCTATAAGGTCTGTTTTCACCTACTGCTGCAGTCACGCTTTGGCACATCCACCATATGGCAGCTCCCCCCAGCCGCCCTACTACACACAAACCCAAAACACACATTGCCATAATACACATATACATCAAGACGTCAGGGGCTCCTCACCATGTCTGACTCAGTGTTGTTTGAAAGTGGGTGTTGGGTTTCCCTGCTTCAGCTGTGAGTTCCTGTTCGAACAGGAAACTGCTCCATATAGTGAACAATTTCTTCTGACTCCTATTAGAACCAGGGCACAGGGATTCTTTAATATTCCTGAAGGCATGTGCATGTCACAGAAAATGAATTTAGCGGAACATTATATCCAGTGCTCAGGGATCTGTGTCACCCCGAGGACAGGTTCTCAATCTCACTCACAGTTGTGACACGACTTTCAAGTTCAGGCAAGGCTGATTGGGTTGAAACTGTTCACTTTTTTAAAATTCTGTTTTATTGTTGTACCTTGATGTCAAGTGAATGAAGGTAGATGCTAGTTTTCATAACCTATGCTATTTCTGTGGTGTTATTTCTTAAGGTTTTATTATGGACAAAAAATTAATATGCCTAAGGTGTAATGAGTAGAAAAGTCTTTAAACTAATTGTCTAAAAAATGTTCCATATTCAGAAACCAGTGATGGTGTGCATATTTAGTATGCTTACCTTAAAATATGTGGGAAAGGTAACAAAATTATGCATTAATCAAGCTAAGAAATTCTACAGAAATGATAAAGAATTATCTTTAGCAGCAATACCCTGTGAAGTGGTTTTCTCTGTTTCCCTCCCACATCTGTGGATGAATTCAGATCCACTTTCACTCCATTTTGGTTTGCTGACATTTCACTTTAAATTCCACTCTCTTAAGCTCCCACTGCAGCATTTCTATAAGGTGTGGACTTTGACTACAACATTACCACACCTTGCTTGTTTTCTTTTTCAATATGATGTTGCTATGTTTGGAATAATTGTCCTGTTGATAACCCAATGCATAAGCTCCAGTTGTTGGTCAGAAGGCCCCATGTCTGATTAAAGAATATGTTGGTATGGTTCTTTGGTAGACTGCAAAGCATCTATGTGCTTCGACTCACAGAACAAAGTTATGCACCTTTGGCTGCCAAGCTTGTCAGCTGATATGAGGTACTTGTGATGTGTTGTGTTTATTTCTTTGCCAAGTGGAGATTTATGTTATTATCAAACATATTTGCATAAAATAGCCCATGTATAACTGTAAATCTTCAAGTTATTTCACTAAACTTGTCTTTTACCTTCTTGAAGCTTGTCTTATGCTGTACATTTCTGGAGCTTGTATTGAATTGCTGGTTACTTTCCTACAACTTACTAAGAACATTCTGGAACTTTAATAAAACATTCTGGTTCATTAGTTAAAGTAACAAAGTACTTTCCAGGAAAATCCCAAGTTCATTTCAAAAGTAACAGGTACTTTCCTGCTGCTGATCTTATCAGCCACATTCCTGGTTGTTAGAGGTTACTTTCCAGGACTAACAAGACATTTTCCTTAAACTACCAAGGAACTTGCTGGTCACTTACCAGGTACAATCTGGGATTTACCAGGATATATTTAAGAATTTTCTTTTATGGCTCTTACTAGATATTTTTCTGGTACTTAGAAGTTACTTTGTAGAACTTACCATGAATGAACCTGGTTAGTAACTGTTCATTTCAGGAAAGTACACAGTAAGTTATGGGAAAGTACCTGGTAAACAGGAAACTAATCAGTAAGTTCCATTAAAGTAACCTCTAAGTTGTCCTTAGAGGTTATAGTGTTATCCTACTTCTTCACAGAGAAGAGACTTTTTCCTGGCAACCATTTCACATAAGCCAGACATATTGTGTTTTAGCTTTAGGTACTAAAAATCTGTTCATTTGGTCTCTGACATAGGCTTGGTGAAGTTGGCTAAATATCTGAAGTTACTTTTTCTGGTTTAATTTTTTCCTCATGTGGAAAAAAATTGGAAAAGCCCCAGGGAATATTCCAGCCTTTAAATCAGTTACATGTTTTGATTCAATATTTGCATCTTTCACAGTCTCACAACCTGCAAAGTTTATAGAAATGATCCACAGCAACACCTTTCTTCCTTTTGTTTTGTTGCCATGAACCTGTGAAATGTTACACTGCAGAGAGGTAATTTGAGACAATTTGAACAACTGTCTTGCTGCTCTGTGGCATTGTGCTGTGTTCACTCTTGCTTTTTTCTTGCCAGGAACTCACATTCGTTGTCACGAATGTGTGCTCTTTTCAACTCAAAGAATGCACCTTCCTGAGGTTAACCCACTCTGGAAAACAAAACAGGCAAAGTGGCCACACAAAAATGGCAAATTACTGTGCTGAAGCACATCCTTTGGAAACAATGGGAACATTACAGTTTGAAGTGCGCAACCCAGGTGGGATTTCCTTTTAAAGTCAACATAAAAAATGTCAGAAAAGACAGATTTTAGATAGAGTCAGGGCACATGTCGAGAGTATGATGTGCGTGCTTTTAGAATAATTACACCACACTGTTTGTTCTGTTATAAGAGCCTTTTTCTGGGGTGATTAAGTGGAGCTTCCCGCCCCTCACATTCACAAGTCTTTTGTTGCTTATCTGTGTGTCTGTGTTGTGTGAGGTGGACGCTTGGTGAACGTGATGTGGTGAAAGCAGGCAGACAGGAATGACTGCAGTCAGCAGCAGTACCTCTCTGTACCAGTGGAGACTGGTCCCCATTATGTCTAGCAGTGAAACATAACATATCTGTACTAAGGGAAACCCTCATACAGCAGCACACAGTTGCACACAAAAACCTGCTGCAAGCACACGTCGACTCACACAGGACCCACAAGGGGATGTGGGATAAATGATGAGTTTCTGAGCGTAATGAGAAATGCTGATGAGACACAGAGTCTGGAACAACGAGGGAGAACACCAGCCAAGTTTACTCCAGTTGATTAAGGAGCGACAAGTGATAGAATACAGTAAGTCCCGCACCCAGATGGCAATGCCTGCAATAGATTGCACTTCATTTTTCAATTCTGTAACAAAGCCTTATTCTTATGCACTTCAGTTCACTTTTTATTGACCCACATAGGGACATTCAGTGCACAACAGCAGTCAAAGACAGTCGAGGCATAATTCACACGCGCCA
The DNA here is from genome assembly GCF_003331165.1 of Xiphophorus hellerii. Taxonomy (NCBI): domain Eukaryota; kingdom Metazoa; phylum Chordata; class Actinopteri; order Cyprinodontiformes; family Poeciliidae; genus Xiphophorus; species Xiphophorus hellerii. Next base: position 17,511,151 of record NC_045673.1, read on the forward strand.
ACACAATTACCACACTTAATGATAATCAACATGTCAACAAGAAATAAAACTGATACCCGTTAAAAATGTGCTAATCTGCTCTTGTATAACATTCCCATCGCAGAAGTTTGCTTCATTTCTTTGTGTGTTGATATATGCAGCTGGTGAGCTGGCATTCATTAATTCTAATCCACATGCTGCTCAAACGAGTGCAGCATTTTTGCAGAGCACACACATATCCATTCACCAGTCGTCGAATGTAAACTAGATGGAGCTTGTGCCCTTGAAGGGAACATTGCAGTCTGGCCCAATTATGGTCAATCATGAGGTAAAAAGCTCAGAGTCTTTGTTCTAAGTCATTTTACTGCCACAGCTAAGAATAATTCAGGAGCTTTCTCTCATTTTTATGCTTGACCTTTTACACCAAAATTAGATTTTCCTCATAATAGGCCTAACACTGTCAACCCAACAATTGCTTTTAAATTACCATAAATTATGTATTTACCACAAATGTGGATTAATTTTATTATAGAATCAACACAATTCCAGCTCTTTTTAGAGTGATTTCTTTCCATTCTAGAGACATTTCATTGTGTTTTCCTTGAAGCTTACCATTACCTTCTTGTTACTCTGAATGAGCTTTTACTTTGATGAATAACACAGGACTTCTAGACCAGAATAAATGCATAGCTAAAGTCATGAATGAATTGTTCATTATGTTGACTATGGATGAAAAATAGAAGGAAAGAAAGAGGCACAGATGGCAAGGATCAAAACAGGAAAATCCATAAGAGATGCTGTTGGTGACAGATGAGACCCAAACAAGCGGTGTCTATGTCTTTTTATAGCAAGAGAGGAAGTCTGGGCAAACAAGTACCAGCAAGTGGATTAGCTGGGTGAAGCGTCAGTATCACCATGTTCTTTTGGAGCTCCAAATATCTTTTCTTACATAAAGTGAAATGATCCCTCTTAAATATCATCCAGTCTGGCCTGGAAATTACAGGGAAGTTTGTGGTAAACAAGTTTTAGACTCATGCAAGTTAGGTGAAATTCTGAGAAAATATCTTGTGTGCTAAGGGAAGCTATGTGATGGTATGCGTCAAGACACATATTCATTTGTTGGAGCTTTAATGCCTGCAATGGACTGGCGACCCGTCCAGGGTGTACCCCGCCTCTTGTCCGCTGACAGCTGGAGATGGGCACCAGCACCCCTCTGGATCCCAACGGGATAAGGGTTTAAGAAAATGGATAGATGGAGCTTTAATACATGCAAAACCACACATATTTAGAGACACAGACAGACCTGCTGGCAGATCTGGTAAAGATCCAAAGAAAACTTCCCCCCACCTTTTTGCTAATATGATACCACTTACTCTGTCAAATTTAAAATCTGCATTATTTAGGTAGAGGTTTGCATGACAATGTTCTTTTAAACATCTGTCTAAAGACAAAAAAACATCAGCTGTTTTATATCCTACTAGATATCACAGAAGTGCTTGCTCTGTTATATTCACAGTTTGGCTAAAGCTTATCAAGCTAAGAGAACACTTCATCTGAAAATGTCAAACTATTCCTTTAAGTTTAACAAGTTTCATTATATTCCCTCTATAAATCCTTAAGTGTCGTCACCATGATCAGAGGATTACTCAAGGTGAAGAAGGTTCCCTACTATTTGACTCCCTGAGCTGCCAATGTCAAACTTTCTGCAGGTTTCACTAATCCTTGGCTTCAGTATGCTCAGCAGTGTGGGTGCAAACTTATGTGGGATTTCTGGAGTCACCGTGAGCAGATGAACTATTTCAGCTCCCTCTGTGTATGAGGAACGCAGAACTATGTATAGCTTAATAAACACTGGACAGATATTGGTTCCTGTGGCAGATATAAACACATTTCCTCTCAACTAGTTTTTTTTTTTTTTTTTATGAATCACACACACTATACACCCCCTGTTTTCACTGGAGGACAGAATTATCCTTTGTCATTACAGACCCTTTTTCTGCAGCTCACTGCTTTGGATCTGAATAAACGTGGAACCTTAAAGTCTAAGAAAGTGCCACATATGATTTAATCAGCGTAAACATGCCCACTCTCCATCGGCCTGCCTCATCTGGAGCACTTACAAATCAGGAACTATATCTTACCAGGAAAAACCCCAGTTCTGTCCGAGTGTGTTTCAGTCACTTGTATGTGAAAGAGGCAGTGGGACAGTAACAAAAAAATGGAGCAGTGTTTCACTGAAGAAGCTCTAGGGTGGCGGTGCTGTCTGTATCTTGCATGGGATCGGAGACATTATAGCTTCTAATTTACTCCTCCACATGTATGTGATGGCTGTGAATAACTGTGAATAAACATCCAGAATGCATATCTTCTGTGACAGCAGTGGCTTTGCCATTTGAAGTGGGGTTCTTAAACACCAAAGACAAATCTTTTGAAGTTTAAAGGAATAGTTTGGATTTTTTGAAGTGGATAATTACGACTGGTGGATTCTCAAGTAACCATTTTAGCATCTTGATTTTGATGAAACAGAAATTGTCTAAATAACAAGTAGGAGTGCATTAAAGTCTGCAGTAATTGGTTGGCAGCATAAATATAGCATCAGCTTGAGTCTTTGTCATATTTTAAATTTTCCCTCCACTTTATTTTAGTGCTTTGTCTGGATTCACCAAAAACATTTGTTTATTTATTTATTTAAACCAATTGTTTTTTTTGTTTTTTTTTGTGAACCATGACCTACCATGCTCTTTATTATAAACAACCAATAGAATACATTATTGATTACATGATTTAATGAACAGTATAGTGCTGATTACAACATGGTGTAGATTGGAGATGAAAATGTTGTGCATGAAAACACCAAACTTTAGTCTTGACTTCATTTTTTTGTTCACTTTCAGTCACAATTAAACTACTCCACTGAACTATAAAATCAACAGTTGAGGGCCTGCTGTAGGTTGTTGATGACATTTTAGGGTTTGTGGAAAGATTTTATTTATTTATTTTTTTACTTTCTTGGATTGTCTGATTGGTGCATGTTGCGAGTTGTTTTGAAACTATTTTCCATACAAGTGGAATGGCTGATTTGACAGTCATTTGAGACCTTTTTAAATGCTACATTCGCGCTTTTTATCTCATAATGTCTTTCTGTCTCACTTCAACAGTCAGAAGTCCTCCAAACTAAATGTCTGAGTTTGGAAAAGGTTAAAGATCCGAAGAATACTGAGTGCTTTAATGTTTCAATCAAGTGGACCTGAGGTGATTGATTTGTGTGATTTCAGCCCTTTTAAACAGGAGTAAATATGGAAGTGTCCTAAATTTACTGCTTTATGTTATGTTTGATGTTTTTTTTTGCTTTTTTTTCCTGCACATGAAAACTAAATTAGCATAAAGACATGCTCAGAACAGGGCTTATTGGTTCTTAAGCAAGTGTTAGATCTGCTGATGCAGTGCCAATTCTGTTCCACTGGACCAGTATCCCATTACCACCCATGAGAGCTCAGACCACTGACCTTCAGACTATGTTTGTGTCACTGCTTACAGCATACTCTACACTCCACTCTACATATTTGAGTTAAGTGAATACGCAATTTCCTTTCTGTTTTTTAAGAACACTATCAGCTCCGTTGCACTGCCTGAGCGACTCAGCAGAACAACTTTAGGTTTTTGTTTGTGCCTTCTTGCTGCTGTTCTGTCACTTCTCCTTTGTCTCATTTCTGCTCCCTATTTCTCACTCCCTCTGCCTTCCTTCTTCAATTTCTCATTCTTGTTTTGGTTCAGCTTTTCTATTCACTCCACATATTCACAGTCAGCCAACAGCATGACGAGAAGTAAATGCAGAGGTGAGGTAACCTTGTCCCGTCCTACATGTCTTGCGGGGCTCTAATAGTTCTGTCAATCTGAGCTTTGAAAGTCGAGGAGCCTTGACTGCGTTACATGCTGCAGAGACAGACAATCTCTGCGCATCTGAGCCATGACAAATCTCCTTTAGATCAAACTACAGTCTGCAACTGTAGTTTACAGTGCAGAGTGGGCAGAGCTGTGCACATGATGTAAGAGCAAATCCTGATATCCATATCTAAAGTGCTAAAAACAAATGATCGCTGGACGTTTTCCCAATTTCTGACTCCTACTTCTTTTGGGTTTTCTCCACCCCCATCTGAACAAGCAACATCTGGTACAGATTACCAGAGGAGAAGGTAAATGTCTATTTTGTTCGTGACTTTTTCCAGTTGGAACATTTTTGTAGATTTGTCTTTAGTTCCAATTATGGCCACAGGCAGGATGCAGATGTGACTAAAGTCTTGCTTGATTATCTTTATGAAAAGTAGCTGCATTTTGCAGTTCACAATTTGCACAAACTTTCTTATACGTGTTCTAATCCCAACAACATAATGTCATGAAATGAGCTAGGATTGGTAAACATTTGTGGACCCAATTCTCAGCTAATCAAATATTAATGCATTATAAAGTTGCTGCAGGGCAAAAAGACCTATGACGTCGACAGATAACTCTTTTGAAACTATTCAGAAGTACTTCTATTAATCAGCAGTTGCTGCAAGTCTCAAAATATAAAATTTAAGATCGGCATAGCGTTGAAAGCGAACCTATGCAAGCTCAAGTAGGCAGTTAAGCATATCTCTGCTGAGACACGGTTTTATGCCAGGATTTATCTAGTTTCTTATTTAGCTCCTTTCCAGAATGTTTTTGGGCTACAACCTTTAAAATAACCTTCTCGTCTTTTCAGTGTGCTCTCTCTATCTGTGTGCATGTCTTTGCTAAACACATACGTACTGACTTTTCATAAAATCTGCAGATTCAGCTCTTTCCCATGAGACTGTGTGGAGGTGTGCTGAAGTGTGGATGTGTTTATTTGAGCTTTAGAACAGAAACAGTGTAGAAAACAAACAAAAAAAATTCTTGCAGCCTCGTACAAGCTGCCTCTTTTCTCTTTTGAGAACACTATTCCCTCTCTCCAAAACACATTTCTTAGAATTCTGTTGCATGTTTTGTTTTTCTTTATCCTTGTTCATAATTTTACAATCCGGATGAAACTAGAGTGGGTGCAGAGCGGGGACTGCCCCCCCACCCCTGCCCCGGCCCCCTGTCTCTTGCAGATACCCCCAGTCAACCCCCCCTACAGGTGATTGAGATGTAACGGCACCGGGTCATTCCTGTACAGTAGTTGATGCTTTGCATCGCAAATTGTTGCAACCTTCCCAGATAGAGAAAAGAGAAGCAATGGAGGAAAGGGCTCCACCACTGTTCACAATAACACAGCAAAGATTTCACAGAATGTTTACTCTGCAGTGCCGTTACCAGGGCAACATCTATGGAGTATTTTAGTAACTACACTCTCATCGAGTCAGTCTTGAAATCTGATGTACTACACACCTTTTATCTCGAGGCCCCCTGCCTGAATATACAGTATGTGCATATATTTCCGCTCTACAATCTTCTGCCAATTGTACACAGTGAATTGCATCAATAACCCTTGTGCTTTTTCACATTTTGAGCTTTTACAACCAAAACTTAAGTCGATTTTAGGATATTTTATGTGACTGACCAATGCAAGCTGCAACCTGTGTCCTCAGCCTGTAACAGGTTTCCTTCCCTTGTATTTAGCTCAATCTTACCTCATTAATTTTGAATAGTTTCTCTGTCCATGGTAAGGAATAGTATTGCAGAAGCATGATGCTGCCACCATTATATCACACAGTAGGGATTGCGTGTTTAAGGTGATGTTCAGAATTAGTTTTCCATCACACAGCGCTTTAGCTGTATAGATTTACATAATTCCCTTGGCTGCTTCTCAGATTAATGCTTTTCTTGTCTGGTTGGTCAGTTTAGGTGGAATGTCATGTCGTTGTAGGTCTGCCATTGTGCTGTACTCTCAAAGCTATCTCTGACCTTCACAGTTTGCTATTGGTAAAAATTTAAATAATCAATCAATCAAGTCTATTTGCATAACACATTTCAACAACAAGCCATTTCAAAGTGCTTTATATCCTGAAAACATAAATACACATCATAAACTCATCATATAGTCAACAATTGTGAAAACCAGTAAAAGACGTTGCACTTAAATCAATACATTTCAAACAAGGTGAATTCTATGTGACTGGAATTTTCCTTTTTCATGCCAAATGCAATATATAATAACAGTTCAAACTAGACATTACAGTAAATATTGGGTCCCAGAAAATGTTTACAGAAAAAAACATATGTGAGTTGAAGATTACCTTTTGCCCTATTATTTCCAAGCATTGCTGAAAACAAAAACTCAACATTGGTTTTCTGAAGGTTAGAAAGCTGTGCCTCTGGGCCTTCTTCATCTTCTGCAGAGACTTTTATTGGTTTGGACACCTAAATGAAAGATAATTTGACCTAAACAGATTAATAATTAGTTCTGTTTTTTATACGATGCTTGTTCTCAGTGCTTCTTTCAACCAGTGGAGAATTATATTTTTTTGTTGGTTGTTTTTCTTTTGCTCCTATTAGATTAATGTTTGTTTCTTAGATTCCCAGCCTAGCAGCCCTTCTGTTATTAAAGTTTTATCATTTGTTCAGCTTCTTTATTTGAGTCCCAGTGCACCAAACTGTGGTAAAAAGAAGAAAAATTGTGTTGCATACCTTGTACAATATTACATATGGTGCTAAAATTACTGATTGTACTCTTAAAGTACATCCTTGTTCATCTGAGGCTCAAAGATGCTCTTTTGAGCTGCCTCCAATACAAAGTAGAAAACTCCAAATGCTGGAAACAACAAAATCTTGTTATTTTTATTTTGTTTTCACATGTGAAGGTGAATCTACCACAGGTACATTTAATAAACAGAAGTAATTTCTGGGAAACACCCACACCACTATCCAGGACAACTGTGAATAAAGGCCACTATGAATGACTCACCCACTTTTATAATTTTCTGTTCTCTTAGTTCCATCAGTTTCTCGCTAGTAAATCAGAGCGCGCTCTGACTCATACGATGGAGAGGAGTCTAAAGGACGAGGAGCTGCTAGTGAAACAGGTGTGTTTGTCAGTTGTCTACCTGGCACAATGTTTCGTCACCTTGCAGCTCGGCCCCGCGCAGCTGGAAGTCTGCTTTGTAAAGCACAGGATGAGCCCGTAGAGGATGAGCTGCAGAATTGAGTGAGAAGATGGTCCTCGCCTTGAGTTAATCTCCAAACATACTAAAAAAATGCATGCTGGAAAGAATGTTTGTGAGGCAAAACTGTTTACTGGAACTGACTCGTTTTGGTGGCAGAACTTTGGTTCGCCCATCTACTGCTTTAAACAAACTAATTGAATGCCCTGTACTACCAGCTGAGTCCCTGCCCAGGATTTCTGATCTCCAGTTGTAATCGTTAACCATTATTATACGTTGCAGTGGAGGAACGCAGCACCTCAGTCTGCAGAAATAAAAAAGCAAATGGTCCCACATGTGCAAAAGTGAAAGAAAGATTTTTTTTCATCGTGTAACTAAATTATTAATGGTCCGTAGGCTTTGATTCCTAATTGCAAAAACTTTTTCCTGTAATTATAACCTTCTGCACACCTGCATAACTTTTATAAGAAATTAAATTATACTTTCACCCAGCTGCACAGTTACACCCCGAGCATGAATTTTTGCGCTGCAGCATGTGCTGCTTGCTTTGTGAAATCAGTCATGAAGACAAAGTTGCCGGGATAGAGGAAGGAAGAGGAAGAGGCGGAGGACAGGATGTGAAAACAAGGTGAAAAACATTGGATCCGAGAGCCTGAAAACAATAGACTTCACGCTTTGTTGGGATCCAGCACGTGCGTGAGAGAGTGTATGCGCTCATGCATGTGTGTCTCAGGTGCGAGGGTGAGCTGTGATCTAAAGTGAACTATTAGGGTCGACTCTGTTGTAGGGAAAGCTGTGCCATCCACTTTCATCTTCCTGTCGCTCGACTGTGGCTTATTGTTGTGTAAGTGGTGCCTAAAAGTAGCGCTGCCAGAGCAACTGTGGAATACTTGGAAATTTGAATGATTACAACTAAGAGAAAGCCACAAAGACAAAATGATACACCAAACCACTGACATGTGTATATGTGTAATGGCAAGTGCCTTTTACAAGAGGTAAAGTCCAAAGACAGTATCTAAAAAGAGATGCTGTAGACTTAAAATAATAGTATTTCAAGTCTGAGTTGTATTGCCCTTACATACCCACCGGTTTCCACATTGTGCTACTGTAACATCTGTATAAACCACATGCCAAACACTTGTTACATACAAACACTGCATTTCAAAACCAAACTGAATCCCTGTAGAAACCCGTTCAAAATTTCTACAAGACATCCTGGTGACTTTTGCTCTCTGTTTTCACTGTCAGATGCTCCTGCAACTGCCTGTAACATTATTGCTTCACGGGTCATGAGACCTTATGTACTGTAGATGTGTTTCCTCATTACAGATCTATTTGTTTACATGCTCGTCACTGGTTTTGCAAATCAGAAAAAAACAATTGTGGGTACTTAACTCGATTATGACATTTCAAGCTGATTGTCTACTCTGAAATAAAAGCTTTAATTGTTTGCTCCAAAACAGCACTGTTCGTTATTATGCTTCATGCGGAAACTTTGTCCATAGTGTCGCTCTAAAAGTCTTCCAGAGGCATTGATTTCAGAGAGTATTTCAGCTTTATTGAATAAAATGAGGTCAGAATCAAGGTGATAAAAAGCTGACAGCTTCGCTATTTCTCCTCTCAGAAGGATCTAGTAGCGGGAAAGAGTGATACAGAATATTTACCCCTGTAGTTATGGAGCCCCTCTGTTTTACGGCTAATGGTTGCTGGAGTGGAGATGATTCAAGCCCAGACTGAGGAACCAGGCAAATAATAAAAAAAGAATAGAACAGTTTAGTTTTTATTATTAATAGCACAATACATGAAATGTATAGGTTCAAATTGCAACAACTGAGAAAGAAGAGACAATACAACAGAGCAAAGCTGACTGACACCAAAAAATACAGATATAAAGGCATTGTCACATTGTCACAGGCATTGGGCCATGTTGTACCAACTCAGCACTGTTTGATCTCCTCAGCCTGCCTGAGTATTGTTAAACATGTCCATTCCTTTAAAATAACTGTGTTTTTATGATGGCTGCTACCTTTAGGGACAATGCACAATGTCACAAAGCTGAAATCATCTATAACTGGTTTCTTGAGTACAACAATGAGCCCAATGTGCTTTTGTGTCCTCCACAGTCACCAGAGCTCAATCCAACAGAGCTCCTTTGGGATGTGTTGGGATGAGAGATTCAAATTATAGATATGCACCTGATAAATGTGAAGCAAATGCAAGGTGCTTTCATGCGAGGATGGTTCAAAACCTGATTTCTTGTTGAAATGCCACAAGCGGTTTTGAGTTTTGAATGTAAAAAAGAGAAAACAAAATTGACACTGGCAACATGCCTAATAACGTGGCAAAAACAAATGAGTGAGCAAAACATGAAAATGTCTTCACATTTAGAGCCACATAGATCTTTAGATAGATCAACACACATGGCAAGAAAGGAATCAACATGACAGCAGCTGCCTTTTTAATTTGTAAACAAAACCAGGGAGCAATAAGCTGTGTAATTTGAACACATTTATCCTCTTTGTGATGCAGACCCAAGCAAATAAATCATGTCCGAGTTACAACAGAAGGGAATGTGTCTTGGAGGAAAGAAAAAGGAGAACAGAGTCTGATCAGTCAAGGACAGATAATTTCTCCTCCTAATGATAATGACACATTTGTGAGATTTGCTTTTAAACTATTCATCTTACGGCCGAATAGTTCGACTATGTAGAGGAATGTGCTCAACTTGATAATACCGGATAAGGTTAGTCACTTTAAAAGTTAAGTGCTGAAAAAATATCTTGATTGCTGTGTCATCACATTATATTTCAGACTTATTAGACGTGTAGTTTGTTGTTCATTCCTATCTCCCCTGCTGTAACGCAGCTCTTCCTGTCCTTGCTGACTCACAGTTGTTTTGATTAAGATGACAGTCGTCTCATATTGACTTGGATTTCACACCTCAGTTTCATTAGTTTACAAGTGACAGCAGGAGACTCCTGTAAGCGCAGACTTTAAATATAAAGCAAAGCTTAAATGTCTGTCACGCTCCATCAGATTCTTATTTTGTGATTTTAGGAGCTTGAAGCTCCTCTGCACTCAGTGGGTAAAAATGGTTTGAGATCTCACAGTTAGGCTGAAATACAGCTACTTTTTAGGCTATAAGATTTTTTGTTTCTGAATGAATTAGTCATATGCAAAAGCAATCTTGATCTATCGCATTCCTAAAACTAACCGTCACAAGAAGAAAAATAGTCATCTAATAAAGAGTCACTCTCCTACTGGCAGATCCCCAGAGGAGCTGAAGCATCATTAAGGAACGATTAACGTATGCTGAAGTGCACTTTGAAAACCCAAGTCACTTTATTTTGTTCTGCTTATGGAACATAATGTGACTGCAGTGGGTCTTTGTTGAGCGTAGCGAAAGTTAGATCTCATTCTCTCTTAAATCTTCTACAGATGGACACAATTTGACCACCAGAAAGTGATTATATGTATGAAACAAGCCTAAAATAAGAAAAGCACTCAGATGAGGTCTAAACTACGTGTAGCTTTAAAAAAAAAGTATTATTTTAACTTTGTGGCATGGTTATGATAACATGATGATGAACCTGTTACCATTTTTTAAAGGCTAAGTTTTGGTAGTTGTTATTTTTTCCTGTGTTATCTGTCTCAATGTGGATTGTGGTGAATTGAACATACAGTCCTTGTCTTGCTTTATCAGCCACTACTTCAGTTTGTGTTCTCAAATGTGACTGTAGTGTCAGGTTACATCTTCCTACACTAACCAACTTAAATAATAAAGAATAAATTCAATTATTTAAATACTTCAATTTCTAGGAATTGTTAGGGTTGACAATTTTGACACATTGATTGTGGAAAAATAATATACTTTGATTAATGTGAATTCCCCCCCGAATGAATGCACTCAAATACAATTTGGGATTTTTCAAAATTTCTTAGTGTGAGATGATGCTACAGCAATTCAGAAGGATTTTAGTTCTGTGCCAAGAACTGCATATTTTTCCTTAAATCTGAACTCTTTGAGACTCAGATTTTGGTTTATTTCTGCCAAATAGCAATATTACCTGTAGGAAAAAAGCCTGATAGCAGAGTTGGACTTTGTTGAACAAAAAATGATCTTAATCTTTCTATGTCTTGTATATTTGCCGGATTTGCAAATCACTTTACAAGCTTTTCTAAACTGAATATGTTTTTCGATTTTTAGCGATCGTCTGTTTTAGCCCTGTAACGATAG